>NC_091977.1:361169826-363569826 GCF_044704955.1 Pristiophorus japonicus | reverse complement strand
ATGACACCGAGGAACACCTCCACAACCTGGAGGAGGTGCTACACTGACTGGACCGGGTAGGCCTGCGACTCAAGAAGTCCAAGTGTGTGTTTTTGGCTCCCGAGGTCGAGTTTCTGGGCAGGAGGGTTGCCGCAGACATGCGTGCGCACAACACGGGAACTGAAGATTCCTGACTCGATAGTGTCATGTAGTAACCTTTATGTAACAACACTGCAATACTGTACGTACGTAAGAAATGCACACCTTGACCACAGGGGGTGAACTTGTGGGAGACACTCCTCACCTGGTCATCCAGGTATATAAAGGGAGGTCCCACGCAGGGTCATCACTTCTTGGTCCTGTGAATAAAGGTTCAGGTCATGGAGTGACCTTGTCCATAGAATATGCCTTGTGTGGATTTGTGGTATTGTGTAAGGACTTTACAGATAGGCTTCCTCTGCCACACACCGCCCGCTACACTCCGTCTGCTCTCTCAGGTGGATGTAAAAGATCCCATGGTAGGGGAGTTATCCCCGATGTCCTGGCCAATATTTATCCCTCAATTAAAATAACAAAACAGATTATTGTTGCCGAGAAAAGCGGGATGAAACTCCCCAGCGGTACCGGGCAATAAAAAATCACGCACCGTCCGGCTACCGCCGAAAAACAGGCGGAACTTGGGTTTCACCAAATTCGGGCCCATTGTAACTGACAGAGAGCAGGTACGGGAGATTACAAAAGAGCTCGAGAGTGAGGAGTCAGAGGAGGATGAAAGTGGGGAGTGGGGTGACATCATGTGGGAAGGGAAAGGTCAGTGAGGGGCAGAAGGAGGGAGAAGGGGCATCTCTTCGGCCTAAACGTAATGTAAGGTAAAGGCTGAAATTGCAGGGAAAGTTCAATCAGAAGGTGAAAAAGAGCCGGAGGCTGCAGGAAAAACAACAGCTGCCCGAAAAGTTGGAAATGAGCATGAGAGGAGGGAAGAGTCGGAGATTAAATGACGGGGTGTTTATCAGGCACACTTCTTTTATTAGGCGCAATGATTATATTTGTCTCGATTAATGTGAATGGACTGAGGGGGAAGAAGAAATTTCAGCAGTTGTTGAAGCGTTTTAAAGGCACTTTACCTGCGTCTGCAAAAAACCTTTTGGGATGAGAATATACTGGAAAGTGTTTGGAAGGTTTGGTTATGATCAATTTTTAAAGTACAATATATTAATATATGTTATAGGAGACAAATTAAACTTCAGGTTTTGATGTTAATATGTGTTGGGAGGAATGACTGTGCAGAGTGGTGGAAAGGATTTGTATGATACAATGGAATGATCATGATGTTGTAAATGATTTTTATGATGAATGAATAATTTTTTTTTTTAAGTGGGTAGCATGCTCAGCTCTGAATCAGAAAGTTGTGGATTCAAGTTCCACTTCAGGGACTTGAGCACATGAATCTAGGCTAACACGCCAGTGCAGTGCTGAGGGTGTGCTGCACTGTCGGAGGTGCTGTCTTTTGGATGAGATGTTAAACTGAGGCCCCGTCTGCTCTCTCAGGTGGATGTAAAAGATCCCATGGTAGGGGAGTTATCCCCGATGTCCTGGCCAATATTTATCCCTCAATTAAAATAACAAAACAGATTATCTGGTCATTATCACATTGCTGTTTGTTGGAGCTTGCTGTGCACAAACTGGCAGCTGTGTTTCCCACATTACAACAGTGACTACATTCCAAAAGTACTTAATTGGCTGTAAAGCGCTTTGAGATGTCCAGTGGTCGTGAAAGGTGCTATAAATGTAAGTCTTTCTTTCTTTGCTCCTCCACTCCATTTAGATTCTTATTTTCCAAGTTATATGTGATCTCCTTATTTTTCTTACCACAATTACCTATGTTAAAAGTAATTTACTAATTATATGCCCATTCATCAAATTTAATTCTTCCCACTCACAGGCTTCCCTCCAAATCCAGGAGGTTATTGATGGCACCCATGTGGCTCTTTGATATTATGGGAATCAAGTAATATGAGGATAGTGCAGGAAAGTGGAGTTGAGGTAGAAGATCAGCCATGATCACATTGAATGGCAGAGCAAGTTCAAAGGACCAAATGGCCTACTCCTGCTCCTAATTCTTATGTTCTTACGTTCTCTTTGAGGTGCTAATCATAATGCCAAGTCATTCTTGACCGATGAGAACTTTCATTCCAACAGTGCTCAATTGGCTTGTGGCCAATAACGCAAGGCCAAGCTAGTGACATGGACCACTGTGGATGTGCTATATTTAGATTTCAGCAAAGCTTTTGATCCCATGTCACATAAGCAATTAGTCCATAAGGCAGGAAGGCATGGAATAAGAGGTAGGATTCTGAGGTGGATAGAAAACTAGATAAGCCAAGAGAGCATAAGGTAATCAGGATGAACTACATTACTCCCCTTCTGGATCAACCACCTAACTCCCTTTCAGGATCAACTACCTTACTCCCCTCCAGGATGAACTACCTTATACCCCTTTGAGATCAATTACTTTACGCCCGTAAAGATTAGAAAGCCTCAAAGGGATTTATGCCAGGTCGCCACTGACGTGAGTTATTTTGAAACCTCTCAAGTGTGTAAAGGGAGGAATTTCCTATGGAAGCCCAAGAACTCTCCTCTTGATGGGACGGGAAGAGTAGCACATCTGTCCACGGCTCCCCCAGTATAACTTCAAGATACAGTTGGAATATGGTGGAAACCCAGCAGAGCATAGCTGGGATCTGATCCGATTTCTGAAACAACCCAATCCCCCCATCCCACTTCGGGCATAACAGCTGCCTGCCCTGCCTTTAGCCCCAAGAATGTCAAGACCACAAAACTTAACCACAAAGAGACATAGGCCTTGCTTGAGGCAAAATGGATAACTATTCAGGTGATTATCTTCAATTAATTAATTGCTAAAGTAACAAATATCTTTAAGAATGCAAGAAAGGATCCATGGGTTACTTGCCCCTCCAAATGATGAGATGTGATTATGTACTAACAACCACTTCTAATCTACAAGACGTTTGTTAGCAGCAAAAACTCCTGTTTTAAACAGTTCTGTATTACATGCTGCAAACATTTATAAGCTCATGGTTTCTTTTAAGTGAAATAAATGTTTTTTTGTTGGCCTCTGCAAATGGTACATATGTATTTGGGTACGGTTTTAAAAGAAAGCCACTTCATGAAATTACTCTTACATCAATTATAAATGTTCCTATTTTCAATCGGATAAATCAGCATGCACAGCTACACGTCAAGCCCAACAACTCGCCCAGCTACCTTGATTATACTTCCTCCCACCCACGACTAAAAAAATAACAAAGAAAGGGAAGATAGATTATCAAAGCAAACTATGAAATATAAAAACAGATAGTAAGAGTTTCTCCAGGTACATAAAAAAGAAAAGAGTGGCTAAAGTAAATGTTGGTCCCTTAGAGGATGAGACTGGGGAATTAATAATGGAGAACAGGGAAATGGCAGAGACTTTGAACAAATATTTTGTATCGGTCTTCACGGTAGAAGACACTAAAAACATCCCAATAGTGGATAATAAAGGGGCGATAGGGAAGGAGGAACTTAATACAATCACTATCACTCAAGAAATAATACTCAATAAAACAATGTGACTGAAGGTGGACAAGTCCCCTGGACCTGATGGCTTACTTCCTTGGGTCTTAAAAAAAGTGGCTGCAGAGATAGTGGATGCATTGATTGTAATCTACCAAAAGTTTCTGGATTCTGGGGAGGTCTCAGCGATTGGGAAACCGCAAATGTAACACCCCTATTTAAAAAAGGAGGCAGACAGAATGCAGGAAACTATACACCAGTTAGTCTAACATTTGTCGTTGGAAAAATGCTGGAGTCCATTATGAAGGAAGCAGTAGCAGGACATTTGAAAAAGCATGATTTAATCAAGCAGATTTAACGGTTTTTTAAAAGGGATATCACGTTTGACAAATTTGCTGGAGTTCTTTGAGGATCTAATGAGCAGGGTGGATAAGGAGGAACCAGTGGATGTGGCATATTTGGATTTCCAGAAGGCATTTAATAACGTTCCATATAAAAGGTTACTGCTCAAGATAAAAGTTCCCCTGGGTTGGGGTAATATATTAGCATGGATAGAGGATTGGCAGACTAACAGAAAACAGAGAGTCTGGTTAAATGGGTCATTTTCCAGTTGGCAAACAGTAACAAGTAGGGTGCCACAGGGATCAGAGCTGGGTCCTCACTTATTTACAATCTATATTAATGACTCGGATGAGGAGACCGAGTGTAATGTTGCCAACTTTGCTGTAAATATAAAGATTGTGAGGAGGACAAAAGAAATCTGCAAAGGGATATAGACAGGCTAAGTGAGTGGGCAAATATTTGGCAGATGGAGTATAATGTGGGAAATGTGAGGTTATCCACTATGGCAGAAAAAATAGAAAACCAAATTATAATTTAAATGGAGAAAAATTGCAAAGTACTGTAGTACAGAGGGACCTGGGGGTACTTGTACATGAAACTTAAAAAGTGAGTTTGCAGGTACAGCAAGTAATCAGGAAGGCCAATGGAATGTTGGCCTTTATTGCAAGGGGGATGGAGTGTAAAAGCAGAGAAGTCCTGCTACAACTGTACAGGGTATTGGTGAGGCCACACCTGGAGTACTGCATAAAGTTTTGGTCTCCATATTTAATGAAGGATATACTTGTATTGGAGGCTGTTCAGAGGAGGTTCATTAGGTTGATTCCGGAGATGAGGGGGTTGACTTATGAAGATAGGTTGAGTAGGTTGGGCTTATACTCATTGGAGTTCAGAAGAATGAGAGATGATCTTATCGAAACATATAATATAATGAGGGGGCTCGACAAGGTAGAAGCAGAGAGGATGTTTCCACTCATGGGGCAATCTAGAACTAGGGGGCATAGTCTCAGAATAAGGGGCCGCCCATTTAAAACTGAGATGAGGAGGAATTTCTTCTCTCAGAGGGTTGTAAATCTATGGAATGCTCTGCCCCAGAGAGCTGTGGAGGCTGAGCCATTGAATATATTTAAGGTGGAGATAGACAGATTTTGGAGCGAGAAGGGAATAAAGGGTTATGGGGAGAGGGCAGGGAAGTGGAGCTCAGTCCATGATCAGATCAGCCATGATCTTATTAAATGGCGGAGCAGGTTCGAGGGGCCAGGTGGCCTACTGCTGCTCCTATTTCTTATGTTCATTTGTTCTTATGTTCTTCATTTCCTAAAACTACTTCCAGAACTGCCCCCTCCTTTGTTGGGCTTGCTACATACTGGATAAAAAAAGTTCTCGTGAATGCATTTTAGGAATTCCGCACCCTCTATACATTTCACACTAATTTTATCCCAATTAATATTAGGGTAGATGATATCCCCTATTATTACTGCCATATAGTTTTAGCACTTCTCAGTAATTTGCCTACATATTTGCTCTTCTTTTTCTCTCTGACTATTTGGGGTTCGATAGTACACTCCCAGCAGTGTGATTGCCTCTTTTTTGTTCTTCAATTCAACCCATATGGCCTCATTTGATGATCATTCTAACATATCATTCCTCCTCACAGCTGTAATTGTTTCTTTAATCAATTATGCAGCACCCTCTCCATTGTTATCCCCCTCTCTATCCCATCTGAAAACCCTGTAACCAGGAATGGTGAGCTGCTATACCTGCCCTTCTTTCAGCCATGTCTCAGTAATAGCTATGATATCATACTCTGATATGTCGCTCTGTGCCCTCAGCTCATCTGCCTTATTCCAGAGACTCCTT
Organism: Pristiophorus japonicus; assembly: GCF_044704955.1. Taxonomy (NCBI): domain Eukaryota; kingdom Metazoa; phylum Chordata; class Chondrichthyes; family Pristiophoridae; genus Pristiophorus; species Pristiophorus japonicus. Next base: position 363,564,075 of record NC_091977.1, on the reverse strand, counting down.
GCATTGACGTATATACCATTTAGCACTGACAAATACCCTTGTTGTCTATTTTCTAGCCTTTGTTTCCTCTGCCATTCAAATTAATTTTCTACTTTTCTGCTTTCCAACTCCAGCTTTGCTTCTCTCCATTCTGAATCTATTCTCAGGTTCCCATCCCCTTGTCAAGCTTGTTTAAACCCTCATCAACAGCACTAGAAAAAACCCCCATGAGGATATTGGTCCCGGCTCTGTTGAGGTGCAACCCATTCAGCTTGTACAGGTCTCACCTCCCCCACAAACAGTCCCAATGCCTCAGGAATCTAAAGCCCTCCCTGCTGCACCATTTCTCCAGCTACGCATTCATCGGCTCTATCCTTTTATTTCTGTACTCACTAGCATGTGGCACCGGGGTAACGTGGAGATTACTACCATTGAGGTCCTGCTTTTTAATCTCTCTCCTAGCTCTCTAAAATCTGCCTGCAGCATTGCATCCCTCTTTCTACCGATGTCATTGGTACCGATGTGGACCACAACCTCTGGCTGTTCACCCTCTCCCCCCAGAATGCCCTGCAGCCACATGGTGACATCCTTGACCCTGGCACTAGGGAGGCAACATATCATCCTGGAATCATATCTGCGGCTGCAGAAGCATCTGTCTGCTCCCCTAACTATCGAATCCCCTACCACCATTGCTTTTCGACTCTTTTTCCTTCCCCCCTGTGCAGCTGAGCCACCCATGGTGCCGTAGTCTTGGCTCTGGCTGCACTCCCCAGAGGCAACATCACCCTCACCAGTACGCAGAACAAAATACTGGTTGGAGAGCGAGCTGCACTCAGGGGACTCCTGCACTACCTGCCTGGTTCTCCTCTTCTGTCTGGCAGTCACCCATTCCCTCTCTGCCTGTAATGATTCGGCGAAAAAATCGACAGCAGAAGCATAAACATTTGGACTTTAAGTTTTGGACATTGCTTTTAAGTTGGCTGTTACTGCAGAAGGGCAGACAGCATGACGTGGGACAGGTCCAAACATGTTCCACAGGAACAGACATCAGGTGGGCAGGAATGGATCAATGGCTGAAATGGCAGGAAGATGGTTGATGGGGGGCCCTTTGTCATGTAATGGGAACCCATTAGTGAGAGATCAAGAAGATTGGTCAGTGCTCAAGACACAAAGGAAGCTTTTCGGCCACCCAGATTTGTTGGAGCCTTATCCCTAGGAACAGGACAGTTGACAAAGACACCATCTGAAGAGATGCTTCTTTTGCTTTTTAGTTGTACTGCCTAAGGCAAAGGACTAACTTTTGGCGCAAGAAGAAGCATTTTTGCAGGTATAAGAGAGGTAGTTTTGGCTGCCATCTCTCTCTCTCTTCTCTTCCACGCTTGCTTGCTTCATTCAACGCACAAGGACCGAGCATTCCGTCTGGGACGGAGAGAAGAAACCACTATCTACGTGCAAAGAGATCGTTGCTACTTCGACTGGGAAGCTGACCTTGAGACTGGACTTGAATACCACAGATTGGTACAGACCCAGGAGATACGGCTCATCAGGAGAAGCAGCAAGTAAGCCAGAGGGGTAATTGGTGAGCATTTATCTCAGACCACGCATTTTTAAACCACCGCATAGTGTGAAGGGGTATCGTGTATCATGTGACTCCCAACCAAGTCTTCGGGGCTTAGTGGGGAGGTTTTCTGCACAGATCATAGGCGTATGCACATTCTGTTGGACAAATTCGGTGGTGCCCTATCGAACCAAGCAGGGATGTTTTAGTCATGGGTACTGAACGCCTGTTCAGATGGGCCAGTGTTGTGTTTGTACAGTGTTTGTTTGTTTTGGACCACCAGGATGTGTTTTACTGGGTGTAGGTGTGCGCTTTAACTTGAATAAAAGTGTTGTGATGGTTGAGACCGAAAGATCTGTCTATAACTGTGTATTTTTGTTGACTACTATAATTCCGGTGTCTAGAACTGTTGTAAGGGAGGGGGGGGTGATTCGAAACACCAAGAGCAAAAGCACTGACAGAACTTGGCGACCAAGAAGGGACACCAGTTTGAGTGAACAGACAGTTATGGAAGATCTTAAGGTCAAGAGATCGGCAATGGGGCATAGGATTTCCTCGTATGTATTCGGAAAACTTAATGTAACACAGCATTGGGTTTTAGACGTGTGGTGGGCTAAGAATTATGAGGACAAAGCTGCTGAGTGGACGGGGAGTAAGGAGCACAAAAAAGCAAAAGAAAAGGCCATTTGGCTCCTGTGTTTGCAGAAGCAAGTTGAGCTGCTCAGGGAGCAGGTGGTTGGTAAGCTTAAGGCAGAGCTCCAAGAATCAGAGGAGCAGTGAGCCGCAATGGCCACAGTGGGGAACAGATTAATGGATGAGTTATGCGAGGAGAGGCAGGAAAGGCATACTCAGGAGGAAACCTCCATGACACCGGAGAGTACCTACAATGCCAGGTCACCGAGGCCAAGCTCAACGAGCAGGCTGTACTAGAGGAGAACGCCCGCTTAACAGGTAAAGTTGACGGGCTGGAGGGGCAACTGAGTGATATTAAGACAGCTTACAGGGTAGCTAGCAGTAGGGGATTTGAGAGTGGGAATCACGGGCCCTGCCAAGAAAAAATCCAAAGCTTGACTCAAGCTCTAGCCAAAGCCAAAGGTATGGTTTGCTTGATGGTCCCGGGGAAAGCTCGGGTGGACTGGGAAAAGGAAGGAGAAGATAGTGAGGATTGGGGGCAGGGTAGGTCGTCCGACCACCACTTGAAGCACCACCAGGACCGATGTGGCCCATATGGCAGCCCGCCCATAGACGGCGCAGGTCAGGGCGCGCTGCGAAGTATTTTCGTGGTTCCGTTCACCACCCTGCAGCTGCAGAATATGATCTCGGGGGTGCCCAAGTTAAAGAAAGAAGGGGATCCCTCAGTTCACTTCAACGAGGTGGACCAGGTTGGGAGGGTTAACGGGTGTAGTGAGGCCGAAGCTCACAAACTGTTGCTGTTTTCCCTGGATGGGAAACTGTAACAGGCCCTGTCCGCCAAGACCAAGTGGGACAGGGGACCACGGCCGGCTTAAAGGAGGAAATCCTGAGAGCCATGGGTCGCACTGGGGTAGAGAGGACACTGCAACTAACATGGGAAGCACCTCAGGAATTCACGGACAGGCTCTGGCCCGTCTACGAAATGGCCATGGGTGGGGTGCTCGAAAGAGCACAGTTGTCGGGGGGCGGGGGGGGGGGGCGAGAAACCATTGGCTCAGGACCCTCGTGGCAGTTTGCCAAGAATAAGGGTAAAAGCGGAGGCCTGGTTTGACTCTGAGGACCTTGTGAATACGGAGGCCGGAGTGCTCCGTCACATGAGCCTGGCTTTTAAAAGGCTTAGAGGAGGAGGTCAAATCGAGTAAGGGCAAGGTATATGAAATAAAGGCCAGTGAGGCTAGTAAAAAGGAATGGCATCAAGAAGCTGTTAGCGCAGGGAAGGCTAGGACGTGTTTCGGGTGTGGGAAGATGGGACACTGGAGGAGACACTGCCCGGCCCCAAAGAGGGGGCAAGGTAAAGGGGATCCTCCAGTGCCGAGGACAAAATCTGTCAAGGCGAAAGGATCGTACCGCGGAACAATTTGATGTTCCGGTGGCCGCCCTTCGGACAGTTTTTGTGCCAGAGCAGGGAAGGGTAGATGCTCACGTATGATGAGTGGAGTAGACCATGCGTGAGGATGGGGGTAGAGAAGGTAGAGGGGAAGTACTTGGTGGACACCGGAACTTCGAGCACGGTGATCGATGCGAGTAACCCGACCAATTCACCCTGGTCCAACAAGGTTCCATTCAGTCTCATGGGGTTCACCGGGAACGAGCAGGCGGGGGCGATGTCCAGGCCATTAGCCATAGATTTAGGATCCCTCCACACCAGATGTGAATGTGTCCTAATAAAATGGGAACAGCCAGGGTCAGGAGTCCAAGGGCCTGTCTTTATGTTAGCCCACTGGATTATAGTGGATTTGAGGAATCACTGCCTTTGGGGAGCAGTGGGTTCCGATAAGGAGGAAGAAGTTGTAGTGGTCCCAAGGAAAGGGGAAGGAAAAGGCAACATGTGTGCCATGAAGCCGAAGGGGAGTTACGACCTAGAGCAATTGGTCAATACTACCCCGGCCAAGTACCAGTCGTACGTGCGGGACAACCTCGCATCGTTCTCCACACACAAGCACGACTGTGGTAGGGTGATGGGGGTGGAAGTCTGAGTACAGGTCGGCCATGTCACGGCCACAGAAGCAGTACAGTTTCCCCAGAGAGGCAGAGGCCAACTTGGAGACGGCACTGGGATCCCTGGTAGCACAGGAAGTGTTGAGGCCCACAGCCACACACATGAACTCACCACTTTGGCCGGTTAGGAAACCGGATCAGACATGAAGAGCCACCATGGACTATCGGGTGCTCAACAAAAACATCCCAGCCTGCACGCCCACAGTCGCCGCCGTAGCTGATCTGATAAGGAGTATTCCAGCAACCGCAACCACATTTATGGTGCTGGACATTTCAAACGGGTTTTGGTCAATTCCCCTGAAACCGGAAGCTCAGTACAAGTTTGCTTTCACTTTTAAGGGACAGCAGTACACATGGACGTGCCTTCCTTAGGGATTTCATAAAAGCCCCTCCACATTCCAACAGTGTATGGCAGACGCCTTAAAGTGTTTCAGCAGACTCCAGCAGTTGGTGCAGTATTGGGCGATTTGCTTTTGTTCTCCGATGGGGGGGAGGAGCATGGTCCACTGCTGGCTGAGCTGCTGGAGCTGTTGAAGGATAGCGGTTTCAAGGTCAATCCAAAGAAAGCTCAGATCGGTCAGAGGGAAGTAAAATTCCTCGGGCTGACCGTAAGAGATGGGGAAAGGGCTATAGACGAGGCCAAATGGAAGGCGATACAGGAGTTACCAGCCCCCACGACTGTGACTGGGGTGAGATCCTTCCTGGGGCTCACGGGGTACTGCAGGGATTTTATTGCAGATTATGCCACCACGGCAGCCCCTCTGCTTCGGCTCCTCCGCATGGGAGTCGGATGGGAATGGGATGAGACTGCATGGCAGCGTTTAATCTCTTCAAGGGCGACCTGCAGATGGCACCCGCATTTGAGGCAATTAATGGTGGGGAGGACTTATTTTTGGAAGTAGCAGCCAGCGGGGACAGTTTGAGCGCAGTGCTGCTCCAGGAGCGGCACGGCAAACTGAGGCCTGTGATGTACTCATCAAGAGTCCTCACGGATGTAGAGCGGGGATATTCCATTTGCGAGAGGCATGTCCTAGCCACGCATTGGGCCATAAAGCGCTCCCAGCCCTTTACGGAATCATCCCTGATCATTCTACTAACCCACCATAACCCCACTCAGATGTTATTAGATGGGAGGATAAAGGACGGCATGGTGAGCAGTGCTCGCATTGCCCACTGGACTTTATTGTTCTCACAAATGCATCTGAGAGTGTAAGGCCTGAGTGAGCCCAAGTTGGCCACCAACATGATCTACCCAGGGACGGCCCACAAGTGTACGGTGGAAGGGGATGGGACGTGGACGTAGGATTCCGGGCCCGGATACACCCATCGGGCCGCGAGATCTACGTCGACAGGTCTAGTTCTGTAACGAATGGGGAGCGCTTCATCGGGTACGGGATTTATGACCTTATGGTTGGAATAGCAAGGGCTATTAAACACCCGAGCGCCCTGAGCGCCCAGCACGCAGAACTGTCAGCAGTGGTGTAAGTCCTTACTCACGCCGCTGAGTTCCCGGCCCCATACACCATCTGCTTGGATTCCATGTTTATGTGCAATTCATGTACAGAATGCTTGACCATCTGGGCTCGTCGCGGTTTCACATCCGCCGACGGGAAGCCCTTAGCAACAGCACCTTTGCTGAGAAAGGTCTTAGAGGCCATAGGGACCCCGAGATGTAATTACATCCACAAAGTAAAGGCTCACTCTAAGACAGAGCCCAGAGGGGAAGGCAACCAAAGGGCAGACAAGTTAGCAAAGAAGGAGCCAGGAAAAGAGTTTTTGGGATCCATACGGGCCCAGCCCAGTAGCAGCGATCCGGGACAAAGCGGGGAGATGAGGGAATGCAGGGATAGTATTGGTTCCGGACTTGAGGCAAGTTCAGGCACAGGATTCTGTCCTCAAGGTCATCCTGGAGAAGCTGGCTAAGGGCGAGAAGGTAGAATGTCCGTTCGGGGTAGAGGGCATCATCGTAAAGGAGGGGATGCTCTTTAAGGGGGATCAGTGGATAGTTCCCAAGACGCACCAAAAGTAATTCCTCCAGTTGGCCCACGGGGGCCCAGGAGCGGAACACCCAGGGCTGGAAACTACCTGGCAAAGGGTAGAACAGGCAGGGTGGTGGCCGCAACTGAGGAAGGACGGCCGCAATTTTTGCGCAGACTGTCTGGTGTGCGTGTCGACCAACCCCGATCCGCAACGTAGGAAGGTTCCCTTGGAGCACATGAGAAGGGTAGACGGCAGTTGGTACAGGTCAATTATATCGGGCCATTGCCCACCACAAAGTGGGGTTACAAGTACTGTTTGGTCCTAGTAGACGTGTTCTCCAAGTGGGTGGAAGCCTTCCCTTGCCGATCAGCCACGGCATTAGCGATGGCAAGGATTTTGGTAAGGGAAGTATTCTCCAGGTGGTCACTGCCACAGATCTTGGAATCCGACCAAGAGAGCCACTTCACGAGGCAAGTCATGCAGTCCACCTTGAAGGTTCTGGGGATAGAGGGTAAATGGCATGTGGCTCACAACCACAATCATCGGGGGTTGTGGAGCGACTTAATTGGACCATCAAAGAAAGGCTGCGGAAGGAAACAAGGCCGTCCTCGAAAAGGTGGGATGAGGTCTCACCGTCAGTTTTGATGGGGGTCCGAGCCAGCCTCTCCAGGAGCACAGGGTACACCCCGCATGAGCTCATGACCGGGAGGGTCATGTGCACACCCACCCATGTTCTGGCACCGGTTCTCACCAAAGGTCAAGTAAACCGGGATAAGTTTGTCAAGAATCTGTATGAGAGGTTGAAGCAGATTCATTGGCAGGCAGCAAGTAACATGGGGAAGCAGCACCGGAGTAATCGGTTGCTGCTCGAGCCCCAGAGAACGCACGAGTGGAAGGTCGGGGACCAGATGATGGTCCAAAACTACACTCGTGTAGGGATGTTTGAGCCACTATGTATGGGACCTTACAGTATAGTGGATGAGGCAAGCCCCATGGTTTACACGGTTAAACTTCCAAGGCGCACAAAGTGGTTCCATGTGAACCAGTGTAAGTTGTTTAACCCGGGGGAAAGGGTAAGGAAGGAAAGAAACACCAGGGTGCTGTAAACAGCATGGTGGACACAGGTCTTCCTCCCATAGTTTGGGACAGCGAGGATCCTGTGGTGGGGGCTGTGAGAAGGAGCAGCAGGATCCCATGACCAAGGGCGCCGTGGACGCCTCCTTACACGCCGACCAGGAGCTGTAAAAGGCCCAGGCAAGAGGTGCTCTAACGGGGCCACCCGGCAGCACGGGTGGTATTGTACATAGATTTCTTTTAATGTGTTTTGGTTAGTTGTGATGAAACCAGACCTGTGGAGGTAGACCCTCTCACAACAAGGTGCTTGTTAGTTTGTTTTGCAGGAAGCTGAGGACGGAATGGATACAGCCCTGAGACTGAGTCTGATTTTGATGTTGGCTGGAATGTGGCACAGCAGGAGAGGAGACACCGAGTTGTCCTTCCTCTACGGCTGTACTGGGGGGAACGGACCCACCATGACACAGCGGGGTAGGACAGGGGACACAGACGGGATGGCAGCCTACTTCCACGAGGGAAGGTGGCCAGGGTGGCTGGGGTCGAATTCGATGAAATACTCCAGCCGCGCCGGGTTCACATACGGGGAGGCTTCCATTCCATGTCCCAGACTGAAGGTCACAGCCACACGGGTTGGGGTGACCGAGGGCAAGTGCGTATGCTTGAAGTGCAAGGGAAACATTCCCCTGGGCCGGTAGTGGTGGCTCAGGAAATTGAGTCTGGATACGGGGAACCAGACAGCGGACTGGGAGAGACTAGGGAACGATACGTACCAACAGATTACGGGGACACAGGCAGGAGTGGAAGTATCTGGGGACAAGTGGAGGAAGGAAGAACTGGGAATTTATGTGTGTATGTGGGGGTCAGAATGGATCTGCTCAGCGGTGCATCGATTATCTTTTTGAGGCAATGGCAGGACGCTGGGGCTGGGATCAGATGGGATCGGAGTATGGGCTCCTGCTTGATCCCAGACCCTCCCAGCACAATAAATTCCACGGAGCTTGTCGCACACAAGAGGAAGCCCCTGCCCACAACCCCACCAATACAGACGACAGAAATTAGGTGTCCCGCCACCACACCAGGCCCAGGGAATGGTTTAGTTTTAGTCCTGAACGGGAAGGTTCCAGGGGGTGCATTACGCGGTCTCGTCAGTCATTTTAAACTTAACCGGGGTACATCTGCCCGAGCAGTGTCCAAAAGAAACTGAGCAGCTGTATGAGGCCCTCATTAAAGAAATGTTCCACCAGTTCTTTGAACCCAGTTATGGAGATGTGAGTCGGGAAAAGTTGTACGTCATGGGCGTGTACAATAATGTTAGTCCGGGGAGGCAGAGATGAGGGGTGCTCATTGATGTCACTACGGCGTTTAGCGCGGGTATGTATATCTCTCGTCAATAGTATGGATGATGTGCAGCTGTAGATGCAGATCAGTGGTTTAAAGGACGCTGCGGTAGATCCTGGGGGAAGGAATGAAGTGGTTTTCAACTATTCACTTAAAAGTGTTAATCGCGGAGCTGGAGACATATGCTAATGAATTAATACTGGAGGATAGGAATTCCTCGGCACAGGCAACCATGAATGAAGTGTGCGTGTTGTACGGTGCCTGGTTGCTAGGTGAGGGACGCAGTAATTTGGAGGACCTCCAGCAAGGTCGCGTTGCATCGTGGGTCAGCAACCGGCATCTCGCAGTGCTCAGCCACTCAGCCTGTATCATCATTTAATGAGTCCATGTCAGCTCCATTTAGCTTCCGAAGCCTACCTAGTCCCAGTGGATCCAACCACTCGGTTATGGGGATTGTGTTGCGTATGGCGGTGATGGGCAGGACACCACAACCAGCGCCGGTATACCGAGTGGAAATCATTGGCGTCTTATGGGAGGGGGTGCACGTGTGGTACCATGGGGCCCCTCTGTTTGTTATAAAGTGGGAGCACGCCATGACTGGCACCGATCTCAAGGGGTGCCAAAGCAGGGGCGCACATGTCATATTGTGTCCACAGCAGTTGAACGTGTTCGATAGGCCAGAGTGCGGGTTTGAATCACAGAGATTGCAGAGCCTATTAATTGCACCATGGAGGTGATGACCCAGAGCCACGTTCCACAGGACGTACTGCATCACGACGAGCGTGGACCAGTACCGGGCGCACCGCGACACTTGGTGTCCGGTCACCGACACGACTTTCTGCTTCAAACCCCACACCGAAGTTCAAGTGGGCCAAGTATGCATCCTTCCAATCCCAGAGCCATCCACGGTACACATCACGGTGAACGACACAATCCATAATCTGCAGCAGTACATCACACAGTCGGGTATCAGATTCCTTTTCTGCCTGAACACCTCACAACGTTAATAAAAGCCGTTGAGCTCTCACAGAAACATTATTTTATGTTGGAACAGACATACCGGAAAACAGGGGAGGAAATTAAAGGGATAAATTCCCCGTCCTGGTGGGACATTGGTTTGAATGTAAAAGTTTCTCCGTGGATTTGCTCACACACTCTTGTAATTATCCAGTTTCTCATCATAATGTATTTGTTGCGGATGTCTTGCAAAAGCCGAAGCAAGGCGCTCCGAAGTCGGTGGGAGGCCTTGGTTAAAGGTTGAACTGGAATGTTTTTCTCTGTAAATATGTTGTACGAATGTGTTTGTGTTGTTTTTAAGGGATGTATTCGGGGTGTTTAAACGTAAAGTATATAGGGTTGGTTGGAGGCCAGGATGTTTTTTCACCAGCGGATATTTGATACTCCCGAAGGATTCTTGAAATATCATAGAGGGGACTGTAAAGATTCAGCGAAAACATCGACAGCAGAAGCATAAACCTTTGGACTTAAACTTTTGGACTTTAAGTTTTGGACATTGCTTTTAACTTGGCTGTTACTGCAGAAGGGCAGACAGCATGATGTGGGACAGGTCCAAACATGTTCCACAGGAATACTCATCAGGTGGGCAGGAATGCATCAATGGCTGAAATGGCAGGAAGATGGTTGATGGGGGGCCCTTTGTCATGTAATGGGAACCCATTAGTGAGTAATCAGGAAGATTGGTCAGTGCTCAAGACACAAAGGAAGCTTTTCAACCACCTAGACTTGTTGGAGCCCTATCCCTAGGATCAGGACAGTTGACAAAGACACTGTCTGAAGAGGTGTTTCTTTTGCTTTTTAGTTGTATTGCCTAAGGCGAAGGACTAACTTTTGGCACGAGAAGAAGCATTTTTGCAGGGGTACAAGAGAGGCATCTCTCTCTCGCTCCTCTTCTATGCTTGCTTGCTTCGTTCAACGCATAAGGACCAAGCACTCTTTCTGGGACAGAGAGAAGAAACTACCATCTACGAGCAAAGAGAACCTCGCTACTTCGACTGGGAAGCTGACCTTGAGACTGGACTTGAATACCACAGATTGGTACAGAACGAGAAGATACGCCTCATCGGGAGAAGCAGCGAGTAAGCCAGAGGGATAATTGGTGAGCATTTATCCCAGACCACACATCTTTAAGACTACCACATAGTGTGAAGGGGTGTTGTGTGTCCCAACCAAACCTTAGAGGTTTAGTGGGGAGGTATTCTGCATGGATCATAGGTGTACGCACATTCTATTGGACAGATTTGGTGTTGCCCTATCGTACCAAGCAGTGGTGTTTTAGTCGTGGGTACTTCGCATTAGGGGCCTGTTCAGATGGGCCAGGGTTGTGTTTGTTTTTTTTACACCACCAGGATATGTTTTACTGGATGCAGTTGTGTGCTTTAACTTGACTAAAAGTATTGTGATCATTGAGACCAAAAGATCTGGCTATAACTATATTTTTGTTCACTAATATAATTCCGGTGTCTTGAACTGTTGTAAGAGGGGTGATTCGAAACCACCAAGGGCAAAACCACTGATAGCCTGCGCGCTCTTAAGCTGCGGTGTGACCACCTCTAGAAACGTGCTATCCACGAAGTTCTCAGCCACGCGGATGCACTTCAGTGACTCCAACCGCCACTCCGAAACCCAGAGCTTGGGTTGCTACAGCAGGTGGCACCGCCAGCACATGTGGTCATCCTGGCTACGTGGAGTATCAGGGACTTCCCACATGGCACAGGGTGTGCTCTCCATGGGACTGAGCTGCCCTGCCATGCCTCTATTTATTTGACTATGAACTGTGAACTATTTGACTATGGAATAAACTTAAAACTAGAAGACAATAACACTCACCGGTTACTCACCAATCAGCTGTTTCCCCTTGAGCCGAGGTCACGCTGATAGCACAATTTCAATTTTTGCCTCTGTTGAGTCGCTCCCACTCACTGCACTCTTTTATCCTGCTCCTGTGCTGCTCTGCTCCGCCTCAGTTCAGGTCGGCCGCCTCTGGTCTCTCAAACTCCTAGATTCTCGAACTCCCTCTCTCCGGAACTCTTGGTCTCTCTCTCTCCTGAACTCTCGGTCTCTCGGTCTCTCGCTCTCGCAAATTTTCTGTCTCTCTCTCTCTCCCGAACTCTCAGTCTCCCTCTCTTCTGAACTTTTGGCATCTCTTTTTCCCAAACTCTCAGACTCTCTCTCTCTCCTGAACTCTCGACCTCTCTCTCTCCTGAACTCTCTGTCTCTGACTCTCTCTCCCGAACTCTCGGTCTCTCTCTCTCTCTCTCCCGAACTCTCGGAGTCTCTCTCTCTCTCCCGGACTCTCGGAGTCTCTCTCTCTCTCCCGGACTCTCGATCTCGCTCTCTCTTTCTCCCAAACTTTCCATTTCTCTCTCTCTCCCCCTCTCTCTCCCGAACTTTTGGTCTGTCTCTCTCCCGAACTCGAGGAGTGCTGGAAGACTCTTCCCGAGTGGTCAAGGCAGCAGAACCATTGCTTCAGCACTCCGATGGTCTGCTCAATGATGTTCCTGGTGGTGGCATGGTGCTCATTACATGAGTGCTGGTCAGGAGTGGTGGGTTTGCGGAGGGGAGTCATGAGCCAGGTGGAGAGCAGATAGCCATTGTCTCTGAGCAGCCAGCTGCAAGCTTGATGTGGTGGCTGAAACAGAGCTGGCACAGGTTGAAGGCATCATGGCTGCTGCCAGGAAAGTGGGCATTGACAGTGAGGATTTGGCATTTGTGTTCGCAGACCAATTGTACATTCAGTGAGTGCTAGCCTTTGCGGTGACGGAAGACCTCAGGATTGTGATGCGGTGCTGGCAAAGCGACGTAGGTGCAGTCAATGGCGCCCTGCACATGGGGAATCATGCTTGTGCAACTTCTCTCTGTTCATGGGGAAGGAAATATAGTTCCTCCTCCTTCTGTATAGAGCATCTGTCACCTCGCGGATGGAGTAATGGATACCAAACTGGGAGGTGTTGCAGATGTCTCCTGTCGCTCCCTGGAAGGATCCACTGGTGTAGAAATTGAACATAATGGTGACCTTGAATGCCAGAGAGAGCCATGCTCACCCTGGTCTGAGACGCGAGGTCAGGTTGCAGCAGATGGCAGAGATCTGTGACCACGTCCTTGCTGTTCCTCAGTGAAATTGATGTTGGAGAACTGCTGCCGGAATACCCTGGGAGGGTAAGTTCTCCTGTTGCTAGCCCTGTTGTGCCTTCTCCTCTGGCCATACCTTTCTCCCTGACTTTCTCCCTGTGCCCCTCTCTGTGCTTCTCCCTGTCTTGCCCAATGTCCTTCTCCCTACCTTTCTCTATGCCTTTCTCTCTGCCTTTCTCTCTGCATTTGTCTTTGCCTAAGAAGCCTCCGATGATGATGTTGGAGCAGGAGGTCATGTGCCAAAACAGTCCCCATGGAACGAGATAAAAGTTGTGAATTGAAATCTGGCCTGAATGATACAGGGGAATAATTAGGAGGCAGAACAATCCTTGAAGTCAAAATCACTGTGATCTGTCCACCAGCCACTCTGCCTATATGTTAGCAAGCTGCAAATAATAATGGCTAACAACATTTTCTTTCAAGACTGCGCCTTTAAATAGCGCAGACAAGCGGGACACTTCTAGCAAGAGCAAGGCACTTCCTTGTAGCACCTCCGCAAAACCCCCACCCAGTTCCGCGGGGAATGCCGTTTTCGCCACATGTGGGCAAAAAACATTTTGCTTCTATTAGCACCTCCTAACAACAGGCGCACAAGAGGCCAACTTCGTCTCCGTAGTGTTTGAAAGGGAGAAACGCGAAACTGCTATAAAGATTCTAGGTTTAGGTAAAGTCGACTTCAACAGGATGAGGCAGATATTGTCCACAGTAAACTGGGCAAATCAGTTAATGGGCAATATGACAGAAGATCTGTGGGAAATGTTTTAAAAATAATTTAATGCGATACAGAACCTGCAAAAAAGAAGTAGAAAGAAATAGAAAAGTGACGTCACAGTCAAGGGGGTAAGTGATTGGCTGGTGATTGGGAAGTAGTTTTTCTTTTTTCTCCTATATCAATGAGTAACTTTTAACACTGTTGTTGCCAATTTAAGTTAATCTAAGGGTTAAGTCATGGCAGGAGAGCTCGGATACGTGTTATGCTCCTCCTGTACTATGTGGGAAATCAGGGTGAATCCACCTTCAGCTCTAATTCTGCAATGTGGTCCGTCAGGAGCTGGAGGCGGATAGACTTCCCGCCCACGTAGTCTTCAGGGACACCAGAGGCGTCCCTGATGCTGAGAATGACGTGAAGCGCAGGTTTAGTGAGTTGGTCTTACCGCAGGTAAAGGGTCCACGGCCAGATAGGGAATGGAAGACCAACAGGAAGAGCAGTGCAAGGAAGGTAGTGCAGGGATCCCCTGAGGTCATCCCCCTGAAAAACAGATACACCGCTTTGAGTATTGTTGAGGGGGGATGACTCATCAGGGGGGGGAGCAGCAGCAGCCAAGTTCATGGCACCATGGTTGGCTCTGCTGCACAGGAGGGCAGGAAAAAGAGTGGGAGAGCAATAGTGATAGGGGATTCAATTTTAAGGGGAATAGATAGATGTTTCTGCGGCCACAACCGAGACTCCAGGATGGTCTGTTGCTTCTCTGGTGCAAGGATCAAGGATGTCTCGGAGCGGGTGCAGGACATTCTGAAAAGGGAGGGTGAACAGCCAGTTGTCGTGGTGCACATTGATACCAATGATATCGGTAAAAAACAAGATGAGGTCCTACGAGACGAATTTAAGGAGCTAGGAGCTAAATTAAAAAGTAGGATCTCAAAAATAGTAATCTCGAGATTGCTACCAGTACCACGAGCTAGTCAGAGTAGGAATCACAGGATAGCTCAGATGAATACGTGGCTTGAGCAGTAGTGCAGCAGGGAGGGATTCAAATTCCTGGGGCATTGAAACCGGTTCTGGGGGAGGTGGGACCAGTACAAACTGGACAGTCTGCACCTGGGCAGGACCAGAACCAATGTCCTAGGGGGAGTGTTTGCTAGTGCTGTTGGAGAGGGGTTAAACTAATATGGCAGGGGAATGGGAACCTATGCAGGGAGACAGAGGGAAGTAGAATGGGGGCAGGTAAGTGGAGCTGAGTCCACGGCCAGATCAGCCATGATCTTGCTGAATGGCGGAGCAGGCTCGAGGGGCTAGATGGCCTACTCCTGTTCCTAATTCTTATGTTCTTATGTAGAAGCAAAAGATAGAAAGAAGAAAAGTAAAAGTGGAGGGAAGAGAAACCCAAGGCAAAAATCAAAAAGGACCACATTACAGCAAAATTCTAAAGGGGAGAAGTGGGTTAAAAAGATAAGCCTGAAGGCTCTGTGCCTCAATGCGAGGAGTATTCATAACAAGGTGGACCGAATTAACTGCGCAGGCAGCAATTAATGAATATGATATAATTGGGATTACGGATACATGGCTCCAGGGTGACCAAGGCTGGGAACTCAACATCCAGGGGTATTCAACATTCAGGAAGGATAGACAGAAAGGAAAAGGAGGTTGGGGTAGCGTTGCTGGATAAAGAGGAATTTAACGCAATAGTAAGGAAGGACATTAGCTTAGATGATGTGGAATCTGTATGGGTAGAGCTGCAGAATATCAAAGGGCAGAAATCGGTAGTGGGAGTTGTGCACAGACCACAAAACATTAGTAGTGAGGTTGGGGACAGCATCAAACAAGAAATTAGGGATGCGTGCAATAAAGATACAGCAGTTATCATCGGCAACGCTAATCTACTATAGATTGGACTAACCAAACTGATAGCAATACAGTGGAGGAGGATTTCCTGGAGTGTATTAGGGATGGTTTTCGAGACCAATATGTCGAGGAACCAACTAGAGTGCTGGCCACTCTAGACTGAGTGATGTGTAAAGAGAAAGGACTAATTAGCAATCTTGTTGTGCGAGGCCCCTTGGGGAAGAGTAAACATAATATAGTAGAATTCTTTATTAAGATGGAGAGTGACACAGTTAATTCAGAGACTAGGGTCCTGAACTTAAGGAAAGGTAACTTCGATGGTATGAGACGTGAATTGGCTAGAATAGAGTGCCGAATGATACTTAAAGGGTTGATGGTGGATAGGCAATGGCAAACATTTAAAGATCATATGGATGAACTTCAACAATTGTACATCCCTGTATGGAGTAAAAATAAAATGGGGAAGGTGGCTCAACTGTGGCTAACAAGGGAAATTAAGGATAGTGTTAAATCCAAGGCAGAGGCATATAAATTGGTCAGAAAAAGCAGCAAACCTGAGGACTGGGAGAAATTTAGAATTCAGCAGAGGAGGATAAAGAGTTTAATTAGGAGGGGGAAAATAGAGTATGAGAGGAAGCTTGCTGGGAACATAAAAACTGACTGCAAAAGCTTCTATAGATATGTGAAGAGAAAAAGATTAGTGAAGACAAACGTAGGTCCCTTGCAGTCAGAATCAGGTGAATTTATAATGGGGAACAAAGAAATGGTGGACTAATTGAACAAATACTTTGATTCTGTCTTCACAAAGGAAGACACAAATAACCTTCCAGAAATACTAGGGAGCCGAGGGTCTAGTGAGAAGGAGGAGCTGAAGGAAATCCTTATCAATCATAAATTGTGTTAGGGAAATTGATGGGATTGAAGGCCAATAAATCCCCAGGGCCTGATAGTCTGCATCCCAGAGTACTTAAGGAAGTGGCCCGAGAAATATTGGATGCATTGGTGATCATTTTCCAACAGTCTATCGACTCTGGATCAGTTCCTATGGACTGGAGGGTAGCTAATGTAACACCACGTTTTAAAAAAGGAGGGAGAGAGAAAATGGGGAATTATAGACTGGTTAGCCTGACATCAATAGTTGGGAATATTGTATTCCTAACACAGTTATCAGGAACGCACCCAGGCCACAGAACGTCACGGAGCTGCGGTCGTTCCTGGGACTCCTCATCTATTTTGGTAACTTTCTACCGGGGTTAAGCACCCTCTGAGAGCCCTTACATGTGTTATTGCATAAAGTTGAGAACTGGGTATGGGGGAAAGAACCAAGTAATTGCTTTTGAGAAAGCCAGAAACATTTTATGCTCCAACAAGCTGCTTGTATTGCATAACCCGTGTAAAAGATTTGTACTAGCATGTGATGCGTCGTCGTACGGAGTAGGATGTGTATTACAAAAAGCTAATGTTGCGGGGAAGTTGCAACCTGTTGCCTATGCCTCCAGGAGGTTGTCTAAGGCCGAGAGGGCCTACAGCATGATTGCAAAAGAGGCATTAGCGTGTGTGTTCGGGGTAAAGAAAATGCACCGGTACCTGTTTGGCCTCAAATTTGAGCTGGCAACCCATCACAAGCCTCTCATATCTCTGTTCGCTGAAAACAAGAGGATAAATACTAATGCCTCAGCCCGCATACAAAGGTGGGCACTCGTGCTATCAGCATATAACTATACCATTCGCCATAGGCCAGGCACCAAGAACTGTGTGGATGCTCTCAGTCGGCGACTATTGCCCACCACGGGGGTAGAAATGGCGCAGCCTGCAAACTTGTTGATGGTGGTGCAGCCCGCAGACTTGTTGATGGTCATGGAAGCTTTTGAAAATGATAAATCATCTGTCACAGTCCGCCAGATTAGGACTTGGACCAGCCAAGATCCTCTGCTGTCCCTAGTAAAAAACTGTGTCCTGCATGGGAGCTTGGCCAGCATCCCCATTGAAATGCAAGATCTAATCAAGCTGTTCCAGCAGCGAAAGGACAAGCCGTCCATTCAGGCAGACTGCCTGTTGTGGGGTAACCGCGTAGTGCTACCCAAAAAGGGCAGGGAGACGTTCATCTCGGATGTCCACAGCACACACCCGGGTATAGTAATAATGAAAGTGATAGCCAGATCCCACGCGTGGTGGCCCGGTATCGACTCTGACTTAGAGTCCTGTGTACGACAATGCAGCGTGTGTGCTCAGTTGAGCAACGCGCCCAGAGAGGCACCACTAAGTTTGTAGTCCTGGCCCTCCAGACCATGGTCGAGGATCCATGTCGACTATGCGGGCCCGTTTCTCGGTAAAATGTTCCTGGTGGTGGTGGATGCTTTTTCAAAATGGATTGAACGTGAAATAATGTCGGGAAGCACCGCCACCGGCATCATTGAAAGCGTGAGGGCCATGTTTGCCACGCACGGCCTGCCTAACATACTGGTCAGTGTCAACGGGCCATGTTTCACCAGTGCCGAATTTAAAGAATTCATGACCCGCAGTGGAATCAAATATGTCACTTCGGCCCCGTTTAAACCAGCCTCCAATGGGCAGGTAGAGCGGGCAGTACAAACAATCAAACAGAGCCTCAAACGAGTCACAGAAGGCTCACTCCAAACTCGCCTGTCCCGCGTACTGCTCAGCTACCGCACGAGACCCCACTCGCTCACAGAGGTGCCCCCGGCTGAGCTTCTCATGAAAAGGACACTTAAAACCAGACTCTCGCTGGTTCACCCCAACCTGCATGATCAGGTAGAGAACAGGCGGCAGCAACAAAATATAAACAATGGTCGCACCACTGTGTCATGGGAAGCTGATCTGAATGACCCTGTGTATGTGCTAAACTATGGACATGGTCCCAAGTGGATCATGGGCATGGTGATAGCTAAAGAAGGGAGTAGGGTGTTTGTCGTCAAATTGACAATGGACAAATTTGCAGAAAGCACCTGGATCAAATGAGGCTGCGGTTCGCAAACTGCCCTGAACAACCCACAGCAGACACCACCTTTTTCGAGCCCACAACACACACCCAAAGGATCAACGACACCACCCCGGACCAGGAAATCGAACCCATCACACCCAACAGCCCAGCAAGGCGAGGCTCAACCAGCAGCCCTGCAGGGCCAACAACATGCCAGCCCAGCGAGGGCACAGCCAACATACCAGAACAGACATTTGTACCAAGGCGGTCCACCAGGGAAAGAAAGGCTCCCGACTGCCTCACCTTGTGAATAGTTTTCACTTTGATTTTGGGGGGAGTGGGCCGAATGCCATCCGCCGCAATCTTTCTCCCCAAAAATTCCACTTCTGTTGCCATGAAGCCGCATTTCGACCTCTTCAGCCGTAGCCCTACGCGATCCAGTCACTGGAGGACCTCCTCCAGGTTTTGTAGGTGTTCGACGGTGTCCCAACCCGTGACCAATATGTCATCCTGAAAAACCACCGTGCATGGTACCGACTTGAGTAGGCTCTCCATGTTTCTCTGGAAGATCTCTGCAGCCAACCGAATTCCAAACGGGCATCTGTTGTAGCTGAACAGTCCCTTGTACGTGCTGATGCAGGTGAAGCCCTTCGAAGACTCCTCCAGCTCCTACATCATGTAGGCCGAAGTCAGGTTGAGCTTGGTGAATGTCTTGCCTCCTGCCAGCGTCGCAAATAGGTCGTCTGCCTTAGATAGTGGGTATTAGTCCTATAGCGAGAAACGATTAATAGTTACTTTATAATCGCCACAAATCCTGACCGTGCCATCACTTTTGAGTACGGGCACAATCGAGCTGGCCCACTTGCTGAATTCTACTGGGGAGATGATGCCCTCGCGTTGCAGCCTGTCCAGCTCGATTTCCACTCTCTCCCTCATCGTGTGAGGTACCGCTCGCGCCTTGTGGTGAATGGGTCATGCCTCTGGGACCAAGTGGATCCGCACCTTCATCCCGGAAAAGTTTCCAATGCCTGGCTCAAACAGGGAAGGAAATTTTTTAGTACATGAGGCCTCATCGACATGTGATAATGCTCGGATGTCATCCCAGTTCCAGCGGAATTTGCCCAGCCAGCTCCTTCCAAGCAGTGTGGGGCCATCGCCCGGGACAATCCAGAGTGGCAATTCGTGCACCATGCCCTCGTAGATGACCTTAACCATGGCGCTGCGCAGGACAGTGATAAGCTCTTTGGTGCATGTTCTCAGTTTCGTGTGATGGGGTTCAGGGCTGGTCTGAGTGCCTTGTTACACCACAGTCTCTCAAACATCTTTTTGCTCATGGTGGATTGGCTAGCGCCAGTATCCAGTTCTATGGCTACGGATAAGCCATTCAATTTTACATTTAGCATTATAGGTGGACATTTCATCGAAAATGTGTGCACCCCGTTTACTTCAGCATCTGCCTCCTCTCTGAGGCTTGAAATTGCTTTGATCTATCATGGACCGATCTTCCTCTGTCAGATGGTGGTTAGCAGGTTTTGCAGAGCTTGCAGCTTGTCTGCAAGCTCATTGGAGGTGCCCCATTGTTCCACAGCTCTTGCAAACATACCCTTTGCAGTGGCATGAATAGGCTGAATGGAAGTGTCCACAACGCCAACAAGGTGTGAATTGCCTTGCACTCATCCTTTGTTGCGGACTCTGAGTAATCTGGGTCACCTGAGGCCTGCTGGCAGTTGCAGACTCATGGTTTCTGCCCTGTACATTTCTGCTCGCAAACACAGTTCCAGTTAATTTATGAACGTTGCTAGCACTTGTGTGCTGAGAGATTTGTTTGGTGTTATCACTGGTGGACATAAATGCCTGTGCTATTGCAATGGCCTTACTGAAGGTCAGTGTCTCGACAGTCAAAAGTTTTCATAGGATGGTCTCGTGGCCAATGCCCAGTACAAAGAATTCTCTGAGCATTTGCTCCAGGTAACCATCAAACTCACATTGTCCTGCAAGTCGCTTTAGCTCGGCGACGTAGCTCGCCACTTCCTGACCTAAAGATCGCTGGCACATGTGGAACCGATACCTCGCCATCAGCACGCTCTCCCTCGGGTTAAGATGCTCCCGAACCAGTGTACACAGCTCCTCATACGACTTATCTGTGGGTTTCACCAGAGCCAGAAGATTCTTCATGAGGCTATGGGTCGGTGCCCCGCAGACCATGAGGAGGACCGCTTTCCTTTTTGCAGCGCTTCCTTCTCCATCCAGCTCGTTGGCTACAAAGTACTGATCTAACCGTTCAACATAGGTTTCCCACTCCTCACCCTCCGAGAACTTTTCCAGGATGCCCACAGTTTGCTGCATCCTTGCGTTGGATTCGTATACTCGTCACCAGTTATTGTGTTCCTAACACAGAGGAGATTGCACACAGGGAGGTTAAAGTAACAGTGACCTCAGTCTTTATTAAGAAACTTCAGATAGAGGAACAGGCCTTTGGGGCCGGCATATATGCAGTGCTCCCAAGGGATGCTGGGATCCCTTGGGACTTCAGGGGATGCGCTCCCTGGTAGCGGAACATGGGAGTGCATGCTTTACAGATACACAACAGCAAAAATGTTGGGATCAATTATTAAAGATGAAATAGCAGCGCATTTGGAAAGCAGTGACAGGATCAGTCCAAGTCAGCATGGATTTATGAAAGGGAAATCATGCTTGACAAATCTTCTCGAATTTTTGAGGATATAACTAATAGAGTGGACAAGGGAGAACCAGTGGATGTTGTGTATTTGGACTTTGAAAATGCTTTTGACATGATCCCACACAAGAGATTGGTGTGCAAAATTAAAGCATATGGTATTGGGTGTAATGTATTGACGTGGATAGAGAACTGATTGGCAGACACTAAGCAGAGAGTCAGAATAAATGGGTCCTTTTCAGAATGGCAGGCAGTGGCTAGTGGGGTGCCACAAGGCTCAGTGTTGGGAACCCAGCTATTTACAATATACATCAATGATTTAGATGAAGGAATTGAGTGTAATATCTCCAAATTTGCAGATGACACTAAGCTGGGTGGCAGTGTGAGCTGTGAGGAGGATGCTAAGAGGCTGCAGGGTAAATTGGACAGGTTGGGTGAGTGGGCAAATGCATGGCAGGTGCACTATAATGTGGATAAATGTGAGGTTATCTAATTTGGTGGCAAAACACAAAGGCAGAATATTATCTGATTGGCGGTAGATTAGGAAAAGGGGAGGTGCAACGAGACCGGGGTGTCATGGTACATCAGTCATTGAAAGTTGGCATGCAGGTACAGCAGGTGGTGAAGAAGGCAAATGGCATGTTGGCCTTCATAGCGAGTGGATTTGAGTATAGGAGCAGGGAGGTCTTACTGCATTTGTACAGGGCCTTGTTGAGGCCTCACCTGGAATATTGTGCTCAGTTTTGATCTCCTAATCTGAGGAAGGATGTTCTTGTTATTGAGGGAGTGCAGCGAAGGTTCACCAGACTGATTCCCAGGATGGCAGGACTGACATATGAGGGGAGACTGGGCCTGAATTCACTGGAGTTTAGAAGGATGAGTGGGGATCTCATAGAAACATATAAAATTCTGACAGGACTGGACAGGTTTGATGCAGGAAGAATGTTCCCGATGTTGGGGAAGTCCAGAACCAAGGGTCACAGTCTAAGGATAAGGGGTAGGACCAAGATGAGGAGAAACTTCTTCACTCAGAGAGTTGTTGATGCCAGTTCGTTAGATATATTCAAGAGGGAGTTAGATATGGCCCTTATAGCTAAAGGGATCAAGGGATATGGAGAGAAAGCAGGAAAGGGGTACTGAGGTGAATGATCAGCCATGATCTTATGGAATGGGGTGCAGGTTTGAAGGGCCGAATACTGCAGCTTTTTGTATTCTCTCTCCATTTAAATAATAATTTTATTTTTTTATTTCTCCTGCACAATTGGATAGCTTCACACTTTCCCACATTATACTCCATCTGCCAAATATTTGCCCACTGACTTAGCCTCTCTATATCCCTTTGTAGATTCTTTGTGTCCTCCTCACAACTTGCTTTCACACCCATCTTTGTATCATCAGCAAACTTGGCTACATTACACTCAGTCTTTCCATCCAAGTCATTAACATAGATTGTAAATAGTTGAGTCCCCAACACCAATCCCTGTAGCACCCCACTAGTTACCATTTGCCAAATGGAAAATGACCCATTTATCCCAACTCTGTTTTCTTTTTGTTAGCCTATCCTCTATCCATGCTAATATATTACCCCCAACCCTGTGAGCTCTTATCTTGTGCATTAACCTTTTACGTGGTACCTTATTGAATGTCTTCTAGAAATCCAAATATACCACATCCATTGGTTCCCCCTTAGCCACCCTGCTTGTTACATCCTCAAAGTACTGCAGCAAATTTGTCAAATATGATTTCCCTCTCAAAAAATCATGCTGTCTCTGTACTATGATTTTCCAAATGTCCTGCTCCTGCTTCCTTAATAATGGACACCAACATTATTCCAACGACGGATGTAAGCCTAACTGATCTATAGTTTCCTGCTTTCTGTCTGCCTCCTTTTTTAAATACTGACGTTACATTTGCAGTTTTCCAATCCGCTGGAACCTCTGCAGACTCCAGGGAATTTTGGTAGATTGCAACTAATGCATCCACTATCTACAGCCACTTCTTTTAAGATCTTAGGATGCAGGCCATCCGATCCAGGGGACTTGTCTACTTTTAGTTCCATTATTTTACTGAATACTTTTCTTTAGTGATAGTGATTGGTTTAAGTTCCCCCTCTCTATAGCCCCTTGATTATCTATTATAGTGATATTTTTAGTGCCATCTACCGAGAAGACCAATACAAAATATTTGTTCAAAACCTCTGCCATTTCCCTGTTTCCTATTATTAATTCCCCAGTTTCATCTTCTAAGGGTCCAACGTTTACTTTAGCTACCCCCTTCCTTTTTATATACCTGTAGAAGCTCTTACTATCTGTTTTTATATTTCTTGATAGTTTACTCTCATAATCCATCTTCTCTCTCTTTAATATTTTTTTCACGTCATTTGCTGGTTTTTAAAAATTTCCCAATCTTCTGTCCTTCCACTAATCTTGGGAACATTGTATGCCATTGGTTTCAATTTGATACCATCTTTTAGTCCTTAGTTAGCCACAGATGTTTCTCCCTTCTTTTAAAGTCTCTCCTTCTCACTGGAATATATTTTTGTTAAGAATTATGAAATATCTCTTCAAATGTCTGCCAGTGCTCATCAACCGTTTTATACTTTAATCTCGTACTGACTATTCAGATGATATCAGGAAAATCGAGCTCTTCATCATCAGTGCCTTCCCAAATCCTGTTGGCAAAATCCAGCTCTATTTTATAATACATCTTCCCAGCTTTGAGATTCACGAAACCCAGTACACTTAAATTCTCTTTGAATCCTTTCAATCTCGGGAGCGGCCTCCAACTGTCAGATTCATGTCGCTTAAGCTTGCCCTGGTGGCTGGAGAATGTTGTGTTACCAACAATTGCTTTATCATGAAGTGCCTGATGGTGGGGCTGATGAGCCATTACCTCTTCGCACTAACATCAGTGGGAGCTGAAACGGACTCTCACCCACTTTCCATCAGAAGCTTGTACTTCCTTATAGTTTCAGCAGATTGGTTCATGCAAAAGGAGCAGTAAACTGAAAACAGTGTGGTACCTGGTATATCTGTACTAAATATACATCAGATTATTAGTTCTCTTAACCAGGAAAGCAATATCTATAGAAGTACGGGGTAAAGTTTAAAAACGCATTAAAGAACAGGTTACTCCTAGGTGGAGAACTGGACACTTACTAAAAATACTTATTTTGGGTGATAAACTCATATTCAGTTATCTTAATAAAACTACACCAGGTTACCATTCTTAAATATATCAAGGAATACGTCTTAATGGAAATAAAATAAAAAATGATTGCCTTCTCTAACTCTGCCTGATTATGCTGGTTCATGGAAGATGCAGGATATTACATTTGTGTCATGTTTGTAACTACAATGTAACACCACTGTATTACTGTATACACTCAACACAGATGCACACCTTGACCACAGGGGGTGAACTTGTGGGAGACACTCCTTACCTGATCACACAGGTATATAAAGGGAAGTCCCACGCAGGGTCATCACTTCTGGAGTGCTGTTATAAAGAGTTAAGGTTACTGAGTGGCCTTGTCCCTGGAATGTGCCTCATGTGGTTTCATGCTGTAGAGTAAGGACTTTACATTGACGATGAGAAATAGGAATTCACGACCCACGAGAATGGCCACCGGTAGCACAGATGAACAGTACTGTGTTGGGGAAGACTGGGACAATTTTGCTGAGAGGCTTCAGCAAAGCTTCGTAACTAAAGACTGGCTGGGGGATGCAGCGGCCGACAAGCGTCCAGCTGTGGGCCAAAGACTTATGCGCTCATGAAGGACTTACTGGCACCCGAAAAGCCGTCGGACAAAACCTTTGAAGAGCTTAGCAAGTTGATTTGGGAGCACCTCAAGCCGGCGAGCAGCATACACATGGCTCGACACAGATTCTACACCCACCGACGTCGTGAAGGACAGAGCATACCGGACTTTGTAGCGGACCTCAGGCACTTGGCCAGCCTCTGTAAGTTCACAGATGCCTGCAGGGGGGAGATGCTAAGGGACTTCTTTATCGAGGGTATCAATCATGCGGGAATTTTTCGCAAGTTAATTGAGACCAAAGACTTGACCTTGGAAGCGACGGCTTTGTTGGCTCAGACTTTCATGGCGGTGGAGGAAGAGACGAAAATGATTTACGTGCATAATTCTGCCTCCAATGCGGCGATGGATCAGGGAGTCAACGTCCTCAATGCTACTCAGAGCCCCGCGGGCAGGCAGGGGCAGTCCAACATTCATCAGGCAGTAATAGACCTCAGAGTAGGAGCTCAACAGAAACAATGGCAGGCTGAACGGACAATCACGCCATCACAGAGGACAATGCGGCCCGGGATGGGGCCATTGGCACCAGGGTACTTAAGGATACTTAAGAGCAGTCAGAGGACAGTCAGCGCAGAATTCCTGGCCATAGCCCTTTTGTCCCCAACAATGGAAACTTTAACTCGAGCTGGAGGTGTGGGGGAAAACACTCAGCCAGATCTTGCAGATTCCAACAGTTTGTCTGCAGAAATTGCAACCTCAGTGGCCATTTATCTTGTATGTGCAGAAAGCCTTCAACCAGACTGATATATCAGGCAGATGGACCAGAAGAGGGTTCTGTGAGGCAGGATGACTTTTGCGGCAAATCGATGGACGCCGAGGTTCAGTGGATCCATGCGGCAAATATTCACAGTTCATACACCAAAACACCACCAATGATGATGAGGGTTTTATTGAACGGTATCCCATTATGCATGGAGCTGGGCACAGGAGCCAGCCAGTCACTCATGGGCGTTCAACAATTCGAGAAGCTATGGCTACTCAAAGCCAGTAGACCCAAATTAGAATGTATCGAGACACAATTAAGGACTGACACCAAAGAAATCATTCCGCTGCTAGGCAGTGCAATGTTAGCTGTCACGCACGATGGCTTAGTGAACTGGCTGCCGCTCTGGATTGTCCCAGGCAATGGTCCCACTCTGTTGGCGAGGAGCTGGTTAGCCGAGATTAACTGGAAATGGGGGGATGTTCACGCAATGTCCTCGGTGGAGCGAAGTTCGTGCTCACAAGTCCTACAACAATTCGAGTCAATATTTCAACCGGGCGTCGGGACTTTCAAAGGCACTCAAGTAGTGATACATATCACCCTGGATGCCAGGCCAGTGCACCACAAAGCCAGAGTGGTACCGTATGTGATGCGGGAGAAAATCGAGAGCGAATTGGACCGGCTATTGCGAGGGTGCATCATCCCGCCTGTTGAATTTAGCGACTGGGCGAGCCCCATCGTCCCCGTTCTAAAGGCGGATGGCTCTGTCAGGATCTGTGGCGACTACAAGGTGACCATCAATCGGGTATCCCTCCAAGACCAATACCTGCTCCCAAGAGCGGAGGACCTCTTCGCCACGCTGGCAGGCGGCAAGCTGTTCACCAAGTTGGACTTCACTTCAGCCTATATGACCCAGGAACTGGCCGACGAATCTAAACTGCTGACCACCATCACCACGCACAAGGGACTGTTTGTTTATAACAGGTGCCCGTTTGGCATTCGATCAGCAGCCGCGATTTTTCAACGCAACATGGAAAGCCTGCTTAAATCCATTCCTGGAACGATCGTATTCCAGGACGACATCCTCATCACGGGTCGACACACCGAGGAACATCTCCACAACCTGGAGGAGGTGCTGCGCCGACTGGACCTGGTAGGCCTGCGACTCAAGAAGTCTAAATGCATGTTCTTAGCTCCTGAGGTTGAGTTTCTGGGCAGGAGGGTTGCTGCAGATGGGATTCGGCCCACCAAATCCAAAACAGAGGCGATTCGACGAGCACCCAGGCCCTGCAACACATCGGAGCTGCGTTCATTCCTGGGACTGTTGAACTACTTCGGGAACTTTCTGCCAAACTTGAGCATGTTGTTGGAGCCGCTATATGTGCTCCTGTGTAAGGGTTGTGATTGGTTTTGGGGGGACTGTCAGGAATGGGCTTTTGATCGGGCGTGAAACCTACAGTGTTCAAACAAGCTGTTGACCCTGTACGACCCTTGCAAAATTTTAGTTCTGACATGTGATGCATCGTCCTATGGGGTTGGGTGCGTGTTGCAGCAGGGCAATGCTGAGGGTCAGCTACAACCTGTGGCTTATGCCTCCAGGTCGCTCTCTCAAGCATAACGGGGCTATGGGATGGTTGAGAAGGAAGTGCTTGCATGTGTCTATGGTGTAAAGAAAATGCATCAGTATCTGTTTGGTAGGAAGTTTGAATTACAGACGGACCATAAGCCACTCACATCCCTGTTGTCAAACAGCAAGGCTGTCAATGCCAATGCATCAGCTCGCATACAGCGATGGGCTCTCACGCTAGCTGCTTATGACTACTCCATCCGGCACTGTCCCGGAACTGAAAATTGTGCTGACGCGCTCAGCAGGCTCCCACTGACCACCACCAAGGGGGCAGCTGAGCAAAGCACTGAGATGGTCATGGCTGTCAATGCCTTCGACAGTGTAGGCTCCCCTATCACAGCCCGCCAGATCAAAATCTAGACAAACAAGAATCCCCTCCTATCCCTGATTAAGAAATGTGTCCTGACTGGAGATTGGACGCCTGCACACGGAGCATGCCCTGAAGAGGTCAGACCATTCCACAGATGGATGGATGAGCTCTCCATCCAAGCTGGCTGCCTACTATGGGGCAGCCGGGTAGTCATGCCCCAGAAGGGCAGGGAGGCGTTCATCAGGGAACTCCACAGTGAGCATCCAGGCATTGTGATAATGAAGGCCATTGTCCGGTCACACATTTGGTGGCCCGGAATTGACTCAGGCCTGGAACACTGTGTTCACAGGTGGACAACATGTGTACAGCTGGGCAATGCCCCCTGGGAGGCCCTGCTCGGCCCGTGGCCCTGGACCACCAAGCCATGGTCACGCATTCACGTTGACTACGTGGGCCCATTCATGGGGAAGATGTTCCTTATCGTTGTAGATGCGTACTCAAAATGGATCGAGTGCATCATCCTGAATTCATGCATGTCATTCACCATCATGGAAAGCCTAAGTGCGATCTTCGCAACCCATGGCTTGTCAGACATCCTGGTTAGTGATAATGGCCTGCGTTTCACGAGCCATGAATTCCGGGAGTTTATGTCGGGAAATTTCTTCAACCACGTCAGGACTGCGCCGTCCAATGGCCAGGCAGAACGTGCAGTCCAAATCGTTAAGCAAGGTATGCTCAGGATTCAAGGACCCTCCCTACAATGCCGCCTATCGCGCCTCCTGCTGGCCCATAGGTCCCGCCCGCACTTGCTCACGGGGTCCTGCCCGCAGAACTACTCATGAAACGGACACTCTAAACTCAGTTGTCCCTCATCCACCCAGTCCTGACCGACATAGTTGAGGGCAAGCGTAAGGCACAAAACGAGTACGATGACCGTAATTCGAGGGGGAGATGTATAGAAATAAATGATCCTGTATTCGTCCTCAATCACGCCATGGGGCCCAAATGGCTCGAGGGTACCGTAATTAACAAAGAAGGGAATAGGGTCATTGTGGGAAAACTCAACAATGGGCAGATATGCCGTAAGCATCTGGACCAAGTAAAAAAAAGGTTCAGCAATGACACGGAAGAACCTGAAGAAGACCATGAGATGGAGCTCACACTACCGCCAGTGAATGTACAACAAAAGCAATCAGAGGAATGCACAGTTCCTGAGGTCAGCCCGGACAGGCCGGAATCACCACAGGTGACAGACACTCACATCAGTGTCCAACAACCAGAGCTCCAACTGCGGCGCTCCACGAGGGAGCGTAGACCACCTGAAAAACTAAACCTATGATCCCAATAAGACTTTGGGGGGGGAAGGTGATGTCATGTTTGTAACTACAATGTAACAACACTGTATTACTGTATACACTCAACACAGTTGCACACCTTGACCATGGGGGGTGAACTTGTGGGAGACACTCCTTACCTGATCACTCAGGTATATAAAGGGAGGCCCCACGCAGGGTCATCACTTCTGGAGTGCTGTAATAAAGAGTTAAGGTCATTGAGTGGCCTTGTCCCTGGAATGTGCCTTGTGTGGTTTCATGCTGTCGAGTAAGGACTTTACAATTTGTGATTGTGCAAATTAATCGTATCGGAGATTTGAACTGCAACCTAACCAGCACATTTTGCATGCATTTCCCAACTGTTTCCAACATGGAAACTCCACCCCGTAATGTTCATCAGAGAAAATAAATTTTGCAATAGCACCGATAAAATGTGCTTTATCTGTTGGCTATTTAGTAAACATCATTAGAAGTATACAATTTAATTCTGGTTCTTAGTAAAGTGATCTATATCATTAGCCCTCATTAGATTGTAAGGGATCAAAGGCAGTGAAGACTAGTCTACATCAGTATCAGTCAATGTAATCCAACTCCAGCATTTAGTTTTGCTTATCCATTAGAAAATCCGAATCTGAGACCCTCATTAAATTACTGCGACATTAATTATATGCAAATGAAAATATCTCTTCCAGTTAAACTGTTCTCACTAATTTAATAGATCAGGCGCAGTGGTGGTAAGACTCATGGGTACAAGGTGCTTATCTTTGACTGAACCATTTTATAAACAATTTACGCATTAAAATGCATAAGGAATAAATCCATGCCTGAGCAAATGTGGCTAATACACAGATGTTTCCATTTATCTGGTGTTTGCTGTGATTTACTGTAACATTGCAAAAGAAACCGGATCAAGCCAGACATTTGGTAGATGCTCAGATGACCTTGAGTCTTGGCACAAGCTGTCAACTGGTCTGTTAGATTTTAGTGACTGTAACAGTTTCTGTCAGAGCGTAGCTCAGAAAATCCGAGCTACGCTTGCGCTACGCTATGCTCTGACAGAAACCGGTACTGTGAAAAATAACTGCAAAGCATGGCCTAAGTATTACCCCGAGTAACCACCCAGGTCACCAGCAGAAGATGATAATCCAGCAGGCATTCCTGATAGCACAAATATCCTGCACGAGGAAACTACGCTCAGATCTCGAGCAGATCTCTCCCAGTGAGCCAGACCCTCTGACTCAATCACAGAGAGAGGTACCCGACCCAAAAAGCCCTCAGCAATGGCGGAGAACTCAAATAATTCTTGAAGAACTTCAAGATGCCTAGACGATGAGAATGCTCTTCAACCAGCCACAGCCGAGGTTTGCTCAGCACTCCAGACGTACCAGGAGCTGGAGGCTGCACTCTGTGACCTCTGCACTCAAGATAAAGTGGAAGCATTCAAGGAAGATGCTCAACAAACTGAGTTGATCTTCCTAGAGAACTATAAACTCGCAAACAGCACATCGCCCACATGACAGAGTGGCTCCACCCCGAATCCCCGGAATCACGTTCGAGTGTCAGCACCATCGCCTACGTGACAGAGTAGTTCCACACCATGGCACTGGAATCATGGTCGAGCATCAGGTCGCGCGTCAGCAGACGGTCGGGACGCTCGACAAGGAGCTCCAGAACATCGTTGACTACCTTGATCAACGCTTGAGTCGACGCCGCCACTGCTGCAAAGAAGGTCATAGAAAGAATTCAGGCCGAGTCAAAAGTGGCAGGTGCGCAGGCCGAGGCGGAATTCAAGATACTTCAAAGCAGGAAAACCGCCGCCATACAGCAAGCAAAGGAGAAGAGATGGAGTGAGCTGAGCAAGAGGCACAGAGGCCTTGGGTCCAAACCTTACCAGAACAGACCTCAAATGACCACGCCTCGCAATTTTGGCACCTCGCAGACAGATCAGTTAAGTCTGCCTCTGCATTCCAGCTTCTGTCAGCGACCCCGATCTTTCATCCACCCGGAACGGAACGAAGAGCTCTCTCACCAGCCAGCGGTATCGCACCGAACGACACAAGCCTTTATTCTCTCGAGTTGGCAACCAACAGGAGCAAGCCAACCCTCGACCTGGCGAAGGACATTTCGGACACTCTCGCTCATCAGCATCAGCCTGAACATGGGCCCGATGTCTATAATGGGGACCCTATCATGTTTCAGCCATGGCGCTACGCATTCAAAGCCATGTTAGACCAGGCCACCACCCCAGCCACGCAGAAGCTTACCTTTCTCGTCAAGTACACAAAGGGGAAGGTCAAGGAATTGGTAGACAGATTCTGGCACCGGTATGTTGCGGACTCGGAAATGGCCTACCAGGAAGCATGGAAGAAACTAGAAAAGAGTTTTGATGACAAGCTGAGGATTACAACATTCATCCTTCAAAAGCACGTCAAGTTTCCGAAGATCAGGGTGGATGAAAGCTACAAGCTTCGCGAACTTGCCAAATTATGCATGGACATCGCAGCACAGCTGGACAACTTGCCTGAATTGGCCCCACTATCTTCATCCGATGCTCGAAAAACTCCCTACTTACTTACGCAATGCATGGAGGAAATATGTATCAGAACATAAGACTGATAACGGCAGCTACCTCCTTTCACCATGCTGGCTAAATTCCTGAAAAAGAAGCCAGGCAAGACAGCTACAGCGACCTTTTCGCAGTAAGTCAGGTGTGTAAGCCAACCTCGGAGAAGATGATAACGAGTAGAAGCCCCAGCTCGCGTCTTGGCAACATCTGCACCTTCGAAGTCGGCACACACGCGGCTAGCCTCAGAGATATGCCTCTACCATGACGAGCAAGGACATCATCTCTCGGATTACATCACTTTCAGCCGAATGCCCATTCAAGAACGAAGACAATTCTGCAGAGCCAATGGCCTGTGTTTCAGGTGTGGTGACCAC
Organism: Pristiophorus japonicus; assembly: GCF_044704955.1. NCBI lineage: Eukaryota > Metazoa > Chordata > Chondrichthyes > Pristiophoridae > Pristiophorus > Pristiophorus japonicus. Next base: position 363,532,394 of record NC_091977.1, on the reverse strand, counting down.
CACAGAATGCAAGACTGCCGGACCACGGTGCATTGAAAAGAATGCCAAGGCACAGATAATGCCTCCTTCATGCAGACGACGCCGAGATAGAATGGCGGGAAGTTGTAAGGTTTGCACAGTTTCACAAAAGGCACAGGAAGAAACCACGAACTAAAAATGGTTTAAAACAAACTTTTGAGGCTAACTGAGCAAGGGATGAAAAGGCGCCAGCCTGGGGCAGGTTGTGACTCATCACCAATTAAAAACAATCGCTGCAGTCAAGAGCCAGACCTGTTTATGCATCAAAACAAAGGGATTGATACAATCCCACCGAGAAGCTCCTGGATTGATTGGCCAGAGGGGGAAAAACAGTTCCCTCTAGAGACTACAAGTCTGCAAGTAAACAGGGCAACAAAGGATCGCACAAGGCAAGCATTTTTGGAGAATGGGGCACTTAAGATAAGGAGTTATCTTTTGCCCTGTCGACTCCGTGTGCAAAGTGTAGAGATCCAGACCCATCACCGCAGCCAGAAAAATAAATCACCACAAACAACAAAACCGATCCAGATACATTAACGGAAACCTCAGCTCAGCGGGACATTTATTCACAAAATGGAGATATATACACAAGCTGGAAGCAGTCTCGGATAGGCTGGAGTAATCGCGGGTCGACTCGGGTAGCCACAGAGAGAATCCTGAGTAACAGTAACCACAGGTCACTGCGAGATGGTCTCAGGGAAGACCAAAGTAGTCAGGGAAAATTTCTCAGCCAGAGGCACTGGAAGTGGACTCACCGCAGCAAAACGCGGTAGAGCCCGCGGCTAAGAGCAGTCGTAGGAAGTCCTCGGAGGCTAAGGTAGCTGCATATATATGCAACAAACTTGACATTTCAGAGCCATGGGCATGAGAAATGCTGTACTCTGGAAATCCGCAGGAAAAAGCGGCAGAATGGACAGTTAGTAGTTACCACAAAGGGTCAAAAGAGAAGATGATTTGGCTCATGTGCCTGCAGAAGCAAACACAACTGTTAAGAGAAAAGGTAGGACAGCTGGAGGAGGAGAATAAGAAATCAAAAGATGCGATAAGCAGTTTCGAGACAGAAACGCGGGACCAAGGTATTAAGGAAGAAATGGCGTGTAATCACCGAGCATATTTGCCGTGTCAGGTGACCGAGTGCAAAAGGCAGCAGCAGACATATATCGAACAAAGTGAAAGGCACTTAGAGAGAACCAAAGAGGCAGAAGAACAGCTAAGAAAGATAAAGATAACATATCAGGTAGCACAGAAACAGGGTTACGAGAGGGCACATCACGGACCTTGTAAAGAAAAGATCCACCAGTTAATGGCAGAATCAGACGGGGCCAAAGGGATGGTTTGTCTCATGGCACCAGGATGAGGCGAGGATGGTTGGGATCCAGAGGGGAAAGAGTCAGACGATAGGCCCGAGTATAGCGAGCATCGGCCGGCTCCCGAGGCACCGGGGCCCCCAATACCGATGTGTACCTTGAGACAGCAGAAATTCGTCCCACCCCCACCAAATGGTGGTCCGCCACCATTACAGAGCGACTATGTGATCCCATACACGCCGCTTCAGCTGTAGGAGATGCTGATGGATGTGGTATAATTAAAGCAAGGAGGGGATGCCTCCATTCATTTTGCCGATATAGAGCAGATAGCGGGTATCAGTAACTGCAGCGAGGAGGAGAAAGTGAAGTTAACATTGCTCTCCCTGGAAGGGAAGCTATATCAGAGTTTGTCGACAGCCAGCAAGTTAGGTGAAGGAATCCCAAAGGGCTTAAAGGAGGAAATCTAGGTAGCACTAGGTTACAATCAAGGTAGTCCGTTCTGGCAAGTGGAACAGACTAGGCAGCAAGTAAACGAATCACCCGATACATTTGCAGACAGACTGTGGCCTATTTATTTGAGGGCCAGTGGAGGAAATCTTATACGGGCAGACTTAATAGGGGAACACAGAAATCATTGGCCGAGAACCATAATGGCTAACAGTTTGCCACGGCTCAGAGCAAAGGTCGAAGCATGGGTTGACCCAGACGACCTCCAGAATACTGAGGCAGGGGTATTGAGAAGATAACGCCAGCTTTTAAGTCCAGACAAGGGGAAGAGGAGAAATTAAAAGGGAAGGTGCACAAAGTAAAAAGAGAGGTTAGGACAAAGAGAGAATGGAGACAAGAGGGAGGTAATGTGGGTCGATTCAGAGGGTGTTTTAACTGAGGGAAGTTGGGACATGAAACAAGGATTGTAGAATCTCGAGAGGAAGGAAGCAAGGTACGAGAGTGCTGAGGTAGTAAAAAGCCAAAGGAAGGTAGCCGACGACCCAGTACAGGTTTTAGTGACCACATTACAGCAGGTTATGGGCACAGGTGGAGGAAAACTGGACGCTGCAGTGGGAGAAAAGGGACCCAATTCATCGGTGCCCCCATTTTGACGTTGCTCCCAGTCAGATATCTGTGCCCGCTCATCTCTGATGAGTGGGGCAGGCCATGAGTGGATGTGAAGGTGGAAACAGTTAGGGGAAGGTACCCAGTAGATACAGGAGCCTCTAGTATGGTTGTCCACTCACCGAATCCAACAACTTCCCCATGGTGGAGCGGAGTCCCATTTACACTGGCGGGTTTTACGGGTAATGAGCAGGCTGGGGCAGTGTCGAAACCCTTAACCATAGAGTTAGGAGCTAACACAACAAAGTGGGAATGCATTTTAATAAAGTGGGAACAGCCTGGTTTGGGAGTTCTCGGGGCCGACTATATGTTGGCACACCATGCGATAGTCGATATGAAGAACAATTGTCTATGGGGGGCAGTTGATGCAGATAGAATGGGTGAGAATAGACAAAGAGGAGGTGCAGTTTCTAGGTTTGACCATGAGAGCAGGAGAGAGAACCATAGATGGAGCTAAGAGACAGGCAGTCCAGGAACTACCATTTCCTAAGGACAGGTCTGGAGTAAGGTCTTTCCTGGCAATAATGGTTTACTGCAGGGAGTTTATCGAGGGATATGCAGCCATGGCAGCTCCTTTGTTGAGGCTTCTGAGGAAAGGACTAGAGTGAGAATGGAATGAGAGTTGTCAGGAAACTTTCATCCAATTAAAGGAGGTGCTACAGACAGCACTAGTGTTGGGAACAATAAATGGGGATCAGAGGCTAGATTTTCCATGCTTTTTGCATGCTTAATGCCCACTTAACGTCCATTTTACCGCTGAAATGACGTATAACTCCCATATATCGCCCATTTAGCCACAAAATGGAAACTGACAGGCATTTTTCGGACACTTATCGCTGAGCGTTACTTTCCCTATGTGTGCAACGCCGGGAAAAAATACCACCCGCCCACTTTTTTTGGGCGGAATCATCAAAATAGGCGAAATCAACGCACATAATATTGCCCAGCGGTAGTTTCCACACGGAAATAATGCCGAGATTCAATAATACCGCCCACCCACTTTTTTTTGTCATAAAGATCACATTTGCCCAGCATCACTTTCCCCACCTCACACACATATCGCCCACAATATTGCTCGCACAAAAAAACGCCCGGAAAACGTGGAACTGTTCTGAACTGTGGGTGCCATTTTTAAAATCGCAGATCACTTCATTCAAAGGGCTGCTTCAACTTCAGGGGAGTTTGGATTGGCTCTGGATTTCTTCTCAGGTGAAGTGACCATCTCAATAGACATATTTTCAGACTCTGGACTATTGGGGATTTACTCTAGGTGTATTTTAGTGAGGAAATTATTGCTTATGATCAATCGCTTTTATACTTTAATTGCAATGGGGCCAGCCATTTCTCAGCCTGCATCGATTAATACGCAGATGATGCAGAGTGCAGATGGCTCAATATGTGATGCACATCAATATGTGCGAATTTAAGACGTGCAAGAATGAGGAGGAGGGCTAGACCATACACACACTACATGTACAGGGAAAACAGGTCTTACCTCAACACCTGCCTTCAGAGACTGTGTTTCCAAAAGGTGGTGATCAAATATGTGGGGTCATCAGGCCACATATGCAGCCTGCCATCAGGACATCAGTGTTGGTTGAGGTCAAGGTCACCACAGCACTGCCTTTCTACACGTCCGGTTCCTTTCGGGCCTCCGCGGCCAAGATTTCCCCTCTGTCTCACCGTGCCACCCATCGCTGCATTAGACAGGTCATGGACGCCCTGTACGCACGAAGGATGGACTTTATCGGCTTCCCCGTGACCATGGAGGCTCAGACTGAAAGGGCATTGCTAAGTTCCCCAGGGTGCAGGGAGCAATGCAGTGCACTCACATCGCCATGCGAGCACCTTCTCAGGACCCAGAGCTTTTTCATAACAGAAAAGGATTTCACTCCCTGAAGGTCCAACTAGTTGTCAAACAGAACCAGATCATAATGTCAGTGAATGCCAAATGTCCGGGCAGCTTCGATGAGGCTCACATCCTGCATGAGAGCATTGTCTCTGACATGTTTAGGAGTCAGCCACAAGGACAATGCTGGATGTTTGTGATAACCTGTATGGCCTAGCCACCTGCTGATGACCCCCTGCGTGACACCCACACTGAGGCCGAGAAGCGATACAACCAGAGCCAGAGAGACCCATGAAATGTGGTCCAGAAAACAATAATTGTGTGTAAGCAGCGCTTCAGATGTCTGGATCACTTAGGAGGGGAGCTACAATACAACCCTGAGCAAATAGGTAAATTTGTGGTGGTGTGCTCCATGCTGCACAATCTGGCTATCAGGAGGGGACAAGAATTGCCAGAAGGCATTGATGCTCCACCTCAGGAGAGAGAGGAAGAGGACGATGAGGGGCTGGACGCTGACCTCGGGCCAAACAATCAGGCTGGCGAAGCAACAATGCCCACAACCCCCTCCAGACTGCAGGAAAGGGCCCATGGTAGCTACATCGCTGCAAGACTCTTACGTGAGGAGCTGATATCTGAACGATTTGCCTGAAAGAACGTTACTGCGAGTGACAACGCTGACACACTACTGTGTGTGTGCAGCTCAGGCATCAAAGGTGCCCATTAAGTTTTATTTAACCCTTTCATGTTAAGGAATCACCAGTGTGTAACGGTCTAGCTATCTGAGACAATGCGCAACAAGGTTATGTTCAATTAAAAAAACATTTATACGCACATTGTTCTGAAATCATAAGTATCACAAGCAAAAACACCCAACCCCCGTCCACACCTCACTTTTTCCACCATTGACATCAATGAAATGGTCAACATGTCCAGCAACACAGAATACAAAGGCAAAGCAGGAGGGTAACCCCCTCCCCCCAATATATTACAACAAATTGCATACACCCAGACGGAGATATAACACAGCCATTACCTGTGGACATGCACCTCACTTTCCTTCCCCCGTCCCCTTCTTCTCCCCACCACTACCCCTCCCTTCCTCGCTACATGCCGCCTGGCCAAAGAGCTCTTCAGGCGGTGCCTCATTAGGGTAGATCAAGGCAGAGGCGATGGTTGCATGGGTATGGGAGTGGGGGGTGCCGAGGGAGGAAGATTCTCTGATGCAGTAGCAGGATCTTGGTCCTGCCTCTCATCCGTCGTTCGCAGTGCTGGTGCAGAACCTAGGGGTGGAGTGCCGCGCTCCGGGTCCACTGGGAGGCCTGTGCCAGCAGTGTTCCTGGCTATCGCCTCCAGGGCCTCCGCCATCCGCGGAATGTACTCAGTTATGGTGGCCAGCTGTCGGGATATGCCCCCATTGCTTCGAGGAGCTGGTCACCAATGTCTACAGTCCTCCTGGACAACTGTACCATCTCTCTGCTCTCACATGGCGCTCGTGGACCAGACCTGCTGCGTCCACGACACCTCCGAGGGGTCGGCGCTCTCCTGGGGACAAATGGGGTGCCCTGTGGTGAGGTGCTTGGGGCCGGTACTCCAGAGTGGAAGCGGGAATGACCGGAGGAGCACTAGAGGACCTTGGGGTGGAATGGCTTCTGGAGCGTGGCGATGCAGGTTCCTCGAAGTCCGCACTCTCCTCTGTAGAGAACAGACCTAGCGGATTGACGGGCGAGAATCAGAGTTCCGAAGCAAATATAGGATCGTCCGGCGAGTCTGGCCCCACACCCCCACCTTCTGGCCTCTGTGGTCTTGCCTGGGGCCTTGTTGCTGGCTGAGCTGCAAAACACAAATAAGGTTATTAGAGGAGAAGGGGGTGCTAGGATCACAAGGTTGATTCCAGCGCTGCACATAGCATATGCATGACAAAAACACCACCGCTATCCAAATCATCACAGACATCACATTTCATGACCATCAACAAACTTGCATTGCAATGATTTTCATTAGGCCAGCATTATTTCTAGGACAATTTTAGAAATCATCTATCATATATGATTGTTTGGATATGAATGGGTGTGGCATCTATTGACTTTATATCACACAATGGTGTCAACTCTACTCACGTGGCATCACTTCAGGTTCTGCAGATGCTTCCGTGGCTGTCCGGGTGTGCTTTCCCATGAGTGCGAGCACACGCTCCTCCATCTGGGAACTGTTGGCCCCCCCAATCCGTTCACCTCTGCACGGACCTCATCGTCGATAGTTTCTTCTGTAAAAGGTGACAGGATGACATGACATGAGATCATTGCATGATATCATTGCTAGATACTGTCACAGAGACTGATACAACACATAACCGACAGATGTAATCATCATTATTATGATAATTATCATTCTTTACCTGAAGACGTACACCGTGACCGCAGGCTTTGAGTAAAACATTCCTGGTAAAAGTGAAAGACCTCACATCTGCTGATAGTCACTCAAGACTCTTACAAATCAAATTATATGTATACATAAGTACATGTAAATAAATGTAATACTTACTCTTGCAGATCCCACAAGGTCGTTCCATTATTTGTGGCATCGGTCGCCGACGAGACCACCTCTGCTATCTCGGCCCATAACTTCTGGTAGGCCTTTGGGTTGGGCTTCCCACGACCTCCCTGGGTCAAATTACCCCAGTGTAACTCAACCTCCTGCAGGAGGGAGGCATTTGCCTTGTTTGAGAGCCTTCTGGCTCTTTTGCGCCCTCCAATGTATTCCTCTCCCAGCTCACTGCTCTCGCCAGCGTCAGTCTCCACAGTGTGCTGTGTCGCCTCCTCCTTTCCCTCCATTATAGGCCAAATTCGGGCAAATATGTGGCTGGTAACAGCTAATTTTTGTTTCCCTATTTGCTCTAAAGCTCTGTACTCTCCCTCTTTCCTCCCAAAGCAACCACACCACAGCCACACATGCCTTTAGTCCCTCTCAGTTCCCTCTCTCTCTGTTTCCTCTTCTGCGCATGTCATGATGACCCTTGACCACCTGAATCACGGGAATCGAGCATTGCCATGCCATTGCTAAGGTGGTGACACTTTACGTCAGAAGGTCAGAGAGATTTAACGCTACCGCCCATTTCATATCGCTCGCGGTAACGCACAATTTCAAAAATGGAGACTAGGCTTTGAGAATGGGCGAGAAGCCGACGATTTGATAACCCATTTTTACCACCCACGCCGGATATAACGCCCATTTTTGGGCGATCTGCACAAAAATGTAAAATCTAGCCCCAAGACTTTAGTCTGGAGATAGCAGCGACTGGGGACAGCTTGAGTGCAGTGTTATTCCAGGAGCAACATGGCAAGCTGAGACCAGTGGCTTACGCCTCCCGGGTTCTCACAGATGTAGAAAAGAGCTTTTCAAAATTGCGAGCGACATCTGTCAGCAACATTTTGAGTAGTAAATCATTTTCAGTCGCTTACAGAATTAGCTACTAATATGTCTCTACTTATCTGTAGAATAACTTCACGAGGCCTAGTACTGTGCTTGAACTGCTATGACCTTCGTCTCTGTATTGTCTCTCAGAGTGAAGCAGCAGTGTGGTGACCAGCCTTTTATACAGCTCCTGCCTGGGCCTCCCACAGTTACACCCTCTAGTGGTACCAGCATAGTATGTACAGAGTATACATATATTCCCCCGCAAAGTCTTTGATGCGAGTTAGTTACAGGTTGAGGTGATCCAGAACTCTGCGCTCCCTGGTTGATCGTCTGAGTGTCACTTCTGACATGGGTGAGTTGGTTGGGCCACTGCTGTCTTGCAGCGCTGTTGGTCTGACTGGACTGTTGGAGATGGTGGGATCATCCTTGTGGTTGGCAGCTAGGTCTGTTGCTGAATGGGTGTGTGTAGGTGGATCGCTGAAGGTAAGGTCCTCTCTCAGTAGTTCCTGGTCACCTGTAAATCGCAATTTGATCTGGTTCAAATGCTTTCTGCACGTTTGTCCGTTAAGCAGTTTGACAAAATACACTGTATTCCCCTTCTTGGCTAAAACAGTGCCAGCGACCCACTTGGGGCCATGACCATGATTCAGCACAAACACCGGGTGGTTTACATTGATGTCGCGTGATACAGCCGCGCGATCATGATACATGTTTTGCCGATAACGCCTGGTTTCCACCTGATCGTTGAGGTCAGGGTGGACAAAGGAGAGCCTGGTTTTGAGTGCATGTTTCATTAGTAACTCCGCAGGAGGGGACCCCGGTAAGTGAGTGGGGTAGTGTCCTGTAATTGATCAGCACCCAGGATAGGCGGGTTTGTAAGGAGCCTTCCGTGACGCGTTTTAAGCTCTGCTTTATGGTTTGGACTGTCCGCTCTGCTTGGCTGTTAGATGCGGGCTTGAACGGGGCAGACCTAACGTGCTTGATGCCATTGCGGGTCATGAATTCATTGAATTCTGAGCTGGTGAACCATTGTCGCTGACCAGAATGTCGGGCACCCATGGGTGGCGAACATGGCTCTGAGGCTTGCAATGGTAGCGGTGGATGTGCTGGATGCCATTATTACACATTCGATTCACTTAGAGTAGGCGTCCACTACAACAAAGAACATTTTTACTAAAAAGGGGCCCGCATAATGTATGTGGATCCTGGACCATGGTTTTGAGGTCCAGGACCACAGACTAAGTGGAGCCTCCCTGGGGGCATTGCTCAATTGTGAGCAAGTGTTACAATGGCGCACGCACGACTCCAAGTCCGTGTCAATGCCGGGCCACCAGCCGTGGGACCTGGCGATAGCATTCATCATGACTATGCCTGGGTGAGCACTGTGTAGGTCGCGTATGAAGGTTGCCCTGCCTTTTTTTGGCAGGACAATGTGGTTGCCCCATAAGAGGCAATCCGATTGGATGGACATTTCGTCTTTACGACGGTGAAACGGCTTTATCTCGTCTTGCATTTCTCTTGGGACTGCTGACCAGCTCCCATTGAGGACACAACTTTTTACAAGAGATAACACGGGGTCCTGGTTGATCCAGATCCTGATCTGGTGGGCCGTTACGGGTGACCCTTTGCTTTCAAAGACGTCCATGACCAGGCACAGGTCTGCGGGCTGCACCATTTCCATCCCGGTGGTGAGTAACGGTAGCCGGCTGAGGGCATCGGCGCAGTTCTCAGTGCCTGGCCTGTGGCGTATAATCATAGGCCGACAGTGTTAGTGCCCATCTTTTGGATTCGCGACGAAGCATTAGTGCTTATTCCTTTGCTTTGCAAAAACAGTGAGATTTGGGGCTTGTAGTCAGTTTCTAACTCGAACCTGAGTCCGAACAAATACTGGTGCATTTTTTTTACCCCACAGACACCGGCCAAAGCCTCCTTCGCAACCATACTGTAGGCTCTTTCGGCCTTGGATAGACGTCTAGACGCATATGCAATCGGTTGGAGTTTGCCCGCTACATTTGCTTGCTGTAAAACACACCCGAAACTGTACCACGATGCGTCACATGCTAAAACTAGACCTTTGCTTGGGTCAGATATTACAACAAATTGTTCAAATACAAGTTTCTGGCCTTTTTGAAGGTGGCCTCTTGATTTTGACCCCAAACTCAGTCATCTACCTTGCGTAGCAACTTGTGCAACGGTTCGAGCAAGGTTCTCAACCCTGGAAGAAAGTTACCGAAATTGTTGAGGAGTCTCAGGAATGAGCGCAGCTCCGTTACATTTCTTAGTCTGGGTACATTCTTGATGGTCTCTGTCTTCGGGTCCATGGGCCTGATGCCGTCTACCACAATATTCCTCCCTAGGAATTCTACCTCTGGTGCCAGGAAGATACACTTGGATCATTTCAACCGGAGTCCAACTCTGTTTAGTCGACTTAAAACCGCTTGCAGGTTGTGCAGGTGTTCGGTGGTGTCACGACCGGTGATTAGGATGCCAACCTGAAATACAACGGTGCGTGGAACCGATTTCAACAGACTCTCCACGTTCCTTTGGAAGATGGTTGCAACCGAGCGGATCCCGAACGGGCACCTGTGAAACAAAAACAGTCCCTTGTGTGTGTTAATGCACGTTAATTTTTTCGACGACTCAGCCAGCTCCTGGGTCACGTAAGCGGAGGTTAGATCCAGCTTGGTGAATGCCTTTCCCCCTTCTAATGTCGCAAAGAGATCATCGGCTTTGGGTAGCGGGTATGGTCCTGTAATGAAACTCGATTGATCATTACCTTGTAGTCGCCGCAGATTCTGACCGTGCCATCGCTCTTAAGTACCAGAACAATCGGGCTGGCCCACTCATTGAATTCGACTAGTAATATGATTCCCTCCCGTTGAAGTCTGTCCAATTCGATTTCCATTTTCTCCTTCATCATGTAAGGGACAGCTCGAGCCTTGTGATGAACAGGCCGTGCCTCGGGGATCAAGTGGATCTGCACTTTGGCGCCTGTGAAGTTGCCGATGCCTGGTTCAAATAGGGATGGGAACTTGTTCAGCACTTGAGCACAGGAAGCATCGTCCACTGAAGATAGTGCTCTGACGTCTTCCCAGTTCTACCGAATCTTCCCCATCCTGCTTCTGCCAAGCAGAGTTGGCCCGTCGCCTGGTACAACCCACAGTGGCAATTCATGGATCTCTCCATCATAGGATACCTTTACGTTCGCACTGCCAATAACTGGGATCAATTCCTTGGTGCAAGTGCGCAGCTTTGTCTGAATCGGGCTCAGCTTGGGTCTTTGTTCTTTGTTGACCCACAGCCTCTCAAATGTCTTCTGGCTCATAAGTGATTGACTCGTCCCCATGTTCAACTCCATGGAAACAGGAATGCCATTTATTTTGACTTTCATCATCATTGGGGGACTTTTGGTAGTGAAGGTGTGCACCCCGTGCACTGCTTCCTCGGGCTGAGTCGCCTCTCCAGCTTGTACTTTATCATCCTTGCAGGATTGGAAACCCCCTGCTGACTCCTCTGCCACGTTTTGAGTTACAGTTCTTCTGCACATTCGCTGTGGGTGGGCCTTTTGGCCGCAGCCTTTGCACACATAGTATCTGAATCAACACAGACGGGCCAGATGGTTACCCCCACAATGCCGGCATGTTAAACGATTCACATTTACACCCCTTGGCGGACTCTGAGTCAGACTAATTCTTTGATCAACAGTTATTTTCTGCACAGTATTTGCCAGTGAGTTTTGATTCTAGAACAATCTTAACATTGAGGTCGTGAACGCCTGGCTTACAGTGATGGTCCACTTCATGTCCAATCCCATCACGAGAAAGCCCCGCAACACATTGTTTAGGAGTTCGCCAAATTCGCACAGTTCCGCGAGCCTTCGTAGGTCTACGACATATTCCGCTAAATCCTGGCCCTCGGTGCGGCGGTGTGTGTAGAAGCGATACCCAGCCAGTGAAACCCGAGTAAAGGCTTCACCCTCTGTAAACTTTTCTAAACTACCAACGGCAGCCATCTCTGCGTGTAAGTTTGTGACCTGTTCGCGTCGCTAGTTAATATGTCTCTACTTATCGGTCGAATAACGAGGCCTAGTGCTGTGCTTGAACTGCTGTGACCTTAGTCTCTTTATTGTCTCTCAGAATGAGGTAGCAATGTGGTGACCAGCCTTTTATACAGCTCCTGCCTGGGCCTCCCACAGTTGCACCCTCTAGTGGTACCAGCATAGTATGTACAGAGTACACATATATGACAGCTACAGTGACTCTACTGACCTGTCACACCCCGACACAAATGTTACTGGATGGTACGAAGAAAGTGAGCAGTAACAGGATTGCTCGCTGGACATTGTTGCTTACTCAGTTAGACCTGAAGGTAGAAAGGCTAGGAAAACCAAAGCTAGCCCTGAACCTGGTTTATCCGGGGGCAGCTCACATGTGTTCAGTGGAAGGAGTGTGGGATATAGATGTGGAATTCCGAGCAGGGGAACATCCGACAGGCAGGAACATCTATGTAGATGGGTCTAGTTCAGTGACAAAAGGAGAGAGAAAAACAGGCTGTTGGATTTACGATCCTGAGGCAGGGATAGAAAAAGCCATAAATCTCCCCAACACTTTAAGTACGCAACAGGCCGAACTGGCAGCTGTAGCATATGTGGCCACACACCCTAGTGAATTCCCAACTCCCTATACGATATGTTCAGACTCCATATTCACTTGTAACTCCTGTACAGAGTATTTAGCCATATGGGCTAGACGAGGGTTTAAGTCCTCAGATGAAAAACCGTTGGTGATGGCTCCTTTTGGACGTCACTGGTAAGGACCAGAAGGATTACTACATCCAAAAGATCAAAGCACATTCTAAGACAGAGCCTAAGTGGAAAGGGAATGAGAAAGCTGGCACACTGGCCAAAACAGTGGCAGGAGAAGGGATACCTTGGGACCCATATCACTGTGGACAGATTATGGCTGTAACAGGCAGAGAGGAGCCCAAAGAAGTACCATTGCCGCCTGATTTAAAACAGGCTCAGCCACGGGATGCAGATCTTAGAGCAGCAATTAGGGGCAAGATAGACAGGAAGCCTGTAGCGGGACCTTTGGGAGCTGCAGACATAGCAGTATGGCAGAGAATGCTATTTAAAGGAGACAGTTGGATCGTCACTGGGCAGTGCAGGGAAGAATTCTTACAGCTAGCTCATGGGGGTCCAGGGGCTGGATATCCAGAGCCAGAAACTATGTGGAATAAAGTAGAGGCCGCGGGATGGTGGCCCGGGCTTAGAAGCGATGTAAGGGATTAATGCCAGAATTGTCTGGTATGTGCCGCAAACAATCCAGACCCCCACCGGAGGAAGGCTTCATTGGGGCACACGAGGAGGGTAGAGGGGCCATGGCAGTCTATACAGATAGATTTCATAGGACCACTGCCCACCTTAGGCAGAGGCAATAAATATTACTTGGTGTTAGTAGCTCTTTTCACAAAATAGGTAGCTCTTCCATGTTGGGCGGCCACCGCAGTAGTCACAACAAAGAATCTGGTGTGAGAAGTATTTTCTCGATGGGGACTACTCCTGAGAGTGGAATCACCGGAGTGTTAATGCAGGCCACCATAAAGCTGTTAGGAATACAGGGGAAATGGCATGTGGTGTACAACCCCCAATCGTCAAGTCCAGTAGAAAGGACAAACCGGACCTTAAAAAAGAGGCTTAGGAAGGAGATAGGAAATACCCCGAAGAAATGGGATGAGATCCTACCCCTAATACTGATGAGACACTGAGCCAGTCTCTCTAAGAGTCAGGGACACTCCCCATATGCGCTGATGACAGGGAGACTTATGAGGACCCCGACCCATATCCTAGCACCAGTCCTGACCGAAACGCAGGTTAAAGAGGTCACACGGGATGTTGTGTATGGAGAAAGAGTCAGACTGAACACTGTGAGCTCAAATTAAAGTGTGACCTTACTCTTTTATTGCAGGTCTCCAGATTGCCTCTACAACCTGTGAAGCCTCCTTAAATACCTGTGCTCCCAAGAAATTATGGGATCCCTTGGAACTCCAGGGGATGAGCCCTCTGATGGCTGTACAGAGTAAATACAAATCCACATATATAACAACACTCCCCGCCAAAGTCAATAGTCTAACTATTTACAATGTAAGTCGATTTGGGTCCTTCTTTCCCTGGTTGATCGGCTCTGTGTGAAAGGAGGAATTGTTGAATCATTTGTTGGGCTCTCATTGGGCTGCTGTGCAGCTGGCCTTGCAGGGCTGCTGGTGTGTTGGGCCCTTGCTGGGCTGCTGTGCAGCTGGCCTTGCTGGGCTGCCTGGTGTGTTGGGTCCTGCTGGGCTGCTGTGGATGATGGGTTCTGCTTCGTGGTCAACCGTGGTACCGGTTGCCACTGGTGTGTATGTTGGGGGATCAAAAAAGGTAGGGTCCAAGGTGGGTTGCTCAGGATAGTCCGTGAATCTGAGTTTGTTTTGGTCCAAGTGTTTCCGGTGAATGAGTCCATTTGAAACTTTGACCCGAAACACCCTGCTCCCCTCTTTGGCCACGACAGTGCCGGGAAGCCATTGGGGACTTTGTCCATAATTTAATACAAATATACAGGATCATTTGCGCTATCATGGTATGCACTTTGTTGAAGCCGCCTGCTCTCTACCTGTTCATGTAGATCAGGGTGAACTAACAAGAGCCTTGTCTTAAGTGCTCTTTTCATGAGCAGTTCAGCAGGTGGGATCCCAGTGAGTGAGTGGCGTCTCATGCGGTAGCTAAGCAGGACTTGGGATAGGCGAGTCTGCAGTGAGCCTTCAGTTACCCGCTTCAAGCCTTGCTTCATGGTTTGTACTGCTGTCTCTGCCTGACCATTGGACGCTGGTTTAAACGGGGCAGATGTGACATGTTTGATCAAGTTACGTGTCATGAATTCTTTGAAATCAGCACTGGTAAAACATGGCCCGTTGTCACTCACATCGGGTAAGCCCTGAGTGGCAAACATGGCCCGCCGGCTTTCAGTAGTGACAGCGGACATGCTAGCCGACATTATCTCACATTCAATCCACTTGGAGTTCGTGTCTACAACCACAAGGTACATTTTACCTAAGAACGGGCCTGCATAGTCGACATGTACCCTAGACCACGGTTTGGAGGGCTAGGACCATAAACTTGCGGTGCCTCCCTGCGTGCATTTCTAAACTGCGAGTATGTATTACATCTGGGAACACAGGATTCTAAGGCCGCATTGATACCGGGTCACCACACGTGGGATCTGGCTATCGTTTTCATCATTACGATGCCTGGGTGGGTACTGTGGAGGTCATTGATGAAGGTGTCTCTGCCCTTCTTGGGAACCACTACGCGATTGCCCCACAGAAGGCAGTCTGCTTGGAGAGACATTTCATTTTTGCACCGCTGGAACAGCTTTATCTCTTCCTGCATTTCCACTGTGACACTGGGCCAGCTTCCGTGAAGCACACAGCTTTTGACTGGAGATAATAAGGGGTCCTGGCTTGTCCAGGTTTTGATCTGACGGGCAGTGACGGGTGATTGCTCACTCTCAAATGCTTCCATAACCAAGGCTAAATCTGCGGGCTGCACCATTTCCACCCCCGGGGTGGGCAATGGCAGCCGACTGAGAGCATCGGCACAGTTTTCTGTGCCTGGCCTGTGGCGGATGGCGTAGTTGTATGCGGACAATGTGAGCGCCCATCTCTGGATGCGGGTCGATGCGTTGGTATTTATCCCTTTACTCTTGGAAAACAGGGATATAAGTGGCTTATGGTCAGTTTCCAATTCGAATTTTAGCCCAAACAGATATTGATGCATTTTCTTTACCCCATAAACACACGCTAACGCTTCTTTTTCATTCATGCTGAAGGCTCTCTGAGCCTTAGACAGACTCCTGGATGCATAAGCAACCGTTTGCAGTTTCCCGAAATCATTAGCTTGTTGCAATACACACCCAACGCCATATGACAATGCATCACATGCTAGTACCAAATGCCTACATGAATCATACAACACAAGTAATTTGTTTGAGCATAACTATTTTCTCGCTTTTACAAATGCATTTTCTTGGCTTTTGCCCCAAACCCACTCGCCCCCTTTCCGTAGTAAGATATGTAGTGGCTCTAGCAGTGTGCTGAGACCCGATAAGAAGTTACAAAGTAGTTCAAGAGTCCCAGAAATGACCGCGGCTCTGTCACGTTCTGTGGCCTCGGTGCGTTCTCGATTGCCTCCGTCTTCGCATTGGTGGGCCTGATGCCGTCCGCCGCAATCCTCCTCCCCAAGAACTCCACTTCAGGTGCCAGGAAAATGCATTTTGAGCATTTTAACCTGAGCCCCTCGCGGTTGAGTCGTCTAAGGAACTCCACCAGGTTCTGCAGGTGCTCGACTGTGTTGCGACCTGTGACCAAGATGTCGTCCTGGAAGACCACGGTGTGCGGGACCGACTTCAGGAAACTTTCCATGTTTCTCTGGAATATCACCGCCACTGATTGGATTCTAAACGGGCATCTGTTGTAAAAAAAAGACCCTTGTGCGTGTTGATGCAGGTGATTCCTCCAGTTCCTGTGTCATGTAGGCTGAAGTCAGATCCAGCTTCGTGAACATCTTTCCTCCCACCAGCTTTGCAAAGAGGTCGTCGGGTATTGGTCCTGCAGGGAGAAACGATTAATAGTTAATTTGTAATCGCCATAGATTCTGATGGTGCCGTCTCCCTTGAGGACTGGGACAATAGGGCTGGCCCACTCTCTGAACTCGATCGGAGAAATGATGCCCTCTCTTTGCAGCCCGTCTAGCTTGATCTCTATCCTTTCTCTCGGTACTGTACAGTACTGCTCTCGCCTTGTGATGGATGGGTCGTGCCCCCGGAAGTAGGTGGATCTGCACTTTTGCTCCTTGGAATTTCCCGATGCCTGGTTCGAGCAGCGAAGGAAATTTGTTTAAGTCCTGGGCACATGAAGTGTCGTCAGTGGGCGATAGCGCTCGGACGTCGTCCCAGTTCAAGCGTATCTTTTCCAGCCAGCTCCTGCCGAGCAGCTTGGGACCATCACCTGGTACCACCCAGAGTGGTAGCTTATGCACCGCTTTATCGTAGGAGACCTTTACGGTAGCACTGCCGATTACAAGAATCAGTTCTTTCATGTAAATTCTTAGTTTCGTGAGAACTGGAGTTAAGACTGGCCTTGAGGCCTTGTTGCACCACAACCTTTCGAAAGTGTTTTTGCCCATGATGGACTGGCTTGCGCCCGTGTCCAGCTCCATTGACACCGGGAGTCCATTTGGTTCAACATTCAGCATTATCGGGGGACAATTCGTGGTGAATGTGTGCACCTCATGTACCTCTGCCTCCTCTATCTGAGTTTCTGGTTCATCGTGATCCTCCGTTAATGTGTCCTCCTCTGCAACAAGGTGGTTTGCAGGTTTAACAGGCTTAGCAGCTCACCTACACACTAGTTGTAGGTGTCCCATTGTTCCACAGCCCTTGCAAACGTACTCTTTGAATCGGCATGAATGGAAACGATGATCACCCCCGCAGCGCCAATAAGGTGTTAATGGCCTTGCATTCATCACCCTTGATGGTGGACTCTGAGTTACGTGCAGCTGCAGGTATGTGTGACCTGCCCTGTACGTTATGATTCAAAAATAACATCACTTTGTTGACAGTACTTGTAGCAGCACTTGTGTGCTGAGAGATTTGCTTCCTATTGTCATTGGTGGCAATGAATGCCTGGGCTATCACTATGGCCTTACTCAAGGTTGGGGTCTCTACAGTCAAAAGTTTGCGAAATATGGTTTTGTGGCCAATGCCAAGTACGAAAAAGTCTTTGAGCATGTGCTCCAAATATCTTTCAAATTCGCAATGTCCTGCAAGGCGTCTTAGCTCGGCGACATAACTCGCCACTTCCTGGCCTTCAGAACTTTTGTAGGTGTAGAACCGGTACCTCGCCATCAGAACGCGTTCCTTCAGGTTCAAATTCTCTCAGACCAGTGTGCACAAATCGTCGTATGATTTCTCCGTGGGTTTCGCTGGAGTGAGCAGCTTCTTCATGAGGCCATATGTTGGTGCCCCACAGACAGTGAGGAGGATCACCCTTCGTTTGGCAGCACTCTCTTCCCCATCTAGCTCGTTGGCCACGAAGTATTGGTCAAGTCGCTCCACAAAAGTTTCCCAATTATCTCCCTCCGAAAATTTCCCCAGGATGCCCACTGTTCTCTGCATCTTTGGGTTCGCTATCTGTATCTCATCGCCAGTTGTTGTGTATGGGGAAAGAGTCAGACTGAACACTGTGAGCTCAAAATAAAATGTGACCTTAGTCTTTTATTGCAGGTCTCCAGAGTGCCTCTCCAACCTGTGAAGCCTCCTTAAATATCTGTGCTCCCAAGGAATTATGGGATCCCTTGGGAGTCCAGGGGATGAGCCCTGGGTGGCTGTACAGAGTAAATACAAGTCCACATATATAACACTGGACAGGTTTGTCAGAGATCCGTATGATACTCTGAAGGGGCTGTATTGGGAAGCAGCTAACAATATGGGCAGACAGCACCAGCAGAATAAACTGCTGCTGGAATGGAGGTTTGGGTTACACAGGAATGGAGGTTTGGGGGTCTGGTAATGGTCAGGAATTATGCCAGAATAGGGGCATTTGAGCCATTGTACAAAGGACCATACAGCATTGAAGAGAATACATGCCCTATGGTCTACATCATCCAGCTGCCAAAACGAATAAAGTGGTTTCATAAAAACCAATGTAAGCTGTACAACCCCGGAGAGAAAAGTAAAAAGCGGGGCAAGGCCCAAGGAACTGTGATGAGTTTGATCAATGTAAGCCTTCCACCAATGCTATGGAATGATGACGATGGAGACGTAAGGGACGGAGCATTAAGATGGAATGATCAGATGCTGCAACCTGGACGCCTCCTCCATCTCTACCCCCGAGTCTTCGAAAGCCCAAGCATCGGGATAAAAGAAGAGGGAAGCAGTGATCTTAAAAAGGGAAAATGTACATATGTGTATAACTGAAGAAGGAGCTGTGAGGGGGTGGCCCCCACAGAACAAAAGTATTTCCTTAATTTTGTCTTTATAGGAGCGAATCGGGCCAGGGATACGAGATGAGGTGGACGCTGTGTATAGGCCTGTGGTCGGCCCTCATTATTAAAGGATGGGGAGATCGGGGGGACACTGAGACATTCCTTACATACGGGTGTGTGGGAGGAACCGGCCCCACTGTAACTCAAGGGAGAGCAACACAGAGCAACAAGGGCACAACTGGGAGTTGGCCAGGGTGGTTAGGGTCAAATTTGACCAAGTACTCCTTACAAACCGAGGATAAACTTGGGGAGGTATCAGTGTCCTGTCCAAGGGTAAACATCACGGTCAGAAAGGTACGGGTGAGAGAGGGTAGACGAGATGGTCTGGAATATAAAGGGAGTACCCCCATGGGAGGATGGTGTGGTTACGGAAAACACACGGGAAAAATAGCTCAAACAGGCGGACCACAGGAACAAAAGAAGGGGCGAAATTGTGTTGGGAGAAGTGGTGGAAGGAGGACAAGGGATTCATGTCTGTGTGGTTGGATCAAGCCACAAATGCAGGGGAGGTATGGCGATCACAAATACAGTGTCAGGATTCTGGGTCGGGAATGAATTGGATGCAGGGTTTTGATTCCTGTGTGACCTTGAACCCTCCAAAAACAGTCAATGCAACCGAGCTGATCGCGAGCAGATTAAAAACTCTCCCTAAAATACTGGAGATCCCAAACCAAGAAATTCCATGGCCTGTCCTAACACCCGGGCCTAAGAATGGGCTGGCGTTAATCCCAACAGGGAAAATATTGTATCATACTGTGTATTACGCAGTTGTGTCGGCTATTCTGAATTTAACAGAGTTACAATTACCCCGGTGGTGCCCGCCAGAAACGGAAAAGTTATATGAACAGTTGTTAAAAGAAATGTTTAAACAATTCTATGAGAAGAATTATGGGTACAAAAGTCAGGGGGAAGCGTACATACCAAGACGAAAAAGGGGACGAATGAGTGATGTAGCTATAGTGTTTAATACAGGGACATCACTGGTAAATAGTGTAGACAACACGCAGTTGCAAGTCCAAGTACCTTCAGGAACCAGTTAAAGAAATGTCTCGGTGTCCCCCCGATCTCCCCATCCTTTAATAATGAGTACCGACCAGTTTAAAGAAAATACTGGAGGAGGGTAATGACACAGAGGGTCACGAACTGCAGGAGGACCCCAGGTAATGACAATCTATTTGAAAGAGATGGTAGCCGAGGTGGTGACACACGTTCAGACCATCAATGCTTTAATGAAGGAAGGTAGAAACGCGTCAGATCAAGCTGCTCAGAATGATGTGTGTGTTATGAACGGAGCTTGTTGGTAAATGAAGAACGCAGTAATTTAGAGGATTTAAAACAAGGCCATGCACCTAAAAGCTTTGAATGTCTACAACAAGCTCCTGAATTCGTGCCAGCTATAGTCAGCCTCCGAAACGTATCCAGTCCCAGCCAACTGTGGTCAGAGTAAACAATCTATAATGGGGATAGTGCTTAGAATACCGGTGATGGATAAGTCGCAACGACCCGTACCAGTATACCGGGTGGAAAACATTGGGATAATTTGGAACGGAGTACATGTGAAACATCATAAAACCCCTCAGTGTTTAGTAAAATTGGGAGACTCAATAACCGGTGCTAGTCTGGAGGAATCTGAGAGAGGAGGTACACATGGTATTGTGCCCCTATCATCTGAATCCTTTTGACCGACTGTATGCAGGTTCAAGTACGAGGACGGGCAGCCTATAAGCTGTATCAGGGAAGTGACGACTCATGACCGTGTCCCGCCACAGGTTGCGTACAAGGGAAACGGGACATACTGTGTCATCACCAGCGAAAGTTGGTACAGAGTACACCAGGACACTTGGTGTCCAGTGACAAATTCTACCTTTTGTTTCAAACCCCAGGTAGAGACATTAATAGCACAAGAAAGGATAATTCCTATCTCGGACCACAAACACATAAGTATCACAGTCAACGGTACTTTACTGAACCTCCAGGAATACATATAGCGTTTTGGGTACGATATCCCGCTGTTACCCGAATATTTGACCAAGCTATTAAAGGACATCGAGCTGTCCCACAAACATTATTACACATTACACCAAAAGAACGAGAAAGTAAGGGAGGGAATCAAGGAGATGATTGCCCCTCCACGATGGGACTTGGGACTCAATATTGAGATCCCCCCTGGGTTCGAATCGTATCACATGCACTAGTAACTGTACAGTTGGTAATAGTGTTGCATCTATTTATCTTACCCTGTAAGTTAAAACAAAAGACGAAGGAAGGGAATCTTGAAGGGTTATTAAAATGAACCGAGGCCGAAGTGTTTGTAAATATAAAACTGAAGTCAGATGGATCAAGGCCGAACATTGTGTTGTTGTAAAAACTGTTGGTTTGTCGGAAAAGGTATTGTTTTGTTGTAAAAATGAATGTGATCTGGAGTTTTGACTGAAGGCTGCAATGCACCCAAAAAGGCTCATGGAAAAGAAGAAGTCACCGAGAGTAATGTCTCTGAGTTTATAACAAGTGACATGAAAGGGGGAAGTGTAAGGTTTACACACTTTGACAAAAGGCACAGGAAGAGACCACAAACTAAAAATGGTTTAAAACAAGCTTTTGGGCTAACTGAGCAAGGGAAGAAAAGGCGCCAACCTGGCGCAGGTGGTGACTCATCACCAATTACAAACAATCTCTGCAGTCAAGAGCCAGACCTGTTTATGCATCAAAACAAAAGGATTGATACAATCCCACTGAGGAGCCCCTGGATTGATTGACTGGAGGGGGAAAAACAGTTCCCTCTAGAGACTACAAGTCTGCAAGAAAACAGGACAACAAAAGATCCCACAAGGCGTGCATTTTTAGAGAACGGGGCACTTAAGATAAGGAGTTATCTTTTGCCCTGTCGACTCCGTGTGCAAAGTGTGGAGATCCAAACCCATCACCGCAGCCAGGAAAACAAATCACCACAAACAACGAAACCAATCCAGACACATTAACGGAAACCTCAACTCAGCGGGACATAAAACGGATATATATACACGAACTGGAAGCAGCTCAAAAGGGGAGGAGAGAAAAAGGGAACGAAAAGAAGAATGAAAAGGAATAGATGAACACGGAAGAAACGGAAGAGAAGAGAACGACCAGAAGAGGGAACATTGGAGAGGAACCACCGGTCACGGAACCAAAGACCACAAACCTACATTCTACGATAACAGCAATTAACTGGATGGATTATCACAGAAGTCTTGTTCTGTAATTTTTAGTTCGTTTCTGCATAATAAAACTGACAGTTGGGTTAAGCCTAAAGTTTGTGTCACGTGTTGTCCTTTCCTGCAATTCCTGAGGTCTACGAATTAAGGTAGAGTGTAAAACAAAGCACCCTACAGAGTCCCAAGGCGGGGACCCACGGCGGGGAGACCCACAACGAAAGGCCAACAGACAAGTCACAGGACATACAGGCCAACACAATGTGCACCAGATACCTGGCTTGCCCTTCCACATGATCTTGTTACAAGATCGTTCTCTGCAAAATCTACCACAGGGATTGTCCAATCTAATGCCTGTTTCGGAGGCTGCAAAATCTTTGACGCATTAGACCTCCCAGGTCCAGCCTTCCTGTATGAGCTTGCCACCTGTGGCAGAGACATGATCACAGCCAAGGGGAGATGAGCAGGTGGTCTAATTATGGGAGCAGTAGATGGAATGACACAACAGCTGCCATTCTCAAGAATGCCCACATCCCCGGAGATAGAAGCGAGATCCCATGTCCCGATTCCTGCGAACAGTTCCCTCAGCTCAGTTCAGTGGCGGATAAGATACCTGAGCCAAGAGAGGATGTCCCCATCATCCTCCTTGTTGGAAGAAACTGCCCTGAGCCCCTCAAGGTAGGGAGTCTCGCAATAGACTGAGACAAACACCATGGGCACAACGTATGGACCTAGGCTGGACAGTATCTGGACAGGTTAGCCCAAGCGAGGCAAATGAGAAAGTCTATGCCTCCAGTAACCATACTATCCTTCAGCCACCAAAGGCCATGTTCAGTTGACACCAACATTCACTTAAGACCGTGTCAGAAGGTGTGCACCTTAGCTCAGAGGGAAACTTGCCGTTTCCTTCACTTCTCAACAGCGAAACTCAGGCACCCACACCTGCCATGCTCGTGGCTCTGAAAGCTCAGCCCCTCAAGGCACCACCTGGCAAATTCATGCAGGAAGACCTGTATGGAAGACAATGGCGATGGGTCCAACAACCTCCAATCAACTCCGGATTCGACGATGGAAGAAATGTTGGCAGAGCCTGCAGCCTCGACATGAGATGAACGAGGCAAAGCCAGACACCTCTGTCAGGGATGTCATTCTCCTCCGGCAGAAAGAACTTCCCCGGAATGACTGGCCACTTGCCTCCAAGTCCTATCCCACTGATGACAGAAGGGTGCATAAGGT
Organism: Pristiophorus japonicus; assembly: GCF_044704955.1. Lineage (NCBI taxonomy): Eukaryota > Metazoa > Chordata > Chondrichthyes > Pristiophoridae > Pristiophorus > Pristiophorus japonicus. The sequence continues at coordinate 363,509,192 of NC_091977.1, read as the reverse complement.
GGATGGTAGGTCTGTAGTGATAGCACGCGTAATTGCTACAGAAGACTGAACACGTACTTATGCTGATGATGCCCATCTCAAAGCCATCCCATGAACTAAGAGGAACTGAACTCTAACTGGTAAAAATTTTCAATCCTTGTCATTTTTAGACGGGGAGTGTAATGGATGGAATTTTTATGTTTGGGGTCTTTTTTTCCTTTTAGGAATACCGCATTTGTCATGATGCTTTCCCACTACTGGGTGGCATTTCCCGATTGGACAGACAAAAAGAAAGATAAACCAAGGGCTAGACTTTCTGCTTCACATCGCCCATCGAAGGCCCACCTATTGCTCAAAACAGACCTCTATTGCCCATTTTGATTAAAAAGTGGAAACTGGGCCCAAAACATCGTCGGAAAAATAAGCCCCCAAGTTTCGGCTCACTTCGCTGAATTGACCGCAGAGTTGATCGCCGACACAAGACCCATCCCAACTTTCGGCGCATTGCTGGCACTTCGCTGGGCTGATGGAAGGCCAAAAACATCGCTGAGAAATAGTTGCTTTTCCCGGGCTTTACAGAAAGAAATGGGCGCTACAGACGGCATTTTTGAAGATCGGAGGAAAGGTGGAGGCAACTGAAAAAAACGAGTTAGCTAGTTGTGTTATTTATAGAGTTCTTTACAGATAGGTCAAGTCAGAATATTAAATTACATATAAATTTGTTAATAGTAGCTTAGTGGACAGGCATTTTTTTGTGAAAAATGCATTTATAGTGAGTGAAAACAATTATTGATGTTGTTGGGGCCTATCAGACTGGGGTTGGTGAAGGGAGAGTAGAGAGTAGAGAGAGTAGTAGTAGAGAGAGTAGAGAGAGAGTAGTAGAGAGGCAGTAGTTTAATTAAGTGAGAGTAATTATTGATAGTCATGGGGCCTATGCTTTCTGCGCCATTACTCGTAACTGCTCACACGCTGGTTTGTGAAAGGATCAATCGAAGAGGTGGCAGAGTAATGCATAGACAGCGACAGAGGAGACAGAGGAGGCAAGCGTACAGCCAACGAAGTACTTGGAAAAGCAATCTTTCCTCAACTTGTCTGAAAACGCATGTCTTAGAAGGCTGCGCTTCCGGAAGGAGGTCATCGATGAGATTTGTCAGCTCATCAAGGGGGATCTTCAGCCTTCCAGCACCATCAGAACCGCACTGTCCATTGAGGTGAAGGTTACTGCAGCCCTAGCCTTCTACGCATCGGGATCTTTTCAGGCTTCAGCTGGCAACATTTGTCATATCTCTCAGCACGCCACACACTGCTGCATTCAGCAGGTGACTGAAGCTCTTTACATTCGCAGGATAGACTTTATAAGTTTCCCTATGACCAGGGAAACACAGACTGGGAGGGCTTTGGTTTTCTTAAGAATAGCAGACTTCCTCAAGGTGCAGGGAGCAATAGATCGCATGAACATTGCCCTGAAAGCCCCTTTAAAGAACATGGAGGTATTTCGTAACAGAAAAGGATTCCACTCCCTAAATGTGCAGCTTGTTGTCGACCACAAACAAATAATCACGACAGTAAATGCTACATTTCCTAGCAGCATCCATGAAACGCACATTGTACGTGAGAGTGCTATCCCTGTTTCTCAATCAGCCAGATGGTCACAGTTGGATGCTGGGGGATAAGGGCTTGCCAGTTGGCTGATGACCCCACTGTGTAATCCCGTCACTGAAGCAGAGAAACGTTACAATGAAAGTCACATAGCGATACGCAACATCGTCGAAAAGGCAATTGGAGTCCTAAAGCAGCGCTTCAGATGCCTGGACCATTCTGGTGGCAGCCGACAGTACCACTCTGACCAGGTCGCTGAGTTTAATGTGGTGTGTTGCATGCTGCATAACCTAGCTATAAGGAGAGGACAACTAATGCCAGATGGAGTTGCAGGTCCACCTCCAGAAGGAGGGGAGACGGAAGAGCCAGCCGGTGAGGAGCAAGAGGAGGAGGAGGAGGAGGCTGGTGAGGACTTCGGGGAGGACAATCAGCCTGGCAATGTAGCCATGGTCCCATGGCGCCCTCCCCCCAGAAGGCCCGGAAGACCATTACCCTCTGGGTGTTACGCAAAGGTGTTGCGTCAGCAGCTCATAAATGAATGCTTTGCATGAACTTGCATTGGGGACAGTGAAATTTACATTTACAGTTATGGTTAAACAAAAGTTGCATTTGCGTAGAGTTATGTTGAGATTTGTTTTAGCCTCACCTGCACAGGCCTTGCCTGTCCATTGTTGGACACATTTTCATTACTGCTTAACTGAGCTAAAGTTATATTTTTGTTATTGTAAGACAATGCACAACAGTTGTTAGATTCAAATAAAAGTTTTAATTTGGACAGAATGATTTTTATTCAACAACCCCTACCCTCCCATCCACCCACTCACCAACACCTCCCCCCCGACAACTATATATGAATTTTAAACATGCTTCCCCCACCCTACCTGCGACCACGTCTCCCTCCAGATCCTTTTCCCCCTTGCATCCTAGGCCGTACCGCCCGTTTTATTCCCCGCAGACCGAGATGTCACTGGCCTGCAGCAGGCAATGCCAAGACTTCTTGCCGTGGTGGTGGTGTTGGAGTGGAAGACGAGGATAGTGGCTCGTGTTCCGAGTCCAGATGAACTATATCCATCGTACTTGCTTGCATGCTCGCGGTGTCACCAGGACATAACACGACACCTTGGGGTGCAGTGCCGTGTCCAGCCAGCAACGCATGCCAAAGGGCATTTGTTGCGGCGGTCTGCCGTGATACCTCCAATAGCTCGGGTAGCACGCAGACACCTGTGAGAAGTCTTGCGCGAACTGTGTGATCCCCTGTAGAAGGTCACGACTGATCACGTCCGTCTTCGCGCACAGAGACATCAAGCCCTCCAAGTGATCAGCCGGAGGCGATTGCTGACCTCGCTGACCCGACCTCTGTGGGGTCAGAGTATGCAAAATGGGACACCTTGGCATTGTCGGCTGCATGCTGTTTGGTCCTGGTGCCTCTTGTGTCTCAATTAAGACGACTGCAGGATCATCCCCTCCAAAAATGTCGTCCTCCTCCTCCTCTTCAGGCTCAGTAGGCATCTAGTGCTGCTTCTCCTCCTCCTCCTCCTCAACGTTTCGTGTCAGTGAAGGTGTGGGTTACACCTCGACCAAGGTTTCAGGGTGACCTTAAAAGCAAATGAGAGATTATTAAAGAGCTTAGAGCATAAGGATGCACACATTACTGAGCGACTTTACATATCAATACATTTCACTACCCCAGAAAGCTGCAGTGACTGCTTCTTATGCACAAAGGCTACGTGCATAACATGACAAAACATAAGTCGTTTATTCCATATTGCATTATAGTTACAGGTCATCACAGTACATTACTCTTTAATACTGTTTGACACATTACTCATGAGACGCATCGCTGGGCTCCGCCAGACCGTGTGTGGTGACCGAACGAGATTCGGAGTCTACGAGCACGGCCGCACGCTCCTCCAGGTCCGTTAGTGGAGTCAACAGAGCAGAGCCCCCCCCAGTACGCTTCTGCTCTGCCCTGCTGTTCGATATCTTCTTCTGCAAACGAGAAAAGAGCATCGCATAAGCATAAGCTAATAGACTAGGTAGTATCATAGTGTCACAACAGTTAAAACGTTACAAGCTACAGCTTGACACATATACACATATACATCTCTCAATGGAGTTTATGGGATCTTAACATGGAGTTTATGTAAAACATATATGAATCATTAAATACAATTCCATCCAGGGAATTTTATACTCACAATTTTCAGTAGTAAAATAAAATGCTACTTACTCTTGCTGCAGCCACCAGGCTATTCCAAAGTTTATGGCATTGGTCCAAACCCCTTGTCTCATTAGATGCCGAGGTCACCACGGCAACAATCTCTACCCAGATTTTTCGATATGCACGTGGTGGGGGTTTGCCATGAGCACGCTGAGTTAAGTCCCCCCAGCGTGCAATCACCTCGCTGACGAGGGTCCCATTAGCCTCATCGCTAAAGAGCTTTGTCCTTTTCATATCTCCCTCCGACACCTCCACTTGTGATTTATTCATTTCAGCCATGTGTCTCAGTGCCTTTTCAATTGATTCTCTCTCTCTCTCTCGTTCTCCTCCACCCTGAACCTTCTGAGCATATGTGATGACTCCTAACCTCACAAAATGCAGTAAAAAAAATCGGCCCCAAAAAAAATTAACACATGCGCAGAATGCCGTTGCTAGGGAAGCTTTTTTTTTACTTCCGTTTTAGGTGGGCGATCGTGACATCACTGGAAAACCACATCGCACATTCCCCATCGCCGGGCTAAGGCCGAGTGGAAAATCGCAACAAAAAAAATGTGCGATGTACCAGCGATCAGCAAGGCTGAGACATTCCACATCGCTGGAACAAGGCCCATTTTTTTCGGCAATGGCCTCCTAGTGGAAAGTGCAGCCCCAACACTGCAAGCAGGGAAAACAGCATCCATTTTAGCTCAGACTGTCTGTAACTTTTAGTGATTAGGAACAAATCTTCTGTAGTAGCAAACCTTCCCAGAAGTACAGTTATGTAAGTAACTTCTCCTCATCCAATTGTTCTGTATTATTGTATTTATCTGTGATGTTCAGTAAGAGATAAGTAAATTATCTTTATTACTGCTTTTATTCGATTGTTAATGTTGAGTTACAAGAATGCTAGATCTGTCTTTTATTCTTTATCAACAGTTTTCACACTGGATTAAAGGATTTGGATTCTGAAGCTCTGACCTTTAGCATATTTCTTGGTGTAGTGTTGAAGCTAGCTAGAGAATCAGAACTATGCTGGCGTTACGCTACCCTCTGACAGAAACCAGTACAGTAACTGGTTGATGCTGTAGGGTGCACTGTGCCTCTTTCACCCTTTCTTTGCATTTGGTATGAAACTCTTTGAATCTGGATTCCAATTGCTGGCTCTTCCTGGCATTCTCTTTGAAGTTGAATCCTGCAGTACATAACTCAATACAGATCAGCTGGTAGGAACCCCCTTTACAAATGTGAATACAGAAATTATTACTTTTTCCCGCTGAAATATGTAGGAGTATCGATTGTACACTGCATGATAGTTAAAAAAAATGATCTGTGGCACTATAATGTTCGCGAGTGACATGTAAGAAATACAAAGTGGCTTGTTCATTATTTTTGTACTGAAAGCTAATTGCCTTGTCACATGTAAATCAGTGAGCTGTTAAACTGGCACCTTGATAATCTGAGTGCTAACTGCCTCAATCTAATTTGCATGTATTTTTGGCATTTAATGTATTACTATTAAGCCTTCCCTTCGACTTTTAGTTTCTTTCATCGCTTAGACCTTGTAGGCAGTGAAATTTCCTCTGCTGATAATTTTTGTGAAAATGTTGGTGTAAGTGCAAAATGGAGATTTCTAATTTAAAATTCATGCTAATTTTTTGACTAAAATTAAATCATTACGAAACATTCCACCCACTTAACATCACAGTGGCTACATAGGGATCCTGTCACTGACTAATAGGACATGCATGAAAGCAAATAGATTTGCATGGGTTGCCACTCTCTTCTCCCTCCCTCATTCTCGAGTCCCCATGATTCATTATGACCAGGAACTTACTATGAGGAGCTGTGGGTTTGAATTTGTGTCCTATCACTTATAAGTACATAGAATTACATACAATTTACAGTACAGAAACAGGCTATTTGGCCCAACTGGTTTATATCAGTGTTTATGCTCCACATGAGCCTCCTCCCACTCTACTTCATCTAATCCTATCAGATATATTCTTCTATTCCTTTCTTGCTCATGAGGCAGAGCAGGCTAGAGGGGCTGTATGGCCTACTCCTGCTTTTAATTCTTATGTTCTTATGTATTTAGCTAGTTTTTGAGGGAGTGCAGCGAAGGTTCACCACACTGTTTCCAGGGATGGCTGGACTGACATAGGAGGAGAGACTGGATCAATTGGGCCTTTATACACTGGAGTTTAGAAGGATGAGAGGGGATCTCATAGAAACGTATAAGATTCTGATGGGACGGGACAGGTTAGATGCGGGAAGAACGTTCCCGATGTTGGGGAAGTCCAGAACCAGGGGACACAGTCTAAGGATAAGGGGTCGGCCATTTAGGACTGAGATGAGGAGAAACTTCTTCACTCAGAGAGTTGTTATCCTGTGGAATTCCCTGCCGCAGAGAGTTGTTGATGCCAGTTCATTGGATATATTCAAGAGGGAGTTAGATGTGGCCCTTACGGCTAAAGGGATCAAGGGGTATGGAGAGAAAGCGGGAAAGAGGTACTGAGGTGAATGACCAGCCATGATCATATTGAATGGTGATGCAGGCTCGAAGGGCCGAAGGACCAACTCCTGCACCTATTTTCTATGTTTCTATGTTTCTATGTTTTCAATTAATTGCATCTATGCTGTTCGCCTCAAATACTGCATGTAATAGCAAGTTCCATGTCCTAACCATTCTCTGGGATAAGAAGTTTCTCCTGATGTTGTATTTTTTCGTGACACTCTTACATTTATGACTCCACAAGTGGTAACATGCCTTAACGGAAGGGGCAATTTTGACCCAAAGTCTTTAGAAGAAAGTTGTTAAGGAGAGTAAGGAATCACCTATGTAAGAAATAAACAAAAATTATTAGAGCAGAGAAAGTTGAGAGGAGATTTAATCGAGGTGTTCAAAATCTTGGGGTGGGTCTAGATAGAGTAGATAGAGAGAAACTGTTCCCATTGGTGGAAGGGTCGAGAACCAGAGGACACTGATTTATGGTGATTGGCAGAAGAAGAAAAGGTGCCATGAAGTAAAACTTTTTTACGCAGCGAGTGGTTAGGATCTGTAATTCATTGCCTAAAAGGGTGGTAGAGGCATAAACTTCTATTTATATTGCGCCTTTAACATAGTAAAACATCCCAAGGTGCTTTAAAGGAGTATTATGAGATTTTAAAAAACAATATGTCACCGAACCATGTAAGTAGAAATTAGCTCAGGTGACCAAAAGCTTGGGCAAAGAGGTAAGTTTTAAGGAGCGTCTTGAAGGAGGAAAGAGAGGTAGAGAGGTGCAGAGGTTTAGGCCGGAGTTCCAGAGCTTGGGGCCTAGGCAACAGAAGACACAGCTACCAATGGTTGAGCGATTATAATCAGGGATGCTTAAGAGGGCAGAATTAGAGAAGTGTAGACATTTCAGGGGGTTGTGAGGCTGGAGGAGTTTACAGAGATAGAGAAGGACAAAGCCATGGAGGGATTTGAAAGTAAGGATGAGAAATTTGAAATGGAGGCTTTGCTTAACCAGAAGTCAATGTAGGTCAGCGAGCACAGAGCTGAGGGGTGAGCAGAATTTACTGCGAGTTAGGACAGGGGCAGCCGAGTTTTGGATCACCTCTAGTTCACGGAGGGTAGCTAGGAGTTAATTGGAATAGTCAAGTCTCGAGGTAACAAAGACATGGATGAGGGCTTCAGCAGCGGATGAGCTGAGGCAAGGGCAGAGATGAGCAATGTTATGGAGATGGATATAGGCGCTCTTAGTTATGCTGTGGATATGTGGTCAAATATGACACCAAGGTTGCGAACAGTCTGGTTCAGCCTCAGACAGAAGTTGGGGCGAGGGATGGAGTCAGTGGCTAGGGAATGGAGTTTATGGCGGGGACCAAAAACAATGGCTTCGATCTTTCCAATATTCATTGGAGAAAATTTTTGCTTATCCAGAACTGGATGTTGGACAAGCAGTCTGACAATTTAGAGAGTGTGGAGGGTCACTAGAAGTGATAGTGATGTAGAGATGGGGGTCATCAGCAAACATGTGGAAACTGACGCTGTGTTTTTGGATGATGACGCCAAGGGGCAACATGTAGATGAGAAATAGGAGGGGGCCACGGATAGATCCTTGGGGGATACCAGAGGTAATGATGTGGGGGTGGGAAGATCAGCTGCTGCTGGTGATTCTCGGGCTATGGTTACATAAATAAGAATGGAACCAGGCAAGTGCAATCCCACTCAGCTGGACGATGGTGGAAAGGGGTTGGAGAAGGATAGATTGATCAACCATGTAACCATGTCAAAGACTACAGATAAGTCAAGAAGGATGAGGAGGGATAGTTTGCCTTTGTCACAGTCACAATGGATGTGATTTGTGACTTTGAGGAGAGCTGTTTTGGTACTGTGACAGGCGCAGAAAGCAGATCGGAGGGATTCAAACATGGAATTGTGGGAAAGATGGGCACGGATTTGGGAGGTGACAATACGTTCAAGGACTTTGGAGAGGAAAGGGAAGTTGGAGATGGGCCGGCAGTTTGCAAGGATGGAGGGGTCGAGGGTTGGTTTTATTAGGTGAGGGGTGATGATGACAGATTTGAGGGAGAGGTGGACAGTACCTGAGTAGAGAGAACCGTTAACAGTCAGCTAATATGGGAGCCAGAAAAGAAAGTTGGGTGGTCAGCAGTTTAGTGGGAATAGTCAAGGGAGCAGGAAGTGTGTCTCAAGATAGCTTGGAAATGTCATGAGGGGAGATTGGAGAGAAACTGGAGAAAGATGTGAGGTTATTTCAGAAAGCAGTTCAATCTTTTAAAGGGGTTGAAGAGCCTTGCTATTGCTTGACCTGCTCACACATGCCACAGATCCCCTGTAGAGCGTGCCGTGCTGACAAGGATCTCTCGGAACTGTAAGTTGCTGCTCAAAAGCCCGTGAAAAGTCTGCGGGCATCTGTAAGCGTGATAAGCAGAAAGCACCGTTCCTCCACCGCTGACCACAAAATCTGGGCCAATGCAAATACTCTGTAATTTATGACCCAGAGCAGCCTATTTTATACTGACTGACTCTCAGTGAGCTCAAGAAACACATTGGATGAAATGAGCAAAGTCGTAAACGTTTTGAGGCCAAACCAATGATAATCAATACCTTTACAGATGGAAGAGTAAGGCTAAGTAAGTTAAGACAATTTGAAAACTTTTTAAAATAAGGTGAGCAGGCTGACTTCCAGAACACTGATCATTCCTTACATCTGCATTATTCATCTTTGGCAAGTTGTTTTTATAGAATAGTATATCTATTGATTTACTAAGTCAGTTAACCATTTTTATTAGGTTTAATTGTTTCTCCTTTTCTCCTAGAGTATGTGCTGTGTTACATTCCTAGCTAACAGAGTGGGTCTTTGAACTGCCCCAGCATATGGATACCTAAAAGGGTTAGTATGCTGACTTCTTATGCTGGCAGGGAGCCCCTCCCACTGGATGTACATGTTCGAAATTTGGCCAATCACTGCACCTGAATTTCTTATATATGCTTCCCCTGACATCATGAATGTAACATTTTGCTCTAATGTGTCTGCAGGAAAGGCTTCAGTTTGTAAATTCTGAGGGAAAATTGAATTAAATTGCTTTCTCAACATATAAGAAATGTCAGGAAGGAATCTAAAAAGAGAATGGTCCAATGTTTTCATATGTTGACAAACCTGAATCTACAACGTATTCTGTTTTTATTTCTCAAGGCGAGCTCCTGTGCCATTACTCATGATAAGTTGGAGGCTATGTTGTCTGTTCAGGACAGGAGCATTCCATCAAGTAAAACACAATATATTATCCTGCCGATCAGGTGGCTCTGTACGTGACTGGTGTGTCCCTTTGAGGCTACAAGCTCTAATTGCAGTACAAACATCATCCTGCAGGGAATTAAATGCTAACTACTCATAGGCAGATCCCGAGATCAGTTGGAGAATAGTTGGGGCCTAAATTCAACATCATCTCACCCATTTTACAGGCATAGAATGGGTGCAACAGTGATGAATTTAACAGAGCAGTGGTCCGCTCCGAAGTTGCATGGGCATTCGGGCCCACATTAAATTTGTCAGGGCCTTTTTTTAGGCGGCCCATGCATCTGCCTGAAATGAGCCAAGGTCTAATTGCAATAATGTATGAAGAGTCTTCAGGAAACTATTTATGTTTTTCAGGCTCTGCGGCAAACTAACTTACAATCCATGAAAGGACTGATGGAGGCTGCCGAATTAACTTAGCTATTTTTAACTTACCTTAATCTGGAGCTAGGAGGAGCTCCACATTAAAACTGTGGACTGTTGGTAGCCTGCGATCATCCCCCTCCTGTTTGCCTTCCTCTCGGACTTACATTTGGGCTCACTTGGCATCCAAGCTATCCAAAATTTGAAGGGCCTGGACCTGATTCATGTCAATGAGTATCGAGGACAAATTTAGAATGATCCAGTAAATGACGGGCTTTATGGGCTAGATTTTGCACTTTTGTGCAGATCGCCAAAAAGGAACGTTATTTCCGGCGTGGTTGGTAAAAATGGGTTTTCAGATCGCCGGCTTGTTGCCCATTTTCAAAGCCCCTAGTCTCCATTTTAAAAATTGATCGTTACCGCGAGTGATCTGAAATGGGCGTTAGCGTTAAATCTCTCTGACCTTCTGCCGTAAAGTGTCGCCGTCCTTAGCAATGGCATGGCAACACTCATTTCCCATGATTCAGGAGGTCAGGGGTCATCATTACATGCGCAGAAAAGGAGACAGAGAGAGAGGGAGCAGAGAGGGACTGAAAGCGTTTGTGGGTGTGGTGTGTGCTTGTTTGGCTGTTGTGGGAGGCAGGAGGGAGATTCACCAGCAGCAAAAAACCTACTAAGCATCAAGAATGTAGTTGGCACCAAGTTTTTGTCCAACAAACAATAGACAACATGGAAGGGATGGAGGAGGCGCTGGAGCTGTTAGCCAGGAACACTGGTAGCAGAGGGCTCCCAGTGGTCCCAGAGCGTGGCATTGCACCTAAAGGTGCCGCACCCCCATTGTCAATGACACATGAGAGCCAGGAGGAACATCTTGTTTCTGGCTCAGAGCACGTTCCCACCTTGGGACCGTTCTCTCCCGTATCCGTCCAAGCAGCGGTTCAGCCGTCATCCCCCCCAATGAAGCATCGCCTGAGGAGCTTCTTGGTCAGGCGGCTTGGGGTCAGGAGGGGAAGGGGTAGAGCTGGGGAGGAGCAGCGGGGGAATGGGGGGAAGGAAAATGAGGTGCATTGCTGCAGGTGTTGTGTCTGGGCATATTTTTAGACTGCTGCTGCTATTTTGGTGGGAGGGCCGGGACGAGGGGGCTACCTTGTTGGTTTGCATTTGTGCTCTGTTTTGTGGGAAATGGGGACCATTGGAATGATGTAAATGTGATAAATTTGTTGTGGGGTGGGACGGGTGTGGGGTGTTTTTTACAGATATACTTATGATTTCAGACAAATGGTTGGATTAAATGTTTTTTATTTAACATAACCTTGTTGCGCATTGGCTCAAATAGCTGCACCGTTACACACTGGTGATTCCTTAATATGAAAGGGTATAATTACACTTAACTTGAATCAACTTAAACTTTAACTGACACCAAGGTGATGCACACCATTGATGTATGACCTGCACACCCAGCAGTGTTGCAGCTTTGTAAATATCACCAACGTTCTTTCAAGCAAAGCGCTCATTTATGAGCGCCTGATGAAAGAGTCTTGCAGCTATGATGCCACCACGGGCCCTTTCCTGCAGTATAGAGGGGGGCGGGGGCATGGCTTCAGCATCAGTCTGATTGGCCTGTCAGTGTCCACCTCCTCATCCTCCTCTTCCTCTCTCTCCTGAGGTTGACTGTCAGATCTTTCTGGCAATTCTTGTCCCCTCCTGAATGCCAAGTTGTGCACCATGGAGCACACCACCACGAATTGAGCGACCTGCTCAGGGTGGTATTGGAGCTCGCCTCCTGAGTGGCCCAGGCATCTAAAGCGCTGCTTAAGCACTCCAATGGTTTGCTCGACGATATTGCGAGTGGACCTGCGGCTCTCGTTGTATCGCTTCTTGGCTTCAGTGTGGGTGTCACGCAGGGGGGCCATCAGCCAGGTGGCAAGGCCATATCCTTTGTCACCAAGCATCCAGCATTGACCTTGTGACTGATTGGTAAACATGTCAGATACAGTGCTCTCACGCAGGATGTGAGCATCATGGATGCTGCCCGGAAATTTAGCATTCACTGCCATAATAATTTGCTGGTGGTCAACAATGAGTTACACATTCAGGGAGTAGAATCCCTTGCGGTTCCTGAAAACCTCTGCATCCTGAAAAGGTGCCTGCATCGCGATGTGCGTACAATCTATTGCTCCCTGCACCTTGGGGAAGTTAGCAATTCACTAAAGCCCTCTCAGTCTGAGTCTCCCTGGTCATAGGAAAGCTGATAAAGTCCATCCTGCGTGCATACAGGGCTTTAGTAATCTGTCTAATGCAGCAATGTGTGGCATGCTGAGATATACCGGAAATGTCGCCAGTTGAGGCCTGAAAGGAACCCAATGCTTAGAAGGCAGTGCCGCGGCGACCTTGACCTCAATGGACATTGCGATCCTGATGGTGCTGGCAGGATGCAGATCTACCCTGATGAGCTGGCATATCTCACTGATAACCTCTTTGTGGAAGCGCAGTTTCCAAAGGCAGAAGGTGTTGCACAAGTTGAGGTAAGACTGCTTCTCCCTGCACTTGCGGGGGGTGTAATGTCTGGTCCTCCTCAGCAGTCTGGCACATCGTACATTGAGCACATAATGCTGTCAAATATACCTTCTGCCATCTCTAGTCTGCAGCATGTGCTTGGTCATGAAGAGAGGTGAGAAATGACAGGCCCCTTTCCAATAGCTATCTGCTTTACATCGATTGTTCACAAAGAATGAATGTCTTCACTAAAACACCTAGTAAATTCCAATCATCCACAGTATGATAAGATGTTTGTTCAGATGTTCACATCACTTCAAAACATCTCCAGAGTACATCCAAATTGCCCCGAAGTTGAAGCAGAGCAGCCTTTTAAATGATGCGACCTTTGATTTAGAACATGGCGTCCATACCGCTGTGAGTAGTTCCGGTTAGTTCAACTTTTTCACAGCGATTTTTTCAGCGAGCAATATTGTCGGCGGGATGTGTGCAAGGTGCCGAAAGTAAGGATGGGTGATATATTGGGCATTAGTTTTGGCAAATGTGATCTTTACGACAAAAAACAGTGAGCGGTCAGTATTATTAAATCTCGACGTTAATTACGTGCCGAAAGTAACGTTGAGCGATATTATGGGAGTTGGGTTCGCCCATTCTGATGATGTAGCCCAAAAAGTGGGCGGGCGGTATTATTTTTTCTCAGCATTACGCACATGTCGAAAGTAACGCTCAGCAATAAGTGACCAAGAAATGGGTGTCAGTTTCCATTTTGTGCCTAAATGGCTGATATATGGGCATTACACCTCATTTCAGCGTTAAAATGGACATTAAGTGGGTGGTATACATGCAAAAATAATGGAAAATCTAGCCCCATGCCTTTTTTATTATGCACTTTTTTAAAACAGTATGTCACCAAGATTTGTATGTGTGCCACTGACAGATAAGCTTCGAACATGTACATGTACTAGCAGATTTCCAATGGCGTTGCTCACAGATAATTTGAGACCTGGGAAAATGTTGTAATGTTCATCAAGTAATCTGTTATATTTGTTACTGGTTGTGAACTGTTGAAGTCATTCACAGACCAATGGTAATTCATTGCAATTTCCAGGCACCTCTTCAATGACTGGCTTTCCTTTTTTAAGATTGCTTTATATCTGTAATGAAGGAGTAGATTTTCAACTTGTCAGCTAGACACATAACTATCGTTGCACAAAAGTCTTCTGTTGTAGAAATTGCCCAAATTTCCGATCTATTGAAGTCAATGGAATTGAAAATCAGGTGATTTCTATAATGGGGGTCCAATCCACACTGTTGATTTTACACCTGGGCGAGAAGTTGTAAATCTACCCCAAATTTTCGCATCGGCTGTGTAACGTCTACTATGCCTAGAAATTCATTGATGCTGCACTTATTTTACAGGCATTTAAGCATCCAATATGGTGGACACCATGCACACATAGGGCTGTCATTTGCTGCCCCTACGGGTGCATATGAGATGCACGCCTGCGCGTATGGGCCGGGTTTTCGCGTGCCAAGCGTATACGTGAAAACCTGGAACATGCGATCTGTAAAGAATTTCACGGGCATTCGCTGGGCAGAAAATAACTCCATTTTCCGTCTGCAGATGCCCTTTTTCCGGGGATGCGTTGGATCTGTCAAGAATTTTTAATAAATGTAGTTGAAGTGTAGATGTATTTTTGGGGGTGTTCCTATTCATACTTATGGGGTATCCATACATATGGAATCCCCATCAGCATGAATGGGGATCCCCTTCTTTTATTGGTTGGGCTGGCACACTTGAGCCCAGGGCGCTTGTGAACCGTCTGTGCCCCTGGGATCCGTGGGTACCCGGAGAGGCCCAGGTATACGGGCATTTTATTTGCAGATCGGCGGCATATCTCCATGGGAATCCTCCAAATGCAAATTCAGGGCCACACATTATATGCCAGAAGTGCACCACCATATTGGTAACAGTTCCAGTACAGGAACATATAGGGCCCAAGTTTCGGCCTCAGTTGCTCCAGATTTTTTGGAGCAAATGGTGTAGAATGGAATATCTTAGAAATTCAAATTCTCGGCATTTAGTTTGCTCCAGTTCGAGTCAGTTAGAACAGTTTCACTTTGGAACAGAATTTTTTTTTCAAAAGGGGGCGTGTCCGGCCACTTACGCCTGTTTTCAAAGTTTCGGCAGTGAAAACTTACTCCAAACTAACTTAGAATGGAGTAAGTGAAGATTTTTGTACGCTCGAAAAAACCTTGTCTACACTTTAGAAAATCAGGCGTAGGTTACAAATCAGGCGTAGGGAATGGCGGGGGGGGGGGGGTTAAAGGGAAGTTTACAAACATTAAACACTTCAGTTTTACAAATAAAGAGCCATCATCAATAATAAATGATAAAACATCAATAAATCAACCAATAAATCAATCAAAAAAAATTAATAAGAAATAAAAATTTTTTTAAATCAATAAATAAAACATTTTCCACTTACCGACTACAGCACCGGGAACCCTCCAACAGCATGCTGGGATGCCCCCCCCCGCCCTCCCGCCCCCCCAGTGTGTCTATGTCAGTGTCTCTATCTCTCTGTCTGTCTGTCTGTGTGTGTCTCTCACTCTCTGTCTGTCAGTGTCTGTGTTTCTGACAGCGAGGGAAGGGGGAGGAGGGGGGTAGAGGGAGAGAGGGGGGGGCAGGGGGAGGGGAGGGAGGCAGAGGGGGAGGGAGGGAAGGGGGAGGGATGGGGGAGAAGGGGGAGAGAAGAGGGGGAGAGAAGGAGGGGAGGAGGAGAAGGAGAAAGGGGAGGAGGAGAAAGGGAAAGTGGGGGGAGAGGAGAAGGGGAAGGGAGAAGGGGGGTGGAGAGGAGAAGGGGAAGGGGGGGAGAGGAGAAGGGGAAGGGGGGGAGATGAGAAGGGGAAGGGGGAAAGGAGAAGGGGAAGGGAGAAGGGGGGAAGGGAGAAGGGGGAGAAAGGAGAAGGGGGGGAAAGGAGAAGGGAAGGAAAGGAGAAGGGGGGGGAAAGGAGAAGGGAGGGGGGAGACTGAACGGGCCGGGCCCGGCCGGGCCCATGACTTCGGGCAGGGCCCGTCCCCAGCACCAGATTTACAGGTAGGTGGCATTGGGTCGGGTCGGGTCCGGGGTCCGGGGTCGGGAGCACGGGTCGGGTCGGGGGAGTGTGGGTCGGGTCGGGGGGAGCGCGGGTCGGGGTCGGGAGCGCGGGTCAGGTCGGGGGGGGGGGGAGGGAGGTCAGGTTGGGTCAGGTCGGGTCCGGGGCGGGGGGGCCGGGAGCGCGGATCGGGTCGGGGGGGTGGTGGGAGGGAGGTCAGGTCGGGCCGGGGGGGGCGGGTGGAAGCGGGAGTCGAGTCGGGTCAGGAGGAAGCAGGAGCTGGGCGTGGAAGGAGCCTTATGCACACAGCCCCAGTGAGGCCATTCGGCCAGGGCTACGGGCTGCGCGTTTTGGGCCCCTCCCACACAGTTTTGGGCGCCTGGAGCTACTGCACATGCGCGCCCACTGTAGCGCGCATGTGCAGAGGTCCCAGCACTGTTTTCAGCGCAGGGACCTGGCTCCGTCCCCCACAGCTCGTGCTGCACCGCGCCGAGGGCCAGAGGACCAGCAGGGAGCCGGAGAATCTGGAAGTTTTTTTTAGGCGCACTTTGTGGGTCCAGGTCGGGGCTGCGCCGTTCTAGGCGTGGCCCGAAACTTGGGCCCATAAATACCAATTCTTGGCAGGCTCTCTGAATAACAAATTTTTCTGTCAATCACCAAAAAAATCCATCTGCTCCAAAATATGGTTCATTAGATTTAGACGGGAGCATGCTTCATGTGAGTGCTTGTAGATTTCTCCATGGACTATCGTCACACAGTCGCAATGTTTCTTGTTGGTGCATGCAGTTTGCAACTTTATTGGGGATTCTTTGAGCTGGTGTAATGTAGCTCTGGAAATCCCATGAATTCAAGTTTCAGTCTATTGTTAGAGTCATTTCAAACACAGAAAATGTTATTTTGTTGGTTAATTTAATCGTTTGTTTATAATTGTCAGTTTTATCATCTTGATTATATTCCAAGTTTTATTTCCAGTAACAAATTCTCAATTTAGTGAATAAACTAAGATGGCAGCTTAAAAAATTATTGAAGCAATTCAGTTGGTTTCCCTTTCCCTACTGGTTGATTTCCCTGACTGCTCATGTTTGATCTGTTTATGTTGGATTTGAACCATGTTCCGAGAGATGATTGGCGAGCAACTATTTCACTGCACCATCTAATCTCTCCTTCCCCTTGAGTAGTGATTTTGTAAAGATGCAAAAGAAGATTTCTCACTACCCGGCACATTTTAACGCCTTTTTTACAAACCACCACCTTAAAACTGTATGCAATTACAGTTATAATAGCACTTCAGTACAAGAGTATGATATTTTATTACATTTCTGCTTGTCTACAAACTTCAATAAGAATATAAGAAAACAAACAATAAAAAAATGCCAGCAAATCATGTTGAATGTACCCTAATGATGACCCCATCTGATTTATTTAATGTCCTGTGGGAAATTTCTACTTGAGTAATCGCTGATCTCCAATAGAATCAAGCAAGACTCTAAACTACTCCGCTGCTCAACATTTCCACTGCAGATGATGATAGGAACATAGGAACAGGGCTAGACCATTCAACCCCTCACACCTGTTGTGCCATTCAATAGATCATTGCTGATCTGTGGTTCAACTCCATTTATCCGCCTTTGCTCCATATTGCCCTTGATACCCCTAACTAACAAAAATCCATTGATTTCAGTCTTGAAAATTTCAATTGACTCAGCATCCACAGCCTTTTTGGGGGAGAAAGTTCCAGATTTCCACTACTGATTGTGTGAAAATGCGCTTCATGATTTCACTCCTCAATGGCATAGTTCTAATTTGAAGATTATACACACTTTTTCAGGACATCCTGCATCAGAGGAAATAGTTTCTCCAGAGAGCTCAATTTTCCCCAGTTATCTGCACCGTTTTTTTGGCACGCGCCGCTTTTTTTGGCTTAAATTAAAATATCCAATTTTCCCCAAAGTTTGTGTGCCAGCGTAACTCAGTTACGATTTTTTTTAGGTTAGTATTTTTTTGCTTCATTGGGGGCATTTGTCTGCACCAGTTTTTCAGATTTATGCAGGTTTAGCCAACTTACATTTTTTCTAGGACGTCGTATGTGACCACTACCAAAAAACCTTCTCTGCACTTAAGAAAAAAACAGCGCACACTAAAAAATCGGCGCAGTAAGACGCCATTGTTTTTATGCAAAGTTTTGGAGGGAGACAAGAACACATCATGAAGCTGAACTTTTTTCAAACTTAAAATGCAGAAAATGGAAATCTAATGCAATTCTTTAATTTTGGATTTTTTTCAAAGTGCTACGCCACCACCAAACGTTTCTAAACCGGGTTCGAGTGTCGAAGCATTGGCCGGCAGAATCGCTCCCTCGCCCGGACACAGGGGCTTGGGGCCCGGCTTCAAAAGAAGCCCAGGGGAGTGGGGGTGTATGGAAGCCAAACTGAATGGATGAGAACCTTCATAATATGCAGCAGCATCAAAAGAAGCCTGGGGTGGGCGGTGTTGTCAAGCCCCTGTGACCATCGAGCCCTGTGAGGAAACGTTTGCTCGGTGGTGGGCTGGTACTTAGAAAAAAAATCTAAAATTAAAGACTTGCATTATACTTTGTTGCTCCAAATGTCCTCATTTGAATGCCTAGATTCCTGTTCTAAGCAAGCATATGGTGCATGCACAGACCAGGGTATGGTCCATACCGGGGCGTCGACCTTGGGGAGAGCGAGAACAAAGAAACGTTAACTCGTTGTCTTGCTTTTTTGAGCATCTTACAAAGGTACAATTTAATCATGGGGGCAATACTGACAATGCCATATCGCGAGCAAGCTTTCTGCATGATGGTGCTGCGGAGGAGATGATTGATTTGACATCGTCACATGAGGAACCTCAGAGCACGTAGGATGATGGGCCTTACCCAAGTCGGGGATATCAAGACAGGTGTTCATACTTACACCTGAGTGATGCAGACTGTGTGGGAAGGCTGCGTTTTCGCAAAGAATTTGCAACCCAGATCTGTGAGTTAGTAAAAGCAGACCTGCAACGTAGAAGCGTCAGGAGGACTGCTTTGTCAGTTGACGGGATGGTTACAGCTGCACTTTCATTCTATGCATCTGGATCATTTCAGGCCACAACTGGGGATGTGTGCGCCATTTCTTAACATGAAACACATATCTGCAATCAACAGGTGACTGCTGCACTATAAACCTGGAGGAATGATTAAATAAAGTTCCCTATGACCGCCCAGGCCATGCGTGACAGGGCTGTGGGCTTCTCCAGGATTTCTGGCTTCCCAAAGGTACAGGACTGCATTGATTGTACCCACATCATCTTGCAAGCAACTTTGGAGGATTCCAACATGTACAGGAATAGAAAAGGCTTTCACTCTGTGAATGTGCAGCTCGTGAGTGATGACATGCATCACATCATGTCAGTTAATGCAGGATACCTTGGAAGCAACCATGATATGTTCATCCTACATGACAGCGCTATATCTGCCATGTTTCAGCAGAAGCCAGAAGGGCAGAGTTGGCTGCTGGGAGACAAAGGGTACAGCTTCGCCACCTGGTTCATGACGCCCCTACGCATAACCCGGTCGGAAGTTGACCAGGAATACAACTTGTCGCACATTACAATGCGCAGCATAATAGAGAGGATCATTGGCATCCTGAAACAGCGCTTCCAATGCCTGGACCATTCCGGAGGCTACTTGCAATACTCCCCTGAGATTGATGGTCAATTCACTGTGGTGTGCTGCATGCTGCATAACTTAGCCATCATGAGGCAGCAGCACCTCATAGTGGAAGACCCACCTGCAGCGAGAGTGGCTGATGATAATGATGTGGAAGATGCAGGTGACAAGCACGAGGACCTCCTCAGTCAGCGGCTTGGAGTCAGGAGGGGAAGGGGAAGGGGTCAAGGTGTGGAGGAGAAGTGGGGGGGGAAAGGGTTGGTTTGTACAGAAATACTGATGATTTCAGACTAATGTTCAGTTTGAATGTTTTTTATTTAACAAAACCTTGCAACACATTAGCTCAGTTGGCTGCACCATTACACGCTGGTGATTCCTTAACATCACAGGGCATAATCACACTTAACTTCAATCAACTTAAGCTTTGTTGGTGGTCGACAACAAGTTGCACATTCAGGGTGTGGAATCCCTTGCGGTTCCTGAAAATCTCAGCATCCTGAAAAGGTGCCCACATCGCGATGTGCGTGCAGTCTATTGCTCCCTGCACCTTGGGGACGTTTGCAATTCTGGAGAAACCGAGAGCCCTCTCACTCTGTGCCTCCCTGGTCATAGGGAAGCTGATCAAGTCCCTCCTGCATGCGTACAGGGCTTCAGTGACCTGTCTAATGCAGCAATGTGTGGCATGCTGAGAAAGTCCACAAATGTCTCCAGCTGTGGCCTGAAAAGAACCTGAGGCATAGAACGACATGCTGCGGTGAATTTGACCTCGACGGACAGTGCAGTACTGATGGTGCTGGCAGGCTGCAGTTCTGCCCTCATCAGCTGGCATACCTCAGTGGTAACCTCTTTGTGGAAGCAAAGTCTCTGAAGGCAGGTGGTGTCGGGCAAGTCAAAGTAAGAATGCATCTCCTTGTATTTGCGGAGGGTGTAACGTCTGGTCCTCCTCATCTGTTTGTCATTTCGTTCATTGGGCACATAATGCAGTGCAGCGTTCCTTCAGTCTGCTGCATGTATTTGGTCACCAAGAGAGGGTGAGAAAGGACAGAGCCCATTGCAGTAGTTCTCTGTTTTCCACCGATTGCACATAATTACGCTCACTGGCACTGAGAGTGCGTGAAGTAAAGCAATTGGTCTCTCCTCTCACGTAATACATGAGAGATCACTGCCCCAACTCCATACAGAGAGGCATCACATGCTAGCTTGATCTTCTTAGATACGTCATAGTGAACTAACATGGTGCTCTCTACCAATTTGCTTTTACATTCTTTGAATGCTGTATCGCATTCTTCTGACCACTTCGAATGGACCTGTTTTTTCAACAATTCATTCAGTGGATGTAATACTGTAGCCAAATTTGGTAGGAACTTCCCATAATAGTTCAAAAAAAACCAAAATGATCGAAGTTCAGTGACATTCTTGGGAGTGGGTGCATTTCTGATTGCATCCAGCTTTCCCTTGGATGTAAACCATCTTTGTCTACTCTGTACCCGAAGTACTCCAATTAATTTTGAAATAACTCACACTTGCAAGCAGACACTCATACTCTGTGCTTCTCATTCAATATGTTATTATGAATTTGCCCATTTTGTGCTGAAATTATTATGTCATCTAAATAATATACTACCTCTTCAATACCTTGCAAAATCTGGTTCATCACCCCTTGGAATATGGCAGGGGCGGACAACTCTCCAAATGGTAGCCAATTAAATTGATATAGGCCTAGATGAGCATTTGTAGTCAAGCATGACTTGGACTCCTCATCTAGTTCAAGTTGTAAGTAGGCATTTGTAAGATCTAACTTTGAGAAGATCTGACCACCTGTCAGTGTTGTGAACAAATCTTCTACATTTGGCAATGTATTGGGTAAATTTTCCTCTAGGACTTGATTTACGGTTACTTTATAATCACCACACAATCTGACCTTACTATCGGACTGAGGTACAACAACAATGGGTTTAGCCCAATTACATCGATCTAGCTTAAAAATAAAATGTTCACAGTCTCTAGCCTTTTGAGTTCTTGCTCAATTTTCTCCTTGAGTGCATATGATACGGGACGTGGCTTGCAGTAAACCGATCTAGCATCCTTCTGTACCATGACACTCGCCTGAAGCCTTGGATCGGACTGCCCGTTTTGCAGAACACCTTCGGATAATTCTTGTTGATATCATCCTTTAATGCAAATCTCGTTTCAACACGAAAAATCTCACTCCAATCCAACTTCAGTGATCCCAACCAATTTCTTCCGAGTAAGGCAGGCTTGTCTCCTGCCTCTACTAATAGAGGCAAGCTCTGAAATTGATCCTTGTATTTCACCGGTACAGTGATTCAATGGTGAGGGGAATAGATAGGCGTTTCTGCAGCCGCAACCGAGACTCCAGGATGGTATGTTGCCTCCCTGGTGCAAGGGTCAAGGATGTCTTGTAGCGGGTGCAGGACATTCTAAAAAGGGAGGAGGAACAGCCAGTTGTCGTGGTGCACATTGGTACCAACGACCTAGGTAAAAAAAGGGATGAGGTCCTACGAAACGAATTTAAGGAGCTAGGAACTAAATTAAAAAGTAGGACCTCAAAAGTAGTAATCTCGGGATTGCTACCAGTGCCACGTGCTAGTCAGAGCAGGAATCACAGGAGAGCACAGATGAATACGTGGCTTGAGCAGTGGTGCAGCAGGGAGGGATTCAAATTCCTGGGGCATTGGAACCGGTTCTGGGGGAGGTGGGACCAGTACAAACCGGACGGTCTGCACCTGGGCAGGACCGGAACCAATGTCCTAGGGGGAGTGTTTGCTAGTGCTGTTGGGGAGGAGTTCAACTAATATGGCAGGAGGATGGGAACCAATGCAGGGAGATAGAGGGAGACAAAAAGGAGGCAAAAGCTAAAGACAGAAAGGAGATGATGAAAAGTGGAGGGCAGAGAAACCCAAGGCAAAGAACAAAAAGGGCCACTGTACAGCAAAATTCTAAAAGGACAAAGGGTGTTAAAAAAACAAGCCTGAAGGCTTTGTGTCTTAATGCAAGGAGTATCCGCAATAAGGTGGATGAATTAACTGTGCAAATAGATGTTAACAAATATGATGTGATTGGGATTACAGAGACGTGGCTCCAGGATGATCAGGGCTGAGAACTCAACATCCAGTGGTATTCAACATTCAGGAAGGATAGAATAAAAGGAAAAGGAGGTGGGGTAGCATTGCTGGTTAAAGAGGAGATTAATGCAATAGTTAGGAAAGACATTAGCTGGGATGATGTGCAATCTATATGGGTAGAGCTGCAGAACACCAAAGGGCAAAAAACGTTAGTGGGAGTTGTGTACAGACCTCCAAACAGTAGTAGTGATGTTGGGGAGGGCATCAAACAGGAAATTAGGAGTGCATGCAATAAAGGTGCAGCAGTTATAATGGATGACTTTAATAAGCACATAGATTGGGCTAGCCAAACTGGAAGCAATATGGTGGAGGAGGATTTCCTGGAGTGCATAAGGGATGGTTTTCTAGACCAATATGTCGAGGAACCAACTGGGGGGAGGCCATCTTAGACTGGGTGTTGTGTAATGAGAGAGGATTAATTAGCAATCTCATTGTGCGAGGCCCGTTGGGGAAGAGTGACCATAATATGGTGGAATTCTGCATTAGGATGGAGAATGAAACAGTTCATTCAGAGACCATGGTCCAGAACTTAAAGAAGGGTAACTTTGAAGGTATGAGGCGTGAATTGACTAGGATAGATTGGCGAATGATACTTAAGGGGTTGACTGTGGATGGGCAATGGCAGACATTTAGAGACCGCATGGATGAATTACAACAATTGTACATTCCTGTCTGGCGTAAAAATAAAAAAGGGAAGGTGGCTCAACCGTGGCTATCTTGGGAAATCAGGGATAGTATTAAAGCCAAGGAAGTGGCATACAAATTGGCCAGAAATAGCAGCGAATCCGGGGACTGGGAGAAATTTAGAACTCAGCAGAGGAGGACAAAGGGTTTGATTAGGGCAGGGAAAATGGAGTACGAGAAGAAGCTTGCAGGGAACATTAAGGCGGATTGCAAAAGTTTCTATAGATATGTAAAGAGAAAAAGGTTCGTAAAGACAAACGTCGGTCCCCTGCAGTCAGAATCAGGGGAAGTCATAACGGGGAACAAAGAAATGGCAGACCAATTGAACAAGTACTTTGGTTCGGTATTCACTAAGGAGGACACAAACAGCCTTCCAGATATAACAGGGGTCAGAGGGTCTAGTAAGGAGGAGGAACTGAGGGAAATCTTTATTAGTCGGGAAATTGTGTTGGGGAAATTGATGGGATTGAAGGCCGATAAATCCCCAGGGCCTGATGGACTGCATCCCAGAGTACTTAAGGAGGTGGCCTTGGAAATAGCGGATGCATTGACAGTCATTTTCCAACATTCCGTTGACTCTGGATCAGTTCTTATTGAGTGGAGGGTAGCCAATGTAACCCCACTTTTTAAAAAAGGAGGGAGAGAGAAAACAGGGAATTATAGACCGGTCAGCCTGACCTCAGTAGTGGGTAAAATGATGGAATCAATTATTAAGGATGTCATAGCAGCGCATTTGGAAAATGGTGACATGATAGGTCCAAGTCAGCATGGATTTGTGAAAGGGAAATCATGCTTGACAAATCTTCTGGAATTTTTTGAGGATGTTTCCAGTAAAGTGGACAAAGGAGAACCAGTTGATGTGGTATATTTGGACTTTCAGAAGGCTTTCGACAAGGTCCCACACAAGAGATTAATGTGCAAAGTTAAAGCACTTGGGATTGGGGGTAGTGTGCTGACGTGGATTGAGAACTGGTTGTCAGACAGGAAGCAAAGAATAGGAGTAAATGGGTACTTTTCAGAATGGCAGGCAGTGACTAGTGGGGTACCGCAAGGTTCTTTGCTGGGGCCCCAGCTGTTTACATTGTACATTAATGATTTAGACAAGGGGATTAAATGTAGTATCTCCAAATTTGCGGATGACACTAAGTTGGGTGGCAGTGTGAGCTGCGAGGAGGATGCTATGAGGCTGCAGAGTGACTTGGATAGTTTCGATGAGTGGGCAAATGAATGGCAGATGAAGTATAATGGGGGTAAATGTGAGGTTATTCACTTTGGTGGTAAAAACAGAGAGACAGACTATTATCTGAATGGTGACAGATTAGGAAAAGGGAAGGTGCAACGAGATCTGGGTGTCATGGTACATCAGTCATTGAAGGTTGGCATGCAGGTACAGCAGGCGGTTAAGAAAGCAAATGGCATGTTGGCCTTCATAGCGAGGGGATTTGAGTACAGGGGCATGGAGGTGTTGCTACAGTTGTACAGGTCCTTGGTGAGGCCACACCTGGAGCATTGTTTACAGTTTTGGTCTCCTAACTTGAGGAAGGACATTCTTGCTATTGAGGGAGTGCAGCGAAGATTCACCAGACTGATTCCCGGGTTGGTGGGACTCACCTATCAAGAAAGACTGGATCAACTGGGCTTGTATTCACTGGAGTTCAGAAGAATGAGAGGGGACCTCATAGAAACGTTTAAAATTCTGATGGGTTTAGACAGGTTAGATGCAGGAAGAATGTTCCCAATGTTGGGGAAGTCCAGAACCAGGG
Source organism: Pristiophorus japonicus (assembly GCF_044704955.1). Classification (NCBI taxonomy): domain Eukaryota; kingdom Metazoa; phylum Chordata; class Chondrichthyes; family Pristiophoridae; genus Pristiophorus; species Pristiophorus japonicus. Next base: position 363,484,389 of record NC_091977.1, on the reverse strand, counting down.
GTCACAGTCTAAGGATAAGGGGTAAGCCATTTCGGACCGAGATGAGGAGAAACTTCTTCACCCAGAGAGTGGTGAACCTGTGGAATTCTCTACCACAGAAAGTAGTTGAGGCCAATTCACTAAATATATTCAAAAGGGAGTTCGATGAAGTCCTTACTACTCAGGGGATCAAGGGGTATGGCGAGAAAGCAGGAAGGGAGTACTAAAGTTTCATGTTCAGCCATGAACTCACTGAATGGCGGTGCAGGCTAGAAGGGCTGAATGGCCTGCTCCTGCACCTATTTTCTATGTTTCTATGTTTCTATACGACCTACCACAGGAATGTTCTCTCCCGGGCAGCCTCGCAGCTCTATCTTGGATTTCTCCAATGGGAAATCACGCAATTTGTCGAGGTATAGCGACTCCGGTACTACAGTCACGGATGCACCAGTGTCGATTTCCATGGGTATCTTGGTTCCTGCAACATCTATGTGGATTATGATACTTTTCGAATCACTGTTAGTTAATCTGGTGCTCCTGATGATCTGCAGCTCTGAAACCTCTTCGCCCTGTTGTTTTTCCTCCATGCTATGTAGTCTCTACATAACATGGATTTCTACTCATAGCTTTGAAGTCGGTTTACCCTTCAGTCGGCATGCCTTCACAAGATGCCCAGTTTTCCTGCAGATGAAACACTCTGCCTTCACATATGGACAAATTGAGCAATGTGTTGTCCCAGGCACCGATAGCTGGACTTCAATGCTCTGTTACCATTGCCAGTTTCTGAGATCTTGGGGCCCAACTGCCTTTTACTTTTAACCTGCAGGCGATTCACTTCGGTTGTCTGATGACTAGAAATAGTATGAAATTCTCGGGAATATTGGTCAGCAATGTTCATTTACATAACTGTCTGACAAGCTAAATCAAAAGTCAAGTTAGAAGTTGTCAATAATTTTCTTCTGATCGCATCATTTTTCATCCCACAAACAAAGTGGTCACACAATGCTCAGTCCTGAAAGTTTCTGAAATTACAGTGAATTGATAGCTTTTTTAATGTTACAATGTACTCACTGATATTTTCTTCGGTTAACTGATCTTGTATTCCAAAACGATAACTTTCAGAAATTTCCAGGGGCTCAGGGTTGTAGTGCTGGAAACTGCTTAAGAGTTGTATCCTTTGGCTTGACAGGCACAAGCAAATCTTTCAAGATTTCATACACCTTGGGCCCTGCTTCAGTTAAGAAAATTGCCCGTTATCTTTCCAACACCACCCAGTTATGGTTTTCATCATCGGGGACTTCGATGATATTATTTGCGGTGAAAAACATTTTCAGCCGCTCCACACATGCTCCGTAACTTTCACGGTCGTGAAGAAACTCCCCTAAATACCCTATTATTCCCATAGGCGCAGCCATCTGGACTCTGGCAGTTCAGACAAGTGTGCTTGTAATTTACCTTGGATTTGTAGCTATTAATCAAAACAGTGAAGCTCTCAAAATATCTCTATCGGTTGGCTGAATTCTCCACCAACAAAAATTGCAGCTTTTTTTATCTGCTTTATCCCATCTTCATCGCCATTGTTATATCTTCAGTACAACTCACAAACGCACACAGCCTTAAGAAGGCAGAACACAGCGGAAGTCAGTCAGGTGACCTGTTCCCTTCTTTATTATAAACAGCACTGGCTGCAGTGCCACAGGAATCCACAGGTGGAGCTATATATATTATACTGAACATGTTACACATTCTGTTTTCTTGCTATTTCTCCGCGATTCTATCCCAACAATTCTATATCTCATGGTACAGTTTCTTACGGTAGTCTCTTGCCATTTTGAGTGGCTATTATATGTGTTAACGGGCATATTATCATAATATATAGTTTCCCATAGTTCATTCACCCCTTGTGCCAGCATTAATGTGTACTTCCCTTGTGGGTGAACACAGGACGAGGAGCCCGAGGCTACATTCCTTTTATGCTGTCTCATTGGTGTGGTCTTAGATTCGTATTTCACCCGGACCTGATGAGTCTGTGCTGTCTGCGAGTGACTACTACCCAGCATGCTGTAGGTCATTTGGCTGCCATCCTTGTTCCACCTCACCACAATGGATTCCCCATTGGTGTGGAGGAAGAGGCCATGAGACCGATATTTCCTTAAATATAGTGTTATTGGGCCTTCACATGTCAGCCGAAGTCCCGTTTCAACTGGCATGGATATGGTAGTATCATTGATTCAACTCCCAACCTCAGGGGTATAGATTACCTCCGAACTGGTACCCATGCTCCCCTGGAGGATCCCGATCACCGATGTTTTCATTAACTGCGTTTTATACTTGCACCAGCTCTAACTTCTGCTGGTAATTGATGCCCCTCCACTGTCGTCTTTCTATCAAGACCTTCCAAAACAGCAAAATTATTACAGCTACCATTATAGTCCCCACTATTGACCATATAGTTCCATCAATGAGTTCATTTCCCAGTCCTGGTGTCTTATATAGTACTCCTCAGTTTCGTCAAGTGGAATGATAGCAGGATCATCACTCATCTGTAAGAAAAGATAATCCGGTCGCCACCGGTTAATTATTTGTACAGTTTTAGCTGTGTCTAATGCTTCCATCTTCCCTTTCCTCTCATGTCTACACATGTGTAGGTGTCACTGGTCATAAGCACCTCATATGGGCCCTGCCACTTTGGTGCAAATCCTGTTTTTTCAGGGGTTATCTTAACCATCACCTTCTCTCCCACCCCAGGGGTGTTTCCCTGTTGCTTATCTGCATCCTGTTTAATATGCTTAATTATTTGTTGATCCCGCACTTCTTGCTTGCATAATTGTTTAATAAGCCTCCTGAATCTATACCTAGCCAGTCCTACATCCTCCCCTCCTGTCATTATTCCCTCCGGTCAGCTCATAGCTCTACCCATCATCAATTCGAAGGGAGTCAGTCCTGTCGTTCTATTCGGGGTGGTCCTAAGTCTCATTAGAATACCGGGGAGCAGATCTACCCATCCCTTCCCGGTCTCCTCTATAGCTTTAGCTAAGGATAATTTAAGAGTTAGGTTCATTCTTTCCACCATCCCTGAGCTTTGCGGGTAGTATGGGATGTGGAATCATTGCTTAATCCCTAGCAAGGCGCATGTATGTTGGATTAACTTCCCGGTGAAGTGTGTCCCCTGATCCGAATCTAACTGGAGGGGAACACTCCAGCGAGGGATTATTTCTTCTGCAAATATTCTTGCGGTGCAATCCCTTGTGGCAAACGCTTCCATCCATCATGTAAATTCTTCACTTACCACTAAACAATATATTTTTTCCCTAGAATTCGGGAGGAATCCAGTAAAAGCTATTTGTAGGTTTTTCCATGATCCTGTGGGCCTTAACTGGTGTTCCATTCCTACCTTTATGGGTTTCCCGATAATCACCTACTTAAAATAAAAGAAACAGAGAATCTCTTCAAATTAAGAAGATTTCCGATATTCAAAAGGTATCACCCTCTGAGTTAAAACAGAGTTCACAGCTACCTGTGAAAGAGTTAACTTCCTTAATTTTGAAAGCTGACAAACACAGGCACCATCAATCAATATCGACTTCAGCCTACAGCTTTTTTCCAGTTTAAACCCTCCAGTTAAAAATTTTACTTTTGTAAAGTCTCTGTGTTTTTATTCTCAAAATAAACATTCAGAAAAGCAACTTTGCACATAACAGCAGAGCATTTTAAAAGTTTGTTTTGTAATAGGTTAATTAACCTCAATAACTCCCATTTTAAACTGCTCAATGCCACTTGCATAAAGGGGAGGAGCCACAGCCAAAATTCTCCAGTCTCCTCTCCACCCTTTCCAGTCTAATCACATCTTTCCTGCCTTGTGATGAACAGAATCGCACACCATTTATCACCTATCTAGAGTTCACTACTGTTCAAGCATGACGTTCTTGCTCCTGTATTCCATGTCTCGACTAATAAATACAAGTATTCCATATGCCTTCTTAATCACCTTATCTATCTGGCCTGCTACTTTCAGTGACCTGTGAACCTGCACTCCAAAGTCCTTTGTTCCTCTACACTTTTCAGCTAATATTTGTTTTAGAATCTGTTGCTCCCTGTAGCTTTTAGCACTTTCCTCTGTTATATGCCTACAATTCATGATTTGGATTCCCACTGAACATCTCTTTTTTTTTAAATTCCTCCCTGTTTTCTTAAAACGGTCACCATAGCAACTAACTTCGACCCTTATTTTTTGCATTTCAAAGAGGCCCTTTCTCTCTATTTTCACACCACATGTTTTGGGAGCCTGTTGCAGTTATACCAGACTTCAGGTGTCCTACCCTCCCCCCTGTTTCTAATTAATGGGGGCTGCTGGCAGTTGTTTCTTTTCATGTGTCCTGCCTCTCTTTCTCGAAACTGGCTACCTCATCTTTTAACCTTTTATTTTCCCCCAGCTTTCTTTTCCGACTCCCACCATTTTCTTTGTTCACTGGGTGGGCCGTCTGGTTTTCAATTAAGAACTTAAATTAATAATGTACTTTTGTAAAATTTCATGCCGCGATGCTAGAGTTGTTTGGTGAATAAATAAAACAGCTGTCAGTAGAAAGGGTTAACTCCTTTGCAGCTTTGTAAGAAGGCATGATATCATTACGTGACTTTGTGTGATTCTTTTTTTTTAAAACCCTTCCCTGATGTGAGAGACATGTGCTCGCAATGACTGTCTCTCATCGGAGAATATGGCATTTTAAATTGCCTCTAAACTTTCTAGCATTTTATAAAGGTTTCCAAGCCCGAAATTTAAATTTCTTTTACTGAACTAGAAATTTTCCCATCATTTAGAATAAAATTTCCCAAACAACCAAATGGCAATTTTTATTTTTCCAGCAAAAATGAACTCTAAACATACTGAATTAGTTTTTGTTTTTATCAAACTTCACACATTTTACATAAGGGAAAAAGAGGGCGGAGTTTCCCTTAGCTTGTAATTTCGAAAAATTTATGCAGACTTTTTACAAAGGGACACTAAAGCAAATGGTGTTTTTAAACATTCAAATTGATAAATCCGTACCTGCATTTTGAACTTAAAATCTAGTTCAATTCTAAATACACAATGAACATTTATTCACACTTTCCCATCTCCAGGACAACATTACAAAGGTTTTAAATGGCTTTCGGCTCCATATCCAAAAGGTAGGGGGGCTAAAAAAAACAAAAGATTCGACGTTCTTTTTAAAGGACAGGCTTTCAGACAAATAAAAAAAACATTAACTTCCACCCCAGTCAGGAAAACTTCCAAACATACACACACACTTTCACATCTTTTTTTTTCTCTCAGCTAAGAACTTAGTAATCGACCCTCCGGATCCTCGATGGTTATTTCATCCATCAGCTAAGAACTTAATAATCGGCCCCCCCCTCTCACTGGGTCCCCAATCCATGATTGTTTTGGCCATTCCTTTTAAATCATAAGCCTAGCGGGTTTTCTCCCTACCACTGCTTTCAGATGGCATTGCACACTTGTGTTTCTGCTCTTTAATAGATCCGACTCTCTAGTTCACGCTATAGATATAAACTTTACAAGTTCTTTCCGAACCCGATCGCACCTTCTCCTGGGTCTTCCTCAAATTTGTTCGGCTACCTCGGTCTTACTGGGTGACCAGCATTGGGTTGAAACCTAACTATTGGGTGGTAACTTAAAAATACTCACCCCTTTTGGTTCGCCTTTGCTGGCCACACTCGGGTACCATAGATCCAGCCAACTACTCCACATGTTGAGGAGAAATCTCCCTTTCTCCCTTGCGGATCCACCAAAATAATGGATCGACGTTCTCGATGTATAACAGACAAAGTCAGATAGTTTTGAAATGATTTATTCCGGAAAATGCAGGGGAAGGTCTGTTCCTAGTTGCCCAAGACACCTAAAAGTAGGGCCGGTGTTTATACAGATTTTAGTGAGCCGGCCTATAACAAATCTTTTGAAATGAAATGACAGTGTTCGCGAACGTTATCCATGACAATAACATAGATGTCACTACAATCTTTGAAATGGCAATTTAACTGCCACAAATAACAGATGTAAGGCAAGGACAAATAATGGAATTTGTTACCACATGGTTCGGTCAATTCACAAAGTACAGAAACATTTGTTAACATGAAAGATGGGAACTTCATTCAATCTCAGCACAGCATTATTTGCTAACACATTTGTTAACGTGAAAGGCGGGAATTTTAGTTCAGTTGGCTTAACCCTTTTCATACTGCCTGTTGTGTGAGCTGATCCCTTCATCTTCCCAGAGCATTTGGTTCCCCTCTTGACTTCTTTGAATGTGTTATCTCTGCCTCTCGGAATGTGTTTGTTTCTACAGGTTTCATTTTATGGGCTCTCCTCAGCATGCTCCACATTCTTTAAGAGTTAAACACATAAACTATTCTATGTATTCCTTCAAAATCTAAAGTTCATTTTCCGATCATATATGTTACATACAATATGTTGATAATTCCTTCAACTACAACACCCCACATTCCCAATATTACTGCTTGGTAATAAGGTAGCTTTAAAAATAAAATGTGTTCACGGGATGCGGGTATCGCAGGAATTTATTGCCCATCCCTAATTGACACTTTGAACGTGGTGGTGAGTCACCTTCTTGAACAGCTGCAGTCTTTGTGGTGAACATACTCCCACAGTGCTGTTGAGGAGGGAGTTCCAGGATTTTGAGCCAGCGACAATGAAGGAGCGGCGATATATTTCCAAGTCAGGATGGTGTATGACTTGGAGGGGAACTTGGAGGCGATATTGTTTCCATGCACTTGCTGCCCTTTTCCTTCTAGGTGATAGAGATTGTGGGTTTGGGAGATACTGTTGAAGAAGCTTTGGCGAGATGCTGCAGTGCATTTTGCAGATGGTATTCGCTGCAGCCACGGTGCATCAGTGGTGGTGTGAGTAAACGTTTAAGGTGCTGGGTGGGGTGCAATCAAGTGTGCTGCCTTATTCTGGATGGTGTCAAGCTTCTTAATTATTTTAGAAGCTGCACTCATCCAGGAAAGTGGAGAGCATTTCATCACGTTCGTGACTTGTGGCTTGTAGATGGTGGAAAAGCTTTGGGGAGTCAGGAGATGAGACACTCGCCGCAGAATATCCAGCCTCTGACCTGCTCTTGTTGCCACAGTATTTATGTGGCTGAGAAGAACATAAGAACATAAGAATCTAAGAACATAAGAAATAGGAGCAGGAGTAGGCCATCTGGCCTCGTGAGCCTGCTTCGCCACTCAATTTGATCCTGGCCTCAACTCCACTTCTCTGCCCTCTCCCCATAACCCTTGACTCCATATCATTCAGAAATATGTCTATCTCCACCTTAAATATATTCACTGACCCAGCCTCCACAGCACTTTGGGTTTGAGAATTCCAAAAATTCACGATTTTCTGAAAGAAGAAATTCTTCCTCATTTCCATTTTAAATGTGCAACCCCTTCATCTGAAACTACACACCCTAGTTCTAGATTCCCCCATGAGCAGAGACATCCTCTCTGCATCTACCCTGTCAAGCCCCCTCACAATCTTATATGTTTCAATAAGATCACCTCTCAGTCTTCTCAACTCCAATGTATAGGCCCAACCTGCTCAACCTTTCTTCATATGACAACCCCTTCATCTCAGGAATCAACCTCGTGTATCTTCTTTGACTTGCCTCTAATGCAATTATATCCTTCCTTAAATAAGGAGACCAAAAATGTACATAGTACTCCAGTTGTGGTAGAGTTGTAGCAGGACTTCCCTACTTTTATATTCCATTCCCCTTGTAATAAAGGCCAACATTCCATTTGTCTTCCTAATTGTTACTGTAACTGCATCCTAACTTTTGGTGTTGCATGTACAAGGTGCCCCAGATCCCTCTGTACCACAGCATTTTGTAATTTTTTCCCATTTAAATAATAATTTCCTTTTTTATTTTTCCTACCAAAGTGGATAACCTTTTCCCACACTATACTCCATCTGTCACATTTTTGCCCACTCTCTTAGCCTATCTATATCCCTTTGCAGATTCATTGAGTCCTCCTCACAACTTGCTTTCCCACCTATCTTTGTATCATCAGCAAACTTGGCTACATTACACTCGGTCTCTTCATCCAAGTCATTAATATAGAGTGTAAATAGTTGAGGGCCCAGCACTGATCCCTGTGGCACCCTACTATTTAGAGTTTGCCAACCTGAAAATGACTCATATATCCCGACTCCCTGTTTTCTGTTAGTTAGCCAATCCTCTATTAATGTTAATATATTACCCCCAATGCCGTGAGCTCTTATCTTGTGCAGTAACCTTTTATATGGCACCTTATCGAATGCCTTCTGGAAATCCAAATATACGACATCTACTGGTTCCCCTTTATCCATCCTGCTCGATTCAGTTAAGCTTCTAGTCAATTATGACACCCAACATGTTGCTGGTGGGGGATTCCGCATTGGTATTGCCATTGAATGTCAAGGAGCAGTAGTTAGACACTCTCCTGTTGGAGATATTCAATGCCTGGCACTTGTGTGTTGTGAATGTTACTTGCCACTTATCAGCCTAAGCTTGAATGTCATCCAATTCTTGCTGCATGCGGGCATAGACTCTTCTTTATCTGATGAGTTGCAAATGGGACTGAACAATCATCAGCAAAGATCCCCACTTCTGACCTTATGATGGAGGGAAGATCATTGATGAAGCAGCTGAAGTTGGTTGTGCCGAGATTACTGCCCTGAGGAACTCCTGCAGCGATGTCCTGGGGCTGAGATGATTGACCTCCAATAACCACAATCATCTTCCTTTGTCCTAAGTATGACTCCAGCCAGTGGAGATATTTTTCCTGATTCCCAATTACTTCAATTTTACTAGGACTCCTTGATGCTACACTTGGTTAAATACTGCCTTGATATCAAGGGCAGTCAATCTCACCTCACCTCTGTAATTCAGCTCTTTTGTCCATGTTTGGACCAAGACTGGAATGAGGTCTGGAGCCGGGTGGTTATGGTGGAACCCAAACTTCACATCGGTGAACAGGTTATTGGTGAGTAAGTAACACTTGATAGCATTGTTGATGACACCTTCTATCACTCTGCTGATGATTGGTTTGTCCTACTTTTTTGGACAGGACATACCTGGGCAGTTTTTCACATTGTTGGTAGATGCCAGTGTTGTAGCAGTTCTGGAATAGCTTGGCTAGAAGCGCAGCCAGTTCTGGAGCACAAGTCTTCAGCACAACAGCTGATATGTTGTCGGGGTTGTCGGGGCCCATAGCCTTTGCTGTACCCAGTGTGCTCAGCCATTTCTTGATATCACATGGAGTGAATAAAAGTGGCTGAAGATTGGCTTCTGTGATGGTAGTGGTCTCAGGAGGAGTCTGTGATGGATAATCCACTCAGTTGCAAATGCTTCAGCCTTGTCTTTTGCACTTGCGTGCCTGGCTCTTCGATCATTGAGGTTTGGGATATTCATGGAGCCCTTCCTCGATTTGTTGTTTAATTGTTCATGACTAGATGTGGCAGGACTGTAGAGCTTTAATCTAATCTTTTGGTTGCAGAATCAATTATCTCAGCCTATTACATGCAGCTTCCAGTGTTTAGCATGCATGTGTTGTGTGGTGTATATAGCACACAAATCACTGACTCCACAGGGTCTGGTGTAAGTCTAACTGCTGTGACCTTCGTCCTTTATTGTTCAGCTCCAGAGTGCCTCCCAGGTGTGGTGGTCAGCCTTATATAGTCCTTGTTACAGGTGCTACCAGGGTTTCCCACCACAGCGCACTCTGTGGTGTGGCATAGTACTTACATTACATTTAAGGTACTGGGACGATACACACATCATTACATAACATCACCCTTGTCCAACGGAAGGCAGGTGGGCATAGACAGTGCGTTAGTATGGTACATATTATCTGGTACATTAACTGGTTATTGACAGGTAGCGGAACCTTGATTTCCTTGTTAGTCGTTATCATTAATTGTACTTCATCCATTATTTTACACAAATACAGTGGCCATTCAGCATAAAAAAGGTAATTCTTATTATAAATTCACTATCTCACATTAACATAGCTCATTTTAGACTCGCTCTGCCAAACAGAAGTCCTTTGTGGGGACCACCTCTTTGTAAGGCCCTTTTAAGACTCCCAGTTGCATTTCCTCTTTAAGGCGCCATCTTTGATGCAGGAAGATTCCACGAGGCTTCTCCTTGGGCGCCGCCATCTTTGATGCTCTGCAGCTCTGACACGAGGCCGCCGCCATCTTCTTCTCCGCCGCTCCGAATGCCCTCCGCCGTCGCAGCCTCCGCTCCCCTCCGCTGCCACCTGACTTGCTGCCTCTCCTGCGGCCGTCGTGGCCTCTCCAGCGGCCGCACTTGCCACCTCCCACGCGGCTGCCATGGCCGCCCGATGCTACCAGCTCCTCGGCGGGGCCCGCCCAACAGCCTCTTCCTCTGTGGGGCTCTTCCGAACCGCCGGCCCCTGGTCCCTCAGCACCCCGCCCGCAACGCCCTGCTGGCTCACCCCCTCCCCCCGCACTAGGCCCCTCTGTGCAGGGCTGCTTGCCTGTGGGGGCTGAGGCTGCAGGGTCTCTGTGTGAGGTCCGGGCCTGGGACTTGCCTGTGGGGATTAAGGCTGCAGGATCTCTGTGTGAGGTCCAGGGCTGGGACTTGCCTGTGGGGGCTGAGGCTGCAGGGTCTCTGTGTGAGTTCCGGGGCTGGGACTTGCCTGTGGGGGCTGAGGCTGCAGGGTCTCTGTGTGAGGTCCGGGCCTGGGACTTGCCTGTGGGGGCTGAGGCTGCAGGATCTCTGTGTGAGGTCCGGGCCTGGGACTTGCCTGTGGGGGCTGAGGCTGCAGGATCTCTGTGTGAGGTCCGGGCCTGGGGCTTGCCTGTGGGGGCTGGGGCTGCAGGGTCTCTGTGTGAGATCCGGGCCTGGGACTTCCCTTTGGGTGGATTGAGGCTGCAGCTCCAGCTCGGTCGGCGCTGCTCTCTGGGGATCCGGGGCATGGCAGTACCCTGGGGAGCAGCAGCCTGTGCAGTGATGAAGTCTTCCCAGCTCCCACGGACCGTCCCCATCCACCTCCGGCCGAGGAGTGTCGGCCCATCGCCTGCAACGACCCACAAAGGTAAAGCGTGCGTCTCGTCCCGGTGGGATACCTGCACCATCACTCTGCCGAGAACAGGTATTAGTTCCCTGGTGTAGGTACGCAGCTTCGCCGTGACCGGGACCAGCTTGGGTCGTGCAGCTGGGTTAATCCACAGTTTATCAAAAGTTCTCCGACTCATCAACGACGGACTCGAGCCCGTGTCCACTTCCATACTCACTGGGACTCCGTTGATTTTTACTTCACTTATCACTGGGGGCGAATCGTCGGTGCACGTATACAGTCCAAGCACCTCACCTTCTTCTACCTGCTCCTCGCTGAACAGTGGCTCATCCCCCATCTCCTCAGCCACACGGTGAGTCCGATTTCTTTTACGCATACGCTGAAGGTGGCCTTTAACGTGGCAGATATTGCACGTGTACTCCGCAAACCTGCACCGGTGAGCTCCATGGCTTCCTCCACAACGCCAGCATGGTGCTGCTTGATTGGCCCCCCTCGGCGGACTCTGAGCTCCAGGATCCCGAGGTCCGTGCTCTCTGCCCCGGGCAGAGCCACGTTCTGCAGTTTTGTCCATGGTGGGCGCTATCCTGTGGACATTGCCTGTGGGTTCGAAACTGTGTGGATTATTTGCTTGGTGCTGCAAGTCGAGGTCATATGTGCCCGGCTGATGGCGATGGCCTTTGTCAGAGTGACTGTGGGTTCCGTGGCCAGCAGCTTGTGAAGGAGGCCCTCGTGGCCAATCCACATAATGAAAACGTCCCGCAACGCCTCGTCAAGGTGTGCCCCAAAATCACACGGCGCCGCGAGTCTCCTGAGGTCCGCAGCATATTTGGTGACATCCTGGCCCTCAGGTCTGCAGTGATGGTAAAATTTGTATCTGGCCATGAGGACACTCTCCTTCGGTTTCAACTGGTCACGAATGAGTTCAGTCAGCTCCTCGTATGACTTGTCCCTGGCGCTCACGGGTGCCAGCAAATCCCTGACGAGACAGTAAACCTCATCTCCACAACTGGAGAGCAATATCGCCTTACGCTTATCTCTCATTGCATATGTGTCCTCCGTCAGATCATTTGCTGTGAAGTAATACTTGAGCCTTTCCGTAAAGGCCTCCCAATCATTGCCCACGGTAAAATCCTTTAGTGAGCCCAGAGTAGCCATGGTTGCGTGGAGTTCGTTCGCTTCCTCGTTGCCAATGTGGTGTATATAGCACACAAATCACTGACTCCACACGGTCTGGTGTAAGTCTAACTGCTGTGACCTTCGTCCTTTATTGTTCAGCTCCAGAGTGCCTCCCAGGTGTAGGTGGTCAGCCTTATATAGTCCTTCTTACAGCTGCTACCAGGGTTTCCCACCGCAGCGCCCTTGTGGTGTGGCATAGTACTTACATTACATTTAAGGTACTGGGACGATACACACATCATTACATAACATGTTGTAGCTTCAACATGTTGGCACTTCATTTGTCGTTCGCCTGGTGCTGCTTCTGGCATACACTTTTACACTCCTCATTGATCCAACATTGGTCCCCTGGCTTGATAACAATGGTAAATATGCTAGGCCATGAGTTTATAGATTATGGTGGAATACAATTGTTGCTGATGGCCTCATGGATGCCCAGTTTTGAGCTACTAAATCTGTTCTGAATCTATCCCATTTAGCAGGTTGTAGTGCCACACAACACGATGGTGGGTGTCATCAGTCTGAAGACAGGGCTTGGTCTCCACAAGGACCAGGACTGTCCTGGACAGATGCACCTGAGACAGGTAGATTGGTGAGGATGAGGTCAAGTCAGGTTTTCCTTCGTGTTAGTTCTCACACCACCTGCTATAGGGTCAATCTGGCAGCTATCCTTCAGGGCTCGGCCAGCTCGGTCAGTAGTGGTGCTACCGAGCAACTCTTGGTGATGGACATTGAAATCCCTCACCCAAACTATTTGTGTTCCCTTCCAAGTGCTTCTTCCAAGAGATGTCCAACATGGAGTAGTACTGATTCATCAGCTGAGTGTGGATGGTAGGTGGTAATCAGCAGGTGGTTTCTTTGCCCATATTTCATGGGGTCTGGAGTCAATGCTAAGTACCCTCAGGGTCACCTCCTCCCGACTGTGCAGCTACCTCTGGGTGGGTCTGTACTGCTGGTGGGACAGGAAATACTCAGGGATGGTGATGGAGGTATATGGGACTTTGGCTGAAAGGTATGATTCTGTGAGTAGACTATGTTATGCTGTTGCTTGACTAGTGTGTAGGACAGCTCTCCCAATTTTGGCAAAAGTCCCCAGATGTTCGCATGGTCGACTGAACTGACTGTGCCTTAGTCATGTCCGGTGCCTAGGTCAATGTCGGATAGTCCATCCATCTAACCTCAACAATAATTTGCTGATTTATAACTTTACTGCAACTTTGCTATACTTTTTTAAAAATAAACTTTTGGAAATTTAAAATTTTCAACGCATATTGTTTAATTAAATTTGTGGAGTACGAAAGATAATAGTGGATATCAGCAATTCTGGGAGATTGCAGTATCTGGAGAGATATTCTTCAACTTTTAACCTAAAGAACAAATTAACTCTGCATTTATAGAGCATGCTTCATAACCTTAGGATGTCTTAAAGTGCTTCACTGCTAATAGATTATTTTTGAAGTGCAGTTGCTGTTGTAATGTAGGAAAATGTGACAGCCAACTTGGACCCAGCATGGTTCAACAAACAACATTGAGATAAATGATGAGCTTATCTGTGTTTGTTAAGGTATAAATCTTGGCGGGGTCACTGAGGGGGCGAAATTGCCACGTGCCCCGTTTGGGGCGCACAATTTGAGTTAAATGAAAAATTAGCACCCGACAAAATTGGGTCTCTGAAACAAAAAAGTCTGTGGTGTGGTATCGGAGGCGTAATTCGCCTCCATGAGACAGTAGCTGGCTGATAGAGGGGCTGAGACGCGGCGCGGCACTGATGACATCAGCACGATGTGGACGTGCTGCTTTCCTGACGCCCACTGGGACACCGGGAAGGGTTTTGAGTGTGCCAGCTGCCTGGCACTTGAGAGGGGCCGCATGTTGGCGGCCCGGCCGATCCAACGGCCGTCATTGTCCTGCCGACTGCAAAGTCGTTTGACAAAAAAAAAGATGATGGCCGCGGAGCAAGGCCCTCCCCTTTAAGGGTTGGTGGGGCACCGCACCACTACAGCTTTGTGATCGCGAAGCTGTCACTGCCAACCTTGCTCCCACGGGGTAATTTCACCCATGGGGTGTAAAGGGGTTGGTGTGGGGTGATAAGGGGTCGGTACGCACAGTGATGACATCATCGCTGTGTGCACCGTCGCCCAGGGCAAAACCTACAGGGCGAAACCTAAGCAATCTTTGCTGCCGCCATCCCGGGGGCAATTCCAGGCGGGTCACTTCCGCCACCTTCCCCCAGCCGAAAAATCCTTATCGCCCCATTAGCGCTAACAGACCTGTCCAGAAAGGGACAATTTCAGCCCCTGGGAATATTCCCCACCATGTTTCTTCATTTGGTGTCATAGGTTTTTTTTACTTGCATTAGAGACAGCAAACTGGCTAAGTTTAACATCTCATTTGAAAGACAGCACCTCTCACAGTACAGCACTCCCTCCATCGAAGTGTCTTCCTAGATTATGTACTCAAATCTCTGGAGTGAAGGCTTGAACTTACAGCCCACTAACTCAGAGGCAAGAATGCTACCATTGAGTCAAGACTGACCTAATTTCCATGAACCTTCTGAAGAGACTAAAGACTACATTGACGACAACTGTTACTTTGTGAACCCTCTGATGGCTCAGTATTTCACCACAAATTCACACTACCTTGGACTGTCATATGAGGAGAGACTGGATCAACTGGGCCTTTATTCACTGGAGTTTAGAAGGATGAGAGGGGATCTCATAGAAACGTATAAGATTCTGACGGGACTGGACAGGTTAGATGCGGGAAGAATGTTCCCGATGTTGGGGAAGTCCAGAACCAGGGGACATAATCTTAAGATAAGGGGTAGGCCATTTAGGACTGAGATGAGGAGAAACTTCTTCACTCAGAGAGTTGTTAACCTGTGGAATTCCCTGCCGCAGAGAGTTGTTGATGCCAGTTCATTGGATATATTCAAGAAGGAGTTAGATATGGCCCTCACGGCTAAGGGGATCAAGGGGTATGGAGAGAAAGCAGGAGAGGAGTACTGAGGGAATGATCAGCTATGATCTTATTGAATGGCGGTGCAGGCTCGAAGGACTGACTGGCCTACTCCTGCGCCTATTTTCTATGTTTCTATGCTTACCTCCACTGGAAAACTGAATAAAAAACCCCATGTGATGTCCTCCAAGGGAATAAAGCATGAAAAACAGTACCTTGACTAATGACATATAAACATGTGACTCGCATTACATTGAAAGAATAATGTTAAATCAGCATATCAGTTCATAATTTTTTGCTGTTAAAAGTTAACAAAAGCATTTCACCTTAACTTTAAAAATCGCATCACTATCCAAAGTTTAATTCATACCCCAAATTGACATGTTACATATTATTCATAATTTGTTAGATCAGCAATTTTGTTAAACAATTAACTTTCTCTTCTTGTAACCTTACAAATTTTCCTTCCTTCTGCATCTGTTAAGGACTGAAGATAGTAATGTAAATTTTGGAAATGCAGCCACACGTCTCAATTATCCAGGATATTAAGTTCCATTGGCTTTATAGCAATTAACTGACAGGTCCAGAAACATGTTTTGCCAGCAAGGTTGTACAATTTGTGCACTTCTCATTGCTCCACAGACTGGTTGAAGAGCTGAGGTACACATTAACTAACACTTGGTTTTAATAAATGATTCTCTTCAGACACTGCAAGATTCGAGTTTAGAGAAAGCATTTTTTAAATGTAAGTGACGTGATAATATACATTAGTATTTTTTGTTATAGGCATTTATACACTCTAACCTCATAGTTTTTGAGCATAGAATGGGGGTTAACAATTACATTTACAGTGGCCTGGAAATACCAGCATCCCCAGGTCCGTACGGAATGGACCACCCCTTCCCTCAACAACTATCTGTCTCACCTGTGACAGAGTCTGTGGCTCTTGTATTGGACTGTTCAGCCACCTAAGAACACATTTTAAGAGTAGAAGCAAGTCTTCCTCGATTCCGAGGGATTGCCTATGATGATGATGATGTACAGACCCGGGACGGTACCGCAAAAGCCGGTTTTCAGCGCACAATGCGCATGCGCTGAAAACCGGCTTTTCCAATCTGTTAGATCCTCCATATCTCGGGAGCGAGGATATTTGCATGGATAAGATTGCAGTATTTACCGATATCCTTCCCAGCAAATGTCCTCAAAACTCTTGTGCCTGATAAAAGCATAGCCTGCTTTTACAGGCATAAGAATTTTAAAACATACAAAAACAAAATTAAATTAAGTTTAAAAAAACATATTTTATTGAATAAAAACCCTGCCCACTAAGGTAAGTTTAGTTTAAACCATAATTTTAAAAACTTTTTAATAACTTTAATTTAAATTAATAAAAATATGTTGTGTGTTTTTTCTTTTTTTGGGTGTTTGGGGGGTTTCCCAATCATAATAATGGGAACTCCAACTTACGGAGTTCCCATTATTATGAATGACTATATACTTTACCTGGATTGGCTGCCCAGAGCCATGTGACTGCAGCTCCAGCGCTGCAGATGTACACGCACTCCAACGCGCAGTCATTGGAGACCTTATAACCAAGATCT
Source organism: Pristiophorus japonicus (assembly GCF_044704955.1). Taxonomy (NCBI): domain Eukaryota; kingdom Metazoa; phylum Chordata; class Chondrichthyes; family Pristiophoridae; genus Pristiophorus; species Pristiophorus japonicus. The sequence continues at coordinate 363,467,584 of NC_091977.1, read as the reverse complement.
CACGTGGACGCAGAAGGTTCAGGTAAGTGCGCATCTTTTTAACTTTTTTACCCGATCGTCCGTGGGATGCAGCCAACTGGGATTTCTCGGCCAATGTCATTCAGTCTGAGCTGTGGTGACAAGGTGAAGCATCAATCATGAAGACACGAATAAAGGACACTTCAATTGTAGCTACGGAGTTCTCATTGCTATTAATGAGAACGCTGTGGAATACTGTACCTGATTGGTTGAGCAGTCACATGTGACTGCAGCATCTGCGTTGGAGCCTCGGATGGGAGCGCGTTTCGCAGCATGGGAAGAGAAGGCCTTCCCACCGGAATCACAGGCTCCTCCGGGATCACCAGGTAAATTCGTAAAAATTCTCCAGTCGGAGGCGATCGTCCGAAAGAAGCCTCTGACCAGAATTTTAGGGCCAATGTTTCCAGTCCAGTTCATACTTCCATCATGCCTGTGCACCTATTCTCTACACTTCATTAATTGCCAAATTCTTCTGAAGTACTTGGCACAGTGTAATACCAAAAGAAACTGTTTATTAGCAGAAGAAAAGACTTCTTCTGAGGCAATCCCTCAGAGTCGAGGATGACTTGCTTCCACACTAAAAATGAGTCCTTAGGTGACTGAAGTTCAAAACGGGACTTACAGTCTCTATCACAGGTGGAGCAGATGTTGGTTGGAGGAACGGGAGGTTGGGGTGCCTGGGTTGCCACATGCTCCTTACACTGTCGATGCTTGGGTTCAGCTTACTCTTCAGAGACTTCAGGTGTTCAGTGCCTTCCCGGATGCTTTTCCTCCACTTTGGGCGATCTTGTGCCAGGGATGCCGAAATGTCGATGGGGATGTTGCACTTTTTCAAGGAGGCTTTGAGGGTGTCCTTGGAGCGTTTCCTCTGCCACCTGGGGCTCACTTGCCGTGTCGGAGCTCCGAGTAGAGCGCTTGTTTTGGGAGTCTTGTGTCAGGCATGCGGACGATGTGACCCAACCAGTGGAACTGATCGAGCACGGTCAATGCTTTGATGCTGGAGATGTTGGCCTGAGCGAGAACACTGATGTTGGCGTGCTTACCCTGCCAATGGATTTGCAGGATCTTGCGGAGGCAACGTTGGTGGTACTTCTCCAGTGTTTTCAGGCGTCTGTTGTACATAGTCCACATCTCTGAGCCATAAAGGAGGGCGGGTATCACTACTGCTCTGTAGACATGAGCTTGGTGCCGAGTTTGAGGTCCTGGTCTTCAAACACTCTCTTCCTCATGTGACCGAAGGTTGCACTAGCATGCTGAAGGCGGTGTTGGACCTCGTCGTCGATGTCTGACCTTGTTGACAGTATGCTCCCGAGGTATGTAAAATGGACCACGTTGTCCAAGGCCTCGTCGTGGATTTTGATAACCGTTTAGCAGTGCTGTGTAGCGGGGGCAGGTTGGCAGAAGACCTTTGTCTTACAGATATTTAGTGTAAGGCACATGCTCTCGTACGCCTCAGTAAAGGTGTTGAGATGGCTTGGAGTTTGGCCTCCAAGTGTGCGCAGACGCAAGCATCATCTGCGTACTGCAATGCAATGATAGAGGATGGGACAACCTTGGATCTGGCCTGGAGGCGGCGGAGGTTGAACAGATTCCCATTTGTCCTGTAATTTAACTCCACTCCAGGGGGAGCTTGCCGAGGGTGAGGTGGAGCATTGCAGCAAGGAAGATCGAGAAGAGCGTTCATGCGATGACACAGCCCTGCTTGACCCCGGTCCGAGCGTGGAATGGGCCTGTGGTGGATCCATTGGTCAGGATCACGGCTTGTATGTCATCGTGGAGTAGGCGGAGAATGGTGACAAACTTTTGAGGGCAGCCGAACAGAGCAAGATGCTCCAAAATCCCTCATGGTTGACAGTGTCGAAGGCTTTTGTGAGGTCAAAGAAGACCATGTACAAGGGTTGATGCTGTTCCCTGCATTTCTCTTGTATCTTCCACATGGTGAAGATCATATCCATTGTGCCCCTTAGTGGGCGGAATCCGCATTGCGATTCTGGGAGGAGCTCTTCAGCCACAGGAAGTAGTCGACAGCAGGGAGACTCCTTTGTAGTTACTGCAGTCAGACTTGTCACATTTTTTGAAGATGGTCACGATTACAGCGTCTCTGAGATCTCCTGGCATCATCTCCTCCTTCCAGATATGAGAGATGAGGTCATGGATCCGTGCCAGTAGTGCTTCTCTGCCATGTTTTAGTGCTTCGGCGAGGATTCCATCTGCTCCTGATGCCTTGTTGTTCTTCACTTGTCGGATGGTCTTTTCAACTTGTGCTGGGCTGAGGTTGTGCTGAGATGGTGGCAGGTGGGATGGAGTTGAGGAAACTCACGTCGAAGATAGAGTCTCGGTTGAGGAGATCCTCGAAGTGCTCCTTCCCATGGGCACTGACAGCCTCTCTGTCTTTGATAATCACCTCTCCATTCTTGGCTAGTAGTGGGGTAGGGCCTTTGGTGCTTGGGCCGCAGATAGTCTTGACTGCGCTGAAGAATACTTGCACATCGTGATTGTCAGTTAGCTGCTTGATTTTGTGATAAGCTTTCTTCACGTGCTATCGAGGTCGCGGGTTTTCTGTTGGACCTCGGCCTTCAGACGTCTGTAAAGCTGCTTTCTTGCCCTCGAGTCCTGTTGCTGTTTCCAGTCCAAGACTGCCTTCTGGTTGCGGCATATTAGCTCCTGGATCTCCTGGTTATTCTCGTCGAACCAGTCTTGGTGTTTCCTGGTCAAGTGACCGAGCGTCTCTTCACAGGTGCTAATTATGGAAGCCTTGAGGGCAGACCAGGCACTGTGGACACTCTGCATATCTGGGGCACCGGGAGTCATCAGGTGGGCAGTGAGGCGCTGGCTGAGTAGGACTTTCTTAGCAGGATCTTTGAGTACACCGGCGTTGATTTTACTGCGGCATTGTTTTTGTTACCGTCGCTGTTTTGTAATGTGTGGTAATGTGTGGAATGCTGGACAGTTGACAATCATTCCAGTTGCATCATGTTGCCCCTATTATCTTAATACATATTCTGTACTCTAATAACATCAGGCTATACTTTAATAAGTGTGTTATAGCTATCATATATAAAATTATTCATTCTAGAAATTCACTGATCTCCCAATGCAGCCTATAATCCCAATTATCCACAGCATCAGATGGCTTAACTTCATATCTGTTCACACAGTAACTTGATAAAAGAGAAAAGGGGATTATATACCACTGTTGTAAAGTGCTTCAAAAGGCAAAGGCACCTGCAGGGCATATGTATGTACATGTGAAAAAATGGCTGCTAGATATAAAATGGCTGCCAGAGATTTTGCAAAGCATCAGGGGAACTCAACTGGCTGATTTGACCACATTCTTAGGGAACTGATACAACTGTGTTTCTCACACAGGCACACACAATTAAGTCCAAATCAGTACATTCCGAAGCCCAGACAAGATGTCACTGCCCAATGGTACAGAATGGAACTCTGTCATTGTATTAAGATAAGAAAGCTAGGCTCAGGCAGAAACCAAGGACAGTAGAGATAAGGGTGGGCCTGACCACATCACGAAACCATGAGAAATCCTTTACAAAAACATGCAGCCCCTTGATGCTTAGGGGTCAATTCCATTGGCCCAAAAGAAACCTGTCATGTAATCTATAATCGTTGTGATTAGATTGTGTCCAAGCCAAGATGGATTGAATAATTGTCGCCAAGTGTTGTAAAACGTAGAATTATCGATGAATTTCTTTGTTCAGCGGAGAGTAATGCCTGGTGTAATAAAGGCCGTTTTGATGTTGGAACCGATCCAAGAGTGTCGCGTGATTCTTCCTGGGAAACATTCGCGCTAACAGTGGCATCATGAACAGAATTCCAAAGTCGCTGGACACCCTTGAAAGAACCAGGTGAGTATAGATTTGAAATATACCCCGGGGACCAGGCGGTGCACAGCGACCAACGAAAATCAAATCTGTGAACAGCGTCAGACCAATAGGCAAAACGGTGGTAGGTAGTTCGTTAAAGAGACGTAGAGCGCTATCGGGAATTGCATAAAGTATTTAAGGATTGTATTATGATCCTGTTGTAAGAAATTATCACAGACTTGTGACCCGGTAGAAAGCCAAGAGATGGCCTACTACAAGTCGCGTTAGCTGAAAGCGGACCTCTGAGAGTAGATTCCTAATGGTTCTAGTCCTACCCAGAAATGGCCAGTAAACCAACAAAAGTCGAGTGGGGGCTGGAAGGGTCCCTTACCCGCCACCTGGCAGAGAAACAAAAGAAAGTAATCTTTTTTAAGCTTCAGTTTCTGACGCAGTATGTGTACATTTATTAAAAAGGCTTCAAGCCCATTTCTGATTCTGGTTCCGATTCTTCGAGCCCACGTAAAATTAACAGAGGAAGTAAATCAATATGCAAGAAATAAAAGAAAACCTGATAGTGACTATCTTAAGTGAAGTATGGATCCAAAAATAGAGCCGGCCAAACAATAAACTTTGTTGAATGAAAAGAGACTTTTGTGAATAGAAACAGACAAACATAGAAAATAGGTACAGGAATAGGCCCCTCTAGCCTGCACCGCCATTCAATGAGTTCATGGCTGAACATGCAACTTCAGGACCTCATTCCTGCTTTCTCGCCATACCCCTTGATCCCCCTAGTAGAAAGGACTACATCTAACTCCTTTTTGAATATATTTAGTGAATTGGTATCAACAACTTTCTGTGGTAGAGAATTCCACAGGTTCACCATTCTCTGGGTGAAGAAGTTTCTCCTCATCTCGGTCCTAAATGGCTTACCCCTTATCCTTAGACTGTGACCCCTGGTTCTGGACTTCCCCAACATTGGGAACATTCTTCCTGCATCTAACCTGTCTGAACCCATCAGAATTTTAAACATTTCTATGAGGTCCCCTCTCATTCTTCTGAACTCCAGTGAATACAAGCCCAGTTGATCCAGTCTTTCTTGATAGGTCAGTCCCGCCATCCCGGGAATCAGTCTGGTGAACCTTATCTGCACTCCCTCAATAGCAAGAATGTCCTTCCTCAAGTTAGGAGACCAAAACTGAACACAATACTCCAGGTGTGGCCTCACCAAGGCCCTGTACAACTGTAGCAACACCTCCTTGCCCCTGTACACAAATCCCCTCGCTATGAAGGCCAACATGCCATTTGCTTTCTTAACCGCCTGCTGTACCTGCATGCCAAACTTCAATGACTGATGTACCATGACACCCAGGTCTCGTTGCACCTCCCCTTTTCCTAATCTGACAGATAATAGTCTGTCTCTCTGTTTTTACCACCAAAGTGGATAACCTCACATTTATCCACATTATACTTCAGCTGCCATGCATTTGCCCACTCACCTAACCTATCAAAGTCACTCTGCAGCCTCATAGCATCCTCCTCGCAGCTCACACTGCCACTCAACTTAGTGTCATCCGCAAATTTGGAGATACTATATTTAATCCCCTCGTCTAAATCATTAATGTACAGTGGAAACAGCTGGGGCCCCAGCACAGAACCTTGTGGTACCCCACTAGTCACTGCCTGCCATTCTGAAAAGTACCCATTTACTCCTACTCTTTGCTTCCTGTCTGACAACCAGTTCTCAATCCATGTCAGCACACTACCCCCAATCCCATGTACTTTAACTTTGCACATTAATCTCTTGTGTGGGACCTTGTCGAAAGCCTTCTGAAAGTCCAAATATACCACATCAACTGGTTCTCCCTTGTCCACTCTACTGGAAACATCCTCAAAAAATTCCAGAAGATTTGTCAAGCATGATTTCCCTTTCCATGCTGACTTGGACCTATCATGTCACCTCTTTCCAAAGGCACTGCTATGACATCCTTAATAATTGATTCCATCATTTTACCCACGACTGAGGTCAGGCTGACCGGTCTATAATTCCCTGTTTTCTCTCTGCCTCCTTTTTTAAAAAGTGGGGTTACATTGGCTACCCTCCACTCGATAGGAACTGATCCAGAGTCAATGGAATGTTGGAAAATGACTGTCAATGCATCCGCTATTTCCAAGGCCACCTCCTTAAGTACTCTGGGATGCAGTCCATCAGGCCCTGGGGATTTATCGGCCTTCAATCCCATCAATTTCCCCAACACAATTTCCCGACTAATAAGGATTTCCCTCAGTTCCTCCTCCTTACTAGACCCTCTGACCCCTTTTATATCCGGAAGGTTGTTTGTGTCCTCCTTAGTGAATACCGAACCAAAGTACTTGTTCAGTTGGTCTGCCATTTCTTTGTTCCCCGTTATGACTTCCCCTGATTCTGACTGCAGGGGACCTACGTTTGTCTTTACTCACCTTTTTCTCTTTACATATCTATGGAAACTTTTGCAATCCGTCTTACTGCTTCTTCTCGTACTCCATTTTCCCTGCCCTAATCAAACCCTTTGACCTCCTCTGCTGAGTTCTAAATTTCTCCCAGTCCCCGGGTTCGCTGCTATTTCTGGCCAATTTGTATGCCACTTCCTTGGCTTTAATAATTTAACTGATTTCCCTTGATAGCCATGATTGAGCCACCTTCCCTTTTTTATTTTTATGCCAGACAGGAATGTACAATTGTTGTAGTTCATCCATGCGGTCTCTAAATGTCTGCCATTGCCCATCCACAGTCAACCCCTTAAGTATCATTCGCCAATCTATCCTTGCCAATTCATGCCTCATACCTTCAAAGTTAGCCTTCTTTAAGTTCTGGACCATGGTCTCTGAATGAACTGTTTCATTCTCCATTCTAATGCAGAATTCCACCATATTATGGTCACTCTTCCCCAAGGGGCCTCGCACAACGAGATTGCTAATTAATCCTCTCTCATTACACAACACCCAGTCTAAGATGGTCTCCCCCCTAGTTGGTTCCTCGACATATTGGTCGAGAAAACCATCCCTTATGCACTCCAGGAAATCCTCCTCCACCGTATTGCTTCCAGTTTGGTTAGCCCAATCTATGTGTATATTAAAGTCGCCCATTCTAACTGCTGCACCTTTATTGCATGCACTCCTAATTTCCTGTTTGATACCCTCCCCAACATCACTACTACTGTTTGGAGGTCTGTACACAACTCCCACTAATGTTTTTTGCCCTTTGGTGTTCTGCAGCTCTACCCATATAGATTCCACATCATCCAAGCTAATGTCCTTCCTAACTCTTGCATTAATCTCCCCTTTAACCAGCAATGCTACCCCACCTCCTTTTCCTTTTGTTCTATCCTTCCTGAATGTTGAATACCCCTGGATGTTGAGTTCCCAGCCCTGATCATCCTGGAGCCACGTCTCTGTAATCCTAATCACATCATATTTGTTAACATCTATTTGCAAAGTTAATTCATCCACCTTATTACGGATACTTCTTGCATTAAGACACAAAGCCTTCAGGCTTGTGTTTTTAACACCCTTTGTCCTTTTAGAATTTTGCTGTACAGTGGCCCTTTTTGTTCTTTGCCTTGGGTTTCTCTGCCCTCCACTTTTCCTTATCTCCTTTCTGTCTTTTGCTTTCGTCTCATTTTTGTTTCCCTCTGTCTCCCTGCATTGGTTCCCATTCCCCTGCCATATTAGTTTAACTCCTCCCCAACAGCACGAGCAAACACTCCCCCTAGGACATTGGTTCCGGTCCTGCCCAGGTGTAGACCATTCAGTTTGTACTGGTCCCACCTCCCCCAGAACCGGTTCCAATGCCCCAGGAATTTGAATCCCTCCCTGCTGCACCACTGCTCAAGATACGTATTCATCTGCGCTATCCTGCGATTCCTACTCTGACTAGCACGTGGCACTGGTAGCAATCCCGAGATAACTACTTTTGAGGTCCTACTTTTTAATTTAGCTCCTAGTTTCGTAGGATCTCATCCCTTTTTTTACCTATGTCGTTGGTACCAATGTGCACCACGACAACTGGCTGTTCTCCCTCCCTTTTTAGAATGTCCTGCACCCTCTCTGAGACATCCTTGACCCTTGCACCAGGGAGGCAACATACCATCCTGGAGTCTCGGTTGCGGCCGGAAAAACGCCTATCTATTCCCCTCACAATTGAATCCCCTATCACTATCACTCTCCCACTCTTTTTCCTGCCCTCCTGTGCAGCAGAGCCAGCCACGGTATCATGAACTTGGCTGCTGCTGCCCTCCCCTGATGAGTCATCCCCCTCAACAGTACTCAAAGCAGTGTATTTGATTTGCAGGGGGATGACCACAGGGGACCCCTGCACTACCTTCCTTGCACTACTCTTCCTGCTGGTCTTCTATTCCCTAGCTGGCTGTGGACCCTTCTCCTGTGGTAAGACCAACTCGTTACACGTGCTACTCACGTCATTCTCAGCATCGTGGATACTCCAGCGTGAATCCACCCTCAGGTCCGTCAGGAGCTGGAGGCGGATACACTTCCCGCAGATGTAGTCGTCAGGGACACCAGAAGTGTCCCTGAGTTCCCACATGGTACAGGAGGAGCATATCACATGACCGAGCTCTCCTGCCATGACTTAACCCTTTGATACACTTAAATTGGTAACAACAATGTTAAAAGTTACTCATTGTTATAGAAGAGAAAAAAGAAAAGAAAAACTACTCACCAATCACCAGCCAATCACTTACCCCCTTGGCTGTGACGTCACCTTTCTATTTCTTTCTACTCCTTTTTTGCCTTCTCCCTGTAGCTGTACAAGTACGCCTCTCCACGCACCTCTCGCTGACTCTGGGCCCCGGACTCCCTGCTGTGCCTTTTATAGGCCTCTCTCCGAAGTCCCGACTGCCTCTCCATGCACCTCTCATCGACTCTGGGCCCCGGACTCCCTGCTGTGCCTTTTATAGGCCTCTCTCCAAAGTCCCGACTGCCTCTCCATGCACCTCTCATCGACTCTGGACCCCGGACTCCCTGCTGTGCCTTTTATAGGCCTCTCTCCGAATGTCTGTCTTTGAATGAAGAGTGCTTGTGTGATTTTTGACTGTGGAATATTTGAGGTGGGATTTAATGAATTTTTCATGTATCTGAAAGCCTGTTTGGTAAAGTGGTGGAGCTGTCTGTTTGTTTTGGCTCCACCCACTTTTTCAGACAGAGAAGTTTTAAGAAAGTGTGAACCTAGAATTGAATTACATTTTAAGTTAGAAATACAGGTGTGGATTTTTTCGGATGATATGGTACGGAGCTAGGAAATGCATGAAGGATAGGTTTGTTGAGCAAAAGATAAAAAATGCATGGTCCCGTTGGTTTTTCTTTAAAAAAATATTCGACATTCTCACTTTCTTGTCAAAAGAAAACATGCAATCATTGATTACATGGGTTGAAAGACAATAAATTTAGTCTAGGAATGAGATAAAGAACGGAAAAGGGAAGCTGTAATGCCTTTTTTTTTAAAAAGCCTGTGTGGGTCTCTCGAGGCTGTGGGCTGGGGAAATACGCTCCCATTTTCCTTTTTGTAAAACTTTGACGTGAAAGCTTCTGGCTCAGTAAAGAGATTTTTAAATAAAAGATTGGCAGTACAATATTTGAATTGGGATTTTGAGATATTTCAGATGATTCTCATTGATAAAAATTTTGGTTGTATTGGAAAATCTTGGGTTTGGAAGCCTTTTTAATAAAAGTACTCAGACTGCATTAGAAGCTGAAGCTTAAAAAAGATTTAATTTATGAGATACTTTATCACAAAATTAAAGTTACAGAGCAAAAGATTAAAGTTTTTGATCAGCTTCTAAAACAGAAGTTAGGCACATATTTAAAAAAAAACAGTATTACCATATCTGACATTTTGTAATTCAACAATAAATACAAATTCTACAAAAGGGGAGCAGAAATTAGGATGGGAACAGTGAAGGGTTAATTTTGTTGTGAAGGTTTCAAGTACCACTGGTTAAGAAAAGGCACAACAAAATGCGATACATTTAAAATAAAAAGTTAAATCTGATCTCTTTTTTAAAAAAAAAGAAATAAAACTAAAAGGTTTGGGAACAATCCAGAAATACCTTCAGGGATCAGGTCAAACTCCTGGGCAAGTGGTGAGCTATCTGCAAAAGTGTAAAAGGGACTTGGGAAAATTAAAATGTTAAAATGGCAGGCTTTAGCTGTTTAGAACAAGGACAATTGAAACTGGAACATTTGAGATAACGGAAAGCAGCTTTCAAAGCCTTCGTGCTAGACTCTGTTCTAGTTATGGAAAAGACGAAAAAGATAAAGACGCAACCTTGAAAGAAAACAAATGGAACGAATTTGAAAAAAAAAAGTGTTTTCGATTGTCTGATGATTTTAAATTAACAATTTACGGAGAGACAAGCTCTCTGTGTAAAATACAAAACCTCATTTGAAGAAAGGAGATCTAAATGAAAAAAAACGTAACGTACTAAATAAATACTGGAAAAAAAAAGTGTTTGCAATGGAAAAAGACATAACTTACTAAATAAGAGTTGATATTGGCTGTGAAAAAGATACTGGTTTAATTGGGAAAAGGAAAAAAAAAATTGGAAGAGGTAAAAGACACTCTACATTGATAATGATTTTAAATTACGAGAACGTTTCACTGCGGTTTGAAAAGATTTCCAAAATGGACATTGTTTATCAAGAAAAGTCCCGAACAGTCTAAATGAGCAGGAGAGTTTTGAAAATAACGAGGAGAAAAGAGCTAAGCTATGCGAACTCAGCACGGAAAGAAAAAACTGGGAATTCGAAAATCATACTGAATTTTAAAATTCTTATAGAAAATGGAACTGGCACGGAAGTTTAGATTTTGTGCCGAGAGAGAAATAAAACACAAGATTTGCCCAGTGAACGGGACCATAAAAAAAAAATGAAATGTTGGAATGTATACAGCTTGTGTGAAAATTGGATTTCAGTAAACAAAATAGCTATTAAAAATGTATGGTCTCGTTTGAAATCAATTTAAAAAAAATCTTTGGCAAGTAGTTGAATTAGAAGTTTAGAAAAAATTGGAGTTTAATCTAAAATGCTGTCTTTCCCAATGAGAAGATTTTTTATTATGACAGCTTTATTAATGATTTCTGCTGTTTTAACGGATTCCTAATTTATAAGCAAGTTTTGAAGGCACAAAGACCTGAAAAAATTTTTTGATGATTACGCGAAGTCATGTAATGACTTCAGGCCTTCTTACAAACCTGTAAAGGAGTTAATCCTTTCCATTGACAGCTGGTTTACACTGGACATTATTAATTTGGATTTCTTAATCGAATAAAGAAGGCTCACCTGACAGACAGAGGAAATGGTGGGATAGTCAGAATAAAATAAAACAAAACTAGCCTATGTAAAAATGCTCGCCTGATACAGATAAAAGAAATAGATACTCTAACAAAACAAATTGAAGAGTTAAAGCTATAATAAGCTGGAAGAGATTTTTTTTAAAAGGGACCAGACGGATAGTGCAGTGCGCAGCCATAGCACCATCACCTATGGCAATAGAGCCAATGTACCCCACAGTGGGTACGTGTAGTCCACAAACCCAATCTAACAGTAAACCAGACTGGGTTGTTTGGAGGAATAGTGGTAGCATTGGTGTTGATTAGAGTTTGGATAATATTTAGATGAGTCATTGTGCAGGCTCGAGCACAGCAGGTTCAAATGCAAAACCGACGGCAGCCCAGACAGGGACATGAAGTGATAGAGATGGTACGACTATAAAGAATATGGATAACCTAATTCTTGCCTCCAATTCCACAGAGTGACCACGACACAAGTAGACAAGAACCTAACACCTGGTGACGACCAGGCTATCTGTTTAAAATTTGCAGATAAAACACTCACCGAGATGGGACCACAGCGGCTACTTCGACTCTGGAGACTCATGATACTGGGAACCTTAAGGCCCACGCAAGCACTGGATACAGACGGACTACAAGAGATACAGCACACACAGGAAAGACACAACTACATGAACTATGGGGTTTTGTTTAATTTGACTGATGGAATATGCATTCCAGCAGCCAAGGACTGCAGCAAGGACAGAACTTATTTTAACACATGGCTATAAGTACACTCAAACAAGGACAAAGTATGCGTGCAATGCTCCACGGGTACCAGGGTTAGCTGCATCGGGAGAAGGGAGGCCAGAGGGCCTGATAAATGTACTTTTGGAACAATGTTAAGCATGAAATTGTGCCTGTTCTGATCAATATTTCAGGCATACGAATGCAAGAAATATGTATGGTGTGTTGAGTAAAGTTGTAATGCAGCAGGTTGTCGATGCCATGGGTGCCAGTAGATTCCGAGGTCAGGAGCCACTTCATAGGACTAAGAGGGGAATAGTTAATGATGCTGCTACCGGTTTTAACACCGGAACCTCCAGAGTAAACTCACTGGATATACAAGGGCTAAACAAAAAGGTGGAACAACTTAAATGGGTGATGAAAGGACTGTTAGAACAGGCAGAGCAGAATCAGGAAGATCAAGCTAACAGATATGACACAACCTTGATCAGGTCCAAAGGAAGGACGTGCCAGACTGGATCGACAGCCCACATCTGGCTCAGTTAGCCAAACTGAAGGAGACACTGGATAATTGCACTCTGAAGGGACTAACCAGAGTATACCCAGTGATCCCAAACTGTCCAATGGGCAAAGCTGCCGGAGTGGGAATAGTCCTGATAATACCTATAGTCACACAAGACTCAGGACCGTTTCCCCTTTATCAACTGGAGAATATTGGGATCATACAGGAAAACACCTCCCTCCATTACTATCTGACCGCAGCCTCTGCTATCCGCAGAGACAACACACTCTATGGGATCTCCCTGACGGGATGCAAGCAGACAGGTGACATTACGGTGTGCCCTCACCCGGTGGGACAGGGAGAACTAGACGAGTGTGGGTTCAATCGAACCGATGGATGCGTATTGAAAATAGTACCTGCCCCCACACATTTTGCCAGAGCATGTTACGGGGACAAAGGGAGATACTGTGTCTCTACCACGGCATGTTCATATCAGTACAATGACTTACAATGCCAGATCCCGCAACCAAACTTTTGCTTCACACCTCTACGACCCGTCACAATAGAAGAAGCCCGCATTATCCAGGTTAGATGCCGAGGCACCAAAATCATTAATGCCACCGATCAGCTCCACGATCACCTGCAGGATTATGACAAGCCAGAGCAGGCCCCTATCCCACATTTAGTTGAGGTACTAAGGGAACTAAGACTCAGAGTAGGCCAGTCTGTCAGACTCTACCACCAACTACAGACAAAGATACTGGAGAAGAATACTGACCAAGAGTTACAAAATCAGAATTGGTGGAGGAGGGTCTGGGACTGGGGGATGAACGTAAATATCCACCTCTGGATTCGAATAATATCACACATACTGGTGGGAATACAGCTGGTCTAAGCACTGACATGGGGTGTTATGGCCTGTTGGTCCTGCAGGCATTATGCACGACAAAGGAGAATCAGAACCAGAGCTCAAGCGGATAAAGAGATCTGTCCACCAGAGGGACAGAGGAATTTGAACTATATCAATTTGATCTAAGCAACCGGAACTCCTGAAACCACGTGACTGGCTAGCATGCTGAGGCAGGGAGTACCGGGTGGTACATAAAGATATAAATGGGGTAATAAATTATAACCAATGTTGCCGGTTAAAGATGACTAGGACTAGTCCCTTACCGAAAGGGGGGAAATTGTTGTAGAGTGCTTCCAAAAGCAAAGGCACCTGCAGGGCATATGTATGTACGTGTGTATAAAATGGCTGCTAGATATAAAGTGGCTGCCAGAAATTTTGCAAAGCATCAGGGGAACTCAATTGGCTGATTTGACCACATTCCTAGGTAACTGATGCAACTGTGTTTCTCACACAGGCACACACAATTAAGTCCAAATCAGCACATTCAGAACCCCAGACCAGATGTCACTGCTCAATGGTACAGAATGGAACTCTGTAATTGTATTAAGATAAGAAAGCTAGGCTCAGGCAGAACCCAAGGACAGTAGAGATAAGAGTGGACCTGACCACATCACGAAACCATGAGAAATCCTTAGCAAAAACATGCAGCCACTTGATGCTTAGGGGTCAATTCCATTGGCCCAAAAGAAACCTGTCATGTAATCTACATTTGGTGTGATTGGATTGTGTCCAGCCGAGATGGGTTGAGTAATTGTAGCCAAGTGTTGTAAAATGTATAAGTATTGATGAATTTCTTTGTTCAGTGGAGAGTAGTGCCTGGTGTAACCCAGAGGCTTTCTCCCCGCCAGCGTAATAAAGGTCGTTTTGATGTTGGAACTGACCCTTGGTGTCGAGTGATTCTTCCTGGGAAACATTCACGCTAACAGTACCAGTCATGTCAAATGTAGCAACAGCATTTCCCTAGCCATTACCCACAGCTGATAACTAAGCATTCTCTTTGGTTGCACATGACTGTCAGTTACAATAGAGGAATATTTTCTAATTGGCGTTGCTCCCATACAAATGCTTAATGCACTTGTATTCAATTCATTGGGTTAATGCCTGCATTTAAAAAATGCATGGAAGAATTTAGTATAAGCACTTTCAGGGCATCCAGGATTTAGCACCCGGCCGGAAGTTTTGACAATGGTTTTGTGACAGCACAAAAACTTACCGCCCCACCCTCCGTTTTGTCCGTCAGGATGACGTCAATCGTCATGCAAGGCTGCGCTAATGCCCCAGGTGGAATTTTTGGGCATTACTCCTGATTTTGCGTCTGCCCCAGGACCTGACCAAAAGAAACGGATAGTCTCACGGTACAGCAGGCGCAATTGGCGCCATATTGAAAGGGAGGCTGGAGAACCTTATGTCGCACTTGTCAGTAACTGTCGTGCGCAGAACACTGCGTCAGACTTTAAAGTGGCACTTTTATGTGATTTAACGCTTTGTTTTCAAGGTCAGTAAGAGAGTTCAATGGGGGCAATACTAACGGCAGCAAATCATGTTGGTTGCTACTGGCAGGTGACTTCAAGCTGGAAGAAAGCTTATTGTCCATGGTTTGCAACAGAATCGAAGAGGTTGCAGACATTTGGGGAGGAGGCCTTACCACCAAAGGTTTACAGGGAAGATCACTCATACCTCCGCATTTCTGATGCACAGTGCGTTCGAAGGCTGAATTTCAGAAAAGAAGTGCTGACAAGCTCATGCAGGCAGACCTACAGCCTACCAGCGCCAACAGGACTGCGCTTCTCATCAAGGATCTGGCCTTCTAAGCCTGTGGCTCCTTCCAGGCAGCAGCAGGGGATATATGCTACATCTCGAGCCTGCTACACATTGCTGCATTCGTCAGGTGACAAGGGCACTGTGCACACACATCCCCACTGACACCTGGGAGTCCCTGGCCAAAGACCGCCCTAAGTGCATCCAAGAGGGCACTGAGCACCTTGAGTCTCATTGCCGAAAGCATGCAGAAATCAAGCGTAGGCAGCAGAAAGAGCGTGTGGCAAACCTGTCCCACTCACCCCTTCCCTCAATGACTATCTGTCCCACCTGCGACAGAGTCTATGGTTCTCTTATTAGACTGTTCAGCCACCTAAGAACTCATTTTAAGTGGAAGCAAGTCTTCCTCGATTCTGAGGGACTGCCTATGATAATGATGATGACACACACAGAAAGTTCTCAATGAGCAGTGAGAGCCAGAATGAGACAGCTATGGGCTTTTCACGAATTGCTGCCTTCTCCAAGTACAGGCTACCATTGATTGTACGCACGTCGCCCTGCGAGCACCAACACAGAATGCAGAGGTCTTCTGAAAAAGAAAGGGATACCACTCCCTAACCATTCAGCTAGTCTGTGACCACACTTAGCGTATCCTCACAGTCAATACTTGTTATCCAGGGAGTAAACATGGGGCCCGAAATTAACAGTCCTCAAAGGGACGGCTACCGCGGAGTTTGGGCGGTCGACCGAAAAAATCGATCGACCGCCGCAGTCGAGGACTTTTCCCTCCCCGAGCCATATTCAGCTCGGGGGGAGGGTTTCAGTGGTGCTCACTTTCACCGAAAATGGAGGGCCATGACCACAAACTTAGCGGTGCCTCTCTGGATGCATTGCTCAGCTGAGAGCAAGTGTTGCACTGGCGCACGCATGACTCTAAATCTGAGTCGATGCCGGGCCACTACACATGGGATCTGGCTATGGCTTTCATCATTACAATGCCTGGGTGGGTGCTGTGCAGTTCATAAATGAACGTATCTCTGCCTTTTTGGGCAAGACCACACTATTACCCCACAACAGACAGTCCACCTGCAGGGACATTTCGTCTTTGCGCCTGTGGAACGGATTAATCGCCTCCTGCATCTCCGCTGGGACGCTGGAGCAGCTCCCATGGAGGACACAGTTCTTTACCAAGGACAGTAAAGGATCCTGGCTGTCCACGTACTGATCTAGCGGGCTATAACGGGTGACTTTTCGTTTTTGAATGCATCCATTACCATGAGCAAGTCTGCAGGCTGTGCCATTTCCACCCCGGGTGGTGGGCAATGGTAGCCGACTGAGAGCATCAGCGCAGGTCTCTGTGCCCGGTCTGTGGTGGATTACACAGTTATATGCCGACAGCGTGAGCACCGATCTTTGAATGCGAGCAGAGACATTGGTGTTAATTCCTTTGCTCTCAGAGAACAGCGATCGGCTTGTGATTAGTTTCAAGCTCAAACTTGAGGCCAAACATGTACTGGTGCATTTCGTTTACCCTGTAAGCGCATGCCAGAGCCTCTTTTTCAATCATGCTATAGGCCCTTTCAGCCTTGGACAAACTCCTGGATGCATAAGCGACCAGTTGCAAAATTCCAGATTCGTTAGCCTGTTGTAACACACATCCGACCCCGTATGACAATGCAGCCTCTTGTAAATTCCCCCATACTCAGTCATCTTCCTTGCACAGTAGCACATGTAGGAGTTCTAGCAGGGTGCTTAACCCAGGTAGCAAATTACAGAAATAGTTAAGTTGTCCCAGGAACGACTGCAGCTCCGTCATGTTCTGTGGTCTCTGTGCGTTCTTGATGGCCTCCATCTTGGCGTCGGTGGGTCTGATGCCATCTGCTGTGATTCTTCTTCCCAAGAACTCGACCTCCGCTGCCAGGAAAACACACATTGAGCGTTTCAACCTGAGTCCCACGTGATCCAACAAACTAAGAACCTCTTCAAGGTTCTTCAAGTGCTCAATGGTGTCCCGACCTGAAACCAGTATGTCATCCTGGAAAATCACGGTGCGAGGAACCAACTTTAGCAAGCTCTCCATGTTCCGTTAGAAGATTGCCGCAGCTGACCGAATCCCGAATGGGTATCTGATATGGATAAACAGACCTTTGTGCGTGCTGATGCAGGTGAGGCCTTTCGAAGACTCCTCCAGCTCCTGCGTCATGTAGACCGAGGTCAGGTCCAACTTGGTGAACGTCTTCCCTCCAGCCAAATAGTTTGTCTGCTTTGGGTAGCGGGTATTGGTCCTGCAGCGAGAAACGGTTAATCGTTACTTTATAGTCCCCACAAATTCTGACCGTGCCGTCCTCTTTAAGTACCGTGACATCGGATTGGCCCACTCTTGAATTATACCGGCGCGATGATGCTTTCTCGCTGCAGCCTGTCCAGCTCAATTTCCACTTTCTCATGCATCATATATGGTACCACCCATGCCTTGTGGTGGATGGGTCACGTACAGGGAACCAAATGGATCTGCACTTTCGTCCCCGAGAAGCTTCAATGCCTGGCTCGAGCAACGATGGAAATCTGCTCAGACACATGAGGCGTCATCGGGCACATGAGGCATCGTCGATGGACAAAAGCGCTCGGATGTCATCCCAGTTCCAGCGGATTTTTCCCAGCCAGTTTCTGCCAAACAGTGTGGGGCCATCCCCTGGCATGATCCACAGCGGGAGTTCATGTACTGCACCATCATAGGAGAATTTGACTTCTGCTCTACCAATTACAGGGATTACTCCCTTGGGGTAAGTCTTTAGTTTGGTGTGAATGGGGCTGAGCTCGGGCCTGTGTGTCTTGTTGCGCCACAGTCTGTCGAAGGCCTTTTTACTCATTATGGACTGACTCACACACCCGTGTCCAGTTCCATAGATACTGGAATTCCGTTCAGTTCAACTTTCAACATTATTGGTGGACATTTTGTGGTGAAGGTGTGTATCCCGTATGTTATATATGTAAACCTGTAAATATCTTGTTTAACCACCAGAGGACTCATCCCCTGGAGTCCCAATGGATCCCACAATCCCTAGGGAGCACCTGTACATAAGGAGGCCTCACAGGCTGGAGAGGCACTCTGGAGACCTGTAATAAAGGACTACTGTCACACATTACTTTAAGCTTACAGTATTTGGTCAGATTCTTTATTCAAGACATAACAACTGGCAACGAGATACAGATGACGAATCCCACCACAACAATGCAGAGAACTGTGGGCATCCTGGAGAAATTTTCGGAGGGAGATGATTGGGAAACCTTTGTGGAGCAACTCGACCAATAGTTCGTGGCCAATGAGCTGGAAGGAGAAGCGAACGCTGCCAAACGAAGGGCGATCCTCCTCACCATTTGCGGGGCACCAACGTATGGCCTCATGAAAAATCTGCTCGCTCCAGCGAAACCCACAGAGAAGTTTTATGATGATTTGTGCACACTGGTCCGGGAGCATCTAAATCCGAAGGAAAGCGTTCTGATGGCAAGGCACCGGTCCCACATGTACAAGAGGTCTGAAGGCCAGGAAGTGGCGAGCTACGTCGCCGAGCTAAGGTGCCTTGCAGGACATTGCAAATTTGAAGGATACTTGGAGCACATGCTCAGGGATTTCTTTGTACTTGGCATTGGCCATGAAGTAATACTTTGCAAACTTTTGACTGCAGAGACCCCAAACTGGAGTAAAGCCAGTGACAATACAAATCAAATCTCTCTGCACACGAGTGCTGCTGCAAGTACTGTGAACAAAGTAATGTTGTTTTCGAATTGTAATGTACAGGGCAGGACTCACATGCCTGCAGCTACACGTCCGCAGATGTCTCAGTCCACCATCAAGGGTGGCGCATGCAAGGCCATTAACACCTTGTTGGCGCTGCGGAGGTGATCACCATTTGCAAGTGCTGTTGAACAATGGGACATCTCCAACGTATGTGCAAATCCTGCTCATCCTGCAAACCACCATGTTGCAGAGGAGGACAGATCCGTGGCGGATCATGACGAACCAGAGCCTCAGACTGACGAGGCAGAGGTATATGGGGTGCACACATTTACCACAAAGTGTCCCCCGATAATGCTGAATGTTGAATTCAATGGACTCCCAGTGTCAATGGAGCTGGACATGGGCACGAGCCAGTCCATAATGAGCAAAAAGACTTTCGATAAATTGTGGTGCAGCAAGGCCTCAAGGCCAGTCCTGACTCCCATTCGTACTAAACTGAGAATGTACACAAAGGAATTGATTCCCGCACCTGGCAGTGCTACCGTAAAGGTCTCCTACGATGGAGCGGTGCACAATGGGTGGTACTGGGCAATGGCCCCACGTTATTTGGCAGGAGCTGAATGGGAAAGACATGCTAGAACTGGGATGACATCCGCACGTTCTCGGCGACACTTTATGTGCCCAGGTCCTAAACAAGTTCCCATCGCTGTTCGAACCAGGCATCGGGAAGTTCCAAGGAGCAAAAGTGCAGATCCACTTGATTGCGGGAGCACGGCCCTTCCGTCACAAGACGAGAGCGGTACCGTACATGATGAGAGAGAGGGTGGAGATCGAGCTGGACTGGCTGCAACGAGAGGAGATCATTTCGCCGATCGAATTCAACAAGTGGGCCAGTCCGATTGTTTCACTCCTCAAGGAAGATGGCACCATCAGAATCTGTGGTGATTACAAAGTAACTATCAATCGTTTCTCCCTGCAGGTTCAATACCCGCTACCAAAGGCAGACGACCTATGTGCGATGCCAGCGGGAGGAAAAATGTTCACGAAGCTGGACTTGACCCCGACCTAAATGATGCAGGAGCTGGAGGAATCTTCGAAGGGCCTCACCTGCATCAACACGCACAAAGGTCTCTTCATTTACAACAGATGCCAGTTTGGGATTTGTTCAGCAGTGGCTATATTCCAGAGGAACATGGAAAGCTTGCTGAAGTCGGTCCCGTGCACCGTGGTCTTCCAGGACGACATCTTGGTTACAGGTCGGGACACCGTCCAACACCTGCAGAATCTGGAGGAGGTTCTTAGTCGGCCTAATCGTGTGGGGCTCAGGTAAAAACGCTCAAAGTGCATTTTCCACGGTGGATGGCATCAGGCCCACCGATTTGAAGACGGAGGCAATCAAGAATGCATGGAGGCCACAGAACGTGACGGAGCTGCGGTCGTTTCTAAGACTCCTGAACTACTTTGGTAACTTCTTACCGGGTCTTAGCACACTGTTCGAAACACTGAACTCTTTACTGCATAAAGGAGTTGATGAATATGGGGTAAAAGCCAAGAAAATGCCTTTGAGAAAGCTAGGAAACTGTTATGCTCAAACAAATTGCTTATGTTGTAAGATCCATGTAAACGTTTGGTACTAGCATGTGATGCATCGTCATATGGTGTCGGGTGTGTACTGCAACAAGCTAATGAATCTGGGAAATTGCAACCCTATGCTTATGCATCCAGAAGTCTGTCTAAGTCTGAGAGGGCCTACAGCATTCACGAAAAAGAAGCGTTAGCGTGTGTTTATGGGTTAAAGAAAATGCACCAATATCTGTTTGGGCTCAAATTTGAATTGGAAGCCAACCATAAGCTTCTTATATCCCTCTTTTCTGAAAATAAGGGGATAAATACGAATGGATCGGCCCGCATCCAGAGATGGGCACTCACATTGTCCGCATATAACTATGCCATCCGCCACAGGCCAGGCACAGAAAACTGTGCCGATGCTCTCAGTAGGCTGCCATTGCCCACCACAGGGGTGGAAATGGCACAGCCCGCAGAATTAGTTATGGTAATGCAAGCATTCTAGAGTGAGCAATCACCTGTAACCACTTGACAGATTAGAACCTGGACGAGCCAGGACCCCTTACTATCCTTAGTAAAAAACTGTGCTCCACGGTCTAGTGTCCCATTAGAGATGCAGGAAGAACTAAAGCCGTACCAGTGGCGCAGAGCTGAAATGTCTATACAGGCAGACTGCCTCCTATGGGGTAATCGGGTATTGGTGCCAAAACAGAGCAGGGAAACTTTCATTAGTGACCTCCACAGTATCCATCCAGGCATTGTAATGATGAACGCAATAGCCAGATCCCATGTGTGGTGGCCCGGTATCGATGCAGACTTAGAGTCCTGCATATACAAATGTAATACATGTTCACAGTTAAGCAATGCACCCAGGGAGGCGCCACTAAGTTTATGGTCCTGGCCCGCCAAACCGTGGTCCAGGTTCCATGTCGACTTTACAGGCCCATTCTTGGGAAAAATGTTCCTTGTGGTTGTAGATGCGTACTCTAAATGGATTGAATGTGAGATAATGTCGGCAAGCACGTCCGCTGCCACCATTGAAAGCCTGCGGGCCATCTTTGCAATGCACGGCCTGCCTGATGTCCTTGTGAGTGACAATGGGCCGTGCTTCACGAGTGCCGAGTTCAAAAAGTTCATGACCCACAATGAGTTCAAACATGTCACATCTGCCCAGTCTAAACCAGCATCCAATAGTCAGGCAGAACGTGCAGTGCAAATAATCAAGCAGAGCTTGAAGAGGGTAACTGAAGGCTCACTGCAGACTCGCCTATCCCGAGTCCTGCTTAATTACCGCACAAGACCCCACTCGCTCACTGGGGTT
Organism: Pristiophorus japonicus; assembly: GCF_044704955.1. Classification (NCBI taxonomy): domain Eukaryota; kingdom Metazoa; phylum Chordata; class Chondrichthyes; family Pristiophoridae; genus Pristiophorus; species Pristiophorus japonicus. The sequence goes on along the minus strand of NC_091977.1, from coordinate 363,445,874 downwards.
TCCCCTGCTGAACTGCTCATGAAAAGGGCACTTAAGACAAGACTCTCGTTTGTCCACCCTGATCTACACGAACAGGTAGAGAGCAGGCGGCTTCAACAGAATACATATCATGATCGCGCAAATGTGTCACGTGAAATCGAGATTAATGATCCTGTATTTGTGTTGAACTATGGACAAGGTCCCAAGTGGCTTCCCGGCACTGTCGTGGTGAAGAGATCGCAAAGTTGCTGTTTAAAGAATGGACTCAGTCGAGAATATTTCATGGACTTTATGGGTTTTTCTGAGGGTATTTTCCATGTGATGGGATCACCCTGTGCAGATATGTGAAAAAGCTGTTTTGCTAAAACTCCAGAGACCGCATGGCAGTTAGCTGTGACAAAAGAACTGTCAGTCATCCAGATCGGGTTTGCCCACCAGTCACAGCTAAAGGAAGGGGGCCACGAATATTAACAAAAGAGCTGTTGGCCAGGAAGGGGGACCATTGACAAAGCCACTCTAATCTGCAAAAGCACTTCTCACCTCCATCTCAGAAGGAGAACCGAGACAGTGAACCCACTAGCCTGGCCAGCCATATAGGAGCCGGGTCTTTCCCAACACAAAGACTCAGAGATGCCCAGAATTAAGAGACATCAGCCCAATACATATGGATTGGATGGCCCAAAACTGAATAAGTACCCGTACTTAAAAACAAAGGGGTTTAAAGATTGACAGGAAAGATAGGGATTGCAAAACTCCCATAAAAACAGGGCCTTTTCCACTTTATTTTTAGCTTGAAGCTTGTAGCTTGAAGGTGTGAGTAAAGCTTGGAGCTTGCAGCTTGCAGCTTGTATCTAGAGAGAGCCCTTTCTCCCTCTCGCTCTCGCTACACCAAGATTGATGTAGCAGGAGGAAGCCACAATACCGCAGAAGAAGCTACCGAGACTGAAGACCAGGCAGTAATTCCCACAGCTGAGCTAAAGAAAGGAAACCGGCTGGTGTGGTATTGAGCATGATCAAGAGTGTCCCAACCCAGTAACCTGATATCCCAGGCAAGCTGGCTGAGGGCTCAGGGTTTTCTCAGAAGTGAAGCTTTTTAGGGCTATTCTGGGGAGTGTAATTCGTTGGTTGGGGTAGGGTTCGAATCCACCAGGAAATTACTGCATTTTACTAGGTCTAATTTCTGTACTGCATGTATGTTGTTTGTAACTTGGATTTTATTTTCCACAAAGACAGTGATTTCGTTTAGTAGTGCATGTTTCAGCCAGTGTGTGTTAGACTAAATAAATATAAGTACGATTTTTCAAGGAAGATTTCCTATCCGTGGCTCATTTCATTTACACTCTGAATAATAATTCCCGGGTCGAGAACTTTCGTAAGGCAGGAGTGATTTGAACCGTCCGTCTAGCAATTGGGCTCGGATCAAAACCGCTTACAGTGGCCAAAGAGGGGAGTAGGGTATTTCTGGTCAAACTTTCAAATGGACTCACCTGCAGAAAACACTTGGGCCAAGCCAAACTCAGATTCACAGGGACTATCCAGAACAACCCACAATAAACTACCTTTTTCTACCCCCCAACACACACACAAGTGGCAACCAACCCAGCAGTTGACCACGAAGCAGAACCCATCACCTGCATCAGCCCAGCAGGACTCACCACACCCAGCAGCCCTGTAAGGCCAGCTGCACAGCAGCCCAGTGAGGGCCCAACAAACGACTCACCAATACCAGCATTTGCACCAAGACGATCAACTAGGGAAAGGAAGGCCCCAGATCGACTTACATTATAAATAGTTACACTATTGACTTTGGGGGTGGGGCTGGGGGAGTGTTGTTTTTTATGTAAACCTCTAAATACCTTGTTTAACCACCAGAGGGCTCATCTCCTGGAGTCCCAAGGGATCCCACAATCCCTTGGGAGCACCTGTACATAAGCAGGCCTTACAGGCTGGAGAGGCACTCTGGAGACCTGTAATAAAGGACTACGGTCACACATTACTTGAAGCTTACAGTATGAGGTCAGATTCTTTATTCAAGACATAACACCATACACTTCTGCCTCCTCGGTATGAGTCTCCAATTCAGCCTGATCCACAGTGGATCGATCTTCTTCTGCAACGTAGTGGTTTGCAGGGTATGCAGCTCGCCTGCGCATTTGCTTGAGATGTCCCATTTTTCTGCAACCATTGCACGCATAGTGCTTGAAGCGGCATTGATGGGCCTGATGATCACCTCCACAATGCCAACAAGGTGTTAAGTGCCTCGCATTAACGATTGATGGCAGACTCTGGGTCATCGAATGTAGTGTCGCAGCAGCCGGCGTATACGTTCTGCCATATATATTCCTGCTTGAAAACGACGTTATTTTGTGCACAGTTCTGGCCGAAACCACTTTACTCTGTGAAATCTGTTTGGTGTTGTCGCTGATGGACATAAATGCCGAGGCTATCGTTATGGCTTTGCTTAGATTCGGAGTTTCAACAGTCAATAGTTTGCGAAGGATTATCTCATGGTCAATGCCCAGTACAAAAAGTCTCTAAGCATTTGTTCTAGGAATCCCTCAAATTTGCAAGGTCCTGTGAGGCGCCTTAGTTCGGCAACATAGCTCACCACTTCCTGGCCCTCCGACCGTTGGTACGTGTAGAACTGATATCTCGCCATCAAAACGCTTTCCTTAGGATTTAGGTGCTCCCGGACCAGCGTACACAATTCTTCATAGGATTTAGTTGTTGACTTTACTGGGGCTAGAAGATTCTTCATGAGGCCATAGCTTGTTGCAACACAGACAGTAAGGATGATCGCCCTTCGTTTGGCAGCGTTCTCATCACCTTCCAGCTCGTTGGCCACAAAGTATTGGTCAAGTCTCTCCAGAAGGCCTCCCAATCATCCCCTTCTGAGAACTTCTCCAGAATACCAACTGTTCTTTGCATTTTCGCACGGTTGTTCCTTACCTCGTTGCCAATTGATACACTCATAATAAACGTTGAAACTGAGTACTGTGAACAATGAGCAAGCGTGAACTTAGCTCCTTTAATAAGACTTCAGAGTGCAGGCACCTCGTGGGTGACCTGCTTATATACAGTGCTCCCAATGGATGCTGGAATCCCTTGGGACTCCAACAGGTAGGCCCTCTGGTGGTAGTGTGATACAGGTTGCAAGGGGTTAAATACATAACACTTACCTGCATGCTACATTTCTCAGTGGTGATAATGCTCAAAGTAAGACAGCTTCCTGCATTACACAAAATTGCAGGCACAATGATGTTTTGCCAGCCACTAGTACATCTTGAACTGACTTCCCCCCCTTTCCCTTCAATGCTCTCCCATGCCTGCTGCTCCTCCTCAATGAGGCCTCAGGGTACAGCAAGGTTCCAAGAGGGCTGCTGTATTTGGGGTCAGACAATGGAGCCAGCATTGGAAGACACGCTGGACCAGCTCCTGGCCTAGAAGGCCCAGCTTTCGAATGGGGCGCCTCTTCCTCGGCATTACCAGTCACAGGTGGATGGGGTGTCAACTGTCTAAGGTGCATGGTTGGTGAATGAGTGGTGGGATCTGAAATGCTGTCATCCTGAGGAATGACACCACCACCCATTTCCCTGGAGCCACTCACTCTCCGATGGGGCTGGTCCTTAGCAACTGGAGCATGATGTCTCCCACTACCCTGCTGGCCTGCTTTGGCACTGTCACTTCTCCAAGGGGACAGTGCAGAATGCACAGAATATGGAAGCAGACATGGACTGCATCACCTGGCCAAGCTCAAGCAAAGCTTCTGCCTATGATGCGCCCGAGTCTGCGGCGTGATCAATGGCATGCACCACCACCAGCCTCTATGTGTGGGCAACAATGGTCTCACTGGTATCCCATCTCGCAATGACAATCTGCGATGCTACGTCCACACCAGTCGCAGTGAGCTTGTCAATGCTTGCTGGGATACGTCCCAATGCGTCAATAATGTCATGGTTCATCACTGCGCTCTCTCTGGACATTTCCACCAAGTCCATTTCAAGGTCTGTCTGTCTATGAGCAGACTGCCTTTGCCGACTCACCCTCTGGAGAGATGGCCTGCGGGATTCCACCCCGTCACTGCATTGCTGTATGCTACTGGAGCCAGAAACCTCCGATTCCTCAAAGTCCGCAAAGTCCGCGTCATCCCCAGAAGAACTTAATCCGGTGGATGCAACTGGTGGGCGCGGATGCTCTGCTAGAGCAGTGTCCTCCGGTGCCTTGTTGTCGTCCACATGGCCTGAAGTGGAGGCCTCCCTCCCTCGAGGGTTGCTGCGCCTCTGGTTGGTCATCTGGAAGTAGAAAATAGCAGACGAGTGGTTAGCAGCAGGGGAGGGGGCAAGTTGGCATGAGTAAGGTGGCATTGCACATGTTCATTTGAGGACTTCCGCAACTCCATTAAGTCTTGCAATGCAGTGGATTGAGTAGCGCGATCCATTTACATACCCTCACTACCTGAAGGGAGCTCAGCATCGCCCCCAGCAACTGTTCGACTTGGAATTACGATGAGGGCAAAGACTCTCTTCTCAACGTCTGTCAGATGTAATGTTTGAGGTGGACCCCCCACCTGTTGGCAGCTGCTCCCTCCTGTTGTGGAAGTGCTTTGACTGCAAAGAGAAAATTAGGAAGGTTCAAAAAGGGTCTCTCTGCTGTTGTGCCACATTTGCCTACCACAGTAGAATAGGTTTTACTGTGTGAATGTTGTAGAGACCTTCGTTGAATCTGTTGTGATCTTGCATATGCTTCGTCAGTATGTATTCGTTGGTTAGAGGCATCTACCATGGGGGATGTAAGTGATCTTTCAGAAAGTGTTAGAAGAATTTGGAGTGCATTGTGAGGGATGATGTTAATAATACAAATTAGTTGGCTAACTAACACAGAACAGAGAGTCGGGATAAATGGTTCATTCTCTGATTGGCAACCAGTAACCAGTGGGGTGCCGCAGGGATCAGTGCTGGGACTCCAACTATTCACAATCTATATTAACGATTTGGAAGAAGGGACTGAGTGTAACATAGCCAAGTTTGCTGATGATACAAAGATGGGAATAAAAGCAATGTGTGAGGAGGACACAAAAAATCTACAGGTTAAGTGAGTGGACAAAAGTTTGGCAGATGAAGTATAATGTTGGAAAGTGTGAGGTCATGCACTTTGGCAGAAAAAAATCAAAGAGCAAGTTATTATTTAAATGGAGAAAGATTGCAAAGTGCCGCAGTACAGCAGGACCTTCGTGAGGTTGTTGAATTTTGTGCAATATCGCTCCATATTCTTTTAAACACAGCAGAGAGTTACCTGGCTCCCCCAGCAAGATGGAGTGAGGCCCACCTCCTCTCCACTGTGCTTCTCGTGTTTAGTTATGCTCAGTGAGCAATGCACACAGCAGGCATCTCACCCTCAAACATTGCCAGCAACAAGATCACCACAATATGCATCATAAACATTGCCAGCATTGCAACAGTGACATGACAGCTGCAGCTGTTAAATTAGCCAAACAGGAAACTCAGCTTCGAAAAATAAATGATAAAAAAGCAAGGATTGCCAGATCCAGATGTAGTTATTCACGAAAGTAAATAAGCAACTTAGATGAAGGAGATTCATCGCAGAAAATTCCATTAATATAATCAATATCATTTCCTCAAAGATCTCTCTAAACATGTACTTTTTTAAAAGCTTCTAAAGTTCTGGTTTCATATGGTTGGTTATTAGTATTCAAATACTTAACACATTTCTCTGAAGCTCCACTCTGATATTTTCAAGGAGGTGTTAATTTGTTTAGCATAAATGCATTGCTACTTCTACTAAAATAGCTGAGGATAGAATCCTATAATGTAATTTCAGGAGCAAAATATTATATATTATATACAAAGTTTGGAGACTATCAGGTACTAGATAGTTCAATAGGTCAAGAGGCATATCCAAATTGACAGAGCTTAAGGGCAAAATCCAATGAAGCTAGAGATGGTTATTTGGTTAAGAAAGTGCTTGCAAAGTAAACATGTATTTTTATAACTTTTGTAAGAGGGCAAATGTTCTTCCATGTTGAACACCAATTGGAAGAAACACTAAAGGTAGAAAGGACACAGAATCTACTCTAGGTGGGGGACATCCTTGTAAGAGTCCCTCGGTAGCACCATTACCAATCAAGTTGGCCGAGTCCTGAAGGACATAGCTGCCAGACTGGGTTTGCAGCAGGTGGTGAGAGAACCAACACGAGGGTAAAACCTCATCCTCACCACTCTTCCTGTCGCAGATGCATCTGTCCATGAGTGTATTGGTAATAATGATCACCGCACAGTCCTTATGCAGACAAAATTCTACCTTCACATTGAGAACACATTGGGGCCGAAATTTCCCCTTTCCTTAAGGCCTCTTAATGCCGGAAAGCTGCGGAGTACAATGGCTGCCGACTTTTGTGTAATGGCTGCAATTATCAAAATTCCACTCCCGTTTTCTCCTAGCGGTGCCCCACTCCACCCCTACCGCTCCACTGCTGCTAATCCATGTTAAGTGCATCATCACATTGCGCACCTCCGATCTACACCCGCAACGACGAAATTCCGCTGTGAAAATCTTCGGCCTGCCCGGTGGTGCCAAAACCTGTTTTTTCCCGGTGGTCCAGTGAGACTGAGGCCACCTGCAATGGTGGCGCTGCTCCCCTTAAAGGGGAAGATGCACTGTCGCTGCCGGGCTGCCAACAGATAGCCTGGCACACCCTCTTGGGTGTCAGGCCGCTGGACCAGCCGAAACCCTCCCTGGTGGCTAAGTGGACCAAAGTTTTAAGATCACAGAGGCTCTCCCCTTTAAGTGAAGGGGAGTGCCATGGTGACGTGGCGCCGTGATGACATCATCGCAGCGGCCACTCCGCACCGCCCCCGACTTCCACCGCTCTAGTGTTGCCACCACCGCGTATCTGCCCCCAGTAAGAGCAGCTTCTGGATCCAAATGAAAAAAACAAACAAAGAGTGGAATGTCACTCAAGAGGCAGCCTCAACCACAGTGCCGGTAAAAATAATTGAAACGGGGTGCGTGCGCCCTGTTTCGAGCGGGGGGCAATTTCGGCCCCATTGTGTTGTGTGGCACTACCACCATGTAAATGGGATCGATTCTGAACAGATCTAGCAGCTCAAAACTGGGAAACCATGAGGCGCTGTGGGCCATCAGCAGTAGCAAAATTGTATACCACCACAATCTGTAACCAACATGGTCTGGCATATCCCTCATCCTTCCATTGCCATCAAGCTAAGGGACCAAACCTGGTTCAATGAGGAGTGCAGAAGAGCATGGCAGGAGCAGCACCAGATGTATCTGAAATTTAGGTGCGCACCTGGTGAATCTACAACACATGACTACATGAATGCTAAACAGCTGAAACAGCATACTATAGAGAGAGCTAAGTTGTTCAACAACCAACAGATCAGATCAAAGCTCTGCAGTCCTGCCACATTCAATCGCAAATGCTGGTGGACAATTAAACATGAAAGAAAGGATGAGGCTCCATGAACATTCCCATTCTCAGTGATGGCGGAGCCCAGCACAAGAATGCAAAAGACAAAGCTGAAGCATTTGCAACCATCTTTAGCCAGAAGTGCCAAGTGGATGATCCAGCTTGGCCTTGTCGTGAGTTCCCCTCCATCACAGATGCCAGTCATCAGCCAAATTGATTCACTCCATGTGATAAACATAAGAACATAACAATTAGGTGGCCCCCATAGCCTGCCCAGCCATTCAATAAGATCAAAGCTGATCTTTGACCTCAGCTCCACTTTCCAGCCCGATCTCCATTTCCCTTGATTCCCCGAGAGTGATATCAAGAAATGGTTCAGTGCACAGGATACAGCAAAGGCTATGGGCCCCAACAACAGCCCAGCTGAGGTACTAAAGACTAGTGCTCAAGAACTAGCCATGCCTCGAGCCAAGCTGTTCCAATACAGCCACAACATTTGCATCAACTGACAAAGTGTAAAATTGTGCAAGTATGTACTGTGCACTAAAAGCAGGACAAATCAAATCCAGTCAGTTCCCGCCCCATCAGTCTACGCTCAATCATCAGCAAAGTGATGGAAGATGTTACTGACAGTTATATCAAGCAACACTTGTTTATCAATAACCTATTCATCAAAGCTCAGTTTGGGTTCTGTCAGGACCACATTGCTCCAGAATTCATTATAGGCTTGATGTAAACATGGACAAAAGAGCTGAATTCTAGAGGTGAGGCGAGGGTTACTGCCCTTGACATCAAGGCAGCATTTGACTGAGCATGGCATCAAGGAGCCCTAGTAAAATTGAAGTCAATGTGGATCAGCAGAAAACTCTCTAATGGCTAGAGTCATACTTAGGAAAAAAGAAAATGGTTGTGGTTATTGGAGGCCAATTATCTCAGCCCCAGGATATTGGGCCCAAGTTTCGGCCTCAGTTGCTCCTGATTTTTTGGAGCAACTGGTGTAGAATGAAATATCTTAGAAATTCAAATTCTCGGCATTTAGTTTGCTCCAGTTCGAGTCAGTTAGAACAGTTTCACTTTGGAACAGAATTTTTTTTTCAAAAGTGGCCGTGTCTGGCCACTTACGCCTGTATTCAAAGTTTCGGCAGTGAAAACTTACTCCAAACTAAATTAGAATGGAGTAAGTGAAGATTTTTGTACGCTCGAAAAAACCTTGTCTACACTTTAGAAAATCAGGCGTAGGTTATAAATCAGGCGCAGGGAATGGGGCGGGAGGGAGGTTTAAAGGGAAGTTTACAAACATTAAACACTTCAGTTTTACAAATAAAGAGCCTTCATCAATAATAAATGAGAAAAACATCAATTAATCAACCAATAAATCAATCAAAAAAACTTAATAAGAAATGATTTTTTTTTTAAATCAATAAATAAAACATTTTCTACTTACCGACAGCAGCACCAGGAGCCCTCCAACAGCATGCTGGGATGCCCCCCCCCCCGCCCTCCCGCCCCCCCAGTGTGTCTCTGTCAGTGTCTCTATTTCTCTGTCTGTCTGTCTGTGTGTGTCTCTCACTCTCTGTCTGTCAGTGTCTGTGTTTCTAACAGCGAGGGGAGGGGGAGGAGTGGGGTAGAGGGAGAGAGGGGGGACAGGGGGAGGGGAGAGAGGGAGGCAGAGGGGGAGGGAGGGAAGGGGGAGGGATGGGCAAGAAGGGGGAGGGGGGAGAGAAGTGGGGGGAGGAGAAGGGGAAGGGAGGAGAAGGGGAAGGGGGGAGGAGAAGGGGAAGGGGGGGAGGAGGAGAAGATGAAGGGGGGGAGGAGGAGAGGGGGAAGGGGGGAGGAGGAGAAGGGGAAGGGGGGAGGAGAAGGGGAAGGGGGAGGGGGAGGGGATGGGGGGAGGAGAAGGGGAAGGTGGGGAGGAGAAGGGGAAGGTGAGGGAGGAGAAGGAGAAGATGGGGAGGAGAAGGGGAAGGGGGGGAGGAGAAGGGGAAGGGGGGAGGAGAAGGGGAAGGGGGAGGAGAAGGGGAAAGGCGGGAGAGGAGAAGGGGAAAGAGAAGGGGTGGGACAAGGGGAAGGGAAGGGGGAAAGGAGAAGGGGGGGAAAGGAGAGGGGGGGGGAAGGAGAAGAGTGGGGGGAAGGCTGAACGGGCCAGGCCCGGCTGGGCCCAAGACTTCGGGCAGGGCCCGTCCCCAGCACCAGATTTACAGGTGGGTGGCATTGGGTCAGGTCCGGGGTCGGGAGCACGGGTCGGGTCGGGGGGAGCGTGGGTCGGGGTCGGGAGCGCGGGTCGGGTAGGGGGGGCGGAGGGAGGTCGGGTTGGGTCGGGTCGGAGGGAGGGAGAGGGAGGTCAGGTCGGGTGGGGGGTGGGGGGAAGCGGGAGTCGGGTCGGTGTCGGGGTCGGGTCCGGTCCGGGGGCGGGGGGTGGGGGTGGGGGGGGGAAGCGGGAGTGCGGTCGGGTCGGGAGGAAGCAGGAGCTGGGCGTGGGAGGCAGCCTTATGCACGCAGCCCCAGTGAGGCCATTCGGCCAGGGCTAGGGGCTGTGTGCTTCGGACCCCTCCCACATAGTTTTGGGCGCCTGGAGCTACTGCACATGCGCGCCCACTGTAGCGCGCATGTGCAGAGGTCCCGGCACTGTTTTTAGCACAGGGACCTAGCTCCACCCCCAACTGCTCGTGCTGTGCCGCGCCTGACTCAAGAGGACCAGCAGGGAGCCGGAGAATCTGTAAGTTTTTTTTAGGCGCACTTTGTGGCGCGATAAACGGGCGTCCAGGTCGGGGCTGCGCCGTTCTAGGCGCGGCCCGAAACTTGGGCCCATAGTTTCAGGAGTTCCTCAGGGAAGTGTCCTATGCCGAACCATCTTCAGCAACTTCATCAATGACCATCCCGCCATCCTAAGTTCAGAAGTGGGGAAGATTGAGCTTGCCATCTGGAGATAAGTTATCTGATGCAGTTCATCCTAGGTAGCAGAACTTGATACAACTTCTAATGTGGTGTTAGCTATTGAAACTGGTGATACAGTTGTTTTAAATTCCACTTTACTGCTTACAGCGAGCACTGCATCATTGGCGAAAATAAGTTCACTGATCGACACGTGTTAGATTTTGCTTTTTGCTCTAAGGCTATAAATATTTTCACTCTGATCTGGTATGGAATAATATACCTTTCACACTAGATAAGAAAGCATACTGAAGCAGCAGAGAGAAGATATACCAAGGAGCAAAACGCATCCCTGTTTGATCCCACTGCAAATTCCAAAGCTGTCAGATCAATTACCATTGTACTGGATTGTAGATTTCATACTGTAAGACTATCAATATGTATTTCTACTTGTTTTATTTCTAACGAAGACAAAACAGTAATGTAGACACTATTGATTTAAATCATGTTCTCATAAAGCTTTCTTTTTCCCACAATGATGCTGATAATATATATAAACTTTTACAACATAGGTTTTTTGATCACAGCAGGAGGTAGTGTAAGGCATGCAATATAACAAGCAATGTCTTGCTATGAGAAGAGCATGAAAGGTTGTTTAAAATAAAGCTATGGCTCAGAGAAAAGCAATGATAGGAAGTAACAGTACAGTATCTGTTGGCACTCGGTTTGAACAATTGGGTGCTCATAAAACATTCAGTCAGAAGAAAACCATAAAAGATAATGGTATAAAGAGATGCAATGTTTGGATTGTATGGGGATAAAATACGGTCACTAAAGTGGATACTGAAGGTAGTGAATTGATCTGACACATAGTCCAGATTGAAGTTCTTATCAGTATTAGGAGGTTCTGAGGAATCGGAGTTCCTCTACCTTACGGTAGGGATTGTAATCGTAAATTGACCGATTGTATGTAAAACTCGCTTATAAGTGTATGGGTTTTAAGAACGGACAGCAGCAAAGCTTGCTATGCAGCAAAGCTTGATGGTTAATGAACCAGCATAAATAACCAATAATGCATTGACCCTTAGCACAGACTGATTACATATTCAGTTTAGAACACTTGCCAAGGACAGTAGAGTAAGATGTTTGGGAACAAGATAGCAAACACTGGGAAGCAAGGTTAATTCACACATCATGAGGAACTGAGGCAAAGTTGTCACCACTAAATAACACATTCTGGAAGGGTGACATGTGATAGGAGATGGACAGGTGAAGAGAACCACTGAGAGCCAGTCTGATAAGGGTCAACAAATCAATGTAACTTCGCTGATAGCAGTAGGCCAATCTCTGGTTTTGTAGGAGTGTCACACACCTCGAAAAATGTATAACTGTATTGTAAATCTCTGTTCTGGGAAGTGTTCATCGGAACCCTTCGCCTGCATGCTTGAATAAAACCGGTTGAACCGAGGTTTCGTCTGAGTGATTCCGTGGTCGCTATGCGGGTGGAGATACGGGTGAGTGCCGAGTCCTTATATCAGTGAGTCCACCTTGAAGAAGAGAAGTCTTCTTTTTACCACAACAGGATGTTAAGGGTGTTTAAAATTAATGTTTTGTCAATAATAAATAAAGTGAGTTATGAAACATATTACTGTCTCTAGCTCCATAAATCTAGTTTATAGTAAAGGACTTATCCAATAGTTTATTGCGATGGAAGGATCAAATCAGACTGAGGAGGACTGGGGGCTACCTACTCCAGCAATTGGAAAAAGCCCTTTCTGCTTACCAGTTCAAAACCTTTGTAAGATCTCATCATCATCATAGGCAGTCCCTCGAAATCGAGGGAGACTTGCTTCCACTCTAACGCTGAGTTCTTAGGTGACTGAACAGTCCAATACGGGAATTACAGTCTCTGTCACAGGTGGGATAGACAGTCATTGAAGGAAAGCGTGGGTGGGACTAGTTTGCCACATGCTCCTTCTGCTGCTTGCGCTTGGTTTCTGGATGCTCTCAGCGACGAGACTCGAGGTGCTTAGCGCCCTCCCGAATGCACTTCCTCCAATTAGGGCGGTCTTTGGCCAGGGAGTCCCAAATGTCGGTGGGGATGTTGCATTTTATCAAGGAGGCTTTGAGAATGTCCTTGAAATGTTTCCTCTGCCCACCTTGGGCTCGCTTACCGTGTAGGAGTTCTAAGTAGAGCGTTTACTTTGGGAGTCTTGTGTCAGGCATGCGAACAATGTGGCCTGCCCAACAGAGCTGGTCGAGTGTGGTCAGTGCTTCGATGCTGAGGATGTTGGCCTCATCGAGGATGCTAATGTTGGTGCGTCTGTCCTCCCAGGGGATTTGCAAGATCTTGCGGAGACATCGTTGGTGGTAATTTTCCAGCGATTTGAGGTGTATACTGTATATGGTCCACGTCCCTGAGCCATACAGAAGGGTGGGTATCACTGCAGCCCTGTAGATCATGAGCTTGTTGGCAGATTTGCGGACCTGATCTTCGAACACTCTTATCCTCAAGCGGCCGAAGGCTGCATTGGTGCACTGGATGCGGTTTTGAATCTCGTTGTCGATGTCTGCCCTTTCTGATAATAGGCTCCCGAGGTATGGAAAGTGGTCCACATTGTCCAGGGCCGTGCCGTGGATCTTGATGACGGGGGGGGCAGTACTGTGTGACGGGATCAGGTTGGTGGAGGACCATTGTCTTATGGATGTTTAGTGTAAGGCCCATGCTTCTGTACGCCTCAGTGAAGATGCTCCATCTCGCACTCAACCAGCTCTCTACTGGAGTGGAACTAAACTACAGAACCAGTGGGAACCTGTTTAACCTTCGTCGTCTTCAGGCCAGATCCAAGACCGTCCCAACCTCTTGTCGTCGAACTGCAGTATGCGGACGACGCTTGCATCTGCGCACATTTGTAAGATCTAAGGTGAGGCTAACAGCAGTAAATCAGACAGCAACTTCCAGAGTGCACACATGAGAGGTTGAACACAGAAATCCAGATTTGCATTCTGAGTTACCATGCTCTTCCACAGGCTACGCTATAACAGTATCCTGTCAATAGACTCGGCATTGAAATCAATGGAAGGGCATGAAGTCTTAGCAGTTATCCACCAGTTACCCTCTAAACACGCCAGGAAAAGTCTTGTGCATCGAGGTATAAGTGAATTTTTAATGGTGTGATAAGTCATATTTATTGTCAAACAACCTGCCGGGCACTGAAAATTTAATTTTACAATTGTGGAATGTTTATCCTTCAGAATTTATTACTGTTAGTGATTTTAAGACTTTTTTTTTTACTTTTTCTGTCTTTTTTTTCATCCCTCTCACTAAATCCCATCTTTCTTTCCCTCTCTCTATTTCACTTTCTGTACACAATTTCAATTTATACATCCTGGTTTATTATTTCTGCATGCCTCAGTGAAGATTCTTCAATCAGATTGGTTGCTTGGCCTGCTCACACATGCGATGGATCCCCAGTAGAGGGTGCCACGCTGGATCAGATGCATGATGATAGTAAGTCATAAGAACATAAGAACATAAGAACATAAGAAATAGGAGCAGGAGTAGGCCATTTGGCCCCTCGGGCCTGCACCGCCATTTAATAAGATCATGGCTGATCTGATCATGGACAAACCTCCACTTCTCTACCCACTTCTCATAACCCTTTACTCCCTTATTGCTCATAAATCTGTCTCCGCCTTAAATATATTCAATGACCCAGCCTCCACAGCTCTCTGGGGCAGAGAATTCCATAGATTTACAACCCTCAGAGAAGAAATTCCTCCTCATCTCAGTTTTAAATGGGCAGCCCCTTAATCTGAGACTATGCCCCCTAGTTTTAGTTTCTCCTATGTATGGAAACATCTTCTCTGCATCCACCTTGTCAAGCCCCCTCATTATCTTATATGTTTCAATAAGATCATCTCTCATTCTTCTGAACTCCAATGTGTAAAGGCCCAACCTACTCAACCTATCTTCATAAGTCAATCCCCTCATCTCCGGAATCAACCTAGGGAACCTTCTCTGAACAGCCTCCTGAAGTCGCTGTTCAAAAGCCCCCAATAGCTCTGTGATCAGCTGTCGAGTGTCAGCAAGGTGACCGATGAATGACATTCCTTTGCCACAGATTGCAAATTACGGGCCATTGTGCAGATGTTTAAGTGCAACCTGTTCTCTTTATTTCAGTATTTCAGCTGGAATTCCATTTTTTCCTGCAGTCTTTCCCAATGCTGGGGAGGTGATTGCCTTTTCAAGCTCTTTTGTAGAATCCTCTACATCAAGCATCTTGATGATCTGATCCATGAGGTTTGCATTTAATACTGTGTCATAAACAGTCATTTCACATGGATAAAGTTCATTATAGTATTCCATCCAACATTGTATCTGCTCGTCTCTGTCGGTGATGATGTTTCCATTTGGGATTTGAGTGGTCCTTGACTGATGAGGGGAGTGCAGAACAAGAGGGCACATCTTAAAATTAGAGCTAGGCCATTCAGGTGTGATGTCAGGAAGCATTTCATCACACAAATCGGGACCTCTCTTCCCCCAAAAAACTGTTGAGAATTGAAAATACCAAAACTGAGATTGAAAGATTTTTGTTAAGTAATGGGTATTAAGGGATATGGAACATGGTAGATGGAGTTATGATATAGATCAGCCATGATCTAATGGAATGAAGGAACAGACCCAAGGGGCTGAATGACCACACTCCCTTTATTTCTATATGCCTACATTATGTTTCCCTGTGATTCTAGTAGACGGAGCTGTTTTTAGGCCTAGAAATTGGATCGCGCCCAAGTCTAGTTGTGATCCCGGTGCACTGCACAGTGCATATACCTAATCAGGCTAGACTACCTTAGGGCTGTCTGGCGCAGTGGAGGCGAGTGGAGACAATAGAGAGAGAGGCAAGTGGTGGCCAGCAGCAGCTCATGGTATTAACTTGAAGTCAGTTGGAGCTTTTGTGTCTCTGTCCCACTCTACAGCTGGTTCTATCTCCAGCCTGCCATCATATATCCCCTCTAACTTTGCCTCTCCATCCAACCATTTCTTAATGACTTCTTTTACCTGCACCATTCCTAATTGTAGCAAGAGGAGATGGGAGAAGCAAGAGATTGGTAGGTGGAGAGTAGGGGAAAGATGCGGATAAAAGGTTGGGGTGCAAAGAAGCAGAGAGGTGGGGCGATAGATTTGATGGCAGAGAGAGTATGAGAACAGCTTAGTGAGAGAGATCAAGGGATATATACACCCTCCTTGATCTCTCTCCCCAATAATATAAATATATAAAATATATAGAGAAAGAAACCAATGAGAGGGGAGGGGTGGAGTGGAAGGGAAGGAACATAGGAATAGGAGTAGGCCATCCAGCCTTTCAAGCATTCTTCAATTGTATAATTCAATGATTTGAGTCTTAACTCCATCTACCCACCTTAGTTCTGTAACCATTAATATCCTTGCCGAACAATAATCTAGCAATCTCAGGTTTGATATTTTCAATTGCCCTATCATCAACAGCTTTCTGGGGATTGAATTGCAGACTTCATTACTTTGTGTGAAGATGTGCTTCCTGACATGGAATCATAGAAGGCCACAACACAGAAGTAAGCTATTTGGCCCATCGCGCTTGTGCCAACTCTTTGAAAGCTATCCAATTAATCCCACGCCTCTGGTCTTTCCATATAGCCCTACAGACTTTTCCTTTTCAAATATTTATCCAATTCCATTTTGAAAGTTACCATTGAATCTTCTTCCACCACTCTTTCAGGTAGTACATTCCAAATATCAACAATTTATTGTGTTAAAAAAATAATCTCCTCTTCTTCCTTCTGGTTCTTTTGCCAACCACCTTAAATCTGCGTCTACTGGTTACCGACCCTCCAGCACTGAAAACAGTTTCTCCCTTTTAATTCTATCAAAACGCCTCATAATTTTGGGCACATTTTTAAACTGAGTTTCCTGCCTAAACCTGGCCAGAATCACTGCCCTGGCTAGCGGACGGATGAAGGATTTTGAACAGCAGGTTGTCACCACCGGATACCCTGAGGTAGGTCGTTGGGGTGGTGGTGTCATTTTAAAAATTGTACATTGCCGGGCCTTTTCTGGCCATGGATCCTTCTGACACCAGCTTTCCCTGACGTTGTCAGCACTGAGTAATAGTCATGTGGTCTGGGATTCGAGTTGCGTAGGGGTCAAAATTCCATAGAATTATATAGCACATTCAGCCTGTTATGTATGTAAACCTGTAATTACCATGTGTAACCACCAGAGGGCTTATCCCCTGAAGAGCCAAGGGATCCCACAATCCCTTGGGAGCACCTGTATATAAGGAGGCATCACAGGCTGGAGAGGCACTCTGAGATCTGTAATAAAGGACTACGGTCACATTTATTTTGAGCTTGCAGTATCTAGTCTGACACTTTATTCAAGACATAACAACTGGTGACAAGATACAGATGATGAACCACAACGCAACAATGCAGAGAACTGTGGGCATCCTGGAGAAATTTTTGGAGGGAGATGATTGGGAAACCTCGATGGAGCGACTTGACCAATACTTCGTGGACAACGAGCTGGAAGGAGAAGGGAATGCTGCCAAACAAAGGACGATCCTCCTCAGCGTTTGCGGGGCACCAACGTATGGCCTCATGAAAAACCTGCTCACTCCAGCAAAACCCACAGACAAGTTGTATGCTTGTCAACTTGCCCACAAGTTGTGCACACTGGTCCGGGAGCATCTAAACCAAAAGGAAAGCGTTCTGATGGCGCAAAATTGGTTCTACACGTACAAGAGGTCTGAAGGCCAGGAGGTGGCGAGCTACGTCGCCGAGCTATGGCGCCTTGTAGGACATTGTGGATTTGAAGGACACTTGGAGCGTATGCTCAGGGACTTCTTTGTAATTGGCATTGGCCAATAAGTAATACTTCGCAAACTTTTGGCTGTAGTGACCCCAATCTTGAGTAAAGCCATAGCAATAGCCCAGGCATTTATCTCCACCAGTGACAATATCAAACAAATTTCCCAGCACAATTGTGCTGCTGCAAGTACCGTGAACAAAGTAACGTTGTTTACGAATCGAAATGACCATGGCAGGACTTACACGCCTGTAGCTGCACATCTGCAGATGACTCAGAGTCCGCCATCAAGGGTGGTGAATACAACAAAATAAACACCTTGTTGGCGCTGCAGGGGTAATCATCGATTCCATTCATGCCGCTTCAAAGGATACATTTGCAAGGGATGTGGAACAATGGGACACCTCCAACGTATGTGCAGGCGAGCTGCAAACCCTGCTAATCCTGCAAACCACCATGTTGCAGAGGAGGACAGATCCACGGTGGATCATGATGAACCACAGCTTCAGACCAAGGAGGCAGAGGTATATGGGGTGCACACATTTACCACAAAGTGTCCCCTAATAATGCTGAAGGTTGAATTAAATGGACTCCTGGTGTACATGGAGCTGGACACGGGCGCAAGCCAGTCCATAATGAGTAAAAAACTTTCGATAAGTTGTGGTGCAACAAGGCTTCAAGGCCAGTCCTGACTACCATTTGTACCAAACTTAGAATGTACACAAAGGAACTGATTCCCGTAATTGGCAGTGCTACCGTAAAGGTCTCCTACGATGGAGCGGTGCACGATTTACCACTCTGGATGGTACTGGGAGATGGCCCCACGCTGTTCGGCAAGAGCTGGCTGGGAAAGATATGCTGGAACTGGGATGACCACCGAGCACTTTCGTCCGTCGACGACACCTCATGTGCCCAGGTCCTAAGCAAGTTCCCCGCGCTGTTCGAACCAGGCATCGGGAAGTTCCAAGGAGCAAAAGTACAGATCCATTTGATTCTGGGGGCACGACCTATCCATCACAAGGAGAAAGCAGTACCTTACATGATGAGAGGGAGAGTGGAGATCGAGCTGGACAGGCTGCAACGAGAGGGCATCATTTCGCCGATCGAATTCAATGAGTGAACAAGTCCGATTGTTCCAGTCCTCAAGGGAGATGGCACCATTAGAATCTGTGGTGATTACAAAGTAACTATCAATCGTTTCTCACTGCAGGATCAATACCCATTACCAAAGGCAGACGACCTTTTTGCAACGTTGGCAGGAGGGAAAATGTTCACGAAGCTGGACTTAACCTTGGCCTACATGACGCAAAGCATCAACACACACAAAGTTCTTTTAGTTTACAACAGATGCCCGTTTGAGATTCGATCAGCCGCGATGATATTCCAGAGGAACATGGAAAGCTTGATGAAGTCGGTCCCGCGCACCATGGTCTTCCAGGATGACATCTTGGTTACAAGTCAGGACATTGTCGAGCACCTGCAGAACCTGAAGGAGGTTCTTAGTCGGTTTAATGGTGTGGGCTCAGGCTAAAACGCTCGAAATGCATTTTCCTGGTGCCTGAAGTGGAGTTCCTGGGGAGAAGAATCACGGTGGATGGCATCAGGGCCACCGGTTCGAAGACGGAGGCAATCAAAAACGCATCAAGACCACAGAACATGACGGAGCTGCGGTCATTTCTAGGACTCCTGAGCAGCTATGCCCTGAAGTTTGGTATAATCTGCAAATTTTGAAATTGGGTTACTAGTTCCTAAGTCCAAGGTCGGGAAATTGGATCTGTTTGCACCTGCCATTAAAGCCGGTTTGGAAGAAATAATGGCAGCCGCCTCGCTTCCGTCCACATTTGGCGTGGAATGCAATGGCCGCCAATTTGGCCAAGGCGGCAGTCTTGCCATTGCCTGCGCAAGCTCCAGATAGTCAGATAAACCAGATCATCAATTGACGTCAAACACTGAATTGATGCACAATCTGGTATTTTGGACGTTACAACTTTGGTAACTTCTTAAAGGAGGTGAATGGGTATGGGACAAAAGCCAAGAAAATGCCTTTGAGAAAGCTAGGAAGCTGTTATGTTCAAACAAATTGCTTGTGTTGTACAATCCATGTAAACATTTGGTACTAGCATGTGATACGTCGTCATACGGGGTCGGGTGTGTATTGCAACAATTTGGAAAATTGCAACCGGTTGCTTATGCATCCAGAAGTCTGTCTAAGGCCCAGAGGGCCGACAGTATGATCAAAAACGAAGCGTTAGCATGTGTTAACAGGTTAAAGAAAATGCATCAATATGTTCGGACTCAAATTTGAATTGGAAACCGACCATAAGCCGCTTATACCCCTCTTTTCTGAAAGTAAGGGGATAAATACGAATGCATCGGCCTGCATCCAGAGATGGGCGCTCATGTTGTGCGCATACAACTACGCCATCCGCCACAGACCAGGCACAGAAAACTGTGCCGATACTCTCAGTAGATTACCATTGCCCACCACCGGGGTGGAGATGGCACAGCCTGCACATCTAGTTCTGGTAATGGAAGCATTTCAGAGTGAGCAATCACCTGCTGTCGCCCGACAGATTCGAACCTGGACGAGCCAGGACCCCTTACTGTGCTTAGTAAAAAACTGTGTGCTCCACGGGAGTTGGTCTAGTGTCCTGTTAGAGATGCAGGAAGAAATACAGCTGTACCAACGATGCAGAAATGAAATGTCCATACAGGCAGACTGCCTCCTATGGGGTAATCAGGTAGTGCTGCCAAAAAAGGACAGGGACACAGTCTCGTGTCTGACATGCGGACGACGTGGCCCGCCCAGCGGAGCTGATCAAGTGTACTTTCCACGCACTTTCCAAATCATACACAACAGAATGTGTGTGCAGCAGTGCAACAAGCCCCCTCTCAGCGCTTCTAAAAAGGGACACGTAACTTTCAGGTCAGTTTAGAATTTTGCTTTTGTACTGGTTACTTTACATTTTATTGGAGTACTGACTTGTTGTAATACATTTTAAAAGTTGTTAACGTGTGCAGGGAGTGCTGCTGGATATTTGCAAGGCTTTGGCTCTTAAAGGAAGGCCTCTGACAACACCATTTGCTTCCAGTCCTGCAGTCTCTAGTTGCAGTCCCCTTTGGGTTGCAGCATGACATGGAGATGGAGCAGAGGCAGCAAAGGGGACAAGCTACTCCCAGAGGTGGGAGGAGGAGGAAGAGAAGGCGGAAGATGAGGAAGCAGAAAAGGAGGAAGCAGAAGAGGATAAAGCAGAAAAGGAAAATGCAGAAGAGGAAGCAGAAGATGAGGAAGTGGAAGGAAGGAGACAAACCAGACAGTCAATTTCTGGCCGGGATATCCGGGATCGAATTATCTGCCTGCGGTACCAGTGAATACAATCCCAATTCTCCTTTCAACATTTGTCCCAAACTTTACTTTCTCTCTTTTACTGACCATCATCGCATCCTCTTGGCAACTTTATCCACATATACATCCGATATTACATCAAAAAAATCAACTTATCACTCTTGTGCATTCACTTGGTTTGTGTCTTGCATGTGCCTTTGTCTGTCTTAGTGCTCTCATATAGTGCTACCATAGTGGCTGCAGCACGGCTGGTGGAAGGCTGTTGACTTTCAGTGGGAGATACTGTAGATGGCCTTGCAGGATGGTCTCAAGGAACTGGTGGCTGGGAGTGTGAAATCGAGTGATGGTGTTTCATCTTCTTCACTGTCATCTCCCTCTTCATCAACCACTGGCTGGGCAGGAGATTTCTTGGGTGTCTGAAATAAGGAAGACACAAGGGTAAGGTTGTGGTGAGGCGAGGGGTTAAAGCGAGAGGTGCATGCTTACATCATGCACTGCTTTTAAATCAGAAGAGATTTTGGGATGAGGGTGAAGTGGGATGTGAGAAGGAGAATAACTTATGAGGACACCAGCATTGTGTACTCTTTCAGCCCCACCACTGACCAAGGGCTCAGCCATGCCCTTCCCATGAATGGATAGCACTGTCTCCTCCAAGGGGCTGAGGTGAAGCTAGGAATGTGAGGTGTGCCTCATGTTTGGTAGAGATTGTTGGTTGGTGATTGATTGGTGGTGCTGATGGGGGTCATGTATTGTGCACTGTGTGAGGCTAGTGGTGCAATTGGTAGGAGATGGCTTTTGAAGATGCATTCACTGACTTTGATCTGAGGTCATGAAACTTCTTTGAGCCCTTGAGCCAGGTTCTAGGGGCGACACTGCTGGCAGTGACGGCCTCGATGATCTGGTCCCATATCCTTCTTTCTGGAGGCCTCTTGGCCCCCTGTGGGTAGAGCACGTTTCTGCCAGTTTTGACCCACTGCACAAAGCTCAATTGCTGTGAACGAAACCCTGGGTGCCCTTTCCCTGGCCCATTGAGCCATTTGGATTAGTGCTAAAGCATTTTTACCATTTTTCATCAGCAGAAGGTAGCTCACCTTTAAGAGGTGCAGACTGCCTGGTGCTGAAGTACTTTTTTCAGTAAAGCTATCCTCGCTCGAACTATGTGAACTTCGACCCCCTGCTGAGTGCAAAGCCTATTAGCACCTAGGCTGTGTGCTGCAATCATGAAACTAGCAGGCAACACAAAGTTGACTTGCTGCCAGTGATCTTTGGGCATAAGCGTATCTCGCATAGCGTTGCCAGCGGCCATTTCTTAACACTATCTAATTTCTAGGCCCAAATCATTAATATAATTTATGAATAACCGTGGTCGCAGCACTGATCCTTGTGGAACACAAATTTCTACATTCCTATAATCTGAATAACTACCTTTCACCCCCACTCACTGCTTTCTATTGTTTTGCCAATTTGCTCTCCATTCAGCTATTTGTCTCCTGACACCACGGGGCCGAAATTCAGTGCCGACAGAAAGCTGGCGCACTTACTGATTTTTTTTCCCGCCATTACCACTGCTATGGTTGCAGTGGACAATAGATTAATTTCCACCTTTTTAATTAAATGTCCTCCAGCGTTAATTGCCCTTCCAAATTGATACTTTGCAGCGGTGTGGGTAGGTTGATTGGGGCACTATTCACAGGGGGAAATGCACCTTTATGGTGATTTGCAGCCAATGAGCCAGCTGCTCCCTGGCCTTCTTAAATTGCAGCTAGGCCCTAAGGAAGGAAGGTCTTTCAGTGAAGGTCATGGTTGATGCTGTTGTGGCGAGGCGAGGCCCTGCCCTGCCCTCATTCAGGGTGTTGAGGGAAAGAGGTGAGTCTTGTATTCGGTCATGAAGCCTGGAGGAGACCCTTGCTGACAATGATAGAGATGCATAACCTGGCAGTAATGAGGGATTCAGAATTGCTGACACGCTGGATCTGACTCCATCTTTTGGGGACGTGAGCCATGAGGAAGAGGAGGAAACAGCTGACAGCGCCGCATCACTGCTTCCACCCACACACGCCAGTTCAGATACTGGGAGTATGCATTCTGATCTAGCTCACATAGTACAGGAGTCTGCACTGGGTGTTGCACCAGGACCTAGCAGGCTGCATCATGGTGACGGGGCTAGGTAAACTCAGGTGCCATCTCTCGGGGTGGGGGTGTGCGGGGCGAGTCCGCACTGGAGTTCTGTTGGGGAGGACGCAGACGAGCCAATTAAAGTTGCGGATTATGAGAGAAGGGTGGAGGCCGTGCATTCCCAGATGTTGGGGGCACAGGCAAAGTTGCCATAGAGGCTATCGGAAGTGGTGAGGAGCGTGGAGGAATCCGCTTCCCGCATTGTCGACAGTTCTGCACATTCCATGGAGCCCATCATTGCCACGGTGCAGGAAATGGTGGATGCCCAGATAAACTGTGCGGATCCAGCTGTGAGGACGCAACTCGCAGGTAATGTGGCAGCTGCCATTTCAGCACAGGCACAAGGGAGCAAGCGTATCGGTACTGGTTTAGAGAGGATGGTCGCAGCCCTGGAAGTTCAGAATGCTCTTATGCATGATATACAACAGGCCGCGGAGCGTCTAAGTGCTGTCATACGTGGTGGCTTTGAGACGGTGGCTACTCTCATGTGGTCTCAGCTCGATGCCACCCGACACTTCAGTGTTGCCTTCATGGCTGTGTTCACCATGGGCCAAGGGGGACCTTCTGGTGTGGCGCCACAGCACTGACCTGAGCTCCTTCCGATTGGTGGTGGTGGTGGTACCAAAAGGAGGTGGGGTAGCTCTGCTCATAAAGGATGAGATCAGTCTATCAGTGAGAAATTATATTGGCTCAGAAGGGACCGAGGGTCGAGCGAGAAGGAGGAACTGAGGGGAACCCTTATTAGTCAGGAAATAGTAGTAGAGAAATTGTTGGGATTGAAGGCTGATGAATCCGCAGGGCCTGATAGTCTGCATCCCAGAGTACTTAAGGAAGCGGCCCTAGAAATAGTAGATGCGTTGGTGGTCATTTTCCAACATTCCATGGACTCTGGATCAGTTCCTGTGGTTAGGAGGATAGTTAATGTAATCTCTTTTATTTAAATGGAGGGAGAAAAAAAACAGGGAATTATAGACCGGTTAACCTGACATCGGTAGTGGAGAAAATGTTGAAATCAATTATGAGAAACATAGAAACATAGAAAATAGGAGCAGGAGTAGGCCATTCGGCCCTTCGAGCCTGCACCATCATTCAATAAGATCATGGCTGATCATTCACCTCAGTATCCCTTTCTTGCTTCCTCTCCATACCCCTTGATCCCTTTAGCCATATCTAACTTCCTCTTGAATATATCCAATGAACTGGCATCAACAACTCTCTGCGGTAAGGAATTCCACAGGTTAACAACTCTCTGAGTGAAGACGTTTCTCCTCATCTCAGTCCTAAATGGCTTACCCCTAATCCTTAGACTGTGTCCCCTGGTTCTGGACTTCCCCAACATGGGAACATTCTTCCTGCATCTAACCTGTCGAGTCCCGTCAGAATTTTATATGTTTCTACGCGATCCCCTCTTATCCTTCTAAACTCCAGTGAATGCAAGCCCAGTCGATCCAATCTCTCCTCATATGTCAGTCCTGCCATCCCAGGAATCAGTCTGGTGAACCTTCACTGCACTCCCTCAATAGCAAGAATGTCCTTCCTCAGATTAGGAGACAAAAACTGCACACAATATTCCAGGTGAGGCCTCACTAAGGCCCTGTATAACTGCAGTAAGACCTTCCAGCTCCTCTGCTCAAATCCCCTAGCTATGAAGGGAAACATACCATTTGCCTTCTTCACTGCCTGCTGTACCTGCATACCAACTTTCAATGACTGATGAACCATGACACTCAGGTCTCATTGCACCTCCCCTTTTCCTAATCTTCCGCCATTCAGATAATATTCTGCCTTCGGGTTTTCCCCCCAAAGTGGATAACCTCACATTTA
Organism: Pristiophorus japonicus; assembly: GCF_044704955.1. Classification (NCBI taxonomy): domain Eukaryota; kingdom Metazoa; phylum Chordata; class Chondrichthyes; family Pristiophoridae; genus Pristiophorus; species Pristiophorus japonicus. The sequence goes on along the minus strand of NC_091977.1, from coordinate 363,421,388 downwards.
TCCACATTATACTGCATCTGCCATGCCTTTGCCCACTCATCTAACCTGTCCAAGTCACCCTGCAGCCTCTTACCGCCCTCCTCACAGCTCACACCGCCACCCAGCTTAGTGTCATCTGCAAACTTGGAGATATTACAATCAATTCCTTCATCTAAATCATTAATGTATATTGTAAATAGCTGGGGTCCCAGCACTGAGCCCTGCGGCACCCCACTAGTTACTGCCTGCCATTCTGAAAAGGATCCGTTTATCCCGATTCTCGGCTTCCTGTCTGCCAACCAGTTCTCTATCCACGTCAGTACATTACCCCCAATATCATGTGCTTTAATTTTGCACACCAATCTCTTGTGTGGGACCTTGTCAAAAGCCTTTTGAAAGTCCAAATACACCACATCCACTGGTTCTCCCTTATCCACTCTACTAGTTACATCCTCAAAAAATTCCAGAAGATTTGTCAAGCATGATTTCCCTTTCATAAATCCATGCTGACTTGGACCGATCCTGTCACTGCTTTCCAAATGCGCTTCTATTACGTCAAATGTAGGTCCCTTGCAGTCAGATTCAGGTGAATTTATAATGGGGAACAAAGAAATGGCAGACTAGTTGAACAAATACTTTGGCTCTGTCTTCACGAAGGAAGACACAAATAACCTTCCGGAAATACGAGGGGACCAAGGGTCTCGAGAGAAGGAGGAACTGAAGGAAATCCTTATTAGGTGGGAAATTGTGTTAGGGAAACTGATGCGATATAAGGCCCTATAAATCCCCGGCCTGATAGTCTGCATCCCAGAGTACTTATCAAGCCCCGGGTAATTTATCGGCCTTCAATCCCATCAGTTTCCTAACACAATTTCAGTTACAGTTACGAAAAGACAGTAGTTGCAGTTGTGTTATGTTTCATCCTGGATTGGCCTGGCCATTGTTTTCCAACAATTGTATTCATGTTTTACCTTAAATTATGTTATTATAAGACACTGCACAACAATTGTAAAATGCAATAAAAAATTTTAATAATTGAACAATTTAACTTTTTTTTAACTTTAATTCCGCCCCCCCCTCACAAACAGTCACCCAACAATAAATTTAAAAAACAACAACAATAATAACACCCCCCTCCTCCCACTACCAGCAGCCACACTTCCCTCCAGATCCTAATAAACCCCCCCCATACCTTAGTCCCCCGTTGTAATCGGGTAACAGGACCAGGGCGACTTACAGTAGGCAACCTCAAGACCTTGTGCAGTGGGGGTGGTGACGGTGGCAGAATTGTTTCAGGGGTTGGAGGAGGAGAAGACGTTTCAGATGAAATTACTTCCGAGCCAGAAGGAAGTTATTCCTCCTAACTCGCATCTGTACTGGCGGTTGGTGGGACAGCACCTTGGAGTGCAGTGCCATCTCCCGACAGTATTGCATACCGCAAGCATGGATGGCGGCGGTCTGTTGAGGCATTTCCATGACCATCAGCTGCATATCCTCCGATTATGCGTGCGGATGATCCTGCCAACCTACCGCCAACCTACCAAACGCCTGGAGGAGCTCACGACTTATCGCAAAGCTCTCCCTGCACAGTCTGTCCATGTCCTTGTAGCAATCTGCCTGTCGCAGCGCGTGCCGACCTCGCTAACTCAAGCTCCGTGGGGTCGGAGGGGGCACTATACACCTCGAAGTCGCCTGCTATATGCCGCTTGGGCCCGCTACTTCTGTCAAAAATGACGACGAAGTGGCCACAGGTACAACATCTACAGGGATGCAAGGGGCACCCTCCTCCATCTCCATAACTTCTTCCTCCTCTGGTTCGGTGGTCTTCTCCTCTTCACCACCCATGGTGATGCCCACCTGCAATGGGGCAGGTGCAGGTGCGGCCTCTCTATCCACCTCTGGAGCTCTGAGAGCTGCAAAACACAACTGAGCTTATTGAGCTTATTAGAACAGAAGGGTACACATGATTCTTGCGCTGCGCTGGCATACTTAGGAGGAGCAGCACTACTACAATAAATGTAACTGAGAGACATTACATAATAATGCATCTTAAGGTAATACATATGGTAATACATCTATGTGGAATTCACTGCCCCAGAGAGTTGTGGAGGTTGGATTAGTGACTATATTTGAGGTGGAGATAGACAGAATGATAAGGAAGTGAAGACTTATGGGGAGCGGACAGGGAAGTGGAGCTGAGCCCAGCATTAGATCAACCATGATCTTATCAAATGGCGCAGCAGGCTTGAGGGGCCAGATGGCCTGCTCCTGCTCCTATTTCTTATGTTCTTATGTTGTTATCCTGAGAGTAGCACAGAAGCATCATGCGTAACATGACGGCATTTCATTATACTATACAAATGATGTTACATTACTTTGAATTAGCACTGCTTTACACATTACTCACGTGACGCAAGGAAGGGTTCTGCAACACCACGGGTGGTTGCCGAGCGACTGTGCATCACCATAATGCTGCTACATGCTCCTCGAGGTCTGTCAGCAGCTGTAGCTGAGCAAGACCTCCTCAGTGCACCTCTGCTCAGTTCTGTTGTTAGATATCTTGCTCTGCAAATGTGACGAGAGCATGGCATGAGCTAAGGTACTATCATGGAACAACAACAGGTTCCAATGTTATATGTTAATACGATTTGTATCCACAATTGATGCATAGTTAACATCTACGTTCGGATAAAATATTTCATAAGATTGTGTTTAGGATCTAATGCTCAACACAAAACATCTCGACTACATTCTCCATGAGGGTCCCCAGGTGGGTGGGGGGGTTGGGAATGGGTGGTGGGGGGATCAGGACCACTGGTGAGCTCAGCAATGACAGGATCTAATATCCAACAGTGTCCCAGGGAAAACAGTTCTCCCCCAGTCCAGGCTGGCTCACTGTAAGTGTCAGCAGCCGGAGAGACTGACACAGTCTGGGGAAAGGTGACTGGACCCGTCATTGCTCAGTCGTGGCCCATCCACCAATGTAATCCAAAAGGAGACGTTACCAAATTTAGAATTAAAAACGGTGCAGCTTCCGAGCACTGCCCAGATCTTAGCAGGGATTATATACAAGAATAACCAGCTTAATTTCAATCAGGGAGATTTACATATTATGTGAATCATTACAATTTAAAATATATTTAATACTTACTCTTGCCGAAGCAACCAAGCTGTTTCCTCGCTTGCGGCATTGGTCCGACCCCTTTGCCTCGTGGAATGCTGACGAAACCACGTCAGCGATCTCGCCCCAAATCTTGTGGTATGCCCGGGGTGGAGGTTTCCCACAGCCACCTTGGGTTAGTTGGCCCCACTGACGAGGGCCTCATTGGCCTCATCCGAAAATGGCTTTGCCCTTCTCCTCCCCTCCACCTCCTGCCCATTCTCAGCAGACTCATGCTGGTACACATTAATGCCAATTCTTTTCAGTTTTTACTTCGCTCTCTCTCTTTATCTCCTCTCATCTGCCTTTCTCGCTCTTTTTCTCTCTTTCTCTTTTTCTCTTTTTTTCTCTTTCTTTCTTTCTCTCTTTCTCTTTCTCTTTCGCTCGCTCTTGCTCGCTCTCTTTCTCGCTCGCTCTCTCTCGCTCGCTCGCTCTCTCTTTCTCGCTCGCTCTCTTTCTCTCACTCGCTCTCTCTTTTTCTCGTTTGCTCTCTCTCTCTCTCTTTTTCTCTTTCTCTCTCTCTCTCTCTATCTCTTTCTCTTTTTTCTTTCTCTCTCTTTTTCTTTCTCTCTCTCGCACTTTCTTTCTCTCTCCCCTTACCTTTTGTGCATGCCGAGATAACCCCTGACCTCCTGAATAGCGAGAAACACGTGCAGAAAGGCCGTTGCTAGGGACGTCTTGCCTTCCACATCGCTGAGGCCCATTTCACATCGCTGAGCTATCGCCCCCCCAAAAAAAGCCGAAAGTAGTGATCAGAAAAATGGTCGATCTTCCAGCGATCCGAAGAGCTGAAACATCGCTATGGCTGGGACATCGCACATTTTTTGGGCCCTAGCGATCTAAGTGGAAAGTCCAGCCCAAGGAATAATAAGGGGAAAAAGTCGCTGGTGGGTGTAATCTATAGGCCCTGTAACAGTAGCTACACTGTTGGATGGAGTATAAATCAAGAAATAATGGAGGTTTGTAAAAATGGAACGGCAATAATCAGGGGTGATTTTAACCTTCATGTTGATTGGACAAAAAAAATTGAGGAAGAGTTGATAGAGTGTATCCTGAATAGTTTCCTTGAACAGTATGTTGTGGAACCAACCAGGGAGCAGGCAATCTTAGATCTGGTACTGTGTAATGAGACAGGATTAATAAACAATCTCCTAGTAAAGGGTCCTCTAGGAATGAGTGACCATAGCATGGTTGAATTTTAAATTCAGTTGGAGAGTGAGAAAGTTGGATCTCAAACCAGTATCCTAAGCTTAAACAAAGGAGACTACAAAGGTATGAAGGCAGTGTTGGCTAAAGTGGACTGGGAAAAAAGATCAAAGTGTGGTATGGTTGATGAGCAGTGGCAGACATTTAAGGAGATATTTCATAACTCTCAACAAAAATATATCCCAATGAGATGGAAAGACTGTAAGAGAAGGGATAACCATGCATGGCTACCTAAAGGAAATAAGGGATGGTATCAAATTGAAAACAAGGGCATACAAAGTGGCCAAGACTAGTGGGAGGCCAGAGGATTGGGAAACTTTTCAAAGCCAGCAAAGTACAACTAAAAAAATAGTAAAGAGGGAAGATAGATTATGAAAGCAAACCAGTACAAAATATAAAGACAGATAAGAGTTTCTACAGGTACATAAAAAGGAAAAGAGTGGCTAAAGTAAATGTTGGTCCCCTAGAGGACGAGACTGGGGAATTAATAATGGAGAACAGGGAAATGACAGAAACTTTGAACAAATATTTTGTATCGGTCTTTATGGTAGAAGACACTAAAAACATGCCAATAGTGGATAATCAAGGGGCTATAGGGAGGGAGGAACTTAATACAGTCATTTTCACTAAAGAAGTAGTACTCAGTAAAATAATGGGACTAAAGGCGAACAAGTCCCCTGGACCTGATGGCTTGCATCCTAGCGTCGTAAAAGAAGTGCTGCAGAGATTGTGGATGCACTGGTTGTAATCTACCAAAATTCCATGGATTCTGGGGAGTTCCCAGCGGAGTAGAAAACTGCAAATGGAAAGCCCCTATTAAAAAAGGAGGCAGACAGAAAGCAGGAAACTATAGACCAGTTAGCCTAACATCAGTTATGGGAAAATGCTGGAGTCCATTATTAAGGAAGCAGTAGCAGGACATTTGGAAAAGCATGATTCAATCAAGAAGAGTCAACATGGTTTTATAAAAGGGAAATCATGTTTGACAAATTTGCTGGAGTTCTTTGAGGAAGTAACAAGTAGGGTGGATAAGGGGGTATGGTGCATTTGGATTTCCAGAAGGCATTCAATAAGGTGCCACATAAACAGTTACTGCACAAGATAAAAGTTCACGGGGTTGGGGGTAAGATATTAGCACGGATAGAGGATTGGCAGACTAACAGAAAGCAGAGAGTCGGGATAATTGGGTCATTTTCCGATTGGTAAAAACCAGTAACTCGTGGGGTGCCGCAGGGATCAGTGCTGGGGCCTCAACTATTTACAATCTATATTCATGACTTGGATGAAGGGACCGAATGTAATGTAGACAACTTTACTGCTGATACAGTCTCCGGATAAGGGGTCGGCCTTTTAAGACTGAGATGAGTTCTTCAGAGGGTTGTGAATCTTTGAAATTCTCTGCCCCAAAGGGCTGTGGATGCTGAATCATTGTGTATATTCAATGCTGAGTGTTATGTATGAATAAAGAGTCAGACTAGATAAAGTGAGCTCAAAGTAAAGTGTGACTATAGTCTCTTATTGCAGGTATCCAGAGTGCCTCTCTAGCCTGTGAGGCCTCCTTAAGTACCGGTGCTCCCAAGGGATTGTGGGATCCCTTGGGAACCCAGGGGATGAACCCTCTGGTGGCTACACAAGGTATTTACAGGTTTACATATATGACCCTGAGATAGATAAATTTTTGGATTCTAGAGGAATCAAGGGACATGGAGATCAGGCGGGAAAGTGAAGTTGAGGTCAATGATCAACCATGATCTTATTGAATTGAGGAGCAGGCTCAAGGGGCCATAGGGCACACTCCTGCTCCTATTTCTTATGTATAGCTCCACCCCGAGTTAGTGACTCAGGCTCCTCGGACCAGGATAGGGATGTGGCACTCCCTCAGGATCCTAGCATTCCTGGCCCCAGATCTGTCACTCTGCCAGTGCCTCCATTCATGGCCTCGCCTCAGCCAAGCCAGATTGAACCTTCCCAGAAGGGTGCTGACCAGTTTGCAGCCTGCCCTTCCAGGCCCAAAGCAGCTCGAGGGCGTGTAAGATTCAGCGAAAACATTGACAGCAAAAACTTAAACTTTTGGACATTGCTTGGACAAATTTTCTTTTACTGCAGAGAGCAGACAGCACTGACCTGGGACAGGTCCAAACATGTTTACCTTGAATACACATCAGCTGGGCAGGAATGAGAATGGGTGAAAGCAGGAACATCATGGTTGATGGGCGCCTTTTGTCATGGAATGGGAACCCATCAGTGAGACATTAAGTAAAGTGGCCGGGGTTTCAGGCCATCAAAGACAAAGGAAAGCAATTTAACCACAGACTCCTCAGAGCCACATGTTAAAGTACAGCCCAGTTGACAAAGGAACAGGCACAGACTTGGGTTTGCTTTTCAGTTGGACAGCTTCAGGGGAAGGACAGTTGGATTTTTGGCATGAAAAGGAGCAGTGTTGCAAGTATAAGAGAGGCAGTTTTAGCTGCCATCTCTCTCTCCCTTTTTCTACAGCTGCTTGCAATGCACAAGGACTGAGCAGTCCATCTGGGAAGGAGAGAAGAAACACCAGAGAGCCTTGCTGCTTCGGCTGGGAAGCTGACCTTGAGACTTGACTTGAAGACCAAGAAGATAAGCCTCATCAGGAGAAGCAGCGAGTAAACCAGAGGGGTAATTGGTAAGCATTTATCCCAGCACACGCATCGTTAAGATCACTGCTTAGTGAGAAAGGGTGTTGTGTGTCTCAACCAAGCCTTAGGGTTTTAGTGAGGAGGATTTTGCAAAGATCATAAGCGTATGCACATTCTGCTGAACAGATTTAGTGGTACAATTTTGAATCCGAGCAGGGGTATTTTAGACATGGGTACTTCGCGTTAGAGGCCTGTTTAGACAGGCCAGACTGTGTGTTGTACTGTTTGTTTGTATTACACTACCAGGGTGTGTTTTTACTGGCTGCAAGTGTGTTTTCACGAATAAAAGCATTGTGACAGTGGAGACCGAAAAGATCTGTCTATGACTGTATATTACTGTTCACGACTATAATTCTGGTGTCTAGAACTATTTAAGAGGGGTGATTCGAAATCACCAGGGGCAAAAAAACTTCCAGAATCTGGCAACCGTGGCAGGACTCTGGTTTAAGTGAACAGGCAGTCATGGAAGATATCAAGGTCAAGAGATCGGCAATGGGGGATAGGATTTCCTCGTACGTATTCAGTAAAGTTAATGTAACACAACAGTGGGTGTCAGACCTGTTGCGGGCTGAGAGTCCTGAGGACAAAGCTGCAAAGTGGACGGGGAGTAGATGCACAAAAAGGCAAAAGAAAAGACCATTTGGCTCCTGTGTTTGCAGAAGCAAGTCAAGCTGCTCAGGGAGCAGGTTGGTAAGCTTAAGGCAGAGCTCCAAGAGTCAGAGCAGCAGTGAGCCGCAATGGCCACAGTGGGGAACAGATTAGTGGATGAGTTACGTGAGGAGAGGCAGGAAAGACGTACTCAGGAGGAAACCTCCTGTAACAACGGAGAGTACCTACAATGCCAGGTCACCGAGGCCAAGCTCAACGAGCAGGCTGTACAGGAGGAGAACGCCCGCTTAACGGGTAAAGTTGATCGGCTGGAGGGGCAACTGAGAGATACTAAGACAGCTTACAGGGTAGCTAGCAGTAGGGGATTTGAGAGTGGGAATCACGGGCCCTGCCAAGAAAAAATCCAAAGCTTGACTCAAGCTCTTGACAAAGCCAAAGGCATGGTTTACTTGATGGCTCCGGGGGAAGCTCGGGTGGACTGGGAAGAGGAAGGAGAAGATAACGAGGATTGCGGGCAGGGTAAGGACGTCCGACCTCTGCTTGAAGCGCCAAAGGCAGCAGAAGTTCAGCCCGCCCTTTGATGGCGCGGGTCAGGGTGCGCTGAAAAGTGATTTTGTGATTCCGTTCACCACCCTGCAGCTGCAGAATATGATCTCTGGGGTGCCCAAGTTAAAGAAAGAAGGGGACCCCCTCAGTTAACTTCAACAAAGTGGACCAGGTTGGGGGTATTAACGGGTGTAGTGAGGCCAAAGCTCACAAGCTGTTGCTGTTTTCCCTGGATGGGAAACTGTATAAGGCCCTATCCGCCGAGACCAAATGGGGACAGGCGACCATGGCCGGCTTAAAGGAGGAAATCCTGAGAGCCATGGGTCACATCCAGGGGAGTGCATTCTCTAGACTAGAGAGGACACTGCAACTGGCAGGGGAAGCATCTCAGGCAGTCGCAGACAGGCTCTTGTCCATCTACGAAATGGCCACGGGTTGGGTGCTCGACAGAGCACAGTTGCAGGGGGGGGCCGAGAAACCATTGGCTCAGGACTGTGGTAGGAAACAGTTTGCCACGAATCAGGGTAAAAGCGGAGATCTGATTTGACTCCGAGGACCTCACGAATACGGAGGCCGGAGTGCTCCGTCACCTGAGCCTGGCCTTTAAAACCAGCTCAGAGGAGTAGGTCAAACCAAGTAAGGGCAAGGTACACAAAATAAAGGCCAGTGAGGCGAGTAAAAAGGAATGGCGTTTGGAAAGGATTAGCGCAAGGAAGGCTAGGACATGTTTCGCGTGTGGGAGGACGGGACACTGGAGGAGAGATTGCCCGGCCCCGAGGAGGGGGGAAGGCAAAGGGGATCCTCCAGTGCCTAAGACAAAACCTGCCAAGGTGAAGGGACCGACTGCGAAACAATTTGATGTTCTGGTGGCCGTCCGTTGGACTGTTTTTGTGCCAGAGCAGGGAAGGGTAGACGCTGCTGTGAGCAGGGAATTACCGACCGCTCCAGTAATCCCACCACTCTGACTAACGTGCACCCAGCCTGAGTACCTGTGTTCACTTACGTAGGATGAGTGGAGTAGACCATGCATGAGGATGGGGGTGGAGAAGGTAGAGGGGATGTACTTGGTGGACACCGGAGCTTCGAGCATGGTGATCCATGTGAGTAACCCGACCGATTCACCCTGGTCCAGCAAGGTTCCATTCAGTCTCATGGGGGTCACCGGGAACGAGTAGGCAGGGGCGATGTCCAGGCTGTTAGCCATAGAGAGATAATCCCTCCACACCAGGTGGGAATGCAACCTAATAAAGTGGGAACAGCCAGGGTCAGGAGTCCTAGGGGCTGACTTTATGTTCGCCCACGGGATTATAGTGGATTTGAGGAATCACTGCCTTTGGGGAGCAGTGAGTTCCGATAAGGAGAAAGAAGTTGTAGTGATCCCAAGGAAAGGGGAAGGAAAAGGAACATGTGTACCATGAAGCCGAAGGGGAGTTACGACCTACAGCAATTGGTCAATACTACCCTGGTCGAGTACCAGGCATACGTGCGGGACAACCTCGCATCGTTCGCCACACACAAGCACGACTGTTCTAGTGCAGGGGAACTCCATGTCATGGCCACAGAAGCAGTACAGATTCCCCAACGAGACAGAGGCCGACTTGGAGATGGCACTGGGATCCCTGGTAGCACAGGAAGTGTTGAGGCCCATAGCCAGACATGTGAACTCATCACTGTTATGTATGCAACCCTATGTAACCAGTATTATACCACCACCAGAGGGCATACCTGTTGGGGTCCCAAGGGATCCCATGTATAAGCAGGCCTCCCATTCCATACCTGCACTCTGGCGTTAGAATAAAGGAACTAAGGTCACACTTACTCATGTCTACAGTACTCAGTTACACCAGTTTATTATTAACATAACAACTGGCGACAAGATAACGAACTATCACGCGAAAATGCAGAGAACTGTTGGTATCCTGGAGAAATTCTCAGAAGGGGATGATTGGGAGGCCTTCGTGGAGCAACTTGACCAATACTTTGTGGCCAATGAGCTGGAAGAGGATGAGAACGCTGCCAAACGAAGGGCGATCCTCCTCACCATCTGCCTCATGAAGACTCTTCTTGCTCCGGTGAAACCAACAACCAAATCGTATGAAGAACTGTGTACATTGGTCCGGGAGTACCTAAATCAGAAGGAAAGCGTTCTGATGGCAAGGTATCGATTTTACACATGTCAACGTTCTGAAGGCCAGGAAGTGGCGAGCTACATCGCCGAATTAAGGTGCCTTGCAGGATATTGCAAATTTGATGGATTCCTGGAGCAAATGCTTAGAGACATTTTTATGCTTGGCATTGGCCATGAGGTTACCCTTCGCAAACTATTGACTGTTGAAACACCAAACCTGAGCAAAGCCATAACGATATCCCAGGCATTTATGTCCACCAGCGATAACACCAAACAAATTTAGCAGCATAAAGAGGTTTCGGCCAGTACTGCACACAAAGTAACGTTGTTTTCAGGCAGGAATGCATATGGCAGACATACATACCTGCAGCTGCATGACCTCAGATGACGTAGAGTCCGCCATCAAATGTTAATGCGAGGCAGTTAACACCTTGTTGGCTCTGCGGAGGTGATCATCGAGCCCATCAATGCCGCTTCAAACACTATGCGTGCAAAGGCTGTGGAACAATGGGACACCTCCAGCAAATGTGCAGACAAGCTGCAAATCCTGCAAACCACCACATTGCAGAGGAAGATCGATCCATGGCAGATCAAACTGAACTAGAGACTCGAACCGAGGAGGCAGAAGTGTACGGGGTACATACCTTCACCACGAAATGTCCACCGATCATGTCAAAAGTCGAACTGGACGTAATTCCAGTATCCATGGAACTGGACACTGGTGCGAGTCAGTCTATCATGAGCAAAAAGGCCTTCGACAGGCTGTGGTGCAACAAGGTACACAGGCCCAAGCTTAGACCCATTCATACTGAGAACTTACACTAAAGAGATGATCCCTGTAATTGGCAGCGCAGCAGTAAAAGTCTTCTATGATAGAGCAGTGCACGAACCCCCACTATGGATTGTACCAGGAAATAGCCTCACACTGTTCGGCAGAAGCAGGCTGGGGAAAATTTGCTGGAACTGGGACGACATCTGAGCGCTCTCGTCCATTGACGACGTCTCGTGCCCAGGTTCTGAGCAAGTTCCCGTCGTTGTTTGAGCCAGGCGTTGGATGTTTCTCAGGGGCGAAGGTGCAGATCCACTTGGTTCCCGGGACACGACCCATCCACCACAAGGCACGGGCGGTGCCATATATGATGCGAGAGAAAGTGGAGATCGAACTGGACAGGCTGCAGCGAGAAGGCATCATCGTCCCGGTGGAGTTCAACGAGTGAGCCAGTCTGATTGTTCTGGTCCTCAAGGGCGATGGCACGGCCAGAATTTGTGGGGACTATAAAGTAACGATTAACTGTTTTTCACTGCAGGACCAGTAACCGCAACCCAAGGCAGATGACCTATTTGCGGACCCTGGCAAGAGGAAAGACTGTCACCAAGTTGGACCTGACCTCGGCCTACATGACGTAGGAGCTGGTGGAATCTTCGAAAGGCCTCACTTACATCAACACAAACAAAGGTCTGTTCATCTACAATAGATGCCCATTTGGAATTCGATCGGCCGTGGCTATTTTTCAAAGGAACATGGAGAGCCTGCTAAAGTCAGTTACACACTTCATGGTTTTCCAGGATGACATATTGATCACAGGTCGGGACACCATCGAACAATTGCAGAACCTGGAAGAGGTTCTAAGTCGGCTAGATCGAGTGTTTCAACCTGAGTCCCACACGAAGTGTGTTTTCCTGGTGCCAGAGGTTGAGTTCTTAGTGAGAAGAATCGTGGCAGACGGAATCAGACCCAGCGACACCATGACGGAGGCCATCAAGAACGCGCCGAGACCACAGACCATGATGGAGATGTGGTCATTCCTGGGACTCCTCAATTATTTTGGTAATTTCCTACTAAGTTTAAGCACCTTGCTAGAACCCCTACATGTGCTGCTACACAAGAGAGATGACTGGGTATGGGGGAAATCACAAGAAGCTGATTTTGAGAAAGCCAGAAATCTGTTATGTTCCAACAAACTGCTTGCTCTGTATAACCCATGTAAACATTTAGTGCTAGCTTGCGACGCGTCTTCGTACGTGGTCGGGTGTATGTTACAACAAGTAAACGAATCGGGAACATTGCAACCGGTTGCCTATGTGTCCAGGAGTTTGTCCAAGGCAATGATTGAAAAAGAAGCTCTGGCATGCATTTACGGGGGTTCAAAAAAAATGTACCAGTATCTGTTTGGTCTTGAGTTTGAGTTAGAAACTGACCATAAGCCGCTCATATCGCTTTCTCAGAGAGCAAATGTCTCTGCTCGCATCCAAAGATAGGCGCTCATGCTGTCTGCATATAACTATGTAATCTGCCACAGACCGGGCACAGAGAACTGCGCTGATGCTCTGTCGGCTACCATTGTCTACCATCGGGGTGGAAATGGCACAGCCTGCAGACTTGCTCTTGGTGATGGATGCATTTGAAAACGAAAAGTCACCCGTTACGGCCCGCCAGATCAGGACCTGGACCAGCCAGGATCCCCTACTGTCCCTTGTAAAAAACTGCCTTTCATGGGAGCTGGTCCAGCGTTCCAGCAGAGATGCATGAAGAGATCCAGCCGTTCCAGCGGTGCAAAGACAAAATGTCCATACAGGCGGACTGTCTTTTGTGGGGTAATCACGTGATTTTGCCTAAGAAAGGTAGGGAAATGTTCATACACGACCTACATAGTACCCACTCAGGCATAATAATGATGAAAGCTATAGCCAGATCCCATGTGTGGTGGCCTGGCATCGACTCAGATTTGGAGTCTTGTGCAGGCCAATGCAACACTTGCTCTCAACTGAGCAATGCACACAGGGAGGCATCGCTAAGTTTGTGGATTGAGTGTGTAATAATGTCTGTAAGCACGTCCAACGCCACCATCGAAAGCCAACGAGTCATGTTTGCCATGCATGGCCTGTCTGATGTCCTAGTCAGCGACAATGGGCTGTGCTTCACCAGTGCTGAATTCAAGGAATTCATGACCCGCAATGGGATCAAGCACGTCACATCTGCCCTGTTCAAGCCTGCATCCAACGGCCAGGCATAACGGGCAGTCCAAACCATCAAGCAAAGCTTGAAATGCGTGTCAGAAGGCTCCCTGCAGACCCGCCTGTCCCGAGTCTTTCTCAGCTACTGCACCAGACCCCACTCACTCACTGGGGTTCCCCCAGCTGAGCTGCTCATGAAAAGGGCTCTCAAAATAAGGCTCTCTCTTGACCACCCTGATCTCCATGATCACGTCAAGGACAGGCGGCATCAACAAAGCATGTACCATGATCGCGCAAATTTGTCACGCGATATTGAAGTCAATAACTCTGTATTTGTGCTCAACTATCGAAATGGTCCCAAATGGCTTCTGGCACTGTCATAGTCAAAGAAGGGAGTAGGGTGTTTCAAGTCAAACTGGCAAATGGACTAACTTGCAGAAAGCATTTGGACGAAACCAAACTGCGATTTACAGACAGCCACGAGCAACCCGAAGAGGACATAGCCAACACATACACAAGTGTGAACCGACATCACAGTTGACCACGAAGCTGAATTCACCATCCCCAGCAGCTCAGCAAGGCCAGCTGCACAGCAGGCCAACTCACCGACACCTGCATTTGTACCGAGACGATTGACTAGGGAGCGAAAGGTCCCTAGATCGTCTCACCCTGTAAATAAGTCTGCCATTGACTTTGGGAGAGAGTGATGTTATGTATGCAACCCTATGTAACAAGGATTATACTGTCACCGAGGGCGTACCTGTTGGAGTCCCAAGGGATCCCAGCATCCCTTGGGAGCAATGTATATAAGCAGGCCTCCCATGCTGCACCAGCACTCTGGTGTTAGAATAAAGAAACTAAGGTCACATTTACTCACGTCTACAATTACACCAGTTTATTATGAACATAACAGCCACGTTGGCTGGTTAGGAAGCCGGACCAGTCATGCAGAGCCACTGTGGATTATCGGGTGCTTAACAGAAACATACAAACATAGAAACATAGAAAATAGGTGCAGGAGTAGGCCATTCGGCCCTTCGAGCCTGCACCACCATTCAATAAGACCATGCTTGATCATTCCCTCAGTACCCCTTTCCTGCTTTCTCTCCATACCCCTTGCTCCCTTGAGCCATAAGGGCCGTATCTAACTCCCTCTTGAATATATCCAATGAACTGGCATCAACAACTCTTTGTGGTAGAGAATTCCACAGGTCAACAACTCTTTGAGTGAAGACATTTCTCCTCATCTCAGTCCTAAATGGCTTAGCCCTTATCCTTAGACTGTGACCCCTGGTTCTCGACGTCCCCAACATCAGGAACATTCGTCCTGCATCTAAACTGTCCAGTCCCGTCAGAATTTTATATGTTTCTACGAGATCACCTCTCATCCTTCTAAACTCCAGTGAATACAGGCCCAGTGGATCCAGTCTCTCCTCATATGTCAGTCCTGCCATCCCGGGAATCGGTCTGGTGAACCTTCGCTGCACTTCCTCAATAGCAAGAACATCCTTCCTCAGATTAGGAGATCAAAACTGAACACAATATTCCAGGTGAGGCCTCACCAAGGCCCTGTACAACTGCAGTAACACCTCCCTGCTCCTCTACTCAAATCCCCTAGCTATGAAGGCCAACAAACCATTTTCCTTCTTCACTGCCTGCTGTATCTGCATGCCAACTTATAATGACTGATGTACCATGACACCCAGGTCTCGTTGCACCTCCCCTTTTCCTAATCTGCCGCCATTCAGATAATATTCTGCCTTTGTGTTTTTGCCATCAAAGTTGATAACCTCACATTTATCCACATTATACTGCATCTGCCATGCATTTGCCCAGCCTGCGAGCCCACAGTCATGGCCGTAGCTGATCTGATCGGGAGTATTCCAGCAACTGCAACCACATTTGTGGTGCTAGACAATTCAAACGGGTTTTGGTCGATTCTCCTGAAACGGGAAGACTAGTACAAATTTGCCTTCATTTTTAAAGGACAGCAGTACACATGGACATGCCTTCCCCATGGATTTCATAACAGCCCCTCCATATTCCACCAATGCATGGCAGACGCCTTAAAGGGTTTCAACAGTCCCCAGCAGTTGGTGCAGTATGTGGACGATTTGCTTTTGATCTCCGATGAGGGGGAGGAGCATGGTCTGCTGCTGGCTGAACTGTTGGAGTTGTTGAGGGAGACAGGGTTCAAGGTCAATCCTGAGAAAGCTAAGATCGGTCAGAGGGAAGTAAAATTCCTTGGGCTGACCGTAAGGGATGGGGAAAGGACTATAGACAAAGCCAAACGGAAGCTGGTACAGAAGTTACCAGCCCCCATGACCGTGATGGGGGTGAGATCCTTCCTGGGGATCACAGGGTACTGCAGGGATTTTATTGAGGATTACATCACCACGGCAGTCCCTCTACTTCTGCTCCTCTGCAAGGGAATCGGATAGGAGTGGGATGGGGACTGCATGGCAGTGTTTAATCGCCTCAAGTGAGACCTGCAGACAGCACCCGCATTTGAGGCAATTAATGGTGGGGAGGACTTCTTTTTGGAAGTAGCAGCCAGCAGGGACAGTTTGAGTGCGGTGCTGCTCCAGGAGTGACACGGCAAGCTGAGGCCCGTGCTGTACTCATCAAGAGTCCTCACGGATGTAGAGCGGGGATATTACAATTGCGAGAGGCATCTCCTAGCTATGCATTGGGCCATAAGGCGCTCACAGCTCTTTACAGGATTGTCCCTGATCGTTCTACTAACCCACCATACCCCCACTCAGATGTTATTAGATGGGAGGATAAAGGACAGCACAGTGGGCAGCGCTCGCGTTGCCCGCTGGACTTTATTGCACTCTCAAATGCATTTGAGAGTGCAAGGCCTGAGTGAGCCCAAGTTGGCCGCCAACATGATCTACACAGGGACGGGCCACAAGTGTACGGCGGAAGAGGTATGGGATGTGGGCAGAGGACTCTGGGCCGGGTTTCACGAGATCTATGTCAACGGGTCTAGCTCGGTAGTGAACGGGGAGCATTTCACCGGGTGCACGATTTATGACCCTACGGCTGGGATAGCAAGGGCCATTAAACTCCCGAGCACCCAGCACACTGAACTGTCGGCAGTGGTGTAAGTCGTTACTCAAGCTGCCGAGTTCCCGGCCCCACACACCAACCCCTTGGATGCCATGCAATTCATGTACCAAATACTTGACCATTTGGGCTCGTCGCGGTTTCACATCTGCAAATGGAAGTCCTTAGCAACAGCACCATTGCTGAGAAAGGAATTAGAGGCCACAGGGACCCCAGGATGTCATTACATCCACAAAGTAAAGGTTCACTCTCAGACAGAACCCAGAGTGGAAGGCAACCAAAGGGCAGACAAGTTAGCAAAGGAGGGAGCCAGGGAAAGAGTTTTTTGGGATCCATACGGGTCCAGACCAGTAGCAGCGATCCCGGACAAAGTGGGGACAGCAGGGAGTGCAGAGGTAGCATTGGCCCCGGACTTGAGGCAAGTCCAGACACAGGATCCCGTCCTCAAGTTTGTCCTGGAGCAGCTGGCTAAGGGTGAGTAGGTAGAAAGTTAGTTTGGGGTAGCGGGCATCACCGTAAAGGAGGGGATGCTCTTTAACGGGGATCGCTGGATAGTTCCCGAGGTGCATCAGAGGGAATTCCTCCAGTTGGCCCATGGGGGCCCAGGAGCGGGACACCCAGGTCCGGAGACTACCTGGC
The DNA here is from genome assembly GCF_044704955.1 of Pristiophorus japonicus. Classification (NCBI taxonomy): domain Eukaryota; kingdom Metazoa; phylum Chordata; class Chondrichthyes; family Pristiophoridae; genus Pristiophorus; species Pristiophorus japonicus. The sequence goes on along the minus strand of NC_091977.1, from coordinate 363,404,422 downwards.
AAAGGGTAGAACAGGCAGGGAGGTGGCCGCAACTGAGGGAGGATGTCCGCGATTGTTGAGCAAACTGTTTGGTGTGCGTGGCGAACAACCCCGATCCGCAACGCAGGAAGATTCCCTTGGGGCACATAAGAAGGATAGGTTAACCATAGCAGTCAGTACAGGTCGGTTACATCGGGCCATTGCCCATCACAAATGGGGATTACAAGTCCTAGTAGACGTGTTCTCCAAGTGGGCAGAAGCCTTCCCTTGCCAATCAGCCACAGCATTGGCGACAGTAAGGATTTTGGTAAGGGGAATATTCTCTAGGTGGGGACTACCACAGATCGTGGAGTCCGACCAAGGGAGCCACTTCACGGTGCAAGTCATGCAGGCCACCTTGAAGGTTCTGGGGATAGAGTGTAAATGGCAAGTGGCTCACAACCTACAGTCATCGGGGGTTGTGGAGCAACTTAATCGGACTGTCAAAGAAAGGCTGCAGAAGGAAACAGGGCCGTCTCCGAAAAGGTGGGATGAGGTTCTGCCGTTAGATTTGATGGGGGTCTGAACCAGCCTCTCCAGGAGCACAGGGTACCCCCCGCAAGAGCTCATGACTGGGAAGGTCATGCGCTCGCCCACCCATGTTCTAGCACCGGTTCTTACCGAAGGTCAAGTGAGAGAAGTAAACCGGGATAAGTTTGTCAAGAATCTGTACGAGAGGTTGAAGCAGATTCATTGGCAGGCAGCCAGTAACATGGGGAAGCAGCACCAGAGAAGTCGGTTGCTGCTCAAGTCCCAGAGAACGCACGAGTGGAAGGTAGGAGACCAGGTGATGGTCCGAAACTATGCTCATGTAGGGACGTTTCAGCCATTGTATATGGGACCTTACAGTATAGTGGATAAGGCAAGCCCCGTGGTTTATGCGGTTAAACTTCCAATGCGCACAAAGTGGTTTCACGTGAACCAGTGTAAGTTATTTAACCCGGGGGAAAGAGTAAGGAAAGGAAAGAAACACCAAGGCACCGTAAACAGCATGGTAGACAAGGGTCTTCCTCCCATAGTTTGGAACAGCATGGTGGGATATGTAAGAAGGAGCAGTAGGATCCCATGGCCAAGGGCACCGTGCACTCCTCCGTTCATGCCATAAAAGGCCCAGACAAGAGGTGCCCTAGTGGGGCCTCCCAGCAGTACGCGTGGTATTGTACATAGTTTTCTTTAAAGTTTTTTAGTTAGTTGTAATGAAGCCAGACCTGTGGAGGTAGACCATCTCACAGCAAAGTGCTTTGTTTCTGTCTTCACTAAGGAAGACACATATAACCTTCCGGAAATACCAGGGGACCAAGGGTCTAGTGAGAAGGAGGAACTGAAGGAAATCCTTATTAATCAGGAAATTGAGTTAGGGAAATTGATGGGATTGAAGCCCGATAAAGCCCTGGGACCTGATAATCTGTATCCCAGAGTACTTGAGGAAGTGGCCCTAGAAATAGTGGATGCATTGGTGATCATTTTCCAACAGTCTATCGACTCTGGATCAGTTCCTATGGACTGGAGGATAGCTAATGTACCACCACTTTTTTAAAACGGAGGGAGAGAGAAAATGAGGAATTATAGACTGGTTAGCCTGACATCAGTAGTGGGGAAAATGTTGGAATCAATTATTAAAGATGAAATAGCAGCGCATTTGGAAAGCAGTGATAGGATCGGTCCAAGTCAGCATGGATTTATGAAAGGGAAATCATGCTTGACAAATTTTCTAGAATTTTTTGAGGATGCAACTAGTAGAGTGGACAAGTGAGAACCAGTGGATGTGGTGTATTTGGAGTTTCAAAAGGCTTTTGACAAGGTCCCACAAAGAGATTAGTGCACAAAATTAAAGCACATGGTATTGGGGGTAATCTAATGATGTGGATAGAGAACTGGTTGGCAGATAGGAAGCATAGAGTAGGGATAAACAGGTCCTTCTCAGATTGGCAGGCATTGACTAGTGGGGTGCCACAGGGCTCAGTGCTGGGACCACAGCTATTTACAATATACATCAATGATTTGATGAAGGAATTGAGTGTAATAGCTCCAAGTTTGCAGACGACACTAAGCTGGGTGGCGGTGTGAGCTGTGAAGAGGATGCTTAAGAGGCTGCAGGGTGACTTGGAGACAGGTGAGGTGAGTGGGCAAATGCATGGAGATGCAGTATAATGTGGATAAATGTGAGGTTATCCACTTTGGTGGCAATAACATGAAGGCAGAATATTATCTGAATGGCGGCAGATTAGGAAAAGGGGAGGTGCAACGAGACCTGGGTGTCATGGTACATCAGTCATTGAAAGTTAGCATGCAGACACAGCAGGCGGTGAAGAAGGCAAATGGCATGTTGGCCTTCATAGCGAGGGGATTTGCGTATAGGAGCAGTGACGTCTTAATGTCTTAATGCAGTTGTACATGGCCTTAGTGAGACTTCACCTGGAATATTGTGTTCTGTTTTGGTTTCCTAATCTGAGGAAAGACGTTCTTGCTATTGAGGGAGTGCAGCGAAGGTTCACCAGAATTAATCCCGGGATGGCGGGACTGATATATGAGGACAGACTGGACCCACTGGGCCTGTATTCACTGGAGTTTAGAAGAATGAGAGGGGATCTCATAGAAACATATAAAATTCTGATGGGACTGGACAATTTAGATACAGGAGGATGTTCCCAATGTTGGGGAAGTCCAGAACCAGGGGACACAGTCTAAGGATAAGGGGTAAGCCATTTAGGACTGAGATGAGGAGAAACTTCTTCACTCAGAGAGTTGTTAACCTGTGGAATTCCCTACCGCAGAGAGTTGTTGATGCCAGTTCATTGGATATATTCAAGAGGGATTTAGATATGGCCCTTACGGCGAAATGGATCAAGGGGTATGGAGTGAAAACAGGAAAGGGGTACTGAGGGAATGATCAGCTATGATCTTATTGAATGGTGGTGCAGGCTTGAAGGACCAATGGCCTACTCCTGCACCTATTTTCTATGTTTCTGTGTTAGTTTTGTTATGCAGGAAGCCAAGAACGGAATGTAGACAGTCCTGAGACTGGGCATTATTTGGATGTTGGCCGGAATGTGGCACAGCAGGAGAGGAGATAATGAGTTGTCCTTCCTCTACAGCTGTACTGGGGGGAACGGACCCACCATGACACAGGGAGGTAGGACAGGGGACATGGATGTGATGGCAGCCTATTTCCACGAGGGAAGGTGGCCAGGGTGGCTGGGGTCGATATTCAACGAAATACTCTAGTCACGCCGGGTTCACACAAGGGGAGGCTTCCATTCCATGTCCCAGACTGAAGGTCACAGCCACACGGACTGGAGTGACCGAGGGCAAGCGCGTATGCTTGAAGTGCAAGGGATACATTCCCCTGGGACGGTGGTGGTGGTTGCCCACAAAATTGAGTCAGAACATGGGGAACCAGTCAGTGGACTGGGAGAGACTCGGGAACGATACGTACCAACAGAGTACGGGGACACGGGAGGTAGTGGAAGTGTCCGGGGACAAATGGTGGAAGGAGGAACTGGGAATTTATGTGTATATGTGGGGGTCAGAATGGATCTGCCCAGCAGGTGTGACGATTGCCTTTTCAAGACAATGGCAGGACACCGGGGCTGGGATCAGATGGGATCGGAGTATGGACTCCTGCGGTGATCCCAGACCCTCTCAACACAATAAATTCCACGGAGCTTGTTGCACACAAGGGGAAGCCCCTGCCCACAACCCCACTGGTGCAGACGTTGGGTATCCCGCCACCACACCAAGCCCAGGGAATGGTTTAGTTTTAGTCCTGACCGGGAATACTCTATTCCAGGGGGTGCATTACGCGGCTGCGTCGGTCTATTTAAACTTAACCAGGGTACATCTGCCCGAGTAGTGTCCAAAAGAAACTGAGCAGTAGTATGAGGCCCTCATTAAAGAAATATTCCACCAGTTCTTTGAACTCAGTTATGGGGTTGTGAGTCGGAAAAAGTTGTACGACATGGGAGTGTACGATAACGTTAGTCCGGGGAGGCAGAGGCAAGGGGTGCTCAATGATATCGTTACAGCGTTTAGCGCGTGGACATCTTGTCAATAGTATGGATGACATGCAGCAGCAGATGCAGGTTGTCGGTATAAAGGACCAGCTGCAGAAGATCCTGGGGGTAGGGAACGAAGTGGTAGGGTCGGAGCTAAAGGAGGACCAGATGATGACTTGTCACTTAAAAGAGGCCATCGCGGAGCTGGAGACACATGCTAAAACGGTTAATGAATTAATACGGGAGGATAGGAATGCCTTGGCACAGGCAGCCATGAATGAAGTGTGAGTGTTGTACGGTGTCTGGCTGCGTGGCAAGGGGCGCAGTAATTTGGAGGACCTCTGGCAAGGTCGCATCCCATCGTAAGCAACCGGCACCTCACAGCGCTCAACCCGTATCATAATTCGATGAGTCCGTGTCAGCTCCGTTTAGCTTCTGAAGCCTACCCAGTCCCAGTGGATTGTGGTCGGTCCAACCACTTGGTTATGGGGATTGTGTTGCATATGCCGGTGATGGGCGGGACACCACAGGCAGCATCGGTACACAGAGTGGAGAACATTGGCGTCTTAGGGGAGGGGGTGCATGTGTGGTACCATGGAGCCTCACCGTTTGCGATAATATGGGAGCACACCATGATCGGCACTGACCTCAAGGGGTGGCAGAGGAGGGGCGCACACATCATATTGTGACCCCAGCACTTGAACGCGTTCGATCGGCCAGAGTGCGGGTTTGAATCAGAGTGCAGAGCCTATTAATTGCACCATGGAGGTGATGGCCCAGAGCCACGTTCCACCTCAGGTAGCATATGTAGGCAACGGGACGTACTGCGTCACGATGAGTGTGGACCAGTACCGGGTGCATTGCGACACTTGGTGTCCGGTCACTGACACGACTTTCTGCTTCAAACCCCACACCAAAGTTCAAGTGGGCCAACAGCTCATCCTTCCAATCCCAGAGCCATCCACGGTACACATCACGGTGAACGACACAATCCATAATCTGCAGCAGTACATCACACAGTCGGGTATCAGATTCCTTTTCTGCCTGAACACCTCACAACGTTAATAAAAGCCATTGAGCTCTCACAGAAACATTATTTTAAATTTGGTACAGACAAACCGGAACACAGGGGATGAAATTAAAGGGATAAATGCCCCGCCCTGGTGGGACATTGGTTTGAATGTAGAAGTTCCTCCGTGGATCCGGATTTGCTCGCCGCTCTTGTAATTGTACAGTTTCCCATTGTAATGTATTTGTTGCGGTTGTCTTGCAAAAGGCGAAGCAAGGCGCTCCCAAGTCGGTGGGAGGCCTCAGTTAAAGGTTGAACCATCTCTCTCCCTCTCCCTTCTTCTACACCTGCTTGTAACACACAAGGACTGAGCACTCCATCTGGGACAGAGAGAAGAAACACCACAGAGCCTTGCTACTTCGACTGGGAAGCTGAGCTTGAGACTGGACTTGAAGACACAGAAACTATGCCTCATCGGGAGGCAGGGAACACAGCTACCTTCCCAAACCCATGAGGCAGCCACAGGGGTGGTACTAAGCTGCAGTAGTAGGGTAGGCACACAAAAAACGGGTGAAAAGGAGATGCACATGGGTCAGCACTGTTTTTTGTTGTTTTAGTTGTTTGGAGTGAATTTGATGTCTTAAAACTTTGTTTTTTGCACCTATATCTGGGCAGGTCTATAATGTGACGGTGGGCAATTATGTATCAAGGCACTCATTGGGATGGCCATGGAATGTAGATGGTGAAGGCTCATGTGGGGATGAAGTTATCTGAATCTAGGAGCAATCAGACCTCTCTGCACTTCCCTTGCAGGTTTGGAATGGCGACGACGCCTCCGGGGTGGCTCACGACGCGCATCTTGGTCCTCCTCCTCCTCCTCCTGTGCCTCCTCCTCCTGCTGTGCCTGCTCCTGCGGTGTTACTGCTGGATCGACCTCCAGTTGCTGTCCCCCTCACGACAGCCAGGTTATGCAGCATGCAGCCGGCGACCACAAAGATGGAGACACGTTCAGGCGAGTACTGCAGTGCGCCACCTTAGCGGTCCAGGCAACGGAACCTTTGTTTCAGTATGCCAATGCAGTGCTTAATGATGCACCTGGTGCAAAATGAGCATTGTTAAAGGCATGCTCGGCCACAGTCCTGGGGTTCCGAAGGGGAGTCAGCAGTCAAGTGTACAGGGGATATCCCTTGTCCCCACGCAGACACCCACAATCCTGGTTTGGCCCAGTGAAGAGAGCAGGCACACTGCTCTGGCACATGATGAAGGCAACATGGCTGTTGCCTGGATACCTGGCATCAACTGCCAGGATCCTTCGCAGGTGGGTCGCACACTAGCTGCACATTGAGGGCGTGATATCTCTTTCTGTTGATGAATATTTCTGGATGGTGCTGTGGCGCCCTCAGTCCGACATGTGTGCAGTCGATGGCCCCCTGGGGATCCCTGCAATCCGGACAAATCCGGCCTGGCGCTCCACCTGTTTCTACCTGGTCATGGGGAAGGAGATATATTGGAGTCTTCTCTTGTATAGCGCATTGGTGACCTGCCAAATGGAGCGATGGGCGGAGAATTGCAAAATATTAGAGATAGAAACATAGAAACATAGAAATTTACAGCGCAGAAGGAGGCCATTTCGGTCCATCGTGTCCGTGGCGGCCGACAAAGAGCCGCACGGCCCTCGGTCAGCAGCCCTGAAGGTTACATATAAACCTATGAACAATGAACAATGGCGGAAAATAAAGAGCACCTAGCCCAACCAGTTCACCCCACACAACTGACAATGAAACATTCTACATTCCATCCCAACCGAAGCCATGTGATCTCCTGGGAGAGGCAGAAATCAGATAAAAACCCAGGCAAATTGGGGAAAAATAAATCTGGGAAAATTCCTCTCTGATCCATCCAGGCGAACAAAACTAGTCCAGGAGATCATCCTGGCCGTATTCGATTCCCTGCAGTACTGACCATCTTATCTGCGCCAGACAACAAAAGTTCATCCAGTCTAATCCCAATTACCAGCTCTAGGTCCGTAACCCTGAAGTTATGGCACTGCAAGTGCCTATCCAAGCAGCTTTTAAATGTGGTGACGGTTTCTGCATCCACCACCCTTCCAGGCAGTGAGTTCCAGACCCCCACAACCCTCTGGATGAAGAAGCCCCCCTTTAAATCCCCTCTGAACTTTCCACCAACCACCTTAAAACTATGCCCCCTCGTAATTGACCCCTCCACCAATGGAAACAGGCCCTTGCTATCTACTATATCCAGGCCCCTCAAAATTTTGTACACCTCAATGAGGTCTCCTTTCAACCTCCTCTGTTGCAAGGAGAATAAACCCAGCCTATTCAATCTATCCTTGTAGCTAAGATTATCCATTCCAGGCAGCATCCTCGTAAATCTCCTCTGCACCCTATCAAATGCAATCACGTCCTTTCTATAATAAGGCGACCAGAACTGCACCCAGTACTCCAGCTGTAGCCTAACCAGAGTATTATACAATTTAACCATAACCTCCCTGCACTTGTATTGTATGCCTCGGCCAATGAAGGCAAGCATTCCGTATGCCTTCTTAACCACCCTATCCACCTGGCCTGCTACATTCAGGGAATCTGTGGGCCAATGGTGGAGCTTTGAACCAGCTGGTGGCCGCCATGTTGTGGTACCGGCTGGTCACTTTGACCCCTCCCCCTGCGTTTGTCACCAAGATACAGAAGAAGCTGGTGGACTTCTTCTGGAACAACAGGAAGCACTGGGTCTCTGCCGCGGTCTTGAGTCTCCCGCTTGGGGAGGGCGGTCAGTCGTTGGTGTGCGTCAGCACCCAGCTCGCGACTTTCCATCTTCAGACCCTGCAGAGATACCTTTACGTCGAGCCCCCTCCTAGGTGGCGTGATCTGGCGACGTATTTCTTCCGCCAGCAGCACGGCCTCAACTACGACACGCAGCTCCTGTTTGTGAGCTTGGGGGGCGTCAGGACCGCCTTCCAGGAGCTGCCTGTCTTTTACAAGGAACTCACCAGGGTCTGGAACAAAGTCTCCACCAAGCGCAGCTCTCCACCGGCTGGAGTGGCGGCTGTCCTGCAGGAGCCGCTGCTCGGGAATCCGTACCTCCACGACCGAGGTTTTAGGTGGCGGTCGGACGAGAGGACTGTGGCTGGTGAGGTGACCAGGGTCAGGGACCTGCTCGATGGCGGAGGAGCGGGCTGGATGGCGCCAGACACGCTGGCGCGGCGCCTAAATTCCGCCAACGTCTGCCGCGCGGCCGATGCCATCGAGTCGCTAAAAACAGCTCTGGGCCCTGACTCTGTTAGGTGCATCGAGGAGGCTCAAGCATGTGGGGAGATCCCATCCGAACTGACCCCCGTCCGGACGGAATTTCTCATCGGCGCCAAACCCCGGAACCTCCCTCGGGAGCCGGCGCCTCACAACTTGAGCCGCCTCGAGGAAATCCCCTCCGTGCCTTTCAGTTCCGCGCGGAGGGGTTTCCTGTACGGGCTGCTCCTGCACACTCTCAACTTTGCCATCCTCGCCTGCCGTCCGGACACGCCATGGCGTACCATCTTGCCATCCGGAGGAGGCGGGGGAACCCGATGGAGGGCACTCTACGCGGGAGTCCTCCCAGTATTTATCGGGGACTTGGCTTGGAGGGTGGTGCACGGAGCAGTGCCGTGCAATAAATTTTTAAGCCAGTTCACGGGCTCCCAGGCCGCCTGCAATTTCTGCGGTCTGGAAGAGTCCGTGTTCCATGTTTTTATGGAATGCACGAGGTTGCAGCCCCTGTTTTATTATTTAAAGGGGCTGCTCCTGAAATTCTGGCTGCACTTCAGTCCCACACTCCTGATCTTTGGGCACCCTGTGCGGTGGGGAGCGGGTAGGTCCGAGGGCCTCCTCGTAGGACTGCTCCTGGGCACGGCCAAGGGTGCCATCAGCTGGTCCAGGCAGCGGGCAGTCGAGGTGGTCGTTCAACCTGACTGCCTGCCTCTCTTCCGCACGTATATCCGCGCCAGGGTGTCCTTGGAGATGGAGCACGCGGTGTCCACCGGTACGCTCGCAGCCTTCCGCGAGAGGTGGGCACCGGAGGGACTGGAGTGCATCATCATGCCCGGCAACCAAATTTTAATTTGATTTTATGTTTTAAAATTTAATTTGTTTTAATTGCCGGTGTTTTTAGTGTTCTCCTCCCCTTTTATAGGGGGCACTTGAAGAAAAGAAGAAAAAAACACAAAAAAAGGGCCTTGGAAATGTTTGGTGCGCCCCCCAGATCGGGGGGACACGATTTTATGATTTAATGTTCACAAAAAGAGTTCTGTGGATATGCACTCCGAGGTCCCTTTGTTCATCGATACTGCTAAGTGGCCTACCGCTTAATGTTTATAACCTTTCCTTATGAGCCCTCCCAAAGTGCATTACCTCATACTTCTCCAAATTAAATTCTATTTGTCTTGCACTTGCAGACTGGAACGAGCCGGTAACTTAAAAGTTCAGAGCCATCATCAGTTTTGTCTCTACGCTAAGACCTGTCCTTAGCCTTATAAGAATATAAGAACATAAGAATTAGGAATAGGAGTAGGCCATCTAGCCCCTCGAGCCTGCTTCGCCATTCAACAAGATCATGGCTGATCTGGCCGTGGACTCAGCTCCACTTACCCGCCCTCTCCCCGTAACCCTTAATTACCTTATTGGTTAAAAATCTATCTATCTGTGACTTGAACACATTCAATGAGCTAGCCTCAACTGCTTCCTTGGGCAGAGAATTCCACAGATTCACAACCCTCTGGGAGAAGAAATTCCTTCTCAACTCGGTTTTAAATTGGCTTCCCCGTATTTTGAGGCTGTGCCTCCTAGTTCTAGTCTTCCCTACCAGTGGAAACAACCTCTCTGCCTCTATCTTGTCCATCCCTTTCATTATTTTAAATGTTTCAAAAGATCACCCCTCATCCTTCTGAACTCCAACGAGTATAGGCCCAGTCTACTCAATCTATCATCATAAGGTAACCCCCTCATCTCCGGATCAGCCTAGTGAATCATCTCTGTACCCCCTCCAAAGCTAGTATATCCTTCCTTAAGTAAGGTGACCAAAACTGCATGCAGTACTCCAGGTGCGGCCTCACCAATACCCTGTACAGTTGCAGCAGGACCTCCCTGCTTTTGTACTCCATCCCTCTCGCAATGAAGGCCAACATTCCATTCGCCTTCCTGATTACCTGCTGCACCTGCAAACTAACATTTTGGGATTCATGCACAAGGACCCCCAGGTCCCTCTGCACCGCAGCATGTTGTAATTTCTCCCCATTCAAATAATATTCCCTTTTACTGTTTTTTGTTCCAAGGTGGATGACCTCACATTTTCCGACATTGTATTCCATCTGCCAAACCTTAGCCCATTCGCTTAACCTATCTAAATTTCTTTTCAGACTCCCTGTGTCCTCTACACAACCCGCTTTCCCACTAATCTTTGTGTCATCTGCAAATTTTGTTACACTACACTCTGTCCCCTCCTCCAGGTCATCTATGTATATTGTAAACAGTTGTGGTCCCAGTACCGATCCCTGTGGCACACCACTAACCACCGATTGCCAACCCAAAAAGCACCCATTTATCCCGACTCTCTGTTTTCTGTTAGTTAGCCAATTCTTGATCCATGCTAATACATTTCCTCTGACTCCGCATACCTTTATCTTCTGCAGTAACCTTTTGTGTGGCACCTTATCGAATGCCTTTTGGAAATCTAAATACACCACATCCATCGGTACACCTCTATCCACCATGCTCGTTTTTTCCCCAAAGAATTCCAGTAAATTAGTTAAACATGATTTCCCCTTCATGAATCCATGTTGCGTCTGCTTGATTGCACTATTCCTATCTAGATGTCCCGCTATTTCTTCCTTAATGTTAACTTCAAGCATTTTCCCTAATACAGATGTTAAACTAACCGGCCTATAGTTACCTGCCTTTTGTCTGCCCCCTTTTTTAAACAGAGGCATTACATTAGCTGCTTTCCAATCCGCTGGTACCTCCCCAGAGTCCAGAGAATTTTGGTAGATTATAACGAATGCATCTGCTATAACTTCCACCATCTCTTTCAATACCCTGGGATGCATTTCATCAAGACCAGGGGACTTGTCTACCTTGAGTCTCATTAGCCTGTCCAGCACTACCCCCCTACTGATAGTGATCATCTCAAGGTCCTCCCTTTCCACATTCCCGTGACCAGCAATTTTTGGCATGGTTTTTGTGTCTTCCACTGTGAAGACCGAAGCAAAATAATTGTTTAAGGTCTCAGCCATTTCCACATTTCCCATTATTAAATCCCCCTTCTCATCTTCTGAGGGACCAACATTTACTTTAGTCACTCTTTTCCGTTTTATGTATCGGTAAAAGCTTTTACTATCTGTTTTTATGTTTTGCGCAAGTTTACTTACATAATCTATCTTTCCTTTCTTTATTGCTTTCTTCGTCATTCTTTGCTGTCGTTTAAAATTTTCCAAATCTTCTAGTTTCGCTTGGCCACCTTATACGCATTGGTTTTTAATTTGATACTCTCCTTTATTTCTTTGGTTATCCACGGCTGGTTATCTCTTCTCTTACCGCCCTTCTTTTCCATTGGAATATATTTTTGTGTGCGGCTCCAGACCTGGCCGCAGGGCATTGCAGAGTTCGGTCAGGATGTCCTTTGTAAATCGCAGCCTTCACACACATTGCTCATTGCTGAACTGTAGGAAGGAGAACAGACGCTGGTAGACCCTTGGACGGTATGGCCTCCTTGCCAGAGGTACGTGCTGGTCCCCTCCCATGCCAGCTGGCTGAGCACCTGCTCCCTCTCCCTGCTGATGTTCCTGAGCCTCTGCAAGCTTCTGCTGGCAAGGCTTGTCTCGCACTCTCTGGTAGGGGGAGGGTCAGCGTACCTGACCCTCCTCCTCACACCATCTCTCTCCTGGCCAGCCTCTCGATGTTGAGGTCTGTGACCATCTGCAAGCCCTTCTACATGTTGGGCAGTCATGGCTGCTGCCTCTCTTGACCGCTGGCTCAGGACTCGTTGGTGACGGCAACGCCTCCTCCTGTGTGCCTCCCTGCCTCTGGCAAGGTGCAGCAACCGTTCCCGTGCCAAAACTGATCCCATTATGGCTGCAGGCTTGACCCTAACTTGGTGGCCTCTGTGGAGCAGAGAATGACGCCCAGCAGTCATGACTAATGAGAGAGAGGGAAAAAAGTTTGTTCACTCAGTAAAAGTTCTCACAAGGCTGCTGCCATTTTTCCAAAGTTCAACAAAAATTCACGAACACCTTGCTCAGCAACAACCCGATCGCAGCACACCAGCTGCCGGCCTGCAACAGTGCACCAACCCAAAATGCTGGCGGGGGCACTGTCACTAACCAGCCAGTCTTTTTATTGGTGAAAATAGGTTCGGAGGCGGAGCGGCAGCGGTGCACACTTTTATTGCGTCATCACTGCCACAAGCCACATACCGCCACAGAAATCGGCCGATTAGGGCAGAAGTGGACAACGCCCCAAAAACTCCCGCAGTAAATTTAGGTCGTGGCGGCCAGTTGACAGCAAAGCAGCAGCCATTGGATTCCGGCACATGACCGCTGCAAACGGGCATTAATGGACTTTATCGGGAACCTGAATTTCGGCCCCCACATGCCTGAACCTTTATATGAGCCTACTCTGTGTTAGCTCATTGAAGGTCTTTTTAAAATCCAAGTGTATGACATTATCCTTGTCTACTCTTTCTGTTACATCTTCAAAGAATTCTCTCAGGTTAGTTAAGCATGACTGAGCCTTTCGCAATCCATGCTGACCATTTTTTATTATAGTCAGGTGTCTAGTATCTTCCTAGTTACCACGTCCATAGTTACCACGTTTTTTTCTATCTCCTTTTTTATATATAGACACAACATTAGCTGTCTACCAGTTCTCTGGCACGATCCCCTCTTCTATGTCACTTATATCATCGAACCCCATTTGAATGTTTATGAGGCCCTCATCCTGACTGCGGCGAGCACTTTATACCCTTCCTGAACCTGGCATTTAAAATAACAGCTGGCGGGAGTGCGGCACAAATGTAATTACTCTTCCCCTGTAAAGAAAGAAGAAAGAAAGACTTGCATTGATATATCACCTTTCACAACCTCAGAACATCCCAATGTGCTTTACAGTCAATGAATTGCCTCTGACATGTAGTCTCTGTTTTAATGTAAGAAATGAGGTAGCTAATTTGCACACAGCAGGGTGTCACAAACAGTAATGAGATAATGACCAGATAATTTGTTTTTGTGGCGTTGGTTCAGGGATAAATATTGGCCAGGACACTTGGGAGAACTCCCCTGCTCTGCTTTTAATAGTGCTGAGGGGCCTTTTAATTCCACCTGAGAGGACAGTTGGGGCCTCGGTTTAACTTCTCATCTAAAAGAGGACACTTCTAACAGTACTGCACTGGTGTATCAGCACTGGGGTATGGCTCAGAGACATGGAACATGTACAGTAGACATCTCAAGTCGCTGGAGAAAATCCACCAACAATGTCTCTGCAAGATCCTACAAATCTCCTGGGAGGACAGACACACTAACATTAGTGTCCTCGACCAGGCCAACATCTCCAGCATTGAAGCACTGACCACACTTTATCAGCTCCACATTATTCGCATGTCAGATACGAGACTCCCAAAGCAAGCGCTCTACTCGGAACTCCTTCACGGCAAACGAGCCAAAGATGGGCAGTGGAAACATTACAAGGACACCCTCAAAGCCTCCCTGATACAGTGCAACATCCCTACTGACACCTGGGAGTCCCTGTCCTAAGTGGAGGAAGTGCGTCCGGGAGCACCTCGAGTCTCATCGCCGAGAGCATGCAGAAATCAATCGCAAACAGTGGAAAGAGCGTGCGCCAAACCAGTCCCACCCATTCCTCCCTCAACGACCATCTGTCCCATCTGTGACAGAGACTGTGGTTCTCGTTTTGGACTGTTCAGCCACCTAAGAACTCATTTTAAGAATGGAAGCAAGTCTTCCTCGGGGGATACCAAAGGTAACGATGTGGGGGCGGGAAGAGAAGCTGTTGCTGGTGATTATCTGGATACGATTAGATAGGTAAGAATGGAACCAGGCGAGTGCAGTCCCACCCAGCTGGACAATGGTGGAGAGGCGTTGGAGAAGGATAGACTGGTCAACTGTGTCAAAGGCTGCAGCTATGTCAAGAAAGATGAGGAGGAATAGTTTACCTTTGTCACAGTCCTTTGTGACTTTGAAGAGAGCCGTTTCTGTACTGTGGCAAGGGCAGAAACTGATTAGAGGGATTCAAGCATGGAGTTGCTGGAAAGCTGGGCACAGATTAGGTAGGCGACAACATATTCAAGAACTTTGGAGAGGAAAGTGAGGTTGGAGATGTGGCAGTAGTTTGTAAGGACAGAGCAGTCAAGAGTTGTTTTTTTGAGGAGAGGGGTGATGACGGTAGACTTGAGGGTGAGGGAACAGGATCTGAGGAGAGAAAACCATTAACAATGTCAGCTAACATGGGAGACAGAAAAGGAAATTAGTTGGCACATAAATTGCTTGTGAAATTTATGTATGGTTCAATTTTCTGCCACAAAGCCTGAACTGAAAGTACAAATCTCATGGTACAAGTGGTTTTCCTACCTTAGTCAATTATATGCATGCATACATTTTTAGTTGACTAAGATCAGAACTCTGTCTTGGACAAAGTCTTGACAACATGAAGTATAGGGTACATAATATACAGAAACAAATTGACAGGATGAAATATCTATTGTTTTTATTCTATTGCGCTAAAAGATATACTAAATTTTTACAGATTTTATTATGTAAGTCAGTGTTATATTTCATCAACAGTAAAACATATTTCTGACACTTATAATGACTGTTGCACATCATTGTTTCAAGCTTAATTTGCATAACATCAAGGCTGACTGGGAGGATCCAGACACAAATAAATTCAAGGGTGTAATGAGCTTGACTGGTTAGACAGTGTTAATCGACTGGTGAAAGAGGGCTGCAGGTCTTCAGGCAGCAGTTGACATATTTCCCCAATAACTTCCAGGGGGAATCACAAGCTTCTGAGGCACTGACAGTCAGAAAAGTTAAAATAAGACCTTCTTGGTCTGTAGACCCTTGTGAGTGGGTATGAGCATATAGAGATAAAATGTCTTCTGTGATGCTTGACTATAAGAGCCTCTAACCTAGTTTCTTCCATAGCCTCATCCTCATCTCGAGAGATATTCCCATTGGAAACCAGGGCTAGATTTTCCATTATTTTTGCATGCATTATACTCACTTAACGTCCATTTTAACGGTGAAATGAGGTGTAACACCCAGATATCGCCCATTTAGCCACAAAATGGAAACTGACGCCCATTTCTCGAATATTTATCGACGAGCGTTGCTTTCGCCATGTACATAAAGCCAAGAAAAAATAATACCGGCCTCCCACTTTTTTGGGGGCGGAATCATCAGAATGGGCGAACCCAATGCCCATAATATCGCCCAGCGTTACTTTCGGCACGTAATTAACGCCAAGATTCAACAATACCGACCGCCCCCTTTTTTTTGTCGTAAAGATTACATTTGTCGAAACTAACATCCAGTATATCGCCCAGTGTCACTTTCAGCGCCTCGCACACATCTCGCCCACAATATCGCTCACCAAAAACACCGTTCTGAAAAAGTTGAACTGTTCTGAACTAATCACAACGGTGTGGACACCATTTTGTAAATCGCAGGTCGCTTCATTGAAAAGGCTGCTTCAACTTCGGGGGAGTTTGGATTTATTCTGGAGTTCTTTTCACGTGATGTGACCACCTGAACAGACATCTTTTCATACTGTGGACGATTAGGTTTTACTGAAGGTGTCTTAGTTGGCAAATGTATTGCTTGTGAACAATTGGCATTATACTTTTATTGGAATGGGGCCAGCCATTTCTCAGCCTACATCGATTACGACGCAGATGCTGCAGAGTACAAATGGCACAACGTCTAATCCACAGCATTATGTGCCCAATCTAAGACGTGCCAGACTGATGAGGAGGCTCAGACCATACACCCCCCGCACTTACAGGGAGAAGCAGTCTTACTTCAACTTATCCGAGAACACCTGCCTTCGGATACTGCGCTTCCACAAAGTGGTTATCAGTGAGATATGCCACCTCATCAGGGCAGTTCTGCAGCCGCTAGCACCTTCAGGACATCACTGTCTGTCGAAGTCAAGGTCACCGCGACACTGTTGTTCTACGCGTCTGGTTTCTTTCAGGCCTCCGCGGTCGCCATTTCTCCTCTATCTCAGCATGCTACACATTGCTGCATTAGACAGGTCAAGAAGGCCCTGCACGCACGTAGGATGGACTTTATCAGCTTCCCTATGACCACGGAGGCTCAGACTGACAGGGCTGGAGCATTCTACCGAATTGCTAAGTTCCCCAAGGTGCAGGGAGCAATACAGTGTACACATATCGCCATATGGGCACCTTCTCAGGACCCAGAGGTTTTTTGCAACCGTAAAGGATTTCACTCCCTGTAGCTCCAACTAGTTGTCCACCACAACCAGATAATTATGGCAGTGAATGCCAAATATCTGGGCAGCTTCGATGAGGCTCACATCCTGCGTGAGAGCACTGTATCCGACATGTTTACCAGTCAGCCACTAGGTCAATGCTGGATGCTTGGTGACAAATGATATGGTCTAGCCACCTGGCTGATGAACCCCCTGCATGACACCCACACCGAGACCGAGAAGCGATACAATGAGAGCCACACGCAATGTGGTCCAGAAAACTATTAGTGTGCTTAAGCAGCGCTTTAGATACCTGGAACACTCAGGAAGGGAGCTAAAAAACAACCCTAATCAGGTAGCTTAATTCATGGTCATATGCTCCATGCTGCACAACCTGGCGTTCAGGAGGGGACAAGAATTGTCAGTAGGGACTGATGGTCCACGTCAGGAGAGAGAGGAAGAGGAGGACGAGGGCCTGGACATTGACCTCGGCCAGACAATCAGGCTGACTATGCAACCATCCCACGCCCCCCCCCCCGAGACTGCAGGCTGCAGGAAAGAGCCCGTGGTGACTACATAGCTGCAAGACTCTTATGTCAGCAGCTCATAAGTGAGTGATTTGCCTGAAAGAACGTTGCTGTTATTGACAAAGCTGCCACATTGTTGTGTGTGCAGCTCAAATATCAGTGGTGGGCATCACCTTGGTGCCAATTAAAGTTTAAGTTGATTCAAGTTAAGTGTAATTATAGCCTTTCATGTTAAGGAATCACCAGTGTGTAACGGTCAAGCTATCTGAGACAATGCGCAACAAGGTTATGTTGAATAAAAAACATTTAATACGATCTTTGGTCTGAAATCATAAGTATCAAGGGCAAAAACACCCAACCCCCACCCCACTTTTTCGAACATTGAGATCAATCAAATAGTCAACATGTCCAGCAACATAGAACACAAATGCAAACCAACAGGATGGCCCCCTCTCCCCATACCTTACAACAAATTGCATACACCGAGATGGAGATAAAGCAAAGCCATCACCTGCGGACATGCACCTCACTTTCCTTCCCCCTTCCCCTTCTTCTCCCCACCTTTACCCCTTCCGCTCCTCACTCCACGACGCCTGGCCGAGGAGCTCCTCAGGTGATGCCTCATTGGTGGGGATGAAGGCAGAGCCATAGGTTGCATGGATCTGGGAGTGGGGGGGGGTATGAGGTGGCAACATTATCGGATGCAGAAGCAGGATCTTGCTCCTGCCTCTCATGTGTCATTAGCACTGGGGGTGCATAGCCTAGGGGTGGAGTGCTGCGCTCTGGGACCACTGGGATGCCTGTGTCACGAGTGTTCCTGGCTATCGCCTCCAGGGCCTCGGCCATCCGCGGAACGTACTCAGTCACGGTGCCGGAGATGCTGACCAGCTGTCGGGATATGCCCCCCAATGCATGTAGGATCTGGTCCCCTATGTCCACAGTCCTCCTGGACAACTGTACCATCTCTCCGCTCTCATCTGGGGATCGTGGAGCAGACCTGCCATGTCCACGAAACAACCGTGGTGTCGGCGCCGTCCTGGGGACACCTGGGGTGCCCGATGACGAGGTGCTTGGGCCCGGTACCTCCAGAGTGGAGGCGGGAATGGCCAGAGGAGCACTAGATGGCCTTGGGGTGGAATGTCTTCTGGAGCCTGGCGATGCAGGTTCCTCAAAGTCCGCGCTTTCATTCGTGGAGAACAGACCCAGCTGATTGATGGGTGAGAATCGGACCTCCTCAGCACCAGATGTAGAATCGTCCGGCGAGTCCGGCCCCCACCCCGCTATCTTCTGGCCTCTGTGGTCTTGCCTTGGGACGTCCTCTGGCTGAGTTGCAAAACACAAATGAGGTTATTAGAGGAGAAGGGGGTGCTAGGGTCACAAGGCCAGTCCAGCGCTACGCACAGCATATGCATGACAAAAGCACCACCACTATCAACATCATCACAGGCATCACATTTCATGACCATCAACACATACTGCATTGTAATGACTCTCATGAGACCAGCATTACTTATCAGACACTTTTAGAAACCATCTATCATATATTATTATTCGGATATGAGTGTGTCTGGCATTTATTGACTTTACTTCACACAATGGTGTATACTTTACTCACGTGGCATCACTTCAGGATCTGCAGCTACCTGCGTGGATGCTCCCAACTAGTGCCAACACCCGCTCCTCGATGTCAGTGATGTCGCTGATGTTTGGTGGCCCCCCACCCGTTTGCCTCTGCTCAGACCTACTCCTCGATAGCTTCTTCTGTAAAAGGTAACAGGACGACATGGCATGAGATAATTGCGTGATATCATTTCTAGGTACTGTCACAGAGACTGATACAACACATAACCGACAGATGTAATCATAATTATTGTGAAAATTATCATTCTTTACCTAAAGACAAGCACCGTCACTGCAGGCTTTGAGTACAACATTCCCGGTAAAAGTGAAACACCTCACATCTGATGATAGTCACGCATGACTGTTACAAATCAAATTATATAAGTACATAAGTACATGTAAATAAATGTAATACTTACTCTTGCGGATCCGACAAGGTCGTCCATCGCTTTCGGCATTGGTTGCCCTCACGCACCTTGTTGGTTGCCGACGAGATCACCTTTGCTAACTCGGCACATATCCTCTTGTAGGCCTTTGGAGTGGGCATCCCATGCCCTCCATGTGTCAAATCACCCCAGCGTGACTCGACCTCCTGCATGAGGGAAGCATTAGCATCGTCCGAGACCCTCCTCACTCTTTTGCGTCCTCCAATTTGCTCCTCTCTCACCTCACTGATTTCGCCAGCATCAGTCTCCACAGCATGCTCTGTCGCCTCCTCCACTCCTTCTATTATAGGCACCAAATTCGGGAAAATATCTGGCTGGTAACAGCTAATTTTTTTGCCACAATTTGCTATAAAGCTCAGAACATTCCCTCCTTCCTCCCAAAGCAGCCACACCACACCCACACACGCCTTCACTCCCTCTCAGCTCCCTCTCTCTCATCTCTTATGCGCATATAATGATGACCCTTGACCTCCTGAATCGCAGGAATCGTGCATTGCCATGCCATTGCTAAGGACGGCCACACTTTACGGCAGAGGGTCAGAGAGATTTAATGCTAATGTCCATTTCAGATCGCTTGCAGTAATGCCCATTTTATAAAATGGAAACTAGGGGGTTTGAAAGTGGGCAACAATCCAGCAATCTGAAAACCCATATTTACTGCCCAAGCCGGAAATAACACCCATTTTTGGGCGATCTGCACAAAAGTGTAAAATCTAGCCCTATGTCCCAAATGCAATGCAATAGTTTGAGCAGAGCTGATTAAAACTAGCAGTGAAAGACCTGACTAAAGTACTAAACAGATCGATATGCAAGCAAAGTAGTATCAAGCATCTGTGGTAGCACACAAAATGGCCTCCTTAATTTAATATCTGCCTTATGGACACCTTCTTGGGACAATATATATCAGGTTACCAATGGATCTTAAATTGTAATGTATTATCACATGGTTTGTCACATGGTTTATTATGAGCATGCTTAGTTCGGTACCAGAAACCAACAACAAAGTGAAACCATCAGTGAGTACATTGTAGCTCTTAAGAACCTGTCATTGCATTGTAACTATGGCACCTTTTTGGATTGTGCTTTGCGAGATAAGTTTGTGGGGTCTAAATTGGCCTCCACCCCAAACGGGGTGCACTTACGGTTTTTATTTATTTTTTCTCTGCCCCAATTCATGGGGCAGAGAGTAGAGCGGTATTCAACTTGTTAATTCTTTTTTGTGTTGGTGCTGTGTTCCTGCCGGCTTAAGGGTGAAAGTGCCATTGGGTCAGTTTGGACGCCACTCTGAGTCATCAGTGGCGTGATGATGACTTCAGCGCGTTGCTGATGACGTCACCATGACGAGGACGTGCAGCGTCGTGCTGATGCATTACAACGTCCCTCCCCTTCAGTTAAAGGGGAAGACTGCTGCGAGCTCTGCAACCATGTTAGTGGCACCCACTGGGCCACCAGGGAAGGTTTCAGTCAGGCCAGCGGCCCGGTACCCAAGAGTGGTATTGTCAGGCCGACCTCGGAGTCGGACATGCCTGATGGGGCTGCTACACTGGCGGCAGGGTGATCATCACCACAGGCAAAAATATGGAGGGCAATTTATAAAATGTCGATGGCTCCTCGGCAACTAGGCAGTGAGTGCTTACCGACTTTGAGGTGGTCACAGCTCTTGTAGAAAGGGACAATTTTGGCCCCTGTATGTGGACTTGTCGATGAGCACATACAGTCCACGTTGCTGAACACGCCAAACTTAACAGCCGTGTGTAGCTGTGTGGCTCAGTGGGTAGCACTCTCGCACAAAAAATCTAAGCTGACAATCCAGTGCAGTGCTGAGGGACTGCTGCACTTTTGGAGGTGCTGTCTTTCAAATGAGATGTTAAACCGAGGCCCTGTCTGCTCTCTCAAGTGAACGTAAAAGATCCCATGGCACTATTTCGAAGAAGAACAGTGGAGTTATGCTCGGTGTCCTGGCCAATATTTATCCCTCAATCAACATAACAAGATTATCTGATAATTATCACATTGCTGTTTGTGGGAGCTTGCTTGTGCGTAATTTGGCTGCCATGATACCTACATTACAACAGTGATTATGCTCCAAAAGTACTTTATTGGCTGTAAAGTGCTTTGAGATGTCCGATGGTCGTGAAAGGCGCGATAAAAAACCAAGGGGTTGAAACTGCCCCTTTCCTTAAGGCCTGTTAGCACCGCAAATCGACGGCCATGCTGCGGAATGGAGTGGCCGCCGACTTTTGGTGGAATGGCCGCTGATAGCCCAATAGTCCTCCCAAGTTTTCCCGGCGGTGCCCCAATCCCTTACCGCTCCGCTGCTGCTGATCCGTGGTATACATGTCATCATCGTGCGCATCGCTGATCTACCCCCCAATGGCAGCATTCCCCTCCGAAAATCTTCAGCTCGCCCGGTGGTGCCAAAACAAGCCTTCATCCGGTGGTCCAGTGAGGCTGTGGCCTTCTACAGTGGCGGTGCAGCTTCCCTTACAAATAAGACCCCGGGTCGGCCGGGCTGCCAACAGGCAGCCTGACACCCCCTCT
The DNA here is from genome assembly GCF_044704955.1 of Pristiophorus japonicus. Lineage (NCBI taxonomy): Eukaryota > Metazoa > Chordata > Chondrichthyes > Pristiophoridae > Pristiophorus > Pristiophorus japonicus. The sequence goes on along the minus strand of NC_091977.1, from coordinate 363,382,774 downwards.
TGGGTGCCAGGCCGCTGGCCTGTCCGAAACCCTCCCTGGTGGCCCAGTGGCCCAAACTTTTAAAAGCACAGAGGCTCTCCCCTTTAAGTGAAGGGAAGAGCTATGGTGACGCAACACTGAGAGGACTTCATCGCGGCGGTGACTCTGCTCCCAACTTCCCTGGGAAGTGGAACTGAGCCCAGGATCAGATCAACCATGATCTTATTAAATGGCGGAGGAGACTTGAGGTGCCAAATGGCCTATTCCTGCTCCTATTTCTTATGTTTAACGTATGGTCCGGCCCTCAGTTGCTGTCACTGCCACCTTTTTGCCCCCCAGGTGTAGGCACCGCCCCCATTATGACCGACTTCCGGATCAAAACAAAAAAAAACCGAAAGCACAATTTCGCGAAATAGTTGTCCTCAACTTTAGCTGTGGTAAAAACCAACTAAACGGAATTGGAGAGCCCCGTTTCGGGCCGGGGGAAATTTGTACTCCCAAGCCTTTCTTTCTTTTCTTTTAACGTTTACATAGCATGCAAAATTGCCCTATCTGTGGAGATGGCATCTAAGAATGCTTAGGGTTCTCTGTCCAACTCAAATGGCGAATGCAACTGAGGTCTACAATCACAAAGCCACCATCAAACCGAAAGCTGTGAGACTGAGTCAAAAGCATATCGGTGAGTGCAGTTCCATGATTTGTTATTGCAGCAATGGAAATCAATCACCACAGTCCTGCAATACAGAAATACAAAGTATTTTCACTACCAGAAGCAAGGCCATATTTCAACAGCTTGCAGAGCTAGATCTAAAGCAGGAAGAACAATTCTAGTGGCAATGCAATTCAGCGACAATAATATTGAAGTGAACACACCTGATGTTGAAGAACTCGACAACTACAGTATCTATTCCACGAGCGACAATGCTAACAGTCGTGAGAAAGACTTCAGTACAAAACTTTTGATCAATGAGCAATATATTGACATGTGTATCAAAACCGCTATGTTATGAGTAAGGACACCTATGAGAGTAAGTTTAATCAAGTACCACTTACAAAGAGTCATCATCATCATAGGCAGCCCTCAGAATTGAAGAAGCCTTGCTTTCACTCCACAATTGAGTTCTTTGTTGGCTGAACAGTCCAATATGAGAGCCACAGACTCTGTCACAGGTGGGACAGATAGTCATTGAGGGAAGGGGTGGGTGGGACTGGCTTGCCGCATGTTCTTTCCACTGCCTGTGCTTGATTTCTGCATGCTCTCAGTGTTGAGACTCGAGGTGCTCAGCGCCCTCTCGGATGCACTTCCTCCACTTAGGGCGATCTTGGGCCAAAGACTCCCAGGTGTCAGTGGGGATGTCGCACTTTATCGGAGAGGCTTTGAGGGTGTCCTTGTTGTTATGTATGTAAACATTGTAGCTGTGTAAGACTTGCCACCAGAGGGCGCAACTGTTGGAGGCCAAAGGGTCACCTGCACACCTCGTGCAAGGGAGTATAAAAGGTTGTCTGCCATGCTGCTTAGGCACTCTGGAGTTGTATTAAAGAGAGTAAGATCACATCAGTTTTAGCTCACAGTACTCAGTCTTGTGGAGTTCTTCCATACTTAACAATTGGCGACAAATAACAGATTACGAACTTTCACGCGGTCATGGCTGCTGTTGGTATTTTAGAGAGATTTATAGAGGGTGATGATTGGGAAGCCTTCGTTGAGCATCTCGACCAGTACTTCATGGCCAATGAGCTGGATGGGGACAATAAAACGATCAAGTGCAGGGCGATTCTCCTCACCGTGTGTGAGTCCACAATACACTGCCTCATCAAGAATCTGCTAGCACCGGAGAAACTAGCGGAGAAGACATATACAGAGTTGTGTATGCTGGTTCAGAACCACCTCAAGCCGAAGGAGAGCTTCTTAATGGCCAGGTATCGCTTCTACATGCATCACCGCTCCGAGGGCCAGGACGTAGCGAGTTATGCCGCCGACCTGAGACGGCTTGCAGAAATTTGCGAATTTGCTGGATTTTTGGGAGAAATGCTGCGGGACTTTTTTGTGCTTAGCTTCGGCCACGAGTTCATTCTTCGCAAGCTGCTGTCCGCCGAATCCCTAGAACTGAGCAAGGCCACCACGATAACCCAGGCATTCATATCCACGAGCGATAACACCTGACAGAAATTTTCCCAGCATCGAAGCTCACCGGTAAGTACAGTGCATAAAATAACGTCGCCAGCAGGCAGAACTGCAAATGGCAGGGCCTACACATCTGCAGCTGCAAGACCGAGGATGACTCAGAGCCCGCCACCATGTTGGCGCTGTGGAGGTAATCATCGAGCCCATCAATGTCGATTCAAACACTACGTGTGCAAAGGCTGAGAAACAATGGGACACTTCCAGCGAATGTGCAAGAGTGCTGCGACTCACCATGTAGCAGAGTCGGCAGAGGATGATCGATCTGGCGTGGATCACGCAGAACAAACAAGAGAGGCAACTCAACCCGGGGACTGGGAGAAACTTAGAACTCAGCAGAGCAGGACAAAGGGTTTGATTAGGGCAGGAAAAATGAAGTACGAGAAGAAGCTTGCAGGGAACATTAAGACGGATTGCAAAAGTTTCTGTAAGGTTAGTAAAGACAAACGTAGGTCCCCTGCAGTCAGAATCAGGGGAAGTCATAATGGGGAACAAAGAAATGGCGGACCAATTGAACAATTACTTTGGTTCGGTATTCACTAAGGAGGACACAAACAACCTTCCGGATATAAAAGGGGTCAGAGGGTCTAGTAAGGAGGAGGAACTGAGGGAAATCTTTATTAGTCGGGAAATTGTGTTGGGGAAATTGATGGGATTGAAGGCCGATAAGTCCCCAGGGCCTGATGGACTGCGTCCCAGAGTACTTAAGGAGGTGGCCTTGGAAATAGCGGATGCATTGACAGTCATTTTCCAACATCCCATTGACTCTGGATCAGTTCCTATCGAGTGGAGGGTAGCCAATGTAACCCCACTTTTTAAAAAAGGAGGGAGAGAGAAAACAGGAAATTGTAGACCGGTCAGCCTGACATCGGTAGTGGGTAAAATGATGGAATCAATTATTAAGGATGTCATAGCAGCGCATTTAGAAAGAGGTGACATGATAGGTACAAGTCAGCATGGATTTGTGAAAGGGAAATCATGCTTGACAAATCTTCTGCAATTTTTTGAGGATGTTTCCAGTAGAGTGGACAAGGGAGAACCAGTTGATGTGGTATATTTGGACTTTCAGCAGGCTTTCGACAAGGTCCCACACAAGAGATTAATGTGCAAAGTTAAAGCACATGGGATTGGGGGTAGTGTGCTGACATGGATTGAGAACTGGTTGTCAGACAGGAAGCAAAGAGTAGGAGTAAATGGGGACTTTTCAGAATGGCAGGCAGTGACTAGTGGGGTACCACAAGGTTCTGTGCTGGGGCCCCAGCGGATGACACTAAGTTGGGTGGCAGTGTGAGCTGCGAGGAGGATGCTATGAGGCTGCAGAGCGACTTGGATAGGTTAGGTGAATGGGCAAATGTATGGCAGATGAAGTATAATGTGGATAAATGTGAGGTTATCCACTTTGGTGGTAAAAACAGAGAGACAGACTATTATCTGAATGGTGAAATATTAAGAAAAGGGGAGGTGCAACGAGACCTGGGTGTCATGGTACATCAGTCATTGAAGGTTGGCATGCAGGTACAGCAGGCGGTTAAGAAAGCAAATGGCATGTTGGCCTTCATAGTGAGGGGATTTGAGTACAGGGGCAGGGAGGTGTTGCTACAGTTGTACAGAGCCTTGGTGAGGCCACACCTGGAGTATTGTGTACAGTTTTGGTCTCCTAACCTGAGGAAGGACATTCTTGCTATTGAGGGAGTGCAGCGAAGATTCACCAGACTGATTCCCGGGATGGCGGGACTGACCTATCAAGAAAGACTGGATCAACTGGGCTTGTATTCACTGGAATTCAGAAGAATGAGAGGGGACCGTATAGAAACATTTAAAATTCTGATGGGTTTAGACAGGTTAGATGCAGGAAGAATGTTCCCAATGTTGGGGAAGTCCAGAACCAGGGGTCACAGTCTAAGAATAAGGGGTAAGCCATTTAGGACCGAGATGAGGAGAAACTTCTTCACCCAGAGAGTGGTGAACCTGTGGAATTCTCTACCGCAGAAAGTTGTTGAGGCCAATTCACTAAATATATTCAAAAAGGAGTTATATGAAGTCCCTACTACTAGGGGGATCAAGGGGTATGGCAAGAAAGCAGGAATGGGGTACTGAAGTTGCATGTTCAGCCATAAACTCATTGAATGGCGGTGCAGGCTAGAAGGACCGAATGGCCTACTCCTGCACCTATCTTCTGTGAAGGAGTGTATGAGGTACACACCTTCACCACCAAGAGCCCGCCTATCATGCTGAAAGTCAAATTGAATGGTATTCTGGTGTCAATGGAGTTGGACACAGTGGTGAGTCAGTTAATTATGAGCCAGAAGGCTTTTGAGAGAAGGTGGGGCAACAAGGTATAAAGACCCAAACTGAGCCCGAGTCAGACAAAGCTGCGCACCTACACCAAAGAGCTCATACCAGTCATTGGCAGTGCGGCAGTTAAGGTATCGTATGATGGAGCTGTGGATTGTACCAGGCAATGGCCCAATGCTATTCGGCAGAAGCTGGCTGGGAAAGATTCAATGGAACTGGGATGATATCAAAGAACTATCTTTAGTGGATGATGCCTCGTGCGCTCAAGTGCTGAGCAAGTTTCCATCGCTATTTGACCCAGACATCAGCAACTTCACAGGCGCCAAGATGCAGATCCATCTAGTCCCCGATGCAAGGCCCGTTCATCACAAGGCTTGAGTGGTTCCATATATGATGAGGGAGAAAGTCGAGTTCGAACTGGACAGACTTCAATAAGAGGGAATCATATCGCCAGTCGAGTTCAACGAGTGGGCCAGTCCGATTGTTCTGGTGTTGAAAAGCGATGGCACAGTCAGAATCTGCGGAGACGACAAGGTAATGATCAACCAAGTCTCGTTACAAGACCAGTACCCGCTACCCAAGGTGGATGACCTGTTCGCAATGTTAGCAGGGGGGACGTCGTTAAAGTTGGACTTAACCTCCGCCTACATGACACAGGAGCTGGTTGAATCTTCGAAAAGATAGACGTGGATCAACATGCACAAAGGACTGTTTATATACCACAGGTGCCCTTTTGGGATTCGCTCGGCTGCTGCCATCTTCCAGAGGAACATGGAGAGTTTGCTGAAATCGGTTCCGCGCACCATTGTGTTTCAAGACAACATCCTGATCACCGGTCGTGACACCATCGAACACCTGCACATCCTGGAAGGGGTTATAAGTCGACTAGACAGAGTGGGATTCAGGCTGAAACACTCCAAGTGTGTTTTCCTGGTGCCAGAGGTCAAACTTTTGGGGAGAAAGATTGCAGCAGATGCCTTTAGACCCTCAGACTCAAAGACAGAGGCCATCAAGAATGCACCCAGACCATAGAATGTGATGGAGCAGCATTCGTTCCTGGGACTTCTCAACTCGTTTGGTAACTTTATACCCGGGTTAAGCACTTTGCTGGAACCGTTGCACATGTTGCTACATAAGGGTGATGGCTGGGTTTGGGGTAAATCTCAAGAGACAGCCTTTGAGAAGGCCAGAAACCTACTTTGTTCTGATAAGTTACTTGTACTGTATGACCCGTGTAAACGATTAGTGCTAGCTTGTGATGCATCTTCGTACGGGGTCGGCTATGTGTTTCAGCAAACCAATATATCAGGAAAACTTCAACCGGTTGCATACACATCTCGAAGCCTGCCTAAGGCTGAAAGAGCCTATAATATGGTCGAGAAAGAGGCATTAGCATGTGTATATGGGGTTAAGAAAATGCATCAATTTGGACTTCGGTTTGAGCTTGAAACCGACCACAAACCGCTCATTTAACTGTTTTCAGAAAACAAAGGTATAAACACCAATGCTTCGTCCCACATCCAAAGATGGGCACTAACATTGTCCGCCTATGACCATGTGATCCGCCACAGACCAGACACGGAGAACTGCGCTGATGCCTTCAGTCGGCTACCATTGCCCACTACCGGAGTGGAAAAGGCGCAGCCCGCAGACTTGCTTGTGGTCATGGATGCTTCTGAGAGCGAGGGCTTACCCGTCACTGCTTGCCAGATCAGGACCTGGACCAGCCAGGATCCTGTGCTATCACTTGTGAAAAGTTGCATCTTCAATGGGAGTTGGTCGGCCATTCCCAGGGAAATGCAATATGAAATTAAGCCGTTTCACCGACACAAAGTTGAAATGTCCATCTAGTCGGATTGTCTCTTATGGGGTTATCGCGTGGTTTTGCCAAAAAGAGGCAGGGAAAGGTTTATACGCGACCTACATAATACCCACCCAGGCATAGTCATGATGAAGGCTATTGCCAGGTCGCATGCTTGGTGGTCCGGCATTGACTTGAACTTAGAGTCATGCATAAACCAGTGCAACACATGCTCACAATTGAGCAATGCTCCAAGGAAGGCTCCATTGAGTCTGTGGTCATGGCCCTCCAAACCTTTTCCAGGATCCATGTAGATTTTGCTGGCCACTTTCTCGGAGAGATGTTTTTAATTGTAGTGGACGCTTACTCTGAATGGATTGAATGCGTAATCATATCATCCAGTACATCCACGGCCACTATTGAAAGCCTCCGGGCTATGTTCACCACCGATGGCTTGCCCGACATCCTTGTCAGTGACAATGGACCTTGTTTCATCAGCTCGGAATTCAACGAGTTTATGACCCGCAATGGCATCAAGCATGTCAGGTCTGCCTCGTTTAAGCCCGTATCCAACAATCAAGCGGAACGGGCAGACCAAACTATCAAGCAGAGCTTGAAATGCGTGACGGAAGGCTCCTTGCAGACCCGCTTATCTCGGGTTCTGCTCAGCTACCGAACGCGACCCCACTCACTCACTGGTTCCCCCTGCAGAATTGTTAATGAAGAGAGCACTGAAAACCAGGCTCTCCCTAGTCCACCCAGATCTAAATGATCATGTAGAAACCCGGCGTCACCGGCAAAACATGTACCACGATCACGCGGCTATATCACGTGACATTGATGTTAACGACCCTGTGTTTGTCCTGAATTATGGTCATAGTCCTAAATGGGTCACTGGCACTGTCTTGGCCAAGGAGGGGAATAGAGTGTTTACAGTCAAACTATTGAATGGACAAACGTGCAGAAAGCATTTGGATCAGACCAAACTGCAGTTCACCGACAACCAGGAAAAACCTGAAGAGGACATCACCATCATCGATCTACCAACACACACCCAACCAGCAATCGACCTCGCTGTCAATCAAGAGGATGAATCCATTACTCCCAACAGTCCTCCCAACAGCCGTGCCGCAGTGCAGCAATGGTCCGACCAACTCACCCAGGCCAGAGTTTGAACTCAGACGATCAACCAGGAAGTGTAGGGCCCCGGATCGTCTCAACTTGTGAATAATTTATATCAAAGACTTTTGGGGAGAGTGATGTTGTGTATGTAAACATTGTAACTGTGTAAGACTTGCCATCAGAGGGCACAACTGTTGGAGGCCAAGGGTCACCTGCACACCTCATGCAAGGAAGTGTCAAAGGTTATCTGCCATGCTGCTTAGGCACTCTGGAGTTGTATTAAAGAGCCTAAGGTCACATCAGTTTCAGCTCACAGTACTCAGTCATGTGGAGTTCTTCCATATTTAACACTTTTAATGTTTCCGCTGCCCAGCTCTGGCTCATTTGCCTGAAGGAGCTCCGAGTAGAGCACTTGCTTTGGGAGTCTCGTGTCTGGCATGCGAACTATGTGGCCTGCCCAGAGGAGCTGATTGAGTGTGGTCAGTGCTTCAATGCTGGGGATGTTAGCCTGGACGAGGACACTGATGTTGGTGCACCTGTCCTCCCAGGGGATTTGTAGAATCTTGCGGAGACATCGTTGGTGAAATTTCTCCAGCAACTTGAGGTGTCTGCTGTACATGGTCCATATCTCTGAGCCATACAGGAGGGCAAGTATTACTACAGCCCTGTAGACCATGAGCTTGGTGGCAGTTTTGGGGGCCTGGTCTTCAAACACTCTTTTCCTCAGGTGGCCGATCTGGAGGTGCACTGGAGGCGGTGTTGGATATCGTCGTCGATGCCTGCTTTTGTTGATAGCAGACTCCCGAGATATGGGAAGTGGTCCATGGTGTCCAGGGCCGTGCTGTGGATCTTGATGACTGGGGGGTAGTGCTGTGCGGTGAGGATAGGCTGGTGGAGGATTTTTGTCTTACGGCTGTTTAGCGTGAGGCCCATGCTTTCGTATGCCTCAGTAGTTGTCCACGTACTGTAGCTCAATGACAGAGGTTGGGGTAGTCTTGGACTTGGCCTGGAGGTTGAACAGGTTCCCACTCGTTCTGTAGTTTAGGTCAACTCAAGCGGGAAGCATCACCGGAGGTCGCCGATGGGTATTGTGGTGGGAAGCCTGAGGTAGGCCCGAATGGCCCGATCTCGTAGGATTCGCAGGCATGGGACTATGGTAAGGGGTAAGGGTTTGGGTTTACATGCTTAGGACCCCCTATTAGGGTCTATTTGGTTAGTGGAGGTTTAGACAGCGGGAGGGGACCTGTTGCGGGGTGGAAAGTTGCCGAGAGCTGTTGTGAGATGTTTGGAGCGGGAGAACTCCCGCCTCCTTCAGCGACGACTGGAGCTCTCCTTCCCCACTGGCAACCAGGCCTCTTCTCCTCCTCCAACATGTGGTGACTTCCATGGACGTGACTTAAAAAGAGTACTGTAGTATTAAAAACCTACTCCGGAGAAATCCGAGAGACATGTGGACAAATGGAATGTCATCATCATCATAGGCAGTCGCTCGGAATCGAGGAAGACTTGCTTCCGCTCTTAAAAAGAGTTCTTAGGTGGCTGTACAGTCCAATACAAGAACCACAGACTCTGTCACAGGTCGGACAGACAGTCATGAGGGAAAGGGTGGGTGGGACAGGTTTGCCACATGCTCTTTCCGATGCCTGCGCTTGTTTTCTGCATGCTCTAGGTGATGAGACTCAAGGTACCCTGCGCCCTCCCAGATGCACTTCCTCTACTTAGGTCGGTCTTTGACCAGGGACTCCCAGGTGTCAGTGGGGATATTGTACTTCATCAGGGAGGCTTTGAGGGTGTCCTTGTAATGTTTCCTCTGCCCACCTTTGGCTCGTTTGCCGTGAAGGAGTTCTGAGTAGAGCGCTTGCTTTGGGTATCTGGCATGCGAACAATGTGGCCTGCCCAGCGGGGCTGATCAAGTGTGGTCAGTGCTTCAATGCTGGGGATTTTGGCCTTGTCGGGAGGAGCTCCTCGGCCACAGGGAGAAGACAGTTGAGGAGGAATCTAGTGATGACTTTCCCAGTGGCTGATAGCAGGGAGATTCCTCTGTAGTTGCCGCAGTCGGACTTGTCCCCTTTTTTAAAGATGGTCACGATCACTGCCTCTCTGAAATCTCCTGGCATTCTCTCCTCCCTCCAGATGAGAGAGATGAGGTCATGTATTCGCGCCAACAGTGCCTCTCCGCCATACTTCAGTGCCTTAGCAGGGATTCCATCCGCTCCTGTAGCCTTGTTGTTTATAAACTGTCTTATGGTTTTTTCTACCTCATGCAGTGTTGGGGTTTTGCTGAGATGGTGGTGGGTAGCATGCTGTGGGATGGAGTTGAGAATAATCGGGTCAAAGGCAGAGTCTCGATTGAGGAGATCTTCGACGCATTCCTTCCAGCGGGCCCTGATTGCCTCGGTGTCCTTGATGATTATTTCCCCGTTCTTGGCCAGCAGTGGGGTGGGGCCTTTGGTGTTTGGACCGTAGGAGGCCTTGACTGCGATGAAGAATCCTCGCACATCATTGTTGTTCGCCAGCTGCTGTATTTCCTGTGCTTTCTCCATCCACCACCTGTTCTTTAGGTCCCGGGTTTTTTGTTGGACATCAGCCTTGAGCCGTCTGTAATGTTCCTTTGCTGCTCCCGAGTTGGGTTGTTGTTTAAGGCTCAGAAATGCCCTGCGCTTGCGATCTATTAGCTCTTGCATTTCCTGATTATTCTCATCAAACCAGTCCTGGTGTTTCCTGGTTGAGTGACCGAATGTCTCTTTGCAGGCACTGGTTATAGAGGCCTGAAGTGCAGACCAAGCATTGTGGGCATTCTGCATCTCAGGGTCATAAAGGTGCGCCAGGTTAGCTGTGAGGCACTGACTGTATAGGGCTCTATTAGCTGGGTCCTTAAGTGTCCTGGCATTGACTTTTTTGCGGCACTGCTTCTGCTGCCCCCTCCACTTTGGGGCTATCTTGATGTTGATGATGGATCGGATTAGACGGTGGTCCGTCCAGCAGTCACCAGCTCCTGTCATGGCGCAGGTGTTGCGCACATCCTTGCGATCCCTGGCTTGGACAATGACATAGTCGAGCAGGTGCCAGTGTTTGGAGTTAGGGTGTTGCCACGATGCCTTGTATTTGTCCCTCTGGCAGAACAAGGTGTTGGTGATGTGAAGGTCATATTCTAGACATTTTGTCAGGAGTAGGGTACTGATGGAGCTGGCTTTCCCTACCCACTCTCTGCCAATCTCGCCTCCCCAGAGGGCTGTGTCCTTGCCGACCCTGGCGTTGAAGTCAGTTTGTCATTCTCGGGGACGCAGGACAGGCATTTTTCGAGGTTGGAGTAAAAACCCTCTTTGGTCTCATCTGTTGCATCGAGTGCTGGGGCGTACGCACTGATGACAGTGATGCATTGATTCCGGGATAGGGTGAGTCGAAGAGTCATGAGACGTTCGTTAACCAATAGACCCTAATAAGGGGTCTTAAACACTTAAACCCTTACTTTAAACCCAACCCCACAAGTTCCGGCCTACCTCAGGCTTCCCACCACACCACCTATCGACAAATGGAATGGACAGTTCAACACAATGGCCAGTCAATAAAGCTGCCTATTGTAGTGAGATACAACAGGCCAACTCTCATGGGAAAAGACTGGTTGAGAAAGTTAACACTAGACTGGAAAAATGTCTTCAATGTAGATGCTTCAAAAAAGCGACTCAACACAATGCTGAACAAGTACGAAAGCATGTTCACAGACAGTCATGAGGGCATTACTGGGTATGATGCGCATATCCACAACAAGTCCAATGTGAAGCCTGTCTATTGTAAGGCAAGGCCAGTCCCCCATGTGTTGAAATTTCAGGTGGAGGACAAGCAATCGAAGCTCAGAGAGAAGTGCTAGTAAAAACTGAAAAAAATGAATGGGCTACCACGATTGTGATAGTGCCAAAAACAGGCAAAACTGCGTGGTGACTAAAAAGTTACTATCAACCAAGCAGTTGACGATGAGCAGTACCCATTACCTGCATCCCAAGATTTGTATGCAGCACTCTCTGGGTCAAAGGTTTTCTCCAAGCTTGACCTGTTGCACTCTTACGCTCATTGGAATGTTGACAAAGAGATTCAACAGTATTTCACCATCAACACACACAAGGGACTGTAGTCATACACCAAGCTGCCGTATGGTGCAAAGTCCTCTCCCATAAAGCTTCCAGGCTATGATGGATAAGATTTTTCAATGAGTTCCAAAATGATGTGCTGATCGCAACAAGCAGCGAGGATGTGTTCAATATCATGTTTCAAAAGCTGAATATCCACAATGTCAAATTGAAAAGTTGCAAATATGCTTTCATACAGCCCAAGGTTGTGTACCTTGGTCTGAAAGTTGATTCAAATGGCTTGCAACCAGTGAAGGAAAATGTTGAAGCTGTCATCAATGCTCTAAAGCCACAGAATGTGTCTGGGTTAAGATCTTTCCTTGGAATGGTCCAGTACTATGCATGTTTCTTACCTGAGTTAGCGACCATGTTAGTTTCATTGCATGAGCCCCTCAAGAAGAATGTTCAGTGGAAGTGGACGAAAGCGCAACAGGAAGGTTACGACACTTGTAAGAGAAGTCTCTCCAGCGATGCTCTACTTGTGCACTATGACAGGAGAGCACAAGGGACTGTACTCATACACCAAGCTGCCTTATGGTATAAAGTCTTCCCTCAAAAGCTTCCAGGCTACGATGTTAAGTTAGCATGTGATGCTTCCAGCTATGGTGTGGGCCCTGTCATAAGCCTGTAATGGATGACGGTCAAGAGAAACCAATCGCATTAACATTGCAACCCCTCACAAAGAGCGAAGGAAACTATGCTCAAATTGGAAAAGAAGCATTGGCCATAGCATTTGGAATCAAGAAATTCCAACAGTTCCTGATCAGCAGAATGTTCACCCTGATAACCAATCAAAAACCGCTCTTAGCAATATTGGGGCCCAAATCTGCCATCCCTGCAATGGCCACATCAAGAATACAAAGTTGGGCAATGTTGTTGTCATAATATAACTACAAAATTTAATATAGCACTTCAAAACAGAATGCAATTGCATGAGTACTCACGTGTTGGGAGTGGAGGTACAATTTCCACACTAGGTGCAGTTGACAAAGACTTTCCTGTGAATACAACAGAGATTGCAGATGAGACTCAGAAGTACTGAAAAGAGTATATGACAACACCTTGAATGGATGGACTAATCAGGGTTTGGACACACAATTGAAAGCATTCCATAACCGTCATACTGAATTGTCTTGTGAGCAAGGTTGTATCAAATTGGGAAACAGAGTGCTGGTATCTATTTCTTTGAAAGATGGAATTCTGGCCAAACTTCATGCTGAACATCCAGGGATCATCAGTATGAAATCAATTGCAAGAAGCTTTGTTTACTGGCCTGGATTGGACATGATCATGATCACATGGCCACTTGATCAGGAACACATACATGAGTTTGACTCAGTTAAGACATCAGTAACTGAATTATCAGGCTCCATCAAGTCTGAGATATAAACAGGGTAATCTTTGAGTTTGGAACCAAAACTAAACAGCCTGAAAATTGGTTCAACATCAAAACCTTCTGTAAGGAAATTAGGAAAGCTCCACAAACCTGTTATTAAACATGATTTGTAATTTATTTAAAAGAAAAACTGTTTTTGTTATGTGGTACATGTAGTGCTGAGAAAAGTGGGACCATAGTTTTGTTGTATTTCAGAGGGGAATACATACATTTTTTTTTAAAGGGAGAAAGCTGTGTAATGTATTATCACATGGTTTGTCACATGGTTTAGTATGAGCATGCTCAGTTCACTCTGCAGCAAGCACATGGACGAGCAACTCATCGTGTCTCTGTCCTTCATTTGTTCTACCCACATATATTACAAAAGGGATCTGATACTTTTTTGAGAGAATAATTCAGGTACAGGTTTTCAGCAGTGCATTTGAAACAATAGCCTATAAGAACCCATTGTACTCAGTTTACCACCGCAAATCCTGAATGGGTAGCAATTCAGCAGAAAATCCTTGATTTCTACTTGGAGAGAGGAATATTTTCACTTAGTGAGGCCTATTAAAAATGGTTCTAATTTTTGACTTCCTTTACCACTGTTCCTACCCCAAACTTTTAAAATTACATGCTGAAATCCACATGTTTGGATTACGTCCCATTCCATCTCAAGTTTTATCCACAAGCAGAAAGAGGATTTTTTTCACTTGAAGAATGTAAGTAAAATTAATATTCTATAACTTTGGCTGCAAATTTTTGGTGAATTTTTAAGGATCTTTGAGAATTCAGATGAATCTACAGGAATTCAATAAATATTATAGTTTTAACAGCCTGCCAAATTATTGTGTAACCTGTCTCAATGGCATATTACTCCTCTTCTGCATGCTTGCCCTTGAGTTATTAACTGCACAAATTACTTGACATCTAGATGTAGAGGAAGCCCAGTTGGAGAGTGGTGTACCCAGGAATTCCCTGTTTTGAATATCTGGCTAAGGCCCTGGAGTCCATCATAGTTTCTATTTGGTAATAAAGCAGAAGTCTTTAGCAAGGTTTCATTAGGAACAAAAAGATTAAATAAAAAGTACATGCAATTTTTTCACCTCTGAGGCTTAGACTGATGAGATGAAAAATGTCTCTGCTGTAGTTTAAATCCCATGTTAACCTATTAAGGGCTCCAACAACTTTTGTAAAGGCAAAAATAATACAACTATTTACTTATCACACAAAGGCCTAGTAATTCGTGGCCACCACAAGAGTTGCCTTGGGTTGATGGCCGCTGACAATGGTGGCAGCGGTGGAAGGGATATAATTCACGCTGGGAACTAAAGATTTTTCACCCAGCACTAACTCACCATGTAACAGGCATCGGTAGCGAAGTTGATGTTCAGAAGTGGCATTTCATCTTCCAACAGTCTTCGCAAGTGAGGCAATGACTTCACTAGGCATTGTGGGACATTCCTTCTGAATTAATAAAAATAAAAATGAAGTAAAAAAAAAATGACCATAGAGTTGGAGGAAGAAGCCCCTTATCGTGCAAGGGTCTACAGACAGCAGTTTTCCTTCATGGACCTTAAGGATGACCAATGTCTCCGCAGGCTGATTCAGGAAGGACATCTTCAGGGAGCTGTGCAATCAGACAAGGCTGAGGACAGCTCTAAGTGTCGCAACCAAAGTGACCATAGCACTAAATTTCTATGTCACTGGCTCGCTCCAATCTGCCACTGCAGACATTTCGAACATTTCTCAGTTCTCTGTCCCTCGCTCCATCCGTCAAGTTACGGATGCTTTCTATAAGAGAAAGGGCAAATGCATTTCTCTCTCGATAAGCAGGGAGAAGCAGATGGAGAGGCAGACCGGAGTTGTGCGCATTGCAGGCTTCCCCAGTGTTCAGGGCGCCATAGACTGCACCCACGTCGCATTGAGGGAGCCACAAACCAATGAGGAGATGTTCATCAACCAAAAGGGATTCCACTCCCTCAACGTGCAGCTGGTTTGTGACCACCAGTGCAAGATTATGGCTGTTGATGCCCGGTATCCTGGCAGCAGCCACTATGTCTTCATCCTCCGCCAGACCGGTGTGCCCGCCGTCTTTTCCGGGCCAAACCAAAATTGCGGCTGGCTGCTTGGTGACAAGGGCTACCCACTGTGCACTTGGCTGCTGACTCCCCTTTGCAACCCCGGGACTGCTGCGTTGCATGCCTACAATGACTCTCATTCAGCCACCAGGTGCATAATTGAGTGATGCATCGGGATCCTTAAGCAGAGGTGCCATTGCGTGGACTGCTCTGGTGGAGTGTTGCAGTACTCGCCTGAGCAGGTCTCCCTATTCATGGTCATCTGCTGCATGCTTCACAACCTGACAATCATGAGAGGCCAGCCGTTGGAGGATGAGCCAGCAGTAGCACCTGAGGAGGAGGCACAGGAGGTTGACAACCAAGCGCAGGAGGAGAATGAGGAGGAGGAGGAGGAGGAGAAAGAGAAGGATCAGGATGTGGATCGGCAGCCACCCAGGAGGTGTCGTCGCCATTCAAACCCTGCAAGGGAAGTGCAGACCTGTCTCATTGCTGTGTGTTTTCGATGAGTTAACGGCCACTTCACCCTTCATCTTTGCATTTCCATGGCCATCCCAATGAGCCATTTCACACCTCATTGCCTACAGTGAAATGATACACCTGCACAGATATGGGAACACAAAATCAAGTTACAGAATAAAGAAAGGTGCAAAAAACATACATAATCATTTCTCACCCTTGTGCATCTCCTTATAACCCCTCTCACACACGCCTATTCTGCTACTACGCCGCAGTGTTTTCCCTGTGGCTGCCTCATGGGTCTGGGAAGGCTGCTGCCTTTCATGTGCAGAAGCTACTGATGTCCTTCTAGGATGCCCTCAACCAGCTCTGGCCCTGGAAGGGCCGGCTGCAGACTGGTCAGCACTGTCCTCGGTGTATTCAGTCAGCCTTGGCTCGGGCGAATCCAAGCTTCTCAGCAATGGCGGGGTGACAGGTCTGGGTTCAGGACTGCTGTGATCCTGAGAGAGCACATCATCATCCTGGTCTGAGGAGACTGTGCCACTCCCCGGGGGCAACACATCACCATCGCCACCAATCTGCTGGAGCACAGGTCGGTGGCGTAACGCCACACCGGAAGTTCCCCTTTGGACCGGGGTGGACCCAGCCGCGATGGCAATAGTCAGGTCTCACGTGGTATTCAGCTGAGACTGCATGAGAGCAGCCACAGTCTCGAAGCCCCCAGAGAGGAAAGCAGTGAGACTCTCCGTGGCCTGTTGCCCAGCGTGCATGAGCATTCTGAGCTTCCAGGGCCGCAGCCATCCTATCCAAAGCAGCACTGATACGCTCGTTCCATTGCGCCTGTGTTGTAATGGCAGCTGCCATATCCCCAAAGAGTCGCGGCATCACAGCTGGATCACACTGTCCATCTGCGAGTCCACCATCGCCTGCACACTGGCAATAATGGGCTCCATGGTGTGCGCAGAGCTGTCGGCAATGCAGGAGGGGGACTCCTCCACACTCCTGACCAGTTGCGGCAGCCTCTCCGGCAGCCTTGTCACTGTCCCCAACATCTGCGTATGCATGGCTTCCAGCCTTCTTTCATAAACCCCAACATCGAAGGGCAGAACTAGCATGTGACCTTGACCCCCGGAGAGATGGCACCTGAGGTTCCTTTTTCCCCTTACCATGCTGCAGCCCGCTAGGCCCCGGTGCAACAACCAGTTCAGACACATCTCCTAAATCTAACTGATCGGACCGCGTACTCTCAGTATCTGAGCTGACTCACGTTACTGTAGAAAGCAGTGACACAGTGCTGCCAGCAGTGTCCCCTTCTTACTCCGCCTCATCGGACATCGCCCCAACATATAGAGTGTCCTCCAGGGTGTCGGCCAGGCTCGCGCTCCCAGTGGCCTCGAGGGTGTTGGCATTGCCATGGCTGCCAGTGTCCTCTTGGCAGTCGTCCAGGCTTTGGCTCCCAATGTCCTCATCAGCCTCCTCATGGCCACGACTGCCACTACCCTCAAGGCTGTCTTCCTGACATGGCCTCCCAATATCCTCATGCGCCTCTCCCTGGCCTCAACTCCCAGTGCCCTCAAGGCTATCGTTCAGGCTTGCCATCCCACTTGCATCAGCACTATGTCCCTGGCCTTGGCTCACACTCGGGCTCTCATCTGCAAGCATAAATGGCACAAGGTCTGCCGTGAGGGGGAGGTAGGGCATTAAAGCATGCAGGTTGCAACTTGCATATTATAATAGGCTCCTATTTGTTATGTTCTTATTAGCAAACGCATAGTAGGCGCTGGTGTTTTCAGGGAGAGATGGCATTAAAGAGAGGCCTTTACATACCCATGCTGCCCACAGTGGGATCAGCATGACCGGCAGCCACAGAGAAGACAACATGTGGGCCCACTAGTGTCTGGAACCTTTCTTGCAGAGAAGTGAGCTGCTGTATGTCAGCCTCATCACCACCAGTTGTAGGATTCACAAAATTCTGGGACCCCCTACTCAATGGACATGTGTCTGGAATTTAAAAGGGAACTGTGTTAGACTTTTGGAGGAGAAATGTGGACAGAAATATCTCACTATTAGGTGCCCTTGGACTAAACTAGGGCATTTTACATTGAGTTTGGACATTTTCAATTATATGCTGGGTCTACATAGGGAAATGGGATCCTTAAAGGGCTGCTAACCCACCTGGGAGGCACCTTAAAGGGCTGCTAACCCACCTGGGAGGCAGGACCCAGGGAGACATTAGCAATCTAACAAAATCCCACTTACCAGGGACCCAAATACATACATATTTTAATAGTTCTTAAAATGGATATACAGAAAAACTCTGGCATCAGCAAAACACACATTGGACAGTATCAAGACCTGATTACATTCTAACAGCACCATTCGAAAATCCCATCAACACCTTTGGGAATCTTGTATCATGCTAATGCTCAATCAGCCCACCAAAATTATCACAAAGGGATCACATTAGAGTTGATCAGCCTGCCAAAATGGCACAAAAGCAGTCATCAAAAATCAATTGTGCACCCGAGTTTTGGCGCGAAAGTCTAAGCAGCCTCTCAGGTACAACTGGGGGCCTTGCTGGTAGCTTGCGTGGTAACCTTTGGACTGAGGAAACACTTTTGAAGAAACGTATCCGAGAACACTCTGGAAAGCACTTGCACTCTGGCCTTTTGACTCTGGCTTTGAAACATCTAACTTGCCATTTCACTGCAATTTCAGAGCCTAACTTAGTTAGTGTACTGGTGGGAGGTGTTTTTTTTTCACTGTATAACCTCTGTACCCGTTGTGTATACGTTTTTCCCCTTTATCTGTATATTTTGTTATATGCTGTTAAGTTAATTAGTGTGGTGTTCTATTTCTAAATAAAATATATGTTCTTATACCAAACAGTAGACTGTCTACATCTCTCACATTCCCTAAATAATTCCAAGCCCTAGAACCAGGGAGTGAAACGATTCGAACCGTCAAGGTCAGAAAAGGCTGACAAACCCACCACCCCCTACATAATGGCAAGCCAAGTAGGAGTTTGGTACAAAGGATGTGAGGATGTAGACTCGATTCTGATGGAAAGAACAAAAATGGAGGAAAGAATCTCCGAATTTGTATTTAAGAAAGTAACTGTTACCAAAAAGTGGGTCATAAGCCTGTTATGGGCTGAGCGTCCAGAGGACACAGCTGCTAAGTGGACCGAGAGCAAGGACCATAAAAGGTCAATAGAAAAGGCTATTTGGTTGTTCTGCTACCAAAGACAGATCCAGTTGCTTGGTAAGAAGGTCAAGAAATTTGTAGCAGAGCTCCGGGAATCCGAAGAGCACTCAGCCGTAAGGGCTATGGCAGGGGAGAAAATGTTTGAGGAATTAACTAAACAAAAGCATAGCAGATTACAGCTAGAGGAATAAGCAGGACTATTTCCAATGCCAAGTAACAGAGGCAAAGGGGAATGAGCTAGCGCTGCGGGAGGAAAATGCCCGCCTGACAAAAGTAATAAGAGAACAAGAGGAGAGGATACGGGATGTGCAGGCAGCCTATAAAGTAGCCAGTAGCAAGGGCTTTGAGGTGGAGGATCACGGGCCCTGTGAGGCCAAGATAAAAAGTTTAATCCAGGCCCTATCTAATGCTAAGGGGATGGTTTGCCTGATAAGCCCAAGCGCTCCTAAGGGAAACATGCAGGAGCAAGGGAGAGTAGAGGGGGAGAGGGATAGAGTGGCAGAAAGGGGCGTCCAACCACCGCCTGTAGCCTTACCAAGGTTAAACCTGGCAGTACAGAGAGAGCGCGGCACCGAGGAAATACAAGGGGTGTGCCCAATCCGACAACAAAAGTATGGTGCCGGCAACAAGGGGCCCTCGAGAGCCAACTTGTAATCCCCATGGAACCTAGAAGCTCCGGGCAATGGTAGCTCATTTAGAAAAGTTAACCCCTCAAGGGGACCCCTCGGTCCATTTTATGGACATAGAGCAGGCAGCCGGTATAAATGGCTGCGATGAGGCCGAACAGGCTAAAATGCTGCTTTTCTCCTTGGATCGCAATGTACACCAGGTCCTGTCTGCAGATAGCAAGAAGGGGCAGAGCACATACGCTGCGATCCAAGAAGAGGTGTTAAAGGTTCTGGGTCTAAATAATGGATGTCCATTTTCCCGGGTCAAGAAAACCCTGTAACAGGCAGGAGAAACTCTACAGGCTTTCGCAGGCAGGCTGTGGCCCGTTTACGAGAGAGCATGTGGAGGAAATCTCGACAGGGAACACCTGAACCGAGAACCAACAGTTCACTGGCTTCGCAGCCTAATGGCTAACTGTCTGCCATGAGTAAAGGCTAAAGCCGAGCTGTGGTTCGACCACAGAGACCCCACTGCTAGCGAGGAGTCAGTGGTTCGACAGTTAACCCTGGCTTACCGGAATGGCAGAGGGACAGTTGAGGCCGCACAAAAAGGAAAGGCCCACGAGATCCGGCCCAGTAATTCCAGGAGAGAATGGCACCAGGAACGGGGGAGCCCTTCCGACTCAAAGAGTATGTGCTATGGGTGCGGAAAAAGTGGACACTGGCATAAGGATTGCTGAAATCCTTGGAAAGATAGGGCAGGAAAGGAATCCCCACCCTTAAAGGATTCCCCTGCCACAAAAGATTTAACAGCCCCGGCCCAAAAATCTGCATTTGTGGCACACAATCCCTCTGGCAGCTTCAATGAGATTGTGGCCGCGCTCCGAACTATGATAATGGGCTCAGGGAAGGTAGCTGTAGCAATCGGCGCAACCCCATTTGCTCCACCTAATCCTGATCCAGGACTAGAGCCAGCGCAGCCTGTATACCTGTGCCCTTTACAATATGATGAATGGAAACGGCCTTGCGTGAAGATGGAGGTGGAGAGAGTGAAAAGGAACTATCTGCTAGACATTGGACTTCCATCGTCTATACGGATAACCCAACCACCTTACCTCTGTCGAACGGAGTCCCGTATTCCTTGGTAGGATTCACAGGTAATGAGTAGGCTGGCTCATTCTGCATTCCGCTATCAATTGACCAAGGAGCACTCCACGGCAAGCAGACGTGTGTCCTAATGAAGTGGAAGAAAGAGGCAACAGGGATCCTAGGCGCAGATTTCATTATTGGCCACAAGGTCCTAGTGGCTCTTAGAAATCATTGTCTATGTGTTATGTATTCAACTATCATTGTAACCCATGTATAAGCTGACCTAAGTTGTACACCTTGAGAACATTGACCACTAGGGGTGAACTTGTGGAAGACACTCCTAACCTGCACTTTCAGGTATAAAAGGGGAAGCTCCACCCACCTTCATCAATTGAGGTCTTGGTAATAAAGGTAACTGGTCACAGAATGACCTTCTCTCAAGTATGGGCCTCGTATGTATTTATACTGTATAGTAAGGACGTATCATTGGCGAACCTGGTATCGGCACTTTCATGGGGGCCAAGGTAGTGATTCACATAAACCCGGACGCCAGGCCAGTACAGCACAAGGCCAGAGCGGTGCCGTACGTGATGAGGGAAAAGATAGAATGCGAATTGGACCGCCTGTTGAGGGAAGGCATCGTTTCGCCAGTCGAATTCAGTGACTAGGCGAGCCCGATTGTGCCGGTGCTCAAGGCAGATGGGTCGGTCCGGATATGTGGCGATTACAAGGCCACCATCAATTGCGTGTCACTCCAAGACCAGTACCCGCTACCGAGAGCGGAGGACCTCTTTGCAACGCTATCCGGTGGCAAACCTTTTTCAAAATTGGACCTGACCTCAGCTTACATGACCCAGGAGCTGGCGAGTGAATCGAAGAAGCTGACCACCATCATGACACACAAGGGGTTGTTTGAGTATAACAGATGTCCGGTCGGGATTCGTTCGACCGCCGCGATCTTTCAGCGAAATATGGAAAGCCTCCTCAAGTCGATTCCAAGGACGGTGGTTTTTCAAGACGACATCCTCATCACGGGTCGCGATACTGAAGAACACCTCCACAACCTGGAGGAGGTGCTACGCAGACTGGAATGGGTAGGGCTGCGACTGAAAAAGGTGAAGTGCGTCTTCTTAGCTCCAGAGGTAGAATTCCTGGGGAGGAGGGTAGCAGCAGACGGGATCAGACCTACTGCCTCCAAAACGGAAGCGATCCAGAGAGCACCCAGACCCCGTAACACGACGGAGCTGCATTCGTTCCTGGGGCTCCTGAACTATTTTGGTAACTTTCTTCCCAAATTGAGCACGCTGATAGAGCTACACGTGCTCTTACGCAAAGGTCGTGATTGGTTTTGGGGGGACAGCCCAAAGGGCTTTTGATAGAGCACGCAATTTCTTATGCTCCAACAAACTGTTAACGTTATATGACCCATGTAAGAAACTTGTTTTAACGTGCGATGCTTCGTCCGATGGGATCGGGTGTGTGTTGCAGCATGTCAATGCCCATGGTCAGTTACAGCCGGTAATTAGAGCGGGGAATAGGGTTTTGGTAGTTAAACTTACCAATGGACAAATCTGCCGCAAACACGTGGATCAAACTAAAACTAAAAGGAGGTTCAGCAACCCCATAAATGAAGCAGAGGAAGAACACGAAGTAGAGTTTACTTCACCACAGGTGACTGAACACCAGAACCAAGTGGAGGAGAGCCCAGTCACTGTGGGCAGTCCGGACAGGCCGGAGGCACCGCAAGCAGCAGACACTCAGGCCAGCGCCCAACAACCGGAGCCCCAACTCAGGCGCTCTACAAGGGAGCGTAAACCACCAGAGAGACTTAACCTGTGATCCCAATAAGACTTTGGGGGGGAGGTGATGTCATGTATTCAACTATCATTGTAACCCATGTATAAGCTGACCTAAGTTGTACACCTTGAGAACATTGACCACAAGGGGGTGAACTTGCGGGAGACACTCCTAACCTGGACTTTCAGGTATAAAAGGGGAAGCTCCACTCACCTTCATCACTTGAGGTCTTGGTAATAAAGGTAACTGGTCACAGAGTGACCTTCTCTCAAGTGTGGGCCTCGTATGCATTTATACTGTATTGTAAGGACGTATCACTATGGGGAACGGTGTGCACAGGGGAAGAGAAAGAAGTTGTAGTGATCCCGGGGATACAAGGCAAAGGGACCCTATGCACGGTAAAGCCAAAAGAAGACTATGACCTCGAGTTACTGGTAAGCAGTACCCTCAGAGAGTTTGTGTGGGCAAATCTCAGTGCATTCGCCACCCACAAGCATGATTGTGGAAGGGTAACAGGGGTCGAGGTTACTATAGATGGGGAATCCATGGCCAGGCTCCAAAAACAGTATAATTTCCCTAGGGAGGCGGAGGCAGACCTGGAGATTGCCCTGGTTCCCTAGTCACACAGGGAGTGTTGAGGCCGATAGCCACCCACGTGAACTTTGGCTGGTTAGGAAATCGGACAATTCGTGGAGAGCCACTGTGGATTACCGGGTCCTCAACCGCAATATCCCAGCCTGCGCGCCCACGGTCGCTGCATTCGCCGACCTAATTGGAAGCATACCGGCATTCGCGTGTACCTTCACGGTGCTGGATATCTCAAACGGTTTTTGGTCCATCCCGTTAAAGAGAGGGGACCAGTACAAATTTGCTTTTACCTTCAAGAGCCAACACATGGAACTGCCTTCCCCAGGGGTTTCATAACAGCCCTAGTATATTCCACCAATGCATGGCCAATTGTCTAAAACACTTCAGCAAGCCCCAGTATTTTGTACAATATGTGGATGACCTGCTCCTATTCACCGACAAGGGTGAGGAGCACTGCCCACTGCTGGCTGAACTGCTGGGACTGATAAAGGAAGAGGGTTTTAAAGTCAACCCAAAGAGGGTGCAGATCAGCCAACCAGAAGGAAAATTCCTGGGGCTGACTGTGCGCGCAGGCGAGAGGGCTATAGATAAGGCCAGGAGTGAAGCAATGCAGGAATTGCCAGTCCGTCGTTCTGTTACTGGAGTAAGATCTTTCCTAGGGCTTACCGGTTACTGCAGGGATTTCATTGAGGACTACCCAGCCACAGCAGCCCTCCTACTCCGAATCCTTCACAAAGGAATGGAGTGGGACTGGGATAAAAGCTGCGAGGAGGCGTTCAAATAAAAAAAAAACCTGCAAACCACGCCAGCTTTGGGGGCTATTGATGGGGATGAGGAGTTTTTCCTGGAGGTAGCAGCCAGTGGGGATAGCTTGAGCGCAGTGCTGCTTCAGGAGCGACATGGTCAGCTCAGACCGGTGGTCTACTCCTCCAGGGTCCTCACAGATGTGGAGAAGGCATACTCCAACTGTGAGAGACACCTCCTTGCCACTCATTGAGCGGTAAAAAGATCCCTTATCTTTACAGGGGAGTTTTCCAATTACGCTCCTCACCCATCACACGCCCACTCAAATGCTCCTCGATGGGAGAATTAAAGACGGGACAGTGAGCAGTGCCTGCATTGCTCGCTGGACCCTACTTCTCTCCCAAATGGACTTAAAGGTGAAAGGTCTTTGCGAGCCTAGACTAGTGGCCAACATGATCTACTCAGGGGTGGCCCATAGGTGTTCCATAGAAAGGGTATGGGACGTCGATGTAAGATTTCGGGCCGGAATACAAGCCACAGGCCGCGAAATCTATGTTGGCGGCTCCAGCACAGTGTCGGCAGGCGAGCGACTCACGGGCTGCGGGATCTATGACCCACGGGCAGGCATTGCCCTGGCAATTAAGCTCCCGATCACCATGAGCACCCAGCATGCCGAACTGTCGGCGGTGGTGTACATTGTGACCCACCCCGGGGAGTTCCCTACCCCATACACAATTTGTTCAGATAGCATGTTTACCTGCAATTCGTGTACAGAATACCTGGCCATCTGATCCTGTCGCAGGTATACATCTGCGGATGTGAAACCCCTAGCAACCAAACCGTTGCTGGAGAGAATCATGTGGGCTATAGGCAGTGAAGGGCAGGTGTATATACATAAGGTAAAGGTCCACTCAAAGGCTGAACCTCATGGGGAGGGTAATCAGTGGGTAGACACCCTAGCTAAAGAGGGTGCTCATATGGGCAGTTTCTGGGACCTGTGACAGCAATTAGGGGCAGAGACAGGACACAAGAGAGTGTAGGGGTAGCATTGGCCCCGGACCTTAAAACGGTTCAGGCGCAGGACCCCGCCCTGAGATCTGTCTTGAGTTTGCTAGCCAAGGGGGAGAAAGTAGAGGGTCCGTACGGCGCAGCTAAAGTGGCTGTAAAGGAAGGCATGTTGTTCCTTGGGGATCAGTGGATTGTTCCGCAGCAGCACCAAAGGGAATTCCTCCAACTGGCCCACGAGAGTCCAGGAGCCGGACACCCCAGACCTGAGACCACCTGGCAATGGGTGGAACAGGCAGGGTGGTGGCCGGGACTCAGGGAGGATGTCCAGCAGTTTTGGTCGGAGTGTTTGGTGTATGCAGCCAACAACCCTGACCCCAAGAAAAGGAAGGTGTCCATGGGGCATATCACAAGGGTAGAGGGACCATGACAGTCGATTCAGATCGACTACATCGAGCCCTTACCCACCGCCCATGGAGGATACAAATACTGTCTGGTTTTGGTAGATGTTTTCTCCAAATGGGTGGAAGCCTTCCCGTGCCGCACAGCGACCGCACTAGGGACAGCTAGAATTTTAGTTAGGGAAGTGTTCTCCCGGTGGGGACTTCCACAGTATGTGGAGTCCGACCAAGGAAGTCATTTTACCGGGAAGGTGATGCAGGCCACCCTTAAATTGCTCAGCATCGAGGGGAAATGGCATGTCGCCCACAACCCGCAGTCATTGGGACCTGTGGAGCGACTGAATCGGACTATAACGGAGAGGCTGCAAAAGGAGATGGGAGACTCACCCAAGGCATGGGTGGAGGTCTTGCCGTTGGTCCGAATGGGGGTCCGGGCCAGCCCGTCGAAAAGCATGGGATATTCCCTGCATGAGCTTATGACTGGCCAGATCATGCGAATTCCCACCCTTGTGCTAGCCCCGGTGCTTACTGAGGGCCAACTCAGGGAAGTGAGCTGGGACAGCTTCACTAAGAATCTATTTGAGCACCTCAACCAGATTCACTGGCAGGCTGCTGGTAACATGGGGAGGCAGCATAGAAGTAACCGATTGCTATTGGAACCACATAGACACCACGAATGGGCGGTAGGGGATCAGGTAATGGTAAGGAACTTCGCGCGGGTAGGGGTTTTTGAAGCACTGTACATGGGGCCATACAATATTGTTGCTAAAGCAAGCCCCATGGTGTACGCTGTCAAATTGCCCCGCCGCACAAAATGGTTCCACATCAACCAGTGCAAGCTGTACAACCTAGGTTCAGCTATGCACAAAGGGCAGCCGGGAGGGGTGAGCCGTCCTCAGGTCAAGGGCCCCAAGCCGGCAGCCTCCGACTGTGGGGGAACCGCAGGGGTACTGGGGGCAGACTCACAGGCTGTACAATTAGGGGCCGTGAGCTGCATTACTGGAGGGGCTGTCCCACCTATAGTTTTGGATTCGTACAAGCCCCAGGTACTTGAAGGCCTCTTAGAAGGACATTCTGCACCCCGCAGCCCAGGTTCCCATGGTCCCCTATGCTATGATAAAGACTGCTCTGTCCCGATAATTCACCTCAGTACCCCTTTCCTGCATTCTCTTCATACCCCTTGATCCCTTTAGCCATAAGGGACATATCTAACTCCCTCTTGAATATATCCAATGAACTGGCATCAACAACTCACTGCGGTAGGGAATTCCACAGATTAACAACTCTCTGAGTGAAGAAGTTTCTCTTCATCTCAGTCCTAAATGACTTACCCCTTATCATTAGACTATGTCCCATGGTTCAGGACTTCCCCAACATCGGAACATTCTTCCTGCATCTAACCTGTCCAGTCCCGTCAGAATTTTATATGTTTCTATGAGATCCCCTCACATCCTTCTAAACTCCAGTGAATACAGGCCCAGTCGATCCAGTCTCTCCTCATATGTCAGTCCTGCCATCCCAGGAATCAGTCTGCTGAACCTTCGCTGCACTCCCTCAATAGCAAGAACATCCTTCCTCAGATTAGGATACCAAAACTGTACACAATATTCCGGTTGAGGCTTCACTAAGGCCCTGTTCAACTGCAGTAAGTCCTCCCTGCTCCTATACTCGAATCCCCTAGCTATAAAGGCCAACATACCATTTGCGTTCTTCACCGCCTGCTGTACCTGCATGTCAACTTTCAATGATGTACCATGACACCCAGGTCTCGTTGCACCTCCCCTTTTCCTAATCTGCCGCCATTCAGATAATATTCTGTCTTCGTGTCTTTGCCACCAAAGTGGATAACGTCACATTTATCCACATTATGCTGCATCGGCCATGTGTTTGCCCACTCACCTAACCTGTCCAAGTCACCCTGCAGCCTTTTTGTGTCCACCTCACAGCTCACATCGCCGCCCAGCTTAGTGTCATCTGCAAACTTGGAGATATTACACTCAATTCCCTCATCCAAACCATTAATGTATATTGTAAATAGCTGGGGTCCCAGCACTGAGCCCTGCGGCACCCCACTAGTCACTGCCTGCCATTCATAAAAGACCCGTTTATCCCAACTCTCTGCTTCCTGTCTGCCAACCAGTTCTCTATCCATGTCAGTACATTATCCCCAATACTATGTGCTTTAATTTTGCACACCAATCTCTTGTGTGGGACTTTGCCAAAAGCCTTTTGAAAGTCCAAATACACCACATCCACTGGTTCTCCCTTGTCCACTCTACCAGTTACATCCTCAAAAAATTCTAGAAGATTTGTCAAGCAGGATTTATCTTTCATAAATCCATGCTGACTTGGACCGATCCCGTCACTGCTTTCCAAATGTGCTGCTATTTCATCTTTAATAATTGATTCCAACATTTTCCCCACTACTGATGTCAGGCTAGAATTATCCATTTTCTCTCTCCCTCCTTTCTTAAAAAGTGGTGACTCTGCAGTCCATAGGAACCGATCCAGAGTTGATAGACTGATGATGATGATCACCAATGCATCCACTATTTCTAGGGCCACTTCCTTAAGTACTCTGGGATGCAGACTACCTGGCCCTGGGGATTTATCGGCGTTCAATCCCATCAATTTTCCTCACACAATTTCCTGCCGAATAAGGATTTAGTTCAGTTCCTCCTTCTCACTAGATCTAGTATTTCCGAAGATTATTTGTGTCTTCCTTCGTGAAGATAGAACCAAAGTCTTTGTTTAACTGGTCAGCCATTTCTTTGTTCCCCATTATAAATTCACCTGAATCTGACTGCAAGGAACCTATGTTTGTTATCACTAATCTTTTTCTCTTCACATATCTATAGAAGCTTTTGCAGTCAATTTTTATGTTCCCAGCAAGCTTCCTCTTATACTCTATTTTCCCACTCCGAATAAAACCCTTTGTCTTCCTCTGCTCTATTATAAAATTCTCCCAGTCCTCAGGCTTGCTGCTTTTTCGAGCCAATTTATATGCCTCTTCCTTGGATTTAACACGATCTTTAATTTCCCTTGTTAGCCACGGTTGAGCCATCTTCCTCGTTTTATTTTTACTCCAGACAGTGATGTACAATTGTTGAAGTTCATTCATGTGATCTTTAAATGTTTGCCATTGCCTATCCACCGTCAAACCTTTAAGTAACACTCGCCAGTCTATTCGAGCCAATTCATGTCTCATACCATCGAAGTTACCTTTCCTTAAGTTCAGGACTCTAGTCTCTGAATTAACTGTGTCACTCTCCAATTAATAAAGAATTCTACCATATTATGGTCACTCTTCCCCAAGGGGCCGCGCACAACAAGATTGCTAATTAGTCCTTTCTCATTACACATCACCCAGGCCTGCAGTGCCCGACTGTAGGGAACCGGCAGGGGAGGCAGCAGCCCCACCGGTCGTAGCCTCTGAAGGGAACAAGCCCACAGCAGAGGTAACCAGCCCCACCAGGCACTGAACCTGATTATGGGAAGCCTGTGGGGGAAGTACCAGCTCCACCGAACATAGGTTCTGTAGGGGAGGACGAAAACCCCCTCATTTTACCCAGGAGGAAAAGGGCTGTGGGATCTGTCTGTGCTGCAATGTGAAATTGAAACCGAGACGGTTTGACCTTGGCAGAGCAGTGATTGGACGGGGGAGGACACCGGAGGGCCAATGGTGGGACAGAATCAGCCCGAAGCATGGGGCTTTCAAGCCAATGGGAGAGCACTTGCTCGAAAACTGTGGGACTGACTCATCGCCATTATCGGGCTATTGTCTTCCCCATGTTTACACTATGGAAGGAAATTATGCAGACCTTCAGAAAACTAGGGAACCCAAAACAAACCAAGGGCCTACACAACGGCTACAGGAGGCCAACCCAATCAACACCTACTCAAACCTTGAGTAGGTTAGAAAACCTGAATTGGAGGAAAATTATGCAAACCTTCAGAAACTAAGGAACCCAAAACAACCCAAGGGCCTACACAATGACTACAGGAGGCCAACGCAATCAACACCTACTCAAACCTTGAGTAGGTTAACATCAGTGGAAAAAACCCGCAATAATCTAAAACTGCTGCATTTTTCAAAATCACAAAGCCCACCAATGGGAAGGATCGATTTCAGCAGGAGAGGCGGACTGGATAATCTGGCTATAAAAAGGGGTTTCTGACGCATTGTGTGCGGTTCCCTGCTCTCGTGATCCAACAACCAGCAAGCCTCTCGACACTGAAGGAAAACCAATGTCCGAAGATACCGAAGATAGAAGAAACAAACCACCAGACTGCAGAAGGCACAGTAGTGAGTATAACCTCTAGTCCCCAGAACTCCCAACTCAGTTAGGCCAGGAAATGTGGGAGGTTGGGCATTGTACTGCTAAACTTGTGTAAAGATTTTCGTTGTGTCCGTTTAATGGGATTTAGGGGGATTGTTTTGTTGGTGTATTGCTGTTTGTTGAGATACACCTTGTCAAATAAATTGGAAGCCTAAGTTCCTCTTGGAATCACCTTGTCTCAGTTCTATTGTATTACATCTCCTGATCATGAGTCTTATGTCAGAACAGTGTAAGGGAAGCTAGGATCGCCTCGAAAATGCTCAACTGTGTGTCACAGGCTAGGGAAGAAGGGGTTAGGAGTGTTTGACACTCACAGGCTAGGCATAAGCTGTGGGGATGCACGAGTCTCAAAACCCCCTTCATAATCTGTGGACACAGTCTCTCCAGGGGTGCTCTTGCAGCACTCAGAATACCTCACAGGCCAGGCATAAGCTGTGAGGGCAGAAGCCCAGAGAGAGATACCCAAGGCACAACAACACTCCCCCAGAACCTCTTACAGAACATGGTGACCGCGGCAGGACATAAGCAAACAGGAGATGTTAATATAACAGATGAGGTGATAAGAGAGGAAACTAAAATGGAGGAGAGAATTTCCTCATATATTTTTGGCAAGGTGAACCTCACCAAATCTTGGGTGCAAGCTCTCACTCGGGCAGAGCGCCCAGTGGATGCTGCTGCCCAGTGGACAACAGGGAAGGACCACAACCGCAGGGTGGAAAAGGCCATTTGCCTTATTTGCTTCACCCGCCAAGTCCGAAAGCTCGATCAGCGGGTGAAGGACTTGGAACAGAGTCTTCAGAAATCAGAGGAGCTCTCTGCTATCCGGGCTGCGGTTGGGGACAACCTGCTGGCCGAATTAGCTGAGGAGCAGCAAGGGAACCGGCAGTTGGAGGAGACCTTCCGAAATAGCCGGGACTCTCTTCAGTGTCAGGTCACTGAGGCCAAGGGTAGTGAGGGGTCCCTCCGAGAACGGAACTCTCGGTACGCCCAGAACATTTGGGAACGAGAGAATAAATTAAAAGACGTACAGGCAGCCTATAAAGTGACCAGTAGCAGTGAGTTTGCAGATCACGGTACCTGCCAGGAGAGGAATAAAACTCTCACCCATGCTCTATCCCAGGCAAAGGGGATGGTCGCCCTGATAGGACCTGGAGGGTCCACAGGGGACAAAGGAGAGTACTGGGGGGTAGAGGAGAATCTAAAGGCAAGAGACGCCCGACCACCTCTTGAGGCACCGGTGGTTTGTCCGGTGGGGTACCAGGAGGAGCGGGGCGCGCAGGTAGTACCATACCCAGGGCTGGGGGCAGGACAAATGTGTCCCGCTCGGCAGCAGGGATGTGAGCCTCCCGCCGAGGGTCAGTATGGTGGGACAGCCGGAGGTAGAGGGGTCAGCGCAGAAAGATCCTGAACCAGGGCGGATGTGCCCGGTCAGGCAGCGCAAGTACGGTCTTCCACAGGGAGGTGGCCAAGGTCAGGGAGCACTGGAGAGCGACTTTATTATTCCCCATGGAGTTCAGTCACTCAGGGACATGGTAGCCCATTTGGCCAAACTCACTCGCAGCGGGGACCCGTCTATCCACTTCATGGAGGTGATGCAGGCAGCGGAAATTAATGGCTGCGACGAGGAAGAGACAGCCAAGCTTCTGCTCTTCTCTCTGGACAGCAAATTGTACCAGGCCCTACAGGCAGAATGCCGGAGGGGGCAGCGCACATTTACTGAGGTCCAGAGGGCCGTCCTTGATGCTATGGGCTTCGATGACGGCAGTCCTTTCGAACGGGTCGAAAGGACAAGGCAGCTCGCAGGGGATACCCCGCAGGCGTTTGCGGACAGGCTGTGGGTGGTATACCACGCAGCCTGTGGAGAGCTCCTCGACCGGGCGAATCTTTCCGCGGTACAGACTGGCCGCTGGCTGAGGATGCTGGTGGCAAACTGCTTGCTCTGGCTCAAGGCCAGGGCAGAACTGTGGTTCGATTCCCGGGACCCCAACCTCAACGAGGAAGCAGTGGTCAGGCAACTGGCACTGGTCCAACGAAATGGAGGAGGGAAGGAGGAGAAAACCTCCAAAGGTCAGGTAAATGAAGTAAAACCCAACTCAATTCCCAAAAGAGAATGGCACCAGGAGGGTAGCCGCTCGTCTGATAAGGAGGGAGTGTGCTACGGGTGCGGGAAAGCTGGGCACTTTAAAAGGGATTGCAGGAGCCCAGTAAAGGGATATGGGGGGCGAAGTCCTTCAGGAGCCGCCCAGAGTGGGGGAAGTGGAGGGAGCTCCTCACCATCCCTTGACGAGATAGTAGCTGCAGTGAGGACAGCACTGGAGGGGACTGGGAAGGTAGCCACGGCAACAGGCAGGGAAGCACCAGCAACCCTGCCAGTACAGAGGCCGTGACTAGCCCAGACCCAGCCTGCATACCTGTGCCCACTAGAATACGACCCCTGGGGACGACCCTGGGTCAAGATGGAGGTTGAGGGTGTATTGGGTACTTACCTTTTGGACACTGGTGCTTCCAGCACGATAGTCCATTCGGAGGACCCCGCAACCTCACCTCTATCAAACGGGGTGCCGTATCAACTAGTTGGGTTCACAGGAAATGAGAAGGCTGGGTTTTTCTCAGTCCCACTCACAGTTCGTTTAGGAGCACTCCAAATACAATAGAAGTGCGTCCTGATGAACTGGGAGCAGGTGGGAAAAGGGATCTTGGGGGCTGATTTCATCATCGTTCGCCAGATCCTAGTAGACTTGAGGAATCACTGTCTATGGGCACAGTGGGCACGGGAGCAGAGGGAGAAGTCATGGTTATTGATAAGAAACAGGGAAAAGGGACTCTGTGTGCAATGAAGCCAAAAGGGGGTTACGACCTGGAGGTTCTGGTCGGTAACACCCCGGCCGAGTACCGGGCCGATGTGCAAGCAAATCTTGCAGCATTTGCCACCCATAAACACAATTGTGGGAGAGTCACAGGAGTGGAGGTTCGAATAGATGGGGATCCCATGTCCCGCCCGCAAAAGCAGTATGGCTTTCCTCGAGAGGCAGAAGCAGACTTGGAGACAGCTTTAAGCTCGCTTGTCGAGCAGGGTGTTTTGAGACCCATAGCCACCCATATCAACTCACTGCTTTGGCCGGTTAGGAAACCGGACAATTCTTGGAGGGCTACGGTGGATTATAGGGTGCTCAATAAAAACATCCCAGCTTGTGCCCCCACAGTAGTGGCGGTTGCGGATCTGATAGGGGAAATCCCTGCATCCGCAACCACGTTCACAGTGTTGGACATATCCAACGGGTTCTGGTCTATCCCTGTACGGAGGGAAGACCAGTACAAGTTTGCCTTCACCTTCCGGGAACAGCAGTATACATGCAGCTGCCTCCCACAGGGCTTTCATAATAGTCCCAGCATCTTTCACCAATGCATGGCGAACTGCTTAAAAGGCTTCAGTCAACCACACCAGCTGGTCTAGTATGTGGACGACCTGTTGTTGTTCACAGACAGCAGTGAGGAACATGGTCCACTGCTGGCCGAACTGCTGGTCTTACTGAAGGAAGGGGGTTTTAAAGTTAACCCCAAGAAAGCCCAGATAGGTCTAGGAGAAGTAAAATTCCTGGGCCTGACGATAAGGGCAGGAGAAAGGGCCATTGATGAAGCTAGAAGAAAGGCAGTGCAGGAACTCCCTGTCCCTAGGGATGTGTCGGGGGTAAGGTCTTTCCTGGGAATCACTGGCTACTGTAGGGACTTCATCGAGGACTATGCAGCCACTGCCGCCCCTCTGCTCAGACTCCTACATAAGGGGGTCATGTGGGAATGGGACGAGGGCTGTGAGGCAGCATTTGTCCGTCTTAAGAGAGATCTGCAGGTAGCACCAGCCCGAGGGGCAATTGATGGGGGGGAGGAATTCTTCCTGGAGGTGGCAGCCAGTGGCGACAGCTTAAGTGCAGTGTTGCTCCAGGGACGAAACGGTCAGCTGAGACCAGTGGTGTACTCCTCCAGGGTCCTCATGGAGGTAGAAAAGGGATACTCCAATTGTGAGAGGCACTTGCTTGCCACCCACTGGGCAGTAAAGAGAGCTCAGATCTTAACCGGAGTATCCCCCATTACACTCCTCACCCATCATACCCCGACACAGATGCTGTTGGACGGGAGGATTAAGGACGGGACAGTGAGCAGTGCTAGAATCACTCGTTGGACCCTTCTCCTCTCCCAAATGACTTTAAAGGTCAAGGGCCTCTGCGAGCCCAGGCTCGCAGCAAATTTAATTTATCCAGGGCAGCCGCATAGATGCTCTGTGGAGGGGGTATGGGTCATTAACTTTGGATTTCGGGCAGGGATACACCCCACAGGCCGCGAGATCTACATTGATGGCTCCAGTTCAGTGTCCGCGGGTACAAGACTCACGGGCTGCGGAGTTTGGGATCCCAAGGCAGGGATTGCCTTGGTTCTTAAACTCCCATGCACCCTGAGCGCCCAGCAGGCGGAACTCTCGGCGGTGATGTATGTGGTCACAAACCCCGAGGAATTCCCTACCCCATACACGATTTGCTTGGACAGCATGTTCACTTGCAATTCGTGTACAGAGTATCTGGGGATTTGGTCACGCCGGGGGTACACCTCTGCGGATGGGAAGCCCCTTGTGACCAAACCCCTGCTAGAAAAGATCGTGGCTGCAGTGGGAGAAACCAGGGATGTATATATCCATAAGGTAAAGGCCCACTCCAAAACTGAGCCATGGGGGGAAGGTAACCAGCAGGCAGACCTGCTGGCAAGGGAAGGTGCTCGTACAGGTCGCCCATGAGACCCATACGAGGCAGGCAGGATAGCAGCAGCAAGAAGCAAGCCAGGGACACAAGGGAGCGTAGGGGCGGCTGCGGCCCCGGACCTTAAAGTAGTCCAGATGCAGGATCCGGTCCTGAAGGCTGCCTTGGCTGCTATCAAAAAGGCGGAAAAGGCGGAAGGCGCATACAGTGCTGCAGATTATGCTGTGCGGGAAGGCATGTTGTTTAAAGGGGACAAATGGGTAGTGCCGCCACAACACCAGAGGGAATTCCTTCAGCTGGCCCATGAGGGTCCAGGTGCGGGACACCCCGGGCCGGAATCTACCTGGCAACGGGTAGAAAAGGCAGGTGGTGGCCAGGCCTCCGGGAAGACGTCCGTGACTTCTGTGCGGGCTGTCTGGTTTGCGCTGCAAACAACCCAGACCCTCAGAAAAGGAAGGTGTCTATGGGACACGTCAGGCGGGTAGAGGGACCATGGCAGTCGATCCAGATCGACTACATTGGACCCCTACCGGTCGTCCAGGGAGGTTATAAATACTGCCTCGTCCTGGTGGATGTGTTTTCCAAGTGGGTGGAAGCCTTCCCTTGCCGAACAGCTACCACGATGGGGACGGCAAAAATCCTGGTGAGGGAGGTGTTCTCTCGGTGGGATCTACCTCAAATCATGGAGTCCAACCGGGGAAGCCACTTCACCGGCCAGGTAATGCAGGCCACCCTAAATGTGCTGGGGATAAGAGCCAAATGGCATGTCGCCTACAATCCTCAGTCCTCAGGCCCCGTAGAATGCCTGAACCAGACCCTAAAGGAAAGGTTGCGCAAGGAGATCGGAGACTCACCGAACAAGTGGGTGGAGGTCTTACCGTTGGTCCTCATGGGAATCCGGGCCAGTCAGTCAAAGAGCACAGGGTACTCACCCCATGAGCTGATGACAGGCCGGATCATGAGAACCCCAGTGCATGTGTTGGCGCCGGTTCTCACCGAAGGGCAGCTTCGAGCGGTGAACCGGGACCGCTTCGTCAGGAATCTGTTTGAACAGCTTCAACAGATTCACTGGCAGGCGGCAAACAACATGGGTAAACAGCACCGTGACAATCGGCTGCTGCTGGAACCCCGCAGTCACCATGATTGGGAGGTGGGCGACCAGGTGATGGTGAGAAGCTTCGCCCGGGTCGGGGTATTTGAACCACTGTATATGGGACCATACAGCATAGTCGACAAGGCTAGCCCTATGGTCTATGTGGTTCAATTGCCTCGCCGGGTGAAGTGGTATCACATTAATCAGTGTAAATTGTTTGACCCCAAAAGAGGTAAAAAACAGAGGGGACGAGCAAGGGAAGGGAATCAGGCACTGGGGGAAGAACAGGCCCCGGGTGGATTTGGAGGCTCCGGAGGAGGCAGCAGGCTCCGAAGCTCTACAGCCAGGGCTGGTTCACTGCTCAAGTAAGGCTATCCCACCACTGGGTAGAGGTTCCCAGCCCACTAACAGAAGTAGGGAGAAAGGCTCTACCATTAGCAAGGTCCGAGGGGAAACTGAACCTCCCATGGTGGATCAGCTGGGGCTAGCCCAAGAGGTGGAGGAGATAGCATTGCAGCCCATAATGTGGGACTCTGCACCGACAGTAAGGAGGAGTGACAGAGTGCCACAGCCCCCTGTTTACTTAACTCCCTACCCTAGACCGAGAAGGTGAAAGACAACAGGGAGGGTGCTCTGTTGCGCTAGCAAGGGTCTCCCACTGATTTTCCGGGGCTCGGAAGGGCCTTGGAGGGCAGCACAAGACTCATTAAGGGGGACTATACGAGCCCCTCAGCGGAGGGCATCCTGGTCCCCAGGGTACGGTCAGCCGAGTGGTCGACGACGCCTGTACAATGACAGGATGTAGCCTGGCCACCCGGGGACATGTGGCGGTGTATATATTTTCCCTTCCTGTTTTGTTACTTTGTGTTGTGTGCAAATGTGTTTAGGTAAGGCAGTGACAGTTGGGTACAGCATTTTTGTGTTTGGAACATGTTACGTGGGCTGAGCCTGGAGAGCCATGTTCTTCTTGCCTTTCAGATGTCAACACCTCCCTACTGGACGTTAGTGATGCTGGTATCGCTAAGGATCTGCACCGGGCAACGAGGGGACACCGAGGACTCCCTGGTTTTCAGATGCTCCGGGGGCAGAGCGCCAACAGTGACCACAGGAGAAGGGACTCTGGCGGCGGATGGCCGGGTCACCTACTCCCACAAGGGGAGATGGCCTGGGTGGTTGGGATCGAACGCCACCAAATATTCCAACCATAAGGACTTTACCTACGGAGAGGCCTCCATCCCCTGCCCGGAGATCACTGTGGCCACTTCCAGAGCAAGAGTGACAGAAGGCAGGAAGGTATGCCTAACTTGCCAAGGGGACATACCTCTGGGATGGTGGTGGTGGCTCAGAAAGCTCAAGAGGGACGTAGGAGAGTGAGACTTGGACTGGGAACATCTGGATAATGATACCTACCGAACCATCATGGGGCCATCTGGCGGGGTTACGGTGTGCTGGGAGAAATGGGGGCGTTCCTACGACCAGCACCCCTGTACCGAGTGGAGAATGTGGGAGTCATTCGTGGAGGGATGCATGTTCGATTCCAAGAGGTCCCACCTTATGTCACAATGTGGGATAACACTGTGACAGGTACAGACCTCTCGGGTTGTCTGAGCAGGGGAGCACAGGTAATCCTGTGCCCCCAGCACTTGAATGCTTTTTCAAGGCCACAATGCGGGTTCAGCACTGATGGTGCAGAGCCTATCAATTGCACAATGGAGGTAAGGGCCCCTAACTACAAGCCTCCACAGGTAGCATATGTAGGCGGTGGGACATATTGTGTCACCACAAGTGCCCAACGGTATGAACACGGACCAGGAAGGTGGTGTCCAATACCGTACAGCAGCTTTTGCTTTAATCCCAGGGCAGAGGTTCAAGTGGCACACACCAGAATCACACCCATCCCTGAACCTTCCATGATTCACCTCACGGTACAAAACAACCTCAGCCACCTACAACAATATGTCACCCATTTTGGCTATCCCATTGCCCCACTACCTGAGAAACTTACAGCCCTCCTCCAGGCAGTGGATTTGTCTCAAAAACATTTTTACACCATGGAGCAGAAAACTGAAATTATAGCAGGTGAGATTGCCCAGATTAAACCCCCAGCATGGTGGGATTTGGGGATACAGGCAGACATACCTGCGTGGATCTGGGTGGGATCGCATGCCTTAGTAATCGTCCAACTCCTGATTGTAGCTTATCTGCTAGTTACAAGCTGTAAGCTCAGGAGAAAAAGAAAAAGAAAGCAGTTCCTCAGACTACTACAGAGACAGGAGAGCCGTTGCTAAACACTCAAGGCGTGTAAACAAAGCTTGACCGCGACACTTAGGCGGTTTTGTTATTCCCAGGGATGACTGCGTTTTCATACATGGCCCCTGGGGAGTTTGCAGGGCAGGTTTCTTTGTTTTACTGTTAAGACTGAAATGAGGCTCTATGTACAATTACTGCTGTAACCTTTAGTATATATATATGTATATTGTTGTCGTATATTGTAACCTGTTGGATTCTGTGTTTTGTACCGCATTAAAAGGAATTACGATATATATCGACGGGATCAATTTAGAGTTAAACTGGGGAAAGTTGGGCAATTTGGGAGACCTAGGGTTTTCTCACTACCCTGAACTTTGACACACTCGAGTGGTGTCTGACTGTGTCAGATGGGGGATTATGTAGGGGAGGATGAAAACCCCCTCATTTTACCCAGAAGGAAAAGGGCTGTGGGATCTGTCTGTGCTGCAATGTGAAATTGAAACCGAGACGGTTTGACCTTGGCAGAGCAGTGATTGGACGGGGGAGGACACCGGAGGGCCAATGGTGGGACAGAGTCAGCCCGAAGCATGGGGCTTTCAAGCCAATGGGAGAGCACTTGCTCGAAAACTGTGGGACTGACTCATCGCCATTATCGGGCTATTGTCTTCCCCATGTTTACACTATGGAAGGAAATTATGCAGACCTTCAGAAAACTAGGGAACCCAAAACAAACCAAGGGCCTACACAATGGCTACAGGAGGCCAACCCAATCAACACCTACTCAAACCTTGAGTAGGTTAGAAAACCTGAATTGGAGGAAAATTATGCAGACCTTCAGAAACTAGGGAACCCAAAACAACCCAAGGGCCTACACAATGGCTACAGGAGGCCAACGCAATCAACACCTACTCAAACCTTGAGTAGGTTAACATCAGTGGAAAAAAACCCGCAGTAATCTAAAACTACTGCATTTTTCAAAATCACAAAGCCCACCAATGGAAAGGATCGATTTCAGCAGGAGAGGCGGACTGGATAATCTGGCTATAAAAAGGGGTTTCTGATGCATTGTGTGTGGTTCCCTGCTCTCGTGATCCAACAACCAGCAAGCCTCCCGACACTGAAGGAAAACCAGTGTCCGAAGATACCGAAGATAGAAGAAACAAACCACCAGACTGCAGAAGGCACAGTAGTGAGTATAATCTCTGGTCCCCAGAACTCCCAACTCAGTTAGGCCAGGAAAGGTGGGAGGTTGGGCATTGTACTGCTAAACTTGTGGAAAGATTTTCGTTGTGTCCGTTTAGTGGGATTTAGGGGGATTATTTTGTTGGTGTATTGCTGTTTGTTGAGATACACCTTGTCAAATAAATTGGAAGCCTAAGTTGCTCTTGGAATCACCTTGTCTCAGTTCTATTGTATTACATCTCCTGATCATGAGTCTTATGTCAGAACAGTGTAAGGGAAGCTAGGAGCACCTCTAAACCGCTCAACTGTGTGTCACAGGTTAGAGAGGGGTTAGGAGTGTTTGACACTCACAGGTGCCTCACAGGCTAGGCATAAACTGTAGGGACGCACGAGTCTCAAAACCCCCTTCATAAGCTGTGGACACAGTCTCTCCAGAGGTGCTCTTGCAGCACTCAGAATACCTCACAGGCCAGGCATAAGCTGTGAGGGCAGAAGCCCAGAGAGAAACACCCAAGGCACAACAACACTCCCCGAGAACCCCTTACAGTTCCGACTATGGGGAGATAGGAGTCCCATAGTTTTAGGGTTCGGCGCTGTTCACTGCAGAGAGGGAAGGGCCATCCCACCTGTTGTATGGGACTCGATAAAACCCCGAGTGCCGACCCCATGAGAAGGAGTAACCGAGTCTCATGGCCGAGGACGCCATGATCCCCGGTACAAATGCTGCCCAGATACCGCAGACGGCACAGGACATCCAGGATGTAACCTGGCCACCCGGAGACAGGTGGCGCTGTATATAGCTTTGGTTTAAGTTAGTATCTAAGTTAAAGGGGTTTTGAGTTTTAAGTTAGTGGTTTGGCTTTGGATTTTAAAGCTTTCAAGTTTAAATTTGAATAAGATTACCTTGTAGCCAAGCCAGAGAACGTTTTCTCAAAGGCAAGGCTGTCTGTTGTATGACACCTCCAGGAAAGCCAGAAATGATGGAAGGAATCCTGTTTCTACTCACCCTACTGGGGCCAGCACCGGCAAGAGAGGTGATGTCGAGGAGTCCCGGATCTTTGGGTGCTCGGGTGGAAGTGCACCTATTGTTACTACTGGGGATGGTACTCAAGGCGCGAGTGAGGTCACCATCTATCACCATGAGGGAAAGTGGCCAGGATGGCTGAGGTCCAATTCGACCAAATACCCCAGCCAGGCCGGGTTTACTTATGGGGAGGCGTCACTCCCATGCCCAAGGCTACAGATTGTTGCTTCCCGGGTTAGGCTGATGGAAGGAAAGAGAGTGTGTTTGAGTTGTAGAGGACAGATTCCCCTGGGTAGGTGGTGGTGGCTCAGAAAGCTGAGCAAGAAAGCGGGGGACCAGGAAGCTGGATGGGAACGACTTAACAATGGTACCTACCGAACCATTACGAGTGCCCAGACAGAGTTAGAGTATGTTGGGATAAATGGTGGGAAGTAGAGCAAGGAATGTATGTGTGCATGTGGGGATCGGAGAAGGTCTGTCTCTAGTGTGGCATCTCTATAGTGTTCGTTAGACAGTGGCAGGATTCAGGGAAGGGGATGGTGTGGGATCAAAGCCTACACGCCTGTGTGATCCCACGTCCCCCGACCCCAATAAATGCCACGGAATTAGTCGCACACCCTAGCGGGCCCCCACCGACCAGCCCGCCAGCTAAGACTATACTAGAGAGGTGTCCCACAACTACCAAGGGACCAGGCAATGGGCTAGTTTTAATATCTACAGGAAAAATCCTGTACCAGGGGGTACACTATGCAGTGACATTAGTAATAATAAATCTGACAGAAGTCCACTTACCGGCATGGTATCCCAAGGAGACAGAGCGATTGTATCAAGCTCTACTTCGGGATATGTTTCGACATTTCTATGAGCTAGACTTTGGGGAGGTGGATAAAGAACATTTGTACAGTTTCCCCACAGAGCAAAATAGTGGTACAGGGAGGCAGAGAAGGGGGACGTGGAACAATATTTTTACGGCTCATAATACTGGGTACTCAGTCGTCAACAGCATGGACGATGTGGAACTCCACATTCAAATTAATGACTTAAGGATCAGTTCCGCCAAATACTGGGGGATGAGAATACAATGGTAGGCTCAGAGCTACACAAGGATAAAGCTATGACGATCCATTTAAAAGATATTATTGAAGAGCTGGAAAGACACGCAAAGATTGTGAATGCACTGATACGAGAGGATAGGAATGCTTCGGATCAGGCAGCACAGAATGAGGTGTGCGTGCTGTATGGGGCATGGTTGCTGGGCGAAGGCCGCAGCAACCTGGAGGACTTGAGCCAAGGTCAAGTTCCCTCCTGGATCAGTAACAAGCACCTCGCAGCACTCCACCCGTATAGTCATTCACTAAGTCCATGTCAGCTCCGTCTAGCCTCTGAAGCCGACCCTGTATGACTGCGGACGGTCCAACCATACACTTATGGGGGTAGTGGTCAGGATGCCAGTCATGAGGGAGACATCCCGACCAGCACCCATTTACAGAGTGGAGAATATAGGGGTCATTCAGGAAGGAGCACACATTCGTTTCACAGCGGTCCCACCTTATGTCGTAAAGTAGGAGCACGCTATGACAGGTACTGACCTCTCTGGGTGCCGGAGCCGGGGTGCACATGTAATACTGTGCCCCCAGTACTTGAACACCTATGCAAGATCACAATGCGGGTTTAAAGCTGCTGGCGCACGGCCTATCAACTGCACTATGGATGTGATGGCCCCCACGTTCCTCCACAAGTGGCATACATAGGGGATGGGACATATTGTGTCACCACCAGTGCACCCCACTATCAACACGGACCCTACATCTGGTGCCTGGTAAGAGAAAGCAGTTTCTGTTTTAAACCCGAGGGAGAAGTTCAAGTGGCCCAGGAATGAATATTACCCATTCCTAAACCCTCTACCATTCACCTCACTGTCAGGAGCAATGTAACAAACCTGCAAAATTACGTTGCACATTTCAGGTATATAATTCCCCCCTCTGCCCGAACATCTCACCACTCTGCTCAAGGCAGTGGAAGTGTCCCAGAAACATTTCTACATGCTAGAACAGAAAACAGTGCAAGTTGGAAGGGAAATCACAGAGATCATGGGCTAGATTTTCCACTTGACATCGCCCATCGAAGGCCCATCTATCGCCCATTTTGAGCAAAAAGTGGAAACTAGGCCCAAAATATCGCGGAAAAATAGGCCCCCAAGTTTCCACTTTGATCGCTGAGATGATCGCCCAAATGATCACCCACACAAGGCCCATCCCAAGTTTCAGCACTTAGCATGCACTTCGCTGGGTCGATGCAAAGCCCAAAAGAGTGCTCAAAAATAGTTGCTTTTTCAGGGCCTTAGAGAGGGAAATGGGCACTACGGACGCCATTTTTAGCCTCTGAGGAAGGGTGGAGAATTGTTCTGAGTTATTTAGAGAGTAAAATTGATGCAAATTGTACTCAGAAATTTGGGACAGGGAATATAAATAGGTATTATCACCTTATGTATGCATGTATTGTAATTATTTATTAAATAGCTTTTACATAGTGAAGTTATTTAATGATATTCCGTGGGGAAACAGAATTATCAAACAAATCTGCATGAAGAACTGTACGTTCTAAAACTTATGTAAGTTGTAGAAGGTTTAAAAGTTGTAGAAATTTTTTTTTTTTATTAACAAACCAAGAACTAATTAACAACAACCTCCCTCCAACCCCCCAACCCCCACACCAACCCACTCTGCCCACTAAAGAATAAGTGGCCATTTAAGTAATGATAACAAGTGACCATTATAGTGATGATAACAAGTGACCATCTCAGTCATGCTGACAAGTGACCATTTCAGTCATGATAACAAGTAACCATTACAGTGATGATAACAAGTGACCATTTCAGAAAGAATGGAAAGTGAACAGTTAAGTAATGATAACAAGTGAACAAGGCAACATTTAACTATTAAATACAATTGGCCAATTTAGTAACAATTACAATAACAGTCACAATAACAATAACAAGAGTATAATAAATTGATAACAACAAGTGAACATTTTAAAAAGAGTGAACTATAGAGAAGCACTCCCCCCTCCCTATCTGTGGCCACGTTTCCCACCAGATCCTATCCCACCCCACCCGCCCGTTTGGGCCTACGCAGACCGACACCAAGACGTCGTGCAGAATGGGATCTCAAGACTTCCTGCCGTGGTGGAGGTGACGGAGAGGAAGCGTAAGCCTGAGGCTCTACTTCTGAGTCCGGAGGAACTGTGCCCTCCGTACTCGCTTGCATGCTCGGGGTGTCGCTGCGAGCAGACATAACACCTTGGGGTGCAGCGCCATGTCCAGCCAGCAACGCATGCCATCGGGCATTGGTTGCGGCTGTCTGCTGCAAAATAGCCTCCAAGGTCTCCCTTGCAGTCTGTGACGGCTCAGAAGACCAGTTGGAGAAGCTATGGCAGAACTCGCTCCAGGATGCTGGAAACTGGCTCCAGCTCGCAGAGAATCCTGCGAACCCCTGGATAAGGTCGCAACCAATCGCAACCATCTCCCGGCAC
The DNA here is from genome assembly GCF_044704955.1 of Pristiophorus japonicus. Taxonomy (NCBI): domain Eukaryota; kingdom Metazoa; phylum Chordata; class Chondrichthyes; family Pristiophoridae; genus Pristiophorus; species Pristiophorus japonicus. The sequence goes on along the minus strand of NC_091977.1, from coordinate 363,339,755 downwards.
AGGGAAATCAAGCTCTCCGTCTGGCCCTCCAAGGCAGGCGATTGCTCACCATGCTGACTGGACCTCCGTGGGGTTGTCGTTTGCAATGTGACATGCCTTGGCATCGCCACCTGCACACCGCTTGGTCCCAGTGCTTCTTCCATCTCAACCGAGATGGCCGCAGGTTGCTCCCCCCCCCCACAAAAAAAAACTCTTCTTCTGCCGGCTCCTCCTCTTCCTCCTCCATAGACTGTTGAAGCACAGCAGCAGGAGTCTGCAGTGGCTCCTCTTCTTCTTCAGCCTCCTGCGATGTTGGAGACGGTTCAGTGATAGTGGACTCCACTGACTCGACAACCACTTGACCTTTAAATTGATAAACAGCATTTCACAATTCAAATCATTGCATTACAATTTTTCTGGAACTCAAAACATTGCAATGCTTTCCATTACCCCATAGGCACAGGTGATCAAAAGGTTTAACATAACCTGACATGACCTCATTTGAACATCTATAGTACATCACCATTATATTTCAGATTACATTATAATTGCATAACATTACATTGCAATTGCTTAACATTCCTTAACATCAAATTACATTTTAATTGCATAACATTACATGCGTAACTACGATATGTTCAGTATTTACTAATGATTCACACATTGTACAATGCACATTTCTCATTACTCACATGTCTCAAGGGTGGGTTTGGCCACACCACGGGATGTGACCGAATGGCTTTCTGGCCCCACCAAGGCCACCGCGAGCACCTCATAGGTAACTAAACAATACATCACGGCAGATCCCCTGCCCGTCCTGCGTTGCTTCCGATTATTGATCGAGATCTTCTTCTGTAAATGATACGATAACATTTCACAGCATAAGCAAATGGAGCAGGCAATTTAAGACATTGAAGACATTTAAGACTGACAGATTTAAATGTTCTATTACAAATTAGCATTATGTTGCATATTTCAAACTACAACATTTAACTTTATGCTGGGTTGCATAAATTTATTGATAATTTAGTTTTGTTTAAATGTAACCAAATAATATTGCAGATTCTAGTTACTATTTAGATAATTAAATAATACATAAATATAAATTTCAACTTACCCTCGCAGCTGCCAGTAGGCTGTTCCAACGTTTGCGGCACTGGTGCAGTGTCTGCGTTTCATTTGAGGCTGACGTGACCATGTCGGCAATGTCAGACCAAATCCTGCGATATGCACGGGGTGGAGGTTTCCCATGCCCACCCCGTGTCAGATCCTCCCACCTGGAGCTGATGGCATTCACGAGGGCCTCATTGGCCTCCTCGCTGAAGGGCTTGGCCCTAAGCCTCTCAACTGATCCCTCCATTTTTATTAAACAAATTTGCACTGAAAATGTTTTAACTTGAATTACCAGTAATTATCAGTTTTGTTTCCAATATTTTTAACTTGCTAAATTATTGTCAGTGTAACTAACAGTACAGAAAATTATTTTAAATGGAAAAAAAAGTTTGAAGAATGTCGATTATTAACAGATAAATCAGAGCGTTCAACCACAAAATGCTTTCTCTTCTCTCTCTCTCACTCTCTCTCCCCGACCCTCACAGAGCTTCTGAGCATGTGTGATGACCCCTGACCTCCCAAAACGCGGGAAGGAGCATCAACCTAAAAAAAAAATCAACCTGCACATGCGCAGTAATGCGTTGCTAGGTAAGCTTTTTTTTTCATTCACTTCCGCTTTCTTTGGGCGATCATGAGATCGCCGAGAAATCACATCGCCCATTTGACATCGCTGGGGTAAGGCTGAGTGGAAAATCGCTAAAAATAAAATGGGCCTTGAGCCGGCGATCAGCACAGGCGATAGGTCCCGCATCGCTGGAACAAGGCCCATTTTTTTCGGCCTTAGCCAGAAAGTGGAAAGTCTAGCCCAAAAGTTCCACACTGGTGGGATTTGATGGAGAACATAGAAGTCCCTCCATGGATTCGGATTGCCTCCCATACTCTTGTGTCAGCTTGTCATTGTAGTGTATTTACTGTGGTCTAGTTACAGGAAGAGGAAAAAAAGGCCACCGATCCCGGCACCAGAGGGTATTCGATGAGCCCTGAATAGGCTGCAAGACATGTGTGTGGAGGGAGGGAGTAAAACATGGAACAGAGATATGAGATACGGAAGTACAATCGCAGGGATTTCTATTTAAAGTTAAAGTCCCAGACCACCTGCTGAACAAGCGCAGGGGTTTGGGTTAAAAGGGAAGTATTGCACGTTTAAGTATTATTTTGTTTTTTTCTGTATAAAGTGCTGTATTTTATTTTGTATAGAAGTAGTGTGTAACCTGAATGTTTGGTTAATGTGTAACTGACCTCCCGCTGTAAGACATGCCTAGGGTAGTGTACTTTAAAATTTTGTAATGTTTGAATCTACTCTGAAAGTTTGTAATGTACCATGAAGAATCTTGAAATGTATTGAATGTATGACATGTAAGAGTGGCAGGGGGGGAGGGTTTGGATCCCCTCTGCCAATGGAACTTGCAACATAAAAGGCATACTTGATGTAATGTATTCGTGCGGGAAATGTAATGTTTCGAGGTTTTTTTTTCAACTAGGTAATTGAGGGAAGGTTTGGCTCTGGGATGTTAGGAATTTTGTTCACCAACGGTGACACTATAAGGGAATAGTGTCAAAGGCAGGACTGTAGGATTCACAAAATTCTGGGACCCCCTACTCAATGGACATGTGTCTGGAATTTAAAAGGGAACTGTGTTAGACTTTTGGAGGAGAAATGTGGACAGAAATATCCCACTATTAGGTGCCTTTGGACTAAACTAGGGCCTTTTACATTGAGTTTGGACATTGTCAATTGTATGCTGGGTCTGCATAGGGAAATGGGATCCTTATAGGGCTGCTAACCCACCTGGGACGCAGGCCCCAGGGAGACATTAGCAGTCTAACAAAAGCCTACTTACCAGGGACTCAGATACATATTTTAATAGTTCTTAAAACGGCTATACAGAAAAACCCTGGCATCAGCAAAACACACATTGGACAGTATCAAGATCTGATTACATTCGAACAGCACCATTCGAAAACCCCATCAACACCTTTGGGAATCTTGTATCATGTTAATGCTTAATCAGCCCACCAAAATTATCACAAAGGGATCATATTAGAGTTGATGAGCCTGCCAAAATGGCACAAAAGCAGTCATCAAATATCAATTGTGCACCTGAGTTTTGGCACGAAAGTCTAAGCAGCCTCTCTTTTATAACTGAGGGCCTTACTGGTAGCTTGAGTGGTAACCTTTGGGCTGAGGAAACACGATTGAAGAAACATACCCGAGAACACTCTGGAAAAGCACTTGAACTCTGGGCTTTTGACTCTGGCATTGAAACATCTAACTTGGCACACGAGGTTACAGCAACGCAACAAGAAGAACCTAACAAGAAGCCTCGGAGTCACTGCAAAACCAACAATCATCCAGCGCTGACTCAAGGAAAAAACTTATTTACCTTGAAAACATCAACCAGTGCAAATACCGAAGACACTGCAACCAGCCAAAGAATCCACAAGATTGAGGAGAGAGAAAGTAGTGTACAACTGGTCTAAAGTGTGGAGAAATCCTTTGATGAGCATAGTCCCTGCAATTTCAGATCCTAACTTAGTTAGTGTAGTGGTGGGAGGTGTTTTATTTTTTCACTGCAAACCTCTGTACCCGTTATGTATACGTTTTCCCCCTTTTTCTGTATTTTGTTATATGCTATCAAGTTAATTAGTGCGGTGTGCTATTTTCTAAATAAAATATTCGTTCTTGCACCACACAGTTGTCTGTCTACATCTATCACATCCCCTAAATAATTCCAAGCCCTAGAACCAAGGAGTGGGACGATTCGAACCGTCAAGGTCAGAAAAGGCTGACAAACCCACCACCCCCTACACAGTACTCTGCTGCTCCACTCGGTTGTGAGAAACCTTCGGCAAAACAAAGAAGGCTTGCTGAGTAGCTGCGTCACAAGACCTCAGCAATGAGTGCACAAGTGTGAGTCCCTGACATGCAGCTGTAACTGTGACATGAAAGGGAGCCTCCATTGCGAGAACGCACACATATAGATATTGACCTCAACAATCAAATGCTGCTTCAGTGACTATATAGTGAAGGTGGGAAATAAGAGAAGGTGAAGGAGAGGCTCACAGATGGAAGGCCAGCAGTTGGGGGAACATGTACTCACTTTCATCAGACGAATGATTTCATTCAGCCTTTTGCGGCATTGGGTCGCAGTCTTGTTATGAATGGAGGTCCCCGAGACCTCCTCAGCAATCTCACTGCAGGCATTCAAGAAAACTTCGCGAGTCAGTCTGCCTGCATCGGGGTACAGGACACGCCTCCATCCCTCCACAGCCTCCATGAGAGTCTCCAGTTCAGCGTCGGAAAATCTGGTTGCCCTCCTTGCTACATGAGCATTAGCCATGTCCTTGACTCAAACCCCTTCCCTGTTCAGGGCCTAGCTGCAAACCCTGCCCTTTAAGAAGGCCAGGGAGCAACTGGCTCTTTAGCAGCAAATCAGTAGCAGGTGAATTTTGCGGTCCAACCGCCACTCCGCAACTGGGGCAGAGAATTCATCCCTTCCAAGTTTGGATTACTTACATTAAAAAACAATGTTTGTTTCTCTCCCTTTTCCTTCTCAAACCTAATACTAAATTTGATCATATTATGGTCACTATTTGCGAGATGTTCTGTTACCATCAGATTATTAAATAATTCTGGTTTGTTACTCATCACTAAATCCAATACGGCAATTCCCTTGTCAGTTGTAAAACATATTGGCACGAAATTTGGCATCTCAGCCAAGCTGTTATGGCCAGTTTGAATGGAAAAATGCTCGCCATCCTTCTGCGGACTGTCAGCATGGCCTGTGCTGGTCGCCATCTTGGGAAGGGCGATAGCGCAGCCATTGCCTGCATACGTCGGAAGTAATCAAATGAGGCAGGTCATGACGTCAATCAGCGTGCAACACTGATTTGATGCACAACTTGCCATTTTGGATGTCGCCGCTCCACTGTATGCCCTCTCCTAAACACACACAGCTGAACGCTAGACAGATCCCACACCAGCGCTACTCAAATGGAAATAATGCAACTTTGAGGTAAGTTGCTTTTTGCTTTTGTGCTGGTTCCTGTACAGTTTATTTGAGTAGTGGCTTGGTGTAAGACATTTAAAAAGTTGGTAAAGTATGCTGGGAGTCCAGGAAGTGCTGCTGGATGTCTTAAAGGAAGGCAACTGACGACACCACTTGCTCTCAGTCATGGGGGTTATATTTGCATTCCCCCTCGCGCTGCAGCATGACAGGGAGATGGAGCAGAGGCAGCAAAAATAAGCTGCTCACAGAGGGAGGGGCAGAATGGCTCTCAGCAGGAGGCCTTACCCACCTCGGGTCTTCAGGGAGCACTTTTCCTACCTGAATCTAAGCGAGGAGTAGTATTGGAGGCTCCGTTTCACCACGGAGGTGGTCACAGAAGTCTCCCACCTACTGGAACCAGACCTGCAGCCTCAGAGCAGGGTGACGACGATGCTGTCAGTGGCCCTAAAGGTCACCCACGGCCCTGGATTTTTTGATCAGTGGATTCTTTCAGGCTGGAGCAGTTCACCATCTACCACGGCTTCTAGAGGTCACAGTGGCTCCCAACCCAACAGTTGTGGCCAGCAATCATATAATGAGAGCCATGCTTCCACGATGAACCTTATTGAGCAGACCATCGGGGTGCTGAGCAACGTTTCTGCCGTCTTGACCACTTGGGAGGAGCTCTCCAGTACTTGGCGGAACGGGTGTCCCAATTCATGGTGGTCTGCTGCACCCTTCACAACTAGGCTATCCATGAGGGCACAACCCATGGCACTACAGGTTCCAAGATCAGCTCAGGAGGAAGAGGAAGCGCAAGAGGAAGGGTGGAATCAGCTTGTAAATCCCCATTCCTGGAAGACTGTCCGTGAGCAGATCATCAGAATGCAGTTCCGCTGACTGAAACCCCAGATCCCCATTGTTCAACACTTTCCCACCTTACCATCCCTTTGTTACAGAACATCGCAGCGTCCTCTTGGACACAATGCTGAAATGAAAGCCACCACAAAACAAACATTCCAAACATAATTTATAAATGAATAATTCCAATATAACAATAAAAGGTCAACTAATCACTTGTGCATTCCCTTGGGTGTCTGTCTTCTGTGTTCCTTCGCCTATCCTAGTGCATGGCTGGTGGAAGGCTGTTGACTTTCCATGGAGGACATTGCAGATGGCCTTGCAGGATGACCTCGAGCAACTCTGGGCCAAGAAGGCCTGGCTGTAGACTGCACCACTTCAGCATGGGCAGCAGTCTGGGCTGTGGAAAGTGAAATGTGAGAAGATTAGTTATGAGCATGCCGTTATCTTCAATGCTTTCAGCTTCGCCGACCGCCACAGCCTCAGTGACAGCCCCTCCTATGATCTCCAGCATAGTCACCTCCATGGGGGTTAGGTTGCGTAGCTGTGCTTGCCCCTCACCTGTTCTGTTCTTGCTCTCTCCTGTTATGCACCACCTTGGCCTTCAATAGAAAGGGAAGTGTGTCAGTGAGTGTGGTGCAATGTGTTTGGATGATGTGCCTGTCAAGGTAGAATAGCTGGTAGTGTGTGCAAGCTCTGAGATGTGGGTGTCAGGCATGCAGCAGTGGTAAGTGTGCGAGTGTGAGGTGAAGCAATGATTGAGAGATTTTGGGCCCAATTTTTCCCAACCCCTTTTTTCGGCGCACTTACCTTAAATGCACCAAATTTGCGCGCGAGAAACGGCGTCGAAAAAATGGGGTCCCATCCTGCCCACTCTGCCGACTCTCCGGTGTCCCAGTGTGGCGTAGATAGTGAAGTGGGGGGGCGTAGCAACAGGCCAGCGCAGAAGGCACTGCTGGCAGCTGTGCGCATGCGCAGTGAAGTCTGTGTGCATGCTCCTGCCCTCCCAGCGTGTCCTGGGGGCTGTGAGCAGGACCCGATGCTCGCAGCCCCTATCCCTGGCCGAAGGGCGCACCGATCTTCGCCGCACCCTATCCCCAGCCGAGTGGCCTCCCGACCGGCTGGCCAACCCGCTGAGTTCCTGGGCCGAGGTACGACTTCAGTTTTATTTTTTATTTATTGATGGTTGTGCTTGAGAGTTTTGATTGGCGGGGTGGGGGGGAGGAGGAGAATTTTGGGGGTGGGGGGGAGAAAGAGTGTTTTGATGGGGGGAGAGAGAGAGTGTTTTGATGGGGGTGGAGGCAGAGAAAGAGTGTTTTGATAGGGGAGGGGGGGAACTTTTTTTTAAAACTTGATTTTGGCATAAAGGTAGGACTTCTACTTTTTATTTGTTATTGATTGCTTATTAGTTTTTGTGATTTGTTTAGTGCTTTGTAAGTCTTGGTGCTATAAATGTACTAACCTGCACCGAATTCTTAACTGCCCACAATGTTTTTCAGAGCTGGCCACATACGCTGACCTAAGTCGATTTGGAGTAAGTTTTAGCTGGTCAAAGTGGCATAAATGGCCAAAAGTGGTGTAAGTGTCTGGGAACGTCCCCTTTTGAAAAAAAAACAGAACTAAAAAAAATCGTACCTAACTGACTTACTCTGGAGCAAATTTTGGGGGGAAAATGGCATTTTTTAACTTATGCCAGAACAAACAACTTACTCCAAAAAAATTGATGCAAGTCATGCCCAAAATTGGGCCCGAAGTCATTATAGCTAGAGATTGTTGATAGGTGAGTAATGGGAGCATTGTGCATTGAGCAGTGTGTGAGGCTAGTGTTGTAGTTGGTAGGATATGGCATTTGAAGATGCATTCGCTCACTTTGACCACTCATGTGAGGTTATTAAACTACTTCCAGCACTGGATCCATGTCCTAGGAGCAAGACTTTTGGCACTGACAGGTTCTGCGATTTCCTCCCACTACCTTCACACAGTGTGTCAGGAAGATCTTTTGCCTCCCTATGGGTAGAGGTCCTGGCTCCTCCTGTACACCACCTCCACCAAGGCCTCCAGTGCTACATCTGAGAACCGAGGTGATTCTATCTCCCCTATTGAGACATATTGCTTAGTTCCAGCCACAATGAGGTACTTTTTATCAGAGTACCTGCCCTTTAAGAAGTGCAAAACAGCCTTTGATTCTGCAGGAAACCTTTAAATAGAAAGCAGACTGCACGGGATATTGGTCCCACTGTTGCGTGTTGAGCCAACCAACAGTGCTTTTAGCGCTGGGCTCAGTGATGCAAGCGTGGTAATGAGCAAGCAGCACGAATTTTACGTGTTGCGAGCACTACTTTCAATGGGCATGAGCAGATTGTGCATCGTGATCTCCAAGTCCATTTTCGGGCCTAATCGAATCTTGCTTCCATTGTTTCAAAAAACTGTCCAAATACATTCTAGAGATTCATTGGGCTCTATTTTTCCCATCATTGGGCGGTGTTTTTTTGGTGTCCGCTGATTTTTTTTGAGCAATTATGATTTTGCAATTTTCCTCAAAGTTTGTATATCGGCAGCGATTGTCAGCGGCGTTTCTTTGTAGACAAAATTTTTTGGCGCCGGTCTAGTTGAAAACTGATTTCCGCGCCGCTTTTCGCCCTTTAACCAATTTTCACCAACAACGATTTTTTTTCAGGGCGGCGCACAGTGGCCTTAAATACTGATCAGAAAAACCCGACGTTAACTTAAGGAAATCGGCGCTGGGTATATTTCTAAGTTTTTGGAGTGAGGGAAGATGACAATTGAAAACACAAATTCATGATGATTTTTGCAGAGGGAACTCAGAAAATAACTCGGAAAGTTCATTTTTCCCACAGAATATTTTTGAGAATGGGAAAATTGCACGATTCCACCCCACCACACCACTGAATCTCTGCTCACGGGGCTCCAGGCACGGGGCGGAGGAGAGTCGGCTGGCCGAAAGATCGTTTCCTCGGCCAGGCACAAGCACAGGAGCTCAGTGCTTGGATTCCACGCCCCCGCCCCCCGGGTTCAGCTTGGAAAGAAGCCCGGGGGGGGGAGGGGGGGCAGGTGGAATACAAACGGCGAGCTCCTGTGTTTCTGTCCGGCCGAGGGAGTGATCCTGCTGGCATGCACGCCGAACTGTGCATTGGAGATGACACAACACAGCAGCAAGCATAGGCACTTCAGCACAAGTTATAATTAAAATGCCATAAATCTCTGTGCATCGCATCTCCATAGAGACAGAGCTTCGTGTTGTGCATGCGCGTAAATCAAGTTGTGGTCCATTCTGGTAGGGCGTCACCCAGCAAAGATGTGTGTGTGCTGTGCTTCAGTGAGTCTTAAAATAACAAGAATAACAAAGTTAAGAATAAGAAGTTTGGGTGCACATTTTACTATGCCTCATGTAGTAAGGTTGGATTACATGCATGGCATATGGAGGCAACGGATAATACCACAACACCATCGTCGCACGACCAGATCGCTCGGGCATTAATTGTGAGGACGCCATACCCTGATCGAACCTACAGGCTCATACCGACACCTGAGTGAGGCAGACTGCATTCGCAGGCTGCGATTTAGAAAGGAGGTAATTACTGAGATCTGCCAGCTAGTCAGGTCAGCCATACAGCCAAGAAGTGGTAGGAGGACTGCCTTACCTGTGGAAGTGAAGGTCACTGCAGCACTTGCCTTCTATGCTTCTGCCTCATTTCAAGCAGCAACTGGGGACCTGTGCTGCATCTCGCAGCACGCCACACATTGCTGTATTCGAAAGGTGACTGCTGCACTGTATGCCAAAAGGGACCAGTTCATCAATTTCCCAAGACCACAAAGGCAATGCGAGACAGGGCTGTGGGGTTCTCCAGAATTTCTGGCTTCCCAAAGGTACAGGGTGCGATCGACTGTACCCACATCGCCTTGAGAGCACCTTTGGACGACTCTGAAGTTTATTGGAACAGGAAAGGGTTCCATTCCCTAAATGTGCAGCTCATCTGCAACGATCTGCATCGGATCATGGCAGTGGATGCTAAATGCCCAGGTAGCATCCATGATGCTTTCATCCTACGTGAGAGCATTCTATCTACCATGTTTCGGGAGCTGCCAGAAGGGCAGAGCTGGTTGCTCAGGGACAAAGGGGATGGACTCACCACCTGGCTTATGACCCCCCCCATGCAATCCCCGCACTGAGCCAGAGCATCGGTATAACATGTCGCACATAATGACACGGAACATCATAGAGCAGATAATTGGCATACTGAAGCAACGTTTCCGATGCCTGGACCACTCTGGAGGCTATCTACAATATACCCCTCACCACGTCGCTCAGTTCACTGCCGTGTGCCATCATGAGGGGTCAGGCCCTGGATATTGACGATCCTCCTGAGGGAAGAATGAGGATGGGGGAGGAAGAGGAGGATGAGGAGGCTGACAATGAGGTTGAGGAGGAGGAGGAGGAGCAGCAACAGCAGCAGGAAGATGAGGAGGACCAGCTGCAGGAGGAGGAGGATGACAAACCCATGCCACCACCTCAACCCGCAGACTGACGGTGGAGGAGGCAGCCTCGTGCACCAATAGACATAGCTAGAGACTTGCATCAGGGGCTAATCCACAATCGCTTTGGTGCCTGACGGCTAAGCGGCCCATCAGTTCTGACTCTTTGCACCTGTTGGTGTGAAAAAATAATGTACATCATATGTACGTAATGTTGTGTTGGTTCATGTTGCTTTAATTCAAAAAATAATGTGTTGGTTCATGTTGCTTTAACGCAGAAAATAATGCGCAGGATTCTGCTTAAATTAAAAAAATAATTAAGTCTATTAAACATTTGTACAGTTTTACTTAACTTTAATACAACATTTTGTATCAATCTTTAAACTTTTCAATGAAGAAAACAACAAGTAGCAGCAATAAACAAACAAACTCTAGCTGCAGCCATCTCTCCTCCCCCGTATTCAAAGACCGTAGCGCTGTGCGCCCCTCTTGCCGCCTCTACCCCTACCCGTGGGCGTTGACTTCTGCTTCTTCACCATGACCCCAAGGTTTGTTCTGCTTTCTGCGTGAAGGCACATTTGTTGTTGGTGGGGTTGGACAGAGTCAGACTTAGCAGACAGCATTGTGGAAGGCCCAAGTTCATCGTTGTACTTTTGTTCAGCCTGTGGATGAACCTCCGGCACACTACCTGACTTTGGTCTGGGGATTGGAAAGTGAGTGTCAGGAGTTGATGCTGCCAATTGCTGTTGGGCAATGACAGTCTGGGTGTGTCCACTTATTGCAGCAGCTATCTCCGACATTCCCTCCCTAATCTGTACCGACACTGCACCAGCTGCCTCTGACATTCCCTCCCTAATATCCGTCATTCCCTCCCTAATCTCCAACATCCCTCCCTCATCTGTCTCGACACTGCTCTCATTCCTCCAGACAGTATTGCTATTTCTACTGAAAGTTCCCCTAATTTTACCCTCACCCCACCCATGGTGGCCAGGAGCGATCTGGTTAGCTCAATGCTCTCATTCCCATGATCTGTCCTACGTCCCCTGCATCGGGCATTTCAGGTTGAGCTCTCCTGCCCAACCTCCTCGGCTGTTTCCCACTGGGACCTGCAGCCTTAGACTCTACCTCATGAAATGTCGCCTCGGTTGTATCGCTCAGCAAAGGGCTTGGCATCACCAGGGGGTTCACCCGCTCCAGTTGCAATGTGACCATGTGATCATTGGGGTCTTCCTGCTGCCCTTCATTGTCCAGCTGATCCTCGTCCTGAAGTTGATGAAGAATACCTGGACTGACGGCTTCCTGATCTTCTGCTTCAGCTTCTGTCTCTTCCTGATGCGCAACATCTGCAAAACATAACAGAGCAAATATTTGGTTAACAGCAGGGGAGGGGGCAGAGGGGCGAGGTGACATGAGTACGCAGCAGGGCTTACCCTCTCTCGGTAACCTGGGCCCAGAATCCACATTGGTGGTTGATCCTCTCTTGCGAGATTTAATCATATCAGCGATCCTCTGTTCCACAGCTGTTAGTTGCAGCCTACTTGGCGCTCCTCCTCCAGTTTTTGACCTTACTTGGTTCATTAGTGACACGTTCCTCTGCAAAGGTGAAAATATAACTTTTTAAGAGAGGGTCCTTCTGCTGAGGTGACCACACACACACACACACATACATTAGTCACATTTACAAATGTAATTGCAGTGCATAAATACTTACAGTAACTGCTTGGCCAAGGAGCTGCCACTTCTTTTTGACTTGCATGCTGCTTCTCAGGGTCATGACCACTGCACTGAACTCTTGTGCTACTTGCTCCCAAAGGTTTGCTAGTAGAGAGGGGTTCAGTTTCTTTTGTCCCATTCTTCCTTTGTTCTCAAGCACATCCCATCTCCTCTCAATGATGTCTACCAGGGGCTCAATTTCTTCTGCTTGAAATCTCTTGGCCCTTCCCCTTTCCCCCTTCTCCTTGTCCTTCTCCTTCCCCTTCGCCTTCCCTTGGATCCATTTTTTGCAGCTAAAATTTAAATGTCCAGATCCAGCTCCAATCCGAATGTGTCCTCACAAGCTGCTGATCCAGACCAGGAAGTTCACTGTGGATGCACAGCCACACCTGTCACGTGCGAAAATGTTTTGTCTTCTGGCGCATGCTCACTGACTTTTCGGCGTACACTTGAAGCTCCACCCCCAGATTTAACTTCGGGTACCGCAGCACCAAAATTAAATTTTTTGACGAAAATTGTAATTTTTTTTGCCGCAAACTGGCACAGAAAAATCGGCCATACATCCTCCTGGGAGCCAAAAACCGTCAAAGAGGAAAATAGAGTCCATTGCCTTTACTACTTTAGCTATTCTACCTCTCCCCGTCTATGTGAAAACTAAAATCTTATTATAACCACATTATTTCTGCTACATGCTTACATACATGATCTCTGTGTTTATACGTCCCTCAGTACATCACTACTGTGAGGAAGTCTGTAGAAAATCCCACGAGAGCCTGAGTTCTAAGCATAGTATTTCCACTGCCTGATCATCCTTACTGAAATACTTCTTCAAAAATGTATTTTTTTAAATGCTGATATTGAGTAAAAATCTCAAGAGATTACTTACATCCTCCAGAGTTCCCTAATGTCTGGATATATTTGTAATCTGTTTATTTTCATGGAATTAACCAATTTAATTTATTTTGTGTGACTTGTTTAATCCCGCTGATGGCAGATTCAAATTAATTTTTTTTTCAAGTGACAGGATTTGATTCAATGCTTTATTCAAATCTTTGTTGATTTTTATCTAGGGCAGCACAGCTGAAGTAGAGATGGGTGTTGTCCCTGTCTTTGATAGTTGAGCATCCAATATGGGCTTTTCTTTTGGGGTATATCTAGGAAGCAGTGAGGACTTTGATTTTTTGGGGAATGTTGGTTTTTATGTGGTAGAAATTTCTATTTGCTTGGTTACAAACATCTTGGAGGAATAAAATCATTGGGGCTCGAATTTCCATAAAATTGGATTACCGCCCAAAAAAAATGCAAAGATTATTAAATTAATACTGGCGAAAAATGGCACAAAAAAAGGAAAAAATTCTGCCCGCCGGGAAAAATGGGTCTTACAAGCAGATTTTCAGCAGAAAACGTGATCCTGGGCAAATTGGGCAGGTCATAATCAAATTGGGCAGTACTTACTCAAATTTAGTCCGAGACTGCGGGTTGGGCCGAGGGAGGGGGAAAACAAAAAAAATATTTTTTTCAAAAAACAAAAAATAAAAATCAGAAAACATTTTCAGGACCCTTTTTCACTGAATTGCTGTAAAAGAATTATAAAAGAATTATAAAAAATATTTAAACTTACTTTTTTTGCAGGGCTTCATACCAACAACCCAGTTCCGGTTGGTTTTTCGTGGGCGTTTTTTTCTACTCACAAGGTCACCGCTGGGACCAAACTTGGGCGGTAGAAATTTTTTCGGCAGTGCCCAGCAGTATTTCAAAACCGCCAGCGGAACTCTTTGGGAAAATTCTCGCCAGGTGGTTTTCCACCGAAACGAACAATACTACTGAACAATACCTTCACAGTGGAAGACACAAAAACCATGCCAAAAATTGCTGGTCACGGGAATGTGGGAAGGAAGGATCTTGAGACAATCACTATCACTAGGGGGGTAGTGCTGGACAGGCTAATGAGACTCAAGGTAGACAGGTCCCCTGGTCCTGATGAAATGCATCCCAGGGTATTAAAAGAGATGGCGGAAGTTATAGCAGATGCATTCGTTATAATCTACCAAAATTCTCTGGACTCTGGGCAGGTACCAGCAGATTGGAAAGCAGCTAATGTAAAGCCTCTGTTTAAAAAAGGGGGCAGACAAAAGGCAGGTAACTATAGGCTGGTTAGTTTAACATCTGTAGTGGGGAAAATGCTTGAAACTATCATTAAGGAAGAAATAGCGGGACATCTAGATAGGAATAGTGCAATCAGGCAGACGCAGTATGGATTCATGAAGGGGAAATCATGTTTAACTAATTTACTAGAATTCTTTTAGGATATAACGAGCATGGTGGATAGAGGTGTACCAATTCATGTGGTGTATTTAGATTTCCAAAAGGCATTCGATAAGGTACCACACAAAAGGTTACTGCAGAAGATAGAAGTACGCGGAGTCAGAGGAAATGTATTAGCATGGATAGAGAATTGGCTGGCGAACAGAAAGCAGAGAGTCGGGATAAATGGGTCCTTTTCGGGTTGGAAATCGGTGGTTAGTGGTGTGCCACAGGGATCGGTGCTGGGATCACAACTGTTTACAATATACATAGATGACCTGGAAGAGGGGACAGAGTGTAGTGCAACAAAATTTGCAGATGACACTAAGATTAGTGGGAAAGCGGGTTGTGTAGAGGACACAGAGAGGCTGCAAAGAGATTTGGATAGGTTAAGCGAATGGGCTAAGGTTTGGCAGATGGAATACAATGTCGGAAAATGTGAGGTCATCCACCTTGGGGAAAAAAACAGTAAAAGGGAATATTATTTGAATGGGGAGAAATTACAACATGCTGAGGTGCAGAGGGACCTGGGGGTCCTTGTGCATGAATCCCAAAAAGTTAGTTTGCAGGTGCAGCAGGTAATCAGGAAGGCAAATGGAATGTTGGTCTTCATTGCGAGAGGGATGGAGTACAAAAGCAGGGAGGTTCTGCTGCAACTGTATAGGGTATTGGTGAGGCCGCACCTGGAGTACTGCGTACAGTTTTGGTCACCTTACTTAAGGAAGGATATACTGGCTTTGGAGGGGGTACAGAGACGATTCACTAGGCTGATTCTGGAGATGAGGGGGTTACCTTATGATGATAGATTGAGTAGACTGGGTCTTTACTCGTTGGAGTTCAGAAGGATAAGGGGTGATCTTACAGAAACATTTAAAATCATGAAAGGGATAGACAAGATAGAGGCAGAGAGGTTGTTTCCACTGGTAGGGAAGACTAGAACTAGGGGGCACAGCCTCAAAATACAGGGGAGCCAATTTAAAACCGAGTTGAGAAGGAATTTCTTCTCCCAGAGGGTTGTGAATCTGTGGAATTTTCTGCCCAAGGAAGCAGTTGAGGCTAGCTCATTGAATGTATTCAAGTCACAGATAGACAGATTTTTACCAATAAGGGAATTAAGGGTTACGGGGAGAGGGCGGGTAAGTGGAGCTGAGTCCACGGCCAGATCAGCCATGATCTTATTGAATGGCGGAGTAGGCTCGAGGGGCTAAATGGCCTACTCCTGTTCCTAATTCTTATGTTCTTATGTTCTTCTGAAAAACCTGACGGAAATGGTGCTGAAATTCGAGCCCACTGTTTCTAAATGATTTAGCAGCATATAAAATACTTTGGTGCAGTCTTTGTGATGGTTGCCAGTAGCATGTGTGAATGATGTTAATTTGTTTGGAGAATGCTATACTGAAAGATTTATCTTTCCTGCTGTGGCTCAATAAAGATCCGAAGGCTCTCATTTTCCTCCTGCCTTTAGTGAGAATCCAGCATAGAAATTTGGGTTTTAAAATTTGTTGTGTATGGAGAAAGAGTCAGATTGAACACTGAGCTCAAAGTAAAGTGTGACCTTAGTCTTTTATTGCAGGTCTCCAGAGTGCCTCTCCAACCTGTGAAGCCTTCTTAAATATCTGTGCTCGCCAGGGATTATGGGATCCCTTGGGACTCCAGGGGATGATCCCTCTGGTGGCTGTACAGAGTAAATACAAGTTTACATATATAACAACACTCCCACCCCCCGCAAAGTCAATAGTGTAACTATTTACAATGTGAGTCAATCTGGGCCCTTCTTGGCTCTGGTTGATCATCTCAGTGTGAAAGCTGGTATTGGTGAATCATTTGTTGGGCCCTCGCTGGGCTGCTGTGCAGCTAGCCTTGCTGGGCTGCCTGGTGTGTTGGGCGCTGCTGGGCTGCTGTGGATGATCGGTTCTGCTTCATGGCCAACCGTGGTGCCGGTTGCCACTGGTGTGTAGGTTCGAGGTTCAAAAAAGATAGAGTCCAAGGTGGGATGCTCAGGATAGTCCGTGAATCTGAGTTTGATTTGGTCCAAGTGTTTCCGGTGAATGAGTCCATTTGAAAGTTTGACCCAAAACACCCTGTTCCCCTCTTTGGCCATGACAGTGCCGGGAAGTCACTTGGGACCTTGTCCATAATTTAAAACAAATACAGGATTATTGATTTCAATCTCACGTGACACATTTGCGCTATCATGGTATGCACATTGTTGAAGCCGCTTGCTCTCTACCTGTTCATGTAGATCTGGATGAACTAACGAGAACCTTGTCATAAGTGCTCTTTTCATGAGCAGTTCAGCAGGTGCAATCCAAGTGAGCGAATGGGGTCTCGTGCGGTAGCTAAGCAGGACTCGGGATAGGCGAGTCTGCGGTGAGCCTTCAGTTACCCTCTTCAAGCCTTGCTTGATGGTTTGCACTGCTTTTTCTGCCTAACCATTAAACGGGGCAGATGTGACATGTTTGATCCCGTTACGGGTCATGAATTCTTTGAACTCAGCACTGGTAAAACATCGCCCGTTGTCGCTCGCCAGGACATTGGGTAGGCTGTGTGTGGCAAACATGGCCCGCAGGCTTTCAGTCGTGGCAGCGGACATGCTAGCCGACATTATCGCACATTCAATCCACTTGGAGTACGCGTCTACAATCACAAGGAACATTTTACCCAAGAACGGACCTGCATAGTCGACGTGTACCCTAAACCACGGTTTGGAGGGCCAACACCATAAACTTAGCGGCGCCTCCCTGAGTACTTTGCTTAACTGCGAGCATGTATTACATCTGTGAACACAGGACTCTAAGTCCACATCGATACCGGGCCACCACAAATGGGATCTGGCTATCGCTTTCATGATTACGATGCCTGGGTGGGTACTGTGGAGGTCATTGCTGAAGTTGTCTCTGCCCTTCTTTGGGACCACTATTCGATTGCCCCACAGAAGGCAGTCTGCCTGTATAGACATTTCATTTTTGCGTCGCTGGAACGACTTTATCTCTTCCTGCATTTCCATTGGGACACTGGACTAGCTCCCGTGAAGCACACAGCTTTTGATTCGAGATAATAAGGGGTCCTGGCTTGTCCAGGTTTTGATCTGCCGGCAGTGATGGGTGATTGCTCACTCTCAAATGCTTCCAAAACCATGGCTAGATCTGCGAGCTGTGCCATTTCAACCCCCGTGGTGGGCAATGGCAGCCTACTGAGAGCATCGGCGCAGTTTTCTGTGCCTGGCCTGTGGCGGATGGCGTAGTTGTATGCGGACAATGTGAGCGCCCATCTCTGGATGCGCCCAACTCTCAGAGAAAAGGGATATCAGTGGCTTATGGTCAGTTTCCAATTCAAATTTTACAGGTATTGATGCATTTTCTTTACCCCATAGACACACACTAACGCTTCTTTCTCAAACATGATGTAGGCTCTCTCAGCCTTAGACAGACTCCTGGATTCATAAGCAACTGGTTGCAGTTTCCCGAAATCATTAGCTTGTTGCAATACACACCCGATGCCATATGACGATGCATCACATGCGAGTACCAAATGCTTACATGGATCACACAACACAAGCAATTTGTTTGAGCATAACAATTTTCTCGCTTTTACAAAGCATTTTCTTGGCTTTTGCCGCAAACCCATCCGTCCCCTTTTCGTAATAAGACATGCTGAGACCCGGTAAGAAGTTAGCAAAGTAGTTCAGGAGTCCCAGAAACGACCGCAGCTCCATCTTGTTCTTTGGCCTCGGTGCGTTCTCAATTGCCTCTGTCTTCACGTTGGTGGGCCTGATGCCGTGTGCCACAATCCTCCTTCCCAGGAACTCCACTTCAGGCGCCAGGAAAATGCACTTTGAGCGTTTTAACCTGAGCCCCACGCGGTTGAGTCGACTAAGAACCTCCTCCAGGTTCTGCAGGTGCTTGACTGTGTTCCAACCTGTGACCAAGATGTCATCCTGAAAGACCACGGTGTGCGGGACTGACATGAGTAAGCTTTCCATGTTTCTCTGGAATGTTGCCGCGTCGATTGGATTCCAAACGGGCATCTGTTATAAACAAAAAGACCCTTCTGCGTGTTGATGCAGGTGAGGGCCTTCGATGATTCCTCCAGTTCCTGCATCAAGTAGGCTGAAGTCAGATCCAGCTTCGTGAAATTCTTTCCTCCCGCCAGCGTTGCAAAGAGGTCGTCGGCCTTTGGTATTGGGTATTGGTCTGGCAGAGAGAAACGATTGATAGTTACTTTGTAATCGCCACAGATTCTGACGGTGTCGTCTCCCTTGAGGACTGGGATGATAGGACTGGCCCACTCGTTGAACTCGATTAGGGAAATGATGCCCTCTCTTTGCAGCCGTCTAGCTCGATCTCTACCCTTTCTCTCATCATGTATAGTACTGCTCTCGCCTTGTGATGGATGGGTCGCGCCCCCAGAATTAGATGGATCTGCAATTTTGCTCCTTGGAATTTCCTGATGCCTGGTTCGAACAGTGAAGGAAATTTGTTTAAGACCTGGGCACACGAAGTGTCATCAGCGAGTGATAGCGCTCGGACGTCCTCCCAGTTCCAGCGTATCTTTCTCAACCAGCTCCTGCTGAGCAGCGTGGGACCATCGCCCGGTACCACCCAGAGTGGTAGCTTGTGCACCGCTCCATCGCAGTAGACCTTTACGGTAGAAATGCCGATTATAGGAATCAGTTCTTTCGTGTACGTTCTTAGTTTCGTGCGAACTGGAATTAAGACTGGCCTTGAGGCCTTGTTGCACCACAGCCTTTCGAAAGTCTTTTATCTCATGATGGACTGGCTCGCGCCCGTGTTCAGCTGCATTGACACCAGGAGTCTATTTAGTTCAACATTCAGCATTATCGGGGGACAATTTGTGGTGAATGTGTGCACCCCATGTACCCCTGCCTCCTCGATCTGAGGCTCTGGTTCATCATGAACCTCCATGGATCTGTCCTCCTCTGCAACATGGTGGTTTGCAGGTTTCATAGGCTTTTCAGCTCGCCTGCACACTCGTTGGAGGTGTCCTATTGTTCCACAGCCCTTGCAAACGTATTCTTTGAATCGGCCTGAATGGAAACAATGATCACCCCCACAGCGTCAACAATGGCCTTGCATTCATCATCCTTGATGGTGGACTCTGAGACATCTATGGACGTGTAGCTGCAGATATGTGTGACCTGCCCTGTATGTTACGATTCAAAAACAACATCACTTTGTTCACAATACTTGTAGCAGCACTTGTGTACTGAGAGATTTGCTTCGTATTGTCACTGGTGGCAATGAACGCCTGGGCTATCGCTCTGGCCTTACTCATGGTTGGGGTCTCTACAGTCAAAAGTTTGCGAAATATGGTTTCGTGGCAAATGCCAAGTACAAAAAAGTCTCCGAGCATGTGCTCCAAATGTCCTTCAAATTCGTAATGTCCTGCAAGGCATCTTAGCTCGGCGACATAACTTGCCACTTCCTGGCCTTCAGACCTTTTGTAGATGTAGAACCAGTACCTTGCCATCAGACGCTTTCCTTCAGGTTCAAATGCTCTCGGACCAGTGTTTCTCCGTGGGTTTTGCTGGAGTGAGCAGATTCTTCATGCGGCCATACGTTGGTGCTCCACAGACGGTGAGGAGGATCGCCCTTCGTTTGGTAGTGCTCTCTTCCCCATCTAGCTCGTTGGCCATGAAGTATTGGTCGAGTCGCCCCACAAAAGTTTCCCAATCATCTCCCTCCGAGAATTTCTCCAGGATGCCCACTGTTCTCTGCATCTTTGGGTTCGCTATCTGTAGCTCATCGCCAGTTGTTGTGCATGGAGAAAAAGTCAGACTGAACACTGTGAGCTCAAAGTAAAGTGTGACGTTAGTCTTTTATTGCAGGTCTCCAGAGTGCCTTTCCAACCTGTGAAGCCTTCTTAAATATCTTTGCTCGCAAGAGATTATGGGATCCCTTGGGACTCCAGGGATGAGCCCTCTGGTGGCTGTACAGAGTAAATTCATGTCAATTCAATTTTTCAGATTTGAGGTTGAGATGGTTGAAATTAATTTAGGCCAATTTTCAGACCGACAATCGGCATGACTTCAGCAGCGCAGGCCTAATCATGTGGGCAGGGCAAGACTGATAAATTGGTGGGGGATCCTCATTCTAATTATATAAGTGGGCTGTTAGTGTGAATCCCACTGTTGACTGGCAGCTCAACTAATCAGAGCCTTTATTAATCCTACACAAGTCAGCTGGTCCAAACTGATGTATAGTTATAGGTTTCAGGATGACATAGAGAGGATGGAGAAGTGGGCAGAAGCATGGCACATGTAGTTTAATGTGGAGACGTGTGAAGTGCTGCACTTCGGGAGGATTAATACGAAAATTATTCTATAAATGGCACGAGTAGTTAGTGTAAGTAATATTTTCATTTATTCACTGGAATTGCAATTTTAAATGAGACCATCTCTATATGTCCCACCCAGCAGAAAGACGCCCTCTCTAAAATGTTATATTTTCATCTTTGCAGAGGAATGTGGCACACACCAAAAGGGAAAGAACTCGGAACAGGAGGAGGCCCGGCAAATCTGCAGCTACTGACACCCTTGGAAGAAAGGGTCGCTGCTTTGATGGGTCCTGCCTGGAGAAAAGCAACCACCACTGCACAAGCTGGGCCCACACTCAGCGGGAGAAGGGAAGTCCTTCAAATTCCACAGTCTGGCTTTGCTAAATGTTGAGTACTGCACACGCTAGCCATGCTTCGGTTGATGGGGATGTCTCCGTCAGCTACGCTTTGCTTGATGCAATGTGTTATCATTCATCATGCTGCTTCAAATGCGCCTGCTGCCTGCGCTGTGTGAGCCTACTCATGCCACCCTGCCCCCTCCTCTGCTGCTAATCATTTGTCAGTTCTGTTATAGTTTTCAGAACTTGAGGCCAACCCTGACGAAGCTGAAGCCGATGCAGTAGAAGATTCAGACATGGACGAGCCTGAAGAAGAGAACATCTTCCAATCCCACCAGAACAAGAGCCTGGGGGTGAGGGGTGGGGGGGAGGGGAGGGGATGGCTGAAGCCCCCATTGTTGTACTCACTCTGGAGGAGGTACAGGTGCCATCCATTGAGGTGCCAGGCTCTTTCCTGAATGATACGAGTGTTGGGACATTCCATGGTTTCTCACAGTCCGAGGCTGTGGGTTACAGTGGGGTGCAGCGAGACACACCCAGGGCCCCACCATCCGAGGCTGCGGGTCCCAGTGGGATGCAGTGAGCCACACCCAGGGTAAGGAAGGAAAATAGAGCTCGACTGCGCTCTCCTGAGATGCAGGATCTAACAGATGTGGTTATGGTAGTGGCAATGAGTGTGGAGAACACTGACCTTACACGTTCACTCCTGGACACCATCAGTCGGGTGGGCGACGAGATATCGGGACTGTCGGGAGAAGTAGCAGCACTCTCACAAGAAATGGGAACACTGTCCAGGCACATGAGGGAGGGAATGTCGCAAGTAGCTGATACACTGTCGGTCCACATGAGGGACGGAATGTTGCAGGTCGTTGATACACTGTTGGTGAACATGATGGAGGGAATGTCGTAGGTAGCTGATATACTGTCAGCGAGCATAAGCGAGGGAATGTTGCAGGTGGTTTAGACATGGTCAGGGCACATGAGGGAGTGAATGTTGGAGTTAGCTGCTGCAATAAGGGAACACGCCCAAACCTCGCGCCCATTGACAGAATCAACTACCATTCCCACTCCAATCCCCAGGCCAGACTTTGAAGAGGGCCAAGCCCGGCCTTCCACATTGCTGCCTGCCCACGCCCCCCATTAAGAAATGCGCATTACCTGAGATGTTCAAAAGAATAAGCTTGGTCCCAACCCGAGAAACGCTGCGCCATCGCCTTCGGGCAGGGGTGGAGTCAACAAGACCAAGCTCAGTGGGCAGTCTTAGCGTAAGGTGGAGGAGAGCCGGGTGCAGCTCTACTTTGCTGCTGTTGCTATTGCTGTTATTATTGTTGTTACTGTCTAATAGTTTTTAAGTGATCTTAGAGTTTATAAGTGATCTTAAAGTTTCAGAGAGATCTTAACTGAAAACTTTAAAGTTTGATACAAGAGTATTTTTATTAAAGTTAAGTACAAACAAGTGTTTGCTAAACATTTGAATAAAATATATTTTAAATTATAACTGAATCATTTCCATTATTTGTTCCATTATTAACACAACTTTTTGAACGAAAGAAGAATCATTTCCATTATTTGTTCCATTAACACAACCCAACATTACGGAACAGGTCCAAACAGTAAACATGGTCCATTTGGAATAGTTGCCACTGAGCTTTCAGGCAGCAAAGCGTTCATGGATGAGCTGCTGGTGCAAGGCTTAAGCAATCGTTAAAGGGACACGACGGCCCGCACTCCTCCACCGTCATGCTCCGGCTTCCTCATCCTCATCATCGACTTTCTCCTCCTCGTCATCTGCATCTTCCTCCTCATCAGTTATGCAGATTGACGCAGGTGAGTCTTCTATTACCAGCAGTTGTTGCCTCATGATGGCTCAGTTATGCAGCATGCAGCACACAACAGTGAACTGACCGACAATGTCAGAGGCATATTGCAAGTAGCCTCCAGAATGGTCCAGGCATTGGAAACGTTGTTTCAAGATGCCAATGGTCATCTCTGTTACGCTGCACGTCGCAATGTGCGACATATTGTATTCCCGGTCAGCTTCCGTCCAGGTAACGCGTAGGGGCATCATGAGCCTGGAGGTGAGGCAGTACCATTGTCTCCCAGTAGCCAGCTTTGCCCTTCTGGCTGCTGCTGACACATGGCAGATATAGTGCTCTTGCATAGGATGAATGCATCATGGCTGCTCCCAGGGTATCTCGCATCAACTGACATGATGCGATGTATGTCGCCACACACGAGCTGCACATTCATGAAGTGGAAGCCTTTCCTGTACCTGAACATCTCAGAATCCTCCAAAGATGCTCGCAAGGCGATGTGGGTACAATCAATGCAGCCCTGTACCTTTGGGAGCCAGCAATCCTGGAGAAGCCCACAGCCACGTCACGCATTGCCTGGGTGGTCATGGCAAACTTTATGTCGTCATTCCTCCAGGTATATAGTGCAGCAGTCACCTGCCAAATGCCGATATGTGTTGCATGTTGAGAAATGGCGCACACATCCCCATTTGTGGCCTGCAACGATCCAGATGTATAGAATGAAAGTGCAGCTGTAACCTTCACTTCAACTGACAAAGCAGTCCTCCTGATGCTTCTAGGTTGCAGGTCTGCTTTTACTAACTCACAGATCTCGGTTACAACTTCTTTGTGGAAACGCAGCCTTCTCACACAGTCTGCATCACTCAGCTGCAGGTATGAATGCCTGTCTCAATATACCTAATGTGGGTAAGGCCTCCTACCCATCATCCTATGTACTCTGAGGTTTCTCATGCAATGACGTTGAATCAATCATCTCCTCCGCAGCACCATCATGCAGAAGGCTTGCACAAGGTATGGCATTGTCAATATTGCCCCCATAATTAAATTGTACCTTTGCAAGAAGCTCAAAACAGCAGGACAAGGAGTGAAAGCTTCTCTCCTCTCTCTCTCCCCAAGTTTGATGCTCTAGTATGGACCACGCCCTGGTCTGTGCATGCATACAGGCTTGCTTAGAATGGGAAGGTAGGCATTCAATGAGAATGTTTTGGACAACAAAGTCTAATGCAATTCTTTAATTTTAGATTTTTTTTCAAAGAGCCACCCCACCACTGACTGAAGGTCTCCTCACCGGGCTTGATGGTCGGCTGGTAGAATCGCTCCCTCGCCCAGACACAGGGTCTCAGCAAACACTCCCCCAGGCTTCTTTTGAAGCCGAGCCCCGAGCCCCTGTACTCGGGCGAGGGAGCGATTCTGCCGGCTGACGCTCCGACCCTCGAGCCCGGTGAGATGTTCGGTGGTGGCGTGGCACTTTGAAAAAAATCCAAAATTAAAGAATTGCATTAGACTTCCATTTTGTCCGTTTTGAGTTTGAAAAAATTAAGCTTCATGATGCATATTCAATGTCATCTTAACTCCCTCCAAAACTTCACATAAAAACAATGGCGTCTTTCTGCGCTGATTTTTTAATGTGCGTGGATTTTCTTAAGTGCCCACAACATTTTTTGGTAGTGGTCACATATGCTGTCCTAGGAAAAATGTAAGTTGGCCAAACTTGCATAAATCTGAAAGACTGGCGCAGTCATCAGGTTACGCCTCCTACGACTTAAAAAAATACTAACCTAAAAAAATCCATAACTGAATTCCGCTGGCGCACAATCTTTGGGGAAACTTGGATATTTTAGTTTAGCTCAAAAAAAGCGGCGTGCGCCCAAAAAACGGCGAAGATAACTGAGGAAAACTGAGGCTTTGTTAAATGCAACAATTGGATCATTGGCAGTCGCTCGGACTGCACAGCCACCTAAGAACTCATGCTAAGAGTGGAAGCAAGTCTTCAATTGCTTTCACTCTAAACATGAGTTCTTAGGTGGCTGTACAGTCCAATACGAGAACCACAGTCTCTGTCACAGGTGAGACAGATAGTCATTGAGGGAAAGGGTGGGCAGGGAGCCTGGTTTGCTGCACGCTCCTTCCGCTGCCGGCGCCTGATTTCTGCATGCTCTCGGCGACGATACTCGAGGAGCTCAGCACCCTCCCGAATGCACTTCCTCCACTTAGGGCGGTCTATGGCCAGGGACT
This sequence comes from Pristiophorus japonicus, assembly GCF_044704955.1. Taxonomy (NCBI): domain Eukaryota; kingdom Metazoa; phylum Chordata; class Chondrichthyes; family Pristiophoridae; genus Pristiophorus; species Pristiophorus japonicus. The sequence continues at coordinate 363,314,618 of NC_091977.1, read as the reverse complement.
CCCAGGTTTCAATGGGGATGTCGCACTTTATCAGGGAGACTTTGAGGGTGTCCTTGTAACGTTTCCTCGGTCCGCCTTTGGCTTGTTTACCATGGACGAGTTCCGAGTAGAGCGCTTGCTTTGGGAGTCTCGTGTCTGGCATGCGAACTATGTGTCCTGCCCAGCGGGGCTGATCAAGTGTGGTCAGTGCTTCAATGCTAGGGACGTTGGCCTGGACGAGGATGCTAATGTTTGTGCGTCTGTCCTCCCAGGGGATTTGCAGGATCTTGTGGAGACATCGCTGCTGGTATTTCTCCAGCGACTTGAGGTGTCTACTGTACGTAGTCCACGTCTCTGAGCCATACAGCAGAGTGGGTATTACAACAGCCCTATAGACCATGAGCTTGGTAGCAGTTTGATGGCCTGGTCTTCAAACACTTTTTTGCCTCAGGCGGCTGAAGGCTGCACTGGCGCACTGGAGGCGGTGTTGGATCTCGCCGTTGATGCTTGCTCTTGTTGATAGAAGGCTCCCGGGATATGGGAAGTGGTCCACGTTGTCCAGGGCCACACCGTGGATCTTGATGTCTGGGGTGGCAGTGCTGTGCAGCGAGGACATGCTGGTGGAGGACCTTTGTCTTACTAATGTTTAGCGTAAGGCCCATGCTTTCATATGCCTCGGTAAATACGTCGACTATGTCCTGGAGTTCAGCCTCTGTGTGTGCACAGACACAGGCATCGTCCGCCTACTGTAGCTCAATGTCAGAGGTTGGGGTGGTTGGACCTGGCCTGGAGACGGCGAAGGTTGAACAGCTTCCCACTGGTTCTGCAGTTTAGTTCCACTCACTACAGAACAATTGGATAGGCCTACCTTGGCAGCTTCCTTCAGGTCTGTCATCTTCTTCCACATCTATTCCTAGGTGTTGCATGGAATGCACACATTGTAAAGCCTGACCCCATCTCCCACTAGACATACTATACTGCTGATCTCTGGCGAGTGTGGGACTGGAAGAGCAAAGAGGACAAACCTCTTTGATAACCACCTCATGCATCAGTACTTGTACTTCACCAGCCATTTTACATGGATTTGAGTCCTCCAACATTGTATCACAAGCGCACATATTCTGTTTCCTGTCTGCATTTACTGGGCTTGCCATTGCAAACGTCCAGGCCCTCTTGTGCTCCAAATAGCCTTTGGAAAGGTTTATGTATGCATTTAAAATATTTATCATCTTTGAAAGAGAAACACAATTTTATCCCCTGCATATCTTTAAGTTTATCTTTAAGTAGCTGAATTCCTTTCAAGTTTCACTTTAAGAGCTGCTGACGTGCAGTCTACTGCTCTTCCCTCTCCTCTGGTGAGCTACTAGGAACCAACTATAGAGCTGACCATCCTAGACTGGGTGTAATGAGTAAGGACTAATTAGCAGTCTTGTTGTTGGGGAAGAGTGACCATAATATGGTAGAATTCTTCATTAAGATGGAGAGTGACACAGTTAATTCAGAGACTGGGGTCCTGAACTTAAAGGTAACTTTGTTGGTATAAGACGTGAATAGGCTAGGATAGACTGGAGAATGATACTTAAAGGGTTGATGGTGGATAGGCAATAGCAGACATTAAAAGATCACATGAATGAACTTCAACAATTGTACATCCCTGTCTGGTGTAAGAATAAAACAGGGAAGGTGGCTCAACTGTGACTAACAAGGGAAATTAGGGATAGTGTTAAATCCAAGGAAGAGGTATATAAATTGGCCAGAAAAAGCAGCAAACCTGAGGACTGGGAGTAATTTAGAATTCAGCAGAGGAGGACAAAGTGTTTCATTAGGAAGGGGAAAATAGAGTATGAGAGGAAGCTTGCAGGGAACATAAAAACTGACTGCAAAAGCTTCTATAGATATGTGAAGAGAAAAAGATTAGTGAAGACAAATGCAGTCAGAATCAGGTGAATTTATAATGGGGAACAAAGAAATGGCAGACCAATTGAACAAATATTTTGGTTCTGTCTTCACCAAGGAAGACACAAATAACCTTCTGGAAATACTCGGGGACCGACGGTCTATCGAGAAGGAGGAACTGAAGGAAATCCTTATTAGTCAGCAAATTGTGTTAGGGAAATTGATGGGATTGAAGGCCGATAAATCCCCAGGGCCTGATAGTCTGCATCCCAGAGTACTTAAGGAAGTGGCCCTAGAAATAGTGGAAAATTCGACAGACTCTGGATCAGTTCCTATGGATTGGAGGGTAGTTAATGTAACCCAACGTTTTAAAAAAGGGGAGAGAGAGAAAGCAGGGAATTATAGACCGGTTAGCCTGACATTGGCAGTGGGGAAAATGTTGGAATCAATTATTAAAGATGTAATAGCAGTGCATTTGGAAAGCAGTGACAGGATCGGTCCAAATCAGCATGGATTAATGAAAGGGAAATCAAGCTTGACAAATCTTCTCGACTTTTTTGAGGTTGTAACTAGTAGAGTGCATAAGGGAGCACCAGTGGATGTGGTGTATTTGGACTTTTAAAAGACTTTTTTCAAGGACCCACACAAGAGATTAGTGTGCAAAATTAAAGCACATAGTATTGGGGGTAATGTATTGACGTAGATAGAGAACCAGTTGGCAGACAGGAAGCAAAGAGTAGGAATAAACGGGTCCTTTTCAGAACGGCAGGCAGTGACTAGTGGGGTACTGCAAGGTTCAGTGCTGGGACCCCAGCTATTTGCAATATACATTAATGATTTAGATGAAGGAATTGAATGTAATATCTCCAAGTTTGCAGATGACACAAAGCTGGGTGGCAGTGTGAGCTGTGAGGAGGATGCTTAGAGGCTGCAGGGTGACTTGGACAGGTTAGGTGAGTGGGCAAATGCATGGCAGATGCAAAATAATATGCATAAATATGAGGTTATCCACTTTGGTGGCAAAAACAGGAAGGCAGAATATTATTTGAATGGTAACAGATTAGGAAAAGGGGAGGTGCAAGGAGACCTGGGTGACATTGTACATCAGTCATTGGAAGTTGGTATGCAGGTACAGCAGGTGGTGATGAAGGAAAATGGCATGTTGGCCTTCATAGCTAGGGGATTTGAGTATAGGAACAGGGAGGTCTTACTGCAGTTGTACAGGGCCCTGGTGAGGCCACACCTTGAATATTGTGTACAGTTTTGCTCTCCTAATCTGAGGAAGGACATTCTTGCTATAGAGGGAGTGCAGCGAAGATTCATCAGACTGATTCCCGGGATAGCAGGACTGACATATGAAGAAAGACTGGATCGACTAGGCTTATATTCACTGGAATTTAGAAGAATGAGAGGGGATCTTATAGAAACATATAAAATTCTGATGGGATTGGACAGCTTAGATGCAGGAAGAGTGTTCCCGATGTAGAGGCAGTCTAGAATCAGGGGTCACAGTCTAAGGATAAGGAGTAAGCCATTTAGGACCGAGATGAGGAGAAACGTCTTCACTCAGAGAATTTTGAACCTGTGGAATTCTCTACCACAGAAAGTTGTTGAGGCCAGTTCATTCGATACATTCAAAAGGGAGTTAGATGTGGCCCTTACAGCTAAAGGGATCAAGGGGTATGGAGAGAAAACAGGAAAGGGATACTGAGGGAATGATCAGCCATGATCATATTGAATGGTGGTGCAGGCTCGAAGGGTCGAATGGTCTACTCCTGCACCTATTTTCTATGTTTCTATGTTTCTATGTTTCAGGAGCAGGCCATTCAGCCCTTCTAGCCTGCACCGCCATTCAATGAGTTCATAGCTGAACATGAAACTTCAGTACCCCCTTCCTGCTTTCTCACCATACCCCTTGATCCCCCGAGTAGTAAGGACTTCATCTAACTCCCTTTTGAATATATTTAGTGAATTGGCCCCAACCACTTTCTGTGGCAGAGAATTCCACAGGTTCTCTGGGTGAAGAAGACTCTCCTCATCTCGGTCCTAAATGGCTTACCCCTTATCCTTAGACTGTAACCCCTGGTTCTGGACTTCCCCAACATTGGGAACATTCTTCCTGCATCTAACCTGTCTAAACCCGTCAGGATTTTAAACGTTTCTATGAGGTCCCCTCTCATTCTTCTGAACTCCAGTGAATACAAGCCCAGTTGATCCAGTCTTTCTTGATAGGTCAGTCCCACCATCCCGGGAATCAGTCTGGTGAATCTTCGCTGCACTCCCTCAATAGCAAGAATGTCCATCCTCAAGTTAGGAGACCAAAATTGTACACAATACTCCAGGTGTGGCCTCACCAAGGCCCTGTACAACTGTAGCAACACCTCCCTGCCCCTGTACTCAAATCCCCTCGCTATGAAGGCCAACATGCCATTTGCTTTCTTAACCGCCTGCTGTACCTGCATGCCAACCTTCAATGACTGATGTACCATGACACCCAGGTCTCGTTGCACCTTCCCTTTTCCTAATCTGTCACCATTCAGAAAATAGTCTGTCTCTCTGTTTTTACCACCAAAGTGGATAACCTCACATTTATCCACATTATACTTCATCTGCCATGCATTTGCCCACTCACCTAACCTATCCAAGTCACTCTGCAGCCTCATAGCATCCTCCTCGCAGCTCACACTGCCACCCAACTTAGTGTCATCTGCAAATTGGAGATACTACATTTAATTCCCTCGTCTAAATCATTAATGTACAATGTAAACAGCTGGGGCCCCAGCACAGAACCTTGCGGTACCCCACTAGTCACTGCCTGCCATTCTGAAAAGTACCCATTTACTTCTACTCTTTGCTTCCTGTCTGACAACCAGTTCTCAATCCACGTCAGCACACTACCCCCAATCCCATGTGCTTTAACTTTGCACATTAATCTCTTGTGTGGGACCTTGTCGAAAGCCTTCTGAAAGTCCAAAAATATCACATCAACTGGTTCTCCTTTGTCCACTTTTCTGGAAACATCCTCAAAAAATTCCACGGTGACCACGGGTAACGGGGAATCAGGGTTCGATTCCGGAGAGGGAGCCTGAGAAACGGCTACCACATCCAAGGAAGGCAGCAGGCGTGCAAATTACCCACTCCCGACTCGGGGAGGTAGTGACGAAAAATAATGGTCCAGAACTTAAAGAAGGGTAACTTTGAAGGTATGAGGCGTGAATTGGCTAGGATAGATTGGCGAATGATACTGAAGGGGTTGACTGTGGATGGGCAATGGCAGACATTTAGAGACCGCATGGATGAACTACAACAATTGTACATTCCTGTCTGGCGTAAAAATAAAAAAGGGAAGGTGGCTCAACCGTGGCTATCAAGGGAAATCAGGGATAGCATTAAAGCCAAGGAAGTGGCATACAAATTGGCCAGAAATAGCAGAGAACCTGGGGACTGGGAGAAATTTAGAACTCAGCAGAGGAGGACAAAGGGTTTGATTAGGGCAGGGAAAATGGAGTACGAGAAGAAGCTTGCAGGGAACATTAAGACGGATTGCAAAAGTTTCTATAGATATGTAAAGAGAAAAAGGTTAGTGAAGACAAACATAGGTCCCCTGCAGTCTGAATCAGGGGAAGTCATAACGGGGAACAAAGAAATGGCGGACCAATTGAACAAGTACTTTGGTTCGGTATTAACTGAGGAGGACACAAACAACCTTCCGGATATAAAAGGGGTCGGAGGGTCTAGTAAGGAGGAGGAACTGAGGGAAATCCTTATTAGTCCGGAAATTGTGTTGGGGAAATTGATGGGATTGAAGGCCGATAAATCCCCAGGGCCTGATGGACTGCATCCCAGAGTACTTAAGGAGGTGGCCTTGGAAATAGTGGATGCATTGACAGTCATTTTCCAACATTCCATTGACTCTGGATCAGTTCCTATGGAGTGGAGGGTAGCCAATGTAACCCCACTTTTTAAAAAAGGAGGGAGAGAGAAAACGGAATTACAGACCGGTCAGCCTGACATCGGTAGTGGGTAAAATGATGGAATCAATTATTAAGGATGTCATCGCAGTGCATTTGGAAAGAGGTAATATGATAGGTCCAAGTCAGCATGGATTTGTGAAAGGGAAATCATGCTTGACAAATCTTCTGGAATTTTTTGAGGATGTTTCCAGTAGAGTGGACAAGGGAGAACTAGTCGATGTGGTATATTTGGACTTTCAGAAGGCTTTCGACAAGGTCCCACACAAGAGATTAATGTGCAAAGTTAAAGCACATGGGATTGGGGGTAGTGTGCTGACATGGATTGAGAACTGGTTGTCAGACAGGAAGCAAAGAGTAGGAGTAAATGGGGACTTTTCAGAATGGCAGGCAGTGACTAGTGGGGTACCGCAAGGTTCTGTGCTGGGGCCCCAGCTGTTTACACTGTACATTAATGATTTAGACGAGGGGATTAAATGTAGTATCTCCAAATTTGCGGATGACACTAAGTTGGGTGGCAGTGTGAGCTGCAAGGAGGATTCTATGAGGCTGCAGAGCGACTTGGATAGGTTAGGTGAGTGGGCAAATGCATGGCAGATGAAGTATAATGTGGATAAATGTGAGGTTATCCACTTTGGTGGTAAAAACAGAGAGACAGACTATTATCTGAATGGTGACAGATTAGGAAAAGGAGAGGTGCAACGAGACCTGGGTGTCATGGTACATCAGTCATTGAAGGTTGGCATGCAGGTACAGCAGGCGGTTAAGAAAGCAAATGGCATGTTGGCCTTCATAGCGAGGGGATTTGAGTACAAGGGCAGGGAGGTGTTGCTACAATTGTACAGGGCCTTGGTGAGGCCACACCTGGAGTATTGTGTACAGTTTTGGTCTCCTAACCTGAGGAAGGACATTCTTGCTATTGAGGGAGTGCAGCGAAGGTTCACCAGACTGATTTCCGGGATGGCGGGACTGACCTATCAAGAAAGACTGGATCAACTGGGCTTGTATTCACTGGAGTTCAGAAGAATGAGAGGGGACCTCATAGAAACGTTTAAAATTCTGACGGGGTTAGACAGGTTAGATGCAGGAAGAATGTTCCCAATGTTGGGGAAGTCCAGAACCAGGGGACACAGTCTAAGGATAAGGGGGAAGCCATTTAGGACTGAGATGAGGAGGAATTTCTTCACCCAGAGAGTGGTGAACCTGTGGAATTCTCTACCACAGAAAGTTGTTGAGGCCAATTCACTAAATATATTCAAAAAGGAGTTAGATGAAGTCCTTACTACTAGGGCAATCAAGGGGTATGGTGAGAAAGCAGGAATGGGGTACTGAAGTTGCATTTTCTATGTTTCTATGTTTCTATGTCAAACATGATTTCCCCTTCACAAATCCATGCTGACTTGGACCTATCATGTCACCATTTTCCAAATGTGCTGCTATGACATCCTTAATAATTGATTCCATCATTTTACTCACTACTGAGGTCAGGCTGACCGGTCTATAATTCCTTGTTTTCTCTCTCCCTCCTTTTTTAAAAAGTGGGGTTACATTGGCTACCCTCCACTCGATAGGAACTGATCCAGAGTCAATGGAATGTTGGAAAATGACTGTCAATGCATCCGCTATTTCCAAGACCACCTCCTTAAGTACTCTGGGATGCAGTCCATCAGGCCCTGGGGATTTATCGGCCTTCAATCCCATCAATTTCCCCAACACAATTTCCCGACTAATAAGGATTTCCCTCAGTTCCTCCTCCCTACAAGACCCTCTGACCCCTTTTATATCCGGAAGGTTGTTTGTGTCCTCCTTAGTGAATACTGAACCAAAGTACTTGTTCAATTGGTCTGACATTTCTTTGTTCCCCGTTATGACTTCCCCTGATTCTGACTGCAGGGGACCTACGTTTGTCTTTACTAACCTTTTTCTCTTTACATACCTATAGAAACTTTTGCAATCCGCCTTAATGTTCCCTGCAAGCTTCTTCTCGTACTCCATTTTCCCTGCCCTAATCAAACCCTTTGTCTTCCTCTGCTGAGTTCTAAATTTCTCCCAGTCCCCAGGTTCGCTGCTATTTCTGGCCAATTTGTATGCCACTTCCTTGGCTTTAATACTATCCCTGATTTCCCTAGATCGCTACGGTTGAGCCACCTTCCCTTTTTTATTTTTACGCCAGACAGGAATGTACAATTGTTGTAATTCATCCATGCGGTCTCTGAATGTCTGCCATTGCCCATCCACAGTCAACCCCTTAAGTATCATTCGCTAATCTATCCCAGCCAATTCACGCCTCATATCTTCAAAGTTACCCTTCTTTAAGCTCTGGACCATGGTCTCTGAATTAACTGTATCATTCTCCATCCTAATGCAGAATTCCACCAGATTATGGTCACTCTTCCCCAAGGGGCCTCACACAATGAGATTGCTAATTAGTCCTCTCTCATTACACAACACCCAGTCTAAGATGGCCTCCCCCCTAGTTGGTTCCTCAACATATTGGTCTAGAAAACCATCCCTTATGCACTCCAGGAAATCCTCCTCCACCGTATTGCTTCCAGTTTGGCTAGCCCAATCTATGTGCATATTAAAGTCACCCATTATAACTGCTGCACCTTTATTGCATGCACCCCTAATTTCCTGTTTGATGCCCTCCCCAACATCACTACTACTGTTTGGATGTCTGTACACAACTCCCACTAACGTTTTTTGCCCTTTGGTGTTCTGCAGCTCTCCCCATATAGATTCCACATCATCCAAGCTAATGTTTTTCCTAACTATTGCATTAATCTCCTCTTTAACCAGCAATGCTACCCCACCTCCTTTTCCTTTTATTCTATCCTTCCTGAATGTTGAATACCCCTGGATGTTGAGTTCCCAGCCCTGATCATCCTGGAGCCACGTCTCCGTAATCCCAATCACATCATATTTGTTAACATCTATTTGCACAGTTAATTCATCCACCTTATTGCGGATACTCCTTGCATTAAGACACAAAGCCTTCAGGCTTGTTTTTTTAACACCCTGGGAGATTGTCCCTTTATTAGATTGAAGAGGAACCTGGAATTTCCTGCATGGCCAGTACTCATTCAGTGAGGTGGGTATAATCTTGCTGTCTGCCTCCTGTCAGGTTCACACTAACCTAAATATCATGGGCCTTGATTTCAATACAACTGAGAATGATAATTATTTCTGTCTGCTGTCCATGAAATACCACACGAAATGCGTTTGGAGATTGTTTGGGATCCAGAACACAAATGATTGTTCTCAAGGATAGTTGACATGGGAAATCAAATATTTATACTGGAATAGCAGATTGGGGTTGAGGCACATTTTTTGGTTGTTGCAGAGAGAGCTTTACTCTTTGTGGGTGAAATTGATTGTCGGTGGTAGAGAAAAATGGATAGTAGTGAATTGGCAGCCCTTTTAACACCTGCCTGATTTTTTTCCCACTGAAGTTTAAGGCTGCCAATTCACTACTGCTCATTTTGTGTTATTGCCTATGCCCAATTTCACCCCCTTGTCGACGGTGCTTCTCATTCAGAGCACATAAATTAGTTAAGACACAAGGTTATAGTTAGTTAGCAAGAACCTGCATCCATCATCAAAATAATGGCCCAGATTTTGTGGCCAGCGGCAAAGTGATAGCACTCGCTGCTGACCTCGAAAAAAGCTGCTCACAAAGATCTAGCGATCTCTGTGGCATGGATTTCACCTCTCCCAATGTTAATTTAATTCTGGAGCCAAGTCTTGGGGGTCTCCAGTGTCCAGCAGCAGTGATGTTATCAAGCAGGCTAAGCAGACAATCATATTGAAGAATTCTCACAGACAGCAAACCAGGAAGAAAATACACTGATTTTCCTTCACATTAATAATTTTACAGAGAGCACAATAAAGATTTGGACATGCACATGGGATTAAGGTCAACACTGACATATCATAAACAAACTTTAAAAACATTATTATATTAAAAACTTGTGTAATTCTGTATCTTAATGGAAAAAACTGACATTCCACAAAAGTAAAATTCGTTTTTCAGGGCCAGAATGGTTGTTCAGCCATTGTGTCATTTAAATCTCAGATATACCTCATTCAACAGGCTTAACTTTTTCGGGGGTTTTAACAGCGACATTCCAGCGTAAAAGAGGAAGTTTTCATCAGTTCAGTGATTTCAATTGATTGCTGGCTTCAGGGAGTTGAATAGCGTGCCCTTTGGAGAAGCAACGAATGACTGACAGTAACTTCTGATTTCCACGTTTAACTATGCATTTGTGAACTGCAGACATTGCTGTCAGATTCACAGTTGTAATGACGGCGAACGCTGAGAGTTTCGTCGTCATTCAACTGCAAATTCCGGGCCAATGAATCAATTACCCAAAACCATTCCCTTGCAGTGAAGGGAAGATGCTATCCTGTCCTATCAGATGGCTTCTCTATACTGTGGAGTAGTGTCACAACCTTCATTCAAGACTTTAATAATAGTTAGCTTTCCAGGTGCTTGTATTATTTCTAACACAGGACACTTGTTACTATTATAAGAGATCAATTGCATAATCATGTTTTGACTACAGTGCAAACCATCCTTTCTTTTGTTAGGTTGTGTTGGTTCTGCAATCACTTAGAGAATACTCATCTTCAGCAATGTCGCATTAGAGGGTTTTAACATCTTTCAGTTTGTCATTACATTCTGATTTTAAAAGCATTATTTTTCTAAATTTCCCCAAAAGGGAGCAACAATGTTTACTTCCCTGAATATGTTAACTGTCAAAATTGCATTTGCCAGACTGCTTTCCATATGATAAAGCAGCAATATGTGTCCTGCATTACTATTTAATCCTAAACTATCCATCACAACGAATGATCTGCTAAAATACAGCACTACTGCCAGAAATCATTGGTGTTGAACATTAAGGTGAACTGTGCTTTATTATACCATACACCAGCATTTTGTCTGCCTGGGGGCCACGCCTGATTAAACTACAGCAAGTGAATCCATGTAACAACAAATGTGTCAAGAATTTTTCCATTTTAGTTACATAAGTCATACATTGAAACATGTAGTGAACTGAATCACTAAATAGGACAAATACTGTGGCAACATTTGTTTCACAGACGATAATTAGAATCGGGCCCTCTGTTTCATCAATCTCAGACATTATGGGGCCGGATTAAACATAGAAACATAGAAACATAGAAAATAGGTGCAGGAGTAGGCCATTCAGCACTTCGAGCCTGCACCGCCATTCAATGAGTTCCCTTGGCTCCCTGATGTAACTCCAACGGGTGGGGATGGAAAATCAGCAGGAAGCTAATGTTCCATTCCCTGTCACTGGCCAGAGGCCCACCCAAATTATTGAAGGGAACCTTTCCATGGAAAATCCTAGGCAGGGCGGGCTTGTTTTGAACTTTCAACTTCGACGATTGTGCAAGATGGACATTATTGGATCAGCAGCCCATTATACACCCTGCCGAATTTTCCTTTCCAATGGCAAAGAAAATCAGGCAGCGTTTATAATAGACAGCTGATCTGATAATGCCTACTTATCTTTTGGTACTACCTTACAATTCTCAGTTGTTTCTAACTTGATTCTAGCCTGTACACATTCTTGCATTTGGGCGTTCAAGCTTGCCTTATGGCTTTGATCTCTTGTTTTATGCTGACACTTCAGCATCTACCTTCAACCTTGGAAGACTCAACCTACCTCTTGGACAATATTACGCTTCCGTAGACCTTATTGTGGTTTCACTTGCATGTAGTTTGCACTTTGATTTCTAACCTTCTTCAAGCTGTCCCTACTCCTCGAGCTTTGAAATGTAACAGATGCCAAGACTGCTAACCAATTAGCAGCCCTATTCCCCAGAGCAAGGCTGTTAATTGGTTAGTGACCTTGGCATCTGTTACACTCTATAACTGCCCTATCACTCCGATTTCATTTATAGTCAATACCTTCCTGGAGATATTTTCAAAGGAAAATAGAGCTAGAAATTCAGGCTATTTGCGATATTGCTGTTTTTTTACCGATAATCGCGGTGTTTTATTTTACCGTCGGGGTACCGCTATTGTTGAACCTCGCAAAATTTGCCAAATGGTGATTAGCGGTAAATCCCATATTGCACTACAGCATTTGTGTGCGGAGCCAAATGTAGTGAGGTTAACAAAAACGGACCTTCTGCGCATGCGCAAATTTTTATTTTTTATTTTATTTTCCAATTTTTCTCTTCTTCCCGCGATTTTGGTCAACTGTCTTGTTTCTCCCGCACATGCGCAGTACATCCAGAGCTGAATCAGCCATTTTTCACACATCAGCCGCCATGCAAGGAGAGTTCAACAGACAGCGAGCCAAGAAATTTAGTTATGAGGTGAACGAGGCCCTCAACACAGCTGTGGAGAGCAGATGGGTAGATTTTAATAGAAGGGATGCAAAGAAATTCCTCCCAGCTGTTCTAAGGCGTCTATGGACCATCGCATCTGAGGAGGTTTCCTCAGTGGATGACATCAGGAGGGACTACAAGCAGTGTCGCAAAAGGTTCAATGACCATTGCAAGGTCGTCAGAGTAAGTAATATTTTTATTGATGCATTCCTTGATTATTTAAATTGTAAATCTGACACATGTTGGTATAGGTAGGTCTAGTGTTGCACTTTATTTGCCATGACTGACTGTTACACATTATTAAGCTGATTTTTGACATCTTAAAAGATGTTTCTGCACTTTGACGTCTTCTTCGTGATCCACGTGCAACTACCAGAGCCATTAAACAGAGGACTGTATTAAATGCACACAGTATGGTATAAGTGCTTTGATGGCTATCTGTGTATGCCACAAGAGCAGAAGGGCCCTCTGATAACCGTTCTAATTGTCATTGTCATTTTTGTAGGGAAAGTTGTCCCACAACCGTCGGGAGCAGCGACGGACAGGCGATGGACAGCCCCAGACACTGCTATTAACGGATCTCGAGGAAAGACTGGCAGGTCTCATTTGTGCTGCAGGGAGATTAACTACCCATGGGGGCGCTGAGCCCCTGTTCGAAACTGAGGGTAAGTCCTGTAACATCCCCGGGCTGGGTTGGGGCAATGTGATGTAGTGTCTGTGGACTAGTGTTGGGGCAATGTGATGTAGTGTCTGTGGACTAGTGTTGGGGCAATGTGATGTAGTGTCTGTGGACTAGTGTTGGGGCAATGTGATGTAGTGTCTGTGAACTAGTGTTGGGGCAATGTGATGCAGTGTCTGGGGGCTACAAACAATGGAGTACCGCCTATCCTTCAAATGAGCTTGTGTTATGTGACCTTCCTCATGTCACCCTGTCCCCTCCCCTGCTGCTGACCACTCATCTCTTGTTTTCTATTTCCAGAAGAGGAGGTGCCACATCCTCCAATGGAAGCCTCCGCCTCAGCCCATCATGTGGGGGTGGAGGAGGGCGATGCCAAGGATGAGGAACCTCCACAGGAGGAGGAAACTAATGAAGTTATTCCGGGGGCAGGTGGGGATGGGGGGGCTGATGCAGTCACCACCTCTATTTGCTGCGACCACTAGTTCTTCTGAGGAAAAAACATTCTCGGGCTTTCACCCATCCGAGGCCCCGTGTACAAATAGCATGCAGCAATGCACTCCCAGGGTTGAATCCCATATGCCGTCTCTCCGGGCGGTGAGTTGACAAAGCCGGGCTGCTGATGGACAGGGAGACGTACACCTGTCCAGGGAGAGCATTCAGCTCAGCCGACAGCTCCTTGAGGTCTTATTTGGTTTTCCCACAAGCATTGCGACACTATCCACGGACATGAGGGAGGGCATGTCGCAAATTGTCGCTGCAACCCGTGAGAACACCGAGGCTGTCAATGCCCACATACAATTGATGATCTCGACCTATGGCACTACAGCCCCCTGTGTCACACGACCCAGATCGACATCACCTGTGAGTGGTGAGGCCGAGCAAGGCCCTTGCCATTCAAAGGCTGGGCCTTCCATACCCTGAGCTTCTCCAGGGGATCTGCACATGGCACCTCCATTGCCTATCCCCTTTTACAGCAAGACTCAGGCCACCTTGCTGCATGATGTCTTGGTGCCAGCTCGGTTAGGGTAATTATGCGAGGGAGGGGAGTAAAAGGGGTTGCAGATAAAAGATGTTCGGTGCTAACGTTGTTGTTGTTTTGTTGTTCTATTGTTGTTGCTATTTTATAAAATTTTTAAACATTTCACAATTGGCAATAATGTTTAATGCATTTTATTCCAGTTTTCAAATGTTTAATAAATCTTACTCAAAATTTATGATTAATAAATTATTTTGTTCATCTTAATCATTCCTGTGTTGTGTCTCATTTGCAGAATAAGAGGGGAAATTGTCAACATGGTGGGATCGAGTGGCCAGACAGTGGTGAAACGTGCCATTCACTGTTCCAGCAAAGCGTTGACTTATGAGCTGCTGAGGTAAGGCTTTTGCAGTGGCGAAAGCTCCATGAGGCTTCCCCTGTGGTGCTGTTGGGGGTGGTGGCATGGGTTCATCGCCAGGCTCCTCGTCCTCCACCTCCTCCACCTCGTCACCCTTCTCCTCCTCCTCACCTCTCTCCTGAGGTGGTCCTGCAATCCCCATGGCAAATCCTGTCCTCTCGTGATGGCTAAGTTGTGTAGCATGCAGCACACCACAATGAACTCAGAGACCTGCTGAAGGAAGTATTGTAGGCAGCCTCCAGAGTGGTCCAGGCATCGGAAGTGCTGCTTGAGTACTCCAATTGTCTGTTTGACGATGTTGCATGTGGCTATATGGCTGTCATTATAGCGATGCTCGGCTTCTGTCTGAGGGTTCCGGAGAGGGGTCATGAACCAGGTGGCGAGGCCGTAACCTTTGTGCCCCAGCATCCAGCTCCGGCCTTATGACTGATGCTCAAACAGGTATGAGACACTGTTCTTACGCAAAATGAAAGCATCATGGATGCTACCTGGAAATTGGGCATTGACTGCCATGATGTGCTGAGTATGGTCGCAGACAATCTGTACGTTCAGGGAGCGGAATCTCTTTCGGTTTCGGTAAACCTCTGGATCCTTTAAAGGTAAAACCTATAGCTCTCTAATTCTGTGTCTCCTTTGTCATTGGGAGCTTTATAAAGTTCACCCTGCATGCGTACAACGTAGTGATCGCCTGTCGAATGCAGTGACGTATAGCATGCTGCGAGATGGAGCATATGTCCCCTGCTGATGCCTGAAAGGAGCCGGAGGCATAGAAGCAAGTGCCGCAGTCACCTTCATCTCGACGGGCAGTGCAGTCCTGTTGCCGTTGGTAGGCTGTAAGTCTGCCTTTATGAGCTGGCATATTTCTGTGACCACCTCTTTTTGGAAGCGCAGCCTTCGAATGCACATTGCCTCAGACAGCTGCAGGTATGAGCGCTGTTCCCTGTAAACTTCTGGAGGGTAAGGCCTCCTCCCCATATGTCTGGGAGCTCTTTGATTATGCTCAAAATGCTCTTCAATGAGCCTTCTTCAAGCTCAATGCTTCATAGAAAAAGCAGCCAGGAATAATGGCAGAGATAGTATAGCCTCCATTCTTTTAAATGTCTTTAAATGTCCTTAAAACTGAACTATAAACTCACATAAAGCTCACTGTGTAAAACGCAGCCTTCCTTCCAAATCCTTTTATACATTGAACTTCTGCTCCGTTTTTCAAGATGGCACCATTAGCGCGGAGTGTGTCATGGGTCCGACCTGGTAAGATGTGACTTTTCTCGAGCGTGTTTTTGGGCAGGCGGTAAAAATGGCAATATCGACGAATTTTCCGTCCCTGGCGATAGCGCATCATTGCACACCGATTGACATCTTAAAAACAGCTTAAAAAATGGGAGGGCGATAATTTTTAGCAGCATTGCAAAACCGCTGCTGAATTTTCCGCCTGGACGCTACATTTTGTGTGACACGTTTAGCGGCCCAAAAATTACTTTTTCCGCTTCGCCATGGCGGAAAAACTGGCACAAACCTGCCGAATTTCTAGCCCTTAAATGTCTTAACATAAAGACTGCTTATGCTGCCCTTGACACTGGTAGTGGATGGTGCTGCACAAACCATCGTGATAATTCTCCGACAGTACGAGTGAGGCTTCTGCAAGGCAATAGTTCTATTTCTTTTACAGATGTGAAATAGCCTGAACATTTGCACTAGATTGGTCAAAAGGAAAAGGTTGATTCTGAACATTGTCTCCATTCATGTGGAATGAGATTCCTACGGGTCCTGAACTCTCCGTTTGGGACCATATGGTGTCAGTTAATTTAGGGTGGTAATCCTCACCATTCATTTGGAGAACAATATTGGTTGTGTGCTTCAAGGTCCTGTTTTGCTGAACATGCACATTATTAGTTAATAAGCGATGAAGGCCCCAAAGTTGGAGCCTTTAGTGCCAGCCATTCAGGCTGGCTTGGAAGAAAAACTGACGGCCGCCTTGCTTCCACCCGCTTCCGGTGGGTCCCACGATGGCTGCCATGTTGGGAAGGGCAGCAGTGCTGCCGTTGCCTATGCTCACTGCAAATATTTCGATGAGTCAGATTATGATGTCAATAAGTGTGCAATGCTGATTTGACACATGATCTGCCATTTTCGTCATTGCCACTCCATTTAATGCCCTCTACTAATCACGACCAGCTAACCATGCGTTCAACAGTAGGTAGGACCCACCAGCGCTATTTGAAGGGATCATCAAATTGTCGCTGACTTGCTTTTTCAGTTCTACTGGCTCTGTGTAAGTTTGTTCAACTGTTCAGAGCTTTCTAGAGTTGTTTAAAGTTGCAGAGGTCACATGCTGCAAGTGGAGAAGGCCTTGCTTCTGATTTCAACGGTTCTGCTCACACCACTGGCTCCCAGTCATGAGAGATTAACTTGCAGTCCCCCTCACACTCGAGTATGATAGGGAGATGGAATGGAGGCAGCGAATAAAAGGACAAAAACAAAATACTGCGGATGCTGGAATCTGAAATAAAAACAGAAAATGCTGGAAATCTCAGCGAGTCAGGTAGCATCTGCGGAGAGAAAAACAGAGTTAACATTTCGGGTCGATGACCCTTCATCAGAAGATGAAGGATTGTCGACCCAAAACGTTAATTCTGCTTTTCACTCCACAGATACTATCTGACCCAGAAGAAGAGGACAAGATGCTCACAGAGGGAGGAGGAGGAGGGGCAGGAGGGCTTTCAGTAGTCGACCTTACCCACCTACGGTCTTCAGGGAGCACTTCTCCTACCTGCACTTAAGCCAGAGGCTGCGCTTCACCAAGAAAGTGATAACAGAATTTGCCACCTCCTGCAACCAGACCTGCAGCCTCAGAGCAGGGTAACGACGGCTCTCCCAGTGGCCGTCAAGGTCACTGTGGCACTAAATTTTTTCGCTACCTGATCTTTCCGGTCTGGAGCAGGCAGCATAGCTAACATTTCCCAGTTTGCTGTCCAACACTGCATCCGGGAGGTCACAGAGGCTCTGTACTCCATGTTGAGAACCACTTCCTCCAGCTCCATCAGGTTGTGAAGTCTGGCTTCCCCTCTGCCCGTCTGCTGCTGCTCCCGGCAGTCGTGAGCCACTTTTGCCTGCAAGAGAAAAGGAAGTGTGTCAGTGAGTGTGATGCAATGTGTTTGGGTGCTATGACTTCATAGTTAAATAGCTAGTAGTGTGTGCAAATATGGGTGTGAGTCTTGGCGCAGTGTATATGAGGGTGAAGTGAAGCTATGAATGTGGGTTATGATTGGAGATTGCTAGAGATTGCTGGTAGGTGAGTGATGGGAGTGTGATGCATTGAGCAGTGTAAGGCTTGTCGTGAAGATGGTGGGATAGGGCATTTGATGATGCATTCAGTCACCTTGACCACTCGTGTGAGGTCATTAAAACTTTTGTGGTGCTGGATCAATCACTCATTACACTGATGGATTAAGAATTCTCCCACAGCCTTCTAGTGTTCAGCCTTGACGGCTTCCTGACTCTCTTCAGGTAGAGGACTTCACAGCGTCTTTGTACCCCCAAGACCAAGGCCTCCAAGTGCTACATCCAAAAATCTCCTTTCCCTTTCCCATGGCTCTGTCCATAATGACAATGAGCTGCTTCTGCAACAAAGCACCTCCCCTTTAAGTAGTGCAGAGCGCCTAGGCCAAACTTTATTGGCTCGTAGATTGCATCCGATATTGGCCCCCCTGTTCAGCGTTAAGCCAACCAACTGCATGTTTAGCATTGAGATCAGTGCTACAAACATTATAATGAGCAGGCAGCACAAATTTTGCATGGTGCCTGCACCACTATGAGCAGGCGTGGGCACATAGCGCTGCGCGATGCCCTTGCCCATTTTTGAACCTTATCCAATTTCTAGGCCAAAGGGTATAATATTGGACTTCAGAAGTAGTGCAAAATGGGTGATAATGAATCGGAACCTATTTTCCAACACGCCTGAATTTATTTTCCATTGAAATCAATAGAATAGTAAATTGGGCGAGGTAAATTGAAATGGGCTGCTGATTTACTATTGCTCATTATGCAACACAGCCAAAGACCAATTTCACCCCAAAAGTGACACAACCACACAAAAATAATTAAAAACAATAAAATAAAAGTATGATTTATGAACTAAGAATGGCCCTGGTACAAGGACCATTACACCTAATTATGCTCAGATACAGTTCACAAGTCATGTATAGTAATATATGTATTGAGTTTTAAATTTGCAAAACAGAAGAGAGAAAAAATAGACAATGCATTTTGCATCAGACATTTATTGCGATGAATGTGAATCTCCTGCTTCAAGGCTCAGCTGAAATAGAATATTTCCACTCTGATATACAATGGGAGTAAACAATTAGGCACACTTCACGAGGTGGATTTTATTACCAATTAATTGTAAATTAACAGTAAATGCAAATTTTCAGCTGGAGTACAAATATGGCTTCTGTGGCATTTCTAATGCTGGAAAGAATGGTATGCTCCATCAGCTCCTTTCCGAGAGGACACGAGCAGAATTTTGGCAATACGCCCACATCTCTATTATTCTTGACTCTAAAAGACTAATTGCCAATTTATATTTAGCTGTATACTGCAGTCTGCTGCCAGTAGCCAAGCCTGGGAAAAGTGCATATTTAATTAAAACTAAAAAAAAGTGTTTAAGGGCAAACACTTCAAAGAAAGCTAACAACCAAGAAGCTAGAAGGATCAATATTTCTTCAATCCAAACAAGGTGAATTTAGACTGGTCCAAAAACAAATAAATGTCACTTTTCAAAGCCCTATTCTGGATCTTTAAGAAAATCTGGAAAGATTTTAATTTTGGGTAGACTTATTTGAATTTAATTTTATATCAACAACACAAAGCTGGTGTAACTCTGAGAGAGCTCCTATTTTAATCTCATGAGAGTGCAGCAGTTTTAAGTTGTTTCTATTTAATAACATGAAATTCAAATAATTTTACACAAAATTAAAATCTTCTGAGAAGGTCTTAAAAGTTGCTGTCGATACAAAGTAAAATTCAAAATAATGGCCCCAAAATTTGCTGTAGTCCGCTGTTAGTTACCTGCCCTTTCCGTTCAATTTCTGTGATCTTTTGCCCTGCAAGTCGCTGGATGGGGGAGATGGTAATAGTGTGCTGCCCTCTGCAGGGCATCTAGGATCTAAGTGAACAGGGCAAGCAATTGCATACTTCTGTAACAAATCAGATTGTAAGATTCTGAAATTAACAGCATAAGGACTGAGAAGACAGTGTAGATTAGAGTGGGTGAATTCAATATCAAGTGAAATCAAAAGGGGGAAAAAAAGATTGGATTAAGAGAAAGAAAAAAAGAGAAAGAAAGAATTTTTTAACAATGACAATTTAAAAAAAAAATCCAACAACAATTAAAACCTGAATGATGGGACTCCACACTTGTAATCATTGATTTTAAGTGCCAGAGAAGTTGACTAGCAGTATTTAACACTTATCACATCATTAAAAGTGTACTTGAATTTGAAATGACTTGATTTAACTTTCAGTAGCGAGCTTATTTCGTATCTGCTGTGCAAACACAGAAAGTTCACACCACTCAATGGATTTGAATGGGAAGCCAGACAGTGAGATGCTATTTTCATGAAGCTAATGCCGAAGTGGTGCTTCTCCAACAATGACTTTTCAATTTCCACGTTTAATCGCACCTCTGTCCTCGCCTGAAATTGAGCATAAATAGCAGCAAGCATTATTAGCCTCACCGTTATTTTGACAGTAGATTTTGGGCCAATGTTATGAGATTCCGTTGTGAAAAGGGCTGCGATGCCAATCAGAAATCTCAGCTGTGAGTAATGTTAATTACTGGAAAACTGAATTATCAGAGAAGCCATAGGCTCTAGACATAAGCGACCTTTAACATTGTTTTTTTTAACCAATTTCCACCACTAAATTCGCAAGATGTTCTGAGTTGGTGGATTGGTTAAAAATTGATCTTTTCCCAATTTTTACATATTATCTGTCCTAATTCTGCTTTCAAAAGTCTGAATTCACCTACTCCTTGTGGGTCGTGAAATGTGTGTGCATCACACCATCATCACGTGTGTTGTGTGATCCACACAGCAAGTAGGATGCACGTGCATCACAATGCACATGATGGGAATGGTAGCATAGTGGTTATGTTACTGGATTAATAGCCTGGACTAATGATCCAGAGATGTGAGTTCCGAATTCCCACCACGGCAGATGGGAATTTTCAATTCAGTTAATTAAATAAATCTGTAATAAAAGCTAGTATCTGGAATGATGGCCATGAAACTACCAGATTGTCATAAAAACCCATCTGTTTCACTGATGTCCTTCAGAGAAGCAGATCAGCTGTCCTTACCTGGTCTGGCCTATATGTGACTCCAGACCCACAGCAATGTGGTTGACTCTTCACTGCCCTCAGAAATCACTGAACAAGCCACTCAATTGTAACAAACTGCTATGAAAGACAATAAGAAGAATAAAACAAGATTGACCACCCGGCATCGACATCGGCAATTGCACACCCAGCCCGGTCGACCCTGCAATATCTTCCTCACTAATATCTGGGGACATGTGCCAAAATTGGGAGAGCTGGCCCACAGACTAGTCAAGCAACAGCCTGACATAGTCATACTCACAGAATCATACCTTTCAGCCAATCTCTCAAACTCCTCTATCACCATCCCTGGGTAAGACAAACCCACCAAAGGTGGCGGTACAGTGGTATACAGTTGGGAGAGAGTGGCCCTGGGAGTCCTCAACATTGACTCCAGAACCCATGCAGTCTCACAGCTTCAGGCCAAGCATGGGAAAGGAAACCTCCGGCTGATTACCACCTACCACCCTCCCTCAGCAGATGAATCAGTACTCCTCCATGTTGAAGGACACTTGGAAGAAGCACTGAGGATAGCAGGCGCACAGAATGTACTCTGGGTGAGCACTTCAAGGTCCATCACCAAGAGTGGCTTGGTACCACCACTCCTGACTGAGGTAGCCGAATCTGCGGCTGCAGTGTGTACCATCAGTCACTGGCAATACAATGATAAAACCTTTTTTGTTATTAAGTGTTACAACTTGCAAGGTTAAAATTGACAGTTACAGTACAAACAGAACTATAATCTTTCATATTAACCCTGCAAGTTGAAAAGCTTACTGACAAAATGTGTAGCATCTTTAATCTAATGTTAGAATAATTAATGTAGAATTCATGGTCCTTCAGATAGCAATGAGTAATTGTTCTGATCAAACTCCAATACAAAAGTGTTTTTGATTTGTTTGTGATAAAACCAATCTCTGCAGTGAGAAAACTGCAAAGAATTATATAGAAGCACAGAAACAAGCTATTTGGTCTATGTTGGTATATATACTCCACATAAGCCTCCTCCCACTCTACTTAATTCTTTACTCCTACCCCAAATCTCTCTATCCTCTTCTTCCTTGTACTGGCATCAAGCATCTCCTTAAATGCATCAATGCTATCTCTTCAATCACTCCATGTGGCAAAGAGTTGCACATTCTAACTACGATCTGTGTAAAGAGATTCTTTCTAATTATTTGATCTGTTGGTAGCTATCTTACATTTATGTTCTCTTGTTCTGGACTCACCCACAAGTGGAAACAGTTTCTCCACATCCTCCTTATCGAACCCCTTCATAATTTAAAAGTCCTTTATTTTTTGGTCTTCTCTTTTCATACCTGCTACAAAGTGCTAAAATTTGTGAAGAAATGTTGTGACTGAGGACAAACAAATGGCCAATTTACTGCACAATGTGGCTGGTTCAGTCCCCTTCATTAATGTCTCTGAGATACTTGTTTAGTTGTAGCTACTTGATGGAACTTTGAGTGCATAATCAGATCTGTGTTCTTAAGCTTCCTTCAAGTTATTTTTAGAGACAGTTTACTGAAGCCATTTCATCATCATCATCATCATCATTTATGATGTGACTGGACACCTTCAAATCACAACTTAACTGTCCTTGAATATGCCTATCGCTCTGAACATTTATTTATATGATAGCTTTGCTAAAATAGCAAACACTCTGTTAATCCATTTTTTGTGCTTAGTCACAACATTTCTTCACAAAGTTGAGCAATATTAACTTTACTAGAAGAAAGCTTCTTCCTATTTGTATCATCTCTAGCTCATTCTCAAGATTTAATGCTGTCACATCTGACGAAAGGACAAAAGTGTTTGCTTGAGTGTTCTTGATTGTATTCATATAAATGAAACATTTGATATTAATTGTTAAGTGCTGCAGCAAATGCAATTGCCACTTATCTTTCCTGAAAGTTTCTCCATGATCATATGACAGCTAATAAGGATTCAGTTTGCATTCCAATCACCAAGTGAAAATATATGTTAAGTTGTTTTTGTCTTTAACTCTCATGCCATCTGTTGAAGTTTGAACGCTTTCTATACTTAACAGTATAATTTGAACATTTCTCCCACAGTAAATAGATCCAAAAAGTAATAATTAGGGGCTTTATTAGAAACTGACGATGCAGATGTGGGATTGTATAATGTTATGGCTATGTGCAGCATGTTGATATGTTAATAGTTAAAAGAACATCTTATGGCCTGTGTTGCATACATTCCCCATTTATTTGAATAAATAGCTTTAGTTTCTACTATTGCTACATCCCATACACTAACTGAACATATATCAAGGGGTGGCAAGGACTATGAGCATGAATACAAAATGTGCAACAGATGACTTTGAATAAGGCTAGAGAGACACCCCTAATGCAAAGAGCAATCATGGAAGAGATTTTAACATTTTTACATATAATTACAATTGAATTTACAGCACAGAAACAGACCATTTAGTCCAACTGGTCTATGCCAATGTTTATGCTCCACACGAGACTGCTCCCACCCTAATTCATCTAACCCTATCAGCTTACCCTTCTATTCCTTTCTCCCTTATGTACATATCTAGCTTCCCCTTAAATGCATCCAAGCTATTTGTTTCAACCACTCTGTGCGGTAGCAAGTACCACTTTCTAACCACTCTGCATAAATAAATTCCTCTTGACTTCTTTGTTGGATTTATTAGTGATTAATTTATATTCTAGTTTTAATTTATCTCATTATTGCTATTGATAATAGTGAGGGAGGGATACTTAAAATACGAGCTGGAGTGTGATTTTTCTGAGTTAGCCTATTTTGAATTGAACAAGATTAATAAAACTTAGTTGGTTTACTCATACCTGCCAAGACTGATGCTGCCATTTTGTTTTACAAGTATTGTTTTGGTATGTAAGGGCAAAGCTTAGGAAGCTGAATGACGTGGAATTGGCATTATTACTCAAGAGTGTGGAGATTTAAATGAATCCCGGCCAGGAGCAGGTGGGAAGTTAATTATCCAGCGTAATTTCCCGCTGGAAACGCACTGGCAGTTAAAATCCAAGCCTGTTGGGGTAAAAAGAAGACTTCTCTTCCTCAAGGTGGACTCCTTGAGATAAGGAATTGACACCTACCCGCCCGTATAGCGACCACAAAATCACTCAGACAAAATCCTCGGTTCAACCGGTTTTTATTCAAGCATGCTAGGGAAGCGTTCCGCTGAACACTTCTCAGAACAAAGTTTTTACAATTACAGTTATACATTTTTCGAGGTGTGCGACCCTCCTACAAAACCATCGATTGGCCTACTGCTATCGGCAAAGTTACATTGATTTGTTGACCCTTGTCAGACTGGCTCTGAGTGGTTCTTCACCACTCGTCCATCTCCCATCACATGTCACCCTTCTGGAATGTGTTATTCAGTGGTTTCAACTTTGCCTCCATTCCTCATGATGTGTGAATTGACCTTGCGTCCCAGGGTTTGCTATCTTTCTATACTGTTGACTCTCCACTGCTTTTGGTGGATGTATTATTCAGTATTGAATGTATGTTTTCATCTTCTATCAGTCTGTGCTAAGGGTCAATGCATTGTTGGCTACTTATGATGGTCCATTAACCATCAAGCTTTGCTGCATAGCAAGCTTTGCTGTGGCCCCTTCTTAAAACCCATTGAAGCACGTGTATAAGCATGCTTTACATACATAAGCGAGTTTTACATACAGTCGGTCAATATTACAATCCCTAGTATAAAGTAGAGAAACTCCCAATTCCTCAGAACCTCCTAATACTGATAAGCCCTACAATATGGACCATGTGTCAGATCAATTCACTACCTTCAGTATCCACTTTAGTGACCATCTTTTATCCCCTTACAAATCCATAATTTCTAGGATTTCGGTTTTCATCTCCTTCAGCATCCAAGACTGTATCCCATCAGCCCCTGGTGCTTTGACTTCTTTTACCCTATTTAACTGATCTAAAATCTCCCCTTTAGCCATCTCAACCACCTCAAAATTTCTCCTTTTAGATATCCATTATTTTAATAAAAGCTAATGAAAGTTATTTATACATACCTGTTCTGTTTCTTTGGTCATTATCTACAAATTGACAATTCTCTCCATTTAGGGGTTCCATCTTCCTTTTAGCAATTCTCTTTTTACTGATATAATTGTAAAGTAATTTATGGTCCAGTTATCTGTCGAGATCCAGTAAGGGTTGTTGGGTGTCTAGGGTGATTCCTGTTTTTCTGTTTGCCCTCAGGGATGCCAAAGATGTGGATGTTGTGTTGCTCTCAATTTTGCAGCACCTCCCGCTCTTTTTTCTGTAGGTAGATCAGTTGAGTTCTGAGTTCTATGAGGTTTCCTAACCGCAACGGTCAGGGTCTATCCTGGATTCTATGTACTTCTGCCAATGGATCAATTGGAAAATCATGGAAATGGACTTCAATGGAAATAAAAATCATGAAAGATGTAAAACGACAGCCTGTTTTAGACTTTGCACTGTCGCACAAAGTCAAAATTACCCCCAATTATTTCACTGTATTGCTAAGCATGAACTCCTCTGTTTATAAACTTGTTAAAAAAGCTTTACCAATCTTAATAAAATAACATGAATTTATTAAGGCAATGATTAAACTGAGTAATTGAGTCCTGTATTTTGTACTTAGAAGTATGCGGAGCAGTAAAGTAGTTTACAGATCCAGTGACAGAGGAAGTCATTTAAACATATGAGATGTATTCCCCTGATATCACAGAAATGTTATTAACTGCATCAGTAAAATCTGAAATTGCAGAGGACACTGCAATATTCTACTCCAGATACAACCTAAGGTACTTAATACGTCCTTACTATATAGTATAAATGCACACGAGGCCCATGCTTGAGAGAAGGTCAGTCTGTGACCTGTCCTTTATTTCATAGCACTCAAGTGCAGGAAGTGGGTGGAGCTTCCCCTTTTACATCTGAAGGTCTAGGTTAGGAGCGTCTCCCACAAGTTCACCATCTAGTGGTCATTGTCCTCAGTGTACAACTTCGGTCGGAATATACATGTGTTACAATGCTGGTTGAATACATGAAATCACCTCCCCCCCAAAGTCTTATTGGGATCACAGGTTGAGTCTCTCTGGTGGTTTACGCTCCCTTGTAGAGCGCCTGAGTTGGGGCTTCGGTTGTTGGGCGCTGGCCTGAGTGTCTGCTGTTTGTGGTGCCTCACAGTGCCACAGTGACTGGGCTCTCCTCCCTTTGGTTCCTGTGTTCGGTCATTTGTGGTGGAGTGAACTCTACATCGTGTTCTTCCTCTGCTTCTTCGATGGGGTTGCTGAACCTCCTTTTTGTTTGATCCACATGTTTGCGGCATATTTGTCCATTGGTAAGTTTAACTACCAGAATCCTATTTCCCTCTTTGGCAACCACAGTGCCTGCGAGCCATTTGGGCTCTGCAGCATAGTTGAGGACAAAAACAGGGTCATTTACATCAATACACCGTGCCCTCGCATTCCTGTCATGGTAGTCATATTGTGACTGGCGCCTGGTCTCGACAATTTCTTTCATGGTGGGGTGTATAAGGGATATCCGGGTTTTGAGCGTTCTTTTCATTAGCAGCTCTGCGGGTGGAACCCCTGTGAGCGAGTGTGGTCGGGATCTGTAGGCCAACAGGAGGCGTGATAAGCGGCATTGTAGGGAACCCCCTTGGATTCTGAGCATCCCCTGTTTGATTATCTGCACTACTCGTTCTGCCTGGCCGTTTGAGGCCGGCTTGAACGGTGCCTTTCTAACATGGTTAATTCCATTGCCTGCCATGAAGTCCTGGAATTCAGTGCTTGTGAAGCACGGGCCATTGTCGCTGACCAAGATGTTTGGTAGACCGTGGGTGGCGAACATTGCCCGTAGGCTTTCTACCGTGGCAGAGGATGTGCTTGAATTTAAAATGTCACACTCGATCCATTTGGAGTAGGCGTCTACTACAACCAAAAACATTTTCCCCATGAAAGGACCTGCGTAGTCCACATGGATGCATGACCAAGGCTTGGCGGGCCATGGCCAGGGGCTAAGGGAGGCTTCCCTGGGCGCATTGCCCAGCTGGGCACACGTGTTGCACCTGCGAACACAAAGTTCCAGATCTGCGTCTATCCCTGGCCACCAAACGTGTGACCTGGCAATTGCCTTCATCGTGACAATGCCCGGGTGCCCATTGTGGAGTTCTCTGATGAACACCTCTCTGCCCATCAGGGGCATGACCATGCGGTTTCCCCACAGTAGGCAATCGGCCTGAATCGAGAGTTCATCCTTGCGCCTGTGAAATGGTTTAAATTTCTCAGGGCATGCCCTGTACGTGGCTGCCCAGGCTCCATTCAGTATACATTTCTTGACTAGAGACAATAACGGATCTCTATTTGTCCAGACTTTAATCTGACGGGCTGTCACGGGTGAGCCTTCGCTTCCGAAAGCTTCAACAGCAATGACCATCTCAGCAGCATGCTCGGTAGCCCCCTCAGTGGTGGCTAGTGGGAGCCTGTTGAGTGCATCGGCGCAGTTTTTGGTGCCCGGTCTGTGCCGAATTGTGTAGTCATAAGCGGCTAATGTGAGTGCCCACCTCTGTATGCGGGCCGATGCGTTTTCATTTATGGCCTTGTTGTCGGCCAAAAGGGACGTTAGGGGTTTGTGATCTGTCTCCAGCTCAAATTTCCTGCAAAACAGGTACTGGTGCATTTTCTTTACCGCATATACACATGCGAGCGCCTCCTTTTCTACCATCCCGTAGCCCCTTTCTGCCTGGGACAGACTTCTGGAGGCATAAGCTACCGGCTGTAACTGACCCTTGGCATTGACATGCTGCAACACACACCTGACACCATAGGACGACGCATCGCACATTAACACAAGTTTCTTACATGGGTCATATAGCGTTAACAGATTGTTGGAACAAAACAATTTGCATGCTCTATTAAAGGCCCTTTCCTGGATGTCCCCCCAGACCCATTCACGATCTTTGCAAAGGAGCATGTGTAGCGGCTCTAGCAGCGTGCTCAATTTGGGAAGAAAGTTACCAAAATAGTTCAGGAGCCCCAGGAACGAACGCAGCTCCGTTGTGTTATGGGGTCTGGGTGCTCTCTGGATCGCTTCCCTCTTGGACGCAGTAGGGCTGATCCCGTCTGCTGCTACCCTCATCCCCAGGAATTTTACCTCTGGAGCTAGGAAGACGCACTTCGCCTTTTTCAGTCGCAGCCCTACCCGGTCCAGTCTGCGTAGCACCTCCTCCAGGTTGTGGAGGTGTTCTTCAGTATCGTAACCCGTAATGAGGATGTCGTCCTGAAAAACCACATCCCTGGAATCGACTTGAGGAGGCTTTCCATATTTCGTTGGAAGATCGCGGCGGCCGAGCGAATCCCGAACGGACATCTGTTGCATTCAAACAACCCCTTGTGTGTCGTGATGATGGTCAGCTTCTTCAACTCACTCGCCAGCTCCTGGGTCATGTAAGCTGAAGTCAAGTCCAATTTTGAAAAAGTTTGCCACTGGATAGCGTCGCAAAGAGGTCCTCCGCTCTCGGTAGTGGGTACTGGTCTTGGAGTGACACCCGATTGATGGTGGCCTTGTAATCGGCACATATCCTGACCGACCCATCCGCCTTGAGCACCAGCACAATCGGGCTCGCCCAGTCACTGAATTCGACTGGCGAGATGATGCCTTCCTTCAGCAGGCGGTCCAATTCGCCTTCTACCTTTTCCCGCATCACGTACGGCACCGCTCTGGCCTTGTGGTGTACTGGCCTGGTGTCCGGGTTTATGTGAATCACTACCTTGGCCCCCATGAAAGTGCCAGTGCTGGGTTGAAATAATGAGTCAAATTTGTCCACGATCTGTGAGCATGATACTCGCTCTACAGAGGAAATTGCATTGACATCGCTCCATTTCCAGTTCATGACAGTAAGCCAACTCCTCCCCAGTAGTGCGGGACCATCCCCTGGGACAATCCAGAGTGGCAGTCTGTTCTCCAAATCTTTGTGGGTCACGACTACCGTGGCGCTGCCTAGCACCGGAATGATCTGCTTTGTGTAAGTCCGTAGCTGTGCGTCAATCGGCGATAATTTTGGCCTCCTGGCCTTGGACCCGCACAACTTTTTGAACTGTTTGATACCCATCAGGGACTGGCTGGCCCCCGTGTCTAGCTCCATTGATACTGGGATGCCATTGAGGAGCACTTTCATCATTATTGGTGGCGTCCTGGTATATGAACTGTATATGTGCTCCACATGAACTCGCTGAACTTCAGCTTCCAGCGATTTTCCCCAGTGTTCATTTCTGCAATTTCTGCAGGTATTTTGCTCACCTCTGCAAACTCCGGCTGAGTGTGTGCCTGCATGCCTCCAGCATGAGCTGTGGTTTGAAACAAAAGGTTCCTTGCCAGTCGATCGTCCCTGACTGCCCCTGTTATTGCCAGTGGCCATGCTCGTGTGGTTTAAATCCCAGTTTCTTGTCGCCATTAATACGTTCTTACTATACAGTATAAATGCACATGAGGCCCATGCTTGAGAGAAGGTCAGTCTGTGACCTGTCCTTTATTTCATAGCACTCAAGTGCAGGAAGTGGGTGGAGCTTCCCCTTTTATATCTGAAGGTCTAGGTTAGGAGTGTCTCCCACAAGTTCACCATCTAGTGGTCATTGTTCTCAGTGTACAACTTAGGTCGGATTATACATGGGTTACAATACTTGTTGAATACATGACAGTACTCATGGAAGTTTACAGTGAATTGGAAAGTTCAGAAAGAAGAGCTCGAGGCCACAAGGAGAGTTTTTGAAATGGCGTATATTTTCATGTTTTGTCTTTGATTGTGCAAATGCCAAATTTTATCGCTACCAAAGTGAAAACTTGTAAAAAGAAATGACCCCTACATTCTCATATTACAACATGCTATTTATTTATTTCTGCACATTAGATAGCATAAAAGATTGATCCAGAGATAATTTATTAAGAACAAATGTTTTATCAGTTTGACTCTGGTGATTATTAAAACCAAAAATATCTAGACACATTACATTAAGATACTGATGGCTAGTCAGATTTCTGTAGCCTAATTTGTGTACTAACAATGCCTACACATCAAGTAACGGTTAACCCTATCCTTGAGTTATATAAATAGATGAAATTCTAGTGGTGACGGTCAAACAAGATTTCACCTTACAGATATCAAATGTATGAAACTTGAGACTTGCATTTCATCCAGGTTTGGCTGAAAGATATAAAATTTAGGTACAACTGCAGCAATTCTTAGGGGCCGAAATTGGTGAAGGCCAAGGGCCGTCCAAGTGTTGCCCAAAGGACCGCCGATAGCCGCCAAGATACCTGACAGTACTTTGGGCAGGAGTTTCAGCAAAAAGTCCTTTGAAAGGGCACCTTGCGGCAAAAGAAGGATTTACGTCATCAACCTGGGCAGGCAGGAGCTCTCAAACTCAGCGACAAAGGCACTTGCCGCCAAGTGCCATCGAGGATGGAGTTGGGCTCAGGGAGGGTCGAACAGCTGGAAATAAAAATCATCAAAAAAAAAAAAAAAAAACATCGGAACACCTTCAGGGGACCCTATCCATGCAAGTTGCTGTAAAGAAAAAAAAATTGAAATGTTTATTAACCTTTTCTAGCAGGTCTTCATACCTACTGTCGGGGATAGACCAGCTTCCTCGCAGCGGTCCTTCCCGGTCCTGGCACCGACTCCCGCCTGCACCAATCTGGCATCTCAGAGGGTGGGAGGTCACTTGCACCACTTGGCCGTATGCTGACGTCAGCGGGCGGTTGCCAGTGGTTCTCCCCTCCCGCCTGCTCCAGACCAAATGGAAACTCGCACAGGGCAAAACCCGAGGAGGAATGTTGGTGGATCTCGGCGGCAGTGGGCGGTAAGGCCATCAATTTCGTCCCCTTAGACTTGATAACAAATATGGAGATCATGCTCAAGCACAAATAATATTTGGTACTGCTATGATCATTATCTTGTAGAGGAATGCCTATCCACATTCATTGTTTGCCCTATTATAATTCAGTTCAAATATGATCATGAAACCAAATGGCTAAATATTTGTAACCGAATAAACTTTAAAGGCCGAAAATTTGCAAAACTCTCATTATTCGCTATCATTACTCTGTAAAACTGACTGCAAGTTCTGGAGTTGCACAAGTGCAGTTAAATTCAGGAATCCAGAAGTTGCTGTTAGTGATAATCTGCTCCTCCGCTGTTGCAGTCCTCGCAGATGGAAATCAATTAGAAATTACTGAATTGATGTGATCTCCAACTTTTTATGCACTATTCACTCATATATATATACACATATAGCACATATCCACTCCATCACCAAAACTGCCTACTTCTATCTCCGTAACACCTCGGACCCTGCCTCACCTCATCTGCTGAAACTTTGATCCATGTCTTTGTTATCTCTAGACTTGACTATTACAATGCTCTCCTGGCTGGTCTCCCATCTTCCATCCTACATAAACTTGATCTCATCCAATACTCTGCTGCTCGCATCCTAACTCACACAAAGTCCCATTCACCCATCTCCCCTGTGCTCATTGACCTACATTGGCTCCCCATATGGCAAAGTCTTGATTTTAAATTTGCCAGCCTTGGTTTCTAATCCATCTATGACCTTACCCCATCCTATCTTGTTAAACTCCTCCACCCCTACAACCAATGATCCCTACAAGCTGCGCGGTCATGCAGCTCTCCACCGGTCCCGTGCAGCCCGGGAGTGGCTTTTGCAGTGTTAAAATTCATGCATATATGAATCTGTGAATGGTTGCATGACCCCAAGGGTACACTGTGTTGTTTTTGAGTAGTAACTCCTCTCCAATCTTCAAAGCCAGCCAATACGTCCCTATCTCCAAGAATGGCCGTACAGCTACATACCTGATCTATGGCATGGCACTTTCATCCAAGGGGTTGTTGACTGTAATAAAGCTTCCCCTAGTGGACTACTGCTCCAACTAGTGACTACTGATCTACTGCAACTACTGATGTAAATAATAAAGGATCACGTGGCAAGGTCACATGATGACTTCTGTTAAGAGCCATTTTGTGTGTGTGTGTGCTTCTTAGTAATGTCATAAGGATGTATCACACATTGGCAATGGGGATAGGATTTCTGGATTCCCTAGCTGAAATTTTTGTTGGTGGATGTTCCTGCCAACTGACAGAGACTTTGTGAGTTTCTTTGTTTTGCAGAACAACTAAAAATCCACCAAGGTAATTTACAAGTACACTTGGCTGAACTGTCGACATTGCCAGAGCCCAGATGGCCATTCCTATGTGAATAATAGGGCACATCGATCATGACATTTGGAGCGTATGTGGAGTGGTGAGACATGTTTTTCACAGCAAATAGTATGATCGAAGACCCCAATGATGAAAACTATAACCAGGTGGTTTTAAAAAGAAAACGGGCTATTTTCTTGACTGAAGTGTATGAAAGCCTCAAACGTTTGCTTATTCCTGTCAAGCCAAAGGACACACAACTGATGGAGATTCTAACCAAGTTAGAACAACACTACAGTACTGAGCACATGGAAATTACTGAAATTTAATGTTTTGGAGCACGAGATCAACTAATTGACAAGGGTATCAGTGAGTACAAAAGCTATCCATTTACTGTCATTTCAGCAACTTTCAGGACCTAGCATTGCGGGACCGCTTTGTTTGTGGGATGAAAAATTAAGCAATCAGAAGGAAGTTGTTGAAAGCCCCTAACTTAACTTTTGATTTAGCTTGTCAGACAGCTATGTCAATGGATATGTCCGACCAATATTGCTGAGAATTTCGTGCCATTTCCAGTCTTCAGACAACCAAGATGAATCGCCTGCAGGTTAAAAGTAAAAGACAGTTGGGCCCCAAGGCCTCAGCAACTGGCCAAGGTAACAGTGCATTGAAGTCCTGCTATCAGTGCCTGGTACAATACATTGCTCAAGGCTGTTCATATGTGAAGGCAGAGTGTTTCTTCTTCATGAAAACGGTGCATCTTGCAAAAGTATGCCGACTGAAGAGTAAACCGATGTTCAATGCTGGAAATAGAAATTGCCAGACACTACATAGCATTGAAAAGAAGGAACAGGACAAGGAGGTTCTGGAGATACACATCATCAGGAGCACCAGGGCATCGCAATGATTCTGGATTTATTGTCATCCAAGTAGACATTGCAGGAACCAGGAAATTAACACTGGTGCATCCACTGGTGCTAGATAAGCTATTGTTGAGGCCACACCTGGAATACTGCACGCAGTTTTGGTTTACATATTTACGAAAGGATATACTTGCTTTGGAGGCAGTTCAGAGAAGGTTCACTAGGTTGATTCCGGGGATGATGGG
This sequence comes from Pristiophorus japonicus, assembly GCF_044704955.1. Lineage (NCBI taxonomy): Eukaryota > Metazoa > Chordata > Chondrichthyes > Pristiophoridae > Pristiophorus > Pristiophorus japonicus. The sequence continues at coordinate 363,281,634 of NC_091977.1, read as the reverse complement.
GTTGAATTATGAGGAAAGGTTGAGTAGGTTGGACCTCTACTCATTGGAATTCAGAAGAATGAGAGGTGATCTTATCGAAACGTATAAGATTATGAAGGGGCTTGACAGGGTGGGTGCAGAGAGGATGTTTCCACTGATGGGGGAGACTAGATTTAGAGGGCATGATCTTAGAATAAGGGGCCGTCCATTTAAAACAAAGATGAGGAGAAATTTCTTCTCTCAGAGGGTTGTAAATCTGTGGAATTCGCTGCCTCAGAGAGCTGTGGAAGCTGGGACATTGAATAAATTTAAGACAGAAATTAACAGTTTCTTCAACAATAAGGAGATAAGGGGTTATGGGCAGCGGGCGGGGAAGTGGAGCTGAGTCCATGATCAGATCAGCCATGATCTTATTGAATGGCGGAGCAGGCTCGAGGGGCTGTATGGCCTAATCCTGCTCCTATTTCTTATGTTCTTATGTTCTTAAGAGCGTAGTACCAGAATCACAATATCTCGACAAGCTGCATGATTTTCCACTGGAGAAATTGAAAATAGAGCTGCGAGGCTAATCAGGAGAGCAAATTCCTGTTGTAGGACGTATCGCCATACCAGTGAAATGCAAGGATCAGTTTCAGAGCTTGCCTCTCATAGTAGTGGCAGGAGACAAGCCTACCTTGATAGGTAGAAATTGGTTGGGATCACTGAAGCTGGAGTGGAATGAGATTTTTTGCATGGAAACAAAATTTGCATCGAAAGATGATATCTTCAAGCAGTATCCGAAGGTGTTCTGTGAAACAGGCAGTCAGATCCAGGACATGAAGCTGAGTGTCAGAGTGCAGAAGGACACAATACCAGTTTACTGCAAGTCACGTCCCGTACCATACGCACTGAAGGAGAATGTTGAGCAAGAACTCAAAAGCGACTGTGAACATTATTTCTAAGACAGATCTAAGTAATTGGCCTCCACCCATTGTTGTTGTACCTAAATCATATGGCAAGGTAAAGTTGCGTGGTGATTATAAAGTAATGGTAATCCAGGTTATAGTGGGTAATCTACCCAATAAATTGCCAAATGTTGAAGATTTGTTCACAATGCTGACAGGTGGCCAGATCTTCTCAAAGTTGGATCTTACAAATGCCTACTTACAACTTGAACTAGATGAAGAGTCCAAGTCATGCTTGACTATGAATACTCATCTAAGCCTATATCAGTTTAATAGGCTTCCATTTGGAGTGTCTTCCAACCCCACCATATTCCAAGGGGTGATGAACAAGATTTTGCAAGTCCTTGAATGGGTAGCATGTTATTTAGATGAAATACTAATTTCAGCACCAAACAAGCAAATCCATAATAATGTGTTGAAGGAAGTGCTCAAGCGCCCCTTTTGTCTCTCTAATCTCTCCTTTCTTCCACCCTATCACAGACCTTCCCTTTTGTTCTTTCCTCCCCTCTCCCTTTCAGTGCTCCTTAAGAATCTGTTCATTTCGAACATTTGCCAGTTCTGATGAAGTGTCATCAACCTGAAACATTAACTCTGTTTTTCTCTCCACAGATGCTGTCTGACCCGTTGTGATTTCCGGAATTTTCTGTCTTTATATCAGAGAAAGATATTCATCCATACTTAGTTCATAGGAAAGAATTGTCAGTGGATAAAGGTTGTATCATGAGGGGTGCAGGAGTAGTTATCCCAAATAAGTTCAGATCCAAATTGTTAGGAGACCTTCATGACCAGCATCTGGGAATGTGCTTGCCCAAGAGTTTTGCATGCAGTTACTTATGGTGGCCAGGTTTAGATAAAGATATAAAGGTATAGGGCTAGACTTTCCACTTTTGTGCAGACCACCCAAAAATGGGCGTTATTTCCAGCGTTGGTGGTAAATATGGGTATTGAGATCACCGAATTATCGCCCATTTTCAAAACCCCAACTTTCCATTTTATAAAATGGGCATTACCGCGAGCAGTCTGAAATGGGCGTTAGCATTAAATTTTTTGATCTTCTGCCGTAAAGTGTCGGCGTCCATAGCAATGCTATGGCAATGGTTGTTTCCTGCGTTTCAGGAGGTCAGGGGTCATCAATACATGCGCAGAGGGGAGAGAGAGGGAGCAGAGAGGAACTGAAAGCGTGTGTGGGTGTGTTGTATGCTTGTTTGGCTGTTGTGGAAGGTAGGAGGGAGATTTACCAGCAGCAAAAATACTTGTGAGCAAAAAGAAGGATGTTCCTACGGAGTTTTTGGCAAAAAAAAATATTTAAAATGGAAGGGATGGAGGAGACGACAAGGCACACTGTGGAGACTGATGCTGGTGAAAGCAGTGAGGTGTGAGAGGAACAACTGGGAGGACGCAAATGAGCGAGGAGATTCTTCGATGAGGCAAATGCCTCCCTCCTGCAGGAGGTGGAGTCACACTGGGGTGAATTGACTCGGGGTGTGTGTGGGAAACATAGGGCTGACATAGCCGAGGTGGTCTTGTCAGCGACCAACGAGGTGCATGAGGGCAACCAGTGCCGCAATCACTGGAACCACCTTGTCGGATCTGCCAGAGTAAGTATTACGTTTATTTACATGTACTTATATATTTATATAATTTCAATTGTAAATGTAATTGTTTAAAATCAATGTGATGTCTTATACCGGGAATGTTTTACTCAAAGCCTGCGTTTACAGTGTACGTTTTAGGTAAAGAATGATAATTATCCTAATAATCATGATTACATCTGTCAGTTATGTGTTGTATCAGTCTCTGTGACAGTACCTAGCAATGATATCATGCAATGATCTCAGGCCATGTCGTGCTGGTGTTACTTTTTACAGAAGAAGCTTTTGAAGAATAGGGCTGAGCAGAGGCGAATGGGGCCGGGCCACCAGACATCATCGAGCTCACCGACATCGAGGAGTGGGTGCTGGCACTAGTGGGGAGCCACCCCCGGTCAGCCATGCAAGCAGCTGCAGAACTTGATGTGATGCCACGTGAGAACATATGCACCATTGCGTGATGTAAAGTCAATAGATGCCACACCCACTCATATCCGACCAATAATATGATAGATGATTGATAAAAATGTTCTATAAATAATGATGACCTCATGAGAATCATTGCAATGCAGAATTTGGTGATGGTCATGAAATGTGATGTCTGTGATGATTTTGAAAGCAGTGGTGCTTTTGTCGTGCATATGCTGTGTGTAGCGTTGGAATCACCATGTGATCCTAACATCCCCTTCTCCTTTAATAAACTTATTTATGTTTTGTAGCTCAGCCAGCGGTGCAGCCCCATGCAATATCACCGAGCCCAGAAGGTGAGGGTGCGGGGCCGGACTCACCGGACAATCGGACATCTGGTGCTGAGGAACCCCGATTCTCACTTGTGGAGGGTGCCTTCTCCACGGATGAGAGTGTAAACTTTGAGGAGCCTGCATCGCCAAGCTCAATAATGCAGTCGACACCCTTGGCATCTAATGCTCCTGCGGCCATTCCCTCCTCCACGTGGAGGTACCGGGCCCAAGCACCTTGCCACAGGGCACCCGAGGTGTCTCCAGGATGGCGCTGACCATGCGGAGGTTGGTTCGATGCAGCAGGTCTGCTCCACGAGCGGGGACATGGTACACTTGTCCAGGAGGAGTGTTGACATAGGTCAGCAGATCCTACAGACAATGGGGGGCATATCCCACCAGCTGGCCAGCATGTCCACCACCATAAAAAAGTACGTGCCATGGATGGTGGAGGCCCTGGAGGTGATAGCCAGGAACACTGGTGGCAGAGGTGCCGCACCCCCATTGCCAACGAGACTTGAGAGCCAGAAGGAAGATCTTGCTTTTGGCTCGGAGCACGTTCCCACCTTGGGACCGTCCTCTTCTGTATCTGTCCAATCAACGGTTCTGCCGTCATCGCCCCCAATGAAGCAACGTTGGAGGAGCTCCTCGGCCAGGCGCCTTGGAATCAGGAGGGGAGGGGAAAGGGGTAGAGGTGGGGAGGAGAAACGGTGGGCCGGGGGGGGTTGGTGGAGGAAGGAAACTGAGGTGCCCCATGGCCGCAGGTGTTGCTTTGGTCACAGTATTTTTATGTTGTTGTTGCTATTTTGTTGGGAGGTTTGGGTGAAGGGGGAGGGGGGTTAACTTGTTGTTTTGTATTTGTGTTCTATGTTTATGAAGTGTTGTTGGAAATGTTAAAAATTTAATGAATTATATAAACATTATAAATTTGTTGTAGGGTGGGATGGGGTGTTTTTTACAGTTATAATTATGATTTTATACAAATGTTCTCATTAAATGTTTTTTATTTCACATAACCTTGTTGCGCATTGTCTCAGCTAGCTGCAGTATTACACACGGGTGATTCCTTAACATGTAAATGGCTAATTCAACATCACTTGAATCAACTTAAACTTCAACTGTCACCAAAATAATGCACACCATTCATGTATGAGCTGCTGACACAGCAGTCTTGCAGCTTTGTAAATACCACCAACATTATTTCAAGCAAAGCGCTCATTTATGAGCTGCTGACATAAGAGTCTTGCAGCCACCACGGGCCCTTTCCTGCATTCTTAAGGGGGGCAGGGGCATGGTTTCACCGTCAGCCTGATTGTCTGGCCCGAGGTCAGCGTCCACTTCCTCGTCCTCCATTTCCTCTCTCTTCTGATCGGCAGTCCCTTCTGGCAATTCTTGTTCCCTCCTGATAACCAAGTTGTGCAGCATGCAGCACACCATCACGAATTGAGCTACCTGATCAGGGTGGTATTGTAGCTCGCCTGCTGAGTGGACCAGGCATCTAAATCACTGCTTAAGTACTCCAATGGTATACTCGACGATATTGCGAGTGGCTTTGTGGCTCTCGTTGTATCGCTTCTTGGCTTCTGTCTGGGTATTATGCAGGGGGGGGCGGTCATCAGCCAGGTGGCGAGGCCATATCCTTTGTCACCAAGCATCCAGCATTGACCTTGTGGCTGACTGGTAAACATGTCAGATTCAGTGCTCTCACACAGGATGTGAGCATCATAGATGTTTCCCGGAAATTTTGCATTTACTGCCATTATAATTTGATGGTGGTCGACAACGAGTTGCACATTCAGGGAGTGGAATCCCTTTCGGTTCCGAAAAATCTCTGTATCCTGAAAAGATGCCCGCATGCAGATGTGCGTACAGTCTATTGCTCCCTGCACCTTGGGGAAGTTTGCAATTCTGGAGAATCCTAGAGCTCTCTCAGTCTGTGCCTGCCTGGTCATAGGGAAGCTGATAAAATCCATCCTGCATGCGTAAAGGGCTTCAGTGACCAGCAATGTGTGGCATGCTGAGATATAGCGCTAATGTTGCCAGCTGGGGCCTGAAAGGAATCTGATGCGTAGAAGGAAAGTGCTGCAGTGACCTTGACCTCAAAGGACAGTGGGGCCCTGATGGTGCTTGTAGGCTGCAGATCTCCCCTGATGAGCGGGCATATCTCACTGATAACCTTTTTCCGGAAGCGTAGTCTCCGAAGGCATGTGTTATCGGACAAGTTCAGATAAGACCGTTTCTCCCTGTAAGTGCGTGGGTTGCAAGTTCTCGTCCTCCTCAGCAGTCTGCCACCTCTTTGATTAGGCACATAATGCTCTTGAATGTATCTTCTGCCATCTCTAATCTGCAGCATGTGCGTAGTCATCAAGATAGGCTGAGAAATTACAGGCCCCATTACAATCACAATCAGTATTATATGTATTGTTCACAAACAATAAATTTATTTACTAAAACACCTAAAATAAATTCAAATCGTCCACAGTATGATAAGATGTTTGCTCAGATGTTCAAATCACCTTAAAAGACCTCCAGAGTACATCAAAACTCCTCAGAAGTTGAAACAGCCTTTTATATGAACTGACCTCCGATTTACAAAATAGTGTCAATACTGCTGGGTTTAGTTCAGGAAACGGAACTTTTTCTCAGCGGGATTTTCGGCGAGCTATATTTTCAGAGATATGTGGACGAGGTGCCGAAAGTAACGCTCGGTGATATTATGGGCGTTACTTTCACCCTTTCTGATCCTTACACCAAAAAAAAGTGGGCAGGCGGTATTATTATTTTTCGGTGTTTAGTACATGCTGAAAGTAACAATGGGCGATAAGTGAGCAATACATGGGTGTTAGTTTCAATTTTGTTGCTAAATGTGCAATATCTGGGCATTATACTTCATTTTAGCATTAAAATGGATGTTAAGTGGACGGTATAAAAAAAAAAGTGGAAAATCTAACCCGTAAGGTGGATATAAATTAGATTTCTGCCCATTTGCCGCCCATTTACCGCCGTAAAATAATTTACCGCCGGCGGTAAATTCATCAGTGGTTATTCGCTGGCAGTAAAAAATACTGCCAGCTAATTTCCGCCGACGGTAATTTCGTCAATACCGCCATTTTTATCGCTGGCCTAAAAAACTGCCATGAAAACTGAAGTCTTACCTGCTCAGACTCACGATGCACCCAGCGGTAATGACACCATTTTGAAAAATGGAGCAGAAGTTCAGTGCATAAAAGGATTTTGAGAGAAGGCTGTATTTTACACAGTGAACTTTAGGTGAGTTCATAGTTCAATTTAAAGGCTATTTGAGGCTATTTGAGCACATTGGAGGACAGTTGAGGAAATTTGAGGCCATTTGAGGGGACTTGTGGGGAGGAGGCCTTACCCCCAACGAGCTTTCAGGGAACAGCGCTCATACCTGCACCTGTCTAAGGCACAGTGCATTAGAAGGCTGCGCTTTTGAAAAGAAGTGGTCACAGAGATAGCCAGCTCATAAAGGCAGACATACAGCCTGGTGACTGCAGCACTTGGTGCCTGGTGATGCCTGAAAGGAGCCAGAGGCTCTATACCTCTGGCTCCTTTCAGGCATCACCAGGTGCCAAGTGCTTCATCTCGCAGCAAGCTACACATCACTGCATTCGCCAGGTGACTACTGCACTATGCATGCAGGATGGTCTTTATAAACTTCTCAATGACCAGGGAGGCATAGAATGAGAGGGCTATGGGTTTTACACAAATTGCTTGGTTCCCCAAGGTTCAGGGTGCCATTGACTGTACGCATATAGCCCTGCGAGCACCTTTACAGGAGCCAGAGGTTTACCGAAACCGAAAGGGATTTCACTCCCTGAACGTACAGATCGTCTGCGACCATACGCAGCACATTATGGCAGTTAATGCCCAATTTCCAGGGAGCATCCATGATGCTTTCATCTTGCGTGAGAGCACTGTCTCTGACCTGTTTGAGCATCAGCCACAAGGCCACAGCTAGATGCTGGGGGACAAAGGTTACGGCCTCGCCACCTGGCTCATGACCCTCCTCCAGAAACCTCAGACAGAAGCAGATCATCGCTACAATAACAGCCATATAGCCATGCACATTTTGTCAAAAAGACAACTGGAGTGCTCACTTCCAATGATTGGACGGCTCTGGAGGCAGCCTTCAATCCCAGGTCACTGAGTTCATTGTGGTGTGCTGCATGCTACACAACTTAGCATCATGAGGGAACAGGAATTGCCACTGGGGACTGCAGGACTACCTGAGGAGAGAGTAGAGAAGGAGGAGGAGGAGGAGGAGGAGGAGGAAAAGGAAGAGGAGGAGAAGGAGACTGGTGATGAATCCATGCCACCACCTCCACCACCGCGATAGAGGAGGCCTCCTGGAACTTTCGGCACTGCAAAAGTTTCATATCAGAAGCTCCTAACTCAACACTTTGCTTGAACAGTGAAAGTTACGTTTCACCTTTGCTTGCCCACTCTATCTCACTTTGTTGACTATTACCCCCCTTATTCTTAGACACTGCATAAGAATGGTTAAGTTGAACAAAATAATTTGTAAAACATTGTTAAATTTTTGAAACATTTGAACATTTGAACATTGAAAACTTTGAAAACTTTAATTTTGATAGCTAAAGAAATAATTTTTACTCTTCAAATATTTTTTTACATTTTTATGCAACAACCATAATGATAGAACAAACAGAAAAACAACAACAATAACAACAATACCCCCCCCCCGCAACCCCCACTCCCCCCACTGCAACATGCATTTTCTAACTGCAGCCACCTCTCCCACCGCCTCTCCCCCCGCCTCATCTTAACCCTCCCTTGCTTCCTCCCAACCCCTACTCCAACCCGCATTGGGATCAAGAAGTTGCATAGTAAGGTGTCCAGTGCACTACTGTTGTCGGGGGATAAACAATGGAGATGCTTTGTGTGGATCCACTGGAAAACTCAGCTTCTGAGTCGGAAGGCTCTTGTTCTACCTCCCTACTCACAGGTGCTGTTGGTCTGAGTGGTATGACAGTGCGGGCTGCAGTGCCAAAAGTCGAGACCATCAATTGCAGCAGGGCATTGACAGCCTCAGTGTTTTCCCGGATCGCAGCAACTATCTGCGACATGTCTGCAGCTTGTTTGGCAGATTGTGTGGAGATGTTGCCGGAAATGCCACCCAGGGCCTGGAGGAGCTGTCGACTCAGTTCGACGCTCTCCTTTGACAGTCCCACCGTGTCCAGGCTTGCGCCTGCCTGTCTCTTAGCAGACCGGCTTTGCCGAATCAACCTCCATAGAGGCGGCTTACGGGGTTCTACCCTGGGGGTACGTTGCTACACATCACTTGGTCCCGCTGCCTCGTAGGCAGGGAATCCTCGAAATGTGGTTCCTCTGAGGGAGATGTGACCGCATCTAAAATAGGTGCTGACTCGTCCAGCCCCTCCATCCCCATCTCCCACTCCTCCCCAACTCCTCCTCCACCACCCCCTCCACCCCAACTGACACTAACAACAACCCCCGCAACAGCTGTTTCCTCCAATTGGTCCTCTCGGTGCCCTGCATCTTCCTCTTCCTTCATCTCTTCATCATCCTCTTCGACCCAAGTGCGATGGTATGAGGTGGCGCTGGAGGCTTCCATTTGAGGATGTGGCACGTACGACTCCTCATCTGGAAATAAAAAACAACAGACGACTGGTTAGCAGCACGGGAGAGGGCAGGGTGACATGAATATGCTCACATAGTGCAGGCATATTTGAAGGACCACCACCACGGCATTATATGTCGTCAAGAGACACTACATGAAATTACCTGAACCCGAGTCCACAGACACTACAGGACATTACATCACCCCAACTCAGCCCAGGGATTTTGCAGCATTTACCCTCAGTTGCAGTAATCGGATCAGCACCCGCACGGGAAGTTGATCTCTTGTGGGCACCAACCAGGACTGCCACACGTTCCTCTACATCTGTCATCGTCAACATGTTGCGCAGACCACCGCCTGTCTGACATTGCTCCCTCCGATTGTGAGCCAGTTTTTTCTGCAAAAATGACAATACCAATGGTTAACTGAATTGCCCTTCTGCTCTTGTGGCACACACAGATAGCCATCAAAGCATGTATGGTAACATACTGTGTGCATTTAATATAGTCATCTGTTTAATGTCCCATTAAGCTGCACGTGGTTCATGAGGAAGACATCGAAGTGTAAAAACATCTTTCAAGATCTCAGAAAGCCATCTTAATAATGTGTGAAGATCATTCATAGCAAATATGGTGCAACATTAAGCCTACCCACAGGAACTGGTGTCAGATTTACAATTGAAGTAATCAAGGAGTGCATGAATAAAAATATTACTTACTCTCGCAGGCACGCAAAGGTCATACCACCTCTTCCTGCATTGCTGGAAGATCCCGGTGAATGTCATCTGCTGAGGACACTTCCTCAGAAATAGCAGTTCCTACCCTTCTTGCAACGACTGGCGGGGGGGTGGGGGGGTGGAGGGGTGGGAGGGATAGTTTGGCTACCCCTAGCAATTTTCCCTCATCTGCTCTCTACAGCTGCCACAAGTACCTCTTGGGCATCAAAGCTAAATGTTCTGGACCCTTGCCTTGCTAGCTCAGCTTGCTGCATCTTCTCACTTCTCACTTCAAACTTTGCTCAAAAATGGATGATTGAGAGCTGGGTGTACTGCGCATGCATGGGCGGACTCTGATCCTGACAATTGACCAGAATTGCGGGGGGAAAAAAAAAATTAAAAAATCGGGAAAAGAAATTGTGTATACACAGAAGGTCCATTTCTTTTTGGTGCCAAAAAGCCGAATCGTGCAAGACGGAAAAAAATACTACCGCTACCATGGGTCAATGTTTGAACAAAATAGCGGCCTTCAGTCATAGCAGTATTTCAGTGGTTAAAAAATAACTCGATCCGCAAATATCACCGAAATACCAGCGAAAAACCGGTGGACCGGTTTTTGATGAATTTCTAGCCCATAGAGTACATTGTTTGCCAATGTACAGCATGTCAATTAGTAAGCAAGAAACCACCATCAGTACCATTACAGCCATTAAAATGGTCTCCCAGATGGTGGCTAAGGTTACATATAGATGTTGCTGAGCTAGAAGGACAACAATTGTTCATTGTGATTGATAGTCATTCAAATTGGGTAGAGGTGTTCCAATGCAGAAAATAACAAGTAAAACACGAGATAATTTGCAAAGATTGTTTTTTTCACATGGCCTCCCAGAAGAAATTGTGTCTGATAATGAGCTGCAATTTTGCTCAGGAGAATTTGCGCAGTTCACGAGCAGAAACGGTGAGAAACATACCAAAGTTCTACCATGCTATCCTGCTTCAAATGGCGCAGCAGAGCATGCAGTATGAATTGTAAAACGTGCCTTCATCAAACAAATGTTGGATCCAAATCCAAAGAAATTGCAGTTGTCATTGGACTAGCAAATACTCCTCATATAGCTGCTGGTAGAATACCAGTAGAGTTGTTCCTCAAATGACAGCAATGAACCAGGTTCTTGTCAGTCGAAGAGAAACAATCAAGTCAGAAAGAGAATCATGATAGAGGTAGAGTAAGAGAAAGAAGTGTAAAATTGAATCAGAATGTTAGAGTGAAAAATCATCACCATAAATGGTTAAAGTGGTTACCTGGAAGAGGAGTGAAAGTATGTGACCCTCACACATATTTGCTCAAGATGTTTGGTCATGGAAAGGTTAGGTTTGTTCACATTGATCATATTTTTCCAACAGATGTGGAAGGAGTTGAACATTGGAATGATTCAATTATTTCTGATGAGTCACATAGTCTTGTTTTAAGTAGAGTACCAGTATCAAATCCTATATCAGATGGATTAGAAACAAATCCAAGAAAATTTCAGAATTTAAGTCTGAGTCCGAGACAGGCATACAAACAGTCTGAAGTTGCAGAGAGTCCAAATATAGATCATGGTTTCCCTTAGAGAAAAACTCTCCTCAGGATCAGCCCCAAATGAATCTAAGTCCTAAAACAAGATTGGAAAGTTCTGTTGAAGAAATAAGTTATCCTGTCCAAACATAAAACCAGTGGTTAAGCTTGATTTGTAAATATGGAAATATAAGTTCATATCTTCTGTTGTTTATAAGCATTCAAGTTATGTATAATGATTATTTTATATGATTACTTCTTCATTAAGGAGGGAGAAGTGTAAAAGAGCTCCCTGAGTGGACTACTGCTCCACCTAGTGGACTACTGATGTACTGCAACTACTGATGTAAATAATAAAGGATCTTGTGGCAAGGTCACATGATGACAGTTTTCTATTAAGAGTATCGTGTGTGTGTGTGTGTTTCTTAGTAATGTCATAAGGATATATCACATTGATCTGTGTCAGGTTACCCCTGTATTCTATAAATGGCCCAAGACTAGAAATCCCAGTGCATCTGGATCTGAACAGAACTAGATACTCCTGTCCAGCAGAGGTGGGATTAATGGCTAGTATTGCTGAATTTATTGTCCAAAGTAAAAAGCACCACTTCCCCAATGGAAAAATATCAATCACTGTGAAATGTCGTTAACATGCTCTAACTTAAATAGAAACATTGGAATTTCTAGGCAAAAGACTAAGGTCCATCTAGTTCACTTCATACCATCCTGGTAGTCGTATGGTCCAATGATAATGGAGTTGTTGACTAATCAATGCAACTAATCAAGACTTCTCAAGCGCATAACGTTTGTGCTTTTAATATTTGGCAATTTGTTTGGGTTATTATAACCTCTCCAATCCTTGGGCCCAAGTTTCGGCCTCAGTTGCTCCTGATTTTTTGGAGCAACTCGTGTAGAATGGAGTATCTTAGAAATTCAAATTCTCGGCATTTAGTTTGCTCCAGTTCTAGTCAGTTAGAACAGTTTCACTTTGGAACAGAATTTTTTTTTCCAAAAGGGGGCGTGTCCGGCCACTTACGCCTGTTTTCAAAGTTTCGGCAGTGAAAACTTACTCCAAACTAACTTAGAATGGAGTAAGTGAAGATTTTTGTACGCTTGAAAAAACCTTGTCTACATTTTAGAAAATCAGGCGTAGGTTACAAATCAGGCGTGGGGAATGGGGGGGGGGGGGTTTAAAGAGAAGTTTACAAACATTAAACATTTCAGTTTTACAAATAAAGAGCCATCATCAATAATAAAACATCAATAAATCAACCAATAAATCAATCAAAAAAAACAAAACATTTTCTACTTACCGACGGCAGCACCGGGAGCCCTCCAACAGCATGCTGGGATGCACCCCCACCCCACCACAGTGTGTCTCTGTCAGTGTCTCTATCTCTCTGTCTGTCTGTCTGTCTGTGTGTGTCTCTCACTCTCTGTCTGTCAGTGTCTGTGTTTCTGACAGTGAGGGGAGGAGGAGGAGGGGGGTGGAGGGAGAGAGGGGGGGGCAGGGGGAGGGGAGGGAGGGAGGCAGAGGGGGAGGGAGGGAAGGGGAGAAGGGGGAGGGGGAGAAGGGGGGAAAGGAGAAGGGAAAGGTGGGGAGAAGGGGAAGGGGGGGAGAAGGGGGGGAAAGGAGAGGGGGGGAAGGAGAAGGGGGGGGGAGGTTGAACGGGCCGGGCCCGGCGGCCAGGCCCAAGACTTCAGGTAAGGCCCGTCCCCAGCACCAGATTTACAGGTAGGTGGCGTTGGGTCGGGTCGGGTCCGGGATCGGGAGCGCGGGTCGGGTCGGGGGGAGCGCGGGTCGGGAGCGCGGGTCGGATCGGGTTGGGGCCAGTCGGGGGGGGGGGGGGCGGTCGGGAGCACAGGTCGGGTCGGGGGGGTGGGGAGCGCGGGTCGGGTCCAGTCCGGTCCGGAGGCGGGGGGGGGGGGGAAGCGGGAGTCGAGTCGGGTCGGGAGGAAGCAGGAGCTGGGGTGGGAGGCATCCTTATGCATGCAGCCCCAGTGAGGCCATTCGGCCAGGGCTAGGGGCTGCGTGCTTCGGGCCCCTCCCACGGTTTTGGGCGCCTGGAGCTACTGCGCATGCGTGCCCACTGTAGCGCGCATGTGCAGAGGTCCCGGCACTGTTTTCAGCGCAGGGACCTAGCTCCGCCCCCCACAGCTCGTGCTGCGCTGCGCCGAGGGCAGAGGACCAGCAGGGAGCCGGAGAATCTGGAAGTTTTTTTAGGCGCACTTTGTGGCGTGAAAAACGGGCGTCCAGGTCGGGGCTGCGCCATTCTAGGCACGGCCCGAAACTTGGGCCCCTTGTAACATCAAATATCACACTGTGATCACTGGTACTTAAATCCCACCCATGTTTATGTTGAAGATTTGTTGTATCTTTTCCAAACTATCATGAAACAATCTTCTATTAACTCAATGTGTCCCAAAATTTGCAATGCAGAAAATGACCAATTAAGCTATTTTGAATTATGTTGGCGAAAGCATAATTATTGGCAAGGGCAAATCTGCTGCTGTTCTTTGGATGGCTCTGCGGGATCGTTCATGACCATCTGAACAGGTATACAGTGCCTCCGTTTAACATCTCATCAGAAAGGCAACACCTCCAACAATGTAGCATTGCGATCTCTGTTGGGAGAAGTTTGCCTTTTTTGACGTGTAATTGGTTGCAGGCTCCCAGGCTTCAGAGATTTTTGGGTCCTGGGCTTGCAGGCATATGCCTGCATAAAGGCCCATGGATCCCAGGGATGCAGGCAGTTCGGAAGCGTCTCTGAAATCACTCCAATCAGAAAGAAGGATTCCTAATATGCTTATGAGGATTCCATTGCAGAATCCCCATATTGAGGAATCCCCAAATAATTAAATAATTTATACAACTGGAATAAAAATAAATGTTCCCATTTCAAATGTAATTAAAAGTCCTTTCAATAAAGCTTTTACAAAAAACATTTAAAAAAAAATAATAATTTTAATGATTTAATCCGGGCCTGAATGTTTGTGCATGATTTTTATTTAAATGTTTTAATTTAAGATTTATATTAACCCTTACGCTGGTAAAAGCAGGCCCTACTCCAGGAGTAAGGGTTTCATGGGCATTTGCTGAACAGACTGCACCAGCTAAAGTGATTTTTGAATCGGTGCTGAAGATTTGTCAAGGTGAATCATGACAGGTCATAAGTTCGGGTTTTGGCGCATGTGCAGAGCATGCGGAAACCCAGAACTTGCAGCCTTTCTGAAGGCTTACAACATCGTATGCTGAACGTATGCTGCAATCGGGAGCACAAAATCAAGGCCACAACCTTTTGAAGCAGAAATGAAAGTGCTACCCATAAGCCAAAGTGACAATTATTACTAATACATTCTTTAGTGACAGAGTCAACAATTTAGAACAGCAGTAAATGTGGTTTTCCACCACTTTTAATACTAACTTCCATTAGTGCAATCAGTGGAAAAACAAACCCCATAATAGGTGTGGAAAGCAGATTTGTATTATCACGTTGCAGTATTGGGAAGGATAGAATTTTACTTTTTCCCTCAATGTACTAGAAGAAGATGATACAGGAAAAAGCATCTACTACATCTATGGAGGGCCTTAATCATGAATAACCATGGTTATAAATCAAGAGCTAATATATATGACTTGACACAAATAATCAATTTGATGTTGTGAAATGAAATGGGATCTTTATCTGGTGTTATTTCTCTGTCTTTTCACCAGTCTATGAGCAACATTCACAATAGGTTTCATTCTGACCTCTGCAGACCTGAGTAAAATGGTTTGAGATACTCAGATTGACAGTGTTGCTTTTACTGGTCATGATGGGTGTAGTTTGTCCATACAATCCAAACACCGGCCCTTACATGTTGGTTGGTGAATTCTGGATAGTAACTTTGGAAAGGTACTACACAAATAAATTGCATTACAGATAAACAATTGTATGTAAATATAAAAGCAAAATACTGCAGATGCTGGAATTCTGAAATAAAAAAAGAAAATATTGGAAATACTCAGCAGGTCAGGCAGCATCTGTGGAGAGAGAAACAGAGTTAACATTTCAGGTCAATGACCCCTCGTCAGAACTTTATGTAAATGATTGGGCATATAACCTTTCTGAAGTAGAGAGTGGTCTTTAAAATCTATGGGGAGATCAAACGGTTGCACTCAAGCCTGTTGCGTCTCCTTTGATATTGTCCTTCTTGAGGAGAGCTCCTGTTGCTCTAACCTCCAATTGCAGTGTTTTTTTCTTCCCAATGTCCTCTTCTTGTACATTCTTCTTGGTTGGGGCATGAATACCATTTGCTAAGTGTCAATGATTGGTAGTTTAGGCTTCGATTATGAGCTTACCTTAAATAATTGACAGGGAAGACAATTGGGGCTAGGTGAACCTCATCTCATGTGACTCATCAGAGCAATATATCCTGCCTTTGTTTCACAATTGTGTTAAACAATCATTCCTCTTAATCACATTATTGACAGACTCCGCTACTTCCCTGGCCTCTTACTAGTCACTTTGTCTGATCATTTTATCTGTTCCAAAAGCAAAATACTGCGGAGGTAGGAAATCTGAAATAAAAACAGTAAATGCTGGGAATACTCAGCAGGTCAGGCAACATCTGTGACAAGAGAAACAGAGTTAATGTTTCAGGTCAATGATCCTTCGTCAGAACTGGAAAAAGTTAGAGAAGTAATGGGTTTTTAAGCAAGTGTAGAGACAAGGAAAAGGGGAGGGGAAGGAAAGAACAAATGGGTGTCTGTGATAGAGTGGAAGGCAGAAGAGATTAAGAGACAAAAGTGATGATGGTGCAAGGCAAAAGGAGATGGTAATGGGGCAAGTTAAGAAACAGAAAATGAGTCTAGATAGGGAGTAAATGGAAATGGCAGAATGGAAGCAAATTATTTCCAACCCTTCCCTCACCTGCACATGGTTCCTCTCCAACTCTTTCCTTCCATTACTCGACTTCTCTGTCTCCATTTCTGGGGATAGGCTGTTGACAAACATTCACTATAAGCCCACTGACTCCCACAGGTTACTTCCTCCCACCCCGCTTTCTGTAAGGACTCCATTCCATTCTCCCAGTTTCTCTGTCTCCGTCGCATCTGTTCTGACGATGCCCTCTTCCATACTAGTGTTTCCGATATGTCTTCCGTTAGAAAATAACCCCTTTACGGCTATCTCTGGTCACTTTAAATAATCAGGTTCAAGGTTATATTGTGTTTAATCAGAGTTTAATATGGAATATAACACATTAGTTATACAGCAAAAACATACAACCGTAACCATAATTGATATTGATCAGATTGGACAGACGGTTGACACACGTGAGCAATTCTTTGCTTCCTTGTGTCTAGGGCTTCCTTCACTCTCTCTCGCTTCTGTGAGCCTCCTTCTCTCTCTTTCTTTCTTCCATTTGTGAGCCTGCTTCTCTCTCTCTCTGTCTTGATTCTTGTTTCAAGAACCCGCCCTAAAGATGTCTTACGATTTTCGCCACATATCTCTGTTTATACCTCCTCGAAGGTGCTTTTCTGTGGAATTCCTTTAATCTCTCTCTGTCCCTATTCTCTCGTGTACAATCAATACAAGGCCTTAGACCTCTACCCTTTAAACTATGAAGGTCAAAGCAGAGCTTTCTCAGTTTAACAGGTCATTAACTTCTTCACGACATAGCAAACTGCCTGTGGTTATGTTAAGTGCTACGAACTTCCTTCCATTCGACATAAACAAATCTGAAGCTTTAACCTGAAAACCACAGATAATGGTTGTCATAGTGCAGAATGCCAAAACATTTCAGCGGGGTACCAAGACATTAGCATTTCTAAGCATTCTGAGTAGACATAGAAACATAGAAAATAGGTGCAGGAGTAGGCCATTCGGCCCTTCTAGCCTGCACCGCCATTCAATGAGTTCATGGCTGAACATGTAACTTCAGTACCCCATTCCTGCTTTCTCACCATACCCCTTGATCCCCCTAGTAGTAAGGACTTCATCTAACTCCTTTTTTAATATATTTAGTGAATTGGCCTCAACAACTTTCTGTGGTAGAGAATTCCACAGGTTCACCACTCTCTGGGTGAAGAAGTTTCTCCTCATCTCGGTCCTAAATGGCTTACTCCTTATCCTTAGACTGTGTCCCCTGGTTCTGTACTTCCCCAACATTGGGAACATTCTTCCTGCATCTAACCTGTCTAACCCCGTCAGAATTTTAAACGTTTCTATGAGGTCCCCTCACATTCTTCTGAACTCCAGTGAATACAAGCCCAGTTGATCCAGTCTTTCTGGACACTTCGTCTCCAGTTCTAAATAACAATTTAAAACACAGCATTCGTACCAGATTTAAATATTTTTAGGCGTCTTTAGTTTCTAACACTTCTTTTTTTCTCTACCGAGGATTCCCAAGGGCCTTGTGTTTGACATGGCCCTTGACCGTGTCCATTATGTTTCCCGCATTTCTGCTCTCACCCCTTCTCCTGCCTCCCAGAGTCATGATAGGGTTCCCCTGTCCTCACCTTTCACTCCACCCAAGCCTCCACGTTCAACAGATCATCCTTTGCCATTTCCACCAACTCCAGCATGGTCTCACCACCAAACACATCTTCCCTTCTCCTCCCCTTTCAGCATTCTGGAGGGACCGCTCCCTCCGTGACACCCTGGTCCATTGCCCAATCACTCCCAACATCCCCTCCCCTTCCCAGAGCAACTTCCTATGCAAATGCAACACCTGCCCTTTTACCTCCTCCCTTCCCACTGCCCAGGGCCCCAAACGCTCTTTCCAGGTGAAACAGCAATTTATTTGTACTTCTTTCAATTTAGTATACTGTATTCACTGCTCACAATGCAGTCTCCTCTACATTGCGGAGACCAAATGCAGATTGGGTGGTCGCTTTGAGAGGCAAGAGTTTGGGAGGCAAGCGGCCGACAAAAGGCCCGTCAGCGAGCAGTCCAGAGAGCGTCGAGAGGCAGGAGTTCGGGAGGCGAGCGGACTACAAAAGGCTTACTGGTGCAGCTGCAGCAGGGAGGCAAAAAGAAGTAGAAAGAAATTGAAAGGCAACGTCACAGCCAAGGGGTTAAGTGATTGGCTGGTGATTGGTAAATAGTTTTGCTTTTTCTTTTCTTTATCAATAAGTAACATTTAGCATTGTTGTTGCCAAATTAAGTTTATCTAGGGGTTAAGTCATGGCAGGAGAGCTCGGACACGTGTTATGTTCCTCCTGTACTATGTGGGAAGTCAGGGACACTTCGTGTGCGGGAAGTGTATCCGCCTGCAGATCCTGATGGACCGCATTGCGGCCCAGGAGCTGTGGTTAGATGAACTCTGGAGCATCCACGATGCTGAGAACAACGTGAATAGCATGCTTAGCAAATTGGTATTACCGCAGGTAAAGGGTACACAGCCAGATAGTAAATGAGTGACCAACAGGAAGAGCAGTGCAAGGAAGGTTGTGGAGGGGTCCCCTGTGGTCATCCCCCTGCAAAACAGATACACCACTTTGGGTACTGTTGAGGGGGCTGACTCATCAGGGGAGGGCAGCAGCAGCCAAGTTCATTGCACCGTGGCTGGCTCTGTTGCACAGGAGGGCAGGAAAAAGTGTGGGAGAGCTGTGGTGATTGGGGATTCGATTGTAAGGGGAATAGATAGGCATTTCTGCGGCCACAACTGAGACTCCAGGATGTTGCCTCCCTGGTGCAAGAGTCAAGGATGTCTCGGAGCAGGTGCAGGACATTCTAAAAAAGGAGAGTGAACAGCCAGTTGTCGTGGTGCACATAGGTACCAACGATATAGGTAAAAAACAGGATGAGGTCCTGCAAGACGAATTTAGGGAGCTAGGAGCTAAATTAAAAAGTAGGATCTCAAAAGTAGTAATCTCAGGATTGCTACCAGTGGAACGTGCTGGTCAGAATAGGAAGCGCAGGATAGCTCAGATGAATACGTGGCTTGAGGAGTGGTGCAGCAGGGAGGGATTCAAATTCCTGGGGCATTGGAACCGGTTCTGGGGGAGGTGGGACCAGTACAAACCGGACGGTCTGCACCTGGGCAGGACCAGAACCAATGTCCTCGGAGGACAGTTTGCTAGTGCTGTTGGGGAGGAGTTAAACTAATATGGCAGGGGGGTGGGAACCTGTGCAGGGAGACAGAGGGAAATAAAATGGAGGCAGAAGCAAAAGATAGAAAGGAGAATAGTAAAAGTGGAGGGCAGAGAAATCCAAGGCAAAAAACAAAAAGGGCCACATTACAGCAAAATTCTAAAGGGGCAAAGTGTGTTAAAAGACAAGCCTGAAGGCTCTCTGCCTCAATGCAAGGAGTATTCGTAATAAGGTGAACGAATTAACTGCGCAGACAGCAGTTAACGCATATGATGTAATTGGCATGACGGAGACATGGCACCAGGGTGACCAAGGCTGGGAACTCAACATTCAGGGGTATTCAACATTTAGGAAGGAGAGACAGAAAGGAAAAGGAGGCGGGGTGGCGCTGGGTAAAGAGGAAATTAATGCAATAGTGAAGAGGGACATTAGCTTGGATGATGTAGAATCGGTATGGGTGGAGCTGCAGAATGCCAAAGGGCAGAAAACGCTAGCGGGAATTGTGAACAGACCACCAAACAGTAGTAGTGAGGTTGGGGACAGCATCAAACAAGAAATAAGGGATGTGTGCAATAAAGGTACAGCAGTTATCATGGGCGACTTTAATCTACATATTGATTGGGCTAACCAAACTGGTAGTAATGCGGTGGAGGAGGATTTCCTGGAGTGTATTAGGGATGGTTTTCCAGACCAATATGTCGAAGAACCAACTAGAGAGCTGGCCATCCTAGACTGGGTGATGTGTAATGAGAAGGGACTAATTAGCAATTTGTTGTGCGAGGCCCCTTGGGGAAGAGTGACCATAATATGGTAGAATTCTTTATTAAGATGGAGAGTGACACAATTAATTCGGAATCTAGGGTCCTGAACTTCAGGAAAGGTGACTTCGATGGTATGAGGGGTGAATTGGCTAGAATAGACTGGCAAAGGATACTTAAAGGGTTGACGGTGGATAAACAATGGCAACCATTTAAAGATCACATGGATGAACTTCAGCAATTGTACATCCCTGCCTGGAGTAAAAATAAAACGGGGAAGGTGGCTCAATCGTGGCTAACAAGGGAAATTAAGAATAGTGTTAATACCAAGGAAGAGGCATTTTAGTTGGCTAGAAAAAGCAACAAACCTGAGGATTGGGAGAAATTTAGAATTCAACAGAGGAAGACCAAGGCTTTAATTAAGAGGGGGGAAATAGAGTACGAGAGGAAGCTTGCAGGGAACATAAAAACTGACTGCAAAAGCTTCTATAAATATGTGAAGAGAAAATGATTAGTGAAGACAAACGTAGGTCCCTTGCAGTAAGATTCAGGTGAATTTATAATGGGGAACAAAGAAATGGCAGACCAATTGAACAAATACTTCGGATCTGTCTTCACGAGGGAAGACGCAAAAAACCTTCCGAATGTACTAGGAGACAGTGGGTCTCGTAACAAGGAGGAACTGAAGGATAACTTTATTAGGCGGGAAATTGTGTTAGAGAAATTGATGAGATTGAAGGCCGATAAATCCCCGGGGCCTGATAGTCTGCATCCCAGAGTACTTAAGGAAGTGGCCCTAGAAATAGTGGATGCATTGGTGATCATTTTCCAACAGTCTATTGACTCTGGATCAGTTCCTATGGACTGGAGGGTAGCTAATGTAATACTATGTTTTAAAAAAGGAGGGAGAGAGAAAACGGGTAATTATAGACCCGTTAGCCTGACATCAGTAGTGGGCAATATGTTGGAATCAATCATTAAGGATGAAATAGCAGCACCTTTGGAAAGCAGTGACAGGATCAGTCCAAGTCAGCACGGATTTATGAAAGGGAAATCATGCTTGACGAATCTTCTGGAATTTTTAAAGGATGTAACTAGCAGAGTGGACAAGGGAGAACCAGTGGATGTGGTGTATTTGGACTTTCAAAAGGCTTTTGACAAGGTCCCGCACAAGAGATTGCTGTGCAAAAATAAAGCACCATGGTATTGGGGGTAATATACTGACGTAGATAGAGAACTGGTTGGCAGACAGGAAGCAGAGAGTCAGGATAAATGGGTCCTTTTCAGAATGGCAGGCAGTGACTAGTGGAGTGCTGCAGGGCTCAGTGCTGGGACCCCAGCTCTTTACAATATACATTAATGATTTAGATGAAGGAATTGAGTGTAATATCTCCAAGTTTGCAGATGACACTAAACAGGGTGGCGGTGTGAGCTGTGAGGAGGATGCTAAGAGGCTGCAGGGTGATTTGGACAGGTTAGGTGAGTGGGCAAATGCATGGCAGATGCAGTATAATGTGCATAAATGTGATTTATCCATTTTGGGTGCAAAAACACGAAGGCAGAATATTATCTAAATGGCGACAGATTAGGAAAAGGGAGGTGCAATGAGACCTGGGTGTCATGGTTCATCAGTCATTGAAAGTTGGCATGCAGGTACAGCAGGCGGTGAGGAAGGCAAATGGTATGTTGGCCTTCATAGCTAGGGGAATTGAGTATAGGAGCAGGGAGATCTTACTGCAGTTGTACAGGGCCTGTGTTCAGTTTTGGTCTCCTAATCTGAGATAGGACGTTCTTGCTATTGAGGGAGTGCAGCGAAGGTTCACCAGACTGATTCCAGGGATGGCTGAACTGTCATATGAGGAGAGAATGGATCAACTGGGCCTTTATTCACTGGAGTTTAGAAGGATGAGAGGGGATCTCATAGAAACATATAAGATTCTGACGGGACTGGACAGGTTAGATGTGGGAAGAATGTTACCGATGTTGGGGAAGTCCAGAACCAGGGGACATAGTCTTAGGATAAGGGGTAGGCCATTTAGGACTGAGATGAGGAGAAACTTCTTCACTCAGAGAGTTGTTAACCTGTGGAATTCCCTGCCGCAGAGAGGTGTTGATGCCAATTCATTGGATATATTCAAGAGGGACTTAGATATGGCCCTTATGGCTAAGGGGATCACAGGATATGGAGAGAAAGCAGGAAAGGGGTACTGAGGGAATGATCAGCAATGATCTTATTGAATGGCGGTGCAGGTTCGAAGGGCCGAATGGCCTACTCCTGCACCTATTTTCTATGTTTCTATGTTTCTAACACCTCCATTCAGTTGGCAAGCGTGACCCTGAGCTTCCGGTTGCTTTAATTCTCCGCTCAACTCCCACTCTGATCTCTCCATCCTCGGCCCCTTACACTGTTGCAATGAAGCTCAATGTAAGCTCAAGGAACAGCATCTCATCTTTCATTTAGGCACTTTACAGCATTCTGCACTCAACATCGTGTTCAACAATAACCCCTACCCTAATCTTTTTAGAACATTTTCTGTTTTTCTCTCTCTTTCCCATGGCAGCTGTTGATAATTCTGCCATTTCCATTTCCATCCTATCTCGACTCATCTTTTATTTCTTAATTTGCCCCATTACCATCTCTTTTTGCTTTGCACCTTCATTCCTTTTGTCTCTTAATCTCTCTTGCCTTCCACCCTATCACTGACCTTCCCTTTTGTTCTTTTCTCCCCTTCCCCCTTTCAGTGCCCCTACACTTGCTTAAAAACCTGTTACTTCTCAAATTTTTTCCAGTTCTGACAAAGGGTCATCAACCCGAAACTCTGTTTCAACTCCACAGATGCTGCCTGGCTTGCTGAGTATTTCCAGCATGTTCTGTTTTTATTTCACTTTATCTATTGTCAGATTTGACTGTCTCCACAATCTCTTAATTACTTTGCCTGATGGCCTTTTTGTTGACAACACCAAAACCTGTTAGGGAGCTAGGTCGTTTCTGTTGGCAGCTTTGAATGAACTGCAGTTTTTCGGCATGTTCCATTTTCAACAGCATTGTTTGGGATCGACAGGTTCAGGATCCTTTATTCTATCTGCGTACCAGACAACCAGCCTGCATGCAAACTATTGTCTATTTTGATCATCGGTTGCTTCTTAATCATCTGTACGTAGCAGGAGTTTGCACCTTTGGTTGATGTTGCTTAATGTGTCGCAGCATCAGTTTTTTGCAATAGTGCCAAAAAGGTTTATCTTCTCAAATCTCACATGATTTCTCTTTGAAGCAATATAGCAGGTACTAAGAACAAAATGATGAATGAAGAATGAATACAACCCTTGCGCAAAACTGAAAATTCATCTAATTTGTCTCAGAGGGGACAAAATTGTATTTCATGGAACATGATGGTTTAGTGGGATCTCAGGAGGCTGTGTGGGAGGCTTATAAAAGTTGTGATCACTATCAGCTTGATATCTTACAGTACTCAGAAAATAGCATGAGGAGGAGTATGATCTTAATTGGATGATTTTAAAAAATAGGTTCTTGGAGCAGTGTATCAAAGAACGGAGAACTGTATAAATTAACAGAAAAAGAATTGAATTTAAAGTGCTGAATCTGACTTATTTAGGATAAGAAGTGTGCTTTATGAATGAGAGTATGACAAGATACAGTTATTGAGAAAACAACAAAATGCTGTTTTTTTTTTAGTTAACAACTGGGGGAGGAAGTTAGTGAAATACAGAACTTTTGAAAAATGAGGCATTCAGAGAGTTTTACCCAATGTTGTGTAGTCGAGATGGAAGGCCAACACATAAGGACTATGAAACAGCTGAAGAGAAAGGAATCATGGACAAGGCAATTACCACGGAAAAACAAAAATGGCAATTGTTGTTGAATATTAAAAACATAACACTCAACACAAGGTCTGTATATAGAGAAAATCATTGTTTATTAAAACCTGATTAAGCAAGGGAGAACCGGTTGCAGCACTACCCCTACTGAATGCTTCTAATCGCCAGTCTTGTGGGACAGGCTGCGCAGTTACATTTTATACAGTCGAAATACAGTCAAAATGATGAAACTATGCGGGGAAGTGTTCAATTGGTTATTTGCCACCAGTCCCCACCCACCTGCTACTAATATATTGGTTAATACAGATTACAGCAATTTCATTGGTTACTACAGTTTACAGCAATTTCATTGGTTACTACAGTTACAGTAATTTCTAATGATTTCATTGGTACATTCAGTTATGGCCACTGTTGCAAGGGGAAGCCCCCTACAGGTTATGTGTTACATTTCTATGAATGTGTTCCCAGGCGAGCTCTCAGACTGTGTCCTTGACAGACACATCTGGCTACACTCATTTCAAAGGGGCCTTGTTTCTATTATCTCGTGTGACTCGAACATAGCGGCCTCATCTCATTATTTCTGTGAGCTGTCTACATTTCTCTGACCTGAGTCGTAGCCCTTGTGAGACCCATTTTTCTGTGTTTCAGCCTAATTGCTGGAATGTGGGATTCAGCGATTCTACCATGAACACATTAAATTTTTCTCTCAGCCTTTCTTGCTTTATGTTTTAATTTTACCAAATTACTTTTCCCCTGACTAAGGTTTTCACTACTACAATCCCCCATTTGATCAGGTGGATATCCCAAATACCCACCATGAACAACAATTTTCCTTTCCCTGCCTTTCACTGTCTTGATTTGTGTCTCTCCCGCCCCGATTTCATTGATCAGGCGATAAGATTGGGACACTCACAAGTCATATCAGGCACTCGTGTTTGATAACCCTTTTTTGAATCTAGCAAAGGCTTTCTGTGTTCTCTGTTAAGGGCCTTGGCCAATGTTTTCACTCTGCGTCTCTTGTATCTGCCTGCACATTCTCCCAGGATTATCAGAACCACTATCAGCTGCACTAGGATTAAGACATGGGATGTAATTCTGATCCCTAGCTTGTAGCTTTGCTCGGGTAGCCTCTTCTGTCTTTGAACTTGTTACATAACATCACCAACCAACTCAAGTCTATTACTATCTGTACTGCCACTAGGGTATGAGAAAGAATACTTATCCACGGATGTATGATCTCAAGTACCAAGGCAGGTTTTTCAGGTTATCCTTTATTTCATTGTCCAGTTTTGGCCTTGATCCTTTAGCTCATAATATCTTTTAATTTTATTTCTTAATGGCCCTTTGAGCTCAGTTAAATCTTCAAGTGACAGGGGAAATTGGTGGTGCTTTCTCTTCCATGTAATCATCAATATCTTGCTTAATCTAATCACTTACATTTAATGTCTTTGTCTTCCTGGAGCATATATACATCATGCGTGCTCTTCCCACTGCCACCGACACTTTGGGAGTAAAGCAAATGTTACAAGTCAAGACTCTGTAATCATAAGTTCGCAGGCTAGTTATATAAGAGCTTAAGAATTAGGAACAGGAGTAGTCCATCTAGCCCCTCGAGCCTGCTCCACCCTTCAACAAGGTCATGGCTGATCTGGCCGTGGATTCAGCTCCACTTACCCGCCCGCTCCCCGTAACACTTAATTCCCTAATTGGTTAAAAATCTATTGATCTGTGATTTGAATACATTCAATGAGCTAGCCTCAATTGCTTCCTTGGGCAGAGAATTCCACAGATTCACAACCCTCTGGGGGAAGAAATTCCTTCTCAACTCGATTTTAAATTGGCTCCCCCGTATTTTGAGGCTGTGCCCCCTAATTCTAGTCTCCCCGACCAATGGAAATAACCTCTCTGCCTTGACCTTGTCTATCCCTTTCATTATTTTAAATGTTTCTATAAGATCACCCCTCATCCTTCTGAACTCCAACGAGTAAAGACACAGTCTACTCAATCTATCATCATAAGGTAACCCCCTCATCTCCGAAATCAGCCTAGTGTATTGTCGCTATACCCCCTCCAAAGCTAGTGTATCCTTCCTTAAGAAAGGTGACCAGAACAGTACTCCAGGTGTGGCCTCACCAATCCCCGATACAGTTGCAGCAGGACCTCCCTGCTTTTGTACTCCATCCCTCTCGCAATGAAGGCCAACATTCCATTCGCCTTCCTGATTACCTGCTGCACCTGCAAACTAACATTTTGGGATTCATGCACAAGGACCCCCAGGTCCCTCTACACCACAGCATGTTGTAATTTCTCCCCATTCAAATAATATTCCCTTTTACTGTTTTTTTTCCAAGGTGGATGACCTCACATTTTCCGACATTGTATTCCATCTGCCAAACCTTAGCCCATTCGCTTAACCTATCTAAATCTCTTTGCAGCCTCTCTGTGTCCTCTACACAACCCACTTTCCCACTAATCTTTGTGTCATCTGCAAATTTTGTTACACTACACTCTGTCCCCTCTTCCAGGTCATCCATGTATATTGTAAACAGTTATGGTCCCAGCATCGATCCCTGTGGCACACCACTAACCACCGATTTCCAACCTGAAAAGGACCCATTTATCCCAACTCTCTGCTTTCTGTTCGCCAGCCAATTCTCTATCCATGCTAATACATTTCCTCTGACTCCGCGTATATTTATCTTCTGCAGTAACTTTTTGTGTGGCACCTTATCGAATGCCTTTTGGAAATCTAAATACACCACATCCATCGGGACACCTCTATCCACCATGTTTGTTAAATCCTCAAATAATTCCAGTAAATTAGTTAAACGTGATTTCCCCTTCATGAATCCATGTGGCGTCTGCTTGATTGCACTATTCCTATCTAGATGTCCCGCTATTTCTTCCTTAATGATAGCCTCAAGCATTTTCCCCACTACAGATGTTAAACTAACCGGCCAATAGTTACCTGCCTTTTGTCTGCCCCCTTTTTTTAAACAGAGGCGTTACATTAGCTGCTTTCCAATCTGCTGGTATCTCCCCAGAGTCCAGAGAATTTTGGTAGATTATAACGAATGCATCTGCTATAACTTCCGCCATCTCTTTTAATACCCTGGGATGCATTTCATCAGGACCAGGGGACTTGTCTACCTTGAGTCCCATTAGCCTGTCCAGCACTACCCCCTAGTGATAGTGATTGTCTCAAGGTCCTCCCTTCCCACATTACTGTGACCAGCAATTTTTGGCATGGTTTTTGTGTCTTCCACTGTGAAGACCGAAGCAAAATAATTGTTTAAAGTCTCAGCCATTTCCACATTTCCCATTATGAAATCCCCCTTCTCATCTTCTAAGGGACCAACATTTACTTTAGTTACTCTTTTCCGTTTTATATATCTGTAAAAGCTTTTACGATCTGTTTTTATGTTTTGCACAAGTTTACTTTCGTAATCTATCTTTCCTTTCTTTATTGCTTTCTTAGTCATTCTTTGCTGTCGTTTAAAATTTTCCCAATCTGCTAGTTTCCCACTAACCTTGGCCACCTTATACGCATTGGTTTTTAATTTGTTACTCTCCTTTATTTCCTTGGTTATCCACGGCTGGTTATCCCTTCTCTTACCGCCCTTTTTTTTCACTGGAATATATTTTTGTTGAGCACTATGAAAGAGCTCCTTAAAAGTCCTCCACTGTTCCTCAGTTGTGCCACCATTTAATCTGTGTTTCCAGTCTACTTGAGCCAACTCTGCCCTCATTCCACTGCAGTCCCCTTTGTTTAAACATAGTACGCTCGCTTGAGACACTACTTCCTCGGCCTCAATCTGTATTACAAATTCAACAATACTGTGATCACTCATTCCTAGAGGATCTTTTACTTGGAGATCGTTTATTATTCCTGTCTCATTACACAGGACCAGATCTAAGACAGCTTGCTCCCTTGTAGGTTCTGTAACATACTGTTCTTAAAAACAATCCTGTATGCAGTCTATGAATTCCTCCTCAAGGCTACCCCGTGTGATTTGATTTAACCAATCGATATGTAGGTTAAAATCCCCCATGGCTGGCTCTGCTGCACAGGAGGGCAGGAAAAAGAGTGGGAGAGCGATAGTGACAGGGGATTCGATTGTAAGGGGAATAGATAGGCGTTTCTGCGGCCACAATCGAGACTCCAGGATGGTATGTTGCCTCCCTGGTGCAAGGGTCAAGGATGTCTCAGAGCGGGTGCAGGACATTCTGAAAAGGGAGGGTGAACAGCCAATTGTCGTGGTGCGCATTGGTACCAACGATATCGGTAAAAAAAGGGATGAGGTCCTACGAGATGAATTTAAGGAGCTGGGAGCTAAATTAAAATGTAGGACCTCAAAAGTAGTAATCTCAGGATTGCTACCAGTGCCACGTGCTAGTCAGAGTAGGAATCACAGGATAGCTCAGATGAATACGTGGCTTGAGCAGTGGTGCAGCAGGTAGGGATTCAAATTCCTGGGGCATTGGAACCGGTTCTGAGGAAGGTGGGACCAGTACAAACCGGACGGTTTGCACCTGGGCAGGACCGGAACCAATGTCCTAATGGGGAGTGTTTGCTAGTGCTGTTGGGGAGGAGTTAAACTAATATGGCAGGGGGATGGGAACCAATGCAGGGAGACAGAGGGAAACAAAAAGGAGACAAAAGCAAAAGACAGAAAGGAGATGAATAAAAGTGGAGGGCAGAGAAACCCAAGGCAAAAAACAAAAAGGGCCACTGGATATAAAGGGGCTGCAGGAGGGGTCAAAACTAAAAATCATGGTTTAAAAACTAATATTAAAACACTCTACCTAAACGTGCGCAGC
Organism: Pristiophorus japonicus; assembly: GCF_044704955.1. Classification (NCBI taxonomy): domain Eukaryota; kingdom Metazoa; phylum Chordata; class Chondrichthyes; family Pristiophoridae; genus Pristiophorus; species Pristiophorus japonicus. The sequence goes on along the minus strand of NC_091977.1, from coordinate 363,252,992 downwards.
ATTCGAAATAAAGTAAATAAGTTGACGGCACAAATCATTACAAATGGGTATGATTTGGTGGCCCTTACAGAAACGTGGTTGCAGGGTGGCCAAGACTTGGAATTAAACATACAGGGGTATCTGACAATTCGGAAAGATAGACAAGAAGGGAAAGGATGTGGGGTTGCTCTGTTAATAAAAGATGATATCAGGGCAGTTGTGAGAGACGATATTGGCTCAAATGAACAAAATGTTGAATCATTGTGGGTGGAGATTAGAGATAGTAAGGGGAAAAAGTCACTGGTGGGTGTAGTTTATAGGCCCCCAAATAATAACTTCACGGTGGGGAGGGCAATAATCAAGAGAATAATGGAGGCATGTGAAAAAGGAATGGCAGTAATCATGGGGGATTTTAACCTACATATCGATTGGTCAAATCAAATCGCACGGGGTAGTCTGGAGGAGGAATTTATAGAATGCATACGGGATTGTTTCTTAGAACAGTATGTTACAGAACCTACAAGGGAGCAAGCTATCTTAGATCTGGTCCTGTGTAATGAGACAGGAATAATAAATGATCTCCAAGTAAAAGATCCTCCCGGAATGATTGATCACAGAATGGTTGAATTTGTATTACAGATTGAGCATGAGGAAGTAGTGTCTCAAACGAGCGTACTATGCTTAAACAAAGGGGACTACAGTGGGATGACGGCAGAGTTGGCTAAAGTAGACTGGTAACACAGACTAAACGGTGACACAATTGAGGAACAGTGGAGGACTTTTAAGGAGCTCTTTCATAGTGCTCAACAAAAATATATTCCAGTGAATAAGAAGGGCGGTAAGAGAAGGGATAACCAGCCGTGGATAACCAAGGAAATAAAGGAGAGCATCAAATTAAAAACCAATGCGTATAAAGTGGCCAAGGTTAGTGGGAAAATAGAAGATTGGGAACATTTTAAACGACAGCAAAGAATGACTAAGAAAGCAATAAAGAAAGGAAAGATAGATTACGAAGGTAAACTGGTGCAAAACATAAAAACGGATAGTAAAAGCTTTTACAGATATAAAAAACGGAAAAGAGTGACTAAAGTAAATGTTGGTCCCTTCGAAGATGAGAAGGGGGATTTAATAATAGGAAATGTGGAAATGGCTGAGACCTTAAACAATTATTTTGCTTTGGTCTTCACAGTGGAAGACATAGAAACCATGCCAGAAATTTCTGGCCACAGGAATGTGGGAAGGGAGGACCTTGAGACAATCACTATCACTAGGGGGGGTAGTGCTGGACAGGCTTATGGGACTCAAGGTAGACAAGTCCCCTGGTCCTGATGAAATGCATCCCAGGGTATTAAAAGAGATGGCGGAAGTTATAACAGATGCATTCGTTATAATCTACCAAAATTCTGTGGACTCTGGGGAGGTACCAGCGGATTGGAAAGCAGCTAATGTAACGCCTCTGTTTAAAAAAGGGGGCAGACACAAGGCAGTTAACTAAAGGCCGGTTAGTTTAACATCTGTCGTGGGGAAAATGCTTGAAACTATCATTAAGGAAGAAATAGCGGGACATCTAGACAGGAATAGTGCAATCAAGCAGGCGCAGCATGGATTCATGAAGGAGAAATCATGTTGAACTAATTTACTGGAATTCTTTGAGGATATAACGAGCATGGTGGATAGAGGTGTACCGATGGATGTGGTGTATTTAGATTTTCAAAAGGCATTTGATAAGGTGCCACACAAAAGGTTACTGCAGAAGATAAAGGTACGCGGAGTCAGAGGAAATGTATTAGCATGGATAGAGAATTGGCTGGCGAACAGAAAGCAGAGAGTTGGGATAAATGGGTCCTTTTCGGGTTGGAAATCGATGGTTAGTGGTGTGCCACAGGGATCGGTGCTGGGACCACAACTGTTTACAATATACATAGATGACCTGGAAGAGGGGACAGAGTGTAGTGTAACAAAATTTGCAGATGACGCAAAGATTAGTGGGAAAGCAGGTTGTGTAGAGGAAACAGAAAGGCTGCAAAGAGATTTAGATAGGTTAAGCGAATGGGCTAAGGTTTGGCAGATGGAATATAATGTCGGAAAGTGTGAGGTCATCCACCTTGGGGAAAAAAACAGTAAAAGGGAATATTATTTGAATGGGGAGAAATTACAACATGCTGCGGTGCAGAGGGACCTGGGGTTCCTTGTGCATGAATCCCAAAAAGTTAGTTTGCAGGTGCAGCAGGTAATCAGGAAGGCGAATGGAATGTTGGCCTTCATTGCGAGAGGGATGGAATACAAAAGCAGGGACTGTGTATTGGTGATGCCGCACCTGGAGTACTGCGTGCAGTTTTGGTCACCTTACTTAAGGAAGGATATACTAGCTTTGTAGGGGGTACAGAGACGATTCATGAGGCTGATTCCGGAGATGAGGGGGTTACCTTATGATGATAGATTGAGTAGACTGGGTCTTTACTCGTTGGAGTTCAGAAGGATGAGGGGTGATCTTATAGAAACATTTAAAATAATGAAAGGGACAGACAAGGTCGAGGCAGAGAGGTTGTTTCCACTGGTCGGGGAGACTAGAACTAGGGGGCACAGCCTCAAAATACGGGGGAGCCAATTTAAAATCGAGTTGAGAAGGAATTTCTTCCCCCAGAGGGTTGTGAATCTGTGGAATTCTCTGCCCAAGGAAGCAGTTGAGGCTAGCTCATTGAATGTATTCAAATCACAGATAGATAGATTTTTAACCAATAAGGGAATTAAGGGTTACGGAGAGCGGGCGGGTAAGTGGAGCTGAGTCCACGGCCAGATCAGCCATGATCTTGTTAAATGGCGGAGCAGGCTCGAGGGGCTAGATGGCCTAGTCCTGTTCCTAATTCTTATGTTCTTATGTTCTTATGTTCTATGATTACTGCCGTTCCTTTTTCATATGCCTCCATTATTCCCTTGATTATTGCCCACCCCACCATGAAGTTATTATTTGGGGGCCTATAAACTACGTCCACCAGTGACTGTTTCCCCTTACTATCTCTAATCTCCACCCACAATGATTCAACATTTTGTTCATTTGAGCCAATATCGTCTCTCACAACTGCCCTGATATCATCCTTTATTAATAGAGCTACCCCACCTCCTTTCCCTTCTTGTCTATCTTTCCAAATTATCAGATACTCCTGTATGTTTAATTCCCAGTCTTGGCCACCCTGCAACCACGTTTCTGTAATGGCCACCAAATCATACCCATTTGTAATGATTTGTGCCGTCAACTCGTTTACTTTATTTCAAATGCTGCGTGCGTTTAGATCGAGTGTTTTAATACTAGTTTTTAAACCATGATTTTTAGTTTTGATCCCTCCTGCAGCCCCTTTATATTCATACATATTGTCCCTTCCTATCACCTTGTGGTTTACACTTACCCCAGTGCTACTCTGCTCTGTTGCCTCCTGCCTTTTGCATTCTTTCTTGGGGTCCTGTTCATCTGAGCTCTCACCCACTCTAACTTGCTCAGAGCCCTCTCCTGGGTTCTGAATACTCCTTGCATTGAGGCACCGAGCTTTCATGCTTGCCTTTTTATTACAGTTTGACCCTTTAGAATTTTGCTGTACAGTGGCCCTTTTTGTTTTTTGCCTTGGGTTTCTTGCCCTCCACTTTTACTCATCTCCTTCCTGTCTTTTGGTTTTGTCTCCATTTTGTTTCCCTCTGTCTCCCTGCATTGGTTCCCATCCCCCTGCCATGTTAGTTTAACTCCTCCCCAACAGCACGAGCAAACACTCCCCCTAGGACATTGGTTCTGGTCCTGCCCAGGTGCAGACCATCTGGTTTGTACTGGTCCCACCTCCCCCAGAACTGGTTCCAATGCCCCAGGAATTTGAATCCCTCCCTGCTGCACCACTGCTCAAGCCACGTATTCATCTGAGCTATCCTGCGATTCCTACTCTGACTAGCACGTGGCACTGGTAGCAATCCCGAGATTACTACTTTTGAGGTCCTAACTTTTAATTTAGCTCCGAGCTCCTTAAATTCGTCTTGCAGGACCTCATCCCTTTTTTTACCTATACCATTGGTACCAATGTGCACCACGACAACTGGCTGTTCACCCTCCCTTTTCAGAATGTCCTGCACCCGCTCCGAGACATCCTTGACCCTTGCACCAGGGAGGCAACATACCATCCTGGAGTCTCGGTTGCGGCCGCAGAAACGCCTATCTATTCCCCTTACAATATTCTCCTCGTCCTTGATAGGCGTAATGTGTAGTCTCGGTTCGGGCATGTCTTATTCCAATGACACATCCTTCTGTAGTATTATCAAATCTGCAGCTATCCTTGCTCCCGTTTCCCACTGGGTGAGGGCATATAGTTAGGCTTCCTTCTCTCCGGAACCCGGATAAAGATATTCTCCTTATATTTCCATTCTTTTTGATCTCATACTGGTCCATCACAGATGTACTCTTCCCCTCGTATTATCACTATGTTTTCAACTTCATATTGAAGATACAGGTGTAAGGCTTGGTTTGTTATGGGGATCACTAGTATTATCCTTACCATAGAGATTTGTTTCTCCTGTTACTGCATATACCCTAATCATTCCTTTCAGGGTGCAGGCATCTCCTGGCCCAGTGTGCTGTGCCATTTCTTTCAACTGGGTGCTATTTATCCAATCTGGAACTCGCCCAGTTTGTATCTGATCCATACTGTGTTTCACCTGACCGATCATCCATCTCCCATTGGCATGACATGTGTCTCTTTTCCTGTCCTTATGATTGTCCTCTCATTCCTGCTTATTTAGCTTGTTAATTGTTCATGTATGGCCTTCCATTACAGATATATCCTCGAGCAGTATTTTGGATATTTAGATCCTAACTCTGAAGGTTCTATCCCTCTTCAGACCTGTTTCCTCATTAGTACTTCCATCATTCCCCTCAAACTATCTACTTCTGCTTGGATCACCTGTATATCTTGTGCATCTACTAGAGAGGTCCCTGTACTTATTCCAGTTAATACGTCACTCCCTATAGATCTCCTCTGTCTTCCTCATTTGTGTCTCAGCTGCATGTGATACTCCCTTGCTCCTGATGCATTACTAGGTTTTCTCAGGATTGTGTCTAGCAACCGTGTGTACAATGCTTTTGTCTTGGGGATAAACTTTTTTGGCAGGTATAGGGCTGTTAAATTTATGCTTACAGGTAACATTTCATGCTGCACATTGTCAAATAACAACATTCCCTCCGATCTTGTCACCAACCCGCCGGGCGGACCTTCAGTAAGGGTGGCGGGTGGTGGGGCGGGGGAGGGGGGGGAGTGGCGGCAGCAAGTAATTGGTGGTAGTGTTGTTGGTTTTGGGGTTGTGACTATAGGCTTTTGCCAATTAATCATCACTGCTGGACCTGAACACTTCTCTCTTCATGACATATGATCCATTCTATTGCTTTTAACAAGGATGGCTCAAAGACCGTGTCCCTCTCTGGGTCCCGACAATGTACTATTATTTCTGTTTCAGGTTTAACTACCACGCGCTTTTCTGAGGTTAATTCCCCTAGGTTCCACTATTCAGGTAACATTTTTTTGCCCACTTATCTTGTGGCTTCAAGATAAATGCTCCTGACACTCGGATGCCACCCCCTTGGGGCTGTTTTACGTAGTTATTGTACCCTCCGGTGTGGGTATATGCTTCTGGGCCCCCTAGGGGCAGCCTTGTAGCTTGTCCTTGTAGAATCGTAAGGGTGGTGGTGATCACGTTTATATACTGTTGATAAAACACATCCTGGATATTCCAGGTTTTTAGTTAGATTCTTACCATTTCTATTTCAACCAGATTGTTTGCACCATTTCTCCGATTGTTTGCACCATTTCAGCCGGGCATGTGCCCTTTTCCAGATCCATTTTATTATAGCCAGTACCCCTAATATTGCAAAAATACATCCTAATCCTCTAAAAAGTCCATCTGTCAGTTCGTCCTGCCACTCTAAAGCGTATCTTAAGGAGTGTTTTACTGGGATTACCCTCGGTTCCGCCATCTGTCGTACCCTTATATTCTTTCAGCTGGGACCAGTGCTTCCATTCATATTCACGTAAGCGCACGTATCGCCACTAATTAATACCTTATATAGTCCGCTCCACCTAGGTGCGAATACTGGTTTCTCTGCCACTTCCTTAACCATTACCTTCACCCCCACCTCGAGGATTATAGCCGAGGCGATTGTCTCACCACCTTCATCCTCCTTCTGCCTTTCTCGGACCTCCTGACGCATACCTTTCAACTGCTCACTCAATTCCCTCACATACTTTCTGATTCTGTTTCATAGGGGGCCTAAGTCGGCTCCTCCTGTCACTATTCCTTCTGGTAACCTCATTGCCTTGCTCCAGGTGGTTTTAAGGGTCTGATTCATTCTGTCGACCATCCCTGAACTCTGGGGGTGGTATGGGATGTGAAACTTCTGCTTAATACCGAATATTCTATAAGTTTCTTTCATTACTTAACTCGTGAAATGAGTTCCTTGTTCCGAGTCAATTATTGTGGTAATAGGACTGCCTCCCATTTTGCCCAGCGGATGTTGGAGATGGCCCGGAGCTTCCCTGTATTTAGCATTTCCACCAGTGTATGTTTTGTGTGCAGTATTATTTCTCCTGTAATTATGACAGGCTCGCTAATTTTGACTGCCCAAGTGGCACAATCCTTTGCAGCCACGCATCTGGACAGACCGGCAGCTACTGGTGATCGCTGTGTCGCGTAGTAAGTTATGGGTCTCAGCCTATCCCCGTGCATTTGTGTCACCACGGCTCCATCGAAGCCTCCCTGGTTCTCACAATATATATGGAATGGGAGATCCATGTTTGGGAGTCCCATCCCTGGAGCTGACATTAGGGTTTCCTTCAGATTATCGTATGCCGCTTCTTGTTCGGGGCCCCAGTCTATAGTTTCTAAGGATGGCTTTCCCCCTTTCACTAGTCGCTGTATTGGTTCTGCAATTGCCGCGAAGTTAGGTACAAAATTCCTGCAATAGTTAAAGAGCGCCAGTACCTTACGCACCCCTCGGACTGTTTTTGGTCAGGGCATGATCCTAATGGCCTCCTTCCTGTCATTAGACATGGTCTTAGTTCCTTGGGATATTTTGTGTCCCAGATACTGTACCATGGCTTGTCCGATTTGTGCCTTTTTGGGATTTACTTTGAATCCTACGTCCTGCAGGACTTCCAGGATCTCTATAAGTGCTCCTCTGTGCTCCCTATCATCCTCGGATGCTATCAGTAGGTCTTCTACATATTGTCGTATTGTATTCCTATACGAGATTAAATCCACCTTTTCTATGGCTCAACTCATAGTTCGGTGGAATATAACCAGGCTATTGTGGAACCCTTGTGGGACCCGTGTCCAGGTATACTGATGGTCACCGACTGTGAAGGCAAATTTATCTTGGGACTCTTTTTCCAGGGATGTGGACCAGAATCCATTGGCTATGCCTAATGCAATTTGACTTTATGCTCTGGTTTTAATCCATTAAATACTGTGGCTGGGCTGGCCACGATGGGATGTTGACGGAGAGTCACCGTATTGAGGGCAGTATAATCAATAGTTACCCGATATGATCCATCCGGTTTTCGCACGGGCCAAACAGGGGAGTTTGTTGTTCCCTTTACCTCTCGGAGTATACCGCTTTCCAGTAAATCCCCCACTATCTGTCTCACAGCCTGTGCGGCTTCTGGTTTTATCGGGTATTGACGGTGGGAAGTATGTTCAGGTTCTGGAATCACCACCGGCTCGCATTTTACCAGCCTGCAGTCCTGCTTTGAGGTAGCCCAAACTTCTTTTACACTTTCACAGATAGCTCCCCACTTGCCCAGTGCCCCCCAATCCCTTTCAAGAAGTTGGGCACTTCCCACATTAGCATGCCCATCAAAATTACTCTGTTCCCCAAAGGTATTTCTAGATTGTTTCCAAACCTTTAAGTTTTATTTCTTTTTTTTTTAAAAGAGATAAGATATAACATTTTATTTTAAATGTATCTCAATATTTTGTTGTGCCTTTTCTTAACTAGTGGTACTTGAAACCTTCACAACAAAATTAAATCTTCACTGTTCCCATCCTAATTTCTGCACCCCTTTTGTAGTATTTGTATTTATTTTTGGATCACAAAATGTCAAATATGGTAATACTGTTTTTTTAACTATTGGAATTCTCATTTATGCTTATAGTTTCTAAGTGATTCACAGATCACAGAATGCAAAGTACTTGTTTTATAATTATATGCCTAACCTCGGTTTTAGAAGCTGAACATTAAAAACTCCAATCCAGGTAGGAATAGCATAAGTAGAAATCTTTTGCTCTGTAACTTCAAGATATACTTTCTGATATAGTACCTAATAAATTACATCTTTTTAAGCCTCAGCTTCTGACACAGTTGTTGAGGCAGAGTTACACAGATGTGTACTTTTATTAAAAAGGCTTCCAAACCCAAGATTTTCCAACACAACCAAAATGTTTATCAAGGAGAATTACCCAAAATATTTCAAAATCCCAATTCAAATATTGTACTGACAATCTTTTATTTAAAACTCTTTTTACTGAACTAGAAGTTTTCACATCATTTAATGTAAGATATTACACAAAGGAAAATGGGGGTGTAGCCTCCCCAGCCCGCAGCCTCGAGAGACCACGCAGGCTTTTTTTAAAGGCATTACAATTTCCCTTCTCCGTTCTTTATCTCATTCCTAGACTAAATTTATTGTCTTGCAACCCAATGTAATCAACGATTACGTGTTTTCTTTTGACAAGTAAGCGAGCGTGTCGGAAATCTTTAAAAAAATTAACGGGACCACACATTTTTTATTTTTTGTGAAACAAACCTATCCTTGGTGCATTTTCTAACTCCGTAACTTATCATCAAAATAAATCTGCACCCTGTGTATCTAAGGACAACCCTACAAAGGGTTAAAAACCTTCCACTCTCTTTCTCAAAAAGTGGGTGGAGCTAAAACAAACAGACAGCTGCACCATTTTTCTTAAACAAACTTTCAGACAAATTAAACTACACAAGCATTTTTCATTTAAAGACAGACAATCAGATCAGTTTTTTTCATTCAACAAAGCTTATTAATTCTATTGTGGGGCCGGCTCTGGTTTTGGATCACATACGTCACTTAACACAGTCAATATCAATTTTTTTATGGTCATCCGAAAGCTATCTACTCGCCGCCCCCCCCCCCATATCTTTACATGCCATACTCAGTTTTGGTACATCTACCCCTATATTGGTTTCACTGTATTCTCAGATACTGACCGTCCCCCTACTTGGTTTCACTTCGTCTACAGTCTCACCAACTTTTTATCGATTTAAACTCTATTCTTGGATATTGATTGTCCCTCTAATCGATTTCCCCTACCCCTAAAGGCTGCAATCCAATCGACACCCTTATCGATTTATCTGTATTCTAAGATACTGATTGTCCCTCTACCTGGTCCCCCTTGAACTTAGAGGCAATACTCACATTAATACCGTATGATAGTGTCTATTGTGACTTCTTAATTCCCCCAAGTCTTTTACAAGATAACAGACCTTTCACACATTCTGGTACCCCGGGCAACTGACACGCCTCGTAACAGCTCACATTGGATTATGAGTGGTAGTTAAATATACTCACTCATGATGGATCCATACATGCTCATCTGTAGGCCACCTGTTGTATCCTGCTCACAGCGACAAAATGTTGTAGAGTATTAAAAATATAACACTCGACACAAGGTCCGTATATAGAGAAAAGAATTGTTTATTAAAACCTGATTAATCAAGGGAGAACCGGTTTCATAAGTACTCTTACTGAATGCTCCTAATCGTCGGTCTCGTGGGACAGGCTGCGCAGTTACATTTTATACAGTCGAAATACAGTCAAAATGGTGAAACTACATGGGGAAATGTTCCATTGGTTATTTGCCACCAGTCCCCGCCCACCTGCTATTAATACATGGTTCATGCAGTTTACAGCAAGTTCATTGGTTACTACAGTTACAGTAATTTCTAATTATTTCATTGGTACATTCAGTTATGGCCACTTTTGCTAGGGGGAGCTCCCTACAGGTAATGTGTTATATTTCTGTGAACGTGTTCCCAAGCTAGCTCTCAGACTGTGTCCTTGACAGATACATCTGGCTATACTCATTTCAAAGGGGCCTTGTTTTTGTTATCTCGTGTGACTCGAACATAGTGGCCTCATGTCATTATTTCTGTGAGCTGTCTACATTTCTCTGACCTTAGTCCTAGCCCGTGTGAGACCCATTGTTCTGTGTTTCAGCCTAATTGCTGGAATTTTGGATTCAGCTATTCTACCATGAACACATTAAACCTTTCTCTCAGACTTTCTTACTTTATGTTTTAATTTTACCAAATTACTTTTCCCCTGATTAAGGTTTTCGCTAATACAGCAATTAAGGATTGTTCCACAAATAAGATGGAGAGGGACAGATTCTCTGCAGATTTAAAGAACAGGCTGCAGAGCTGAAAAAGGTTTACCTGTCCGAGAGGCACAAATAAAAGGCAAAGTGCCACCAATATAGGAGCCAGCAACATCTATACTGAAACTACGTCAAAGTCCAACAGCAAGCTGCAGCTGCACAGGCTGCATTGATATCTGGGTCCACTTTCTAGGCAGGCATCTGCTGCAAGCAGATCTGGAACTAGGTTTCATAGAGCAAGGGAAGCTAGGTACATAAACATAATAAATACTTACATGTATTTATGATTTACAATGTGATAGACACTGCTCACCGCTCTGCTGTGCTTGGATGATTGCACCTTGCAATATGGAATGCTGAGGCCTGATATGCTCTGGATGCACATCATAATGCACCCCAGAAGCACTTCCAGCTCTGACAGCCAGTGCACATGTTTTATGCTGTCTCATTAATGCCCTGAAAATATTTAAATTCTGACTAGGCTACATTATACAGCTGGATCAATTTAACATCAAGGAAACAACAACTTGCATTTATATAGCATCTATAACATAGTAAACCATTCCAAAGTGCATTACAGGAATTTTATCAAACAAGATTTGACACTGAGGCACCTAATAATAACTTTTATTTACATAGTGCCTTTAACATAGTAAAATGTCCCAAGGCACTTCAGCAGTGTTACAAGACAAAACAGATAAATTTGACACCGAGCACAAAAGAAGAAAATAAGGCAGATGAACAAAAGTTTGGTTAAAGAGATAGGTTTTAAGGAGAAGAGAGTAATATTGGGGGGCTAAATTGGATAGCCTCTGAAAATGGTCACCGGGATCTGGATGCCCGTTTAATATAATACAGGCAGCATGTCTGCCTGCTCATTATATTGTTTGTTGCGTACAGCCAGCGCTAACTGCATTGTTTATTGGCTACGTGCATCAGCAAGGGGGTCAATATCGTTACTTGCTAGCACTACTTAAAGCTAGCCTGCACTGCTTAAATCTAGCCTGCGTCTCTGAAAGGGAAGGTACGTTGTGGCTGCTGGAGGTGTTCAGATCATTTGAATAGTGCTGTGCAACAAACATCAATGGCTGAGCATTGGAGAGAACATGCACCAAGATTTTCTAAAATTGCACTGAGTGTCTTGATGCAGGAGGTGGAAAGGAGGAGAGATGTCCTGTATCCACAGGGGGCAGGAGAACCTCCAGACACACAATGAGAAAGCAGTGGAAATAGATAGCTGTGGCAGTCAATGCCAGGAGTTTAGCCCTAATGACCTGGATGCAGTGCTACAAGAAGTTTAATGATCTCACACGAGTTGTAAAGGTCAGTGAATGCAGTTTCAAATCCCATATCCTACCAACTGCACCACTAGACGCAGCCACTGCATAAGTCACTACACTCCCATCACTCACCTACCTACAATCTCTATCAATCAGGAATCATACCTAACATTCATATGCTTCAACTCATCCTCACACACTTAGCCCTGTTGCAAACCTCACACCCACATCTCACACCTTGCACACACTACCAGTTATTCAACAATGACAGCCACATCGTCCAAAAATATTACACGACACTCACACCAGTGTTGGCCAGTATGGGAAGGGACATTGCTGAGGCCGTGCCCAGTGGCAGGCTGGATCCATTGAAGATGATGGTATCCTCATACCTAATCCTCCCACAGAAAGTGCAGGGGTGAAATTAAAAAGTAAATTAGGAAAGCAAAGAGATGGCATGTAAAAATATTGGTGAGTAAAATCAAGGAAAACCCAAAGATGTTTTATAAATATATAAAGAGCAAGTGGATAACTAAAGAAAAAGTAGGGCCTGATAGAGACCAAAAAGGTAACCTGTGTGATGAGGTGGAAGATGTGGTTATGATTTTTACGAATATTTTGCATCTGTTTTCACAAAAACAGCATTGATGCAGACATTGTAGTTAACGGGGAGGAGTGTGAAATATTAGATGAGATAAACATAGTGAGAGAGGAAATATTAAGGGGTTTAGTTACTTTGTAAGTAGTTAAATTGTCAAGCACAGATGAAATGTATTCCAAGCTGTCATGTTTCTCATACTACTGTATATAACTGTATTTTACCATGCTATACATGACTGTAACTAGATATGACCTGTAACCACAAGCATACCTTACCACCAGGGGCGCACTTGCAGGAGACATTGCACACCTGTCCCACACAGGTATATAAAGGCAGGTCTCAGGCAAGTGAGGCATTCCAGAGCTGTGAAATAAAGGTGCAGATCCTGAGTGACCTTGACGCCAAGATGTGCCTCGTGTAAGTCTGTACTGCAGGGTCAGGACTTTACAGTGGCGACGAGTTACGGGATCACAGAATCCATAGAATGGCTACCAACGGCTCAGATGAGAAATACAATGCTGGAGATAATTGGGAGGACTTTATAGAAAGGCTCCAGCAAAACTTTGTAACCAAAGACTGGTTGGGCGATGATAAGGCAGACAAGAGAAGAACCCATCACTTGACCAGCTGTGGCTCGAAAACATACGTCTCAATGAAGGACCTGCTGGCACCCGAGAAACAAGCAAAGAAGTCGTTTGAAGAGTTGAGCACACTGGTGATGGACCACCTGAAGCCAGCGAGCAGCCTACACATGGCCAGACACAGGTTCGACAACAACAGACGCTGCGTGGGCCAGAGCATACCCGACTTTGTGGCGGAACTTCGGAGGCTGGCTAGTTTATGTGAGTTCTCCGATGAACTAAGGAGAGAAGTACTGAGAGACTTTTTTATTGAAAGAATAGGCCATGCAGGCATATTCCGAAAGCTCAGAGAGACCAAGAACTTGATCCTAGAGGCAGCAGCACTGGTCGCACAGACATTCTTGGCAGGAGAAGAAGAGACGAGGTTGATCTATACTGCGGGTACGACAACTAACGAAACATCGGAACAATGGGTTCACAGCGTGAAACAAGCCTCCACACACAGACAAAGGCAGGAGAGCATGCCTTCAACAGCAGGCAGTGGCGCCAGAAGCCATCAAGGGCCACATGAACGGCCGTTCACACCTCATCAACCCACAATGCGAACAATCAACTACAAACTGAGAGAAGCTCAAGAGAGATCAGCCAGATGCAGCTCATCCTTTGGAAACAATGGAAGCGGTCTGTGTTGGAGATCTGGGGGAAGGCTCTCATCAAAGGGGTGTCGATTTCAGCATGCCGTTTGCTGAAACTGCAACAATACAGGGCATCTGGCCCGCATGTGCAGAAAAACAGCAGCTCGGCTGGTATACGAATCGGAAGGGTCGGAAAGCGGACCAGAAGACGGTGGGGACAGTGCCCAGGACACCGAGATACAGCGGGTCAACACGATCAATGTCCATGTTCTTACAACAAGACGCCTCCAATAATGATGAGGGTCCTATTCAAAGGGACACCCGTCAACATGGAACTGGACATGGGAGCGAGTCAATCTCTCATGAACGTCCAACAATTTAACAGCTGTGGCCGCACAAAAGCAACAGACTAAAACTCACAAGGGTCGACACCAAACTAAGGACCTATACCAAAGAAATCGTCCCAGTCCTTGGCAGCGCCATGCTCTCAGTTACACACAAAGGGACGGTGAATCGACTTCCCCTGTGGATTGTCCCCGGAGATCTCCCAGAACTGTTGGGGAGAAGCTGGCTGGACAAACAAAATTGGAAATGGGATGATGTTCATGCCATGTCATCAGAAAAACGGACCTCCTGCTCAACAGTTCTAAGTCGATTTGAACATCTCTTTCAGCCAGATGTGGGCACCTTCAAAGGGGCTAAAGTTAAAATCTACATCACACAGGATGCGAGACCGGTCCATCACAAGGCTAGAGCTGTGCCTTATGTGATGAGGGAAAAGATTGAACATGAACTGGACCGGCTTCTGTGGGAAGGCATTATCTCACCCGTGGAATTTAGCGACTGGGCAAGTCCCATCATCCCCGTCATGAAGCCTGATGGATCCGTACGAATCTGTGGGGATTACAAATCTACCATAAACAGAGTCTCCCTACAGGACCAATACCCGCTGCCCAGAACGGAGGACATATTTGCCACATTGGCTGGAGGAAAACTTTTCTCGAAACTAGATCTCACATCTGTGTATATGACGCAAGAACTGACCGAAGAATCTAAGCTACTCACCACCATCAACACACATCGAGGCCTTTTCATGTACAATCGATGCCCATTCGGCATCAGGTCAGCAGCTGCTATATTCCAGCGCAACATGGAGAGTCTGCTCAAGTCCATCCCGGGGATGGTCGTGTTTCAAGACGACATACTCATCACGGGCAGGGACACCGACTCCCATCTCCGCAATTTGGAGGAAGTACTAAAGCGATTGGATCGGGTAGACCTAAGAGTTAAGGAATTCAAGTGTCTGTTTCTCGTGCCCGAGGTTGAATTTTTGGGCAGAAGGATTGCCGCTGATGGAATCCACCCAACAGAATCCAAAACCGAAGCAATTCGTCTGGCACCCAGACCCTGGAATGTCTCGGAACTGCGCGCCTTTCTCGGGTGACTCAAATACTTTGGGAACTTTATGCAGAACTTGAGCACGCTGCTGGAGCATCTCCATGTGCTACTCAGAAAGGGGTGCGATTGGTTTTGGGGGGGATGCCCAAGAAAGCGCCTTCAATAAGGTACGCAACCTTCTATGTTCCAACAGTGTTTTGACTTTTTTTGACCCAGGTAAAAAGCTAGTTCTTACATGTGATGCGTCAACGTATGGGGTCAGGTGCATTTTACAGCATGTCAATGGTGCGGGTAAATTACAACCCATTGCTTATGCCTCCAGGTCACTTTCGCGGGCGGAGCACGGATACGGTATGGTGGAGAAGGAGGCACTCGCGTGCGTGTATGGTGTCAAAAAGATGCACAAATACCTTTTCGGGGCCAAGTAGCCATTGGAAACCGACCACAAACCCCTCACGTCCCTGCTATCCGAGAGCAAGGCAATTAACGCCAACGCCTCGGCGCGGCATTCAACGCCGGGCACTCATGCTGGCATCTTACCACTACTCAATAAGGCACAGACCAGGTACAGACAACTGTGCCAACGTGCTTAGCAGGCTACCCCTGGCAACCACGGAAGGGTCCGACGAACAGGACTGTGAGATGGTCATGGCAATCAATGCCTTTGAGTCCACAGGTTCGCCCATGATGGCTCGCCAAATCAGAGCCTGGATGACCAGCGACCCCACGTTATCCTTAGTCAAAAGATGTGTTTTAACTGGTGACTGGGCAGAGGTTCGCGATGCCTGCCCCGAGGAGATCAAACCTTTCCATGGGTGCATGCATGAACTCTCACTACAGGCAGACTGCCTGATGTGGGGCAGCCGAGTAGCCATGCCTTTGCAAGGCAGAGAGGCGTTTGTCCGGGAGCTCCACCGCGAGCACCCGGGGATTGTTCTCATGAAGGCCATAGCCAGATCCCACGTCTGGTGGCCTGGCATCGACGCAGACTTGGAGCTCTGCGTCCGACGGTGCACCATTTGTGCCCAACTCAGCAATGCCCCCAGGGAGGCCCCCCTGAGCCCCTAGCCCTGGCCCACCAAACCGTGGTCGTGTGTGCACGTAGACTATGCGGGCCCATTCATGGACAAAATGTTCCTCATAGTCGTCGATGCATTTTCAAAGTGGTTCGAGTGCACCATTTTAAACTCGAGCACCACCTCCACCACTGTGGAGAGCCTTAGAACCAAGTTTGCAACACACGGAATTCCTGACATATTGGTCAGTGATAATGGTCCGTGCTTCACCAGTGCAGAATTCCAAGATTTTATAGTTGACCACGGCATAAATCACATTAAAAGGGCACCGTTCAAGCCGGCCTCCAATGGCCAGGCGGAACGAGCAATGCAAATCATTAAACAAGGCATGCTTAAAATCCAAGGTCCCTTGCTGCAGAGCCGTCTGTCACGTATGCTGCTGGCATGCAGATCTCGTCCGCATTCGTTGACTGGGGCTCCCCCCACGCAACTATTGATGAAACGGACCTCAAAGACTAGGCTCTCGTTAATTCTCCCAGACATGCATGAAATTATTGAGGCAAAGCACCGGAAGCTAACTGAGTACCATGACCGAAATTCGAGGGGGAGGTGGAATGAGATCGGGAACAAAGTGTTTGTGCTAAACTATGGCAGGTGTCCCAAATGGCTTGCAGGGACAGTAACAGGCAAGGAAGGAAACAGGCTACTAATTGTACAAATGGACAATGGTCAAACCTGCTGGAGGCATGTAGACCAAGTAAAAAGTAGATTCACCAACAACACTGCAGAACCAGAGGCAGACTACAATGTGGAACTCATACTACATCTGTTGGACAGAGGAAACAACCTGAGGAAAGGACAGTCTCAAAGACAGCCCAGGCGAGATACCAACAATCATACTGAATGAAACAGACAGCTCAGGCGAGATACCAGCAATCACACTGAAAGAAAAACAGGCACCAAGGCAAACAACTGAACCACAACTAAGACGCTCCACGCGAGAGCGTAGACCACCTAAGATATTGAATCTATGAAGACAATAAGACCTTGGGGAGAGTGATGTCATGTATCTCACACTACTGTATATAACTGTATCTTACCATGCTATTCATGACTGTAACTAGATATGACCTGTAACCACAAGCAAACTTTACCACCAGGGGTGCACTTGCAGGACACAGTGCATACCTGTTCCACACAGGTATATAAGGACAGGTCTCAGGCAAGTGTGGCACTCGAGAGCTGTGAAATAAAGGTGCAGGTCCAGAGTGACCTTGACTTCAGCATGTGCCTCGTGTAAGTCTGTACTGAAGGGTCAGGACTTTACACTCCCCGCCCATGATTCAAAGACCCAACCCTGCTCCTCGACCCAAGGCACCCCCGCACATGATCTTTCCAAGCCTCCTCTCCACACCCTACCTCCCAATTGTAGCCTTCCAGCATGGGCCTTCCCATCCGACCACCAACCAGCCTCTCAATGTGGCTGGCTGCCGGCTGGGAAACAGACAAAAGAAATGTAAATGAGGCCCTGTTGGTAAATTAGGCAGGGCCTCCAAGTTATCAGCATTTCTGGGTTTCCCAGCCACAAAGAATGCCCTGCCCCCGCTCCTGCTCTGCTTCCCCATTAATACTGGTGCCCAACTATCTGCAGAACACCATTCCAATTCTCCAAAGGGTGGTTTAAGTTTTCTATTGAGCCAATATAAGTGCATCAACACTAAGCACAAAATATTCTTTGTGTTGATGCACTCATTGACCGTAATTTTCCCTGTCTGACGCACTGGCAGTGGGTAAGCCCTGGAGCGTATGGGGAATCACAAGCATACTTTACCACCAGGGGTGCACTTGCAGGAGACACTGCTCACCTGTCCCACACAGGTATATAAAGGCAGGTCTCAGGCAAGTGAGGCATTCCAGAGCAGTGAAATAAAGGTGCAGGGCCTGAGTGACCTTGACTCCAAGATGTGCCTCGTGTAAGTCTGTACTGCAGGGTCAGGACTTTACACAAGCTGTTAAGAGAAGCAAGGGATGAGATAGTGGAGGCTCTGACCATCATTTTCCAATATTCTCCGGCTGCAGGTGTGGTGCTGGAGGACTGGAGGACAGCTAATGTTATACCAATGTTTAAAAATGGTGAAAAGGATAGACCAAGTAATTACAGGCCAGTCAGCCTAACCTCGATGGACAAAGAATTGGAAAAACTTCTGAGGAACAGTATTAGTCATCATTTATAAAGGCACAGATTAATCAAGGACGGCCAGTATGGATTTATTAAGAGTAGGTCATTTCTGACTAACTTGACTGAAGTTTTTTGAGGAGGTAACCAGGAAGGGCAATGATGGTAGTGCATTTGATGTAGTCTACATGGATTTTAACAAGGCTTTTGACAAGGTCCCACATGGCAGACTGATCAGAAATGTAATCAGAAATGTTCAAGGAAAAGCGGCAAGTTAGATCCAAAATTGGCTCAGTGGCAGGAAGCAAAGGGTAATGGTCGATGGATATTTTTGTGACTGGAAGGCTGTTGCCAGTGGGGTTCCACAGGGCTCAATATTAGGTCCCTTGCTTTTTGTGGTATATATCAATGATTTCGACTTCAATATAGGGGGCATGATTAAGAAGTTTGCAGGTGATACAAAAATTGG
Source organism: Pristiophorus japonicus (assembly GCF_044704955.1). Classification (NCBI taxonomy): domain Eukaryota; kingdom Metazoa; phylum Chordata; class Chondrichthyes; family Pristiophoridae; genus Pristiophorus; species Pristiophorus japonicus. Next base: position 363,234,426 of record NC_091977.1, on the reverse strand, counting down.
CTGTGTGGTTGATAGTGCAGGAAGATATCAATGAACTGGTCACATGGGCAGAAATTGTTGGGACTTTTCTCTTAAAATAAACTGATAACTTCTGTGTATTTTTGCATCAATTTTAATGTTTTATTTTTGGCTGTCAGCTATTATTCTGTTCAGCTCTTTTACCACAAAGAAATGTACAATCAGCCTCTTGAAACTGAGCTCAATCTGCCTACCACTCTGCATCTGCAGATTTTAGAGGAGGAGGAGGATCAGAGGAAGCATGCAGACATATGTATTTGGACCTTAGATTCTCAATAAGAATCATCCTCATGTACGGGACCAGTCGCCGTATCCTTTGCATAAAGACACATGCATACAAAGACTTGGGGGGAAGTTTAACCTCCCCACAATGGTTGGTAGAGGGTCGGCGTGTAAGTTAAAAATAAAAAAATTGCATAACCGGACCCAGGGCCCCAGGAAACCTGGCAACAAAATGGAGATGGGAGCAGTTGGATTCAGCAGGTAAGCGCTTTTTAGAGCATTCCTTGTTTTCCAGGAGCAGCAGGAATGGACTTCAAGCAAATCTTCTGCCGCGATTGGCCAAGCCCCCACTCCCCTCCAAAATCTGCGATCCCAAGCCTGCCAGCCCACCTCCCGATTGCTGGTCCAACACCCCCTTCTCCCTGCCGTCACTCCCGGCCCCCCCTCCCTCCCGATTGCCCAACCGAACCCCACCCCTTTCTCCCTGCGGTCTCTCTCGGTTCTCCCCCCCTGCCCTCCCGATTGCCGGTTTGACCCCTGCCCCCCCACCCCCATCCACCAAGCCACAGTCACCGGCTGCTGCCTTCTAGCACTGGCTTTCCTGCCCGGCAGCCGGTCATTCTCTCAATCTGGTTGGCCGACGGGCAGGTAATGGATTTTTAAAAATTATAATGAGCTCCTGCCATTAAATTCGGCAAGACCTCTGCCTTTCTGGGATTTCTTGTTTGCTCTCCACACCCACCACCACCCCCCTCCACCGCCGCCCCCCCCCCAATAAACACATTCCCTTTCTCCCTCCCTGCCTCCCTGTAAATATAGAGGCCAATAATACCCAAAAAAGGATATCACTGAGCACAATCCTGAGCTGGAAACCACTTCCAAACCAGTGGTGGCTGTTGGTGGCTGTGATGGCAACAACTGGGTTGAACTTTTCTGCCACGAGATCTTTCCAAACAGCAGCAGGAAATGGCTGCCAAAAAATCTCAACCTGCAATGCACAATTGCATTAAGCAGGTTACAAATGCCTTTTTGCTCAGGCTACTCAATTCATTTATTTCCCCATGGAAAATATACAGTAACAAGGAATGGACAACAAATTGCAAGCCATTATTAATGGCCAGCATGTGGCCATAGAGGTCCATACCACCAATGCTGCTTTCTCCATGATGTTAGAAATATGCCAAGCTAAAGGCTATCTCTAATCACTTTAATAATCAGGATCAACTTAAAACAAATCTGGTGGATATACTGTGTTTAATCAGAGTTTAAGATGGAATATAACATGTTAGTGAGATAGCAAAAACATAAACTGTAACAGATACTTAATACCCATCTCAATTGGATAAACAGCTGGATTACATGAGCAGTTCTTCAGCTTGCAGTCTCTTTCTCTGTTTAGACCTTCCTTCGGTAAAGTGTTCGACCAGCTCGACTTCTGTTTTGCTCTCCCCTCACACTGTCCATGAGAGCTACGTTGAGGAGGCTACCTTTATTCCATTTTTCGGAGTGGGCCTGACCCTGGATATTGACGAGACCTTTTGACCTATAGAGATTCCCCTAAAAACTTAATATCCAATAAGGCTTCTAGTTCTTTGTCTCGATTTTTGTTTCAAGAACCCATCTTAAAGCTATCTTACAATTTTGGTCAAATGTCATTGTGCATACCTTAATGAAGTCGCTTTTCTGTAGAATTCCTTTGATCTCTCGCTGTCTCTAATCTCTTGGGTACAATCAATACAAAGCCTATTTCTCGATCCTTTGAACTTCTGCTAAGCTTGTATCGTACCTTGGTTAGACCACATTTGGAGTACTGCGTACAATACTGGTTGCCATGTTATAAAAAGAATGGCCCAGTAATTCCGACCTCCTGGGTCCGTACGGTGTGTGTACGGACCCAGGAAGGCATCGCAAAAGCCGGTTTTCAGCGCACAATGCACTGGCATGGACTGGTTGGGCTGAATGGCCTGTTTCTGAGCTGTATATCCGATGTAATCCTAAGTAATCCAGATTTTTAATGCAAACTCCTGTGTAAACGTGTTACAGTGTAATTGCACACTCTCACCAGTGGTGGTGCTGTATCTCCTCAGTTTTATATCACCCAGCTCCTCAGCTTGAGAGAAACGTCCAATCAACTCCACTACTCCATTTCCCAAATTGCCTTACATTTTGCTATTCAACTATAAATAATATTAAAGTGTAATTAAATTAAAATAAGAACAGAATGTATGACCTCAAGATGGTGACTGAGTTACATCTGCACACTATGGGCTCAATTTTCCCCATTTTTTTGTGCTGCTTTTTTGGCAGGCGCCATTTTTTCTGAGGTATTAATTTTTTTCCACGTTTCCCCCTGTGATCTGCGCCACTAACGGACTTAGTTAAGATTTTTCTAGGCCGTTTTTTTCAATTTTTCGCAGTTTGGCCAACATTTTTTCCTCCTAGGTCGACGTATCTGGCCAATCCTGAAAAACCTCTGGGCATTTAAGAAAACCAGCGCACATTGAGAAATCGGTGCTGAAAGACGCCATTGTTTTGAAATTAAAGATTTTGGAGGGAGTCAAAAACACTATCAAAATCAATAATAAAGTTCAACTTTTTTTACCCGTCAAAGTAGAAGTGTAAATTTGTTGGCCTTCAGACGTTTTCTCATTTTTTTACTCACTCACACGCCACCAACCAACGTCTTGAAGCAGGGCTGGAGGGTCGTAGCTTTGGCCGGCAGAGTCGGCCCCCTCGTCCGACACAAGGGCTTGGGGCTTGGGGCTTGGCTAGAAAGCAAGCTGTGGGTGGAGAGAAGAGAGGAGAGAGAGAGAGCGCGGTGCTGATCGGAAGGCTTCGAGCCCAAGGAACGAGGTGTCGATCAGAAGCCTTCTGCACTGAAGACTGCAATGAGTGGCATGGGGGAGGTGGGGGGTGGATTGGGCGGTGGGGGGGGGGGGTTGGGCAGAGAGAAGAGGAGAAGTCACAAGACTGTAATTAGTTAGGGGTGGGGGTAGAGAGGAGAAGCCACAAGATCTTTGGGTTAAGTCCATCCATATAAACCTTGAAGAGAGAGAGAATTATGAACCTGTCCTGCCTGCCTGCTTTCCTGCCATTTTGAGCTTCTTTAAAAGGTTAAATTTAAGTATGGGGGAAATACTGACAATGCCATGCCTTGTGCATGCCTTCTGCATTATGGTGCTCCATAGGAGACAATTGATTCGACTTCAGCGCATCAGGAACATCAGAGCCCGTATGGTGTTGGGCAGGAGGCCTTCCCACCTCGGGTATATTGAGACAGGCGTTCGTACCTCCACCAATGTGAAGGCTGTATTTCCGCAAATAAGTTGTAAGTGAGATCTGTGAGTTGGTCAAAGCAGACCTGCAACCTAGAAGCATCAGGAGGACTGCTTTGTCAGTTGAAGTGAAGGTTACAGCTGCACTTTCATTCTATGCCTCTGGCTCATTTCAAGCTACAACTGGGGATGTGTGCACCATCTCTCAACATGCAACACATGTCTGCATTCACAAGATGATGACTACACTGTATGCGTGGATGAATGACTTCATAAAATTCCCCATGACTGCCCAAGCAATCCATGACAGGGCTGTGGGCTTCTCCAGGATTGCTGACTTCCCAAAGGTACAGGGCTGCATTGATTGAACCCACATTGCCTTGCAAGTTCCTTTGGAGGATTCCAAGAAGTACAGGAACAAAAAAGGCTTCCACTCCATTAATGTGCAGCTTGTGTGTGACGACATGCATCATATCATGTCAGTCGATGCAAGATACCCTGGGAACACCCATGATGCGTTCATTCTACACGACAGCGTTATATCTGCCATATTTCAGCAGCAGCTGCCAGAAGGGCAGAGCTGGCTACAGGGAGACAAAGAGTATGGCCTCGCCACCTGGCTCATGACGCCCCTAGGCATAACCCGGGCGGAAGCTGACCGTGAATACAACATGTCGCACATTGTGATGTGCAGCATCATAGAGAGGACCATCGACATCTTGAAACAATGTTTCTGATGCCTGGACCATTTTGGAGAGAACTTGCTGTACTCCCCTGAGATTGTCGATCAGTTCACTGTTGTGTGCTGCATGCTGCATAACTTAGCCATCATGAGGCAGCAGCAGCTGGTAGTGGAAGACCCACCTGCGGTCAGAGTGGCTGATGATAATGATGTGGAAGATGCAGATGATGAGTAGGAGGAGGAGGAGGAGGAGGATGACAAGGATGAGGAAGCCATGCAAGTGCCTGAGGCCGGAGCACAACGGCGGAGGAGGGCGGACCATCGTGCTCCTTTAACGATTGCTCGAGCCTTGTGCCAGTAGCTCATCCATGAATGCTTTACTGATGCCTGAGGGCTCAGCAACAATTATTCCACGTGGACTATGTTTACTGTTTGGAGCTGTTCCGTAATGTTGTGTTGTGTTAATGGAATATGATTCAGTTTTAATATAAAGTATATTTTTAACAATTTATTTAACTTAACATCAATAAAATTATTATTGTATCAAACTTTACTTTAAGATCACTCTTTAAGAGCACTTAAAAACTTTAAGATCACTTATAAACTTGTAAATGTACATAACTTACAAAAACCTTTTAATTTGACAACAGTTACAACAGTAATAACAATAATAATAACAACAACAGCAAAGAAAGGCTGCATCTACCCATCTTTCCTCCATCTTATTCTAAGACCGCCCGCTGCGCTTGGACTTGGACATACCACCACCCCTGCCCGCAGGCGATGGCGCAGTGTTTCTGGGTTTGTTACCAAGCTTATTCTTTCTAACATCTCGGGTACTGTACAACTCTTGAGGTGAGGGGGGGTGTCAGAGTCAGACGGCAAGTTGCAAGGCTCAATCGGCATATTGGAGGGCCCGGCTTTGGGCTCTTCAGAGGCTGATGTGGGGATTGGAGTGGGAGTGACAGTTGATTCTGTCAATGGGTGCGTGTTCTGGGCGTGTTCCCTTATTGCAGCAGCTAACTCCAACATGTTATCCCTCATGCGCCCTGACAGTGTCTCAACAACCTGCAACATTCCCTCCCTCATGTTGAGCAAAACTGTCTGAACTATCTACAACATTCCCTCCCTCATGGTCAGTGATGTGGTTTGCACTACCTCTGACATTCCCTTCCTCATGGCCACTAGTCCCTCACTGATGGTCCCGGATATTCCCATTCCTCATGTCATTGCTGTTACTTCTCCCGACAGTCTCGCTACCTCATCACTCACTCCACTGATGGCGTCCAGGAGTGATCGGGTTAGGTCAATGCTCTCTGCACTCAATGATATTATCTGAACCACATCTGTTAGATCCTGCACCTCAGGAGAGCGCGGTCGAACTCTCCTTCCCCTCCTCCACACGGGTGTGCCTCGCTGCTCCCCACCACTGGGACCCACAGCCTGGGACGGTGGGGCCCTGGGTGTGCCTCGCTGCACCGCACCACTGGGACCGGCAACCTCGGAAGATGTGAAACCATGGAATGTCCCACCAACACTCAAACCACTAGTCACGGAAGGGACTGTCAACTCCATGAGCGGCACCTCCTCCAAAGTCAGTACAACAGTGGGAGCTTCATCCAGCTCCATCCCCTCCCCCTCACCACCATGGTTTTGGTCTGGAGGGTAGGATTGGAATGTTCTCCTCTTCAGGCTCATCCTCGTCCGAATCTTCTTCTGTATCATCAGGGTTGGCCTCAATTTCTGCAAAATATAACAGAACAGTCAAATGGTTAGCAGCAGATGAGGGGGCAGGGTGGGCGGCATGAGTAGGCTCACACATTGCAGGCCAGGCAGCAGGCTGATTTGAAGGGCCACGAAGGCCTTACCCTTTCCCTCGAGTGTGGGCCCAGCTTGTGCAGAGATGATTGCTTTCCTCCAGGCAAGACCCATCAAAGCAGCGACCCAATCTTCCAAGGGTGTCAATGGGTGCAGATTTGTTGGGCCTCCTCCTGTTCGAATTCATTCCCTTTTATAATGTGGCACCTTCTTCTGCAAAAATGAAAACCTAACTTTTTAAAGAGGATGTCTTTCTGCTGGGTGGGACATATATAGATGGTCACATTTACAATTGCAATTGCATTAAATAATTGAAAATATTACTTGCACTAACTACTTGACCAAGGTCCTGCCATTTTTTTTTTGACACTGGCCTCCAGATCTCATGGTGTTCACCACTGCGCAGTAATCTTCTGCAAGTTGGTTCCAGCATTTATTCAGTTTTTTGATGGAACTTTTATGTGACTTCTGCTGGTGTCCAGCTCCTGCCATCTGTTCTCAATCACAGTAACTAGTGCCTCCACTTCTTCCTGTAAGAAATTCTTCGTCCTTGCTCCTTATTGCATCTTGTATTGCTGCAGCTGTGATTTTTCCAATGCTCTCGCACAGCACTCAATGTTCTCACATACACAACGGACTCTTTAAAAATGGCCGATTGCCAAATCGGCGCAGTACTGTGCATGTGCGTCCATTGCAACAACGTCAAAAACATAACTTTTTTTTCCACGCATGTGCAGAAGGTGCGGCATCGTTTTTTGGCGCAGACAACAGGCTCCACCCCCTGAGTGGCGCCAAATTCGAATTATACATCGGGGAAACTTTGGCAAATTATTTCTGGCATTTCTGGCCTGGAAAAACGGGCATAACTGTTGCAATATGCCAGAAAACTGACTTGGGGGAAATTGAGCCCTATGACTGGATCTGCGTGATCGAAGGTGGGTCGGGTGGGAAATTTGAAATTTCTTGGAGCAGGTCGGCAGCGACCTGAATGGCTGAGGCGGACAACCCAATTTAAAGAATTATTAACTTGTTGTCAGACCCTTAGGAGTCTTTTTAACCCTATCTTCACAATTTCACTGGATGCCCACTGGACTCATGCTGCTCGGAAACTACATCTGTCAATCTAAGGCGCGAGATAAGTGGCCATTGATCCAGCTAATTATATGACAGCATCAAATGTAGTGTAAAAGCTCCCAACTGACAGCTGATCATTTTCCTCAGACGGAAGCTGCTCCTGACTGCATTTCCAGCACAGATTGAGCTTTCTGCAAGCTGCAAGGCTTTCCAGCAAAGGGCTGAATTTTACTAACCTCAGTGGGTCCGAGGAGGCTGACATCGGTGGCGGGTTCTGGCCACACTGTTGGCTCCAGCCCGCTGTGCAAAGTGATTTTCCCTTTATTGGGCATGTTAAACCCTTTGGCCGCTTCCCGGTTAATTGAAAGAAGCTGATCTGATGACGTAATTTGATGGCGCATCTTCAGCCGGATTCCTTAAAGGGACCATGTGCAAATTTAGTTTGACAGTTTGCTGTCAGTGTTTTACAGCATTGAGATGCTGCAAACACTGAAAAGCAATGCACAGAGATGCAACCAGGCTCTCCCATGACACCCTCGATATACGTATGGAGGGTGTCACAGCAGGCAGAGAGGTCCTCTTCCCTTCCAATGGGTGGAACAGTCTTCCCCAGGAGACCAACACAGCCTGGTTGCACATTGCACAGGAGGACACAAGCAGGGATGTCATCAGAAGGACCAGGCTGCAGTGATGCAAACTTTTCAATGATCTCAGTAGATCACAAAGCATTACTTCAAAGTTACACTCAACCTCATTCTGCTGTGCCTCTCATCACATCCTCATCACTCTGCTTTCCCTACCCTACTCCTGCACATCTTTACTCACACCAACTTACATTGCATCTCCACCCATCCCTCTCTATCTACATTATCACTTCCTCATCTCACTAGTAACCCCTCACACGCACCTTCATCCTTGTCCAATCATACCAACTAACAACACATAAGGAAGGGTAGGCACTTGGATGTTTTATGCAATATTCATGTAAAGTTTCTAATAATGTGGTGTCAAACATTGAAACCATTACTTTCAACATTTTGCCTTCTTGGATGGATATGTGTGAACATTTGAGCGCGGCTTAATGAGTTGCAGTGAAAGGTGAGATATAACGGTATCCCCCGTAATGGTGATGAGTGTGAAAGGAATGGCTTGGGCATTGTAGCGACATTTTATGGTGCTGATGTGGGGTGGTGCCGACCTGGCGCATCATGTGGCAGCCAGGGTGTACAAAATCAAGTGAAGTAAATCTAGACATGATGAGGCCACCCCTGGCCTCCCGGGCAGCAATGCAGTCGGGTGCTGATGCCCTCTGACCTGTGCAGCATCAGTTGTTTGTGGAGGAAGTTGGTATTGTTGTTGGTGCTGCTGGTGTGCCTGGTGATGTTGGTGTTGGGTCTGATCGTGGTAGAATTCTGAGGACCAAGGTGAGATTGTTTCAAGGGCACCGATGCTGATGTAATAGATGGCAGGTGAACTTGAGATGACAAAAGTGATCTTTAAATGGTGAGGGAGGTTGTTCCAATGAACATATCGAGAGATTCATCAGAGAACCTAGGTGCAGCCCTCTGCCTCTATGCAGTCATTTCCAAAGTATTTGCAGTGCTCCAATGCTGTAGTGCACTGACTGCACAACGTCAGCAGACGTGCACCATTGAACAGGGCAGGCTTAATTGGCCCCATTGACGTAAATTTGTTATGTGCAGTGGGATGGAGCCAGCAATGGGGTGACGATCTGCCATGGCCACCGTCTGCACCGGATGTGCCCAGGTTGGGAAGATTCCTGCCATTATTTCAATTATCTCCCACATACTAATCCCACTTCCCCTGGGCCTCGACTCCCTATGTGCAGCATCACAGGAGATTAACCATATATATATTGAAATCTATATGTGAGTCATGTGTTCCATTGAAAAATGTTATGTAAATATTCCTATAGAGATTTTCCTGATAAAATGTCCACAGTAGTGATGTTTCCTGGAGTGTTTCCCGTCAATGCCAGTAGGCGGCACATTAATAAGATTTCTAAGTTAATAGGCCAAATTTTGCTCTCAAAATAATTGGGAGGCTAATGTTGCTCACTGTTATTTATGCATAAATGATACAGCAACTTAAGGTGAGGAGCAGATGCGTGTTTATATGCAATATCCAAAAGTTGCTGTCTAAGTTGCGCCATGCCACTGATAACTTTGCAAAAATGGTGTTTTGCTATCAGTCTCACTATTGAAATTATTGAATGGCTTGAAGTTGCTGTAGATACAAGCTAAACTTGCCACAGAAAGTTAAGATTTGTAATTTCAAGTCTAAGTACCCTTTTAATAAAGTGATAAGTGTTAGTTACTGCCAATCAACCAATTTAACACTGAAAATTAACGATTGCAAGTGTGGAGTTCATTTCTTCAGTATTAATTGTTGCTCGAGATGTTAAAAGTGTAAAATTTAAAATGTTGCCGTTGATTTTTTTTAACTTTTCCTTTCTGTCTCTAGTTGCTCTGTGTTAAATCAGTCTAACTTTCCCTCTCTTCATTTCTCTTTCTGTACCTGATTTGACATTGAATTCACCCATTCTAACTTACACTTCCTTCAGAGTCCGTGTGCTGTTAATTTCACAATCCTTCAGTTTGATTGGTTAAGAAGATACACAGTTGCTTACCATGTTCACTCAAGTCCCAGACGCCCTACTTCCCTCACTGCGACATTATCAGCTCGCACTTTCAGCTAATTGCAATGCAAAAAATTTTAAAACGTAAACATATAAGGGCAAGAGTAACTATTGGCAGACACTGTTAGATGCCCTGCTACAGAAAAAACTGGCCAGTGTAATCACTGGCCTGCTCCCTGTAAAACACCGGGGGTAGAGTTTCTGTTTTGTTTTGGGCACAATCGGGAAATTGCGGCCATAATGCACTTGAAATTGCATTGGTTAGATTAGAGTTTAAGGGGGGCGAAATTGCATACCGCCCCAGTTGGAAGTGGAGTGCAATGTCACGCGCCCACTTCCTCACGGGGGCAGGACTGCGGCGCTAACATCGGGAATTTTTCAGCGCTACACAGAAAGGTGCATAGCATTGGTGGGAGCAAAGGGCCCTCCTCTTCCATTAAAAGGAACAGCATCCTGTGGACTCTGCATTTTGGAGATGGGGCAAACACTACATCACTGGAGAGTGGGGTGCCGTGGCAGCAGAAGAACACAGAAACAGAGTGCCGGGCTGCAACATTGCGGCATGGACCCGACGGTTTGAAGAGGGCTAAGTCGCGACCGGAAAGTCGGCCATTTACAAAAATGTCAGCGTCGCACCTCCGCTTTAATTTTCACCCTGCGAGCGAACTGAAGCTCGGTACGTGCCCCACGAAGCTACGTGGACATCACCTGTGGTAGCCTCCCAGAGCGCTATCCAATTTTCGCTCTTAGGCGAAAACAAAGCGGGGCACTACTGGTTAGCGCCGCAGCCATCTCTAGCAGAATTTTGCCAGGGTCATCCAGTTCTCAGCACATAGTTACAAGTCCCCCATCACTGATGGTGCTCTGTACCTCTAAATTCCCATCCCTCCACTCAAGACTCTGGCTTTTCTCACAGACCTTGGGGTACCTCTATGAGCTCAATTTTCCCCAATGCCGTTTTTTGGCGTATCGCCAGAGTTACGCCTGTTTTTCTTGGCCCCAACTACTCCAAAAAAATAAGTAGCAAATTTCCCTGTTCTATTTTTTGAATTTGGCGCTACGCAGCCTGTCCTGTAGCTTCGGGAGATGGAGCCAAATGTCTGCGCCAAAAAAATGATACCCCCCACTTCTGCGCATGTGCAGTAAAAAAAAGGACGTTTTTGACATGATTGCTATGGGCGCGCATGCCCAGTACAGCTCCTGGTCTGCATTCGGCAATTTTTAAAGAGCCAGTTGTGTGTGAGAACTTTAATTCTCAGTGGAAAAATCGGAGCTGCAATACAATATGCAACGCGGCTCAAGGACCAAGAATTTCTTACAGGATGAAGTGAAGGTACTGGTTACTGTGATTGAGGCCAGATGGCACGAGCTGGACACCAGCAGAGGTCACATAAAAATGTCACCAAAAGAAATGAAGAAACGCTGGAACCAATTTGCAGAAGATTACTGTGCCATGGTGACTACCCTGAGGTCTGGAGGCCAGTACAAAAAGAAGTGGCAGGATCTTGATCAAGTAGTTAGTGTAAGTAATATTTTCATTTATTCAATGGAATTGCAATTGTAAATGTGACCAGCTTTATATGTCCCACCCAGCAGAAAGACACCCTCTCTAAAAAGTTATATTTTCATCTTTGCAGAGGACGGTGGCATACAACAAACGGGAAAAAACTCAAACAGGAAGAGGCCCGGCAAATCTGCACCCACTAACACCCTTGGAAGAGAGGGCCGCTGCTTTGATGGGTCCTGCCTGGAGAAAAGCAACCACCACTGCACAAGCTTGGCCCACATTCGAGGGAGAGGGTAAGTCCTGCAAATTCCACAGTCTGGCTTTGCTCAATGGTAAGTACTGTGCTGATTAGCCATGCTTCGGTTCATGTGGATGTCTCTGTCAGTTACGCTTCGGTTGATGCAATGTGCTATCATTCATCGTGGTCCTTCAAATCAGCCTGCTGCCTGCTATGTGAGCCTACTCATGCCACCCACCCTGCCCCCTCCCCTGCTGCTAACCATTTGTCTGTTCTGTTATATTTTGCAGAACTTGAGGCCAACCCTGATGATGCAGAAGAAGATTCAGTCACGGACGAGCCTGAAGAGGAAAACATCTTCCAATCCCACCTTCCAGACTAAGAGCATGGGGGTGAAGGGGAGAGGCAGGTGATGGCTGAAGCTCCCACTGTTATACTCACTTTGGAGGAGATGCAGGTGCCACCCATTGAGGCGCCAGTCCCTTTCCTGAGTGGTACAAGTGTTGCTGGGATATTCCATGTTTTCCCACAGTACGAGGCTGGGGATTCCAGTGGGGTTCAGCGAGGCACACCCAGGGCCCCACCGTCCGAGGCTACGGGCCGCAGTGGGAAGCAGAAAGGCACAGCCGGGCCCACCGTCTGAGGCTACGGGTCCCCATGGGCTGCAGCAAGGCACACCCAAGGCCCCACCGTCTAAGGCTGTGGGTCCCAGTGGGATGCAGCGAGCCACACCCAGGGCTCCACTGTTTGAAGTTGCAGGTCCCAGTGGGATGCAGCGAGCCACACCCAGGGTGAGGAGGGGAAGGAGAGCTCACTAGCACTCTTCTGAGGTGCAGGATCTAACATATATGGTTCAGTTGATGGCAATGAGTGCAGAGAGCATTGAGTTTACACGATCACTCCTGGACACCATCAGTGAGGGATGGGTGATGAGGTACCAGGATTGTCGGGAGAAGTAACAACACTCTCATGAGAAATGGGAACACTGTCTGGGAACATGAGATAGGGACTGTCTCAGGCAGTGGATACAATGTCAGTGCACATGAGGGAGAGAATGTTGCAGGTAGCTGACACACTGTCAGACCACATGAAGGAGGGAATGTTGGGGTTAGCTGACACACTGTCAGACCACATGAGGGAGAGAATGTTGCAGGTAGCTGACACACTGTCAGACCACATGAGGGAGGGAATGTTGCAGGTAGCTGACACACTGTCAGACCACATGAGGGAGAGAATGTTGGGGTTAGCTGCTGCAATATGGGAACATGCCCAGGCCCCGCGCCCATTGAGAGAATCAACTGCCACTCCCACTCCAATCCCCAGACCAGCCTCTGAAGAGGCCCAAACCGGGCCCTGCACATTGCCACCTGTCCACCACCATCAAGAAGTGCGCATTACCCGAGATGTTCGAATGAATAAGCTTGGTACCAACCCGAGAAACACTGCGCCACCCCCTGTGGGCAGGGGTGGAGTCAACAAGACCAAGCGCAACGGATGGTCTTAGAATAAAGTGGAGGAGAGATGGGTGCAGCCTTTCTTTGCTGCTGCTGCTGTTGTTGTTTTTATTATTATTGTTGTTACTGTTGTAACTGTTATCAAATTTAAAGTTTTTTGTAAGTTATGTAAATTTACAACTTTAACAGTTTGTAAGTGATCTTAACTGAAAACTTTAAAGTTTGATACAAGAATACTTTTATTAAATTTAAGTTAAATACAAACAAATATTTGTTAATCTTTTGAATAAAATATATTTTACTTTATAACTGACTCATTTCCATTATTTGTTCGATTAGTAACACAACTTTTTGAAGTAAACAAGAATCTTTTCCATCATTTGCTCCATTAACTCAACACATCATTACGGAACAGGTCCAAACAGTAAACATGGTCCATTTGAAATAGTTGCCTCTGAGCCTTCAGGCAGCAAAGCGTTCACGGATGAGCTGCTGGCGTAAGGCTCAAGCAATTATTAAAGAGGCACGACGGCCCACCCTCCCCGCTGTCATGCTCCGGGTTCAGGTAGTTGCGTGGCTTCCTCGTCCTTATCCTCCTCCTCCTCCTCCTCGTCATCTGCATCTTCCCCATCATCATCAGCCACTCTCAACTCAGGTTGGTCTTCGACTACCATCTGCTGTTGCCTCTTGATGGCTAAGTTATGCAGCATGCAGCACACAACAATGAACTGACTGACAATCTCAGGGGAGTATTGCAAGTATCCTCCAGCACGGTCTAGGCATCAGAAACACTGTTTCAAGATGCCAATGGTCCTCTCTATTATACTGCACGCCGCAATGTGGAACATGTTGTATTCCCGGTCAGCGTCCATCTGGGTTACATGTGGGAGGGGCATGAGCCAGGTGACGAGGCCGTACCCTTTGTCTCCCAATAGCCAGCTCTGTCCTTCTGGCTGCTGCTGAAATATGGCAGATATTACGCTGTCGTGTAGGATGAACACATCATGGGTGCTCCCAGGGTATCTTGCATCAACTGACATGATGTGATGCATGTAGTCATACATGAGTTGCACATTAAGGGAGTGGAAGCCTGTTCCTGTACATCTCAGAATGCTCCAAAATGTGCTTGCAAGATGATGTGGGTACAATCAATGCAGCCCTGTACCTTTGGGAAGCAAGCAATCCTGGAGAAGCCCACAGCCCTGTCATTGCTTGGGCGGTCATGGGGAACTTTATGTAGTCATTCCTCTGGGCATATAGTGCAGCAGTCACCTACCAAATTCAGATATGTGTTGCATGTTGAGAAATTGCGCACACATCCCCAGTTGTGGCCTGGAATGATCCAGATGCATAGAATGAAAGTGTAGCTGTAACCTTCACTTCAACTGACAAAGCAGTCCTCCTGACGCTTCTTGGTTGCAGGTCTGCCTTTACTAACTCACAGGTATCAGTTACAACTTCTTTGCAGAAACACAGCCTTCTGACACAGTCTGCATCGCTCAGGTACAGGTACGAATGCCTGACTAATATCTCCGACATGGGTATGTCCTCCTGCCCATCATCCTATGTGGTCTGATGTTCCGGATGTGATGAACTCGAATCAATTGTCTTCTCTGCAGCACCATGATGCAAAAGGCTTGCACAAGTTATGGCATTGTCAGTATTGCCCCCATGATTAAATTGTACCTTGGCAAGAGGGTCAAAATGACAGGCAGGACAAGGTTCTTTGTTCTCTCTCTCCCCAGGGTCGAAGCATAGTTTGGACCACACCCAGGTCAGAGCTTGCGCAATGATCGGGAACCCCCACCCCCAGGGGCTTCATTTGATGCGTAGTGGCATAGTGTAAGGCTTCTCATGCCTCCACTTCACCTTCCACACACCCCAGCCAATCCCCGGGCTACTTTTGAAGCCGAGCTCCGAACCCCTGTGTCCGGTGAGGGACCGATTCTGCCGGCCGACGCTCCGACCCTCGAGCCCGGTTTGGAGATGTTCGCGGTGGCGTGGCACTTCTTATTTTAAAAAAAATAACAACTTAAAGAATTCCATGAAACTTCCATTTTCTGCATTTTAAGTTTGAAAAATTTAAGCTTGATGATGCATATTTATGTGTTCTTGACTCCCTCCAAAACTTCATCTAAAAACAATGGCGTCTTTCTGTGCCGATTATTTGATGTGTGCTGGTTTTTCTTAGGTGCCCAGACGGTTTTACGGGAGTGGTCACATATGCCATCCTAGGAGAAATGTAAGTTGTCCAAACTTCCATAATTGTGATAAACTGGCACAGACATCAGGTAACGCCCCCATGATGCAAAAAAAAACGAACCTAAAAAAATCGTAACTAACTGAGTTATGCTGGCGCACAATCTTCGGGGAAATTTGGATTTTTAAATTTAAGACAAAAAATGTGGCACGTGTCAAAAAAACGGCGCGAATCACTGGGGAAAATTGAGCCCATTATCTCTACTTATGATGCCTTCCCTCTTGTTTCTGCCTTGAACTCCCTTCTCCTTCTACCACTCACACTACCTTTAGTTCATCTTTCCCTCAGAGAAAACACTTTCCTTCCCTGCCTCTTATGGCCTCCCATTTTCTTTTTGTTGCCTCTTGTGGGTTGACCTGCTTCTCTTCACTGATCTCGAGCCTCCCGTCGCTTGACAGACTACTAATTCAGAATCTTGCCATTTCTCACAGACTCCAACTGCTTGGCCCACTTATTTTTGACCTCCAGCCACCCATTTCAAATCATCGCTGCAGTAGCTGCAGAATTAAAATGAACTCTGATATGATTCCATCAAATGACTGCACACAAATCTGCAGCATCAAACTATATGCTTAGATCATATTGTTGCCCTGGTAGATTCATATAAATTTTTGCCAATTCCAGAACATTCTATTTGGCTTAAATTTTAAAATTACTTTGAACAAGAATGTTGAAATTTTTGTGCTTTAAACAATCTTCAAGTTATAGGTTGATTGTTTACCATAAGCAGCACCACAGGAGATGTGCTGGTTTTATATGAAAGTAAAACATTTATACCAGTACAATTCTATCAATTGCACACGACACCATGTGGGCTGAATCTGTGGCAGGTAAGGTGTGATACCCTTAACATTAAAAACTCTGATCACAGTGCTACCTACAGGGATTAAAGATATTACAGGTATTATAATGCATTTACACGTAGCAGCAAGCCTAACAATAACATTCATGTTGAAATGTATGACCCACACAGAAAATGTTATATTTCACTGGTCGATCGCTGCTTCCCAATGCTCCTACTTGGAAGGTGGCATTGGGCCGAAGGAAGCAGCAGTAAATCTTCCAATGAAGGGGTGGACCCTGTTCCTGCTGCAGCACTGCTCGAGTTTATCTTGTAGGCACTGGTGGCTTCCCACTTGATGATAGGAATCCTGCTGGCTATCACTAATGAGCCCAGACCGAGGAATTTGTTTGCAGATACAGAGGTACGGCCACACCAAAACTCCACCCTGGGCTCTCTGTCCTCTCTCCCTCTTACCCACTGTCACTTTTGCTCCCTTCTCTCACTTTGTGACCCCAGTCTTTCTTTTTTCTCATAGGTGCAAGCAATAATTAGTAGTTAGCTTTCGGAGATCAAAATATAAGTGAAATAATCAGTTGGCTTCAAAATTCAACTGGTGTTTTCTTTTTCAAAATTGAATCAACATTAACATTAATTCTCTCTGGGGCCGAAATTGATGGTTCTACCGCCGGCTTCCACTGAGTTTTCTCGGCGGTTTACCCGTTTTTGCGGCGCTCTCCCCTCCGTGGGAGGTTGATGAGACCTTCACGCTGGTGGTTTGGAAGGACTGCTGGGGAGTATCTGCTGGCATGCGCCAGTGTGCAACGCCAGCAGAAGTCCTCCTGCCTGCTCCCACCCGAGATTTATCCGAGCGGTCCTCCGCTCCTACAGGAGCAGGTCTTACCTGGACGGTAGGTATGAAGATCTGCAAGAAAAGGTAAGTGAGATTTTTTTTTACTTCTTTTGCAGCGATTTTGTCTTAAAGGGTGCTGTGAAGGTTTTGTGATTATTTGTTTTTTATTTTTCGAACAGTTTCTTTTTGTGTGTTTCCCCCTCCCTGGGCCCGACTCCAGCCTCGGTGTAACTTTCTCCAGGATTGCATTTGCCGCCCAGAATCCCCCCTACTGCCCAGAATCGACGTGTAACGCCCATTTTTGCCGCCGTAAGCTTTTTTCCTCCTTTTTCGACCAAAGTTCCGCCCAAAATACCGTCAGGATCTTCGCGGTCTTTTCAATGGTAAATGGACGGACCTTGCCTTTGATCAATTACGACCCCTGTCTCTTCCCCCACTTCTCTCACTTACTTCAATACACTTTACTAAATGAATAGAACTTACAAAATCTACAGGGGTGTAAACAGAAGTCCTTTTTCTCTCTTTTTTTCTTACACACAGACAACCCATTTTTTTTTTAAACAAACACAATATGAATTTTGTTTCAAAGGCTTTTGAAATTTGTTCTCTTATTTTTCAAAATGATTTTAAAATAGCCACTGAGTAGAAAGTGCTAGAAGCATGAGAAAAATATTCCATCAATCGTGCTGACCGAATGGTACTCAATGATATCTTGGCAAATTTGGCACACAGCAGATGCTCAGAAGACTATACAATCCAAATTCTGTTCTTGGAGTCACAGCCTTGGGTAAAAGTATCAAGTCCAAGTCTAGGCTTTTCATAAATACTGAGACCTTCAAGTAAAAACCTCCATAAAGGCATTAAAAGATACAAAACTGTTTAAATATAATCATGATTATTGTGAAATATGTAATTTTTGAAAAAAATATTTTGTTTAAACCCTTATTTCACTCATTAGAAATTTCAGTTACTAAGAAAAAAATTACTGGAAGAAAAAATTTCGGAAAGCATTTTTGTAATTTGTGAACCCAGAGGCCAGATTGCACAATCACAGGGTCATATAATTCTCACTATAAAATTACAACTATTGTGTATCACAGACGTAACACCTTTAATATTAAATAGGCTTATCACAGCACCGCCTACAGGAGTACAAGTAATGGTTAGTATTTATGATGAGTTTTAAGGAATACATGGCCTATTATACCAAATGAATTATACAATATATTAGCAACTTACGTTTCTCATTTTTAAAAATACATACAGCATGTATTGCATTGAAAATAAGGGGATCAAATGATCCAATGAATCAAATTTCCTATGCTTATAAATTAATACTTTGAATTAATAATTTGGCTTCTTTAGTATAACAATGGACCATAAATTGTGACCTCTCCGTGTGCATACGATGTGCACACGTGCCCAATGAGGCCCCGCAAGTTCTGGGTTTAGGCGTGCACTGTGCATGCACCTAAACATGGCACTTGCGATTTGTCAAAATATGTTTTGACAAATCATACAAATGCGAAAGTAAAGGGCCTCCGTGGGCAGAGACTTGGGCTATTTACCCAGCGAATGTCCTCAAAACTCTTACTCCTGGTAAAAGCAGGAGTAATGCATGTTTTTACCAGCGATTGAGTTTTAAAAGATAGAAAAAAATAAATTGTAAGACTAATTTTTACATTAAAAATATTGTCCATTAAGTTAATTTATTTTTAACACAAATAAAAATCTATTTTAAAAAAATTCAAAAATATTTTTTTCATAATATATTTAATTAAATTCAATTTCAATTAATTTTAAATAAGTGAGATATTTTCTTTATTTATGTATTATATTTTCTTTGTTTTTAGAGGTATTCCCATTCATAGTAATGGGAGCCCCGTAAAACGGAGCTTCTATTACTACCAATGAAAAAATACTTCAATTTGACTGGTGGTCCGGCCCACATGATCCCAGGATGCGCTTACACTCCTGAGATGCATGGGCCTTTGCGCTGGGCTGCGCATCTAGGCCTCAGAGCGGGAGTGTTCATTGCTCCCGGGCCACTAGGTATTTTCGGAATTTTTTTTGCGGTCGTAGGCCTCCGCCCACAGGAAGCCTTCGACCGCTATTTCTGGGCCATTATGTACGTCCAACATTCTAGTGATAAATTACTCCACTATAGTGCAGCCTGTTTTTTTATATATTTCATTATCAATTCGTACAAACGTATGTCATAAATTGTGAGATTTGTGGCTCAGCACAATAAACAAGGCATGCTGAGTTGGTGATAGACAGCTGATGGTTATTGGTCCAGCATCTAGATCCATACAGAAGTTGCATTCATTTCATTCTCGCAAGGTACATATGCGGCTACAGCTTCCTTATGATACACATACAGTATGCATGTGTCAGTTTTTTATGCTGTGCGTTCCCTATAAATCATTACGAGAAATCATAATTTGGTTTACACCTTGTGTACGTTTTAACACACAAGGTTAAATCACAAAAATGTTGCATCGAATAACAAAGGAGAAAGCAATACAAGGAAATTAGCATAAATCATGTTAGAACATAATAAGAATTAGGAGCAGGAGTTGGCCATTCGGCCTCTTGAGCTTGCTCCGCCATTCAATGAGATCCTGGCTGATCTTCCACCTCAACTCCACTTTCCTGCAGTATCCCCATATCCCTTGATTCCCTTAATATCCAAAAATCTATCGATCTCTGTTTTGTGTTTCAGATCAGAAGTGAAAAAAATTCTCACCGAAGATTTCAGCATTAAAATTGTAACAAAACCATTATTCTCTGCAGGATATTAAGGAAGGGACAAACGTAATCAGTATGAAGCAGGTATGAAATTTGCATATTTTTTTCTGTGTCATTTTGTTTCAGTTCCATTTCTAACTGATGTATGACACATTTAAATAAAGGACTCATTTGTTTTTCTATTATGTACATTTTTTTAAACAAGGATCTTTGATTTTAAAAATCCGCCTACACTAACATGATCAGAACTTTTCCCATTGATTTCATTCTCATTCTACTAATAGCAAGTGTTTATTGTTTGTAACACTATACCATCTCACAATACATTGAACAACTCTGGGACCTCAATCAGTAGAATTCCTTTGCAGGCATTTGTGCACAATAACAGCAGCCCTTTAGGGTATCAAAACAGAAGCTACGGATGAATTTAACATTAAAGACAGATACAACGGGCTAAATCTTGACATGGGCAGGCTGCGTAAGGGGAAGTGGGTTGGCCCTTGTCCCGGTTTCCCCACGTGCTGTAGAGTTTTGACTCCACACATGTGTAGTTTTGCTTTAACAGGTTTCCTGCCTGGAAGTCAGTCTGATTGACAAACTTGACTTCCAGTTGGGCAGTGAGCACTCCTGAGGAGGCCACAGTCATAGGTAATTCACCTGCTGCTGTTAGTGGGAATGTGGGGGCTAGGGGGTCGATCCCTGACTGGGGTGGATATATGGGGGGTGCTCTGAAAGGTAGGGGACAAGTGAGGAAGCACTTACCTTCTCACCAAAGTTGTCAGGTTTCCTGAGACCTGCGTAACCCGGCCGGAAGTCAACATTCACAATTACATGTTTGATGCAAAAAAAGTGTACTCCATATTTCAAATTTTCAAACCAGGAGATGATTGAGGTCCAAAGTAGACCTAGTCCTACAAGTAAAAGGAATGCAGTAAAAGCCAGAGTTCCTGCGCCTGATTAAAAGAGATTAGAGATTAAAATGAAACAGCAAAAGGTGGCTTATGATAAATGTCAGATTCATAATTTAGTAGAGAATCAAGCAGAATACAAAATGTATGGAGGTGAACTGAAAAATGAAATATGAGGGGCAAAGAACGTGTATGAGAATAGATTAGTGGGTAACATAAAAGGCAACCCAAAAGTCTTTTTATAAATATATAAATAGTAAAAGGGAAGTCAAAGGAAGGGTGGGACTAATTAGAGACCAAAAAGGAGACTTTCTTTTGGAAACATAGAAACATAGAAAATAGGTGCAGGAGTAGGCCATTCGGCCCTTCGAGCCTGCACCACCATTCAATAAGATCATGGCTGATCATTCACCTCAGTACCCCTTTCCTGCTGTCTCTCCATACCCCTTGATCCCTTTAGCCGTAAGGGCCATATCTAACTCTCTCTTAAATATATCCAACGAACTGGCATCAACAACTCTCTGGAGGCAGAGGGCATGGTTGAGGTACTCAGCTGTGGCTCAGTGGGTAGTACTCTTGCCTCTGAGTCAAAAGGTTGTGGGTTCAAGTCCCAATCCAGGGACTTGAGCACATAAATCTAGGCAGACAGTCCAGTGCAGTGCAGTGCTGTGGGCTGCTGCACTTTTGGAGCTGCTGTCTTTCGGGTGAGATGTTAAACTGAGGCCCCATCTACTTTCTCAGGTAGATGTAAAAGATTCCATGACACTATTTTGAAGGAGAGCAGGGGAGTTATCCCCAGGGTCCTGGCCAAAATTTATCCCTCAATCAACATAGCTAGAACAGATTATCTGGTCATTATCACATTGCTGTTGGTAGGAGCTTGCTGTGCACCAATTGGCTGCCGCGTATCCCAAATTACAACAGTGACTAAACTTAAAAAAAAATACTTCATTGGCTGTAAAGCACTTTTAGATGTCCGGTGGTCGTGAAAGACGTTTATAAATGTAAATCTTTCTTTCGTTATCTGCTCTCCCCAGTTTCTGCTGGATGAAGGGAATTAAAATTATCCCTTATGATTCCACAATCTTTCAAATTTGAAAGGTATCTGTATAGAATATTCTTGTTGCAGCTCCAAACTGTACAAAAACCTCTCTGATATGCCATGATCCCTGAAATAACACATTTTTAGCAATAAGTAATTAATAGCAAGACGACACAACAATTCAGGTTATTTGTCTGATGCTTTTAGATATTTTTACTATTATGGTATTTGTGAAAAAATATGAGAACGGTTGGAGTGGGAACATAAGAAACCAGTTAACTCATCAAGCCTACTCCATCGAGAATTTATTCGGTGTACATGTATGATTATTCAATCGGGAACTCCTCAACACCAGCACCACCAACACTTGTTGGTCCTTTACTATATTGAAGACTAATAATGTCCTTGTCATATTCACATTGTTCTAACCTTCACTACTCCTTCTCAGCAGGTTATAATCCAGCGGACTTTAATGGTTTCTAATTGATTCATGTCAAGGAAAAATTAATGAAAAATTTTAGGCAGGGATCAACTTCATGAATTAATAATTAAAATATTGTTGCAAGAATTTGACACACTTTGAGATGTACTTCAACAGAATTGGATTAAAAAATTATGTTTGCCAAAACACCTTACAGGGGCACTATTTTTACAAACACAAGTATAAACACAGTTCTCATAATGCCACAAATGAATTAATTTAAATAGATTTACAACACAGAAACAGGCCATTCATGTTGGTGTTTATCATCCGTATGGGCAGTAGTTCTAACCCATGGGGCCGAAATCACCCCTTCCGCTAAGGCCTGTTACTGCCGGAAATCGGCTGGCCACGAGGCAGAGTGGAATGGCCGCCAATTTTTCGTTGAATGGCTGCCATTTTGAAAATTGCCCTCCTGCGGTAACCCGGCGGTGACCCGCTCCCGCTCCACTTCCACCCTGCTGCTGCCGATCCATCCCAAGTGCGTCATCAGAGCATGCACCGCCAATGTTCCCCGCCGAAGTCAAAATTCGGCAGAGGAAGTCTTGCTGCTTGGTGCCACCAGCAGCTTTTGCTGTCGGCGCACTGTGTTTCCAGTGTTTGTAAAATGGCTGTGTGGCCGCCATTAAAGGGGAGGATGCACTGCCACGGCTGCTGTCTTATATTTTTTTATTGGCCGACTGCCAGGTCGGCCCAACAATTATGATCTTGGGTTCGGCCGGGCCGCCAACAGGCAGCCTGGCACCCGCTCTTGAGTGCTAGGCCGCTGGCCTGGTCGAAACCCTCTCTGGTAGCCCAGTGGACCTAACTAAAATAAACGCAGCGTTCGCAGCAGCCCTCTCCTTTAAGTGAAGGGGGGAGACGTGGTGACGTGCCAGCTTGCTGATGTCATCAGCACTACACTGATGAGTGACAGCGGTGGACAGTCGGGCCACCCCCACTCCTGCCCCTTTAATGACTGACCTTCCGCTCTCTGCCTCACTTCTGCCCTCATTATGGGCAACTTCCGGTCCGCTCAAGAAAAAAAGCCAAAGAGCGTAATTTTGCACAACATGCCCCCACTTCCACTGCAGCAGTAAAAATAGCTCAAACACGGCAGGTACGCCACATTTCGGGCGGGGGGCAATTTCGAACTCCACATGTCTTCGATTTTTCAAGTCTGTCTTTGCATCTCTATTTCTTAATACCTAATAGCATACAATGAATTTGCGCTGTACTCATTGTTGCCTCAACATCCGTCCTATAGTGTGGAGCCCAAAACTGCATACAATACTTCAACTGTGGTCTTGCTAAGGTTTTATATAGTGTCACGTTCATATCACTATACTTATTGCTATGAAACCCAGTATTCCATTAGCTTTTTCTATGGCCTTATCCACTTGCGGTCTTCTTCTCAGGCAGTCCCACAGAGTAATGAGCAAGCAGCACGAATTTTGTGTGCTGCCATACTTTCCACAGGCACGGGCAAATCACGCATTGTGATCCCTGCACCCGTTTTCCGGTCGAATCAAATTTTCCCCCCATGCCTCCTATTTTAGCATTGTCTCAGTGAGTTGCAATCTTCAATAACTACCAAGTTTTGTATCAAAGGTTTTTTTCTTTGTTTTTCCTTAAAAAATGATGCAATTAGTTCAAACACCAAAAGGCTACAATTAATGGTTGAAAAACTGAACTTGAACTAATTCTTAGGCAATTAAAATCTCAGTTTATTTTTCTCTGTGCCCCCGTTGCTTATCCTTCATTCTACTCATTAAAATGGAACATAGAATAGAAATAGATGCCATGACACAGCTGCAAGATTCAGGTAAGAAATTTGAATTACTGTCTCTGTCCCTTTTTGAAATGCTCTCAACCTCATTGACTACTTTATTTTCCCACATTCAAACTGACACAGGACAAGTACCACTTCGATTTAGTAAAAGAGCTCATGACTTAAAGTAAGCATGTTTAATCATAGAATCTTATAAATTTACAGCACAAAAGGACATTCAACCAATCTGTGTCAGCAAAAAAAGAGCTATGCAGCCTAATGCCATTTTCCAGTTCTTGGTCCGTAGCCTTGTAGGTTACGGCACTTCAACTGGTTTCTGCCTCTATCACCATTTCAGGCAGTGAGTTCCAGACCTCACCACTCTCTGGGTGAAAAAAGTTCTCCTCAAATCCTCTTTAATACTTAGACCAATTACTCTAAATCTATGCTACCTAGTTATTGACCTCTCCGCTAAGGGAAATAGGTCCTTCCTATCCACTCTATCTAGGCCTCTCATAATTTTATACACCTCAATCAAATCTCCCTTCAGCCTCCTGTTGCAAAAAACAATCCCAGTATATCCAATCTTTAATCATTTAGTGTTACATAACACCTTAATTGAAGGAACGATGAGAGTGTATTCCAATTGCTCAGCTTTAGAACATTTATTTCAACTAATTTTCACACCCACACCAATTACCAAGTGTAAATTGCATAGCATGAGTGCGCGGGTGTCAATGTTTTGGAATTATATGTTTTAAGAATTACCATACCTTGACAAATTAGAAAAAAACAAAACTCAGCACTTCCTCACCAATGGAAATGAAGATTAACTCATCAAATTAATTTTAATTTGCTCTTCAAGATGCATTGCTTGCAGGTTCTATCTGTTTCGGGTATCTATCTCTAGATACTAACCAGGTTTCTATCTCTCCATGCTGACCGGGTTTCAATTTCTATATTGACCGGGTTTCGATCTCTATACAGAGCAGGTTTCTATCTCTATACTCACCGGGTTTCTATTTCTATATTGACCAGGTTTCTAACTCTATACTGACTGGATTTCTATCTCTAAACTGAACAGGTTTATTTCTCTAAACGGACCAGGTTTCTATCTCTCTATACTGACCGGGTTTCTATCTCTATATACTGACCGGGTTTTTATCTCTCTATACTGACCGGGTTTCTAACTCCACATTGACTGGGTTTCTATACCTCTACATTGAGCGGGTTTCTATCTCTCGATATTCACCAGGTTTCTATCTCTATAATGACCGGGTTTTTATCTCTATACTGACCAGGTTTCTATCTCTCTGTACTGACCAGGTTTCTATCTCTCTAAAATGACCGGGTTTCTATCTCGATACTGACCGGGTTTCTATGTATATACCAACCGGGTTTCTATCTCTCTATACTGAACGGGTTTCTATCTCTATACTGACCGAGTTTCTATCTCATTATACTGAAGGGTTTCTTTCTCTATACTGACCGGGGTTCTATCTCTCTAAACAGACCAAGTTTCTATCTCTATACTGACCAGATTTCTATCTATATACTGACCGGGGTTCTATCTCTCTAAACTGACCAAGTTTCTATCTCTATACTGACCAGGTTTCTATCTATATACTGACCGGGTTTCTATCTCTCTAAACTGACCAAGTTTCTATCTCTATACTGACCAGATTTCTATCTATATACTGACCGGGGTTCTATCTCTCTAAACTGACCAAGTTTCTATCTCTATACTGACCAGGTTTCTATCTATATACTGACCGGGGTTCTATCTATCTAAACTGACCAAGTTTCTATCTATATACTGACTGGGGTTCTATCTCTCTAAACTGACCAAGTTTCTATCTCTATACTGACCAGGTTTCTATCTATATACTGACCGGGGTTCTATCTCTCTAAACTGACCAAGTTTCTATCTATATACTGACCGGGGTTCTATCTCTCTAAACTGACCAAGTTTCTATCTCTATACTGACCAGGTTTCTATCTATATACTGACCGGGGTTCTATCTCTCTAAACTGACCAAGTTTCTATCTATATACTGACCGGGGTTCTATCTCTCTAAACTGACCAAGTTTCTATCTCTATACTGACCAGATTTCTATCTCTCTATACTGACCGGGTTTCTATCTCTCAAAACTGACCAGTTTTCTATCTCTCTATAATGACTGGGTTTTTATCTCTCTATACTGACCGGGTTTCTATCTCAATACAGACCAGGTTTTATTTCTCTATACTGACCAGGTTTCTATCTATATACTGATCAGGTTTCTATCTCTATACTGACCGGATTTCTATCTCATTTTACCAACCGAGTTTCTATCTCTATACTGAACAGGTTTCTATCTCTCTATATTGACCGTGTTTCTACCTCTCTATACTGACCAGATTTCTATCTATATACCGCCCGGGTTGCTATCTCTCGATACTAACGCGGTTTCTATCTCTATACTGACCGGGATTCTATCTCTCTTAACTGACTAGGTATGTATTTATATAGTGACCGGATGTCTTTCTCTATAATGACCGGGTTTCTATCTCGCAATACTGACTGGATTTCTATCTCTCTAAACTGACCAGGTTTCTTTCTATATACTGACCGGATTTTTATCTCTCTAAACTGACCACGTTTCTATCAATATACTGACCTGGTTTCTATCTCTCTGTACTGAATAGGTTTCTATCTCTCTATTGACTGGGTTTCTATCACTCTATACTGACCGGGTTTCTATCTCTATACTGACCGGGTTT
This sequence comes from Pristiophorus japonicus, assembly GCF_044704955.1. NCBI lineage: Eukaryota > Metazoa > Chordata > Chondrichthyes > Pristiophoridae > Pristiophorus > Pristiophorus japonicus. Next base: position 363,207,889 of record NC_091977.1, on the reverse strand, counting down.
CTATCTCTCTATACTGACCAGTTTTCTATCTTTCTATACTGACCAGGTTTCTATCTCTCTATACTGACCGGGTTTCTATCTCTCTATACTGACCGGGTTTCTATCTCTATACTGACCAGGTTTCTATCTCTCTATACTGACCAGGTTTCTATCTCTCTATACTGACCGGGTTTCTATCTCTCTATACTGACCGGGTTTCTATCTCTCTATACTGACCGGGTTTCTATCTCTAAACTGACTGGGTTTCTATCTCATTATACTGACCGGGTTTCTAACTATATACTGACCGGGTTTCTATCTCTCAAAACTGACCTGGTTTCTATCTCTATACAGACTGGGTTTCTATCTCATTATACTGACCGGGTTTCTATCTCTCTATACTGACCAGGTTTCTATCCCTCTATATAGAACAGGTTTCTATCACTCTATATTGACTGGGTTTCTATCTCATTATACTGACTGGCTTTCTATCTCTCTATACTGACCAGGTTTCTATCCCTCTATATAGAACAGGTTTCTATCACTCTATTTTGACCGGGTTTCTATCTCTCTTTACTGACCGGGTTTCTATCCCTCTATATAGAACAGGTTTCTATCACTCTATTTTGACCGGGTTTCTATCTCTCTTTACTGACCGGGTTTCTATCTATCGATAATGATGGGGTTTCTATCTCTCTATACAGACCGGGTTTCTATCGCTATACTCAGCGGGTTTCTATCTCTATACTGACCAGGTTTCTATCTCTCTAAACTGACCAAGTTTCTATCTCTATACTGACCAGGTTTCTATCTATATACTGACCGGGGTTCTATCTCTCTAAACTGACCAAGTTTCTATCTATATACTGACCGGGGTTCTATCTCTCTAAACTGACCAAGTTTCTATCTCTATACTGACCAGGTTTCTATCTCTCTATACTGACCGGGTTTCTATCTCTCAAAACTGACCAGGTTTCTATCTCTCTATAATGACTGGGTTTTTATCTCTCTATACTGACCGGGTTTCTATCTCTATACAGACCAGGTTTTATTTCTCTATACTGACCAGGTTTCTATCTATATACTGATCAGGTTTCTATCTCTATACTGACCGGATTTCTATCTCATTTTACCAACCGAGTTTCTATCTCTATACTGAACAGGTTTCTATCTCTCTATATTGACCGTGTTTCTACCTCTCTATACTGACCAGATTTCTATCTATATACCGCCCGGGTTGCTATCTCTCGATACTAACGCGGTTTCTATCTCTATACTGACCGGGATTCTATCTCTCTTAACTGACTAGGTATGTATTTATATAGTGACCGGCTGTCTTTCTCCATAATGACCGGGTTTCTATCTCGCAATACTGACTGGATTTCTATCTCTCTAAACTGACCAGGTTTCTTTCTATATACTGACCGGATTTTTATCTCTCTAAACTGACCACGTTTCTATCAATATACTGACCTGGTTTCTATCTCTCTGTACTGAATAGGTTTCTATTTCTCTATTGACCGGGTTTCTATCACTCTATACTGAACGGGTTTCTATCTCTATACTGACCGGGTTTCTATCTCTCTATACTGACCAGGTTTCTATCTCTCTATACTGACCGGGTTTCTATCTCTCTATACTGACCGGGTTTCTATCTCTCTATGCTGACCAGGTTTCTATCTCTATACTGACCAGGTTTCTATCTCTCTATACTGACCGGGTTTCTATCTCTCTATACTGACCGGGTTTCTATCTCTAAACTGACTGGGTTTCTATCCCTCTATATAGAACAGGTTTCTATCACTCTATTTTGACCGGGTTTCTATCTCTCTTTACTGACCGGGTTTCTATCTATCGATAATGATGGGGTTTCTATCTCTAAACTGACTGGGTTTCTATCCCTCTATATAGAACAGGTTTCTATCACTCTATTTTGACCGGGTTTCTATCTCTCTGTACTGAATAGGTTTCTATTTCTCTATTGACCGGGTTTCTATCACTCTATACTGACCGGGTTTCTATCTCTATACTGACCGGATTTCTATCTCTCTATACTGACCAGGTTTCTATCTCTCTATACTGACCAGGTTTCTATCTCTCTATACTGACCGTGTTTCTATCTCTCTATACTGACCGGGTTTCTATCTCTCTATGCTGACCAGGTTTCTATCTCTATACTGACCAGGTTTCTATCTCTCTATACTGACCGGGTTTCTAACTATATACTGACCGGGTTTCTATCTCTCAAAACTGACCAGGTTTCTATCCCTATATACTGACCAGGTTTCTATCTCATTATATTGACCGGATTTCTATCTCTCTATACTGACCAGGTTTCTATCCCTCTATATAGAACAGGTTTCTATCACTCTATATTGACTGGGTTTCTATCTCATTATACTGACTGGCTTTCTATCTCTCTATACTGACCAGGTTTCTATCCCTCTATATAGAACAGGTTTCTATCACTCTATTTTGACCGGGTTTCTATCTCTCTTTACTGACCGGGTTTCTATCTATCGATAATGATGGGGTTTCTATCTCTCTATACAGACCGGGTTTCTATCGCTATACTCAGCGGGTTTCTATCTCTATACTGACCAGGTTTCTATCTCTATACTGACCAGGTTTCTATCTCTATGCTGACTGGGTTTCTATCTCTATACTGAACGGGTTTCTATCTCTATACTGACCGGGTTTCTATCTCTCTTTACTGACTGGGTTTCTATCTCTATACTGATCAGGTTTCTATCTCTATGCTGACTGGGTTTCTATCTCTATACAGACCGGGTTTCTATCTCGATACTGACCAGGTATCTATCTCTCTATGCTGACTGGGTTTCTATCTCTATACTGACCGGTTTTCTATCTCTATACTGACCAGGTTTCTATCTCTCTATGCTGACTGGGTTTCTATCTCTATACTGACCCGGTTTCTATCTATAAATTGACCGTGTTTCTATCTCTCTATTATGACCGGGTTTCTATCTCTCTGTACAGAACGGGTTACTATCTCTATAATGACCAAGTTTCTATCTCAATACTGACCGGGTTTCTATCTCTCGATACTGACCGGGTTTCTATCTCTCTATACTGACCGGGTTTGTATCTCTCTATACTGATCAGGTTTCTATCTCTATACTGACCGGGTTTTTATCTCTATACTGACCGGGTTTCTATCTCTATACTGACTGGGTTTCTATCTCTCTATACTGACTGGGTTTGTATCTCTCTATACTGACCAGGTTTCTATCTCTCTAAACTGACCAGGTTTCTATCTCTCTATACTGACCAGGTTTCTATCTATATATTGACCGGGTTTCTATCTCTAAACTGACCAGGTTTCTATCTCTCTATACTGACCAGGTTTCTATCTCTCTATACTGACCGGGTTTCTATCTCTATATTGACCGGGTTTCTATCTCATTTTACCAACCGAGTTTCTATCTCTATACTGAACAGGTTTCTATCTCTCTATATTGACCGTGTTTCTACCTCTCTATACTGACCAGATTTCTATCTATATACCGCCCGGGTTGCTATCTCTCTATACTAACGCGGTTTCTATCTCTATACTGACCGGGATTCTATCTCTCTTAACTGACTAGGTATGTATTTATATAGTGACCGGATTTCTTTCTCTATAATGACCGGGTTTCTATCTCGCAATACTGACTGGATTTCTATCTCTCTAAACTGACCAGGTTTCTTTTTATATACTGACCGGATTTTTATCTCTCTAAACTGACCACGTTTCTATCAATATACTGACCTGGTTTCTATCTCTCTGTACTGAATAGGTTTCTATCTCTCTATTGACTGGGTTTCTATCACTCTATAGTGACCGGGTTTCTATCTCTATACTGACCGGGTTTCTATCTCTCTATACTGACCAGGTTTCTATCTCTCTATACTGACCAGGTTTCTATCTCTCTATACTGACCGGGTTTCTATCTCTCTATACTGACCGGGTTTCTATCTCTCTACACTGACCGGGTTTCTATCTCTCTATACTGACCAGGTTTCTATCACTCTATATAGAACAGGTTTCTATCACTCTATATTGACTGGGTTTCTATCTCATTATACTGACCGGCTTTCTATCTCTCTATTCTGACCAGGTTTCTATCTCTAAACACTGACCGGGTTTCTATCTCTCTAAATTGACTGAGTTTCTATCTCTCTAAACTGACTGGGTTTCTATCTCTCTATACTGACCGGGTTTCTATCTCTCTATACTGACCAGGTTTCTATCTCTCTATACTGACCGGGTTTCTATCTCTCTAAACTGACTGCGTTTCTATCTCTCTATACTGACTGGGTTTCTATCTCTCTATACTGACTGGGTTTCTATCTCTCTAAACTGAACGGGTTTCTATCTCAATACTGACTGGGTTGCTATCTCTATACTGACCGGTTTCTATCTCTCTATACTGACCGGCTTTCTATCTCTATACTGGCCAGGTTTCTATCTCAATACTGACTGGGTTGCTATCTCTATACTGACCGGTTTCTATCTCTCTATACTGATCGGGTTTCTATCTCTATACTGACCAGGTTTCTATCTCTCTATACTGACCGGTTTCTATCTCTCTATACTGACCGGGTTTCTATCTCTATACTGGCCAGGTTTCTATCTCAATACTGACTGGGTTGCTATCTCTATACTGACCGGTTTCTATCTCTCTATACTGATCGGGTTTCTATCTCTCTACACTGACTGGGTTGCTATCTCTATACTGACCAGGTTTGTATCTATATACTGAGCATGTTTCTATCTATATACTGACCGGGTTTCTATCACTCTATACTGACCAGGTTTCTATCTCTCTATACTGACCAGGTTTCTATCTCAATACTGACCGGGTTTCTATCTCAATACTGACCGGGTTTCTATCTCTCTATACTGACCGGGTTTCTATCTCTATACTGACCGGGTTTCTATCTCTCTATACTGACCGGGTTTCTATCTCTATACTGACCGGGTTTCTATCTCTCTATACTGACCGGGTTTCTATCTCGATACTGACTGGGTTTCTATCTCTCTATACTGACCAGGTTTCCATCTCTATACTGACCATGTTTCTATCTCTATATACTGACCAGGTTTCGATCTCTCTATACTGACCAGGTTTCTATCTCTCTATACTGACCAGGTTTCTATCCCTCTATATAGAACAGGTTTCTATCACTCTATATTGACCGGGTTTCTATTTCTATACTGACCGGGTTTCTATCTCTCTTTACTGACCGGGTTTCTATCTCTCGATAATGATGGGGTTTCTATCTCTCTATACAGACCGGGTTTCTATCGCTATACTCAGCGGGTTTCTATCTCTATGCTGACCAGGTTTCTATCTCTATACTGACCAGGTTTCTATTTCTCTATAATGACCGGGTTTCTATCTCGATACTGACCGGGTTTCTATCTCTCTATTTTGACCGGGTTTCTATCTCTCTGTACAGAACGGGTTACTATCTCTATAATGACCAGGTTTCTATCTCAATACTGACCGGGTTTCTATCTCTCGATACTGACCGGATTTCTATCTCTCGATACTGACCGGGTTTGTATCACTCGATACTGACCGGGTTTCTATCACTATACTGACCGGGTTTCTATCTCTATACTGACCGGGTTTCTATCATATACTGACTGGGTTTCTATCTCTCTATACTGACTGGGTTTGTATCTCTCTATACTGACCAGGTTTCTATCTCTATACTGACCGGGTTTCTATCTCTCTAAACTGACCAGGTTTCTATCTCTCTATACTGACCAGGTTTCTATCTATATATTGACCGGGTTTCTATATCTATACTGACAAGGTTTCTATCTCTCTATACTGACCAGGTTTCTATCTCTCTATACTGACCGGGTTTCAATCTCTATACTGACCGGGTTTCTATCTCTCTACACTGACCAGCTTTCTATCTCTCTATACTGACTGGGTTTCTATCTCTATACTGACCGGGTTTCTATCTCTCTAAACTGACTGGGTTTCTATCTTTCTAAACTGAACGGGTTTCTATCTCTCTATACTGACTGGGTTTCTATCTCTCTATACTGACCAGGTTTCTATCTCCCTATACTGGCCGGGTTTCTATCTCGATACTGACCGGGTTTCTATCTCTCTATACTGACCAGGTTTCTATCTATATATTGACCGGGTTTCTATCTCTATACTAACCGGGTTTCTATCTCTATACTGACCGGGTTTCTATCTCTCTATACTGACCGGGTTTCTATCTCTATACTGACCGGGTTTCTATCTCTATACTGACCGGGTTTCTATCTCTCTATACTGACCGGGTTTCTATCTCGATACTGACCGGGTTTCTATCTCTCTATACTGACCAGGTCTCCATCTGTATACTGACCAGGTTTCCATCTCTATACTGACCATGTTTCTATCTCTATACTTACCAGGTTTCTATCTCTCTATATTGACCAGGTTTCAATCTCTCTATACTGACCGGGTTTCTATCTCTCTATACTGACCAGGTTTCTATCTCTATACTCACCAGGTTTCTATCTCTATGCTGACCAGGTTTCTATCTCTCTATACTGACCAGGTTTCTATCTCTCTATACTGACCGGGTTTCAATCTCCATACTGACCGGGTTTCTATCTCTCTATACTGACCGGGTTTCTATCTCTCTATACTGACCGGGTTTCTATCTCTCTATGCTGACCAGGTTTCTATCTCCCTATACTGGCCGGGTTTCTATCTCGATACTGACCGGGTTTCTATCTCTCTATACTGACCAGGTTTCTATCTATATATTGACCGGGTTTCTATCTCTATACTGACCGGGTTTCTATCTCTATACTGACCGGGTTTCTATCTCTCTATACTGACCGGGTTTCTATCTCGATACTGACCGGGTTTCTATCTCTCTATAATGACCAGGTCTCTATCTCTATACTGACCAGGTTTCCATCTCTATACTGACCATGTTTCTATCTCTATACTTACCAGGTTTCTATCTCTCTATACTGACCAGGTTTCTATCCCTCTATATTGACCAGGTTTCAATCTCTCTATACTGACCAGGTTTCCATCTCTATACTGACCATGTTTCTATCACTATACTTACCAGGTTTCTATCTCTCTATATAGAACAGGTTTCTATCACTCTATATTGACCGGGTTTCTATCTCTATACTGACCGGGTTTCTATCTCTCGATAATGATGGGGTTTCTATCTGCTATACAGAACGGGTTTCTATCGCTATACTCAGCGGGTTTCTATCTCTATACTGACCAGGTTTCTATCTCTATACTGACCAGGTTTCTATCTCTATGCTGACCAGGTTTCTATCTCTATACTGACCAGGTTTCTATCTCTATGCTGACTGGGTTTCTATCTCTATACTGACCGGGTTTCTATCTCTATACTGACCAGGTTTCTATCTCTCTTTGCTGACTGGGTTTCTATCTCTATACTGACCCGGTTTCTATCTATAAACTGACCGTGTTTCTATCTCTCTATTTTGACCGGGTTTCTATCTCTCTGTACAGAACGGGTTACTATCTCTGTAATGACCAGGTTTCTATCTCAATATTGACCGGGTTTCTATCTCTCGATACTGACCGGGTTTCTAACTCTCTATACTGACTGGGTTTATATCTCTCTATACTGACCAGGTTTCTATCTCTATACTGACCAGGTTTCTATCTCTATACTGACCGGGTTTCTATTTCTATACTGACTGGGTTTCTATCTCTATACTGACCAGGTTTCTATCTCTCTATACTGACCAGGTTTCTATCTCTCTTTTCTGACCGGATTTCTATCTCTATACTGACCGGGTTTCTATCTCTCTATACTGACTGGGTTTCTATCTCTATACTGACCGGGTTTCTATCTCTCTATACTGACCAGGTTTCTATCTCTCTATACTGACCGGGTTTCTATCTCTCTAAACTGACTGGGTTTCTATCTCTCGATAAAGAACAGGTTTCTATCTCTCTATACTGACCGGGTTTCTATCTCTATACTGGCCAGGTTTCTATCTCAATACTGACTGGGTTGCTGTCTCTATACTGACCGGTTTCTATCTCTCTATACTGATCGGGTTTCTATCTCTCTACACTGACTGGGTTGCTATCTCTATACTGACCAGGTTTGTATCTATATACTGAGCATGTTTCTATCTATATACTGACCGGGTTTCTATCACTCTATACTGACCAGGTTTCTATCTCTCTATACTGACCGGGTTTCTATCTCTATACTGACCGGGTTTCTATCTCTCTATACTGACCGGGTTTCTATCTCTATACTGACCGGGTTTCTATCTCTCTATACTGACCGGGTTTCTATCTCGATACTGACTGGGTTTCTATCTCTCAATACTGACCAGGTTTCTATCTCTCTATACTGACCGGGTTTCTATCTCTATACTGACCGGGTTTCTATCTCTCTATACTGACCGGGTTTCTATCTCTATACTGACCGGGTTTCTATCTCTCTATACTGACCGGGTTTCTATCTCGATACTGACTGGGTTTCTATCTCTCTATACTGACCAGGTCTCTATCTCTATACTGACCAGGTTTCCATCTCTATACTGACCATGTTTCTATCTCTATACTTACCAGGTTTCTATCTCTCTATACTGACCAGGTTTCGATCTCTCTATACTGACCAGGTTTCTATCTCTCTATACTGACCAGGTTTCTATCCCTCTATATAGAACAGGTTTCTATCACTCTATATTGACCGGGTTTCTATTTCTATACTGACCGGGGTCATATCTCTCTTTACTGACCGGGTTTCTATCTCTCGATAATGATGGGGTTTCTATCTCTCTATACAGACCGGTTTTCTATCGCTATACTCAGCGGGTTTCTATCTCTATACTGACCAGGTTTCTATCTCTATACTGACCAGGTTTCTATCTCTATGCTGACTGGGTTTCTATCTCTATACTGACCGGGTTTCTATCTCTATACTGACCGGGTTTCTATCTCTCTTTACTGACCGTGTTTCTATCTCTCTATTTTGACCGGGTTTCTATCTCTCTGTACAGAACGGGTTACTATCTCTATAATGACCAGGTTTCTATCTCAATACTTACCAGGTTTCTATCTCTATGCTGACCAGGTTTCTATCTCTCTATACTGACCAGGTTTCTATCTCTCTATACTGACCGGGTTTCAATCTCCATACTGACCGGGTTTCTATCTCTCTATACTGACCGGGTTTCTATCTCTCTATACTGACCGGGTTTCTATCTCTCTATGCTGACCAGGTTTCTATCTCCCTATACTGGCCGGGTTTCTATCTCGATACTGACCGGGTTTCTATCTCTCTATACTGACCAGGTTTCTATCTATATATTGACCGGGTTTCTATCTCTATACTGACCGGGTTTCTATCTCTATACTGACCGGGTTTCTATCTCTCTATACTGACCGGGTTTCTATCTCGATACTGACCGGGTTTCTATCTCTCTATAATGACCAGGTCTCTATCTCTATACTGACCAGGTTTCCATCTCTATACTGACCATGTTTCTATCTCTATACTTACCAGGTTTCTATCTCTCTATACTGACCAGGTTTCTATCCCTCTATATTGACCAGGTTTCAATCTCTCTATACTGACCAGGTTTCCATCTCTATACTGACCATGTTTCTATCACTATACTTACCAGGTTTCTATCTCTCTATATAGAACAGGTTTCTATCACTCTATATTGACCGGGTTTCTATCTCTATACTGACCGGGTTTCTATCTCTCGATAATGATGGGGTTTCTATCTGCTATACAGAACGGGTTTCTATCGCTATACTCAGCGGGTTTCTATCTCTATACTGACCAGGTTTCTATCTCTATACTGACCAGGTTTCTATCTCTATGCTGACCAGGTTTCTATCTCTATACTGACCAGGTTTCTATCTCTATGCTGACTGGGTTTCTATCTCTATACTGACCGGGTTTCTATCTCTATACTGACCAGGTTTCTATCTCTCTTTGCTGACTGGGTTTCTATCTCTATACTGACCCGGTTTCTATCTATAAACTGACCGTGTTTCTATCTCTCTATTTTGACCGGGTTTCTATCTCTCTGTACAGAACGGGTTACTATCTCTGTAATGACCAGGTTTCTATCTCAATATTGACCGGGTTTCTATCTCTCGATACTGACCGGGTTTCTAACTCTCTATACTGACTGGGTTTATATCTCTCTATACTGACCAGGTTTCTATCTCTATACTGACCAGGTTTCTATCTCTATACTGACCGGGTTTCTATTTCTATACTGACTGGGTTTCTATCTCTATACTGACCAGGTTTCTATCTCTCTATACTGACCAGGTTTCTATCTCTCTTTTCTGACCGGATTTCTATCTCTATACTGACCGGGTTTCTATCTCTCTATACTGACTGGGTTTCTATCTCTATACTGACCGGGTTTCTATCTCTCTATACTGACCAGGTTTCTATCTCTCTATACTGACCGGGTTTCTATCTCTCTAAACTGACTGGGTTTCTATCTCTCGATAAAGAACAGGTTTCTATCTCTCTATACTGACCGGGTTTCTATCTCTATACTGGCCAGGTTTCTATCTCAATACTGACTGGGTTGCTGTCTCTATACTGACCGGTTTCTATCTCTCTATACTGATCGGGTTTCTATCTCTCTACACTGACTGGGTTGCTATCTCTATACTGACCAGGTTTGTATCTATATACTGAGCATGTTTCTATCTATATACTGACCGGGTTTCTATCACTCTATACTGACCAGGTTTCTATCTCTCTATACTGACCGGGTTTCTATCTCTATACTGACCGGGTTTCTATCTCTCTATACTGACCGGGTTTCTATCTCTATACTGACCGGGTTTCTATCTCTCTATACTGACCGGGTTTCTATCTCGATACTGACTGGGTTTCTATCTCTCAATACTGACCAGGTTTCTATCTCTCTATACTGACCGGGTTTCTATCTCTATACTGACCGGGTTTCTATCTCTCTATACTGACCGGGTTTCTATCTCTATACTGACCGGGTTTCTATCTCTCTATACTGACCGGGTTTCTATCTCGATACTGACTGGGTTTCTATCTCTCTATACTGACCAGGTCTCTATCTCTATACTGACCAGGTTTCCATCTCTATACTGACCATGTTTCTATCTCTATACTTACCAGGTTTCTATCTCTCTATACTGACCAGGTTTCGATCTCTCTATACTGACCAGGTTTCTATCTCTCTATACTGACCAGGTTTCTATCCCTCTATATAGAACAGGTTTCTATCACTCTATATTGACCGGGTTTCTATTTCTATACTGACCGGGGTCATATCTCTCTTTACTGACCGGGTTTCTATCTCTCGATAATGATGGGGTTTCTATCTCTCTATACAGACCGGTTTTCTATCGCTATACTCAGCGGGTTTCTATCTCTATACTGACCAGGTTTCTATCTCTATACTGACCAGGTTTCTATCTCTATGCTGACTGGGTTTCTATCTCTATACTGACCGGGTTTCTATCTCTATACTGACCGGGTTTCTATCTCTCTTTACTGACCGTGTTTCTATCTCTCTATTTTGACCGGGTTTCTATCTCTCTGTACAGAACGGGTTACTATCTCTATAATGACCAGGTTTCTATCTCAATACTTACCGGGTTTCTATCTCTCGATACTGACCGGATTTCTATCTCTCGATACTGACCGGGTTTGTATCTCTCTATACTGACCGGGTTTCTATCACTATACTGACCGGGTTTCTATCTCTATACTGACCGGGTTTCTATCATATACTGACTGGGTTTCTATCTCTCTATACTGACTGGGTTTGTATCTCTCTATACTGACCAGGTTTCTATCTCTATACTGACCGGGTTTCTATCTCTCTAAACTGACCAGGTTTCTATCTCTCTATACTGACCAGGTTTCTATCTATATATTGACCGGGTTTCTATCTCTATACTGACCAGGTTTCTATCTCTCTATACTGACCAGGTTTCTATCTCTCTATATTGACCGGGTTTCAATCTCTATACTGACCGGGTTTCTATCTCTCTACACTGACCAGGTTTCTATCTCTCTATACTGACTGGGTTTCTATCTCTATACTGACCGGGTTTCTATCTCTCTATACTGACCAGGTTTCTATCTCTCTATACTGACCGGGTTTCTATCTCTCTAAACTGACTGGGTTTCTATCTCTCTATACTGACCGGGTTTCTATCTCTCTAAACTGAACGGGTTTCTATCTCTCTATACTGACTGGGTTTCTATCTCTATACTGACTGGGTTTCTATCTCTCTATACTGACCAGGTTTCTATCTCCCTATACTGGCCGGGTTTCTATCTCGATACTGACCGGGTTTGTATCTCTCTATACTGACCAGGTTTCTATCTATATATTGACCGGGTTTCTATCTCTATACTGACCGGGTTTCTATCTCTATACTGACCGGGTTTCTATTTCTCTATACTGACCGGGTTTCTATCTCGATACTGACCGGGTTTCTATCTCTCTATACTGACTAGGTCTCTATCTCTATACTGACCAGGTTTCCATCTCTATACTGACCATGTTTCTATCTCTATACTTACCAGGTTTCTATCTCTCGATATTGACCAGGTTTCAATCTCTCTATACTGACCGGGTTTCTATCTCTATACTGACCGGGTTTCTATCTCCCTATACTGGCCGGGTTTCTATCTCGATACTGACCGGGTTTATATCTCTCTATACTGACCAGGTTTCTATCTATATATTGACCGGGTTTCTATCTCTATACTGACCGGGTTTCTATCTCTATACTGACCGGGTTTCTATCTCTCTATACTGACCGGGTTTCTATCTCGATACTGACCGGGTTTCTATCTCTCTATAATGACCAGGTCTCTATCTCTATACTGACCAGGTTTCCATCTCTATACTGACCATGTTTCTATCTCTATACTTACCAGGTTTCTATCTCTCTATACTGACCAGGTTTCTATCCCTCTATATTGACCAGGTTTCAATCTCTCTATACTGACCAGGTTTCCATCTCTATACTGACCATGTTTCTATCACTATACTTACCAGGTTTCTATCTCTCTATATAGAACAGGTTTCTATCACTCTATATTGACCGGGTTTCTATCTCTATACTGACCGGGTTTCTATCTCTCGATAATGATGGGGTTTCTATCTGCTATACAGAACGGGTTTCTATCGCTATACTCAGCGGGTTTCTATCTCTATACTGACCAGGTTTCTATCTCTATACTGACCAGGTTTCTATCTCTATGCTGACCAGGTTTCTATCTCTATACTGACCAGGTTTCTATCTCTATGCTGACTGGGTTTCTATCTCTATACTGACCGGGTTTCTATCTCTATACTGACCAGGTTTCTATCTCTCTTTGCTGACTGGGTTTCTATCTCTATACTGACCCGGTTTCTATCTATAAACTGACCGTGTTTCTATCTCTCTATTTTGACCGGGTTTCTATCTCTCTGTACAGAACGGGTTACTATCTCTGTAATGACCAGGTTTCTATCTCAATATTGACCGGGTTTCTATCTCTCGATACTGACCGGGTTTCTAACTCTCTATACTGACCGGGTTTATATCTCTCTATACTGACCAGGTTTCTATCTCTATACTGACCAGGTTTCTATCTCTATACTGACCGGGTTTCTATTTCTATACTGACTGGGTTTCTATCTCTATACTGACCAGGTTTCTATCTCTCTATACTGACCAGGTTTCTATCTCTCTTTTCTGACCGGATTTCTATCTCTATACTGACCGGGTTTCTATCTCTCTATACTGACTGGGTTTCTATCTCTATACTGACCGGGTTTCTATCTCTCTATACTGACCAGGTTTCTATCTCTCTATACTGACCGGGTTTCTATCTCTCTAAACTGACTGGGTTTCTATCTCTCGATAAAGAACAGGTTTCTATCTCTCTATACTGACCGGGTTTCTATCTCTATACTGGCCAGGTTTCTATCTCAATACTGACTGGGTTGCTGTCTCTATACTGACCGGTTTCTATCTCTCTATACTGATCGGGTTTCTATCTCTCTACACTGACTGGGTTGCTATCTCTATACTGACCAGGTTTGTATCTATATACTGAGCATGTTTCTATCTATATACTGACCGGGTTTCTATCACTCTATACTGACCAGGTTTCTATCTCTCTATACTGACCGGGTTTCTATCTCTATACTGACCGGGTTTCTATCTCTCTATACTGACCGGGTTTCTATCTCTATACTGACCGGGTTTCTATCTCTCTATACTGACCGGGTTTCTATCTCGATACTGACTGGGTTTCTATCTCTCAATACTGACCAGGTTTCTATCTCTCTATACTGACCGGGTTTCTATCTCTATACTGACCGGGTTTCTATCTCTCTATACTGACCAGGTTTCTATCTCTCTATATTGACCGGGTTTCAATCTCTATACTGACCGGGTTTCTATCTCTCTACACTGACCAGGTTTCTATCTCTCTATACTGACTGGGTTTCTATCTCTATACTGACCGGGTTTCTATCTCTCTATACTGACCAGGTTTCTATCTCTCTATACTGACCGGGTTTCTATCTCTCTAAACTGACTGGGTTTCTATCTCTCTATACTGACCGGGTTTCTATCTCTCTAAACTGAACGGGTTTCTATCTCTCTATACTGACTGGGTTTCTATCTCTATACTGACTGGGTTTCTATCTCTCTATACTGACCAGGTTTCTATCTCCCTATACTGGCCGGGTTTCTATCTCGATACTGACCGGGTTTGTATCTCTCTATACTGACCAGGTTTCTATCTATATATTGACCGGGTTTCTATCTCTATACTGACCGGGTTTCTATCTCTATACTGACCGGGTTTCTATTTCTCTATACTGACCGGGTTTCTATCTCGATACTGACCGGGTTTCTATCTCTCTATACTGACTAGGTCTCTATCTCTATACTGACCAGGTTTCCATCTCTATACTGACCATGTTTCTATCTCTATACTTACCAGGTTTCTATCTCTCGATATTGACCAGGTTTCAATCTCTCTATACTGACCGGGTTTCTATCTCTCTATACTGACCAGGTTTCTATCCCTCTATATTGACCAGGTTTCAATCTCTCTATACTGACCAGGTTTCCATCTCTATACTGACCATGTTTCTATCTCTATACTTACCAGGTTTCTATCTCTCTATATAGAACAGGTTTCTATCACTCTATATTGACCGGGTTTCTATCTCTCTATACTGACCAGGTTTCTATCCCTCTATATAGAACAGGTTTCTATCACTCTATATTGACCGGGTTTCTATTTCTATACTGACCGGGGTCATATCTCTCTTTACTGACCGGGTTTCTATCTCTCGATAATGATGGGGTTTCTATCTCTCTATACAGACCGGGTTTCTATCGCTATACTCAGCGGGTTTCTATCTGTATACTGACCAGGTTTCTATCTCTATACTGACCAGGTTTCTATCTCTATGCTGACTGGGTTTCTATCTCTATACTGACCGGGTTTCTATCTCTATACTGACCGGGTTTCTATCTCTCTTTACTGACCGTGTTTCTATCTCTCTATTTTGACCGGGTTTCTATCTCTCTGTACAGAACGGGTTACTATCTCTATAATGACCAGGTTTCTATCTCAATACTGACCGGGTTTCTATCTCTCGATACTGACCGGATTTCTATCTCTCTATACTGACCGGGTTTGTATCTCTCTATACTGACCGGGTTTCTATCACTATACTGACCGGGTTTCTATCTCTATACTGACCGGGTTTCTATCATATACTGACTGGGTTTCTATCTCTCTATACTGACCAGGTTTCTATCTCTATACTGACCGGGTTTCTATCTCTCTAAACTGACCAGATTTCTATCTCTCTATACTGACCAGGTTTCTATCTATATATTGACCGGGTTTCTATCTCTATACTGACCAGGTTTCTATCTCTCCATACTGACCAGGTTTCTATCTCTCTATATTGACCGGGTTTCAATCTCTATACTGACTGGGTTTCTATCTCTCTATACTGACCGGGTTTCTATCTCTCTATAATGACCGGGTTTCTATCTCTCTATACTGACCAGGTTTCTATCTCTCTATACTGACCGGGTTTCTATCTCTCTAAACTGACTGGGTTTCTATCTCTCTAAACTGAACGGGTTTCTATCTCTCTATACTGACTGGGTTTCTATCTCTATACTGACTGGGTTTCTATCTCTCTATACTGACCAGGTTTCTATCTCCCTATACTGGCCGGGTTTCTATCTCGATACTGACCGTATTTCTATCTCTATACTGACCGGGTTTCTATCTCTATACTGACCGGGTTTCTATTTCTCTATACTGACCGGGTTCCTATCTCGATACTGACCGGGTTTCTATCTCTCTATACTAACCAGGTCTCTATCTCTATACTGACCAAGTTTCCATCTCTATACTGACCATGTTTCTATCTCTATACTTACCAGGTTTCTATCTCTCTATATTGACCAGGTTTCAATCTCTCTATACTGACCGGGTTTCTATCTCTCTATACTGACCAGGTTTCTATCCCTCTATATTGACCAGGTTTCAATCTCTCTATACTGACCAGGTTTCCATCTCTATACTGACCATGTTTCTATCTCTATACTTACCAGGTTTCTATCTCTCTATATAGAACAGGTTTCTATCACTCTATATTGACCGGGTTTCTATCTCTATACTGACCGGGTTTCTATCTCTCTTTACTGACCGTGTTTCTATCTCTTGATAATGATGGGGTTTCTATCTGCTATACAGAACGGGTTTCTATCGCTATACTCAGCGGGTTTCTATCTCTATACTGACCAGGTTTCTATCTCTATACTGACCAGGTTTCTATCTCTATGCTGACCAGGTTTCTATCTCTATACTGACCGGGTTTCTATCTCTATGCTGACTGGGTTTCTATCTCAATACTGACCGGGTTTCTATCTCTATACTGACCAGGTTTCTATCTCTCTATGCTGACTGGGTTTCTATCTCTATACTGACCCGGTTTCTATCTATAAACTGACCGTGTTTCTATCTCTCTATTTTGACCGGGTTTCCATCTCTCTGTACAGAACGGGTTACTATCTCTGTAATGACCAGGTTTCTATCTCAATACTGACCGGGTTTCTATCTCTCGATACTGACCGGGTTTCTAACTCTCTATACTGACCGGGTTTGTATCTCTCTCTACTGACCAGGTTTCTATCTCTATACTGACCAGGTTTCTATCTCTATACTGACCGGGTTTCTATCTCTATACTGACTGGGTTTCTATCTCTATACTGACCAGGTTTCTATCTCTCTATACTGACCAGGTTTCTATCTCTCTTTTCTGACCGGGTTTCTATCTCTATACTGACCGGGTTTCTATCTCTCTATACTGACTGGGTTTCTATCTCTATACTGACCGGGTTTCTATCTCTCTATACTGACCAGGTTTCTATCTCTATACTGACCGGGTTTCTATTTCACCATACTGACCGGGTTTCTATCTCTCTATACTGACCAGGTTTCTATCTCTCTATACTGACTGGGTTTCTATCTCTTTACTGACCGGGTTTCTATCTCTCTATACTGACCGGGTTTCTATCTCTATACTGACCAGGTTTCTATCTCTCTGTACTGACCAGGTTTCTGTCTCAATACTGACCGGGTTTCTATCTCATTATACTGACCGGGTTTCTATCTCTATACTGACCGGGTTTCTATCTCTCAAAACTGACCTGGTTTCTATCTCTATACAGACTGGGTTTCTATCTCATTATACTGACAGGGTTTCTATCTATATACTGACCAGGTTTCTATCCCTCTATATACTGACCAGGTTTCTATCTCATTATACTGACCGGGTTTCTATCTCATTATACTGACCGGGATTCTATCTCTATATTGAGCAAGTTTCTATCTCTGTACTAACTTGGTTACTATCTTTATACTGATCGGGTTTCTATCTCTATACTGACCGGGTTTCTATCTCTCTATTCTGACCAGGTCTCTATCTCTATACTGACCATGTTTCTATCTCCATACTGACCATGTTTCTATCTCTATACTCACCAGGTTTCTATCTCTCTATACTGACCAGGTTTCTATCTATATACTGACAGGGTTTCTATCTATCTCTATACTGACCAGGTGGCAGTCGGGAGCAGCGATGAGGAGGTGCGTGGAGAGGCATATAAAAGGCACAGCAGGGAGTCTGGGGCCCAGCGTCGGCGGCAGTCGGGAGTAGCATCGAGGAGGTCCGTTGGTGAGGCCTATAAAAGACACAGCAGGGAGTCCGGATCCCAGCGTCGGCGGCAGTCGGGAGCAGCGTCGAGGAGGTCCATTGGTGAGGCCTATAAAAGGCACAGCAGGGAGTCCGGGGCCCAGGATCGGCGGCAGTCAGGAGCAGCGTCGAGGAGGTCCGTTGGTGAGGCCTATAAAAGGCACAGCAGGGTGTCCGGGGCCCAGCGTCGGTGGCAGTCAGGAGCAGCGTTGAGGAGGTCCGTTGGTGAGGCCTATAAAAGGCGTACATGTGCAGCTATAGGGAGAAGGCAAAAAAGAAGTAGAAAGAAACAGAAAGGTGATGTCACAGCCAAGGGGGTAAGTGATTGGCTGATGATTGGTGAGTATCTTTTATTTTTCTTTCTTTTTTATATCAGTCAGTAACTTTTAACATTGTTGTTGCCAATTTAAGTGTATCTAAGGGTTAATTCATGGCAGGGGAGCTCGGTCACATGATATGTTCCTCCTGTACCATGTGGGAACTCAGGGACACTTCCTGTGTCCTTGACGACTACGTGTGCGGGAAGTGTATCCGCCTCCAGCTCCTGACGGACCGCGTTGCGTAATTGGAGCTGAGGGTGGATTCACTCTAAGTATCCCCGATGCTGAGAATGACGTGAGCAGCACGTGTAGCGAGTTGGTCGTACCGCAGGTGAAGGGTCCACAGCCAGCTAGGGAATGGAAGAACAGCAGGAAGAGTAGTGCAAGGAAGGTAGTGCAGGGGTCTCCTGTGGTCATCCCCCTGCAAAACAGACACACTGCTTTGAGTACTGTTGAGGGGGAGGACTCATCAGGGGAGGGCAGCAGCAGCCAAGTTCATGGCATCGTGGCTGGCTCTGATGCACAGGTGGGCAGGAAAAAGAGTGGTAGAGCGATAGTGATGGGGGATTCAATTGTGAGGGGAGTAGATAGGCATTTCTGCGGCCGCAACCGAGGCCCCAGGATGGTATGTTGCCTCCCTGGTGCAAGGGTGAAGGATGTCTCGGAGCGGGTGCAGGACATTCTAAAAAGGGATGGAGAACAGCCAGTTGTCGTGGTGCACATTGGTACCAACGACATCGGTAAAAAAAGGGATGAGGTCCTACGAAACGAATTTAAGGAGCTAGGAGCTAAATTAAAAAGTCAGACCTCAAAAGTAGTAATCTCGGGATTGCTACCAGTGTCACGTGCTAGTCAGAGTAGGAATCACAGGATAGCGCAGATGAATACGTGGCTTTAACAGTGGTGCAGCAGGGAGGGATTCAAATTCCTGGGGCATTGGAACCAGTTCTGGGGAAGTGGGACCAGTACAAACCGGATGGTCTGCACCTGGGCAGGACCGGAACCAATGTCCTAGGGAGAGTGTTTGCCAGTGCTGTTGGGGAGGAGTTAAACTAATATGGCAGGGGGATGGGAACCAATGCAGGGAGACAGAGGGAAACAAAATGGAGACAAAAGTAAAAGACAGAAAGGAGATGAGGAAAAGTGGAGGGCAGAGAAACCCAAGGCAAAGAACAAAAAGGGCCACTGTACAACAAAATTCTAAAAGGACAAAGGGTGTTAAAAAAACAAGCCTGAAGGCTTTGTGTCTTAATGCAAGGAGTATCCGTAATAAGGTGGATGAATTAACTGTGCAAATAGATGTTAACAAATATGATGTGATTGGGATTACAGAGACGTGGCTCCAGGATGATCAGCGCTGGGAACTCAACATCCAGGGGTATTCAACATTCAGGAAGGATAGAATAAAAGGAAAAGGAGGTGGGGTAGCATTGCTGGTTAAAGAGGAGACTAATGCAATAGTTAGGAAGGACATTAGCTTGGATGATGGGGAATCTATATGGGTAGAGCTGCAGAACACCAAAGGGCAAAAAACGTTAGTGGGAGTTGTGTACAGACCTCCAAACAGTATTAGTGATGTTGGGGAGGACATCAAACAGGAAATTAGGGGTGCATGCAATAAAGGTGCAGCAGTTATAATGGGTGACTTTAATATGCACATAGATTGGGCTAACCAAACTGGAAGCAATATGGTGGAGGAGGATTTCCTGGAGTGCCTAAGGGATGGTTTTCTAGACCAATATGTCGAGGAACCAACTGCGGGGAGGCCATCTTAGAGTGGGTGTTGTGTAATGAGAGAGGATTAATTAGCAATCTCGTTGTGCGAGGCCCCTTGGGAAAGAGTGACCATAATATGATGGAATTCTGCATTAGGATGGAGAATGAAACAGTTAATTCAGAGACCATGGTCCAGAACTTAAAGAAGGGTAACTTTGAAGGTATGAGGCGTGAATTGGCTGGGATGGATTGGCGAATGATATTTAAGGGGTTGACTGTGGATGGGCAATGGCAGACATTTAGAGACCGCATGGATGAACTACAACAATTGTACATTCCTGTCTGGCGTAAAAATAAAAAAGGGAAGGTGGCTCAACCGTGGCTATCAAGGGAAATCAGGGATAGTATTAAAGCCAAGGAAGTGGCATACAAATTGGCCAGAAATAGCAGCGAACCCGGGGACTGGAAGAAATTTAGAACTCAGCAGAGGAGGACAAAGGGTTTGATTAGGGCAGGGGAAATGAAGTACGAGAAGAAGCTTGCAGGGAACATTAAGACGGATTGCAAAAGTTTCTATAGATATGTAAAGAGAAAAAGGTTAGTAAAGACAAATGTAGGTCCCCTGCAGTCAGAATCAGGGGAAGTTATAACGGGGAACAAAGAAATGGCAGACCAATTGAACAAGTACTTTGGTTCGGTATTCACTAAGGAGGACACAAACAACCTTCCGGATATAAAAGGGGTCAGAGGGTGTAGTAAGGAGGAGGAACTGCGGGAAATTCTTATTAGTCGGGAAATTGTGTTGGGGAAATTGATGGAATTGAAGGCCGATAAATCCCCAGGGCCTGATGGACTGCATCCCAGAGTACTTAAGGCCTTGGAAATAGCGAATGCATTGACAGTCATTTTCCAACATTCCATTGACTGTGGATCAGTTCCTATCGAGTGGAGGGTAGCCAATGTAACCCCACTTTTTAAAAAAGGAGGGAGAGAGAAAACAGGGAATTATCGACAGGTCAGCCTGACCTCAGTAGTGGGTAAAATGATGGAATCAATTATTAAGGATGTCATAGCAGCGCATTTGGAAAGAGGTGACATGATAGGTCCAAGTCAGCATGGATTTGTGAAAGGGAAATCATGCTTGACATACCTTCTGGAATTTTTTGAGAATGTTTCCAGTAGAGTGCACAAGGGAGAACCAGTTGATGTGGTATATTTGGACTTTCAGAAGGCTTTCGACAAGGTCCCACACAAGAGATTAATGTGCATAGTTAAAGCACATGGGATTGGGGGTAGTGTGCTGACATGGATTGAGAACTGGTTGTCAGACAGGAAGCAAAGAGTAGGAGTAAATGGGTACTTTTCAGAATGGCAGGCAGTGACTAGTGGGGTACCGCAAGGTTCTGTGCTGGGGCCCCAGCTGTTTACATTGTACATTAATGATTTAGACGAGGGGATTAAATGTAGTATCTCCAAATTTGCGGATGACACTAAGTTGGGTGGCAGTGTGAGTTGCGAGGAGGATGCTATGAGGCTGCAGAGTGACTTGGATAGGTTAGGTGAGTGGGCAAATGCATGGCAGATGAAGTATATTGTGGATAAATGTGAGGTTATCTACTTTGGTGGTAAAAACAGAGAGACAGACTATTATCTGAATGGTGACAGATTAGGAAAAGGGGAGGTGCAACGAGACCTGGGTGTCATGGTACATCAGTCATTGAAAGTTGTTATGCAGGTACAGCAGGCAGTTAAGAAAGCAAATGGCATGTTGGCCTTCATAGCGAGGGGATTTGAGTACAGCGCCAGGGACTACAGTTATACAGGGCCTTGGTGAGGCCACACCTGGAGTATTGTGTACAGTTTTGGTCTCCTAACTTGAGGAAGGACATTCTTGCTATTGAGGGAGTGCAGCAAAGGTTCACCAGACTGATTCCCGGGATGGCGGGACTGACCTATCAAGAAAGACTGGATCAACTGGGCTTGTATTCACTGGAGTTCAGAAGAGTGAGAGGGGACCTCATAGAAATGTTTAAAATTCTGATGGCTTCAGACAGGTTAGATGCAGGAAGAATGTTCCCAATGTTGGGGAAGTCCAGAACCAGGGGTCACAGTCTAATGATAAGGGGTAAGCCATTTAGGACCGAGATGAGGAGAAACTTCTTCACCCAGAGAGTGGTGAACCTGTGGAATTCTCTACCCACAGAATGTTGTTGAAGCCAAGTCACTAAATATATTCAAAAATGAGTTAGATGAAGTCCTTACTACTAGGGGGATCAAGGGTCATGGCAAGAAAGCAGGAATGGGGTACTGAAGTTGCATGTTCAGCCATGAACTCATTGGCTAGAATGGCCTACTCCAGCACCTATTTTCTACGTTTCTATGTTTCTATGCTTCTATCTCTATAATGACCAGCTTTCTATCTCATTACACTGAAGGAGTTTCAGTCTCTCGATACTGACTGGGTTTCTATCTCTATATACTGACCGGATTTCGCTCTCTCTGTACTGACCGGGATTCTATCTCTCTAAACTGACTGTGTTTGTGTCTCTCTATACTGACCAGGTTTCTATCTCTATACTGACCGGGTTCCTATCTGTATACTGACCGGGTTTCTATTTCAATACTGACCAGGTTTCTTTCTCTATCCTGTCCGGATTTCTATCTCTATACTGACCGGGTTTCTATCTCGCTATACTGACTGGGTTTCTATCTCTCTATACTGACCAGGTTTCTATCTCTATAATGACCAGGTTTCTATCTCTTTATACTGACCGGGATTCTATCTCTATACTGAGCATGTTTCTCTCTCTCTGTACTGACCAGGTTTCTACCTATATACTGACCAGGTTTCTATCTCTCTCTACTGACAGGGATTCTACCTCTATATTGACCAAGTTTCTATCTCTCTATACTAACTGGGTTACTATCTTTATACTGATCGGGTTTCTATCTCTATACTTACCGTGTTTCTATCTCGATACTGACCAGGTTTCTATCTATATACTGACCGGATTTCGATCTCTCGATACTGACCGGGATTCTATCTCTCTCAACTGACTGGGTTTGTGTCTCTCTATACTGACCAGGTTTCTATCTCTGTACTTGACCGGGTTGCTATCTCTATACTGACTGGGTTTCTATCTCTATAAACTGACCTGGTTTCTATCTATAAACTGACCGGGTTTCTATCTCTCTATTTTGACTGGGTTTCTACCTCTCTGTACAGAATGGGTTTCTATCTCTATACTGACCGGGTTCCTATCTCGATACTGACCATGTTTCTATTTCTATACTGACCAGGTTTCTATCGCTCGATACTGACCAGGTTTCTATCTCTATACTGACCAGATTTCTATCTCTATACTGACTGGGATTCTATCTCTCTATACTGACCGGGTTTCTATCTCTATACTGTCCGGATTTCTATCTCTATACTGACCGGGTTTCTAACTCTCTATACTGACCAGATTTCTATCTCGATACTTACTGGGTTTCTATCTACATTCTGATCAGGTTTCCATCTCTATACTGACCGAGTTTCTATCTCTAAACTGACTGGTTTTCTACCTCTCGATACTGACCGGGTTTCTATCTCTATACTGACGGGGTTACAATCGCTATACTGACTGGGTTTCTATCTCTCTATACAGATGAGATTTCTATTTCTCTATGCTGACCGGGTTTCTGTTTCTCTATACTGACCGGGATTCTATCTCTACACTTGTTGTGTATCTGTTAAGCATACACTCCCATGATCCGCCACCAGGGAGTGCATCCCCTGAAGTCCCAAGGGATCCCAGCATCCCTTGGGAGCATTGTATTTCAGCTGGCCCCTAAGGCCTGTACCTCACTCTGGAGTGCCTGAATAAAGACTGAGATCACTGTTACTTTAACCTCCCTGTGTGCAGTCTCATTATAACTGGCGACCACTATACGAATCCAACATAAAGATGCAGCAAACTGTGGGCATCCTGGAGAAGTTCTCGGAGGGTGTAGACTGGGAAGCCTATGTTGAACGGCTAGACTTGTACTTTGTGGCCAACGAGCTGGACGGAGAAGGAAGCGCTGCAAAAAGGAGAGCGGTCCTCCTCACGGTCTGCGGGGCACCAACCTACAGCCTCATGAAGAATCTTCTGGCTCTGGTGAAACCCACAGATGAGTTGTTTGATGAGCTGTGTACACTGGTTCGGGAGCATCTTAACCTGAGGGAGGGTGTGCTGTTGGTGAGGTATCGGTTCTACACGTGCCAGCGATCTGAAGGTCAGGAAGTGGCAAGCTATGTCACCGAGCTCAGGTGACTTGCAGGACAATGTGAGTTTGATGGCTATCTGGAGCAACTGCTCATTGACCTTTTTGTACTGGGCATTGGCCATGAGACCATCTTATGAAAACTTTTGACTGTAGAGACACCGATCCTCAGTAAGACCATTCTGAAAGCACAGGTGTTTATGTCCACCAGTAAAAACACCAAAAAAATCTCTCAGCACACAAGTGCTAGCAATGATCATAAATTAACTGGAACTGTGTTTGCGAGCAGAAATGTACAGGGCAGAAACCACCAGTCTGCAACTGCCAGTAGGCCTCAGGTGACCCAGATGACTCAGAGTCCACAACAAAGGATGCGTGCAAGGCAATTCACACCTTGTTGGCGTTGTGGAAGCTTCCATTCAGCTTATTCATGCCGCTTCAGAGAGTATGTTTGCAAGAGCTGCAGAACAATGGGGCACCTCCAATGAGCTTGCAGATGAGCTGCAAGCTCTGCAAATCCTGCTAATCACCACGTGGCAGAGGAAGGTCGGTCCATGGTGGATCAAAGCAATTTCGAGCCTCAGAGAGAGGAGGCAGATGCTGAAGTACACGGGGTGCACACATTTTTGACGAAATGTCCACATATAATGCTAAATGTAAAATTGAATGGCTTACCCGTAGCCACGGAACTGGACACTGGCACGAGCCAATCCATCGTGAGTAAAAAGATGTTTGAGAGACTGTGGTGCAGCAAGGCATTCAAACCAGCCCTGAGCCCCATCCACACGAAACTGAGAACGTACACCAAAGAGCTTATCACTGTCCTGGGCAGCGCCATGGTCAAGGTCACCCACGAGGGCACGGTGCACAAACTGCCACTCTGGATTGTCACGAGTGATGGCCCCACACTGCTTGGAAGGAGCTGGCTGGGCAAAATCCGCTAGAACTGGGATGACATCGGAGTGCTATCACATATCGATGAGGCCTCATGTACCCAGGTTCCAAACAATTTTCCTTCCCTTTTTGAACCAGCCATTGGAAACTTTTCCAGGGTGAAGGTGAGGATCCCCTTGGTCCCAGAGGCACGACCCTTCACCACAAGGCACGAGCGGTACCTCACATGATGAGGGAGAAAGTGGAAATCCAGCTGAACAGGCTGCAACGCGAGGGCATCATCTCCCCAGTGGAATTCAGCGAGTGGGCCAGCCCAATTGTTCCAGTACTCAAAAGTGATGGCACGGTCAGGATTTGCGGCGATTATAAAGTAACTATTAATCGTTTCTCGCTACAGGACCAATACCCGCTACCTAAGGCAGACGACCTATTTGCAATGCTGGTAGACGGCAAGACGTTCACCAAGCTCGACCTGACTTCGGCCTACATGACGCATGAGCTGAAGGAGTCTTCGAAGGGCCTCACCTGCACCAACACGCACAAGGGACTGTTCATCTACAACAGATGCCTGTTTGGAATTCGGTCGGCTGCAGTGATCTTCCTGGAGAGCCTACTCAAGTCGGTACCACACACAATGGTTTTTCAGGACGACATATTGGTCACGGGTCAGGACACCGCCGAGCACCTACATAACCTGGAGGAGGGCCTCCAGCAACTGGATGCATAGGGCCTCAGCTGAAGATGTTGAAATGCGTCTCCATGGCAACAGAAGTGGAGTTTTTGGGGAGAAAGATCGCGGTGGATGGCATTTGGCCCACAGATGCCAAGACAGATGCTATCAGGAACGCGCCCAGGGCACAGAACATCACGGGGCTCCGGTCATTCCTGGGACTCCTCAACTATTTTGGTAACTTCCTACCGGGGTTAAGCACCCTCTTAGAGCCCCTACATGTGTTATTGCGTAAAGGTGAGAACTGGGTATGGGAAAAAAAACAAGTAATTGCTTTTGAGAAAGCCAGAAACATTTTATGCTCCAATAAGCTGCTTGTATTGTATAACCCGTGTAAAAGACTTGTACTAGCATGTGATGCATCATCGTATGGAGTCGGGTGTGTACAACAAGCTAACGTTGCGGTGAAGTTGCAACCTGTCGTCCATGCTTCCAGGAGCTTGTCTAAGGCCGAGAGGACTTACAGCATGATTGAGAAAGTGGCATTAGCATGTGTGTTCTGGGTAAAGAAAATGCATCAGTACCTGTTTGGCCTCAAATTTGAGCTGGAAACCGATCACAAGCCCCTCACATCCCTGTTCACTGAAAACAAGGGGATAAATGCTGATGCCTCAGCCGGCATACAAAGGTGGGCACTCCTGCTATCAGCTTATAACTATACCATCCACCACAGGTCAGGCACCGAGAACTATGCGGATGCTCTCAGTCAGCTACCATTGCCCACCACGGGGGTGGAAATGGCGTAGCCTGCAAACTTGTTGATGGTGGTGCAGCCCGCAGACTTGTTGATGGTCATGGAAGCATTTGAAAATGATAAATCACCTGTCATGGCCCACCAGATTAGGACTTGGATCAGCCAAGATCCTCTGCTATCCCCAGTAAAAAACTGTATACTGCATGGGAGCTGGGCCAGCATCCCCGTTGAAATGCAAGAGCTAATCAAGCCATTCAAGTGGCGAAAGCAGACTGCCTGTTGCGGGTTAACTGCGTAGTGCGACCCAAAAAGGGCAGGGAGATGTTCATCTCAGATCTCCACAGCACACACCCGGGTGTAGTAATGATGCAAGCGATAGCCAGATCCCACGGTATCGACTCTGACTTAGAGTCCTGTGTACGGCAATGCAGCGTATGTGCTCAGTTGAGCAACGCGCCCAGAGAGGCACCACTAAGTTTGTGGTCCTGGCCCTCCAGACCATGGTCGAGGATCCATGTCGACTATGTGGGCCTGTTTCTCGGTAAAATGTTCCTGGTGGTGCTGGATGCTTTTCCAAAATGGATTGAATGTGAAATAACGTCTGGAAGCACCGCCACCATTGAAAGCCTGAGGGCCATGTTTGCCACCCACGGCCTGCCTGACATACTGGTCAGTGACAACGGGCCATGTTTCACCAGTGCCGAATTTAAAGAATTAATGACCCGCAATGGGATCAAACATGTCACCTCGGCCCCGTTTAAACCAGCCTCCAATGGACAGGCAGAGCGGGCAGTACAAACAATCAAACAGAGCCTCAAACGAGTCCCAGAAGGCTCACTCCAAACCCGCCTGTCCCGAGTACTGCTCAGCTACCGCACGAGACCCCACTCACTCACAGGGGTGCCCCGGGCTGAGCTACTCATGAAAAGGATACTTAAAACCAGAGTCTCGCTGGTCCACACCAACCTACATGCTCAGGTAGAGAGCAGGCGGCAGCAACAAAATGTAAACGATGGTGGCGCCACTGTGTCACGGGAAATTGATCTGAATGACCCTATATATGTGCTAAACTATAGACATGGTCACAAGTGGATCGCAGGCACAGTGATAGCTAAAGAAGCGAGTAGGGTGTTTGTCGTCAAACTAGACAATGGACAAATTTACAGAAAGCACCTGGACCAAACTAGGCTGCGGTTCACAGACTGCCCTGAACAACCCACAGCAGACACCACCTTTTTTGAGCCAACAACACACAGCCAAAGGATCAATGACACCACACCAGACCTGGAAATCGAACACATCACACCCAATAGCCCAGCAAGGCCAAACTCACCCAGCAGCCCTGCAGAGCCAACTACACGCTCACCCATCGAGAGCACAGCCAACACAACAGAACAGAGATTTGTACCGAGGCGATCCACCAGGGAAATCAAGGCTCCCGACTGCCTCACCTTGCAATTAGTTTTCACTTTGACTTTGGAGAAGTGATGTTGTGTATCTGTAAAGCAAGCACTCCCATGTTCTGCCACCAGGGAGTGCATCCCCTGAAATCTCAAGGGATCCCAGCATCCCTTGGGAGCACTGTATATAAGCTGGCCCCTAAGGCCTGTACCTCACTCTGGAATCTCTTAATAAAGACTGAGGTCACTGTTATTTAACCTCCCTGTGTGCAGTCTCATCTGTCTTAGGAACACAATAATACTGACCCGGTTTCTATCTCTACTGACCAGGTATCTATCTCTCTATGCTGACCAGGTTTCTTTATCTATACTGACTGGGTTTCTATCTCTATACTGACTGGGTTTCTATCTCAATGTACTGATCAGATTTCTAGCTCTATACTGACCGGGTTTCTATCTCTCTACAGACCGGGTTTCTATCTCTCTACAGACCGGGTTTCTATCTCTATACTGACCGGGTTTCCATCTCTCTATACTGACCGGGTTTCCATCTCTCTATACTGACTGGATTTCTATCTCTCTACTGACCGGGTTTCTATCTCTATACTGACCGGGCTTCCCTCTCTATACTGACTGGTTTTCTATCTCTCTATAGTGACCAGGTTTCTATTTCTCTATCCTGACCGGGTTTCTATCTCTCTATACTGACCGGATTTCTGGCTCTCTCTTTACCGACACCTGTTTCGGACTCTGGTGCTGACTTGTTCACAGATGACGACACATATGTCACATCGATCTTCACTCAGTCCATCAGAAACCTTTCTCCTGCGACGAACTCAAAACCGAATCACAGAGTGATGTTACGCTCCTTTCTCAAACATGTGCCATTTCCTCTAGAAGGAGTGGCCTAAGCAAATTCCGGAAGAGCTGAAAACGTTTCACAGACTTCGTGATGAATTTTATATTTGGAACGATGGCTGCGTAGCTCGTGGTGATAGAGCAGTAATTACCAAGTCGCTTCAACAGCGCATTCTCTCATTGCCACATGATTTCCACCCAGGCATTTTCCACAGGAAGCAGAGCTGTCGCGATTCAGTACGTGGCCTGGGATTGACACTCGCATCGAGGAGTTTGTCTCGCACTGCGAAGCATGCAGTCTGAGCGAAAAGGCCACAAATATCCGACCAGCACCAATGAAGCCCATTCCATTGTGACAAAAACCATTGCAACAACTTCAGTTGGATATCTTCGGTCCAGTTGAAGCAGCGCCACATCACCAGTGTTTCCTTGTTGTAGTACATGACCTTCATTCCAAATGCCCAGAAATCGTTACAACAAGTTCAGTGACCTCATCAACGATCGTCACTATTCTGCGTAAGTTCATGAGGTGGGGCCTCCCAGAGGTCATAATCACTGACAATTGCCCACAGTTTGTGTCCGACCAGTTTGTCGATTTCCTCACTCGTCATGTTATCGAGCATCGCCTTGCTGCTCGGTACAATCCTCAAAGCAACAGAGGTGTTGAGCGATTTAACCGCATCATCAATGAGGGTTTGAAAGCCAACCTCACAGCAGACCAAACATGCGACAAAGTAGTTCAAACCATTCTCTGCACATACCGTTCGACAAAGTACTTGCTACCAGAGAAGACACTAGCTGAGCTCATGATTGGTGGAATCTTCGCTGGCTACTGGACTTTCTCAAACCCCAGCCAAAACTAGCGTGAAGAGACCAGCAGGATGGAACAGAGGCACCATTCTGTTTCCCAACCAAAACCTAGAGCAAACACCACAAGTTCCACGCCGGTCTCAGCATATCAGAACACGACCTTGCTATCTCAAGGACGTTGGGCTAGATTTTATACTTTTATGCAGATCGCCCAAAAATGGGTGCTATTTCTGGTGTGGGCGGTAAAAATGGGTTATCAGATCGTTGGCTTGTTGCCCATTCTCAAAGCCCCTAGTCTCCATTTTTGAAATTGGGCATTACCACGAGCGATATGAAATGGGCGGTAGCATTAAATCTCTCTGACTTTCTGCCGTAAAGTGTCACCGGCCTTAGCAATGGCATAGCAACACTCGATTCCCGTGATTCAGGAGGTCAAGGGTCATCATGACATGTACAGAAGAGGAGACAGATAGAGAGGGAGCTGAGAGGGAGTGAAGGCATGTGTGGGTGTGGTGTGACTGCTTTGGGAGGAAGGAGGGAGAGGTTAGAGCTTTAGAGCAAATAGGTAAACAAAAATTAGTTGTTACCAGCCAGATATTTTCCCGAATTTGGTGCATATAATGGATGGAGAGGAGGAGGCAACACAGCACGCTGTGGAGACTGACGCTGGCGACAGCAGTGAGCTGGGAGAGAAGCACATTGAAGGGCGCAAAAGAGCGAGGAGGTTCTCGAACGAGGCTAATGCCTCCCTCCTGCAGGAGGTCGAGTTACGCTGGGGTTATTTGACACAGCGAGGGTGTGGGAAGCCCACTCCAATGGCCTACCAGAAGATATGGGACAAGATAGCAGATGTGATCTCGTCGGCGACCAAGCAGAGGCGAAAGGGTGGGGGTCCACAAGTTCCCAGCGACATCACTGAGACGGAGGAGCGGGTGCTCACACTCGTGGGGAAGCACCCTCGGATGGGCACACATGCATCTGCAGATCCTAAAGTGATGCGACTTGAATAAAGTGAGGTGCATGAGGGCAACCAATGCCGCAAATGATGGAACGACCTTGTCGGATCCACAGGAGTAAGTATTACATTTATTTACATGTACTTATGTATTTATATAATTTGATTTGTGAGAGTTATGAGTGACTATCAGCAGATGTGAGGTCTTTCACTTTTACCGGGAATGTTTTACTCAAAGCCTGCGGTCACGGTGTACGTCTTTAAATAAAGAATGATAATTATTATAATAATCCTGATTACATCTGTCAGTTATGTGTTGCATCAATCTCTGTGACAGTACCTAGCAATGGTATCACTCAATGATCTCATGCCATGTCGTCCTGTCACCTTTTACAGAAGAAGCTATCAACGATGAGGTCCATGCAGAGGCGAATGGGTGAGGGGCCACCAGTTCCCAGTGACATCACTGAGATGGAGGAGCGGGTGCTCACACTCGTGGGGAAGCATCCCCGGAGGGCCATTCAAGCATCCGTAGAACCTAAAGTGATGCGACGTAAGTAAAGTTTACACCATTGCGTGATGTAAATTCAATAGATGACACACTCACTCATATCCGAACAATCATATATGATAGATGATTTCTAAAATTGTCCTATAAATAATGCTGGCCTAATCAAAATCATTGCAATGCAGAATGTGTTGATGGTCATGAAATGTGATGTCTGTGATGATTTTGAGAGCAGTGGTGCTTTTGTCGTGCATATGCTGTGTGTAGCGCTGGACTCACCTTGTGACCCTTCTCCTCTAATAACCTCATTTGTGTTTTGCAACTCAGCCAGCAGCAAGGCCCAAGGCAAGACCACAAAGGCCAGAAGGTGGGGCCGGAATCGCCGGACGATCCTACATCTGGTGCTGAGGAGCTCCGATTCTCACCCGTCAATCCGCTGGGTCTATTCTCTGCAGGTGAGAGCACGGACTTCGAGGAACCTGCATTGCCACGCTCCAGAAGCCATTCCACCCCAAAGCCATCTAGTGCTCCTCCAGTCATTCCTGCCTCCACTCTGGAGGTACAGCCTCAAGCACCTCGCCACAGGGCACCCCATTTGTCCCCAGGACAGCGCCGACTCCGCGGAGGTTTCGTGGACGTGGCAGGTCTGGTCCACAAGCATCACATGAGAGCGGAGAGATGGTACAGTTGTCCAGGAGGACTGTAGACATTGGTGACCAGATTCTCGATGCATTGGGGGGGCCTATCCCGACAGCTGGCCACCATAACTGAGTATGTTCCGCGGATAGCAGAGGCCCTGGAGGCGATAGCCAGGAACACTGCTGGCACAGGCCTCACAGTGCTCCTGGAGCGCGGCACTCCACCTCTAGGTTCTGCACCACCACTGCGAACGATAGAAGAGAGGCTGGACCAAGATCCTGCTTCTGGATCAGAGAATGTTCCCCCCTTGACACCCCCCTGCTCCCGTACCCATCCAACCACCGCCTCTACCTTCATCCCCCCCACAATGAGGCGCCACCTGAGGAGCTCCTCGGCCAGGCGGCGTGGAGCGAGGAGGGGAGGGGTAGAGGTGGGGAGAAGAAGGGAAGAGGGGAGGAAAGTGAAGTGCATGTCCGCAGGTGATGGCTGTGTTACATCTCCATCTGGTTGTATGCAATTTGTTGTCATTTATGGGGGGATAGGGCCACCCTCCTGCTTTGCATTTGTAATCTGTGTTGCTGGACATGTTGACCATTTGATTGATGTCAATGGTGGAAAACTTGGGGTGTGGGCGGGGATTGGGTGTTTTTGGCCCTGATATTTATGATTTCAGACCAATGTTCGTATAAAATTTTTTAAATTCAACATAACCTTGTTGCGCATTGTCTCAGATAGCTGGACCGTTACACACTGGTGATTCCTTAACATGAAAGGGTTAAATAAAACTTCACTTCAATCAATTTAAACTTTAACTGGCACCATAGTGATGCCCACCATTGATGTCTAAGCTGCACACACACAGCAGTGTGTCAGCATTGACACTCACAGCAATATTCTTTCAGGCAAATCGTTCAATTATGCGCTCCTGACGTAAGAGTCTTGCAGCATGCAGCCACCACGGGCCCTTTCCTGCGGTCTGGAGGAGGGCATGGGCATGGTTGCATAGCCAGCCTGATTGTCTGGCTCTAGGTCAGCGTCCAGCCTCTCGTCCTTCTCTCCCTCTCTCTCCTGAGGTGGCCCATCAGTCCCTTCTGGCAATTCTTGTTCCCTCCTGATAGCCAGGTTGTGCAGCATGGAGCACACAACCACGAATTTAGCTACTTGCTCAGGGTTGTATTGTAGCTCCCCTCCTGACTGGTCGATGCATCTAAAGTGCTGCTTAAGCACAGTTATTATTTTCTGGACCACATTGCGTGTGTCTCTGTGGCTCTGGTTGTATCGCTTCTCGGCTTCGGTGTGGGTGTCATGCAGGGGGTCATCAGCCAGGTGGCTAGGCCATATCAGTTATCATCAAGCATCCAGCATTGTCCTTGTGGCTGACTCTTAAACATGTCAGAGACAGTGCTCTCACGCAGGATGTGAGCCTCATCGAAGTTGCCCGGACATTTGGCATTCACTGTCATTATGATCTGCTTGTGGTCGACAACTAGCTGGACCATCATGGAGTGAAATCAGGAAAGGGGTACTGAGGTGAATGATCAGCCATGATCATATTGAATGGTGATGCAGACTCGAAGGGCCGATTGGCCTACTCCTGCACCTATTTTCTATGTTTCTATGTGAAATCCTTTTCTGTTACGAAAAAGCGCTGGATCTTGAGAAGGTGCTCGCATGACGATGTGAGTGCACTGTATTGCTCCCTGCACCCTGGGGAACTTAGCAATGTGGTAGAATGCTCCAGCCCTGTCAATCTGAGCCTCCATCGTCATGGGGAAGCTGATAATGTCCATTGAGCTGCTGGAAATGGAAATAAGATGAACTTGATCCTGACCCTCTTTCCACCAACGTATTTATTGGAGCTCCAACAATTATTTAAATGGAATCCTGAATCCAGTTATGTATCTCAATAATAATTGGTGGAACCCTAAGAAAACGAGATAAAATGAGCAAACACTTTACTCTTTAAGTGCACTTAACATGCACCAAAATATAATGGCTTCCACAATACATTGCAATGCATAAAATGTACAAATATCAGCATATCTAAATGTGGTAGCAACCAGTAGGAGAAAAAAATTGAACAGTAGAGTGAGTTTTCCATTAATATTCCTGCACAAAACCCATGACATGAGTGAACAGGGTAAGCAAGTGTATTATAAACATATTTAACTTTCTGGGGTGAGATACCCTATTGGATAAATTTGTCAACCTGCACTCCACTTGGAAACTGCACTCAAAAGAATGCATGATTCAGGTAATTGAGGTTTATAGGCCTATCTCTGACCTGCACTCCTATTGAGTCTTGTTCTTCGCTGGGATTGTGAGACTACAGAATTCAATATTTAGTACACTGGCAGTGCAATAAAAGGAAGTTAAACTTTTCCCTTTTCTTACCCACTCGCAGGCACACACAACCTTACTTTTGTGCTTTATGAAAACCCAGGTGTGTTTGACCTAAAAACAACTGCAAGAATGCTGATTTACCGGTTAAACAGACAGTAAACTAGTTCAAATAGCACACTGTGGGCCAGTCCAGTTATGTAGCACACAATATGCTTGCGAAATGAGGAAGTATACAGAAGCCATTGTATCAATTTCAGCAGTTCATAGTAGATAGCGTGAGGGCACTGAAAGAGCTTTCAACAGTGTCGAGGGACAAGCTACTATTGTGCAAAGGGTGATGCTGCCTTAGGAGGTTACCTCACAGGAGTTCAAAGAGACTCATGTAATACGACTTGCTGGATGGATTTTTGAAGGTGTCAGACGAAGAAAAATATCGAGGTGAGAAATGCAAACAAGCATGAAAATGCAGCTTGCATAAATTGCAACTACCATCTAAGCTACCATAAAGGTCAACAGTAACATTCAGCAATCAAAGTAAATTAAAGGCATATTGCTTGAGTACACTTTAGTATACGTAACTCAAATTTAATTTAGCAACCTGTTGCAAATACAATAAAAGGGAAATATTGAACATGTTTGAAAATAAGAATGCAGCATCAAAAAAGGAGTGAGGCCGAAAATCCGTGGTCCCAGGGTGGATCCCCAACAGCGCTGGGGCCGATATCCTTGTCGGGAGTTTTGCGAGTGCTTTTGGGGAGAGTTTAAATTAGCTTGGCAGGGGTTGGGAACCTGAGAACAAATTCAATAGGGAAGGAAGTAATGCTGAAATTGGAAAGCAAGAATGTAGAAAGTGAATCTGTAGGACAGAGGAAACAAGCGTTAGTAAGTAATAATCAAGGAGGTCTTCCTGTGCTAAATGTTATGTACTTCAATGCATGGAGTATAGCGAACAAGTATAGTGGATAAGCTGAGAGCACAGGTAGATACTTGGGAGTATGACATTATAGCCATTACAGAAACATGACTGCAAGAGGGGCACGTTTGGCAGCTCAATATTCCTGATTACGAGATTTTTAGACAGGACAGAGAGGGGATAAAAAGGGAGGGTCACAGCATTGATTAAAGAGATTATTATAGCTGTGAAGAGGGATGATATGTTAGAGGGACCAACAAATGAGGCCATATGGGTCAAACTGAAAATAAAAATGGGACGATCACACTGCTGGGTGTGTATTATAGATCCCAAAACAGTGGGAAAGAGAGAGAAGAGCAAATATGTAGGGAAATTTCTTTTAAGTCCTAAACCCATAGAGCAGTAATAGTAGGGGATTTTAACTACCCTAATATTGATTGGGACAAATATAGTGTGAAGGGTATAGAGGATGCGGAATCCCTAAAATGCATTCAAGATAACTATTTTAGTTAGTATGTAACAAACCGAACACGGGAGGGGGCATTTCTGCATTTAGTTTTGGGGAATGAAGCTGGGCAGGTGAAAGGGGTATCAGTGGGAGACCACTTGGGTTCGAGTGACCAAAATTCAGTCAGATTCAATTTAGTTATGGATAAGGACAAGGATAGACCAGGAATAAATGTCCCAAATTGTGGATAAACTATCTTTGCTAAGTTGAGAAGTGATTTGGCCACAGAGGGCTGGAAACAGCTACTTGAAGGTAAATCAGTGTCGGAACAGTGGGAGGCATTCAAAGAGGAGATACAGAGGGTAATCTGTGTGTGGAGGTGGAAGATGTGGGTATGGTTCTTAATTAATACTTTGTGTAGGTTTTCACAAATGAAAAGGGCAATGCAGAAACTGCTATCGAGGAGGAGTGTTAAATTCTGGATGAAATAAACATAGTGAGAGAAGAGATATTAAGGGGTTTAGCAGCTTTGAAAGTGGATAACTCCCCAGGACCGGATGAAATGCATCCCGAGCTGTTGAGTTAAGCAAAAGATGAAATAGCAGAGGCCTTGACCATCATTTTCCAGTCAACTTTGGATTCAGGCATGGTGCTGGAGGACTGGAGGACTGCTAATGTAGTACCCTTGTTTAGGAAGGGAGAAAGGGATAGGTCGAGTAATTACAGGCCTGTCAGCCTAACCTCAGTGGTGGGAAAATTATTGGAAAAAATCCTAAAGGACAGGATAAATCTACATTTAGAAAGGCAAGAATTAATCAGGGGCAGTCAGCATGGATTTGTTAAGGGAAGATCATGTTTGACTAACCTGATTGAACGTTTCGAGGAGGTAACCAGGAAGGTCGATGAGGGTAGTGCGCACGATATAGTGTATAAGGAGCTAGACTTTCCCCTGATGATCACTGGGCTATCGCCCATCCATCGCCAAAATTGGCAGGCTATCGCCCATTTCACCTTAGAATTGGAAAGTTGGGGCGTTACATCGCCCAAAGATCACCGACCGAACTTTCGGCACACAAGATTTTGACATCGCTGAGGTGATCGCCCACTGCAACTTTCGTCACATCGCCCACACATTGCCGGGC
Source organism: Pristiophorus japonicus (assembly GCF_044704955.1). Taxonomy (NCBI): domain Eukaryota; kingdom Metazoa; phylum Chordata; class Chondrichthyes; family Pristiophoridae; genus Pristiophorus; species Pristiophorus japonicus. The sequence continues at coordinate 363,170,991 of NC_091977.1, read as the reverse complement.
TGATCACTCGCCGAGAAGTTTGCTGGAGAAAAGCTGCTCCCGACTGACACTGTTCGGCAGGACTCGGCACTACAGATGCCATTTTGAACGTCGAAGGAAGTGAGAGACTGCTTGAAGAAGGGGCTTTTGAGGAGAATTAATTTGTGTTATTTTAAGGGCCTTACTGACTCTTTGGCAATCATCTGCTCACATTTCGATTTATTGAGGACAAATTTATAGCAATAGTGATGGAGTCTGTAACTTCTCTACCAGTATGGTCACTAACCACATGCCGTAGACTGAAGATACGAGAAGGTATATTGAAGAAAGCAGACAACTGCGGAGGAGGAGATCTTATATCCGACGCTTTTACAGGGAAAAGTGATCATATCTGACTTGTCCGATAACACATGGCTTAGGAGGCTGCATCTCAGAAAGGAGGTCATCGCTGAGATATGCGAGTTCATCAAGGGAGATCTGCAGCCTACCATCAGGATCGCACTGCCCGTTGAGGTTAAGGTTACTGCGGCACTTTCTACGCATCAGGCTCCTTTCAGGCCTCAGCTGGCGACATTTGCGCAATCTCTCAGCATGCCACGCTGCTCCATTCGATAGGTGCCTAAAGACCTTCACACACGCAGAATGGACTTTATAAGCATTCCTATGACCAGGGAGGCACAGACCGAGAGGGCTTTGGGTTTCTCGAGAATAGCAAACTTCCCCAAGGTGCAGGGAGCAATAGAGTGTACGCACATCACCCTGTGAGCATCTTAAAAGGATGTGGAGGTGTTTCGGAACCGAAAGGGATTCCACTCCCTGAATATGCAGCTCGTTGTCGACCACAACCAAATAATCATGCCAGTAAATGCAAATATTCCAGGCAGCATCCATGATGCGCACATCATGCGTGAGACCACTATCCCTGACCTGTTTAAGAGTCATCCACAAGGTCATGGCTGGATGCTGGGTGATAAAGGATATGGCCTTGCCAGCTGACCCATGATGCCGCTGCGTAATCCCCAGATGAAAGCTGAGAAGTGCTACAATGAAAGCCATATAGCTACACGCAATATCGTCGAAGAGATAATTGGTTCAGATGCCTGGATCACACTGGAGGCAGCCTACAATACCACCCTGATCAGGTCACTGAGTTTGTTGTGGTGTGCTGCATATTGCATAACCTAGCTATAAGGAGAGGACAAAAATTGCTAGATGGGACTGCCGGTCCAACTCAGGAGAGAGTGGAGGCAGAAGAGGTAGAGGAGGAGGAGGAGGATGACGATGTCCTTGAGGAGGACAATCAGGCTGGCGATGAATCGATGTCCCCACGTGTCCGCCCCCCCCCGCAAGACTGGAAATACCCCGTGAGAGTTACGCAGCTGCAAAACTCTTGCGTTAGCAGCTCATAAATGAACACTTTGCGTGAACTTACATTGCTGACAGTTACAGTGACAGATGCAGTTGCATTATGTTTCATCCTTGCCTGGCCTGGCCTGGTCATTGTTTTACAAGAATTGTATTCATGTTATACATTACGTTATTCGAAGACAGTGCACGACAATTGTAAAATTTCAAATAAAATGTTTTAATAATTTACAAAAGTGTATAATTTTTTTTAATTACATGACCCCCCCGCACCCCCCCGCAACAGTCATCCAACAATAAAATTCAACAAATACCCTCCCATCCTCCCAACTCCCCAAACATTCAGCACATTTTTAATAATAACAACAATAACAATCTCCCCTTCCTACCTGCGGCAATGCTTCCCTCCAGGTCCTACACCCTCCCGTGTCCTCGGCCCCAAGTTTTGATCCCTGAGTAACCGTGCCTGGACGACTTCCTGCTGTGGGAGGGTGACGGTGGCAGGATCCTCTCAGGGGGTGGTGGAGGAGAAGTCCTTTCTGACGAAACAACTTCCAAGCCAGAAGGAAGATCGTCCTCCTGACTCGCATCTGTGCTGCCATTTGGTGGGACGGCACAGCGGAGTGCCTTTCCATCTCCCGTCACTACCGCATGCCGGTTAGCATTGATGGCGGTGGTCTGCTGGCCCATTGCCACAACCTTGCGCTCAATACCCTTCGATATGCGAGCGGACATTGTGGCAATGTTCCTGTTCATCACCGTGAACGCCTGGAGGAGCTCTCGACTCAGGTCGACACTCTCCCTGCACAGTGCAGCCATGTCCTCCTTAGGATCTGCCCATCGCAGCGCATGCCGACCTTGCTAACTCAACCTCCGTGGAGTCGGCGTGGGCACTATTGGGCGCATTGAGGTCACCTGCTGCAAGCCGCTTGGGTCCGCTACTTCTTCCGTCGAAGTCGACGATGTGGCCGCAGGTACAACAGCTGACGCAATGCAAGGGGCATCCTCCTCGGTCTCTATCTCCATCTCCATCTCCTCCTCTGGCTCCATGTTCTCCTCCTCACCACCCGTGGCGATAATCACTTGTAAGGGGACATGGACAGGTGTGGCCTCCCTTTGTGCCTGCGGAGTTGGACCTGCAAAATACAATTGAGTTTATTGAGCTTATTAGAGCAGATGGGTACACATTCTTGCGCTGCGCTGGCATACGTAGGAGGAGCAACAGTACTGCAATAATTGGGAACCGCGGGACATTACGTATTATTACATCATATGGTAGTACATCTATGTGGAATTCAGCCATGACCTTATGATGGCGGAGCAGGCTCAAGGGGCCAGATAGAAACATAGAAAATAGGTGCAGGTGTAGGCCATTCGGCCCTTCGAGCCTGCACCACCATTCAATGAGTTCATGGCCTACTCCTGCCCTTATTTCTTATGTTCTTATGTTGTTAACCTTAGAGTCGTACAGAAGCTGCATGCATAACATGACATAATTCATATATTGTAATGAAATGCAATTACATTACTTTGAATTACCACTGCTTTACACATTACTCACATGACGCAAGGGAGGGATCTGCACCACCACTGGTGGTGGCTGAGCATTGTGGGTGCCCACAAGTGCTGCTGCACGTTCCTTGAGGTCCGTTAGGATGGCCAGCTGGGCAGGTCTCCTCCTGTGCACCTGCGCTCAGCCCGATTCTTAGATATCTGCCTTTGCAAACGTGACACGAGCATGGCATAAGCTGATTGTTACTGTCATGGAAAGACAACAGTTTCCAACGTTATATGCCAATAGGGTTTGTATCCATAATTGATGCTTAGTTATAACAAAGATCGTGTTTAGGATCTAATGCTTGACACAAAACATCTGGACTACAATCTCCATGAAGGGCCCCCGGGCGGGGGTGGGGCGGTGGGGGGGTGGAATCAGGACAGTGTGTAAGTGACAGCAGCTGGAGAGACTGACATAGTCTGGATAAAGGTGACCGGATCCCTCAGTGCTCAGTTGTGCTCCATCCACCAATGTAACCCAAAAGAAGACTGTTGTGTATGGAGAGTCAGACTGAATACTGTGAGCTCAAAGTAAAGTGTGACCTTAGTCTTTTATTGCAGGTCTCCAGAGTGCCTCTCCAACCTGTGAAGCCTCCTTAAATACCTGTGCTCCCAAGGGATTATGGTGGCTGTACAGAGTAAATGCAAGTATACATATATAACAGAGACGGTGCCAAAATTAGACTTAAAGGGCTCAGGTTCAGAACCCTGTCCAAATCTTAGCAGGGAATCTACGCAAGAATACCCAGCTTAATTTCAATGTGGCAGATTTACATATTCAGTAGATCATTATAATTTAAAATCTATTTACTACTTACACTTGCCGAAGCAACTAGGCTGTTCCACCTCTTGCGCCACTGCTCCGATCCCCTCGGCTCGTGGGCACCGAGAACACTATAATCGGTGATATCGCCCCAAATTTTTCGATATATCTGGGGTGGAGATTTCCCATGACCATCCTGGGTTAATTGGCTCCACCTTGAGTGCACATCCTGGACGAGGGCCTCGTTGGCCTCATTGAGAAGGGTGTTGCCCTCCTCCTCTCCTCCACATCCTGGCCATTCTCCGCTAATTCTTCCAGGTTGGACATTGATAATCATTTTGTCTCGCTCTCTCTCTGTCACTCTCTCTGTCACTCTCCCTGTCTCTCCCTCTGTCACACTCTCTGTCTCTCTCTCTCTCTCTCTCTCTCTCTCTCTGTCTCTGTCTCTCTCTCTGTATCTCTCTCCAATCTCTCCTCTCTCCCTCTCCCTTCCTTTGCCTTCTGCACATGCCTGGATGACCCCTGACCTCCCGAATCGCAGGAAACCTTCTTTGCAAAAAAAAACCCATGCGCAGAAAGGCTGTAGCTAGGGATGCCTTGCCTTCCACATCGCTGGGGCCCATTTTGCATCACTTAGGCCCAATCCAGATCGCTGAGCTATCGCTGGGCTATCGCCGGAAAAGAAAATGCCGAAAGTTGAGGTCTGAAAAATGGGCAATCTTCCAGCAATCCTGAGAGAAACATCGCTAAGGCTGGAACATCGCCCATTTTTTGGGCCCTAGCGATCCAAGTGGAAAGTCGAGCCCATGGACTTTAGCAAAGCTTTTGATAAGGTCCCACATGGCAGACTGGTCACGAAGGTAAAAGCCCATGGGATCCAGGGCAAAATGGCAAGTTGGATCCAAAATTAGCTTTGAAGTAGGAAGTAAAGGGTAATGGTCGATGGATGTTTTTGTGACTGGAAGGATGTTTCCAATGGGGTTCCACGGGGCTCAGTTCTGGGTCCCTTGCTTTTTGCGGTATACATCAATGATCTAGATTTGAATATAGGGAGTATGATTAAGAAGTTTGCAGATGATATTAAAATTTGCTGTGTCGTTGATAATGAAGAGGAAAGTCATGGACTGCAGGACGATATCAATCTGCTGGTCAGGTGGGCAGAACAGTGGCAAATGGAAATTAATTCGGAGAAGTGTGAAGTAATGCAGAAGCAAAATGTTGAGGCAGAAACCTTCACCACATTTAAAAGGTGCTTGGATGGGCACTTGAAGTGCCGTAACCTGCAAGGTTACGGACCTAGAGCTGGTAAATGGGATTAGACTGGGTAATCTCTTGGCTGTTGCAGTTATGATGGTAATTACTTCAGAGAAGCTAATGCGGCCAGAGTGATCTCCTGGACTAGTTTCAATCGCCTGGATGGGTTGGAGAGGAATTTTCCCAGATTTTTTCCCCCCAATTTTTATCTGTTTTTTTGCCTCTCCCAGGAGATCACATGGCTCCGGGTGGGGTGGGAAGTAAAATGTTTTTGCGATGCTTGGAGTATCGCAGTTGTGTGGGTTGGACTGGTTGGGCCGGATGCTCTTTACCTGTCTGCCACTGTTCATTGTTCATAGGTTTATTATGTAACCTTCAGGGCTGCTGACTAAGGGCCGTGTTGGCCTTCATAGCTAGGGGATTTGAGTATAGGAGCAAGGAGGTCTTACTGCAGTTGTACAGGGCCTTGGTGAGGCCACACCTTGAATATTGTGTACTGATCTAATCTGAGGAAGGATATTCTTGCTATTGAGGGAGTGCAGCGAAGGTTCACCAAACTGATTCCAGGGATAGCAGGACTAACATATGAAGAAAGACTGGATCGACTAGGGTTATATTCAATGGAATTTAGAAGAGTGAGAACGGATCTCATAGAAACATATAAACTTCTGAAGGGATTGGACAGGTTAGATGCAGGAAGAAAGTTCCCGATGTTAGGGAAGTCCAGAACCAGGGGTCACAGACTAAGGATAAGGGGTAAACCATTTAGGACCGAGACGAGGAGGAACTTTTTCACTCAGAGAATTGTGAACCTGTGGAATTCTCCACCACAGAAAGTTGTTGAGGCCAGTTCATTAGATATATTCAAAAGGGAGTTAGATGTGGCCCTTACGGCTAAAGGGATCAAGGGGTATGGAGAGAAAGCAGGAATGGGGTACTGAAGTTGCATGATCAGCCATGATCATATTGAATGGTGGTGCAGGCTCGAAAGGCCGAATGGCCTACTCCTGCACCCATTTTCTATGATTCTATGTTTCTATGTTTGCGAGGAAGGTTTAATCCTTCAGGTTGCACTGTGGGGTCTTTTATAAGGAATCCGTTTGGTATGTTGCAGTTCTTCCAATTATTTTGCCATCAGTCATCAAGGCTGAGGGGAGATCGCTGAAGGGTCTTGGCAATGGTCCAAAATGGCTTTCTAGATTTGAGATTGGTTGGTGGTAGGTTGGTCAAGTCGTTACTGGTGTAGCGGTTGTATTCTCTTACTTTTATTGGTACTGACAGAACAGTGCTGCTCTTTGTGGATCTGTTTTTAGAAAATAGAACAATTTCTCTATAATTTCTTGTTCGGTGGAGCCTCCTCACACATTGATCCTTGATGTCTTGGTGACATTGAGATATCTTTGCTGTTGGCAGTAGTTGTGCTGCTTCGGATAGTTGTGAATCCCAGTGGTTGTCCTCCTATGGCCATGAACATCACTGGTCTTTTCCTGTTGCTTGACCTCAACCTTTTTCATTATCATCATCATCATAGGCAGTCCCTTGAAATCGAGGAAGACTTGCTTCCACTCTAAAAATGAGTTCTTAGGTGACTAAAAAGTCCAATTGGGGAGTTACAGTCTCTGTCACAGATGGGACAGACAGTCATTGAAGGAAAGGGTGGGTGGGGAGTCTGGTTTGCCACACGTTCTTTCCACTGCCTGCGCTTGCTATCTGCATGCTTTCGGCGACGAGAGTCAAGGTGCACAGCGCCCTACCAGATGCTCTTCCTTCACTTAGGGCGGTCTTTGGCCAGGGACTGCAAGTGTCAGTGGGGATATTGCATTTCATCAAAGAGGCTTTCAGGGTGTCCTTGTAATGTTTCCTCTGCCCACCTTTGGCTTGTTTGCCGTGAAGGAGTTCCGAGTAGAGCGCTTGCTTTTGGAGTCTTGTGTCAGACATGTGAACAATGTGGCCCACCCAACGGAGCTGGTCAAGTGTGGTCAGTGTTTCGATGCTGGGGATGTTGGCCTAATCGAGGACACTAACATTGGTGTGTCTGTTCTCCCAGGGCGACGACGACAAGGTTCAACACTGTCTCCAGTGCGCCAGCGCAGCCTTCGGCTGCCTGAGAAAGAGAGTGTTCGAAGATCAGCCCTTCAAATCTGGCACCAAGCTTATGATCTACAGGGCTGTAGTGATACCCGCCCTCCTGTATGGCTCAGAGACGTGGACCATACACTTTTTCATTACACTCAGCAAATGAAGGCTCACTGATGGGCTAATACTATTGTGCAACTGAAACAGTTATTATTACCTTATTGTGGGCATCATTAATTTGCTATAAGCTGGAAGGCAAGAGCATTCAAATTTGATAGCCTTCCACACCACCCACCTCCCCCTCCCTGCACCACCCCCCAGCCACCAACCACCCTTCCCAGGATCCAGCTATGGAGCCAGTCAATTTTCCCATTCTCCACCAACCGGTGAGCTGCAGCAGGGCACCCTCATGTGAATGAGGCCTGAACCTCAAAGTGGCCACTCCTCACAGCAGTAACAAGATGTAGGCGGTGGGCCACTTAATAAGATGCCCGTATATTGTGCACCTCTAGTTAAAATCACCTCTATTGTCAATGTAAGATAACCACATTGTACTGTACAGATATAGGGCACAAGTTTTGAGCCGCGCCGAAAACGGCGCAGTCCCGACCTGGACGCCCGTTTTTCGTGCCACAAAGTGCGCCTAAAAAAAACCTCCAGATTCTCCACCTCCCTGCAGGTCCTCTGGCCCTTGGTGCAGCGCAGCAGGAGCTGTAGGGGGCGGAGCCAGGTCCCTGCGCTGAAAACAGTGCCGGGACCTCTGCACATGCATGCTACAGTGGGCGCGCATGTGCAGTAGCTCCAGGCGCCCAAAACTGTGTGGGAGGGGCCAAACCACGCAGCCCCTAGCCCTGGCTGAATGGCCTCACTGGGGCTGCGTGAATAAGGCTCCTCCCACGGCCATCTCCTTCTTCCTCCCGACCCGACTCGACTCCCGCTTCCCGCCTCCGGACCGGACATGACACCGACCTGACTCCCGTTTCCCCACGCCCCCGCCCCCCGCCCACGGACCGGACCCGACCCGACCCGACCCCCAGAACTGGACCCGACCCGACTCCCGCTCCCACCCCCCCGCCCCCACCTCCGGACCGGACCCGATACCGACACCGACCCGACTCCCGCTTCCGCCCCCGCCTCCAGACCGAACCCGACATCGACCCGACTCCCGCTTCCCCCCCCACCCCCCGACACCGACCCGACTCCCGCTTCCCCCCCACCCCCGCCTCCGGACCCGACACCGACACCGACCCGACTCCCGCTCCCCCGCCTCCGGACCCGACACCGACCCGACTCCCGCTCCCCCCCACTCCTCCCGCCCCCAGACTGAATCCGACCTGACCTCCCTCCCCCCGACCTGACTTCCCTCCCCCCGACCTGACATCCCTCTCCCTCCCTCCCCCCGACCCGAACCGAACCGACCTCCCTCCCACCACCCCCCCGACCCGCGCTCCCCCCGACCCGACCCAACGCCACCTACCTGTAAATCTGGTACTGGGGATGGGCCCTGCCCGAAGTCTCGGGCCCGGCCCGTTCAGCCTCCCTCCCCCTTCTCCTTTCTTCCCCCACCCAATCTCCTTCCCTCCCCCCCAATCTCCTTCCCCCCCAATCTCCTTCCCCCCATCTCCTTTCTCCCCCTTCTCCCCTTTATCCCCTTCTCACCCCCTCCCCTCTTCTCCTCTCTCCCCCTTCTCCCCCCTCCCCCTTCTCCCCCATCCCTCCCCCATCCCTCCCTCTGCTCCCCCCCTCTCTCCCTCTACCTCCCTCCTCCCCCTCCCCTCGCTGTCAGAAACACAGACACTGACAGACAGAGAATGAGAGACACACACAGACAGACAGAGAGATAGAGACATTGACAGAGACACACTGGGGGGGGCATCCCAACACACTGTTGGAGGGCTCCCGGTGCTGCAGTCATAGAAAATGTTTTATGTATTGATTTAAAAAAAAAAATTTATTTCTTATTAATTGTTTTTGATTGATTTATTGGTTGATTTATTGATGTATTTATCATTTATTATTGATGATGGCTCTTTATTTGTAAAATTGAAGTGTTTAATGTTTGTAAATTTCCCTTTAAACACCCACCCCCGACTATTCCCGACGCCTGATTTGTAACCTACGCCTGATTTTCTAAAGTGTAGACAAGGTTTTTTCGAGCGTACAAAAATCTTCACTTACTCCATTTTAAGTTAGTTTGGAGTAAGTTTTCACTGACAAAACTTTGAAAACAGGCGTAAGTGGCTGGACATGCCCCCTTTTGAAAAAAAAATTCTGTTCCAAAGTGAAACTGTTCTAACTGACTAGAACTGGAGCAAACTAAATGACGAGAATTCCGATTTCTAAGATACTCCATTCTACACCAGTTGCTCCTAAAAATCAGGAGCAAATCATGTGGAAACTTGGGGCCATAGATCACAAGGAAATCATGTTAACTTAAGATTGTGACTTTGATGTACTCCAAAGCTAACTCTATCGATACCCCACTGATAAACACATCAAAATTATTAATAAAACAAGTTATTTACATTTGTGAGGGAAAAAAAAATCTGTTTTCTCTTTAATATAGTTTGAGTTATATTCAAATCTTTGATTTAAAAAAAAATTATCAACTTTAATGGACAAGCGGATTTATTTTCCTTAATTATATATGTGTTTTTACCTTGGAAAATATATGGTAGAACAAGGACATTGGTATTTGTGCTGTCTGCAAGTCATGTAGTTATCCCATTAACAAGATCAGTATGCTTCAGAATTGTATTTAATGGCATCTTGAATTAGCATGGGATTCAGTGCGCAGAATCTGAATTGATGCAGATATTCCTCCCTTTACAGATAGGGTGAAGCTGTTATTCAACAGATCCTGAGAATGCATTTGCTGCCCAACAGTTCAGATTATAGGTGGAGTTTAATTTTATTTTTACAGTGCGACATTTATACAAACGTAATTTATTTCTTGGATTTGTTTTAAGTTGCACACTTGTATCCATTGAATTGGCATGCATCTTAGTGCACCAGACAATGGTCTGCATCATATTAATAAGTCAAAAATGCAAGCATGTTAAATTGAAATGATGTACTAAGCACAATCCGTAAGCAGAGAGGCCTCTGTGGCTTCTATGTGTATTAAAATAACTTGCCCCTGCTCGGAATGCACGCATTTACAAAAAAAAAGATTGTCTGGAGCTTCAGCTGGAAGCGATCATGAAGAATAAAGAAGCTTTATTTGGTTCGTCCATTAAGTGGCTTCATTTTTATTTGTTTCTCTGTCGATGACAAAGATTTCCTGACAATGAAAACATGAATTCAATTTGATGGCCAAGATACCTAGAAGTGATGGAATATGAAAATCTTAATTAGCCTGAGTTAAGCATAGATTTGTGAGAACCAAAAAGACATTGGATGATAGCATAAAACAGGTGCGGCTCGATTTTCGTTTGGATTGCGCCTCTGTTAGCGCCCCAGAGGGGCGGTAATGGGTGTTGAAATGGTTACCGCCCGGACAGCCAGATTCCAGTGCCCCACCGGGATATTTTGGTGCCTGTTTTGCGGTGGTGCTGAGCAGTACTGCCCAGGAGTATCGTGCCGGTGTGCAACGCACCCAGTTTTGGCAACGATTCAATATTTACTTAAAGCGGCACCCGTAGAACTCCGTAGTGAGACTACCAGAGAAAGCTGGTGGTCAGAGCGTTCCTGGGACGCAAAGGGAAGGAATAATTGAAAAAGATAAGTGAAATTGATGTTTTTTTGGTTTTTATTTGCGCTTCATCTTTATTTGGGATGAGTAATATATTGGGAATGTTTTTTGCGCTGATTTTTTTATTCCTGGGAGATCTCTCTTAGGGTGCTATGAATCCGTCTCTTTAGCAACGGATATCCAGTTGCTCACCCGGCCTAGCGCCCTAAGATAAGTGTAGAATGCTTCCCTTAGTGCTCCGCTTCATTGTCAGGTCGTAGCTGCTGAATTTTATGACTGCCGACACAAACCATTTCCAAGCATTAAATTTATCTACCATCCAACTTTACCATCTCTGAAAACCCTCAACCGAAAATCCAGCCCATGATATCAATTCAACTGCCTGTTGCACATCTCTCCCGATTTTCATTTACATTGAAGTGACTGTCTACCAATTAAACACTGCCCTGGGATCCCCTGCGCTTACCAGTAAGAATGAGGCCTGGCCTGCCCCTGCAGAAGACACAGTCAGATGGAACCATGCTAATGAGGTAGAATGGAGCATTCCAGGCACCCTGCCTCTTTTTCCTGTGGAAATTCATACTGGCCATTCAAGCACAGGGGCACTCTGAAAAATCAGTCACTACATCCTGCTCCTGAAACCCCAGCAACCAAAGGGTCTGCAGGGACCTGGGTGCAAAGTAAAGGTCTGAACATTGGGTTAAGTCTTTATATTTTGACCCCTGTCCAAGAGGAGCTGAAATTGCCCCGTGCTGGGCTAGGGGCGCATAATTTAAATTATTTGAAAGTTTACCCCCGGCGCAGGAAGCACCGGCACTGGAACGGAATTGGCCTCTTGGAGGCAAAAAAATGTGTGTGGTGGTAACCAGGCATTCGCAGGGCGGTCACGATGCATTTTCAGGGTGGTCACGGGGTGCGACTCTCAGCCCCGCGCTGACATGCCACATCACGTTGACGTGTCACATCAGCCCTCACCTTCTTTTAAAGGGGAGGGCCGCAGCCAATTCTGCAGCCTCTTTAGTGGCGCTCACTGAGCCACCGGGGAGGGTGTCGGCCGGGCCAGTGGTCTGGCACCCAAGAGGGTGTGCCGGTCTGCAAGTTGGTGGCCCGGCTACACCCACGGCCACCATTGTCAGTACGACTGAAATGTCGGACGCCAGAAAAAAGATGTCGGCAGCGGCGCTACCACAACCCCTTTAAACGTGGCCGGGATGCCCCAAGCACCATAGCTTCTCGCCCCGAGCAGCTGTCGGCGGCACCGCCCCATGCCAACCTCGTGTCCCATGGTGCAATTTCCCTCGAGTGGCGAAAAGGGATCAACCCACCGGTGCGCTAATCGTGGGGGCGCGGCGCAAACCACTTTTCACCGGCGGAGCCCCGGGTGCAATTTCGGGGTGGTGCTCTGGCCACCGCGCCCAGACGAAAACCCTTTAGTCCCCCGTTAGCACCTTCCAGAGGCACTAACTTTCCCATAGGGGCAATTTTAGCCGCTTAAGCTACAGTTAAGACCTTTCAGCTGCCAAGCTCCATTAAAGGCCTGAAACTCTTGATAACCCAGGCAAGACATGCAGCAGGAAATACTTCTGAATTTCCTGTCCATATTTCTGGTATGAGGCCTGCACCAGGCTGCGCATGAGCCATTTAAATGGTCTGGAACAGGAAATCTTGTGATACTGGGGCTGGACAGTTGCAGAAACTTTGGATGCGCATAATTATAAGGACATAAGAAAGCATGGAACAAGAAAAGGCCAATTGGCCCATTTAGCCTGTTCTTTTCACAGAAGATGACAAAATGACAATTGACATAGAATTACATTTTTGTTTGGGAATCTGATACAAATCAAGCAATACTTAGTGGAGAAAAATATTTCTCTAAACTCTAACCCCACTTGAAGTTTGTTAAATTTGTACTGATGTCTTCTAGTTTTGTTTTGCTCACAAGTGTTAAATAAACTGCTTACATCTACATCAGTTATGCATCTCAACATTTTAAGACATGGATAATGTCGCCCATCAGTTTTCATTTTGGCAATATAAAAGGAGTTCAGTTGTATTACTTTTTCTTCATACCTTAGAGTCCGAAATCCCTTAATCATCATTGTTAATATTTTTTGAACCCATGTGCAATGTGTCAATACCTCTTTGAAGACTAGATAACCAAATGTGCCCACAATAATTCAAATACAACTACAGCAATGAATTAGATAGAATTAAAATGGCCTGTTAACCAAAGACCATTCATAATGCATTGTAATATTTGGGAAACCTCATTGATAACAGATTTAAATTGAATAAATATTTTCAGTAAGTTGAATGACAAATAAACAACTTTTTATTTCTTCTACAAATTTGCTAATGGCCCTCTATGCATTATAATGGCCTTGATGAGGACTGTATCACTTGCTTTCCACACAGAAGACTCACAGGGTCAAATCCAGTTGTCATTTTTCCAGATCCATTCATTATGTGCATGCTTAATCTTTCCTTTTCCAATGTACAATACCTTACAATTATCTACATTAACGTCCATCTGCCATTCATTGCTTCATTGGTCTAAATCCATTTGACTGCAATAAATCTCCCTTACACTCAACACCTGGATGCATAGCTTAGTGTCATCTACAAATTTTAAAATATTACAAAGGTATTTTTCTGTGTACCATTTATGAATAGCATAAATTACAGGATGTCCAGAACAAACCCCTATAGATTTCCACACATCATTAGATTTAGATAGAGCTTTAATCCATTTATCATCACCTTCTGTTTTCTATTGCCACACCAGTTTTGAATCCAACTTGCTAATTAGTTGCTAATTATGTGACCTTTAAAAGTTTCACATTAGTCCACTTGTTTTAATTTCCAATGACAGACAGAAGGAGGTGGAGGTGGAGGTGGAGGTGGAGGTGGAGGATGGTAGGGGAATGGGAATGGGAATAGGAATGGGTAAAGAGAGGCATTTTGTTTTCCTTGCGTCTCTTTCCTCTAAATTGAACTCTGATGAAGCTGAAAACACCTTCTTCAAAGTCTCTGTAATTTGTATTGTCAGACAGAATAAAGCAATACACGTCTCAATCATCTGCCTCATATTCATTCCCATAGCCTTTATGAGACAAGAGCCACAGTTCACCCTGGGATGAATAAATTGTGACACTTGTTTCCTACCATTGCTGATGTACACAGTAATGAATAACACCCACCCAGTAGAGATGGATTGGAGCAATTCAACTGGAGACAGCCAACAATGATACAGGTATAGATACAGATTACATTCAGATGTGATGCTTTAGGTTAACGGTCTTCTTTGGGAAACATTGTAAATCTGACTTCTGTCCATTGTATTATTTGCTTCATATCACTGACATCCTTACAAATAAAAATGAAGTCCCTTGAACGTTTCCGTATGAATCCTAATATTTATCATTTCTGCAGCCAGTCGAACAATATTTTGTAGGCAGAAAGCTTTTTTCCAATGGTTATATATAATGTCTATGGAAACTGTTATGTACTTTTCTCCTCTTCCATCAACAATCTGCTCCTAAGTTCTGTTCTAAACACCGATATAACTAAAACTAGCATGTATATCAATGATTCAAAGGCATCACATCTCAAAACTGGCACATTTCAGGGCATCACAACTAAGTTTCTCATAGAACAAAAATTACTAACATCCTAACAATACAGCGCTACCTCAATACTACACTGAAGTGTCAGCCTCGAGAATCTGATCAAGTCTCTGAATTGGAGATTGAACCCAAAACCTTCCAGAGGTGAGCATGCTACAACTGGGCCAAGTTGCTCAGAAAAATCCAGAAAAATCAGGGTTAATGCAGATAGACAAATTTATAGCCCAGTAAGAAAAAAGAAACAGGCCTCTGTTAAAACATTCTTAGTCCACAGCAAGGTAGCTAAACCACCCCAATGCCTGGGCTGTCCTGTGATGCTGTCCCTGATTCAAACCCTCTGCCGTCAACTTGCCCCATTCTGGAAATAGCCTCAGAGTCCTTGTCGCCCAAAGAACAGAGATTATCCCAAGAAACTCTGAAAATGTTGGTGCAATATTATGCAATTGCCCATCTATTAATGCATGCCAAAAATGATTGGTTAATACCTACCTCATAGAGTTTTACAGCACAAAAGGAGGTCATTTGGCACACTTGCCTCTTCTGGCTTTCTGAAAGAACTCCCCATTTAGTCCCATTTCCCAACATCCTTTAAAATTTTTATTTTTCAAATATCTATCCACTTCCTTTTTAATCTGATTGGGGCTAGGTTTTGAGGACTTTAATAGATTAAAGCTGAGATAAAACTCAAGAAGACTTTGAGAACTTAAACCAGTGTCCTGATCTTAAATAAAGGAGATTACAAAGATGTGAAGGCAGAGTTGGCTGAAGTGGACTGGAAAAATAGATTAAAGTGTAAGATGATTGATAAACAGTGGCAGACATTTAAAGAGATACTTCATAACTCTCAACAAAAATTTATTCCAGTGAGAAGGAAATACTTTAAGAGAAGGCCGAATGGCCTACCCCTGCACCTATTTTCTATGTTTCGAAGTGATGACCATCTGTGGCTAACTAAGGAAGTAAAGGATCGTATAGAAAGTTACCATGATTAGTGGGAGGCCAGAGGATTTGGAATTTTTTTTTTAAAACAGCAAAGGATGACTAAAAAAGTAATAAAAAGAGAGAAGGTAGATTATGGGCTCAATTTTCCACATGGGTGATTTTTTGGCGCAGTTGAAGAGGTACGTCCGATTTTTTTAGTGGCCCAAATGCGCCCCCAAAAATTCCAAGTTTCGCTGGAATTAGCTTTGAATTTAGAGCAGCGCAGATTGGCCTTAAGCTTTGTGGGTGGAACTTAAGGCCTGCACCAAAAACTGATGTTGCTAGGGAAAAGAGGGATGCTCAGAAGGGCTGAGGATAGAAACTGAAAAAGGGCTGAGGCTGAGCTGGAAATTGAAGCTGTTGCCTTCCCGTGCCGAAAGGACCCCGGACCGGCCCGCTGCCTTGCCAGGCCGAAAGGACGCCCGCACGTACCGGCCCGCTGCCTTGCCAGGCCGAAAGGACGCCCGCACGTACCGGCCCGCTGCCTTGCCAGGCCGAAAGGACCCCGGACCGGCCCGCTGCCTTCCCGGGCCGAAAGGACGCCCGCACGTACCGGCCCGCTGCCTTGCCAGGCCGAAAGGACGCCCGCACGTACCGGCCCGCTGCCTTGCCAGGCCGAAAGGACGCCCGCACGTACCGGCCCGCTGCCTTGCCAGGCCGAAAGGACCCCGGACCGGCCCGCTGCCTTCCCGGGCCGAAAGGACGCCCGCACGTACCGGCCCGCTGCCTTGCCAGGCCGAAAGGACCCCGGACCGGCCCGCTGCCTTCCTGGGCCGAAAGGACCCCACACTGGCCCGCTGTCTTCCAAATCAAAGGCTTCCCCCCCCCACACCCTCTTCCTCCCCACACCTTTCTCTTTCTCCCCCACTTTTCTCTCCCCCTCTCTCTTACCTCTCCTGCTGCTGCTGTCCGGGCATCTGCTGCACTTACCTGCGCCGATTTCCTTACCTGCGCCGATTTCTTTAACTGTCCGCAAGGTGGCCACATACGCTGGCCTAAGTAGAAATGGAGTAACTATTAGCTGGCCAAAGTTGCCTAAATAGCCAGAATTGCCATAGGTGGCTGGTAACGCTCCCTTTTGAGAAAAAAAATACCTAAAAAAAAAAGTAACTAAGTCAGATACGCCGGTGGAAATTGATTGGGGAAACTGGGGATTTTTAAGTTAGGCCAGAAAAAGCAGCCTGCTCCAAAAAAAAACAGAGCAAATACTGGAGAAAATTGAGCCCATTGAGAGTAATCTAGCAAGAAATATAAAATCAGAAAGTAAGAGCTTCTACAGGTATATAAAAAGGACGAGAGTAGCTAAAGTAAACGTTGGGCCTTTAGAGGATGACACTGGGGAATTAATAATGGGAAACAGAGAAATGGCAGAGACTTTGTATCGGTCTTCATGGTCGAAGACACTTAAAACATCCCAATAATGGATAATCAAGGAGCTATAGGGAGGGAGGAACTTAAAACAATCACTATCAATAAAGAAAAAGTACTCGGTAAAATAATGGGACTAAAGGTGGATAAATCCCCTGGATCTGACAGCTTGCATACTAGGGTCTTAAAAGAAATGGCTCCAGCGATAGTGGATGCATTGGTTGTAATCTACCAAAATTCCCTGGATTCTTGAGAGTTCCCAGCAGATTGGAAAACCGCAAATATAATGCCCCTATTTAAAAAAGAAGGCAGACAGAAAGCAGGAAACTATAGAGCAGTTCGCCTAACATCTGTCCTTGGGAAATGCTGAAGTCCATTATTAATAGCAGGACATTTGGAAAAGCATAACACAGTCAAGAAGAGTCAGCATGGTTTTATGATAGGGAAATCATGTTTGACAAATTTGCTGGAGTTCTTTTGAGGATGTGACGAGTATGGTGGATAAAGGGACACTAGTAGATGTAGTGTATTTAGATTTCCAGAAGATTCAATAAGATGCCACATAAAAGGTTACTGCACAAGATAAGAGCTCCCGGTGTTGGGAGTAACGTATTAACATGGATAGCGGATTGGCTAACTAACAGAAAACAGAGAGTTGGGATCAATGGGTCATTTTCTGGTTGGCAATCAGTAACTATTGGGTTGCCACAGGGATAAGTGCTGGGGCCTCAACTATTTACAATCTATATTAATGATTTGGATGAAGGGACTGAGTGTAATGTAGCCAAGGTTGCTGATGATACAATGATGGGTGGGAAAGCAAGTTGTGAGGAGGACACAAAAAACCTGCAAAGGGATATAGACAGGCTAAGTGAGTGGGCAAACATTTGCCAGATGGAGTATAATGTGGGAAAGTGTAAGGTTATCCTCTTTGTCAGGAAAAATAAAAAATCAATGTATTATTTAAATGGGGAGAGATTACAAAATACTGCAGTACAGAGGGACCTGTGGGTCCTTGTGCATGAAACACAAAAAGTTAGTATGCAGATTCAGCAATTAATCAGGAAGGCAAATGGAATGTTGGCCTTTATTGCAAAGGGGATGGAGTATAAAAGCAGGGTCCTGTTACAACTGTACAGGGTATTGGTGAGCCCACATCTAGGGCCCAAGTTTTGGATGGAGTTGTTCCAATTTTTTTGGAGCAACTAGTTTAGTTTGGAGTATCTTAGAAATTGCAATTCTCGGCATTTAATTTGCTCCAGTTCTATTGAGTTAGTTCAGTTTCGTTTCAGTTCAGTTTTTTTTTCCAAAAGAGGTTGTGTTCAGCCATTTAGGCCTGTTTTGCAAGTTTGCACTGCTAAAAGTTACTCCAAACGAACTTAGAACGGAGTAAGTGTCCACTTTTGTAAGTTCTGAAAAATCTTACTTAGAGTTAAGTTCAGTGCAGGCACAGCCAGAGATGGGGGGTGGGAAGCATTAAACACAAAAGACTAAGGCGTTAACCATGTCACTTAAAATGGCCTAAAACCTCTTGCGATGATATTTTGCCTTATATCTGCTGAATGAGGACAGTTATTTTTCTTTTTATGAACAAACAAGTGTAGGCTCCCGGCTGAGAGAGACACATCAACACCTAATTGTGTCTAAGTTGGTCCTTTGGAAATCATTGTACCTCATTAATCCAATCTATTACTTGAATAACTCACCTCGGACTAGATTATCTCTCATTTGTAAAAACTAACAGTTTGGCATTAATGTGCCTCTGTCTTGAACTGACTGTTAGAGGAACGGGGTGTAACCCACCCTAACCCACCACTGCTTCCCACACCCCCAACAGCACTCTTCCACCCCCACACCCCACCTCCCAATCCTTCGCTCCGTGTGTCCCTCCTCACTCCTACACCCCCAACACAACTCTTTCCCCTCCCACCCCGCCGCCAACCCAACCCCTCGCAGTCAGCAGCAGGACCGATCTGTGCATCTCAGATACTGTAGGGCAATCAGTCGCTGGCTTCCTCGGTCCACGGACACCCATCCCACTGCAGCAGGAGAGATCTCCAAGCCACACCAGCACGCCCCTTGGTCATCGCTAGGTGCGGGAGACAGGCATAACTGAAGGGGTGAGGGATGTCTATCTTTTGCAGGTGTTCCTAAATGTTGTGTTTGGTATGATAATGGACCATGATTCAGTTTTAATGTTAAGTAATAAACTTTATTGAAATGCTTGCAATGTACTTTACTTTAGTGCAATAATAAATGCATTCTTGTCATGATTCAGTTTCAATGTATAATATATTTCATTGAAATCTTTACAATGTACTTTACTTTAGTGCAATAAAATCATTCTTGATCAAAATCTAATTTGAAATGACTCTTTCCGATCACTTAAAAACTCCAAATACTAATAAAGTTTTAAAGTTACAAAACTTAGTAAACACTTTCAATTTGTGAACAAAATCACTGAAAATCCTTAAGATAACTTTTAACACAGTAAATTTAAACAACTTATTAAATGTGAGAACAATTACACTTTAAGAACACTTAAAAACGCAAAGATCACTTATATACTTGTAAAGTTACAAAGCTTAATAAACAATTTCAATTTGAAAACAGTTACAACAGTGGCATCAACAACTACTACATCAACACCAGCAGGAATGAAAGGCTGTACCCAGCTCTCATCCACATCTCGGTACATGTGCACTACCTTATGGCGGGGTAGGGGAAGAGAGGTGGTCGGGGGGAGAGAGGGGGGGTCCCAGCTTGGGTCTTTACAGAGGCTGATACTGGGATTGCAGTGAGAGTGGCATTTGATTGGTCGGGATGTGTGCGCTTATTGCAGCAGCTAACTGCCTGATGGTCTCTGCCAGCGTTTGCGTTGCTCCTGAGATTCCCGCATTCAGTTCACATGACATAACTGCTATTTGTCTAGACAGTGCTGTTAACTCATCACCAACCCCTCTGATGGTGCCCTCGAGTGAACGGGTAAGGTCATTGCCCTCCACACCCAATGCAATAACCTCAAGTGCATCTGTTGAACGCTGCAACTCAGGAGGACCTATTCGGATTCTCCTTCCTCTCGCCCTGGCTCTGCCTCGTGGCACCCCTCCAATGCGAGGCGAGGACGGGTGGGGCCCTGGGTGTTCCACGCTACTTTCTACCGCCACCACTGGGACCCGCTTCCTCTGATAGTGGGGAGCTGGGTGTTCCAAGCTGCATTCCACCGCCACCACTGGGGCGCACAACCTCGCAAGATATGAAACCATAGAACGTCTTACCAGAACTTACATCACTAAATGTGGATGGGTACGTGAGGAGATGATGGCATGCCGCATCAGAACTTAAAGCACTACGCAAGGATGGGGGGTGGATGAAAGAGTGGAATGTTGGACGAGAACTCACAGTATTGTCTGGGAGAGTGAGGCCCTGCACTATGGACTGATCCATATTACGATCAACATTCTCCCCTGAACACATATCCATGCCCCCCTCCTCCCCCTCGCCGCCTTGGTCTTGATCGCACGTATCTGAATCTTCTTCTGAATCTTCTGGATTGACATCATGTTCTGCAAAATATAACCGAACAGTCAAATGGTTAGCAGCACAGGGGTGGGCAGGATGGGTGACATGGATAGTCTCGCACATAGCAGGCTAGGCAGCAGGTTGATTTGAAGGGTCACGATGCATTTTCAGGTCTTACCCTCTCCCAAGCGTGTGGGCCCAGCTTGTGCATCACTGATTGCTTTTCTCCAGGCACAACTCATCAGGGCAGCGACCCTCTGTTCCAAGAGTGTCAGTTGGTGCAGAGTTGGCGGACCTCCTCCTGTTCGAGTTCTTTCCCTTTTATTATGTGCCACCTCCCTCTGCAAAGATGAAAATTCAACTTTTTTGAGAGGGTCCCTTTCTGCTGGGTGGGACATATACAGCTGGTCACATTTACAATTGCAATTCCATTGAGAAAAGGAAGATTTTACTTCCACTAACGACTTGACCAAGGTCCTGCCATTTCTTTTTACACTGGGCCCCAGATCTCCTGGTAGTCGCCACTCCGCAGTATTCGGCTGCAACTAGGTCCCAGCGTTTCTTGATTTCTTTGGGTGCCACCCTTGTGCGGTCTCTGTTGCTGGTGTTCAGCTCCTGCCATCTCCCCTCAATGACATTAACTAGTGTCTCCACTTCTTCATGCAAGAAGTTCTTCGTTCTCGCTGCACGTTCTCGCATTGCTGTACTGGATTTACACTCAGTGATTTTTAAAAACACACAGTCCTTTCCTTGCATGCACATATGCAGCACTCCTTTGCACTCCAAGAATCACTTAAAGACTTTTCACACCTTCCCTACCTGCACCCAAAAATCGCACAGATCGCTTTAACAGAGTGCCATGTTCTCCCTTTAAATGACCTTGTATGCACCTATGCAGCATCTTTGCAGCACTCCTTTGCACTCCAAGAATCAGTTAAATACTTTTCACTCCTTCCCTACCTGCACGCAAAAGTCCCAGCTCGTTTTGACAGAGTGCCACGTTCTTCCTTTAAATGGCCGATTGCCAAGGTCGAAGACCCATTGCGCATGCACGCACACTGTAACGCGCATACGCAAGGATGCAGACATTTAAAATGATGCTGGGCCCTAGCCCCGCCCCCCTGCTGACTGCGATATGACTTGCTCCACCCCCCCTAAGCCTCCAATGCGCCATGCCAAGGTCTTGGAGGAGCCGAGAATTCCAAGATAAGATTTCGGCGCGCTTTTTCTCGTAAACAGCAGACTTAAGTGATCAATGTGCGCCGTTCTAATTAACATCTGAAACTTGGGCCCCGAGAGCACTGCGTACAGTTTTGGTCTATTTATTTAAGGAGGGATATACTTGCATTGGAGGCAGTTCAGAGAAGATTCTCTAGGGTGATTCCTGAGATGAAGGGTTTGACTTATGAAGAAAGGTTGAGCAGTTTGGACCTATACTCATTGGAATTTAGAAAAATGAGAGGTGATCTTATTTAAACGTATAAGATACTGAGAGGGCTCGAGAAGGTAGATGCAGAGAGGATATTTATCCTCATGGGGGAATCTAGAACTGGGGACATAGTTTCAGAATAAGGCGGCACCCATTTAGAACTGAGATGAGGAGAATTTCTTCTCAGAGGGTCGTAAATCTCTGCCCCAGAGAATTGTGGAGGCTGGATCATTGAATATATTTAAGGTGGCGATAGACAGATTTTTAAGCAATAAGAGAGTGAAGGGTTAAGGGGAGCGGGCAGGGAAGTGGAGCTGAGCCTAAGATCAGTTCAGCCATGATCTTATTAAATGGGGTTCAAGGGGCCAAATGGCCTACTCCTGCTCCTATTTCTTATGTTCTTATGTACTTTAAGAAACACACATCCCAACCCCCAGTTAGTTTAAATCAGAGCATAAACAGAAGTCACCCTGTTGTGGACTACACAATGACTACAGTTGTGCATACAGAAGTATAATTTTGCAGGATGAAAAGTGTCTAAAACACAGATTTACATTACATCTGAGTGTATGCTCTATGTAATCATTTCTACTTACATAATAATTCATACCCATTTGTATGGTGTCTGCTGCACTCAATCCATGTGTATCAAATTCTTGTCTGTGGTACAACCTGAAGACACACCGATGAAAGATTAATGCTTTTACATTGAGGAATGTTAGTGACATTGAAGATTTCCTCTTTTTGAGCAAAATTGTAAACCTAGTTTTTAGCATATTTTTACAATTGCACCAGAAAAGTATATACATGCCTGTAATTTGCGGAAGGAAAGGCGCTCGCTGCTGGCCCAAAATAAAGTGAGAAATTGGCCTTTTTCAACGTTCAATTGATTTCAGTGCTCAGGAATCCCTAGTGTGATGCAGTTGTGATGTCAACAAGCTGTCAAAGTAGCCAATAACTTTGCAGAATACTCACAGACAGGAAACCAGAAAATGTGAAACTGCTTTTATCCGGAATTTTAAAAAATGTTACAGAGTGCAAAATAAAGACTGGGACTCTCACATGGGGATAAGGTAGTTGCTGAAATATCATGAACAAACTTCAAAAAAAATGTTTTTAAAATTTTACATTTTTTAAAATTTTTATCATAATGGAGAGTTTTGAAGCTCTACAAATATAAAAATTAGTTTTTCAAGGCCAGTACATTTGTTTACCAGTCAATATGCTGCTGAAACCACAGCTGTACCTATTCCAATAAGGCTTAACATTTAATGGGATATTTATCAGCGATATTACTGCAGAAAAGCCCACGGTTTCATCAGTTTCACCAATTTCACTGATTACACTGATTGATGGCTATGGGGGAGGGGAGCGAGGGGTGCGTCCACAGCATAGCCAGTGTCGGAGCAGTGAGTAACTGACCGCAATGTCAGGATCACTGCATTTAGATGCGCATGCATTGAATCCTGAAATTGCGGTCAGTCTCAGAGGGGTAATGAACGCTGTTCGTTCACCATCATTGCCCATCGCAAATTCCGGCCCATTGGAAACCTTCACACTCTGTTTACTAAGTTACAAACATGTGATTACCACAAATACAAACTTGCAGTGGTGGAAACATGTGAAGAGAGCCAGATAAGGCCTTGCACAATGCAAGACTTTTGTGGAGGAAGACTCTACAAAGGAATATTCTGCTTATGAGCGTTCTGCTGTGAAGTTGTCACTTTTCCAGACTTTTCATGATGTACATGCTTCATCTTTCTGCTGAGAACAGGATGGAGCCAGATGATGATGATGAAGAGTATCTTCAATTTGTCCTGATAGACAACTGGTAATAAAATGTACCAGCATTCAATGCATGTTAAATTTTTATATTTTGCTCTTTAATGGTTTCAGTGATAAAATTCAGTCAGACTTCTCAAACATAACAATACTTTGCAAAAAACACTCTAACACTGGGCAGCTACTCTAATTGGCAGGATGTGACTAGTTGTGTCCCATATTTGGACTTTCAAAAGGCTATTGACAAGGTGCCACACAAGAGATTAGTGTGCAAAATGAAGGCACATGGTATTGGGGGTAATGTATTGATGTGGATACAGAATTGTTTGGCAGATAGGAAGCAAAGAGTGGGAATAAACGGGTTCTTTTCAGAACGGCAGACAATGACTAGTAGGGTGCTGCAGGGTTCAGTGCTCGGACCCCAGCTATTTACAATATACATTAATGATTTAGACGAAGGAATTGAATGTAATATCTCCAAGTTTGCAGATGACACTAAGCTGGGTGGCAGTGCGAGTTGCGAGGAGGATGCTAAGAGGCTGCAGGGAGACTTGGACAGGTTAGCTGAATGGGCAAATGAATGGCAGATGCAGTATAATGTGGATAAATGTGAGGTTATCCACTTTGGTGGCAAAAACAGGAAGGCAGATTGGTGACAGATTAGTAAAAGGGGAGGTGCAACGAGACCTGGGAGTTATGATACATCAGTCATTGAAGGTAGGCATGCAGGTACAGCAGGCGGTAAAGAAAGCAAATGGCATGCTGGCCTTCATAGCGAAGGGATTTAAGCATAGGAGCAGAGAAGTCTTACTGCAGTTGTACAGGGCCTTGGTGAGACCACACCTTGAGTATTGTGTGCAATTTTGGTCTCCTAATCTGAGGAAGGTCTTGCTTGCTATTGAGGGAGTGCAGCGAACGTTCACCAGACTGATTCCTGGGATGGCAGGGCTGACATATGAGGAAAGACTGGATCGGCTAGGCTTATACTCACTGGAATTTAGAAGAATGAGAGGGGATCTCATAAAAACGTATAAAATTCTGACTGGACTGGACAGGTTAGATGCAGGAAGAATGTTCCCGATGTTGGGGAAGTCCAGAACCACGGGTCACAATCTAAAGATAAGGGGTAAGCTATATTGGACCGAGATGAGGAGAAACTTTTTCACCCAGAGAGTTGTGAACCTGTGGAATTCTCTGCCACAGAAAGTTGTTGAGTCCAGTTCGTTGGACATATTCAAAAGGGAGTTAGATGTGGCCCATACAGCTAAAGGGATCAGGGGGTATG
The DNA here is from genome assembly GCF_044704955.1 of Pristiophorus japonicus. Classification (NCBI taxonomy): domain Eukaryota; kingdom Metazoa; phylum Chordata; class Chondrichthyes; family Pristiophoridae; genus Pristiophorus; species Pristiophorus japonicus. The sequence goes on along the minus strand of NC_091977.1, from coordinate 363,146,310 downwards.
GAGAGAAGGCAGGGATGGGGTACTGAGGTTGCATGATCAGCCATGATCATATTGAATGGCGGTGCAGGCTTGAAGGGCCGAATGGCCTGCTCCTGCACCTATTTTCTATGTTTCTATGTTTCTATGCAAGGATCTGTGTGGGGCCTCAACTATTCACAGTATTTAGTAACAACTTAGATGATGGGATAGCAAATCAAATAACCAAATTTTCCGATGACACAAATATAGGTGACATTGTAAACAGTGTAGATGGAAGCATAAAATTACAAAGCGATATTAATAGATTAAGCGAATGGGCAAAACTGTGGCAAATAGATTTCAATGTAGGCAAGTGTGAGGTCATCCACTTTGGGCCCAGAAAGTATAGTTTCTAAATGGTGAAAAGCTAAAAACAGATTTGGGGGTCCAGGTTCATAAATCATTAAAATATCATGAACAGGGACAAAAGTTAATCAAATGTCCTCATTGAATGCTGGCCTTTATATCCAGAGGACTAGAATACAAGGGGGTAGAAGTCATGCTTCAGCTATACAAAGCCCTGATTTGACTGTACCTGGAGTACTGAGAGCCGTTCTGGACAGCACACTTTAGAAAGAATATATTGGCTTTAGAGGGAGTGCAGTGTAGGTTTACCAGAATGATACCTGGACTCGAAGGCTTAAATTAAAAGAAGAAATTACACAAACTAAGGTTGTATTCCTTGGAAGTTAGAAGGCTAAGGGTTGATTTGATCAAAGTTTTCAAGAAATTAAAGGGAACAGATAAGATAGAAAGAGAGAAACTATTTCCACTGGTCGGTGATTCTTGGACTAAGGGGCATAACCTAAAAATTAGAGCCAGACTATTCAGGAGTGAAATTAGGAAATCAGTCTACTCACATTGGGCTCACCGTTGGTATTCGCACCGTTTTTTTGGTGTGCAGTTTTTTTTGCCGTATTTATTTTTTTCCAAGTTTCCCCTTGCGATCTGCACCGGCGTAACTGACTTAGTTACACTTTTTATAGGCCAGTTTTTTTTTAAGTCATGAGGGGCGTTCCCTCATGTCTGTGCCGGTTTTTTCAATTGTTCGCAGTTTGGCCAACATTTTTTTCTCTAAGGTTGGCATATCTGGCTGCTCCCAAAAAACCTGGTGAGTTAAGAAAACCAGCGCACATTCACAAATCTGCGCTGAAAGATGTCACTGTTTTTAAATCAAAGATTTTGGAGGAAGTCAAGAACACTGTTAAAAACAATAAAAGTGTTGAACTTTTTTTTAACCTGTCAACGTAGAAGTGTAAATTTGTTGGATTTCAGAAGTTTTCTCATTTTTTTTACTCACTCACACGCCACCACTGAACGTCTTGAAGCAGGGCTGGAGGGTCATAGCTTTGGCCGGCAGAATCGGTCTTGTACGCGGACACAAGGGCTCGGGTTCAGCTACAAAACACGCCGTGGGGGTGGGGAGAGGGGGAGGAGAGAGAGAGAGAGAGAGTGAGGTGCCGATTGGAAGGCTTGGAGCCTGGGGAGGGAGAAGGAGAAAGAGAAGTCACAAGACTCCAATTAGTAAAGGCTGGGGGGGAGCTGGGCAAGGAGAGGAGAGAGAGAGAAAGAGAGAGGTGCCGATCGGAAGGCTTGGAGCCCGGGGATGGGGAGTGAGAGAGAGAAGAAGACTTAAGGCGGGCGGAGGGGGGAGGGGGCGAGAGGAGAAGTCACAAGACCTTTGGGTGTGGTCCATCCATACAGACTTGGAGAGATACAATTGCGAACCTATGCTGTCTGCTTTCCTGCTGTTCTGAGCTTCTTTCAAAGGTTAAATTTAAGTATGGAGGCAATACTGACAACACCACACCTTGTGCAAGCCTTCTGCATTATGGTGCTACATAGGAGACAATTGATTCGACTTCAGCGCATCAGGAACATCAGAGCCCGTAGGGTGCTGGTCAGGAGGCCTTACCCACCTCGGGTATATCGAGATAGGCATTCATACCTCCACCTGAACGATGCAGACTGTGTCAGAAGGCTGCATTTCTGCAAATAAGTTGTAAGTGTGATCTGTGAGTTGGTCAAAGCAGACCTGCAACCTAGAAGCATCAGGAGGACTGCTTTGTCAGTTGAAGTGAAGGTTACAGCTGCATTTTCATTCTATGCCTCCGGATCATTTCAAGCTACAACTGGCGATGTATGCGCCATCTCTCAACATGCAGCACATGTCTCCAGTCCCCAGATGACTGCTACACTGTATGTGCAGAGGAACGACGTCATAAAGTTTCACATTTCCACCCAAGCAATCCATGACAGGGCTGTGGGCTTCTCCAGGATTGCTGGCTTCGCAAAGGTACAGGGCTGCATTGATTGTACCCACATCGCCTTGCGAGCACTTTTGAAGGATTCCGAGATGTACAGGAACAGAAAAGGCTTCCACTCCATTAATATGCAGCTCGTGTGTGACGACATGCATCATATCATGTCAGTCGATGCAAGATACCCTGGGAGCACCCATGATGCGTTCATCCTACATGACAGCGTTATATCTGCCATGTTTCAGCAGCAATAACCAGAAGGGCAGAGCTGGCTACAGGGAGATAAAGGGTACGGCCTCGCCACCTGGCTCATGATGTCCCTATGTATAAACCAACTGGAAGCTGACCGTGAATATAACATGTCGCACATTGCGACGCGCAGCATCATTGAGAGGACCATTGGCGTATTGAAATAACGTTTCCAATGTTTGGACCATTCCGGAGGCTATGCGCTGTACTCCCCTGAGATTGTCGGTCAGTTCACTGTTGTGTGCTGCATAACTTAGCCAACATGAGGCAGCAGCACCTGGTAGTGGAAAACCCACCTGCGGTGAGAGTGGCTGATGATAATGATGTGGAAGATGCAGGTGCTGAGCAGGAGGAGCAGGAGGAGGATGACGATGAGGATGAGGAAGCCATGCAAATGCCTGAGGCCGGAGCACAACGGCGGAGGAAAACGGGCTATTGTGCTCCTTTAACGATTGCTTGAGCCTTGCGCCAGGTGTTAGGCAGTAAGTAGGAGAGCCCAGTCGGCACATTGGAGGGCCTGGCTTTGGGCTCTTCAGAGGCTGGTGTGGGGATTGGAGTGGGGGTGACAGTTGATTCTGTCAATGGGTGCGGGATCTGGGCGTTTTCCCTTATTGCAGCAGCTATCCCCAACATGCCGTCCCTCATGCGCCCTGACAATGTCTCAACGACCTGCAACATTTCCCTCCTCATGTTGAGCAAAACTGTCTGAACAATATGCAACATTCCCTCTCTCATCGTCAGTGACGTGGTTTGCACTACCTCTGACATTCCCTCCCTGATGGGCACTATTCCCTCATTGATGGTCGCGGACATCATTCCCATTTCTCGTGTGACTGCTGTTATTTCTCCCAACTGTCCTGATGGCTTCCACAAGTGATCGGGTAATGTCAATGCTCTCCGTACTCAATGACATCATCTGAACCACATCTGTTAGATCCTGCGCGGTCGAGCTCTCCCTCCCCTCCTCCCCACAGGTGTGGCTCGCACCCCAACACTGGGACCTACAGCCTGGAACGGTGGGGCCATGAGTGTGCCTCGCTGCACTACATCACTGGGACCTGCAACCTCGGAAGGTGTGAAACCATGGAATGTCCCACCAACACTCAAACCACTAGTCACGGAAGGGGCTGTCCCCTCCATGAGCGGCACCACCACCAAAGTCAGTACAACAGTGGGAGCTTCATCCAGTTCCATTTCCTCCCCCTCACACTCATGGATGGATTGGAAGATGTTCTTCTCTTCAGGCTCGTCCACGTCTGAATCTTCTTCTGATTCATCAGGGTTGACCTCAAGTTCTGCAAAATATAACAGGTATAACAGGTCAATTGGTTAACAGCAGAGGAGGGGAAGGGTGGGTGGCATGAGTAAGCTCACACATCGCAGGCCAAGCAGCAGGCTGATTTGAAGGACCACGATGAATTTGCAGGACTTAACCTATCTCAGCTTGTTTTTTTTTTGCTTTTTGCTTTTTTCCAGGCAGGACCCATCAAAGCAGCGACCCTCTCTTCCAAAGGTGTCAGTGGGTGCAGATTTGCCGGACCTCCTCCTGTTCGAGTTCTTTCCCTTTTATTATGTGCCACCTCCCTCTGCAAAGATGAAAATTCAACTTTTTAGAGAGGGTGTCTTTCTGCTGGGTGGGACATATACAGCTGGTCACATTCACAATTGCAATTGCTATTCCATTGAATAAATAAAAATATTCCTTACACCATGCGCAGCATGTACATCAGAAGATATTGTGGGATGAGGGAGAAGCAGGATGTGAGAAGAAGGATAATGTATGAAGATACCGTCATCTTGTATTCTTTCAACTCGCTGCTGTCCGAGAACTCAGCCATGCCCCTGGCAAGAATCGCCCACACTGTCTGCACCAAGGGGATGAATTGAAGCTAGGAGTATGAGGTGTGCCTCGTGTTTGGTAAAGATTGTTGGTAGGGGATGTGGAGGTCGTGTGTTGAGCAGTGTGTGAGGCTAGTGGTGCAGTTAGTAAGAGACAGCTTTTGAAGATGCATTCACTGACCTTGACCACTTGTCTGAGGACATGAAACTTCTTTGGCTGTTTTCCTTTGGTTGGTACTCCATTGGCTGTAAAGCGCTTTGAGACATCCGGTGGTCATGAAAGGCGCTATATAAATCCAAGTCTTTCTTTCTTTCTTCTTTCTTTCTTTGGGCACTGGAGCCAGGTCCTTGGGCCGATATTGCTGGTGGTCTGGTTTTTTCTTACTGGAAGGCCTCCTGGTCCCCTGTGGGTGGAAGACCTCTCTTCCATGATTGACCCCTTGCACAAAGCTGGAGTGCTTCAAGCTCGACCCTGGGTGACCTTTCCCTGGCGTGTGGAGCCACTTCTGTTAGTGCTGAAGCACTTTTACCATTTTGCTACATGCAGAAGGAAGTTCCGCTTTAAGAGTGGAAGACTGCCTAGTTTGGACTGATTTTTTTAAATGTTTTTTTGTTTCAAAAGGCAGTTGAGCTTTAGGGGCTAGAGACTTCCTATTTTTCAATGATTATTAATTTATTTTAGAAGGCAGTTCACCTTTAAGTGTTCGAGACTGCTTTCTAAAATGACAGCCTTGCTTTAAGAGAATGCAGCTTCACTCCAAGGACACTATAACAACGTGATATTGGGCCACCTGCTGAGCGCACAGCCAAAAGCAGCTGTTCACTGCTGGGCTGTGTGCTAAAATCATTAAAATCAGCAGGCAGCACCAAAAAAACTTGTTGCCTGCGATTTTTAAATAGAAGCGAGCAGATCTCGCCATACTGTGCCACTGCCCGTTTTTGGGCCTTATCGAATTTCTAGGCCTGAGTTTCCTTTTTCATCCATTGTCTTTATAATACTCTTCATTCTATTTTTACTTTTCAAATATTCTGTAACCAGTGGTGCATAATCCATTTTGACGGCTCTCTTGATCACTACTGATATATGCTGTCACATTGTTAACAAGGACATAAGAATTGAGCCAATTGAATGTACCAGATGTCAATTGTCAAAGGAAATTGATAATATATGAAAATACATGAATTTTCACTGTACCATTATTAAGTCGGCATCAATATTGATTTGTCTAAGGAATAAAAACATTGCCTTTTGTTACAAACAGTCCGAAAAATCATTATTACAAATTTTCGATGAAATATTTTCATAGGTATGACACCACTAAACATTTGTGTCATTGAATCTTGAAACAAGTGTCAGCATCCAAGGCAAGCACTTCATTCAAAAGATATATTTAATGTCAAACAAATGTTCAACATTCTTTTTTCAAGTTTTTTTGTTTTATTTTATGATTTTCTGTGCCGAACTCTCCTTTCCTGAAAGGATTAACTGTATAGTTCCATATGTAGCAGCATTGTTCTGGTATCTTGTTTAAACTTTCCTTCTCATATGAGCTTGGTCTGCAAGTATTGATGGGCCATTAGATTTTGGGGAGGGTTTGAGGTTTATTATTATAGCTAAACCCAATTCTGTCCTCAGTTGTCCACATAGCTCTAGCAGTGATTACTGGATAGGTATCAGGGGTGAAAACCCTAGCTGATTCTCCCCTCTCTCGCCTCACAATTCTGAGGTAATTTGTGGTGCTCATACAGGTGCAGCGTCCAGAATCCGGAACCCTCGTGACCAAGGCCGTTCCGGATTCCGCGCTTTTCCCGACTTTGGATCGTCTTTCTGACGCCACGAATCCAGTAACACCCAAGCCCAGGTTCGGGTATTTCTGGATTTTGAAACATCAGAAAGTGGTGGGGAGCGGGGGGGGGGCGGGGGGAGTTGTCCCTGCCGAGTAGCTGTTCGGGCCACCGGTCCTGTTGATGAGGTCGTCGGGCAGGGCTCTGCCGCCAAGCAGGTGTTCGGGCGAGCCCTGCTGAGGAGGAGGTGTTCGGTTCTGGAACTCTGGATTTTCAACGCTGCACCTGTAATAGCAACCAAGCTGAGATTGACCATCTCACCATAGGCTACAAATTAAGCCTGAGATTTTCTTTATTTAGTTATTTAGTTAATGGTTAACATTCTTATTATAAATGTGTTTTTCTTATGCAAAAGCATTATAAGAAAACATTATATACCCATAAAATGTGCATTTAAATAGGGTCTTTCACAACCTCAGGATGTCCTATACCACATATACCCATAAATATTTTTATTTTTAAATACTTTTAACTGACATGGTCTAAACTTTGAAATTATTTACAGGAAAATATTACTTTTTCTATTCTACAACTTATCGCCAACACTGTGTTGTTGGAAATACAAAAAAACTCAGTTACTGGACAATCCTCTAGATGGATCCATACACCACATATTTTCTAGTGTTTTCATTTTCTTTAAGAAAAGAAAGCTTATGGGATACCTTGATGGGAATCAATGAGCCAAGTTTTGAACTGTTGGGCATACTAAAGGTATTATTCTACAGATATTGGCCTCAGACTGTGCAATGTACAGTTCGTAAATCCCAGTTATATCAGCAGCTGCACTTCATACTGAACTCAGCAACAAATTGGTTCTGCACAGAAAACTCCACTGCTGGGTGTCTCATTTTTAACATTATAGAAGCACAAATACAAGTGTCGGTTCAACCTTAACATTAAAATTATTCTACACTAAATTTGCTGGAGAAACTGTATGGGCACTTTTAAAGTGTGGCTTTACATCGGGCTAAAGCTGTGCTGCACTCGTCCAAAGGTCAAGCCGTTTAAGACTACCGACTAGAGATGCTCTCACAACACTGAATTTCAGAGCACTCAGAAGTTAGGTAGCCAGACTTGCAACTTGCACTGCCACTCTAATATTGCTGTGTATTCAAAAGTGCATTCCGCAAAATGAAAGCAATGTTAGGCTAATTTCCGTGTGAAGGACAAGAAAATGATATTTCACATATTTCGCATAAATTTAGCATTCAATGAAAAAATATTAAATTATCACACAATCAATTAGACATCCAAACAAGCATGCAATGAAGCCTTTGACCCTCATAAGCCATCGAGCCCAAAATTCATCGACATACAACCCACTACCGCCCACTAACACCTGCTAAGCACTGAAAAATACAAGTTTCTTAAAAAAACAGGTACATACCACCGACATACCGCTCGGCGGAAGATTCGTCATTGACATACTGCCGAGCGGTATGCACACTGTCCGCCATGTAGAACCGCCCGCATACCGCCCAAAAAGTGCAAGTTTGATGACAGACTGCTGACATACCACAAAGATGCATACCATCCTGGAGAAGGTGGTTTTACTCAATCTTAAGTGGGCGGGAATAGGCGGTAGGGCTCGGTGCCACCATTTTGAAATCGGGAACAGCCAGCAAAAGCAGCACCTCAGTATCAAGAGGTGAACAGTGACTTTACAGTGCGATTTACAGTGAAAAAGGTGTTTATATTGGTACTGAGTACATTATTAAGATAGAAGGCACTTGAGATAATAATTTTTTCATTGCAAAATCATTTGAGTTTATCTTAGGATATTTGAGGAGATTCTGGAGATTTAAAAAGAATGGGGCCTGTACTATCTCAGCCTGTATTGCGGACTACTTGTCTAATGCAGGATCTAGATGGGAGAAGATTTTTTGAGCAGAGTTATCAGGATATTGGAGGAGGTTACTGACTGATGAGGAGGAGGCCTTACCCCCAAAGGATTTTCAGAGAAAAGCGCTCATACTTGGACCTGACCGATCGACAGTGCATTCGAAGGCTGCGCTTCCGAAAAGAGGTGATCAATGAGATTTGCCAGCTCATTAAGGCATACCTGCAGCCCACTACCACCAACATTACTGCACTCTGTCGCGATGAAGGTGACTGCAGCAATTTCCCTTTATGCATGTGGCTCTTTTCAGTCATCAGCTGGTGACATATGCTTCATTTCTCAGCACGCTACTCATCGCTGCATTCGACAGATATTCGGAGCACTGTATGCATGCCAGATGGAATTTATAAACTTCCCAATGACCAGGGAGGCACAGAATGAGAGGGCTTTGTGTTTTGCACACATTGCTGGCTTCCCCAAGGTGCAGAATGTTGTTGACTGTACCCATATTGCCTTGCAAGCACCATTACAGGAGGCGGAGGTGTACCAAAACCATAAGGCATTCTACTCCCTCAATGTGCAGCTCATCTGCGACCATACAGAGCACACTAATGGCAGTGAATGCCTACTTTCCAGGGAGCATCCATGATGTCCACATCTTGCACTATGTCTGACCTGTTGAAGTCTGAGACACAAGGTAAATGCTGGATGCTGGAGGACAAAGGTTATAGCCTTGCTACCTGGCTTTTGACCCTCCCTGCGGAATCCTCAGACAGAAGTCGAGCAACAATATAATAAGAGCCATATAGCCACATGTAAAATTATCAAAAAGATAATTGGAGTGCTGTAGCAGTGCTTTTAATGCTTGGACCACTCGGGAGGCAGGCTGCAATACTACCCTGAGCAGGTTGCTCAGTTCACAGTGGTGTGATGCATGTTGCATAATTTAGCAATCATGCGGGGACAGGAATTGCCACAGGGGACTGCGGGACCACCTGGGGAGAGGGTGCAGGAGACGGAGGAGGAAGAAGAGGAAAATGAGGGGGAGCTTCCAGATGAACCCATGGCACCCGGAGCGTATGCCACGCAAAATTGTTACGTTAGCAGCTCATAAATGAATGCTTTGCTTGAATGCAGAGAGCTGCGTTTCATCTTTTCCTGCAGTGTGTAGGACCTTGATGACTGTTACCCCAAAATTTTGGCACTGTACATGAATGCTTAAATTCAATTGAAACATTTATGTAAAAATGTAAAAAATATAGAACAATTGTAAAACTGTGTAAAACTTATATCTTTGAAAAACTGTAACAACTTTAACAACTATAAATAAACTTTTAAAAATCAAACTTCAATTATTTTAAATTAACAATGAACAATTGACTCATCAACAAAGCACCCTTTAGTGTCCTTGACCTTGACCATGTACTCCCCCACCCTTCGGACTATTCCCCCCTTTCTTACTCCTGCCCTTCCCTTTCCCACTGTCCCTGAGCCCGGACCTCCCCATGGTGTTACCAAGCTGACGTGCGGCAGTACACCCCGAGTGCTGTTGCTGCCGTTGGGGGTGAGACATTGTAGGCATAATGCACGGGGCCTCAGGAGAAGCTCATGATCCAGAAGGCACAGCTTCCGGGCTGGAAGCTGCAGGCAGCTCCCTCCCCTCAGGTGCTGTCGACCCGACTACTATGGCATGGGGGGATTCCGCGCCATATCCCGATCCCGTCAATTGCCGCATGGTATCGACGGAGTCGGCAGTTCACTCCATCGCGGTGATCAGACGCGACATATCGTCCGACTGTTGTTCTGATAGCGCCGCTATGTTTTCAGCTATCGTAGCCATGGCCTTGAGCAGCGATATCGATGTTGGCCTGTGACAGACGCACCATGTCCTGGTACACACCTATCTGTCTTGCAGCAATGGACCTTTTCTGCACCAACCTCCGTCGCTGTGGCAGAAGCGCTGCAACACTGGGGGTGCATTGCTGTGCACCACTTGGTCCCACAGAATCAGAGGAGGCATGAGGGGATCCCCTGAATATACAGTCGGTGGTGGAGGATGTTCCAGCTGGCCCACATGGAACTGTTATATACTCCTCCGTCACCCACCTCCATCTCCACTGGCTCCAGGATGAGTTGCTCTTCCTCTTCCTCTTCCTCATCTCTGCAGGGGTGAAGTCAGGCGAGGGCTGGGTGACGCCAGAGGTGGAGCCAGTGGATGTGTCGTCTGGTCTCTCTGCGGAGGTCTGGTCTGAATTGTCTGAGTCTGGAAGTACAAAACAACATTTAAAAAGGCTTGGCACCAGTGGAGGGGTCAAGGTTAAATGAGTCCATAATACAGTGACGTAGCGCAGTCTTACTTAAATGTCCACCACTGCTGCATTACTGCATTACATATCGCAGACAGACAATACATATATACATATACATATGTATTGCGTTACATGCCCCCAACCTTCCAGTACATCACATGAGCCCAACATTACAGTGCAATAAATTACATTACATTAGGCCAACATTACAGTTACATCACATGACATTACAGGACCGCAACACAGACCGGGGATTGTATTGAACTGACCATCCTGTGTGGGTGGGTCAGTTCCAATGCCGGTGGTAGCATGGTTGCTATCCCCGACCAGCGACAGGGCACTGATCTCAATTTCCGTTAAGGGTCCTCTCCCCATTCGCCACTGATCCTCTGCTATTGCAGATGTTTTCTTCTGCAGAAAGTAAAGAATCTGAATGTAAAAATCTTCAATCCATTTAACATCATGCACACACAAGTTCACACACACACAAACACACACACACACACACACACACACACACACACACAAACAAACACACACATCAAAACACTGCGTTGATCCTCTTGTCATTACCTGAAAGCACAAATACATCGCCGTAACCTTGGGGTAAATAATATCATCCGTGTGACACTGAACCTACATTTACATGGTACATGGCACATGGGGGGGGGGGTGCATAAATGAAATCATTACTTACTCTTGCTACCCTCATCAGTCATTCCACCTCTTATGACACCCTTTTTCCAGTGCGTACCATTGTACTTGTGTTGGAGACAGCCTCCCCAATCTCATCCCATATTTTGTTGTACAGCTTTGGGGGGAGCTTTCCACGACCACTCTTCATTTAGTCGGAGTTCCAACAGGGCAGGTAGCTCCGTTTCATCGAAGGCAGGCGCTCTCAACCTCCTATCCTTCTCGATATTCACGCACTTAGACTTCTTTTTAAGCATTTCCATTATATTTATATTTATTATGTTTTTTTATTTATAAAATATGTATTATTATTATTGATATTGTATTATTATTGTTATTAATATTATTTGACTGTGGAATCTCTGATGAAAACAACCAACCCTCGAATACTTTGCTGCTCCTCCTCACTCTCTAGGCATGTGCAGGTGACCCCTGACCCCCAAAATAGTGGGGGGAAAGCATCTGTAAAAAACCGTCAAAAGAAAATTTGCGCAGTGCACCGTCCATTGAGAAGAAAGTCGGCCTTGATCGACTACAATGCTGAATACTGCTTGCTGCACACTGCTCGCATACCGGCAAAAACATTTTGACAAAACTAGTGGTCTTCGGTCTCGGTGGTATTCCATCAGTTTTAAACCCACGCATTGCCGGAATACTGCCGAGAAATGGGCAGACCTTATATCTTGATGAATTTCGGGCCCATCATGCTGCTACCAGAACTGATCCTAAATTGGAATCTGTGCACCATTTCATAGAGCAATAGGATGCCATACCCATAAGGTCCCTCTTATTTGGACTGGCATCAAACCAATACAAGCAGCAGTAGGGATGCCTGAGAAAAGCTGGCAACACAGTTGGAAACAATCTTCAAGAATGAAAGAACGTGGCAAGGGTTCACAAAAAAATGTTCAGCGATATGAGCAAACTATCTGGAAGATGGTATGCAACAACCAAGTCAGGAGAGGCATCAAAGGAGGATCGCACCCCAGAGACCTGAGCACAAAATCTAGGCTGACACTCTAATGCAATGCTGCACTGTGTCAGATGAGACATTAAACCGAGGCCTCATCTGCTGTCACAGTGGATGTAAAAGATCCCATGGCACTATTTCGAAGAAGAGCAAGAGAATTTTCCCGGTTTCCTGGTCATTATTGATCCTTCAACTAATATCACAAAATGAATGATCTGGCCACTAATCTTATCAGTGTTTGTGAGACCGTACTGTGTACAAACTGACTGCTGTGTTTCCTACATTACAACAGTGACAGCACCAGAAAAGTATTTCATGGGTTGTAAAGCACTTTGGGACATCCAGAGACTGTGAAAGGTGCTGTACAATTGTAAGTTCTATCTCTCGATCTAATTGCAGTCTTTATCAGTATTCTGTCAACCTAAACTTCAAAATTGCTGAGAGAGTTAATCCTACTTCAAATTTTGCAACAGTTTAAATATCAATGGCGCCGATATTTACTAGAGCGGATTGTGTGAGCGAGGTTTGGCTGCGGAAGTCAAGGTTTCCCCACACGCTGCACATTTTTAAGGTGTGCATCTTTTTTTCCAAGCAGGTTCTTTGCTCAGAAGCCAGCCTTATTGATCGGCTTGGCAGTGGGAAATGTTCTGGAGGAGGCCGCAGGCCAAGAGGAGGTAAGGCGCAGGCAGCTCGGTTAGTGGTAGCATGGGTGGGGGGGAGGCGGGGGTCCGGATTTTGGAGGGCTGGTTGCCGATCCCAGGGGAGGTCCGATCGCGAGGGAGGTCCGATCGCGGGATGAGCGTGGGGGGGTGGTCACCGATCCCGGAGGTGGGGGGGGTGCGGGGGGGATTCAACATCTGATCACAGGGGTGTCCGATCACTGGGGGGAGGGGGGGTCTTTGGATGTCGGGGGTATGGTCCAATGGTGGGCTGGTAAGCAGGCAAGCATGGGGGACTGGGAGGAAGCAATCCTGCTCCCCCTCACCCAAAAACAGTGCTGTAAAGGCAGTCACCTTTTCAGCAAGGCAATGCTTGCCTTCCATTAGCTGTCGCTTTTCCCAAGGCCTGGGAAACCTGACCAGCCAGGGTTAAACCTCATTATAATATTTAAATACTCAACTGTCCAGTTGGGAGCGGGTTGGTTGCCTGCACTTCTGTGCTGCCTCCATTCAATTCAGAAGTTGGAGGCAGGTTGGGGTCGAGTTTGAGATTGAAAACATTTTAACATCCCACCCGACTGAAACCCACCCATTTTTGGGGGGGTTAAAGTTACTGCCAATGTCTCCCATCACCTTAAGCACAGGTCATTCATAATTTGATCACACGCTCCTGTGGCAGTGATGCAGTATAGTGCATGTGCCTGAAACTCCAATCTTATATTTGCTAAAGCTCAATTTATGCAATGCCTTGTTTGTGATGAAATCTGTTACTGTGTTCCTGTGCAAAGTCAGAAATATTGCTACAATAACTACAACTAGCGCAAAAGAATTTCAAGCGCAAATTACAACCAGCGCAAATGAGAAACAATAAAAACATTGTGCGAAAGCACACAAAACTGGCCCCGATCAAATTGGGTCACAAGAACACTAATAGGCATGTTTTAAAAGCTTTTAATTTAATGAAAAACTGACTACTGTACACCTATGAAATGAGCAAATAGTTCTACAGAGTCTTTTTAAAGTCATTTTCAGTTATTTAAAACCGGGTTACTCACTGGTGGCAGAATGACACTATAATTAAAAATACATATTTCTTTTGATAAACCCATTCTTAAGTGTATTGATCTAACTGCACCAGGTTACCACTCTTAGAATATTTTAAATCATCCTTTTTTAATTATATTTTAAAATGCTGCCTGATTGTGCTGGTTCATGGTAGATTTTACGCTTGATGAATTGCAATTGAGTTTCAGTGGAAATTTGAAAAAACAACACTTTTCAAATCTAACGCAAATTTGAGTGCAATTTGCATCTGGATCGCCAATTGCACCCAAAGCGGAAACTCATGGGGCTAGAAATTTGGTGCATTTGTGACTCCTGTTAGTACCCCCGGGGGGGGGCACTAATTGGGCATAGATGCCTTACCGTCCAGGCGCAGCGCTGGCAACAACTCCCGTCATATTGAGAAGGGATTTAGTGGCGGCACTATGGCGCTGTGTCCGATCTCCTGCGCACGGCCAAAAATTCATTTTTGTACCCTGCAGCAGCGCCGAGCGAAAGCACCAACAGCTGCAGGAGGTGTGGATCAGGCGGCCGACCGCTACTGGAGTGAAAATTAAAGGCAAGGTGGCCGACAGAATTTTTAAAATTACCTTGGTTTTTCTACTGCTGTTTCGTTTTCTTGAGTGCCAGGCTGATCTTCTGGCATCCCCGCTCCTTAATAGTCCAGGTAGATGCCTTTTCTCCTTGCAGAGTGTGTATGTGGGTGATAATTAATTTCACCCCATTGCATGATAGCTGCAGTAGTTTCCATTAAAAGATCCCAACATAATGGAGATGAAGAGAGACATACATTGGAAATCTCCTTATCATGATAAATAGCAGAGTTCACATCGTACTTTATGAACATTACTCCAAGTATTTCAAACTAAAAAGCTGTTTCATCTTTCTTGCAGAGTCAGAGCGATTCTTTGGGTACTGCAAAAGTAAAGAACTTGCACGTATATAGCGCCCCTCACTAAAATACATTCAGTGTTCCAGGGAATGGCTAATTTCACCTTAGCGTCGGGTTGGGTTCGGGGGACCATGTAATGGCTCACTATCTCGAACATTCCATCAATGCGCTCTGCAGTCTGTTTTTAACTTAAGTATTCCAATTGAGTTAGTCATGCGGGCTTCCCAACCAATTAACTGCAGTGGGCCTGATGATGTCACGGATGACTTGAATACAGTTCAGCTATTTAAAGAGGCAGTAGACAGATGAGAATTGAAGGTTGTTGGACATGGTCCAGAGGTTTGTCTGAGAGTTAGCTGGTGCTGTGAGATAGATAAATTAGTTTGACTGTGAAGGCTTAACCATTTCGAGGCAAAGATGCAGGCTCACCGCCAAAAGGCTCCATCCAGGTTTAGTGATTCCACTTTGGAAATCCTGCTCCACGGAGTGAGAGACTGCAAGGAGATCCTCTTCCCTGGTGATGGGCGGAAGAGGCTAGCAGCTGAAACAAACAAAGAATGGCTGAAGATTGTTGAGGAAGTGAGAAGCAGGACTGTTGTCAGCCGCTCCTAGATCCAATGAAAGAAGCGATTTAATGACCTCATGAGGTCAGGAAAGGTGAGTACAATGCCACATTCAACTACATTCTGATGTGTGTGTCATACCAACCACATCACTCTGCCTTCCCAAGCCTACTCCTACACATCACTCCTCACACCAACCTACCTCCAGGTGTACCCATCCCTCACTGCCTATGCACCTACTCACATCCACATCTGACTATCCACCATTGACACTCACCCTCATCCTAATGCAATCATATAATGACAAATTAACACGAAAGAAGGAGGCCATTTTGCAGTGTCACGCCATTCCTTCATAGTCACCCTCTATAGATATAGCCCATCCATTCATTACACTCATTCCATCACTCTCACTCAACGTTCTCTTGCTTCTCTCCTTGCAGGAAAAGAGAGCACAGAACCACAGGGAGAGAATGAGAAACGAATGTGGAACTCCAATTAACACTGCATTGATGCCATCAGTGGCAGAGGCGCATGACATAAGCCAAGCTTCAGAGCTGCTAGTGGTGGGAGATGGAGAGAGGGGAACTACCCAGCAATCTAGCAACAGAATTAAATATCATACATCTATGTGGCATACAGTAGTCACTCAAGGTGACATGTCAGCAGCCAGTGAAATATGATGATGTGCATAATGGTAACTTACAACATTCTTATCATAGTTCTAATTCATGTCTTTACTTTCCCACAAGTCTATCAAGTGCCCCCTGGCACTAACCAGCCAGAAGAGGAAGACTACTCCTCAGAGGAAGTTCCAGCCTCTGAGGGTGCACCGTTGATGTGGTGCATTTGGACTTTCAGAAGGCTTTCGACAAGGTCCCACACAAGAGATTAATGTGCAAAGTTAAAGCACATGGGATTGGCGGTAGTGTGCTGACGTGGATTGAGAACTGGTTGGCAGACAGGAAGCAAAGAGTAGGAGTAAATGAGTACTTTTCAGAATGGCAGGCAGTGACTAGTGGGGTACCGCAAGGTTCTGTGCTGGGGCCCCAGCTGTTTACATTGTACATTAATGATTTAGACGAGGGGATTAAATGTAGTATCACCAAATTTGCGGATGACACTAAGTTGGGTGGCAGTGTGAGCTGCGAGGAGAATGCTATGAGGCTGCAGAGTGACTTGGATAGGTTAGGTGAGTGGGCAAATGCATGGCAGATGAAGTATAATGTGGATAAATGTGAGGTTATCCACTTTGGTGGTAAAAACAGAGAAACAGACTATTATCTGAATGGTGACAGATTAGGAAAAGGGGAGGTGCAACGAGACCTGGGTGTCATGGCACATCAGTCATTGAAGGTTGGCATGCAGGCACAGCAGGCGGTTAAGAAAGCAAATGGCATGTTGGCCTTCATAGCGAGGGGATTTGAGTACAGGGGCAGGGAAGTGTTACTACAGTTATACAGTGCCTTGGTGAGGCCACACCTGGAGTATTGTGTACAGTTTTGGTCTCCTAACTTGAGGAAGGACATTCTTGCTATTGAGGGAGTGCAGCGAAGGTTCACCAGACTGATTTCCAGGATGGCGGGACTAACATATCAAGAAAGACTGGATCAACTGGGCTTGTATTCAATGGTGTTCAGAAGAATGAGAGGGGATTTCATAGACAGGTTTAGACAGGTTAGATGCAGGAAGAATGTTCCCAATGTTGGGGAAGTCCAGAACCAGGGGTCACAGTCTAAGGATAAGGGGTAAGCCGTTTAGGACCAAGATGAGGAGAAACTTCTTCACCCAGAGAGTGGTGAACCTATGGAATTCTCTACCACAGAAAGTTGTTGAGGCCAATTCACTAAATATATTCGGAGTTAGATGTAGTCCTTACTACTAGAGGATCAAGGGGTATGGCGAGAAAGCAGGAATGGGGTACTGAAGTTGCATGTTCAGCCATGAACTCATTGAATGGCGATGCAGGCTCGAAGGGCCAAATGGCCTACTCCTGCATCTATTTTCTATGTTTCTATGTTTCTATGTCACACGACCCATGAGCACCCAGCACCAGCACAGATACGCACACGTCAGTGAGTCCTGTGAGACCTACAGTAGTGTTGTCACCTGGTGACTCACACATCACAAGTGAGCAAGAGCAGATCATGGAGATAGGGACAGCAGTGGAGAGTCCTTGTCAGAGGGCATAGGACGCTCCAAGCTCTGCTTGCCTGACTGCAGATGCTGAGCTTAGGGGGCAGGTGACAAACAGGTTGATCTTGGAGGAGCAGCAACAGATGCGCGTGACTGTGGCAGCTTTTACAGCCACAATGTGCATGATTGTAGGGAGAATAGAGGAGTCCATCGCCAACATGAGAAGCACCATATCGCAGGTGATGGTGACAATGTGCTCTTCCATGGAAAGGGTGGCCACCTGTATGGAGGAGCAAATGCCCCAGTCAAATGAGAATCTGCTTGCTGTAAGCAACAGCTTGCGAACTCTTATTGCAGTAGGAATATGTAGGTGGGATAACAACCTAGAGCTAAGTGTTTATTGCCCCACTGATATGCACCAGGGTGGTCTCGAGCTTCTTGCTAGCAAGGAAGTGCAGGTGGCACATGAGAGGGATGATAGTGAAATGGGGCATTGAAGTGGGGGCTCAGCTCAAAGCACTCCCACTTCTCCGCCATTGCCTCTCCCTCAGGCAGAGCCCCACATGCTACCTCGGATCCCAGTGGCTGAGTCTGTCCTGTATAGTTGCAGGAGGAGCAGGCTATGGTGGGGCCCTCACAGACTCAAAAACCCAGAGGACGTCCGCCAAAAGTGTTGAAGCAGTCAGAGCAGGAATGTGAGCAGCCTGCCTCGACCTTTACTGAAGCCAAAGGGGGTGCACATCGTAGAAGCACTGGGCAAAGAAAATTGTAAATGCACAAGGGTATGCATATGGGTGTTTTCCAAGATGTTACATTGTTAGGTTTCAGTTCTATTTATAACCCACATAAATTTATCTCTTTGCACCACTTTCCCACCTTGTCCATTTTTGCCTGATACCTGGGAAGTGGCCTTGTCAGTTGGAGTGAATGGTGAGACATTACTTAATGTTGAGCAATGGATGTGTGTGTGACAGAAATGATTTGGTCATTTTAGATGTTTTGTGATTATGGGTGGGGGGAATTTGTTTGAGCATCTGTTTGAGATATGGGTATACTGATGCAACTTAATTAAATCGTGCCATTATGAGCCCATCCCGCGCCTCCCGCGCAGCAACGTGTGCTGCTACTGGTGCCATCTGCATCTCAGGTTCTTCCTCCTCATGTTCCAGTTGCTTCTCCTCATATTCCTCTATAGAGGCTGTGCACTCTGTGCCTTGCTCCCCCTGCAGCTCCAATCCTTGCTGCTGCGCTGTATTGTGCAGTGTGCAGTGTACGACGATGATTCTGGAGACCCTGGTTGATGCGTACTGAAGGGCTCCTCCAGATCTGTCCAGGCATCTGAAGCACATCGTCAACATCCTGATTGCTTGCTCTATTATAAATCTAGTTGTGATGTGGCTATAATTATAGCGCTCCTTGGCCTCCTCAAGGGTGTCATCAGCCACGTCTTCAGTCGATAGCTTTTGTCTCCAAGCAGCTAGTCAATAAGTCTGTTCAGAGGTGGAAGAGCTGAGGGAGGATGGATTGGTGCATGATGAAAGAGTTATGATAGCTCTCTGAGAATCTGGAACACACATACATGATGATCTTTTTATGGTTGCAGACGAGCTGCACAATAAGGGAGTGGATGCCCTTCCGGCTCACAAAGACTTCTGGTTGATCTGCGGGTGCCTTGATGGACATATGTGCACAGTCGATAACACCCTGCACTTGTGGGAAGCCAGCCAGTGCTGCAAAGCTGAGCACCCACTCAGTCACACTTGGCTCATCAGTGGCAAAGTGCACATAAGTGCCTGACTTGCAAAACGTGGCATTGGTCACCTGGGTGATGCATCTGTGTGCGGCCTGAGGCAAAGAAGTTGAAGATGGTGGTGACTTTTACAGGTACTGGTAACGCATATCCACCAGGTCCACTTGGCAGCAGGTCTTCTTTCAGCAAACTATAAATGTTTGCCATGACCTGATATGATAGCCTGAGCCTCCTGAGGCACCGCGGTTCAGTCATGTCGAGGAAGCTCATCCTCTGCCTGTATAACCTGTGTTGGAGTATCGCCTCTGGCGAGGTGCACCCCTGTGCTCATCTCCTCTCTCCTGGGGAGCAACAGGTTGGTGAGGAGAAGGCTGTTGCTGCTGCTACTGGTGTTACCGCTGTTGTTATTGATGGGGCTCATCTTGGTCTGAATCTGAGGTCCAAGCTGAAACACCATAAGTGGCACCCATGCTGATCTGATAAATGGCAGGTAAAGTGAAGATCAGAGGCACAATCCTCCAATATAGTCAATGTGACTTCCGAGATTGCAGAAATCACCTGCAAACACCTGAAAGCAAATTCTCTGCAACAGCAAGAGCTTTTCCCTTAGGAAGCAGGTGTGAGGTATGAGTATTTATGTGATTATTTCACCTGTCAATTGTGCAACTCACACAAAGGACGTTCATCTCTCGCCTTGCTTTGACAGGCGATTTTCAGGAACCCCGTAAATCCCATGCATAACCTGTAAAAGCTGAAACCACAGGTTAAAAAGCCTATTAATGGTCTGTTAACAACCTCATAAAGACTTCAATGAGGACCCCCACCTCTCCTGAGCGGGTCCCTGTCACGCTGAGAAACGAGCCAGAGTATATAGGCGGTTTCCCGACGCGGTCAATTTCAGCGCTTTAACAGCCCACCCGCTCGTAAACCTGCACTCATTTCAAAGGGGAAATTCTGGGTGTTGCTTCTGTTTCTGCTTGGGTTGTTTCCAAACAGAATTTGGATTG
This sequence comes from Pristiophorus japonicus, assembly GCF_044704955.1. Lineage (NCBI taxonomy): Eukaryota > Metazoa > Chordata > Chondrichthyes > Pristiophoridae > Pristiophorus > Pristiophorus japonicus. The sequence continues at coordinate 363,126,217 of NC_091977.1, read as the reverse complement.
TTTCGAAACAGAATTTGGATTGTTTCCCAGCTCTCCTTATTTATGTTTGAAACAAAATGCCATATCTGTAAGCAGCCCTTCACCTCCTATAATCAGAAGCTGGCACTATTATGTACACTATAAGCAGAAATTGTATGGGCTGCCCATAAGCCCTCTCTAAAAGGAAGCAAACACCACACTGTGTGGCTGTATAGTTCAAGCTAATACTAAAAGTCAAATTTATTTACACAAAAGCAAAAAGGATGAGAAAAATAATCTCCAATACAAATGCTTAATCGATGTAATATAAAGCATCTCAAAAATGATAAAGCGACCGAACTCAGAATCCTTTTCAAAATTTCTTAAGGGGCTAAAGTTGGGTATCGCCGTTTTTGAGGCAGTGTCACCGGCTGAGAGGATTTTCTAACGCCAGGCATTAGGCACAGTCCCGAAATACGAAATTCAGTTTTGTTGCCTGAAAAGTGAACTGCAGCATTAAATCATGCGCTGCACAATTACCTGGAGGTGCTAAGCGGCGTTGAGTGGACCGTTAAGCGGGGCCTCAACATCCAGGCGTTAGGCAGCAATTGGAGCTGCGCCACACACATAGTGGCACCACCTGGATTCCATTGAGGTGTTGATTGACTGCCGTGGATGCATTCCTTGATGCTCTGGAGAGGCAGCGGGAGTTGCTCAGGACAGAAGCTGGGAGGCTACCACAACCACAAACTTACAGACGGCTATGGAGGGAAATCACAGAACGAGTGACTGCGAGTGACACGATGGCCAGGACAGCCACTGAATGCCTACAAAAGTGGAATGACATGATGCGGCTGGTGAGGGTATCTTAAATTTGAAACATCAACATGCTCTGAGCTCAATGTGCAAGCTCTGCTCAGTCTAGTGTTTCAGAATCCATGGTCCACGTGGGTGAGGCCAGATGTATGGTTTCCATTTGAAGCCTCACCCATTGCAAGGGCCTGCATGCACTGTTAACCTTGCTACTCGGTTCTGCAGACCCACCCCTCATGTTGTTGACTCCTCAGCCTCCGTATGCATCTCGAAGACGGTAGCCTCCCTGTTATTGTTTGGTCGTGGCCCCCTAATTCAAGCTTTGCCACAGCAAGTCCATACAGCGAATGGTAGCTACATCGAACTGTGAAGACTCTCATACAGTAACTTCTACTAAACTATGTAAGGCACTTGGGACACACTGATAGAAGGGCTCCAAATGAGACATTCTCTTTAATCTTACTGGTGAAGCTTGCCCACAACCACAGGGAGCAGATGAGGACTGGAGGAGGGGACTCTGAACTCCAGGACCTGACCGAAGGAGGAACGCGTCTCGGCCCTGATCGGGTTCAAGTTGGTGCCATTGGTGAAGCCAAACCCTCTCTGGACAGTGACAGTATGTTGAGTTACTTTGCAGCGCCCAACAGGCCACTTAGGCCTGACACCTCAAACCTTCAGCTCTTTCCTTGAGACTGGCATTCTCAAATGCCTTTGCTGTTCCTGGACCCCTCCCCTGCAGGGCTTTGTGCTTTCACGTCATGACTCAGATGGCCAGGGGCCTGCACATCAGCCTTCCACTGCGGGTGATGATGGAGAGGACGAGGAGGCGGAGGACACCTCTCTGGATGTGACAGAGGATCCAACAGCCTCAGAGAGCCGGGCCAGCAGTTATTTTGCAGAAGGCATGGTTGGGGAGATGGAGGTTGGTGATGCTCTGAGACACAGTGGTCTGCAGCAACACCACAGGGGAGGGGAAAGCGGGGGGCCAGCTCCCCGGTGGGTGATTGCGCACCTGAGAGATGCTCAGCAGCACTCTGATGATGAGTGCAAATTAGAGGATCTCGCAAGACAATCTTTGCAGAAGCACAGCAATCTGCTGGGTGTTTTGTCATGGTTGCATGAGAGTATCAATGCACTAGCTGTGAGGATGGAGGAGTCCACCTCAACCTTTGCATTTGTATCTCAGCAGTCCATTGAGCCCATCCTTGGTAGATACCAATGGATGTTGGATGCTTTAAGTGATCATGGGATCACAGGCAGAGTGGCATGGGCTATGGCTGACATGGCAGTAGCCACTGAGCAGCAGGCTAACGCTATGGTAGGCCTGCAGACTGTCATGTCGTCACTGCGTGGTGGCATCAATCAGCTCTGTGATGTGCTGCATTCGTAGTCTGCCCTGATGCAGAGCCAACTTGAATCAATGCAGGCATTGACCGCTGCCATTGTGTCTGGAGTCCCAGCAGTTCCACGGGGAAGTAACATTGCTGAAGCATGGCGCTCAGGATGACATTATTCTGCCCTTGCCCTTGTCCCTGCCGCTCTCTTCAACCTATCTACCACAGAGTGCTGCCACACATGCTGAGGTGATGCAGTCCACATCCAGGCCTTCCAGGGCCCGAGCTGGTGTGGAACGTCCTGCTAGGACATCAGCTATGGCAGCAGCACCACAGCGCGACCTTGTACCAGCCTTGCTGTCGGCATTGAGGAGGAGCAGTAGGCATGGGAGGGGAGAGAAGGGAAGGGTGGGAAAGCACTGAGAAAGAGCCGCTAAATATGTGTGTGCTAGTGGTGACCTTGCTCAAATATGAACTCATGGCAATAGTTACACTTGCATGAGCCATTAAAGAATCGTGTGATGCTGGGCAGAGAATTGCTGTCCTTGTTCCATTATGAACTAATGTGAATAGTTGCACATGAATGTGGGTGATGATGTTTCAAGGGGTCTGGTTTCAATTATTGTTAGCCGTGGATGATAATGTCCTTTAATGCTTCTTTACTGCACACTATGGTTTTTTAAAAATAAAAATGAGTTTAATTTGTCGCAATCTTGTCTTGCCATTTGTATGCATGGAGGCTTGGAGGGTGGGGCGCGATGTCTTCAGCAGATGGCCAGGTGATCTTCACTTGCTCCATTCTACTTTAGTTTGGAGTATGTTTTCATTGTGGAAACTTTGAAATCAGGCGTCAGTGGCCGGACACGCCCCCTTTTGAAGAAGAAATTCTGTTCCAAAGTAGAACTGTTCTACCTCACTAGAACTGCAGAAAAAAAAATGTGGAGAATTGCGATTTCTAAGATAGTCCGTTCTCCACCAGTTGCTCCTAAAAATCAGGTGCAAATCATGTGGAAACTTGGGCCCATACAATGGGAACAATTATATCGTGATATTTCAACAATGAAGATATTTCCATCTATAATTACACATGGTCGCACTCTGGGTCCCTTCAGCCAGCCGGTCTGATCCAGCCTCCCACTTACATTTTAGACTTTTAATCAACTTTTAATTCACTTTTAATCTACTTTTAAACTTTTAATCAACTTGAGAAACTTTTTAACAATTTGGGAACATTTTTAAACTTGTAAACAACTTGGAGAATTTTTCTTTTGAAACCTCTGGGGAAACTTTTAAATAACTTTGGAAAACTTTGGAAGAAACTTTTAAAACATCCCTCGGAACTCCAGCGGACAAGTGACTAATGCCTGCACCCAACCAAGCCTCGGGCCACCGACCATCAAGGGCGCTAGTCGGCGCCGAGCTTGTGGCCAACATCTCACCGTAGGCAATTAGGCTCATACAGCAGTGCCTGGTCTCCAGTTGTCTTGGACCCCCATTGCCACTGGACCAAGACCTTGCTCAACTCAGCCCATGTGGTTGCCATGTACAGTGCCCACCCCACGTTAAAAGGATTCACGCACAGGCATCATCCACTTTGTTAACGTGAAGTTCAGGACCTGGAACATCAGGACCCTCATGGACAACTCCAACAGCGACAGGCCGGAACACTGCACCGCCATAGTTGCCCTGGAACTAAGACGCTTTGACATCAACATCGCCGCCCTAAGCAAGACCTGACGGGCAGGGGAAGGCCAGCTCAAGGAACAAAGTGGAGGTTACACCTTTTTTTGGAAAGGAAAACCAGAGGAAGAATGCTGCCTTCATGGAATCGGCTTCGCCATCAAAAATGAGCTGGTCGGCCGCCTCAAAAACTCCCCCTGCGGTGTTAACGATCACCTCATGACTCTCCAACTCACCCTATCCCAGAACCAATACGCCACAGTCATCAGTGCATAAGCCCAACACTCAATGCAACGGATGAGACTAAAGAGCGTTTTTATTCCAACCTCGAAACATCCCTGTCCCGCGTCCCCTCGGGCAACAAATTGATCCTGCTAGGTAACTTCAACACCAGGATCGGCAAAGACACAGCCCTCTGGGGAGGCATGATTGGCAGAGAGGGTAGGGAAAGCCAACTCCAGAGGTACCCTACTCCTGACAAAATGTCTAGAACATGAACTCCTCATCACCAACACCCTGTTCTGCCAGAGAGACAAATACAAGGCATTGTGGCAACACCCTCACTCCAAACACTGGCACCTGCTTGACTATGTCATCATCCGAGCCAGGGATCGCAAGGAGGTGCGCATCACCCATGCCATGACAGGAGCTGTTGACTGCTGGATGGACCACCACCTAATCTGATCCTTCATCGACATTAACATAGCCCCAAAGCAAAGGGGACAGCAGAAGCAGTGCCACAAAAAAGTCAATGCCAGGACACTTAAAGGCCCAGCTAAGAGAACCCCATACAACCAGCGCCTCACAGCTAACCTGGTGTGCCTTGATGACCCTGAGATGCTGAAGGCCCTCCAGGCCTTCATAACCAGTGCCTGTGAAGAAACACTTGGTCACTCAACCAGAAAACACCAGGACTGGTTTGATGAAAATGATCAGGAGATCCAAGAACTAATAGATCGCAAGCGCAGAGCATTTCTGAGCCTCAAGCAATAACCCAACTCGGGAGCAGTAAAGCAACATTACAGACGGCTCAAGGCTGAGGTCCAACAAAAATCCCTCGACTTAAAGAACAGGTAGTGGATGGAGAAAGCACAGGAAATAAAACAACTGGCTGACAGCCACGATATGCGAGGATTCTTCATCGCAGTCAAGGCCACCTACGGTCCAAACTCCCAAGGCCCCACCCCACTGTTGGCCAAGAACGGGGAAACACTCATCAAGGACACCGAGTCAGTCAGGGCCCGCTGGAAGGAGCACTTCGAAGATCTCCTCAATCGAGACTCTGCCTTTGACTCGAGTGTTCTCGACTCCATCCCGCAGCATGCAACCCGCCATCACCTCAGTGAGACCCCAACGTTGCACAAGGTAGGAAAAGCCGTAAAATAGCTCAAGAACAACAAGGCTACGAGAGTGTATAGAATCCCTGCTGAGGCGCTAAACTATGGTGGAGAGGCACTGTTGGCGTGGATATATGACCTCATCTCCCTCATCTGGAGGGAGGAGAGCATGCCGGAGGATCTCAGAGATGCAGTGATCATGACCATCTTTAAAAAAGGGGACAAATCTCCCTGCTATCAACCACTGGGAAAGTCGTCGCGAGAGTCCTCCTCAACTGTCTTCTCCCTGTGGCTGAGGAGCTCCTCCCAGAGTCACAGTGTGAATTTCGTCTTCTACAGGGCACAACGGACATGATCTTTGCAGTGCGACAGCTGCAGGAAAAATGCAGGAAACTGCGCGAGGCCTTCTTCGACCTTACAAAGGCCTTTGACACTGTCAACCAGGAGGGTTTATGGGGCATCATCCTACATTTCAGATGCCCCGAAAAGTTTGTCAATACCCTTTGCTTGCTCCACGACGACATGCAGGCCGTAATCCTTAACAACAGATCCATTACAGACCCAATCCACGTCCGGAACGGGGTCAAGCAGGACTCCGTCGTCGCTCCAACCCTCTTCTCAAACTTTCTCGCTGTCATGCTCCACCTCACAGTCAACAAGCTCCCCGCTGGATTGGAACTAAACTACAGAACCAGTGGGAAGCTGTTTATCCTACGCCGTCTCCAGGGCAGGTCCATGATCACTCCAACCTCAGTCGTTGAGTTACAGTACGCAGACAATGCCTGCGTCTGTGCACATTCTGAGGCTGAACTCCAGGATATAGTCGATATATTTACTGAGGCATATGGAAGCATGGGCCTTACGCTAAACATCCGTAAGACAAAGATTCTCCACCAACCTGTCCTCGCCGCACAGCACTGCCCCCCAGTCATCAAGATCCATGGTGTAATGTATCTTACATTATTATACATAACTGTATCCTAACATGATATACATGACTGTAATTAAGATATGACCTGTAACCACCAGCATACCTTACCACCAGGGGTGCACTTGCAAGAGACAGGTATATAAGGACAGGTCTCAGGCAAGTGCAGCATTCCAGAGCTGTGAAATAAAGGTGCAGGTCCATAGTGACCTTGACTTCACTACATGCCTCGTGTGAATCTGTACTGAGGGGACAGGACTTTACAGTGGCGATGAGTTACGGGATTACAGAATCCACAGAATGGCGAACAACGGATCAGATGAAAAGTACAATGCGGGAGACAATTAGGAGGACTTTATAGAAAGGCTCCAGCAAAGCTTTGTAACCAAAGACGGGTTAGGCGACGATAAGGCAGACAAGAGAAGAGCCCATCTCTTGACCAGCTGTGGCTCGAAAACATACGCTTTAATGAAGGATCTGTTGGCACCCGAGAAACCAGCAAGCAAGTCGTTTGAAGAATTGAGCACACTGGTAAGAGACCACCTGAAGCCAGCGAGCAGCCTACACATGGCCAGACACAGGTTCTACAACTACAAACGCTGTGTGGGCCAGAGCATATCCGACCTTGTGGCGGAACTTCGGAGGTTGGCTAGTTTATGTGAGTTCTCCGATGAACTGAGGAGAGAAATGCTGAGAGACTTTTTCATTGAAGGAATAGGCCACGCAGGCATATTCTGAAAGCTCATAGAGACCAAGAACCTGACCTTAGAGGCAGCAGCACTGGTTGCACACACATTCTTGGTAGGGGAAGAAGAAACGAGGTTGATTTACAATGCAGGTACAACAACTAACGAAATATCGGAACAAGAAGTTCACAGCACTAAACAAGCTGCTACCCCGACACACAGACAAAACCGGGAGAACAGGCTCTCGACAGCAGGCAGAAGCCATCAAGGGCCACAGGAACGGCCGTTCACATCTCATCAACCCACAATGTGAGTAATCAACTACAAATTGAGAGAAGCTCAAGAGAGATCAGCCAGATGCAGCTCATTCTTTGGGAACACTTTGAACAATGGAACAGGTCTGTGCTGGAGGTGTGGGGGTGGGCACTCGTCAAGGGGATGTCGATTTCAGCAGGCTGTTTGCAGAAATTGTGAATATACAGGGCATTTGGCCCGCATGTGCAAAAAAACGGCAGCTCGGCTGGTATATGGATCGGATGGGTCGGAAAGTGGACCAGAAGATGGTGGGGACAGTACCCGGGACACCGATGTACAGCGGGTCAACACGATCAATGGCCGCTGCTCCTACAACAGGACGCCTCCTATAATGATGAGGGTCCTACTCAACGGGATATCTGTCAACGTGGAGCTGGATACGGGAGCGAGTCAATCTCTCATGGGCGCTCAACAATTTGAACAACTGTGGCCGCATAAAAGAGACAGACCAAAACTCACAAGGGTCGACACCAAACTAAGAACCTACACCAAAGAAATCGTACCAGTCCTCGGCAGCGCCATGCTCTCTGTCACACACAAAGGGACAGTGAACCGACTTCCCCTGTGGATTGTCCCCGGAGACCCCCCAGCACTGCTGGGGAGAAGCTGGCTGGCAAAACTAAACTGGAAATGGGATGATGTTCATGCCATGTCATTAGAGGAACGGACCTCCTGCTCAACAGTTATAAAGCAATTTGAACTTCTCTTTCAGCCAGGTATAGGCACTTTCAAAGGGGCCAAAGTTAAAATCTACATCACACAGGATGCTAGACCAGTCCATCACAAGGCCAGAGCTGTACCCTATGTGATGAGGAAAAAGATTGAACACGAACTAGAAAGGCTTCTACGGGAAGGCATTATATCAGCTGTGGAATTTAGCGACTGGGCAAGTCCCATCATCCCAGTCATGAAGCCTGATGGATCCTTACGAATCTGTGGGGACTACAAATCTACCATAAACAGAGTCTCCCTACAGGACCAGTACCCGCTGCCCAGAGCGTAGGACTTATTTGCCATATTGGTTGGAGTTAAACTTTTCTCAAAATTAGACCTCACATCTGCATATATGACGCAAGAATTGACTGAGGAATCCAAGCTACTCACCACCATCAACACACATCGAGGCCTTTTCATGTACAATCGATGCCCATTCGGCATCAGGTCGGCAGCTGCCTTATTCCAGCGCAACATGGAGAGTCTGCTCAAGTCCATCCCGGGGACGGTTGTATTTCAAGACGACATACTTATCACGGGCAGGGACACCGACTTCCATCTCCGTAATTTGGAGGAAGTACTAAAGCGGTTGGATCGGGTAGGCCTACGCGTCAAGAAATTCAAGTGCCTGTTTCTCGCACCCGAGGTTGAATTTTTGGGCAGAAGGATTGCCCCTAAGGAATCCGCCCAACAGAGTCCAAAACAGAAGCAATTTGCCTGGCACCCAGGCCCTGGTATGTCTCAGAACTGTGCGCCTTTCTCGGGCTACTCAATTACTTTGGGAACTTTATGCAGAACTTAAGCACGCTGCTGGAGCCTCTCCACGTGCTACTCAAGAAGGGGTGCAATTGGTTTTGGGGGGACGCCCAGGAACGTGTCTTCAATAAGGCATGCAACCTTCTGTGTTCCAACAGTGTTTTGACTTTCTTTGACCCAGATAAAAAGCTAGTTCTCACATGCGATACGTCAGCGTATGGGGTCGGATGCATTTTGCAACATGTCAATAGTGCGGGCAAATTACAACCCATAGCTTATGCCTCCAGGTCACTTTCGCGGGCGGAGCGTGGGTACGGAATGCGAGAGAAGGAGGCGCTCGCGTGCGTGTATGGTGTCAAAAAGATGCACCAATACCTTTTCGGGGTCAAGTTCGCATTAGAAACCAACCACAAGCCCCTCACGTCCCTCCTATCCGAGAGCAAGGCAATAAACGCCAACGCCTCGGCGCGAATTCAACGGTGGGCACTCATGCTGGCGTCCTATGACTATACCATAAGGCACAGACCAGGCACAGACAACTGTGCCGACGCGCTCAGCAGGCTACCCCTGGCGACCACAGAAGGGTCTGATGAACAGGACTGTGAGATAGTCATGGCAATCAATGCCTTTGAGTCCACAGGTTCGCCCATGACGGCTCGCCAAATCAAAGCCTGGACGGCCAGCGACCCCACGTTATCCTCAGTAAAAAGATGTGTCCTAACCGGTGACTGGGCAGAGGCTCGCGTTGTCTGCCCCGAGGAATTAAAACCCTTTTACAGGCACATGCATGAGCTATCACTACAAGCAGAGTGCCGAGTAGTCATGCCTCTGCGAGGCAGAGAGGCATTTGTCCGGGAGCTCCACCGCGAGTACCCGGGGATCGTTCTCATGAAGGCCATAGCCAGATCCCACGTCTGGTGGCCTGGTATTGACGCGGACTTGGAGCTCTGCGTCCGAAGGTGCACCATTTGTGCCCAACTCAGCAATGCCCCCAGGGAAGCTCCACTGAGCCCCTGGCCCTGGCCTACCAAACCGTGGTCGCGGGTGCACGTAGACTATGCGGGTCCATTCATGGGCAAAATGTACCTCTTGGTTTTAGATGCATTTTCAAAGTGGATCGAATGCACCATTTTAAACTCGAGCACAACCTCCACCACTGTGGAGAGCCTCGCAACCATGTTTGCAACGCACGGAATCCCTGACATAGTGGTCAGTGACAATGGTCCGTGCTTCACCAGCGCAGAATTCCAAGACTTTATAATTGACCACGGCATAAATCACGTCAAGACAAGACGGCACCGTTCAAGCCAGCCTCCAATGGCCAGGCAGAGAGAGCAGTGCAAATCATTAAACAAGGCATGCTTAAAATCCAAGGTCCCACGCTGCAGGGTTGCCTGTCGCGACTGCTGCTGGCATACAGATCTTGTCCATACTCACTGACTGGGATCCCCCTGCGCAACTGTTGATGAAAAGGACTTTAAAAACAAGGCTCTCATTAATCCTCCCAGACATGCACGAAATTGTTGAGGCAAAGTGCTGTAAGCTGACTGAGTACCATGACAGAAATTCGAGGGGGAGTTGGAATGAGATAGGGGACAACGTGTTTGTACTAAACTATGGCAGGGATCCCCAATTGCTTGCAGGGACAGTAACGGGCAAGGAAGGAAACAGGCTACTGGTAGTACAAATGGACAAAGGCAAAACCTGCCGGAGGCATATGGACCAAGTCAAAAGCAAATTTACCAACAACACTGCGGAACCAGAGGCAGACTACAATGTGGAACTCTCACCACACCTGGTGGACAGACAGAGGGAACAACCTGAGGAAAGGGCAATCCCAACAGACAGCCCAGGCGAGTCAACAACAATCACACCAATCGAAACAGATAGCCCAGGTGAGATACCAACAACCACACCCAAAGAAAAACAGACACTAAGGCAAACAACTGGACCACAACTCAGACGCTCCATGCAAAAGCGTAGACCACCTGAGAGACTGAACCTATAAAGACAATAAGACCTTGGGGGAGGGTGATGTCATGTATCTTACATTATTATATATAACTGTATCCTAACATGCTATACATGACTGTAATAAGATATGACCTGTAATCACCAGCATACCTTACCACCAGGGGTGCACTTGCAAGAGACAGGTATATAAGGACAGGTCTCAGGCAAGTGCAGCATTCCAGAGCTGTGAAATAAAGGTGCAGGTCCAGAGTGACCTTGACTTCACTACATGCCTCATGTGAATCTGTACTGAGGAGACAGGACTTTACACATGGCGCAGCCCTCGACAACATGGACCATTTCCCATACCTCGGGAGCCTCTTGTTAACAAAAGCAGACATTGATGTGGAGATTCAACACTGCCTCCAGTGTGCCAGTGCAGCCTTTGGCCACCTGAGGAAAAGAGTGATCGAATACCTGGCCCTCAAATCTACCACCAAGCTCATGGTCTACAGGGCTGAAGTAATACCCGCCCTCCTGTATGGCTCAGAGGCATGGACGATATACAGAAGACACCTCAAGTCGCTGGAGAAATATCACCAACGATGTCTCCACAAGATCCTGCAAATCCCCTGGGAGGACAGGCGCACCAACATCAGTGTCCTCGTCTGGGCTAACATCCCCAGCATTGAAGCGCTGACCACACTCGATCAGCTTCGCTGGGCAGGCCACATTGTTCGCATGCCAGACACGAGACACCTAAATCAAGTGGTTGATGCGGAGCTCCTTCACGGCAAACGAGACAAAGGTGGGCAGCGGAAACGTTACAAGGACACTGTCATGTATTCAACTATCATTGTAACCCATGTATTGTAACGCATGTATAAGCTGACCTAAGTTGTACACCTTGAGAACATTGACCACAAGGGGGTGAACTTGTGGGTGACACTCCTAACCTGGACTTTCAGGTATAAAAGAGGAAGCTCCACCCACCTTCATCACTTGAGCTCTTGGTAATAAAGGTAACTGGTCACAGAGTGACCTTCTCTCTCCTGTGACAGTTGGAACTGGGGCTCTCCACTCTCTCTCCTGCGACAGTTGGAACTGGTGCTCTCCACTCTCCTGTCCTGCGACAGTTGGAACTGGTGCTCTCCACTCTCCCATCCTGCGACAGTTGGAACTGGTGCTCTCCACTCTCTCATCCTTATATATATCAGTAATTAACTTTTAGCATTTTTGTTGCCAATTTAAATGTATCTAAGGGTTAAGTCATGGCAGGAGAGCTCGGACACATGTCATGCTCCTCCTGTACTATGTGGGAAGTCAGGAACACTACCGGTGTCCCTGACGACTACGTGTGCGGAAAGTGTGTCCGCCTCCAGTTCCTGATGGACCGCGTTGCAGAGCTGGAGCTGCGGGTGGATTCACTCTGGAGCATCCACGATGCTGAGAATGACGTGAATAGCATGTTTAGTGAGTTGGTCTTACCCACAGGTAAAGGGTCCATAGGCCAGATAGGGAATGGAAGACCAACAGGAAGAGCAGTGCAGGGAGGGTAGTACAGTGGTCCCCTGCGGTCATCCCCCTGCAAAACAGATACACCGCTTTGGGTACTGTTGAGGGGGATGACTCATCAGGGGAGAGAAGCAGCAGCTAAGTTCATGGCACAGTGGCTGGCTCTGCTGCACAGGAGGGCAGGAAAAAGAGTGGAAGAGCGATAGTGATAGGGAATTCAATTGTAAGGGGAATAGATAGGTGTTTCTGCGGCCGCAACCGAGACTCGAGGATGGTATGTTGCCTCCCTGGTGCAAGGGTCAAGGATGTTTCGGAGCGGGTGCAGGACATTCTGAAAAAGGATGGTGAACAGCCAGTTGTCGTGATGCATATAGGGACCAACGATAGAGGTAAAAAACGGGATGAGGTCTTATGAGACAAATTTAGAGAGCTAGGAGTTCAATTAAAAAGTGGGACCTCAAAAGTAGTAATCTCAGGATTGCTACCAGTGCCACGTGCTAGTCAGAGTAGGAATTGCAGGATAGCTCAGATGAATACGTGGCTTGAGAAATGGTGTAGAAAAGAGGGTTTCAAATTCCTGGGACAATGGAACCGGTTCTGTGGGAGGTGGGACCAGTACAAACCGGACGGTCTGCACCTGGGCAGGACCGGAACCAATGTCCTAGGGGGAGTGTTTGCGAGTGCTGTTGAGGAGAAGTTAAACTAATATGGCAGGGGGATGGGAACCTATGTAGGAAGACAGAGGGAAATAGAAGGGGGGCAGAAGCAAAAGGTAGAAAGGAGAATAGTAAAAGTGGAGGGCAGAGAAACCCAAGGCACAGAGCAAAAAGGGCCACATTATAGCAAGATTCAAAAGGGGCAAAGTGTATTAAAAAGACAAGCCTGAAGGCTCTGTGCCTCAATGCGAGGAGTATTCGGTATAAGGTGGACGAATTAACTGCGCAGATAGCAGTTAACGGATACAATATGATTGGCATCACGGAGACAGGGCTCCAGGGTGACCAAGGCTGGGAACTCAACATCCAAGGGTATTCAGCATTTAGGAAGGATAGACAGAAAGGAAAAGGAGGTGGGGTGGCATTTCTGGTTAAAGATGAAATCAATGCAATTATAAGGAAGGACATTGGCCTGGATGATGTGGAATCGGTATGGGTGGACTGCGGAATTCCAAAGGGCAGAAAATGCTCGTGGGAGTTGTGTATAGACCACCAAATAGTGGTAGTGAGGTTGGGGACAGCATCAAACAAGAAATAAGGGATGTGTGCAATAAAGGTACAGCAGTAATCATGGTCGACTTTAATCTACATATAGATTGGGCTAACCTAACTGGTAGCAATGCGGTGGAGGAGGATTTCCTGGATAGTGTATTAGGGATAGTTTTCCAGACCAATATGTTGAGGAACCAACCAGGGAGCGGGCCATTCTCGACTGGGTCATGTGTAATGAGAAGGGACTAATTAGCAATTTTGTTGTGCGAGGCCCTTTGGGAAAAAGTGACCATAACATGGTAGAATTCCTTACTAAGATGGAGAGTGACGCAGTTAATTCAGAAACTAGAGTCCTGAACTTAAGGAAAGGTAACTTCGACGGCATGAGGTGTGAATTGGCTAGAATAGACTGGCAGAGGATAATTAAATGGTTGACGGTGTAGAAGCAATGGCAAACATTTAAAGATCACATGGATGAACTTCAGCAATTGTACATCCCTGCCTGGAGTAAAAATAAAACTGGGAAGGTGGATCAACCGTGGCTAACAAGGGAAATGAAGGATAGTGTTAAACCAAGGAAGAGGCATATAAATTGGCTAGAAAAAGCAACAAACCTGAGGACTGGGAGAAATTTAGAATTCAACAGAGGAGGACTAAGGGTTTAATTAAGAATGGGAAAATAGAGTGTGAGAGGAAGCTTGCAAGGAACATAAAAACTGACTGCAAAAGCTTCGATAAATATGTGAAGAGAAAAAGATTAGTAAAGACATACGTAGGTCCCTTGCAGTCGGATTCAGGTGAATTTATAATGGAGAACAAAGAAATGGCAAACCAATTGAACCAATACTTCGGTTCTGTCTTCACAAAGGAAGATACAAATAACCTTCCGAATGTACTAGGGGACAGTGGGTCAAGTGAGAATGAGGAACTGAAAGATATCCTTATTAGGCGGGAAATTGTGTTAGGGAAATTGATGGGATTAAAGGCCGATAAGTCCCCGGGTCCTGATAGTCTGCATCCCAGAGTACTTAAGGAAGTGGCCCTTGAAATCGTGGATGCATTGGTGATCATTTTCCAACAATCTATCGACTCTGTATCAGTTCCTTTTGGACTGGAGGGTAGTTAATGTAATGCTACTTTTTAAAAAAGGAGGGAGAGAGAAAGCGGGTAATTATAGATCGGTTAGCCTGACATCAGTAGTGGGGAAAATGTTGGAATCAATCATTAAGGATGAAATAGCAGTGCATTTGGAAAGCAGTGACAGGATCGGACTGAGTCAGCATGGATTTATGAAAGGGAAATCATGCTTGACGAATCTTCTGGAATTTTTTGAGGATGTAACTAGTAGAGTGGACAAGGCTTTTGACAAGGTCCAGCACAAGAGATTGGTGAAGCATGGTCTTGGGGGTAATGTACTGACGTGGATAGAGAACTGGTTGGCAGACAGGAAGCAGAGAGTCGGGATAAATGGGTCCATTTCAGAATGGCAGGCAGTTACTAGTGGGGTGCCGCAGGGCTCAGTGCTGGGACCCCAGCTCTTTACAATATACATGAACGATTTGCATGAAGGAATATCTTCAAGTTTGCGGATGACACTAAACTGGGTGGCGGTGTGAGCTGTGAGGAGGCTGCAGGGTGACTTGGACAGATCAGGTGAGTGGGCAAATACATGGCAGATGCAGTATAATGTGGATAAATTTGAGGTTATCCATTTTGGGGGCAAATGCACGAAGGCAGAACATTATCTGAATGGCGGCAGACTAGAAAAAGGGGAGGTGCAACGAGATCTGGGTGTCATGGTTCATCAGTCACTGAAAGTGGGCACGCAGGTGCAGCAGGCGATAAAGAAGGCAAATGGTATGTTGGCCTTCATAGTTAGGGGATTTAAATATAGGAGCAGGGAGGTCTTACTGCAGTTGTACAAGGGCCTTAGTGAGGCCTCACCTGGAATATTGTGATCAATTTTGGTCTCCTAGTCTGAGGAAGGACGTTCTTGATATTGAGGGAATGCAGCGAAGGTTCAGCAGACTGATTCCAAGGATGGCTGGGCTGTCATATGAGGAGAGACTGGATCAACTGGGCCTTTATTCACTGGCGGTTAGAAGGATGAGAGGGGATCTCATAGAAACATATAATATTCTGACAGGACTGGACAGGTTAGATGCGGGAAGAATGTTCTCGTTGTTGGGGAAGTCCAGAACCAGGGGACATAGTCTTAGGATAAGGGGAAGTTCATTTAGGACTGAGATGAAGAGAAACTTCTTCACTCAGAGAGTTGTTAACCTGTGGAATTCCCTGCCGCAGAGAGTTGTTGATAGCAGTTCATTGGATATATTCAAGAGGGAGTTAGATATGGCCCTTACGGTTAAGGGGATCAAGGGGTATGGAGAAAAAGCAGGAAAGGGGTACTGAAGGAATGATCAGCCATGATCTTATTGAATGGCGGTGCAGGCTCGAAGGGCTGAATGGCCTACTGCTGCATCTATTTTCTATGTTTCTATGTTTCTCTCAAGTCAGGGCATCGTGTGCATTTATACTGTCTAGTAAGGACAAATCATTGGCGATGAGAAACTGGGATTTAAACCTCGCGAGCATTGCCACTAGCAGCACAGAAGAGAGGTACTGTGTTGGTGATGATTGGGACGATTTTATTGAGGAATGGTTGGGACAGGATTTGGCCGACAAACACAGGGCTCATCTCCTGACGGTTTGTGGATTCAAAACGTACTCCCTGATGAAGGACCTTCTAGCGCCAGAGAAGCCGGCGGACAAGACGTTCGAAGAGCTTAGTAAGTTGGTCGGGGAACACATTAAACCAGCGAGCAGCATGCACATGGTGAGACATCGGTTTTACACGCACCGGCGGCAAGAAGGGCAAAGCGTTCCTGACTTCATGGCAGATCTCCGGCGACTGGCGAGCCTATGTACGTTCACAGATGCATGCAGAGCGAAGATGCTACAAGACATTTTTTATTGAGGGCATCGGGCTCACTGGGGTTTTCAGGAAACTGATTGAGACCAAAGACTCGACCTTGGAAGTTGCGGCTCTGATAGCCCAGACATTTATCTCAGGGGAGGAAGAGACCAGAATGACGTTTGACAAAAGTCTTGGCTCAAATGCGGAAAACGTCCAGGGAGTCAACATGGTTAACGCGGCACACAGTTCTCTAGGCAGACAAGGGTAATCGGACATGCCCGAGCATGTAGTTCAACCCAAATGGGGAATTCAACAGAGACACATCATGATTCACATGAACTCGGACGCCGGGCCAGCACACCATAAGGCCAGAGCAGTGCCGTACGTGTTGTGGGAAAAGATAGAATGCGAATTGGACCGCCTGCTGAGGGAAGGCATCATCTCGCCAGTCGAATTCAGTGACTGGGCGAGCCCGATCGTGCCGGTGCTCAAGGCGGATGGGTCGGTCAGGATATGTGGCGATTACAAGGCCACCATCAATCGGGTGTAATTCCAAGACCAGTACCCGCTACCGAAAGCGGTGGACCTCTTTGCGACGCTATCCGGTGGCAAACCTTTTTCAAAATTGGACCTGACCTCAGCTTACATGACCCAGGAGCTGGTGAGTGAGTCAAAGAAGCTGACCACCAGCATGACACACAAGGGGTTGTTTGAGTATAACAGATGTCCGTTCGGGATTCGTTCGGCCGCCGCGATCTTTCAGTGAAATATGGAAAGCCTCCTCAAGTCAATTCCAAGGATGGTGGATTTTCAAGACGACATCCTCATCAAGGGTTGCGATACTGAGGAACACCTCCACAACCTAGAGGAGGTGCTACGCAGACTGGACCGGGTAGAGCTGCGACTTAAAAAGGCGAAGTGCGTCTTCTTAGCTCCAGAGGTAGAATTCCTAGGGAGGAGGGTAGCAGCAGACGGGATCAGACCTACTGCGTCCAAAACAGAAGCGATCCAGAGAGCACCCAAACCCCGTAACACGACAGAGCTGTGTTCGTTCCTGGGGCTCCTGAACTATTTTGGTCATTTTCTTCCCAAAATGAGCACGCTGTTAGAGCTGCTACACATGCTCCTATGCAAAGGTCGCGACTGGGTCTGGGGGGACAGCCAAGAAAGGGCTTGTGATCAAACACGCAACTTGTTATGCTCCAACAAACTGTTAACGTTATATGACCCGCGTAAGAAACTTGTTCTAATGTGCGATGCGTCATCCTATGTGGTCGGGTGTGTGTTGCAGCATGTGAATGCCAATGGTCAGTTACAGCCGGTAGCTTCCAGGATGTCCCAGGCAGAAAGGGGCTACGGGATGGTAGAAAATGAAGCGCTAGCATGTGTATATGCAGTAAAAAAGAATGCACCAGTTCCTGTTTGTCAGGAAATTTGAGCTGGAGGCAGATCACAAACCTCTAACATACCTTTTGGCCAACAACAAGGCCAGAAATGCAAATGCATCGGCCCGCATACAGAGGTGGGCACTTATGTTAGCCGCCTATGACTACACAATTCGGCACAGACCGCGCACTGAAAACTGCGCCGATGCACTCAGCAGGCTCCCACTAGCCACCACTGAGAGGGGAACTGAGCATGATGCTGAGATGGTCATGGCTGTTGAAACTTTCGAAAGCGAAGGCTCACCTGTGACAGCCCGTCTGATTAAATTCTGGACAAATAAAGACCCGCTACTGTCTTTAGTTAAGAAATGTGTCCTGAATGGGGACTGGGCAGCCACGTACGGGGCATGCCCTGAGGAATTTAAACCGTTTCATAGGCGCAAGGATGAACTCTCAATTCAGGCCGATTGCCGACTGTGGGGAAAACGAGTCGTCATGCCCCAGAGGGGCAGAGAGGTGTTTATCAGAGAACTTCACAATGAGCACCTGGGCATAGTCATGATGAAGGCAATTGCCAGGTCACACGTTTGGTGGCCAGGGTTAGATGCAGACCTGGAACTTTGTGTTCACAGGTGCAACACGTGTGCTCAGCTGGGCAACGCACCCAGGGAAGCCCCCCTTAGCCCCTGGTCCTGGCCTGTCAAGCCATGGTCACGCATCCATGTGGACTACGCAGGACCTTTCATGGGAAAAATGTTTTTGGTTGTTGTAGACGCCTACTCCAAATGGATTGAGTGTGCCATTTAAAATTCTAGCACATCCTCTGCCATGGTAGAAAGTCTACGGGCAATGTTCGCCGCCCATGGTCTACCGGATGTCTTGGTCAGCGACAATGGCCCGTGCTTCACAAGCACTGAATTCCAGGACTTCATGGCAGGCAATGGAATCAACCATGTCAGAATGGCACCGTTCAAGCTGGCACCGTTCAGGCGGAACGAGCAGTGCAGATAATCAAACAGGGGATGCTCAGAATCCAAGCGGGTTCCCTACAAAGCCGCTTATCACGCCTCCTGTTGGCCAATAGATCCTGACCACACTCACTCACAGGGGTTCCACCCGCAGAGCTGCTAATGAAAAGGACGCTCAAAACCAAGTTATTCCTTATACACCCTACCATGAAAGAAATTGTTGAGCGCAGGCGTCAGTCACAATGTGACTACCATGACAGGAATGCGAGGGCGTGATGTATTGATGTCAATGACCCTGTTTTTGCCCTTAATTATGCTGCAGGGCCCAAATGGCTTGCAGGCACTGTGATTGCCAAAGAGGGGAATAGGGTTTTGGCAGTTAAACTTACCAATGGACAAATCTGCCGTAAACGCGTGGATCAAACTAAAAGGAGGTTCAGTAACCCCATAGAAGAAGCAGACGAAGAACATGACGTAGAGTTTACTCCACCACAGGTGACCGAACACGGGAACCAAGTGGAGGAGAGCCCAGTTACTGTGGGCAGTCCAGACAGGCCTGAGGCACCGCAAACAGTCGACACTCAGGCCAGCGCCCAACAACTGGGGCCCCAACTCAGGTGCTCTACAAGGGAGCGTAAACCACCAGAGAGACTTAACCTGTGATCCCAATAAGACTTTAGGGGGAGGTGATGTCATGTATTCAACTATCATTGTAACCCATGTGTAAGCTGACCTAAGTTGTACACCTTGAGAACATTGACCACAAGGGGGTGAAATTGTGGGAGACACTCCTAACCTGGACTTTCAGGTATAAAAGGGGAAACTCCACCCACCTTCATCACTTGAGCTCTTGGTAATAAAGGTAACTGGTCACAGAGTGACCTTCTCTCAAGTATGGGCCTCGTGTGCTTTTTTACTGTACAGTAAGGACATATCAGACACCCTCAAAGCCTCCCTGTAAAGTGCGACATCACACTGACACCTGGGAGTCCCTGGCCAAAGATCGCCCTAAATGGAGAAAGTGTATCCGGGAGGGCGTTGAGCACTTCGAGTCTCAACGCCGAGAGCAAACAAAGGTCAAGTGCAGGCAGCGGAAGGAGCGTGCGGCAAACCAGTCCCACTCACCCCTTCCCTCAACGATTGTCTGTCCCACCTGTGACAGAGTCTGTGGCTCTCGTTTTGGATTGTTCAGCCACAAAATAACTCACTTCAGGAGTGGGAGCAAGTCTTCCTCGATTCCAAAGGACTGACTATGATGATGATAATCTATGTTTTCCAAATTGAAGGACCAATTTTTGTCCCCATTTTTGGGTGGGCCAGGGGCAGTGGTGGCTTGAAATCACAGCGCAGCAAATGCAGGAAACAAGTGACTTTCCCTCAGCTGAACTGATGCGTTAGGATGTCACAAATGTTGTTATTGATCACATCTTGAGTGCCACAAAAGTTAACCTTTGGAGTCAGTTGTAAAATGAATTGGTGACATGAAACTGGCTAAGGCTGAAGGGCTTATATGTTAAAGCCAGATATTTGTCAGTCATCAGGAAGCTCATTTTCTGGCCATCACAGACTACCCGATTATTAAAGGAATTCAAGCCCTTCTGATTGACATAAATCACTGGATTAATCGATGGTTCCTTTTTCTGTACATAGGTACAATCAACTATGTCCAGTACTCTGGGAAAACTTGCAAATAGTTACCTTTTTTTCCGTGACTAGATGCTTTTCTGCCCTTTTGGAGAAATGAATGAACCTGCCAGCCCTCGAGAACAGAGCATCAGTCATCTCTAGAACATCGACAGCAGACATGGTGCCTGGACTAATGTCCCCCTGGTGTCTGCAAGGATCCAATAGCCAAAAAACTTAATGACTGGTGTAACGTTAAGAGCCACAGGCAGAATTGTTGGAGTCAATGAGAATGCAGCTAGATCTGAAGGCAGCAATGCACATATATTTGTAATTACTTCTCTATTGAGTCCAAATGTCCTTACGCGTAGCTTCACAATTACAGCCAGAGAACTCATTCGAGTCCTGGATAGTCATTCCCATGAGGAAGGTCTTCTTATAATATATCATATAAAAACAAAAAGTGCTGGAAATCTAAGCAGGTCAGGCAGCATCTGCAGAGAGAGAAACAGAGTTAACGTTTCAGGTCGAAGACCCTTCGTCCTTCATCAGAACTGTTCTCCTTATTGCTTGCTTTCTGCTTTCCTGCTTATCTCAGTTGTATTGCTCATCTTCAGACAGTACAATCATTGCTGTAGCTGTTGCAAACGATATTCTGCAATTCTTGTGACATTTTCTTTAATCGTATTGTTGGAAAAAGAGCAGAATTTCCTTTGCACCAATTATGGCAGTAATTGTGCCATCTCAATCCAGCAGTAATTTTAGCACTGATGTTAACCACAATTTCAAAATGCAGAATTTTATTTCTCTTCATTGGACCTGCCTCTTTCTTCCTCTTCCAGTAATTGGCTCCATTGGCATTTTTAGTTCTCTGGCAGAGCTTATTTACTGCTTGTTGCATCTGAAGTTGGAACATTCTATATGGCATTTAAATAGCTGACCGTACCTTTAACACTTGGACGGATGTATTCTGCATTGCATTAAGTTCGTGGCAAATTTACTAAGACTCCAAATATACAACAAAAGTGTTTGCTTTATTTAATCATTCTTGTGAAGCAACAACCATGTCAGGTATGAATAATTATATCGTGCTAAAGCACTTTAAACTATTGCTCAGATTAATTGGTGTCCATTAGTTGTATGCAATATTAAATGATTAGCTATTTGAAAAGTTTTGCATCTATTTTACACAATTTTTTTACATTTTAAATCAATTTTGCTGCAAAGGACATTTTATCCTTCAAATTCCAATTTAATTGATTGTAAAATATACTTAACTCAACTCCAATATTTAAAAATGACTTACATCAAGAGGATAATGGTTTCAAGTTTCTATTATGTCAGGGTCCTAGAAGGCAGTGTCCAACACTATTGTGAGCAAACATAATTAAATACAGATACTTATGAAATTAAAGTTAAGAAAACAAAAAGATCAACATATTTGAGTTTATATTGTAGTTCACAAATGAATCATTTTGAAAAATAACACATGTTTAATTTTGGCACAGCTTTGCATCACTCTGGATAGAACATAGAAGGGAATAGAAATGCTGGGTTCTTCTGAAGTTGGAGTATGATCATATAATTTTATACATTAAAAAGCTATTTCTGTTTCATCAGACCCTTTGTATTCTTGACCTTACAGTACATAATACTGTCATTACTTCCATAGTGTTTTTTTCATATGCAAATACCCCAGTGTTCTTTATTTCTATTGATAGACACATATGTTCCACTTGTAACAACCTCATTTGGCCCATCCGGAAATAGCACCTAACTATTAACGACATGTTTTTAAACCAACATACTTTAGCAATAGCAGCCCCTGTTCAAAGTAGTTTGAATATTCTTTCTAATGTACTGCCCAATGTATGTTATACAAATGGATTTTGAACCGTCCCGGTAAAACATGTCTGTCAGTATGAATTGGCAATTACCTTGAGAGGATGTATTCTTGGATCTGTATACTTCAAGTGCTTGTGTGCTGCCAACATGGGCTCCCTCTACACCAAAGCCATTATAATTATTATTTAATTTACAACAACACCCTGGAGGCAGTTCAGGGAAAAGCCACGAGGCTGAATGTTTACATCAGAGGACTGAACTATGAGGCTGGATTATAGAAAATGGAGCTCTTTAAAATTAAAAGAAGACAATTGAGGAGGGACCTTATGATAATATATATGATAATATAAATGGTACAGAAAAGGGCACTACTTCAAGGTAAGTTATGATAGTAGGACAAGGGAGCATAACTTCAATGCTCTGAAGGGCAAACTTAGAATGATGTTCGGAAGGACTTCTTCACATAAAGGTTAATCAATACTTGGAATACACTTACAGGAAGTGTAATGCAAGTCTAAGGGCTAGACGTTCCACAAGTATTGCATCACTACCGCCCACTTAACATCCATTTCAATGCTGAGATGAGGTATAACACCCAGATATCGCCCATTTAGTAAAAAAACGGAAACTTATGCCGATTTATTGCTCACTTATCGGCCAGCGTTACTTTCAGCATATAGTTAACGCCGAGAATTAATAATACCACCCACCCATTTTTTTTTGCTGTAAACATCAGAAAAATGGAAATTAATGCCCATAATATCGCGAGTGTTAATTTTGGCATTGCGCCCACATATCGCCGAAAATATTGCTCGCCGAAGCAAACTCTGAAAAAAAGTTGCCCTCACCTGACCTTAATCTAGCGGTATGGACGCCATTTTGTAAATCGGAGGACTTTTCATATAAAAGGCTGCTTCAACTTCTGGGGAGTTTTGATATAATCTGGAGTTATTAGAAGGTGATTTGAAAATCGGAACAAACATCTTATCATACTGTGGATGATTTGAATTTATTTTAGGTGTCTTAGTAGGTAAATTTATGGTTTGTGAACAATAGGCATAATGCTGATTATTATTGTAATGGGGCCTGTAATTTCTCAGCCTGTCTTAATGACTACGCACATGCTGCAGACTAAAGATGGCAGAAGGTATATTGAAGAGCATTATGTGCCCAATCAAAGAGGTGGCAGACTAAGGAGAAGGAGGACGAGAACTTGCACCCGACACACTTACAGGGAGAAATGGTCTTATCTGAACTTGTCCGATAACACGTGCCTTAGGAGACTGAGCTTCCGGAAAGAAATCATCAGTGAGATATGCCATCTCATTAGGGGAGATCTGCAGCCTACCAGCACCATCTGGACCACATTGTCCATTGAGGTCAAGGTAACTGCGGCACTTTCCTTCTATGTATCAGTTTCCTTTCAGGCCTCAGCTAGCGACATTTGCGCTATATCTCAGCATGCCACACATTGTTGCATTCGACACGTGACTGAAGTCCTTTATGCACACAAGATGGACTTTATCAGCTTCCCTCTGACCAGGGAGGCACAGACTGAGAGGACTCTAGGATTCTCCAGAATAGCAAATTTCCCCAAGGTGCAGGGAGCAATAGACTGTACGCACATCGCCATGCGGGCACATTTTCAGGATGCAGAGGTTTTTCAGAACTGAAAAGGATTCCACTCCCTGAATGTGCAACTCGTTGTGAACCACAAGCAAATTATAATGGCAGTAAGTGCAAAATTTTCTGGCAGCATCCGTGATGCTCATACCCTGCGTGAGAGCGCTGTATCTGACATGTTTACCAGTCAGCCACAAGGTCAATGCTGGATGCTTGGTGACAAAGGATATGGCCTCACCATCTGGCTGATGACCCCCCGCTGCGTAACACCCAGACTGAAGTCGAGAAGCGATATAATCAGAGCCACAGAGCCACACGCAATATCGTCAAAAAACAAATGCTTAAATAGCGCTTTAGATACCTGGACCACTCAGGAGGTGAGTTATAATACCACCCTGAGCAGGTAGCTCAATTCATGGTGGTGTGCTGTATGCTGCACAACTTGGCTATCAGGAGGGGACAAGAATTGCCTGAAGGGACTGCCGGTCCACCTCAGGAGAGAGAGGAAGAGGAGGACGAGGAGGTGGATGTTGACCTTGGGGCAGACAATCAGGCTGACGATGAAACCATGCCCGCGCCCCCCCCTATAGGCTGCAGGAAAGGGCCCGTGGTGGCTACATAGCCGCACGACTCTTACGTCAGCAGCTCATAAGTGAGCGCTTTGCTTGAAATAACATTGGTGGTATATACAAAGCTGCAAAACTGCTGTGTCTGCAGCTCATACATGAATGGTGTGGATTACCTTGGTGACAATTAAAGTTAAAGTTGATTTAAGTAACATTTCATTATTCCCTTTCATGTTAAGGAATCACCAGTGTTTAACGTTACAGCTATCTGAGAAAATGTTATGTTAAATAAAACATTTTTAATGATAACATTTGTATTAATTCATAATTATAACTAAAAAAAACACCCCACCCCACAACAAATTTATAACATTTATAACATTTATTACATTTTTAACATTTCCAATAACACTAATAACACAAATCACACAAATGCAAATACAACAAGGTACCCCCCTCCCCCCTTCCCCCAAACCTCCCAACATTCATTAACTAGCAACAAAAGTAGAACAATACTGTTAGAACTCCAACCCCTGTGGCCATGCACCTCATTTTCCTTTTCCCCCTGCATCTTCTCCCCACCTCTACCCCTTCCCCTTCCCTTACTCCAAGCCACCTCGCCACAGTGCTCCTCAGGCGCTGCTTCATTGGGGGGGATGACGACATATCAGCTGGTTGGCCGGATGTTGGAGAGGACATTCCTGAGGAGGAAATGTCCTCCAAGCCAGAAGCAAGAGTTTCCTCCTGGCTCTCATGTGTCGTTGGCAATGGGGGTGTGGCACCTTGGGGTTCAGTGCCGCATTCCGGGAACACTGGTAGCCCTCTGGCACCAGTGTTCCTGGCTTTCACCTCCAGGGCCATCGCCATCCGCGGCATGTACTTGGTCATGGTCGGGGATATTATGACCAGTTGTTGGGATATGCCCCCCATTGTCTGGAAGATCTGCTGACCTATGTCAACACTCCTCCAGGACAAATGTACTGTCCCCACTGGGATCTGCCGATCGTGGAGCAGTCCTGCTGCGTCGAACCAACCTCTGCAGGGTCGGCGCCGGCATGGAGACACTTGGGGTGCCCTGCGCCAAAGTGATTGTGCCTGCTACCTCCATGTTGGAGGAGGACATGGCCGCAGGAGCCCTCAATGTAATCGGTGTGCTTGATCTGGAGCTTGTTGCTACAGGCTCCTCCAACTCCTCACTGTCCTCAGTGGAGAGGACAACCTGCAGCTCAACGGGCGATATTTGGGGTTCCTCACCACCAGAAGGACGATGCACCGCAGACGCTGACGCCGGATCCACACTTTTCTTCGGTGCTGTTGGCAGTGACTGCACTCTTGGCTGAGCTACAAAACATAAATGAGGTAATTAGAGGAGAAGGGGGTGCTCGGGTGACAGGTTGATTCAAAAGCTACACACTGCATATGCACGAGAACAGCACTACTGCTATCAAAATAATCACAGACGTCACATTTGGTGAACATAAACAAATTCTGCATTACAATGATTTTCATGAGCCTATCATTAATTACATAACACTTTCATCAATCATCTATCATATATTGTACAGATATGAGTGGGTGTGGCATCTATTGACTTTAAATCGCACAATGGTGTATACTTTACTCACGTAGCATAACATCAGGTTCTGCTGCTGCACGGGTGGACGAGCGGTTGTGGATCCCCACTAGTGCCAGCTCCCGCTCATCAATATCCATATAGCACTGGTGGGCCGCCACACGTGCGCCGCTGCTCGGCCCTATTCTTCGAAAGCTTCTTCTGCACAAAGTAACAACAGTACGACGTAGGCATAAGATCATTGGGTAAGATCATTGCTAGGTACTGTCACAGATACTGATATAAAACATAACCGACAGATGTTATTATTATTATTAATAACCTAAATATGTGCACCGTAAACGTAGGATTTGAGTAAAAAATTCCCGGTCGATCGGCAATAGATCAGATCTGAATTTATTTACTCATTACACTTACAATTCCAATTATATAAATATATAAGTAAATGTAAATAAATGTAATGCTTATTCTGCCAGAGCCGACAAGGTCGTTCCAGTGCTTGTGGCACTGGTTACCCTCACGCACCTCGTGCATCACCAACGAGACCACCTCTGTGATTTCGGCCCAAATCTTCTGAAAGCCTTTGAGGTAGACTTCCTGCGCCCACCCCGGGTCAACTGACCCAAACATGACTCTACCTCCTGCAGGAGGGCAGCATTTGCCTCGTCCGAGAATCTCCTCGCTCTTTTTCGTCCTCTCATCTCCAATCCCTCTCCAACCTCACTGCCCTCACCAGCCTCCTCCATCGCCACATCGTGATCCCTCTCCTTCTCCATGCCTTCCATTTTTAAAATATTTTTGTGACAGATATTTCTCACAGAACGAAATAGTGTTACTTTTAATGAGTACTCCTCTTAAAAATCACCCAAACTCCCACAACAGCCAAACAAACCACAAACACCTACACAACAAACCCATACAAGCTTTCTCTTCCTCTCTGCTCTCTCCCTCTCCTTTTCTGTGCATGTATTGATGACGCCTGACCTCCAAAAACACAGGAAAAGACCATTGCTATGGCGTTGCTATGGATGCCGACATTTTACGGCAGAAGAAAAAAAATACCGCTAATGCCCATTTCACGTCGCTACCGCTAACGTCCATTTTATAAAGTGGAAACTAGGGGGTTTGAAAATAGGCGATAATCCGGCGATCTCAAAACCCATAATAAACGCCAACGCTGGAAATAACGCCCATTTTTGGGCTATCTGCACAATAATGGAAAGTCTAGCCCAATGGGTCCATTTGCAATGTTAACATCAATGCAATGTGGTTTCACTTTCCATCAATACCATAGTGTAAATTCTGAGTCGGGGACAAACGTATAGAGTGAAATAGAGTAAGTCTTCATAGAAATTGAGTTATAATTCCAGATTTATATTACAAACCCTTAGCATTGATATGAAACGAAGTCACTTCCCACCAATACTGCCAATGAAATGTAAAGACCCCCTTACAGTCATCAAAGAGCCCATTGGATGGATGGAGGTTAAATTAGTTAGCCATCGAAAATGGGCACCGGGATCGTATTGCGCAATTAACCTGCGCCTGTTCATTGGAATGCAGGAATAATGCCAACTTTGTGCTGCCTGCTCATTATAATGATTTCTGCATGAAACTAGCGCTTCCCATGCTTTTCATTGACTGTATGCATCAACAGGGGTCCCAATTTAATTAGTGCCCAGCAGTACTTAAAACAAGCCAGCATCTCTTCAGTGCATTGTGGTTGGAATAGGTGCTAACATCATTCTGGAAATTGTGCTTTGCAATAAGCAACAATGGCTGACTATGGGAGAGAGCAAGTACGCAGGTTTTTGGATGCTACACTGCAGGTCTTGGTGAAAGAGATGAAAAGGAGAGATGTCCTGTATCCCCTGGGGTGGGGAGTCCAGGAGCCTCTCCAGATGCATGATGAGAAGGCAGAGGGAACAGATAGCTGTGGAGATCAATGCCAGTAGTATAGCCCCAAGAACCTGGATGCAGTGCAAGAAGAAGTTTAATGATCTCATATGAGTGGTCAAGGTCAGTGAGTGCATCTTCAAACGCCATATCTTACCAACTGCACCACTGGCCTCAGCCACTGCTCAAGTCACTACACTCCCATCACTTACCTACAAACAATCTCTATTAATCAGGACTCAAACCTAACATTTATACGCTTTACGTCACCTTTGTACACTTAGCAGTGTTGCAAGCCTCACATCCACATCTCACAGCTTGAAGACCCTGGCTGCTATTAACCATAACAGCTACATCACCTAACAAATGGCACGATATTCACTGGCACACTTCCCTCTCTCTTGCAGGAGAAGGTGGAGCACAACAGGAGGCAGCAGGAACTAACTGGAAGTGGAGAGGCATGTCTGCATGTTAAGATCACCATGGAGAACACGGTGCTGGCCACTATGGGAAGGGGCATCGCTGAGGTTGTGGCCACAAGCAGGACTGAATCCATTGAAGATGACGGTATCCTCATACCTAATTCTCTGTCTCACACTCCACTTCTCCCTCCTCCCTCAATCGCTTCTGACTGAGAAGCTTTAGATGGTGTAAGTATGCATTGGGAAGCTTGCCAGAAAACCTGAGTTCAGTGGCAAGGAGCATGGAGGAGACTGGCATCAACTTGCCACAGGGGTTTGCGCAGAGCTTGGAGTCCATCCTTTCCAGCATAGAACAGGGGCCACCTCTATCAACACACCTAGGGAACCAACTATAAGGCAGCGTCTGATGACAGAAGTCTCAGCTTCCATTGCAGCAGAAACAGCAGCCACATAACATCTGAGTGCTTCAGTGGGAGCTCAGACTATTGCCATCATGGCTCTGGATACCAATTTTCAAAGGGGCTTCCAAGGTATCCAGCAAACTACTGGGATTGCTAAAGTGCTACCCCGGGAGAGTGGTAGTGGCTCCATGGATAACAGCATTCATGCTCACACCGCTGCCACACCACCATCGCCCTTGTTTTGCCTGTTAGTCAGCCCAGACTGCTGCCACCAAGGCCAAGATGGTGCAATCTGCAGTTGAGTATTCTAGCCCCAGAGCTGCTCGGTCGCCCTCCAAGGCCATCTGCAATCTCCTCACTGAATGTCAGCAGCCTTCCACCAGCCATGCTGCAGCTACTGGGTTAGCACTTCATAGGAGCACTAGGACAGACAAAGACACATGAAAGAGGCTCTGATGGAAAGCACAAGGGTGATTAATTTATTTTTGTATGCAATATAGCATGATTTGATTTATTAATTTGGATTGAAATGTGTATTTTGTGTTGGATTTTATTTTTGCTTTATGGGAAGAATAATGTGATGGCCAGTGACAGACAGAAGTAAGGAGTGTGAAACTGTTGGTGAATGGTGGAATTGGGGTTGAGGTTACTGGCAATGTTCCCGCTAAGCTGCGAGGCCATGCAGCCTCACAGCAGTCTGGAGGTCCCACAAAGGCTGCTTACTGGCTTATACAGGGAAGAAACCGCTTATGCGCAAAAATGTGATTAGGCAGCACATCCAATTAAAGGAACACGCAAAAAAAAACAAATTGGAGCGAACATTGGTTACTGATATCGCTCTTGAATTATTTGTTCAGAATGAGCCTGAGCAGAAAGGGCCTGTCGAAGTTGCAGCCTCCCTTCCTCTACCATCCCCTACTCTTCCACCTCCGCCTCCTCCTACTCGTCCTCATGCTCCTGCTCCTCAGCTTCTTGCCTAATAGGTAATGGCAAGGGCTGTTCCCTCATGATGGCAAGGTTGTGCAGCATGCAGCAGACCACGACAAATCGTAAGACCCTATCAGCCGAATACTGTACGGCTCCACCAGATTGGTCTAGGCAACGGAATCATTGCTTCAGGATGCCAATGGTTTGCAGATTTCTTGTGACAGCATGGCTCGCGTCGTATGCCTATTGTGCACGTAGGCATTGGGTTGCGGACTGGAGTCATGAACCATGTCGGAGAGATAACCCTTGTTGCCCAGTAGCCATTCTTGGGTTTGCCATGCTGGTTAAAATAAAAATGGCACAGAGGACTGCTACAGAATTAAAGCATCGTGATTGCTGCCAGGATAGTGGGCATTGACTTGCATGATGCGCTGTCTGTGGTCACACACTAGCTGCATGTTGAGGGAATGGAATCCCTTTCAGTTCCGGTACATGGCAGAGTTGACATGAGGCGCAAGCAAAGCGATGTATGTGTAGTCAATGGCACCATGGGGAAGTCTGCAATTCTTGCAACACCTCGTGCTTGCTCTGCCTGCTTCTCTCTGGCAAGACAGAAGGAGATGAAGTTGTCTCTCTTTGTATAGAGAGCCTCAGTGAACTCCCTTATGCAACAGTGCACTGCAAACTGAGAGCCTGTCCAAAGCTACTCTATTTGTTCGTTACAGCACACTAGACAGGCATTAGGACCCTGCGGGAGCTAGTCACACACTGCTGGTTCATGCTGGTTTTGAGATATCATTTTGGGAGTTGCTACAAAGGACACAGTTAGTTATTTTACTCCTGTTTCAGTTAGTCTGTTATTTACATACACAACATAATTTGACGACGAGAATGAATCAAATTAACCTCCCTACCCACTTCCTTTCCTCTCCACAACTGGAGACCCTCAAATTCCATGGCCGAGATGGATAAAAAGTTTTTCTACGTACATTATGGCGAGTGGGTTAGATGGCGACAACGTAACACCAGCTTGCCGCTGTGCAATACTTATCCACCGCCTCGGCACTGAAGGCCAACACATCTTTGGTCAAATTAAATACATGGAGTCCTACGACAAAGTGGTAAGCACTCGAGAGAAATATTTTGGGACAATGAAAAGTATCATACTTGAGAGATACAAATTTCATCAAAGGGGGCAAGGAAATGGTGAACCAATCAAACAGTATATCATTTCATTAACTAAACTGGCTGCTACGTGTAACTTTGGAGTATTCACAGAGGAAATGATCAGGGATCAAATTATTGAGAAAACAACGATCCCCACTTGCTAATGGAGGTTGACAAGTTGACATTGGACAAAGCAACAAATTTGGCCATCCAAATCGAATCAATGCTTTCCGATTCAAAAGTGATCAGATCCCCTGCTCCCTTTGTGCAGCAGACTTCAGCTACAGCCCATGTGCTAGGCGTTCGTCCAAAGCGGAAATCACTGCAGAGATGCAGGGCTAATAATAAGCCACCTTCTACGGATCGCGAGCCTAATTTCCACTGCTTTAACTGTGGGGACAAATCACATTCAGCAAAGCATCCTAACTGCACGTGAGAAGAAATGCTCTGCATGTGGTAAAATGAACCGTTTTGCTAGTGTCTGTCACTCATCGCAGCATATTCAACATGTGGACAGCCCCGATAGTGATGAACCAGTATTGTTTACACCGTTAGTGACATTTTGCACATCGGTTCGGGCAAATTCAAGGATTGTGATGTAAACATTGACGGCACGCCCATCTACCTCCTCATTGACCTTGGAGCCAAAGTCTCCATATTGAGCAAGGCTGTGTACAAAACCCACTTCACGCACTGTTAACTGCAGCCCGCAACTTCCACTCTACATGTGTAATCCAACTCCAAAATTGAGGTACTTGGCGTCATATCTGTCCCGATATACTACAAGAACATAACATTGGAGAACTTTTCTTTTCAGGTCGTGAAGGGACGAAGCCTCATGAGTGTTGACCTTTTTGACAAGCTTTGGTTCAAAGTTTATGACACAACCGGCACACTTGTATACACGGTGGGCTATGACAAGCAGTATCCCTCAATCTTCACAGGGTTTGGAGTGACAACAAAAATCATCCATCATCCCCACATTGACCCTTCCGTCAAACCAGTTATGCAGCGAGTTCGCCGTCTCCCATTTGCGGTTCGTGACCAATTATCCGCAGAATTGACGCAATTCGAATCTCAGAGAGTGTAAGGGGGTAAGAAATACAGACAGATTGTCACCAATGTGTGTACTGAAGATAGTGAATTGATCTGACACGTAAAATGGTCCAGATTAAAGGGCTTACATAGAAACATAGAAACATAGAAAATAGGTGCAGGAGTAGGCCATTCGGCCCTTCGAGCCTGCACCGTCATTCAATGAGTTCATGGCTGAACATGCAACTTCAGTACCCCATTCCTGCTTTCTCGCCATACCCCTTGATCCCCCTAGTAGTAAGGACTTCATCTAACTCCTTTTTGAATATATTTAGTGAATTGGCCTCAACAACTTTCTGTGGTAGAGAATTCCACAGGTTCACCACTCTCTGGGTGAAGAAGTTTCTCCTCATCTCGGTCCTAAATGGCTTACGCCATATCCTTAGACTGTGACCCCTGGTTCTGGACTTCCCCAACATTGGGAACATTCTTCCTGCATCAAACCTGTCTAAACCCATCAGAATTTTAAACCTTTCTATGAGATTCCCTCTCATTCTTCTGAGCTCCAGTGAATACAAGCCCAGTTGATCTAGTCTTTCTTGATATGTCAGCCCCGCCATCCCGGGAATCAGTCTGGTGAACCTTTGCTGCGCTCCCTCTATAGCAAGAATGTCCTTCCTCAAGTTAGGAAACCAAAACTGTACATAATACTCCAGGTGTGGCCTCACCAAGGTCGTGTACAACTGTAGTAACACATTCCTGCCCCTGTACTCAAATCCCCTCGCTATGAAGGCCAACATGACATTTGCTTTCTTAACCGCCTGCTGTACCTGCATGCCAACCTTCAATGACTGATGTACCATGACACCCAGGTCTCGTTGCACCTCCCCTTTTCCTAATCTTCCGCCATTCAGATAATATTCTGCCTTCAAGTTTTTGCCACCAAAGTGGATAACCTCACATTTATCCACATTATACTGCATCTGCCATGCATTTGCCCACTCACCTAACCTATCCAAGTCACTCTGCAGCCTCATAGCATCCTCCTCGCAGCTCACACTGCCACCCAACTTAGTGTCATCCGCAAATTTGGAGTTACCTTATCAGTATTAGGGAGTTGTGAGGAGTCGGAAGTTTCTCCACCTCAAAGTAGGGATTGTAAGATATTGCCTATTGACAGATTGTATGTAAAACTCGCTTATAAATGATAGAAGATGGCCGTATAACATAAAATGGAAATTTTAGATATTTAAGACTTTAAAGGAACAGCATAGAATCACATTGCTTGCATGCTAATCTTATAAGGAATGCAGAACTAGCTATGGGAAACTAGAGCAAGGTTAACTCTGTGGAACAACACATTTCAAAAGGCTGAAATCGGCCCACCTGCTATCGAGAAATAAAGATGCTACAAGACCACTCAGCAGCTAGTCTGATAAGGATGAACGATTCAATGGCGCTCCATAGATCAGTTGTAAGCCAATTGGTAGTCAGGAATTAGTGTCCACGAGTGTTCACGAGGCCACTATGCCTCGAAAACTGCATAACTGTAGAATCCTTGTTCATAGAAGGTTCATTTGGAACGCTTCCCTTGCATATGGTTGAATAAAGATCGGAATATTAAACCAAGGTTTTGTCTGAATGATTCCGTTATATGGGCAGGTGTTGCATCCTTATTTCAGGGAATCCACCTCGAAGAAGAGAAGTCTTTTTTTTACCCCAACAGGGAATCATTGAGAGCACGACTCCTCATCCTGAATCTCGAACTTAGTCATTGCTTGGCATAAAAATGGGGAGATCAGCCTATTCATCGGCCTGAAAGAGGTGAACAAGGCCATCATCCCCAACAAGTACCATCTTCCTACCATCAACAAACTGTCTTCAGAATTCCATGGCTCAATAGGTTTTAAGAAACTCAACATGCACCGCAGTTACCTGCAAATACCCCTAGTGTAAGGGAATAGCGGAAAGGCTTCTCTTTCCACGAGCGGACCCCCTGATATAAGGGGTCGGCACTCATCCCAATCCATGTAGCAACCCTCGAAGTTAATAGACAGAGATGGAAGGCAAGGTTCAACAATCTTTTAATCGCGAACTGCCCGGGAGCTATTTCTCAACACAGCCGCCTGTGAGTGGAAACGCTCACTGAACAGCAAAATCAGCCATCTTTTATACACTGTTCAAAAGACCATTTGCTTCCCCAATACAACCTCCCATGACTCCTGATTGGTTACTTTATCAATAATACCTTGCATTGACAGAGCAGGTTCAGGCCTTCCTAGGGTGACCTCACCTTGCTAGAATGTGCTGACCTGGTGGCCTTTGTAGTAATCCATTTTATAAGGGTGTGTAAAGGAAATAACATATCTGAGTGATTAATTACAGGAGGTCCCATCACAGGAAACCCAAAGGGACAGGTAAACATGGCAAGGGGTCAAAAGTGACAATGGAAAACACCATCTAGTCAAGAAAGAGAGATAAGATAACATTCCAATGTGTCCATAAACCTTTGAAACACAGTGAGGTTTATTGAGTACTGGAAATGGGATTTCAGCCATACCGCTTTCTGGATAACTAACTTAAAACATTTTGTATATTCCCCTATCAACTGGACCGAAGATATCCAATGAAGTTGTTGCCATGGTCTTTGTAGCCATGGAATGGGCTTCAATGGCATGGTCGGATGTTTGTTGCCTTTTCACTCAGACTGCATGCTTTGCAGTATGAGAGAAACTCCTCGATGCGAGTGTCAATCCCAGGCCACTTTTTTTGTCGTAAAGAGCACATTTGGTGAAACTAACACTCAGGAGATCGCCCACTGTCACTTTCACCGCCTCGCACACATATCGGCCACAATATCGCTTGCCCAAAAAACCACCCAGAAAAAGTGGAACTGTTCTGAACGAACACCAGCTGTGTGGCTGCCATTTTTAAAATCACAGGTTGCTTCATTCAAAAGGCTGCCTCAACTTCAGAGGAATTTGCAATGACACTGGAGTTCTTCTCAGGTGAAGTGAACATCTCAACAGACATATTTTCAGGCTCTGGACTATTGGGGGTTTACTCTAGATGTATTTTAGTGAGGAAATCATTGCTTCTGATCAATTGCTATTATACTTTCAATGCAATGTGGCCACCATACAATAAGTGTGCTTAAGCAGTGCTTTAGCTGTCTTGGTCACTCAGGAGGGGAGCAACAATACAACTGTGACCAAGTAGCTAAATTCGTGGTTGCGTACTTGATGCTGCACAACCTGGCTACCAAGAGGGGACAAGAATTGCCAGAAGGCGCTGATGCTCCACGTTGAGAGAGAGGAAGAGGACAACAAGGGGCTGGACACTGACCTAGGGCCAGACAATCAGGCTGGCTATGCAACCATGCCCATGACCCCCTCCAGACCTCAGGAAAGGGCCCTTGGGGGCAACATAGCTGCTAGACTCTTACGTGAGGAGCTGATATCTGAACGATTTGCCTGAAAGAGTGTTGATGTGTGTGACAATGCTGACACACTGCTGTGTGTGTGCAGCTCAGGCATCAATGGTGCCCATCAGCTTGGTGCCAGTTAAAGTTTACATTGATTGATGTTAAGTTGTATTTAACCCTTTCATGTTAAGGAATCACCAGTGTGTAATGGTGCAACTATCTGAGACAATGCGCAACAAGGTTAGGTTCAATAACAAAAATTTTATATCAACATTGTTCTGAATCATAAATATCACAGGCAATAACACCCAACCCCCACCCACACCACACTTTTTCCACCATTGACATAAATCACATGTTCAACATGTCCAGCAACACAGAATACAAAGGCAAAGCAGGAGCATGGTCCCCAGCCCCCATACATTGCAACAAATTGCATACACCCAGATGGAGATATAACACGGCCATCACCTGTGGACAAGCACCTCACTTTCCTTCCCTCCTCCCATTTTTCTCCCCACCTCTACCCTTTCCCCTCCTCGCTCCACGGCACCTGGCTGAGGAGCTCCTCATGCGGTGCCTCATTGGGGGGGGATGAAGGCAGATGTGGTCGATGCATGGGTATGGGAGTGGGGGGTGCCGAGGGGGCAACATTCTCTGATGCAGAAGCAGGATCTTGGTCCTTGCTCTCATCTGTCATTCACAATGGTGCTACGGAACCTAGGGGTGGAGTGCCGCGCTCGGGGACCACTGGGAGGCCTGTGCCAGCAGTGTTCCTGGCTATCGCATCCAGGTCCTCCAACATCTGCGGAATGTGCTCGGTCATGGTGGCCAGCTGTCAGGATATGCCCCCCAATGCTTCGATGAGCTGGTCACCAATGTCTGCAGTCCTCCTGGATAACTGTACCATCTTTCCGCTGTCATGTGGCGCTCGTGGAACAAACCTGCTGCATCCGCAGACCTCCACGGGGTCGGTGCCATCCTGAGGACAAATGGGGTGCCCTGTGGTGAGGTGCTTGGGGCTGGTACCGCCAGAGTGGAGGCGGGAATGACCAGAGGACCACTAGATTGCCTATGGGTGGAATGGCTTTTGGAGCATAGCAATGCAGGTTCCTCGAAGTCCGCGCTCTCATCCATGGAGAACAGACCCAGCAGATTGACGGGCAAGAATTGGAGCTCCTCAGCACCAGATGGGCCCCGCACCCCCACCTTCTGGCCTCTGTGGTCTTGCCTTTGGACGCGCTGCTGGCTGAGCTGCAAAAAACAAATGAGGTTATTAGAGGAGAAGGGGGTGCTAGGATCACAAGGTGAGTCCAGCGCTACACACAGCATATGCACGACAAAAGCACCACCGCTCTCAAAATCATCGCAGACATCACATTTCATGACCATCAACACAGTTGCATTCCAATGATTTTCATTGGTCCATCATTATTTTGAAGACAATTTTAGAAATCATGTATCATATATGATTGTTCGGATAAGAGTGGGTGTGGCATCTATTGACTTCACATCACGCAATGGTGTTAGCTTTACACACGTAGCATCACTTTAGGGTCTGCAGATGTATCCGTGGCTGTCCAGGGGTGCTTCCCCACGAGTGTGAGCACCCGCTCCTCCATCTCAGTGATGTCACTGGGGACTGGTGGCCCCCCACCCGTTCACCTCTGCACGGACCTCATCGTCGATAGCTTCTTCTGTACAAGGTGACAGGACAACATGGCATGAGATCATTGCATGAGATCATTGCAAGGTGATGTCACAGAGACTGATACAACACATAACTGACAAATGTAATCATGATTATTATGAAAATTATCATTCTTTACCTAAAGACGTGCACCGTGACTGCAGGCTTTGCGTGAAACATGCCCGGTAAAAGTGAAAGACCTCACATCTGATGATAGTCACTCATGGCTGTTACAAATCAAATTATATAAATAAATAAGTACATGTAAATCAATGTAATACTTATTCTTGCAGATCCCACAATGCCATTCCATCGTTTGTGGCATCGGTTACCCTCACGAACCTCATTGGTTGTTGACGAAACCACCTCTGCTATCTCGGTCCATATCCTCTGAGATATCTCTGAAAAAATATTCCCCATAGCAACCTACAGTTATAGAATAAAACAGAAGAGAAGGAGACCATTCAGCCCATCATGCCCGTGTCAACGATTTTGAATGAGCTATCCAATTAGCCCTTTTCCCCATAGCCTTAGAGCTTTTTCCTTTTTAAGTATCTATCCAATTCCCTTTTGAATGTTACTACTGAATCTGCTTCCATCACACTTTCAGGCAGTGCATTCCAGATCATAACAACTCACTAACAAAACTCTCCTGATCTTCCCTCTGGATCTTTTGATGATTATCTTCAATCTGTGACCTTTCATTATTGATCCACCTGTTTTTTTTCTTCTTTTTTTCTTTACCTAGTTTTGATGTTTCCTGCAAGAAATCAATCCTAATTGCTTCCATTACTTCTAAAAAAACCCACTTCTCTGCAGGTGGGGCGGGGGGCGCGGGGACGGGTGCTGTGGTAGGGGAGATGGAGTTGTCCTCAGAGGCCTCAGCCTCTACCAAAATCCTGGGTTTGGTATTGTTTCCCAGATTAGTGACTGTCAGAAGATGTCCTGTCATCTGAGCATGTGCAGTGTATGCAATTTCCTAGGGTGCATCTAAGCTAGCCGAATGGCAGAATGCCTCCACCACAATCTTTCAACATTATTTGTTTGGTTACATTTCAAAATTATTTGAAGAAAAGCTACAGGACAAGCTTTATTCAGGTAAAACTCATAAGAAATTAATTTTCTTTCCATTTTCAGTGCATAATTATAAATGGCACGTGAATTTTAGCTTTAGGCAGGGTGGGGTTGGTTTCTACCAATAAAATAGCTTCCTGAGTCTCTTCATGCTTTTTGAGCATTCCCACAATCCACCCATTGAGTCCGACTGATCATATTTGCAACCATCAAACATAAAGCCAGTGGCACTGCAGAGCTGGGTTTCCCAGTGTTACACTCATAATGCTCTCTGGATAAAATAGACTGACATTTGTACACATCAGCGGCTGCCAGGATCGGCTAATACAGGTGGAAGTTAAGGGTTCCTGACACACAGTCTGGAGATCTTGAATACAGATTTCTGCAGCTAGAAAATGCTTTTTAAAGCATTTTAGATTGCCATTCTGCCAACTGACACCTGAGTGAGGATTTTAACTCTCACTTAAGCAGGGGAGAGGCTTTTTTCTCTGGAAAAGGTGATGGAGCTCTATAAAATGATGACGCAGTTCAATTGGGTGGAAGTAGATTCAGGGCTAGACTTTCCACTTAGATCGCTAGGGCCCAAAAAATGGACCAGCTTGAGCAATGTTTCAGCTCTCAGGATCGCTGGAAGATCGCCCATTTATCGGATCGCAACTTTCTGCATTTGTTTTCAGCGATAGCTCAGAGATGTGGATTGGGCCTTAGCGATGTGGAAGACAAGGCATCCCTAGCAATGGCCTTTAACCAATGCGTTTTTTTTTTGCAAAGAAGTTTCCCGCGATTCGGGAGTTCAGGGGTCATCCACGCATGCGCAGAAGGTAAGGGGGGCGGGGAGAGAGAGAGGAGAGGAGAGTCAGAGAGGAGAGGGAAAGCAAGAGAGAGAGAGAGAAAGAGAAATATAATACACTATTGCAGAAAATGTCTGAAATCGAGTCAGATCAGAGTGTGCACGATGTGAAGGGGAGGAGGAGGGCCAAGCCCTTTTCAGATGAAGCGAACGAGGCCCTGGTCAGCGAGGTGCATTCGAGGTGGGGCCAATTAACCCGCAGTGGGTGTGGGAAACCTCCACCCCAGGCCTACTGCAAAATTTGGGGTGAGATCGCCGACGTCATCTCGTTGGCGTCCCACAAGGCCAGGGGGTCAGACCAGTGATGCAAGCGCTGGAACAGCCTTGTTGCATCTGCAAGAATAAGTATTAAATAGTTTTTACATTGTAATGATCCACATAATATGTAAATCTCCCGGATTGAAAGTAAACTGGCTATTCTTGCATTGATTCCCTGATAAGATCTGGTCAGAGCTCAGAACCTGCAGACTTTTTTAAGTCTAATTTTGGCACCATCTCCTTTTGGGTTAAGTTGGTGGATGGGGCACGACTGAGCACTGAGGTGTCCAGTCACCTTCTCCCAGACTGTGTCATTCTTTCTGGCCTGGAGATTGTAGTTAAGATGTTTGTGTTGCAGATTAGAACCTAAACATGATCTTAGTTATAACCATGCACCACTTGCGGATACAAACCGTATTAGCATATAACGTTGGAAACGGTTGTCTTTCCACGACGGCACCTAGTCAATTAGCTTGTGCCATGCTCTTGTCACGTTTGCAGAGGAAAATTTCGAAGAATCACCATGAGCAGAGGCACACCAGAGGATGCCCTGCTCAGCTAACAATGCTAACGATCCTCGGGAAACGGGCTGCGGCCCTGGTTGGCAGCCACAGTCGCTTGGCCACCCGTGGTGGGGCAGATCCCGTAGTTGCACCACGTGAGTAATGTGTAAAACAGTAATGTAATTCAAAGTAATGTAATGGCATTTCATTATAATATATGAATTATGTCATGTTATGCATACAGCTTCTGCACTACTCTCAGGCTAACACCATAAGAACATAAGAAATAGGAGCAGGAGTAGGCCATCTGGCCCCTAGAGCCTGCTCTGCCATCATAAGATCATGGCTGAATTCCACATAGATGTACTACCATATGATGTAATAATACGTAACCTCTCTCGGTTCCCAATTATTGCAATATTGTTGCTCCTTCTACATATGCCAGCGCAGCGCAAGAATGTGTACCCTTCTGCTCTAATAAGCTCAATAAACTCAATTGTATTTTGCAGGTCCAACTCCACAGGCACAAAGGGAGGCTGCACCTGCCCATGTCCCCTTACAGGTGATTATCACCACGGGTGGTGAGGAGGAGACCACGGAGCCAGAGGAGGAGATGGAGTTGGAGATCAAGATCGAGGGGGAGGTCCCTTGCCTTGCATCATCTGTTGTACCTGCGGCCACATCGTCAGCTTCGACTCCAACGGAAGAAGTAGCGGGCCCAAGCGGCTTGCAGCAGGCGACCTCAATACATCCAACAGTGCCCGAGACCTGAAAGGAGTGCGATGCGTAGAAGGAAAGTGCCGCAGTAACCTTTATCTCAACGGGCAGTGCGGTCCTGATGGTGCTGGTAGGCTGCAGATCTCGCTTAATGTATCTCAGCGATTACCTCCTTTCGGAAGCGTAGCCTCCTAAGGCACGTGTTATCGGATAAGTTCAGGTATGATTGCTTTTCCCTGTAAGTGTGTCGGGTGTAAAGTCTCCTCTGCAGCAGCAGTCTGACATCTCTTTGATTGGGTACATAATGCTCTTCAATGTACTTCTCCCATCTGCAGTCTGCAGCATGTGATTATTGACCAATACTGGTAGAGAAGTTACAAATCCCATCATTATTGCTATAAATGCCCTAAATTCTGTCCTTAATAAATAGAAATGTGAGCAGATGATTGCCAAAGAGTCACTAAGGCCCTTAAAATAACACAAATTAATTCTCCTCATAAGCCCCTTCTTCAAGCAGCCTCTCACTTCCTCTGATGTTCAAAATGGCGTCCGTAGGGCCGGGTCCTGCCGGACAGTGCCAGTCGGGAGCAGCTTTTCTCCAGCGATCTTGTCGGTGAGTGATCAGCCCGGCAATGTGTGGGCGATGTGGCAAAAGTTGCGGTGGGCAATCAACTCGGCGCTGTGAAATTCTTGTGTGCCGAAAGTTGGGCCAGCGATCTTTGGGCGATGTTCCAGCCCAACTTTCCACTTTTAATGTAAAATGGGCGATAGCCTGCCTATTTGGGCGATAGATGGCCCAGCGATCATCAAGGGAAAGTCTAACCCTATGTAATTCCTGTGCAACTTCCAGCCTGGGAGTTACCACAGGAAACCCGATCAATTTTCATAAAATACACAGTCAGCACTGGAGTTGTGCATAAGGAGAGTGCGCTTCACCAAAGAAACAATAGGCAGCCCTATCACCGAGGCCCTGTACAGGATGTCTTTGGCATCATAGCAAAGCAACAACAAGATCAGGGCATCCACTTTTCCAGAGTTTCCGGCATCCCTGGAGTGCAATCAATGCCACCCACATTGCTTTGAGCACCCCCAGAAGAAGCTCCCCTCAACTACATCAATAAAAAGCACTTCCACACCCACAATGTACTCCATTGGAACCAGTTCTATATGCAGAAGACCATCATGATGATGCATTTAGAGAACTCCTCACTGACTACTGCAAGAGGCATCATCCCTTTAATGAAGTTTTCTCATCTATGTAACACAGTCTACCTTTGACACCACAGCTCTACTTTCTTCTTCCCACTTTCTCAAAAAGGGACATTCCCTCAAACCCGCTATCCATCTTACAACATGGCAACACATCAGCTCTCTTTACTACAACATGTGGGTGCCAATAATCAACACCTGATTGAATAGGTCAACACCAAATAAATACAGCCTTTCGTTATTGTCTATAAGGGATAGAAATTGCCCTCTGCCTGAAACGGGGCGCATCCTCCGATTTTTAAAGTTTTTCTCCACCGCAACCCATGCGGCAGAGATGTCGGCAATATTCGGCACTTTGAAGATTTTTTGAGCTCGGGGCGGAAGCTGTGGCAGCTGCGGGGCTGAAGTACCCGTGTAGTGGGTCAGCCGCTCCGACCAGTCATCAGCGCATCACTGATAACATCAGCGCATCACAATGTCTCTCCACTTCAGTTAAATGGGAGGGGGGGGGGGGGCGCTGCGAACTCTGCAGCCACTTCAGTGGCAAACACTGGGCCACGAGGGAGGGTTTTGGCT
Source organism: Pristiophorus japonicus (assembly GCF_044704955.1). Taxonomy (NCBI): domain Eukaryota; kingdom Metazoa; phylum Chordata; class Chondrichthyes; family Pristiophoridae; genus Pristiophorus; species Pristiophorus japonicus. The sequence continues at coordinate 363,084,371 of NC_091977.1, read as the reverse complement.
GGGCCAGTGGACTGGCACCCAAGAGGGGGTGCCAGGCTACCTATTGGAGGGCCGGCCGAACCCGCGGTCACAATTGTCGAGCCGACCTGGCAGTCGGCTGAAGAAAAAAATAACATGGCGGTCGCGGCTATGCACACTCCCCTTTAAGGGCAGCCGGGCCGCCATGCCACAGAGAGTGCACCGATACAAAAAGCTGTCGGGGACAATGTTCATCGGCGGGGCCGCTCCTGTGGGGCAATTTCCAGAGAGGCAATTTTGCGAGGGGGTCCCCGCCAGTCAGTAAGGGGTCAGCGCATGCACGCCGCAGCGGGAAAATGGGCAGAGCAGTCCCAGGCACCGCTCCAAAACTCACGAAGGGCAATTTACAAAATGGCGGCCCCTCCACGGAGAGTCGGCAACCATTCCGAGCCGCCCCGTGGCCTTCACTTTCGGGCGGCCAGAGGCCTTATCGGGAGGGGCAATTTCGGCCCCTAACTTTCATCAAAGCACCAAGTCAGCACACATTCTATGATATTACAGTCAATTCCAAAGTGCTCACAACCAACTTACTCTTCTGTAACACTATACTTCTTCTGGGTGCCTGCACATGCCATTTTTTTTTTAACCTATTCTCGCACTTCTTCTTCAAGGAGTTAGTTGACTCCTCATGCTCTGCAAAAGGCTCATGGGACTGAGGTGGTCATTGCCTCAGGCTGCCTGCATTTCTAAACCTGGCTTCTGGGAATCCTGTTCTCCCATCCCATGTTTCACCTTGTAGGGCTCTGAGGGGTAAGGCTGGAGTTCCTGGTATGAGCTGCTGTCCTGAGAGACAGCAGTCTCAGGCAGCTACAATCCAGCCATCACTGCTCCACTAGGCTCTGGATCTGCAGCCTCAGTGATTAGCAGGATTACTGGTCAAATGTCAGCTAACAGATCCTGAAAGCTCTGAGACATAATGGTCCACATGGTCTGAAAGCTGCTATGCATGCCATGCTCTATTCTCTCCCCTATTTCCCAGAGCAACTGTCTGTGCTTCTGTAGACAGGGAGGCACCAATTCATCCTGGCAGATAGATGGCTGGGGATTTGTTGAAGATTCCAATGCAGCTGTGACTCAATTTGTAAATTTGATTCATCATTAAGTGCTCAGCTTAGTGAAGAAGAAGAAACCAAGACGGTAGTTGAAAGAAGGTTCAAAAAATATTCGAAATGTTTCCATTGTTTCCTTTCCTTTCTTTTATTGGTAGATTCTGCTGATTGCTGGGAGTTGATTTATTGGGCTAGAACCTCTACTTTTATGCTTATCGCCCAAAAATGGGCATTATTTCTGGTGTGGGCATTAAAAAAGGGTTTTCAGATTGCCGGCTTCTCGCCCATACTCAAAACACCTAGCTTACATTTTTGAAAATGGGCGTAACTGCAGGTGATATCAAATGGGTGGTAGCATTAAATTTTTTGGACTTTCTGCCGTAAAGTGTGGCCGTCCTTAGCAATGGCATGGCAGCTCTCGATTCTGCAATTCAGGAGGTCAAAGGTCATCATGACATGCACAGAAGAGGAGACAGAGAGAGAGGGAGCTCAGAGGCACTGAAAGTGTGTGTGGCTCTGGTGTGCGCTTGTCTGGCTGTTGTGAGAAGAATGAGGGAGATTCACCAGTAGCAAAAAGCCCACTAAGCACCAAGAACATAGTTGGCACAGAGTTTTTGTCCAACAAATAAGATGTAACATGGAAGGGATGGAGGAGGCCTTGGAGCTGGTAGCCAGGAGCACTGGTGGCAGAGGGTTCCCAGTGGTCCCAGAGCGCGGCACTGCACCCCACGGTGCCGCACCCCCATTGCCAACCACACATGAGAGCCAGCAGCAACATCTTGCTTCTGGCTCGGAGCACATTCCCACCTTGGGACCGTGCTCTCCTATATCCATCCAAGCAGCGCTTCAGCCGTCACCGCCCACCCGCCAAATGAAGCATCACTTGAGGACTTCCTTGGCCAGGCGGCTTGGAGTCAGGAGGGGAAGGGGTAGAGGTGGGGAGGAGAAGTGGGGGGGGCAGGATTGGTTTGTACAGAAATACTGATGATTTCAGACTAATGTTCGGTTTAAATGTTTCTTATTGAACAAAATCTTGTAGCACATTGACTCAGATAGCTGCACCATTACACGCTGGTGATTCCTTCACATCAAATTGTATAATCACACTTAACTCCAATCAAAGTAAACTTTAACTGTCACCAAGATGATGCTCACCATTGATGTATGACCTGCACACCTAGCAGTATGTCAGCCTTGTAAATAACACCAACGTTCTTTCAGGCAAAGCGATCATTGATGAGCTCCTGATGTAAGGCTCTTGCAGCTATCATGCCACCATGGGCTCTTTCATGCAGTCTACAGCGGGGGGCGGAGGCATGGCTTCAGCATCAGCCTGATTGTCTGGACCGATGTCAGCGTCCGCCTCCTCGTCCTCCTCTTCCTCTCTCTGGTGAGGTGGACTTTCAAACTCATCAGACAATTCTTGTCCCCTCTTGAAAGCCAAGTTGTGCAGCATGGAGCAGACCACCACAAATTGAGCTACCTGCTCAGGATGGTATTGGAGCTCGCCTCCTGAGTGGTCCAGGCATCTAAAGTGCTGCTTCAGCACTCCAATGGTTTTCTCCACGATATTGCGAGTTGCTCTGTGGCTCTCGTTGTATCGCCTCTCAGCTTTGATATGGGTGTCACGCAGGGGGGGACAATTAGTCAGGTGGCAAAGCCTTATCCTTTTTCACCAAGCATCCAGCATTGACCTTGTGGCTCATTGTTAAACAAGTCAGATACAGTGCTCTCACGTAGGATATGAGCATCATGGATGCTGCCCAGAAATTGAGCATTCACTGCCAGTATAATTTGCTGGTGGTCGACAACCAGTTGGATATTCAGGGAGTGGTATCCCTTGCGGTTCCTGAAAACCTCAGCATCCTGAAAAGTTGCCCGTATCGCGATGTGCATACAGTCTATTGCTCTCTGAACCTTGGGGATGTTTGCAATTCTGCAGAATTCTAGAGCTCGCTCACTCTGTGCCTCCCTGGTCATAGGGAAGCTGATCAAGACCCTCCTGCATTCATACAGGGCTTCAGTGACCTGTCTAATGCAGCAATGTGTGGCATGCTGATAAGTCCGGAAATGTCTTCAGCTGTGACCTGAAAAGAACCCGAGACATTAAACAACAGTGCCGCGGTGGCTTTGACCTTGCCGGATAGTGCAGTACTGATGGTGCTGGCAGACTGCAGAGCTGCCCTTATCAGCTGGCATACCTCAGTGATAACCTCTCTGTGGAAGCGCTGTCTCCGAAGGCAGGTGGTGTCGGGCAAGTCGAGGTAAGAATGCTTCTCCTTGTACTTGCGGGGGGTGTAACGTCTGGTCCTCCTCATCTGTCTGTCATGTCTTACATTGGGCACATAATGCAGTGGAGCGTTCCTTCGCCGATGTCGAGTCTGCTGCATGTAATTGGTCACCAAGAGAGGGTGAGAAAGGACAGGCCCCATTGCAGTAGCTCTCTGTTTTCCACCGATTGGTCACAAACAAGATATTCCCCGACAAAGACACCTCTTCAATTCCAATCGGTTACAGTATGGACAAGATGTTTTTACAGATCTTCACATCAGCTCCAATGACCTGCAGAATAATCCAAACTCCGCCAAGGTTGAAGCACAGCAGCCTTTTAAAGGACACGACATGTGATCTAGAAGATGGCGTTCATAACGCTGTGATTCGTTCCGGTTAGTTCCACTTTTTCTGGGCGTTTTTTGGGGCGAGCGATATTGTGGGTGATATATGTGCGATGTGAAATTAACGCAGGGCGATTTCATGGTCGCTAGTTTCGGTAAATATGCTTTTTACGATAAAGAAATGGGGGGCATTAGTATTGAATTTCGGCGTTAAATCCGTGCCGAAAGTAACGCTCGGCGATAATTTCCGAAAATGCTTGGCTGTTTCCATTTTGTGCCAAAATGGGCGTTACACGTCATTTCAGCGGTAAAATGGGCGTTAGGTAGGCATTAAGCATGCAAAAAAAGTGTAGGTTCGAACCCATAGTTTTATATGTTCTGAATAGTTCTTCATTGTTTGTTTTCTAGTCATTATGCTTCTGTTTGATTTATACATTTAGTACCTGTTCATTCTAATTTCATTTTATCCAATCAACTGCAAGAACAGGAAGTGATAGACATAGGCCACGGAATTTGGCATCTTAGTGCATGTAGTTAAGGTTGGGTTTGAAGAAAAATGACGTCTAACTCACTTCCAGCCATTTCTGGAGCAGCCAGCGCTGTTCACCATATTGGTGATGTCAGTCAGCATGTAACACTGATTTTGATGCACGACCTGCCATTTTGGACATTGCCACTCCAGTCAACACCCTCTTGCTGCAGCATGAGAGGAGATGGAGCAGAGGCAACAAAGAAGTCAAGCTACTCACAGAGGGAGAAGGAGGAGGAGCAAAAGGCTTTACCCATCTCAGATCTTCAAGGAGCAGTTCTCTTACCTGCAACTAAGCCAGGAGCAGTGTGTTTGGTGGCTCTTCTTCACCACGAAGGTGATCACAGAACTCTGCCACCACTTGGAACCAGACTTGTAGCCTCAGAGCAGGGTGATAATAGATCTGGCATGGCCAACACATCATGATGGTGAATGGCTTGTATCCAGGCAGCAGTCATGACGCCTTCATCCTGCGCCAGTTCGCTGTGCCTGAAATCTTCCAGCCACCAGGTTGAACCCGAGGGTGGCTGCTAGGTGCCAAGGGCTATCCACTCTGTACATGGCTAATGACTCCCCTCCGCAGTCCCACCACATGTGGCCTGCACTCATATAATGACAGGCATGATGCCACCAGGAATGTCATCGAGCACACAATGTGGTGCCGATACCTTGACCGCTAGGAAGAAGCCCACCAGTTCTCGCCAAAGCGGGTATTCCAATTTGTGGTGGCTGCTGCCTCTACAGCTTAGGCCATTATGAGGGCTCAACCCTTGCCATTATGAATTCGGCACCCAGCTCAGGAGGAGGAGGAGGATGAAGAGGTGGAGGAAGAGGAGATGGTGGAAGGGAAGAGGCAGCCTGCAAATCTCTGTCCCAGACAGGCTGTCTGTGAGCACATCATCAGAGTCATATTCCCCTGAATGAAACCCCAGATCCCCATTGCTCAACATTTCCTCACCTTACCATCCCTCTGTCATGGAACATCACAGTGTCCTCTTGGCCACATTGCTAAAATGAAGGCCACCACTAAACAAACATTCCAAACATCATTTATAAATGATTCATTCCAAAACTGTTGTTATGTATAAAATATGTATATACCTTGTACAATCAATGTACAGTTACATAAGACTACTGGATGTACCTTCACACTGTGTTCACTATGCTTGTACCAGCAGAGGGTGCGACTGGTGGAGACCTCGGGGTCACCGGTACACTGCAGGTAACCAGGTATAAAAGGGAGCTCACCTTACTGGACCCTCATTCAGGAGCTGCAATAAAAGAACTAAGGTCACAACAGTTCAAGTGTAATACCTTACCTCGTGGGGTCATTACTAGGGTGCCTACAGACACAGTAACTGGCGATGAGATTACGAATTTCCACGCGAAAATTGGCTAACCTTGGCAATTTTCAACAATCCTCTGATGGGGAAGATTGGGATGCCTTTGTGAAAAGGCTCAAACACTTTTTCATCGCGAACCTCGCTGGCTGATAAGCGCCGAGCTATCCCGCTCAGCAGTTGTGGGCCCACCGTTTATGGCCTTGTCAGGGACTTGCTAGCCCCAGAGAAGACGACAACCAAAACGTAGGCGGAGCTCATGATGATGATACAGGAACAGCTCAAACCTAAAGAGAGCATCCTCACAACCAGACACCGGTTCTATACACACCGGCGGCCCGAAGGCCAACAAATCGCAAAATATGCTGCAGACCTGCAAGATTCCAAAATTCGTGGAAACCCCCCAATGTTTGGACTAATTGAAAAGGAAATTCAATTTGGGACTATCAAACAGAAAGTTTGGGATTCTAAAATACTTATGGAAGAAATCTACGAGTTTTAACCAAGTTTGGGATTTTTAAAAAGGTGACTGTTGGGACTGCAAGTAAAAGGGTGGGGTCAATCTCTAAAAGGCCAGTTAGGACATTGGAGCTAATCAAATTGTCTGGGAACTGTTTACCCTCAAAATCTTCCCCTAGAAGACATTTACATTTTAACAATCGACCACTTAAGAAACATTTTCCACTCCACCCACAGGACCCAAATGTCACATACATATTCCAACACCTTTTCAACAGGCATAGAAATATTGGGCTCAGGCCAGACTTCCGGAAGCAAAAAGCAGTGCTATCACAATGGACAAGAGCTTATCAACTCAGAAAAGTCTATCAATGCCAGATCAAAACTTAATCAAGTTTCAGTTAGCTGGGCAGCAAATCTTAACCAAAAGAAACGTTAGATTTGGCACGAAGATTAAACAGACCCTCAGAGTATAATTAAGGGCCTATTGTCTCAAGAGAGCTATCTCTATTCTGACCATCACAGAAAGAACTTTTCTGACCAAGCACTTCAAGATCGACGGCACACATCAAAAAAATGCAGGAAGAAACATCGCAATATCGGAGAAAAGAACTCACCCCAACTGGCTTCAATACGCAGCAGAGGTCTTCTGCCATGTCCGGGATATGGCAAAGCAAACCAGATATAACCAAAGAACCCCGAAACTGCGAAACAGTAACTTCGTGGTCCCCCACAGCACCCAGCAGCTTAGAACCATGGTAGCCCACCTGGACAACCTCACCTATAAACAGGACCCTTCGGTTCACTTTATGGAAGTAGACCAAGCGGCAGGCATCAATGGGTGCGACGACTCTGAAACGGCAAAAATGCTCCTAATCTCCCGAGACAGTAGATTGTACCAGTCTCTCTCCACAAACACCAAGAGGGGGCAAAGTACATCTGCGGCCATCCAGGAAGAAATCCTGGAGGCTATGGGCCTCAATGATGGGAGCCTGTTTTCCCGAGTGGAGCGGACACTGCGACAGGCTGGGGAAACCCCACAAGCTTTCGCAGATAGGCTGTGGCCCGTCTACGAGAGTGCCTGCAGTGGGATCCTCAACCGGGATCACTTGACCCGGGATGAGAGGCCCCACTGGTTCCGGAGCCTGGTGGCAAACACTTTGCCATGGGTGAAGGCCAAAGCCGAGCTGTGGTTCGATCCTAGGGATCCCAACCCCACCGAGGAGTCAGTGATTAGGCAACCAACCCTGGCTTTTATGAGTGATCGAGGGATGGAGGAGAACCCACCCAAGGGGAGGGTACATGAGTTAAGGCCCCACCAAGCAAAGCAAGAATGGCACCAGGAAGTGGGTATCTCTTCCGGCACCAAGTGTAACTGCTTTGGGTGTGGGAAAAGTGGGCATTGGAGAAAGGATTGTAAGAACCCTTGGAAAGATAACGTAGCTAAGGAACCCCCAGCATCTGCCCAAAAGGCCGGACCCGGAGCGCACTCTCCCTCTTCCTTCGAGGAGTTCGTGGCCGCACTCTGCTGCGTATTGGGCGGCCCAGGGAAGGTAGCTACGGCCATCGAGAGGGAAACCCCATCCACCCCGCCAAATCCCAACCCATGACTAGAACCGGCGCTGCCTGTGTACATGTGTCCCCTAGAATACGAGAGACTGTGCGTTAAGATGGAAGTGGAGAAGGTGACAGGGACTTATCTGCTAGATACTGGAGCTTCAAGCACCATTGTATATGCAGATAACCCACCACCTCACCTCTATCTAATGGGGTCCCATACAGTCTAGTGGGTTTCACAGGGAACGAACAGGCTGGGTCATTATCCATCCAGCTACCATTGGGAAAAGTGAACCGTTCTAGGGACAGGGATCCTCAGCCAGCAGCCTCCGATTGTGGAAAGCCCACAGGGGACGTTGCAGACTCACCAATAGGAACGGTGAACTGTATTACTGGAGGAGCTATCCCCCAATCATTTGGGGCTCGGACGCACCCCCAGTAGCCAGAGCGTTAAGAAGGACTTCCCGCACACCGTGGTCACCAGCACCCCAGTTTCAGTGGGTCAGCCCCGGGAGGTTTGCCACCCGTAAGAGAATACCCAAGATCAGGGATCAGTCTACGGACAGGGACCCCTAGCCAGCAACCTTCGGCAGTGAGGGACTCACGGGAGAGGTAGTGGTGGACCAGCCACCAACTGAGAGTCCCCAGCCTGCAGCCTGAGGCTGCGCGGAACCCACAGGGAATGACATGGACCCAGCAGCTATACAGAATGGGGTAGTGTGCTGTAGCACCGGAGTGGCCATTCCCCCGATCATCTGGGATGCAGGGAAACCCCCAGTTCTCCAGGTCCTGCGGTACAGACCACCTTACATCCAGCCATACAAGCTGCCCAGAGGCTGCAAAAGGAAAGAGCAGAACAGAATTTAGCCTGGCCACCCGGAGACGGGTGGCGAATGTACATAGCATTACTGTACGATTTCAAAGGTGTTTTAAATATTTTGGGGAGTTACGTTTAGATTTTATAAATTTAAAAATTTTAAAGTTCAAGAAGGATTGTAGAACTGGATCACCTTTGCCAAGCCAGAGAACTGTTTTTCTCAAGGGCAACACTATCTATTTTGTGTCCCTAAAGGGAAGGAACCGAATGATGAAAGGGGCCTTGCTCCTGCTCACCCTAATGGGGATGAGTACGGGTCACAGAGGTGACATCGAGGAATACCAGGGGGTACATTATGCAGTAGCTTCAGTCATCTTAAACCTTAAGGTTTAAGATGACTGAAGCTACTGCATAATGTAGTATGTGAAGAAGGACTTCCCGCACACCATGGTCACCAGCACCCCAGTTTCAGAGGGTCAGCCCCGGGAGGTTTGCCAGGGAATGATCGTTCATTTAAAGGAGGTCATTGCGGATCTGGAGAGGCATACTAAAACTGTTCATGATTTGATACGGGAGGACAGGAACGCCTCGGAGCAGGCTGCATGGAATGAGGTGTGTGTGCTGATTGCATCCAACCAAGGGAAAGCTGGATGCAATCAGCAATGCACCCACTCCCAAGAATGTCACTCAACTTTGATTATTTTTGCATCTTTTGAAGTGTTATGGGAAGTTCCTACAAAATTTGGCTACAGTATTACATCCACTGAATGAACTATTGAAAAAACAGGTCCATTGGAAGTGGTCAGAAGAATGCAACATAGCATTCAAGGGGAAAGTTAAACAAGAACTCAAAAGACTAGAGAGTATTATCTCTAAGGTAGAACTAATTAATTGGGCTACACCCATTGTTGTTTTACCTAAGTCGGATGGTAAGGTAAGTTTGTGTGGTGATTATGTAAACCAAGTTCGAGAGAGCAATCTAATATCTAAGGAGATCAAGCTAGCATGTGACACCTCTCTGTACAGAGTTGGAGCAGTAATCTCTCATGTACTAAGCTTTTGCTTCATGCACTCTCCATGGCAGTGAGCAGAATTATGCGCAGATCGAAATGGAAGCTTTGGCATTTAAATTTGGGGTCAAGAAGTTCCACAAATATTTGTATGGTTGTAAATTTACCATTGTTACTGACCATAAGTTCTAGAATTTTGATCCAGTGACGATTAAGGAACACCAATATACTTCCAAGTCAGGATGGTGTGTAACTTGGAGGGGAACATGGAGGTGATGGTGTTCCTATGCGCCTTCAACCCATGACCTTCTAGGTGGTAGAGGTCATGGGTTTGAGAGGTGCTGCTGAAGAAGCCTTGGCATGTTATTGCAGTGCATCTTGTAAATGGTACACACTGCAGCCACAGTGCACAGGGGGAGGGAGTGAATGTTTAAGGTGGTGGATGGGATGCCAATCAAGCGGGCTGCTTTATCCTGCATGGTGTCGAGCTTCTTAAGTGTTTTGGATCTGCACTCATCCAGGCAAGTGGAGAGTGTTATATATATAAACTTGTATTTACTCTGTACAGCCGCCAGAGGGCTCATTCCCTGGATCCCCATAATCCCTTGGGAGCACAGATATTTAAGGAGGCTTCACAGGTTGGAGAGGCACTCTGGAGACCTGCAATAAAAAACTAACGTCACACTTTACTTTGAGCTCAGTGTTCAGTCTGACTTTTTCTCCATACACAACAACTGGCGACGAGATACAGATAGCGAATTCAAAGATGCAGAGAACAGTGGGCATCCTGGAGAAATTATCGGAGGGAGGGAAACTTTTATGGAGCGACTCGACGAATACTTCGTGGCCAATGAGCTAGATGCGGAAGAAAGCGCTGCCAAATGAAGGGTGATCCTCCTCACCGTCTGTGGGGCACCAACGTATGGCCTCATGAAGAAGCTGCTCACTCCAGCGAAACCCACAGAGAAATCGTATGATGATTTGTGCGCACTGGTCCGAGAGTATTTGAACCCGAAGGAAAGAGTCCTGATAGCGAGGTACCGGTTCTACACCCACAAAAGATCTGAAGGCCAGGAAGTGACGAGTTATGCCGCCGAGCTAAGACGCCTTGCAGGACATTGCGGATTTGAAGGACATTTGGAGCACATGCTCAGAGACTTTTTCGTACTTGGCATTGGTCACGAAACCATACTTCGCAAACTTTTGACTGTAGAAACCCCAATCTTGAGTAAGGCCATATTGATAGCCCAGGCGTTCAATGCCACCAGTGACAATACGAAGCAAATCTCTCAGCACACAAGTGCTGCTACAAGTACTGTGAACAAAGTGATGTTGTTTTTGAATCGTAACGTACAAGGCAGGTCACACATACCTGCAGCTACATGCCCGCAGATGAATGCAAGGCCATTAACACCTTGTTGGTGCTGCGGGGGTGATCATCATTTCCATTCATGCCGATTCAAAGAGTACGTTTGCAAGGGCTGTGGAATAATGGGACACATCCCACGAGTGTGCAGGTAAGCTGCAAAGCCTGTTACACCTGCAAACTACCATGTTGCAGAGGAGGACAGATCCATGGAGTATCACGATGAACCAGAGCCTCAGACTGAGGAGGCAGAGATACATGGGGTGCACACATTCACCACGAATTGTCCCGATAATGCTAAATGTTGAACTAAATGGACTCCAGATGTCAATTGAGCTGAACACGGGCGCGAGCCAGTCCATCATGGGCAAAAAGAGTTTCGAATGGTTGTGGTGCAACAAGGCCTCAAGGCCAATCTTAATTCAAGTTCGCACAAAATTAAGAACTTACACGAAATAACTGATACCTGTAATCAGCAGTGCCACCGTAAAGGAGCAGTGCACAAGCTACCACTCTGGGTGGTACCGGGCGATGGTCCCATGCTGCTCGGCAGGAACTGGCTGAAAAAGATACGCTGGAACTGGGACGACGTCCGAGCGCTATCGCCTACTGACGACACTTCGTGTGCCCAGGTCTTAAACAAATTTCCTTTGCTGTTTGAACTAGGCATTGGAAAATTCCAAGGAGCAAAAGTGCAGATCCACCTAATTCCGGGGTTGCGACCCATCTATCACAAGGCGACAGCAGTACCGTACATGATGAGAGAAAGGGTAGAGATCGAGCTAGACCGGCTGCAAAGAGAGGGCATCATTTCCCCGACCGAGTTCAAAGAGTGGGCCAGTCCTATCATCCCAGTCCTCAAGGGAGACGGCACCGTCAGAATCTGTGGCGATGACAGAGTAACTATCAATCATTTCTCCCTACAGGACCAATACCCACTACCAAAGACTGACGACCTCTTTGCAACACTGGCGGGAGGAAAGATGTTCACAGAGCTGGATCTGAGTTCAGCCGACAGGAACTGGAGGAATCATGGAAGGCCCTCACCTGCATCAACATGCACAAAGGTCTTTTTATTTATAACAGATGCCCGTTTGGAATCCGATCGGCGGCAGCGATATTCCAGAGAAACATGGAAAGCTTACTGAAGTCGGTCCCGCACACCGTGGTCTTCCAGGACGACATCTTGGTCACAGGTCGGAACACAGTCGAACATTTGCGGAACCTGGAGGAGGTTCTTAGTCGAATCAACGGCATGGGGCTCAGGCTAAAATGCTCGAAGTGCGTTTTCCTGGTGCCTGAAGTGGAGTTTCTGAGAAGGAGGATTGTGGCAGACGGCATCAGTCCCGCCAACGTGAAGATGGAGGCAATCGAGAACGCAGCGAGGCCACAGAACGTGAAGGAGCTACGGTAGTTTCTGGGACTCCTGAACTATTTTGGTAACTTCTTAGCGGGTCTCAGCACACTGTTAGAACCACTGCATGTCTTACTACGAAAAGGGGATGAATGGGTTTGGGGCAAAAGCCAAGAAAATGCTTTTGTTCAAGCGAGAAAAATGTTATGCTCAAACAAATTGCTTGTGTTGTATGATCAATGTAAGCGTTTGGTACTAGCATGAGGCGCGTCATCATATGGCATCGGGTGTGTATTGCAACAAGGTAATGATTTTGGGAAACTGCAACTGGTTGCTTATGCATCCAGGAGTCTGTCTAAGGTGAGAGAGCCGACAGCATGATTGAGAAAGAAGCTTTAGCGTGTGTCTATGGCGTAAAGAAAATGCATCAATACCTGTTTGGGCTAAAATTCGAATTGGAAACTGACCATAAGCCACTTATATCCCTGTTCTCCGAGAGTAAAGAGATAAATAACAATGCATCGGCCTGCATCCAGAGATGGGCGATCACATTGTCTGCATACAACTATGCCATCCGCCATAGGCCAGGCACAGAAAACTGCGTCGATGCTCTCAGTAGGCTGCCAATGCCCACCACTGGGGTGGAAATGGCACAGCCCGCAAATCTAGCCATGGTTATGGAAGCATTTGAGAGTGAGCAATCACCCGTCACTGCCTGGCAGATCAAAACCTGGACAATCCAGGGCCCCTTATTATCTCTAGTCAAAAGCTATTTGCTTCACGGGAGCTGGTCCACTGTCCCAGTGGAAATGCATGAAGAGAAAAAGCCGTTCCAATGACGCAAAGATGAAATGTCTATAGAGGCAGACTGCCTTCTGTGGGGCAATCGAGTAGTGTCCCCAAGAGCAGAGACACTTTCATCAATGACCTCCACAGTACCCACCCAGACATCGTAATGATGAAAGCGATAGCCAGATCCCACGTGTGGTGGCCTGGTATCGATGCGGACTTAGAGCCCTGTGTTCGCAGATGTAATACATGCCCGCAGGTAAGCAATGTACCCAGGGAGGCGCCGATAAGTTTATGATCTTGGCCCTCCAAATCGTGGTCTTGGGTACACGTCAACTAGGCAGGCCCGTTCTTGAGTAAAATTTTCCTTGTGGGTGTAGACACGTATTCCAAGTGGATTGAATGTGAGATAATGTTGGCTAGCATGTCCACTGCCACTACTGAAAGCCTGCGGCCATGTTTGCCACACACGGCCTACCCGATGTCCTGGTGAGCGACAACGGGCCATGTTTTACCAGTGTTGAGTTCAAAGAATTCATGACCCGTAATGGGATCAAAATGTCACATCTCGCCATTTCAACCAGCGTCCAATGGTCAGGCAGAGAGAGCAGTGCAAACCATCAAGCAAGACTTGAAGAGGGTAACTGAAGGCTCACTGCAGACTCGCCTATCCTGATTCCTGCTTAGCTACTGCACGAGACCCCTGGGATCTCACCTGCTGAACTGCTCATGAAAAGAGCACTTAAGACAAGGCTCTTGTCAGTTCACCCTGATCTACATGAACAGGTCGAGAGCAGGCGGCTTCAAAAGTGCATACCATGATAGCGCAAATGTGTCACGCGAGATTGAAATCAATGATCCTGTATTTGTATTAAGTTATGGACAAGGTCCCAAGTGGCTTTCCGGCACTGTTGTTGCCAAAGAGGGCTCATCCCCTGGAGTCTGAAGGGATCCCATAATCCCTTGGGAGCACAGGTATTTAAGGAGGCTTCACAGGTTGGAGAGGCACTCTGGAGACCTGCAATAAAAGACTAAGGTCACACTTTACTTTGAGCTCATATTCTTCAGTCAGACTCTTTCTCCATACACAACAGAGGGTATTCCATCACACTCCTGACTTGTTCCTTGTAGATTGTGGAAAGGCTTTTGGGAGACAAGACAAGACAAGACAAGACAACAACACTTGCCACAGAATACCAAACCTCTTGTAGCCACAGTATTAATTTGGTTGGTCTAGTTAAATCTCTGGTCTATGGTGACCCCCAAGATATTGATGGTAATTTCACTGAATGTGAAACGGCAGTGGTTAGACTCACTTGTTGGAGATAATCATTGCCTGTCACTTGTGTCGCACGAATGTTACTTGCCACTTATCAGCCCAAGCCTGAATGAGATTCAGGTCTTGCTGCACGCAAGCTTGGACTGCTTCATTATCTGAGAAGTTGCGAATGGCACTGAACACTGTGCAATCATCAGCGAACATCCCCACTTGTGACGTTATGATGAAGGGTAGGTCATCATCGCGATCCCCTAACTTGTTTTTGGACCTAATCCAATTTTGTCTCCTCTGATTCTTCTATAATTCTATGATTGTGCATTAGATGTCATCATCATCATAGGCAGTCCCTCGAAATCGAGAAAGACTTGCTTCCACTCTAAAAGTGAGTTCTTAGAGAATTACAGTCTCTGTCACAGGTGGGTCAGACAGTCGTTGTAGGAAAGGATGGTTGGGCAGACTGGTTTGCCGCACGCTCCTTCCGCTGCCAGCGCTTGCTTTCTGCATGCACTCGGCGACGAGACTCGAGGTGCTCAGCACCCTCCTGGATGCTCTTCCTCCACTTAGGGTGGTCTTTGGCCAGAGAGTCCCAGGTGTAGGTAGGGATGTCGAAATTTATCAAGGAGACTTTGAGGGTGTCCTTGAAACATTTCCTCTGCCCACTTGGGGCTCGCTTGCAATGTAGCAATTCTGAGTAGAGCGCTTGCTTTGGGAGTCTTGAAAACCAGAAAACAAACATTACAATTCAACTTTATACATTAATTCATCCAATATTACATAAAACGGTCAACTACTCACCCTTGTGCATTCCCTTAGTGCCTTTGCCTGTCCTAGTGCCCCTATGAAGTGCTACCCCAGTGGCTGCAACATAGCTGGTGGAAGACTACTGACTTTCAGTGGGGTAGACTACAGATTGTCTTGCAGGATGACGTCGAGCAGCTGTGGACCTAAAAGGCCCGGCTGTAGACTGTGCCAGCTTGGCATGGGCATCAGCAGTTGGGGCTAGCTGGTGACAGGCAACAACAAGGGCACTGCCAGAGTGGCAGTGCTGGGAGCACAAATGCTGTCATCCGGAGAGAGGACAACAGGTTCATCCTCTCGAGAGCCACCACCACTCCCCCAGGACGGCGTCTCAGCAGTCCTAGTAATCAGTTGGAGGACAGATTGCTGGAATGCTGTGACACCCTACAAGCCCCTTTCAACACTGGTAACCACAGCCATGATGGTAGCAGTCTGAGGTTGCGAAGTTTGAGCTTTCAGACATTGGGTCGCTTCCGCCTGTGCTGCAATGGATGCAGAGACATCGGCCATCAGATGCTGCATCATGGTTGGGTCCACAAGTGCACTGATGGAGTTGTCCATCAATTCCATGCTGGAAATCATGGGCTCCAAACTCTGTTCAAAGCTCTGTGCAAGGCTGGTGCCGGACTCCTTGCCATTGCACTCAGGCTTTCTGGCAGGCCTGCCAATTCACCGTGCATTTCTGTGCTTATCCAACAGCATTCTTCTGTAGGCCCCAACAGTGAAGTCCTCATCTCAGTCCTTTGCAGCAGAACCCGTGAGCGAGCTCGCCCTCTGGGGAGCTGGCACCTGCACTCCCCTTTCCTCCTGCCCTGGCTGCAGGCCACATGCGCCCGGTGTCTCACCATGCGCCGATCCCACATCTTACCTATTCTACTACACAGAGTGTCAGTATTGGAGCTGGAGGCTGGGAGTGTGAACTCGAGTGATGTGGTAGCTTCATGATCACTGTCTTCCTGCTCCTTCACCAGTGCCTGGCTAGGTGGCAGTTCTTGGGTATCTGAAAGGCGAAAGGAACAAGGGTAAAGTTGTGCTGAAGAGATGGGGAAAAGCAAGAGGTGCATGCCTGTGCCATCTGCAGCTTGTAAGTCAGATGAGATATTGGGATGAGGAGGGAGTGGGATGTGATAAAGAGGATTAGTTATGAGGATACCATCATCTTGGAATGCTTCAGCCCCGTCGTTGGCAATGGGATCAGCGATTGCCCTCTCAACACAATGTCCTCCGAGGGGAGGGGTCAGATTATGCATGTGCGGCTATGCCCCTTCGGGTATCCTCTGCTGGCTCTGATAGTGAGCCATCTTGTTCTGCAAGAGAATGGGAAGTGTGTCAGTTAATGTGGTGCAATGCGTTTGTGAGATGTGACTGTCATGCTTGAATAGTTGGCATTGTGTGCAAACTGTGAGATGTGGGTGTGAGTCTTGCAGCAGTGGTAATTATGCGAGTTTGAGGTGAAGCTATGAATGTGAAGAATGAGTCATGCTTGGCAGTGATTGTTGGTAGGTGAGTGATGGGGGTGTGGTGCACTGAGCATTGTGTGAGGCTCGTGGTGCAGATGGTGGCATATGCCATTTGAAGATGCATTCACTGACCTTGTGATGTCACTAAACATCTTCCTGCACTGTGGCCAGGTCCTCGGGGTGGTACTGCTAACATTGACATCTATGGCTGTCTGCTCCCATTGGCATTTTCGATTTTGCCTGGAGGGCCTCTTGGCCCCATGCAGAAATAGTACCTCTCTTCTCCTTTCCATCTCCTGCACCGACCTCCAGTGCTGCATCAGAGAATCTTCATGCATGCTCTCTCCCCTGTTGTGACATTTGCACTGTCTCCCCCAGCCAGGTGCATGAGCTGCTGCCAGCAGAATGAACCTCCACTTTAAGAGGTGCAGACTGCCTTCAGAATGCGGAGGCCATCTTTCATTGATGCTAGCCTCGCACAAACTTGAGCCCCCTGCTGAACATGAGCCAGGAGTGTTTCCTCCTGGCTCAACGAACTACCCAGTGAAACCCCACCCTGCAATCTGTCTCCTCCCACACTCCCTCCATCAGATCCACTCCACAATCGGACACCCCCACCCGCAATTGGCAACCCCTGCGATCTGCCTTCCCCTCAATCAGATCTCCCCTGCGATTGGGACCCCCACCTGCAATCGGGACCCTCCCTCTTGATCAAGACCGCCCTGCCATGTCCTCTCTGACTCCCGCACTACACCCATCTGCTCGCGTAGGCTGTGGTTCTGCGAAACATGCTTCCCACCTAAAAAGCCACCATCCTGTCAGTCAGACTGCCTGTGGGTGGGAACATGACAGAAATGTTTTTAAAGGAGTCTGCAGTTCAAAACTTCAGTACATTTGGGAAACCCATTCTTCCGCGTTTCCCGACCTCATAACAGCCTTCACCACCCACCCTCAACGGAACTCGCCTCTGGGCTAAAATCCAGGCCAATATCTCCCTTGTGCTATGAGATGATCCCTTCATCAATCCTGCAATTAAGTAATGGCAAAAAATGCCACTTGATTTGGACTTCAAATGCTCAGTGGGTATACAAGTTATTTCAAACATCAGATTCCTTGCCATGATTAATCGCTACAGCATTTCAATTGAAATTTACCCTCTTGTGAATGTAACCTGTCACCTGTTTGACTGCTATCTATTGGTGCCTTATGTAACAAAAACTAATTGAATGGCACTTCAGTTGAAAAATCTTTCACCTACTGTCAGCATAACAATTACCAACCCTTGGAAAATAGGAACCACTCTTCCCCATTTCCTCTAATGCCTGATTTGTTTCTTCCGTCCTCTAATGTTTGATTGTCATCCCGTGACAAGCCCCAACACCAAATGACCAGCCTATCCAGAGTCCATATGGATTAAGTTTAAATGCCATTAGTGAACATTTAGTGGTTTCGATGGAGCTGACATGTGATCTAATTGGATATAGATTTACTTACAGATAATAAAGAAACATTATAGCTTCATTAGAGTGTGACTGTGCTCCCTCCAAATCTCAATTTGAACACTGTTATAAAAACAAAGAAAAAGATTATGTCACATCTAAAGAAATACAAGTTAATTGGTTTGTTCATTTTGCAACTGCCTGAAGGAAATTGCTGGTGTCAATCAATTTGAACATCGAACAGAAGTACTTAAATGGCACCATCCAGCTTGGTGAGTGAAAACATTCCCTTTTATCCAAAGCATTTCCATTCAGCAAGCAGCATTGTTTATCTTGATTGGCAGCAGCATATTATGCAACTATCCAAGAAGTAAATGTAATTTGAATATGCACTGGTCATGGAAATTTGTGGTTATGAGCTGCAAATTATTTCTCAATAGACTTGGAGTGATGACATCACAGTCATTAATCTTGCAGTGAGAATGTCACCATATATTAGAGCAGGGGTGGGCAATTATTTGGACTGGAGGGCCACTTAACAAGTCTTGGTGAGTGCTGAGCGCCACACACCAAAGTTCCTCCTAAGGTACGCAGTTCCACAGTCGCACACCAATCGCGAGGTCCCACGCCGGCCTCTGACTAGCTCATATCGCTGGAAGATTATATAGGATATATAGCACAGAAAGAGGCTATTCGGCCCAACCAGTCCATGCCGGTTTATGCTCCACTCGAGCCTCCTCCCGTCTTTTCTCATCTTAACCCTATCAGCATACCCCTCTATGCACTTCTCCCTCATAAGCATACTGTAGTTCGATGACGGAGGATGGGACGACTTTGGATCTGGCCTAGAGGTGGCGGAGGTTGAGCAGATTCTCGTTTGTATATACCCCTTAAATGCATCTATACTATTTGCTCCCTGTGGTAGCGAGTTCTACATTCTCACCACTTTCTGGGTAGAGCTGCTTTCTTGCCCTCGAGTTGCGTTGCTGTTTCCAGTCCAAGAATGCCTTGCGCTTGCAGCATATTAGCTCCTGGATCTCCTGGTCATTCTCGTCAAACCAGTCTTGGTGTTTCCTGGTTGAGTGACTGAGCGTCTCGTCACAGTTACTGATTATGGAAGTGTTGAGGGTTGACCATGCAATGTGGACACTCTGCATCTCTGGGTCACTGGGAGTCGTTAGGTTGCTACTGAGGCGCTGGCTGAATAGGGCTTTCTTAGCAGGATCTTTGAGTGCACCAGCGTTGATTTTCCTGCGGCATTGTTTCTGTTGTCATCGCTGTTTTGGGGCAATGTTGATGGTGATGAGAGCGAATTAGGAGGTGGTCCATCCAGCAGTCATCAGCTCCTGTCATGGCCGAGGTCCAACAGAAAAGCTGCGACCTAAAGAACAGATCGTGGGTGGAGAAAGCTCAAGAAAACCAGCAGCTAGCCGACAACCACAACATGCAAGGATTCTTCAGCGCAATCAAGATGACCTATGGCCCAAGCACCCAAGGCCCTACCCCACTACTGGCCAAGAATGGAGAGGTGCTCATCAAGGACAGAGAGGCAGTCAATGCCCACTGGAAGAATCAATTTGAGGATCTCCTCAAGCAAGACTCTGTCTTCGACGTGAGTGTCCCTGATTCCATCCCACAGCATGCCACCCGCCACCATCTCAGCACAACCCCAGCCCGGCACGAGGTTGAAAAGGCCATCCGACAACTGAAGAACAACAGATCATCAGGAGCAGATGGAATCCCTGCTGAAGCACTAAAACATGACAGAGAATCACTACTGGTGCAGATCCATGACCTCATCTCTCTTATCTGGAAGCAGGAGATCATGCCAGGAGATCTCAGAGAGGTGTAATCATGATCATCTTCAAGAATGGTGACAAGTCCGACTGCGAAATCTCCCTGCTGTCGACCACCAGGAAAGTCATCGCAAGAATGCTCCTGAATTGCCTTTTCCCTGTGGCTGAAGAACTCCTCCTGGTGTCGCAATGCGGATTCCAGCCACTAAGGGGCACAACGGACATGATCTTCACTGCATGGCAGATACAAGAGAAATGTAGGGAACAACATGAACCCTTGTACATGGTCTTCTTCGACCTCACAAAAGCCTTCGACACTGTCAACCGTGAAGGATTATGGACAGTCCTCCACAGATTCGGCTGCCCTCAAAAGTTTGTCACCATCCTCTGCCTGCACCATGATGACATGCCACCCGTGATCCTGACCAATGGATCCACCACAGACCCATTCCACTTTCGGACCGGGGTCAAGCAAAGCTGTGTCATTGCACCAACGCTCTTCTCGATCTTCCTTGCTGCAATGCTCCATTTCACCCTTGGCAAGCTCCCCACTGGAATGGAGCTAAATTACAGGACAAACGGGAATCTGCTCAACCTCCGCCACCTCCAGGCCAGACCCAAAGTCGCCCCCATCCTTCGTCATCGAACTACAATATGCAGGTGATGCCTGTGTCTGCACACACTCGGAGACCGAACTCCAAGCCATCGTCAACACCTTCACTGAGGTGTACTAAAGCATGGGCCTTACACTAAACATCCATAAGTCAAAGGTCCTCCACCAACCTGCCCCCGCCATACAGCAGTACTCCCGGTTATCAAAATCGACAACGGGGCCATGGACAACGTGGACCATTTTCCATACCTCGGAAGCCAGTGTCAACAAGAGCAGACATCGATGACGAGATCCAACACCGCCTTCAGTGTGCCAGTGCCACCTTCGGTTGCCTGTGGAAGAGAGTGTTTGAAGACCAGGACCTCAAATCTGGCACCAAGCTCATGGTCTATGGTGCGGTGGTGATACTCGCCCTCCTATATGGCTCAAAGACATGAACTATGAACAGCAGGCACCTCAAAGCACTGGAGAAGTACAACCAATGCTGCCTCTGCAATATCCTGCAAATCCGGAGTCAGAGGAAATGTATTAGCATGGATCGAGAATTGGCTGGCGAACAGAAAGCAGAGAGTCGGGATAAATGGGTCCTTTTCAGGTTGGAAATCGGTAGTTAGTGGTGTGCCACAGGGATCGGTGCTGGGATCACAACTGTTTAAATATACATAGATGACCTGGAAGAGGGGACAGAGTGTAGTGTAACAAAATTTGCAGATGACACAAAGATTAGTGGGAAAGCGGGTTGTGTTGAGAACACAGAGAGGCTGCAAAGAGATTTAGATAGGTTAAGCGAATGGGCTAAGGTTTGACAGATGGAATACAATGTCGGAAAATGTGAGGTCATCCACCTTGGAAAAAAAAACAGTAAAAGGGAATATTATTTGAATGGGGAGAAATTACAACATGCTGTGGTGCAGAGGAACCTGGGGGTCCTTGTGGATGAATCCCAAAAAGTTAGTTTGCAGGTGCAGCAGGTAATCAGAAAGGCGAATGGAATGTTGGCCTTCATTGCGAGAGGGATGGAGTATAAAAGCAGGGAGGTCCTGCTGCAACTGTACAGGGTATTGGTGAGGCGGCACCTGGAGTACTGCGTGCAGTTTTGGTCACCTTACTTAAGGAAGGATATACTAGCTTTGGAGGGGGTACAGAGATGATTCACTAGGCTGATACCGGAGATGAGGGGGTTACCTTATGATGATAGATTGAGTAGACTGGGTCTTTACTCGTTGGAGTTCAGAAGGATGAGGAGTGATCTTATAGAAACATTTAAAATAATGAAACGGATAGACAAGATAAAGGCAGAGAGGTTGTTTCCACTGGTCGGGGAGACTAGAACTAGGGGGCACAGCCTCAAAATACAGGGGAGCCAATTTAAAACTGAGTTGAGAAGGAATTTCTTCTCCCAGAGGGTTGTGAATCTGTGGAATTCTCTGCCCAAGGAAGCAGTTGAGGCTAGCTCATTGAATGTATTCAAATCACAGATCGATAGATTTTTAACCAATAAGGGAATTAAGGTTTATGGGGAGCAGGCGGGTAAGTGGAGCTGAGACCACGGCCAGATCAGCCATGATCTTGTTGAATGGCGGAGCAGACTCGAGGGGCTAGATGGTCTACTCCTGTTCCTAATTCTAATGTTCTTATGTTCTTACATTCTAGGATAGGCACACCAAATTCATTGTCCTCGGTCAGGCCAATATCCCCATCATCGAAGCACTGACCATGCTTGATCAGTTCCGCTGGATGGGCCACATCACCCACATGCCTGACACAAGACTCCCAAAACAAGCGCTCTACTCTGAGCTCCGACATGGTAAGCGAGTCCCAGTTGGGCAGAGGAAACACTTCATGGACATCCTCAAAACCCCTTGAAAATATGTAACATCCCCACTGACACCTGGGAATCCCTAGCCCAGGACCACCCAAAGTGGAGGAAAAGCATCTGGGAAGGCGCTGAGCACTTCGAGTCTCTTCACCGAGAGCAAGCTGAAGCCACATGTCGACAGCGGAAGGAGCGCAAGGCAACCCAGGCATCCCAGGCATCCCACCCACATGTTCCTTCAACCACCATCTGCCCCACCTGTGACAGAGACTGTAGGTCACGCATTGGACTCTTCAGTTACCTGAGAACTCACTTCTAGTGTGGAAGCAAGTCATCCTCAACTCGGAGGGACTGCCTATGATGATAATGACTCTCTGGGTAAAGAAGTTTCTTCTGAATTCCCTATTTAAATTTTGGTGACTATCTTATATTGATGGCCTCTAGTTTTGCTCTCTCTGTATCGACTCTATCAAAACTTTTCATGATTTTAAAGACTTCTGTTACGTCACCCCTCAGCCTTCGCTTTTCAAGAGAAAAGGGACTCAACCTGTGCATCCTTTCCTGATAGATATACACTCACATTTCTGGTATCATCCTTAATATGTCCTTACTATACAGTATAAATGCACACGAGGCCCATACTTGAGAGAAGATCACTCTGTGACCAGTTACCTTTATTACCAAGACCGCAAGAGACAGCCGGTGGGTGGAGCTTCCCCTTTTATACCGGAAAGTCCAGGTTAGGAGTGTCTCCCAAAAGATCGCCCCCTGTGGTCAGTGTTCTCAAGGTGCACAACTTAGGTCAGCTTATACATGGGTTGCAATGACAGTTGAATACATGACATCACCTCCCTCGCAAAGTCTTATTGGGATCACAGGTTAAGTCTCTCTGGTGGTTTACGCTCCCTTGTAGAGCGCCTGAGTTGGGGCTCCGGTTGTTGGCCGCTGGCCTGAGTGTCTGCTGTTTGCAGTGCCAAAGGCCTGTCTGGACTGCCCACAGTGACTGGGCTCTCCTCCACTTGGTTCCGGTGTTCGGTCACCTGTGGTGGAGTAAACTCTACTAGGAGGCATGATAAGCGGCTTGGTAGGGAATCCTCTTGGATTCTAAGCATCCCCTGGTTGATTATTTGCACTGCTCGTTCCCACCTGGCCGTTTGAGGCCGGCTTCAACGGTGCCGTTTTGACATGGTTGATTCCATTGCCTGCCATGAAGTCCTGGAATTCAGTGATTCCGAAGCACGGGCCATTGTCGCTGACCAAGACATCTGATAGACTATGGGCGGTGAACATTGCCGTAGATTTTCTACCGTGGCAGAGGATGTGCTTGAATTTAAAATGGCATGCTCAATCCATTTGGAGTAGGCGTCTACTACAACCAAAAACATATTTCCCATGAAAGGACCTGCGTAGTTCACATGGATGCATGACCATGGCTTGGCGGGCCAGGACCAGGGGCTAAGGGGGGCTTCCCTGGGTGCGTTGCCCAGCTGAGCACACGTGTTGCACCTGCGAACACAAAGTTCCAGGTCTGCATCTATCCCTGGCCACCAAACGTGTGAAAGCTTCAACAGCCATGACCATGTCGGCATTATGCTCAGCTGCCCCCTCAGTGGTGGCTAGTGGTAGCCTGCTAAGTGCATCGGCACAGTTTTCAGTGCCCACTCTGTGCCGAATTGTGTAGTCATCGGCGGCTAACGTAAGTGCCCACCTCTGTATGTTGCCGATGCATTCGCATGTATGGCCTTGTTGTCAGCCAAAAGAGATATACACATGCTAGCGCTTCCTTTTCTTCCATCCCGTAGCCCCTTTCTGCCCAGGACAGACTTCTGGAGGCATAAGCTATCGGCTGTAACTGACCTTTGGCATTCACATGCTGCCACACACACCCGACCACTTAGGACGACGCATCACACGTTAAAACTAGTTTCTTACATGGTCATATCACGTTAACAGTTTGTTGGAGCATAACAAATTGCATGCTCTATCAAAAGCCCTTTCCTGGCTGTCCCCCCAGACCCAATCATGACCTTTGCGTAGGAGCACGTGTAGCAGCTCTAACAGCGTGCTCAATTTGGGAAGTAAGTTGCCATAATTGTTCAGGAGCCCCAGGAACGAACGCAGCTCCGTCGTGTTACGGGGTCTGGGTGCTCTCTGGATTGCTTCCATTTTGGACGCAGTAGGTCTGATCCCGTCTGCTGCTACCCTCCTCCCCAGGAATTCTACCTCTGGAGCTAAGAAAATGCACGTTTGCCTTTTTCAGTCGCAGCCCTACTCGGTCCAGCCTGCGTAGCACCTCCTCCAGGTTGTGGAGGTGTTCCTCAGTATCGTGACCCGTGATGAGGGTGTTGTCTTGAAAAACCACCGTCCTTGGAATCGACTTGAGGAGGCTTTCCATATTTCACTGAAAGATCGCAGCGTCCGAACGAATCCCAAACGGACATCTGTTGTACTCAAAAAAACCCTTGTGTGACGTGATGGTGGTCAGCTTCTTCGACTCACTCACCAGCTCCTGGGTCATGTAAGCTGAGGTCAGGTTCAATTTTGAAAACAGTTTGCCACCGGATAGCGTCGCAAAGAGGTCCTCCGCTCTCGGTAGCGGGTATTGGTCTTGGAGTGACACCCGATTGATGGTGGCCTTGTAATCACCACATATCCTGACCGACCCATCTGCCTTGAGCACCGGCACAATTGGGCTCGCCCAGTCACTGAATTCAACTCGTGAGATGATGCCTTCCCTCAGCAGACGGTCCAATTCGTATTCTATCTTTTCCTGCATCACGTACGCCACCACTCTGGCCTTGTGGTGTACTGGCCTGGCATCCGGGTTTATGTGAATCACTATCTTGGTCCCCATGAAAGTGCTGATGCCGGGTTGAAATAATGAGTCAAATTTGTCCAGGGCCTGTGAGCATGATACTCGCTCCACAGAAGAAATTGCATTGACATCGCCCCATTTCCAGTTCATGACAGCAAGCCAACTCCTCCCCAGTAGTGCGGAACCGTCCCCCGGGACAATCCAGAGTGGTAACCTGTTCTCCAAATCTTTGTGGATCACAACTACCATGGCGCTGCCTAGCACAGGAATGATCTCTTTTGTATATGTCCGTAGCTGTGCATCAATCGGCAATAATTTTGGCCTCCTGGCCTTGGACACCCACAACCTTCGATCTGTTTGATACTCATCAGGGACTGGCTGGCCCCTGTGTCCAGCTCCATTAATACTGGGATGCCATTGAGGAGCACTTTCATCATTATCGGTGGCGTCCTGGTATATGAACTATATATGTGCGCCACATGAACTCGCTGAACTTCAGCTTCCAGCGATTTCCCCCAGTATTCATTTGGCCTCGTGGGGCTTACATCGGGTCCATCCTCCTCATACATCAACCTGGCTGTAGGCTTCCCTCACATACGCGCCAAGTGACCGCTGACGTTGCAGTTTCTGCAGGTATATTGCTGATACCTGCAAGCTCTGGCTGGGTGTTTGCCTCCACACCTCCAGCATGAGCTAGAGCCCCCATTGTTGGAAACAAAAGGTCCATTACCAGTCGATCATCTCTGACTGTCTCTGTAACTATCCTTAAACGCACCATTAACAGGTGTTGATGGCCCCATTACTGGCCACATTGTCCATTGCGATGGCATGAATCGCCGTTCAGCTAGCCATTGTCTCTGTTGAATTCCCCCTTTGGTTTCGACTGTATGCTGGGGCATGTCCGATTGCTCTTGTCTGCCTAGAGAACTGTCTGCCGTGTTAACAATGTTGACTCCCTGGTCGTTTGCCGCATTTGAGCCAAGATTTTTGCCATAAATCATTCTTGTCTCTTCCTCCCCTGAGATAAATGTCTGGACTATCAGAGCTTCCAAGATCAAGTCTATGGTCTCAATCAGTTTCCTGAAAACCCCAGCGTGCCCCATTCCCTCAATAAAAAGTCTTGCAGCATCTCTGCTCTGCATGCATCTGGGAACTTACATAGGCTTGCCAGTCACCAGAGATCTGCCATGAAGTCTGGAACACTTTGCCCTTCTCGCTGTCAGTGCGTGTAAAACCGGTGTCTCGCCATGTGCATGCTGCTCGCCGGTTTAAGGTGTTCCCCAATCAACTTACTGAGCTCTTCGAACGTCTTGTCCGCCGGCTTCTCTGGCGCTAGAAGGTTCTTCATCAAGCTGTATGTTCTGGATCCACAAACCGTCAGGAGAGGAGCCCTGCGTTTGTCGGCCGAATCCTGTCCCAACCATTCCTTCGTGACAAAACTTTGCTGTAGTCTCTCAATAAAGTCGTCCCAATCATCACCAACACAGTACCTCTCTTCTGTGCTGCTAGTGGCCATGCTCGCGTGGTTTAAATCCCAGTTTCTCGTCGCCAATAATATGTCCTTACTCTACAGTATAAATGCACACGAGCCCCATACTTGAGAGAAGGTCACTCTGTGACCAGTTACCTTTATTACCAAGACCTCAAGAGACAGACGATGGGTGGAGCTTCCTCTTTGATACCTGAAAGTCCAGGTTAGGAGTGTCTCCCAAAAGTTCGCCCCCTGTGGTCAGTGTTTTCAAGGTGTACAACTTAGGTCAGCTCATACCTAGGTTACAATGACAGTTGAATACATGACGATCCTTGTAAATCTTCTCTGCACCCTCTCCAGTGCCTCTATATGCTTTTTATAATAAGGCGACCAGAATTGCACACAGTACTCCAAGTGAGGTCTAACCAAGGTTTGATACAAGTTTAGAGAAACTTCACTATTTATTCTTTCCCTCTAGAAATAAACCTGAATGCTTTGATTGCTTTTTTTATAGCCTTGTTAACCTGTGTCGATACTTTTAGCGATTCGTGTATTTGTACTCTGAGATCCCTTTGCTCCTCTACCACATTTAGATTCTTATTTTCCAAGTAATATGTGACCTTCCTATTTTGCTTACTAACATATAATAACTCAGATTTATCTGTGTTGAATTTCATTTGCCCATTCTGCAAGTTTATTCATGTCTCCTTGTAATTTGTTGCAGTCCTGCTCAGTATTGGCTATACCCCCACATTGTGTTTTTAATTCCACATCAAAATCGTTAATATAAATTGTGAACAACAGTGGTCCCAGCACTGATCCCTATGGAACACCACTACCCATCTACTGCCACTGTGAATAGTTACCAGTTACCCTTACTCTCTGCTTTCTGTCTTGAAGCCAGCTAGATATCCATTCTGTTACTTGTCCCCTGACTCCACATTTCCCGACCTTGTTCATTAGTCTATTGTATGGTACCTCATCGAAGGCCTTTTGAAAATCTAGATAAATTACATCTACTGAATCACCCTTGTCTACTCTCTCTATTACCCTTTCAAAAAATTCAGTTAGGTTGGTCAAGCAAGACTTTCCCTTTTAAAATCCATGCTGACTATTTATTATTATATTTTTTATGTTTCTAGATGTTCTTCTTTAGGAGGGATTCCATTATTTATCCTAACACCAATGTTAAGCTGACTGGCCTGCAGTTCCCTGAACATGTTATATATCCCTTCTTAAATATAGGTATTCCCATCTTAAATATAGGAAGAGATACTGTGCGTGCAATATTGTTAAATGGTCCTCTAGCCCAAATAATTGCTACCCCTGAGTAAGAGCTTTTAATACCAATTGCTTCATTTGCATTGTCTTTGAAAACATACAGTGATTACATATTTGACTATGCAGCTGGCCATTTGCCATGTTACTTCCAGTACCCCATGCAGGTATCCATTTTTCCTTATTTTTCTATTCTGCAACTGAGCCAAAGGTGGGCAGAGGAAACGTTATAAGAACATCCTCAAAGGCTCCCTGATAAAGTGCGACATCCCCACTGATACCTGGGAGTCCCTGGCCAAAGACCGTCCTAAGTGGAGGAAGTGCATCTGGGAGGGCGCTGAGCTCCTCGAGTATTGTCACCGAGAGCATGCAGAAATCAAGCTCAGGCAGCGGAAGCAACATGCGGCAAACCAGGCCCCCCACCCATCCTTCCCCTCAACCACTGTCTGTCCCACCTGTGACAGAGACTGTGGTTCTCGTATATGGACTGTACAGCCACCTAAGAACTCATGCTAAGAGTGGAAGCAAGTCTTCCTCGATTCCGAAGGACTACCTATGATGATGATGATGATTTTGCTATCTGATTTCAAGGCTACCTTTGTACAAGTCTATCCTTGAAATGAATCAGTGCACAAAAACCCTTTATCAACCCCAGCACAGTCCAGTCTCAACAGAATTTCCAATTAGCATGAACACTGATCCAGCGAGTCAAAATAAATCCACATCACGGCCCCCAGCTACAGTAAGATTGAAATGAACAGCCCTTCAATATGACAGAAATATTATTGACCACAAAAATGATGACTGTCTCAACATGCTGCTCTATAAGCAATGAGGGCATGTGCAGAATCTAAAATCGAGGGCAATTACCTGGAGTCCTTGTGCTCCATGATCCACTCCCGTGTCTAAGATGGTGATGAGAACTCTGGGTACTGGGAGAGGAAAGATGCAGCACCGGTCTCTTTCTTTGGTAAAAGAGTCATTGAGATGAGCAGCCATGACTCGACTCTAAAATGGATAGGGCAAATTTGATTGCACAGTGTATTCTGGGTATGGATGCCCTCCATTGGGGTCCAGAATCACGGAACAGATCCTTTGAAGATTAGGCCGGGGATAATCGCTTTTGCAAATTGATAAATTAAATTAACTATTACTGTGTGTTACCAGCTGCAATTCAGGTCCGTCTCTGACCCGCAAGAAATAAAAATGACTAATGTGCAGCTCAAGCTTCGGCTCACATTCTATTTCTGTCCTATCCAGAGGGCCAAATAGAATAACTTGTCAGGCTAGATACGGAGGGACGCATAGCGTAGGCCGGAAGACAGGGCCCTCCTTTCTATTAAAGGGGAGGGCAAAGCTACCGACTCTGCAGGAGGGAGATGGGACCATCACTAGACCACCAGGGAGGGGTGTGCCATAGCAGCAGCCCAGCACACAAAAGGAGCTCCAGGCTGCAAAACTGAAGCACGGACCCCACGATCTGCTGTAAAGAAGGTCGCGACCGGTAAGTCGGACATTTTTTAAATTTTCAGTGCTGCACCTCCCCTTTAATTTTCACACCCAAGCGGCCTACAGCTTCGCCCACAGCAGCTTCACGGGGTGCTACTGAATTTTCACTCTAATCCGGTTAACAACGCCTCGATTTCAAAATTCTCATTCTTATTTTTAAATCCTTCCATGGCCATGCCCCTCCCTATCTCTGTAATCTCCTTCAGCCCTACAACCCCCGAGATGTTTGCGCTCCTCTAATTCTGCCCTCATGAGCATCCCTGATTATAATCACTCCAACCATTGGTGGCCATGCCTTCTGTTGCCTGGGCCTAAGCTCTGGAACTCCTTGTCTAAACCTCTCCACCTCGCTACCTCTCTTTCCTCCTTGAAGATGCTCCTTAAAACATACCTCTTTGACCAAGCCTTTGGTCATCTGTCCTAATTTCTTCTTATGTGGCTCGGTGTCAACATTTTTATTTCATAATACTCCTGTGAAGCACCTTGGGACATTTCACTATGTTAAAGGCTCTATATAAATACAAGTTGTTATTGTTGATGATGATGATGATGTTGTGTGCCAAATCAGTTTTGCACGCTGACTGACATCATGATCTACCTACCCTGCATACTGCTGGCGCACGCACGTCTCGCCCGTACTATCGCCCTCACCAAGATGTCGAACAGCGCGTGCCTTGCCAGATGCGAGGCAGCCGCATTTTTTCGTCAAACTGGCCTTAACTGGCCGAATTTCACGGCCCCTTTTTTAAATACTTCTGTTTAAATTTACTTTAAAAAGTTTACTAGCTTATCATTTAATCAAGTAGCACCATAGTATCATTATAGATAACTGACACATTTCTCCTAAATTACGACATTTTTGATAAAATAGAAGAATATTAAATGATAAGTAAAGAAACAGGTCTGAATCATTTTCAGGATAGAGGAAACCGTTTTTTCAGTATTTCTTGTAATACGATTAGTGGGATTAAATTTCGATTGAAAGATGATTATCTGCCCATTCGCAACATGATTCACAACAAATTAACTTACAGTTATGCTGTTGTTTCAAAACTTTAAATTCACATACAAAATCATAGCATCATAGAAACTTACAACATGGAAGGAGATCATTTGCCCCGTGGTGCCTGTGCTGGCTCTTTAAAAGAGCAGTCGTGCTTAGTCCCACATGCCCGCATTTTGTCCATAACCCTGTAAGTTTCTTAACCTCAATTACCTGTCCAAATCCCTTTAAAAATGATTTATGGAATCAGCTTCCACTACCTTTTCAAAGCATTCCAGATCCCGTCAAATCTCTGAGAGAATAAAATGTCTCCTTATCTCTCATCTAACTATTTTGCCAATGAGTTTGTGCTCTGGTTATTGACCCACTCACCAGAGGGAATAGTTTTTCTCTATCTACTCTATCAAAACTTTTCATCGTCTTTAAAATCTTTATTAGGTCACCTCTTAAGCATCTCTGTTCCAAGGAAAACAGCCTCTCCTCATAACTGAAGTCCCTCATCCCTGGTAAAATCCTAGTAAACCTTCGCTATAGCCTTTCGAAGACCTTTACATCTTTCCTGAAGTGTGGAGCCCAGAATTGTCGACAATACTCCAGCTGAGTTCGAACCAGTGATTTATAAAGTTCTATCATAAACTCTTTGTTTTTATATTTTACGTCTCTGTTTATAAATCCAAGTAACCCATATGCTTTTTTATCAACTTGCCATGTCACCTTTACATGGACACCAAGGTCTATCTGCTCATCTATACTTTTGAAAATCATGCCATTTATAGTATGCTGTATTTCCATATTAGTCCTCCTAAAGTGCACCACTTCACACTTCTCAGCATTGAACTCCAACTGCCATGCTTCTTCCCATTTCACCATCTGGTCTATGTCAACCTGAAGTTTACAACCGTCCTCTATCTGCTACCATGCCAAGTTTTATATCATCTGAAAACTTTATAATGCACACGAGTCTAGGTCATTTATAAAAATTGCAAGAGTAATGGACCCAAAACTGAATCTTGGGGGCATCACTGCAAACCACCTCCCAATCTGAAAAAACATCCACCACTATCCTCAGCTTCCTGTCACTGAGCCAATTCCATATCCATGCTGTCACTTTCCCCTTAATTCCATGGGATTCCATCTTCTTAACAAGCCTCTTGTGTGGCACTTTGTTGAATGCCTTCCATAAGTCCATATATTCAACATCTACTGCATTACCTTGATCACCCATCTCTGTTACCTCATTAAAGAATTCAATCAAGTTCGTCAAACATGAATTGCCTTGAGCAAATCTATGCTGGCTCTCCTTGATTAGCCCATGCCATCACTCAGACCACTTATTTCCATCTCCATAACATTGCCCAACTCTCCCACTGCCACAGCTCATCTGCTGCTGAAACCTTCATCCATGCCTTTGTTACCTCTAGATTTGACTACAATCAATGTACTCCTGGCCAGCCTCGTACTTTCTACCCTCCGTAAACTTGAGGTCATCCAAAACTCTGTTGCCTATGTCTTAACTCACAGCAAGACCCGTTTACCCATCACCCTGTGCTCGCTGATTTACATTGATTCCCGGTTAAGTAACACATCGATTTCAAAATTCTGATCCTTGATTTCAATCCCTCCAAGGCTTCGCCCCTCTGTATCACAGTAATCTTCCCCTGCTCTACAACCCTCTGAGGTATCTGCACTCCTACAATTCTGGCCTCTTGAGCATCCCCGATTTGAATTGCTCCACCATTGGTGATCATGTTTTCAGCTGCAAAGGCCCTAAGCTCTGGAATTCTCACTCTAAACCTCTCCCTCTCTACCATTCTTTCCTTCTTTAAGACGCTCCTTAAAACCTACCTCTTAGACCAAGCACGTGGTCATCTACCCTCATATCACCTTATGTGGTTCAGTGTCAAATTTTGTTGGATAACGCTTCTATGATCTGCCTTGGGATATTTTCCTATGTTAAAGGAGCTATATTGATACAAGTGTTGTTGTTTTGTTGATAATGGTTTCCAATAACTTCCCCACCACTGATGTTAGGCTGACTGCCTGTAGTTTCCTGGTTTATCCCACTCCATTTCTTGAATACTGGTGTACCATTAACAAACTACCAGTCCTCTGGCACTACTATTGTATCCAATGAGGATTGAAAGACTGGGCAAATAAGATTGGCTCAAGATTGTTTCTTAAAAATCTATTGAAAGTCTCATGATGATAATTCATAGTTAGATCGAGCAGAATATCTTCCATATGTCAGTTATTAATGACTGTATAATGGCATGAAACAATAACAAATCCCAGTGGCCAGAAGTTTTCCACCTCAGAGTTTTAAAGGAAGTGGGTGAGAACATTGCAGATGCCCTAACTAAAATCTTCCAAAGTTCTTTCGATTCAGAAACCATTCCTTTAGATTGGAAAATTGTGCATGTCTCTCTGCTATTTAAGAATGTCGAAAGAGGGAAACCAGGGAATTATAGTCCAGTTAGCCTAACATCTGTTGTCAGGAAATTGCTCGAGGCTCTAATTAAGTATAGAGTGACTGAACACCTTGAAAATTTTCGGCTGATCAGAGAGATCCAGCATGCATTCGATAAAGTCCCTCATAAGAGAATAACACACTCCACTTCCTTTCTGGGGTAGTAGGGAAGCCGTGTAGCTCTGCCGCGTAGGAGAGGCACTTCCCTTAATTAAAGGGAAGAGCGCAAGCTGCAAACTCTGCAATATGAAAGGGTCCTACCTCAAGCAGAGTGGGGGTGATACCCAATTTAGGGTCCGAGGTGCTAATGGGGTGCTGCAAATGGTGATGATGCAGCAGAGCGGGTCGCTACAGGTTACCGCCTCCACTAAACTCCCACCGAATTTAGCGGGAGTCGTTAGCGGGAGATAGTGGGAGAAACTATTTTCATTGGTTGGTGAATCTAGGACTAGGGGCCATAGTCTAAAAATTAGAGCAAAATCTTTAAGGAGTGAAATTAGGAAATACTTCTACAAACAAAGGGTAGTAGAAGTTTGGAATTCTCTTCCACAAAAGGCAATGGACACTAGATCAATTGTTATATTTAAAGCTGAGATTGATAGATTTTTGTTACGCAAAGGTATTAAGGCACATGGGGCAAAGGCAGGTATATGGAGTTCGGTCTCAGATCTGCCATGATTGCAGTTAATGGCGGAGAGGTTCAAGGGGCTAAATGGCCAAATCCTGTTCCTATGTTCTTATGTATAGTACAAGCCTGAGGGCTAGATTTTCCACTTTTGTTGCAAGCTTAACGTCCACTTTACATCCATTTTCCCGCTGAAATGACATATAACGCCCATTTTGCCACAAAATGGAAACTGACGGGTATTTTTCAGACACTTATCGGCGAGCGTTACTTTCCCCATGTGCGTAACGCCAGGAAAAAATAATACCACCAGCCGACCTTTTTTGGGCGGAATCATCAGAATGGGTGAAATCAACGCCCATAATATCGCCCAGCGTTAGATTCCACACGGAATTAACGCCGAGATTAAATAATACCACCAGCCCACTTTTTTTTGTTGTACAGATCACATTTGCCGAAAGTAACGCCCAGGAGATCGCTCAGCATCACTTTCACTGCCTCACACACATAGCACCCACAAAATCACTCGCCCAAAAAACCGCCCGGAAAAAATTGAATTGTTCTGAACTAAACCTAGCGGTGTGGGTGCCATTTTTAAAATTGCAAATCGTTTCATTCAAAAGGCTGCTTCAACCTTGGGGGAATTTGGATTGACTCTGGAGTTCTTCGCAGGTGAAGTGACCATCTCAACAGGCATATATACAGACTCTGGACTATTGGGAGTTTACTATTGGGGGTTTTACTCCAGGGATATTCAACATTTAGGAAGGATAGACAGAAAGGAAAAGGAGGTGGGGTGGCATTGCTGCTTAAAGAGGAAATGAATGTAATAGTAAGGAAGGACATTAGCTTGAATGATGTGGAATCGGTATGGGTGGAGCTACGGAATACCAAAGGGCAGAAAACGCTAGTGGGAGTTGTGTACAGACCACCAAACAGTAGTAGTGAGGTTGCGGACAGCATTAAACAAGAAATTAGGGATGCGTGCAATAAAGGTGCAGCAGTTATCATGGTCGACTTTAATCTACATATTGATTGGGCTAACCAAACTGGTAGCAATGCGGTGGAGGAGGATTTCCTGGAGTGTATTAGTGATGGTTTTCCAGACCAATATGTCGAGGAGCCAACTAGAGAGCTGGCCATCCTAGACTGGGTGATGTGTAATGAGAAAGGAATAATTAGCAGTCTTGTTGTGCAAGGCCCTTGGAGAAGAGTGACCACAATATGGTAGAATTCTTTATTAAGATGGAGAGCGACACAGTTAATTCAGAGTCTAGCGTCCTGAACTTAAGGAAAGGTAACTTCGATGGTATGAGACGTGAATTGGCTAGAATAGACTGGCGAGTGATACTTAAAGGATTGACGGTGGATAGGCAATGGCAAACATTTAAGATCACATGGATGAACTTCAGCAATTGTACATCCCTGTCTGGAGTAAAAATAAAACGAGAAAGGTGGCTCAACCATGGCTAACAAGGGAAATTAAGGATAGTGTTAAATCCAAAGAAGAGGCATATAAATTGGCCAGAAAAAGCAGCAAACCTGAGCACTGGGAAAATTTTGTCATACAACAGAGGAGGACAAAAGGTTTAATTAGGAGGGGGAAAATAGAGTATGAGAGGAAGCTTGCTGGGAACATAAAAACAACTGACTGCAAAAGCTTCTATAGACATGTGAAGACAAAAAGATTAGTGAAAACAAACATAGGTCCCTTGCAGTCAGATTCAGGTGAATTTATAATGGATAACAAACAAATGGCGGACCAGTTAAACAAATACTTTGGTTCTGCTTCACGAAGGAAAACACAAATAACCTTCTGGAAATACGAGGGAACCAATGGTCTTATGAGAAGGAGGAACTAAAGGAAATCTTTATTAGGCGGGAAATTGTATTCGGGAAATTGATGGGATTGAAGGCCGATAAATCCCTGGGGCCTGATAATCTGCATCCCAGAGTATTAAGGAGGTAGCACTAGAAATAGTGGATACATTGGTGATCATTTTCCAAAAAACTATTGACTCTGCATCGGTGCCTATGGACTGGAAGGTAGCTAATGTAACACCACTTTTTAAGAAAGGAGGGATAGAGAAAACGGGTAATTAGAGACCAATTAGCCTGACATCAATAGTGGGGAAAATGTTGGAAGCAATTATTAAAGATGAAATAGCAGCACATTTGGAAAGCAGTGACGGGATCGGTCCAAGTCAGCATGGATTATGAAAGAGAAATCATACATGACAAGTTTTCTAGAATTTTTTGAGGATGTAACTGGTGGAGTGGATGAGGGAGAACCAGTGGATGTGGTGTATTTGGACTTTCAAAAGGCTTTTGACAAGGTCCCACACAAGAGATTGGTGTGCAAAATTAAAGCACATGGTATTGGGGGTAATGTACTGACGTGGATAGATAACTGGTTGGCAGACAGGAAGCAGAGAGTCGGGATAAACGGGTCCTTTTCAGAATGGCAGGCAGTGACTAGTGGGGTACCGCAGGGCTCAGTGCTGGGACCCCAGCTCATTACAATATACATTAATGATTTGGATGAGGGAATTGAGTGTAATATCTCCAAGTTTGCAGATGACAATAAGCTGGGTGGCGGTGTGAGCTGTGAGGAGGATGCTAAGAGGCTGAAGTGTGACTTGGACAGGTTAGGAGAGTGGGCAAATGCAAGGCAGATGCAGTATAATGTGGTTAAATGTGAGGTTATCCACTTTGGGGGCAAAAACACGAAGGCAGAACATTATCTGAATGGCGGCAGATTAGGAAAAGGGGAGGTGCAGCGAGACCTGGGTGTCATGGTAATCAGTCATTGAAAGTTGGCATGCAGCTTAAGCAGGCGGTGAAGAAGGCAAATGGTATGTTGGCCTTCATAGCAACGGGATTTGAATATAGGAGCAGGGAGGTCTTACTGCAGTTGTACAGGGCCTTATTGAGGCCTCACATGGAATATTGTGTTCAGTTTTGGTCTCCTAATCTGAGGAAGGACATTCTTGTTATTGAGGGAGAAAAGCCAAGGTTCACCAGACTGATTCCCGGGATGGCAGGACTGACATATAAGGAGAGACTGGATCGACTTGGCCTGTATTCACTGGGGTTTAGAAGGATGAGAGGGGATCTAATCGAAACATATAAAATTCTGACGGGATTGGACAGGTTAGATGCAGGAAGAATGTTCCCGATGTTGGGGAAGTCCAGAACCAGGGGGCATAGTGTAAGGATAAGGGGTAAGCCATTTAGGACTGAGATGAGGAGAAACATCTTCGCTCAGAGAGTCGTTAATCTGTGGAATTCCCTACCGCAGAGTTGTAGATGCCAGTTAATTGGATATATTCAAGAGGTGAATGATCAGCCATGAACTCATTGAATGGTGGTGTTGGCTCGAAGGGCCAAATGGCCTACTCCTGCACCTATTTTCTATGTTTCTATGTTTCTATGTATAGGTGCATTTTAGTGAGGAATTTATTGCTTCTGATTAATCGCAATTATACCTTCATTGCAATGGGGCCAGCCATTTCTCAGCCTGCATCGATTAATATGCAGAATGCAGATGGCTCAATGTGTGATGCACATCATTATGTGCCCAATTTAAGACGTGCAAGAATGAGGAAGAGGGCCAGACCATATACACCTTGTATGTACAGGGAAAAGAGGTCTTCCCGCGACGTGTCCGAGCACACCTGCCTTCAGAGACTACGCTTCCACAAGGTGGTGACCAATGAAATATGTGAGTTCATCAGGCCACATATGCAGCCTGCCACCAGGACATCAGTGTCGGTTGAGGTCAAAGTCACCGCGGCATTGTCTTTCTAAGCGTCCGGTTCCTTTTGGGCCTCCGCGGTCGAGATTTCCCCTCTGTCTCACCATGCCACCCATCGCTGCATTAGACAGGTCATGGACGCCCTATACATGCTTTATCAGCTTCCCCATGAAAACGGAGGCTCGGACTGACAGGGCTGGAGCCTTCTACCACATTGCTAAGTTCCCCAGGGTGCAGGGAGCAATACAGTGCACTTACATCGCCATGCGGGCACCTTCTCAGGACCCAGAGCTTTTTTGTATCAGAAAAAGATTTCACTCCCTGAAGGTCCAATGAGTTGTCAACTACAACCAGATCGTAATAGCAGTGAATGCCAAATATCCGGGAAGCTTCGATGAGGCTCACATCCTGCGTGAGAGCACTGTCTCTGACATGTTTAAGACTCAGCCACAAGGACAATGCTGGCTGCTTGGTGACAACCGA
Organism: Pristiophorus japonicus; assembly: GCF_044704955.1. NCBI lineage: Eukaryota > Metazoa > Chordata > Chondrichthyes > Pristiophoridae > Pristiophorus > Pristiophorus japonicus. The sequence continues at coordinate 363,046,859 of NC_091977.1, read as the reverse complement.
TATGGCCTAGCCACCTGGCTGATGACCCCTCTACATGACACCCACACCGAGGCCAAGAAGCGATACAATCAGAGCCACAGAGACAAAAGCAATGTGGTCCAGAAAACAATAATTGTGCTTAAGCAGCGCTTCAGATGTCTGGACCACTCAGGAGGGGAGCTACAATACAACCCTGAACAAGTAGGTTAATTTGTGGTCGTGTGCTCCATGCTGCACAACCTGGCTATCAGGAGGGGACAAGAATTGCCAGAAGGGACTGATGCTCCACCTCAGGAGAGGAATTGGACAACAAGGGGCTGGACGCTGACCTAGGGCCAGACAATCAGGCTGGCTATGCAACCATGCCCATGACCCTCTCCAGACTGCAGGAAAGGGCCTGTGGTGGCTACATAGCTGCAAGACTATTACGTGAGGAGCTGATATCTGAACAATTTGCCTGAAAGAACATTGCTGTGAATGACAACTCTGACACACTGCTGTGTGTATGCAGCTGAGACATCAGTGGTGCCTATCACCTTGGTGCCAGTTAAAATTTACGTTGATTGAAGTTAAGTTTTATTTAACCCTTTCATCTTAAGGAATCACCAGTGTGTTACGGTCCAGCTATCTGAGACAATGCGCAACAAGGCTATGTTCAATAAAAAAATGTTTATACCAACATTGGTCTGAAATCATAAGTATCACAAGCAAAAACACCCAAACCCCATCCACACCCCAATTTTTCCACCATTGACATCAATGAAATGTTCACCATGTCCAGCAACACAGAATACAAAGGCAAAGCAGGAGGGTGACCCCCCTCTCCCCATACATTACAACAAATTACATACATCCAGATGGAGATAGAACACAGCCATCACCTGCAGACATGCACCTCACTTTCCTTCCCCCGTCCCCTTCTTCTCTCCACCACTACCCCTCCCTTCCTCGCTCCATGCCACCTGGCCAAAGGGCTCCTCATGCAGTGCCTCATTGGGGGGGATGAAGGCAGATGCGGTGGTTGCACGGGTACGGGAGCGGGGGATGACAAGAGGGCAACATCCTCTGATCCAGAAGCAGGATGTTTGTCCTTGCTCTCATCTGTCGTTTGCAGTGGTGGTGCGGAACCTAGGGGTGGAGTGCCGCGCTCCGGGTCCACTTGTAGGTACCAGCAGTGTTCCTGGCTACAGGTTCCTCAAAGTCCGCGCTCTCATCCGTAGAGAACAGACCCAGCGGAATGACGGGTGAGAATCGGAGCTCCTCAGCAGATGTAAGATCGTCCGGTGAGTCTGGCCCCGCGCCCCCACCTTCTGGCCTCTGTGGTCTTGCCTGGGGCTGCACTGCTGGCTGAGCTGCAAAACACAAATGAGGTTATTAGAGGAGAAGGGGGTGCTAGGGTCACAAGGTGATTCCGGCGCTACACACATCATATGCACGACAAAAGCACCACCGCTCTCAAGATCAGCACAGACATCACATTTCATGACCATCAACACATGGTGCATTGCAATGATTTTCTTTAGGCCAGCATTAATTCTAGGACAATTTTAGAAATCATCTATCATATATGATTGTTCGGATATGAGTCGGTGTGGCATCTATTGAGTTTACATCACGCAATGGTGTAAAATTTACTCACTTCATTTCAGTTCAGGGTCTGCAGATGCTGTCCGGGGGAGCTTCCCCACGAGTGTGAGCAGCCGCTCCTCCATGTCAGTGACGTCGCTGACAACTGGTGGCCCCCTACCAGTTTGCCTCTGCATGGACCTCATCGTCGATAGCTTCTTCTGTAAAAGGTGACAGAACGACATTGTATGAGATCATTGTGTGATATCATTGCCAGGCATTCTCACAGAGAATGATACAACACATAACCGACAGATGTAACCATGATTATTATGATAATTATCATTCTTTACCTAAAGACGTGCACCGTGACCACAGGCTTTGAGTTCAACATTCTCGGTAAAACTGAAATACCTCACATCTGATTAGAGTCACTCTTGATTCTTACAAATCAAATTATATAAATACATAAGTACATGTAAATAAATGTAATACTTATTCTTGTGGATTCCACAAGGTCGTTACATCGTTTGCGGCATCGGTTGCCCTCATGCACTTCATTGGTTGCCGACGAAACTACCTCTGCTATCTCGGCCCATATCTTCTGGTAGGCTTTGGGGTGGGCTTCACAAGCTCTCCCTGTGTCAAACCACCCCAGCGTAACTCGACCTCCTGTAGAAGGGAGGCATTTGCCTCATCCGAGAACCTCCTCGCTCTTTTGTGGCCTCCAATGTGCTTCTCTCCCAACTCACTGCTCTCACCAGCGTCAGTCTCCACAGCGTGCTGTGATGCCTCCTCCTCTCCCTCCATTAAAGGCCAAGTTAGAGCAAATATGTGGCTGGTAACAGCTAATTTTTGTTTCCCTATTTGCTCTAAAGCTCTAAATTCTCCCTTCCTCCTGCCAAAGCAGCCACACCACACCCACACACGTCTTCAGTCCCTCTCAACTCCCTCTCTCTCTGTCTCCTCTTCTGCACATGTCATGATGACCCTTGACCTCCTGAATCACGGGAATCAAGCGATGCCATGCCATTGCTAAGGACGGCGACATTTTACGGCAGCAGGTCAGAGAGATTTAACGCTACTGCCCATTTCATATCGCTCGCGGTGTCGCCCAATTTCAAAAATGGAAGTGCTTTGAGAAAGGTCGAGAAGCCGGCGATCTAAACACCCATTTTTACCGCCCACGCCGGAAATATCGCCCATTTTTGGGCGATCTGAACAAAAATGTAAAATCGAGCCCTGAGCAACTGAAACTATTGAATTCCAAAATGCATGCTATATTACTGTATCCATTAGAGCTAATCAATACTCACTCTTTGCAACAGAATAGAATATTTACTGTTTTAATGGATGACATGTTCATATTAATGAAGAGATTATTAATGATTTTGTATCAAAATGTATTTCTAAATGCATTCCAAAAGATATTTAACATACATTGATCAAACAGACACTTTATACCTCAGACGGTTATTATACTAAAGGCAGCAAGATTATTGGTTGATTATTATTTTATTTGTGGACATCAGTACAAGGGTGAACAAGTACAGCAATAATAGGCTTTAAAAGTAATGGGCAGCAGAAGCTAATTAGATGCAATTAAAAGGGAAATTATCCAGCGTTCCCTATTATGTAAACAACATGGTTCAGTGATAATTGCTATAGCTTGACCGTAATAAGCTGCATACATTGCACAGTTGAATGTTATTCTCAAATTATGCTGCTGGAAAGTAGAAGCTTGTGTCTCATGCTGATTAGAGCACCCTGGCAAATCGCCTTTTGGCAACTGTCATATTAATTAGTAATGGGGCTGGGGGCATGATTCTTGTTTCTTTAATCTGGATCACGAGCCAGGTTTGCTTTTCAAAGAATGAGAAGATTACAGCTTTGTTCATCTGTAGTAATGATGATCCAGTAAAATGTAAAAACACAAAAGCTGTGCTTAAGTGCGGAATTGTGAAAACATTCTTACTAAACACTGAACTCACTGAGTGACCCTTTTGCTGATGAACTTGAGTACATATGCCGGGGGTCTATTTTAACCCAGAATGAGTTTCAGGCAGGCTAGGGTGGAGCAAGTGCGAAATGCACTCGCTAGCCTATGCTTCAGGCTTGGGATTTTTAATTCGTAGGCCTCATTTAAATGCTGCCAGTCCACTTCCTGCCTTGAACATAAGTGTTAGGAAGAGGGTTTCGACAAGGCTCTCCCTGATTGGGAAGTAGAGTGGTGGGGGAGTAGAGCAGTGGGCAGGGGAGTGGTGGGGGGCGGGCGGAGAATTCCCAGACAGGGGAGACTTTCCTTGTGGCGTTCGGCGGAGCAATTGTTCGACTTATTTGAAGAGCCTCTTCATGCTTCACACCATTGACGTTAAAGGGCTCAATTGACATTCACAGATGAAGCTCCCGCCTGAATACAGTGTATACATCATTTTGCCAGCAAAACCAATGGCATGAACATTGGAGCTTGGTGAGAAAGGAGCTGGAAATGGAGCCTCTCCAGTTAAGCTGCTCGCCTACTCCATTCCCACCCACTGGGAAGAGTTATAATTGTGCCCTATACATGTACCACTATACAGTAAGTAAAAGAGAAAATGTGCGAAAGTCTTAAATGCAGATTTGTTTCATCACTGGCTCTATGGTTCAGACTGACAACAGCACAATACAAAGGAAACATAGAAACATAGAAACATAGAAAATAGGTGCAGGAGTAGGCCATTCGGCCCTTCCAGCCTGCACCGCCATTCAATAAGATCATGGCTGATCATTCCCTCAGTACACCTTTCCTGCTTTCTCTCCATACCCCTTGATCCCTTTAGCTGTAAGGGCCATATCTAACTCCTCTTGAATATATCCAATGAACTGGCATCAACAACTCTCTGCGGCAGGGAATTCCATAGGTTAACAACTCTCTGAGTGAAGAAGTTTCTTCTCATCTCAGTTCTAAATGGCCTACCCCTTATCCTAAGACTATGTCCCCTGGTTCTGGACTTCCCCAACATCGGGAACATTCTTCCCATATCTAACCTGTCCAGTCCCGTCAGAATCTTATACATTTCTATGAGATCCCCTCTCATTCTTCTAAACTCCAGTGAATAAAGGCACAGTTGATCCAGTCTCTCCTCATATGACAGTCCAGCCATCCCAGGAATCAGTCTGGTGAACCTTCGCTGCACTCCCTCAATAGCAAGAATGTCCTTCCTCAAGTTAGGAGACCAAAACTGTACCCAATACTCCAGGTGTGGCCTCACCAAGGCCCTGTATAACTGTAGTCCCTGCCGCTGTACTCAAATCCTCTCGCTATGAAGGCTAACATGCCATTTGCTTTCTTAACCGCCTGCTGTACCTGCATACCAACTTTCAATGACTGATGTACCATGACACCCAGGTCTCGTTGCACCTCCCCTTTTCCTAATCTGCCACCATTCAGATAATATTCTGCCTTCTTGTTTTTGCCCCCATAATCTTATGACTTAAGGCTAAGTAGAATGTTTTTTTATTATTTTAACTTTAACTTACATTAATGAATCTTAAGCTGTTACCTGAACTGTAATTGGGGCGGGCGGGCGGTGGTGGGGTGTGGGGGATTGAGGGACGGTGATATTTTTCCAAGAATAGCAGCATACCAATGTGCCAGCTATAACCACCACTCCTTTGAATCTGAGCCATTCTTTTATTCCATACTCTTGCACTGGTATCTGCTCTATCAGCCACTATACTCTTGGCCTTCTCTAATTTCCTTATCACCTCACTCCTTGTTTTCAGAACCTCCTAGAAATCCCTGTATTTGTCCTTGTTATAAACCCCTTTGTGTCCTACTAGGCATCTACTATTTCTGTCCCTGGAACTCAAAATATTGTCCTCTACATGAAGAGACCCATCCCTAGACTATTCCCTCCTCCCCTACCCATGATATCTAAACTGTTGAAGCCTACACGCCTCTGACTCAATTAGCTGACCCGACAATTCAAGGCAGGTGTGGCAATCATCATCATAGGCAGTCCCTCGATGACTTGCTTCCACGCCAAAAAGGGATGAGTTCACAGGTGTTTCAATGAAAGACCTAATATTCCAGATCCCGAACTACATCTTGAAGGGTGGAAGATGCCTGTGCATGGATTTTTTGAACATGCGATGGCAGTTGCACACCAGCCACCACACGGGCTTGACAGAGCAAGGTCTTGGTCCAGTGGCAAGGATTACCCAAGTCAACTGGAGACAAGTTTTGCTGCATGGACCTAGCGCGCACACATATTGCAGTGTGGGCTGGCCCGTGCTGTCCCTGGGCCCTCGCCTCATCTGAGCCCCAAACTCACACCTCTCCTGGGCCCCGGTCACTTCCCTCCACAATCTCTTGCCGTTCCTTTGCCCCTCCTGTTGTGCCTGCCCGCATTGCAATCAGCGACCTAGCTTTGCAGCCGTCGCCCTCCTGCAGCAGCACGCGCTGCTCCCTGAAGTGGCATGCTGCCGCACGCTGCTCCCTCCAAAGGCCCCGGCCTGCTGATGGTCTTGCAGGCCGGGACCATGACGATCTCCAAGCTGGGCCGCCGCACACTGTCCCCTCCAATGGCCCCAGCCTGCTGATGGTCTGAAAGTTCTGCCGCCCATTTATCGGTATCAAACTCCAGGTCAGGCGACTCAGAGAAACCCTCCGAATCCTTTTGCTGATTCCAATACTGGTGGCAATACTACCTGAAGGCTGTCAGAACTCTGTTCCGCCTGAAATCTGATGGCGCAATGGAGTCATTAGCATTTTAGGGCATCAAATTTAATCATTGTATCACACTTTAACAGATCATTTGTTACATAAGAACATAAGAGCATAAGAAATAGGAGCCCCTTGAGCCTGCTCTGCATTTAATAAGATCATGGCTGATCTGATCTTGGGCTCAGCTCCACTTCCCTGCCCGCTCCCCATAACCCTCCACTTCCTTATCGTTCAAAAATCCGTCTATCTCTGCCTTAAATATATTCAATGACCCAGCCTCCACAGCTCTCTGGGGCAGAGAATTCCAAAGATTTTCAACCCTTTGAGCAAAGAAATTCCTCCTCATCTCAGTTCTAAATGAGTGACCTCTTATTCTTAAACTATGCCCTCTAGTTCTAGATTCCCCACGAGTGGAAACATCCTTTCTGCATCTACCTTGTCGAGCCCCCTCATTATCTTACATGTTTCAATAAGACCATCTCTCATTCTTCTAAACTCTAATGATTATAGGCCCAACCTGCTCAACCTTTCTTCATAAGTCAACCCCTTCATCTCAAGAATCAACCTAATGAACCCTCTCTGAACTGCCTCCAATGCAAGTATATTCCTCCTTAAATAAGGAGACCAAAACTGTATGCAGTATTCTAGGTGTAGTCTCACCAATACCCTGTGCAGTTATAGGAGGACTTCCTGCTTTTATACTCCATCGCCCTTGCAATAAAGACCAACATTCCATTTGCCTTCCTGATTACTTGCTGTACCTGCATACTAACTTTTTGTGTTTCATGCTCAAGGATCCCCAGGTCCCTCTGTTTGTTTTGCCTTGGACAATTTCAACCTCTTTAAAGGGCCTATTATTGTACAGTTCTACCCTCCAACACTATATTCATGGCTACCTTGCTTGGACTCGACTGGTAAGGTCTGCATACGAAAACAAACAAACATACGAAAAATGACGGACAGGTAAAGACCATCTGGTCCATCAAGCCTGTCCAATTGCGGTACCTTGTGTATCACAACATATACACCCACCCGAAACCCAAAACCATGTGATCTTCTGAGAGACGCAAAAAAACAGATTAAAAAACCCAAGCCAATATGGGAAAAAAGGAACCTGGGAAATTCCTCTCCAACCCATCTACACGATCAAAATTAGTCCAGGAGATCACTCTGGACATAACAATACACTTGTGTGGAGGTCAGTACACCTCTATTCTCTTGGTGTACTGGCTGCCACAGGAACAAGAATTCCTGGTTTAGCAAGTCCTAATCCGTGGCTCCACTTCCTGGCCATCATTTGCACCATGAGGGGCATATGGTGGTTCTGCCAGGACAACCAGGAAACTCCGAGAAATGGCAAGATCTGGTTTAACTGCACCCTTTACAATGGAAATTCATATGAATTATAAAGAGAGGTGCTAGAAGCTGGGAATGTTTACATTGGAGACAAGAAGGCTCAAGGGTGGTCTTATGAAAGGATACAAAACCCTAATGGATACAGATAAAGTAAATATCAATGGCCCAGATTCTGCATCAAGAATAAAGGTGAGGCTAACAATGCTTAACATTATAATGGAGCAAATTGGTCAGTAGCTTCTGGAGTTTATGCATGTGCACTTAAATGTGGAAATCCGGAAGTTGCTGCCCGATTTACCCTGCTCCTCCAAAAGCTTTGCTCCACCGATACCTCGCCGATATACTCAGCATTGAAATCCATATAAGGGTGTGAAGTTGCTGTACGTACCCATTAGTTACCCATTAAACACGCCAGAAGAATTTAGAGCTGGTTCATTGTGGTGTAAGTGAATTTGTAATTATGTGATAATTCTTACTTACTGCCAAACATCCTCTCTGGCACTGAAAATTTTATTTTACATGTGTGGAGTCTCATTCTTTCAGAATGTAATTATTGTTGGAGATTTATTTTTAAAAATTAACTAAAAAGATTCAGATTGGTTAAAGAGCCACACTGTTGCTTTCCCTACTCACACAAACCACAGATAACATGTAGAGAGAGCCATATTGGACCAGGCGCCTGAAGACACCAATTTCCCACTTAAAAGCACACGACATTTCTATGGGTAACTGTAAGCACAGAAAATGGCAAGAATCGTTCCTTCGCCACTAGCCGGAAAATCCAGGTGATCATGTTTAACATAGTCACAGATTCAACAAAAAGAGGCTATAGCCTTAAGTTTTGCAGGGGAAGGGGAAGTTACACTTGGGAACAGATCTAGCTTCCATGACAGAGCCATCCTTTCATTATTCATCTTCATTCAAATAAGCCTGGCAGATGTCTGGCACAAAATCAAAATATCATAGGTGTTGCATTGAACTGCATGATACAGTGTTAGTGGCCATTTACCTTTTGCATGCTGATAGAGTTGCAAGGAGCCCAGGTGGCTACATGGGTGCCATCAATAACTGATATAGTTTTAGAAAGCCGATAGTCCAATGGAATTGGGCAACCTTGTCATGTTGCTATTGCTGATCAATGGGAAAGAAAGTGAAGCTGTCCATCATTCTGAATAAAGCATCTGTTAATGTTTGATGATCCTATGCACAGAAAATGAGTTAATACTTCGTACCTTAGATCTAACCTGGAAGCAATAAGAGGCATGAAAATTGAAAATAGCCAATGGCAGTATTAGTCCCATGTTCAAGTTTTTCTGCAGGTCTTCCTCAAGTAAATAGCACTACCTGCCTGTGATCATCCAGAGGCAGTGCACTTCAGTCATTTTTAAGGTAGCAGTACTTGCAGATGTGCTGGGTAGCATGAAAGTGGGTTAGACAGTTTGCTTTTGACATCGCTGATGACATCTTTGATAGCACTTCTCTGCTCTAGATCACGCTCTACTAATAAGCCGAGTGACAAGGGAAACCCTGAAAGCAATTCCCATTTTAATGAGCTTTTTGTCTGTACAATCTGTGAATCTGCAGCTTTTGACAGGCAAGAACCGACCTTGGCTGTAGTATTTGTTTCATATGGGTAGATTTAGCACATTGCACGTGTACAGCATGAAAATTAGAATTTTGTAGGGCTTCTCCTTAACAAGCAATAATCCAGAAATTTACAAGCATAACATGGCTAAGGCACGGTACAGGCGATCTGAAGCACTGCCAGCTGAAAATGTGATTTCTTGTAAATGTAAGGCATGGATGAAGTCAAACTATCAACTCTCAATATTGCTGACCAGTATTCCTGAATTGCTACTGTCATAATGCTTTATGATAATGAAAAAAACACGACGGTGGTAAAATTGCTCTCGGCACTGCGCGGATGCTTCAATGCCCCTTCGCTGCAATTAAAGAGAAGGGCCGCTGCGCATTCTGCAAGGCCTCTGATAGCCTCCACTAGGCCACCAGGGCAGCTTGACACCCGGTCAGCTGCCCGGCACCCAAGACGGAGTGTCAGGCTGCCCGATGGTAGTCAGGCTGCCCGATGGCAGCCCAGACTGTTATGTATTTAACCCCTTGTAACCTGTATTACACTACCACCAGAGGGCCTACCTGTTGGAGTCCCAAGAGATTCCAGCATCCCTTGGGAGCACGGTATATAAGCAGCCCACCAACGAGGTACCTGCATTCTGGAGTCTTAGTAAAGGAGCTAAGGTCACACTTGCTCATTGTACACAGTACTCAGTTTCATCCTTTATTATGAGCATAGCAATTGGCGACGAGGTAATGAACAACCGTGCGGAAATGCAAAGAACAGTTGGTATCCTGGAGAAGTTCTCAGAAGGGGACAATTGGGAGGTCTTCGTGGAGAGATTCGACCAATACTTTGTGGCCAATGAGCTGGAAGAGGACCGAGAACTCTACCAAACGAAGGGCGATCCTCCTAACTGTCTGTGGGGCAACAACCTATGGCCTCATGAAGAACCTCCTGGCTCCGGCAAAACCAACAGAAAAATCCTATGAAGAACTGTGTACGCTGGTCCAGGAGCACCTAAATCCTAAGGAAAGCGTTTTGATGGTGAGATATCGGTTCGACACATCTCAACAATCGGAGGGCCAGGAAGTGGCGAGCTATGTCGTCGAACTAAGGTGCCTCGCAGGACATTATGAGTTTGAGGGACTCCGAGAACAAATGCTGAGAGATTTTTTTGTACTGGGCATTGACCATGAGACAAACCTTCGCAAACTGTTGACTGTAGAAACTCCGAACCTAAGTAAAGCCATAACGATAGCCCAGGCATTTATGTCCATCAGCGACAACACCAAAAAGATTTCACAGAGTAAAGAAGTTTCGGCCAGTACTGTCCTTAAAGTAACGTCGGTTTCGAGCAGAAATATACATGGCAGAATGGACATGTCGGCTGCTGCTGCCCGACCTCAGATGACCCAGAGTCTGCCATCAATCGTTAATGCAAGGCAGTTAACACCGTGTTCGTACTGTGGAGGTGATCATGGGCCCCATCAATGCCGCTTCATGCACTATGTGTGCAACGGTTGCAGAACAATGGGACAGCTCCAGTGAATGTGCAGGCGAGCTGCAAACCCTCCAAAATCTGAAAACCACCATGTTGCAGAGGAAGATCGCTCCACTGTGGATCAAGCTGAATTGGAGACTCATACCAAGGAGGCAGAAGTGTACGGGGTACACACATTCACTACAAAATGTCCACCAATAATGTTGAAAGTTGAACTGAATGGTATTCCAGTATCTATGGAACTGGACACGGGTGCAAGTCAATCCATAATGAGTAAAAAGGCCTTCGACAGGCTGTGGGGCAAAAAGGCACACAGGCCCAAGCTCAGCCCCATTCACACCAAACGAAAGACTTACACCAAGGAACTAATCCCCATAATTGGCAGAGCAGAAGTCAAAGTCTCCTATGACGGAGCAGTTCACCAACTCCCGCTGTGGATTGTGCCAGGGGATGGCCCCACGTTGTTTGGCAGAAGCTGACTGGGAAAAATCCGCTGGAACTGGGACAACATTCGAGTGCTTTCGTCCGTCGACAACACCTCATATGCCCAGGTTCTGAGCAAGTTCCCATTGCTTTGAGCCAGGCATTGGAAGTTTCTCAGGGGCGAAGTGTAGATCCATTTGTTTCTCGGTACACAACCCATCCACCACAAGGCACGGGCGGTAACATACATGATGCGTGAGAAAGTGGAAATTGAGCTGGATAGGCTGCAGCGAGAGGGCATCATCACGCCGATGGAATTCAACGAGTGGGCTAGTCCGATTCCCCGAACGGCACGGTTAGAATTTGTGGGGACTATAAAGTAATGATTAACCATTTTTCACTACAGGACAACTACCCGCTACCCAAGGCAGACAACCTATTTGCAACCTGGCTGGAGGGAAGACGTCCACCAAGTTGGACCTGACCTCGGCCTACATGACGCAGGAGCTGGAGGAATCTTCGAAAGGCCTCATTGCATCAATACGCACAAGGTCTGTTCATCTATAACCGGTGCCCGTTCGGGATTCGGTCGGCTGCGGCAATCTTCCAAAGGAACATGGAGAGTCTGCTGAAGTCGGTTCCTCACACTGTGGTTTTCCAGGACGACATACTGGTTACAGGTCGGGACAACATTGAGCACTTGAAGAATCTGGAAGAGGTTCTTAGTCAATTGGATCGCATGGGACTCAGGTTGAAACGCTTGAAGTGTGTTTTCCTGGCACAGGAGGTCGAGTTGTTGGGAAGAAGAATTGCGGCAGACCACTGACGTCAAGACAGAAGCCATGAAGAATGCACCGCGACCACAGAACGTGACGGAGCTGCAGTCGTTCCTGGGACTCTTTAACTATTTCGGTAATTTCCTACCTCGGTTAACAATCCTGCTAGAACCCCTACATGCGTTACTGCACTAGGGAGACGACTGGGTATGGGGGAATTCACAAGAGGCTGCCTTTAAGAAAATTAGAAATCTGTTGTGTTCAAACAAACTGCTTGTCCTGTATAATCCTTGTAAAAGATTAGTGCTCGCTTGTGATGCATCGTCATACGGGGTCAGGTGTGTGTTACAACAGGCTTAACGAATCGGGGAACTTGCAACCGGTCGCTTATGCGTCCAGGAGTTTGTCCAAGGCCAAAAGTACCTGCAGCATGATTGAAAAAGAGGCTCTGGCGTGCGTTTACTGAAAGAAAAATGCATCAGTACTTATTTGGCCTCAAGTTTGAGCTTGAAACTGACCACAAGCCGTTCATATTGCTGTTCTCTGAGAGCAAAGGGATTAACACCAATGCCTCTGCCCGCATCCAAAGATGGGCGCTCACGCTGTCGGCATACAACTATGTAATCTGCTACAGACCAGGCACAGAGAACTGCGCTGATGCTCTCAGTCAGGTGCCATTGCCCATGACCAGGATGGAAATGGCAAAGCCAGCGGACTTGCTCATTGTCATGGAGGCATTCGATAAAGAAAAGTCCCCCATTATGGCCCGCCAGATCAGGACCTGGACCAGCCAGGATCCTTTACTGTCCTTGGTAAAAAACCGTGTCCTCTATGAGAGCTGGTCCAGTGTCCCAGCGGAGATGCAGGAGGCGATTAAGCCGTTCCAGAGGCACAAAGACAAAATGTCCCTGCAGGCGGACTGTCTGTTGTGGGGTAATCGCGTGGTCTTGCCCAAGAAAGGTAGAGACACGTTAATTTGTGAACTGCAGAGCACCCATCTAGGCATTGTAATGATGGAAGCCATAGCCAGATCCCATGTGTGGTGGCCCGGCATCGACTCAGATTTAGAGTCATGTGTGCGCCAGTGCAACACTTGCTCTCAGCTGAGCAATGCACCCAGAGAGGCACCGCTAAGTTTGTGGTTCTGGCCCTCCAAACCGTGGTCGAGGATCCACGTGGAATATACGGGCCCATTTCTAAGCAAAATGTTTTTGGTTGTCGTGGACGCTTACTCAAAATGGATTGAATGTGCGATAATGTCTGTAAGCACATCTACGACCACTATTGAAAGCCTACGAGCCATGTTTACCACGCACGGCTTGCCTGATGTCCTAGTCAGCAACAATGGGCCATGCTTCACCAGTGCTGAACTCAAGGAATTCATGATCCGCAATGGGATCAAACACGTCACATCTGCCCCATTCAAGCCCACATCCAACGGCCAGGCAGAACAGGCAGTTCAGATTGTTATGTATGGAGAAAGAGTCAGACTGAACACTGTGAGCTCAAAGTAAAGTGTGACCTTAGTCTTTTATTGCAAGTCTCCAGAGTGCCTCTCCAACCTGTGAGGCCTCCTTAAATACCTGTGCTCCCAAGGGATTGTGGAATCCCTTGGGATTCTCGGGGATGAGCCCCCTGGTGGCTGTACAGAGTAAATACAAGTTTACATATATAACAACACGTCCCCACAAAGTCAACAGTGTAACTATTTACTATGTGAGTCGATCTGGGGCCCTTCTTGCCCTGGTTGATCTTCTCGGTGTGAAAGCTGGTATTGTTGGATCATTTGTTGGGCCCTCACTGGGCTGCTGTGCAGCTGGCCTTGCTGGTCTGCCTGGTGTGTTGGGTCCAGCTGGGCTGCTGTGGATGATGGGTTCTGCTTCGTGGTCAACTGTGTTGGCGGTTGCCACTGGTGTGTATGTTGGGGGATCAAAAAAAGTAGGCTCCAAGGTGGGTTGCTCAGGATAGTCCGTGAATCTGAGGTTGATTTGGTCCAAGTGTTTCCGGTGAATGAGTCCATTTGAAAATTTTACCCGAAACACCCTGCTCCCCTCTTTGGCCATGACAATGCCGGGAAGCCACTTGGGATCTTGTCCATAATTTAATACAAATACTGTTTCATTGATTTCAATCTCGCGTAACACTTTTGCGCTGTCATGGTATGTACTTTGTTGAAGCCGCCTGCTCTCTACCTGTTCATGTAGATCAGGGTGAACTAACGAGAGCCTTGTCTTAAGTGCTTTTTTCATGAGCAGTTCAGCAGGTGGGATCCCAGTGAGTGAGTGGGGTCTCGTGCGGTTGCTAAGCAGGACTCGGGATAGGTGAGTCTGCAGTGAGCCTTCAGTTGCCCTCTTCAAGCCTTGTTTGATGGTTTGCACTGCTCTCTCTGCCTGACCATTGGACGCTGGTTTAAACGGGCCAGATGTGATATGTTTGATCCCGTTACAGGTCATGAATTCTTTGAACTCAGCACTGGTAAAACATGGCCCATTGTCGCTCACCACAACATTGGGTAGGCCGTATGGGGAAAACATGGCCCGCAGGCTTTCAGTAGTGGCAGCGGACATGCTAGCCGACATTATCTCACCTTCAATCCACTTGGAGTACGTGTCTACAACCACAAGGAATATTTTACCCAAGAATGGGCCTGCATAGTCGACGTGTAACCTGGACCGAAGTTTGGAGGGCCAAGACCATAAACTTAGCGGCGCATCCCTGGGTACATTGCTCAACTACGCGCATGTATTACATCTGTGAACGCAGGATTCTAAGTCCACATCGATCCTGGGCCACCACACATGGGATCTGGCTATTGCTTTCATCATTACGATGCCTGGGTGGGTACTGTGGAAGTCATTGATGAAGGTGCCTCTGCCCTTCTTGGGAATGACTACACGATTGCCCCACAGAAGGCGCTCTGCCTCTATAGCCATTTCATCTTTGCGCCGCTGGAACGGCTTTATCTCTTCCTGCATTTCCACTGGGACACCGGACCAGCTCCCGTGAAGCACACAGTTTTTGACTAGAGATAATAAGGGGTCCTGGCTCGTCCAGGTTTTGATCTGCCTGGCAGTGACGGGTGATTGCTCACTCTCAAATGCTTTCATAACCATGGCTAAATCTGAGGGCTGCACCATTTCCACCCACGTGGTGGGCAATAGTAGCCTTAAAAAGTGCATCGGCGCAGTTTTCTGTGCGTGGCCTGTGGCGGATGGTGTAGTTGTATGCGGACAACGTGAGCATCCATCTCTGGATGCGGGCCGATGCGTTGGTATTTATCCCTTTAATCTCGGAAAACAGGGATATGAGTAGCTTATGGTCAGTTTCCAATTCGAATTTTAGCCTCAACAGGTATTGATGCATTTTCTTTACCCCATAGATACACGCTAACGTTTCTTTCTCAATCAAGCTGTAGGCTCTCTCAGCCTTAGACAGACTCCTGGATGCATAAGCAACCGGTTGCAGTTTCCTGAAATCGTTAGCTTGTTGCAATACACACCCGACACCATATGATGACGCATCACATGCTAGTACCAAACGCTTACATGGATCATACAACACAAGCAATTTGTTTGAGCATAAAAATTTTCTCGCTTTTACAAAGGCATTTTCTTGGCTTTTGTCCCAAACCCATTCGTCCCCTTTTCATAGTAAGACATGCAATAGTTCTAACAGTGTGCTGAGACCCGGTAAGAAGCTACCAATGTAGTTCAGGAGTCCCAGCAACAACCGCAGCTCCGTCATGTTCTGTGGCCTTGGTGCCTTCTTGATTGTCTCCGTCTTCGTGTTGGTGGGCCTGATGTTGTCCGCCGCAATCCTCCTTCCCAAGAACTCCACTTCAGGTGCCAGAAAAACGCACTTCGAGCGTTTTAACCTGAGTCCCATGGGGTTGAGTCGACTAAGTACCTCCTCCAAGTTATGCAGATGCTCGATTGTATTCCGACCTGATAACCAAGTTGTCGTCCTGGAAGACCATGGTGTGCGGGATCGACTTCAGTAAGCTTTCCATGTTTCTCTGGAGTATTGCCACCACTGATCGAATTCCAAACAGGCATCTGTTATAAATAAAAAGACCTTTGTGCGTGTTGATGCATGTGAGGCCCTTCGATGATTCCTCCAATTCCTGCGTCATGTCGACTGAAGTCAGATCCAGCTTCATGAACGTCTTTCCTCCAGCCAGCATTGCAAAGAGGTCGTCGGTCTTTGGTAGTTGGTATTGGTCCTACAGCGAGAAACAATTGATAATTACTTTGTTATCACCAATATTCTGACGGTGCCGTCTCCCTTGAGGACAGGAGCGATCGGGCCAGTCCACTCATTGAACTCAATCGGTGAAATGATGCCCTCTCTTTGCAGCCGGTCTAGTTCAATCTCTACCCTTTCTCTCATCATGTACCGAATTGCTCTCGCCTTGTGATGGATGGGTTGCGCCCCTGGAATTAGGTGGATCTGCACTTTTGCTCCTTGGAATTTCCCGATGCCTGGTTCAAACAGCGAAGGAAATTTGTTTAAGACCTGGGCACACGAAGTGTCGTCAGCGGGTGATAGCACTCGGACATCATCCCAATTCCAGCGTATCTTTCCCAGCCAGCTCCTGCTGAGCAGCGTGGGACCATCGCCCGTACTAATCAGAGTGGTAGCTTGTGCACCGCTCCATCGTAGGAGACGTTTACAGTAGCACTGCCGATTACGGGAATCAGTTCTTTCGTGTAAGTTCTTAGTTTCGTATGAATTGGAGTTAAGACTGGCTTTGAGGCCTTGTTAAACCACAATCTTTCGAAAGTCTTTGTGCCCATGATGGACTGGCTTGCACCCGTGTCCCGTTCCATTGACATTGGGAGTCCATTTAGTTCAACATTCAGCATTATCGGGGGACAATTCGTGGTGAATGTATGCACCTCATGTACCTCTTCCCCCTTGGTCTGAGGTTCTGGTTCGTCATGATCCTCCGTGGATCTGTCCTCCTTCAAATATAGTGGTTTGCAGGTTTATAGGATTAGCAGCTCATACGCTGGAGGTGTCCCATTGTTCCACATACACTGGAGGTGTCCCATTGTTCCACAGCCCTTGCTAAGATACCCATTGAATCGGCATGAATGGAAATGATGATCACCCCCGCAGCGCCAACAAGGTGTTAATGGCCTTGCATTCATCACCCTTGATGGTGGACTCTGAGACATCTGCAGATGTGCAGCTGCAGGCATGTGTGACCTGCCTTGTACATTGCGATTCAAAAACAACATCACTTTGTTCACAGTACTTGTAGCAACACTTGTGTGCTGAGAGATTTGCTTAGTATTGTCACTGGTGGCAATGAACGCCTGGGCTATCGCTATGGCCTTACTCAAGGTTGGGGTCTCTATAGTCAAAAGTTTGCGAAGTATGGTTTTAAGGCTAATACCAAGTATGAAAAAGTCTCTGAGCATTTGCTCCAAATGTCCTTCAAATTTGCAATGTCCTGCAAGGCTTCTTAGCTCGGCGGCATAAGTTGCCACTTCCTGGCCTTCAGACCTTTTATAGGTGTAGAACGGATACCTTGCCATCAGAATGCTTTCCTTTGGGTTTAAGTGCTCTCGGACCAGTGTGCACAAATCATCGTATGATTTCTCCGTAGGTTTCGCTGGAGTGAGCAGATTCTTCATGAGGCCATACGTTGGTGCCCCACAGGCGGTGAGGAGGATCGCCCTTCGTTTGGAAGCATTCTCTTCCCCAACTAGCTCGTTGGCCACGAAGTATTGGTCGAGCCGCTCCACAAATTTTCCCAATCATCTCCCTCTGAAAATTTCTCCAGGATGCCCACTGTTCTCTGCATCTTTGTGTTCGCTATCTGTATCTCATCGCCAGTTGTTATGTATGGAGAAAGAGTCAGACTGAACACTGTAAGCTCAAAGTAAAGTGTGACCTTAGTCTTTTATTGCAGGTCTTCAGAGTGCCTTTCCAACCTGTGAGGCCTCCTTAAATACCTGTGTTCCCAAAGGATTGTGGGATCCCTGGGGACTCCAGGGGATGAGCCCTCTGGTGGCTGCACAGAGTAAATACAAGTTTACATATATAATACAGACCATCAAGCAAAGCTTGAAACATGTGTCAAAGGCTCCCTGCAGACCCGGCTGTCCCGAGTGCTGTTCAGCTACCGCACCAGACCCCACTCACTCACCGGGGTTCCCCCAGCCGAGCTGCTCATGAAAAGGGCGCTTAAAACAAGGCTCTCTCTTGTCCACCCTGATCTCCATGATCACATGGAGGGCAAGTGGCATCAACAAAGCACAGAAAACATTTGGACCAAATCAAATTGCGGTTCACCAACAGCTACGAACAACCCAAAGAAGACACCACCAACTTTGACCCTCCAACACACACACAAGTGGCAACTGACATCATGGTTTACCATGAAGCCGACCTCACCATCCCCAGCAGCCCGGCAAGGCCAGCTGCCCAACAGCCCAGTGAAGAACTGACCAACTCACCCACACCCGCATTTGTACCGAGATGATCGACAAGCCCCAGATCGTCTCACCTTGTAAATAAGCGTACTGTTTACTTCATGGGGGAGTGATGTTATGTATTTAACCCCTTGTAACCTGTATTACACTATCACCAGAGGGGCTACCTGTTGGAGTCCCAAAGGATCCCAGCAACCCTTGGGAGCATGGTTTTTAAGCAGGCCACCCAAGAGGTACCTGCACTTTGGCGTCTTATTAAAGGAGCTAAGGTCACACTTGCTCATTGTACACAGTCAGTTTCATCCTTTATTATGAGCATAGCACGGACCACGCTAGGGCCAACATCGTGGAGCCAACCCGAGAGTTGTCCAACACTATTTAATCCATTCACGGGATGTGAGCTTTGCTGGCAAGGCCAGCATTTATTGTCCATCCCTAATTGCCCTTGAGAAGGTGGTGGTGAGCCACCTTCTTGAACTGTTGCAGTCCGTATGGTGAAGGTACTCCCATCGTGCTGAGATATTTCCAAGTCAGGATGGTAGGTGACTTGGAGAAGAACTTGGAGGTGATAGTGTACCCATGCACCTGCTGTCCTTAACCTTCTAGGTGGTAGAGATTGAGGGTATGGGAGGTTCTGTTAATGAAACCTTACCAAATTTCTACACTGCATCTTGCAGATGGTACACATTACAGCTGTGGTGCGCCAGTGGTGGAGAGAATGAATGTTTAAGATGGTGGATGGGGTGATTCAAGCAGTCTGCTTTGTCCTGGATGGTGTCGATCTTCTTGAAAGTTGTTGGAGCTGCACTCATCCAGGCAAGTGGAGAGTATTCCATTAAACTCGTGATTGTACCTTGTAGGTGGTGGAAAGGGTTTGTGGGGAGTCAGGTGGTGAGTCACGTGTCGCAGAATATCCAGCCTTTGATCTGATTTTGTAACCATTAAGTTTCTGATCAATGGTGACGCCCAAGATGGTAGCAGAGTCGACAATGATAATGCCATTGAAAATAAGAACATAGGAAATAGGAGCAGGAGTAGGCCATATGGCCCCTCGAGCCTGCTCTGGCATTTAATACGATCATGGCTGATCCGATCATAGACTCAGGTCCACTTCCCTGCCCGCTCCCCATAACCCCTTATTCCATTATCAGTTAAGATCTCCATACAATGTCTCAGCTTCCGCAGCTCTCTGAGGCAGCACATTCCACAGATTTACAACCCTCTGAGAGAAGAAGTTCCTCCTCACCTCAGTTTTAAATGGGCGGCCCCTTATTCTAAGATTATGCCCCCTAGTTCTAGCCTCCCCTATTAGTGGAAGCATCCTCTCTGCATCCACTTTGTCAAGCCCCCTCATAATCTTATATGTTTCTATAAGATCACCTCTCATTCTTCTGAATTCCAATGATTAGATGCCCAACCTACTCAACGTTTCTTCATATGTCAGCTCCTTCATCTCCAGAATCAACCTAGTGAACCTTCTCTGAACTGCCTCCAGAGCAAGTATATCCTTTCGTAAATATGGAAACTAAAACTGCATGCAGTATTCCAGGTGTGGCCTTGCCAATACTCTGTATAACTGTAGCAAGACTTCCCAGCTTTTATACTCCATCCCCTTTGCAATAAAGGCCAAGATTCCATTGGCCTTCCTGATCACTTGCTGTACCTGCACACTATCCTTTTGTGTTTCATGCACAAGTACCCCCAGGTCCAGCTGTACTGCAGCACTTTGCAATTTTTCTCCATTTAAATAATAACTTGCTCTTTGATTTTTTTTCTGCCAAAGTGCATGACCTCACACTTTCCAACATTTTTCTCCATCTGCCAAATTTTTGCCCACTCACTTAACCTATTTATGTCCTTTTGCAGATTTTTTGTGTCCTCCTCACACATTGTTTTCCTCGCGTCTTTGTCAGCAAACTTGGCTGCGTTACACTCGGTCCTTTGAAGATCAAGGGAATATGGTTAGACTCTCTTTTGTTGGAGATATTCATTGCCTGTCATTTGTGTGGTGCAGATGTTACTTGCTACTTATCAGCCCAAGCCTGAATATTGTCCAGGTCTTGCTGCATGCCAGCAAAAGCTGCTTCATATCTGAGGAGTTGTGAATGGAACTGAACCCTGTAATCCTCAGCGAACCTCTGCACTTCTGATTAATAACAAGGCTCCCAAACCTGCAAACTCTATCACCTAGAAGGACAAGGGCAGCAGACACATGGGAACACCATTACCTCAATGTTCCCCTCCAAGTCGCACACCATCCTGACTTGGAAGTACATCGCCCTTCCTTCATCATTGCTGGGTCAAAATCCTTGAACTCCCTCCCTAACAACACTGTGGGCGCACTTTCACCACAAGGCTGCAGTGGTTCAAGAAGGTGGCTCACCACCATGTTTCCAGGGCAATTAGGGAGGGGCAATAATTACTGGCTTTGCCAGCGATGCCCACATCCCAGGAACGAATAAAAAAAAATGATGGCGGGAAGGTCATTGATGAAGCAGCTGAAGATGATTGGGCCTAGGATACTGCCACAAGGAACTCCTACAGCGATGTCCTGGGGCTGCGGTGATCATCCTCCAAAAACCAAACCATCTTCCTTTTTGCTAGGTATGACTCCAGTCAGTGGAGAGTTTTCCCCGATTCCCATTGATTTCAAATTTACTCGGGCTCCTCGATGCTACACTCGGTCAAATGCTGCCTTGATGTCAAGGGCAGCCACTCTCACCTCACCTCTGGAATTCAGCTCATTTGTCCATGTTTGGACCAAGGCTGTAATGAAGTCTGGAGCTGAGTGGTCACCCAGAGTACATTCTCCGCCCTTATTTCCTTCAGTGCTTCTTTGAAGTGATGTTCAACATAGAGGAGTACTGATGCATCAGCTGAGGGAGGGCGCTGGTTGGAAATCAGCAGGAGGTTTCCTTGCTCATGTTTGACCTGATACTATGAGACTATGTGGGGTTTGGAGTCAATGTTGAGGACTCCCAGGGCCACTCCCTGCTGACTGTGTACCTCTGTGCCTCCACCTCTGCTGGATCTGTCTGGGACGTTGGCTGAAACATATGAATCTGTGAGTATGACTATGTCAGGCAGTTGAATTGACTAGTCTGTGGGACAGCTCTCCCAACTTTGGCATAAGTCCCTCGATGTTATTGAGGAGGACACTGCAGTGTCGCCTGGACTGTGTGTGCCTTTATCGTGTCTAAATCCGATGCCGAGGCCGATGTCGGGTGGTTCGTCTGGTTTTATTCTTATTATACTTTGTCGTAGCAGTTTGGTACAACCACATTGCTGTGGGTCTGGGCTCACATTTCGGACGATCGGGTAAGAACAGCAGGATTCCTTCCCTAAAGGACATTAATGAACCAGATGGGCTTTTATGACAATCCGGAAATAAAATTGTCACAAATACAACATGGACACCATTACTGATACTAGCTATTGAATTCCAGATTTATTTAATTAACTGACTTTAGATTCCTCAGCTGCCATGATGGAATTTGAAATTGTGTCTCTGGATCGTTCGTCTAGGCCTCCCCTCTGGTTTACTAATCATGCAACATCACCATTGTGCTAGCATAACCCCCTGAATGTGGCTGGAAACAGTAGTTTCTGAAGTTATAGCAGGAGATCGGAACAAACCCGTTGGAAATTCAGAATCTCAGTGCTTAAAACAGACTGTGTAACAGAGCCAAGAAATGTGTGTCCATAGCTTTTGAATATCAATCTGAAGAAAATTATGAATATAAATGTGGAGACTGTCAATCTCCACTGTCAGTTTTAAGTTGTGTCGTAGGAACATTTGGAATATGGTGATCTTGCGTGGCATTTGATGGTTAGGTTGCAGAGAAAATATTGCAACATTTCATCACCTGTCTCAGTATCAGCAAGTATGTTCTTTCGACAAAGGGATTGGATTATCTGGAATGAGGTAATAGCATGTGCTTGGCAGATTTCATGTTCCTGACAGGTTTCACTGCTCATATGAATGCTTTCAATTTATGCCTTCAGGGAATCATACACAGCAGCCATGGATAATGTAAGTAGTGGGATAAGTCTGCTCTCAAGTGCAACTTCATTGGCTGTGAAGCACTTTATAATGTCCTGAGGCTGTGAAAGATGCTTTGTAAATCCAAGTGCTTTCACAAAAATGAATCCCCTTTGTCTGTGGTAGAATACTTATTAGATTTCTTTTTTTGCTGGTTCCGGCACACACAGAGTTAGTCTATTTGCTACTTGGTGTTTCTGCAAGAGGTAAAAAATATGCATGTTGGCCAGAAAACTAGGAGAACTCCCTAGCTCCTCTTGAAATCTTGGGATCATTTACATCCACATGAAAGGATAGACAGAGCCTTGGTTTAAGATCACATCTCAAACATAATGAGGCAGAGTTTCCACTCCTTTATGCAAGTAATATCAGTGCAAACCAGGTGGAATCGATCAAACCAGCGCAAAAGATCGGGGAATTTTAAACATAAGTGAGTTACGCCCAAAACCACTTATGTTCGTGCTTTCCACGATCTTTTAAACTGGTTCAAGATTCAGTTCGACGGGATCAAGCCTCACCGACAAAACTGGCCATGACCCCAGATCGAAATTGCGAGATTCAGCATATTGCACTTGTTCGAGAAGGCTCTTCAAATTATGTTCATTTTCTTAGATGCACAGGCATCAATAGACATGATTTAAGATTTTTCAATTCAAAAAATATTTAATTTACTAAGAAACTGACTAGTGTACACCAATGAAACGATTAAATGGTTCACTATATGATTTTTTTTAAGTCATTTTCAGTGATTCAGGTTACTCACAGCTGGAGGACTGGACATTCTTATTATAATTGCTTATTTTTAGTAATAATGCTATTTCTGCTGAATTAATAAAGTTGCACGTGAACTTCACTCTTGAATACATCAAGGAATTTTTTTTAATGGGAATAATGAAAGGAACAATTACATTCTATAATGCTGCCCTGATTGCATTGTTTCATGGAAGATTTTACATTTGTGAATATGCAAATGAATTTTAACGCAATTTTCCCCGGTGATTTTTTTGGGGGCATGTTGCTTTTTTTGGCGCAAGATAAAAAATTGTTTCCCCAGAGAATGTGTGCCAGCGTAACTCAGTTAGTTTCAATTATTTAGGTTCATTTTTTTTGTATCATAGGGGGCATAACCTGATGTCACACCAGTTTTTGTCAATTATGTCGGCGTATGTGACTACTCTCGAAAAAACGTCTGGTGAGTTAAGAAAAAACAGCACGCATTGAAAAATCGGTGCAGAAAGACGCCATTGTTTTTCAGCCAGTGAAGTTTTGGAGGGAGTCAAGAAGATGTAAATATGCATAATAAGGATTAAATTGTTTTACCTTATAATGCAGTAAATGGAAGTTTGATGGAATTCTGTAAGTTTTCATATTTTTTCAACTGACACATCACCACCGAATTTCTGCAAACAGGGCTGGAGAGTCGGAGCATCGGCCAGCAGAATCGGCCCCGTGCCCGGACACAGGAGCTCAGGGCTCAGCTGCAAAAGAAGCCAGGGTTGGGGGTGGGGTGGGGGGAGATGGAGGGCTGTGGAAGGCAATCGGAAGGCATCAGAAGCCTGCATTATCAATCAAATCAAGCCCGGGTGGGTGGAGGCTGTGGAAGGCGATCGGAAGTCATCACAAGACTGCACTACGCATAAAATATAGCCCGGGGGATTCCCAATCACTGTGCCTGCTCAGACCTGGGTGTGGTCCATACAGACCTGTGGGGAGACTCCCATTTTGAGCTTTTTACAAAGGTAAAATTTAAGCATGGGGCTGTACTGACAATGCCATACCTTGTGCAAGCCTTTTGCATGATGGTGCTGTGGAGGAGACAATTGATTCGACGTCATCGCATGAGGAACCTCAGAGCCTGTAGGGTGATGGGCAGGAGGCATTACCTACGTCGGGTACCTGCACCTGAGTGATGCAGACTGTGTCAGAAGGCTGTGTTTTCACAAGGAAGTTGTAACTGAGATCTATGAGTTGGTAAAAGCAGACCTGCAATCTAGAATCGATAGACGGACTGCTTTATCAGTTGAAGTGAAGGTTACAGCTGTACTTTCATTCTATGCATCCGAATCATTCCCAGCTACAACTGGGTATGTGTGCGCCATTTCTCAACATGCAACACATGTCTGCATTTGGCAGATGACTGCTGCACTATATACCCAGAGGAATGACTACTTAAAGTTCCCCATGACTGCCCAGGCAATACGTGACAGGGCTGTAAGCTTCTCCAGGATTTCTGGCTTCCTAAAGGTACAGGGCTGCGTTGATTGCACCCACATTGCCTTGCAATCACTTTGGAGGCTTCCGAGATGTACAGGAACAGAAAAGGCTTCCACTCCATTAATGTATAGCTCATGTGTGACGACGTGCATCGCATCATGTCTGTTGATGCAAGATACCCTGGGAGCACCCATGATGCATTCATCCTACACGAGAGCATTATATCTGCCATGTTTCAGCAGCAGCCAGAAGGGCAGAGCTTGCTGCTGGGGGATAAAGGGTATGGACTCACCACCAGGCTCAGGACGCCCCGACGTGTAACTTGGACGGAAGCTGACCGGGAATACAATATGCCGCACATTGCGATGCGCAGCATCATAGAGAGGACCATTGGCATTTTGAAACAGCGTTTCCGATACCTGGACCATTCCGGAGGCTACTTGCCGTACTCCCCTGAGATTGTCGGTCAGTTCAATGTTGTCTGCTGCATGCTTTATGTCTTAGTCATCATGACACAGCAGCAGATGATAGTAGAAGACCCATTTGAGGTGAGAGTGACTGATGATAATGATGAGGAAGATGCAGATGACGAGGAGGAGGAGGAGGAGGACGAGGACGAGG
The DNA here is from genome assembly GCF_044704955.1 of Pristiophorus japonicus. NCBI lineage: Eukaryota > Metazoa > Chordata > Chondrichthyes > Pristiophoridae > Pristiophorus > Pristiophorus japonicus. The sequence continues at coordinate 363,021,654 of NC_091977.1, read as the reverse complement.
AAGCCATGCAACTCCCTGAACCCAAAGCATGACGACGGAGGAGGGCGGGCCATCGTGCCCTTTAATGATTGATCGAGCCTTGCGCCAGTAGCTCATCTGTGAACGCTTTGCTGCCTGATGGCTCAGCGGCAACTATTCCAAATGGACCATGTTTACTGTTTGGACCTGTTCCGTAACGTTGTGTTATGTTAATGAAACAAATGATGGAAATGATTCTTGTTTACTTCAAAAGTTGTGTTAATAATCAAACAAATAATGGAAATTATTCTTCTTGAGTTCCAAAAGTTGTGTTAATAATGGAAGAAATTATGTAAATGATTCAGTTATAATTTAAAATATATTTCATTCAAAAGTTTAACAAATATTTGTTTGTACTTAACTTAACTTTAATAAACATATTCTCGTATCAAATTTTAAAGTTTTCAGTTAAGATCACTTACAAACTTTAAGATCACTTACAAATTCTAAAATCACTTAAAAACTTTAAGATCACTTACTAACTTTAAACTTATAAATTTACATAACTTATAAAAACTTTTAATTTGAGAACAGTCGCAACAACAACAACAGCAAAGAAAGGCTGCACCCATCTCTGCTCCACCTTATTCTAAGACCATCGAGGAAGGCCGGCTTGGGCCTCTTCAAAGGCTGGTCTGGGATTGGAGTGGGAGTGACAGTTGATTCTGTCAATGGGCACGGGGTCTGGATGTGTTCCCTTATTGCAGCAGCTAACTCCAAAATTGCCTCTCTCATGTTTGCTGCCAGTGTCTCAACTATCGGTGACATGCCCTCCCTCATGTTGAGTAACAGTGTCTCAACTACCAGCAACATTCCCTCCGTCATGTTCACTGAGAGTATTTGAACTACCTGCGACATTCCCTCCCTCATGTTCACTGATAACGCACCAGCTACCTGCGACATTCCCTCCCTCATATGCACCGACATGGTTTCAGCTGACTGAGATATTCCCTCCCACATGTTCCTGGACAGCATTCCCATTTCTCGTGAGAGTGTTGTTAATTCTCCAGACTTTCCCAATACCTCATCACCCACCCCACTGATGGTATTCAGGAGTGATCGCATAAGGTCAATGATCTCCGCACTCATTGCCATCTTCTGAACCACATCTGTTAGATCCTGCACCTCAGGAGCGCATGGTCGAGCTCTCCTTCCGCTCCACGCCCTGGATGTGGCTCACAGCATCCCAGTGGGACCTGTAGCCTTGGACGATGGGGACCTGGGTGTGCCTCGCTGCACCCCACTGGAATCCCCAGCCTCGGACAGTGGGAAACCATGGAATGTCCCACTAACACTCAAACCACTACTCAGGGAAGGGGCTAGCACCTCAATGGGCGGCACTTGCACTTCCTCCAAAGTGAGTACACCACTGGGAGCTTCATCCATCCCCTCCCCCTCCCCCTCACTCCCATACTCTTGGTCTGGAAGGTTGGATTGGAAGATGTTCTCCTCTTCAGGTTTGTCCTCGTACAAATCTTCTTCCGCCTCATCAGGGTTGGCCTCCAGTTCTGCAAAATATAACACAACAGGCAAATGGTTAGCAGCAGAGGAGGGGGCAGGGTGGGTGGCATGAGTGGGCTCACACAGCGCAGGCAGCTGGCTGATTTGAAGGACCACGATGAATGATAGCACATTGTATCAACCGAAGCATAGCTGACGGAGACATCCCCTTGAACCGAAGCATGGCTAGCCCGCACAGTACTTAACGTTTAGAAAAGCCTGATTGTGGAACCTGTAGGACTTACCCTCTCCCTCGAGTGTGGGCCCAGCTTGTGCAGTGGTGATTGCTTTTCTCCAGGCAGGACCCATCAAAGCAGCGACCCTCTCTTTCAAGGGTGTCAGTGGATGCAGATTTGCTGGGCCTCCTCCTGTTCTGTGTTCGTTCTCTTTTGTTGTGTGCTGCTTTCCTCTGTATAGATGAAAATAAAACTATTTAGAGAGGGTGTCTTCCTGCTGGCTGGGACATATACAGATGGTCACATTTACAATTGCAATTCCATTGAAAAATGAAAATATTACTTACACTAACTACTTGACCAAGGTCCCACCACTTCATTTTGCATTGGCCTCCAGACCTTGGGGTGGTCACCATTGCACAGTAATCTTCTGCAAGTTGGTTCCAGCATTTCTTCATTTCTTTGGGTGGAACTTTTTATGTGACCTCTGCTAGTGTCCAGCTCCTGCCATCTGACCTCAATCACTGTAACTAGTGCCTCCACTTCACCTTGTAAGAAATATTTGGTCCTTGCACCGCGTTGCATCTTGTATTGCAGCTCCGATTTTTCCAATGAGAATTAAGGTTCTCATGCACAACTGACTCTTTAAAAATGGCCGATTGCAGACCGGGAGCTGTACTGCGCATGCATGCCCATAGGAATCACGTCAAAAACATCCTTTTTTTTCGTGCATGCGCAGAAGGGGCAGCATCGTTTTTTCGGCACACACAGTAGGCTCCACTCCTGAGGCTACAGGATAGACTGCGCGGTAGAGCAGGAAAAATAGAGCAGGGAAACTTGGCACAGTTATTTTTGGAGTAGTTCTGGCCTAAAAAAATAGGTGTAACTCTGGCAACACGCAAAAAAGCAACTTTGGGCAAAATTGAACCCTTAAACTATAACTTAACCAACAAAATTTTGGGTGCAATTTCCTGAAAGGGACATGAGGTTTAGTTACTGGAGTGGCCAATGATGCTGGATTTAAGAACAATATTTAGTGTAAAAACCAAGTTATAAGGTGTTACACATTGAAGAAAGATTCACTGTTGTGGAAAACAGTTAACATAGAAACATAGAAACATAGAAACATAGAAAATAGGTGCAGGAGTAGGCCATTCGGCCCTTCTAGCCTGCACCGCCATTCAATGAGTTCATGGCTGAACATGCAACTTCAGTACCCCATTCCTGCTTTCTCACCATACCCCTTGATTCCCCTAGTAGTAAGGACTTCATCTAACTCCTTTTTGAATATATTTAGTGAATTGGCCTCAACAACTTTCTGTGGTAGAGAATTCCACAGGTTCACCACTCTCTGGGTGAAGAAATTCCTCCTCATCTCGGTCCTAAATGGCTTCCCCCTTATCCTTAGACTGTGTCCCCTGGTTCTGGACTTCCCCAACATTGAGAACATTCATCATGCATCTAACCTGTCTAACCCAGTCAGAATTCTAAACGTTTCTATGAGGTCCCCTCTCATTCTTCTGAACTCCAGTGAATACAAGCCCAGTTGATCCAGTCTTTCTTGTATGTAACTTAATCACCAATCCAATAGACATTAAGAAAAGTAATTGTCTGGATAGGCAATGTTTCTATACATTAATACAAGTTTCCTCCCCAGTCTGTTCTCAATTTGCTGATCTCAGCCAAGTACTGCGGATGGTGGAAATCTGAAATAAAAACAGAAATTGCTGGAAATGCTTAGCAGGTCAGGCAGTCTCTGTGAAGAAAGAAGAAATGTTTCAAGTCAATGATCTTTCTTCAGAGCTGGAATGTTAGAGGCGAAACAGATTTTAAGCAAGTACAAAGGCAGGGAAAGGGGGAGGGGATGAAAGAACAAAGGGAAATGTTGTGAAAGGGCAGAAGGCAGAAGAGATTAAATGACAAAAGGGATGATGGTGCAAGGCAAAAGGGGATGATAATGGGACAAGTAAAGTAACAAAAAATGAGTCTAGAGGAGCTGTAAATGGCAATAGCAGAATCATTACTAACAGCTGCTGGTCCGAAAGATTGGTGCAGCAGTTATGATCTAAAATTGTTGAGCTCAATTTTGAGATCGGAGGCTGTAAAGTGCCTTATCAAAAGATGAGGTACTGTTCCTCGAGCTTACATAAGGACTCGGTCATTTAAGACTGAGATGGGGAGGAATTTCTTCACTCAGACGGTTGTGAATATTTGTAACTCTCTACCCCAAAGGGATGTGGATGCTTAATCATTGAGTATATTCAAGGTTGAGACAGATAGATTTTTGGATTCTAGAGGAGTCAAGGGAAAGGGAGTTCAGATGGGAAAGTGGAGTCGAGGTCGAAGATCAGCCATGATTTTATTGAATGGCAGAGTAGGCTCGAGGGGCCGTATGGTCTACTCTTGCTCTGAATACTTATGTTCTTACGTTCTTACATTGAGCTTCATTGGAACAGTGTTGGAGCCAAGAGGTCACAGTAGGAATGGGGCAGAGAATTAAAATGACAGGCACCTGGAAGCTGCGGACTGAACAAAGGTGTTTTGCAAAACAATCACCCAATCTGCGTTTGGTCCCCCCAATGTAGAGAAGACCATATCATGAGCAGCAAATACAGTATACTAATTGAAAGAAGTATGAGTAAATTGCTGTTTCATTTGGAAAAGGTGTTTGGGTCCCTGGACAGTGGGAAAGGAGGAGGGAATAGACAGGTGTTGCATCTCCTGCGCTTGCACGGGAAGGAGCCATTGGTAGGAGAGGGGCTGATTGAAGAGAGGACCAGGGTATCACAGAGGGAACAGTCCCTTTGGAATGTTGAAAGGGGAAGGGAGGGTGATATGCATTTGTGGTGGCATCACACTGGAGGTAATGGAAATGGCAGAGGATGACCGATGAATGTGGAACATCAGATCCACTCCCGCCACAATCGGACGCTCCCGACCACCATCGGACCAGATCCCGCGATCAGGATAACCCCGTGGTCGGAATTCCCCCTGCGATCGGGAACCCCCCGCAATTGGAAACCCCCTGCGATTGCGACATCCCTCTCACCCACCACCCCCTGTCCCCAACAAGATCGTGACTGCCCTGCGATCAGAACCGGTCCCCACAATCTCTCCTGTCCCCCACTAGACCTACCTGCTCTCCTCAGCTGTGGCCTTGTGCTGCAGGCTTCCCTGATCAACAGGCCTCCAGCCTGTTAATTAGGCTGCCTGTGGATGGGAAACCAACAGAAAAAAATTTAAAGGAGCCCTCGCAGGGATTCTGGGCTAAAATCTCGGCCATTAAATTTCTGTGTTGAAGCGTCTAACCTGACTCTTTTTCTTAATATCTTCACAATTATATCGTAAATTCTTAACTGTTATTTGCAACTGTGACTCTTTTCTTTTGTGCCATTTCGTTTTGCTTGGTATCTAATTTACAAGTCCCCTTCAACAGTGTCATGTATGTATGCTTGGGTTTACTAGCCACCAATTGGCGTCACTGTCAGAGGTCATTGGGCTGTGCACCTGATGGCCCAGGTGTAAAAGGCCGGCCATCTTGTAATGTAACCACTTTGGGCCCTAATAAAGTAGTGCCAAGTTTGTACCTGTTCGGAGTTGACAGAGTTCAGTCTATTGAGTTATTGCATACACAACATTTGCCGACGAGGTAACAAGAACCTTTGCATGCAAAAATGAGCATAATTGGAATTCTGGAGCGAGTTGTGGAGGGAGAAGATTGGGCAGACTTGGTAGCCCACTTGAACCAGTATGTCTTGGCCAACAAAATGAAGGAAGAGGCAGACACAGTTCGGCGCTGGGCGGTCCTCCTCACAGTTTGTAGTCCAAAAATCAATGGACTCATAAAGAATCTCCTTTTGCCCTTAAGTCCAATGGACAAGGACTATGAAACATTGTGTGCTCTGGTACGTGACCATCTCAAACCAAACAAAGGCATCATCATCTCAAGATATCAATTCTATACGCACGTTCGTTCTGAGAGCTAGGATGTATCGGAATTCGTTGCCGACCTAAGACATCTAGCTGTCGAAACTTCATTGGCAGACATGCTGCGGGACTTTTTAGTAATGGGCATCAACCACAAGGTGATCCTGCGTAAGCTACTGGCGGCGGAGACGCTGGACTTGAGCAAGGCCATTACGATTGCCCAATCATGCATGACGAAGGACAAAAGCTTAAAGCAGATATCATTGAAAAATCGGAACTCGGCAAGTACTGTAAACAAGATAGTATCGTGGTTTGGCAGAGCTGCATATGGCAGGGCCTACCCAACTGCGTATGCGAAAACTGTGGCTGCTCAAAGTCTGCCAACAGGAATGAATCCGATATCACCATATTGGCATTGTGGGGGAAATCATCGGCATCATCAGTGTCAGTTTGAACAGTATATTTGTAAAGGCTGTTCGAGAGTGGGGCATCTCCATCGCATGTGTCTGCAACTGAGCAAGCGTGCTGCGACACACCACATGGAGGATGACGACTATTCTAGCGGATCTGGATATGCAATCCGAGATACCAGAGGAGGAAGTATATGGATTGTATTCGTTCCTCACAAAGAGCCAACATAATAATGATTAATGTAAAACTTAATGGTGTGCCGGTATCGATGGAATTGGACATGGGTGCGAGATGCAAGACTCGTCCATCATAAAGCGCGGGCAATTCCGTACATGATGAGGGAGAAGGTCGAAATCGAACTGGACAGACTCCAGCGTGAAGGGATCATATCACCGGTTGAATTTAACAAATGGTCCAGCCCTATTGTTCCCATGTTGAAAGGTGATGGCACTGTCAGGATTTGTGGAGACTACAAGGTTACGATCAACCGAGTTTCGAAACAGGATCAATACCCGTTACTAAAGGCTGATGACCTGTTTGCAATGCTAGCCGGGGGGAAGTCGTTCACAAACCTGGATCTGACGTCGGCCTACATGACACAGGAGTTGGTCGACACATTAAAGAAACTTACGTGCATCAACACTCATAAAGGATTGTTTATCTACAACAGGTGCCCTTTTGGAATTCGCTCGGCTGCAGCCATATTTCAGAGGAACATGGAGAGTCTACTGAAGTCTGTCTCCAGAACCGTCGTGTTCCAAGATAACATACTTGTCACAGGTCGTGATTCCGCCGAACATCTGAACAACCTGGAAGAGGTTCGACATCGTCTGGACAATGTGGGACTCAGACTGAAACGCTCAAGGTGTGTCTTCATGGCACCAGAAGTCGAATTCCTGAGGAGGAAAATTGCTGCTGACAGTATCAGGCCTATGGACTCAAAAACCAAGGCCATCAAAAATGCACCCAAGCCTCAGAATGTGATGGAGCTGGGTGCGTTCCTTGGTCCACGCAACTACTTTGGTAATTTCTTACCTAGATTGAGCACCTTATTAGAGCCACTGCACATGCTGCTAAAAAAAGGTGACAACTGGGTCTGGGGTGAGTCTCAAGATAGAGCATTTAAGAAAGCTACTAATCTGCTTTGCTCTTACAAGCTGCTGGTACATTATGATCCGTGTAAGCGTCTAATATTGGTCTGTGATGCTTCATCATATGAAATAGGTTGCGTGCTCTAACAAGCTAATGAGTAGAGCAAATTACAACCTGTTGCATATGCTTCAAAAAGTTTGTCAAAGGCGAAAAGGCGAAAACAACATGATAGAGAAAGAAGCACTAGCCTGTGTATATGGAATTAAAAAGATGCATCAGTACATGTTTGGTCTTCGGTTTGAACTGGAACCAGATCACAAGCCACTCATTTCATTGTTTTCGGAAAACAAAGGTATCAATACCAATGCACCGTCCCGCATCCAGAGGTGGGCGCTGACATTATCTGTCTATGATTATGTCATTCACCATAGACCTGCCACTGAGAATTGTACCGATGCACTGAGCTGTCTGCTGTTGCCCACACCGTAGGTGGAAATGCCACAACCGGCAGACCTACTGTTGGTCATGGATGCTTTTGAAAGTGAAAGAACCCCTGTCACGGCCCAACAAGTTAAGACCTTGATCAGCCAGGACCCGATATTATCAGTTGTGAAATGTTGTATCCTTAATGGTGATTGGTCTGCCATATCCAAGCAAATGTGTGAGGAGACCAAACCTTACATCCGTCGCAAAGACGAACTATCCATTCAATCAGATTGTATACTGTGGGGTAATCGTGTTGTTATACCCAAGAAAGGCAGAGAGAAATTTGTGCATGATCTACATAGCACACATCCCGGTATTGTCATGATGAAAGCCATTTCCAGGTCTCATGTATGGTGGCCTGGAATTCTGGAATTGACTCTGATCTGGAATCATGTGTGCATCAGTGCAACACTTGCATGCAGCTTAGTAAAGCACCAGCGGAATCGCTGCTGAGTCTGTGGTCGTGGCCATCTAAACCATGGTCCAGGATCCACATCGATTTTGCAGTTCTCTTCCTGGGAAAGATATTCTTAGTTGTGGTGGATGCTTATTCCAAGTGGATAGCGTGTATAATCATGTCATTCAGCACATCCACAGCTACATTGAGAGCCTTCGTGTCATGTTTGCTACACATGGACTGCCTGACATCTTTGTAAGCGACAACGGGTCTTGCTTCTCCAGTATGGAGTTTCAAGAGTTCATGAAACTCAATGGTATCAAACATGTGAGGTCAGCACCATTCAAACCCGCATCCAATGTACAAGCAGAGCGTGCGGTCCAAACCATCAAGCAGAGTATGTAACGTGTAACTCAAGGTTCACTGCAAACTCGCTTGTCACGCATATTACTTAGTTACAGGACAAGATCCTATACACTTATCGGGGACTCCACTGCTGAACTATTAATGAAGAGAGGACTCAAGTCCAGGCTCTCTCTTGTCCACTCTGACTTGAAGATTATTCAGACATCAAAGTCAGCAAGGGTATCATGAACGCACGGCTGTGTCATGTGACATTTCTATCAATGATCCTGTGTATGTACTGAATTATGGTCCCAAATAGATCGCCTGTACTGTTACGACCAAGGAGGGCAAGAGAGTTTTTATCGTTAAGCTCAAGAATGGGCAGACATGCAGAAAACATGTCGATCAGATAAAGCTGTGGCACACGGATGAACCGGAACAGTCTGAGGAAGAAACAACCAGTGACCAATCAACCTACCCTCAGTCATCAGAGGACTCCGCTGTCATCAATGAATCTGGACTTTCAATCCCTGACGTGGTCATTGCCACCCCCATCAGATCGAATACCCAGCCCCCAGTCATAACAGACTCAGCACGCTTGCCCAAGGCTGGAGTTGAACTGAGAAGTTCAACGCGGGAGCGGAAAGCCCCGCACCATCTCAATTTGTAAAAAGACCGTTACTAATATCATAAAGGGGGATATTGTCATGTATGTATGCTCGGGTTTACTAGCCACCAGGTGGTGCCACTGTCGGACGCCATTGGGCTGTGCGCATGTGTCTGCAGCCCAGGTATATCAAGGCCAGCCATCTTGTAATGTAATCAATTTGGGCACTAATAAAGTAGAACCAGGTTTGTACCTGTTCGGAGTTTACAGTATTCAGTCTATTGAGTTATTGCATGCATAGAAACATAGAAAATAGGTGCAGGAGTAGGCCATTCGGCCTTTCGAGCCTGCACCACCATTCAATTAAGATCATGGCTGACCATTCCGTCAGTACCCCTTTCCTGCATTCCCTCCATACCTCTTGATCCCTTTAGCCGTAAGGGCCATATCTAACTCCCTCTTGAATATATCCAATGAACTGGCATTCACAACTCTCTACGGCAGGGAATTCCACAGGTTAACAACTCTCTGAGTGAAGAAGTTACTCCTTATCTCAGTCCTAAATGGCCTACACCTTATCCTAAGACTGTGTCTCCTGGTTCTGGACTTCCCCAACATCGCGAACAATCTACCCGCATCTAACCTGTCCCGTCCCGTCAGAAAAGTCTGTATGTTTCTATGAGATCCCCTCTCATTCTTCTAAACTCCAATGTATAGAGGCCCAGTTGATCCAGTCTCTCCTCATATGTCAGTCAGGCCATCCCGGGAATCAGTCTGGTGAATCTTCGCTGCACTCCCTCAATAGCAAGAACGTCCTTCCTCAGATTAGGAGACCAAAATTGAACACAATATTTCAGGTGAGGCCTCACCAAGGCCCTGTACAACTGCAGTAAGACCTCCCTGCTCCTATACTCAAATCCCCTAGCTATGAAGGCCAACATACCATTTGCCTTCTTTACCGCTTGCTGCACCTGTATGCCAACCTTCAATGACTGATGTACCATGACACCCAGGTCTCGTTGCACCTCCCCTTTTCCTAATCTGCCACCATTCAGATAATATTCTGTCTTCGCGATTTTGCCCCAAATTGGATAACCTCATATTTATCCACAGTATACTACATCTGCCATGCATTTGCCCACTCAGCTAACTTGTCTAAGTCACCGTGCAGCCTCTCCCTCACAGCTCACACCACCACCCAGTTTAGTGTCATCTGCAAACTTGGAGATATTACACTCAATTCCTTCATCCAAATCATTGATGTATATTGTAAAGAGCTGGGGTCCCAGCACTGAGCCCTGTGGCACTCCACTAGTCACTGCCTGCCATTCTGAAAAGGACCCGTTTATCCCAACTCTCTGCTTCCTGTCTGCCAACCAGTTCTCTATCCACGTCAGTATATTACCCCCAATACCATGTGCTTTGATTTTGCACACCAATCTCTTGTGTAAGACCTTGTCAAAAGCCTTTTGAAAGTCCAAATACACCACATTCACTGGTCTTCCCTTGTCCACTCTACTCGTTACCTCCTCAAATAATTCCAGAAGATTTGTCAAGCATGATTTCCCCTTCATAAATCCATGCTGACTTGGACCGATCCTGTCACTACTTTCCAAATGCGCTGCTATTTCATCCTCAATAATTGATTCCAACATTTTCCCCACCACTGATGTCATGCTAACCAGTACATAATTACCCGCTTTCTCTCTCCCTCCGTTTTTAAAAAGTGGTGTTAAATTAGCTACCCTCCAATCCATAGGAACTGATCCCAAGTCGATAGACTGTTGGAAAATGATCACCAATGCATCCACTATTTCTAGAGTCACTTCCTCAAGTACTCTGAGATGCTGACTATCAGACCCTGGGGATTTATCAGTCTTCAATCCCATCAATTTCCCTAACACAATTTCCCACCTAATAAGGATATCCTTCAGTTCCTCCTTCTCACTAGACCCTCGATCCCCTAGTACTTTCGGAAGGTTATTTGTGTCTTCCTTCGTGAAGACAGAACCAAAGTATTTGTTCAATTGGTCTGCCATTTCTTTGTTCCCCATTATAAGTTCACCTGAATCCGACTGCAAGGGAACTACGTTTGTCTTCACTAATCTTTTTCTCTTCACGTATCAATGGAAGCTTTTGCAGTCAGTTTTTATGTTCCCGGCAAGCTTCTTCTCGTACTCTATTTTCCCCCTCTTAATTAGACCCTTTGTCCTCCTCTGCTGATTCTAAATTTCTCCCAGTCCTCAGGTTTGCTGCTTTTTCTGGCCAATTTATATGCCTCTTCCTTGGATTTAATGCTATTCTTAATTTCCCTTGTTAGCCACAGTTGAGTCCCCTTTCCTGTTTTACACAACAGATAGGGACGTCTGAAACCCATGACTTCCACCACCGAAAAGGAGAAGACCGACAGGTGATGGAAACGTCATCATCTCCACGTTCCTCTCTAAGCCATACATATATTGCCATTTGTTCATTGTCATTGGGTCAAAATTCTGGAATGCTCTACCAAACAGCACTGTGGGAATACTTTCAGCACATGGACTGCAGCAGTTCAAGAAGGCAGCTCACCACCACCTTCTCAAGGGCAACTAAGGATGGGCAATAAATGCTGACCTTGCCAGCAATTCCCACATTGTGAGAATAAATATATTTTAAAAATCCCACCGTATTCTTTGCCTCTGATACTGCACTGCTCCATGCAGTTTCAAATATTGATATATGAAGCTTTACATTATCAGGATCTGTCAATATGCATGTCTCTAGTTGTGCTGCTGGCAAACCTTCCAACTCTTCTGTTTAAATAAACCTGTCATTTCAGGCATAGCAACTATTGTGTTGAGAATAATAGTCTTTCATCAAATGATTTATTTTGCTCTTTCCAGCTGACCACATTTTCCTGGTGCAGCTATGAATCCTGTTTCTTTGTCCTGGTTTCATGGTGAGGATAACTGATTTCCTGCTGAGTCTAACTATAATCCTTTCAATGTCAATGCCTTTAGAAGCAGAAATAAACTTCTTTTTTGCTGAGAAGGACAATATCACTGAGGATATTGATTTCTATGGATAATTTTCAATCAGAACTTAACTCATAGGTTACAGTGTTAATAGTCAGTTAAACAAAGCAACTGAAATGTTAGTATCAGCACAACAAACCAGAAGACACAAAAAAATATAACAAGTAGCCAAGGTTACTGTTAAAAATAATTGAACTCAATAAAAAAAACATTCTCGATTGTAAAAATTCTGAGCACAAAAGCTGGCTGACAGTTCAGTGCAGTACTGAGGGATTGCTGCATGTTGGAAATGCTGTCTTTCAGATGAGCCATTAAACTGAGGCCACTCTTTCAGCTGAATGTAAAAAATCCAATGGCACTGTTTTGAAGACGAGCAGGGGAGTTATCCTCGGTGTCCTAGCCAACATTTATCCCTCAACCAACAACCCTAAAAATACGCATTATCTGGTCATTATCACATTGCTGTTTGTGGGACCTAGCTATATGCAAATTGGCTACCACGTTTCCAACATTAAAATCGTGACGACACTTCACAAGTTCTTTATTGGCTGTTGTCTGCTTTGGGATGTCCTGAGGTTGTGCAAGGTGTAATATAAATGCAAGTCTTTCTTTCTTTTAATAGCATACCGCTCTCTAGTCTATGCTGAGTTAGTTAATCTCACTTGAAATGGCACTTATGGGTCCTGTAATCAGTCTCAGTTCCCCTGGGTTAGGAAAGGAAACACTTCAGTCCAGGGAAAAAGAAAAGAAACAAAATTACCAGTGACATTTTTAACATTGTGTAACAAGCTAGTAAGTCAAAGAAATACCAGTCAGATAATATCTGAATGTATGAACTACCCTCGGATACAATATCCTCTGTGTGTCAGAGCAGCCCATCAAGTGGTTTTCAATGTCAATGTTACAGGCGCTTTATGATAAGGTGCAATGTTGAGAATCAGGATTTTTCTTTCACCACCGATTTAAGTGTTTCCCCTTTCAGAGAATTCCTTGCATATGATATGACTGCATTTATACTGCCACTTGCATGTCAATGTCAAGCAGCTTGAGGTATGCATCAATATGAAAGGGAGAATCAGGACCCATCTGAATTTAAATTCAGACCAAACAAAAGAAAGAACTTTCATTTATATAGCATCTTTCACAACCTCAGAATGTCCCAAAGCGCTTTACAGACAATAGTCACTGTTGTAATATAGGAAATGCAGCAGCCAATTTCATCTCATCTGAAAGATGACAACTCTGACAGTGCAACACTCCCTCAGTCCAAGATTGTCAACCTAGATTATGTGCTCAAGTTTTTTGGAGTAACAACTGAACCCACAACATTTTGATGCGGAGGCAAGAGTACTACCACAGAGGCACAGCTGATACCTTTCGGGCCCAAGTTTGCCCCCTCTGCTAGAACAGCGCACCTGGACTTTGTGGTACAGAAACGGCGCCGATTTCTTACCTCCGTATTCTCCCCGTTGGTTCCAGGCCTGTGGCCTGTGGCGCAGCGCATCGGAACACGTGGTGGGCGGAGCTACAGCCCTACGCCGAAAAGAGTGCTGGCAGCTGTGCGCGTGCGCAGTGAAGTCTGCGCACATGCGCAGTAGTTCCTGGCCCTCCCAGCGCGTCCTGGCTCCAGGCAATCTTATCCCTGGCCGAAGGGACGACGCGATGTTCGATGCCCCTATCCCGGGCCAAGTGGCCTGCCACACAGGCCAGCCGTTGCCTTCCCGTGATGAGGACTACAAGAGACAGGTTGGTGGTGGGGGGGGGAAGAGTTTTGATCGGGGCGCGGGGGGGGGGGTGGGGGAGGGGAAGAGTTTTAATGGGAGGAGGAGGGGAAGAGTTTTGATCCAGCGGGGGCGATGGGGGAAGGGGGTGAAAAGAATCTTCAAAGATTTTCCAGTACTTTAATATCCAGCTATTTTTAGTATAAATATACTCAGTTTAATCAGGCTGATAGCACCTACACCCTGTCCAGTCTCGCTGCTTGGGATTTAAAAAAAATAGTCATAACACTGTCAATTGGAGGCTACCTGCGCTGATCTCTTAACTCACCGCAGGGTTTTTCAGAACGTACTAAAGTGGCCACGTACTCTGGCCTAACTTAGTTTGGAGTAAGTTTTAGCTGGCTAAACTTGCTTAAATGGCCAAAACAGGCGTAAGTGGCTGGTAACGCCCCCTTTTGAAATAAAAACTGAACTTAAAAAAAAAACCTAACTAACTCACTTACACTGGAGCAACTTAAATGGGGAGAATTGCGATTTTTAAGTTATTCCAAAAAAATCTAGTTGTTCCAAAAAAACGGAGCAACTCCTGGGGAAATATGGGCCCAATTCCAGCGCAGTGTGAAACCACATTTTAAAAGTGCCAAACTAGTCCATTAGAACTTATGGGACTGCTATCATCTCAGTTGTCACTATTTTTAATGTTTGGAGATAAAGGATGCTACCACCCACTCTCAGTGAGCATTAATAACAAGCTGTCCAGGCGTAAAGCTCTGCACATGCATCCAAGCTCATTTGTTGCTGACCTCAGCGTGACCCACAATGATGTGCACTTATCTTCAAACTCAAGGCTGCCAAATGTGCTCCAGCATGTCAGTAATTGGGCTGAGACTGTGAGCTGCTGTATAAATGCAACTTAAAATATCTCCCAATAACTAATATTTAGCGATCCTGATCATGATTTGGAGCACCAACAGCTTTTGAATAAAAACATTCTGGCTCTTCTGTAATAGGTGCTTTTCAAAAAAAAATAGATATGCAAGTAAATAATGTTTTTCTTCATCACTAATGGTAGAAACATTAAGGAATAAATTTGCACTCCGCATCATGATTAAATAAATAACAAAATCTGTGCAACTCATCTCACAGTGAACAGCAGTAGTGCCCCAAGACACAGGCCGTGTGCTGAATTTATCCCACCTTTTACCGAGCATGTGGTTCTGTTCATTATGTGCATTTTTGCATAATGCAAGCTATCTAACTTGTAAAAAGAAAGGCTTTCATTTATGTAGCACCTTTCTTGACCACAGCATATGCTAAAGTGCTTTACAGACAATGAAGTACTTTTTGAAGTGTTGCCACTGTTGTAATGTAGGAAATGTTAATGGTAGCATAGCAGAACGAGAACTGAAACATAGTGGTTCTGGGCTCAATTTTCCCCAGTATTTGCTCCATTTTTTTTGGAGTAGGCTGCTTTTTCTGGCTTAACTTAAAAATCCCCTGTTTCCCCAATCAATTTTCAGCAGCACAACTGACTTAGTTACTTTTTTTTAAGGTATGTTTTTTTTTCCTCAAAAGGGGGCGTTACCAGCCACCTATGCCAATTCTGGTCATTTAGGCAACTTTGGCCAGCTAATAGTTACTCCATTTCACATAGGCCAGCACATGTGGCCACTTGAGAAAACCCTCGCGGAGAGTTAAAGAAATCGGCGCAGGTAAGGAAATCGGTGCAGGTAAGTGCAGCAGATGCCCGGACAGCAGCAGCAAGAAAGGTAAGAGAGGGGGTGGGAGAGAGGTGGGGGAGGAAGAGAGAGGTGTGGGGAGGGAGAGATGGTGGACGGAAGCTTTTTGGGTGTAGTTAGGTGCAGGGACCGGGAGGGAGGAGACTGAGGAGACTATTCGGCCTGGGCTAGGGGGCGGGGGAGCGGACCAGGAGGCCACTTGGCCTGGGCTAGAGGCGGAAGAATGCATCGGCAAGCCCTTTGGCCAGGGCTAGGGGTGTGCGAGCAGACCGTGAGGTTGGACAGGGGGGCGGGGGTAGGAGGGAGCGAACTGGTCAGCATCGGGGGCCACAGAGCGGCGGGAAGGCACCGGAGAGGCTCGGGGGGGGGAGGGGGGTTCGTGGTGGAGAGACTGTGTGTTAAAATCTACAGCTTCTTGAAATCTATTGCACTGTCACCTCACCATTATTTGTTGACAGATCTCAAAGGTTACTCACTATATGAAGCTGAAGGAAGTCTCCCAGACTCGGAGCTCTACTGCGCATGCGCGGCCATTTCAACGATGTCAAGAACGTCACTTTTCTCCCCCTGTGCATGCGCAGAAGGCCGGGCTCCTTTTTCCAGTGCAGACGGCTGGCTCCACCCCGCGAGGCGACTGGCCATGCTGTCGAGGCCAAACATCGGGGAAACTACGTAGATTTTTTCCTGGCGCATTTATTCACATAATTAAATGGCGCAACTCGGGCAAGTACGCCAGAAAACGAGCTCAGGGAAAATTGAGCCCTTAATTACTGGACTAGTAATCCAGAGGTCTGGACTAATGATCCAGAGATGTGAGTTCAAATCCCACCATGGCAGCTGGGGAATTTAAATTTAGTTAATTAAATAAATCTGGAATAATCTAGTATCAGTAATTGAGACCATGAAACTATCGGATTGTTGTAAAAACCCATCTGGTTTATTAATATCCTATCAGGAAGGAAATCTGTCAACCTTGCTTGGTGGTTGACTCTTAAATGGCCTCTCAGTTGTAACAAACAGCTAAGAGAAACAATAATAAGAATAAAACCGGTTGATCGTCCAGCAACGGCTCTGGTCACGACAATGGCACACCCAGCCCAGTCAACCTTGCAAAGTCCTCCTCACTAATATCTGGGGAATTGTACCAAAATTGGGAGAACTGTCCCACAGACTACTCAAGTGGCCTGATTTAGTCATACTCACAGAATCATACCTTTCAACTAATGTCCCAAACTCCTCCATCCAGAGGTGGTGACACAGTGGTTACAATTGGGGGGAGTGGCTCTGGGGGTCCACAACATTGACTCTGGACCCCATGAAGTCTCGTGGCTTCAGCTCAAACATAGACAATGAAATCTCCTGCCTATTAACACCTACTACCATCCCTCAGCCGATGAATCAGTACTCCTCCATGTTGAACACCACTTGGAAGAACCACTGAGGGTAGCAAGGGTACAGAATATACTCTGGGTGGGGGACTTCAATGTACATCACAAAGAGTGACTAGGTAGCACCACTACTGACCGAGCTGGCCGAGTCCAGAAGGACACAGCTGCCAGACTGGGCCTTGTGGAGAAGAAGTTCCATCTTCACACTAAGGACACACTCCATCCTGTTGTATGGCACTACCACTGTGCAAAATAGGTAGATTCAGAACAGATCTAGCAGCTCAAAACTGGGAATCCATGAGGAGCTGCGGCCACCAGCAGCAGCAGTATTCCACCATAATCTGCAAACTCATGGCCCGATATATCTCTCACTTTACCATTACCATTAAGTGAGGCGACCAACCTTGGTTCAATGAAGAGTGTAGAAGAGCATACCAGGAGCAGCACCAGGCATACCTAAAAATGAGGTACCAACCTAATTACCAGAAGTACATGCATGGTAAGTGTTGTATCTGTAAGCACTCTAGTAATGACTCCATGAGGTAAGGTATTGTACTTGAACTGTTGTGACCTTAGTCCATTTATTGCAGCTCCTTAATGAGGATACAGTGAGGTGAGCTCCCTTTTATACTTGGTGACCTGCAGTGTGGAGGTGACCTTTAGGTCTCCACCAGTAGCACCCTCTGGTGGTACAGGTATAGTGTATGCAGTGTGAAGATACATTCAGTGATCTAATGTAACTGTACATACATTATACATACACAACAGCACTCCCCCCTAAATCTTGTGCCACTGGCCTTTGCACTGGGTGCTCTGGCCCTCGACTTGTGTGCTCAAAGCCTTTGCACTTTGTCTGTGCTTGGAAATGGCTGTCTCCCTGTCGACCCCCACATCCTTATTGACACGACATTGGGAAATGGGCAGCAGTGGAAGGTTGGAGGTTGTAGTAGGAGTTGTGTGGGTTCTGGGTGTGATCCATGTGTGTCCATGGCTACATACATCCATTCCCCCCCCCCCCCCGCCCCATCCATACATAGACCAAGTGTGTGGCTTGACATCTGCATTGGCATACATGTACATAGAATAAAAAATAGGATTGGTTATGTCACTGTTTGGGTTCAGCAGTAGTGGAACAAGTACATATGACAGGTACATATACATGGTATTATAGTCGTGCCCCTGGGGTGTATGTGATGATGGGTGAGGACGCTAGTTCCAGAGCAACCAGACTGTATCCAAGTTGTCTGATGGTGGCGCTGCACCCCCTGCCAGCTGGGTGGGCTCGGATTGCTCACCTGGCTGAGTCTCAGGGCTTTTGCCATTGCCTAGTGGTGGGCAGAGCCACAGGAATATGTGGCCTCCCTGTCCTCCTTTGAGGGCTGCAGGATCTCCCTGCTGTCCTTCAGCGGTGGTGGGAGCCTGGTCATCCCACATCCCGTCGGGAAGGCTGGAGAGTGTAGGCCTCTTGCTCCTGGTACTGGCCTTGGTGGCCAGAGAGGTAGGGCCGATCTGGGGCAGGGTGCCAGTGGTGGTGCCTGTGCCATCCACTGATCACTGGCCCTGCAGTGGGTATGTTTCCTCTGTGTGTGTGGCCACACTCCATGGGGTACCACATTAGTCTCGGAGGCGCAAGCTACATGATCGGGTAGCCCGCTGGACCCCGGTGCTTCCCACGGGAGGTTGCCCTTGGTTTTGTCGGTGTACATGTAGAACCCGGCATCACACATCATTTCATCATTTACATTCATGATACATTGGCTCTGACCGCAATCAACCGACTCGACATTGTTGGTTTTCTTTACAAATTCGCACTTGTAAATTGCACCTTCGCAATTGTCAGTTACATCTCTTTCCTGTATACTATCGGCATCATTGTACAAGGCTACATTTAGATACTTTTATTTATCAATTACTTCTTTTCCATGTATCCTACCAGCATCGCTGTTCAAAGTTACATTTAGATACTTGCATTTGTTACTTACATCTTTTACATGTATATCACCGGCATCACTGTACAAAGAGTGGAACTGTCCCTTTAATTGTGCTGGGTTGCCAGTCTCCTTTAAGAGGGCCTTGCAATCTTTACCCCAATCTGGTTCGCTGCTCGGCATCATGTGTTGCTCCCTCAACGCTGCCCCTCGTGGTCTGGTCGCGGCCATCTTGATTTCAGATGATTCACCTCGTGGTGTGGGCGCCATCTTCTCTCTCTCTCCACGAGGTAGGCTGCAGTGATCCTTTTCTCCCCAGGTTCTGCCACGGAAACAGGGAATCTATCTTCTGCGCCGATCTTCTTCCTTCGGAGTCCTGCCACTGGAGCCCGGAAGGTGAGGCCTGGTCATTTGGGTTGGATCATCTCGCCGTTAGGTTGTGCGGTCTGTGTCATCACCGTGCAGTCGAGTTGGACGCTAGAATCGTCAGGTGCTGTGATCGATCGAAATTTGGGGCCACATAGGATGTCGATCGCCGGGGCCTGGAAGCTTTCCCAGCTCCAACGGATTTGGATTTGTTTCATCCATCTTCTTCCTAGCAGTGTTGGACCATCACCAGCAACAATCCACAAAGTTAGCTTGTGCATCGCGCCGCCATAAGACACCAGGACATCCACGTTGCCAACAACTGGGATGGTGTCGTTTGTGCAAGTGAGCAGCTTCCCCTGGATCGGGAGCATTTTGGGTCATTCAGTGGGATTATTCCAGAGCTTCTCGAAGGCTGCCTCATTCATCAACAATTGGCTCACCCCTGCGTCGACCTCCATCAAGACTGGAACACCATTGATTTCGACTTCCATTATCAATGGGGAACTCTCGGTGGAGCAGGTAAACATGCCGTACTCCTCTTCTGGGGGCTGAGTTGCCTTATGGACTCTCTCTTTGTCTTCATCAGCGCTGGAGCCCGGGTGATCGGCCAACTGAATATAAAGGAGCTGCAGGAGGGCTCAAAACTAGTATTAAAACACTCTACCTAAACACACGCAGCATTCGAAATAAAGTAAATGAGTTGACGGCACAAATCATTACAAATGGGTATGATTTGGTGGCCATTACAGAAACATGGTTGCAGGGTGGCCAAGACTGGAAATTAAACATACAGGGGTATCTGACGATTCGGAAAGATAGAAAAGAAGGGAAAGGAGGTGGGGTAGCTCTTTTAATAAAGGATGATATCAGGGCAGTTGTGAGAGACGATATTGGCTCTAATGAACAAAATGTTGGATCATTGTGGGTGGAGATTAGAGATAGTAAGGGGAAAAAGTCACTGGTGGGTGTAGTTTATAGGCCCCCAAATAATAACTTCACGGTGGGGCGGGCAATAATCAAGGGAATAATGGAGTCATGTGAAAAAGGAACAGCAGTAATCATGGGGGATTTTAACCTACATATCGATTGGTCAAATCAAATCGCACGGGGTAGCCTGGAGGAGGAATTCATAGAATGCATACGGGATTGTTTCTTAGAACAGTATGTTACAGAACCTACAAGGGAGCAAGCTATCTTAGATCTGGTCCTGTGTAATGAGACAGGAATAATAAACGATCTCCTAGTAAAAGATCCTCTTGGAATGAGTGATCACAGTATGGTTGAATTTGTAATGCAGATTGATGGTGAGGAAATAGTGTCTCAAATGAGCATACAATGCTTAAACAAAGAGGACTACAGTGGGATGAGGGCAAAGTTGGCTAAAGTAGACTGGAAACACAGACTAAACGGTGGCACAATTGAGGAACAGTGGAGGACTTTTAAGGAGCTCTTTCATAGTGCTCAACAAAAATATATTCCAGTGAAAAAGAAGGGTGGTAAGACAAGGGATAACCAGCCGTGGATAACCAAGGAAATAAAGGAGAGTATCAAATTAATAACCAATGCGTATAAGGTGGCCAAGGTTAGTGGGAAAATAGAAGATTGGGAAAATTTTAAACAACAGTAATGAATGACTAAGAAAGCAGTAAAGAAAGGAAAGATAGAGTACGAAGGTAAACTTGTGCAAAACATAAAAACGGATAGTAAAAGCTTTTACAGATATATAAAACAGAAAAGAGTGACTAAAGTAAATGTTGGTCCCTTAGAAGATGAGAAGGGGGATTTAATAATGGGAAATGTGGAAATGGCTGAGACCTTAAACAATTATTTTGCTTCGGTCTTCACAGTGGAAGACACAAAAACCATGCCAAAAATTGCTGGTCACAGGAATTTTGGAAGGGAGGACCTTGAGACAATCACTATCACTAGAGGGGTAGTGCTGGACAGGCTAATGGGACTCAAGGTAGACAAGTCCCCTGGTCCTGATGAAATGCATCCCAGGATATTAAAAAAGATGGCAGAAGTTATAGCAGATGCATTGGTTATAATCTACCAAAATTCTCTGGACTCTGGGGAGGTACCAGCAGATTGGAAAGCAGCTAATGTAACGCCTCTGTTTAAAAAAAGGGGCAGACAAAAGGCAGGTAACTATAGGCTGGTTAGTTTAACATCTGTAGTGGGGAAAATGCTTGAAACTATCATTAAGGAAGAAATAGCGGGACATCTAGATAGGAATAGTGCAATCAAGCAGACGCAGCATGGATTCATGAAGGGGAAATCATGTTTAACTAATTTACTGGAATTCTTTGAGGATATAATGAGCATGGTGGATAGAGGTGTACCGATGGCTGTGGTGTATTTAGATTTTCAAAAGGCATTCGATAAGGTGCCACACAAAAGCTTACTGCAGAAGATAAAGATACGCGGAGTCAGAGGAAATGTATTAGCATGGATAGAGAATTGGCTGGCTAACAGAAAGCAGAGAGTCGGGATCAATGGGTCCTTTTCGGGTTGGAAATCGGTGGTTCGTGGTGTGCCACAGGGATCGGTGCTGGGACCACAACTGTTTACAATATACATAGATGTACTGGAAGAGGGGACAGAGTGTAGTGCAACAAAATTTGCAGATGACACAAAGATTAGTGGGAAAGCGGGTTGTGCAGAGGACACAGGAAGGCTGCAAAGAGATTTGGATAGGTTAAGCGAATGGGCTAAGGTTTGACAGATGGAATACAATGTCGGAAAGTGTGAGGTCATCCACCTTGGGGAAAAAAAACAGTAAAAGGGAATATTATTTGAATGGGGAGAAATTACAACATGCTGAGGTGCAGAGGGACCTGGGGGTCCTTCTGCATGAATCCCAAAAAGTTAGTTTGCAGGTGCAGCAGGTAATCAGGAAGGCGAATGGAATGTTGGCCTTCATTGCGAGAGGGATGGAATACAAAAGCAGGGAGGTCCTTCTGCAACTGTATAGGGTATTGGTGAGGCCGCACCTGGAGTACTGCCTGCAGTTTTGGTCACCTTACTTAAGGAAGGATATACTAGCTTTGGAGGGGGTACAGAGACAATTCACTCGGCTGATTCCGGAGATGAGGGGGTTACCTTATGATGATAGATTGAGTAGACTGGGTCTTTACTTTTTGGAGTTCAGAAGGATGAGGGGTGATCTTATAGAAACATTTAAAATAATGAAAGCGATAGACAGGATAGAGGCAGAGAGGTTGTTTCCACTGGTCGGGGAGACTAGAACTAGGGGGCACAGCCTCAAAATATGGGGGAGCCAATTTAAAACCGAGTTGAGAAGGAATTTCTTCTCCCAGAGGGTTGTGAATCTGTGGAATTCTCTGCCCAAGGAAGCTAGCTCATTGAATGTATTCAAGTCACAGATAGATAGATTTTTAACCAATAAGGGAATTAAGGGTTACGGGGAGAGGGCGGGTAAGTGGAGCTGAGTCCACGGCCAGATCAGCCATGATCTTGTTGAATGGCGGAGCAGGCTCGAGGGGCTAGATGGCCTACTCCTGCTCCTAATTCTTATGTTCTTATGTTCTTATGTAACTCTTCAGCGACTTGGTGAGTAAAATTTCTTCAACACATTCACTGGAGATGGCCTTTAGTGTTACATCCTTTGCAAATATAGTCTTTGTATCAGCACTGGTGGGCCCTGTGATTTCCTCCACAGCGCCAGCATGGGGCTGGCCAGTTGACCCCATGTGGCGGACTCAGGTTTGCAGGACTCGAGGTAGCAGCCTTGCCTCTGAAAGGCGGCAGTTGGTTCACGGTTCTTGACGGGTTAGAATCCTGGGGGTGAGTCTTCATTCTCTTGGAATTGCAGGCCAAGTCAATGAACGCCTGTCTGGTGTTGATTGCCTTCTACAGGGTGACCGTGGTGTCCGCAGAGAGCAGCTTGTGGAGGAGGCCCTCGTGGCCGATTCCTTTAACAAAGATGTCCCTCAGAGCTTCGGTGAGGTGGTCGCCAAAATCACACGGTGCAGCCAATCGTCTCAGGTCTGCAGCATATTTTGCGATTTCTTGGCCTTCCGGCCAACGACGTGTATAGAACCGGTGTCTGGCTATGAGAATGCTCTCTTTAGGTTTGAGCTGTTCCTGTATCATCATTACAAGCTCCACGTATGTTTTGGTTGTCATCTTCGCTGGGGCTAGCAGGTCCCTGACAAGGCCATAGACGGTGGGCCAACAGCTGCTGAGCAGGATGGCTCTGCGCTTACCAGCCAGCGAGATCGGGTTGTCTTCTGCCAAGTCATTTGCAATGAAAAAGTGTTTGAGCCTTTCCACAGAGACATCCCAATCTTCCCCATCAGAGAATTGTCGAAAGTTGCTAAGGTTAGCCATTTTGCGCATGGAAATTCACAATCTCGTCGCCAGTTTTTGTATCTGTAAGCACTCTAGTAATGACTCCGTGAGGTAAGGTATTGTACTTGAACTGTTGTGACCTCAATCCATTTATTGCAGCTCCTTAATGAGGATACAGTGAGGTGAGCTCCCTTTTATACTTGGTAACCTGCAGTGTGCAGGTGACCCTTAGGTCTCCACCAGTAGCACCCTCTGGTGGTACAGGTATAGTGTATACAGTGTGAAGATACATTCAGTGATCTAATGTAACTGTACATACATTATACATGCACAACAGTAAGCAGTGGAATCAGCATGCTATAGACAGAGCTATGCGATCCCACAATCAAAGTTTCAGATCAAAGCTCTGCAATCTTGTTACATCCAGCTGTGAATGGTGGTGGACAATTATACAACTAATGGGAGGAGGAGGCTCCATGAATGTCCCCATTCTCAATGATGACGGAGCCCAGCACGAGTGCAAAAGACAAGGCTGATGCATTTGCAACCATCTTCGGCCAGATGTGCCAAGTGGATGATCCATATCGGCCTCCTCCTAAGGTCCCCACCATCACACTGAACTCACTGGATACAGCAAAGTCTATGGGCCCCAACATCATCCCGGCTGTCGTACTGAAGACTTGTGCTCCAGAACTCATTGCGTCTCTAGCCAAGCTGTTCCAATACAGCAACAACACTGTAATTTACCCGACGGTGTGGAAAATTGCCCATGTATGTCCTGTCCATAAAAAGCAGGACAAATCCAATACGACCAATTACCGCCCCATCAGTCTACTCTTAATCATCAGCAAAATAATAGACTGTGTCATAGACATTGCTATCAAGCAGCACTTACTTACCAATAACCTGCTCACCGATGCTTAGTTTGGGTTCCACCAGAAAGATTTGACTCCAGATTTCATTACAGCCTTAGTGCATACATGGACACAAATGCTGAATTACAGAGATGAGGTGAAAGTGACTGCCCTTGACATCAAGGCAGCATTTGACCGAATGTGGCATCAAAGATCCCTAGTAAAATTGAAGTCAATGGGAATCACAAGCAAAACTCTCCACTGGCTGGAGTCATATCTAGCACAAAGGAAGATGGTTGTGGTGATTGGAGGTCAATCATCTCAGTCCAAGGGCATCGCTGCAGGAGTTCCTTAGGCAATGTCCTTGACCCAACCATCTTTAGCTGCTTCATCAATGACCTTCCCTCCATCATAAGTTCAGAAGGGGGGCTGTTTACTGATGATTGCACAGTGTTCAGTTCCATTCGCAACTCCTGAAATAACAAAACAGTGCATGCTCGCATGCAGCAAGACCCAGACGACATTCAGGCTTGGGCTGATAAGTGGCAAGTAACTTTCGCGTCACACAAGTGCCAGGCAATGATTATCTCCAACAAAAGAGATTCTAACCACTTCCCCTTGAAATTCAACGGCTTTACCATTGCTGAATCCCCCATCATCAACATGGTGGGAGTTACCGTTGACCAGAAACTTAACTAGACCAGCCACATAAATACTGTGGTTTCAAGAGCAGATCAGAGGCTGGGTATTCTGTAGCGAGTGTCTCACCTCCTCACTCCCTAAATACTTTCTGCAATCTACAAGGGACAAGGCAGGAGTGTGATGGAATACTCTCCACTTGCCTGGATGAGTGCAGCTCCAATAACACTCAAGAAGCTCGACACCATCCAGGACAAAGCAGCCTGCTGGATTGGCACCTCATCCACCACCTTAAACATTCATTCCCTCCATCACCGGCACACTGTGGCTGCAGTGTGTACCATCTACAAGATACACTGCAGCAACTCGCTAAGGCTTCTTTGGCTGCAATGCCCAAACCCTTGACCTCTACCACCTAGAAGGAAAAGGGCGGCAGGTGCATGGGAACCTGCAAGTTCCCCTCCATGGTACACACCATGCTGACTTGGAATTGTGTCACCGCTCCTTCATCGTCACTGGGTCAAAATCCTGGAACTTCCTCCCTAACAGCACAGCAATAGTATCTTCATCACAAGGATTGCAGCAGTTCAAGAAGGTGGCTCATTACCACTTTCTCAAGGGCAATTAGGGTTGCGCAATAAATGCTGGCGTTGCGCCCACGTCCCAAGATTGAATAAAAAAACGCGGCAGCCAATTTGCGCACAAGTTCCCACATACAGCAATGTGATAATTGTAATATAGAGCTCCAACTAGTGGACTACTGCGCCACCTAGTGGACTACTGTGGTGATGCAACTGTAGCTGCAAATAAAATAAAAACATCATGTGACAAGGTTACCTGATAAGTTCAACATTGGCAATGTAGGCTAGGATAATCTGATTCCC
Organism: Pristiophorus japonicus; assembly: GCF_044704955.1. Lineage (NCBI taxonomy): Eukaryota > Metazoa > Chordata > Chondrichthyes > Pristiophoridae > Pristiophorus > Pristiophorus japonicus. The sequence continues at coordinate 362,995,845 of NC_091977.1, read as the reverse complement.
TAGCTAAAATTTTTGTTGGTGGATGATTCAATCAACAGACAGAGAATTTGAGAGCGTCTTTGTTTTGCAGAACAGCTAAAAATCCAAGTTAAATTTCAAGCACACTTGGCTAAACTGAAGAGTCCAGATGGCTGCACGTGTGAGAATAATAGAGAGATTGGGTGAGTTCCACCCATGGCCAAGAGACGTTCAGAGCATATGTAAAAGGGTTAGAAATGTTTTTCATTGCCAATAGTACTGTCGAGGTCCTCAATGATGAAAACCATAACCAAGTGGTGTTAGAAAGAAAACGGGCTATTTTCCTGACTAAAGCAGGACCCATGGTGTATGAAACCCTGAAAAATATCCTTGTTCCCAAAAAGCCAAAGGACACATCACTGATGCAGAAACAGCACAACAGTCCTGATATCCTGGAAATTGTTGAAAGTTATTGTTTTGCAATATGAGATCAATTACACAATGAGAGTATCAATGAGTACATTGTAGCTTTAAAATAGCTATCTATTCACTGTCATTTTGGAAACTTTTAGGACTGAGCATTGTATGACCGATGAAAAATGAAGCAATCAGAAGAAAGTTGTTGACAACCCCCAACTTGACTTTTCATTTAGTTTGTCAGACAGCTATATCGATGGATATGGCCGACCAATACTATTTCCACTCATCAGACAACTGAGGTGAATCACCTGCAGGTTAAAAATAAAAGGCAGTTGGGCCCCAAGACCTCAGCAACTGGCCAGGGTAACAGTAAATTGAAGTCGTGCTATCGGTGTCTGGGCAACACATTGCTCAAAGCTGTCCATATGTGAAGGCAGAGTGTTTCCTCTGCAAGAAAACGGGACATCTTGCGAAGGTGTGCCGACTGAAGAATAAATCGAAGTTCATTGCTAGAAGTAGCAATTGCCAGAGACTACATAGCATTGAAGAGAAGCAACAGGAAGAGGAGGTTCCGAGATACACGTTGTCAGCAGCATGAGGATCTCTAACAGTGATTCGCGAAGTATCATCATCCATGTAGACATTGCAGGAACCAGGATACCCATGGAAATCGAAACAGGTGCATCCGTGAGCATATTAGCGGAATCACTATATCTCGACAAGTTGAGTGATTTTTCGATAGAGAAGTCGAAGATTGAGATGCGATGCTCCTCAGGAGAGCAAATCCCTGTGGGAGGACGCATCATCGTACCGGTGAAATAAAAGGATCAGTTTCAGAGCTTGCCTCTCTTAGTAGTGGCAGGAGACAAGCCTGTATCAATAGGTAGCAATTGGTTGGCATCACTGAAGCTGGATTGGAATGAGAGTTTCCGTGTAGAAATGAGATATGTATCGAAGGATGATGTCATCAAGCAATATCCGAAGGTGTTCTGCGAAACAGGTAGCCCGATCCAAGGCTTCAAGGCGAGTGTCAGAGTACAGAAGGATGCTAGACCAGTTTACTGCAAGCCACGTGCTGTGCCATACTCACTCAAGGAGAAGGTTGAACAAGAACTTAAAAGACTAGAAACTGAGAATATTATCTCTAAGGTAGATCTAATTAATTGGGCTACACCCATTGTTGTTGTACCTAAGTGAGGTGGTAACATAGAAACATAGAAACATAGAAAATAGGTACAGGAGTAGGCCATTCGGCCCTTCAAGCCTGCACCACCATTCAATATGATCATGGCTGATCATGCGTACCCCATTCCGGCTTTCTCTCCATACCCCTTGATCCCTTTAGCCACAAGGACCACATCTAACTCCCTTTTGAATATATCTAACGAACTGGCCTCAGCAACTTTCTGTGGTAGAGAATTCCACAGGTTCACAATTCTCTGAGTGAAGAGGTTTCTCCTCATCTCGGTCCTAAATGGCTCATTCCTTATCCTTAGACGGTGACCCCTGGTTCTGGACTTCCCCAACATCGGGAACATTCTTCCTGCATCCAATCCATTCAATCCTGTCAGAATTTTACATGTTTCTGTGAGATCCCCTCTGATTCTTCTAAATTCCAGTGAAAATAAGCCTAGTCGATCCAGTTTTTCTTCATCTGTCAGTCCTGCCATCCCGGGAACCAGTCTGGTGAACCTTCGCTGCACTCCATCAATGGCAAGAATGTCCTTCCTCAGATTAGGAGACCAAAACTGTACACAATATTCAAAGTGTGGCCTCACCAAGGCCTTGTACAACTGCAGTAAGTCCTCCCTGCTCCTATACTCAAATTCTCTCGCTATGAAGGCCAACATGCCATTTGCCTCCTTCACCGCCTGCTGTACCTGCATGCCAACGTTCAATGACTGATGTACCATGACACCCAGGTCTCGTTGCACCTTCCCTTTTCCTAATCTGTCACCATTCAGATAATACTCTGCCTTCCTATTTTTGCCACCAAAGTGGATAACCTCACATTTATCTACATTATACTGCATCTGCCATGTATTTGCCCACTCACCTAACCTGTCCAAGTCCCCCCTACAGCCTCTTAGCATCCTCCTCACAGCTCACACTGCCACCAAGCTTAGTGTCAGGTAAGGTTGTGTGGTGATTATAAAGCAACCATAAACCAGGTTCTGGAGTGTAATTTACCCAATACAATGGCAAATGTAAAGGATGTGTTCACAACGCTGACAGGTGGCGAGATCGCCTCAAAGTTAGATCGCACAAACACCTACTCACAACTTGAACTAGATGAGTAGTCCAAATCATGCTTGACTATAAATACTCATCTAGGCCCATATAATTTAATAGGCTACCATTTGGAATGTCTTCCGCCCCCGCCACATTCCAAGTGGTGACGAACCAGATTTTTCAAGGCATTGAAGGGGTAGTTTGTTACTTAGTTTGCAAACTCATTTCTGCACGAAACAGGTAAATCCATAATAACATGTTGAATGAAGTGTTCAAATGGTTAGAGAAGCAGAGAGTATGAGTGACTGCTTACAAGTACGAGTTATGTCAAAACTCAGTGGAGTCATCATATCATAGGCAGTCCCTCGAACCGAGGATGACTTGCTTCCACGTCAAAAAGTTCATAGGTGTTTCAATGATGGACCTAAAATTCCAGGTCCGAACTAAATCTTGAAGGGTGGAAGATGCCTGTGCTTGGATTTTTTTAATGTGTGGTGACCGTTGCACACCAGCCACCACACGGGCTTGACAGAGCTAGGTCTTGGTCCAGTAGCAAGGATTAACCAAGACGACTGGAGACCTGCTCTGCTGCACGGACCGAGTGCGCATACATATCGCAGTGTGGGCTGGCCCGTGCTGCCCCTGGGCCCTCTCTTCTTCTGGGCCCCGAACTCGCGCCTCTCCTGGGCCCCGGTCACATCCCTCTACAGTCTCTCTACAGTACTTGTAAAAAGTACTTTTGGAATGTTGTCACCCTATGTACTCAGTGGATTACTTAGTGTACAGAGTAGACAAAGATGGTTTACATCCAACCAAGGAAAAGCTGGACGCAATCAGAAATGCACCCACTCCCAAGAATGTCACTTAACTTCGATCATTTTGTTTTTTTTTAACTATTATGGGAAGTTCCTACCAAATTTGGCTACAGTGTTACATCCACTGAATAAGCTGTTGAAAAAACAAGTCCATTGGAAGTAGTCAGGAGAAAGCGACACAGCATTCAAGGAGTGTAAAAGCCAGGTAGTTCACTGTGACGTATCCAAGGAAATCAAGCTGGCATGTGACGCCTCTCCTTATGGAGTTGCGGCCGTGATCTCTCAAGTACTACATAGTAGGGAGGAGAGACTAATTGCTTTTGCTTCACACAATCTCATTGCCAATGAGCGTAATTATGTGCAAATCAAAAGAGAAGCTTTGGCATTGATCTTTGGGGTTAAGAAGTTCCACGAATACTTGTATGATCATCAGTTTACCATCATTACTGACCATAAGCCCCTGACAGCAATCCTCCATCTGAAGTTGCCAGTTCCAACCATAGCTGCAACTCGAATGCAGAGATGGACTTTGATTTTGTCAGTATATACTTATGACTTTGAATACAGACGATTAGCTAATCACAGTAATGTTGATGCTTTGTCCAAGTTGCCATCCTCATCACAAGTTGCACCCAATAAGGAACAAGTTTTCTATTTTTCATATGTCGATGAACTGGCAGTCACAGCTGAAGAGATTGGTAGAGCAACCAAAACTGACCCAGTTATGTAAAATGTGTATGATTTTATAGCAAATGGCTGGCCAAACCAGGTATCAGAGAAAGATATTAATTTGTAGGAATGAATTATCAGTGGATAAAGATTGTATTGTGTGGGGTGCAAAAATAGTTATTCCAAATAAATTCAGGTCCAAATTTTTAGGAGATCTTCATGGCCAGCACCTGGGAATGTGCTTGACTAGCAGTTTTTCACGCAGTTAGTTATGGTAATCAGGTCTAGCTAAAGATATAGGACTGGGCCACCACAGAGGGTTTTGGCCGAGCTAGCAACCTGGCACCTAGGAGGGGGTGCCAGGCTGCCTATTGGTGGCCTGGCCAAACTCGGGGGCACAATAGTCCGGCCGACATGGAAGTCGGCCGGAAAAAATAATTCTATGGCGGCCGCGGCATTTTGGCCCACCCTTTTAATTTCCACCGCAATGCCAGGGCCAAGATAGAGGAGGCAAGGTGCACCAACAGAACAAGCTGTCGGGGCACCATGCAGCGGGGCATTGATTTTCTTTACCTGAATTTTGGTCGGTGTATTTTTCAGGTGAGGGAGAGGTGCACATTTTGATGATGCGCTTGCGGTAGTCATCATCATCGGGGCGGAGTTGGGTCTAGGCAAAAAAATCCCCGACCTAAATTTGGGTCAAGGTGGCCAGTTGACCACAAAGCGACGGCCACGGGATTCCGCTGCATGGCCGCCGCAAACGGGCAGTAACGTGCCTTTCTGAGACCCTGAATTTTGGCCCCATAGAGTATATCATTAGTCAGTGTGCAAACATGTCAATTGGTAAACAAGAAACCACTATCAGTGCCATTACATCCATGGAAATGGCCTCCCAGGGTGTGGCAAACGTTTTGCTGAGCTAGAAGGACAACAATTATTCATTGTGATTGATCGCCATTCAAAGTGGGTAGAGGTGTTTCCGATGCGGAAAATAACAACAATAAAACAATAGACAATTTGCGAAGATTTTTTTCTTCATCTGGCCTCCCAGATGAAATTGTGTCTGATAATGGACCGTAATTTTGTTCAGAAGAATTTGCACAGTTCATGAGCAGAAATAGTGTGAAACATGTTTCAATGTACCAATCTTTTACCGTACCATCCTGCTTCAAATAGTGCAGCAGAGCGCAGAGTACAAATTGTAAAATGTGCACTCATCAAGCAAATGTTGGATCCAAATCCAAAGAAAGGATCACAAACTATCAAATTATTTATTGTAATACTCCTCACACAACAACTGGTAGAACACCAACAGATTTATTTCTCAAACGACAGCCATGAACCAAGTTCTCGTTCTTAAAGCCAAACTTGGCAAAGTCATTAGAAGAGAAACAATTAAGGCAGAAAGAGAATCATTGTTATATATGTAAACCTGTAAATTCCTTGTGTAACCACCAGAGGGCTCATCCCCTGGAGTCCCAAGGGATCCACAATCCCTTGGGAGCACCTGTACTTAGGGAGTACTCAAAGGCTGGAGAGGCATTCTGGAAACCTACAATAAAAGACTAAGGTCAAAGGATACATTTGCAAGGGCTGTGGAACAATGGGACACCTGCAACGTATGTGCAGGCGAGTTGCAAACCCTGTTAATCCTGCAAACCACCATGTTGCAAAGGAGGACAGATTCACAGCGGATCACGATGAACCAGAGCCTCAGACCAAGGAGGCAGATGTATATGGGGTGCACACATTCACCACAAAGTGTCCCCCAATAATGCTGAAGGTTGAATTAAATGGACTCACGGTGTCAATGGAGTTGGACATGAGTGCGAGCCAGTCCATTATGAGCAAAAAGACTTTCAATAAATTGTGGTGCAGCAAGGCCTCAAGGCCAGTCCTGACTCCCATTTGCACTAAACTGAGAACTTACACAAAGGAACTGATTCCCATAAAAGTCTCCTACAATGGAGTGGTGCACAAGCTACCACTCTGGGTGGTACCAGGCGATAGTCCCACGCTGCTCGGCAGGAGCTGGCTGGGAAAGATACACTGGAACTGGGATGATGTTCGAGCGCTCTCGTCCGTTGACGACACTTCGTGTGCCCAGGTCTTAAACAAGTTCCCCTCACTGTTCGAACCAGGCATTGGGAAGTTCCAAAGAGCAAAAGTGCAGATCCACCTAATTCCGGGGGCGTGACCCATCCATCACAAGGTGAGAGCAGTTTCGTACATGATGAGAGAAAGTGTGGAGATCGAGCTGGACCGGCTGCAATGAGAGGGCATAATTTCGCCGATCGAATTCAACGAGTGGGCCAGTCCGATTGTTCCAGTCCTCAAGGAAGAGGGTGCCATCAAGATCTGTGGAGTTTATAAAGTAACTATCAATCGTTTCTCCCTGCAGGATCAATATCCACTACCAAAGGCAGACGGCCTTTTTGCGACGCTGGCGGGAGGAAAGACACTCACGAACCTGAACTTGACCTCGGCCGACATGACGCAGGAGCTGGAGGAATCATCGAAGGCCCTCACCTGCATCAACACGCACATAAGTCTCTTCATTTACAATAGATGCCCATTTGGGATTCGATCAGTCGCGGTGATATTCCAGCGAAACATGGAAAGCTTACTGAAGTCGGTCCCGCACACCGTGGTCTTCCAGGATGACATCTTGGCCACAGGTCGGGACACAGTCGAGCATCTGCAGAACCTGGTGGAGGTTTTTAGTCGGCTCAACCACGTGGGGCTCAGGTTAAAATGCTCTAAGTGTGTTTTCCTGGTGCCTGAAGTGGAGTTCCTGGGGAGAAGAATCGCGGCAGACAGCATCAGGCCCACCGATTCAAAGATGGAGGCAATCGAGAATGTACCGAGGTCACAGAACGTGATGGAGCTGCGGTCATTTCTAGGACTCCTGAACTACTTTGGTAACTTCTTACCGGGTTTCAGCACACTGTTAGAACCACTGCATAAAGGAGACAAATGGGTGTGGGGTAAAAGCCAAGAAAATGCCTTTGTAAAAGCTAAAAAACCGTTATGCTCAAACAAATTGTTTTGTTGGATGATCCATGTAAGCATTTGGTACTAGCAGTGATGCATCGTCATACGATGTCGGGTGTGTATTGCAACAAGCTAATGAATCTGGGAAATTGCAACTGGTTGCTTATGCATCCAGAAGTGTGTCTGAGGCTGAGAGGGCCGACAGCATGATTGAAAAAGAAGCGTTAGTGTGTGTTTATGGGGTAAAGAAAATGCATTAATGTCTGTTTGGGCTCAAATTTGAATTGGAAACTGACCATAAGCCACTGATATCCCTCTTTTCTGAAAGTAAGGGGATAAATACGAATGCATCGGCTCGCATCCGGAGATGGACACTCACGTTGTCCGCATACAACTACGCCATCTGTCACAGGCCAGGCACAGAATACTGTGCCGATGCGCTCAGTAGGCTGCCATTGCCCACCACAGGGAGATGGCACAGACCGCAGATGTAGTCATGGTAATGGAAGCATTCGAGAGTGGGCAATCACCAGTTACCGCCCGACAAATTAGAATCTGGACGAGCCAGGACCCCTTACTGTCCCGAGTAAAAAATAGCGTGCTTCACGGGAGCTGGTCCAGTGTCCCAGTGGAAATGCAGGAAGAGATAAAGCCGTACCAGCAGCGCAAAGATAAAATGTCTATACAGCCAGACTGCCTTCTGTGGGGTAATCATGTAGTGGTACTAAAAAAGAGCAGGGACACTTTCATCAGTGATCTCCACAGCACCCACCCAGGCATTGTAATGATGAAAGCGATAGCCAGATCCCATGTGTGGTGGTCCAGTATTGATGCGGACTTAGAATCCTGCGTGCACAAATGTAACACAGGCTCACAGCTAAGCAATGCACCCAGGGAGGCGCCACTAAGTTTATGGTCTTGGTCCTCCAAACCGTGGTCCAGGGTCCATGTCAACTATGCAGGCCCGTTCTTGGGTAAAATGTTCCTAGTGGTTGTAGATGCGTACTCCAAATGGATTGAATGTGAGATAATGTCGGCAAGCACGTCTGCTGCCCCAACTGAAACCTGCAGGCCATGTTTGCCACGCACGGCCTGCCTGATGTCCTTGAGAGCGACAACGGGCCGTGTTTTACCAGTGCCGAGTTCAAAGAGTTCATGACCCGTAATGGGATCAAACATGTTATATCTGCACCGTTCAAACCAGCATCCAATGGTCAAGCAGAGAGAGCAGTGCAAACTATCAAGCAGAGCTTGAAGGGGGTAACTGAAGGCTCACTGCAGACTCGCCTATCCCGAGTCCTGCTTAGTTACCGCATGGCAACCCACTCACTCACTGGGATTCCACCTACTGAACTGCTCATGAAAAGGGCACTTAAGACACTGAAGCCATGCTCCCGCCCCAGTGTAGACCGCATGAAAGGGCCCATGGTGGCATGATGGCCGCAAGAGCCTTATATCAGGAGCTCAGCAATGATCGCTTTGCCTGAAAGAATGTTGGTGTTATTTACAAGGCTGACACAATGCTGGGTGTGCAGGTCATACATCAATGGGTGGGCATCACCTTGGTGACAGTTAAAGTTTAAGTTGATTAAAGTTAAGTGTGATTATACCCTTTGATGTTCAGGAATTACCAGCGTGTAATGGTGCAGCTTTCTGAGCCAATGTGCTACAAGGTATTTTGAAATAAAAAACATTTAAACTGGCTCTCCTGTGTGGTTCGCAAAGTGGGTGCGTCACCTTGGGGTGCAGTGCGGTGCTCCGGAACCATTGGGAGCCCTCTGTCACCAGTGTTCCTGGCTACCAGCTCCAGGGCCTCCTCCATCCCTTCCATTTTATACGTTATTTGTTGGACAAAAACTCGGTGCCAACTGTGTTCTTGGTGCTTAGTGGGCTTTTTGCTGCTGGTGAATCTGTGTTGTTCCTCCCACAACAGCCAAACAAGCACACACCACAGCCACATGCGCATTCAGTGCCTCTGAACTCCCTCTCTCTCTGTCTCCACTTCTGTGCATGTCATGATGATACTTGACCTCCTGAATTGCGGGAATCAAGCGTAGCCATGCCATTGCTAAAGACGGCAACACTTTACGGCAGAAGATCAGAAAAATTTAATGCTACCGCCCATTTGATATCACTCATTTTCAAAAATGCAAACTAGGTGTTTTGAGAATGAGCGAGAAGCCAGCGATCTGAAAACCCTTTTTTAACGGCCACACCGGAAATAACACCCATTTTTTGGCAATAAGCTCACAAGTGGAGGTTCCAGCCCATAGTCTCTGAGCCATATAGGAGGTATCACTACTGCCCTGTAGACCATAAGATCCTGGCCTTCAAACTCTTCCTCAGGTGACCGAATTTAGATCGTCCCATCCTCATTGGGGGAACTGGAGCGTTGATGTTGGTGAATGGGAAAACTGTAGTATGCTGAAAACTTTCTAACAACATGAATGGCGTCCTCAAAATAAAGAATAGATTTCACATTTACCTTAAGTCCAGGGTTACACAATACAAAAGTGTTTGCAAACAAAGAGAATTCAATCCAAGAAAACTGTTGAAAAGCACCTGCTAGTTGCTTAAACTAATCAAACTAACCATAACTTTCCCATAAACCAAAACGTCACTGTTCGGAAATAAATATAACAGCACAGACTACCATTGCTGTCGAAATATTACTAGTATCTACCTCATAATTAATCGCGGATTTTAATTTATTTCCGGTATTAAGAAAACACATGGTATACAGTGTAACATGGTTTATCATCAGAGAGTTTCTACTCCAACATGTGCTGTGTCCTTAACAAAACAAGAATTGCTCACACTGAATAAGATAACCTGGGATTGATGTGCGAATTATTTTCACATCTTGCATGTCGTCGTGGAGCAGGCTGGAGGATGGTGAGAACTTTTGGGGGCAGCCGAAATGGAGGAGGACGATCCATAGTCCCTCATGGTTAACAGTGTCAAAGACCTTTGTGACGTCAAAGAAGGCCATGTACAAGGGTTGGTGTTGTTCCCTGCATTTCTCTTGCCGATGTCACACGGTGAAAAAGAGTACAAGTAGAGTACCAGTAGAAAATCCTACATCAAATGTACTGGAAATCAGTCCAAGAGAAAGTCAGAATTTAAGTCTGAATCTGAGTCAGGCAGACAAATGGTTTGAAGTTGTAGAGTTCAAATGTAAATCAAGGGTTACCCTTGGAGGAAAACTCTCCTCAGGCTCAGCCTAGAATGAGTCGATGTTTAACATCAAGTTTTCGAAGTTCTGTTCGAGAGCGAAGGTATCCTCTTCAAAACAGAAAATCAGTGGTTAAGTTTGATTTGTAAATATGGCAGAATAAGTCTTTGGGTTAGACGTTCCACTAGGTGGCTAAGGCCCCTAAATATGGGCATTGTTCCAGCGATGTGGGACGTCTCGCCTGTGCAAATCAACAGCACAAGGCCCATTTTTTTTTTTTGCGATTTTCCACTCGGCCTTACCCTGGCGATGTCAAATGGGCGATCTGATTTTTCAGCCCAAAAAAAGTGGAAGTCAAACGGAAGTCATAGAAAAAAAATGCTTCCCGAGCAATGCTATTGTGCGCATGTGTGGGATTTTATTTTTGGGTTGATTTTTTTTGCCGTGTTTGGAGAGTTCATGGGTCATTGCACATGCTCAGAAGCATAGTGAGGATTGGTGAGAGTGGGAGCGAGAGAAGGAGAGAGAAGGAGGGAAGGAGAGAAGCAGTGAGGAAAATATCGATTAAACTTTGACAAATCTATTAAATGTATTTATTAAATTTGATTGAAGTAATGGCTAGTAATAGCTAGAATAGGAGCTATTATCTTTTTTCCATTGGCTATCTATTATCTATTAAATATCATCTATGTTGATGCCAATGCAAGCGCAAAAACAAAGGGAGATGGAGAGGCGAAGGGCCAAAGCCTTTAGTGAGGAGGCCAACGAGGCCCTTGTTAATGTGGTCTCGACGAGGTGGGAGGACTTGACAGGAGGTGGGCATGGGAATGGGAAACCTCCACCCCGTGCATATAGGAAAATTTGGCTGGAGATTGCCGATGTCGTTACATCGGTATCGAATGAGGTAAGGACTGCTGACCAGTGCCGCAAGAGATGGAACAGCCTGCTGGCAGCTGCCAGAGTAAGTTGGATTATATATTCTATATTTAAAATATATTTAAAAGTCATATTTAAAATCACACATATGTATTATTTACTTGATGTTTATAAATTGCAAATAAAATCATCAATGTAATTTATTTATAATGCAAAGTAATTAAATTAATTTAAAAATTACATTAAATTAAAAATTACATTAAATTAAAAATTACATTTATTCACCCTAATAATAAGCTGAATGTTATAGTTATAGTATTAAAAATTATTATATGCAGCTACCAGAGTAAGTTGCATTTTAAATTCTATATTTAAAAGTCATATTTAAAATCATACATATGTATTATTTACTTGCTGTTTATAAATTGTAATTAGAATCCTCAATGTCATATTTGTATAATATAAAATAATTAAATTAAAAATACATTTATTCTCCCGAACACTAAGTTGAATATTATAGTATTACAAATTATTCATATGCACTACAATGTTATGTAATAATTGAACATTTAAATCTGTCAGTCTTCAATGTTTATTGTCAAGTACATTAGCTTATGCCGTGCAATGTTAAATTATCATTTACAGAAAAAGCGCGCGGAGCAAAGGAGGATGGGTGGCGGCTCCACGACGGTACACATTCTCACTCCATATGAGGAGCTTGCGGTGGCTTTGGTGGGGCCTGAAAGCCTTTCGGTCACGATCCATGGCGTGGCCGATCCCACGCTTCAGTCTCATGAGTAATGGGAACTGTGTCAAACATTAATAAATACATACGAAAAATATCATAGTTACGCATGTAATGTTATGCAATTATAATTCAATAATATCGATGTAGTCTTGATCTACGAATGAGGCCATGTTAATCCTGATGAACCCTTGTGCATATGGGGTTTTGAAAAGTATAGCAATGTTTTGGGTTGTTGAAATATTGAAATATTGATATTGATATTGATATTGATATTGAAATATTGATATATATTGGTATCTATTGTTAGGAGTTGTTGAGAAATTTCATTCATCTTTCTAAGGTGAAGTGTCGAAAGAGCATTGCGAAGTAGCAGAGACATCTGCAAATATAGACCCCTCCAACAGCTCAGAGGAGGAAAAGACGGAGGAGGAGGAGGAGGAGGACGTAACATAGAAACATAGAAAATATGTGCAGGAGTAGGCCATTCGGCCCTTCGAGCCTGCACCGCCATTCAATAAGATCATGGTTGATCATTCAACCTCAGTACCCCTTTCCTGCTTTTTCTCCATATCCCTTGATCCCTTTAGCTGTAAGGGCCATATCCAACTCCCTCTTGAATTGACTTGGCATCAACATCTCTCTGCGGTAAGGAATTCAACATGTTATCAACTCTCTGAGTGAAGAAGTTTCTCCTTATCTCAGTCCTAAATGGCTTACCACATATCCGTAGATGGTGTCTCCTGGTTCTAGACTTCTCCAACATCGGGACATTCTTCCTGTATCTAACCTGTCGAGCCCCGTCAGAATTTTATATGTTTCTATGAGATCCCTGCTCATCCTTCTAAACTCCAGTGAATAAAGGCCCTGTCGATCCAGTCTCTCCTCATATGTCAGTCCAGCCATCCCAGAAATCAGTCTGGTGAATCTTCGCTGCACTCCCTCAATAGCAAGAATGTCCTTCCTCAGATTAGGAGACCAAAACTGAACACAATATTCCAGGTGAGGCCTCACCAAGGCCTTGGACAACTGTAGTAAGACCTCCCTGCTTCTATACTCAAAACTCCTAGCTATGAAGGCCAACACACCATTTGCCTTCTTCACCGTCTGCTGTACCTGCATACCAACTTTCAATGACTGATGTACCATGACACCCAGGTCTCATTGCACCTCCCCTTTTCCTAATCTGCCACCATTCAGATAATATTCTGCCTTCGTGTTTTCGCCCCCAAAATGGATAACCTCAAATTTATCCACATTATACTGCATCTGCCATGTATTTTCCCACTCACCTAACCTGTCCAAGTCACCCTGCAGCCACTTAGCATCCTCCTCACAGCTCACACCGCCACCCAGTTTAGTGTCATCTGCAAACTTGGAGATATTACACTGAATTCCTTAATTTAAATCATTAATGTATATCGTAAATAGCTGGGGTCCCAGCACTGAGCACTGCAGCACCCCACTAGTCACTGCCTGCAATCTGAAAAGGAACCATTTATCCCGACTCTCTGCTTTCTGTCTGCCAACCAGTTCTCTATCCACGTCAGTACATTACTCCCAATATCATATGCTTTAATTTTGCACACCAATCTCTTGTGTGGGACCTTGTTAAAAGCCTTTTGAAAGTCCATATACACCACAGTCACTGGTTCTCCCTTGTCCACTCTACTAGTTACATCATCAAAAAATTCCAGAAGATTTGTCAAGCATGATTTCCCTTTCATAAATGCATGCTGACTTGGACCGATCCTGTCACTGCTTTCCAAATGCGCTGTTATTTCATCTTTAATAATTGATTCCAACATTTTCCTCACTACTGATGTCAGGCTAACCAGTCTATAATTACCCGCTTTCACTCTCCCTACTTTTTTAAAAAGTGGTCTTACATTAGTTACCCTCCAGTGCATAGGAACTGATCCAGAGTCAATAGACTGTTGGAAAATGATCACCAATGCATGCACTATTTCTAGGGCCACTTCCTTGAGTACTCTGGGATGCAGACTATCAGGCCCTATGGATTTATCAGCCTTCAATTCCATCAATTTTCCTAACACAATTTTCCGCCTAATAAGGATATCCTTCAGTTCCTCCTTCTCACTAGACCCTCGGTCCCCGAGTACTTCCGGATGGTTATTTGTGTCTTCCTTCGTGAAGACAGAACCAAAGTATTTGTGCAACTGGTCTGCCATTTCTTTGTTCCCCATTATAAATTCAGCTGAATCTGACTGCAAGGGACCTACGTTTGTCTTCACTAATCTTTTTCTCTTCACATATCTATAGAAGCTTTTGTAGTCAGTTTGTATGTTCCCGGCAAGCTTCCTCTCTTCATACACTATTTTCCCCATCCTAATTAAACCCTTTGTCTCCTCTGCTGAATTCTAAATTTCTCCCAATCCTCAGGTTTGCTGTTTTTTCTGGCCAATTTATATGCCTCTTCCTTGGAATTAACACGATCCTTAATTTCCCTTGTTAGCCACAGTTGAGCCACCTTCCCCGTTTTATTTTTACTCCAGACAGGGATGTACAATTGTTGAAGTTCATCCATGTGATCTTTAAATATTTGCATTTGCCTATCCACTATCAACCATCTAAATATCATTCTAGCCAATTCATGCCTCATGCCATCGAAGTTAGCTTTCCTTAAGTTCAGGACCCTTGTCTCTGAACTAACTGTGTCACTCTCCATCTTAATAAGGAGTTCTACCATATTATGGTTTCTCTTCCCCAAGGGGCCTCGCACAACAAGATTGCTAATTAGTCTTTTCTCATTACACATCACCCAGTCTAGGATGGCCAGCCATCTAGTTGGTTCCTCGACATATTGGTCCAGAAAACCATCCCTAATACACTCCAGCAAATCTTCCTCCATCATATTGCTACTGTCATGTTTGTAACTACCATGTAACACCACAGTATCACTGTATACACTCAACTTAGATGCAAACCTTGACCACAGGGGGTGTACTTGTGGGAGACACACCTTACCTGATCACACAGATGTATAAAGGGAGGTCCCACACAGGATCATCATTTCTGGCATCCTGTAATAAAGAGTAAGGTCACAGAGTGGCCTTGTCCCTGAAATGTGCCTCGTGTGGTTTCATGCTGTAGAGTAAGGACTTTACATTGGCGACAAGAAACGGGAATTCACGACCCACGAGAATGGCTACCAGTAGCATTGAGGAATGGTACTGTTTTGGGGAGGACTGGAATGACTTTGTCGAGAGGCTTCAGCAAAGCTTTGTCACTAAAGACTGGCTGGGGGATGCAGCGGCCGACAAGCGACGGGCTCATCTCCTGACCAGCTGCAGGCCAAAGACTTATGCACTCATGAAGGACTTATTGGCACCCGAAAAGCCGGCAGACAAAACCTCTGAAGAGCTTAGCAAATTAATCAGGGAACACCTCAAACCGGCAAGCAGCATACACATGGCTTGACACAGATTCTACACCCACCGATGCCATGAAGGACAGTAGTGGACCTCCGGTGTTTGGCCAGCCTCTGTAAGTTCACAGATGCCTGCAGGGGGGAGATGCTAAGGGACTTCTTCATTGAGGGTATTGGTCATGCGGGAATTTTTTGCAAGTTAATTGATACCAAGGACTTGACATTGGAAACGGCAACGTTGTTAGCTCAGACTTTCATGGCGGGGGAGGAAGAGACGAAAATGATTTATGCGCGCAATTCTGCTTCTAACACGGCGATGGACCAGGGAGTCAACATTATCAATGCTATTCAGAACCTCATAGGCAGGCAGGGGCAGTCTGACATTTACCAGGCAGCAATAGACCCCAGAGCAGGACCCCAACAGAGAAAATGACAGGCTGAACGGACGTTCATGCCATCACAGTGGACAACGCGGCCCACTAATAGGGTACTTAAGAGCAGTCAAAGGGGCAGTCAGCGCGGAATTCCTGGCCATAGTCCTTTTGTCCCCAACAATGGAAACTTTAACTCCTGCTGGAGGTGTGGGGGAAAACACTCAGCCAGATCTTGCAGATTCCAAAAGTTTGCCTGCGAATCTGCAACCTCAGTGGCCATTTAGCTCGAATGTGTAGAAAACCTGCAAACAGATTTAAATATGAGACAGACGGACCACAAGAGGGTTCTTTGAGGCAGGATGACTTGTGGGGCAAATCGATTGACGCCGAAGTTCAGCGGGTCCATGCGGCGAACATTCACAGTTCATACACCAAAACGCCACCAATGATGATGAGGGTTTTGTTGAACGGCATCCCAGTACGCATGGAGCTGGACAATGGGGCCAACCAGTCACTCATGGGCGTTCAGCAATTTGAGAAGCTATAGCCACTCAAAGCCAGTAGACCCAAATTAGAATGTATTGAGACACAATTACGGACTTACACCAAATAAATCATTCTGGTGCTAGGCAGTGCAATGATGGCTGTCACACACATTGGGTCAGTGAACCGGCTGCCACTCTGGATTGTCCTGGGTAATGGTCCCGCACTGTTGGGGAGGAGCTGGTTAGCCGACATGAACTGGAAATGGGGGGATGTTCATGCAATGTCCTCGGTGGAGCGAAGTTCGTGCTCACAAGTCCTACAACAATTCGAGTTACTATTCCAACCGGGCATCGGGACTTTCAAAGGCACCAAAGTAGTGATACACATCACCCGGACACCAGGCCAGTGCACCACAAAGCCAGAGCGGTGCCATATGTGATGCAGGAGAAAATCGAGAGTGAATTGGAACGGCTGTTACGAGAGGGCATCATCTTGCATGTTGAATTCAGCGACTGGGCGAGTCCCATTGTTCCCATTCTAAAAGCGGATGGCTCTGTCAGGATCTGTGGCGACGACAAGGCCACCATCAATCGGGTGGCCCTACAAGACCAATACCTGCTCCCAAGAGCGGAGGACCTCTTCGTCATGCTGGCAGGCGGCAAGCTGTTCACCAAATTGGACCTCACTTCAGCCTATATGACGCAGTAACTGGCCGACGAATCCAAACTACTGACCACCATCACCACGCACAAGGGACTGTTTGCATATAACAGGTGCCCGTTTGGCATTCAATCAGCAGCCGTGATCTTTCAATGTAACATGGAAAGCCTGCTTAAATCCATTCCGGGAACGATCGTATTCCAGGACGACATCCTCATCACAGGTCGAGACACCGAGGAACATCTCCACAACCTGCAGGAGATGCTACGCCGACTGGACCAGGTAGGCCTGCGACTCAAGAAGTCTAAATGCATGTTTTTAGCTCCTGAGGTTGAGTTTCTGGGCAGGAGGGTTGCTGGAGATGGGATTTGGCCCACCGAATCCAAAACTGAGGCGATTCGATGAGCACCCAGGCCCTGCAACACATCGGAGCTGCGTTCATTTCTGGGACTGTTGAACTATTTCGGGAACTTTCTGCTGAACTTGAGCACATTGTAGGAGCCACTACACGTGCTCCTGCATAAGGGTTGCGATTGGTTTTGGGGGGACTGTCAGGAATGGGCTTTTGATCGGGCACGAAACCTACTTTGTTCTAATAAGTTGTTGACCCTGTACGACCCCCATAAAAGGTTATTTCTGACATGTGATGCATCTTCCTATGGGATTGGGTCCGTGTTGCAGCAGGGTAATGCTGAGGGTCAGCTACAACCTGTGGCTTATGCCTCCAGGTCGCTCTCTCAAGCAGAACGGGAATATGGCATGGTCGAGAAGGAAGCGCTTGCATGTGTCTATGGTGCAAAAAAAATGCATCAGTACCTCTTCGGTCGACAGTTTGAATTAGAAACGGACCACAAGCCATTCACATCCCTGTTGTCAGACAGCAAGGCTGTCAATGCCAATGCATCAGCTCGCATAAAGCCGTGGGCTCTCACGCTAGCTGCTTATGATAACTCCATCCGGTACCGGCCCAGCACTGAAAACTGCGTTGACGCGCTCAGCAGGCTCCCACTGGCCACCACCGAGGGGGCAGCGGAGCAAAGGCCTGAGATGGTCATGGCTGTCGATGCCTTTGACAGTGCAGGCTCCCCCATCACAGCCTGCCAGATCAAAATCTGGACAAACAGAGATCCCCTCCTATTGCTGATTAAGAAATGTGTCCTGACTGGGGATTGGGCGCCCGCACACGGAGCATGCCCTGAGGAGGTCAGACCGTTCCACAGGCAGATGGATGAGCTCTCCATCCAAGCCGACTGCCTACTATGGGGCAGCCGGGTAGTTTTGCCCCAGAATGGCAGGGAGGCATTCATCAGGGAACTCCACAGCGAGCACCCAGGCATTGTGATGATGAAGGCCATTGCCCGGTCACACGTTTGGTGGCCTGGAATTGACTCAGACCTGGAACACTGTGTTCGCAGGTGCACGACATGTGCCCAGCTGGGTAATGCCCCCAGGGCTCAGCCCGTGGCTCTGGCCCACCAAGTCATGGTCACACATTCACGTTGACTATGTGGGCCCGTTCATGGGGAAGATGTTCCTCATTGTAGTAAATGCGTACTCGAAATGGATCGAGTGCATCATCCTGAAATCATCCACGTCATCCACCACCATGGAAAGCCTCCGTGTGATCTTTGCAACCCATGGCTTGCCGGACATCCTGGTTAGTGATAATGGCTCGTGTTTCACGAGCTATGAATTCCGGGAGTTTATGTCGGTAAATGGCATCAACCATGTCAGGTCTGCGCCGTTCAAGCCGGCCTCAAATGGCCAGATGGAACGGGCAGTCCAAATCATTAAGCAAGGTATGCTCAGGATTCAAGAACCCTCTCTACAATGCCGCCTATCGCACCTCCTGCTGGCCTATAGATCCCGACCGCACTCGCTCACGGGGGTCCCGCCCGCAGAGCTACTCATGAAACGAACACTCAAAACTCGGTTGTCCCTCATTCACCCAGTCCTGACCGACATAGTTGAGGGCAAGCGCAAGTCACAAAACGAGTACCATGACCGTGATTCAAGGGGGAGATGTATAGAAATAAATGACCCCGTATTCGTCCTCAATTTCGCCTTGGGGCCCAAATGGCTTGAGGGTACTGTAACTGTCAAAGAGGGGAATAGGGTCATCGTGGTAAAACTCAACAATGGCCAGATATGTCGTAAGCATCTGGACCAAGTAAAAAAGAGGTTAAGCATGGACACAGAGGAACCTGAAGTAGACCATGAGATGGAGCTCACACTACCGCCAGCGAAGGAGCAACAAGAGCAATCAAAAGGATGCACGGTCCCTGTGGTCAGCCCAGACAGGCCGGAATCACCACAGGTGACAGACACTCACGTCAGTGTCCAACAACCAGAGCCCCAACTGCGGCGCTCCACGAGGGAGCGTAGCTACCACCTGATAGACTAAATCTACGATCCCAGTAAGACTTTGGGGGGGAAAGGTGATGTCATGTTTGCAACTACAATGTAACACCACTGTATCACTGTATACACTCAACTTAGATGCACACCTTGAACACAGGGGGTGAACTTGTGGGAGACACTCCTTACTTGATCACACAGGTATATAAAGGGAGGTCCCACGCAGGGTCATCACTTCTGGAGTCCTGTAATAAAGAGTAAGGTCACAGAGTGGCCTTGTCCCTGAAATGTGCCTCATGTGGTTTCATGCTGTAGAGTAAGGCCTTTACAACTACCAGTTTGATTAGCCCAATCTATATGTAGATTAAAGTCGCCCATGGTAACTGTTATATCTTTATTGCACGCATCCCGAATTTCTTGTTTGATGCTATCCCCAACCTCGCTACTACTGTTTGGTGGTCTGTACACAACTCCCGCTAGCGTTTTCTGCCCTTTGGTATTCCATAGCTCCACCCATACAGATTCCACATCATCCAAGCTAATGTCCTTCTTTACTATTGCATTAATTTCCTCTTTAACCAGCAACACTACCCCACCTCCTTTTCCTTTCTGTCTCTCCTTCCTGAATGTTGAATACCCCTGGATGTTGAGTTCCCAGCCTTGGTCATCCTGGAGCCATGTCTCCGTGATGCCAATGATATCATATTCATTAATTGCTGCCTGTGCAGTTAATTTGTCCACCTTATTATGAATACTCCTCGCATTGAGTCACAGAGCCTTCAGGCTTGTCTTTTTAACACACTTTGACATTTTAGAATTTTGCTGCAATGTGGCTTTTTTGATTTTTGCCTTGGGTTTCTCTGCCCTCCACTTTTACTTTTCTTCTTTCTATCTTTCACTTCTGCCCCTATTTTACTTCCCTCTGTCTCCCTGCATAGGTTCCCATCCCCCTGCCATATTAGTTTAACCCCTCCCCAACAGCATTAGCAAACATTCCCTCAAGGACATTGGTGCCGGTCCTTTCCAGGTGCAGACCGTCCGGTTTGTACTGGTCCCACCTCCCTCAGGACCGGTTCCAATGTCCCAGGAATTTGAATCCCTCCCTTCTGCACCACTCCTCAAGCCACGTATTCATCTGAGCTATCCTGCAATCCTAACTACATGCTTAACACACAAGATGGTTCTGCAGGAACATTGTCAGGTGACCTTGTCACAAGAGGCTTTTATTGTAATAAGTTTATGAGAGGAAGCTTGCCGGGAACATAAAAAATGACGTAAAAGCTTATATAGATATGTGAAGAGAAAAATGATTAGTGAAGACAAACGTAGGTCCCATGCAGTCGGACTCAGGTGAATTTATAATGGGCAACAAAGAAATGGCAGACCAATTGAACAAATACTTTGGTTCTGTCTTCACAAAGGAAGATACAAATAACCTTCCAGATGTACTAGGGGACCGAGGGTCTAGTGAGAAGGAGGAACTAAAGGAAATTCTTATTAGGCGGGAACTTGTGTTGGGGAAATTGATGGGATTGAAAACCGATAAATCCATAGGGCCTGATTGTCTGCATCCGAGAGTACTTAAGGAAGTGGCCCTAGAAATAGTGGATGCATTGGTGATCATTTTCCAACAGTCTATTGACTCTGGATCAGTTCTTATGGACTGGAGGGTAGCTAATGTAACACAACTTTTTTGAAAAGGAGGGAGAGAGAAAATGGGTAATTATACACCAGTTAGCCTGACATCAGTAGTGGAGAAAATGTTGGAATCAATTATTAAGGATAAAATAGCAGCGCATTTGGAAAGCAGTGACAGGATCGGTCCAAGTCAGCATGGATTTATGAAAGGGAAATCATGCTTGACAAATCTTCTGGATTTTTGAGGATGTAACTAGTCGGGTGGACAAGGGAGAACCAGTGGATGTGGTGTATTTGGACTTTCAAAAGGCCTTTGACAAGGTCACACATAAGAGATTGGTGTGCAAAATCAAAGCACATGGTATTGGGGGTAATGTACTGGCGTGGATAGAGAATTGGTTGGCAGACAGGAAGCAGAGAGTCAGGATAAACGGGTCCTTTTCGGAATGGGAGGAAGTGACTAGTGGAGTGCCGCAGGGCTCAGTGCTGGGACCCCAGCTCTTTACAATAATCATTAATGATTTGGATGAAGGAATTGAGTGTAATATCTCCAAGTTTGCAGATGACACTAAACTGGGTGGCGGTGTGAGCTGTGAGGAGGATGCTAAGAGGCTGCGTGATTTAGACAGGTTAGGTGAGTGGGCAAATGCATGGCAGATGCAGTATAATGTGGATAAATGTGAGGTTATCCACTTTGGTGGCAAAAAACACAAAGGCAGAATATTATCTGAATAGCGGCAGATCATGAAAAGGGGGGGTGCAACGAGTACTGGGTGTCATGGTTCATCAGCCATTGAAAGTTGGCATGCAGGTACAGCAGGCGGTGAAGGAGGCAAATGGTATGTTGGCCTTCATAGCTCGGGGATTTGAGAATAGGAGCAAGGAGGTCTTACTGCAGTTGTGCAGGGCCTTGGTGAGGCCTCACCTGGAATATTGTGTTCAGTTTTGGTCTCCTAATCTGAGGAAGGACGTTCTTGCTATTGAGGGAGTGCAGCGAAGGTTCACCAGACTGATTCCAGGGATGGCTGGACTGACATATGAGGAAAGACTGGATCAACTGAGCCTTTATACACTGGAGTTTAGAAGGATGAGAGGGGATCTCATAGAAACGTATAAGATTCTGAAGGGACGGGACAGGTTAGATGCAGGAGGAATGTTCCCGATGTTGGGGATGTCCAGAACCAGGGGACACAGTCTTAGGATAAGGGGTAGGGCATTTAGAACTGAGATGAGGAGAAACTTCTTCACTCAGAGAGTTGTTAACCTGTGGAATTCCCTGCCACAGAGAGTTGTAGATGCCAGTTCATTGGATATATTCAAGAGGGAAATAGATATGGCCCTTATGGCTAAAGGGATCAAGGGGTATGGAGAGAAAGCAGGAAAGGTGTACTGACGTGAATGTTCAGCCATGATCTTATTGAATGGTGGTGCAGGCTCGAAGGGCCCAATGGCCTACTCCTGCACCTATTTTCGATGTTTCAATGGCCCCAAGTTTCCACATGATTTGCTCCTGATTTTTAGGAGCAACTGGTGTAGAACGGAGAAATCGGAATTCTCGTCATTTAGTTTGCTCCAGTTCTAGTCAGTTAGAACAGTTTCACTTTGGAACAGAATTTTTTTTTCAAAAGGGGGCGTGTCCGGCCACTTATGTCTGATTTCAAAGTTTCGTGAGTGAAAACTTACTCCAAACTAACTTAGAATGGAGTAAGTGAAGATTTTTGTACGCTCAAAAAAACCTTGTCTGCACTTTAGAAAATCAGGCGTAGGTTACAAATCAGGCGTAGGGAATGGGGGGAGGGGGTGTTTAAAGGGAAGTTTACAAACATTAAACACTTCAGTTTTACAAATAAAGAGCCATCATCAATAATAAATGATAAATACATCAATAAATCAACCAATAAATCAATCAAAAAAAATTAATAAGAAATAATTTTTTTTTCAAAACATCAATAAATAAAACATTTTCTACTTACCGACTACAGCACCGGGAGCCCTCCAACAGCGTGCTGGGATGCTCCCCTCAGTGTGTCTCTGTCAGTGTCTCTATCTCTCTGTCTGTCTGTGTGTCTCTCATTCTCTGTCTGTCAGTGCCTGTGTTTCTGACAGCGAGGGGAGGAGGAGGAGGGGGGTAGAGGGAGAGAGGGGGGGGAGCAGAGGGAGGGAAGGGTGAGGGAAGGGGAGAAGGGGGAGGGATAGGGGAGAAGGGGGAGGGGGAGAAGGAGGAGTGATGGGGGAGAAGGGGGAGGGATGGGGAGAAGCGGGGAGGGGTGGAGAAGGAGGGAGGGGGGAGAAGGGGATAAAGGGGAGAAGGGGGAGAAAGGAGATGGGGGGAAAGGAGATGGGGCGGGAAAGGAGATGGGGGGGAGAAGGAGATTGGGGGGGGAGAAGGAGATTGGGGGGGGTGGGAAGGAGATTGGTCAGAGGGGAAGGAGATTGGGGGGGGAAGGAGATTGGGGGGGGGGAAGGAGAAGGGGCGGGGAGGCTGAACGGGCCGGGCCCGAGACTTCGGGCAGGGCCCGTCCCCAGCACCAGATTTACAGGTAGGTGGCATTGGGTCGGGTCGGGGGGGTGGTGGGAGGGAGTTCGGTTCGGTTCGGCTCGGGGGGAGGGAGGGAGGGAGGGAGGGAGAGGGAGGTCAGGTCGGGGGGAGGGAGGTCAGGTCGGATCCAGTCCGGAGGCGGGGGTGGGAGCGGGTGTCGGGTCCGGTCCGGGGGCAGTGGGGGGGGGTGGGCGGGAGCGGGTGTCGGGTCCGGTCCGGGGGCTGGGGGGGCGGGGAGCGTGTGTCGGGTCCGGTCCAGAGGCGGGGGGGCGGGGGGTGAGCGGGTGTCGGGTCCCGTCCGGCAGCGGGGCGGGGTGGGGAGCGGGTGTCGGGTCCGGTCCGGGGGCGGGGGGCGGGAAGCGGGAGTCGAGTCGGGTCGGGAGGAAGCAGGAGCTGGCCGTGGGAGGAGCCTTATTCACGCAGCCCCAGTGAGGCCATTCGGCCAGGGCTAGGGGCTGCGTGCTTCGGGCCCCTCCCACACAGTTTCGGGCGCCTGGAGCTACTGCACTTGCGTGCTGACTGTAACGCGCATGTGCAGAGGTCCCAGCACTGTTTTCAGCGCAGGGACCTGGCTCCGCCCCCTAAAGCTCCTGCTGCGCCGAGGGCCAGAGGACCTGCAGGCAGGTGGAGAATACGGAGGTTTTTTTTAGGCGCACTTTGTGGCGCGAAAAATGGGCGTCCAGGTCGGGACTGCGCCGTTCTAGGCACGCCTCGAAACTTGGGCCCAATATTTCTATGATTCTAGTTCGGGTCCTTCATTGAAACACCTGTGAATTCGTCCTTTTTTTGGCATGGAAGCAAGTCATCCTTGTTTCGAGTGACCGCCTATGATGAAAGAAGATATTACAATAATGACCTGCTAATCTGTTTTGTAGTGATGTTGATTGAGGGATAAATGTTGGCCAGATGCGTGACTGCTATTAAATTAATCCTGCAGCACCTTAAGCTTTTTTTAAAAAGGGACAAGTCTGACTGCGGCAACTGCAGTGGAATCTCCCTGTTATCAGACACTGGGAAAGTCTTCGCTAGAGTCCTCCTCAGCCGTCTTCTCCTTGTGGCTGAGGAGCTCCTCGCGGAGACGCAGTGTGGATTTCGTCCCCTAAGGGGCGCAAAGGATATGATTTTTGCAGCGCGACAGCTGCAGGGAAAATGCAGGGAACAGCGCCAGCCCTTATACATGGCCTTCTTCGACCTTACAAAGGCTTTGACACGGTCAACCATCAGGGTCTATAGAGCGTCCTCCTCCGTTTCGAATGCCCCCAAAAGTTCATCACCATCCTCCGCCTGCTCCACGACGACATGCAGGCCATGATCCTTACCAACGGATCCATTACAGACCCAATCCACGTCCGGACCGGGGTTAAACATGGCTGCGTCATTGCCCCAACCCTCTTCTCAATCTTCCTCACAGCCATGCTCCACCTCACAGTCAACAAGCTCCTCGCTGGAATGGAACTAAACTACAGAACCAGTGGGAACCTGTTCAACCTTCACCATCTCCAGGCAAGGTCCAAGACCACTCAAACCTCTGTTGTCGAGCTACATTATGCGGAATACTCCTGCGTCTGCGCACATACAGAGGCTGAACTCCAGGATATAGTCGACGTATTTACTGTGGCATACGAAAGCATGGGCCTGACGCTAAACTTCCGTAAGACAAAGGTCCTCCACCAGCCTGTCCTCGCCGCACAGCACTGTCCCCCAGACATCAAGATCCACGGTGTGGCCCTGGACAACGTGGACCATTTCCCATACCTCGGGAGCCTCTTATCAACAAGAGCAGACATTCACGATGAGATTCAACACTGCCACCAGTGCGCCAGTACAGCCTTCGTCCGCCTGAGGAAAAGAATGTTTGAAGACCAGGCCCTCAAAACTGCCACCAAGCTCTTGTCAACAGGGCTGTAGTAATACCCGCCCTCCTGAATGGCTCAGAGACATGAACCATGTATAGTAGACACCTTAAGTCACTGGAGAAATACCACCAACCATGGCTCCGCAAGAACCTACAAATCCCCTGAGAGGATAGACGCACCAACATTAGCGTCCTCGACCAGGCCAACATCCCCAGCATTGAAGCACTGACCACACTCCGCTGGGCTACCACATTGTTTGCATACCAGATACGAGACTCCCAAAGCAAACGCTCTACTCGGAACTCTTTCACGGCAAACAAGCCAAAGGTGGGCAGAGGAAACGTTACAAGGACACCCTCAAAGCCGCCCTGATAAAGTGCAACATCCGCACTGACACCTGGGAGTCCCTGGCCAAAGTCTGCCCTAAGTGGAGGAAGTGCACCCGGGAGGGTGCTGAGCAACTCGAGTCTCATAGCCGAGAGCATACAGAAATCAAACGCAGACAACGGAAAGAGCGTGCGGCAAACCTGTCCCACCCACCCCTTCCCTCAATGACTATCTGTCCCACCTGTGACAGAGTCTGTGGCTCTTGGATTGGACTGTTCAGCCACCTAAGAACTCATTTTAAGAGTTGAAGCAAGTCTTCCTCGATTCTGACGGACTTCCTATGATGATGATGATGACTGGGGGATAAATGTTGGCCAGATGCGTGGCTGCTATTTAAATTAATCCTGCAGCATCTTAAACGATGTGCTTTTTACAGTGGTGAATAGCATGAAGTGAGACTTTGCAGCAGCAGTCAAGATGACTTTGACCAGGACCCCAGGATCTCTGATGCAGCAGCGGAGGTGTTGATTGACCAAGTGACTCGCAGGAAGTAGGTTCTATTGCCCTCTGATGGATGATGGATTGTAAAAACAGTGCCCTGTCAAATTGCTCAAATGGTTGTTTTTGAGATTCGTAAAGGAAATACCCTGTACGCAGCCTGAGGATGCCCATGCAATGTGAAATCCAGCTTTTGAACTGGATGTTGGGAAGAAAATAGTGAGTACTATATTAAGTTGTAACATCATTATCCCTAGCTCAGGTCCAGGGAAAAAGCACGTAGTGAGATGTAAACAGGTCATGACCCCTCATTTTTGTGTGGTTCCCTTTGCTAAAAGTAAGGTAAAAGGCCGGATGCAGCAGGGCGGGGTTGCAAAAATGGAGCCGGCCTGTCTGATGATCAATGCTGACATGTTTCAGGATGATTGACACGAAATGGGGGCAATCCCTTTTGACACATGGGTGACTCAGAAGAAAAGTTCTTCTTTGTCCTTGATAGATGTAGCAATCTTTCTTAGTCTCTCTTTGTTAAGCAGATGAAGATTTTAACTTCCACTTTTCTTCATGCAGGATCCTCGGTAACAATTCTTCCCTTTCCTGCATCGCATGGCACTACTCAAGTTAGTAGGGAACACATCACAGCACCTTCTTTCTGCTTGCATTCAGACCCTCAAACCTTGCCACTGCCCTCACAAATAATTCTCCACTCTTGCTTCTTCCTGTTATCATTCATATTAATGTGAGTTACCCTCATGTATCTTGAAAATCCTTGCCCAGAGCACATTATAATCCACTTCCACTCTTGTTGCAGGAAAAGCTGCCACACAATAGGAGGGCGACCACCAGGACAGGAGGAATCCCTGCATTCTACAGTTAGTGACACCAATGGAAGAGGTTGCCATCCACACTATAGGCAGAGAGGGGAAACGCAGCATCTGAGATTGTCAGACCAGAGGCCAGGCACAGCAGAGTATTTCGGCAACTTCCTTTCATTCTCTCTTTAAACTTAAATCTCTCACTCACAGTCACACACCCAGCATGACAACCTAGCTGTGCAACACACGGCCATTCATCTGCTGCTACTTACCTTTGCCATTGCATGTTAACCCTAGTCACTTCTTCCCTTTTTTCTAGATGACCCAGGTATTGCAGTCATATAGATTGAGGGGCGAACTGCCCAGGAGATACTTCCCTCTGACCCTTCTAAGACCAGCACAGAGATTGGCACACCATGCAGCACATCAAGTAAGTTAGTGGGATAAGCACTGGGTGAGTCATTAATCACAAGTGAGCAGGTGCAAATGGAATGGACAGCTCGCTATAAGGTCAGCTCATGCCCTAGCTGTACTGAAGAGGACAGAGTTACAGACTTTTGGGCCCAGCCTTGAAAAGATAGATGATGCCTCAATTGTGTCCAATTCTGGGCACCGCACTTTAGGCAAGATGTGAAGGCCTTAGAGTGTGCAGAAAAGATTTACAAGAAAGGTTCAAGGGATGAGGGACTTCCATTGCATGGATAGACTGGAGAAGCTGGCGGGTTTCTTCTTGGAGCAGAGAAGGTTGAGAGGAAATTTGATAGAGGTGTTCAAAATCATGATGGATCTAGACAAAGTAGATAGAGAGAAACTATTCCCATTGTCAGAAGGGTGGGGAACCAAAGGACACAGATTTAAGTTGATTGGCAGAAGAACCAAAGGTGACATGAGGAAGAGCTTTTTTATGCCATGAATGGTTAGGATCTGGAATGTACTGCCTGACAGGCTGGTGGAGGCAGATTCAATTGTGGCTTTCAAAAAGGAATTGGGTAAGTATCTGAAGGAAAAACATTTGCATAGCTACGGGGAAAGGGCAGGGAGTGGGACTAACTGAAGTGCTCTTGCCGAGAGCCAGCACAGGCTCAATGGGCCAAATGGCCTTCTGTGCTTCCTATGATTCTGTGCTTCTATGAACCAGTAATTGCTCAATGCATTAGACTACCTGCCATGAGTTTCCACAACAATTCAGAGATTGTGAAGTCCACTACCGACTACCAAATCCGTGGCTTTAAAGGGCGCAATCTAAATTTAAACCATGGTATAGCCTTGACATACATCACCAACACAAGAATTTCTATTGGATAAATAGAAGTCAAAAGAAGTAATGAATTACTTCACTTTAATGGAAGATCCAAAATGTTCTTTTTGATTGAGTAAGAGATTAACTAGAATAATATATTTTTAGTTTCACTCAACCTTGTGCTCTATGACACATAAGCAGAATGTCAAAAGCAAAAGTGAGAGCAAAAGCACAAACTATATCAGTGTATGTAAGAAATTATAAAAAAAAGATATTAGTTGACTGGCTGAACTCAGTGAAATATACATTTATTTAAGGCTATCAAGTTGGAATATATTTTTTAAAGTGCCTACTTTTAGAAAAGACAGAATAGGTAGGACTCTTTTCTCTAGAAAAAAGAAGGCTGAGGGGTGACTTAAATAGATCTTTAAAATTATGAAGGGGTTTGATAGGGTAGATGTAAAGAATGTTTCCACTTGTGGGGGAGTTCAAAACTAGAGACCATAAATATTAAGATAGTCACTAACAAATCCAATAAGGAATTCAGGATAATTTACCTACCCAGGGAGTGGTTAGAATGTGGAGCTTGCTAGCACATGGAGTAGTTGAGATGAATAGCATAGGTGCATTTAAGAGGAAACCAGATAAGTGCAGGAGGGAGAAGGATATTGAAGGATATGCAGATCGGGTTAGATGAAGTAGGGTGGGTGGAGGCTCATGTGGAGCATAAACACCAGTACAGACCAGTTGGGCCAGATGGTCTGTTTCTGTGCTGTAAATTCTATGTAATTCCATGTACTTTAAAAAGGTTCAAAGCATATCAGAAAACAAAACTAAGCCAACCCCTCTCTCCACAATGAGTGCAGCTCTGAATGATTAGATTTTCCAGTGCAATGGAAATTGCAAAATCCCAAAGTCAGTCGTGCTATTCCCAGCAATAGCACTGCATATTGCAGATAGAAAAGAAGACAAGCAAGCTTCTTATATACATGCTGGTTTAAAATAGATCGACATGGAATCTCCAGTCAAAGACAAAGGGCTAGACTTTCCACTTAGCTGGCTATTGCCCGAAAAATGGGTGATGTTCCAGCCTTAGCGATGTTTCAGCTTTCAGGATCGCTGGAAGATCGCCCATTTTTCTGCTCGCTATTTTTGGCTTTTTTGGGGGGTCAATAGCTCAGCATATGGAATGGGCCTCAGCGGTGTGGAAGGCTGGCGTCCCTAGCAATGGCCTTTCGGCGCATGCAGTTTTTTTTGCAAAGAAGGTTTCCCGTAATTCGGGAGATCAGGGGTCATCTGGGCATGCGCAGAAGGCAAAGGGAGATAGAGAGAGAGTGAGAGGAGAGATTGGAGAGATACAGAGAGAATGACAGAGAGAGAGCGAGACAAAATAATCATCAATGTCCAACCTGGAAGGGTCGACATAGAGTGGCCAGGATGTGGAGAGGAGGAGGAGGGCAAAACTCTTCTTCGATGAGGCCAATGAGGTGCCCTTGTCCAGGAGGTGCACTCAAGGTGGGGCCACTTAACCGGGGTGGGCATGGGAAACCTCCACCCCGGGTGTATTGTAAAATCTGGGGCGAGATCGCCGACGTGGTTTCATCGACGAGGCGAGGGGTTCCAACCAGTGCCGCAAGCGTTGGAAGCCTGGTTGCTTCGGCAAGAGTAAGTATTAAATATATTTTAAATTGTAATGATCCACATAATATGTAAAGCTCCCAAATTGAAATTAAGCTGGGTATTCTTGCATAGATTCCCTGCTAAGATCTGGACAGGGTTCGGAACCTACGCCCTTTAAGTCTAATTTTGGCACCGTCTCCTTTTGGGTTACGTTGGTGGATGGGGCACGACTGAGCAATGAGTGGTCCTGTCACCTTTACCCAGACTGTGTCAGTCTTTCCGGCTGCTGTCACTTACACAGTGACCCAGCCTGGACTGGGGGAGAGCTGCCCTGGCTCACTGTCTGTCCTGGGACACTTTCGGACATTAGCTCCTGTCATTGCCGAGCTCACCAGTGGTCCTGATCCCCCCCGCCGGAGGCCCTCATGGAGACTGTAGTCCAGATGTTTTGTGTCAAGCATTAGATCCTAAACACGATCCTATGAAATATTTTATCTGAACGTAGATGGTATAACCATGCATCAATTGTGGATACAAACCATATTAACATATAATGTTCGAACCTGTTGTCTTTCCATGACAGTCAATTAGCTTATGCCATGCTCTTGTCACGTTTGCAGAGGAAAATATCTAAGAATCGGACAGAGCGCAGGTGCACAGGAGGAGGCCCTGCCCAGCTGACCATCCTGACTGACTTGGAGGAACGCGCTGCGGCACTGGTGGGCAGCCACAGTCACTCAGCCACCCGTGGTGATGCAGATCCCTTGCTTGCGTCATGTGAGTAATGTGTAAAGCAGTGGTAAATCAAAGTAATATATGAATGATGTCATGTTATGTATGCAGCTTCTCAGGTTAACAACATAAGAACATAAGAAATAGGAGCAGGAGTAGGCCATCTGGCTCCTTGAGCCTGCTTCGCCATTTAATAAGATCATGGCTGATCTGATCTAGGGATCAGCTCCGCTTCCCTGCCTGCTCCCCATAACTCTTCGCTCACTTCTCATTCAGGTCTGTCTATCTCCGCCTCAAATATAGTCACTGATCCAGCCTCTATAGCTCTCTGAGGCAGTGAATTCCACATAGGTGCACTACCATATGATGTGTTAATATGTAACGTCTCTCGGTCACATTTATTGCAGTAATGCTGCTCCTCCTACGTGTGCCAGAGCAGCAAAAGAATCATGTGTCCCCTTCTGCTCAATAAGCTCAATTGTGTTTTGAAGGTCCAACTCCACAGGTGCAAAGGGAGGCCGCATCTGTCCCTGTCCCCTTACAGGTGATTATCACCACGGGCATTGAAGAGGCGACCACAGAGCCAGAGGAGGAAATGCAGGATACCGAGGAGGATGCCCCTTGCAGCCCGGTATCTTCTGTACCTGCGGCCACATCATCATCTTCGACGGAATAAGTAGCGGGCCCAAGCGGCTTGCAGCAGGTGACTCCAAGGTGTACAGTGCCCATGCCGACCCCACAGAGGTTGAGTCAGCGAGGTCGGCATGCGCTGCGACAGGCAGGTCCCAATGATGGCATGGTGACACTGTGCAGGGAGAGCGTCGCCATCAGTCGAGAGCTCTTGCAGACGATTGGTGGGTTGACCTGGAACGTTGCCGCAATGCCCGCTTGCATATCGGAAGGTATGGAGCGCATGATTGTGGCAATGGGCCAACAGACCACCACTGTCCATGTCTTGCGGCATGTGATAGTGTCGGGAGATGGCACGACACGCCAAGGTACCGTCCCAACAACTGCCAGCACAGATGCAAGTCGGGAGGAGAACTTTCTTCTGGCTCGGAAGTCATTTCATCTAAAACGTCTTCTCCTCCGCTGCTCCCGCCGTCACCCCCCTCCCCCACCCCCACCACAGTAGCAGACCTTGAGGTCCCCTGCTGCAAGTCGTCCTGGTCCCATTACTCGAGGATTACAACGGCGGGCTAGGACACGGGGGGAAAGGATCTGGAGGGAAGCGTGGCCGCAGGTAGGGAGCGAGGGGTGTTATTTATTGTTGATGTTGATTTTGTTTAACATTTGTTTAATGTGGGGATGATGGGAGGGTGTTGTATTTTGTATTTATTGCTGGTTGACTGTTGGGGGTGGGGGGGGATGGATGCATAAATCCTATTAAAACATTTTATTACATTTTGCAATTGTTTTGCAGTGTCTTCTAATAGCATAAGGTAAGGTAAAACATGAATACAATTGTTGGAAAACAATGGTCAGGCAAGGATGAAACGTAACACAACAGCAACTGTTGTCTTTCCGTAACTGTAACTGTCACCAATGTAAGTTCACGCAAAGCTTTCATTTATAAGCGACTGACGCAAGAGTTTTGCAGCTGTGTAACTCCCACGGGGCTTTTCCAGTCATGCGGGGGGGGGGGGGGGCGTGAGAGACATGGGTTCATTGCCAGGCTGATTGTCCTCCCAGACATCCTCGTCATCCTCCTCCTCTTTTTCCTCTTCTGCCTCCCCTGTCTCGTGAGGTGGACCGGCAGTCCCATCTGGCAATTGTTGTCCTCTCCTTATAGCTAGGTTATGCAACATGCAGTACACCACAATAAACTCAGCAACCTGGTCAGGGTGGTATTGTAGGTTGCCTCCCAAGTGGTCCAGGCATCTGAAGCGCTGCTTCAGCATTCCAATTGTCCTGTCGACGATATTGCGTGTAGCTATCTGGCTTTCAATGTAGCGCTTCTCGGCTTCTGTCTGGGGATTACGCAGAGGGGTCATAAGCCAGCTGGCAAGGCAATGGGCTAGAACCCCCACTTCCTTTGCTTGCTTAACGCCCACTTAATGCCCATTTAACCGCTGATATGACATATAACACCCAGATAGCGCCCATTTTGGCACAAAATGGAAACTAACGGGCTTTGTTAGGAGACTTATTGCCAAGCGTTACTTTCCCCATGTGCTTAACGGCGAGAAAAAATATTACCGCCCGCCCAGTTTTTTGGGGCGGAATCAGCAGAATGTTCGATTTCTTAGCCCATAATATCGCCCAGCGTTTCTTTCCTCACGGACTTAACGTCGAGATTCAATAACACCTGGCGACTGTTTTTTGACGTAAAGAGCATATTTACCCAAACTAGTGGCCATGGAGATCGCCCACTGTCAATTTCACCACCTCCCACACATATCGCCCAGAATATCGCCGGCTCAAAAAAACGGCCACAAAAAGTGGAACTAACCGGGATGGACGCCAGCGGTGTGGCTGGCATTTGTTAAATCCCACTCTTGTATGAGGAGCTGATATTGGAAAGATTTGCCTGAAAGAGCACTGATGTGAGTGACAATGCTGACACACTGCTGTGTGTGCAGCTCAGGCATCAATGGTGCCCATCAACTTGGTGCCAGTTAAAGTTTACGTTGATTGATGTTAAGTTGTATTTAACCCTTTCACGGTAAGGAATCGCCGGTGTGTAACGGTCCAGCTATCTGTGACAATGTGCAACAAGGTTATGTTCAATAACAAGAGTTTACTACCAACATTGGTCTGAAATCATGAGTATCTCAGCCAATAACACCCAACCCCCACCCACATCCCACTTTTCCCAACATTGACATAAATCACATGGTCAACTTGTCCAACAACGCAGAATACTTAGGCAAATCAGGAGCTTGGTCCCTAGCCCCCATACATTGCAACAAATTGCATACACCCAGATGGAGATATAACACAGCCATCACCTGCGCACATGCACCTCACTTTCCTTACCCCCTCTATTTCTTCTCCCAACCTCTATCCCTTACCCTCCTTGCTCCATGACACCTAGCTGAGGAGCTCCTCAGGTGGTGCCTCATTGGGGGTTGAAGGCAGATGCGGTCGTTGCACAGGTACGGGAGCTGGGGATGCCGAGGGGGCAACATTCTCTGATGCAGAAGCAGGATCTTGATCCTTGCTTGTATCTGTCGTTCTCAATGATGGTGCGGAACCTAAGGGTGGAGTGCCACGCTCTGGGACCACTGGCAGGGCTGTGACAGCAATGTTCCTGGCCACCGCATCCAGGGACTCTGCTATGCGCAGAATGTACTCGGACATGGTGGCCAGGTGTCGGGATATGTCCCCTAAGCTTCGATGAGCTGGTTACCAATGTCTACAGTCCTCCTGGACAACTGAACCATCTCTCTGCTGTAATGTCGTGCTCGTGGAAGAGACCTGCCATGTCCACGAGGCCTCCTTGGGGTCAGCGCCATCCTGGGGACAAAAGGGGTGCCCTGTGGAGAGGTGCTTGGGGCCGACACCTCCAGAGTGGAGGGGGAATGACCGGAGGAATAATAGATGGCTTTGGGGTGGAATGGGTTCTGAAGTGTGACGATGCAGGTTCTTCGAAGTCCGCACTCTCATCAGTCGAGAACAGACCCAGCGGATTGACGGGCGACAATCGGAGCTTCTCAGCACCAGATGTAGTAGGATCGTCCGCCGACTTCTGGCCTCTGTGGTCTTGCCTGCGGCCGCGCTGCTAGCTGAGCTGCAAGACACAAATCAGGTTGTTAGAGGAGAAGGGGGTACTAGGATGACAAGGTGAGTCCAGCGCTACACACAGCATATGCATGACAAAAGCACCACCACTCTCAAAATCATCGCAGACATCACATTTCATGACCTTCAACACTTTGTACATTGCAATGATTTTCATTAGGCCAGCATTATTTCTATGACACTTTTAGAAATCATCTATCATATATGATTGGTCGGATATGAGTTGGTGTGGCATCTATTGACTTTACATCACGCAATGGTGTAAGCTTTACTCACATGGCATTGCTTCAGGGTCTGCAGATGCATCTGTGGCTGTCCAGGGGTGCTTCCCCATGAGTACCAGCACTCGTTCCTCCATGTCAGTGATGTCGTTGGGGACTGGTGGCCCCCACCCGTTCGCCTCTGCATGGACCTCATCGTCGATAGCTTCTTCTGTAAAAGGTGACAGGACCACATGACATGAGATCATTGCGTGATAACATTGCTAGGTACTATCACAGACACTGATACAACACATAACCGACATATGTAATTATGATTATTATGATTATTATCATTCTTTACTTAAGGATGTACATCGTGACCGCAGGCTTTGAGTAAAACATTCCCGGTAAAAGTGCAAGACCTCACATCTGCTGATAGTCACTCATGACTTTTACAAATCAAACTATATAAATACATAAGTACATGTAAATCAATGTAATACTTACTCTTGCAGATCCCACAAGGTCGTTCCATCGTTTGTGGCATTGGTTGCCCTCACACATCTTGTTGGTCACCGAGGTGCTATCTCGGTCCATATCCTCTGGTAGCCCTTTGGGGTGGGCTTCCCACGCCCTCCCTGTGTCAAATCACCCCAGCATGACTCGACCTCCCGCAGGAGAGAGGCATTTGCCTCGTTCAAGGACCTCCTGGCTCTTTTGCGGCCTCCACTGTGCTCCTCCCCCACCTCACTGCTCTCTTCAGCATCAGTCTCCACAGCATGCTGTGATGCCTCCTCCTCTCCCTCCATTATAGGACAAATTTGATCAAATATGTGGCTGTTAACAGCTACCTTTTGTTTGCCTACTTGCTGTGAAGCTCTAAAGTCTCTCTCCTTCCTCCCAAAGCAGCCACACCACACCCAGACACACCTTCAGTCCCTCTGAGCTCCCTCTCTCTCTGTCTCCTCTTCCGCGCATGTCATGGTAACCCTTGACCTCCAGAATCGCGGGAATCGAGCATTGCCATGCCGTTGCTAAGGACAGCCACACTTTATGGCAGAAGGTCAGAAAAATGTAATGCTACTGCCCATTTGATATCGTTCACGGTAACACCCATTTTCAAAAATGTAAACTAGGTGTTTTGAGAATGGACGAGAAGCCGGCGATCTGAAAATGCTTTTTTACCACCCACACCGGAAATAATGCCCATTATTGGGCGATAAGCTCAAAAGTGGAGATTCTAGCCCCATATCCTTTATCCCCCAGCATCCAACCGTGAACTTGTGGCTGACTCTTAAACAGGTCAGAGACTGTGCTCTCACGCAAGATGTGTGCATCATGGATGCTCCCTGGAAAATTAGCATTTACTGCCATGATTATTTGGTTGTGGTCGCCAATGAGCTGCACATTCAGGGAGTGGAATCCCTTTCGGTTCCGAAACGCCTCCGCATCCTGTAAAGGTACTCTCAGGGCGATGTGCATAGTCTATTGCTCCCTGCACCTTGAGGGAAGTTTGATATTTGCGAGAAACCCAAATCCCTTTCAGTCTGTGCCTCCCTGGCCATAGGAAAGTTTATGAAGTCCATCCTGCGTGCGTAAAGGGCTTCAGTCATCTGTCGGAAGGAGCAATGTGTGGCATGCTGAGAAATAGCGCAAATGTCACCAGCTGAGACCTAAAAGGAGTCCGATGCATAGAAGGAAAATGCCGCAGTAACCTTTACCTCAACGGGCAGTGTGGTCCTGATGGTGCTGGTAGGCTGCAGATCTCCCTTGATGATCTGGCATATCTCAGAGATGACCTCCTTTTGGAAGCGCAGCCTCCTAAGGCACATGTTATATGACAAGTTCAGGTATGATCGCTTTTCCCTGTAAGTGCGTCGGGTGTAAGGTCTCCTCCTCCGCAGAAGGCTGCCATCTCTTTGATTGGGCACATAATGCTCTTCAAAATACCTTCTCCCATCTTCAGTCTGCAGCATGTGATTAGTGACCAATACTGGGAGAGAAATTACAGATCCCATCACCATAAATCGCTATAAATGCCTTAAATTTGTCTTCAGCACATAGAAATGTGATTTGATGATTGCCAAGAGTCAATAAGGTCCTGAAAATTACTCGCAAATTTATTCTCCTCATAAGCCCCTTGTTGAAGCAGCTTCCCTCAGTTCAAAATAACATCCATAGTGCCAAGTTCTGCTGAGTAGTGCCAGTTGGGAGCAGCTTTACTCCAGCGATCTTCTCGGCAAGCGATTAGCCCAGCGATGTGGCGAAAGTTGCGGTGGACGATCACTTCGGCGATAGCAGATTCATATGTGCCGAAAGTTGGGCCGACGATTAGTGGGCGATGGTAGAGCCCAACTTTCCACTTTTAAGTTAAAATGGGCAATAGCCTGCCGAGTTGGGCGATAGATGGGCAATAGCTCGGCGATCATCAGTGGAAAGTCAAGCCCAAAGGGTTCAATCAGACAATATGTGGCAGGAAACACTAGAGAGTAGGATATTAAACTAACTTATGAGCTGGTTACTCCTCTGTTGCGGTGCTAATCCGGGCGGAGAAGTAAATTTTGCGCCAACAAATGGATTGCATCTGCCACCACAAAATTCATCAGCTGGGCCTGGAGTTTGGAGCGGAGCACTAAGGGAGGTGTTGAACATCTCTTTTAGGGAACTAGGCCAGCTGAGCAACTTAAAATCCCGAGCTACACAGCCGGTCTTGGAGCACCCTAAGAGAGGCCTTGGGAGGAAAAAAAACCACCACACACATTCCCATTACATAACTCACGCCACCACAACATCAATCACAAGAAGCAAAAAACAATCACACTTACCTGAGGTCAGCACTATGGAGTGGGCGGCAGCCAAAAATCGAGCCGTGTCACAACCAGGGGCGTTGCACACTGGCTCGCCTCTTCTGGGTGGTAATGCTCCACGCCCCCGGCAGGGCACTGAAAGCTGGCTGCCTGCCCACAAATGCATACCGCCGCCATCGCCACCCCTCCGTTGCAATAACAGGGGTGGCAGAAGACTGAAACATTTCTTAAAAATAACATTATCATGTGAAAATTGGTAACAACAAAAAAATTGTATTATAACAGATATTTTCAAAATACCTGCTTACTGACGTTTAACATAGCATCAGGTGCCATCAAAAAGAACAGGCCTGAAATGAATGGCATTAATTGCTCAGGATCCTTGCATTTAACCTCACAGAAAAATCTACAGAAGAGTTCAGTTTGTTCCTTATACTAGATATTTAATGCTGAACATTTAGCATCGCCATGAGAAGTAACATTAACTTATGATGAGGAAATACTGATAAGTAGGTGAAACTGTGCAGGAGAACAATTGGGAAACATTACTTTGTTCAATATCAATTTGCCACCAATTCATCATGAACAAAAGCAATCTATTCCAATAAACCAAGCCCTGCTAATAACTTAGGCCAGGATTTTGCTAACTTCGGTGGGTCCATTGCGGGTGAAGTCTGTGGGAGGATTGCGACACCGCAGCTGGCTCCATTCCACTCTGTGAAATTAATTTCCCTTGATTGGGCTTGTTAAGTCCGCCAAGTATGTTTCCTGGTCCAATTAGAGGAAGCGGCCCTGGTGACATCATTTGATGTTGCATCATCAGCCGTTTTTTTTAAAGGGACCATGTCCAAATTAATTTTGACATTCGTGCTGTCAATGTTCTGCAGCACTGAGGTGCAACAAACACTGACAAGTACTGCACAAAGGCACAGGGCTGCACCCAGGCTCTCCCATGACTCCCTCAATATGCTTATGGAGGGGATCACACAATGCATTAAGGTCCTCTTCCCTTCCCATGGGTAGAAGACACCTCCCCAGGAGATCAATACAGCCTGATTGCACCTTGCAGAGGATGGCACAAGCAGGGATTTGATCAGGAAGAACCGGGTGCTGTGCCACAAACATTTCAATTATCTCAGTAGATCATGAAATGTTACTGCAAAGCCACAGTCAACCTCATTCTACTGTATCTCTCATCACATCCCCATCACTCTGCCTTTCCAACCCTACTCCTGCACAACCTTACCCACACCAACTAACCTTGCACCTCAATCGATCCCTCTCTCTCTACATTATCACATCCCCATCTCACTAGCCACCTCTCACACTCACCCTCATCCTAGTCAAGCATACCAACTAACAACACACAAGAGTGTTTAATGCAATGTTTATGTAAAGTTTCTGTTAATGTGGTGT
Organism: Pristiophorus japonicus; assembly: GCF_044704955.1. Lineage (NCBI taxonomy): Eukaryota > Metazoa > Chordata > Chondrichthyes > Pristiophoridae > Pristiophorus > Pristiophorus japonicus. The sequence continues at coordinate 362,957,257 of NC_091977.1, read as the reverse complement.
CAAACATTAAACCTTTATTTTCAACACTTTGTGTTCTTAGACAGATTTGTGTACATCTTTGGAAGTGGCTTAGTTAACTGTTGTGAATGGTGAGACATAACGGAACATCCACAATGGTGATGAGTGCGAAAGGAATGGCTTGGGCATTGTAGGATGCTTTACGGTGTTGGTGTGGGGTTTTGCCAAGCTGCCGCATCTTGTGGCAGCCAGGGTGTAGAGCATCAAATGAAGAAAATTTGGCCATGGTGAGGCCATCCCTGGCCTCCCGAGTAGCAATATGGTCGAGTGCTGATGCCCTGCATCCTGTGCAACATCAGTGGATTGCAGTGACGGTTGGTGTTGTTGGTATTGCTGGTAGGCTTGGTGCTGCTGGTGTTGGGACTGATCATGGTGGGATTCTGAGGACCAAGATGAGAGAGTATAATGGGCACCCATATTTAGATGTATGCAAATGTAAGCCTGGTTTCAGATTCAGATTCAATCTCTTTCAAAAATACCGTAAATTCTTTGTGGCAGTCTAATTGAATTACAGTTCAGAATGTATATGCAATCAAAAATTTGTTTTCTAATTTTTATAAAATGATTGACTTGTACACTTAACTAGGATAGTCCATTCAATCCAAAGAAATGTATTAAATTACGTGAACATCCTAAAAATTAATGTAATACGTCATTAAGTGGTACAGTGTCCTTTTCCCTCATGGACCAAATTCATATTTGGCCCAGATTGATGCTACAAATGTTTCAATTCATTTATGGCAGCAAAAGTCTTGTGCAAAAAAGTTGGCACAGATTCTACCAAATTTCTGGTGACATTTTCCACATTACAAAACCACATGTGTTAAGAGGAAGAAATTTGTGTTGTTTGTGCCTCCCATTACCGCCCCCAGGGGGAGCTAACGGGGCACAAACAACCTCACGCCCAGGGCTCGTGGCCGCTACCGACTCCTGCAAAATTCTATGGGAGTTAGCAGAGGCACTAACTGGTTGCACCCCACTCCTGCCGGTAGCGACTTTGGCCGCTGCACCGGCAATAATGACATCATCACCATGCGCAGTGATCCATTTTCGCCCCGGAGCAAAAATTCGATAGCGGCCCGATGCAGAATCGGATCTTGAGTCCCTCAAAGGAAGCGTCGCTCCACTTCCTTGGAGGGGTGCTCCCGGGGTGGCCTCTGCCCTTCTGAAGGTGCAGAATGTCTAATATTACTGGGTATACCAGCCTTTGATGTTAGGCTGGGTTCCCTATGGACTGAGGAAGTGGGGACTCTAATCAAAGGAAGTTCCGCACCCCAGCCAATCTACCGCTGCTTAAGTAACCTTGTGAGGGGAAGACAGAGTTATTACAGGCATCCATTGGTGTGATATATTCACAGAGCACAGCACACACAGCTTCCTAACATGGCAGGCAGCTCTCTCGGAAGTCTCCGGAAATCTGCCTAGTTCTGTTTATTATTAACCCTGCACTTGTAGTACATAATACATCCACATCCACAGTGTGGAGCTACAAACTTTACAAGCTTACAGACATTACACTTCTCCCTCCTTAATAAAGAAGCCATCATAACAAACATCATACATAACTTTCATATTTATACATAACACAGGACATAAACTTAATTTTTTCCATATTTACAAATTTAACTTTACCATTTGTTTTCTGTTTCGAAGAGGATACCTTTGCTCTCGAACAGAACCTTCCAAACATGGTGTTGAATCTAAATTCATTCAGTGGATGTAATACTGTAGCCAAATTTGGTAGGAACTTCCCATAATAGTTCAAAAGACCCAAGAATGAACGAAGTTCAGTGACATTCCTGGGAGTGGGTGCATTCCTAATTGCATCCAATTTTTCCATGGTTGGATATAACCCTAAGTACTCCATTGAGTTTTTAAATAACTCACACTTACGAGCAGACAGTTGTAATCTGCTTCTCTAGCCGTTTGAGGACTTCATTCAATATGTTATTATGAATTTGCCTCTTGGGTGCTGAAATTAGTATGTCATCCAAATATCATACTACCCCTTCAATACCTTGCAAAATCTGGTTCATCACCCCTTGGAATATGGCAGGGGCGGAAGACACTCCAAACAGTAGCCTATTAAATTGATATAGGCCTAGATGAGTATTTATAGTCAAACATGACTTGGACTCCTCATCTAGTTCAGGCTGTAAGTAGGCATTCGTAAGATCCAGTTTTGAGAAGATTTGACCCCCTGTTAGTGTTGTGAACAAATCTTCTATATTCAGCAATGTATTGGGGACATTACCCGCTAGAACCTGGTTTAAGGTTACCTTATAGTCACCACACAATCATACCTGACCATCGGACTTAGGTACAACAACAATGGGTATAGCCCAATTACATCAATCTATCTTATATATAATGTTCTCAGCCTCTAGTCTTTTGAGTTCATGCTCAACTTTCTCCTTGAGTGCATATGGTACAGAACGTGGTTTGTAGTAAACCGATCTAGCGTCCTTCTGTACCCTGACACTCACCTTGAAGCCTTGGATCGGACTGCCCTTTTCGCAGAACACCTTCGGATATTTCTTGATAACCTCATCCATTGATGAAAATCTCGCTTCCACACAGAAAATCTTACTCCAATCCAGCTTCAGTGAGCTCAACCAATTGCTTCCTAGTAAGGCCGGCTTGTCTCCTTTCACTACTATTAGAGGCAAGTTCTGAAATTGATCTTCATATTTCAGCGGTACGGTGATACGACCTACCACAGGAATTTTCTCTCCCGAGTAGCCTCGCAGCTCTATCTTGGATTTCTCCAGTTGGAAATCACGGAATTTGTCGAGATACAGTGACTCCGGTACTACACTCACGGATGCACCTGTGTCAATTTCCATTGGTATCTTGAATCCTGCAACATCTATGTGGATTTTGATGCTTCCCAAATCGCTGTCCATTAACCTCGTGCTCCTGATGACGTGTAACTCTAACATCTCCTTGTCCTGTTGTTGTTCTTCCATGCTATGTAGTCTCTTTGGATTTCTATTCATAGCTTTGAACGCTGGACTCATAGCTTTGAAAGCTGATTTACCCTTCAGTCGGCATGCCTTCGCAAGATGCCCAGTCTTTCTGCAGAAGAAACACTCTGCCTTCACGTATGGACAACTTTGAGCAATGTGTTGTCCCAGGCACCTATAGCACGACTTCGATGCTCTATTAGAATTTCCAGTTTCTGAGACTTTGGGCCATGGCCGTCTTTTACTTTGAACCTGCAGGTGATTTACCTCGGTTGACTGACGACCGTAATTATTATTTTATTCTCGGGAATATTGTTCGGCCATATCCATCGACCTTGCTGTCTGACAAGCAATCTCAAAAGTCAAGTCGTCAATAACTTCCTTCTGATCGCATCATTTTTCACCCCACAAACAAAACGATCCCGTAATGCTCAGTTTTGAAAGTTTCCAAAATGACAGTGCATCGATAGCTTTTTTAATGCTACGATGTAATCACTGATATAATCCTCAGCCTTTTGATTCCGAATCCTGAAACAATAGCTTTCAGCATTTTCTAACGGTTTGGGTTTCATTAAACTCTCTTTAAGCATTGTGTCCTTTCGCTCGTCAGGCACTAGCAGATTTACAAGAGTGTCATATAATGCCGGACCTGCCTCCGATAAGAAGATCGCTTTCTTACGTTCCAACACAGCCCGGTTCTGGACTGCATTGTCTGGAACTTCGATTATGTTATTTGCAGTGAAATACAATTCTAGCCAATCCACATACACTTTAAAATGTTCCCGGTCGTGTCTATATTCACCCAAATATCCCAATACACCTGCCATGTTAATCTCTAGCTGTTCACACCGTGTGCTGTATTTTACCTTGGATTTTGTAGCTTTTTTTCCAAAGACAGAAACTTCCAAAAGTCTCTCTGTCAGCTAGCTGAATCCTTCACCAACAAAATTTCAGCTTTAAATCATCAAAAAAAATCCCATCTCAGTCTCCAAATGTGATATATTCACAGAGCACAGCACACACAGCTTCCTAACATGGCAGGCAGCTCTCTCGGAAGTCTCCGGAAATCTGCCGAGTTCTGTTTCTTTTTAACCCTGCACTTGCAGTACACAATACATCCACATCCACAGTGGGGAGCCACAAACATTACAAGCTTACAGACATTACAATTGGAATGTCTGAGGGAATTTTGTGTCATATTTATTTTTAACATTGAATCTGTAATTATAAGTTTTGGGTGCTGGGCTGCTGGCCCATTCGATTGCACACCTGGTGGCCCAGTGGCTGGCCACCAAAGGGCCTGCAAAGTGCGCAGCGGCCCTCCGCTTTAACTTTATTGGCAATACCAGTTCACTTTAAAATAAAACAAATATTTCCATGCTTCTTTCAGCAGTAGCATTTTCCCCTCTGGTTGAACACCAACTGCTTTTTTTAAAAATTCATTCATGGATGTGGACATCACTGGCAAGGCCAGCATTTATTGCCATTCTCTAATTGCCTTTGAGAAGATGGTGGTGAGCCCTCTTCTTGAACCGCTGCAGTCCGTATGGTGAAGGTTCTCCCACAGTGCTGCTAAGTAGGGTGTTTCATGATTTTGATCCAGCGACGATGAAGGAACGGCGATGTGCTTCCAAATTAGGATGGTGTGTGACTTGGAGTGGAACTTGTAGCTGATATGCCTGCAGCCCTGGTGCTTCTAGATGTTAGAGACTGTGGGTTTGATAGGTGCTGTTGAAGAAGCCTGGGCGAGTTGCTGCAGTGCATCATGTAGATGGTACACAATGTAGCCACAGTGCACTGGTGGTGGAGAGAGTGAATGTTTAAGGTGGTGGATGGGGTGCCAAAGAAGCCGGCTGCTTTGTCCTGTATGGTGTCAAGCTTCTTAAGTGTTGTTGGAGTTACACTCATTCAGGCAAGTGGAGAGTACTCCATCAAACTCCTGACGTGTGCCATGTAGGTGGTGGAATGGCTTTGGGGAGTTAGGCGTAGAGTCACTTGCTGCAGAATACCCAGCCTCTGACCCGTTCTTATAGCCACAGTATTGATGTGGCTGCTCCAGTTGATTTTCTGGTCAATGGTAACCCCAGGATGTTGATGTTCAGGGATTCAATGATGGTAATGCCATTTGAATGTCAAGGGGCAGTGGTTAGATTCTCGCTTGTTGGAGATGGGCATTGCCTGGCACTTGTGTGGCACAAATGTTACTTGCGACTTATTAGCCCAAGCCTGAATGTCGTCCAGGTCTTGTTGCATTCGGGCATGGACTGCTTCACTTTCTCAGGAGCTGTGCATGGAACTGAACACTGCGCAATCATCAGCAAAAATCCCCACTTCTGCCCTTATAATGGAGGGAAGTGTTATGTATGTAAACCTGTAATTATCATGTCTCACCAACAGAAGGCTTATCCCCTGGAGTCCCAAGGGATCCCACAATCTCTTGGGAGCAACTGTATATAAGGAGACCTCACAGGCTGGAGAGGCACTCTGAGATCTGTAATAAAAGACTACGGTCAAACTTACTTTGAGCTTGCAGTATCTAGTCTTACTCCTTATCCAATAAATAACAACTGACGATGAGATACAGATGATAAACTCCAACGCAAAAATGCAGAGAACTGTGGGAATCTTGGAGAAATTTTTGGAGGGAGATGATTCGGAAACCTTCGTGGAGTGACTTGACCAATACTTCGTGTCCAATGAGCTGGAAGGAGAAGGAAATGCTGCCAAATGAAGGGCAATCCTCCTCACCATTTGCGGGGCACCAACGTATGGCCTCATGAAAAACCTGCTCGCGCGAGCAAAACCCACAGATAAGTTGTACGATGAATTGTGCACATTGGTCCGAGAATCTCTAAACCCGAAGGAAATCGTTCTGATGGCGAGGTATCGGTTCTACACATCATCATCATCATAGACAGTCATTCGAACCGAGGATGACTTGCTTCCACGTCAAAACGTTTACAAGTGTTTCAATGATGGACCTAAAATTCCAAGTCTGAAATAAATCTTGAAGGGTGGAAGATGCCTGTGCTTGGATTTTCTTAACATGTGGTGACCGTTGCACACCAGCCACCAAAAGGGCTTGACAGAGCTAGGTCTTGGTCCAGTAGCAAGGATTAACCAAGACAACTGTTGTACAAGAGGTCTGAAGGCCAGGAAGTGCCGAGCTAAGGCACCTTGCAGGACATTGTGAATTTGAAGGACATTTCGAGCATATGCTCAGGGACTTCTTTGTACTTGGCATGGGCCATGACGTAATACTTCGCAAACTTTTGACTGTAGAGACCCCAACCTTGATAGCCATAGCGATAGCCCAGGCGTTTATCTCCACAGTGACAATACCAAACAAATTTCCCAGTTCCCTCGTGCTACTACAAGTACTGTGAACAAAGTAACGCTGCTTCCGAATTAAAATGTACGTGGTAGGACTTACACGTCTGTAGCTGCATGTCCGCAGATGAATCAGAATCTGCCATCAAGGGTGGTGAATACAAGGCAATGTGGTGCTGTGGGGGTGATCATCAATTCCATTCATGCCGCTTCAAAGGATACATTTGCAAGGGCTGTGGAACAATGGGACACCTCCAACATATGTGTAGGCGAGCTGCAAACCCTGATAATCCTACGAACCACCATGTTGGAGAGGAGGACGGATTCCAGATGGATCATGATGAACCAAAGCCTCAGACTGAGGAGACAGAGGTATATGGGGTGCACACATTTACCACAAAATGTTCCCCGATAATGCTGAAGGTTGAATTAAATGGACTCCCAGTGTCGATGGAGTTGGACACATGCGCAAACCAGTCCATAATGAGTAAAAAGACTTTCGATAAGTTGTGGTGCAACAAGGCTTCAAGACGAGTCCTGACTCCCATTCGTACCAAACTTAGAACGTACACAAAGGAACTGATTCCTTTAATTGGCAGTGCTAACGTAAAGGTCTCCTCCAATGGAGCGGTGCATGATTTACCACTCTGGGTGGTACCGGGTGATGGCTCCATGCTGTTCAGCAGGAGCTGGCAGGGAAAGATACACTGGAACTGGGACGATGTCCGAGCGCTTTCGTCCGTCGTTGACACCTCATGTGCCCAGGTCCTAAGCAAGTTCCCCTCGCTGTTCAAACCAGGCATCAGGAAGTTCCAAGGAGCAAAAGTGCAGATCCATTTGATTCCGAGGGGTACGACCCATCCATCACAAGGCGAGGGCGGTACCTTACATGATGAGAGAGAGGGTGGAGATCGAGCTGGACAGGCTGTAACGAGAGGGCATCATTTCGCCGATCAAATTAAATGAGTGGGCCAGTCCGATTGTTCCAGTCCTCAAGGGACCATCAGAATCTGTGGTGATTACAAAGTAACTATCAATCGTTTCTCACTGCAGGATCAATACCCGCTACCAAAGGCAGACGACCTATTTTCGACGCTGGCAGGAGGGAAAACGTTCACAAAGCTGGACTTGACCTCAGCCTACATGACGCAGGAGCTGGAGGAATCTTAGAAAGGCCTCACCTGCATTAACACGCACAAAGGTCTTTTCATTTACAACAGATGTCCATTTTGGATTCGATCGGCCACGGCGATATTCCAGAGGAACATGAAAAGCATGCTGAAGTCGGTCCCGCACACCGTGGTCTTCCAGGATGACATCTTGGTAACAGGTCGGGACACTGTCGAGCATCTGCAGAACCTGCAGGAGGTTCTTAGTCGGCTTAATCGAAGTGCGTTTTCCTGGCACCTGAAGTGGAGTTCCTGGGGAGAAGAATCGCAGCAGATGGCATCAGGCCCACCGATTCGAAGACGGAGGCAATCAAAAACGCACCAAGACCAAAGAACGTGATGGAGCTGCAGTCGTTTCTAGGACTGCTGAACTATTTTGGTAACTTCTTACCGGATCTTAGCACATTGTTAGAACCCTTGCACTCTTTACTGCATAAAGGAGATGAATTGGTATGGGTAAAAGCCAAGAAAATGCCTTTGAGAAAGCTAAGAAGCTGTTATGTTCAAACAAATTGCTTGTATTGTACAATCCATGTAAACATTTAGTACTAACATGTGATGCGTCGTCACACAGGGTCGGGTGTGTATTGCAACAAGCTAATGAATTTGGGAAATTGCAACCAGTTGCTTATGCATCCAGAATTCTGTCTAAGGCCGAGATGGCCTACAGTATGATCGAAAAAGAAGCGTTAGCGTGTGCTTACAGGGTAAAGAAAATGCATCAATATCTGTTCGGGCTCAAATTTGAATTGGAAACCGACCATAAGCCGCTTATATCCCTCTTTTCTGAAAATAAAGGGATAAATACGAATGCATCGGCCTGCATCCAGAAATAGGCGCTCACGTTGTCCACATACAACTACGCCATCCGTCACAGGCCAGGCACAGAAAACTGTGCCGATGCTCTCAGTAGGCTACTATTATCCACCACCGGGGTGGAGATGTCACAGCCTGCAGATTTCGTTATGGTAATGGCAGCATTCGAGAGTGAGAATCACCTGTTACTGCCCGACAGATTAGAACTTGGATGAGTCAGGACCCCTCACTGTCATTAGTAAAAAACTGTGTGCTCCACGGGAGTTGGTCTAGTGTCCTGTTAGAGATGCAGGAAGAAATAAAGCCGTACCAGCGGCGCAAAGATGAAATGTCTATACAGGCAGACTGCCTCCAATGGGGTAATCGGGTAGTTGTGCCAAAAAAGGGCAGGGACACTTTCATTAGTGTTCTCCACAGTACCCACCCAAGCATTGTAATGATGAAAGCGATAGCCAGATCCCACGTGTAGTGGCCCGGTATCGATGCAGACTTAGAGTCCTGAATGCACAAATGCAATACATGTTCCCAATTAAGCAATGCACCCAGGGAGGCGCCACTAAGTTTATGGTCTTGACCTTCCAAACCATGGTCTAGGGTTCATGTTGACTATGCAAGCCCATTCTTGGGAAAAATGTTTTTAGTGGTTGTAGATGCGTACTCCAAGTGGATTGAATGTGTGATAATGTCGGCAAGCACATCCGCAGCCACCATTGAAAGAATACGGGCCATGTTTGCCATGCACGGCCTGCCTGATGTTCTTGTACGTGACAATGGGCCGTACTTTACCAGTGCCAAATTCAAGGAATTCATGACCCGCAATGGGGTCAAACATTTCACATCTGCCCCATATAAGCCAGTGTCCAACGGTCAGGCAGAACGAGCAGTTCAAACAATCAAGCAGAGCTTAAAAAGGGTAACTGAAGGCTCACTGCAGACTCGCTTACCCGGAGTCCTGCTTAGTTACCTCACAAGACCCCACTCGCTCACCGGGGTCCCTCCCGCTGAACAGCTCATGAAAAGGGCACTTAAGACAAGACTCTCATTCGTCCATCCTGATCTACACGGACAGGCAGAGAGCAGGCGGCTTCAACAGAATACATTTCATGATCGCGCAAATGTGTCACGCAAAACTGAAGCAAATTATCCTGTATTTGTGTTTAACTATGGACAAGGTCCCAAGTGGATTGCTGGCACTGTTTTGGCCAAAGAGAGGAGTAGGATGTTTGTGGTCAAACTCGCAAATGGACTCACCTGCAGAAAACACTTGGACCAAACCAAACTCAGATTTACGGACTATCCAGAACAACCCACAATAGACTCCACCTTTTTCGATCCTCCAACACACACACAAGTGGCAACTGACCAAGCGGTTGATCACGAAGCAGAACCTATCACCCACAGCAGCCCAGCAGGACTGACCACCCCCAGCAGTCCAACAAGGCGAGCTTCGCAGCAGCCCAGCGAAGGCCCAACAAACGACTCACCAACACCAGCATTTGCACCGAGACGATCAACCAGGGAAAGGAAGGCCCAGATCGACTCACATTGTAAATAGTTACACTATTGACTTTCGGAGGGGTGGGGGGGAAATTTTGTTATTTATGTAAACCTGTAATTGCCATGTCTAACCACCAGAGGGTTTATCCCCTGGAGTCCCAAGGGATCCCACAAGGAGGCCTCACAGGCTGGAGAGGCACTCTGAGATCTGTAATAAAGGACTATGGTCACACTTACTTTGAGATTTCAGTATTTAGTCTGACTCCATATCCAAGACATAACAGGAAAGTCATTGATGAACCAGCTGAAGATGATTGAGCCTAGGACACTGCCCTGAGGAACTCTTGCAGTGATGTCCTGGGGCTGGGATGATTGACCTCCAACCACCACAACCATCTTCCTTTGTATTAAGTTTGACTCCAGCCAGTGGAGAGTTTTCTCCCTGATTCCCATTGACTTCAGTTTTACTAGAGCTCCTTGATGCCACACTCGGTCAAATGCTGCCTTGATGTCGAAGGCAGTCACTCTCACCTCACCTCTGGAATTCAGCTCTTTTGTCCATGTTTGGATAAGGCTGTAATGAGGTCTCAAGTCGAGTGATCCTGGCAGAAACCAAACTAAGCATTGGTGAGCAGGTTGTTGGTGAGCAAGTGGGATTTGTCCTGCTTTTTGTGGACAGGATATACCTGGGCAGTTTTCCACATTGTCGGATTGATGGCAGTGTTGTAGCTGTACTAAAGCAGCTTGGCTAGGGTGCAGCTATTTCTGGAGCACAAGTCTTCAGCACAACAGCCAGGATGTTGTCAGGGTCCATTGCCTTTGCTGTATCCAATGCGCTAAGTCATTTCTTCATATCACGTGGAGTGAATCGAATTGGTGGAAGACTGGCTTCTGTGATGGTGGGGACCTCAGTGTAAGATTAGGATCACAGGTCACACGGAGTTACCCAAAGGGTCTTAGGAGTCAAAAGGCATTTTATTAATGAACGGTAGTTCATATATAGTCAAACATAATACACAGTCAGCATAAACATAGTAGACATACAACCATGACAAGTTGCTAGGATTAGTCGCGAACGGACAGATGGCTGGTGACACGAAAACCTCTTCTCTGCACCGTCTGTCCTGAAAGCATTTTAGATATCTCTTTTATTGCCTTTTTAGGGATGGGCCTGGGGTAAAGTGATAGGCAAGACCATTTAACTTATAAGGGCTCTTCCCAATGGCTGATCAAGCTCTTTGTCTTGACTCTTAGGTGAAACCCTCCTCTTCACATGTCTTTCCTGTTTATACTTTCTGAAGGCACATCTCTCCTGTCCTTATTATCCCTAGGTTGGAGTCAGACATGCCATTCTTGGCCTTCAGATGTTTGTAGTTGCCTGTTATCAGTTATTTTCTAACACCAGTCTGAAGAGACTTTTTTGTCAAGTTATTTCTTCCAATTCACGATTTCTTCGAATCCACAATTTCTTACATCAGGAGGAGGCTGATATGGATCATCCACTCGGTACATTTGGCTGAAATGGTTGCAAATGCTTCAGTCTTGTCTTTTGCACTCACGTACGGGGCTCCACCACCTTTGAGGATGGGGATATTCATGGAGCCTCCTCCTCCCATTCGTTGTTTAAAGGTTCAGCATAATTCATGGCTGGATGTGACAGGACTACAGTTTTGATCCGATTCATTGATTGTGGGATCACTTAGCCCTGTCTATAGTATGCTGCTTCCGATGTTTAGCATGCTAGTAGTCCTGTATTGCAGCTTCCCCAGGTTGGCACCTCATTGTTAGGTATGCCTGGTGCTGCTCCTGGCTTTCTATTCTACACTCCTCATTGAACCAGGGTTAGTCGACTGGCTTGATGGTAATCGTAGAATGAGGGATATGACAGGCCATGAGTTTACATATTGTGGTGGAATAAAATTCTGCTGCTGCTGATGGCCCACAGTGCCTCATGGATGTACAGTTTTGAGCTGCTAGATCTGTTCTAAATCTGTCCCATTTAGCACAGTGGTCGTGCCACACAACACGATGGATTGTTGTGTGAAGGCGAGATTTCGTCTCCACAATGACAGTGTGGTGGTCACTGTTACCAATGCGATCATGGACAGTTGAATTTACAACAGGTAGATTGGTGAGGACGAGGTCAAGTAGAATTTTCCCTCATGTTGGTTCTCTCACCAACTGTTGAAGGCCTGGCAGCTATGTGCTTAAGGACTCGGCCAGCTCAGTTAGTAGTGGTGCTACCAAGCCACTCTTGGTGGTGGACACTGAAGTCCCCCCACCCAGAGTACATTCTGTGCCCTTGCTACTCTCAGTGCTTCTTCTAAGTGGTGTTCAACATGGAGGAGTACTGATTCATCAGCTGAAGGATGGTGTAGGTGGTAATCAGCAGGAGATTTCCTTGCCCATGTTTGTCCTGAGGCCATGAGACTTCATGGGTTCCAGAGTCAATGTTGAGGTCTCCCAGGGCCACTCCCTCCCGACTGTATCTTAAGTGGTCCCTCAAATCGAGGATGACTTGCTTCCGTGCTAAAAAGGGATGAGTTCACTGGTGTTTCAATGAAGGATCTAATATTCCAGATCCCGACCTGCATATTGAAGGGTGGAAGATGCCTGTGCATGAAATTTTTTTTTTAACGTGTGGTGGCCGTTGTACACCAGCCATCGCACGGGCTCGACAAAGCCAGGTCTTGGTCCAGTGGCAAGGGTTAACCAAGATGACTGGAGACCAGCTCTGCTGCACAGACCTAGTGCGCACAAATATCGCAATGTAGTCTGGCCCATGCTGCCTCTGGGCCCACACCTCTTCTGGCCCATGACCTTACGCCTCTCCTGGGCCCCGATCACATCATTTTACAATCTCTCACCGCTCCTTCACCCTGACCTCGCCACTCCTGTTGTACCTACCCACGCTCCAATCATCGACCTCGGTTATGGTGACATCCAATCCAATCGCACTCGTCATAGCCATCGCACTCCTGCACCAGCTCACGCTGCTCCCTGCCCCGACCTGCCACAGATGACCCCTCGCAGTTTGGGGCCGGCACGCTGCTCCCAGGCCACCGCTCGCCGCTCCTTTTATGACCCCAACCTGCTGCAGATGTTCCCTCACAGGTCAGGGCCGCCACGCTGCTCAGATGTGTTGGTGTAGTGGTAATGTTACCAGAGTTCTTATAAGAACATAAGAAGTAGGAGCAGGAGTAGGCCATACGGCCCCTCGAGCCTGCTCCGCCATTTAATACGATCATGGCTGATCTGATCATGGACTCAGGTCCACTTCCCTATCTGCAGAAACTGGATTAATGGTCTCAAATTCAAATCCCAGCTTGGGCTCTTGTAAAGCTGAACAAGTGGACACTGAGTAAGGAACAGCAGATCAAGTCTATGGGCTAGAACCTCCACTTTTGAGCTTATCGCCCAAAAATGGGCGTTATTTCCGGCGTGGGCAGTTAAAAAATGTTTTCAGATCGCCGGCTTCTTGCCCATTTTCAAAATAGCTAGCTAGCTTACATTTTTGAAAATGGGCATTCTGTGAGTGATATCAAATGGGCGGTAATGTAAAAATTTTTTGACCTTCTGCCGTAAAGTGTGGCCGTCCTTAGCAACGGCATGGCAATGCTCAAGTCCCACAATTCTGGAGGTCAAGGATCACCATGACATGTGCAGAAGAGGAGACAGAGAGCGAGGGAGCTCAAAGGGAGTGAAGGCGTGTCTGGGTGTGGTGTGGCTACTTTGGGAGGAAGGAGGGAGGCTTTAGAGCTTCACAGCAAGTAGGCAAACAAAAATTAGCTGTTAACAGCTACATATTTGACCAAATTTGCCCTATAATGGAAGGAGAGGAAGAGGCATCACAGCACACTGTGGAGACTGATGCTGGAGAGAGCAGTGAGGTGGGAGAGGAGCATATTGGAGGCCGCAAAAGAGCCAGGAGGTTCTCCGACGAGGCAAATGCCTCCCTCCTGCAGGAGGTTGAGTTACCCTGGGGTGATTTGACACAGGGAAGGTGTGGGAAGCCCACCCCAAAGGCTTACCAGAGGATATGGGCTGAGATAGCAGAGGTGGTCTCGTCGGCAACCAATGAGGTGCGGGAGGGCAACCAATGCAGCAAACGATGGAATGATCTTGTGGGATCCACAAGAGTACGTATTACATTGATTTACATGTACTTATGTATTTATATAATTTGATTTGTAACAGTCATGAGTGACTATCAGCAGATGTGAGGTCTTGCACTTTTACCTCAAAGCCTGTGGTCACAGTGTACGTCTTTAAGTAAAGAATGATAATAATCATAATAATCATGATTATATCTGTCAGTTATGTGTTGTATCAGTGTCTGTGACAGTACCTAGCAATGATATCATGCAATGATCTCATGCCATGTCCTCCTGTCACTTTTTACAGAAGAAGCTATCGACGATGAGTTCCATGCAGAGGCAAACGAGTGGGGGGCCATCAGTCACCAGTGACATCACTGAGATGGAGAAGCGACTGCTAGCACTCATGGGGAAGCACCCCCGGGCAGCCACGGATGCATCTGCAGACCCTGAAGTGATGCCACATGAGTAAAGCTTACACCATTGAGTGATGTAAAGTCAATAGATGCCACACCAACTCATATCCGACCAATAATATATGATAGATAATTTCTAAAAGTGTCATAGAAATAATGCTGGCCTAATGAAAATCATTGCGATCCACAATGTGTTGAAGGTCATGAAATGTGATGTCTGCGATGATTTTGAGAGTGGTGATGCTTTTGTCATGCATATGCTGAGTGTAATGCTGGACTCACCTTGTCATGGTGGGCAAAGCGCACCAGCTGTTGGTGAGTGGGCTGTAAGCTTCAGCAATCCCTTCTCTCTAACAACCTCCTTTGTGTCTTGCAGCTTAGCCAGCAGCGCTGCCCCAGGCAGGACGACAGGTGGGGGCGCGGGGCAGGAGTCGGCGGACGATCCTACTACATCTGGTGCTGAGGAGCTCCGATTGTTGCCCATCAATCCGCTGGGGGGTCTGCTCTCGACAGATGAGAGTGCGGACTTCGAAGAAGCTGCATAGCCACGCTCCAGAACCCATTCCACCCCAAGGCCATCTAGTGCTCCTCCGGTCATTCCCGCCTCCACTCTGCAAGTGCCAGCCCCAAGCACCTCTCCACAGGGCACCCCATTTGTCCCCAGGATGGCGCCGACCCCACAGAGGTCTCGTGGACGCAGCAGGTTTGTTGCACGAGCGCAACATGACAGCGGAGAGATGGTACAGTTGTCCAGGAGGACTGTAGACATTGGTGACCAGCTCATCGAAGCTTTGGGGGGCATATCCCGAAACCTGGCCACCATGACCGAGTACTTTCTGCGCATGGCGGAGTCCCTGGATGCGATAGCCAGGAACACTGCTGCTACAGTCCTCCCAGTGGTCGCAGAGCGCGGCATTCCACCCCTAGGTTCCGCACCATCACTGCAAATAACAGATAAGAGCAAGGACCAAGATACTGCTTCTGCATCAAAGAATGTTGCCCCGTCGGCACCAACCGCTCCCGTACCCGTTCAACCAATGCATCTGCCTTCATCCACCCCAGTGCGGCACCGTCTGAGGAGCTCCTCGGCTAGGTGCCGTGGAGCGAGGAGGGGAAAAGGTAGAGGTGGAGAGAAGAAGGAGATGGGGGAAGGAAAGTGAGGTGCATGTGCGCAGGTGATGGCTGTGTTATATCTCCATCTGGGTGTATGCAATTTGTTGCAATATATGGGGGATGGGGACTACGCTCCTGCTTTGCCTTTTTATTCTGTGTTGCTGAACATGTTGAATATGTGATTGATGTCAATGGTCGAAAAAGCGGGGTGTGGGTGGGGGTTGGGTGTTATTAGCTGTGATACTTATGATTTTATAGAAACATAGAAAACATATACATAGAAAACATAGACATAGACCAATGTTGGTATTAAACTTTTGTTATTGAACATAACCTTGTTGCGCATTGTCTCAGATAGCTGGACCATTACACACTGGTGATTCCTTACCATGAAAGGGTTAAATACAACTTAACATCAATCAACGTAAACCTTAACTGGCACCAAGGTTATGGGCACCATTGATGTGTGAGCTGCCCACACACAGCAGTGTGTCAGTGTTGTCACTCACATCAGCGCTCTTTCAGTCAAATCTTTCCTAGATCAGCGCCTCACCTAAGAGTGGGATTTAACAAATGGCAGCCACACCACTGCCGTTCGTTCTGGTTAGTTCCACTTTTTGTGGGCGTTTTTTTGAATGAGCGATATTGTGGGCAATATGTGTGCGAGGTGGTGAAATTGAAGATGGGCAATCTCCATGGCCGCTAGTTTGAGTAAATATGCTCTTTGCGACAAAAAACAGTCGCCGGGATTTAATATTGAATCTCGGTGTTAATTCCGTTCGGAATGTAATGCTGGGCGATATTATGGGTGTTGAATTTGCCCATTTTGCTGATTCCGCCCCAAAAACGTGGGCGGGCGCTGATATTTTTTCTCGGTGTTAAGTCCATTGGGAAAATAATGCTCGCCGATAAGTCTCCTAAAAAAGCCTGTCAGTTTCCATTTTGTGCCAGAATGCACGATATCTGGGCGCTATACGTCATTTCTGCGGTAAAATGCGGTAAAATGGCCATTTAGCAGGCAAAAAAAGTGGAGGTTCTAGCCCCATGTTTTTTTGATTGATCTTATCCCCACATACCCATCTTTGCACTACATCACAGAATCATGGGAATTACAACACAGGAGGACATTCAGCCCATCCAACCAGTGCCAGCGCTAGCTCTTCAGCTGGACTTATCTACTCTTACCAAACTTCTCAGCTCTTTTCCTGTATCCCTGCATATTGTTTTCTTTTCAGGTTCCAGCTGTGGCTCAGTGGCTAGCACTCTCTTGCCTCCGAGTCAGAAGATTTTCCATCTTGGGTGCCGAGCTGCTGGCGAGGTGGCATGCTGCCCTAATTGCAAGGCCTCCACTGGGCTGAGTGTGCAGCGGCCCTCTCCTTTAATTGGAGCATCCGCGTAGTGCTTCCTTCAGCGCCCTGGTTACCGCCCCCAAAGGAAATGGAGCGCGAGAGATTGCGTTCGGCTTCCTTTGAGATGGTAAGGATAAGTCCGCGGCGGAGGCAGGACTTCTATGTCGGGAGCTAAATGTCCCGCCCCAGAAGTTACCGCCCTAAATCGAGGCGCAGCGCAATTTCGGCCCCTTGGACTTTTCCCATTTGTGAAAATTCGTCCTTTACTTCCTACTTTTTGTTAATGAGTTCCATGGTATTTGGAACCTTCACTACAGTGAACAATTTTCCTGGGTTTGTTTTGTTAATCCCCATCATAATCTTGAATACTGCATTTACACCCCTCGAAATCTCTTTTCCAAAATTATCTTTATTCCACCCTTCTAAAGTACAGTAATTCTCCTCCTTCTTAATGATTAGCTGGCAAGATGGCATTTGACAAACAACTTTTTCACCATAACATTTTGAAAGTAAGACTGAGCATAGCAAACTCATTTCATCCTCCTTATGTTATTGGAAAAACAAAAGAAGAGAACCATTTTCTTTGTAGTGAACAGCTACTTTTCCCCTTTGTGAATGGCAGGTCGAAGGCTTCAACAGGGCTAACCGTCTCTGGAGTGCTGAAGCTTACAGTCCACTCACCAACACCTGGCGCACCTTGCACACCATGTTTAACCCACAGAGCAATTTTGGCATTAAGATGGTGGACAATCTCTTGTTTGTCATGGACAGCTTCAACGGCTTCACCACAGCGTTCAACGTGGAGTGCTATGACGTAAAGACGGACGAATGGTACAATGTCCATTACCTGAGCTGCTGCGTGGTGCCAGGACTGCCCAACGTCAGAGTACACGGCACCCAGAGACAGACTGCTGGGATTACTGTCCAGCGAGGAACAAATAAAATACTTGGCCTCTATCAGTCTCTTAGTGGTATGATTTCTGCACTGTCAACCCAATTACTATTTTGCTGTTACCAATAAAATATTTATTCCCAATTGTATACCATTGTGCCGCCACTCCTGGTGGGTCTGTCCTGCCGGTGAGATGGGACATACCCAGGGATGGTGATGGAGGAGTTTGGGACATTGGCTGAAATGTATGATTCTGTGAGTAGGACAATGTCAGTGACACCCTTCCTACTGCTAGCTCTGAGCAAGCAAACAGGTACTCAATGGAGGCAACTTCCAAGATGAATCGCATGTTCACTGTATTGAATTAGGTATCCATCAAATTTGTACTGCATTGCTTCCAAGTCAGGAAAAAAAAATTAAAAACCCATGTTTTGTAAATAGAATATGTCGTTGCCTGTATGATAAATGAATGTCCACTCATGCACTCATGAGACCCATAGTAAGTGACTCACAATGTTATATGGTCGGTTATATTTATGGTAATAAAATTCATACTACACAGCTGGTCATGATGTTTTCAATGTTTACTGATGCTGTTTGGGATAGGCCATAGGCAATTTTTAATTTTTCATTGTTTTACTACCAATGTCAGAACTTTTCTACCCCACTCCCCAAATAAAGCCTGCAATTGGGCCAAAGGGAAGTCGAGATAAATTCCATTTTACATTTAGATAAGCTGAAATTAAATAAAATTAAATCAGGCAGATTGCATTTTACTCATTCTGTTCAAATAGCACACATTTTACAAGATGACAATAGCTTGCATTTTATTAATATGCAAGCTAGTAATCAATAACTCTGAGTGCCAAATGACATCATCAATATTCCAAATACATCCATATTTTTAATTGTGTTAAGTTCTTTAGAAAGGATTTAGTGTATAGGGGAAGGATATTTTTTTTTCAATTAATTTTATATGGCTATTTGTAACTAACAGGAGAATACAACAGATACAATATAGAGAAAGAATTAAATATTTTCATAATGATAAGCTGTAACATTCTTACCTTGCCAGTACTAATTCAGATCTTTTCTCTCCGCCAGGGCCTTTGTGCGTGCGGCAGGACTCCATGGACCTCGTGGACGACGAATCCTCAGGTGCAGGTGGAGCATTCTTTGGCAGGGTCGTCATGGGCTCCAAAATCCTGAGGTTGTTGGCAAAGAGCAGGGATCTGAACAGCAGTCAGAGCAGGGATCTGAACAGCCTGACTCTAGCTCTGCCGAAGCCATAGGGGTTGCGCTACATATGAGCGGTACTACAAAGAAGAGTAAAGTTTTGTAGTTCACAAGGGTATGCAAATCAGTGTATGAGAAAATATAATGGAATTATAGAATTTTACAGCACGGAAGGAAGCCATTTCGGCCCATCGTGTCCGCGCCGGCCGACAAAGAGCTATCCAGCCTAATCCCATTTTGCAGCTCTTAGTCCGTAGCCCTGTAGGTTGCGGTACTTTAAGTGCATCATTCATGTATTTTTAAAATGTGGTGAGAGTTTCTGTCTCTACCATTCTTTCAGGCAGTGCGTTCCAGACCCCGACTACCCTCTGAGTGAAGAAATTTCCCCTCATATCTCATCTAAACCTCCCCCCAATTATATTAACTCTATGTCCCCTGGTTGTTGACCCCTCTGCCAAGGGAAATAGGTTCTTCCTCTCCACTCTACCCAGGCCCCTCATAATTTTATACACCTCAATCAGGTCTCCCCTCAGCCTCCTCTGTTCCAAAGAAAACAGACCCAGCATCTCCAATCTTTCCTCATAGCCAACATTCTCCCGTCTGGGCAACATTCTTGTA
This sequence comes from Pristiophorus japonicus, assembly GCF_044704955.1. NCBI lineage: Eukaryota > Metazoa > Chordata > Chondrichthyes > Pristiophoridae > Pristiophorus > Pristiophorus japonicus. Next base: position 362,937,740 of record NC_091977.1, on the reverse strand, counting down.
AATCTCCTCTGCACCCTTTCCGGTGCAATCACACATTCCCCGTAATGTGGTGACCAGAACTGCACACAGTATTTCGGCTGTAGCCTAACCAGTGTTTTATACAGTTCAAGCTTGCTCTTGTATTCCATGCCTCAACTAATAAAGGCAAGTATTCCATATGCCTTTCTAATCACCTTATCTATCTGGCCTGCTACCTTTAAGAATCTGTAGACCTGCACTCCAAGTTCCCTTTGTTCCTCTATACTTTTCAGTGTCATACCATTTAATGTGTATTTCCTTGTCTTGTTCGATCTCCCCTAATGCATTACCTCACACTTATCTGGATTGAATTCCATTTGCCACTGTTCCGCCCACCTGACTAGTACATTGATATCATTGATATCTTCCTGCAGTCTGCAGCTTTCTTCATCATTATCAACCACACAGCCTGTCATCTGCAAACTTATTAATCATACCCCCAACATTCAAGTCCAAGTGATTGATATATACCACAAAAAACAAGGGACGCCACTGGATACAGCCTTCCAGTCACAGAAATACCCATCAACCATTACCCTTTGCTTCCTGCCTCTGAGCTTATGTTGTGAAGTTTCCATTCTTTAGTAAAATCAATAAAGTTTATTACTTTACACCACTTTCCTGTGTTGCCCATTTTGGTTGCTGGCTGGCCCCTTGCCTTTTCACTTGCTTGAAAATGAATGGGAAGACATGAATTGACGGAGACCAATGTGGAGTCTGTGCAATGGACAGTTAATTGTTTCCAGGACTGCTTTATGTCAGTTGCTTTGAGGGCAGGGGTTTGGGGGAGGGGGGGGAGGCAGGGGAGGAATGGGTGTTGCATGTGGTCCGGATATCAGTCCAGTAGTGGTAACTAACTGAACCTTGCATTACTAAGGAAACACCTGGCACCTTGGGCAGCAATGCGAGCAGCTGGCGTTCCACTAGCGGGGTCATCTTCCTCATACACCTCCTCCTCCTCTTCCGCCTCCTCCTTCGATTCATCCACAGACAATGTGTGCTCAGTGCCTTGTTCCTCCTGCAGCTCCAAACCTCGCAGTTGCACAATGTTGTGCAGAGCTCAGTATACCACGACCATTCTGGAGGTCCAGGCTTGCGAGTACTGAAGGACACCTCCAGATCAGTCCAGCATCTTCAACATGCTGACTACTGGCTCAGTGACACATCTGGTGGTCATATGGCTTTTTTGGGCGTGGTGGGTTTGTCAGCCTTTTCTGACCTTGACGGTTCAAATCATCCCTCTCCCTGGTTCTAGGGCTTGGAATTAATTAGGGGATGTGATAGATATAGACAGACAACAGTTTGGTGCATGTAAAGTCCAGTCCCCTCAGTACAGATTCACACAAGGCATGTAGTGAAGTCAAGGTCACTCTGGACCTGCACCTTTATTTCACAGCTCTGGAATGCTGCACTTGCCTGAGACCTGTCCTTATATACCTGTCTCTTGCAAGTGCACCCCTGGTGGTAAGGTATGCTGGTGGTTACAGGTCATATCTTATTACAGTCATGTATAGCATGTTAGGATACAGTTATATATAATAATTTAAGATACATGACATCACCCTCCCCCAAGGTCTTATTGTCTTTATAGGTTCAGTCTCTCAGGTGGTCTACGCTCTCGCGTGGAGCGTCTGAGTTGTGGTTCAATTGTTTGCATTGGTATCTGTTTTTCTTTGGGTGTGGTTGCTGGTATCTCGTCTGGGCTGTCTGTTTCCATTGGTGTGATTGTTGTTGACTCGCCTGGGCTGTCTGTTGGGATTGCCCTTTCCTCAGGTTGTTCCCTCTGTCTGTCCACCAGGTGTGGTGCGAGTTCCACATTGTAGTCTGCCTCTGGTTCCGCAGTGTTGTTGGTAAATCTGCTTTTGACTTGGTCTACATGCCCCCGGCAGGTTTTGCCATTGTCCATTTGTACTACCAGTAGCCTGTTTCCTTCCTTGCCCGTTACTGTCCCTGCAAGCCATTTGGGACCCCTGCCATGGTTTAGTACAAACACTTTGTCCCCTATCTCATTTCATCGCCCCCTCGAATTCCTGTCATGGTACTCAGTCAGCTTACAGCACTTTGCATCAATGATTTCGTGCATATCTGGGAGGATTAATGAGAGCCTTGTTTTTAAAGTCCTTTTCATCAACCGTTGCGCGGGGGGGATCCCAGTCAATGTGTGCGGACGAGATCTGTATGCCAGCAGCAGTCACGACAGGCGACCCTGCAGCGTGGGACCTTGGATTTTAAGCATGCCTTGTTTTTAATGATTTGCACTGCTCTCTCCGCCTGGCCATTGGAGGCCGGCTTGAACAGTGCCATCTTGACGTGTTTTATGCTGTGGTCAATTATAAAGTCTTGGAATTCTGCGCTGGTGAAGCACGGACCATTGTCACTGACCAATATGTCAGGGATTCCGTGCGTTGCAAACATGGTTGCGAGGCTCTCCACAGTGGTGGAGTTTGTGCTCGAGTTTAAAATGGTGCATTCGATCCACTTTGAAAATGCATCTACAACTACGAGAAACAGTTTGCCCATGAATGGGCCTGCATAGTCTACATGCACCCGCGACCACGGTTTGGTAGGCCAGGGGCTCAGTGGCTCAGTGGAGCCTCCCTGGGGGCATTGCTGAGTTGGGCACAAATGGTGCACCTTCGGACGCAGAGCCCCAAGTCCGCGTCAATACCAGGCCACCAGACGTGGGATCTGGCTATGGCCTTCATGAGAACGATCTCCGGGTGCTCGCGGTGGAGCTCCCGGACAAATGCCTCTCTGCCTCGCAGAGGGATGACTACTCGGCTGCGCCACATCAGGCAGTCTGCTTGTAGTGATAGCTCATGCATGCGCCTGTGAAAGGGTTTTAATTCCTCGGGGCAGGCATCGCGAGCCTCTGCCCAGTCACCGGTTAGGACACATCTTTTCACTAAGGATAACGTGGGGTCGCTGGCTGTCCAGGCTCTGATTTGGTGAGCCGTCATGGGCGAACCTGTGGATTCAAAGGCATTGATTGCTATGACTATCTCACAGCCCTGTTCATCAGACCCTTCCGTGGTTGTCAGGGGTAGCCTGCTGAGCGCGTCGGCACAGTTGTCTGTGCCTGGTCTGTGCCTTATGGTATCGTCGTAGGACGCCAGCATGAGTGCCCACCGTTGAATTCGCGCCGAGGCGTTGGCGCTTATTGCCTTGCTCTCGGATAGGAGGGACGTGAGGGGCATGTGGTCAGTTTCTAACGCGAACTTGGCCCCAAAAAGGTATTGGTGCATCTTTTTGACACCGTAAACGCACGCGAGCGCCTCCTTCTCTACCATTCCGTACCCACAATCCGCCCGCGAAAGTGACCTGGAGGCATAAGCTATGGGTTGTAATTTGCCCGCACTATTGACATGTTGCAAAACGCACCCGACCCCATATGCTGACGCATCGCATATGAGAACTAGCTTTTTACCTGGGTCAAAGAAAGTCAAAACACTATTGGAACACAGAAGGTAGCGTGCCTTATTGAAGGCGCGTTCCTGGGCGTCCCCCCAAAACCAATCGTACCCCTTCCTGAGTAGCAAGTGGAGAGGCTCCAGCAGCGTGCTTAAGTTCTGTATAAAGTTCCCAAAGTAATTGAGTAGTCCAAGAAAGGCGCGCAGTTCTGAGACATTCCGGGGCCTGGGTGCCAGGCGAATTGCTTCTGTTTTGGACTCTGTTGGGCAGATTCCATCAGCGGCAATCTTTCTGCCCAAAAATTCAACCTCGGGTGCGAGAAAGAGACACTTGAATTTCTCGTAGGCCTACCTGATCCAACCGCTTTAGTACTTCCTCCAAATTACGGAGATGGGAGTCGGTGTCCCTGCCCGTGATAAGTATGTCGTCTTGAAATACAACCATCCCCGGGATGGACTTGAGCAGACTCTCCATGTTGCACTGGAATATGCCGAATGGGCATCGATTGTACATGAAAAGGCCTCGATGTGTGTTGATGGTGGTGAGTAGCTTGGATTCCTTGATCAATTCTTGTGTCATATACGCAAATGTGAGGTCAAATTTTGAGAAAAGTTTACCTCCAGCCAATGTGGCAAATAAGTCCTCCGCTCTGGGCAGCGGGTACTGGTCCTGTAGGGAGACTCTGTTTATGATAGATTTGTAGTCCCCACAGATTCGTACGGATCCATCAGACTTCATGACTGGGACGATGGGACTTGCCCAGTCGCTAAATTCCACAGGTGATATAATGCCTTCCCGCAGAAGCCTGTCTAGTTCGTATTCAATCTTTTCCCTCATCACTTAGGGTACAGCTCTGGCTTTGTGATGGACCGGTCTAGCATCCTGTGTGATATAGATTTTGAGTTTGGCCCCTTTGAAAGTGCCCACACCTGGCTGAAAGAGATGTTCAAATCACTTTATAAATATAGAGCAGGAGGTCCGTTCCTCTAATGACATGGCATGGACATCATCCCATTTCCAGTTTAGTTTTGCTAGCCAGCTTCTCCCCAGCAGTGCTGGGGGGTCTCCGGGGACAATCCACAGGGGAAGTCGGTTCACTGTCCCTTTGTTTGTGACAGAGAGCAGGGCGCTTCCGAGGACTGGTATGATTTCTTTGGTATAGGTCCTTAGTTTGGTGTCGACCCTTGTGAGTTTTGGTCTGTCTCTTTTATGCGGCCACAGTTGTTCAAATTGTTGAGCGCCTATGAGAGATTGACTCGCTCCCGTATCCAGCTCCATGTAGACAGATATCCCGTTGAGTAGGACCCTCATCATTATAGGAGGTGTCCTGTTGTAGGAGCAGCGGCCATTGATTGTGTTGACCCACTGTACATCGGTGTCCCGGGTACTGTCCCCACCGTCTTCTGGTCCGCTTTCCGACCCATCCAATTCATATACCAGCCGAGCTGCCGTTTATTTGCACATGCGGGCCAAATGCCTTGTATATTCACAATTTCTGCAAACAGCCTGCTGAAATCGACATCCCCTTGATGAGTGCCCACCCCCACACCTCCAGCACAGACCTGTTCCATTGTTCAAAGTGTTCCCAAAGAATGAGCTGCGTCTGGCTGATCTTTCTTGAGCTTCTCTCAGTTTGTAGTTGATTGCTCGCATTGTGGGTTGATGAGGTGTGGACGGCCGTTCCTGTGGCCCTTGATGGCTTCTGCCTGCTGTCGAGAGCCTGTTCTCCCGGTTTTGTCTGTGTGTGGGGGTAGCAGCTTGTTTAGTGCTGTGAACTTCTTGTTCCGATGTTTCGTTAGTTGTCGTACCTGCATTGTAAATCAACCTCGTTTCTTCTTCCCCCACCAAGAATGTCTGTGCAACCAGTGCTGCTGCCTCTAAGGTCAGGTTCTTGGTCTCTATGAGCTTTCGGAATATGCCTGTGTGGCCTATTCCTTCAATGAAAAAGTCTCTCAGCATTTCTCTCCTCAGTTCATCGGAGAACTCACATAAACTAGCCAACCTCCGAAGTTCCGCCACGAAGTCGGGTATGCTCTGGCCCACACAGCATTTGTAGTTGTAGAACCTGTGTCTGGCCATGTGTAGGCTGCTCGCTGGCTTCAGGTGGTCTCTTACCAGTGTGCTCAATTCTTCAAATGACTTGCTTGCTAGTTTCTCGGATGCCAGCAGATCCTTCATTAAAGCGTATGTTTTCGAGCCACAGCTTGTCAAGAGATGGGCTCTTCTCTTGTCTGCCTTATCGCCGCCTAACCAGTCTTTGGTTACAAAGCTTTGCTGGAGCCTTTCTATAAAGTCCTCCCAATTGTCTCCCGCATTGTACTTTTCATCTGATCCGTTGTTCGCCATTCTGTGGATTCTGTAATCCCGTAACTCGTCGCCACTGTAAAGTCCTGTCCCCTCAGTACAGATTCACATGAGGCATGTAGTGAAGTCAAGGTCACTCTGGACCTGCACCTTTATTTCACAGCTCTGGAATGTGGCACTTGCCTGAGACCTGTCCTTATATACCTGTCTCTTGCAAGAGCACCCCTGGTGGTAAGGTATACTGGTGGTTACAGGTCATATCTTATTACAGTCATGTTTAGCATGTTAGGATACAGTTATATATAATAATGTAAGATACATGACAGTGCAAGAACAAATATCTAATTTAGAAAATAGCACACCAGACTATTTAACTTAATAGCATATAACAAAATGTGCAGAAAAAGGGGGGCAAACGGATATGCAATGGGTACAGAGGTTATGCAGTGAAAAAAAAAAACATCTCCCACCACTACACTATTTAAGTTCGGCTCTGAAATTGTAGGGACTATGCTCACCAAAGGATTTCTCCACAGGTTAGACCAGTTGCACACTGCTTTCTCTCTCATCAATCTTGTGGATTCTTTGCTGGTTGGGGTGTCTTCGGTCTTAACAGTGGTGAACGTTTTGATGGTATTGTGTTCCCAACACATATGAGGCTGCACGCAGGGAGGTTAAAGTAACAGTGGCCCAGTCTTTAAGAAGACAATCCAGAGTGAGGAACAGGCTTATATACAGTGCCCCCAAGGGTTGCTGGGACCCCTTGGGATGAGCTCCCTGGTGGTGGAACATGGGAGTGCATGCGTTACAGATACACAACATCACTCCCCGCCAAAGTCAAAGTGAAAACTATTTACAAGGGGAGCCTTTCTTTCCCTGGTGGACCGTCTCAGTACAAATGTCTGTTCTGGTGTGTTGGCTGTGCCCTCGTTGGGCTGGCGTGTTGTTGGCCCTGCAGGGCTGTTAGGTGAGCCTGGCCTTGCTGGGCTGTTGGGCATGATGGGTTCGATTTCCTGTTCCAGCATGGTGTCGTTGATCCTTTGGGTCAGTATTGTGGGCTCGAAAACGGTGGTTTCTGCTGTGTGTTGTTCAGGGCAGTCTGTGAACCGCAGCCTCGTTTGGTCCAGGAGCTTTCTGTAAATTTGTCCATTGTCTAGTTTGACTACAAACACCCTATTCCCTTCTTTAGCTATCACCGCCCGTGATCCACTTGGGGCCATGTCCATAGTTTAGCACATACACAGGGTCATTCAGATCAATTTCCCGTGACACAGTGGCGCGACCATCGTTTACATTTTGTTGCTGCCGCCTGCTCTCTACCTGATCATGCAGGTTGGGGTGAACCAGCGAGAGTCTGGTTTTAAGTGTCCTTTTCATGAGTAGCTCATCCGGGGGCACCCCTGTGAGCGAGTGGGGTCTCGTGCGGTAGCTGAGCAGTACTCGGACAGGCGGGTTTGGAGTGAGCCTTCTGTGACTCGTTTAAGGCTCTGTTTGATGGTTTATACTGCCTGCTCTGCCTGCCCATTGGAGGCTGGTTTAAACGGGACCGAGGTGACATGTTTGATCCCATTGCGTGTCATGAATTCTTTAAATTCAGCACTGTTGAAACATGGCCCGTTGTCACTGACCAGTATGTCAGGCAGGCCGTGGGTGGCAAACATAGCCTTCAGGCTTTCAATGGTGGCGGTGGCGGTGCTTCCTGACATTATTTCACATTCAATCCATTTTGAAAAAGCATCCACCACCACCAGGAACATTTTACCAAGAAACGGGCCCACATAGTGGACATGGATCCTCGACCATGCTCTGGAGGGCCAGGACCACAAACTTAGTGGTGCCTCTCTGGGCGCGTTGCTCAACTGAGCGCATACGTTGCATTGCCGTACATAGGACTCTAAGTCAGATACTGGGCCACCACAAGTGGAATCTGGCTATCGCTTTCATCATTACTATACCCGGGTGTGTGCTGTGGAGATCCAAGATGAACGTCTCCCTGCCCTTTTTTGGTAGCATTACGCGGTTACCCCACAACAGGCAGTCTGCCTGAATGGACAGCTTGTCCTTTCACTGCTGGAATGGCTTGATTAGCTCTTGCATTTCAACAGGGATGCTGGCCCAGCTCCCATGCAGTACACAGTTTTTTACTTGGGACAGCAGAGGATCTAGGCTGGTCCAAGTCCTAATCTGGCGGGCCATGACAGGTGATTTATCATTTTCAAACGCTTCCATGACCATCAACAAGTCTGCGGGCTGTGCCATCATCAACAAGTTTGCAGGTTGCGCCATTTCCACTCCCGTGGTGGGCAATGGTCGCCGACTGAGAGCATCCGCACAGTTCTCGGTGCCTGGCCTGTGGCGGATGGTATAGTTATACGTTGATAGCACGAGTGTCCACCTTTCTATGTGGGCTGAGGCATTAGTATCTATTCTCTTGTTTTCAGCAAACAGGGATGTGAGGGGCTTGTGATCAGTTTCCAGCTCAAATTTGAGGCCAAACAAGTACTGATGCATTTTCTTTACCCCGAACACACATGCTAATGCCTCTTTCTCAATCATGCTGTAGGGGCTCTCGGCATAGGCGACAGGTTGCAACTTCCCTGCAATGTTAGCTTGTTGTAATACACACCCGACTCCGTACGACGACACGTCACATGCTAACACAAGTCTTTTACATGGGTTATCCAATAAAAGCAGCTAGTTGGAGCATAAAATATTTCTGGCTTTCTCAAAAGCAATTACTTGTTTTTTTCTTCATGCCCAGTTCTCACCTTTGTGCAATAACACATGTAAGGGCTCTAAAAGGGTGCTTAGCCCCGGTAGGAAGTTACCAAAATTGTTGAGGAGTCCCAGGAACGACCGCAGCTCCGTGACGTTCTGTGGCCTGGGCGCATTCCTGATAGCCTCTGTCTTGGCATCTGTGGGCCGAATGCCGTCCGCCGTGATCTTTCTCCCCAAAAACTCCACTTCTATTGCCATGAGGACACATTTCGACCCCTTCAGCAGCAGCGCTATGTGATCCAGTCGCTGGAGGACCTCCTCCAGGCTTTGTAGGTGCTCGGCGGTGTCCTGACTCGTGAACCAAATATGTCGTCCTGAAAGACCACCGTGTGTGGTACCGACTTGAGTAGGCTCTCCATGTTTCTCTGGAAGATCACTGCAGCCGACCGAATTCCAAACGGGCATCTGTTGTAGATGAACAGTCCCTTGTGCGTGTTGCTGCAGGTGAGGCCCTTCGAAGACTCCTCCAGCTCCTGCGTCATGTAGGCCAAAGTCAGGTGAACGTCTTGCCTCCTGTCAGCGTTGCAAATAGGTCATCTGCCTTAGGTAGCGGGTATTGGTCCTGTAGCGAGAAACGATGAATAGTTACTTTATAATCGCCGCAAATCCTGACCGTGCCATCACTTTTGAGTACTGGAACAATCGGGCTGGCCCACTCACTGAATTCCACTGGGGAGATATGCCCTCACGTTGCAGCCCGTCCAGCTCGATTTCCACTCTCTCCCTCATCATATGAGGTACCACTCGTGCCTTGTGGTGAATGGGTCCTGCCTCTGGGACCAAGTGGACCAAGCTCAAAAAAGGAAGGAAATTTGTTAAGAACCTGAATACATGAGGCCTCATCGACATGTGATAGCGCTCGGATGTCATCCCAGTTCCAGTGGATTTTGCCCAGCCAGCTCCTTCCAAGCAGTGTGGGGCCATCGCCCGGGACAATCCAGAGTAGCGGTTCGTGCACCGTGCCTTCATAGGTGACCTTGACCATGGCGCTGCCCAGGACAGTGATAAGCTCTTTGGTGTACGTTCTCAGTTTCGTGTGGATGAGGCTCAGGGCTGGTCTGAATGCCTTGTTGCACCACAGTCTCTCAAACATCTTTTTACTCATGTTGGATTGGCTAGCGCCAGTGTCTGGTTCCATGGCTACAGGTAAGCCATTCATTTTACATTTAGCATTATAGGTGGACATTTCATTGAAATGTGTACACCCCGCATACTTCAGCATCTGCCTCCTCTCTCTGAGGCTCAAAATTGCTTTGATCCACCATGGACCGATCTCCCTCTGCCACGTGGTGATTAGCAGGTTTTGCAGAGCTTGCAGCTCATTCTCAAGCTTGTTGGAGGTGCCACATTGTCCCACAGCTCTTGCAAACATATACTTTGAAGCGGCATGAATAGGCTGAATGGAAGCCTCCACAATGCCAACAAGGTGTGAATTGCCTTGCATTTTCATCCTTTGTTGGGGACTCTGAGTCATCTGGGTCACCTGAGGCCTGCTGGCAGTTGTAGACTCGTGGGTTCTGCCCTGTACATTTCTGCTCGCAAACACAGTTCCAGTTAATTTATGAACATTGCTAGCATTTGTGTGCTGAGAGATTTGTTTGGTGTTATCACTGGGGTACATAAACGCCTGTGCTATCGCAATGGCCTTACTGAGGGTCGGTGTCTCTACAGTCAAAAGTTTTCGTAGGATAGTCTCGTGGCCAATGCCCAGTACAAAAAAGTCTTTGAACATTTGCTCCAGGTAACCATCAAACTCACATTGTCCGGTAAGTCACCTTAGCTTGGCGACGTAGCTCGCCACTTCCTGACCTTCAGATCACTGGCACGTGTAAAACCGATACCTCGCCTTCAGCACGCTTTCCCCTGGGTTAAGATGCTCCAGAACTAGTGTACACAGCTCCTCATACAACTTATCTATGGGTTTCACCGGAGCCAGAAGATTCTTCATGAGGCTGTAGGTCGGTGCCCTGCAGACTGTGGAGGACCGCTCTCCTTTTTGCAGCGCTTCCTTCTCCGTCCAGCTCGTTGGCTACAAAGTACTGGTCTAGCCGTTCGACATAGGCCTCCCAGTCCTCACCTTCCGAGAACTTTTCCAGGATGCCCACAGTTTGCTGCATCTTTGCGTTGGATTTGTATTCTCGTCGCCAATTATTGTGTTCCTAACACAGATGAGGCTGTACACAGGGAGATTAAAGTAACAGTGACCTCAGTCTTTAATAAGACACTCCAGAGTGAGGAATAGGGCTTAGGTGCCAGCTTATATACAGTGCCCCCAAGGGATACTGGGATCCCTTGGGACTTCAGGGGATGAGGTTCCTGGTGGCGGAACATGGGAGTGCATGCTTTACAGATACACAACACCCATCAGCCTTCTTCTGTCGGCTGCGCCATTGAAGTCCTCATTGAGTCCACTGCTCGACGTTTTGATGGTAAATAAGTTTTTTCCTTGAGTCAACGCTGGATGATTGTTGGTTTTCCAGTGACTCCGAGGCTTTTTGTTAGGTTCTTCTTGTTGCGTTGCTGTAAGCTCGTATGGCAAGTTAGATGTTTCAAAGCCAGAGTCAAAGAGCCCAGAGTCCAAGTGCTTTTCCAGAGTGTTCTCGGGTACATTTCTTCAAAAGTGTTTCCTCAGCCCAAAGGTCATCGCAGCCCAAAAGTTACCCCCATCCCCCAGTTATACCTGAGTGCACAATTGATTTTTGATGACTGCATTTGTGCGATTTTGGCAGGCTGATCAACTCTAATGTGATCCCTTTGTGAGAATTTTGGTGGGCTGATTGAGCATTAACATGATACAAGATTCCCAAAGGTATTGATGGGGTTTTTGAATGGTGCTGTTCGAATATAATCTGGTCTTGATACTGTCCATTTTGTGTTTTGCTGATGCCAGGGTTTTTCTGTATAGCCGTTTTAAGAACTATTAAAATATGTATGTATCTGGGTCGCTGGTAAGTGGGCTTTGGTTAGACTGCTAATGTCTCCATGGGGCCTGCCTCCCAGGTGGGTTAGCAGCCCTATGCAGACCCAGCATACAATTTAAAAAGCCCAAACTCAATCTAAAAGGCCCTAGTTTAGTCCAAAGGCACCTAATAATGAGATATTTCTGTCCAAATTTCTCCTCCAAAAGTCTAACACAGTTCCCTTTTAAATTCCAGACATATGTCCATTGAGTAGGGGATCCCAGAATTTTGTGAATCCTTCACTTTCATTGTAGCATTCTTGGACTTCATTGGTTGGGTTTCATCAGCCAAGTTTGAAGGGGGATCCCTTTTCTCCTTAAGTCTACTTCCAGGTCCAAAGACTTCAGGGAGCTTGGACTGCCGCAGGACAAAGCATCATGACAGCTCCCTGGGAGTTTTACGCAGATCTGCATAAATATCTTTTTGTGATCGCAAACCAGCTGCACATTGATAGAGTGGAAGCCCTTGCAGTTCACAAATACTCCGGGTTGATCTGGGAGTCCGCGGGTTGCCATGTGTGTGCAGTTAATGATACCCTGCATCTGTGGGAGACATAAACCCGAGCCACCACTCATTCGGACTGGCAGTATCAGAGGCAAAATTCACATAATTGCCGGCCCTGGCAAATATCCCATTAGTCACCTGTCTTATACATTTGTGGACCGTTGACTGGGAGATCCTGGCTATGTCTCTGGCAGAACCCTGTAAAGCTGCAGAGGCAAAAATTTGAGAATGATTGCCACTTTGACAGTTGCTGGTAACACGTGGCTACCAGGTCCAGCAGGGACCATGTCTTCTCGGAGGCTGCAGATGTCTGCTACCACCTGACATGACAACCTGAGCCTCCAGAAGCACTGCTGTTCCACCAGGTCAAGGAAACTCAGCCTGTGCCTGAACACCCTGTTACGTGGGTGGTGCCTTCTGCGAGCTGCACCCCTCTGCTACTCCCATCTCTGCTCTTCAGCTGCATGTCAGTGGCACGCTGTTCCTGCTGGTGCTCCCCTCTATAATGTCCAGCTGCAGGTCTGTCAACAGCAGCCTGTTTCTGCTGCTGCTGATGATGATACACTTTATCCAAGGTTCAATCTAAGGCAGCCAATGCAGCATCCATCTTGATCTGATTCAGAAAACCTCCAAAGTGTAGAAAGTAAACTCTCAGCAAAAGTACTGTGAAGAAACTCTTTCTCACTATTAGGTAAGAAAGCAGTTGTGAGTACCGAGTATTTATTGGAGTATTTGCATGACTTTTAATCACCCCGTCAATTGTCTTTGTGTTCTTGCCTTAATTTCTATAATGAGTTTCCGGAAGCCCAGGAAACCCGTGGATGCGTCACTAAATTTAAAACTCTTAAAATATTGCTCCAATTAAGCGATTAGCATATGTTAATAGGTAACCTGCTTCTCGCGAGGGGGTTACGTGCAACCAGCCTAATGCACTCGAGTTAAAGGCGGAAATCGGTAGGTTGGAGCTGCCTCCGGATACGCTCGTGTTCTTGCCATCTTTAACCCTGCCAGTCACATCTAAACCCACATGCTCCTCCATGTTAAAATTCCCCCCCTAAGCCTATTAATTACAAGGAAAATTAATCAATAATTGAGAGAAGTAAGGCAATGGATCACAGAACACAGATTCATTCGGAGCTAATGCACTGCCTAGTACCTAGTTATACGTGAATAAATTCAACGTAAATATCATATTTTAAAAATCTGTAAGTTTAATTTCACAAAATCTCATTTTGACCTGGCTTAGTTGAATGAAGCAAATATAAATTAGTTGTGACTGGATTTAAATTTTAAATCATGCTTTCAGTTGTTGAAAAGATCGTTTTTCAATATTTACCACTTGTATTAATGGATAAAGTTGAATAGCTTATGCATATCACTGCCACCTAGATTCATTCTTCCCACACATGCTATTGAAATGTGTAAGAAATGTATTTAGTGTCTTTATCCAGCATGCTTTGGAAAAATAGGCCAAATTGGACAGCAATTTGAAAACTGTTCGTGCAGCAGTTTGGAACTGCCAATCCAACAGTTTACACAAGATAGGGATGTCTGATGTGTTTTCAGTTCAAGGTCTGCTCTCTGTACATCTTGTGATGACAGCCTTGTGGTTGTAAGGATCCATTGTGTTGTTGGGTGAGATCATCATACCTCCAGACCAAGTAAAATGGTACTGAAGTAAGATTGAAGGAAGCGGGGAGGGGAAATTGTTCAAAACAGACATTCAAACCCAAAAAAAGGAAAGTCAAGCATCCCAGTCAGGCAGAGCTCTTGGGGTGATTTGTAATGCCAGTGCCATTGATAGGAGGACTGATCATCATTGCGTCCTAGGCACAGATATTGAGGTTGGACTTTTTATAACTTTTATGTTAAGCATTGCTTGTAATTGGTAGTGAGATTTATGTTTTAGTTTATAGCTTGTAATTGGTAGTAACATTTATGTTTTAGTGTATTGCTTGTATTATGTAATAATGCTTTCGTTTAAGTAGTTTAATAAAACTATCTCTATCGAGTCCACTGTGCGAATTGTTCTATTAATCGATACCGAGTGGGCAATTAAGATTAAACCACTCCCACAAAATATCTAACTCTAGTTTTCTGTGCATTCCCCCCACCCCCTTCAGTGTCCCAAATTTACTTCCTGAAAATCCTCATCTTTATAATACTCTCCATCTTTGTAAACCTTCTTAAAATAAAAAGTCATTGCATTTCATATATTGCATTTTGATAGCATTATGAAAATTGTCTGAACCTGGAGACATTTAGGAAATAAAACTGACAACTGATCGGAAGAAAAATGATTTGCTGTTGTCAAAGAGCCATTTATTAAACTCATCCCACTCAGAAAGATCATTAATTTCAATAGAGAATACTTAGCACTGCCAGTGTAAATTGGAATGAATGGATAATGGAAAAATTTATGACAGCAATATAATAAATTTTCTTGGACTGTTCCCACCTATTCACAAGTTTACAACCACATGTGGTGTTCACTAGATTAATGTCTTTGATATTTGATACAGATTGCTTCCTCGACAGAATTTAGAAAATTGTCTGTAAAATGTACAGATCTTTTTTCTAACGTGTAAGGCCTGTAAGCATCGAATCCCCAAGGATCTGGACATTGCGTTTTAATCCCCAAGGATCTGGACATTGCATTTTAAACCCCAAGGATCTGGACATTGCGTTTTAATCCCCAAGGATCTGGACATTGCATTTTAATCCCCAAGGATCTGGACATTGCATTTTAATTCCAAAAGATTTGCGTTTTAATATTTTTCTCCGCAGAAAAAGCTGCTCCATGTTGGACTTAGAATGATGGGAAGGAGGTCTGGGAAGACAATGGCCAAGATAAGGCAATTTATCGCAGTTCGGGAGGGTCCGAGAGTTCGGGAGGCCAGAGAGTTTGGGAGGCCAGAGAGTTCGGGAGAGTCCAAGTTCGGGAGAGTCCGAGAGCGGAAGTCTATGAGTTCGGGAGGCCAGGAGTCCGAGGAGCAGAAGGGCCGGAGGTCGGTGAGGAATTCACTTCTGACGAGGATCGGAGAGTCTGAAGAGCGGGCAGTTTAAAAAGAGCATGAGTCGGAGAAGCGGAGGACGTTGAGAGCAGTGAGGCCCAGCAGTCGGAGGTAGTTGCAGGGGCAGAAGGTAAAAAGAAATCAAAGTGTGACATCACAGCCAAGAGGGTACGTGATTGGCTGGTGGATTGGTGAGTATTTAATCTTTTTCCTTTTATTTCCTGACCAGTAAGAAATCTTTGACGTTGTTATCAATTAGGTTAATTTAAGGGTGAAGCCATGGCATGAGAGGCCAGACCCGTGTCATGCTCCTCCTGTGCTATGTGGGAAATCAGGGACACTTTACTACATGTGCAGGAAGTGTATGCAGCTGTAGCTCCTGACAGACCGCATTGCGGCGCTGGAGCTGCGCATGGACTCACTCTGGAGCATCCGCGATGCTGAGGATGTCGTGAATAGCACGTTTAGTGAGTTGGTCACACCGCAGGTAAAAGTTACACAGCTATATAGGGAATGGGTGACCATCAGGCAGAGCAGTGGAAGGAAGTAGTGCAGGGTCCTCTGCGGTCATCTCCCTCCAAAACAGATACACCACATTGGGTACTGTTGGGGGAGATGACTCATCAGGGGAAGGCAGCAGCAGCCAAGTCCATGGCACCAGGAGGGCAGGAAAAAGAGTGGGAGAGCTATAATGATAGAGGATTCTATTGTAAGGGGAATAGATAGGCGTTTCTGCGGCCGCAAATGAGACTCCAGGATACTATGTTGCCTCTCTGGTGCAAGGGTCAAGGATATCTCGGAGTGGCTGCAGCATATTCTGGAGGGGGAGGGTGAACAGCCAGCTGTTGTGGTACTTATAGGTACCAACGATATAGATAAAAAATGGGATGAGGTCCTACAAGCTGAATTTAGGGAGCTCGGAGTTAAATTAAAAAGCAAACCTCAAAGGTAGTAATCTCAGGATTGCTATACCAGTGCTACGTGCTAGTCAGAGTATGAATTGCAGGATAGCTCAGATGAATACGTGGCTTGAGGAGTGGTGCACTGGGGAGGGATTCAAATTCTTGGGAAATTGGAACTAGTTCTGGGGGAGGTGGGACCATTACAAATCGGACGGTCTGCACCTGGGCAGGACCGGAACCGATGTCCCAGGTGGAGTGTTTGCTAGTGCTGTTGGTGAGGGTTGAAACTAAAATGGTAGGGGGTTGGGAATCTATGTAGGGAGGCAGAGGATGGTAAAAAGGGAGCAGAAGCAAAAGGTAGGAAGGCGAAAAGCAAGAGTGGAGAGCAGAGAAATCAAGGGCAAAAATCAAAAAGGGCCACATTACACCATAATTCTAAAAGGACAAAGAGTGTTAAAAAAACAAGCCTGAAGGCTCTGAGTTTCAATGCGAGGAACATTCATAATAAGGTGGATGAATTGACTGCACGGATAGCTGTTAACGGATATGATGTAATTGGGATTACGAAGACATTGCTCTAAGGTAACCAAGGCTGGGAACTCAACATCCAGGGGTATTCAATATTCAGGAAGGTCACACAGGAAGGACAAGGATGTGGGGTAGCGTTAATGGTTAAAGAGGAGATTAACACAATTGTAAGGAAGGACATGAGCGTGGATGATGCGGAATCTATATGGGTCGAGCTACGAAACACCAAAGGGCAGAAAACATTAGTGAGAGTTGTGTACAGACCACCAAACAGTAGTAGGGAGGTTGGGGATGGCATCAAACAGAAAATTAGGGATGCATGCAATAAGGGTACAGCAGTTATCTTGGGTGACTTTAAATTGTATATTGATTGGGCTAACCAAACTGGTAGCAATACTGTGGAGGAGGATTTCCTGGAGTGTATAAGGGATGGTTTTCCAGACCAATATGTCGAGGAACCAACTAGAGAGCAGGCCATCCTAGACTGAGTCTTGTGTAACGAGAAAGAATTAATTAGCAATCTGCTGGTGCGGGGCCCCTTGGGGAAGAGTGACCATAATATGTTAGAATTCTTCATTAAGCTGGAGAATAACACAGTTAATTCAGAGACTAGGGTCCTGAACTTAAAGAAAGGAAACATAGAAACATAGAAACATTGAAAATAGGTGCAGGAGTAGGCCATTCGGCCCTTCGAGCATGCACCACCATTCAATAAGATTATGGCTGATCATTTCCTCAGTACCTCTTTCCTGCTTTCTCTCCATACCTCTTGATCCCCTTAGCCGTAAGGGCCATATCTAACTCCCGCTTGAATATATCCAATGAACTGGCATCAGCAACTCTCTGCGGCAGGGTATTCCACAGATTCACAACTCTCTGAGTGAAGAAGTTTCTCCTCATCTCATTCCTAAAAGGCCTACCCCTTATCCTAAGGCTGTATCCCCTGGTTCTGGACTTCCCCAACATCGGGAACAATCCAGCCACATCTAACCTAACCCGTTCTGTCAGAATCTTGTATGTTTCTACGAGATCCCCTCTCATCCTTCTAAACTCCGATGATATGAGATGTAAATTGGCTAGGATAGACTGGAGAATGATACTTAAAGGGTTGACGGTGGATAGGCAATGGCAGACATTTAAAGATCACATGGATGAACTCCAACAATTGTACATCCCTGTGTGGCGTAAGAATAAAAAAGGGAAGGTGGCTCAACCGTGGCTAACAAGGGAAATTAGGGAAACTGCTAAATCCAAGGAAGAGGTATATAAATTGGCCCGAAAAGCAGCAAACCTGAGGACTGGGAGAAATTTAGAATTCAGCAGAGGAGGACTAAGGATTTAATTAGAAGGGGGAAAATTGAGTATGAGAGTAAGCTTGCAGGGAACATAAAAACTGACTGCAAAAGCTTCGACAGATATGTAAAGAGAAAAAGAGCAGTGAAGACTAATGTAGGTCCCTTGCAGTCAGGATCAGGGGAAATCATAGTGGGGAACGAAGAAATGGCAAACCAATTGAACAAGTACTTTGGTTCTGTCTTCACGAAGGAATAACCTCCAGAAAATACTAGGGGACCGAGGGTCTAGCGAGAAGGGGGAACTGAGGGAAATCCTTATTAGTCAGGAAATGGTGTTAGGGAAATTGAAGGGACTGAAGGCCGGTAAATTTTTAGGGCCTGATAGTCTGCATCCCAGAGTACTTAAGGAACTGGCCCTAGAAATAGTAGGTGCATTGGGGTCATTTTCCAACATTCCATGGACTCTGGTTCAGTTCCTATGGATTGGAGGGTAGCTAATGTAACCCCACTTTTTAAAAAAGGAGGGGGAGAGAAAACAGGGAATCATAGACCGATTAGCCTGGCATCGATGGTGGGGAAAATGCTGGAATCAATTATGAAAGATGTAATAGTAGCGCATTTGGAAAGCAGTGAAAGGATCAGTCCAGGTCAGCATGGATTTATGAAAGGGAAATCATGCTTGACAAATCTGGAGTTTTTTGAGGATGTAACTAGTAGTGTGGATAAGGGAGAACCAGTGGCTGTGGTGCATTTGGACTTTCAAAAGGCTTTTGACAAGGTGCCACATTGGAGATTAGTGTTCAAAATTAAGGCACATGGCATTGCGGGTAATGTATTGACGTGGATAGAGAACAGGTTGGCAAACAGGAAGCAAAGCGTGGAAATAAATGGGTCCTTTCCAGAATGGCAGGCAGTGACTAGTGGGGTGCCGCAGGGTTCAGTGCTGGGACCCCAGCTCTTTACAATATACATTAATGATTTGGATGAAGGAATTGAGTGTAATATCTCCAAGTTTGCAGATGACACCAAGCTGGGTGGCAGTCCGAGCTGCGAGGAGGATGTTAGGAGGATGCAGGGTGACTTGGACAGGTTAGGTGAATGTGCAAATGCATGGCAGATGCAGTATAAACATAGAAACATAGAAACATAGAAAAATAGGTGCAGGAGTAGGCCATTCGGCCCTTCGAGCCTGCACCGTCATTCAATAAGATCATGGCTGATCATTCCTTCAGTACCCCTTTCCTGCTTTCTCTCCATACCCCTTGATCCTTGATCCCCTTCACTGTAAGAGCCATATCTAACTCCTTCTTGAATATATCCAGTGACCTGGCATTAACAGCTCTCTGCGGCAGGGAATTCCACAGGTTAACAACTCTCTGAGTGAAGAAGTTTCTCCTCATCTCAGACCTAAATGGCCTACCCCTTATCCTAAGACTATGTCCCCTGGTTCTGGACTTCCCCAACATCGGGAACATTCTTCCCGCATCTAACCTGTCCAGTCCATTCAGAATCTGAAATGTTTCTATGAGATCCCCTCTCATCCTTCTAAACTCCGCTGAATAAAGGCCCAGTTGATCCAGTCTCTCCTCATATGACAGCCCAGCCATCCCTGGAATCAGTCTGGTGAACCTTCGCTGTACTCCCTCAATAGCAAGAATGTCCTTCCTCAGACTAGGAGACCAAAACTGAACACAATATTCCAGGTGAGGCCTCAATAAGGCCTTGTACCACTGCAGTAAGACCTCCCTGCTTCTATATTCAAATCCCCTAGATATGAAGGCCAACATACCATTTGCCTTCTTCACCGCCTGCTGTACCTGCGTGCCCACTTTCAGTGACTGATGAACCATGACACCCAGGTCTCGTTGCACCTCCCCTTTTCCTAGTCTGCCGCCATTCAGATAATATTCTGCCTTCGTGTTTTTGCCCCCAAAATGGATAACCTCAAATTTATCCACATTATATTGCATCTGCCATGCATTTGCTCACTCACCTAACCTGTCCAAGTCACCCTGCAGCCTCTTAGTGTCCTCCTCACAGCTCACACCGCCACCCAGTTTAGTGTCATCTGCAAACTTGGAGATATTACACTCTATTCCTTCATCCAAATTGTTAATATATATTGTAAAGAGCTGGGGTCCCAGCACTGAGCCCTGCAGCACTCCACTAGTCACTGCCTGCCATTCTGAAAAGGACCCGTTTATCCCGACTCTCTGCTTCCTGTCTGCCAACCAGTTCCCTATCCACATCAGTACATTACCCCCAATACCATGTGCTTTGACTTTGCACAACAATCTCTTGTGCGGTACTTTGTCAAAAGCCTTCTGAAAGTCCAAATACACCACATCCACTGGTTTTCCCTTGTCCACTCTGCTAGTTACATCCTCAAAAAATTCCAGAAGATTCGTCAAGTATGATTTCCCTTTCATAAATCCATGCTGACTTGATCCGATCCTGTCACTGCTTTCCAAATGCGCTGCTATTTTGTCCTTCATGATTGATTCCAACACCTTCCCCACCACCGATGTCAAGCTAACCGGTCTATAATTACCTGTTTTCTCTCTCCCTCCTTTTTTAAAAAGTGGTGTTACATTAACTACTCTCCAGTCCATGGGAACTGATCTAGAGTCAATAGACTGTTGTAAAATGATCACCAATGCATCCACTCTTTCTAGGGCCACTTCCTTGAGTACTCTGGGATGCAGACTATCAGGCCCCGGGGATTTATCGGCCTTCAATTCCATCAATTTCCCTAACACAGTTTCCCGCTGAATAAGGATATCCTTCAGTTCCTCCTTCTCACTGGACCCACTGTCCCTTAGTACCTTCGGAAGGTTATTTGTATCTTCCTTCGTGAAGACAGAACCGAAGTATTGGTTCAATTGGTCTGCCATTTCTTTGTTCCCCATTATAAATTCACCTGAATCCGACTGCAAGGGACCTACATTTGTCTTTACTAATGTTTTTCTCATCACATATTTATAGAAGCTTTTGCAGTCAGTTTTTATATTCCCTGCAAGCTTCGGCTCGTACTCTATTTTCTCCCTCTTAATTAAACCCTTAGTCCTCCTCTGTTGAATTCTAAATTTCTCCCAGTCCTCAGGTTTGTTGTTTTTTCTAGCCAATTTATATGCTTCTTCCTTAGCTTTAACACTATCCTTAATTTCCTTTGTTAGCCATGGTTGAGCCACCTTCCCAGTTTTATTTTTACTCCAGACAGGGATGTACATTTGCTGAAGTTCATCCATGTGATCTTTAAATGTTTGCCATTGCTTATCCACCGTCAGCCCTTTTAGTATCGTTTGCAAGTCTATTCTAGCCAATTCACACTTCATACTGTCGAAGTTACCTTTCCTAAAGTTCAGGACCCTCGTTTCCGAATTAACTTTGTCACTCTCCATCTTAATAAGGAATTCTACCATATTATGGTCACTTTTCCCCAAGGAGCCTCGCACAACAAGATTACTAATTAGTCCCTTCTCATTACACAATATCCAGTCTAGGATGGCCAGCTCCCTGGTTGGTTCCTCGAAATATTGGTCTAGAAAACCATCCCTAATACACGCCAGGAAATCCTCCTCCATCGCATTGCTACCAGTTAGGTTAGCCCAATCAATGCATAGATTAAAGTCGCCCATGATTACTGCTGTACCTTTATTGCACACATCCCTTATTTCTTGCTTGATGCTGTCCCCAACCTTACTACTACTATTTGATGGTCTATGCACAACACCCACTAGCAATTTCAGCCCTTTGGTATTCCGCAGGTCCACCCATACCGATTCCACATCATCCAGGCTAATGTCCTTCCTTACAATTGCATTGATTTCATCGTTAACCAGCAACGCCACCCCGCCTCCTTTTCCTTTCTGTCTATCCTTCCTAAATGCTGAATACCCTTGGATGTTGAATTCCCAGCCTTGTTCCCCCTGGAGGCATGTCTCCTTGATGCCAATCACATGTACCCATTAACTGCTATCTGCGCATTTAATTCATCCACCTTATTCCGAATACTCCTCTCATTGAGGCACAGAGCCTTCAGGCTTGTTTTTTTAACACACTTTGCCCCTTTAGAATTTTGCTGTAATGTGGCCCTTTTATGTTTTTTGCCTTGGGTTTCTCTGCACTCCACTTTTACTATTCTCCTTTCGATATTTTGCTTCTGCCTCCTTTTTATTTCCCTCTGTCCCCCTGCATAGATTCCCATCGCCCTGCCATATTAGTTTAACTCCTCCCCAACAGCATGAGCAAACACTCCCCCTAGGATATTGGTTCTGGTCCTGCCCAGGTGGACACCGTCCGGTTTGTACTGGTCCCACCTCCCCCAGAACCGGTTCCAATATCCCAGGAATTTGAATCGCTCCCTTCTGCACCACTCCTCAAGCCACGTATTCATCTGAGCTATCCTGCAATTCCTACTCCGACTTGCACGTGGCACTGGTAGCAATCCTGAGATTACTACTTTTGAGGTCCTACTTTTTAATTTAGCTCCTAGCTCCCTAAATTCGCCTCATATAGCCTCATCCCGTTTGCATATAGGTATCATTGGTACCTATATGCACCACGACAACGAGCTGTTCACCCTCCCTTTTCAGAATGTCCTGCACCTGCTCCGAGACATCCTTGACCTTTGCACCAGGGAGGCAACATACCATCCTGGAGTCTCGGTTGCAGCTGCAGAAATGCCTTTCTGTTCCTTTTACAATTGAATCCCTTATCACTATCGCTCTCCCATTCTTTTTCCTGCCCTCCTGTGCAGCAGAGCCAGCCACGGTGCCATGAACTTGGCTGCTGCTGCTCCCCCTGATGAGTCATCCCCCCCAACAGTACCCAAAGCGGTGTATCTGTTTTGCAGGGGGATGACCGCATGGGATCCTTGCACTACCTTCCTTGCACTGCTCTTCCTGTTGGTCTTCCATTCCCTATCTGGCTGTGGACCCTTTACCTGCGGTAAGAGCAACTCACTAAATGTGCTATTCACATAATTCTCAGCATCGTGGATGCTCCAGAGTGAATCCACCTTCAGCTCCAATTCTGCAAGGCGGTCCGTCACGAGCTGGAGGCGGATACACTGCCCGCACACGTAGTCTTCAGGGACACCGGAGGCGTTCCTGATTTCCCACATAGTACAGAAGGAGCATAACACGTGTCCGAGCTCTCCTGCCATGACTTAACCCTTAGATTAACTTAAATTGGCAACAACAGTGCTAAAATTTACTCAGTGATATTGAAGAAAAAAAAGAAAAACTACTTACCAATCACTAGCCAATCACTTACCCCCTTGGCTATGACGTCACCTTTCTATTTCTGTCTACTTCTTTTTTGCCTTCTCCCTGTAGCTGCACAAGCTGCACCTTTATAGGCCTCTCGCCGACCCCACACTCTCGCCTCAGCGACGCACCTCCCGACTGCTGAACTTCGGCCTTTGTAGGCCTCTCGCCGACCCCGGACTCACGCGTCTCCACGCACCTCCCGACTGCTGAACTTCGGCTTTTATAGGCCTCTCGCCGACCCCGGAATCACGCCTCTCCACGCACCTCCGGACTGCTGAACTCATGGCCTTTATAAGTCTCTCGCCGACCCCGGACTCACGCCTCTCCATGCACCTCCCGACTGCTGAACTTCGGCCTTTATAGGCCTCTTGCCAACCCTGGACTCACGCCTCAGTGGATAAATGTGAGGTTATCCACTTTGGTGGCAAAAACAGGAAGGCAGATTATTATCTGAATGGTGACAGATTAGGAAAAGGGGAGATGCAACAAGACCTGGGTGTCATGGTACATCAGTCATTCAAGGTAGGCATGCAGGTACAGCAGGCAGTAAAGAAAGCAAATGGCATGCTGGCCTTCATAGCAAGGGGATTTGAGTATAGGAGCAGGGAGGTCTTACTGCAGCTGTACAGGGCCTTGGTGAGACCACACCTTGAGTATTGTGAGCCATTTTGGTTTCCTAATCTGAGGAAGGACATTCTTGCTATTGAGGGAGTGCAGCGAAGGTTCACCAGACTGATTCCCTGGATGACAGGACTGACATGTGAAGAAAGACTGAATCGACTAGGCTTATATTCACTGGAATTTAGAAGAATGAGAGGGGATCTCATAGATCTAATAAAATTCTGACGGGATTGGACAGGTTAGATGCAGGAAGAATGTTCCCGATGTTGGGGAAGTCCAGAACCAGGGGTCACAGTCTAAGGATAAGGGGTAAGCCATTTAGGACCGAGATGAGGAGAAACTTCTTCACTCAGAGAGTTGTTAACCTGTGGAATGCTCTACCACAGAAAGTTGTTGAGGCTAGTTTGTTAGATATATTCAAAAGGGAGTTAGATGTGGCCCTTGCAGCTAAAGGAATCAAGGGGTATGGAGAGAAAGCAGGAGTAGGGTAATGAAGTTGCATGATCAGCCATGATCATATTGAATGGTGGTGCAGGCTCGAAGGGCCGAATGGTCTACTCCTGCAACTACTTTCTATGTTTCTATGTTTCTATGAGCAGATGGACAATTTTGTTAAGCAATGTAAACTCGTCACGTGAACTGATCAGTAATCGAGCAATTACCTGGATGACATAGAAACATAGAAACATAGAAATCTACAGCGCAGAGGAGGCCATTTTGGCCATCAGTCCGCGCTGGCCATCAAAGAGCTGCATGGCCCTTCGTCAGCAGCCCTAAAGGTTACATACAAAGCCATGAACAATGACGGAAAGGCAAAGAGCACCCAGCCCAACCAGTCCGCCCCACACCACTGCAACACCCGTAACATTAAAAAGATCTACACTCCACCCCAACTGGAGCCATGTGATCTCCTGCGAGTGGCAAAAACCAGATTAAAACCCAGGCCAATTTAGGGAGAAAAAAATCTGGAAAATTCCTCGCCGACCCATCCAGGCGATCGAAACTAGTCCAGGAGATCACCCTGGCCGTATTCTATTCCTTGCAGTACTTATCATTATATCTACACCAACCAACAAAAGTTTATCCAGTCTAATCCCAATTACCAGCTCTAGGTCCATAACCCTCCAGGTTACGGCACTTTAAGTGCCCATCCAACCATCTCTTAAAAATGGTGAGGGTTTTTGCATCCACCACTCTTCCAGGCAGTGAGTTCCAGATCCCCACAACCCTCTGCATAAAGAAGCCGCCACTCACATCCCCTATCAACCTTCCACCAACCACCTTAAAACTATGCCCCCTCGTAATAGCCCCTTCCACCAATGGAAATAGACCCTTACTCTCCACTATGTCCAGACCTCTCAATATTTAGTACAACTCAATGAGGTCTCCTCTCAACCTCCTCTGTTCCAATGAGAACAAACCCAGCCTATCCAATTTGTCCTCATAACTAAGATTCTCCATTCCAGGCAGCATCCTATTAAATCTCCTCTGCACCTTCTCTTGTGTAATCACATCCTTCCTATAATATGGCAGCCAGAATTGCACGCAGTACTCCTGCTGTGGCCTAACCAAAGTATTATACAATTTAAGCATAACCTCCTTGCTCTTACCTTCTGTGCCTTGGCCAATAAAGGCAAGCATTCCGTATGCCTTCTTAACCACCTTATTCACCGGGCTTATTACTTCCAGGGATCTGTGGACAAGCACTCCAAGGTCCCTTTGTTCATCTACACTATTAAGTAGCCTACCGCTTAATGTGTATACCCTTTCCTTATTAGCCCTCCCAAAGTGCATCACCTCACACTTCTCTAAATTAAATTCCATTTGCCACTGCTCTGCCCACCTGACCAGCAGATTGATATCCTCCTGCAGCCCATGACTTTCCTCTCCATTATCAACCACACAGCCAATTTTAGTGTCGTCTGCAAACTTCTTAATCATATTTCCTATATTCAAATCAAAATCATTGATATATACCACGAAAAGCAAGGGACCCAGTACTGAGCCCTGCGGAACCCTATTGCAAACATTCTTCCAGTCACAAAGACATCCATCAATCCATCCTTTGCTTCCTACCTCCAAGCCAATTTTGGATCCAACTTGCCACTTTGCCCTGGATCACATGGGCTTTAACCTTCATGACCAGTCTATCATGCGGGATCTTATCAAAAGCCTGCTAAAGTCCATATGTACTACATCGTACGCACTACCCTCATCGACCCTCTTGGTTACCTCCTCAAAAAATTCAATCAGGCTAGTCAAACACGATCTTCCCTTAAAAATCCATGCTGACTGTCCCTAATTAATCCTTGCCAATCCAAATGCAGATTTATCCTGCCTTTCAGGATTTTTTTCCAATAATTTTCTCACCACTGACGTTAGGCTGACAGGCCTGTAATTACTCGGCCTATCCCTTTCTCCCTTCTTAAACAAGGGTACTACATTAACAATCCTCCAATCCTCCAGTACCATGCCCATATCCAAAGAGGACTGGAAAATGATGGTCAAGGCCTCTGCTATTTCCTCTTCTGCTTTGCTCAACAACCTGGGATGCATTTCATCCAGGCCTGGGGACTTGTCTACTTTCAAAGCTGCTAAACACCTTAATACTTCCTATCTCACTATATTTATTTCATCAGAATATCACACTCCTCCTCTATAGCAGTATCTGCATTACCTCTTTCCTTTGCGAAAACAGATGCAAAGTATTCATTAAGAACCCGACCAACATCTTCCGCCTCCTCATAAAGATTACCCTCATGGTCTCTAATAGGCCCTACCCTTTCCTTAGTTACCCTCTTACTCTTAATATGTTTATAGAACATCTTAGGGTTTTCCTTAATTTTATTGGCCAAGATTTCTCCTACTCTCAGCATTCCTAATATCCTTTTTAAGGTTACCTCTTATCTTTCTATATTCCTCTAAAGATTCTGAAGTATTTAGCCGTTGATATGTGACATAAGCATCCCTTTTTTTCTTAATCCTCCCCTGTAAGTCCCTAGATATCCAGGGGGCACAAGAATTATTTTTCCCAGCTTTTTTCTTTAAGGGCACATGTTTGGCTTGAACCTTTCGGATCTCCTCCTTGAATGCCTCCCACTGTTCCGACATCGATTTACCCATAAGTAGCTATTTCCAGTCCACTATGGCCAAATCACTCCTTAACTTAGCAAAATTAGCTTTTCCGCAATTCGGAACTTTTATTCCAGGCCTATTCTTGTCATTATCCATAACCAACTTGAATCTGACTGAATTATGGTCCCTGACACCCAAATGCTCCCTCACTAATACCCCTTCAACTTGCCCAGCTTCATTCCCCAAAACTAAATCCAAGACCGCCGCCCCCTCTTGTGTTGGGCGTGCTACATACTGACTAAAAAAGTTCTCTTGAATGCATTTCAACAATTCCGCTTCCTTTGTACCCGTCACACTAAATTTGTTCCAATCAATATTTGGATAGTTAAAATCCTACTATTACTACCCGATGGTTTTTAGACTTCACAGCAATTTGCCTACATATTTGCTCCTCTATCTCCCTCCCACTGTTTGGGGGTCTATAATACACTCCCAACAGTGTGATCGCCCTTTTTTTATTTTTCAATTTGACCCATATGGCCTCAGTTAATGATCCCTCTAACATATCATCCCTCCTCACCGCTGTAATAGTTTCTTTAATTAGTACCGCAACAACACCCCCTTTTACCCCCCTCTCTGTCTTGTCTAAAAATCCTGTAGCCAGGAATATTAATCTGCCAAACCTGCCCCTCTTTCAGCCATGTTTCTGTAATGGCTATAATGTCATACTCCCAAGTGTCTACCTGTGCTCTTAGCTCATCCGCCTTCTTTGCTATACTCCTTGCATTAAAATATATACCATTCAGCACAGGAAGACCTCCTTGCTTACTAAATACTAAGTCCTGTTTCCTCTGTCTTACAGATTTGCTTTCTACATTCTTGCTATGCAACTTCTGCTTTACTTCCTTCCCTTTTGAATTTGTTTTCAGCTTCCCATCCCACTGCCAAGCTAGTTTAAATTCTCCCCAACAGCACTAGCAAAACTCCCCGCGAGGATATTGGTCCCGGTGCTGTTGAGGTGCAACCTGTCCGATTTGCACAGGTCCCATGTCCCCAGCTACCAGAACAATAGAAAGCCATTAAGCCCAGACAGCTCGGAAGCGAAACCCATCACTGAAAAAAAGGAAGAAAACTTTATTGAGCTAAAAACAGAAGACATACCCACAGGAAGTCTCGCCCCTAAACAAACTTTATTCAGCCTGAAAGGACGAACAGTATTGGACATAAAAGAGGCCGTGTGGCCACTCTCTATCTCACTCTCTTGCCTCGCTGCTTCACTTCTACAAGAAACCAACCCTCCGTATGGGATGGAGAGAAGAAACCAGAAGACACCTTTTCATCAGAAGAAGCAGCGAGTAAACCAGCGAATCGGTGAGCATCATCTCTGCACACACATCTTTTAACATCACAGCCATGGTGTGAGGGGGTATCATGCGTTCTCCCAACCAAATTCGAAGAGGTTTTCAGGGGAGGTGTTTTAGACGTGAGTACTTCACGTTAGGGGCCTGTTTAGATAGGCCAGACTGTGTGTTGTACTGTGTTTGTTTGTATTACACTACCAGGGTGTATTTTTTTTACTGGATGCAGGTGTGTGGTTTAACTTTAATAAAAGCATTGCTGGTACTCAGACCAAGGTACCCGTCCCTGACTCATTCATCTGTTCAGTACAGTAATTCACTCCCAGCGTTAGAACTATTGTAAAGTGGGGATGCTTCGAAAACACCTAAGGGAAACCACTTACAGAATTTGGTGACCGCAGGTTGGATGCTGGGTGTACTGAACAGAGAGTTATGGAGGATATTAAGGCCAAGAGATCGGCAATGGGGGCTAGGATTTCCTCATATATCTTTGGGAAAGTTAATGTAACACAACAGTGGGTACTAGACCTTTTGCGGGCTGAGAGTTCGGAGGACAAAGCCGGTGAGTGGACAGGGAGTAAGGAGCATAGAAAGGCAAAAGAAAAGGCCATCTATCTCCTGTGTCTGCAGAAGCAAGTCCAACTGCTTAGGGAGCAGGTTGGTAGGCTTAAGGCAGAGCTCAAGGAGTCCGAGGAGCAGTCAGCCGCAAGGGCCGTGGTAGGAGCAAGGCTTTTAATTGAGTTGTGTGAAGAAAAGCAGGAGAGGCACACCCAGGAGGAAACCTCCCATAACACTGGGGAGTACATGCAGTGTCAGGTAACAGAGGCCAAGCTCAATGAACAGCTCGCACAGGAAGAGACCGCTCGTCTAGCAGGTAAAGTAAATGGGCTGGAGGGGCAACTGAAGGACATTAAGGCAGCATATAGGGTAGCCAACAGTTCAGGTTTTGAGAGTGGGAATTATGGGCCCTGCCAAAAGAAAATCCAAAGCTGACCCGCGCTCTATACAAAGCCAAAAGAATGGTCTGCCTAATGGCCCCAGGGGGAACCCAGGTGGACTGGGAAGAGGAAGGGGAAGGCAGTGAGTATTGGGAGATGAACAGGGACGCACGACCTCTGCCAGAGACATCGGATAGGGATGCACGACATCCACCAGAGGCGCCGGGACCCATGCATCCCATACGGTAGCGGAAATACGGTGCGCCCGTAGACGGCCAAGGTCAGGGGGTGCTGCAAAGCGATTTGGTGGTCCCATTCACAACCCCACAGCTGCAAAATATGATTTCAGGGGTGCCCAAGCTTACCAACGTAGGAGACCCATTGGTCCACTTCACGGAGGTGGAACAGGTGGGAGGGATTAATGGTTGTAACGAAGCAGAGGTTCACAAGCTACTATTATTTTCCCTGGAGGGGAAGATGTATTAGACCCTATCTGCTGAAAGCAAAAGGGAGCAGGGAACCTTAGAGGGCTTCAAGGAGAAAATCCTAAGAGCCGTGGGTCACACCCAGGGTAATCCATTCTCCAGGGTGGAAAGAACGCTGCAACTGGCTGGGGAAGCACCTCAGGCTTTTGTGGACCAGCTCTGGCCGGTCTATAATAAAGCCTGTCATGGAGTGCTAGACCGGGTGCAGTTGCAGGGGGAGCCAAGGAACCATTGGCTCAGGACCCTGGTGTCAAAGAGTTTGCCCCCGATTAGGGTAAAGTCCGAGAACTGGTTTGACCCTGAAAATCTCCAGAACACAGAGGCCGATGTGCTCCGTCACATGAGTCTGGCATTTAAGGCCGGCGTGGAGGAGGCGGTGACACCAGTTAAAGGGAAGGTTCACAAGATGAAGCCAGGAAGAGGGTAGCTCAGAGAGGGCTAGGATGTGTTTCGGGTGTGGGAAGATGGGACACTGGAGGAGAGACTGCCTGGCCCTAAGGAAGGGGCAGGGCAAAAGGGATCCTTCAGTGTCTAAGACAAAACCTGTCAAGGTGAAGGGACTGACTGTGGAACAATTTGATGTTCGGGTGGCTGCCCTTCGGACAGCTTTTGTGCCAGAGCAGGGAAGGGTAGACGCTGCCGTGAGCAGGGAAATCCCTACTGCTCCGGTAATCCCACCAATTTGACTAGTACACACCCAGCCTGAATACCTGTGTTCGCTCGCGTATGATGTGTCGAGTAGGCCATGCGTGAGGATGGGAGTGGAGAAGGTAGTGGGGAAATATTTGTTGGACACCGGGCCTTCCAGCACGGTGATTCATGCAAATAATCCGACTATCTCATCTTGGTCTAGCAAGGTTCCACACAGTCTGGTGGGGTTCACAGGGAATGAGCAGGCGCGGTTGATCTCCAGGCCGCCTACCATCAATTTAGGATCACTCCACAAAATGGAAGTGCGTCCTGCTGAAATGAGAGCAGCCGGGGTCAGGAATCCTAGGGGCTGACTTTATGTTAGCCCACAGAATCAAAGTGGATCTGAGGAATAACTGCCTTTGGGGAGCAGTGGGTTCTGATAAGGAGAAAGAAGTGGTAGTGATCCCAAGAAAAGGGGAAGATAAAGGCACAGTGTGTATGATGAAGCCGAAGGGTAGTTACGACCTAGTGCAATTGTTTAATACTACCCCGGCCGAATACCAGGCCTACGTGCGGGACAATCTCGCATCGTTCGCCACACACAAACACAACTGCGATAGGGTGATAGGGGTAGAAGTCAGGGTACAAGGAGACACTATGTCCCAGCCACAGAAACAGTATAATTTCCCCAGGGAGGCAGAAGCCAACTTAGAGACGCACAGGGATCCCTGGTAGCCCAGAAGGTAGCCACACACGTGAACTCTTGACTTTGGCCGGTTCGGAAACCGGACCAGTCGTGGAGGGCCACGGAGGACTATCAGGTGCTCAACAAGAACATCCCAGCTTGCGCACCCACTGTCGCAGCCATAGCTGACCTGATACAGAGCATCCCAGCATCCGCGACCACATTCACAGTGCTGGATATATCAAACGGGTTCTGGTCAATTCCCCTCAAAAGAGAGGACCAGTACAAGTTCGCATTCACTTTTAAAGGGCAACAATATACCTGGACATGCCTTCCCCAGGGTTGCCACAACAGCCCCTCCGTTTTTCACCATATATGGCCAACAGTTTAAAGGGTTTCAGCAGTTGGTGCAGTATGTGGACAACCTGCTTTTGTTCTCTGATGAGGGGGAGGAGCATGGTCTACTGCTGGAGCTGTTGAAGGACACGGGGTTCAAGGTCAATCCCAAGAAAGCTCAGATCGGTCAGAGGGAAGCCAAATTCCTCAGGCTGACCATAAGGGCTGGGGAAAGGGCTATAGATGAGGCCAAACGGAAGGTGGTACAGGAGTTACCAGCCCCCACGACAGTGACGGGGATGAGATCCTTCCGGGGCTCTCGGGGTACTACAGGGATTTTATTGAAGATTACGCCACCACGGAAGCCCCTCCACTTCAGCTCCTCTGCAAGGGAGTGGGATGGGAGTGGGATGGGAGTGGGATGGGAGTGAGATGAGGATTGCACGGCCATGTTCAATCTACTCAAGGGAGACCTGCAGATGGCACCCACACTAGGGGCAATTAATGGTGGGGAGGACTTCTTTTAGAAGTAGCAGCCAGCGGGGACAGTTTGAGCGCGGTGCTGCTCCAGGAGCGGCACGGCAAGCTGAGACCTGTGGCTTACTCCTCACGAGTCCTCACAGATGTAGAACGGGGATACTCCAATTGCGAGAGGCATGTACTTGCCACGCATTGGGCCGTGAAGTGCTCCCAGCTCTTCACGGGGTCATCCCAGATCATTCTACTAACTCACCATACCCCCACTCAGATGTTATTAGATGGGAGGTTAAAGGACGGCATGGTGAGCAGTGCTCGCATTGCTCGCTGGACTTGATTGCTCTCGCAGATGAATCTGAGAGTTCAAGGCCTGTGTGAGCCCAAGCTGGCAGTTAACATGATTCATGCAGGGACGGCCCATAAGTGTTCGGTAGAGGGAGTATGGGACGTAGACATAGGATTTCGGGCCAGGTTACACCCCACGGGTCGCAAAATATATGCCGACGGATCCTGTTCGGTGGTAGCAGGGGAGCGCTTCACCGGGTGTGGGATTTATGACCCGACGGCAGGCATTGCAAGGGCCATTAAACTCCTGAGCACCCTGAGCACTCAGCACGCCGAACTGTCGGTGGTGGTGTATGTCGTTACCCACACCAACGAGTTCTCGACCCCAGACACCATCTATTCGATTCCATGTTCACATGCAATTCATGCACCGAATACTTCGCCATCTGGTCTCATCGCGATTTCACTTCCGCAGACGGGAAGCCCTTAGCAACCAAACCACTGTTGCAAAGGAACTTATAGGCCATGGGAACCCAGGGAAGCCATTACATTCATAAAGTAAAGGCGCATTCCAAGACAGAGCCCAGAAGAGAATGCAACCAAAAGGCTGGTGAGTTAGCCAAGGAGGGAGCCAAAACAGGAGAGTTTTGGGACCCATATGGGTCCAGCCCAGAAGCAGCGATCCGGGACAAAGGGGGAACACATGGGAGTGTAGGGGTAGCATTGGCCCCGGACTTGAGGAAAGTCCAGGCACAGGACCCATCCTCAAGGTTGTCCTGGAGCAGCTGGCTAGAGGAGAAAAGGTACAAGGTCCGTTCGGGATAGTGGGCATTACTTTAAAGGAGGGAATGCTTTTCAGGGGAGATCAGTGGGTAGTCCCAGAACAGCACCAGAGGGAATTCCTCCAGATAGCCCATGGGGGCCCAGGAGCGGGACACCCAGGGCCGGAGACTACCTGGCAGAGAGTAGAATAGGCAGGGTGGTGGCCACAACTGAGCGAACAACCCTGATTCCCAGAAAAGAAAGGTTCCCATGGGACACACAAAAAGGTTAGAGGGATCATGGCAGTCGGTACAGGTCGATAACATTGAGCCATTGCCCACCGCAAACGGGGGTTACAAGTACTGTTTGGTTCCAGTGGACGTTTTCTCAAAGTGGGTTGAAGCCTTCCCTTGCCGATCAGCCACAGCATTGGTGACGGCAAGGAACTTGGTGAGGGAAGTGTTCTCTAGGTGGGGACTGCCACAGATCGTGGAGTCCGACCAGGGGAGCCACTTCACAGGGCAGGTCATGCAGGCTACCTTGAAAGTGCTAAGGATAGAAGGGAAATGGCATGTGGCTCACAACCCACAGTCATCAGCGGTTGTGGAGCGACTTAATCGGACCATCAAAGAAAGGCTGCAGAAGGAAACAGGACTGTCCCCAAAAAAGTGAGTTGAGGTGCTGCCGTTTGTCCTAATGGGAGTCCGAGCCAGCCTCTCCAGAAGCACAGGGTATTCCCCGCATGAGCTCATGACTGGTAGTGTCAAGCCCACGCCCATCCATGTTCTGGCGCTGGTTCTCACAGCGGGGCAGGTGAGACAGGTAAACCGTGACAAGTTTGTCAAGAATCTGTTCGAGCACTTGAAACAGATTCTTTGGCAAGCTGCCAGTGTTATATATGCAGACTATAGATATACTCTCTGTGTAGTCACTGTATAGTTGCATAAGATGGAGCCTTGTTACCTGATGTACTATTAATAAGGTTTACACTGTGTATAGACTATGCTGGCACCACTAGAGAGTGTAACTGGTGGAGACCAGGGTTTCCTGCCCCTGTGGCAGAGGCTGTCCACCAGAGGGCACTGCGGTGGGAGACCTGAGGGTCACCTGCATAGGTGTGCAAGGCCCAGTATAAAAGGCTGCTCACCATGCTTGTACCTTATTCTGGAATTACGAATAAAGGACCAAGATCACTACAATTTGAATACAACACATTACCTCGTGGAGTCATTCATAAGTGCATTACAGACATAATAACTGGTGATGAGAATACGGACTGTCACGTGATTATAGCTACCTTTGGCACATTAAAAGACTTCGCAGAAGATAATGATTGGGATGCTTTCACGGAAAAGCTCGGGCAATATTTTGTGGCAAACAACCTGGCAGGGGAGACGGACACATTGGTGGAGAAACGCAAGGCTATACTGCTGACCAGTTGTGGGCCCGAGGTCTACTGCCTCGTAAGGGACTTGCTGGCACCCAAGAAGGCCAAGGATAAGACATACGATGAGCTGACTGAACTAATTCGCAACCAACTAAAACCAAAACAGAGCATCCTCACGGCCAGGCACAGATTCTACACTCATCGCAGACCTGAGGGCCAGGAGATTGCAAGATATACTGCCGACCTCAGGAGATTTTCAGCACCTCAACGAAGCATTGCGAGACAACTTCATTATGGGAATTGGCCACGAGGGCCTCCTTCATAAGCTATTATCTGCCGACACCACAATCAACCGACAGAAGGCCATCAGCATCAGTCAGGCGTTCATGATCTCGACCTGCAGCACCAAGCAAATTATTCATCCTGTGGACTCAAACCCAGCAAGTACTGTAGAGAGAATGGTTCCTTTCACAGACAAGACTATAGAACATGGCTCTGCCCAGGGCAGAGAGCACAGACATCAGGGTTCCAGAACTTAGAGTCGGCCGAGGGGTGTTAATCGAGTAGCACCATGCTGGCGTTGCGGAGGAAACCATAGGGCTCACCAGTGTTGGTTTGCTGAGTACGTATGCAAAGCCTGTAACATGAAGGGCCACCTCCAGCGTATGTGTAAAAGAAATATGACTCACCATCTAGCAGAGGAGTCGGTAGATGACTTTGAATCCAGCGGGGAGTATGGTGACTTAGCCAGAGAGGCAGCTCAGCCCCAAGAAGAAGTGCATGGAGTATATACCTGCACCACTGATTGTCCTCCACTGAAGATGGAAGTTGAGATAAATGGCAATCCAGTCTTCATGGAAGTGGACACGGGAGCGAGCCAGTTAGTGATGAGCCAGGATGCCTTTGAGAGGCAATGGAATGAAAAATGACCCGAGCTGGTTCCATACAGGAAAAGTTGCGCACCTACACCAAGGAGCTGATCCCAGTCCTTGGTAGTGCTGATGTAAGTGTAATCCATAATGGCGTGGTGCACAAGTTACCTCTGTGGATTGTTGCAGGTGAAGGTCCAACACTACTCGGAAGAAGGTGGATGAGGAAGATCCAGTGGAAATGGGAAGACCTCTTCACTCCAACAATCGATGTCCCCTGTGCTCAGAGGCAGAGCAAAGCCTCACCTTCGCTTGCGCCAGGCACCAGAGAACAGACCAGCGCAGCACCTGAGGCACAGACCGTCCATCATGACTGCGTGGCAATGATCCGACCGGAACGGCCTAAAAGTACCTTCTCGGCTCCAGTGGCAGGACTTCTGGGGAGAAAGATCGAATTCACAGGCACTCTTCCAGCTTTTGTGGCAGAATCGCGGGAGAGAAGGATCAAGGCAGTCGACCTCGAGGACAGAG
Source organism: Pristiophorus japonicus (assembly GCF_044704955.1). Taxonomy (NCBI): domain Eukaryota; kingdom Metazoa; phylum Chordata; class Chondrichthyes; family Pristiophoridae; genus Pristiophorus; species Pristiophorus japonicus. The sequence continues at coordinate 362,902,311 of NC_091977.1, read as the reverse complement.
GCAAGATGGCGTCCCTGCTGCAGAGAGGTGCAGCGTGGCTGAAAAAAAAGATGGCTGTGGCCATATCACGAGGTGCATCGCTGAGGAACCAACACGTGGTGTCTAACAAAGGATTTGATTGGGGTAAAGCCAGCAGAGTTCTCGTAAAGGAGACCTGCAACCTACTGAACTTAAAGAGACATTGTATGCATTGCAATCAATGTAACGAACTGATTAAGATTGTGAACAAAATGTTATTGTGAGATGTTGATACTATTCCTAATGTAAAGAACAAAATGTTGTTGCGAGATATCGGGAATAGAGTGTCCCCAAAAATAGCAAGCGAGCGAATTAGGGAAGGTAAAAGCGTTGATCCTGATGCCCTGCCCCAGGTGTCCCCACAAGTTATAGGCCAGTGTCCTCAAGAGGGTGAAGGCACTGATCCTGATACCTTGCCCCAGGTCTATCCCATGCTGCAGGCACCCGATGGCACTATTCGCACGGACCTGGAAATGAAAACGGCGCCAATACACATAGTCAGCCGTCGTTGTCCACCATCCGGATGGAGACGGCGCAGCCCCCAGACCCAGTCACTACCTCGGCCATGTCCAGGAGCGAAAGGTCAGAACCAGCGAGTTCCCCAAATGGGACCTGGAACAGCCAGGTTCCCAACACCATGAGAGAGCAGGCAGAAGATTCTGCAGCCCTCAAAGGAGGTCAGGGAGGCCACACACATCTGTGGCTCTGCCCACCACTAGGCAACGGCAAAGGCCCTGAGTCTTGGCTAGGTGAGCGTACCAAGCCCACCTCACTAGCAGAGGGCGCAGCGCCGCTATCAGATGACTAACCCCATCCGGTTGCTCTGGAACCTGCGTCCTCGCATACCTGTACTGCTACATCAGTACTTACCATGACTGAACCACGAATGCAATCTACCCAATCCTGGCGCACGACCGCAAAATGTAACGAATGTAAGTCACTGAACCAAGGTGGCACGATACAAAGTGTAACTTCCTTTCTTTGTGATTGCACTGTGTCTGATCCCGTATGTTAATGTAACGGGCCTGCTGCATGATCTCGCTTTAGGATGGGGGCTGAAATGGATGTGTGTAGCCATGGACACACATATGGATCACACCCAGAACCCATTGGAACCTCGACTGCATCATCGAACCATCCAAACTGGTAACCACTACCCAACGTTGTGGCAAAAGGACTTGGGGGTTAACAGGGAGAGAGCCAAGCCAAAGCACAGCCAAGGTGCAAGGGTTATTGGCACTTAAGTCTGGGGAGAGCTAAGTCAGAGCACACAGTGTAAAGGTAATTGGCACAAAGGACTTGGGGGAGAGTAATGTTATATATGCAGACTATAGATATACTCTCTGTGTAGTTACTGTATAGTTGCATAAGATGGAGACTTGTTACCTGATGCACTATCAATAAGGTTTACACTGTGTATATGCTATGCTGGCACCACTAGAGGATGCAACTGGTGGAGACCAGGGTTTCCTGCCCCTGTGGCAGAGGATGTCCACTAGAGGGCACTGCGGTGGGAAACCTGAGGGTCACCTGTATAGGTGTGCAGGGCCCAGTATAAAAGGCTGCTCACCATGCTTGTGCCTCACTCTGGAGTTACGAATAAAGGACCAAGGTCACTACAGTTTGAGTACAACACATTGCCTCGTGGAGTCATTCATAAGTGCATTACAGACATAATAGCCAGCAACATGGGGAAGCAGCACTGGAACAATTGGTTGTTGCTTGAATCCCAGAGAACCCACGAGTGGAAGGTAGGGGATCAGGTCATAGTCCGCAATTATGCTTGGGTGGGCACATTTAAGCCTTTGTACATGGGACCCTGCAGTATCGTAGATAAGGCCAGTCCCATGGTGTCCGCGGTTAAGCTTCCGAAGTGGTTCCATGTGAACCAGTGCAAGTTGTTTAACCCGGGGGAAAGAGCGAGAAACAGAAAGAAGCACCAAGTCACTGTAAATAGCATGGTGGACGCCGGTCTTCCTCCCATAGTTTGGGACAGTGAGAAGCCCATGGTGGTGGTGGTTAGGAGGAGCAGCAGGATCCCACGGCCGAGAACGCCATGGTCGTCTCCTTACACATCGCCGAGGAGTCGTAGAGATCTCGAGGGGCCATCGAGAGACAGGTGGCGGTATATATAGTTTCTTTCTCAGTTTCATGTTTTTACAGAGTGTGTTTTGATGAAGCCAGACCTGTGGAGGTATACCCTCTCACAGAAAGGTTGTTGTTTCTTTGTATCTTCACAGAAAGCCGAGAGAAAGATGGAGACATCCCTGGTAATCGTTCTTTGGAGCTTGGCCAGAACAGGGTACAGCAGGAGGGGGGACACCGAGTTGTCCTTCCTCTACGGATGTACTGGGGGGAACGGACCCACCATGACACAGGAGGTTAGGACAGGGGACACGGACAGGATGGCAGCCTACTTCCATGAGGGAAGGTGGCCAGGGTGGCTGGGGTCAAATTCGATGAAATACTCCAGCCAAGCTGGGTTCACATAAGGGGAGGCTTTCATGCCGTGTCCCAGACTGAAGGTCACAGCCACACGGGTTTGGCTGATCGAGAGCAAGCGCGTATGCTTGAAGTGCAAGGTATACATTCCCCTGGGATGGTGGTGATGGCTCAGGAAATTGAGTCAGGACACGGGGAACCAGACAGCGGACTGGGAATGACTGGGGAACGATACGTACCGACAATTCACGGGGACACAGAGGGGAGTGGAAGTGTGCTGGGACAAGTGGTGGAAGGAGGACCAGGGAATTTATGTGTGTATGTGGGGGTCGGAACAGATCTGCCCAGCAGGTGTGTCAATTGCCTTTTCAAGGCAATGGCAGGATGCTGGGGCTGCGATCAGATGGAATCGGAATATGGACTCCTGCATTATCCCAGACCCTCCCAACACAATAATTGCCATTGAACTTGTCGCACACAAGAGGAAGCACCTGCCCATAGCCCCACTGGTGCAGATGACAGAAGTTAGATGTCCAGCCAACACACCAGGCCCAGGGAATGGTTTAATTTTCGTCCCGACTGGAAAGGTTTTATTCCAGGGAGTGCATTACGCGGTCGCATCGGTCATTTTAAACCTAACAGGCGTACATCTCCCCGAGTGGTGTCCAAATGAAACTGAACATCTGTATGAGGCGCTCATGAAAGAAATGTTCCGCCAGTTCTTTGAACTCCGTTACGGCGATGTGAGTCGGGAAAGATTGTACGATATGTGAGTGTATTAAAACGTTGGTCTGGGGAGGCAGAGGCAAGGGGTGCTCAATGTCGCTACGACGTTTAGCGCGGGTACATCTCTCATCAACAGCATGGACAACGTGCAGCTGCAAATGCAGATCAGTGATTTAAAAGACCAGCTGCGGAAAATCCTGGGGGAGGGAACGCGGTGGCAGGTTCGGAGTTAGAGGAGGACCAGACAATGACTGTCCATTTAAAGGAGGTTATCGCAGAGCTGGAGACACATGCAAAGACTGTAAATTCATTAATATGGGAGGACAGGAATGCCTCGCCGCAGGCACCACGAAACGAAGTGTGCGTGCTGTACGGTGCCTGGTTGCTGAGCGAGGGGCGCAGTAATTTAGAGGACCTCCAGCAAGGTCGCGTCCCGTCATGGATCAGCAACTGGCACCTCACAGCGCCCAGCCCGTACAATAATTCGATGAGCCTGTGTCAGCTCGGTCTAGCCTCCGAAGCCCACCCAATCCCAGTGGATTGCGGTCGGTCCAACCTCGCAATCATGGGGATAGTGTTGTGTATACCGGTAATGGGCGGGACATCACAACCAGTGCCGGTATACAGGGTAGAGAACATTGGGGTCATACGGGAAGGGGTGCACGTGCGGTATCATGCGGACCCACCATTTGTTATAAAGTGGGAGCATGCCATGACCAGCACTGACCTCAAGGGGTGCCAGAGCAGGAGTGCACATGTCATATTGTGTCCTCAGCATTTGAAGGTGTTCAATCAGCCAGAGTGTGGGTTTGAATACGAGAGTCGAGAGCCTATCAATTGCACCATGGAGGTGAGGGCCCTGAGCCACATTCCACCTCAGGTAGCATATGCGGGCGACGGGACATACTGCGTAACCACGAGTGTGGACCAGTATCAAGTACACCGGGACACTTGGAGTCTGGTCACTGACAGCACTTTCTCACCACAGAAAAAGCTAGAAGCTGTTTGTAGGAGGAGCTCACGTGCTGCTCCATGTTGGACTTAGAATGATGGGCAGGGGGTCAGAGAAGACAATGGCCAAGATAAGGCAATTCATTGCAGGTGATGAGCAGGTGGACTATTTTGTTAAGCAATGTGAACTCGTTAAGTGAACCGATCAGTGATCGAGCCATTATCTGGATGAGATACCAGACTATAGAAAGCCATTAAGCCCAGACTGCTCGGAAGCGAAACCCATTACTGGAAAAACAGGAAACCTCGAAACAAAAAGAAGAAAACTTTTTTGAGCTAACAGCAGAAGACACACCCACAGGAAGTCTCGCCTCGAAACAAAATGAAAGGACAGACAGTATTGGGATATAATGTGGCCACTCTCTCTCTTTCTCTTGCCTCGCTGCTTCGCCTCTACAAGAATCCAACCCTCCGTATGGGACGGAGAGAAGAAACCAGAAGAGACACCTTTTCATCAGAAGAAGCAACGAGTAAGCCAGCGAATCAGTGAGCATCATCTCTGCACACAGATCTTTTAAGATCACAGCCACAGTGTGAGGGGGTATCGCGCATTCTCCCAACTAAATTCTTAGGGGTTTTCAGGGGAGGTGTTTAGACATGGGTACTTTGCGTTAGGGGCCTGTTTAGACAGGCAAGACTGTGTGTTGTACTGTGTTGTTTGTATTACACTACCAGGGTGTGTTTTTTTACTGGGTGCAGGTGTATGTTTTAACTTTAATAAAAGAATTGGACCAAAGTACCTATCCCTGACTCATTCACCTGTTCAGTACAGTAACTCACTCCCAGCGTTAGAACTATTGTAAAGTGGGGGGAGCTTCAAAAACACCTAAGGGAAATCACTTACAAACGTTAACCTCGTATTATATTATAAAGACACTGTTGATACATTTTGTGTAATTTGTGAAAGTGCACTTCAACACCATCTCAATGAAAATAAATGTTGGGACTCACCAGAGCATCTACCAGAATTTGTATCAAGTAAGGAAAAATAAATCGTAGTGAAAACTGAGCTGTCATCTGTCTCTGAGATCCTGACCATTCATCAAATGGCTTTGCCACCTCTGCAAACCACCAGCCCCTAGCTTTCTCCTCTGTGGCTCCCATCTACTCAAACCTTTCTCATTTTGCAATTTCTCCGTTATCCTCACCTTCTGTTCCCTTGATCTCCCCTCCCCACTCAACTACTGATTGCTCAACTCAACTTCCTGCCCTCCCCATGTCAACTGACATTATCAATGACTTCTTTTCTTCAGGACCCATCCCTTTCTAAACTGAAATCAACACCCCCCCTCTTTAAACAAATACCTTCGACCCATCCATCCTCTCCAAAACCAACAACATCTCTAACCTCCTTTTCCTCTCCAAGGTCTTCAACTGTGTCAACAACTCCATGTTTATGTTCCCTGATGCTCTCCATTCAAATCCCCCAGAATGGCTTCGGCAATTCTCACAGTGCCGAAATGGCTCGAGCTCAAGTCATCAATGGCATTCTCTGTGACGTGACCAGAGTGCATTATCCCTCCTGGTCAATCTCGACATAGCTACAGCATTTTATCTGGTTAACTACACCATCAACCTCCAACATCTCTTCATTATACACACCTTACATGATTCCACTACTTCTTGTTCCTTATTTACATGCTTCCCCACAAGCACATGATGTCCTCTTCAAGTTTTAAACTCCACATCCTCTCGATCACTCAGACCACTTATTTCCACCGCTGCGACATTGCCTGCCTCTGTCTCTACTTCTGCCTCTCAAATACTGAAAACCGTGACCATGCCTTTATCACCTTCAGACTCTACCCAACTGCCTCCCATCCTCCACTTATTGAACACTCAAACTTGTCCAGAATTCTGCCATCTTTAATCTGTTTCGTATTGAGTCCCACTCACCCCGTCCTGGACTGCCAGATAAATAAATAGCTTGAGCCTGTCCTAATCAGCTTGCACAGAGCAGTGTTAATTCATACCTTCAAAGATTCTAATGTAGAAAATCCGGAACAAACAAAAATGGCTACAGGTACACCCCACAGTCTATATAAACCAATCACAGGGGTAGAAATTAATCTTGGATGATAGAACAAAATGGGCTTATCGTAGCTGCCACACATAATAAAGCCCACCCAATGGTCTGTTCCATTGACTGCAATAGAAGTGAATATAATGCGGGTGTATAACAAGCAATCAGTGCCATGCCACCGGTTAGGGCTGTTGCCCAAGTTGAATCTCTACCCCACATGGTGTTTACTCTGTGGCTGCCCAGAAAGGTGTGGGGAGTCAGCAGTCTGCTACCACCTGGTACACTTGTGGTCATAAACTCAGTGGCCTCCTGCAAATCAGCCCCTTTATTATCAAATGCATTTTCAGGAAAACAACTTATCAACTTCGCTGTAATGCTTTGTATTTTCTTTGTTAGTATAAAATATTGTAATTAGTGGGGGCTATAAATCATTTGACATAATATCCTGCTCTCAATACTTCTGTAAATAGCATTGTTGAACTTACTGCTATGAGATGCATCAGAGTGACAGGGTTAACTAGTCCTAATTCTCCTCATTTCCCTGTAGGCAGGCATTTCATCTCTACTTGTTACCAATGTCTAGCTGGTCAGTTGATATTGGAAACTCATTATTATGTGATGAATCATGGACCCAAAAACCACATTGAAACACTCCATAATAAATCACATTGGTAAACTGGCATAGAGATGAAATTCTTCTTGTTGTGCTATTTGTATTGTATTTGTATCAAATTTCAGTGTGCGCTATTTTAACAAAAGTGATTATTTATTTCAACAAAAGCCATTAACTATTTAAATGTAAAATGAGTTGACATTTTCATTCAAAAAGCTTAGATAGGAATTTGAAAGAAATATATTGACCAGTATGTTAAAAATAACTCGAAGAATTTCAACTCAATGATTGCGTTCCTGGGACATCTATAGAATTTTTGAAGAGGGCTAATAACAGCATCAACAGAAGGGGACAAATACAATACTTACATTTCAGTGACTTCTAACAATAACCCATAATACTTATTAGTGCCTATAACTCACTTATCGTTCTGATCATAGCCAGAACACTGCAGCCATGGGTCATCTATTCACCCTACACGGTTATCTCCAAAGGCCGATCCTTGGTCCCTCCTTTGCCAAATCTACATAGTGCCCCTTGATGGTATCATGTGCAGACATGGGGCCAGTTTCCATATATATGCTGACAATACCCACTCCTACCTCTGCACCACCTCTCTTGACCCATCCACTGCCCTCTGTCGTCACACTGCTTGTTCAACATCCAGTCTTTGATGAGTCTCAATTTCATCCAGAACATTGGGAAAACTAAAACCACTGGGCTCAATTTTCCACATGGGCGATTTTTGGTGCAGTTGAAGAGGTACGTCCGCTTTTTTTGTGGCCCCACTGCTCCAGATAAAAACAGTTCCGAGTTTCGCCGGAATTAACTTTGAATTAGGCGCGGCGCACACTGGCCTTAAGCATTGTGGGTGGAGCTTAAGGACTGCACCAAAAACTGACGTTGCCAGGGTAACGAGGGATGCTTTGAAGGGCTGAGGCTGGGCTGGAAACGGAAAATGACGCTGCTGCTATCCCGGGCTGAATGGGCGCCCGCCCCCGCCGATTCCACACCTATCCCGGGCTGAATAGCCCCCCTCCCCAGGTGCCGGTGCCGCTGCTATCCCGGACCGAAAAGCCCCCCACCCCAGGTGCCGATGCCACTGCAATCCCGGACCGAAAGGCCCCCCACCCCAGGTGCCGGTGCCACTGCCATCCCGGACCGAAAAGCCCCCCACCCCAGGTGCCGGTGCCACTGCCATCCCGGACCGAAAGGCCCCCCACCCCAGGTGCCGGTGCTATACCGGGCTGAATGGCACTCACCAAAAATAAATTCCTGTTTTCCACATGATGGGTGTGTTGTGCACTTTCAGAGATGCTTGTGAGTATAAAAATCAGAGCTGCCGCAATATGGATCATGGGGTAAAGATCAGTAATTTTCAAGTAGATGAAACTGAGGCCCTGGTTTCTATCATTGAGAGCAGATGACACGAGCTTCAGAACAAAGGTCCAGTTAAGTAAAGCCCAGAGAAATTAACAAATGTTGGGACAAAGTTGGAGATGATTTCTTTGCAATAATGACCAGCCCGAGGACCGGCAGGCAGTGCGAAAAGAAGTGGCAGGACCTTGACCAAATAGTTTCTAGGAGTAATATTTTTATTTATGCACTGGAATTAAATGCGACCATCTGTGTGTGCCACCACAGCAGACACCTTCTCTTAAAAAATTCTATTTTCATCTTTGCAGAGGAAGGTGACGCACAACAGAGAGTGAACAAAAATGGAGGAGGTTCGGCAAATGTGCACCCACTGACACCCCTGGGAGCGAGGATCACTGGTATGATTGGTGCTGGCTCTAGAAGGTCAACAACCACTGCAGAAGCTGGGCTCAGCTTATAAAGAGAGAGCAAGTTTTCATTCATCGTGGTCCTTCAAATGAGCCTGAGCTGTGTTAGCCTACTCATGCCACCCTGCCCCCTCCCCTGCTGCTATCCGATCGGCTGCTCTGTTATATTTTGTAGAAGTTACGCCCATTCCAGAGAAATCACAAGCCCCTGCCACAGAAGAAAAATCATTCGCGGAGAAGCCTGACCACGATGAAGTCTTTAATGCAGAACTTCCACAGGAAGATCAGGACGAGGATGAGCACGAAGATCAGCAATGTTCCAATGTTGAGACTGTAACACTACATCTGCAGGAGGTGGTGCCACACGTGAATGTGCCAAGCCCTTTCTGGTTGCTGGACTGCTACGAGCGAGAGAACATTTCATGGTGTCCCACAATCAGAGTTTGCGGATCCCAGTGAGTTGCAGCGAGCCACATCCAGGGTGAGGAGGAGGAATGAGAGCTCGAGAGCGCTTTCCTGAAATGCAGGGTCCAACAGATGTGGTTCAGCTCATGGCAATGAGTGGGGAGAGCATTGAGCTTACCCAATCACTGCTGGACACCATGGGTGGGGTGGCTCATGAGATAGCAGGATTGTCATCAGAAGTAATGACACCCTCGGGAGAAATGGGAATGCTGTCGCAACATATTAGGGAGGGAATGTTGGAAGTATCTGATATGCTGTCGGGGAAGATTAGGGACAGACTGTCGGAATTAGCTGCTGCAATAAGGGAAAACGCCCAGGCTCTCATTGGCCAGTGACGAATGACGAATTCAACTGGTGACACTCACAGTCCAATCCCCAGACCAACCTCAGGTGGTGTGCCGGTGCATCCACAGTCTGGGGAAGAGGCAGAAGAGGCCCGAGCCGGGCCTTCCACAATGCGGTCTCTTAGGGCCCACACCCGCCAACAAGAAATGCGCTGTCCCGGAGATGCTCGGAAAAAGCAACTTGGTTCCAGCGGGAGGAGGCCTGCGCCACCGGCCAAGGGGAGAGGCAACAAAGGCAAGCATGGCCGGCGGTCTTAGAATAAGGGGGAGGGATGGCTGCAGCTAAAGTTTGTTTGCTGTTATATTGTTGTTATTGAACCGATCTTAAAAGTTTAAAGTTTTAAAAGTCATGTCACTTGAAAAGCAAGTTTGTAAGTGATCTTAATGGTAAAGTTTAAAGTTTGTAACAAAAATATTTTTATTTACGTTAAGTACAAGTGTACAAATATTTAATAAATGTAATTGTTTTTTCAATTAAACCAGAATCATGAACATTATTCTTTAAATTAATGCAACAAACAGTCAACCAACATGGTGAATGATCAAACGTGCCACTCAGCCTTCGTACAGTAAAGCATTCAACGATTAGCTGCTGACGCAAGACTCTTACAATGGCTATAGGTGGTCGAGGGTCCCCCTCCTCCACCGTTGTCCTGCGGGTTGAGATAGTGGCATGGCTTCCTCCTGTTGCTGCTGCTCCTTGTCCTCCTCATAGTCAGCCTGCTTTTCGTCCTCCTTATCCCCTCTTGCCTAAGGTTGCTCTTTAAATTCAAGAGCCTGTTGCCTCATGATCGCTCAGTTGCGCAGCATGCAGCACACGACAGTGAACTGACCAACCATCTCAAGGCCATATTGCACATAGCCTCCAGAATGCTCCAGGCATCGGAAATGCTGCTTTAATATTCCAATTGTCCTCTCAATGATGCTGCGTGTGGTGATGTGGGACATGTACTGACGCTTAGCTTCTGTCCGGGTATTGCGAGAGCGCTATATCTGCCATTTTTCAGCAGCAGCCAGCTCTGCCTCTCTCGCATAAGATGAATGCATCATGGGTGCTCCCTGGGTATCTGGCATCAACTGCCAAGATGCGATGCATGTCATCGCAGACCAGCTAGCCATTTAGTGAATGGAACCCTTTCCTGTTCCTGTAAACCTCTGAATCGTTCAAAGGTGCTCGCAAGGCGATGTGGGTACAATCTATTGCACCCTGCACCTTGGAGAAACCAGCAATCCTCGAGAAGCCCACAGCCTCGTCACGCATTGCCTGGGCAGTCATGGGGAACTTGATGTAGTTGTCCCTGTGGGCATACAGTGGGTCACTGAACCTCCCAATGCCTGCCCCCAAGCCTGCCTCGGACCACCTACCAGTAAGGACGCTACTCAGCGCCAAGCTTGCAGGCAACACCTTGCCATAAGCAACAAGGCCCATACAGCCTGGTCTCCAATCGTCTTGGACCCCCTTGCCACTGGACCAAGACCTTGCTGAGCTAAGCCATTGTGGTAGCTGGTGTGCAACAACCACCCCATGTTAAAGAACACACGCACAGGAATCTTCCACTCCTTTAACATGAAATTCGTGACCTGGATCGTCAGGACCCTCATGGACAACTCCAACAGTGACAGGCCGGAACGCCGCACCACCATAGTTGCCTGGGAACTTAGCCGCTTTGATATCGACATCGCCGCCCTAAGCGAGACCCAGTGGGCAGGGGAAGGCTAGCTCAAGGAACAAGATAGAGGTTACACCACCTTCTGGAAAGGGAAACCAGAGGAAGAAGGCCGCCTCCACGGAGTCGGTTTCATCATCAAAAATGAGCTGGTCGACCGCCTCAAAGACTCCCCCTGCGGGGTTAACGAATGTCTCATGTCTTTCCGACTCACCCTATCCTGGAATCATTGTGCCAGTGCGTACGCCCTAACACTCGATACGACAGATGAGACCAAAGAGGATTTTTACTCCAACCTCAAAAAATCCCTGTCCCGCATCCCTGCGGGCGACAAACTGATCCTCCTCAGTAACTTCAACGCCAGTGTCGGCAAGGACACAGCCCTCTGGGGAGGCTTAATTGGCAGAGAGGGGGTAGGGAAAACCAACGCCAGTGGGACCCTACTCCTCACAAAATGTTTAGAACATGAACTTATCAGCACACCTTGTTCCACCAGAGGGACAAATACAAGGTTTCGTGGCAACACCCTTGCTCCAAACACTGGCAACTGCTCGACTATGTCATCACCCGCGTCAGGGATCACAAGGATGTGCGCATCACCCGCGCCATGACAGGAGCTGACGACTGCTGCACGGACCACCGCCTAATCCGATCCATCATTGACATCAACATAGCCCCAAAGCCCTGAGGGCAGCAGAAGCAGTGCCGCAAAAAAGTCAAAGACCCAGCAAAGAGAGCCCTATAGATTCAGCGCCTCACAGCTAACCTGGCGCGCCTTGATGACCCCGAGACGCAGAATTCCCACAGTGCTTGGTCTGCCCTCCAAGCCTCTATAACCAGTACCCCAAAGAGATGCTCAGTCACTCAACCAGTAAACACCAGGACTGGTTTGATGAGAGTGGCCAGGAGATCCAAGAGTGCAGGGAACATTAAGGCGGATTGCAAAAGTTTCTATAGGTATGTAAAGAGAAAAAGGTTGGTGAAGACAAACGTAGGTCCCCTGCAGTCAGAATCAGGGGAAGTCATAACGGGGAACAAAGAAATGGCGGATCAATTGAACAAGTACTTTGGTTCGGTATTCACTAAGGAGGATACAAACAACCTTCCGGATATAAAAGGGGTCAGAGGGTCTAGTAAGGAAGAGGAACTGAGGGAAATCTTTATTAGTCGGGAAATTGTGTTGGGGAAATTGATGGGATTGAAGGCAGATAAATCCCCAGGGCCTGATGGCCTGCATCCTAGAGTACTTAAGGAGGTGGCCTTGGAAATAGCGGATGCATTGACAGTCATTTTCCAACATTCCATTGACTCTGGATCAGTTCCTATGGAGTGGAGGGTAGCCAATGTAACCCCACTTTTTAAAAAAGGAGGGAGAGAGAAAACAGGGAATTATAGACCGGTCAGCCTGACCTCAGTAGTGGGTAAAATGATGGAATCAATTATTAAGGATGTCATAGCAGTGCATCTGGAAAATGGTGACATGATAGGTCCAAGTCAGCATGGATTTGTGAAAGGGAAATCATGCTTGACAAATCTTCTGGAATTTTTTGAGGATGTTTCCAGTAAAGTGGACAAAGGAGAACCAGTTGATGTGGTATATTTGGACTTTCAGAAGGCTTTCGACAAGGTCCCACACAAGAGATTAATGTGCAAAGTTAAAGCACATGGGATTGGGGGTAGTGTGCTGACGTGGATTGAGAACTGGTTGTCAGACAGGAAGCAAAGAGTAGGAGTAAACGGGTACTTTTCAGAATGGCAGGCAGTGACTAGTGGAGTGCCGCAAGGTTCTGTGCTGGGGCCCCAGCTGTTTACATTGTACATTAATGATTTAGACGAGGGGATTAAATGCAGTATCTCCAAATTTGCGGATGATACTAAGTTGGGTGGCAGTGTGAGCTGCGAGGAGGATGCTATTAGGCTGCAGAGTGACTTGGATAGGTTAGGTGAGTGGGCAAATGCATGGCAGATGAAGTATAATGTGGATAAATGTGAGGTTATCCACTTTGGTGGTAAAAACAGAGAGACAGACTATTATCTGAATGGTGACAGATTAGGAAAAGGGAAGGTGCAACGAGACCTGGGTGTCATGGTACATCAGTCATTGAAGGTTGGCATGCAGGTACAGCAGGCGGTTAAGAAAGCAAATGGCATGTTGGCCTTCATAGCGAGGGGATTTGAATACAGGGGCAGGGAGGTGTTGCTACAGTTGTACAGGGCCTTGGTGAGGCCACACCTGGAGTATTGTGTACAGTTTTGGTCTCCTAACTTGAGGAAGGACATTCTTGCTATTGAGGGAGTGCAGCGAAGGTTCACCAGACTGATTCCCGGGATGGCGGGACTGACCTATCAAGAAAGATTGGATCAATTGGGCTTGTATTCACTGGAGTTCAGAAGAATGAGAGGGGACCTCATAGAAACGTTTAAAATTCTGACGGGTTTAGACAGGTTAGATGCAGAAAGAATGTTCCCAATGTTGGGGAAGTCCAGAACCAGGGGTCACAGTCTGAGGATAAGGGGTAAGCCATTTAGGACCGAGATGAGGAGAAACTTCTTCACCCAGAGAGTGGTGAACCTGTGGAATTCTCTACCACAGAATGTAGTTGAGGCCAATTCACTAAATATATTCAAAAGGGAGTTAGATGAAGTCCTTACTACTCGGGGGATCAAGGGTTATGGCGAGAAAGCAGGAAGGGGGTACTGAAGTTTCATGTTCAGCCATGAACTCATTGAATGGCGGTGCAGGCTAGAAGGGCTGAATGGCCTGCTCCTGCACCTATTTTCTATGTTTCTATGTTTCTATGTTTCTATGTTTCTATCTCAAGCGCAGGGCATTTGTGAGCCTGAAACAACAATCCAACTCAAGACCAGCAAGGCAGCATTACAGACAGCTTAAGGCAAAAAATTCGGTACCTAAAGAACAGGCAGTGGATGGAGAAAGCGCAGGAAATACAGCAGCTGCTTTTGACTCAAGTGTTCTCGACTCCATCCCGCAGCATGCTATCTGCCACCACCTCAGTAAAACCCCAGCACTGCACGAGGTAGAAAAAGCCGTAATTCAGCTTAAGAACAACAAGGCTACAGGAGCGGATGGAATCCCCGTTGAGGCACTGAAAAATGCACCAGCCCTTATACATGGCCTTCTTCAACCTTACATAGGCCTTTGACACTGCCAACCACGAGGGTCTATGGAGCATCTTCCTCCGTTTTGGATGCCCCCAAAAGTTCATCACCATCATTCACCTGCTCCATGACGACATGCAGACCATGATCCTTAACAACGGATCCATTACAGACCCAATCCATGTCCGGACCGGGGTCAAACAAGGCTGCGTCATCACCCCAACCCTCTTCTCAATCTTCCTCATCTGCCATGCTCCACCTCACAGTCAACAAGCTCCCCGCTGGAGTGGAACTCAATGACAGAACCAGTGGGAACCTGTTCAACCTTTGTCATCCAAACTTCGTCATCTCCAGGCCAGGTCCAAGACCACCCCAACCTCTGTCGTTGAGCTACAGTACGCGGACGACGCCTGCGTCTGCGCACATAAAGGCTGAACTCCAAGTCATATAAATGTATTTACTGAGGTATACGAAAGCATGGGCCTTATGCTAAACATCTGTAAGACAAAGATCCTCCACTAACCTGTCTCCGCCGCACAGCACTGCCCCCCCAGTCATCACGAAAATCCAGTCGGACCCAGGGCGCACCAGGTGCTAACGGCGCCATCTTGAAAACAGAGGAGAAAATCGCAGTTGTCAGTGATTAAAAGCATTGGGAGAAGAACACTGCTTTACTGCTTACTTTTGAATGTGAAGTTTATGTGAGTTTCTAATTTGTTTTAAAGGACATTTTTAAAAGATGGGGGCCATGCTATGTCGGGAGCCAGTAATCCTGGCTGCTATATTCATACGATGTTGAGCTGGAAGAAGACTTATTGATGATCATTTTCAATGTAATCAAAGAGATCGCAGATATATAGAGAGGAGGGCTTACCCACCACGAGTTTACAGGGAACATCACTCATACCTGCAGCTCTCTGAGGCACAGTGCATTAGAAGGTTGAGCTTCCGAAAAGAATTGCTGACAGAGATATGCCAGCTCATACAGGCAGACATAGAGCCTATCAATGGCAGCAGGACTGCAATGCCCGTCAAGGTGAAGGTGACTGCGGCGCTTGCCTTCTGTGTCTCCAGCTCCTTTTAGGCGTCAGCGGGGGACATATGCTGCATCTCGAAGCACGCTATAGATTGCTGCATTTGCCAGGTGGCTACTGCACTGTGTGCATGCAGGATGGACTTCATAAACTTCCCAATGACCAAGGAGACCTAAAATGAGAGGACTATAGATTTTGGATGATTTGCTGACTTCCCCATGGTTCAGAGTGCCTTTGACTGTACGCACATCGTCCTGCGAGCATCTTTACAGAATCTAGAGGTTTACCGAAACCGAAAACGGATTCCACTCCATGAATGGACAGATCATCTGCGACTATACTCAGCGCATCATGGCAGTCAATGCCCAATATCCAGGGAGTATCCATGATGTTGTCATCTTGCGTGAGAGCAGTATCTTACGCATGTTTCGATATCAACCTATTGGCCAGAGCTGGCTGCTCGGGGACAAAGGTTATGGCCTCGCCACCTGGCTCATGACGCCCCTCCCCACCCACCCACCACCCCCCCACCCCCGGAGCCCTCAGACAGAAGCTGAGCATCGCTATAATGAGAGCCACACAGCCACACACAACATCATCGAACAGACAATTGGAGAGCTCAAGCAGCGCTTCCGATGCCTGGACCACTCTGGAGGCTGCCTACAATTCTCCCCTCAGCAGGTCACTGAGTTCATTGTGGTGTGCTGCATGCTTAGCCATCATGAGGGGACAGGAATTGCCAGTGGGGATTGCAGGACCACCTCAGGAGAAGGGGTGGGGGGAGGAAGAAGATGAGGAAGAGGAGCCTGGCGAGGAACCCATGTCCCCACCATCACCCCCACCACAATCACAGGGGAGCCATCATGGACATTTCACCGCTGCAAAAGCCTTATGTCAGAAGCTCATAACTGAACGCTTTGCTTGAAGAATGAACGGCACGTTTGAGCGTTGCCTGGCCACTCTATCCCATCATGTTGACTATTCTCCCTCTTATTCTACAAATGAGACACTACACAGGAATGGTTAAGGTGAAGAAAAGAATGTATTAAACATTGGAAACTTAATTGTGAATCTTTAATAAAATTACATAAATTAGCTGCATCCAGCATCAACAACTTAATGCAGCAACCACTATGTATTACCTTTGGCTTTTCCCCCCTTCCCTTCATCACCCTCCCTTGTCTGCTGCTCCTAACCCAAGTGGTACTAAAATGACATGCAGTAACATTGTCAGAGCGTTGCTGTGTTGTGGGGAGAGACAATGGAGACGCTGCCTGGGGACACACTGGAGCAGCTCGTGATGTGAAAGGCCCAGCTTCTGACTGGCGAGCCTCTTCACCTGTGTCGCCAGTCACAGGTGGTTTGGGTTTGTGTGTGACACTGGGGAACGCACAGTGTATGGCAGGAGGGCATATGGACTGTATCACCCGCCCAAGCTGAAGCAGAGCTTGTGCCTGTGATGGGCCATATTCCGCAAGGCTTCGCATTACACTCTCCAGGACTCCATTGTCATTGCTGGAGGCCACCAGCCTCGTGTGGCAATGATGGCCTCATAGGTAGCATGGCTCGCACCAACAATCTGTGACCCTACCTCCGTAATGGTCGCTTTGAGACTGTCGATGCTCGCGGGAATCTTACCCAAGACACCAAGGAGCTGACGGTTGACCTGGATGCTCTCCCTGGACATTCCCACCGTGTCCAGTTCCCACGTCTGCCTGTCAGCAGACTGACTTTGCCAAATCACCCTCTGGAGAGATGGCCGACGGGATTAGACCCCGAAAAAGTCATGTCGTCGTGCTCAGACAAGGTGAGTGCCAGTGGTAAAACAGGGGTGGATTGCATCTGCGCTGGAATCGTCTGATTGATATCCTCCAGGGATGCTCCAGCTGTGGCTGGTCATCTGGAAGTAGAAAGCAACAGACGATTGGTTAACAGCAGGGGAGGGGGCAGGGTGACATGAGAAAGGTTACATAGCAAAGGCTCATTTGAAGGACTGCCACTACTCCATTATATCTAGTCCAGAGACACTGCAGGACATTGCCCCAACCCAGCCCATGGAGTGTGCAGGATTTACTCTTATTTTCCGAGCGGGGATAAGCACCCCCAGTGGCAGTTGCTCCGACCTGAGACGGCGATGAGGCCTGCCACTCGTTCTTCAATGTCGGTGAGTGGCAGGGTCTGAGGCAGGCCGCCACCTGTCCTTGCCTGCTCGTGCTGATTATGTGACTTCTTGGCCTGCAAAGATGAAAATGGAAATGGTTACAAGAGGGTCCATCTGCTCTTGTGGCACAGATAGCCACCAAAGCACTTACACCATACTGTCTGAATGTAATACAGTCCTCTGTTTAATGGCCTTGGAAGTTGAACATGGTTCATTAGGAGGACATCGAAGTGTGGAGACATCTGATGAGATCTCAGAAAGCAATCTAAATAATGTGTAAAGATCATGGCAAATAGGATGCCAAACTAAGCCCATCTATGGGTCATGCATTTTAGGAGGCAACCCACAGAGTGCTGAGAGACAACAACAGCATGAGAACATCCACAGACTGCTGACAAGCGCACCAAAGCATGAGAATAGTTTGTCAGATTTATAATTGAAGTAATGAATTAAAATTGTACTCACTCTAACGATCCTCAAAAGTTCATTGAACTTCTTTCAGCACTGTGAGCCACTCCTGACCATTGTCTGAGGCAGAGTCTTCCTCAGCAATTTCCCTCCAAATGCGCTTGAAAATAGATGGCAGTGGTCTAGATCCACCCCTATAATGTAACTCCTGCCATCTTCTCTCCACAGCATCCACGAGAGCTTCATAGCCTCCTGGCTGAATCACCTGGCATGCTGTCTCGGTTCCTCGCCCTCCATCATCAAAATCCAAATTGAAAATGGCTGATTCAGAGCTGTGTGTACTGCGCATGCACACGGCCGTGCCCTGCATTAGCGTTTGTGATCGGTCAGCAGACCAGAAGCGCGGGAAGAAAAATAAATACATTTGTGCATGCACAGAAGGTCGATTTTTTTAGCGCCAGAACTTTCGGCTCCGGCGCACAAATTGTGTGGTGCAACACCGGAGTTAGCACCAACACTCCTCGTGAACTGAATTTGCCGAAAGTTGCATGCTCCGACGCTAAAGGTAACTCAACGCTAAATTTTTGATTACGAATTGCGCCCAGAAATGGGAGAAAATGCAAAAAGCCGAAAATCTAGCCCAATGTTTCAGGTCAATAACATTTCATCAGACCTGGGAGAGATTGCAGAGAGATGTATTGTCTTGGGACCCTGCCTCAAACTCTGTACCCTTGCTTCCGATTCCATTCTCCTCACTAGCCACCATCACAGGCTGAACCAGACTATTCACAACCTTGGCATCTGATTGATCTCTAGCTGAGCATTTGACGAATGCTTCCTACTTCTACCTCCATAACATCATCCCCCTCTATCTCAGCCCATACTTCACTGAAAACCTTATCCATGCCTTTGTCATCTCCAAACTCAACTATTCAAATGATGTCCTGGCTGGGCTCCCATTCTACACCCTCCATAAACCTCTCTGCTGTCGGTATTCTATCCCTCATCAAGTCCCATTCACCCATCTTGTTCTTGCTAACTCAAATTTGTTCCCAGCCCCATAGCAAGTTCTTAACTCATACTTAAATCCCTTCATGGCTTCACGCCTCCCAATATCTGTAGCCTCCTCCAGTCTTACAATGCCTCACCCCAAACTTTCCATTCTTCTGACTCTGGTCTCTAATACATCCCCCCTCCCTTCATCCCACTGTTGGCAGCTGTGTCTTCAGCTATCACCATACATTCTGAAATTTCCTTCTAAACCTCTCCACCTCCCTCTCCTTCTTTAAGACCCTATTTAAAGCCCACCTCTTTCATGCCTCCCAATATGTCCTTCTTTCATTTTTCGTTAAAGCTTCTGTGAAGTACTTTTGGATATTTTTCTACATTAAAAGGCACTATATAAATGCAAGTTGTTGTTACTGTGTAAAGAATGTACCTGTGTTCATTAGCAGTCTAAGATGGCTAATGTTTTGATTAAGATGGAAATTTCAGCCATTGGATCATTGCTACTTTAACATAGATGCTAAGCTATTTTTTTTTAAATGGGCTAAAATAGCAGCTATGACTGTATTACGCATTTGTCTGTTGATATTGCCAAGAGCAATTTCCAGTGTAATGTATTTCTAATGTTGAGAAGTAGCAGACTATTATTTATGGCAGTAATTTCCAGATGGATTCTCCAATCTCCTACTTTAACTTTGATGGAAACCCAGGAGAAATGGTTTAACCGGTTGTTTACGCCATTGCACCAAGTTTCTGTCAAAGTTACAGTAGGAGCTCATGGAATCCTCGCAGAAATTCTGCCCCATAATTTTTCACTGTCATTTTGGATTCCTTGAAAGTATCAGTACAGGTAGATAAAGCCAGAAAAGGGCCAATAGTATTTTGGGTTTTTAAGTACAACAATAATACATTTATACATGGTGTTAGAAATCAGGGATGCCTAAAAATGTATAAAACTGATACGAATGCTATGTTTAAATCATTGTTTTGAACTGCAGACAGAATGTCTATTCGAATCAGAGAAATGGAGGGTATAGTTCTTTGTACTATATACAATCTCCCTGTTGCTAAGCAATTATCTGTTGTTTTTAAGTTAAGACTTAAACCTTGTTTATGTATCTTTAAGACAATTTGTATAGAAAAGGCTTAGAATCGAAGGAAGTTTGTTTGTAAGAATTAACGTAAACACAGGCAGTTTGCTCTGTCATAAAGACCGGTTAAAGGTGACAAAGCTTTGGTTTGGCTTCATAGTTCAATGAGTAGAGGGATAAGGCTTTGTATTGATTGTACCCAGGACAATAGAGACAGAGGGACATCAAAGAAATTCCAAGGAAAAGAGTTTTCGAAAAGGTATAAATAATGACAAAATAGTGATCAAAATCATAAGACATCATTAAGGCAGGTTCTTGAAACAAGAATTGAGAAAGAAGAACTAGAAGCCTTATTGGATAGTAAGTTTTACAGGGAACCTCTATAGGTCAAAAGGTCTTATCAATATCCAGGGTCAGGCCCATCCCTAAAAATAGAATAAAAGTAGCCTCCTCAAGATTGACCGCACAAATGGTGTGAGGGGAGAGCGAAATTGAACGAGCTGGTCGAACATGGAGTGATCCCATGCTTTACCGAAGGAAGGTCTAAACAGAGAAAGAGACTGTAAGCCAAAGAATGCTCACGTGCGCTAACTGTTTATCCGATCACGGTGCATATTAACTATCTGTTACGGTTGTATGTTTTTGCTATCTGACAAATGTGTTATATTCTGTTTTAAACTCGGATTAAACACAATATATCTACCAGATTTGTTTTACAGTCGATTCTGATTATTAAAGTGACCAGAGATAGGCTTAAACTTGGCTATTTTTAATAAAGGTAAGGGCTAGGCTACAGCTACTGTACACAGTTTTGGCCACATTATTATAGAAAGAATATAGAAAGAATATTAAACTATTAGGGAGAATACAACATTGATTTGGCAGGGTGACACCAGTTTTGAAAAACTGGGGGTAATTTTAACCTAAGCCACTGGGTGGGAAACGGGCAGGTTTGGGACAGCCAAATTCAATGGAATTCAGCATCACTATGTGTGAGTTGGTGCATTTCTGTAACTAAGACACGTGCAAAGCTCAGGACTGCTTATTTGCCTTGTTATAAAAGTGGTTAAAACGCTCAAATAATACAGGCGTTATCAATGGAATGTTAATGCAGTATGGCTCTACAGCCAAATGCAAGATATTCCTTGCATAATTATCAACACTGCCATTCAGTTATGCAGCATTGTGGACTAGTACTGGAAACAGGCCACTGTCCAGTGTGATTATAGAAAACAATCAGGCAAGTTTAATTGGAAAATATGATAAATCAACAATAAACTATTCTGCTCACTAGTCCTGGAATGGGTTTTGCAAGTATCAGGCCAAAAGGTAATGACTCGTGAATTAAAGACAAAAGTGGCAGAGAGAGAAATCGGCATAGCATCTTGTTACTAATAAAATGGATGTGGTTTTCCAGCATACATGCACTCACCCGTGTCACGGCAAGATAACTCTGACCTCAATAAGAGTTTTTTTCCATATAATTTATTATTGTTTCTGAACAGTTTTCATCTGAGGTTTTACCAATCAATATATGTGTCTGAGTCTTAAATATGATTGAATGGTTATAGCACATCATGTAATAAATTTCAATTTAAAAAATGAAAGCACATTTAGGGGCTGTTTTAGAGAGGAATTCAATTGTCGCAATCAGTACACAGATTTAATTAGCTACCCTATCCAAAACTGAAAAAATAAGACCCAACAACAGATTTATTTTTTCAACTATCCTCCTAATGCTTTGTACAGCTTTAAATTACACTGTCATGTGATTCGTTATAGACTTGCCATTTAAGACTATTTCTTGTGCCGTGTACTTATTAAGTGACTGGTGATAAAATGGCATGATGAAGCATGACATGAGAATAATTCTTAGATAAGACGGCTAAGAAATATACAGTGATAAATACTATCAAGAGCCTCATGGATTTTGTAGGAGGCAAAAGTAGAATTCAACATTCTAATTGTTAAGTAGAAAAATCTAAATTCTGCAGTACAATTGAAATAATTACAGTACTTCCTAAGCAGAATATTTGAAATAGCACCTATCTAATGAGCCTTAACTGAAACAATAGTAGTATGTTTATATGACGTCTGGCATTATCATTATAACTGGTTGTATTAAATTTCTATGTGGCAGTGAAGTTCTCACTGATTGACATAATCTGCAGCTGTTATACCATGGCACCAGCGTAACGAGGTGATCATAATGAACATAAGTGTTGCTATGGATCAAAAAGGATGTATTGCTGCTAATGATGGTCATCTTTGTAGTTAAGGGCCAAAAATTCTGTTCGAGGCTAAAATGCAATGAGTGTGGATATTTGGTCATGGGACCAGAGAATAGAGCGGAACCAGATTTATTAGCTCCAGACATTTTCTGGTGGGGAGGCCATGGGCTGATCTCCTTCTCCATGTTAAGGGAATGTGTCAGGGAAGTTTTAGACTACCCTCAAAATTCCACCTTTTAAATCTTTAAAATACCTCAGGGGAACACAAGTCAACTGTGATCTGATATGCATTCATCTGGAACTCAAAAGGACCCAAACCTTGCTGGAGGCGTACAATTAATCAATTACTTTGCCATTTGGAGCAAAAGATCTCTTGGAGCCATATTATCTTTTGCCCAGAAGAGCCTCCGTGTGCCTCTGGTGAAACATCTGTGTGCCAGTTTTCCTTCCTGCTGACAGATTGGGATGGGCGCTGCTCATTCCTCCTCATCAAGTGCAATGCCTATGTGCCAAACATGCTATCAGCTCCGTCCCTGAGATTTGAAATCGATTTGGTATCCATGGCTACTAATGGCTAGGAACTCAGAATTTACACCCAAACAAGTTTAACCAAACATCCTTCATTACTACGCATTCAGACAGAAAGAAAAGTTCCTAATTTTATTTTTTTCGGAATGGTTTGACTAATTTCTGTGGCAATATGAAACCACATACCTGCAGCCGCTTCTAAACCATACACCAAGGAATTGCAGGAACCCCATTTATAAATGTAAGCTTATCATGGAAAGAAAGAATGATTAGGTTTACAAATCTGTACAACAGTACCTTGTTATTTTAGTATCGACTGTAGCAGCAGTTCTGGTTATTAGAAGACCATGGATTAATTACACCATGTGGGCTTTCTAAAAATTAGGCAGACTGATGTTATTGCTTCACTTTTCTTCTCAATGCGTTTACTCTCATTGTACAGTAACTGCATGACTTTCATTGCACTTTCCTTGAATGTTAACACTCACGCTTTTGTAAACTATAATAAAATACAGAAATGTACTTTTTTTGACAAAATGGGATTAACGCATATTAAATAGAAGCAAAACAGAGTCAGTTCCAGATTTTTTTATTTTCTGAATCATCAATTTTCTGTGTCAAGTTTATCCTTTTCTTCAGATGTTAACTCACTGGTGGCATTATGGTCCACAAATGCCAGTCACCCATCCGTACTTCCACCAAACAGCCATATTCACTTATGAACCTTGACAGTTAGTACTGGAAGGCTGTTTGTCCATGGAGGCAACTCAGATAAACCCAATACTGTCCACATCCATTGTCCACATTCATGTTTTTCTAGTAAGGGGCTCCCTATAATCTGGAGTGGGAACATCGGCAGATTTGCCTCTCACTAACCCGGAAGAGCTGAGGCCAATTGTATTTACAAGTCAGACTATCAAACTCAGCACAATTCAAAAACTGAACCTGTGATCTTTCTGGTTGTATAGCTCAGCTACTCACTGGATATACCTGCCAGGCCATTAAGTGAGCTACAGGATTTGCTTGTTAGAGAGGATATTTTCATATCCAAGACATACATTTACACCATTTATTAGTCATGCAACATGTTACCCTGATCCCCTTTTGTAATTTTGGAGGAAGATCGACAGAATCTCCCCAGAAAAACAGCCTCAATGGATAAAAATGTTCATTTCTCCAGAGGTTCCACTGTACATCCAAAGTTATGGTGAAAGATTGGATTCACCCAGGTGCAAATTCAGGACCAATATGCTTTAATTAAAAAAAATTATAAGCATGATGATGCCACAAAGGATTATGATGAAGGGGAAAGTATTAACGCCAAGCTCTGTAGCACGCCTGGCAGTTGCTGATAGCCACGATTAGTGTTCCCCCTCTCCTACCGCCCCCAAATGCTGCACTCCCTTCCCCCACACAGGACTTAACTGTGAGCCGTTGCTGATGAGGTAGGTTACCTGAAATTCAATTCTTCAGTCAAGCAAGTTGCCTCTGGAGGTCTAACAGACGTCCATAACTCACCGCGATTATTTAGATAAGGCCCGAGGACCATCAGCGATACCTGACCTGAGCAGAAAGCAGGTTGGTGGAATGGCACACAGCCACTCCACTGGGGGCACCTAGAGCCCCACCTTGGAATGAAAAAAATATGCTTCCTAAAGATCCCCGCTCTACAGTGGTCCAGGTAGGTCCCTTTTTATTCTGCAGTCGACAACGTGGGCCCTTCCCTTTGAGTGAGGGGAGGGCCGCTCGGATGCAGCAGCGCTGCGCGGCCCAGTGCACAGCTTTGCTGTGGCGTCCGCTCCATTAGCTCCCCAGGAAGGAAGTGGAGCACTTGATTTAATGCTCCACTTCTTTCCGGGGGCGAGAACCCAATTTTCTGGAGGGGACGCGACTTCAGTGCATGGCGCTGAGTCTCATGCCTCCCAACTGTTACCGCCCTCAAATGGAGCAATACCGTATTTCTTTCCCACAGCCTTTATTGGTTGTGAAAATGGAGCACATGCTGAACTTTAAATAGGCAATTGCTAGCAAGGGGAAGAGTCTGCAGTGCAACTATTTTGTTGTAAAACAATAAATCAAGTGCCCTCTGATTAAAGGAGGGGGCACACCAAACATTTTCAGACAAGTGCCCCCCTTTTTTTTGAGGGCACTAAAATACATACATTTTACAAGTGCCCTGGCTAAAAGGGGGAAGGGGGCACTAAAACCGGCAATTCAACAACATAAACTTTAAACATATAAAATCAAATGAAAATTTGGTTGCCGGGGGTGATGATGCACTCCAGTCCCTCTGGTGCCCAGCTCTCGCGGAAGGCCGCAAGCGTACCGGTGGACACCGCGTGCTCTATCTCCAGGAACAGCCTGGCTCGGATGTAACCGCGGAAGAGAGGCAGGCAGTCGGGCTGAATGACCCCCTCAACTGCCCGCTGCCTGGACCGGCTGATGGTTCTCTTAGCCATGCCTAGGAGCAGTCCTACGAGGAGGCCCTCGGACCTGCCCGCTTCCCTTCGCACAGGGTGCCCAAAGATCAGGAGTGTGGGATTGAAGTGCAACCAGAATTTGAGGAGCAGCCCCTTCAGATATTGGAATAGGGGCTGCAACCTCGCACATTCAATAAAAACATGGAACACGGACTCCTCTAGACCGCAGAAATTACAGGCGACCTGGGAGCCCGTGAACCGACTTAAAAATTTATTGCACGGAACTGCTCCGTACACGACCCTCCAGGCCAAATCCCCAATAAATAGGTGAGTCTGCAGTGCAACTCTTTTGGGGACACACAATAACATTAGTTCAAGTGCCCCCCGATCTGGGTTGACACTCCAGACCCTTTTCAACTGCCCTTTTTTTGTTGTTTTTTTTTGTGGGTTTTTTAATGTTTTTTTTTGGGCATTAAAATCATAAATTTTTTTACAAGTGCCCCCTATAAAAGAGGAGGGGGACATTAAAACCGGCAATTAAAACAAATTAAACTTTAAAACATATAAAATCAAATTAAAATTTGGTTGCCGGGGGTGACGATGCAATCCAGTCCCTCCGGCGCCCATCTCTCGCGGAAGGCCCGAGCGTACTGGTGGACACCGCGTGCTCCATCTCTAAGGACACCCTGGCCCGGATGTAGGCACGGAAGAGAGGCAGGCAGTCAGGCTGAACGACCCCCACGACCGCCCGCTGCCTGGACCGGCTGATGGCACCCTTGGCCGTGCCCAGCAGCAGTCCTACGAGGAGGCCCTCGGACCTACCCGCTCCCCTCCGCACATGGTACCCAAAGATCAGGAGTGTGGGACTGAAGTGCAGCAAGAAATTGAGGAGTAGCCCCTTTAAATAATGGAATAGGGGCTGTAACCTCGTACATTCAATAAAAACATGGAACACGGACTCTTCCAGATCGCAGAAATTGCAGGCTGCCTGGGAGCCCGTGAACCGACTTCAAAATTTATTGCATGGAACTGCTCCGTGCACCACCCTCCAGGCCAAGTCCCCAATAAATAGGGGAGTCTGCAGTGCAACTCTTTTAGAGACAAAATAAAACATTTAAATCAAGTACCCCCCAATCTGGGGGGCCACTCCAAACATTTTCCAATGCCTTTTTTTTGTTTTTTTTGTATTTTTGTAGTTTTTTGGGGGTTTTTTTTGGGCATTAAAATCGTGAATTTTCCAAGTGACCCTATAAAAGGGGAGGGGGACACTAAAACCGGCAATTAAAACAAATTAAACTGTAAAATAAATAAAATTAAATTAAAATTTGGTTGCCGGGGGTTATAATGCACTCCAGTCCCTCCGGTGCCCACCTCTCGCGGAAGGTCGCGAGCGTACCGGTGGACACCGCGTGCTCCATCTCCAAGGACACCCTGGCGCGGATGTACGCGCGGAAGAGAGGCAGGCAGTCAGGCTGTATGACCCCCTCGACCGCCCGCTGCCTGGACCGGCTGATGGCACCCTTGGCCGTGCCCAGGAGCAGTCCTACAAGGAGGCCCTCGAACCTGCCTGCTCCCCTCCGCACAGGGTGCCCAAATATCAGGAGTGTGGGACTGAAGTGCAACCAGAATTTCAGGAGCAGCCCCTTTAAATATTGGAACAGGGGCTGCAACCTTGTACATTCGATAAAAATGTGGAACACGTACTCTTCCAGACCACAGAAATTGCAGGCGGCCTGGGAGCCCGTGAACCAGCTTAAAAATTTGTTGCACAGGACTGCTCCGTGCACCACCCTCCAGGCCAAGTCCCCAATAAATAGGGGAGTGTGCAGTGCATGGGGAAATCTTCCATCACACTTGAAAATCATTACATATGTAAAGTGCCCATTACCTGATTGGATGAAATAATCACAAGTTGCTGATGTGCTCAATGATAGACAAATATGTAAAGCTGCCAATCAGAAACTCGTGTGCAGGCAAGACATGCATCCAATCATGAAATGGCATGAATCCCAACCAATTAAATTTCCCAATTTAGCAACTAATCAGGATCAGCAATTGCCACAAACAAACAATCAAATCAAAGCATTAAGTCAACCTATTTCAATTTATTTGCGGGGTCATGCTGTTTTTGTAGCCAGTGGACCCCAACAGATACATTTCGGAACAAAATAGAGACTTTCAAATTGAAATAAATTACCTAAAAAAAACTTTAATTGTACATACCTATTATCATCAGTTGCTCCCTCCCAATATTTTTCAGATCTCCACACATTCATGAAATTTCACAAATGACTTTCCCTACTTCACAGCAACCTTGGGGAATTCGAGCTCATTTGATCATTATTTTAATGCATTGTAAAACAAAAGGCAAATTAACTGCCAATCTGTATGTGCTGCCTGGAAATTTCTCTTTTCTTAGTTTTTTCCTTGCTAAGTTTTGTTGGTTTTGCTTCTGTGGTCTTCTAAGATTTCGAATAATGAACTTTGCTGCCAGTTGCACCAAATCCTGTACGTCACCAGTTGCAAAATCACACCCAAATTGCAGACTTCAACCTCCCGTTCCCCCAGTCACTTCTCCGATCCACACAGCCAGTGTAATTACTCCGAAACCCTTACTGCTACTCGTGCTCCAATCCCCACCACCCCGCTCCAGTCCCGATGGCCACCCCGGCTCTCTGGGATGCTCTATTGCCCAGACCCTGTGCTTCGCTCCTGGCCCACAACTCCACATGCTCAGCATTCATCCAAGTACTCAAAGTCAGGGTGAGTGGCAGCTCAAAGAGAAGCATACAGCAAGCATTCGATGAGCCACAGGGTCTGATGTCTAGGGGTACTACAGGTGCAATTACCTACCATCTGGAAGCACACAGGGGTGCTTCGAATCTGGGGACCAAGCAGGAGTACTCCTGTTCCTCAGTGCAACATTTTTTTTTAAAGTTAAGTGTAACCTACCTGGGCCTCTCCTGACCCTGATCGCCTCCCACCGGCTTTAACTGCCAGGACGCCCACCGGGACTACTTAGTACGAATCTGCTTACAAATCACATCAGAGTCAGAATGACGTTATCAGACACCAACATTTAAATATTGATGAGAATAGGACGAGACTTTCCTGCGACTAAAAACAGCGGGGCTAAAATGGCAGTGGTGTGAGCCCACCATTTTAACTGTCCACCCCACCTGTAGATCGATGGAAGTTACTTCACATAAAGCGTTTGGTGGAAGTGAGGAAGCAAACTCCCAAGTCTGGAACCGAGGGCCTCATCGTAAATGATACTTCATTTTGTGTAAAGAAATACTTCTTAACATCTAACCTCTTTGTCTCTATATTTTCTACACGTGGCTCGTAGTTCTCCTATCCCTATCGATCTCAAATAGTCCACCCAACTGGACAGAATCTAATCTATTTTTCTTCGTATAAATCTCATTCAACTCTCCTTTAAGTGTGCATTTCTCTACTGAAAATTATCACAAAGCCATTTGCTTATCCTAAGAGCCTGAAATTGGTTATCATTTTGGGAGAGAAATTATCCACTTTAAGTCTTTAATAATTTCATCATCATATAGGCAGTCCCTCAAAATGAGGATGACTTGTTTCCACGCCAAAAAAGAATGAGTTCATAGGTGTTTCAATGAAGGACCTAATATTCCAGGTCCCGAACTACATCCTGAAGGGTGGAAGATGCCTGTGCGTGGATTTTTTTAATGTGTGGTGGCCGTTGCACACCAGCCACCACACGGGCTTGACAAAGCTAGATCTTGGTCCATTGGCAAGGGTTATCCAAGACGACTGGCGACCTGCTCTGCTGCATGGACCTAGTGCGCACACATATCACAGTGTGGGCTGACCCTTGCTGCTCCTGGGCCCAAACTCACACCTCTCCTGGGCCTGATCATGTCCCTCTACAATCTCTCACCGCTCCTTCGCCACAACCTCGCCGCTCCTGCTGTATCTGCCCACGCTCCAATCACTGACCTGGACCTTGATGACGTCACTCTTCGCTGCCGTCGCCCTCCTGCACCAGCTCGCGCTGCTCCCTGAAGTAGTACGCCTCCATGCTGCTCCCAGGCCACCGCACCATCGCTCCTTTTATGGCCCCGACCTGCCGCTGGTGTTCTCATGCAGGTTGGGGCCTCCACACTGTGTAAGAATGTAATAATTTAGCTATTCACTTGCATACAGTTTAGAATCAAACTAGTTAATGACCAGGGCATGACCTCATTGACCTTATAAATTAGTTGAGTGGTATTTCTAATGGTATGAGGCAGTGGAAAGTGCTTTACTTACAGTTATTTTCAGCTGTTATTTTGAATAAGACAGTTTAATTAAGTTTGATAATAATAACAAGAACAACAACTATAGTGTCTCTAATGTCGGAAAACATCCCAAGCTTTAAGATAATCCACCCATAACAGTCCATGGAACAACCTCCAAACCTGAAGTTCTGCGGACATAATGTCAAACTATTTAGTTTAGAGAGCAGCGACCTCGGGAAAATATACATTTTTATTTGGAAATTCTCAAAAAAAAAGAATTTGCTCCTGGATTTTCCTTTACTATCTACTTTCGGTTCCTCAGCCTTCTGTTAATAATAAGGCTACGTTCTCTTTGATTGAATGTGCCCATTATGAATCTAAAGTCAACACAGAAAACTGCAGTTACTTTAAATCTGGAACAAAGACAGAACATTCTGGAAACACTGAGCAGGCCGGCAGCATCTGTGAGAAAGCAAAGGTGTTCCATGCTGACTGCCATTGATTAGCCAATGTCTTTCCTAGTATTCATTAATTTCAGAACATATTACTATGCATTCATGCATGATTGAATGTTGTGCTCACAGCTTTAAGTACATAATATGAATTGACTATAATACAGGAATCTTAATACAACAAAAGAACTGTCATTACGATTACATTCTTAATGTTTGTAGAGGTGTGTCATGCATATACTTACATGCATAAGAATATTCCGAAGAAAATGAGCAGAAATGTCTAAAGCAAAGATCTTAAATTAATTTTTGGGCAATTTAATATATAAAATAATATAAAATTGTGAATCCACATTATCAATATATGTGTCGAAATTCTCACTACTCTTGTCTGGAGACTTTTATAGTGGATATTCAATTTTAGAATTCAATTTCAATGAAAAAATAAAGCACTCACAAAGAATTTGCAGCGTGGGTGTAATCAAACAGCTATTCATTTTGTATTGCTGCAAATTAAATTTAGTTTAATATCCAGGCTGAAATTTTTCTGATGCAGCAAACCCCAACAAAAATGTGAAAATCTGTTCATTTTTGTAAATTATTTTAAAATTGCATCAGCATCATCTAATGGTAATCTCTTCCCACATATCGAAATAATGAAAGCAGAAAGGGACAAAATCCTGTTGAGTACGTTTTAACCACTGTTTAATATGATACATGTTTGTTGAACCTTTTACATTGGAACAACCTAGAAACAATGTGATATTCATGTCTAGTCAGATCTGATAAGAATTTTCTCCAGAAGTGAAATTGTCCAAGCAATATATTTTCGTTTGTATGTAAAGCTAAAAGAAAATAAACTATCATTAATGAAAGACAGCTTACCAATTTCTTACCTGTGCACACAAAAAGGAGAATATACCTTTCAGTCACAGCAGGTCATAGTATCTGAAGCAAGGTGACTACGTCTCAAGGGATGCAGGTGATCACCCCACAACCAAATTCAACCCAGTCCTTGCCCTCCAACATGGTTCCTTAGTCTCCACACTGAAGCCCTACTTGGCTCTATGGAATTATACCTCAATATGAAGCATGTGGAATCCTAGTGTATTTCCCTAACCTGAACAAACTTATATTCCTAGGAAGTTCAAAAAGCTTCTTAGAAACATAGAAACATAGAAAATAGGTGCAGGAGTAGGCCAGTCGGCACTTCGAGCCTGCACCACCATTCAATAAAATCATGGCTGATCATTCACCTCAGTACCCCTTTCCTGCTTTCTCTCCATACCCCTTGGTCCCTTTAGCCATAACGGCCATATCTAACTCTCTCTTGAATAGATCTAATGAACTGGCATCAACAACTCTCTGCGGTAGAGAATTCCACAGGTTAACAACTCTCTGAGTGAAGAAGTTTCTGCTCATCTCAGTCGTAAATGGCTTACCCCTTATCCTTACATTGTGACCCCTGGTTCTGGACTTCCCCAACATCGGGAACATTCTTCCTGCATCTAACCTGCCCAGTCCCATCAGAATTTTATATGTTTCTATGAGATCCCCTCTCATCCTTCTAAACTCCAGTGAATACAGGCCCAGTCAATCCAGTCTCTCCTCATAAGTCAGTCCCGCCATCCCGGGAATCAGTCTGGTGAACCTTCGCTGCATTCCCTCAATAGCAAGAACGTCCTTCCTCAGATGAGGAAATAAAAACTGAACACAATATTCCAAGTGAGGCCTCACCAAGGCCCCGTACAACTGCAGTAAGACCTCCCTGCTCCTATACTCAAAGCCCCTAGCTATGAAGACCAACATGCCATTTGCCTTCTTCACCGCCTGCTGTACCTGCATGTCAACTTTCAATGACTGATGTACCATGACACACAGGTCTCGTTGCACCTCCCCTTTTCCTAACCTGACGCCATTCAGAAAATATTCTGCTTTTGTGTTTTTGCCACCAAAGTGGATAACCTCACAGTTATCCACATTATACTGCATCTGCCATGCATTTTCCCACTCACCTAATCTGTCCAAGTCACCCTGCAGCCTCTGAGCATCCTCCTCACAGCTCACACCGCCGCCCAACTTAGTGTCATCTGCAAACTTAGAGATATTACACTCAATTCCTTTATCTAAATCATTGATGTATATTGTAAATAGCTGGGGTCCCAGCACTGAGCCCTGCGGCACCCCACTAGTCACTGCCTGCCATTCTGAGAATGACTCGTTTTTCCCTACTCTTTGCTTCCTGTCTGCCAACCAGTTCTCTATCCACGTCAATACATTACCCCAATACCATGTGCTTTATTTTTGCACACTAATCTCTTGTGTGGGACCTTGTCAAAAGCCTTTTGAAAGTCCAAATACACCACATCCACTGGTTCTCCCTTGTCCACTCTATTAGTTACATCCTCAAAAAATTCTAGAAGATTTGTCAAGCATGATTTCCCTTTCATAAATCCATGCTGACTTGGACCGATCCTGTCACTGCTTTCCAAATGCGCTGCTATTTCATCTTTAAGAATTGATCCCAACATTTTCACCACTACCGATGTCAGGATAACCAATTTCCAATTACCAGGGCAAGATGCTTCTATCCAATGCACAACTGGATTGGGCTCAGCAAGAACAAGTGTTTGATGATGCTCAGGCTAAGCAAAGAGGTTTTCACTGAGTTGTGCTGTTTGGCATGAATAGATCATCAGCCAAGCAACATCAATGACATTGACATGAATTTCTATTTTCTGGCACCGTCACAGGATCCATAGCGGTCTTCAAATAAATCACTTGCTATGTATGAATGATATAAAGTTCTGCCTGCAGAATGTGACTGAAGAAGACATGCAAGTTTCTTGAGTTCAGCATGGGCCTTGAATAAAGAAGCTAAAGCAACACTATTTCTAACACTACAGAGCATTATCAACTACACCCACATTCAGGGCCCAAGTTTCGGGCCGCGCCTAAAACGGCGCAGCCTGGACCTGGACGCCCGTTTTTTGTGCCACAAAGTGCACCTAAAAAAAACTTACCTATTCTCCGGCTCCTTGCAGGTCGTCTGGAGCTGGGCGCGGCGCAGCACGAGCTGTGGGGGGCGGAGCCAGGTCCCTGTGCTGATAACAGTGCGGGGACCTCTGCACATGTGCGCTACAGTGGCCGTGCATGTGCAGTAGCTCCAGGCGCCCAAAACTGTGGGAGGGGCCCGAAGCACGCAGCCCCTAGCCCTGGTCGAATGGCCTCACTGGGGCTGCGTGGATAAGGCTCACCTCCCACCCAACCGGACCCGACCCGACCCGACCTCCGCTCTCCCCCCCACCCGGCGACTCGACCTCTGCTACCCCCCGCCCTCCCCCCCTGGCGATCCGACCCCGCCCACCCTGGTGACCCGACCTCCGCTCCCCCCTCCCCTCCACGGACCTCCGCGACTCTCTCTCTCCTCGACCTCTGCGACTATCCCCCCTGGACCTCCGCGACTCTTCCCCCCTCCCGAGACCCGACGCCACCTACCTGTAAATCCAGCCCAAAGTCTTGGACCCGGACGTTCAGCCTCCTTCTCTCCCTCCCTCCTCCCCCCCCCTCTCTCCTTCCCTCCCTCTCTCTCTCCTCTCTCCTTCCCTCACTCCATCCCTCCCTCCATCCTCTCTCCCCTCTCCCCCCTCTCCCCCCTTCTCCTCTCCCCTCTTCCCCTCCCTCCCTTCTTCTCGCCCCTCCTCTCCTCCTCCCACCCCCCACCGCCCTCCTGCCCCCCACCCCCTCACTCCCCCCTTCTCCGCCCCTCCCTCCCCACCCCCCTCCTCCTCCTCCTCCCCCTCCTCCTCCCCCCACCCTCCTTCTCCACCTCCTTCCACCCTCCTCCCCCTCCTCTCCCTCCTCTCCCTCTCCCTCCCCCCCCCATCCCCTACCCCTCCCCCTCCCCCACCCCCCTTCCTCCTCCCCCCCACCCCCTCCTCCCCCCCACCCCTTCCTCCCCCTACCCCTCCTCCTCACCCACCCCCTTCCTCCTCCCCCCCACCCCCTCCTTCTCCCCTCCAACCCTTCACCCTCCTTCTCCACCCCCCTTCCCCCTTCTCCCCCCCTTCTCCCCCTCCCCCCACCCCCG
This sequence comes from Pristiophorus japonicus, assembly GCF_044704955.1. Lineage (NCBI taxonomy): Eukaryota > Metazoa > Chordata > Chondrichthyes > Pristiophoridae > Pristiophorus > Pristiophorus japonicus. Next base: position 362,868,422 of record NC_091977.1, on the reverse strand, counting down.
TTGCCCCCCTTCCCCCCTTCTCCCCCTCCCCATTCCCTTCTCCCTCTCCCCCCACACCCCCCCACCATCCCCCCCTTCTCCGCCTCGCCCTCACCCCCCTTCTCCCCCTCCCCCCACCCCCTCCCCCCTTCTCCCCCATTCTCCCCTCCCCCCTCTCCCCCTCCCCCACCCCCTTCTCCCCTCCCCTCACCCCCATTCTCCCCCCTTCTCTCCCTCCCCCCACCCCCCTTCTCCCCCTCCCCACCCCCTTCTCCCCCTCCCCACCCCCTTCTCCCCCCTTCTCCCCCTCCCCCCACCCCTTCTCCCCCTCCCCCACACCCCTTCTCTCCCCACCCCCCTTCTCCCTCTTCCACCCCCCTTCTCCCCCTCCCACCCCCTTCTCCCCCTCCCATCCCCTTCTCCCCCCACCCCTTCTCCCCCTCCACCCATCCCCCGCACCCCCCTTCTCCCCCTTGCCCCCTTATCCCCCCTCCCCCCACCCCCTTCTCCCACTCCCCCTCCCCCACCCCCCTTCTCCCCCTCCCCCCCACCCCCCTTCTCCCCCCACTCCCCTTCTCCCTCTCCCCTCGCTGTCAGAAACACAGACACTGACAGACAGAGAGTGAGAGACACACACACAGACAGACAGAGATAAAGACACTGACAGAGACACACTGGGGGGGGGGGGGGTGGGGGGCGTCCCAGCACGCTGTTGGAGGGCTCCCGGTGCTGCAGTCGGTAAGTAGAAAATGTTTTATTTATTGATTTTTTTTAAATTTTAAATTTTTTATTAATTTTTTTTGATTGATTTATTGGTTGATTTATTGATGTCTTTATCATTTATTATTGATGATGACTCTTTATTTGTAAAACTGAAGTGTTTAATGTTTGTAAACTTCCCTTTAAACCACCGCCCCCCCCCGCCATTCCCTACGCCTAATTTGTAACCTACGCCTGATTTTCTAAAGTGTAGACAAGGTTTTTTTCGAACGTACAAAAATCTTCACTTACTCCATTCTAAGTTAGTTTGGAGTAAGTTTTCACTGCCTAAACTTTGAAAACAGGCGTAAGTGGCCGGACACGGCCCCTTTTGAAAAACATTTTTTGTTCCAAAGTGAAACTGTTCTAACTGACTAGAACTGGAGCAAACTAAATGCCGAGAATTCAAATGTCTAAGATACTTCATTCTAAACCAGTTGCTCCAAAAAAAAAGGAGCAACGCAGGCCGAAATGTGGCCCCTACATGTGTGCAACTTCTTATAATCCAGAGTTAATAAATGAATAAAAGAGACCACCATTCCATCAATATACAGGTTGTTTGCAAGTAGCAACTCAAAATGATGCATGTGAACACAAGGAGTATTCATTTAGCTTGACGTAGCTCAAATTATTTCAAGGATAAGTCACACAGTGGCTTTGTATAAAAAAGATACACAGTACTCCCATGGCTGATGACCCTCTGGTAAAACCATACTCAATTTAGCAAACATATAATGATGCTTATCCCAAAACCAGCATGTTCATTGAACAAGCTTTAGGGTTACCTACATATCATTCAAGCCTTTGTCACCTCCAGACTTGTCTATTCCAATGCTTCCCTGGCCAGCCTCCCATCCTCCACCCTCCATAAACTTTAGATCATCTAATACTTATCTACCTGAATCCTACGCCGCACCACGTTCTACTCACCCATAACCCCTGTCTATACTGACCCAAAGGCTCCTATGTAGAATTATTTTCTTCATGTTTAAATGCCATCATGGCCTCAACCTCTCCTATTTATGTAATCTCCAGCAGCCCTACAATATCCACCATCAAACTCTCTGGCTCTGGCCTCATGTCTACCCTTCATTTTGCCTCACCATTGAAGGCCGTGCCTTCAGTCCCTGCCCCATGCTCCGGAATTCCATCCCTAATCCATTTCGCATTTCCACCTCCTTCTCCTTTAAGACCCTCCTTAAAACCCACTTCTTCGACTAAGCTTTTGGTCACCTTTGTTAATATCTTTGGCTCGGCATCCATTTTTGTGTTCGGTTTCCGTGAAGAGTCTGGGGCCCTTTTTCTATGTTAAAGGCACTATATAAATGCAAGTTATTCTTGGTGCATGAAAAGAAGGATGAGAGAAATAATATCGTCCCATCCAGATATGATGCAACCACAACATTGACCCATCATTAACCATATAGTATTCTGGGAAAGGCAGAAAAAGAGAAAAAGCCTGCAGCCTATTCAGATAGCTCTGTGGGAAATTCTTCATTTTAGCTATTTTTATTGTCATTATGTGCACAATAAAAATGTTACAAGAACCCTTTTATTAAAAAATAATTTCATTGTGACCTCTTTATTTTTATCTGTACTAGTATAAGATTAAATATGACTGGCAACTATGCTTGTATAACTTAAGATATCAGAATGAAAAATGTGATTACCATCCACCATAAAGGCTCCAATAGTATGCAGTTACAATGGCCCGGATTTTCTGTGGCCTACAACCGCATATGAAGTGCCCCGCAAGTTCCGGATTCTTGCATGCAAAGCGCATTCGCGAAAACCCGGAACTTGCAATCTGTCAAGTTTCAGTTTAACAGATTGTACGAATCCAGTAGCATAGTGGTTAAGTTACAGATCTAATAATTCAGAGGCCTCGACTAATGATCCAGAGACATGAGTTCAAATCCCACCATGGCAGCAGTGGAATTTGAATTCAGTTAGTTAAATAAAAATCTGGAGTAATAAGCAAGGGGCGAAATTGCCCCATTAGCGCCTTCAGGGGGTGCTAACGGGGCAGAGGAAATGTTTTGCCCGGGGAGGGGGGACGTTACCATCTCCCAGGAAATTGCCCGGATTAGCACCCTGGGTTGCAGTGCATCCAGCGTTGACGACATCGCCATGCGCAACGACCACTTACCGCCACGTTCCGACCCCTTAACGGCCCATGGGGGAAATTGCCTTGTGGTCGCAAAGCTGGGCAACATCTGCTCTTGGGGCACTCCTTAAAGGGAAGGGCGCCAGTGCCCCGGGTCGCCATTCTTTGTTGATTGCCGACTCTTGTGTCGGCTCTATGATTATGGCCCTAGTGTGGTCCGGGCCGCCATCGTGCAGGCCGGTACTCCACCTTGAGTGCCGGCCTGCTAACCTGGTCGCACGCTGCCCTGGTGGCCTAGTGGAGGCCATCAGAGACCGTGCAGAGTGTGCAGTAGCCCTTCCCTTTAAGCGAAGTGGAGTGGCATTGAAGCACGTCAGTTCGACACGGAGCATTTGCGTCGTGCTCAATATCTCGCCCTGGTAACCGCCCCCAAAGGAAGTGGAGTGCGCGAGATTGCGCTCCGCTTCCTTTGAGGGGCGGTAAGCTGAATTCAGCAATGGAGGCAGGACTTCAGCACCAGGCGCAGAAAGTCCCGCCCCAGATGGTTACTGCCATCAATCAGGGCGCTGGGCAACTTCGCCCCCCTCATGTCCGTAATGGTGACCATGAAACTATCGGACGGTCATAAAAACTCATCTGGTTCACTAATGTCCTTTAGGGAAGGAAATCTGCCATCCTTACCTGGTTTAGCCCTTATGTGACGATAGACAGCAATGTGGTTGACTCTTAACTGCCATCTGAACTGGCCTAGCAAGCCATTCAGTTGTAACAAACCACTACAAGAGAACAATGAGAGAATAAAACCGGACAGAACACCTGGCTTCAACATTAGCACTGGCTATGGACATAACAATGGCATACCAAGCCCAGTTAACCCTGCAAATCCTCCTTACCAACATCTGGGGATGTGCGCCAAATTGGGAGAGCTGTCCCACAGACTAGTCATGCAACAGCCTGACATAGCCACACTCACAGAATTATAACTTTCAGACAATGTCCCAAATTCCTCCATCATCATCATCATCATCATAGGCGGTCCCTCGAATGAGGATGACTTGCTTCCACACCAAAAGGGATGAGTTGAAAGATGTTTCAATGAAGGACCCGATATTCCAGTCGTGAACTCCAATTGAGGGGTTTGAAGATGATGGTGCGTGAATTTTTTTAACCTGTGGTGGCCATTGTACACCAGCCACCACACGGGCCTGACAGAGCTCGGCCTTTATCCAGTGGCAAGGGTTAACAAGGACAACAGGAGACCAGCTCTGCTGCATGGACCTAGTGCACACACATATCGCAGTGTGGGCTGGCCCGTGCTATCCCTGGGCCCCATACCTTCAGTCGCTGCTCCTCCGCCATGATCTCTCTCCGCTCTTCTGCTGTGCCAGGGCCCCGCCGATATTCCTGCCCATGCTACAAACAGCGACATGGTTCGGCCCATCGTGTCCACACCGGCCAACAAAGAGCTATCCGCCTAATCCCACTTTCCAGCTCTCGAGCCCTGTAGGTTACTTCACTTTGAATGCACATCAAGTACTTTTTAAATGAGGTGAGGGTTTCTGCCTCTACCGCCCTTTCAGGCAGTGAAACCAATTCCTCTCATATCCCCTCTAAACCTCCTATAAAAGAGCATGACGCTACAGCCAGCGCGAGCCGTTCCAAGTTTGCAACGATTTATTGGTTATGAAGTGAGGAGTGACCAAGTCCGACGCTGTCCCTTGTCGGGGGAATAACGTGATCTGTCTCCCGCCACCTGTCCGTGTCTATCCAGCCCCGCCGTGCGCTCTCCATCACCATGCCTGGGTATGTCTTGTCCCACCGGCAGGATAGACTCACCAGAGGTGGTGGCACAGTGGTATACAGTCAGGAGGGACTGGTCCTGGGAGTCCTCAACATTGATGCCAGTCCCCAAGAAGACTCAAGGCTTCAGGTCAAACATGGGCAAGGAAACCTCCTGCTGATTAACACCTACTGCCCTCACTCAGCTAGTGAATCAGTACTCCTCCATGTTGAACACCATTTGGAAGAAGCACTGAGAGTAGCAAGAGCACAGAATGTACTCTGGGTGGGGTCTTCAATTTCCATCACCAAGAGTGGCTCAGTAGCACCACTCCTGACTGAACTGGCCGTGTCCTGAAGGATATAGCTGCCGGACTGGGCCTGCAACAGATGGTGAAAGAACCAACATGAGGGAAAAACCTACTTAGCCTCATCCTCACCAATCTCCCTGTTGCAGATGCATCTGACCATGACAGCATTGGTAGCAGTGACCACTGCACAATCATTGTGCAGACGAAGTCCCGTATTCACACTGAGGACACCCTCCATCGTGTTGTGTGGCACTACCACCATGCTAAATGGGATAGATTCAGAAGAGATCTAGCAGCTCAACATTGGGCATCCCTGAAGCGCTGTGGTCCATCAGCAGCAGCAGAATAGTATTCCACCACAATCTGTAAACTCATGCCCTGGCATATCCCTCACTCTACAATTTCCATCAAGCCAGGAGACGAGCATGCCAGGAGCAGCACCAGGCATATCTAACAATGAGGTGCCAACCTGGGGAAGCTGCAACACAGGACTACATGCATGCTAAACAGCGAAAGCAGCATGCTATAGACAGGGCTAAGCAATCCAACAATCAACAAATCAGATCCAAGCTCTGCAGTCCTGTCACATCCAGCTGTGAATGATGGTGGACCATTAAACAATTAATGGGAAGAGGAGACTCCATAAATATCCCCGTCCTCAATGATTGCACAGCACAGCACTTGGGTGCAAAAGACAAGGCTGAAGCATTTGCGACCATCTTCAGTCAGAAGTGCCGAGTGAATGGTTCATATTGGCCTCCTCCTCAGGTCCCCACCATCACAGAGGCCAGTCTTCAGCCAATTCAATTCACTCCACTTGATATCAAGAAATGGCTGAGCCCACTGGATAGAGTAAAGGCAATGGGCCCTGACAACATCCCGGTTGTCGTGCTGAAGACATGTGCTCTAGAACTAGCTGTAACTTTACCCAAGCTGCTCCAGTACAGCCACAAAACTGGCATCCAGCAACAATATGCCCAGTTATGTCCTGTCCACAAAATTACCATCCCATCAGACTACTCTTAATCATCAGTAAAGTAATGGAAAGTGTCATCGACAGTGCTATCAAGTGGAACTTACTTACCAATAACTTGCTCACTGATGCCCAGTTTGCATTCTGCCAGGACCACTCGGCTCCAGAGCTCATTACAGCTTTGGTCCAAACATGGACAAAAGAGCTGAATTCCAGAGGTTGAGATGAGAGTGACTGCCCTTGACATCAAGGTCGCACTTGACCAAGTGTGGCATCAAGGAGTCCTAGTAAAACTGAAGTCAGTGGGAATCAGGGGGGAAATTCTCCACTGGCTGGAGTTATACATAGCACAAAGGAAGATGGTTATGGTTGTTGGAGGCCAATCATCATAGTTCCAGGACATCACCGCAGGAGTACCTCAGGGCAGTGTCCTGGGCCCAAGCATCTTCAGCTGCTTCATCAATGACCTTCCCTTTACCACAAGGTCAGAAGTGGGGATGTTCACTGATGACTGCACAGTGTTCAGTGCCATTTGCAACCAAAATCCTGGAACTACCTCCCTAACAGCAGTATGGGAGTACCTTCTCCACAGGGACTGCAGCGGTTCAAGAAGACGGCTCACCACCATCTTCTTAAGGGCAATTAAGGATGAGCAATAAATGCTAGCCTTGCCAGCAATACCCACATCCCAGGAACAAATTTTTTTTTAAATCCAAAGAAAATGGACATTCACTGGCGCAGGGTTGGGTTATTTGCCCAATTAATGTCAACGAATGCCCACAAAGCCAGTGTAAGGGTTTAAATAAGTATTAAAATAAAATCATTTAAAATCATTTAAACATTCAAAAACCTTTAAAATTAGTTTAGGTTATTTTTGGCCCATTTAAAAATGTAACATTTATTTTACAAAAATTATATTTTTGTTTTAAATGTTTAATTAAATTGTATTTTAATTAATTTTGAACAACTTATGATTTATTCTTATTTAAGTTGAGTAAAAATGTATGTTTTATATGATTTGTAATAAGCTTATGGGGATTCTGTATGCAAATGAAATCCTCATAAGCATTATGGGAATTCCCCTTTTTGATTGGTCGAGCCAGCCCACGTGATCCCAGTGATGCTTGCGAACTGAGTACTCCCCTGGGATACATGGGCCTTTACATAGGTGCATGTCTGCCTTAAAGTAGCGGCCATAGAATGGCATGGAATGGTCATTGACTCTCCGCGGAGGGGCCGCCATTTTGTAAATTGCCCTACCTCAGTTTTGGAGTGGTATCTGGGACCGCTCCGCCCACTTTCCCACCGTGGCATGCCCGGACCCCTTACAGACTGGCAGGGTCCATCTCGCCAAATGTCTCCTTGGGAAATGGCGCTGATGACTGGTCGGGGCGGTGGACCTGCTGCAAGGGTACTTCCGCCCCCTGAGCTGCAACAACCTCCCCTCAAGCCAAGAAATATTTCAAAGTGCCAAGTATCGACGCCATCTCCGCCACATGGGTTGCGGCAGAGAAAAACTTTCAAAAACGAAGGTTGCACCCCGTTTCAGGCGGAGGGCAATTTCTACTCCAAGTCTTCAAATGTCTGGGGCCATCAGGTAACTACGGATTGTACTTGTGGTTCAGAGGTATTCAATCATGGGAAGCCTCTGATCGGAATTTCAGGTCCATTATTTCCAATTCCACATTACCTTGGTGGCTTATCATTAAGTTCTTCCTTGCGTCTTTCTATACACATTGGATTTCTGAGCCGATGCTGATATGCTCAATAATTGATATGCATGCAGTTTGTCTCCTAACTTGGCAGATGGTCTGCCCTCTGCTGCTGATGAGGCCACACATGCCGTTTAGAAGGAAGATTAAATTTCAGGTAGAGCTAGAAAGTTCAAATTTTGTAAACAACCATTGCCTGTACACATGGATTTCCTCATTGTGTGGATATAATTAAAGTCTGTTCAGATGTTCTGATGATCAAACAACTTAACTGCTTTAGAAATGTGAAGCTGACAAACACCACAGAAATGTGTTGTTTTACTAGTTCTGCCAGTTAAGAATATCAGATTCTTGAATCTGACCAAAGTACATGTTACTTTTCAAAGAGTGTACATTAATAAAATATACAGCTTGCTTAATATAGTTCCTCACTACTCCTAAGCATTGTTTAACAATCAATGTTTTCATCTAAGAACAATAATGTTATTCTGATAATGGTTGATTATGTTTGTGATCATTTGATTATGACTCAAAGTGCTGGTGAATTTTAATTAAATTCTATTGTATTTAATTGTAATTGCAGGAGGAGGGTAAAGAAGATGATTATGTTACCATAAAATGTTAATTACTGTTGGTGATAACAGTGGATGAATACTTAATGGATTTGTATGAAATCCTTATCTGCGCTTTCCTCACTTCTAAATTCAATTTCTTCAACATCCTCCTTGCCAGCCTTCACAAACTCCAACATGTTCATATCTCAGCTGCCAATAGCTTGCTCTACACTACACTCTACATTAAGTCTACACTCTACACTACTTCATCCCTTGTTCTTGATGATCTACCCAGTGCATTGAATATCAAATCCTTATCCTCATCTTCACATTTGTCAAGGACTCACAGCATCCTACTTCGGTAACCTCCTCCTGCATTGTGCTAACTGCTCGCTTCAATCTTCTGATTCTGGTTGAACTAATATCCATTACAGAGATGTGGTTGCAAGGTGACCAAGGTTCGGAGCTAAATATTCCAGGGTACTTGACGTTTCAAAAAGACAGACATAATGGAAAAGGAAGGGGGGTAGCCCTGATAATAAAGGATTTCATAAGGACAGCAGTAGGAAAGGATCTTGGCTCAGATGTTCAGGAAGTAGAATCAATATGGGTAGAAATAAAAAATAATAAGGGGCAGGAATCAGTGATGGGAGTCGTTTATAGGCCCCAAAACAATAGCTATACCATTGGACAGAGTATGAATCAACAAATAATATGAGCTTGAAACAAAGGTAATACATTACAATAATTATGGGGGACTTTAATCTTCATATAGACTGGGAAAATGACATTTTCAAAGGTAGTCTGGAGGACGAGTTCATGGAATGCCCTTGAGACAGTTTCTTAGAACAATACATCATGGAACCAAGAAGGGAACAGGCTATTTTAGATCTTGTATTGTGTAATGAGACAGGGTTAATTAGTAATCTCATAGTAAAGGATCCTCTGGGGAAGAGTGACCTTAATATGATAGAATTTCACATTTGAGTTGAAGAGTAAAATACTTCAATTGGAAATAAGAGTCTTAGGGCTAGACTTTCGGGACATCATTGCCTATTTATCGCCCATTTAGCGCACATATAAGCGCTGAGATGCAGGCTATCGCCCTTATTTGCTGAAAAGTGGAAACAAGCGCCCGATTATAGCCCATTTATCGCCAGCGCAACTTTCGGCATACATGAATGAGCTGCATCACCCGGCCTATTTAAAAAAAAATATGACATCATCCTCGTGCAAGGCCGAGAATGGCGTTTATAATGGAAACTAGTGCGCGATTGTGGCCCAGATTATCATCGACTGCTACTTTCGGCATTTTGCCCATAATTCGCCCAAATGATCGCTGGCCCAAAAAGACACTGAAGAAAAGCTGCAATCACCTGACCTTAACTAGGCACTATGGACGCCATTTTGCAACTCGGAGGATCTTTAGTAAAAGGCTGCTTGAAGTGCTTGTCAGGAGCAGCAATGTGTGAGTGATTTTAAGGGCCATTTTGACTCTTGCCAATCATCTAATCACATTTGTATTTGTTGAGGACAAATTAAGGGAATTTATAGTGATTTATAGTGATGTGGCCTGTCATTTCTCAACCAATATTGATCACTAATCACATGCTGCAGAATAGAAATGGGAGAAGGTATATTGAAGAGCATTATGAGTCCAATCAAAGAGATAGCAGATTGCTGAGGAGGAGGAGACGTTACACTCAACGCATTTACAGGGATAAGCGATCATACCTGGACTTGTCCGATAACATGTGCATTAGATGGCTGCACTTCTGAAAGGAGGTCATCAGTGAGATATGCCAGCTAATTATGGGAGATCTGCAGCCTACCAGCACCATCAGGACCGCACTGCCCGTTGAGGTTAAGGTTACTGCGGCACTTTCCTTCTACGCATCGGGCTCCTTTCAGGCCTCAGCTGGTGACATTTGCAGTACGTCCCAGCACGCCACACATTGCTGCATTCGACAGGTGACTGAAGCCCTTTATGCACGGAGGATGGACTTCAAAAATTCCCTATGACCAGGGAGGCACATACTGAGAGGGCTTTAGGTTTCTCAACAATAGAAAACTTCCCCAAGGTGCAGGGAGCAATAGAGTGTACGCACATTGCCCTGCGAGCACCTTTACAGGATGCAGAGATGTTTCAGAACTGAAAGGGATTCCACTCCCTGAATGCGCAGCTCGTTGTCGACCACAAGCAAATAATCACGGCAGTAAATGCAAATTTTCCAGGGAGCATCCATGATGCACGCAGCTTGCATGAGAGCACTGTCTCTGACCTGTTTAAGAGTCAGCCACAAGGTCACGGTTGGATACTTGGGGATAAAGGATATAGCCTTGCCAGCTGGCTCATGACCTCTCTGCTTAAGCCCCAGACAGAAGAGAGAATCGCTACAACGAAACCCATATAGCTGCATGCAATATCGTCAAAAAGACAATTGGAATACTTAAGCAGCACTTCAGATGCCTGGACCACTCAGGAGGCAACCTACACCACCCTGAGCAGGTCGCTGAGTTCATTGTGGAGTGCTGCATGTTGCATAACCTAGCTATCAGGATGGGACTGCCGCTCCACCTCAGGAGAGAGGGGAGGCGGAAGAGGAGGACAAGGAGGAGGAGGACAAGGACCTCGGCGAGGACTATCAGCCTGGCAATGAACCCGTGCCCCCACCTCCCCCCACAACACTGGAAAAGCCCCATGATAGTTATGCTGCTGCAAAACTCTTGTGTCAGCAGCTCATAAATGAACTATTTGGGTAAAGTTACATTGGTGACAGTTACAGTTGCATTACATTTCATCCTTATCTGGCCTGGCCATTGTTTCCAACCACTGTATTGATGTTTTACCTTATGTTATCAGAAGACACTTCACAACAATTGTAATCTTAAATCAAAGTATTTAATAATTGAACACGTAATTATATATTTTTTTAATATACATATATCACACCAGCCCCCAACCCCCAACAGTCAACGACATTTTTAACACAACAATACAACACCCTCCCACCATCCCCAACAGTGAACACTCGACAATTTATTTTTCATAACAACAAAAATATACAGCCCATCGCCCCCAACTGTGGCCAAGGTTCCCTCCTGCACCTTGACTCCCTCATGTTGTACCAATGATGACAACTCCAGCTCATCTTCCTCCTCCTCAGTTTCCTGTTCGCCACCCATGGTGATGACTGTTATACTCATAATAAATGGTGAGACTGAGTACTGTGTGTAATGAGCAAGTGTGACCTTAGCACCTTTATTAAGGTTCCAGAGTGCAGGTAACTTGTGGGTGGCCTGCTTGTTTACTGTGCTCCCAAGGGATGCTGGGATCCCTTGGGACTCCAACAGGTGGGCCCTCTGGTGGTCAGGTGTAATGCAAGTTACAAAGGGTTAAATACATAACATCACTCTCCTGTAAAGTGCACTTATTTACAAGGTGAGACGATCTGGGGCTTTGCGCTCCCTTGTCGATCGTCTCTGTACAAATGCTGGTGTGGGTGGGTTGGTCAGTTCTTCACTGGGCTGTTGGGCAGCCGGCCTTGCCGGGCTGCTGGGGATGATGAGTTCGCTTTTATGGTCAACTGTGATGTCAGTTGTGTGTCCATAATTGAGCACAAACACAGGATCATTGATCTCAATATCGCGTGACAAATTTGCACGGTCATGGTACATACTTTGTTGATGCCAACTTGCCCTCCACGTGATCATGGAGATCAGGGTGGACAAGAGAGAGCTGGTTTTAAGTGCCCTTTTCATGAGCAGTTCAGCTGGGGGAATCCCAGTGAGTGAGTGGGGTCTGGTTCGGTAGCTGAGCAGCACTCGGGACAACCGGGTCTGCAGGGTGTATGCCGACAACGTTTCAAGCTTTGCTTGATGGTCTGAACTGCCCGTTCTGCCTGGCCATTGAATGCGGGCTTGAACGGGGCAGATGTGACATGTTTGATCCCGTTGCGGGTCATGAATTCCTTGAATTCAGCACTGGTGAAGCACGGCCCATTGTCGTTGACGAGGACATCGTAGGTTTTCAATGGTGGCCGTGGATATGCTTACAGACATTATTGCACATTCAAACCATTTTGAGTAAGCGTCAATGACAACCAAAAACATTTTGCCTAGGAATGGGCCCACATAGTCTACATGGATCCTCGACCACAGTTTGGATGGCTACGACCACAAACTTAGCGGTGCCTCTCTGGGTGCATTGCTCAACTGAGAGCAAGTGTTGCACTGGCGCACACATGACTCTAAATCTGAGTCGATGTCAGGCCATCACACGTGGGATCTGGCTATGGCTTTCATCATTACGATGCCTGGATGGGTGTTGTGCAGTTCGCAAATAAATGTGTCTCTGCCTTTCTTGGGCAAGACCACGCGATTGCCCCACAAAAGACAGTCCGCCTGCAGGGACAACTCGTCTTTGCATCTATGGAATGGCTTAATCGCTTCCTGCATCTCCACTGGGACACTGGACCAGCTCCCATGGAGGAAACAGTTTTTTTACCAAGGGCAGTAAAGGATCCTGGTTGGTCCAGGTCCTGATCTGGCGAGCTGTAATGGGGGACTTCTTGTTCTCAAATGCTTCCATGACCATAAGCAAGTCAGCTGGCTGTGCCATTTCCACCTAGGTGGTGGGCAATGGTAGCCGACTGAGAGCATCTGCGCAGTTCTCTGTGCCCGGTCTGTGGCAGATTACATAGTTGTATGCCGACAGCGTGAGCGCCCATCTTTGGACGCGGGCAGAGGCATTGGTATTAATCCCTTTGCTCTCAGAGAACAGCGATATGAGCGGCTTGTGGTCAGTTTCAAGCTCGAACTTGAGGCCAAATAAGTAATGGTTAATTTTTTTTACCCCGTAAGTGCACGGCAGAGCCTCTTTTTCAACCATGCTGAAGGCCCTTTCGGCCTTGGACAAACTCCTGGATGCATACGCAACTGGTTGCAAAATCCCCGAATCTTTGGCATGTTGTAACACACATCCGACCCCGTATGACGACTCATCGCAAGCTAAAACTAATCGTTTACATGGATTATACAGAACAAGCAGTTTGTTAGAACACAATAGATTTCTGACTTTCCTAAAGGCAGCCTGTTGTGAATTATCCCATAACTAGTTGTCTCCCTTGCACATTAGTGCGTGTAGGGATTCTAGCAGGATGCTTAACCCAGGTAGGAAATTACCAAAATAATTAAGGAGTCCCAGGAACGACCCCAGCGCCGTCACGTTCTGTGGTCGCGGCGCACTCTTGATGGCCTCCGTCTTGGCGTCGGTGGGTCTGATGCCATCCTTTCTAAGAATTCGACGTCCTGTGCCAGGAAAACATACTTCTAGCATTTCAACCTGAGTCCTACGGGATCCAACTGACTAAGAAACTCCTCCAGATTCTTCAAGTGCTCCATGGTCTCCCGATCTGTAACCAGTATGTCGTCCTGGTAGACCACTGTGCAAGGAACCGACTTTAGCAGGCTCTCCATGTTCCGCTGGAAGATCGCCGTGGCCGACCGAATCCCGAACGGGCACTGGTTGTAGATAAACAACCTTGTGGTGGATGGGTTGCGTATCGGGAACCAAATGGATCTGCACTTTCACCTCGAGAAGCTTCCAATACCTAGCTCAAATATCGATGGGAATTTGCTTAGAACCTGGGTACATGAGGCATCATCGACGGCCGAAAGCGCTCGGATGTCATCCCAGTTCCAGCGGATTTTCCCCAGCCAGCTTCTGCCAAACAATGTGGAGCCATCCCCTGGCACAATCCACAGTGGGAGTTTGTGTACTGCTCCATCATAGGAGACTTTGATTTCTGCACTGTCAATTACAGCGATTAGTTCCTTGGTGTAAGTCATTAGTTTAGTGTGAATGGGGCAGAGTTTGGGCCTGTGTGCCTTCTTTCCCCACAGCCTGTCGAAGGCCTTTTTACTCATTACGGACTGACTTGCCCCCGTGTCCAGCTTCATAGATACTGGAATGCTGTTCAGTTCAACTTTCAACATTATTGCTGGGCATTTCGTCGTGAACGTGTGTACTCTGTACACTTCTGCCTTCTCCGTACAAGTTTCCAACTCAGTCTGATCCACTGTGGAATGATCTTCCTCTACAACGTGGTGGTTTGCAGTGTTTGCAGGGTTTGCAGCTCGCCTGCACATTCGTTGGAGGTGTCCCATTGTTCTGCAAACATTGCACGCATAGTGTTTAAAGCGGAGGGCAAGTGGCATTGATGGGGCCGATAATCACCTCCGCAGTGCCAACAGGGTGTTAACTGCCTCGCATTAACAGATGATGGCGGACTCTGGGTCAATTGAGTCAGTCCACAGCAGCCAGCGTGTACATTCTGCCCTGCACATTTCTGCTCAAAACCACCGTTACTTTATGCACAGTACTGGATGAAACGTCTTTGTTCTGTGAAATCTGCTTGATGTTGTTGCTGGTGGACATAAATGCCTAAGCTATCGTTATGGCTTTGCTTAGATTCGGAGTTTCAACAGTCAACAGTTTGCGAAGGATTACCTCATGGCCAATGCCCAGTATAAAAAAGTCTCTGAGCATTTGTTCTTGGAATCCGTCATACTCACAATGTCCTGCGAGGTGCCTTGGTTTGGCAACGTAGCTCGCCACTTCCTGGCCCTCCGATCGTTGACATGTGTAGAACCAATATTTCGCCATCAAACTGCTTTCCTTAGGATTTAGGTGCTCCAGGACCAGCATACACAAGTCTTTGTAGGATTTGGTTGTTGGTTTTGCTGGGGCCAGAAGATTCTTCATGAGGCCATAGGTTATTGCCCTACAGACAGTTAGGAAGATCGCCCTTCGTTTGGTGGAGTTCTCATCCTCTTCCAGCTCATTGGCCACAAAGTATTGGTCGAGTCTCTCCATGAAGGCCTCCCAATCATCCCCTTCAGAGAACTTCTCCAGGATGCTGACTGTTCTTTGCATTTTCGCGCGGTTGTTCGTTACCTCGTAGCCAATTGTTATACTCATAATAAATGATGAGACTGAGTACTGTGTGTAATGAGCAACTGTGACCTTAGCTCCTTTGCTAAGGTTCCAGAGTGCAGGTACCTCGTGGGTGGCCTGCTTATATACTGTGCTCCCAAGGGATGCTGGGATCTCTTGGGACTCCAACAGGTGGGCCCTCTGGTGATCAAGTGTAATGCAAGTTACAAAGGGTTAAATAAATAACATCGATGAACTGCAGCGATAAAGGGTTTGGTGCAGGAGCCTCCTTTATACCTGGGGAGACTGGGTAGCTGCAAAACATAAGTGAAGTTATTAGAAGAGAAGGGTAGACATGAGAATGCTTGCACTGTGCTGGCATATGTACGAGGAGCAACACTACTGCAATAAATGTGAATGAGAGACATTACATATGATTAACCTGAGAGTACAGAAGCTGCATGCATAACATTACATTATTCATATATTATAAGGAAATGCCATGAAATTACTTTAAATTACCACTGGTTTACAACTACTTTACACATTATTCACGTGGTGCAACAGCGAGACCTGCACCACCACGGGTGGCAGAACGACTGTGGGTACCCACTAGTGCTGCAACACGTTCTTCTATATCGCTGAGTGGGTGGAGCTCAGCAGGCCTTCCTCCGGTCCGCCTCTGCTCCGCATGATTCTTAGATATCTTCCTCTGCAAATGTGACAAGAGCATGACATAAGCTAATAGCTTCGGTACTATTATGGAAACACAACAGATATTGTAATCCACAATTAGTCACCCCACATTCTATTTGTTATGTATGTAAACCTGGAATTACCATGTCTAACCACCAGAGGGCTTATCTTCTGGAGTCCCAAGGGATCCCACAATCCCTTGGGAGCACCTCTATATAAGGAGGCCTCACCGGCTGGAGAGGCACTCTGAGATCTGTAATAAAGGACTACAGTCACACTTACTTTGAGCTTGCAGTATCTAGTCTTTCTCTTTATTCGAGACATAACAACTGGCAATGAGATCCAGTTGTATCAACAATGCAGAGAACTGTGGGCATCCTAGAGAAATTTTTGGAGGGAGATGATTGGGAAACCTTCGTGGAGTGACTTGACCAATACTTCGTGGCCAACAATCTGGAAGGAAAAGGGAACACTGCCAAATGAAAAGCGATCCTCATCACCGTTTGCGGGGCACCAACGTATGGCCTCATGAAAAACCTGCTTGCCCCAGCAACATCCACAGACAAGTCGTACGATGAGTTGTGCACACTGGTCCGGGAGCATCTAAACCCGAAGGAAAGCGTTCTGACGGCGAGGTATCGGTTCTACACGTACAAGAGGTCTGAAAGCCAGGAAGTGGTGAGCTACGTTGCTGAGCTAAGGCTCCTTGCAGGACATTGCGAATTTGAAGGATACTTGGAGCATTTGCTCAGGGACTTCCTTGCAATTGGCATTGGCCATGAAGCAATACTTCGCAAACTTTTGACTGTGGAGACCCCAACCTTGAGTAAAGCCATAGCGATAGTCCAGGCGTTTATTTCCACCAGTGACAATACCAAACAAATTTCCCAGCACACTAGTTCTGCTGCAAGTACTGTGAACAAAGTAACGTTGTTTTCGAATCAAAATGCACATGGCACAACCTACACACCTGTAGCTGCACGTCCACAGATGACTCAGAGGCTGCCATCAAGAGTTGTGAATACAAGGCAATTAACATCTTGTTGGCGCTGCGGGGGTAATCATCGATTCCATTCATGCCGCTTCAAAGGATACATTTGCAAGGGCTGTGGAACAATGGGACACCTCCACCGTATGTGCAGGCATGCTGCAAACCCTGTTAACCCTGCAAACCATCAAGTTGCTGAAGAGGATAGATGCATGGTGGATCATGACGAAGCAGAGTCTCAGACCGAGGACGCAGAGTTATATGGGGTGCACACATTTACCACAAAGTCTCCCCCGATAATGCTGAAGGTTGAATTAAATGGATTCCCGGTGTCCATGGAGGTGGACACGGGCACAAGCCAGTCCATAATGAGTAAAAAGACTTTCAATAAGTTGTGGTGCAACAAGGCTTCAAGGCCAGTCCTGACTCCCATTCATATCAAACTTAGAACGTACACAAAGGAATGGATTCCCGTAATTGGCAATGCTACCGTAAAGGTCTCCTAGGATGGAGCGGTGCATGATTTACCACTCTGAGTGATACCGGGCAATAGCCCCACGCTGTTCAGCAGGACCTGGCTGGGAAAGATACGCTGGAACTGGGATGACGTAAAAGCGCTTTCGTCCGTCGACTGCACCTCATGTGTCCAGATCCTAAGCAGGTTCCCCGCGCTGTTCGAACCAGGCATCGGGAAGTTCCAAGGAGCAAAAATGCAAATCTATTTGATTCTGGGGGCGCGACCCATCAATCACAAGGCGAGAGCGTTACCTTACATGATGAGAGAGAGGGTGGAGATCGAGCTGGAAAGGCTGCAACAAGAGGGTCCCATTTCACTGATTGACTTCAATAAGTGGGCCAGTTCGATTGTTCCAGTCCTCAAGGGAGACGGCACCGTCAGAATCTGTGGTAATTACAAAGTAACTATCAATCGTTTCTCACTGCAAGATCAATACCCGCTACCAAAGGCAGATGACATATCTGCAACGCTTGCCCGAGGGTAAATGTTCACGAAACTGGACTTGACCTCGGCTTACATGATGCAGGAGCTGGAGGAATCTTCAAAAGGCCTCAGCTGCATCAACATGCACAAAGGTCTTTTCGTTTACAACAGATGCCCGTTTGGGATTTGATCAGCCATGATGATATTCCAGAGGAACATGGAAAGCTTGCTGAAGTCAGTCCCATGCACCTGGTCTTCCAGAACGACATCTTGATTACAGGTCGGGACACCGTCAAGTACCTGCAGACTTGGAGGAGGTTCTTAGTCGGCTCAATCGTGTGAGGCTCAGGCTAAAACACTCGAAGTGTATTTTCCTGGCACCTGAAGTGGAGTTCCTGGGGAGAAGAATCGCGGCGGATGGCATCAGGCCCACCGATTCGAAGACGGAGGCAATCAAAAATGTACCAAGACCACAGACCGTGACAGAGCTGCGGTCGTTTCTTGGACTCCTGAACTACTTTGGTAAATTCTTACCGGGTCTTAGCACACTGTTAGAACCCTTGCACTCTTTACTGCATAAAGGAGATGAATGGGTATGGGGTAAAAGCCAAGAAAATGCCTTTGAGAAAGCTAGGAAGCTGTTATGTTCAAACAAATTGCTTGTGTTGTATGATCCATGTAAACATTTGGTACAAACATGTGATGCGCCATCATATGGGGTCGGGTGTGTATTGCAACAAGCTAATGAATTTGGGAAATTGCAACTGGTTGTTTATGCATCCAGAAGTCTGTCTAAGGCCGAGAGGGCCTACAATATGATTGAAAAAGAAGCGTTAGTGTGTGTTTATGGGGTAAAGAAATGCATCAATATCTGCTCGGGTTCAAATTTGAATTGGAAACCGACCATAAGCCGCTTATATCCCTCCTTTCTGAAAATAAGGGGATAACTACGAATGCATCGGTCCACATCCTCAGATGGGCGCTCATGTTGTCCGCATACAACTACGCCATCCGCCACAGGCCAGGCACAGAAAACTGTGCCAATGCTCTCAGTAGGCTGCTATTGCCCAGCACCGGGGTGGAGATTTCACAGCCTGCAGATCTAGTTATGGTAATGGTAGCATTCGTGAGTGAGCAATCACCTGTTACCGCCCAACAGATTAGAACCTGGACGAGCCAGGATACTGTCCTTAGTAAAAAAAAACTATGTGCTCCACGGGTGTTGGTCTAGTGTCCCGTTAGAGATGCAGGAGGAAATAAAGCCATACCAGTGGCGCAAAGATGCAATGTCTATACAGGCAGACTGTCTCCTATGGGGTAATCGGGTAGTTGTGCCAAAAAAGGGCAGGGAAACTTTCATTAGTGATCCCCACAGTAGCCACCCAGGCATTGTAATGATGAAAGCGATAGCCAGATCCTACGTGTGGTAGCCCGGTATCGATGCAGACTTGGGGTCCTGTGTGCACAAATGTAATACATGTTCCCAGTTAAGCAATGCACCCAGGGAGGCGCCATTTAATTTATGGTCTTGACCCTCCAAACCGTGGTCTAGGGTTCATGTCGACTATGCAGGCCCATTCTTGGGGAAAATGTTTTTAGTGGTTGTAGATGCGTACTCCAAGTGGATTGAATGTGTGATAATGTCGACAAGCACGTCCGCTGCTACCATTGAAAACCTATGGACCATGTTTGCCATGCACGGCCTGCCTGATGTCCTTGTAAGTGACAATGGGCCGTGCTTTACCAGTGCCGATTTCAAGGAATTCATGACCCGCATTGGGGTCAAACATTTCATCTCATCCCCATTTAAGCCAGCGTCCAATGGTCAGGCAGAACGAGTAGTTCAAACAATCAATCAGAGCTTGAAAAGGGTAACTAAAGGCTCACTGCAGGCTCACTTATCCTGAGTCCTGCTTAGTTACCGCACAAGACCCCACTCGCTCACCAGGGTCCCTCCCGCTGAACAGCTCATAAAAAGGCACTTAAGACAAGGCTCTCATTAGTCCACCCTGATCTACACAAACAGGTTGAGAGCAGGCGGCTTCAACAGAATATATATCATGATCGCGTAAATGTGTCACGAGAAATTGAAGTAAATGATCCAATATTTATGTTGAACTGTGGACAAGGTTCCAAGTGGATTGCTGGCACTATTTTGGCCAAAGAGAGGAGTAGGGTGTTTGTGGTCAAACTTACAAATGGACTCACCTGCAGAAAACACTTGGACCAAACCAAACTCAGATTTACAGACTATCCAGGACAACCCACAAGCAGAACCCATCACCCCGCAGTAGTCCAGCAAGGCCAGCTGTGCAGCAGCCCAACGAAGGCCCAATAAATGACTCACCAACACCAGCATTTGCACCGAGACGATCAACCAGGGAAAGGAAGGCCCCAGATTGACTCACATTGTAAATAGTTGCACTATTGACTTTGGGGGGGGGGGCAGGGAATGTTGTTATGTATGTAAACCTGTAATTGCCATGTCTAACCACCAGAGGGCTTATCCCCTGGAGTCCCAAGGGATCCCACAAGGAGGCCTCACAGGCTGGAGAGGCACTCTGAAATCTGTAATAAAGGACTATGGTCACACTTACTTTGAGCTTGCAATATCTAGTCTGACTCTTTTTCAAGACATAGCACTATTCATCCATAACTGTAACGTTATATGCTAATATGGTTTCTATCCACAATGGATGCATGGTTATAACATCTATGTTCAGAGAAAATATTTAATAAGATTGTGTTTATGAACTAATGCTTGACACCAAACATCTCACATAAAATTTCCTGGAAACGCCCCATCCATGGGCCGTGCCATTCGGCACCTGAGGGGAGGTAGGCGGTTTATTTGAATCGATGGAGGTCCCCCGGGAGGAAACAGGACCTCTGCTGAGCTCGCCAATGACAGTTGTGTAATGGGAGGAGGCACCGTGTCTATGGGCTGTGCTCGGATACCTCTGTGTGGCCGGAGCTAATGTTCCAAAGTGTCCCAGGGCAGACAGTGAGCCAGGGCAGCTCTCCCCCAGTCCAGGCTGGGTCACTGTGTGAGTGACAGCAGCCGCAGAGACTCACACAGTCTGGGTAAAGGTGACCGGACCTCTCAGTGCTCAGTTGTGCCCCCATCCACCAAAGTTTCCAAAAAGGAGACGGTGTCCAAGTTAAAGACTTGCTCACAGCATACAAAAATTCTCCTTCTAAACTAAAATCATAGAAATGCCGAATATTTGCAGTCTGTCGGTTTCCAGTCATTCCTTTCAATAATAATAATGAATACTGTTGATTAAATATCGAACTTATCGGAACATATAAAATAATGAGGGGGCTCGACAAGGTGGATGCAGAAAGGATATTTCCACTCATAGGGGAAACTGAAACTAGGGGACATAGTCTCAGAATAAGGGGCCGCCCATTTAAAACTGAGATGAGGAGGAATTTCTTCTCTCAGAGGGTTGTAAATCTGTGGTATTCTCTGCCCAGAAAGCTGTGGAGGCAGGGTCATTGACTATATTTAAGGCGGAGATAGACAGATTGTTGAGTGATAAAGGGTTATGGGGAGTGGACAGGGAAGTGGAGCTGAGTCCATGATCAGTTCAGCCATGATTTTATTAAATGGCGGAGCAGGCTCAAGGGGCCAAATGGCATACTCCTGCTCCTATTTCTTATGTTCTTATGTAATACATCTCAGCAAAATTAGACTTAAAGGATGGAGGTTCCTACCCCAGTCCAAATCTTAGCAGGAAAGCTATCCAAGATTACTCAGCTTAATTACAATCTGGCAGATTTACATTCTAATTAATTCAGTGCATCATTACAATTTAAAATGTAATAATTTAATACTTACTCTTGCCGAAGTAACCAGGCTGTTCAACCTCTTGCGGCGCTAGTATGCCTTACAGTGTCATGGGCCACAGATGGTACAACGGCGGCGATATCACCCCATATTTTTTGATATGTCCAGGGGAGAGGTTTCCCACGCCTACACCTACCGACACTCCACCTCATTAACAAGGCCTCATTGGCCTCATCGGAGGCTTTCGTCCTCTTTCTCCCTGACAGCTCCTCCTGCTGCATACTGGTATCACTAGACATGCTTCAACTTATCAGACTGTTTCCCTTCTCTCTCTCCCTCTCTTTCACTCTTCTGAGCATGCGTAAATGACTCCTGAAATCCCGAATTGCGGAAAAACATCTTCGCAAAAAAAAACCCCGAATGTGCAGACCGGCCATTGCGATGGATGCCAGCCTTGCACTGCTAAGGCCTATTTCACACCACTAAGGCTATCGCCCAAATGAAAAGGGCGAAACTAGCATTTTTTAAATGGGTGATATTCTAGCGATCCTGAAAAATAAAAAAAGCACTAAGGCCAAAAATAACGCTCATTTTTGGGCGATAGCGATCATAGTAGAAAGTCTAGCCCTTAAACTTAAATGAAGCCAATTAAATATGTATGAGGGGTCAGTTGGTGCATTGAAAGGTATGATGGTAGATAAGCAGTGGCAAACATTTAAAGACATTGGGCTACATTTTACACTTTTGTGCCGATTGCCCAAAAATGGGCGGTATTTCCGGCGTGGGTGGTAAAAATGGGTTTTCAGATCGCCAGCCTGTCACCCATTCTCAAAGCCCCTAGTCTCCGTTTTTGAAATTGTCGTTACCGCGAGCGATATGAAATGGGCGGTAGCGTTAAATCTCTCTGACCTTCTGCCGTAAAGTGTCGCCGTCCTTAGCAACGGCATGGCAACACTCGATTCCCGCGATTCAGGAGGTCAAGGGTCATCATGACATGCGCAGAAGAGGAGACAGAGAGGGAGCTGAGAGGGACTAAAGGCGTATGTGGGTGTGGTGTGGCTGCCTTGGGAAGAAGGAGGGAGAGTTTCGAGCTATATGCAAATTGGGAAAAAAAATTAGCAGTCAGATATTTGCCCGAATTTGGCCTATAATGGAGGGAGAGGAGGAGGCGATACAGCACGCTGTGGAGACTGATGCTGGCGAGAGCAGTGAGCTGAGAGAGGAGTACATTGGAGGGCGCAAAAGAGAGAGGAGGTTCTCGGACAAAGCAAATGCCTCCCTCCTGCAAGAGGTCATGTTACACCGGAATGATTTGACCCAGGGAGGGTATGGGAAGCCCACCCCAAAGGCCTTCCAGAAGATACGGGCCGAGATAGCAGAGGTGGTCTCGTCGGTGACCAACAAGGTGCGTGAGGGCAACCAATGCCGCAAACGATGGAACGACCTTGTTGGATCCACAAGAGTAAGTATTACATTTATTTACCTGTACTTATGTATTTATATAATTTCATTTATAAGAGTCATGAATGACTATCATCAGATGTGATGTCTTTCACTTTTACCGGGAATGTTTTACTCAGAGCCTGTGGTCACGGTGCAGGTCTTTAGGTAAAGAATGATAATAATCATAATAATCATGATTACATCTGTCGGTTATGTGTTGTATCAGTCTCTGTGACAGTATCTAGCAAAGATATCACGCAATGATCTCATGTCATGTCATCCTGTCACCTTTTACAGAAGAAGTTATCGACGATGAGGTCCATGCAGAGGCGAATGGGTGGGAGGTCACCAGTCACCAGTGACATCACTGAATCGGAGGAGCGGGTGCTCGCACTCGTGGGGAAGCACCCTCGGACGGCCACGGACACATCTGCAGACCCTGAAGTGATGCGACATGAGTAAAGTTTACATGATTGCGTGATGTAAAGTCAATAGATGGCACGCCCACTCATATCCGAACAATCATATATGATAGCTGATTTCTAAAATTGGCCTATAAATAAATCTGGCCGAATGAAAATCAGCAGAATGTGTTGATGATCATGAAGTGTGATGTCTGGGATGATTTGATAGCGGTGGTGCTTTTGTCATGCACATGCTGTGTCTAGCGCTGGAATCACCTTGTGACCCGAGCACCCCCTTCTCCTCTAACAATCTAATTTGTGTTTTGCAGCTCAGCCAGCAGCGCGGCCCCAGGCAAGACCACAGAGGCCAGAAGGTGGGGGATGCAGGGTCGGACTCGTCGGACGAACCTACATCTGGTGCTGAGGAGGTCCGATTCTTGCTTGTCAATCCACTGGGTCTGTTCTCTACGGATGAGAGTGCGGACTTCGAGGAACCTGCATCGCCAAGCTCCAGAAGCCATTTCACCCCAAGGCCATCTAGTGTTCCTCCAGTCATTCCCGCCTCCACTCTGGAGGTACCGGGCCCAAGCATCTCGCCACAGGGCACCCCATTTGTCCCCAGGACAGTGCCGACCCTGCGAAGGTCTCGTGAACGCGGCAGGTCTGGTCCACGAGCGCCACATGAGAGCGGAGAGATGGTACAGTTGTCCAGGTGGACTGTAGTCATTGGTGACCAGATCCTCGATGCATTGGGCGGCATATCCCGACATCTGGCCACCATGACTGAGTACGTTCCACGAATAGCGGAAGCCCTGGAGACGATAGCCAGGGACACTGCTGGCACAGGTCTCTCAGTGGTCCCTGAGGGCGCCACTTCACCCCTAGGTTCCACACATCACTGCGAACAACAGATGCGAGGCAGGATCAAGGTCCTGCTTCTGGATCCGAGAATGTTCCTCCCGGGCACCCCCCGCTCCCGTACCTGTCCAACCACCGCCTCTGCCTTCTTCCCCCGCAATGAGCCACCGCCTGAGGAGCTCTTCGGCCAGGCAGCGTGGAGCGAGGAGGGGACGGGGTAGAGGTGGGGAGAAGAAGGGGTGGGGGAAAGGAAAGTGAGGTGCATGTCCGCAGGTGATGGCTGTGTTATATCTCCATCTGTTGTAATGTATGAGGGGAGGGGGCCACCCTCCTGCTTTGCATTTGTGTTCTGTGTTCTGTGTTGCTGGACATGTTGACTATTTGATTGATGTCAATGGACGAAAAGTGGGGTGGAGGCTGGGGTGGGGTGTTTTTGCCCGTGATACTTATGATTTCAGACTAATGGTCGTATAAATTTTTTAATTCAACATAATCCTGTTGCGCATTATCTCAGATAGTTGGGCCATTACACACTGGTGATTCCTTAACAGGAAAGGGTTTAATAAAACTTAACTTCAATCAACTTAAACTTTAACTGGCACCAAGGTGATGCACTGAGGTGCACACACACAGCAGCGTGTCACTCACAGCAACATTCTTACAGGCAAATCGTTCAGTTATGAGCTCCTGACGCAAGAGCTGTAAGAGCAGGGCAAAATTCGTGGGAAACCCCCCCAGTGTTTGGACTCATTGGAAAGGAAATTTAATTTGGAACTATCTACCAGAAAGTTTGAAGTCCTAAAATGCTCATGGAAGAAACTTTTAACTTTAATTGAATTTGGAATTCTGCAAGACAAATTAAGTCTGTGGGCAGGTCTAAAGAACTAAAGAAGCCAGTTTGATTATTGAAACTGTCTGGGGCATTGAGACTAAAGTAAATTGTCTGGAAAATGGATACTCGAAAATCCTTCTCCACAAGAGACATTAACTTTGCAACAATTAACTCAGAGATGTCCAGCCATCAACATGAACCTGGAAATCCATTTTCAGCCTATGCATAAAAACAAAAGGCTCACTTCAGCCTGCATGCAAAAACCAAGCACAAAGAACATTGCGATTACCAAGCTAATATTTCCATCAAGAAACAGATTTAGAAGATAAGCCCACCAGAGACATATTAACTTTTAATGAGCCTGCCAAAATATGACAAAAAATTCTCGGGCCCACCAAAATGAAACAAAGAATTCTGGACTGATTTGGCATGAAGATTAGGACAGCTCAAAATGTATAATTGGGCCCTGCTTTAACAAAGGGTATATTTGCTGCTGCTTATGCTACTACATTGAGAGACACTGCTTGTGCTAGTGCTAGTGCCATATTACACCTAAGCCATCAAGAAGGGAGAGAAACCAACGCGACAGTTGTAAACTAACTTCTCCAGCCTCGACGTCCTGAAATCGAAAAGGAAGGAAGTACATCACTATTGTGGCAGCAACTGACCACAGCCAACGTGATACCACTAAAACCACTGCGATCGACAACCTTGAAACAAAACTTCACAAAAAAGAAACCGAAGAATCAAAAGTTTCCACAATCTAGGCCTGACTACCAACAGGTGAAAACGTTACCTAAAAGGACTTTGAAACCTATTTCTAACAAAAGAAAATGGGTACTTACCCCACAAATCCAAAACACGCCCTACCGCATCAGCGGACTCAACCCAACTGAAGATTGCGCAGTAAGAAATCCTCTCCGACGTTCAGGGTGCGGCAAGCAGAACCTGCAGAATCCAACGAACCCCGAAACCGCAAACTAACCTAACTGACCAGAAACATTTTGGTAAGCATGGTCCCTGTTTGCCCTGGCATCTAACCTAACCAGTATTAGGTATTTGGGAGGTGTAATTTTCACTGCAATCCCTTTGAATGTGTGATGTACTGTTCTTTAATTATAAGTGTGACATTGTATTTTCTTATCCTTAATAAAATCAAAGTTCTTTTGCACCAAACCAGTGGTCTTTTGCACTTTATCACATCCCCCAAATAAATCCAGAGTCCAGAATCCAAGGGAGTGGGAGCGATTCGAACCGCTCAAGTAGGTTAGAGGTGAACCTGACCCCCGGGACCATCCCTTACAAAGTCTTACTGCTATGTAGCCACCACGGGCCCTTTCCTGCGGTCTGGAGGGGGGTCATAGGCATGGTTGAATAATCAGCCTGATTGTCTGGTCCTAGGTCAGTGTCTAACCCTCGTCCTCCTGTTCCTCTCTCTCCTGAGGTGGACCATCAGTCCTTTCTGGCAATTCCTGTCACCATCCTGATAGCCAGGTTGTGCAGTATGGAGCACACGACCACAAATTTAGTTACTTGCTCAGGGTTGTATTGTAGCTCCCCTCCTGAGTGCTCCAGGCATTTAAAGTGCTGCTTAAGCACAGTTATTATTTCCTGGACCACATTGCGTGTGTCTCTGTGGCACTGGTTGTATCGCTTCTCGGCCTCGGTGTGGGTGTCATGCAGGGGATCATCAGCCAGGTGGCTAGGCCATATCGGTTGTCACCAAGCATCCAGCATTGTCATGTGGTTGACTCTTAAACATGTCAGAGACAGCGCTCTCACGCAGGATGTAAGCCTCATCGAAGCTGCCCAGACATTTGGCATTCACTGCCATTATGATCTGGTTGTGGTCGACAACAAGTTGGAACTTCAGGGAGTGAAATCCTTTTCTGTTACGAAAAAGCTCTGGGTCCTGAGAAAGTGCCCGCATGGCGATGTGAGTGAACTGTATTGCTCCCTGTACCCTGGGTAACTTAGCAATGCAGTAGAATGCTTCTGCCCTGTCAGTCTGAGCCTCCATGGTCATGGGGAAGCTGATAAAGTCCATCCAACAGGGTGTACAGGGCCTCTCTGACCTGTCTAATGCAGCAATGTGTGGCATGGTGAGACAGAGGGGAAATCTCGACCGCGGAGGCCCGAAAGGGACCGGACGCGTAGAAAGGCAGTGCCACGGTGTCCTTGATTTTGACCAACAGTGATGGCCTAATGGCAGGCTGCATATCTGGCCTGATGAGCTTATATATTTCATTGATCACCACCTTGTGGAAGCACAGTCTCCGAAGGCAGGTGTGCTCGGACACATCGAGATAAGACTTCTTCTCCCTGTAAGTGCGGGGTGTTTATGGTCTGAACCTCCTCCTCATTCTGGCACATCGTAAATTGGGCACATAATCATGTACATTAGACATTGTGCCATTTGCACTCTGCAGTATCTGCGTATTAATCAATGCAGACTGAGAAATGGCTGGCCCCATTGCAATGAAAGTATAATAGCGACTGATCGGAAGCAATAATTTCCTCACTAAAATACACCTACAGTAAACCCCAATCATCCAGAGTCTGAAAATATGTCTGTTGAGATGTCTGAGAAGAACTCCAGAGTCAATCCAAACTCCCCCAAAGTTGAAGCAGCCTTTTGAATGAAGCGACCTGCGATTTTAAAAATGGCGCCCACACCGTTGTGATTCGTTCAGAACAGTTCCATTTTTTCTGAGTGGTGTTTTAGGCAAGCGATATTGTGGGTGAGATGTCTGCGAGGTGGTGAAAGTGATGCTGGGGGATCTCCTGGGCGTTATTTTCGGCAAATGTGATAAGTGGTCGGTCGGTATTATTGAATTTCGGCGTTAATTACGTGCCGAAAGTAATGCTGGGCAGTATTATGGACGTTGGTTTTGCTCATTCTGATGATTCCGCCCAACAAAAGTGGACGGGCGGTATTATTTTTTCCCGGCGTTACGCACATGGGGAAAGTAATGCTCGGCGATATCTGGGCATTATATCTCATTTCAGTGGTAAAATGGATGTTAAGTGGGCATTATGCATGCAAAAAAAGTGTAAAGTCTAGCTCATTGATTCATCCATGGCTAACAAAATAAGTTAAGGATAATATTAGATTAAAAGAAGAGGTGTATAATGCTGTGAAGAATAATAGTAAGCCTAAGGATTGGGAGAGCTTTCGAAACCAGCAAATGATGACCAAAAAGTTGATAAAAAAGGAGAAAGTAGAATATGAGAGTAAACTAGCAAGAAATATAAAAACAGATTGTAAGAGCTTCTCTTCCATTTTTCATGTAAAATGGAAGAGAGTAGCAAAAATAAACATTGGTCCCTTCGAGGTTGAGATTGTGAAATTATAAAGGGGAATAACGAAATGGCAGAGATTTTAAACAAATATTTTGAATCTGTATTCACAGTAGAAGACACAAAAAGCACACCAAAAATAGTGGTAAACCAAGGGGCTAATAAGAGTGAGGAACAAAGTAATTAATATCAGAAGCTAAAACGTAATTGAGAAACTAATGTGACTAAAAGCCATCAATTCCCAGGAACTGATGGTCTACACCTTAGAGTTCTAAAAAAGGTAGCTGCAGAGATAGTGGTTGCATTGGTTGTGATGTTCAAAAATTCCCTAGATTCTAGGATTGTCCCAGCAGATTGGAAGTAGCAAATGTAACCCTGCTATTCAGAGAAAACAGGGAACTACAGGCCAGTTTGTATGATATCAGTCATCACGAAAATGCTGAAATCCATTATTAAGGAGCGGTAATAAGGTATTTAGAAAATGATAATATGATTAGGTAGAGTCAACATGGTTTTATAAAAGGGAGATCATGTTTAACAGATTTATTAGGGTTTCGAGAATGTAACTAGCAGGATACATAAAGGGGAACCAGTGGATGCAGTATATTTGGCTTTCCAAAAGGCATTCGATAAGGTGCGACATAAAAGGATTTTATGCAAGATAAGGGCTCATGGGGTTGGAGGTAATAGATTAGCATGGATAGAGGATTAGTTAATGGACAGAAACCATTCAGTAGGGATAAATGGGTAATTTTACGATTGGCAGGCTGTAACTAGTGGGGTGCCACAAAGATCAGTGTTTGGTCCTCAACTATTTACAATCTATATTAATGACTTAGATGAAGGGATCGAGTGCAATGTATCCAATTTTGCTAACAATACAAAGCTAGGTGGAAAAGTAAGCTATGAGATGAACACAAAATGCCTGCAAATGGATATGGGCAGGTTAAGTGAGTGGGCAAAACAAATATAATGTGGGGAAATGTGAGATTCTTCACTTTGCGAGGATGAATAGAAGTGCAGAATATTTTTGAAATGGTGAGAAACTATTATATGTTGGTTTCAAATAGATTTAGGTGTCCTCATACAGGAAACACAGAGGCTGAGATTTTCCCATTTCCCACCCAAATGGTGCGGAGGAACCCGGGTGATGGCAGAAAACCCAGAAGTTTGGGTTTTCTGGAACGCTGTGGTGTTTTAGCATGCAGGTACAGCAAGCAATTAGGAAGGCAAATGGCATGTTGGCTTTTACTACAAGGGGGTTGGCGTACAAGAGTAAGGAAGTCTTGCTACAATTGTACATGGCTTTGGTGGGACCACATCTGGAATAATGTGCACAGTTCATGTCTCCTTATCTGAGGAAGAAGAAACTTACTTTAAAGGTGCTGCTACAAAGGTTCACTAGACTGATCCTTGGGATGAGAGGATAGATTAAATAGATTGCACCTATACGCTATGGAGTTTAGAAAAATGAGAAGTGATCTCATTGAAACAAAACGATTCTGGGGGGAATTGACAGGATAGATGCTGAGAGGTTGTTTCCACTAGCTGGAGAGTCTAGAACTTGGGGAGCATAGTCTCAGGGTAAGGGTTGGCCATTTAAGACTCAGATGAGGAGGAATTTCTTCACTTAGACGGTTGCGAATCTTTGGCATTTTCTACCCCAAATGACTGTGGATTCAAGGCTGAGATAGATAGATTTTTGGATTCTTGGGGATTAAAGGGATATGGGGATTGGGCGGGAAAGTGGAGTTGAGGTTGAAGAACTGCCATGATCTTATTGAATGGTGGAGCAGGCTCGAAGGGCCTTATGGCCTACTCCTACTCCTAATTCTTATGTTCTTATAGCCTTCTGTAGTGCAAAATGATTCAACCACATCAGCCATACTCTCTATGTCAATTGTGGCTCAGTGGGAAGCAATCTCTAGATGGGAGGAGCTAGGAATGAGCAGGTGCTGCTGATTACTGCAGGAGTTGGAGTAAGTTTGTAAAAAGTTGGTGGTGGGTTTCTGGATTGTTTTTTTTTCAAATTTTGGGCTATTTTAGCCCATAAACATCAGCCAGATGGCTGCTGAGGGACTTGGAGTGCCGGGCCCCTCAGAGGACAAATCTACCAGTGTGAATTTAATCAGGGGAGAGAATGTCTTGAGAAGGGAGAATATAAGGCCCAAAGATTTGGGCCGGGACCCCAGGAGGTTTGGAAAAGAAAACACAGTGGTGGTTCACTGCCAGGATGAGATGTGAGCTTGGGATATCATCCAGACAGTACATGAGGACTGCGGTGAGGGAAGTTGCTTTGCTTGCTGATTAAAGCCGAATGTTGGATTCGAAGTGACGGTCAATGGCCGAGAGGAGGTGGAAAGTCTTTTACTGAGCCTAAAGTTTGGTGAGAAGTACTTGGATGTATCATTGCTGTATTCCGAAGAGGTGATAGTTTCATTCTTAATAGTTTATGTTGAGGAGAATGTGCTGATAAAAAAGTTGGAGCCGTGGGACATTAAACTTTGCTCAGTAATAAAGAAGAGATACTATCCTGGAACGCAGGTAGCTGATGGAACCCATTATTTAAAAGTGGGTTTCCAGAGGGGGTGAAGTCATTACCCTACAGCATGAAATTCAAGACAATGGAAGGAGTGCAGTACTTCCGGATTCTGCATGATAACCAGGTGAAGGTTTTCTATTACTGTCTTGGACACGACCATTTAGTAGGAAGCTGTCCAGACCTGTATTGTTATAACTGTGGCAAGTCTGGACAAATCGCTCGGAACTGCAACGCAGAGAGCTGTGCGGTGTGTCACAAAGACTCCACCTGCTGTGAGTGTAAGGCAGAAGGAAGCTCCTTGAATGACGAGAAGATGGGAGAAGGAGCAGGAGGTGTGAGTGGAGTAGCCAAAAGAGTGGAGCAGGTGGAGGATGCAGCCACTGAACCGAAAGAGAAAAGAACACAAAAGAGGCAGACAATTGCAGAGCAGAAAACAGGCTGGGGATGGTGGAAAACACACCAAGTATGGTGGAAAAGGACAAATGCAGCGGAGGATATCACGGGTCAGAGACAGAGTCGAGTCATAATATGACCTCGGCTTCAGGTGTCCATGGGGGCAGCAGAGGCAGGTGCGGGGTAAGTGTAAGTACTCCAAAGAGAGACGGGGAGTTGTACATCTTGGGGAGCAGGAGGGGGCAAGACCAGGAGAGGGTGCAAGATTCAGGAGCCTTAAAGGGGCAGCAGGATGGGAGTGGGGAGACAAAGATGCCAAAAGGGAGAAAGATGGGTGGAGACCCGCCATTGTCCCAGAGAGAGAAGAAAGAGGGAGCAAGGGTCAGCGGTGGAGAGGAGGCTGAAGGGAGTGGCACTGTTGGAGAAACCATGATCGCAGGAGGACTCTCTAAGGGAGATTTTGTATCTGATGGGGAACAGGGATGGGAGATTACAGAGGAGCTCGAGAATGAGGAGTCAGAGGAGGATGGAGACATGGAATTGGGGGGTGGGGGGGGGGGCATCATGTGGAAAGGGAAAGATTAGTAAGGGGCAGTAGGTGGGAGAATGGGCAGTTCCGCGGCCTAAATTTAACGTAAGGAAGAGGCTGAAACTGCAGGGAAAGTTCAAACAGGAGATGAAAAAGAGCTGGAGGCTGTAGGAGAAAGCAACTGCTGCCCAAAAGATTGGTAAAGAGCATGAGAGGAGGGAAGGGCCAGAGATTAAATGTTAATGGGGGGATTATCAGGCACAATTCTTTTATTAGGAACAATGATTACATTGGTCTCGATTACTGTGAACGGACTGAGGGGGGAGAAGAAATTTCAGCAGTTGTTGCAGTGTTTCAAAGGCACTGACCTGTTGTGTCTGCAAGAAATCTTTTAGGATGAAGATATCCTAGAAAGAGTTTGGAAGGTAGAAGTGTTTGCAAGTTGCTCAAATAATAACCATCGAGGGATGGCTGTTTTAGTGAGTTTGTCCATAAAAGAGAACATTGCATTGGTGGACAAGGACACTGAGAGGAGATTTTTACAGCTAAAGGTACAAATGGATGAATTGAATTATGATCTCTTTAATATCTATGCGCCGAATGACAAATGCAAGCGTCGTGAGCTTTTTCGGTGGTTATTCACAGAAGTGGCAGAAGCGGAAAATCCTTGTACAGTGGAGGATTTTAAGGTATTTTTTATCTCAGGTGGACATTTCAGCCCAGATGACCTTGAAGGATGATAACTCCAGAAAGTTGATTGTAAAAATTATAGCAAATTTAAATTTCAGAGATTTATGGAGTGATCGGAACCCCATTAAAAGAGAATTATCCAGAAGAGGTTGTGTGAGTGATGTTTTAAAAAAGAGCTGAATAGATTTTGTGTTAATGTGGGAAGGGTTAAGTTCTGAGGTGATGGAGATTTATTATAAAAAATATCTTTTAGTGACCACTCGGCTTTGGTTCTTAAAATTGGGAACAGCAGAGTTAAGATCGGTCCAGGAATGTGGATTTTAAACAATCAGTACCTGAAAGAAATTGCTTTTAAAGAAGGGATTTTAAATATAATAAAGAATGCTCGGAAGGAGCCTTTAATCTTGAAAGCAAAAAGAGTTAGGTCGGACAATTTCAAATATGAGGTAAAAGTTTTTTGGGTACGTTATGGAAAAGAAAGAGCAACAGCTAACCGGCACCAAGAAGAGAATATCAACAGAAGGTTTACAGATATCTGTAAAGCAGTTGTCGGAGGGGATAAGGGAGCAAAGACTAAGTGGAAGGTTTTAAAAGAAGATTGGGAATTATTGCAAGCTGGAAAATGCAAGGAGACTATTCTTCGTGCAAAGGCTAAAGATGCATTGGAGGGAAAAAGATGCACTAGATATTTTCTAGAGCAAGAGAAGTTGCGACAAAGGTTATCATTAAGTGGAGGGTTGAAGGTTGGGGAAAAGATCATTAATGAAAGTGGGGAGATTATGGAGACGACTAGTAACTTTTATCAAGAGTTATATACAAAAGAAGACATTTCCAAATGGGCGATGGAGAAGGTGAGTGTTTTTATTGAAGAGGGTTTAAAAGAGGATGAGGGAAGCATGTGTGACAAAGGAGTAGGATTAGCGGAAATAAAAGTAGCAATAAGTGGAATGAAGTGGGGGAACATCCCAGGGTTCAATGGACTAAGTGCAGAATTTTATAAAGAATTTTTAGAGATTTTGTCCATTGGTCTTAGAGGTTTTTATGGAGAGTGAAACTGAGGGAAGCCTGGTCCCATCTATGAGGAGAGGTATCATAAACTTAGCTTATAAAAATAAAGGGGATAGAAGGGATCTGAAAAATTGGAGGCCCATCAAATATTAAATGTGAATTATAAGATCTTGGCGAGGGTTATGGCAAATCGTATGAAGGAGGTGATGCCGCAGATAGTTTCGCCCTTTCAGTCCGATGGAGTCATTGGCCGGGCCATCGCTGATTCTGTGGTCTCAATCCGAGATGCGATGGAACTCATGGAAGAGAGTGGGAGGGAAGCTTATGTACTAAAGATGGATCAAGAGAAAGCATTTGATAGACTTTTTATTGATGGTTTTGGAAGCATTTGGTTTTGGGTAAAATTTCATTGAGTGGATGAGGATTTTTTATTCAAACGCATTTAGCTGTGTTAAATGTAATGGTTTTTTATCCAAGTATTTTCCAATATAGAGATCAGTGAGATAGGGTTGTCCCCTCTCCCCATTGTTGTACACATTGGTAGCAGAACCAATAGGTTACATGATGCGAAACGAATAAGATGTAGTGGGGATTGCAGTTCCCAGTTCCGGGCAGGTGTTGGTAGTACACCAATGTGCAGATGACATGACTTTAACATTGAGAGATGTGTGGAAAGCTATGGTATCAATGGAGGAATATTGTAGAGCTACAGGAGCCAGAGTAAATTATAATAATTCCCAATGCCTGGTTGTGGGAAGGAGTAGGGGGTAGTGGCTGGAGGAAAGCCCTTTTAAGGTGGTTGAGATTTTACAAGTTCCGGGAGTGCATATGGGGTGCAAGAAGGATAGGGTTGAAGTGGATCGACTAAATTGGGAACCGAAGGTTATGAAAATTAAAAAGATTTTGGGAAAGTGGGAAAGGTGGTGGTTGAAAGTGCAAGGAAGAGCAACAGTGGTGTCAGCTCTCCTGCTATCTAAACTATGGCACTTATTGACGGTGGAGGATATTTCTGAGTCGGTGGAAAAGTCTATCCAAGAGGCTTGTGTAAATTTTTTATGGGAAGGGAAACCAGCCTTGGTTGCTTACAAAACCATCATTGGACAGCAAAATCAGGAAGGACTCAATTTCCCAGATATTGATTTGAAGAAAAAATTCTTTAGAATTAAATGGGTGAAGATATTTCTTCAGAGGTCAAATACAAGTTTTTGGAAGAGTTGTTTACAGCATTTTTTTAAATTAAGTGGGATTGGAGGACCGGGAATATTTTATATTGAATACAACAATATGTTCTTGAAATCGATTAAACCTCTCCCTAAGTTTTATAAGGGGGTTGTGGACACTTGGGCCCAAAACATGTGCAGTTTATGCCCAAAGGTGCTGCGGAATTAACATCCCCTATTTTTTTGAACAGGTGGATCAATATTGAAGGAGAGGTATTATTTATAATCAAGGTTTTATAAAAGCTGGTATTATATATGTGAAAGATGTATTATATGAGGTACTTCCAGTTTGGTTGCTAGAAGCGGTAGTGAGGGATATGGGGCCCAATTTTGGCCATGACTTGCATTAATTTTTTTGGAGTAAGTTGTTTGTTCTGGCATAAGTTAAAAAATGCCATTTTCCCCCCAAAATTTGCTCCAGAGTAAGTCAGTTAGGTACGATTTTTTTTAACTGAGGGGACGTTCCGAGACACTTACGCCAGTTTTGGCCATTTATGCCACTTTGACCAGCTAAAACTTACTCCAAATCAACTTAGGTCAACGTATGTGGCCAGCTCTGAAAAACCCTGTGGGCAGTTAAGAAATTGGCACAGCTTAGTACATTTAAAGCACCAAGACTTACAAAGCACTAAACAAAGCACAAAAAGTAATAAGCAATCAATCAATAACAAATAAAAATTAGAAGTCCTACCTTTATGCCAGAATCAATTAATTTTTTAAAAGTCCCCCCCCCCAATCAAAACACTCTTTCTCGCCCCCCACCCCAGCACTCTTTCTCCCCTCCCCCAAACATTCTTTCTCCCCCTGCAAAAACACTCTTTCTCGCCCCCCATCCACATCTCTCCTCTTCCCCCCTACCCAAATCAATACTCTCAAGCACAACCATCAATGAATAAAAAATAAAACTGAAATCCTACCTTGGTCCGGGAACTCAGCGAGCCGGCCGGTGCAGGAGGCCACTCGGCCGGGGATAGGGTGCGGCGAGGTCGGGGCGTTCCTTCGGCCGGGGATAGGGCTTGCGAGCATCGGGTCCTGCTCACAGCCCGCAGGACACGCTGGGAGGGCAGGAGCATGCACGCAGACTTCACTGTGCATGCGCACAGCTGCCGGCAGTGCTTGCTGCATTGGCCTGTTGCTCCACCCCCCACTTCACAATGTATGCCACGCTGGGACTCCGGGGACACAGGAGAGCAGCCAGGATGGGGCGACATTTTTTCGGCGTCGTTTCCAGCGCGCAAAGTCGACGCACTTAAGGTAAGTACGCCGAAAAAAGGGGACAGGCAAAATTTAGCCCATTGTTTGGGAGGAGGATCAGGAGGTAGCGGAAAGCAATTAAGATCATGTATGAGAAGATTGTGAGGGTAATGCCACAGGATTGGATGGAAGAAATAAATACGCAAGTCTCCAAAAGAGCTATACAGTGTTCCGCTTTTCCAAGCTTTCTGCTGGAGAAAGGGGAGGAGTTGGTCCAAGTTGACAACTGTAATACTCGAGATTTCTATGGGGTATTTAGAGAATGCAGATTTAAGACACCTGTGGCAGAATAGATACCCACAGCTGGACTTCAACAGGATTTGGAAGGGAGTGTGGGCGAATTTTAAATGTCCAGTGTGGATTGAACTGGATTTCAAATTGGCTCATAACCGGATTTTTACCTTGATAGTGTTATGTAAGAGTGGGCAAGTAGAGGTGGCAACTTGCCCAGTATGTGGGACATGGGGTGAGACACTGTCCCATTTTCTGGTGTTATGTCTGCAGTTAAAGGATTTTAAGTACTATGTTCAACAGCTGTGTGAGGACCAGAGGAAGAATGGGAATCCCATGGGACTCAATTTTGAGATGGGGATTGCAAGAGAGTCTGCCCGAGTCTAGTGGAGCGGCAATTAATGTAATGTTCAGTTTGGCTAGATTTGTGATTAAAGAATGATTTGTTTATTAAGGGGAGGAGAATAAACCTAAAAGAGTATTTTAAATATAAACTAAAAGATCATTATAAGGCTCTGTGGATGTTTTATTCAGAAAAGAATTTAAAGATAGTATTTTAGGATCAATTTGTAAAGTACAATACATTGTTATATGTTAAAGGAGATAAATTAAACTTTAGGTTTTGATGTTAATATGTGTTGGAGGAACGGCTGTGCAAAGAAGCGGAATAGATTTGTATAAAATAATGGAATGATCACGATGTTGTAAATCTTTTTTATGTTCAATAAATATTAATATTTTTTTTAAGTAGGTAACATATTCGACTGTCCCACTCCAGGAGCTTCAGCACATAAATCTGGGCTGACGCTCCAGTGAGGTGCTGAGGGAGTACTGCACTGTCGGAGGTGCCATCTTTCGGATGCGTTGTTAAACCAAGGCTCCGTTTGCCTTCTCAGGTTGATGTAATAGATCCCATGGCACTATTTCAAAGAAGAGCAAGGGAGTTATCTCTGGTGTCCTGGCTAATATATATCCCTCAATCAACATAACAAAAACAGATTATCTGGTCATTATCACATTGCTGTTCGTGAAAGTTTGCTGTGCGCAAGTTGGCTGTAAAGCGCTTTGAGATGTTCGTTGGTCGTGAAAGGTGCTACAGGTTGAGCATCTGAAATCCGGAAACATCGGGACCGA
Organism: Pristiophorus japonicus; assembly: GCF_044704955.1. Lineage (NCBI taxonomy): Eukaryota > Metazoa > Chordata > Chondrichthyes > Pristiophoridae > Pristiophorus > Pristiophorus japonicus. The sequence continues at coordinate 362,831,056 of NC_091977.1, read as the reverse complement.
GGCAGTTCCGGATTCCGGGTATTTCCGGATTTTGAAACGTCTTTGTCTGGGCTGAGGTAGGTGGGGTCTGGCAGCCAAGGTAATGGGGAGAGGGGGTAGAAGGGGGGGAGCCGGAGCCGGGGGGCAAAGTTGGACAGGGGCGAGGTCGGGCCGCCGAGGGCCAGGGCGGGCAAAGTTGCGGCAAAGTCGGGCCAGAGGTCGGGCCACTGAGGGCCGGAGTGAGGTCGGGCTGTTGAGGGCCGAAGCAAGGTAGGGCCGGGGCGCAGTTGGGCCGCCGAGGGCCGGGGTGAGGTAGGGGCGGAGCGAGGTCGGGCCGCTGAGGACCGGGGCGAGGTTGGGCTGCTGAGGGCCGGAGTGAGGAAGGGGCGGAACGAGGTCAGGTTGCCAAGGGCCGGGGTGAGGTAGGGGCGGAACGAGGTCGGGCTGCCGAGGGCCGGGGTGAGGTTGGGTCGCCGAGGGCCGGAGTGAGGTAAGGGCGGAACGAGGTTGGGCTGCCGAGGGCCGGGGTGAGGTAGGGGCGGAACGAGGTCGGGCTGCCGAGGGCCGGGGTGAGGTCGGGTCGCCGAGGGCCGGAGTGAGGTAAGGGCGGAACGAGGTCAGGCCGGGGCGAAGTCGGGGCGGGCGAAGTTGAGCCGCCGAGGCGGGGGGACTCCAGAGTTCAGAACATTTTCCGGTTTCCGGATGATCCCGCCACGGATCGGCCCGGAGTTTGGATTCCGCAACATTCCGAACTTTGGAACTCCGGATTTCAGATGCTCAACCTATATATAAATCCAAGCCTTTCTTTCTTTCTAAAACAGGGATTCTCAACTTTTTTGCTTCTCAGGCCTCCCCACCTATGTTAGAAATGTTTCACAGAGCCCCTGTAACACAACACAACTATTTATTTCTATATAAAAATTCTCTTATCGCCTCTCCCACTCACCATGTTATGCTGCTGCTGCTATCCCGGAACTGCAGAGAATATTGGCCCCCTTGCCCATCCAACTCCCTCATTCCCTCAAGATGAGCTCCAATCACCTGACTCCCAGCCTCCCTTTTACCCTCGACTCCCTCACCGACTGGTCCCGGCACACCAGCCGGTCCCAGTTCTCTGTCAGTCAAACAATCTTTTTCCCCCATCTGCAATATTTATATAACCATTAAAGAAAAGGGTACAATAAAAATGGAAAAAACACAACCTACCCCAAATGGCTGTGGATGAGCAGTCATTGAGCATAGTCAAGGCTGAGATAAATAGATTTTTGGACTCTTAACAGAATCAAGGGATTTGGGGATCAGATGGGAAAGTGAAGTTGAGGTCAAAGACCAGCCATGATCTTATTGAATGACGGAGCGGGCTCGAGGAGCCGTGTGGCCTACTCCTGCTCCTAATTCTTATGTTCTTATGGGACACAATCTGTAGGTCTAGCTGCCATTTTTCTCTTCAGAAGCTATCCTTGTTGTTTACAGCCAGAGTGCACCTGCCCGCTAAGAGGTGCTTGCTGCCTTCACGTGGAGTCAAAGACGCCCAATTTCTTGCTCCTCAAACAAGCACAATGCCAATGAATAGTGTGGGCGGTGCTAGCTGCATGCCTTCTAATGATAATGAGCATGCAGCACAAATATTACATATTGCATGCAGCCTGGGACACCAGCTGACTTGTGTCATGCGTGTCCCTCCCACTGCGTGCTTGATTTTGGACGCAATCGAATTTCTAGACCATAGAATGACAGCAATAGAAACATAGAAACATAGAAAATAGGTGCAGGAGCAGGCCATTCAGCCCTTCTAGCCTGCACCGCCATTCAATGAGTTCATGGCTGAACATGAAACTTCAGTACCCCCTTCCTGCTTTCTCGCCATAACCCTTGATCCCCCGAGTAGTAAGGACTTCATCTAACTCCCTTTTGAATATATTTAGTGAATTGGCCTCAACTACTTTCTGTGGTAGAGAATTCCACAGGTTCACCACTCTCTGGGTGAAGAAGTTTCTCCTCATCTCGGTCCTAAATGGCTTACCCCTTATCCTCAGACTGTGACCCAGAACCGGGGTCCTATTCCATTATTCCTAGCTGGAGTATTCAGGCGACCGGCCTGCTTTGAACACTCTAATTTTTTCAAAGTCAATGCTTCAAATTGTAGTGAACCTTTGTTGAATATCAATTGGATAGGAACCTAGGGGGTGAAATTCGTCCTCAGTGACAGTGCAAAATAAGCAACTGCAAATTGGTAGCCTGTTTTATACCCCACCTGATTTTCTTTTCTAAAGTCTAATTTCACCCCTAGTTGTAAGACAGAACTACACTCTGGCATAACATTGCTAAGTAAGCAGCATTTTAAGAAAACCTATTATTAGGTGACAGATGTGATGCTTTTTGTGGTTAGACTATGAAGATAAGGAGCAATCTTTCTGCAAAAGATGCTGCAACTACGGAGCTACAATTGTCCCTCCACTGAGACACATTTATTCTGAATCCTCTTTCACATTGACAGCACTCAGTAGCGAAGCAAAATATATTCATTTTCCATGACAGAATCTGTGTCTCCATCACACTTCCCTGAATTGCTCTCAACATGTCAATAATGTTGCCTTATAACATTATAGCTTTCTGAAGAAAAAAATAACATCTGCATTTCCTTCTATTGGAAAGAGTTTTTCACTTGGGAATGATGTTAAATTGGAGGCAGTTTGTTCTGTCAAAGAGCTATAGAAGTAATAAGAAAACTCACTAACAAGAACTTCTCTTTTTTCTGATATTAGAAAAGAAAGAACTTGCACTGGCACATCAACTTTCTTGTCCTCATGCCAATGAATTACCCTTGAGGTGTAGTGAACTTGCTTACAGCAATGTCTCACAAATGACCAGTTATTCTGTTTTGGTGATGCTATTTGAGAGATTGATCTTTGACCATCCTATTCAATGTTCAATGTTCGCTCCTGCTCATATAGTCCCATGGGTTCTTTTACATCTGGATAAGTAGGCAGGCCTTTAGTTTAATATTTCCTCTGAATTACATAGAATTTATAGCATGGAAACAGGCCATTTGGCTGAACTGGTCCATGCCGGTGGATATGCTTCGTGGGTGGCTCTGCTGCACAGGAGGGCAGGAAAAAGAGTGTGAGAGCTATAGTGGTAAGGGATTCTATTGTAAGGTGAATAGATCGACGTTTCTGCGGCCGCAATCCAGGATGGTATGTTGCTTCCCTGGTGCAAGGGTCAAGGATGTCTCGGAGTGGTTGCAGGACATTTTGAAAGGGGAGAGTGAACAGTCAGTTGTCGTGGTGCATATAGATACCAACGATAAGTAAAAAAACAAAATGAGGTCCTACAAGCTGAATTTAGGGAGCTCGGAGTTAAATTAAAAAGTGGGACCTCAAAGGTAGTAATCGCAGGATAACAGAATATGTGGCTTGAGGAGTGGTGCAGAAGGGAGGGATTCAAATTCCTGGAACATTGGAACTGGTTCTGGGGGAGGTGGGATCAGTACAAACTGGACGGTCTGCACCTCGGCAGGACCAGAACCAATGTCCGAGGGGGAGTGTTTGCTAGTACTATTGTGGAGGGGTTAAATTAATATGGCAGTGGGATGGGAACCTATGCAGGAAGATAGAGGGAAGTAGAATGGGGGCAGAAGCAAAAGAGAAAAAGAAGAAAAGTAAAAGTGGAGGGCAGAGAAACCCAAGGCAAAAATCAAAAATGGCCACGTTGCAGTAAAATTCTAAAAAGCAAAGTATGTTAAAATGACAAGCCTGAAGGCTCTGTGCCTCAATGCGAGGAGTATTCGTAACAAGGTGGATGAATTAACTGCACAAGCAGCAATTAATGAATATGATATAATTGGCATCACGGAGACATGGCTCCAGGTTGACCAAGGCTGGGAACTCAACATCCAGGGGCATTCAACATTCAGCAAGGAAAGACAGAAAGGAAAAGGAGGTGGGGTAGCGTTGCTGGTTAAAGTGGAAATTAATGCAATAGTAAGGAAGGACATTAGCTTGGATGATGTGGAATCTGTATGTGTGCAGCTGCGGAATACCAAAGGGCAGAAAACGTTAGTGGGAGTTGTGTACAGACCACCAAACAGTAGTAGTGAGATTGGGGACAGCATCAAACAAGAAATTAGGGATGCATGCAATAAAGGTACAGCAGTTATCATGGGCGACTTTAATCTACATATAGATTGGGCTAACCAAACTGGTAGCAATACGGTGGAGGAGGATTTCCTGGTGTGTATTAGGGATGGTTTTCTGGATCAATATGTCGAGGAACCAACTAGAGGGCTGGCCATCCTAGACTGGGTGATGTGTAATGAAAAAGGACTAATTAGCAATCTTGTTGTGCGAGGCCTCTTGGGGAAGAATAACTATAATATGGTAGAATTCTTTATTAAGATGGAGAGTGACACAGTTAATTCAGAGACGAGGGTCCTGAACTTAAGGAAAGTTAACTTCGATGTTATGAGACGTGAATTGGCTAGAATAGACTGGCAAATGATAGTTAAAGGGTTGATGGTGGATCGGCAATGGCAAACATTTAAAGATCACATGGATGAACTTCAACAATTGTACATTCCTGTCTGGAGTAAAAATAAAACGTGGAAGGTGGCTCAACCAAGGCTCAGCGGCAGCGAGAGGTGGCGGCAGTCCGAGAGGCGGGAGTTCCTGGCGTTGGTGAGGCCTATAAAGGCTCAGCGGCAGCGAGAGGCGGCGGCAGTCCGAGAGGCGGCAGTTCCTGGCGTTGGTGAGGCCTATAAAGGCTCAGCGGCAGCGAGAGGCGGTGGCAGTCCGAGAGGCGGGAGTTCCTGGCGTTGGTGAGGCCTATAAAGGCTCAGCGGCAGCGAGAGGCGGCGGCAGTCCGAGAGGCGGCAGTTCCTGGCGTTGGTGAGGCCTATAAAGGCTCAGCGGCAGCGAGAGGCGGTGGCAGTCCGAGAGGCGGGAGTTCCTGGCGTTGGTGAGGCCTATAAAGGCTCAGCGGCAGCGAGAGGCGGCGGCAGTCCGAGAGGCGGGAGTTCCTGGCGTTGGTGAGGCCTATAAAGGCTCAGCGGCAGCGAGAGGCGGCGGCAGTCCGAGAGGCGGCAGTTCCTGGCGTTGGTGAGGCCTATAAAGGCTCAGCGGCAGCGAGAGGCGGCGGCAGTCCGAGAGGCGGGAGTTCCTGGCGTTGGTGACGCCTATAAAGGCTCAGCGGCAGCAGTCCAAGAGGCGGGAGTTCGTGGCGTTGGTGAGGCCTATAAAGGCTCAGCGGCAGCGAGAGGCGTACTTGTGCAGCTGCAGCGGGGACAGAAGGCAAAAAAGAAGTAGAAAGAAATCAAAAGGTGACGTCACAGCCAAGGGGGTAAGTGATTGGCTGGTGATTGGTGAGTAGTTTTTCTTTTTTCTCTTCTATAACAGTGAGTAAACTTTAGCATTGTTGTTGCCTATCTAAGGGTTAAGTCATGGCAGGAGAGCTCGGTTGGGTGTTATGCTCCTCCTGTACCATGTGGGAACTCAGGGACGACTCCAGTGTCCCTGACGACTACGTGTGCGGGAAGTGTATCCTCCTCCAGCTCCTGACGGACCGCGTTGCGGAGTTGGAGCTGAGGCTGGATTCACTCTGGAGCATCCACGATGCTGAGAATGACGTGAGTAGCACGTGTAGCGAGTTGGTCGTACCGCAGGGAAAGGGTCCACAGCTAGATAGGGAATAGAAGACCAGCAGGAAGAGCAGTGCAAGGAAGGTAGTGCAGGGGTCCCCTATGGTCATCCACCTGCAAAACAGATACACTGTTTTGGGTACTGTTGAGGGGGATGACTCATCAGGGGAGGGCAGCAGCAGCCAAGTTCATGGCACCATGGCTGGCTCTGTTGCAAAGGAGGGCAGGAAAAAGAGTGGGAGAGCGATAGTGATAGGGGATTCAATTGTAAGGGGAATAGATAGGCGTTTCTGCGGCCGCAACCGAGACGCCAGGATGGTATATTGCCTCCCTGGTGCAAGGGTCAAGGATGTCTCGGAGCGGGTGCAGGACATTCTAAAAAGGGAGGGAGATCAGCCAGTTATTGTGGTGCACATTGGTACCAACGACATAGGTAAAAAAAGGGATGAGGTCCTACAAAACGAATTTAAGGAGCTAGGCGCTAAATTAAAAAGTAGGACCTCAAAAGTAGTAATCTCGGGATTGCTACCAGTGCCATGTGCTAGTCAGAGTAGGAATCGTAGGATAGCGCAGATGAATACGTGGCTTGAGCAGTAGTGCAGCAGGGAGGGATTCAAATTCCTGGGGCATTGGAACCGGTTCTGGGGGAGGTGGGACCAGTACAAACCGGACGGTCTGCACCTGGGCAGGACCGGAACCAATGTCCTTGGGGGAGTGTTAGCTAGTGCTGTTGGGGAGGAGTTAAACTAATATGGCAGGGGGATGGGAACCAATGCAGGGAGACAGAGGGAAACAAAAAGGAGGCAAAAGCAAAAGACAGAAAGGAGATGAGGAAAAGTGGAGGGCAGAGAAACCCAAGGCAAGAAAAAAAAGGGCCATTGTACAGAAAAATTCTAAAAGGACAAAGGGTGTTAAAAAAACAAGCCTGAAGGCTTTGTGTCTTAATGCAAGGAGTATCCACAATAAGGTGGATGAATTAACTGTGCAAATAGATGTTAACAAATATGATGTGATTGGGATAACGGAGACGTGGCTCCAGGATGATCAGGGCTGGGAACTCAACATCCAGGGGTATTCAACATTCAGGAAAGATAGAATAAAAGGAAAAGGAGGTGGGGTAGCATTGCTGGTTGAGGAGGAGATTAAGGCAATAGTTAGGAAGGACATTAGCTTGGATGATGTGGAATCTATATGGGTAGAGCTGCAGAACACCAAAGGGCAAAAAACATTAGTGGGAGTTGTGTACAGACCTCCAAACAGTATTAGTAATGTTGGGGAGGGCATCAAACAGGAAATTAGGGGGTGCATGCAATAAAGGTGCAGCAGTTATAATGGGTGACTTTAATATGCACATAGATTGGGCTAACCAAACTGGAAGCAATACAGTGGAGGAGGATTTCCTGGAGTGCATAAGGGATGTTTTTTTAGACCAATATGTCGAGGAATCAACTAGGGGGGAGGCCATCTTAGACTGGGTGTTTTGTAATGAGAGAGGATTAATTAGCAATCTCGTTGTGCGAGGCCCCTTGGGGAAGAGTGACCATAATATGGTGGAATTCTGCATTAGGATGGAGAATGAAACAGTTAATTCAGAGACCATGGTCCAGAACTTAAAGAAGGCTAACTTTGAAGGTATGAGGCGTGAATTGGCTAGGATAGATTGGCGAATGATACTTAAGGGGTTGACTGTGGATGGGCAATGGCAGACATTTAGAGACCGCATGGATGAACTACAACAATTGTACATCCCTGTCTGGCGTAAAAATAAAAAAGGGAAGGTGGCTCAACCGTGGCTATCAAGGTAAATCAGGGATAGTATTAAAGCCAAGGAAGTGGCATACAAATTGGCCAGAAATAGCAGCGAACCCGGGGACTGGGAGAAATTTAGAACTCAGCAGAGGAGGACAAAGGGTTTGATTAGGGCAGGGAAAATGGAGTACGAGAAGAAGCTTGCAGGGAACATTAAGGTGGATTGCAAAAGTTTCTATAGATATGTAAAGAGAAAAAGGTTAGTAAAGACAAATGTAGGTCCCCTGCAGTCAGAATTAGGGGAAGTCATAACGGGGAACAAAGAAATGGCGGACCAATTGAACAAGTACTTTGGTTCGGTATTCACTAAGGAGGACACAAACAACCTTCCGGATATAAAAGGGGTCGGAGGGTCTAGTAAGGAGGAGGAACTGAGGGAAATCCTTATTAGTCGGGAAATTGTGTTGGGGAAATTGATGGGATTGAAGGCCGATAAATCCCCAGGGCCTGATGGACTGCATCCCAGAGTACTTAAGGAGGTGGCCTTGGAAATAGTGAATGCATTGACAGTTATTTTCCAACATTCCATTGACTCTGGATCAGTTCCTATAGAGTGGAGGGTAGCCAATGTAACCCCACTTTTTAAAAAAGGAGGGAGAGAGAAAACAGGGAATTATAGACCGGTCAGCCTGACATCGGTAGTGGGTAAAATGATGGAATCAATTATTAAGGATGTCATAGCAGTGCATTTGGAAAGAGGTGACATGATAGGTCCAAGTCAGCATGGGTTTGTGAAAGGGAAATCATGCTTGACAAATCTTCTTGAATTTTTTGAGGATGTTTCCAGTCGAGTGGACAAGGGAGAACCAGTTGATGTGGTATATTTGGACTTTCAGAAGGCGTTCGACAAGGTCCCACACAAGAGATTAATGTGCAAAGTTAAAGGACACAGTCGAAGGATAAGGGGTAAGCCATTTAGGACCGAGATGAGGAGAAACTTCTTCACCCAGAGAGTGGTGAACCTGTGGAATTCTGACCACAGAAAGTTGTTGAGGCCAATTCACTAAATATATTCAAAAAGGAGTTTGATGAAGTCCTTACTACTAGGGGGATCAAGGGGTATGGCGAGAAAGCAGGAATGGGGTACTGAAGTTACATGTTCAGCCATGAACTCATTGAATGGCGGTGCAGGCAAGGGCCGAATGGCCTACTCCTGCACCTATTTCTATGTTTCTATGTTTCTAACAAGGGAAATTAAGGATAGTGTTAAATCCAAGGAAGAGGCAAATAAATTGGCCAGAAAAAGCAGCAAACCTGAGAATTGGGAGAAATTTAGAATTCAGCAGATGACTGCAAAAGCTTTTATAGATATGTGAAGAGAAAAAGATTAGTGAAAACGTAGGTCCCTTGCAGTCAGATTCAGGTGAATGTATAATGGGGAACAAAGAAATGGCAGACCAGTTGAACAAATATGTTGGTTCTGACTTCACAAAGGAAGACACAAATAACATTCCAGAAGTACTAGGGGACCGAGGGTCTAGTGAGAAGGAGGAAGGAGGAACTGAAGGATATCCTTATTAGGTGGGAAATTGTGTTAGGGAAATTGATTGAAGGCCGATAAATCCCTGGAGCCTGATAGTCTGCATCCCAGAGTACTTAGGAAAGTGGCCCTAGAAATGGTGGATGCATTGGTGATCATTTTCCAACAGTCTCTCAACTCTGCACCAGTTCCTATGGACTGGAGGGTGGCTAATGTAACACGACTTTTTAAAAAAGGAGGGAGAGAGAAAACGAGTAATTATAGACCAGTTAGCCTGACAACAGTAATGGGGAAAATATTGGAATCAATTATTAAAGATGAAATAACAGCGCATTTGGAAAGCAGTGACAGGATCTGTCCAAGTCAGCATGGATTTATGAAAGGTAAATCATGCTTGACAAATATTCTGGAATGTTTTGAGGATGTAACTAGTAGAGTGGACCAGGGAGAACCAATGGATGTGGTGTATTTGGACTTTCAAAAGGCTTTTGACAAGGTTCCACACAAGAGATTGGTGTGCAAAATTAAAGCACATGATATTGGGTGTAATTGACGTGGATAGAGAACTGGTTGGCAGATAGGAAGCAGAGAGTCGGGATAAACGGGTCCTTTTCAGAATTGTAGGCAGTGACCAGTGGGGTGCCGCAGGGCTCAGTGCTGGGACCCCAGTTATTTACAATATACATCAATGATTTAGATGAAGGAATTGAGTCTAATATCTTCAAGTTTGCAGATGACACTAAACTGGGTGGCAGTTTGAGCTGTGAGGAGGACGCTAAGAGGCTGCAGGGTGACTTGCACAGGTTAGGTGAGTGGGCAAATGCATGGCAGATGCAGTATAATGTGGATAAATGGGAGGTTATTCACTTTAGGGGCAAAAACACAAAGGCAGAATATTATCTGAATGGCGGCAGATTAGGAAAAGGGGGGGTGCAATGAGACCTGGGTGTCATGGTAAATCAATCATTGAAAGTTGGCATGCAGGTACAGCAGGCGGTGATGAAGGCAAATGGTATGTTGGCCTTCATCGCTAGAGGATTTGAGTATAGGAGCAGGGAGGTCTTACTGCAGTTGTACAGGGCCTTGGTGAGGCCTCACCTGGAATATTGTGTTCAGTTTTGGTCTCCTAATCTGAGGAAGGATGTTCTTGCTGTTGAGGGAGTGCAGCAAAGGTTCACCAGACTGATTCCCGGGATGGCTGGACTGACATATCAGGAGAGACTGGATCGACTGGGCCTTTATTCACTGGAGAAGGACCAGAGGGGATCTCATAGAAACATATAAAATTAAGACAGGACTGGACAGGTTAGATGCAGGAAGAATGTTCTCAATGTTGGGGAAATCCAAAACCAGGGGACACAGTCTAAGGATAAGGAGTAAGCCATTTAGGACTGAGATGAGGAGAAACTTCTTCACTCAGAGTTGTTAACCTGTTGAAATTCCCTACCACAGAGAGTTGTTGATGCCAGTTTATTGGATATATTCAAGAGGGAGTTAGATATGGACCTTACGGCTAAAGGGATCAAGGGGTATGGAGAGAAAGCAGGAATGGGATACTGCGGTGAATGATCAGCCATGATCTTATTGAATGGTGGCGCAGGCCTACTCCTGCACCTATTTTCTATGTTCCTATGTTTCCACTCGAGCTTCCTCCCACACCTCTTCATCTAACTCGAACAGTATAATCTTCTATTCCATTCTCCCTTGAGCTCATCTTGCTGTCCCTTAAATGCATCTATTTTATTTGCCTCAACTAGTTCTTGTGAGAGTGAGTTCCACATTCTAACCACTCTCTGGGTAAATAATTTCTTCCTGAATTCCCTCCTGGATTTATTAGTGTTTATCTTATATTTATGTGCTCTAGTTTTGGACTCCCTCCACAAATAGAACCATCTTCTCTACATCTATTATATATTAATCAGAGATGGTACCTTTAAAAAGGTACTAAAGTCTTGGTTATGTGCTCAATGACCTAGAGTGGGGCTTGAACCACATCCTTTTGTCTCAGTGTCAAGAATGTTCGCACAAAGCCAAAATGCCACTTTAACAGGTGTATAACTCAAAAATGTTAATTTGTTGCTGTACCTTTGAGGTACTTAGTTAAGGTCCACAGCAGCTCATATAGTCTTTTCAAAAGCTTCACAATCATACCTCTTTTACGATTGAAAAAGTCTATGAGTTCACTGTGTTGTGTGGTATGCTTTCACATGCTTTGACAGTCATTTCAGGCTTGAACTTTCAGGGATTTTTTGGCTGATCATTTTCTGCTGTTTGTTGTCACTTATGTTGATGAAATCAGCTAAGTTGGCAGTGTGACTTTGAAAGTCTCACTTGCTTTATTCTACATATTGTGTACATTTCAATTGCTAAATGTTTTTGTGTCTCTCACAATATCAATGATTATATAATTTTAAAATGCAGATGTCCCATTATTGGATAGCATCTACCTAAATGAAGTCTTGATGACAAAAAAGTGTATATTTTGTACTGATTCTACTTGGTCTATTAAGTGATCAGTTTTCAACAAACAGATTGCATGTTTGCTGTCTGATAAGTTTGTGCTCAGCAAAACTATAATTCAGTAGAACTCATGCTGCTTCTTCTTGGAAAATTGGTTTTGAGCTATCGAAATGTAAGAAAGAGCTTTCATTTATATAGCACCTTTCACATCCTTAAAATGTCCCTAAGAGAATTACAGTCAATGAATTACATTAGAAGTGCATTCACTGTTGTTCTGTAGAAAACATGGCAGCCAATTTATCCATAGTAAAGCCCCACAAGTAATAAAAGATTGACTAATTAATCTACTTTTTATGTTGTCGATTGAGAATTAAATGTTGGCCATGACACTGGCAGAACTCCCTTGTTATTCACTGAATAGTGCCATGGGATCTTTTACGAACACTTAGCAGACATATGTACCCTTGATTTAATATCTAATCTTAAAGATGGCACCTCTGACAATGGAGCACCCCTTCAGTTCTGCACTGAAGCTAGACTTCAAGTAATCACTAAGTCACAAAAGAACAATCTAAAAATGAATTACAGACAATATATAGATTTATAGGAAAAGCAGAATAGCCCACATAAGCAAAATGTACAAAAGCATTGAGCCATTTATTTTTTTACAATGTATTGAAAATTTACATCATAGATCCATACATTTTACAAATTCTTTTTTCATAAAAATATATTTCTTTACAAAAGAAATTTTTTATGCATCTAATTATAATAAACATGATACAGAGGAGTAAGGAGGTTGTACATGAAATTTGTTTCAGGTACAATTTAAAGTTTGATCAAATTTCAGTGGACGTTCTTAGTTTATTGCAGTCAATTACGGTATACAAACCTGGGCGAGCAGGAACATACGTGAAACAATTTGAAGAGAAATAATTGCCATTAAATTTAATATAGCTTCAGATGCATTGTAAAATTCCTACAGTTGAATGTATTCAATTCTTATGATTAAAGGTAAATGGATCTTGAAGCCCAATGCTAGATTTTTGACTGAAAAAAATACACTCATAGGACATTTTAGGAGCTGCAACCTTGGCCTCAATCAATTTTTGGTAGGCACAGTGCATACATTACAGTTACAACAATAGTAATATCTCCAGTTAATTGATAATCCTTTCAGCAAAATAAAACAGATTATTTTATTTTGATTGTACTTCTGTTTTTAAATTTTCATGCAAATCCTTTCCTAACACAGTGGTAACAATCTTTTGTGTGTTATGAGATGAGCTTTAGTATGAACAATTGTTAAATAGAGATGGAAGGTGGAGACTTGTTGCTACTGCAATGTATAGTATGTCATGGTTCTACTCTTTAAGGCAAATGTTAAAAAGATGACCAATAGGAAATGTCAGGAATCATGTGGAATATGGCTGCCATTAGAACAGTAGAATAAACATTTGAAACTAAGATGAGCTCTCAGACACATCACAATCATCCATGCAAGAGATGCATTTCTTGTCTGTCATTAGTAAACACACTCATAATTTACTAATGTCTACTGTGCAGATGTACAATGGAAAAAAGTATGTATTTTCTTAATTAGAAAATGGGCAAGAAAAACAACTGGCTCAGGTGATACCGCCTATAATTGTGGTCTATATTTTTGCACTCTCCACCTTACAAAACCCCAATCAGATTTAAACAAATAAGCTTGTTCTAATTACAACACACACATCCATAATACCATGAGTATCGATAGTGCAAAATGCATGACATCCACACCATAAATCACTGAATGTTGAAAGTGTCCAGATGAACTGTAGTAAGCACGTACATGAGACTGTAACGTTATTAGACAATAAATAAAATGTTTTGCTGTAAAATAAACACAATCGAGTAATTAAATAATAATGAAGCATGCAACATATCATGCATATGCGTTACTTGAAAATATGAATATATAGTATAAATAGTTCTCATTTTATTCTGTGGCAAGAATTCAACATTTTGTACGAAGAATACAAATTCAAATCAAAAATATGGAGAAAAAAATTAAATAGATGAAGAGATTTTTCTCGGCAATCAAAAAAGACTGGTAGTGTTCCATAGAAATCTGTTTAGTGAGTACCACACTGGCCGCTTTACAGTCAGGTATTTAAAATCAGTTTTGCAGTTGTTCCTTATAAACTTTTTTTTACACAAGACAGCAAAACCTGTAATAATCTTGACTATACAGTACTTCACGGTCTTTGTTACATATTCTGTGTCCCAACCTTCATGCCAAATCCTAGCCCCCATTGTTTGTAACATTGAAAGCAGAGGTTCAATGCTCCTCAAGTATCTGCAGTTTTCTTCTGAGAAAGTATTTAACATTTTTTTTTTGAAAAAATTGTGGCTAAGCACTCTTAGAGTGCAGCTAAAGTCGCTGAAAAGCTCTCCAGTAACAGAATGAAGAGCAAATCTGTTCCAAACTGGGTGAGCCATGAAAACATGTTCTTTTTTTTCTGGTTCTTCAGATAAATCTGGTACATTAAATTCCTGAAAAGTGTGCTTTAAATAGCAGTGAACCAAATGTGCATTGTACATAAGTTGGTTTAGTCAGAATCTAGATGTCCCAAGGATGCAAAGCGCTAGATGTGTATCAGGCTATGTAATCAAACAATGTCCCTTATACCATTGTACAGACTGTGTTGAGATTGGGATCAAAGCGAACTGCCTTGCCTTCTGCTGACTTTGCATTTGTGTCATACATTGGATTTTCGAAAGCTGCTTGACCATTATTGTTTTCATGTACAGAGCAGCCAGTATACTGTGTCTTGGGTGCGGTCCTGGAGACAAAATGAGAAAAGTTACAGGTTCAAATCTATGCTCAGAACACAATATCATTAGAACAGAATCATACAGCACAGGAGGAGGCCACTTGGCCCATTGTTCATATGCCAGCTCTTTCCACAAACCTATGCATCCGTGAACCTGTGCGCCATCTCCCTTGGTCCCTGAGCCATCCTGCAATGTGCTGCTGTGTGCCAGAGCACTCTACACCTTCAGTAGAAGTGGGTATTAGGAGCCCACATATAGTGCATAATGAAAATTGCGACTAATCAGCGCTTGAGTGTTAAACCTGCAGGTTTCTGGTTTAGAACCTCCAGGCAAGTCCAAATTATGGTAATCAGCAATTAGGACCAAAATTGTGTGCTAAATCCAGACTTTCAAAGAGGATAGTCCTATTAGCACTGCACTGATTTAGTGCCTGCTTACACCCTTTGGCAAAAATACCCCTACTCTTGTCTGCCATATATAATATGAATACTGTTACTTTTGAATATTTAGTTAAAATTCTTTTATAATTGTTAGAGAAACTTTAGTTGATACTAACCTTTGTTTATAAAGATAAAACCCAAATCCTGCAAATATAAGAGCAAAAAAAGGCACAAGGATGGCGATGGCCACAGAGCTACTATTAGTACCGTGTGGTTGATTGGGAGAATTTGAACCATGAGTTGAGTTCAGACCTGTAGCAGAAAGATACACGTATAAGTCATAAGAAAGCAGCAATCATACTATCAGAAACCTGCTGGTCCAAATTACAGCCTTCAAGTTCCTCCACATCTCTGAGAGAAATTGGTTTCACACATAATTTGATCTGCACTTTTATTTTAAATTTTTCTAAATATCTATTAAAATGATTGCTGTTGAAGTTAGTTTCATAACTGAACATCAGCTTTACTGATAGATGTAATAGCCAATAACCAACAATAACAACAGCACCAACTTGTATTTATATAGCATCTTTAACATAGTAAAACTTCCCAAGGCATTTCACAGGAGTATAAGACAACAAATTTGACACCGAACCACATAAGGAAAAATTACGGCAGACTATCAAAAGCTTCGTCAAAGATAGGTTTTAAGAAGCATCTGAAAGGAGGAAAGAAAGGTAGAGAGGCGGAGCAGTTTAGTGAGGGAATTCCAGAGCTTAGGGCCTTGGCAGCTGAAGGCATAGCCTCCAATGGTTGAGCGGTTAAAATCAAGAATGCTCAAGAGGGCAGAATTAGAAGAGCGGAGATATCTCGGAGGGTTGTAGGGCTGAAGGAGATTACAGAGTTAGGGAGGGTTGAAACCATGGAGGGCTTTGAAAACAGGGATGAGAATTTTTAAATTGAGGCGTTGCTTAACTGGGTGCCAATGTAAGTCAGCGAGCACAGGCGTGATGGGTGAATGGGCCTTGGTGCGAATTAGGACGTGGGCAGCCATGTTTTGGATGACCTCAACTTTACGTAGGGTAGAATGTGGCAGGCCAGACAGGAGTGCATTGGAGTAGCCAAGTCTAGAGGTAACAAAGGCATGGATGACGGTTTCAGCAGCAGATAAGCTGAGGCAGGGACGGAGACGGGCAATGTTACGGAGGTGCAAATAGGCGGTCTTAGTTATGGTGCAGACATGTGGTCGGAAGCTCATTTCAGGGTGAAATATGTCACCAAGTTTGTGAACAATCTGCTTCAGGGAGAGGGATGGAGTCAATGGCTAGAGAAAGGAAGACAATAGCTTTGGTCTTTCTAATATTTAATTGGAGAACATTTCTGCTAATCCAATACTGGATGTCGGACAAGCAATCTGACAATTGAAAGACTGTGGTGGGGTCGAGAGAAGTGGTGGTGAGGTAGAGCTGGGTGTCATCAGCGTACATGTGGAAACAAATGTTGTGCTGTTGGATAATGTCGCCGAGGGGAAGCATGTAGATGAGAAATAGGAGGGGGCGAAGGATCGATCCTTGAGGTAACGATGCGGGAGTGGAAAGAGATCAGCCATGATCTTAATGAATGGCGGAACAGGCTCGATGGGCAAAATGGCCTAATCCTGCTCCTATTTCTTATGTTCTTAGAAGCCATTGCAGGTGATTCTCTGGCTATGATTAGATAGGTAAGAATGGAACCAGGCAAGTGCAGTCCCATCCAGTTGAACGATAGTGGAGAGGCGTTGGAGAAGGAAGAAGTGGTCAAACTTGGTAAAGGCTGTAGAAAAGTTGAGAAGTACGAGGAGGGATAGTTTAACTTTGTCACAGTCATAAAGGGTTTCATTTGTGACTTTGATGAGAGCCGTTTTGTTACTGTGGGACGGGCGGAAACCTGACTGGAGGGATTCAAACATAGAGTTCAGGGAAAGATGTGCACAGATTTGGGAGGCAACAACACATTCAAGGACATTGGAGAGGAAAAGGAGATTGGAAGTGGGGCGGTAGTTTGCAAACACAGTGGGGTCAAGAGTTGTTTCTTTTGTGGCGAGGGGTTGACAACGGAGAGAGGAGAACAGTACCTGAGAAGAGAGAACTGTTAACAATGTCAGCTAATATGGGAGCCAGAAAAGGAAGTTGGGTGTTGCACATGTTTTGGAGGTGAGGGTGGAGGAGGCAGGGGAGAGGGTTTTAAGAAGCCGATGGTTATATTTGCAATCCAGAATGAATCCTGGAATAGTGAGCGGTTTTGGGAGTTGAGAGCAGGACCCGATAATGCTTTATGTGGTCCAGCTAGATCTAGCAGTGAATGGCTAAAGCAATGAATAACCATCAGCAATCACATCTTTCATAGACATTTTGGTCACTTTGACTGGTTGGTCAAAAAGTATCCATTACGCTAATTAAACTATTTGACAAACACCTTATTTTTTTGATTAGTTCCTGTTCAATCTTTGTAATATATAAGTTGCAGAGATATTACTTATTACAGCAGAGATCATTTCAAAGAGTAATTTGTTCTAACATGATTCTATTGAGCTTTTTTTTTAAATTGCTGTTGTCACGGATAACAAATTCAGTGAGTTAGCTTATGGCTTAGTGTAAATGTCATCAATAATAGTTGTTCTATATCACCCTATTTAAATGCTCTGCGACTCTTACATTAAAACTAAAAACTGTAATTTTTTTATTTCTATCCTATTAGGATATTTTATGACACTGGTTTAGATCAGCAAATCAATGATTTTTAAAAACTTTATGGGAAGATCGCCACGATATTACAAATCGGCAACTTCAAACACAAACACAATGATGTTTACAAACTTGCAATTTAACAAACCAAATACAACTCCGAAGCTGCATTATAATTGCATAGAAATATGCCTGATTCAAAGGAAATCTAATTTAAAATGTTTCATGTTGACACAATCTGTTTTATTTTATTACATTGTATCTCAGTCCTAATTTCTTAAGTCATTGAAAATGAAAGCTTCATATTATGTGACAGTTGTTTCAAATATAAGGGCCCATAAAAGAAAATAAATGTTTATTTTGGATTTAGCATGCACCAGTAATACGGAACAGTTCAGACTAAAGATTTTAGCGATAGGAAGTAACAGAAATAAGGTGGGAAATAATTTTACAATGGAGTGGTATAAGCAGTATGATAACACCATTGTGGCACCATTTTGGACAGACTACATTTGATTGCCACAAGCTAATGACCATGTTATTAGGTTTCACATTCTCCTCCAGAGTCAAATGAAAAAAACTCAAAGGAGAAAGCCAATTTAACTGCAACAAATTACCTAACATAGAAACAGTTCAATCAAGTCATTTGTGTAAAAATATTTATATTGACAGATCTGCCGTAGCATTACACACAGTAAGAATGCTGCTTCAGCACTGGCTTTCTCCCTTTATTATAATTTTAATAATTGCTGGGGCACATCTAGGTCTAGAAATTGGATAAGGACTGAAAATGGGTAGGGGCACTGCCCAGCACTATTTGCCTGCACCGTTTCTAAATGGTGCAGGCAGTATGCGAAATTCACATTTCCTGCTCATTAACATGACTGGAGCGCTGATCCCAGTGCTAAACACAATGCTGATTGGCATCAATGGGGCGGGGGGTGGAGGGGCAATATCATGTGCAATCTACTGGCCAATAAAGTTTGGCCTAGGCTCACTCCACTACTTAAAGGGGAGGTGCTTTGTTACAGAAGCAGCTCATTGTCAGCTGAGAAGACACAATGGTCCAACAGCCAAGAGAGAGACCCAGACGTTTATCTGATGCTGCACTGGAGGCCTTGGTCCTGAGGGTTCAACGACAACATGCTGGCCTTTACCCACAGAGAGTCAAAAGGCTATCAAAGCTCATCACCAGAAGGATTTGGGAAGAGATCACACAATCCATCACGCCCAGCACTATTATCCCAAGGACATGGATCCAGTGCCACAAAAATGACCTTAGATGGATGGTCAAAGAAAATAAAGACTTCAGAAAATGCCATATCCCACCATCTGCACCATCAATCATCCACCAACAATATCTAGCTATCATCACTCATACCTTACAATCATGGCTTCACTTCACCCTTGCACACTTACCACTGCTGCAACACTCACACCCAAATCTCACAACTTACATACACTTCCAGCTATTCAACCACAGCAGGCACATCACCCAAACACATTGCACCACACTCACTGACACACTTTCCTTTCTCTTGCAAGCAAAGGTGGCAGGTAACAGATGTCATGTTATGTATTCAACTGTCACTGTAATCCATGTGTAAACTGACCTAAGTTGTACACCGTGAGAACACTGACCACTAGGTGGTGAACTTGTGGGAGACACTCCTAACCTGGACTTTCAAGTATAAAAGAAGAAGCTCCACCCATCTTCTCCACTTCAGTACTGGCGAATAAAGATTACTGGTCACAGAGTGACCTTCTCTCTAGTGCTGTATAGTAAGGACATATTATTGGCGATGAGAAACTGTGATTTAAACCACGCGAGCATGGCCACTAACAGCACGGACGAGAGGTACTGTGTTGCTGATGATTGGGGCGATTTTACTGAGAGACTACAGCAAAGTTTTGTCACTAAGGAATGGCTGGGACAGGAGTTGGCCGACAAACGCAGGACTCAAATCCTGACGGTTTGTGGTTCCAGGACGTACTCCCTGATGAAGCGTCAGAGAAGCTGGCGGACAAGACTTTTGAAGAGCTCAGTAAGTTGATCGGGGAACACTTTAAACTGGCGAGCAGCATGCACATGGCGAGACAGCGGTTTTACACGCACCGGCGGCGAGAAGGGCAAAGCATTCCAGAGTTCGTGGCAGACCTCCATCGACTGGCGAGCCAATGTAAGTTCCCAGATGTATGCAGAGCGGAGATGCTGCGAGACTTTTTTGTGTGACGGGCACACTGCGGTTTTCAGGAAACTGATTGAGACCAAAGACTTGACCCTGGAAACGGCGGCTTTGATGGCCCAGACATTTATCTCAAGGGAGGAAGAGACCAGAATGATGTTTGACAAAAATCTTGGTTTAAATGCAGCAAATGGACAGCGAGTCAACATTGTTAACGCGGCACACAGTTCTCCAGGCAGACAGGGGCAATCAGACATGCCCGAGCATGTAGTCGAACCCAAAGGGAATTCAACAGAGAAAATGGCTAGCTGAACGGCGATTCATGCCATCGTAAGGGACAATGTGGCCAGTAATGGGGCCATCAACACCTGTCAATGGTGCGTTTAAGGACAGTTACAGAGACAGTCAGAGACGATCGACTGGTAATGGATCTTTTGTTTCCAACAATGGCTCATGTTGGAGGTGTGGAGGCAAACACACAGCCAGAGCTTGCAGGTATCAGCAATATACCTGCAGAAATTGCAACGTCAGCAGTCACTTGGCACGTATGTGCAGGAAGCCTGCAGCCAGGTTGATATACGAGGAGGACAGGCCTAATGTAAGCTCTACGAGGCCAAATGGACACTGGGGGATATCACTGGAAGCTGAAGTTCAGTGAGTTCATGTGGAGCACATATGCAGTTCATACACCAGGACGCCACCGATAATAATGGAAGTACTCCTCAATGGCACCCCAGTATCAATGGAGCGAGACACAGGGGCCAGCCAGTCCCTGATGAGTATCAAACAGTTCAACAAGTTGTGGGCGTCCAAAGCCAGGAGGCCAAAATTATTGCCGATTGACGCACAGCTACAAAGGAGATCATTCCGGTGCCAGGCAGCGCCACGGTAGTTGTGACTCACAAAGATTCGGAGAACAGGTTGCCACTCTGGATTGTCCCAGGGGACGGTCCCGCACTGCTGGGGAGGAGTTGGCTTGCTGTCATGAACTGGAAATGGGGCAATGTCAATGCAATTTCTTCTGTGGAGCGAATATCATGCTCACGGGTCCTGGACAAATTTGACTCACTGTTTCAACCCGGCATTGGCACTTTCATGGGGACCAAAGTAGTGATTCACAAAAAGCCGGATGCCAGACCAGTACACCACAAGGCCAGAGCGGTGCCGTACGTGATGCGGGAAAAGATAAAATGCGAATTGGACCCCCTGCTGAGGGCAGGCATCATCTCGCCAGTCGAATTCAGTGACTGGGCGAGCCCGATTGTGCCGGTGCTCAAGGTGGATGGATCGGTCAGGATATGAGGCGATTACAAGGCCACCATCAATCGGGTGCTAGTACCCGCTACCGAGAGCGGAGGACCTCTTTGCGACGCTATCCGGTGGCAAACTGTTTTCAAAATTGGACCTGACCTCAGCTTACATGACCCAGGAGCTGGCGAGTGAGTCAAAGAAGCTGACCACCATCATGACACACAAGGGGTTGTTTGGGTACAACAGATATCCGTTCGGGATTCGCTCGGCCACCGCGATCTTTCAACGAAACATGGAAAATCTCCTCAAGTTGATTCCAAGGACGGTGGTTTTTCAAGACGACATCCTCATCACAGGTTGCGATCCTGAAGAACACTTCCACAACCTGGAGGAGGTGCTACACAAACTGAACTGCGTAGGTTTGCGAATGAAAAAGGCGAAGTGCATCTTCCCAGCTCCAGAGGTAGAATTCCTGGGGATGAGGGTAGCAGCAGACGGGATCAGACCCACTGCGTCCAAAACAGAAGTGATCCAGAGTGCATCCAGACCCCGTAACACAACGGAGCTGCATTCGTTCCTGGGGCTCCTGAACAATTTTGGTAACTTTCTTCCCAAATTGAGCATGCTGTTAGAGCCGCTACACATGCTCCTGCGCAAAGGTCATGAATGCGTCTGGGGGGACAGCCAGGAAAGGGCTTTTGATAGAGCACGCAATTTGTTATGCTCCAACAATTTGTTAATGCTTTATGACCCATGTAAGAAACTTGTTTTAACATGCGATGCGTCGCCCAAGGTGTTGGGTGTGTGTTGCAGCATGTTAATGCCAAGGGTCAGTTACAGCCGGTAGCTTATGCCTCCAGAAGTCTGTCCCAGGCAGAAAGGGGTTACGGGATGGTAGAAAAGGAAGCGCTCGCATGTGTATATGCAGTAAAAAAAAATGCAGCAGTACCTGTTTGGCAGGAAATTTGAGCTGGAGACAGATCACAAACCCCTAACGTCCCTTTTGGCCGACAACAAGGCCATAAATGCAAATGCGTCGGCCCGCATACAGAGGTGGGCACTCACGTTAGCCGTCTATGACTATACCATTCGGCACAGACCGGGCACCAAAAACTGCGCCGATGCACTCAGCAGGCTCCCACTAGCCACCACCGAGGGGGCAATCGAGCATGCTGCTGAGATGGTCATGGCTGTTGAAGCTTTCAAAAGCGAAGGCTCACCCGTGACAGCCCGTCAGATCAAAGTCTGGACAAATAGAGACCCGCTACTGTCTTTCGTCAAGAAATGTGTCCTGAATGGGGACTGGGCAGCCACGTACGGGGCATGCCCTGAGGAGTTTAAACATTTCACAGGAGCAAGGATGAACTCTCGATCATGCCGAATGCCTACTTATGGGGAAACCGAGTAGTCATGCCCCAGATGGGCAGAGAGGCGTTCATCCGAGAACTCCACAATGAGCAGCCGGGCATTGTCATGATGAAGGCAATTGCCAGGTCACACGTTTGGTGGCCAGGGATAGATGCAGACCTGGAACATTGTGTTCGCAGGTGCAACATGTGTGCCCAGCTGGGCAATGTGCCCAGGGAAGCCCCCCTTAGTCCCTGGTCCTGGCCCGCCAAGCCATGGTCACGCATCCATGTGGACTATGCAGGTCCTTTCATGGGAAAAATGTTTTTGGTTGTAGTAGACGCCTACTCTAAATGGATCGAGTGTGACATTCTCAATTCAGGTAGAAAGTCTACGGGCAATTTTTGCCGCCCATGGTCTACCGGATGTCTTGGTCAGCGACAATGGCCCGTGCTTTATCAGCATTGAATTCCAGGGCTTCATGACAGGAAATGGTATCAACCATGTCAGAACGGCACCGTTCAAGCCGGCCTCAAACGGCCAGGCAGAACGAGCAGTGCAGATAATCAAACAGGGGATGCTCAGAGTCCAAGGGGGTTCCCTACAAAGCCACTTATCACGCCTCCTGTTGGCCAATAAATCCCGACCACAGTCGCTCACAGGGGTTCCACCCGCAGAGCTGCTAATGAAAAGGACGCTCAAAACCAGGTTATTCCTTATACACCCCACCATGAAAGAAATTGTTGAGAGCAGGCGCTGGTCACAATGTGACTACCATGACAGGAATGCGAGGGCGCGATGTATTGATGTCAATGACCCTGTATTTGTCCTCAACTACGCTGCAGGGCCCAAATGGCTCACAAGCACTGTGATTGCCAAAGAGGGAAATAGGATTCTGGTAGTTAAACTTACCAATGGACAAATCTGCTGCAAACATGTGGATCAAACAAAAAGGAGGTTCAGCAACCCCATAGAAGAAGCAGAGCAAGAACACGATGTACAGTTCACTCCACCACAGGTGACTGAACACCGGAACCAAGTGGAGGAGAGCCCAGTCACTGTGGGCATTCCGGACAGGCCTGAGGCACCGCAAACAGCAGACACTCAGGCCAGTGTCCAACAACCTGAGCCCCAACTCAGGCGCTCCACAAGGGTGCGTAAACCACCAGAGAGATTTAACCTGTGATCCCAATAAGACTTTGGGGGGGGAGATGATGTCATGTATTCAACTGTCATTGTAATCCATGTATAAACTGACCGAAGTTGTACACCGTGAGAACACTGACCACTAGGTGGTGAACTTGTGGGAGACACTCCTAACCTGGACTTTCAGGTATAAAAGGGGAAGCTCCACCCATCGTCTCCACTTCAGTGCTGGCGAATAAAGGTTACTGGTCACAGAGTGACCTTCTCTCTAGTATGGGCCTCGTGTGCATTTGTACTCTATAGTAAGGACATATTCGGACATATTAAAAGACATGAGTAACAACAGACCAGAGGCGGCTAAGCCAAGATTGAGACCGTGACTGACCTTGGAGAATATATTTTCGAACTTATTGGAGTGGCAGTAACAGAGTCTGTAGCCAGCGGAAAAGTTGAAATCATTGCTGATTGTGACGATATGGTCATACCTAATCCTTTTTCTCACACCCCATTTCCCTCTTATCCCACAATCTTTTCTCCCTTACAAGCTACTGATGATATATGCATGCAGATCTTGCCATATTCCTCCCCCCTACCTGCCCTCCCCTCACCAAAACCTGACCCTTGGAGGATAAAGGTGGAAGATGGAGGAGGGACATGGAGAAGAAGAAACAGAAGAAGAAGGAACAGTAGCTCTGCATTTGACACTCACAGACAACAGCTCAGAAAATGGCACTGCCTGTACTTTAAAAGATAGTATAGAGACGGGATCGGCACATGGTGAGTCATCAGGTATGAGTGGGCTGCCGCCAGGCCATAGGGAACGGGTAGTTAGGGTGCCAGCTCCCCGGAGGGCAGGTTCATGCATAGGTTCTGCTGCACAGCACTCAGAGGATGACCTCAATGGGACAGCCTTCAGAAGACGTGTAATGGGCATGCACACAGAAAGGCTAGGTGCAAGGGCAAGTCTTCCAGGGAGCCTCTTGTCAGTGTCAAGGAGCATGGCATAGTCTGGCTCCAACGTTGCACGGGACTTTGCGCAGAGATGGAGCCCATGATTTCCAGGATGGAAATGATGGATAACTCCAGGAGAGACCTTGTGGACCCACGAATTATGGTGGGTGTGATGTGCGATCTTGCAGCTTCATTGCAGCACATGCGGAAGTGACCCAACGACTCGGTGCTGCAGTGGAAGCATAGACTGTTTACCTACAGGCTTAGCTTGCTGCCATGGAAGCTCAGGCTGCTGTCATCATCGCTGGGTTTATGAGTGTCGAAAGGAGCTTGCAGGGTGTTGCAGCAGTCCAGCAACGTGTGCAGCAACAGATTGGCAGAGTTCTGTGACCACCTCCTTGGTGAAGCGGAGCTTCCTAATACTCTGTTCCTGGCTTATGGGGAGGCAAGAGAAGAGTCTAGGAAGACCCTAAGTGGGCAAGCCCTCTTGCTGAGAGCCCTGCTGGCCCTCCTCCTCCTCCCTCTGTAAGCATTTTGAACTCTTCTTCACTGCCTCTGCTCCATCTCCCTGTGATACCCAAATGAGAGGGGGACTGCAAGTAGAGCCGCCATGACTGTGAGGAAGTGGTATGTTTTCCAATTGCAGCAACACAGCAACTTTAAACAAATTTAGAAAGCTCCAAGAGTTGCAAAAATTTAAACAGAGCCAGTAGAACTGAAACATATCAGGTGCAAGTTGTTAATGATGATCCTTTAAATAGCGATCCTGGAGGCTCCTTCCTGCAGCTGAACTCTTGCTCAGCTGGTCATGATTAGAAGGTGGTAAGTGGAGCGGCAACGTCCAAAACGGCAGATCATGCATCAAATTCATTGACGTCACGATCTGCCTAATCTAAATATTTGGAGCAAGAGCAGGCAATGGCAATGCTGCCAAACTGCCCAAAATGGTGGCTGCCACAGGACCACTGGAAGTGGGCGGACGTGAATTTACAGTACAAGCAATTTAAAGAGTCATCTTGGAGTGGTGCAATAGTGTGAAACCTTCTGCACCAAATACTGATAAGGTGTAGGAATATTCTTTCCTAGAGGGTGATCTTCCATTGTGGTACATCACTGAGTGGAGATCAGAAGGAGGAAAGAAAAATGAATTGAGGGTTACCCCAAGCTACTCGGTCATATTTTTATTGTTGGCTTACATGGAGGTGTGGGCAGACCTGGGAGATAAGCCACTTAACTGAGGTTTATCTGCATTTTCAGCCTCTCAGCCTGAGATAGTGTATAGAAAAGAGGAGAGAGAAAATAAAATCTGCTTAAGTAATGTTCGTAAGAACAATGGTGACATTGTTGCTGATGGCATCAATAACAGTTTTACATTTGGAAAAACAAATAAAGGAGATAGCGGTGGCACAGACTATTAGGAAAACGGCTCTTCCCATATTTCCTTCCTCCCCCGATTCTCAGAAAGTTTGTTTGAGGCAGATACCTCAAGAGAGGAAGAGAAACATTAAACTGGTGGCATAGGATGTGGAAGGGGGTGAAAACAAATGGGAAGCAATTCAAAGTAACTTCAGAATCATCCTTTGGCTCCACTCATTCCGTAGGCCAGTGTCGATCTGTTTCACACATCTCCATACCTCTGTTCCTTGAACCACCTGTTTCGATTTGGCAGGACACATTGCTTCTATTACTTAGAGTAGGAGAAAGTAAAGGATGCCATTAGAAGGTGAGGACAATAATTGGAGTGAGACAGCAGACATTCCTGGTCTACTCCTGATTTTGACATCGGCAGCAGATCACGTTCACTTGGTGCTCACTATCACCAGCAGGCAAAGATTGGTGCAGTCGCTGGCTCCCAAAGCATCTCGGGTATGATCATCGATAAATAAAAGTATATATGATTTCCAATTCAATGTGTTTATCAATAGGACTTACCTAGTCTCTGTACTCCAAACTGTCCATAATCTTCACCCTGTATAAATCCTTGAAAGACATATGTGGCACCATCAGGCTCAGCAGAAACCTAGTAAAATTAAAAAAAGAACACTTACTATTATGAATAATAATGATGATGGTGGAATTTTCAAACTTTTACAACAGAGGAAAGAATACAGAAGAAAAAATGTATCCAGAAAACATCTGTTTATTCACCAGAATCATCCTCACTAAAGCAGTGCCTCTTTCATTTACCAATTTGTGAGCACAATTTGAATGAGTAACATTGAGTACCCTTTCCATTTACCTTGCAATGCGTTCGTGTGAGCCGTACTGTCTTACACAATGTAAAGGCTTTACAGTGCCCACCCCTTCTCTATGTGTAGCAGGCCATACTTCTCGTTGCTGGAGACACCCTAAAAGCTCCCTATCGCCTCACCAGACACACCTTGCCCATCCAGCATCTCTCACCTTCTAGCTCCCGACTCAGCCTGAGGACACCCCCAACACCTTTTAATTTTATATGCGGTCACAGGCCTCCAGCCTCATACTCGTAGCTCTTAGCACCCAAATCCCACCATTGGCACATCCACTGTGCGCTGCAACGCAGGCTGAGATGCAGAGATTCACACCTCGCGACTTTAATATCGAGTTACTTACTGCAGACACATGTGGCACATGATTAGCTACAAATCCACTGACACCTTCTTGTTTTGGTCATTGCAGGCCAAACCCACCCACAATAGCGAGAGCAGCAATGGATGGGAGGAGGGGAGCCTGACCTCAAGGACCTCACCGCGGTGGAGGAGCAAGTGTCTGCTCTCATGGGCGCACCAATCGTGGCAGTAGTGGGCGGCGAGGCAGAGCCCCCGCTCGACTGTGACGGTTTGTGAATGAGTTTGGCGTTTTCTGTGAGACCCCTTACCCTTGAGCCCACATACCTTACAACATGTATCTCCAAAATAAAATAAGGGGTAAGCCATTTAGGACTGAGATGAGGAGAAACTTCTTCACTCAGAGAATTGTTAACCTGTGGAATTCTTTACCGCAGAGAGTTGTTGATGCCAGTTTGTTGGATATATTCATGAGGCAGTTAGATATGGCCCTTACGGCCAAAGGGATCAAGGGGTATGGAGAGAAAGCAAGAAAGGGGTACTGAGGTGAATGATCAGCCATGATCTTATTGAATGGTGGTGCAGGCTCGAAGGGATGAATGGCCTACTCCTGCACCTATTTTCTATGCTTCTATGTTTCTTGCCCCCTCCCCAACTGCTACCCACACTTCTGTTGCTTTGTGCTTACAGATGACAGGCAAGATGAGCGGCAGCCTGCCCATCAGCTGCCTTTGTCACATGATAGGGAAGATGAGGTGGAACTCGAGATCAGTGTGGCGACAGAATGGGATACATCCTCAGTGCCAGCGACTGGGGAGACCAGCTCGATGGAAGAGTCCAATCTTCCTGCAATTTCAGACTGCTGCATTTCAAGCTCAGTCTCCTCTGATACAGTTTCAGAGTGATGTCATGTTAGCAGTGACTGCTGTCATCCTCTCTGTCACCCTCACAATCCAATGGGGAACAGACGGTGCCACAGCAGGCCAGCAATGTGTGCTCGCACATATTGCTCCTCATGCTCTGGCTCTGCCCTGGAGGAGTGGCAGTGGGCCGCTGGAAATGGAAGATGCTGTCCTTCCTCACGATGATAGCATTCTGGCTCTCACCACTGCCACTTCATCTTTGAACATAAGAACACAAAAACATACCATTCGGCCCCTCGAGCCTGCTCCGCCATTCAATAAGAACATGGCTGATGTTCTACCTCAACTCCACTTTCCTGCACTTTCCCCATATCCCTTGATTCCATTAATATTCAAAAATCTATCAATCTCCGTCTTGAATATACTCAAAGACTATGGGGCAGATTTTCTGGTCTTCTGCGCTCTGTTTTTCACCCCAGAGCAGTGGTATTGGTGGCAGTGAGGTCTTCTGGGTCGGTGGACAGCCTCCAGCGCCCAGCAAGGATCCTCGGGTCTGGTTTTGCAGAGGCGTGGAGCAGCACCGACCAGAGGAGCTACACCCGGTGTGCAACGCCCCTGGTTGTGACATCGGCACGAGTTTTGACTTCAGTTCGACCCATATGCCTGGCAGCGTGCCCCGCAATGAACGCCTGGGAAATCAGGCGGTCCAACGATATCGACTGCAGAGAGGTAAGTAATGGACTCCTAAGGTAATTGTGATTTGTTTTTTGCGATTTATGTTGTGGTGTCATGGGCAATATTTTGGGAATGTTTTTATACTTTTCTTTTAGGTTTTTGTTTCTCCCCAGGCAGCTTTCGGAGAGCGGCTTTTTAGCTTGGGCATTTTCCATGCTAGTGCCCAAGAGAGGTGTACAATGCCTCCCTTAACGCTGACTCAGGGCCCAGCTGCCCAATTTTACTTAATGAGGCGCAAACTGTTCCCGGGCGCAATCTTTACCACCCCGCCGCCATTACCGCCTAGAAATCATAAAATCCAGCCACGAGCCTCCACAACCCTATGGCTCCAAAGCTTTACCACTCTCTGAGTGAAGAGGTTTCTCCTCATCTCAGTGCTAAATGGCCAACCCCTTATTCTCAGATTGTGATCTCTGTTTCTAAACTCCCCAGCCAGAGGAAACATCCTCCTGCATCTACCCCATCAAACCTTGTAAGAATGTTGTATGTTTCAATGTGCTCACCTCTTATTCTTCTGAACTCTGGAGAATATAGGCCTTGTCTACTCAATCTGTCCTCATAGGACAATCCCCCATCCCAGGAATCAGTCTGGTGAACCTTCAATGCACTCCCTCAATGGCAAGTATATCCTTCCTTAGGTAAGGAGACCAAAACTGTACACAATACTCCTTGTGCGGTTTCACCAAGGCCCTATATAATTGCAGTAAGACGTCTTTACTCGTTTACTCAAATCCTCTTGTAATAAAGGCCAACATACCATTTACTTTCTTAATTGCTTGTTGTACCTGCATGTTAACTTTCAGTGATTCATGTACAAGGACACCCAGGTCCCTCTGAACACCAACATTTCCCAACCTCTCACCATTTAAAAAAAATACTCAGCTTTTCTATTTTTCCTATCAAAGTGGATAACTTCACATCTCTCCACATTATTTTCCATTTGCCACATTCTTGCCCACTCACTTAGCTTGTCTATATCCCCTTAATGTCTCTTTGCATCCTCCTCACAACTTACATTCCCACCTAGCTCTGTATCATCAGCAAACTTGGATATATTACATTTGGTCCCCTCATCCAAATCATTGATATAGATTGTGAATAGCTGGGGCCTAAGCACCGATCCTTGTGGCACCCCACTAGTTACAGCTTGCCAACCCGACAATGAACTATTTATTCCTGATCTCTGTTTTCTGTCCATTAACCAATGCTCAATCCATGCTTGTAATTACACCCAATCCCATGCAGGATAAATGCATCATGTGCACTTCCAAGATAGTGAGAATTGACTGCGAGGATGCGCTCCGTGTGTTCGCACACCAGCTGCACATTTAGGGAGTGGTATCCCTTTCTGTTTCTGAATACCTCTGCCTTCTCGAATGGTGCTCACAAGGCCACATGCGTGCTCGCGAATTGCACCTTGAACCCTCAGGAAGCCCGCTATCCTGGCAAACACACAAGCGCGCTCATTCTGTTTCTCTCTGGTCATCGGGAAATTAATGAAGTCCATTCTTTGTGTAGAGAGCCTGTGTGACGTCGCGGATGCAACGATGTGCAGTGAATTGTCAATGCTGCATATGTCCCCTGATGCAGCCTGTAAGGAGCCAGAGCCATAGAAGGTGAGTGCCACTGTGACGGGTAGCGATGTCCTGGTGCCGATGTGAGGCTGCAGGTCTGCCTACATGAGATGGCATATCTCTGTAACTATCTCCTCTCGGAAGCGCAGCCTTCTGACACACTGCTCTTCGAACAGGTCCAGGTATAAGCATCATCATCATAGGCAGTCCCTCGAGTCGAGGATGACTTGCTTCCATGCCAAAAAGTTCACAGGTGTTTCAATGAAGGACCTAATATTCCAGGTCCCGAACTACATGTTGAAGGGTGGAAGATGCCTGTGCGTGGATTTTTTTAACGTGTGGTGACCGTTGCACACCAGCCACCACACGGGCTTGACAGAGCTAGGTCTTGGTCCAGTGGCAAGGGTTAACCAGGACGACTGGAGCTCAGCTCTGCTGCACAGACCTAGTGCACACACATATCGCAGTGTGGGCTGGACGGTGCTGCCCCTGGGCCCTCGCCTCTTCTGGGCCCCGAACTCACACCTCTCCTGGGCCCCAATCACGATCCTCTACAATCTCTCGCCACTCCTTCGCCCCGACCTTGCCGCTCCTGCTGTACCTACCCGCGCTCCAATCACCGACCTGGGTTTTGGTGACGTCCCTCTTTACTGCCATTGCTCTCCTGCTCCAGCACGTGCTGCTCCTTGGAGTGGTATGCCGCCACGCTGCTTCTTCCGCTCCCCGGCCTGCTCCGATGGTGCTCATTGCTGCCAGTAATGCCGTGGGGGTGTAAGGCCACCTGCTCCGACGTCGAGGGGCTTTCCTCCTTCGGCCGCCGACATGGCAAACAGCCCTTCTATCCTGACGCCGGCTTGCTAGAGCATGTCGAATATGATGCTGGTGGCATAGTAATGCACTCATTAAAGTTTTCAACTTCACTTGTTATCGAGCTGTACTGTAAGATCTGTCTGTCGCTGCAAACTCGGAGGCTCACGCACCGTGCTCTGTGTAAACGTTGCACTGACTGTGACCTCCGAGGGAAGTGCTTCCTCATCCCTTTCAGTAGGTACCAGCTAATGACAATGGAAGGTTGTACCAACTGTTTTTTCCAGACGTGATTAGTGGCAGTCGCTAAATGAGGCAGCCACAACGAATTTAGCGAGTGGGGCATAAACGTGGATATTGCACCAGGACTGACATCATGATCTGACTGATAGTCAGCAGCCAGGCGCTAGCGTTTGGCGCCGCCGGTAAACCTCAACTAAATTTTCCGCTGGGGCACTGCAAGCTGTGCACCTGGTCATTAAACTATTACGCTCAGACTAACGCCCCTTCTGGCTGCTAACTGAGGTGCTAGATAATCGAATTTCCAGCCCATCAAGTAGGTGTCTGGCAATTGTTAATGTTTTTTCTCTACTTTGTGAAAGAGAACATAAGAACATAAGAAATAGGAGTAGGAGTAGGCCATTTGGCCCCCCTTTGGCTGCTCCGCCCTTCAATAAGATCTGATCGTGGCTTTAACTCCACTTCCCCACCCACTCCCCATAACCCTTGACTCCCTTATCATTCAAACATCGGTCTATCTCCATCTTAAATATATTCAATGACCCTGGGTAGAGAATTCCAAAGATTTATGATCCTCTGTGAAGAAATTCCTCCTCATTTCCATTTTAAATGAGCGACCCTTTATTCTGAAACTATAGCCTCTAGTTCTATATTTCCCCATGAAGGGAAATAACCTCTCTGCATCTACCCTGTCAAGCCCCCTCAGAATCTTATACATTTCAATAAGATCATCTCTCATTCTTCTAAACTCCAACGAGGCCCAACCTGCTCAACCTTTCTTCATAAGACAATCCCTTCATCTTAGGAATCCACCTTGTGAACCTTCTCTGAACTGCCTCTAATGCAAGTATGTCCCTCCTTAAATAAGACCAAAACTATATGCAGTACTCCAGGTGAGGACTCACCAATGCCCTGTACAGTTGTAATAGGACTTCTCTACTTTTATACACCATCCCCCTTGCAATAAAGGCCAACATTCCATTTGCCTTCCTAATTACTTGCTGTAACTTTTTGTGTTTCATGTACAAGGATCCCCAGATCCCTCTATATCTCAGTATTTTGTAATCTCTCTCCATTTAAATAATAAGTTGCTTTTTTATTTTTCCAAACAAAGTGGATAACCTCACATTTTCCCAAATTATAATCCATCTGTCAAATTTGTGCCCATTCACTTAGCCTTTCTATATCCCTTTGCAAATTATTTGCATCCTCCTCACAACTTGCTTTCCCACCTATCTTTGTATCATCAGCAAATTAGGCTACATTACACTCGGTCCCTTCATTCAAGTCATTAATATAGAGTGTAAATAGTTGAGGCCCCAGCACTGATCTCTGTGGCATCCCACAGCATACTTACATAACCATCCATAGCCCATTTATCTTTGATCTTGCTTAGAGAAGCTTGGAGAGGTGCTTTCGCATGGTACATTAGAAGCATGAGGCGTGCTTCCTGACTTTTGTAGACACCTAAAAGGGCAAAAGAAAAGGAAGAGTTATACCCAGAAAGGCAACAGCAGCTCCTTGAATCTATATTAAGAAGGATAATTGGCTTCAATAAATATAACAGGTTACATTGATGATTCATATTGACAAACATCACTTTTCTGTAATCTGCGGCTGTTACAATGCAGTAGCATAAGGGCTTGAAAATAAATCATATATAAAAGTTTATTAGAAATGCCCAAATCCTGAAATGTGTTATCTGCATGAAATTATATTCAGAGCCGTGTACAACAAGAACTGGCATTTAAATTGTGCCTTTAACGTAGAAAATTGTCCCAATGTGGTTCACAAAGGCACAAAAAAAGGATGTCAAGCCAAAGGAGGAGATATTAGAAGCAGTGACCAAAGCTTCGTCAGTGAGGTGAATTTTAAAGAGGGTCTTAAAGGAGGAGAGGGAGGTGGAAAAGCAGAGGGATTTAGGGAAGGAATTCCAGAATGTGGGGCCTTGCCAGCTCAAAAATACAGTCTTCAATGGTGGGGCAAAGAGAGGGGGGGGGGGGGCGATGAACATGAGGCTAGAGTTAGAGGAACAGAGTGTTCAGGAGAGGGAGCTTGTAGGGCTGAAGCACGTTACAAAATAGGAGGGGTCAGGCCATGATGGAATGATATGCTCAGCAGAAGTTGTAATTGCTGCATTATCTTCAGCTGCAAGAACTTGACTGAGAAGCTGAGAAATAAATTTGTGGTGAGAGACGGCAAGAGAAGGAAACATGCTTGTAACTGAATTGGTGGTGATAGTTGATAAATGTGCGAGAGCAACTGGAATTTGTGGGAGGTTTATGTTGACTGGGCTGTTTTGATTAAATGTAAACTGAATTAATTTAGCTTGACCGTGCTGTCTGAATTGACAGAATAGTTAAGAAAGCTGAATGACTTGCTTAATGAATTATCAGTTTGAGTCCTGTAAAAAGAGAACTAAATTGGTGAAAGGTAAGAAGTTATTTGAGCTGCAATAAGTTGACTGTGAGAAGATGACAGAGTGAGTTTGTATGGAACATAAGAGAGCGAGAGTCTATCCTGTGTAATTTTAAGACATGTTGAGGGCGAAATTGCCGTTTGGAGCTGGTCACCTGAGGCCGGGACATTTATCGCCCGGCCCAGAAGGTCTGCCCCTGGCGAATTCGTCCCTTCCTTCCTTCAATGGAGGCAGAGTGCTATTGGAGGCACTCTGTGTCCGTGGAGGGGTGCTCCCGGGGCAATAGCGCAGAGCCAATGCTCGATGTAGCACTGACGCAGCAGAACGCACCTCCCCTTCAATTAAAGGGGAGGGTCGCTGCGTACTCTGCAGTCCCTTTGGCGGTAGCCACTGGGCCGCCAGGGATGCCCTCAACCAGCCAACAGCCCGGCATCCATAACGGAGTGCCGGGCTGCAGGATGGCGGCCCGGTTGAGCTGGCCGCCATTGTCGGCCTGACAGAAAAATATAGTGCCTCCGCTTTAAGGGGCGCTCTGACGCTGGATGTCCGCCAGCTTTGTGCGGCGGATGTCCGCCAGTTTCGTGACCCACTGGTGACACCTGCTGGCATCATCCTCGCCGCCCACGGGGCAATTTCCTCTGCGGGCCGCAAAGGGGTCAGCACAGGGCGATGAGGAGTCGGCACGCATGGCAATGACATCATCACCGTGTGTGCGCAAGTCCAAGGTGCGGCGCTATCGACACAACGCCCCCCCAAACCTCTGTGGCAATTTCCCCAGAGGCGCTATCGGCCCCTTCCCCCAGGTGATAACCTCATTGCGCCACCCCCCCGCCGACGGTGCTAATGGGGCTATGTAAAAGAACAATTTTGCCTCTGCTGAGTCGAAAAAAGATACGAGTCGGTTGTGAGAATATTAATTATAGGGTTTGTACTTGTAAGTAGCACAGTAATTGGTAGCACAGAAATAGCATGATCAGAAGTTGGACATGATGTATATGGTATGCAGCAAAGTATCAAGAATCAGTGCTATAATCTCAGAAGGTTGTGTTGCTGAAGCAGAGGGACACTAAACTTGAGGACCAATTGGCTACACTCTAACATACACAGGACGGAAAGGTTTTTGGAAGATACATCTCAGAAAGTGGTCACTTGACAAATTGAGAGGGCTAGTGAAGCAGAAGGAAGTGGGTAGCCACTCAAAGAAGAAGCAAGAAGAGACAGAATCAATACAAGAAACCCCTGTGGGTCTGGATTGTCTAATAGGCATACAGTTCTTGGCATTTAT
Organism: Pristiophorus japonicus; assembly: GCF_044704955.1. NCBI lineage: Eukaryota > Metazoa > Chordata > Chondrichthyes > Pristiophoridae > Pristiophorus > Pristiophorus japonicus. The sequence goes on along the minus strand of NC_091977.1, from coordinate 362,796,420 downwards.
GATGAAGACATGGGGGAGAATATTCAAGAACAACACAAGACTGTGGAACAAGGAGTTATCCTTGGAGTAAACAAGAATAGCATTTATGAGAAAAGGTACATGTTAACAGTGAAAGATTCCATAACTACAGCTGCAACCAAGTGTGTTGTCTCCAAAGTATCATGGTAAATGGCATAATGAAAGAGGTAGAACATATCATAAAAGGTAGGTGAGAAACTTTGGTCTAGATAGGAACCATTGGCATATGAATGGTTAGGATAGAGGGAACCTTAAGAAGTTAATTTGTAGATTGAAGTACAATATCTAAAGGATAGTAATTTTAGGATTATTCTCAGTGTTATATACTGGAGTAGTTCGGGAGAAACAGATTGGCTACATCAATATTTGACTAAAAAGATGGCGTAGAAGGCAGGTTTACAGATTCCTGGAGGGATATGTTCCAGGGAGGGAAAAACTGTTCAGAGCGGATGGACATTATCCAAACCGTATGAGTATAAATGTCCTTGCCGAGAAGTTAAACGGCTGTAAACTACTCAAGCAGGAGGAAGGGTTTAAAATAAATGAAAAGGTGATAATCACATCAGATGCAGGAAATCAAGTAAGAATAGTGGCCTTAGGTTTTTTTTTTAAACAAAGAACATCAGACGCATATGCAACTCTTGAGAATATTGATATTAATGGCACCTCAGAAGCATGGTTGATTGCAGATGATGACCAATAGTTGGAGCTGAGCGGATATAAATGCTATACAAGGATAGACCTAAAAAGACAGATCATGAACAACTAAAAGGGAGGATGAAAATACAAACACATTTATTGAGGCAGCCAGGGATTGTTTCTTCACACAACATGTAAGGTAGGCGCCATTGGATTTAGTGTTCAGCAATCCACCAGGACTGGTTAGTAACCTGGAGGTCAACAGTATCTGGGATCTAGTAATCATTGGTTTTCTTAGATCAAAAAAAAACAATATGGTGTGAAAAGCTTTGAAATAGAAAACTTCAGAGTTACAAGAGTTTGAGTGAAAGTTAATTGGGAAACCATATTTAAAAATAGAACAACATAAGAAAACTGCAATCTAATTGAAGTTATTATACAGGACAGGGAAAGAAAATATAATCTGTTTTGAAAAAGAGAAACATAGCAGATTTAGAGGACTACAGTTTAAGAAGGAAATTAGAAGGAACCTAAAAACAAGCAGAAATTCTTGTTAAAAATTACAAGGATACAAAATTAAGGAAGATTAGAATTGAAATAAAACACAAATGAGGCTGGCTAAATAAAATATTAAAATATAGAAACAGAGAAACATAGAAAATAGGCGCAGGAGTAGGCCATTTGGCCCTTCGGGCCTGCACCACCATTCAATAAGATCATGGCTGATCATTCCCTCAGTACCCCTTTCCTGCTTTCTCTCCATACCTCTTGATCCCCTTAGCCGTAAGTGTCATATCTAACTCCCTCTTGAATATATCCAATGAACTGGCATCAACAACTCTCTGCGGCAGGGAATTCCACAGGTTAACAACTCTCTGAGTGAAGAAGTTTCTCCTCATCTCAATCCTAAATGGCCTACCCCTTATCCTAAGACTCTGTCCCCTGGTTCTGGACTTCCCCAACATCGGGAACATTCTTCCTGCATCTAACCTGTCCAGTCCCATCAGAATTTTATACGTTTCTATGAGATCCCCTCTCATCCTTCTAAACTCCAATGAATAAGTGAATACAGGCCCAATCGATCCAGTCTCTCCTCATATGTCAGTCCTGCCATCCCGGGAATCAGTCTGGTGAACCTTCGCTGCACTCCCTCAATAGCAAGAACATCCTTCCTCAGATTAGGAAATCAAAACTGAACACAATATCCAAGTGAGGCCTCACCAAGACCCTGTACAACTGCATTAAGACCTCCCTGCTCCTATACTCAAATCCCCTAGCTATGAAGGACAACATACCATTTGCCTTCATCACCGCCTGCTGCACCTGTATGCCAACTTTCAATGACTGATGAACCATGACACCCAGGTCTTGTTGCACTTCCCCTTTTCCTAATCTGCCGCCATTCAGATAATATTCTGCCTTCGTGTTTTTGCCACCAAAGTGGATAACCTCACATTTATCCATATTATACTTCATCTGCCATGCATTTGCCCACTTACCTAACCTGTCCAAGTCACCCTGCAGCCTCCTAGCATCCTCCTCACAGCTCACCGCCACCCAGCTTAGTGTCATCTGCAAACTTGAAGATATTACACTCAATTCCTTCATCTAAATCATTGATGTATATTGTAAAGAGCTGGGGTCCCAACACTGAGTCCCGCAGCACCCCACTACTCACTGCCTGCCTTTCTGAAAAGCACCAGTTTATCCTGACTCTCTGCCAACCAGTTCTCTATCCACATCAGTACATTACCCCCAATACCATGTGCTTTAATTTTGCACACCATTCTCTTGAGTGGGATCTTGTCAAAGGCCTTTTGAAAGTCCAAATACACTACATCCACTGTTTCTCGCTTGTCTACTCTACTAGTTACATCCTCAAAAAATTCTAGAAAATTTGTCAAGCACCCTTTCATAAATCCATGCTGTCACTGATTTCCAAATGCGCTGCTATTTCATCTTTAATAATTGATTCCAACATTTTCCCCAGTACGGATGTCAGGCTAACCAGTCAATAATTACCTGTTTTCTCTCTCACTCCTTTTTTAAAAAGTGGTGTTACATTAGCTATCCTCCAGTCAATCGGAACTGATCCAGAATCGATAGACTGTTGGAAAATGATTACCAATGCATCCACTACTTCTAGGGCCACTACCTTGAATACTCGGGGATGCAGACTATCAGGCCCCGGGAATTTATCGGCCTTCAATCCCATCAATTTCCCCAACACAGTTTCACGCCTAATAAGGATTTCCTTCAGTTCCTCCTTTGCCCGAGACCCTCGGTCCCCTAGTATTTCCGGAAGGTTATTTGTGTCTTCCTTCGTGAAGACAGAACCAATGTGTATGTTCAACTGGTCTGCCATTTCTTTGTTTCCCATTATAACTTCACCTGAATCTGACTACGTTTGTCTTCACTAATTTTTTTCTCTTCACATACCTATAGAAGCTTGTGCAGTCAGTTTTTATGTTCCCATCAAGCTTCCTCTCATACTCTATTTTCTCCCTCCTAATTAAATCCTTTGTCCTCCTCTACTGAATTCTAAATTTCTCCCAGTCCTCAGGTTTGCTGCTTTTTCTGGCCAATTTATATTTCTCTTCCTTTGATTTAACGCTATCCTTAATTTCCCTTGTTAGCCACAGTTGAGCTACCTTCCCCGTTTTATTTTTGCTCCAGACAGGGATGTACAATTGTTGAAGTTCATCCATGTGATCTTTAAATGTTTGCCATTGCCTATCTGCCGTCAGCTCTTTAAGTATCATTCGCCAGTCTATTCTAGCCAATTCACGTCTCATACCATCAAAGTTACCTTTCCTTAAGTTCAGGACCCTAGTCTCTGAATTAACTGTGTCACTCTCCATCTTAATAGAGAATTCCACCATATTATGGTCACTCTTCCCCAAGGAGCCTCGCACAACAAAATTGCTAATTAGTCCTTTCTCATTGCACATCGCCCAGTCTAGGATGGCCAGCCACCTAGTTGGTTCCTCGACATATTGATCCATGGGTGAGAAAAATAGACATAAATTACACAATGCTGCTGAAGAGAAGCAAAAATGCTTTATAAATATGTTAATCGTAGGTCAAAAAACAGGTCTACTGGTGGCCAAGTTGGGTGAAACTGTTATGGATGATCAGATGTTGCAGATATATTGAATGGATCAGTTTTAACAAATAAGAATTTCAGATAAATTCCTTTCACCGCAAATGGGACTGTGATTCATAACATTCATTACAATTAATATAATCTTATGATATGATATTCTCTTGTTTTCTATTTTTTATCATATATTTTAAATGGATTAATGGCTCCGTTAAAATAGCAGATAGAGAACTGTCACATGGATGTGTTAAGCAGAAGCCAGAAAAATAAATGCTCACAAGGCTCCAGGATTAGATGGGATATATCCTAGAATATTAAAAGAATAAATTATTAATGTTTTGGTTGGTATTTTTCTTAGTGGAGTTGAACCTAAATACTTAAGAGAGCAAAGGTAGTTCCAATGTTCAGAAAAGAAGCAGGACATGAACCTGCAGTCCAGTTAGTGTAACATTCACAGCGGGGAAAAACCATGGGATGCATAAATGAGCATGTAAAGAGCATAGATTTTATAGGAAGTACATAAGAACATAAGAGATAGAAACAGGAGTAGGCCATACGGCCCCTCAAGCCTGCTCTGCCATTCAATAAGATCATGGTTGATCTGATCATGGACTCAGCTCCACTTCTCCGCCCGCTCCCCATAACCCCTTATCCCCTTATCGTTTAAGAAACTGTCTATTTCTGTCTTAAATTTATTCAATGTCCCAGCTTCCAGAGCTCTCTGAGGTAGCGAATTCCACAGATTTAAAATCCTCTGAGAGAAGAAATGTCTCCTCATCTCCGTTTTAAATGGGCGGCCCCTTATTCTAAGATCATGTTCTCTAGTTCTATTTTCCCCCATAAGTGGAAACATCCTCTCTGCATCCACCTTGTCAAACCCCCTCATAATCTTATATGTTTCAATAAGATCACCTCTCATTCTTCTGAATTCCAATGAGTAGAAGCCCAACCTACTCAACCTTTCCTCATAAGTTAACCCCCTCATCCCTGGAATCAACCTAGTGAACCTTCTCTGAACTGCCTCCAAAGCAAGTATATCCTTTTGTAAATATGGAAACCAAAACTGCACACAGTATTCCAGGTGTGGCCTCACCAATACCTTGTAGAGATGTAGCAAAACTTCCTGCTTTTTACTCCATCCCTTTTGCAATAAAGGCCAAGATACCATTCACTTTCCTGATCACTGAAGTATTCAGCATAGCTTCAGAAATAAGATTGTGTGACTTACAAACCTACTGTAATTATCGTAGGGTGACTTGGACAGGTTAGGTGAGTGGGCAAATGCATGGCAGATGCAGTATAATGAGGATAAATGTGAGGTTACCACTTTTGTGGCAAAAACCCGAGGGCAGAATATTATCTGAATGGCGGCAGATTAGGAAAAGGGGAAGTGCAACGAGACCTGGGTGTCATGGTACATCAGTCGTTGAAAGTTGGCATGCAGGTACAGCAGGTGGTGAAGAAGGCAAATGGCATGTTGGCCTTCATAGCTTGGGGATTTGAGTAGAGGAACAGGAAGTCTTACTGCAGTTGTACAGGACCTTGGTGAGGCCTCACCTGGAATATTGTGTTCAGTTTTGGTCTCCTAATCTGAGGAAGGAAGTTTTTGCGATTGAGGGAGTGCAGCGAAGGTTCACCAGACTAATTCCCGGGTTGGCAGCACTGACATATGAGGAGAGACTGGATTGACTGGGCTTATATTCACTGGAGTTTAGAAGAATGAGAGGGGATCTCATAGAAACATATAAAATTCTGACGGGACTGGACAGGTTAGATGCAGGAAGAATGTTCCCGATGTTGGGGAAGTCCAGAACCAGAGGACACAGTTCAAGGATAAGGGGTAAGACATTTACGACAGAGATGAGGAGAAACTTCTTCACTCAGAGAGTTGTTAACCTGTGGAATTCTCTACTGCAGAGAGTTGTTGATGCCAGTTCATTGGATATATTCAAGAGGGAGTTAGATATGGCCCTTATGGCTTAAAGGATCAAGGGGTATGGAGAGAAAGCAGGAAAGGAGTACTGAGGTGATGATTAGCCATGATCTTATTAAATGGTGGTGCAGGCTCGAAGGGCCGAATGGCCTACTCCTGCACCTATTTTCTATGTTTCTATGTTTCTATCGTAGGAAGCAATTAAGCTATTAGGTAAGGACAATCCAGTAGATGTAGTTTATTTGGTATTCAGGAGGCATTGACAAATTACCACATGTGACACTAACAAAGTAGGCTCGTGTAATAAATTAAATGTTGGTTTAGTAATAGAAGACAGATTGAAATAAATGGAAAATAATCATCTTGGGAGAAAGTGGTATTCTGCAGGAATCTGTACTGGGACTACTGCTATGCAGAATATATGTGAGTGATAAGGTTTCTGTAGAAAAAATGATTAAGTCTACCACTGGCACAAGGCACTGTAAGCAGATAATGAGTAGAAAAGAGATGGATTATCATCAGAAAGACTTGTACCGTTTATGTAGATTAGCTGACACGAAGCAGATGGAATTTAATGTGGATAAATGGGTAATGCACATAGAAAGAGTAACGCTAAATATGTATAAACATGGAAGTGTCTATTTTATGTTTACACTGCAAAGGCTAAAAGGAAGGCGATTTGGAAGTGATCACAGATCATAGAGTTATCAATAAAGCAAATCAGCTGGAAGTCATTGGAATGTAACTCAGAATAAATGATACTGACATTGTTCTGATCAATGGATGGGTGCAGTTTTAGTGACCCAACCACATAAAGGATATAGATGCATTAGAAAAGATTCAGTGAGGAGTTAAATACATGGCTCGGAAGACATGACATTTGTAGTCTTGAAAATAATGAAATATAGAGAGGGGTATTGGAGCAAGGTATGTAGAAGTAATTAGAGTAGGAGGAGGCTCATGTGGCGTATAAACACAGGCACAGACCTTTGCCGAATGATCTGTTTCTCTGCTGTACACAGCAAGACACTAGACATCAATGAACATAATAATCTATGCCTTCTGTGATAAGTCACATTTTCACATATCTACTACACTACAGAAGGTAATGAAACTCCCATGAGTACTCAGCAAGTTTATCCAAGTGAGCAGCTGAGCTCTGCAGACCAGGGAGGTGATAGATATGAGCCTACGTCTGTGCTGAATTAATTAATCACAACCGGTACGGATTTCTGCAGGAGGCTGCAATTGCCCTCAGAATCTCTAGGTTTGGCAATTGAAAATCAATCAGTGTTCCCAATCCTGATCACTTTCCAGAAGAAAGCTGCTGGAAGTGCAGTTATCAGTGCCAGGTAAAGACATATGCCTCCCCCCACCACCCAACTTGATATGATTTATAGAATCATCCACCATTGCTTCCACAAATATTATTGATCGATCTGTACCTGAAAGCTGCAGCTCCATATTACTGTTCGTGAGAGTGGCATTTACTCGACCGGTTGAAGTGTTATAACTAGTAACCGTCAACGTCATGGGCTGTTTCTTTCCTTTGTAATTATAAGACCCCTTCCAAATATAATATGGGGCAAAAACATCATCCGGAACTGAAAATTAGAAGAATTTTAGTAATTGAATCAGAAAGTCTAAAGTGCAGCTTAACACATTACTAAGATAAAAAAACATGGGAGTAAAATTGAATGGGCGTTGATGCAAAACAGGCAGAATCACAGATGCCGACCATTATACAACACCCCTGACATTTAATTCCATTGAAGCCAACATAAACATAAGAACATAAGAATTAGGAACAGGAGTAGGCCATCTAGCCCCTCGAGCCTGCTCCACCATTCAACAAGATCATGGCTGATCTGGCCGTGGACTCAGCTCCACTTACCCGCCCGCTCCCCGTAACCCTTAATTCCCTTATTGGTTAAAAATCTATCTATCTGTGACTTGAATACATTTAATGAGCTAGCCTCAACTGCTTCCTTGGGCAGAGAATTCCACAGATTCACAACCCTCTGGGAGAAGAAATTCCTTCTCAACTCGGTTTTAAATTGGCTCCCCCGTATTTTGAGGCTGTGCCCCCTAGTTCTAGTCTCCCCGACCAGTGGAAACAACCTCTCTGCCTCTATCTTGTCTATCCCTTTCATTATTTTAAATATTTCTATAAGATCACCCCTCATCCTTCTGAACTCCAACGAGTAACGACCCAGTCTACTCAATCTATCATCCCCTCATCTCCGGAATCAGCCTAGTGAATCGTCTCTGTACCCCCTCCAAAGCTAGTATATCCTTCCTTAAGACAGGTGACCAAAACTGCATGCAGTACTCCAGGTGCGGCCTCACCAATACCCTATACAGTTGCAGTAGGACCTCCCTGCTTTTGTACTCCATCCCTCTCGCAATGAAGGCCAACATTCCATTCGCCTTCCTGATTACCTGCTGCACTGCAAACTAACCTTTTGGGATTCATGCACAAGGACCACCAGGTCCCTCTGCACCTTAGCATGTTGTAATTTCTCCCCATTCAAATAATATTCCCTTTTACTGTTTTTTTTCCCCAAGGTGGATGACCTCACACTTTCCAACATTGTGTTCCATCTGCCAAACCTTAGCCCATTCGCTTAACCTATCCAAATCTCTTTGCAGCCTCTCTGTGTCCTCCACACAACCCGCTTTCCCACTAATCTTTGTGTCATCTGCAAATTTTGTTACACTACACTCTGTCCCCTCTTGCAGGTCATCTATGTATATTGTAAACAGTTGTGGTCCCAGCACCGATCCCTGTGGCACACCACTAACCACCGATTTCCAACCCGAAAAGGACCCATTTATCCCGACTCTCTGCTTTCTGTTCGCCAGCCAATTCTCTATCCATGCTAATACATTTCCTCTGACTCCGCATACCTCTATCTTCTGTAGTAACCTTTTGTGTGGCACCTTATCGAATGCCTTTTGAAAATCTAAATATACCACATCCATCGGTACACCTCTATCCACCATGCTCGTTATATCCTCAAAGAATTTCAGTAAATTAGTTAAACTTGATTTTCCCTTCATGAATCCATGCTGCGTCTGCTTGATTGCACTATTCCTATCTCGATGTCCCGCTATTTCTTCCTTAATGATTCAAGCATTTTCCCCACTACAGATGTTAAACTAACCGGCCTATAATTACCTGCCTTTTGTCTGCCCCCTTTTTTAAACAGAGGCGTTACATTAGCTGCTTTCCAATCTGCTGGTACCTCCCCAGAGTCCAGAAAATTTTGGTAGATTATAACGAATGCATCTGCTATAACTTCCACCATCTCTTTTAATACCCTGGGATGCATTTCATCAGGACCAGGGGACCCCGGCCATGTCTAATTGCCCTCACTGTTTTCTTTAATTCACTGTGAAGTACAATATCTACAAACATGATGAGAATGACTTAGTTTCTATATAAGCTTGTGTGCATGTGTTAACTCTTGTGCTCATCATAGTAAGGGATATCAAGACTGCTAAATTACACATCTTGTTACTTTTTGAACCCAGTATATGCATCAAACACTCCCAGGACAGATAAAGCATGCAAGTTAAAAACTCCCTGGACTCTACTTCAACAGTGTGCCTTAAGCAAAATTTCAATAAAACACCCTCTAGTACACCATTTATAATTTGGCTTCTCCAAACAAGATTGACAATTTTCCATTAAATTACACAGTCGTGCACTATTCACTAACAGTTACTGGGGTCTGGGTTGAAAGTGATCAAATTCCTTTCATAAGATTCTTACAGCTGGCTAAGAGGAATGTTTTTCATCTTATTAGTTTGGGTTAGATTTGCATTCATAACTCATTTATGGGAACCTAAAGCCCTAACAGTCAACTATTACAGAATATTAATAGTTACAGAACTGACTTAAGAATATTATTTATGACATTTTCTCAGCACTCGGAGAACAATAGATTATCACTATAAACTGCTAAAAACTGAAATTAGTACTGGTTTCCTTTTTATGAGTAGAAATTTGTTTTGAAATACTTTACAAAGATTGTCCTTGGTGGTACTTGGAAGTGTTTGCACCGATCTAAATATTTATTTTGTTACTGAATACAGACATATAAAGCACAAACAACAAGCCTTCAATACAAGAGGAGCTACAGGTCTGAGTAGTAGAGCTTCATTTATTTTCAGTGTTCAGGGGACTTTATAAATCCCTAAGAACAAACATCAGATGATAAACGGATACCACCTGAACTGTGGGTTTTAACTTGCTACTTTTTACTATCTCTATTGTCAGTCACATTTTCGTATGCATCTTAGAAAATATCAGCTAAAACTGGAGGAATATCGTAATATCCCCATTACAGAATAATCCTAATTTGAATGAAACTATAATGAAAGGAATTTTCAATTCCACAGTAAAATTACAATAGAATCTAAGCCAACTGTACAAAGTAAGCTATTACACATTGAAATATTATGATATTGATATATTTTTATGTCCATAGTTTAACACTAAAAATACCAACTTGCAATGTAACTAAATAATTTGGTATTGAAAAAAATGCAGGAGTACTGTAAAATCACTAAAAGGCGACATTCTCACCCACATAAGTAGGTAACTAAATCGATCAACATTTTAATAAAATGGACCTACCATTTAGTTTAGGGCTCGGGGTTCCAATTGAAGGTCTGTTGCTTTTCTCTGATCTCTTTGAACCAGCTATGAAAATCAAAAGCGAGAAAGTTCTCAACTACAGGATCAATAAAAATTTTCATGCATCCGTCCACCATAACTTCAGTGGAAGATCAGCGGAAACTCCAGAGAAACGGAGTAAATGGCCAGGTCAACAGTTTCTCTACAGGGTATCCGCCAAAGTTAAGGCAGATAACTGGGGAACACCTGCAGAAATTCTGTCATATTATACAATATTACATTTCGCAATGCTCAAGATCTGGGCCTAGGTTTTACACGGCAATTACACCAGACAACAGAAAATCTCTCAAAAGCCACTCCCATCAGCTCCCTACTTGTCTCTGTCATTTTTGGGTTTCCCGTCAGAGGCTTGCAGCAGCCATCTTCTGTTCACTCCTGGGCAAGGCCTGAGAAGCTCACCATAATTATTTAAATGAACCTGACTCCAGAATGCTGTCTGGAGTTAAAGGCTAATCCTTGCAGCAGATGAAGTTCTGTCCATTCCACTGCATTTATGCTAATTTAAGAGCAAGCAGAAAGTCAAGGTTCTGTTATTTTAAAAGTTAGTTTAAAAACATAAGAAATAGGAGCAGGAGTAGACCATTTGGTCCCTCGAGCCATTCAATAAGATCACAGCTGATCTGGTCCTGGCCTCAACTCCACTTCCCTGCCTGCTCCCCATAACCCTTGACTCCCTTATCATTCAAAAATCTGTCTACATCCACCTTAAATATATCCAAAGACCCAGCCTCCACAGCTCTCTGGTAGAAAATTCCAAAGATTCATGACCCTCTGAAAGAAGAAATTCCTCCTCATTTACATTTTAAATGGACGACCTCTTATTCTGAATCTATGCCCCCTTGTTCCAGATTCCTCCACGACTGGAAACATCCTCTCTGCATCTATCCTAACAAGCACCCTCAGTTTCTTTCCTTTTAAAAGTAAAAATGAATATGAAAAAAATACGAGTCGACATTAAAACTATATTTTCAATAATGTATCATAATGCACATTTACTTAGAATCATAGGGGTCGAAATTGCCCACCACTGTAACCGGGACACTCCCACCCCGTTTCTTGTGTTTTCACCGCCGCAGTGGATGAGGTGGCCTCTTGAGCGAAATTCCGCTGTTTGGCTTTGTCTTTCGGCAGACCGGAAGTCGTTCATAATGGGGGCGGTAGTGCGGCGGTGAGCATTCTTGAGGGGCAGAAGTTGGGGCGGGTTGTAGTGTCCGCCGCTGTCGGTCATCAGCATAGCGCTGATGACGTCATCATGGCGCTGCGTCACTTAAAGGGGAGAGCCTGTACGATTTGTAAAGTTTGGTCCACTGTGCTCCCAGGGAGGATTTCAGCTGGGCCAGCAGCCTGGCACCCAAGAGGGAGTACCAGGATGCCTGTTTGCGACCCGGCCGAACCTGGGGGCATAATTGTCAGCCCAATATGGCAGTCAGCCGACAAAAAAAACATTGCGACAGCAGCAGTGTGTCCTCCCCTTTAATGGGAGCCGCATCGCCATTTTAGAAGGCCACAGCCTCACTGGACCATCTCAAAAAAGCAGGATTTGACACCGCCCGGCGGAAACAAAATTTTCTCAGCAGAATTTTGCCGTCGGGGTAGGGGGGAGGTACATCAGCGGTGCACACTCTGATGACGCACTTAGAATGGCTCGGCAGTAGCGGAGCGGTAGGGGAGGGAGCAGGTCACCGCCAGGATACCAAAGGAGCGGGATTTTGAAAATGGCGGCCATTATGTGAAAAGTCCGTGGCCATTGCACTCCGCAGCATGGCCGCCAATTTCTGGTGTTAACAGGCTTTAAGGAAAGGGATAAATTTGGCCTCATAGAATCTTACAGCACAGGAGACCATTTGGTCAGTCATGCCTGTGCTGTCCCTTTGAAAGAGCTGTCCAATTTAGTCTCACCTCCCAGGTTTTTCCCCATAACCCTACAAATGAGTCCTCTTCAAGTACATGTCTAATTACCTTTTGAAAGTTCCTACGGAATCTGATTCCACCACTCTTTTAGGTAGTGCATTCCAGATCTTAACAACTCTTATTTCCCTCAACTCTCCTCATTTCCCTCTAATTATATGACCTCTGGTTACTGGCCCACTTGCCAGAGGATACAATTTCTCCTTACTTGCTCTATCAAAACCCCTTATAATGTTAAGTGGTTCTGTTAGATATCCCTTTAAACTTCTCTGCTCTATGAAGAATAATTCCAGCTTCTCCAAACACTCAACATTACTGAAATCCCATATCCCTGGTGTCATCCTGATAAACGTAATTGTATCCCCTCCAAGGTTTTGACATTCTTCCTATAGTGTGGTGCCCAGAATTTTCACAATAATCCAGCTGAGACCAAACTTGTAAAGGTTCATTGTTTCTGTATTTAATGCCCTATTTACACAGCCAAGTATCCAATACGCTTTCTTAACGTCTTATCAACTTGCCCTGCCATCTTCAAAGATTTGTGAATATCAGGGCCCTCTAGTTCTTGTAGCCCCCTCAAAATAGTCCATTTAGAATATACTGCCTCTCCATGTTGTTCTTCCCAAAATGCACCACTTCACACTTATCCGCATTAAACTGCCATGTGTCTGCCCATTTCACCAGTCTATCTATGTCCTACTAAAGTCTGCAACTATCCTGCTCACTATTTACTAAATTGCAAGTTTTATATCATCTGCAAACTCCCTATACACAAGTTCAGGTCATTTATATATAAGATGAAAAGCAACGGTCCTAATACTGAACCCTGGGGTACTCCGATGCATACTTCCCTCCAGTAAGAAAAACATCCGTTCACCACTACTCTAGCATGCAGAAATCAAGCGCATGCAGCAGAAGGAGCGTGCGGCAAACCAGACTCCCCGTCCACCCTTTCCTTCAACCACTGTCTGTCCCACCTGTGACAGAGACTGTGATTCTCGTATTGGACTGGACAGTCACCTAAGAACTCATGCTAAGAGTGGAAACAAGTCTTCCTCGATTCCGAGGGACTGTCTATGATGATGAAGATGATGACTATTCCTATCCCTTATCCAAGTATGTACCCAAGTTACCACCTTTAATACCATGTGCTAATTTCCGAATAAGTCTGTTATGTGGTACTTTATCAAATGGCTATATATACAACATCTACTGCATTAACTTCATCAACCCTCTGTTACTTCATCGAAGAGCTGAGCATGGACTACAACAGCCTCAAAAATAGTCACTAATTTCATTTTTTTTTAGCTGCAAGATACAATAGTGCTGTATCAGTGTGACATCCAGATGATATTCTGTATAATAGTTTTGTAACTTTGTGATATACATATCTTCAGAATTGGTTTCATACTATTGGCAATGAACCATTGGTTTCTACAGCGAGTGTGATTATTAGTTTTAGCTTGTTTTAACAGCATTTAAAAGAATACATTTCGATGCTAAGTAGACCAAAATTTGACTTTAATTTTTTCAAAATTTGGCAAGCTGATAGAAGGAACCTTGCATGAATCTGAAATGGCAGTTCGAAAAGTATGAATGATGCATGCACGAAAGAAAGTTGCAATTATCTCGTCTTACTTTCCATAAATAGAATCTACGTGGTACATCTACTAATGCAGTGGCATTCAATAAAAGTCTTGAGCTTCCTGCGCTCAAGAGATCACTGAAAATGATACATCCAAACTGCTGGCTTTTAAAATTATTCTTACCATGACAGATGGGTGATTTCCCTGTCCACGTCCCATCAGACCTGCACGCTCTGTGTTCTGATCCTCCAGCTAAGAAGAATCCAGGCTGACAGGTGTACAGTAGCACATAACCCAGTGAAGGAAGATCCATCCCAACTACATTGGTATGAGCAGGAGTATCTGGTTGTTTGCAGTTGTGTGCTGCAGTAAAAACCGTTATATATGGGTGAGGGAGAAAACAGTAATACTTAACAGTTATAAAAATAATAGCTAACACTTTACTTCCAAGCAACTTCTCATTCTTAGCTTGGTGCACTGGAGTTTAAATAGTTTCAAGGTAAACAATATTAGTGGCAACAATATACCTAATTATTATCACTGACTGGTATTAATCTGAAGCAGTGCGTGCTGTGGGCTGAGTTGGAGGTGGTTAGTGTTAATGAATAGAAAGTGAAATCAGGCAGAATGTATAAAAGGCTGATTTGCTGTCACCGTTTTGCAGCCTCACCAAAGTTGAATTTCACCCCGAGGAACGTAAGTGGCAAATGTCAGAAAATCAAACAATAGCAGGTGGAAAACAGAAACAGAAAAAGCTGGAAAAGCTCAGTAGGTCAGGCAACATGTATGGAGAAACTGAAGTCAGTCAATGTTTCTCAGGACTGGAAGGTATTACAAATGGGCAGCACTTAAACAGGAACTAAACAAGACAAAGGGGAAAGGAAAAAGAAAAACACCTTCCACTCAATGTTCCCTTTAATTTTCTGGGGGCCGTGCAGAACCTTTAAGGGGCTGTGTGGGTCATTCACAATTCTGTGCATGCGTGGTTTTTGTATTTAAAAGCCGGTGAGCTGGCTGAACGGGAGGCCCAGAGCACTGCGTGGCCGTGTGGTTACACAGCTTAAAAGGAACATTGCTTCAACCCCAGCAGTCTTCACATTCAATGGATCATCCTCCGCCATTTCCACGAGCTACAGCGTGATCCCACCACCAAACACATCTTCCCCTCCACTTTCAGCATTCCAAAGGAACTGTTCACTCTGTCGCACCCTGATCCATTCTTCCAGCTCCACCCACACCTGCTCCCCTTCCCCCAGCACCTTCCCATGGAAGCACAGGAGATCCAACACCAGCTCTTTCACCTCCTCCCTTCCCACTGTCCAGGGCTTCAAATATTCTCACAGGATGAAATAGCAATTTACTTGTACTTCTTCCATCTTGGTATACTGTATTTGCTGCTCACAATGCAGTCTCCTCTACATTAGGGAGATTAAATGCAGATTGGGCGATGGCTTTGCTGAACACCTCCGTTGAATCTGCAAGCGTGACCCTGAGCTTCCGGTCGCTTGCCACTTTAATTCACCAACTCACTCCTACTCTAACCACTCTTTCCACTAACCATTTTAGGGCTTTCCTGCCTTAACATTCAGTTTAACAACTCTGGGGGCGAAATTCAATCTTGCCCCATTTGGCAGCAGTTATTTTTGAAAGCTGGGAAACTTAACGCCAGGTGCTAATGCTAAGCCACAATACAACTAATATGCGACTGGACGTTGATCTAGTAAAGTTCTTGAATTGGTCTCTGCTGATGAGTACCCAATTTTAATGCCTTTGAAGTTGATGGGTGAAAGGCAATTGTGTAATGCACTTTGCTAATTACGTTTTATTCCATTAAGGAATAGGTGCTCTATTCAATTTTATTTTGCTTTATAATGGAGATCGCAGTACTTAATCACCTATTAAGAGATGATTTACCAAAATATTTTGGGGTAATTTCAACCTCAAAACATGTGTGTGTTGGCGGCAGGTAGAATGTTAAAATTTTTATATCTCAAACCCGACTCTAACACACCTCCGACCAGCCCACTTCCGGGTTTAACGGAGGCAGGATGGGGAGTAGGCAGGCAACCAACCAGCTCCCAGGAGGAGGGCTGACCAATTAAATATTATAACGGAGTTGGGTGCCTCAGATTTAACCTATTTTCTATATTTAACTCTGACCAAGCAGGTTTCCTGGGCCTTGGGAAACCTGGCAGCTGAAGAGAGGTGAGGACAGCTTTGTGGAAAAGGTAAGTGCCTTTACAGCAGTGCTTGTGGGCCAGGAGGAGCAAGGGTGCTTACTTCCGGCCCATCAAGCTTACCTTCTTCCCTGCCTGCCATCGGACCCCACTTGCCCAGCCATCAGACCCCTCCCATTAGACCCCCTCCCCGAGATTGGATCCGACCCCCTGTGATCGGGGATCGGAGCCCTCCTGGGATTGGGGATCCAGCCCCCAGATCTGACTCCACCACGAATCGGAGTCCAGCCCCTCAAGATTCAGACCCCGCACCATGCCCACGTTCCCGCTTCCACTAGCCCAACTGCAGGCTCTCTACCTGCCCCTGGGACAGCGGCCTCCTTCAGAGCATTTCCTGCCCAACAAGGAGCCAAGGCTGTCAATCATGCTGGCTTCTGGGCGGGGAACCTATTAAAAAGAACATGCCGCTGTTTGGGGAAACAGGACTTCCCTGCTTCCTGAACAGAAGTTCTGCCCCCCCCCCCACTCACAGAAACCGCCCCAGTAAATATCATTGCCTTTGGCTCTGAATAACATAAAAAAATAAAGAAAAAACTGTGGTTGAAGCAGATAGCATTGATGTATTTAAGGGGAGGCTTGATGCATATATGAGGGAAATGGGAATAGAGAGATGTGGAGGCAGGGTAGGAAGAGATAATTAGAGTAGGAGGAGGCATGTGTGGAGTATAATCATCGACAAAGACAAATTGGGCCGAACAGCTTCTTATGTGCCGAAGATTCTATGTAATTCTATGTAAAAAGCATATAAAATGAATATTTTTACCATGGAAAGGATAGAATACAGGAGGTTTTTGTTGACTGATAAATTAAGTTCATGCAAGCGAGGAAAGGCCAGTTGACCCATCAAGACTATTTCTTTTGCAGATTGTGTCCAACGTACCACATTAAGGACTCTACACCATCCATTCATTCCTTGAGTTCTGCATAGTCTCCAATCCTCAAAGATAATGAAACAAAATCCCATAATATTCAAACATCCCCATACCCTCGCCCTCAGGGAACATAGTCCCTTGTCCTTTATCTTCCCCAACCCCAGCAGCATAAGCGCTGTCAACTCACATGGAGTATTTGAACATCAGATATAGTTCACTGGATAAGCATTATGTAAAAATCCCTATTTATTTCACCTAAAGTAACTACAGCAAGTTTTATCTTTAACCATCGATTTGTTTGCATACTGTGAGATAATTACATTTTTAGAATGGAAGTAATTCTGAACCCAAATGAAAAGTGAAGCAAAGCTTTCTTTATTTAATCCAAGACTAAAGAAACAAACAGCTTTTCTTCACTTTTGGATTAAAGAATCCTAGGTTTATTATAATTCCCCAGTTCCATTTCTATACTACTTAACTTCAGAAAGCCCCAAAGGTTTATTGTGTACCTGATATATGAAAAGAAATAATAGCTTATTGTGACAATGAATAAAGCCTTTAAGTGCTCAAGGCTAAATACTGTTAAAATGAAAAGATCACTATCAGTGACATATTCAGAATGGATTTTCAAATTTTGAATATTTCAAGCTTTGAATCTAATAAGGGTTAAATAGGATCTCTTAACATTTCCCTTATTCAACAGAACTGAACTTGTAGTGATCATTTGTAAATGATGTGCTATGCAGTTTTTAGATTCTAAACCAAACAAATTCGGTTTGTAACAGACATTGAAAAATATGACCAAAAGCTATCACACATGCCAAACTTTGTTGAAACTCAATTTCTTTTTACACTTTTGGATTACTTTACGTACGTATGCATTCTGGTTGAATTCCACTCCAGGTGAGATCAGGAAGGCAAATCCGAGTGGTGGATCCTTGTAGTAAATGTCCCTTCTTGCAGTGAAACTGGACTACACCTCCCACCTACAAGAAGGAAATAGGACAGGCTGAATGACTGAACCGATTTATTACCAGAGTCAGTTCATCATTCACCTTTTAGTTGCATCATTTAACAGTTCAGCAAGCTGTTCTACACCTTTTCAATTTAAGAACTATAACAATGTACAAAACTCTGGTTCGGCTGTATCTCAGACTGTGATCACTTTTGGTCTTCTCGCATGATGGGTGATCTGGAAGCCGTAGAAACAGTTCAAAGATGGGTCACTAGAATTATTCATATCTTAAAAGCTCTTGGTTATCATAATAGATTTGGACAGCTGGCGCTTTTTACTCTCCAAAAGTGTAGAATTTGGGAAAATGTAATTGAAGTATTTAAAATGACAAAGGAATTAAAGTGTGTCTGTGGAAAGACTATTTGTACAGATAGGTTAGGGAAAATGAGGGGTTATGAGAAGAAGTTATGCAAGCAAAGGGCAAGGTTAGATGTCAAGAGGTTTCTCTTTATGCAGAGGGCCATTGATGCTTGGGACAAGTTGCTGGCTGGAGTGGTGAGTGCTGATATGCTGCAATGCTTCAAAAAGAAACTGGACAAATTCCTTTATGTGGCTAATATCACTTCATACAAAAAGGTAAATGGGATACTGGATAAGGACCTCGTAGTTATTGCGATTTCCTGCAACTAATTTTGATTGTCTTCGGGAGCAGGAGAGGAATTTCCCAGATTTGTCCCTGCTTGAATTTGCTTAGGATGTTTCTATATGTCTGTTTGTGTCTCTCCCAGGATATTAAATGACTAGTTGTGGGAGGGAACACTGGGAATCTTGATGTTCAGTTGCATCTTGACTGTTTGGGAGGTTCAACGGAGCAGCCGTTCCTTTCTTGTTTGCCCTTTTGAGTGTTTGTATGAGTGAAGAGAGTATTAAAACTGTTGTCCTGGTGCAGTGTAACCATTGGTGGGAGGGTGCAATTACAGTGTGACAAGTTTACGTGGCAATTTCCGTTATAAATATGGACATAAGAATTTATAATAGAAAAAGTTGACAAGAAGTGCATGCAGATGTAATATATTTATTATATTAAAAATAGATTTGTGGGTGATATATATAAAACATCTCATGTAGGGCATGCATTTCCTGTCTGCAAATCTTACTTTCTAATACCAGATTTATAGATCATGCATTCTGTCAACATAGTCCATTGTAAATAGCTATGCCAACATTTTCCTTTCAACTTTGCTATGTCAACTGTCATAATTAGTTTTTAAAATTATCTATTCATAGGATGAAGATGTCGCTGGCAAGCCAGTATTTATTGCCCTTCTCTGTTTGCCCTTGAGAAGATGGTGGTGAGCCAACCTCTTGAACCGGTGAAGTGTACGCCCACAGTGATATTTCTTTGCAGTGGTTTGTTACAACTGAGTGGCTTGCTAGGTCATTTCAGGGTCAACTGCATTGCTATGGATCTGGAGTCACATATAGGCCAGACCGAGTAAGAATGGCAAATTTCCTTCCTGAAAGTACATTAAACCAGATGGGTTTTTATGACAATCTGGTAGTTTCATGATCATCATTACTAATACTAGCTTTTTATTCCACATTTATTTAATTAACTGAATTTAAATTCCCCAGCTGCCATGGTGGGATTTGAACTCACGTCTACTGGATCATTAGTCGAGGTCTCTGGATTGCTCGTCCAGTAACTTAACCACTATGACTTTTTGTATACCACTAATATACATTCTCTGCCACCCAAGGAAAGCAGGCTGACAGTAACCAACAAGTTCTTAAACCCCTCTCCCCTGCCCCCTCATCTCCCAACAAGAGTGAGGAGCTTATGCACCCTGTTGCAAGCTCTGTTCGCTAGGTGGCTCTGTGAAGCACATTGCTGAATTCTCTCCCCCATCTCATATATTAAAATAAACTGACCAAAGGCAACATCCATGCCGATATATTTACCATATTACAAAACAGAAATGCTTCTCCATTTGGAACAAACGTAGATGAAGCTGGGTGGCTGTCTGGTTAGATATGTGTGTCACCACTCCACATTGCTATGATCAGAGATGGACTACAATTTTTTTTTAACCATCAGAGACTTGCAAGTCTGGACAGAATAGGAGGAAAAATCAAACAAAGAATCACCAGTGATCACAGACAGCAAGGAGCAGATCATCTGCCACCTCATGCACCTGGGGAATGGTGCTTAGCACAGGGAGACCTGAAGTTATAAGATTTTTAAACATTCCTAGTTGAAATAAAATAGCTGCTGTGCTCAGGAAAAAAAATATATTAAACATAACACAATGGTAAGCAAGCTTACATTGAATTGAAAGTGTGTTTTACACTAATTATGTGATAAATTAATACTTTTCGGTGTCCTCCATCGCCATCTCTTCACAATAATAGGAACACCAGAGATGGCATTGTTATGTGAAAATTGAAGGTGGTCTGGAGCACAAAGGTTACAGTGAAGGTACTAATATTCCAGCACAATATCAATTCTAATACAACAATGTTAATTTTCAAAATTTAAGTTGTGTCCTGGGAAAACCACATTTGAGGCAAGCGCTGTAAGATAACATGATTTACTTTCCTTCTGGAAATGGTTACAGTTCGAATGATTTAAAGATCTTTCTTTAAAAGAGATTCACTACTGGTTGACGTGTTTGAAAACTGATATAAAGAGTTCCAAAACCCAAGCAGCCTGTCTGAGACAATTACAGGACTTGGGTAAGGAAACATTGGATTCAAAGCATGGCACTCCAAAGTGATTGGCAGGGGCCTGGGATCTGTCTCCCTACCAAAAGATGGTATGCTGAAAAAAGAACATGACTTTAACATTTTGGAAGTTCCCTCTATTGGAAGTGTGTATATGTGGACAGGAGGAGAGGTCAGGATTAAACTCTGCTGTGATGGACTAGGATTGAATAACCTGCTGCCATTCACTGTTGTGACTTGCATATTAGTAATTGCCATTTAACAGAGGTCACAGAGGAACTGTACCCCAACTAGGAGTTAATGGGCCCAAATTTGATCACCTTACCGTCCACTGTCGCCGACTGCCGTCGACATTCCTCATGAAGATCCGCCCAGTGCCACTTTCAAGGTGGGCTGGAGCGGGTGGGAGGGGAACGCCGCCGGGAACCGCCCGCTGATGTCAGCAGACGGCCAAGTGGCGTAAGTGACCCCCCGCCCACCGAGCTGCCAGATTGGTGCAGGCGGGAGTCGATGCCAGAACAGGGGTGGACCGCTGGCTGGAGGCTGGTCTGTCCCAGATGGTAGGTAGGAGGATCCTGAAAAAAAGGTTAGTGAACTTTTTAATTTTTTTTTTCCCCGCAGCGACTTACCTCAATGGTGTCCCCTGAAGGTCTTCCGATGGATTTTTATTTTCCGATGATTTTAATTTTCAGGTCTTCGACCCTCCGTGGGCCTGACTCCACCCTCGCCGGCACTCGGGCGGCAGGCGCCTTTGCCGCCGAGAATGAGAGCTCCCACCGGCTGCCACCCAGATTGGCGGCGTACATCACAAATTTGCCGCCCGCCCATCTTCAAGGGATCTGGGTGATGAAAACCCCACCCAAAGAACTGTCAGGGACCACGGCAGCCATCTGCGGTCCTTTGGGTGGCACTTGGGCGGGCGGAGGCCTTCATCAAATTCGGGCCCAATGCCCTTGAGCAAAAGCAAATATGGACAATGAAAAGGCTGAGAAAAAATATTATAACAATGGACTGAAGAAGTCCTTGGGCCAATCTCACGATGACTGAAATAAGCAGCACTTTACTAACTATCTGCCTCACCTACCTCCTCAGCCATAGACAATACAAGGAGTTCAACTGAGATTTAAAAAGTAACTTAACAGAGTGGTCACTTCACAGCAAAAAATAAATAATAAACTGAACTGTAAACATATATACATTTCGGCGACTGGCTATCCCACTGGAAATGGCAGCAGTATATTTGTTAGATAGGTACTGAGCAAAATAGATGAGGAATGACAATTGATTCTTCCAAAAGACACCTTTTTTCACAAAGATATATTTTGGAACCAGAGAAAAGTGGAATATTGTGAACATTCTTGGAGAAAAAACTCTCTCTTGCTTATGAATGAAAGGGATTAGGTTTAAATCCTTCACAGCCATTTACTCTTGTAGTGAGAGAATTCTATATTCTTATCTCTCCACTCATCAATTCCAAGGGAAAAGCAGCTAGCTGGATGATTTAACTATGGTTTCTAAAACTTTAACCTTAAGTACAAGGAAAATCAGTCTCAACTCCCTGTACTAATTAAGAATCTAGTTATATTAATGGGAAACAGCATGAACAGAAGAACCCACTATGTAGTCTAGGTGAGCGTCAAATTAATAAGATATTGATAAAATAGGCACTGGGCCAGGTTTCCAAGCACAATCACAACTCAGTGATGCCAACGCTTGTTCGAGAGAGGAAGGGGAGGCTTTCGATAATCGGTCCTGTGAAGCTCCTTGAAATATTTTACTATGTTAATGGTGCTTTCTAAATGCTAGTAACTGTTGCTGCTTGCAGATTCACCAGGAAAGATTTAAAAATAATAAGATTCAGAGTGGTAAAACCCAATTAATAAAAGCACAAATAAAACATTGTACCTCAACATTTAAGGTTGGAGGGTTCTCTTGACAATTAGCATTGGATCTTGTAGTGTGTGTTTCTGGTTTCTATTAGTGGATGTTACATAAAATGATTGTGTTTCAGATAGCAATAATTCCTTACCAGTGAAAGCATGGAGGAGGTGACTGGAAGCAGATGAGTAGAATTACCAAAATGTCTTTTCAGTACCTGTTTTATCAATGTCAGGTGTTGAGATGGCCAATCTAAGATGGTAATATTGGAGGATAAGCCTTACTCTCTGTACCTATCTAACAAATATACTGCTGTCATTTCCAGTGGGATAGCCAGTCTCTGAAATGTGGCGGTCATCTTCTTTGTATTTCAGGGTGTTCTGTATCTAAGCCTCACCTCTCTTGCTGTTTGCTGCTCGGGGTGGAAGGAATGTGTCCATGCCATCAATTCATAAACTGAAAATAAATGGTGGCTACAACTGAAAATCCCTTTTCAAACTGAATATCATAGAACCGTAGAGCAGAGAAGGAGGCCATTCAGCACATCATGCTTGTGCTGCCTCTTTGAAGGAGCTATCCAATTATTCCCCCTTTTCTGCACTTTACCTATAACCCTGCAAATATTTCATTTTCAAGTATTTATGCAATTCCCTTTTGAAAGTTGCTATTGAATCTGCCTCCATCACACTTTCAGACAATGCATTCCAGATCTTAACAACTCATTGTGTAAAAAATTGTATTTTCATCTCACCTTTGGTTCTTTTACCAATTATCCTAAATCTGTCCCCTTTGGTTACCGTCCCTCCTGCCAGTAAAAATAGTTTTGCCCTATGTACACTATCAAACAACCTCATAATTTTGAATATAGGCTGGTATTTTTCAAACAAGTACCTGAGGATAAAGCCACTGAAAAGATTGGCCCTGATTAAAATATGAAAAAGTTTGATAAATAGCTCAAATTATGCCTTCACTGTTATTGGTATTTTAGGTATTGGTTGTTTACATCATTTTTTTTCACTCTTTGTAAACCTGGTCCCTGCTGCTTGCATGTCACGTAGACTTCCTGCGCTCTCCTTGCTACCCTTGTGGATGATTTTCTGGGATGAAGAGAATGAGAATGCTGTTGGGTGATTGCTGGAATATTTGAATCTGCCAATTACGATTACGAATGTGAAACATACCAAGCAATTAAAAGTCTGGTTTACTGGTTGCCAAGAGGAATAGCTTTCCTTTAACTGCTTTCAGTTTTGCCTTTGACATCACTATATTTGACAAAAGACCAAATAAATGGGAGCAAAAAGAACCAAGAACTATAACATTTTATATACAAAATGAAAACTTGCTAACTGCACTTTGTAAAAGTTGAATTTAAATTGTTGATACAACTCATTAATGATTGAAGATATCATTTGTGTACTTTCATATTCTTTCTCATGCCATCCTCATGGAAGCAAGTCATCCTCGTTCGAGGGACCGCCTATGATGATGATGATGATGATGACATCAATGCAGTAACCCCTGATAATCCTTTATTCCACTGGGGGGAAAAAAATCAGATGAACGAGATTTGCATTCTTTTGTGATGAACTCAGTGAATACTGAAAAAGGATAATGGTGGAGCCCTGTTGACTTCCCTCTGTAGCATTTGCAGAAGGAAATAAAAAGCCAGAACAGCCTAGTTTCCTGAAGTGTTTAAATCTGAGGATTTCCTAAAATGTTTTCTGTTTATGGTCTAACTTTTTCAATGTTAGAATACTGGGTTCCAGGCACAATGATCTTTCCAGCAATTTATACGTCTTCCTCATGTGATATTCTTGTAATTTTTTACCTGCAATTTGCACCAGTTTAAATAGCAAATTGGACCAATTTACAATTGATTTTGAATAATACCCTGCACAAAACACAGTCGAGATTCCTGTTCATGATTGCTATCCTGTTGGCTGAGGGCACGATTGAACCAGGTTATGCTGCCTGCCATGACTGAATGGCCTGCCAGCATTCACCATCAAATCTCACCTATGAAAAATGGGCACGGTACGAGAGAGCAGCTGACTCCCATGGAACCATTTTCCATCATTATCCAGCAATTGCAGAATAGAAGGCAAAAACAGTCCAAAAGCTAATCACACACTTAATGTGCGCTATTTAACATTGAAAAATATCTGCAATACTTGAGTGTGCATAAGACATTTTAGAGACAGGGCAAAGTGGTTGTATATAAAAAGTGCTTATGTGAAAAAAATACAGAAACCAGACATCTGACTGAAGTGATGCATGATCTCTAAATATAGGAACATATAAATATGTTGAAGGATAGCCTTTTTTAAAATATTAACTATGACCAATAAATGTTGATTTTTCACATTCAGGAAAAATAATGGTTGAAATGAAGCAGTATTCATTCTTGTAGATTGTCCTTTCGTGTAATTCCTTGATTTCCCAGAAAATGCCTTAATCCTCGTCACAAAATTAATCTTAAAAGTTGCTGATGTACAGTGAAATTTCCAAATGATTGCAATCCACGGCTGTGCATTGCACTTATCCAAGAGTGAAGAGTGGCGCAAATCACCCGGACAAATTATTCTTTAAGCACTTGAGTAGAATCTCTAACCATAGATTCTAAATCCAGCACTATAATAAAATTGCAATGCACTGTAATATATGACTACATTATCTTTAACATGGTGGCAGGCTGAGCACTGATCAGTTGAGTCATTTCTTTGAGCTTCTAACTCAGCCAAATCAAAACACTTAGAGCCGGTTAATTGAAATAAGCTAATTGGAAAGGTTATTGTCCCTTTAAGAATTAATGATGAACATAAAACATTTGATGGGTTTTAAAGGACACTGCTTAAAGTAGCATGCCCTTCCTGTAATACTCTGATTTTTGCTGCATCCAATGCAGATAAAGTAATTCCTTTTGATGGAATTAATTTTTTTGATTTTTCTTCCAATTACAATCAAAGGGATTCATCCAGGAATAGCAGCTCAGACCAACTTGGATATAGGATTCTTTAAACATTTTAGCAGCATTTCCAAACACATTCCAAGTTTCACATTACAATATATTTTTTATAATAGTATAACATACTTGACGACCTATAATAATTGTAATTTGTTTGGCAGAGCAAGTTCTGATATGCAATACCACTTTTAATTAATTTTTTGTTACAAAGTATTGACTATTAGCAATAGGTGACTCATAGGTTCATAAAAATGTCTGTAGCCCAGTCCAAATATTCTGTTTGGTTTCAATTCACACACTGACAGCAAGAAGCCTATACAATCATGATGAATTAGCTTATTGTTATGAAGCTATCACTACAGTATAAAAATAATTGAATGCACAGCATTACCTAAAAATTAACACATTGGGTAGACGAATTTTAATTGGCAGCAGATTTCAGGTGGGTGAATGAGTGGTTGGTGGATTGAGTGTCAAACACGCCTGACATCATCAGTTTATTTTCATCAGGCTATTTTAACTCGGACATCAGTAGCGATTTACGAACTACCTGCCTCACCTACCTTCTAAGCCATAGTTAATACAAGGAGATACAACTGAGGGAAGAGGAGAAATTTACTTAAAATGGAGTGATAATGGGCCAAATTTTGGCCTTGACTTGTATCAATTTTTTTGTGGTGTAAGTTGTTTTTTCTGGTGTAAGTTTAAAAATGCCATTTTCCCCAAATTATTTGCTCCAGAGTAGAAGTCAGTTAGGTACGATTTTTTTTTAGGTCAGTTTTTTTTTTCAAAAGGGGGCGTTCCCAGACACTTACGCCAGTTTTGGCCATTTCTGTCACTTTGGCTAGCAAAAACTTACTCCAAAGCGACTTAGGTCAGCGTATGTGGTCTGCTCTGAAAAACCTTGCGGGCAGTGAAGAAAAAGCAGTGCACATTCGGCAGACATTAGGGCAGGGATGTGGAGGGAAGAGAACTGGAGAGGACCTCAACAACCAAGAACCAAACATTGCAAGGAAAAGCTCAAACAATTAAAATACAAATAAGAATGAAGTAAATCCTACCAGAGAAATGCGAGCTGCTGGCCGCGATGTCACGGGGAGCAGGGGAGGTGGAGTGGGGAGAGGGTAGCCAGAGAGAGAGAGAGAGATGCTGGTATACAAAACACTCTTTCTCTCTCCCCCCCCCCCCAAAAGCCTCTTTCTCCCCCGCCAAAACTCTCCTCCTCCCCCCCAACCAATACAGTCTTTCTCTTACCCCACATGCACTCTTTCCCCCCCCCCCCCAAAAAAAAACTCTCCTCCATTTCCCCCCCCGCAATTAAAAGACTCAAGCACAGCCACTAAATAAAAAATAGAACCGAAATCCTACTTTTAGAGTTGAAACAGGTTTTTCTCGATTTTGAGGGACTGCCTATGATGATGATAACCAAGTATTGTGTTAAATCACAACAGTGCTGAAATTATTGTCACAATGTTTGATAAAAATGTAGATGTGGGTAAAGACTAGAGAAATAGCACTCTTTAGTTGCATTTACTTTTATAATAAAATTAGTGAAGAAAAGAATTTCAAAAATACATTACTCACCATATAACCAAATGTATTATTTTGTGTTCCATGCAGTGGTGTTCCTGGATTTTCACATGTTGTGTGTGAAGGTTCTAAATGAAAGAAAATTATTATTTCATGTTCCTATTTTAATTTTCAAAATCAAACTTTTCACTGCAATGTGCAATGCACTTAAAATTTTGTCAATTTTACCTTTTTCTCATGCACTACTTCTCTCATTTTCTAAAGGCAGTGATTTGTGATGTGGTACAGTTTGTCAGGCCCTGGAAACATCCCACAACTGACATGTTGAATTTAATTGTAGGACTGCCTGAGTGGTGTAGTGCTAAATATGACTCACTCAGCATAGGCCAGCCATTGATATCCGATCATCCTGGTCTTAATAGCTCAGTAGGCTATTGGGAGCAACGATCTTCATGCACCCTTGTTCAGTTGATAGGGCAGCCCAACCCACAGAGCTTTTCACAACCGGGAGGCCAGAGGTCAGCCCAAAATTGGGCGATGGGCCTCAATACCATCTGTTGGCGGCCATTGAAGAATTCTGAGTGAGGCAGGCCAGGCACCTGTTCTGCTCATTGTGAGCAAATTTTCCAGAGAGGTCCTTCAACAGGACTTTGGCCCCAATCAACATATGCCGCCCAGACCAAGAAAAATGAGCCAACAAATTTAGCAGTGGCCCGAACACATGCTCAGATTGGGTGTGGACCATTCCACTGCTAAATATGTCAACAGTGCCCCTGTTTTACGGCCAAAAAACAGCCCCAGATGAATTTATACTCCATTTAATCTATGTACAAACCTTCAATGTTGCATCCCAATTTACATCCATGACAAAAAAATGATTTAAGTATAATTCTGATTGAAATGTAACATTTATATTTAGATTTGTAATGAATTAATCAAAGCTGAAGTATAGTGTGAACTTGTTTTTCTCAGTACCTATGCAGCGAGGTTGTGAGCCACTCCAAGTCCCATCAGCCTGGCAGAACCTGGTGCCTGAACCCACCAGGATCAAAGGGGAGTTGCAGCTAAATGAAACCTCTGATTGGTAGATGAAGCTCTTTCCCTCTCTTCTTCCTTGCGCTGGCACCCCAGGATCCCCACAAAATTTTGCTATGAAAAGCACAAGGAGTAAAAGATTATCCGTTAATTAAAAGTTGACTTTATTAAGAGTGACAGCATTTTGACAGATTCAATTTTCCCCAGTGAATACTTTGGAGATGGACATCTTTTTGTTTGAAATTTTGAGGTTGATCCAAGTTCAAACAATGCCAAAGTGCTTGTTCTATTCAAATTCAGTAAAATCTATTTGAATTCCCCCATCTGTACTTGATTTTTCATACATCAACAGTTTGTTCAAGTCAGTTTGATCAGAGCCAATAACTCTAATGTAAAATATTAATAGGATGCTTCATTACTTTCAGTACTATGAAAATAACTTGAAGAACCAAAACATGTCTGTGAAGATTATGGGCCAAATCTTGGTGCAAAAATAACAGTGTGTTAACAACAAATGCCATTATTAATGCACAATTTGGCTAACAAGCTCAGAGTATTGAGAACTATGATCTGAGTTGCAAATCCCCAGAACTTGCTATTAGATTTACTCTGCTCCGCCACTTGCTTTGCCCAAATGGCATCTCTCCCATAGTCACCCTGCTATTTTTAAGAACTTGCTAAATTTGCACACTCATTGCCCATTAAACTTACCGCAGAAAGGTAGGGCGGCAACTTAACAGCGCAAGTACCTTTTTTATGATGCGATAATTGTTAATGCAATGCCAATCAATCTCTCTGGCCCAGAAAGGGAACAATTTAAACTGTTGATTCTCATTCCTGTATATAGTAAATTATTAGAGATTTTTTTTAAATCACGTTCAATTTTTTACTTTTCCTTTCTATCTCTTTTTTCTCTCTCTTTCGCTCTTTATTTTGCTTTCTGTAAATGATTTGAAACAAATTCACCCTCCTTCTCCATCATTCTGTTTCTTTCTCAATCCTTCAGTCTCATTGGTTAAAGTGATAGACTGTTGGTCCGTTGTTCACTAAGGTTCCAGATGCCCCATTGCCCTTGCCGTGCCGTTATCAGCTCACGCTTCCAGCTAGATGCGGCAGAAAATATTTTCAAACTGAAGGATGCAGGGTACTAACTACCAGCAGATGCTGTGAGATGTCCTGTTCCAGCAAGGTTTGGCCCTATAGATTTCATTATTTATTGCAGATTTTAAAATATAACAAGTTCACAGCATAATTACAGATGAGCACAGACATTTAGCCCGTCTGAATTTATCCATTCAGATAGATCCTAACATTCTACCTATTGTGGCAATCAAATGTTTATTTTAAAGAATACCAGGATTTTTATCACCACTACTCTTCCTGGAAGTCTATTTGTTGATGATCCTTTGTAGTTAGAAGAATTTCTAATATCAGGCCTAAAATGACCTTTTACGAGCTTGAACCTAAACTTCCTGGTTTTATTCTTGTAGTTTAATAAATCTGAAAAATCCAAGTTTCTTCAGTCTTTCTTCTGGGTTTCCTGACCTCAATCCAGATCACCCGCTCCCTCCCTGAATCCAAGTAAAAATCCAGCTGTAGGAATCAGCTTCATTGCCGTTCTCCACACTACTTCCAGCACCTCGACAATTCTTTTGTTTCTTGATGATCTGAACTAGACAGTGTTCAAAGGGAGGTCTAACCAGAGCATAATAAAGTTTGGTCACTACTTCCTTTGACTGCTATTCTACTGTTTCAGTTATGTAATTCAACATTAGATTGGTTTTCTTGACTGCTGCCCCGTATTGGCTGGACATGTTCAGTGTCAAGCCTACCAAAATTTTAGCTTCATCCACAGCATCATTCATGGAATACACATGTCTATTTCTCCTTCCTATGTGTAGATGTTTACATTTATCTGCATTAAATTTCAACTGACATGATTCTGCCCAATACATATCATGTCTATCGCATTCTGTTATTTCTGAGCTGATTCTTCTGCTGATCACTACATTCACTCATGATAATCAATTCTATTATTTTGCATGAAATGGAAGTCAGACTAATGGATTTGCCTGTGTCTGTGTGATTGTTTTCCCATTCTTTTAGAATATTGGCACCACATTAACCTGTTTTCTATCTACTAGTACTACACCAATGTCCATTCTCTTCCAATTATTGATTGCCTTCCAAATCTCCTCCCGAGTCTCTTTCAGGCCTATTGAATCATTATCATCTACCCCATGGGATTTATTTGTTCTAAACCCATTTAATCAATTTGGGAATTCCATCTTTTTTATAATGAGGTCACTGGTTTTACTTCACATATCTTTATTTGGGAGGACATGTCTTATCTTGCGAATACTTGGAAGAAGTCATCATTCAGAGTGTTTACTATTTTGTACTCATCCTCAGTTTTGACTCTGTACCTTTTATGACTTTTACCTCTTCTTTAACAGCTCTCTTGGCATTGTGGTACTAGAAGAATGTTTTCCTGTTATGTTTGACCTCAGCTGCTATGCTTTTTTTCCAGGTCTCTTATGACCCCTGTGCTAATCTTTTAACATGTTTCTGCATTTTTCTTGTTTTCATCCCATTGAGGCCATTCTCCTTTCATCCTGCAGAATGTGGACAGGCTGTTTTTCCTCTTTGTCACTTTTAATTTGTTCATTAATTGATTTTGAGTCAAGCCTGTTTAGTCTGAGTTTGGTTTTGGCACTTTATTTATCTTGGATATTCAGGTTTAAAGGTATTCTATTTGTTGTCTGCTGAAGTGTTGTTGAATAACTTCCCCCACCACCACCCCCCCGCCCCCCGCAAATCTATTTGCTTTTGTTGTTCCCTCATTTCACTGAATTTATCACTTTTAAATTGACAGACCTGGTTCCTGGTCTTAGCGATTTATGATTCCCTGCGCATCTTAAACTTTATCATTCGGTGGTCGCAATCCCCCAAGCAATCATTTTCTTATAAATGAAGCAACATTCTGACTAGGATAAATATTACAAAAAGAGTAATGTATCATGTGATGTCTCATTATACTTTTAACTAAAAGTGTCATGCCTGATTATCATGTAAATTACATTTTGAAGCAAAGACATTATCTCTTAATCATTAAATAGGCTTATTTGGAATAAGATCTATACTAATCTAGCAGACAAAATGTTTAATTACACATAAATATCAATTTTTAACTGAACATATATTTGGAATGGTTCCTAAAAAATAGAACAATGTAGTTCAATGTAAGAATTCACATCATAAAAAAGGTCCTGAGCATTTCCACAAAACTGGACTATGCATTGAAGAAAATTGATGCTGCAAGTCCTGTAATGCAAGCTGCTGCCTCAAAGAATTTATATCATCATTAGAATGGCAGCATATGGACAAATACTTTGCTTAGTCTAAACAATCAATTCATATTGAATATATATATATATATATATATATATATAAATCTATATAAATATATAAATCTATATAAACATATGAGCGAGAGAGAGAGAGAAATACCTCACCAAACTACTGGAGAAAATGATTGGTACTAAGCAGTTAGTGCATTTTTCACTATCATCGCCTTGATTTTCTTTGATACTTCAATAACCATAAATTGGAATGTAATATGTGATCAATAAATACACGAACAGACTATTGTGTGCAACCTTCATTATCCTCCCGATAACCTCATTGTCTACTTACGCAAACACTGAGGCACTTCTCCCATCCATGTTCCATTTCCCACACAACTGAGAATTGCGGGAAAGGATAACTCATATCCCGGAGAACAGCTATAGCTGATGCGTGATCCCCAATCAAAGTTTGTTCCTTCCATTTTCCCATTTGAAATCTGTGGTGGAGCTAAACATGCCACAGCTGCAATGACATTGAATTGCATTAGGCACATGTTAAGTTCTTCAAATGTATCACTTCATATAAAATCGACATTGGCTTTATCTTGCCAATGGAACTAAATATCTTCATGTAAATATTGTATTTGGAAATGCATCTCATGAGCACTCAAATATATCAAGTTACAAACATGCCACAGGTAGCTAACATTGTGGATAAGATAGCAGAACACTTATTCTGGTTATTTGATATCTCAATTATTTTGCTTTTCATGACTGTAATGCCTATCTAAATGATATTATTGTTGAGATTGATTCATTGTCAGTT
The DNA here is from genome assembly GCF_044704955.1 of Pristiophorus japonicus. Lineage (NCBI taxonomy): Eukaryota > Metazoa > Chordata > Chondrichthyes > Pristiophoridae > Pristiophorus > Pristiophorus japonicus. Next base: position 362,764,159 of record NC_091977.1, on the reverse strand, counting down.
CACAATACTTCAACATAATATATATCTACCTATTGTGGAAATTTACATATATACTTTCGTCATTTCATCATTAGAGTTCATTATGTTTAACAATTGCAGTGTGTTAACAAATCATATTAAAAATAGCTAATGCAGTTACATCTAAACCTCAATATTGATTCAACCAAATAATTGCTGCCTCTGGAATAATATTATTACCTTTACATAATGGCATTGTGTCACTCCATGTGCCATTGCTATTGCAGGAATGAACCCTAGAGCCCTTGGAGCCCATTGTGTACCCTGGCTGGCACATATACGTGACATTTTGTCCAACTGTAAAATCATCGCCCAGTCTCATCCCATTCGCCGATACCCCAGGATCTCCACAGGTGATTACTATGAAAGACCAGATTTACATGTGGTGTGAAAGGAAGAGAATTGAAATACTAAAACAAATACCAATCCGTTATTTATGACACCATTTGTCTCCACTAAGGAGAATTGTGCACTTAATTAGAAAAAAGACAGCAAAAATAAACTGAGGGAATCTCATTTAGATTTGTGAAGGCTCAATACAAACTTTTAAACTGATTATAATAAAACAATTAGGCACATTTATTGACATTTGATATACTTCTGAAAAGCTCAGCTAGCCTTATGTAAAAATGAATTTAGCTTTCAGTTTTATTGTAAATTACAATAAAATGTTGGCAAAATAAATACGTATCCATTGAATAGAAAAATGTCAGCTGTGACTTGCGCCCCAGTTTCGAGCTGCGCCTAGAACGGCGCAGTCCCGACCTGGACACCTGTTTTCCGCGCCACAAAGTGCGCCTAAAAAAACCCTCCAGATTCTCCACCTTCCTGCAGGTCCTCTGGTTCTCGGCGCGGCGCAGCAGGAGCTGTAGGGGGCGGAGCCAGGTCCCTGCGCTGAAAACAGTGCCAGGACCTCTGCACATGTGCGCTACAGTGGGCACGCAAGTGCAGTAGCTCCAGGCGCCCAAAACTGTGTGGGAGGGGCCCGAAGCATGCAGCCCCTAGCCCTGGCCGAATGGCCTCACTGGGGCTGCGTGAATAAGGCTCCTTCCACGGCCAGCTCCTGCTTCCTCCCGACCCGACTCGACTCCCACTTCCCGCCCCCCGCCTCCAGACCGGACCCAACCCGATTCCCGCTTTCCCCCCCCCCGCCCCCGGACCGGACCCGACCCGTCTCCCGCTTCCCCCCCCCCCTCCCCCCCCGGACTGGATCCGACCTGACCTCCCTCTCCCCGACCCAAACCGAACCGATTGACCTCCCACCATCCCCCCGACCCGACCCAACGTCACCTACCTGTAAATCTGGTGCTGGGGACGGGCCTTGCCCGAAGTCTCGGGCCCGGCCCATTCAGCCTCCCTCCCCCTTCTCCTTCCCCCCCCCCGCTTCTCCTTCCTCCCCCCCCATCTCCTTTCCCCCTCCCCATCTCCTTCCCCCCCCAATCTCCTTTCTCCCTCTTCTCCTCTTCTCCCCTTTATCCCCTTCTCCACCCCCTCCCCTTCGACCCCTTCTCCCCCATCCCTCCCTCTGCTCCCCCCCTCTCTCCCTCTACCCCCCTCCTTCCCCTCCCCTCGCTGTCAGAAACACAGACACTGACAGACAGAGAATGAGAAACACACACAGACAGACAGAGATATAGAAACACTGACAGAGACACACTGGGGTGGTGGGGGGGCTCCCGGTGCTGCAGTCGGTAAGTAGAAAATGTTTTATTTATTGATTTAAAAAAATTATTTCTTATTAATTTTTTTTGATTGATTTATTGGTTGATTTATTGATGTATTTATCATTTATTATTGATGATGGCTCTTTATTTGTAAAACTGAAGTGTTTAATGTTTGTAAACTTCCCTTCAAACCCCCCCTCCCCCATTCCCTACGCCTGATTTGCAACCTACGCCTGATTTTCTAAAGTGCAGACAAGGTTTTTTTGAGCGTACAAAAATCTTCACTTCCTCCATTCTAAGTTAGTTTGGAGTAAGTTTTCACTGACGAAACTTTGAAAACAGGCGTAAGTGGCCGGACAGGCCCCTTTTGAAAAAAAAATTCTGTTCCAAAGTGAAACTGTTCTAACTGACTGGAACTGGAGCAAAGTAAATGACGAGAATTACGATTTCTAAGTTACTCCGTTCTACACTAGTTGCTCCTAAAAATCAGGAGCAAATCATGTGGAAACTTGGGACCAATGTATTTTTAGATTGTTGCAACGAATAGAAAATAGTTGCAGGAGTAGGCCATTTGGCCCTTCGAACCTGCACCACCATTTAATAAGATCATGCTGATCATTCCCTCAGTACCCCTTTCCTGCTTTCTCTCCATACCCCTTGATCTCTTTAGCCGTAAGGACCATATCTAACTCCCTCTTGAATATATCCAATGAACTGGCATCAACAACTCTCTGCGGCAGGGAATGCCACAGGTTAACAACTCTCTTCACCAAGGCCCTGTACAACTGCAGTAAGACCTTCCTGCTCCTATACTCAAATCCCCTAGATATGAAGGCCAACATACCATTTGCCTTGTTCACCGCCTGTTATATCTGCATGCCAACCTTCAATGACTGATGAGCCATGACACCCAGGTCTCGTTGCACCTCCCCTTTTCCTAATCTGCCACCATTCAGATAATATTCTGCCTTTGTGTTTTTGCACCCAAAATGGATAACCTCACATTTATCCACATTATACTGCATCTGCTATGCATTTGCCCACTCACCTAACCTGTCCACTCATTCTGCAGCCTCCTAGCATCCTCTTCACAGCTCACACCGCCACCCAGTTTAGTGTTATCTGCAAACTTAGAGATATTGCACTCAATTCCTTCATTCAAATCGTTGATGTATATTGTAAAGAGTTGGGTTCCCAGCACTGAGCCCGGCGGCACCCCACTAGTTACTGCCTGCCATTCTGAAAAGGACTTGTTTATCCCGACTCTTTACTTCCTGTCTGCCAACCAGTTCTCTATCTACGTCAGTACATTACCCCCAATACCATGTGCTTTGACTTTGCACACCAATCTCTTTGCGGGACCTTGTCAAAAGCCTTTTGAAAGTCCAAATACACCACATCCACTGGTTCTCCCTTGTCCACTCTGCTAGTTACATCCTCAAAAAATTCCAGAAGATTCGTCAAGCATGATTTCCCTTTCATAAATCAATGCTGACTTGGACCAATCCTGTCACTGCTTTCCAAATGCACTGCTATTTCATCCTTAATGATTGATTTCAACATTTTCTGCACTACTGATGTCAGGCTAACCGGTCTATAAATACCTGTTTTCTCTCTCCCTTCTTTTTTAAAAAGTGGTGTTACATTAGCTACCCTCCAGTCCATAGGAACTGATCCAGAGTCGATAGACTGTTGGAAAATGATCACCAATGCATCCACTATTTCTAGGGCCACTTCCTTAAGTACTCTGGGATGCAGACTATCAGGCCCCGGGGATTTATCAGCCTTCAATCCTATCAATTTCCCTAACACAATTTGCTGCCTAATAAGGATATCCTTCAGTTCCTCCTTCTCACTCGACCCACTGTCCCCTAGTACATTCGGAAGGTTATTCGTATCTGCCTTCACGAAGACAGAACCGAAGTATTTGTTCAATTGGTCTGCCATTTCTTTGTTGCCCATTATAAATTCATGTGAATCCGACTGCAAGGGACCTATATTTGTCTTCACTAATCTTTTTCTCTTCACATATTTATGGAAGCTTTTGCAGTAAGTTTTTATGTTCCCTGCAAGCTTCCTCTCGTATTCTATTTTCCCCCTCTTAATTAAACCCTTCGACGTCCTCTGTTTAATTCTAAATTTCTCCCAGTCCTCAGGTTTGTTACTTTTTCTAGCCAATTTATATGCCTCTTCCTTGGTTTTAACACGATCCTTAATTTCCCTTGTTAGCCACGGTTGAGCCACCTTCCCCGTTTTATTTTTACTCCAGACAGGGATGCACAATTGCTGAAGTTCATCCATGTGATCTTTAAATGTTTTCCATTGCTAATCCACCGTTAACCCCTTAAGTATTCTTTGCCAGTCTATTCTAGCCAATTCTCGCCTCATACCGTCGAAGTTACCTTTCCTTAAGTTCAGGACCCTAGTTTCGGAATTAACTGTGTCACTCTCCATCTTAATAAAGAATTCGACCATATTATGGTCACTCTTCCCTAAGGGGCCTCGCACAACAAGATTGCTAATTAGTCCCTTCTCATTACACATCACCCAGTCTAGGATGGCCAGCTCTCTAATTGGTTCCTCGACATACCATCCCTCCTCCAGGAAATCCTCCTCCACCGCATTACTACCAGTTTGGTTAGCCCAATCAATATATAGAATAAAGTCGCCCATGATAACTGCTGTAGCTTTATTGCACACATCCCTTATTTCTTGTTTGATGCTATCTCCAACCTCACTACTACTGTTTGGTGGTGTGTACACAACTCCCACTTGCGTTTTCTGCCCTTTGGTATTCCGCAGCTCCACCTATACCGATTCCACATCATCCAGGCTAATGTCCCTCCTTACTATTGCATTAATTTCCTCTTTAACCCCATCTCCTTTTCCTCTCTGTCTATCCTTCCTAAATGTTGAGTACCCCTGGATGTTGAGTTCCCAGCCTTGGTCACCCTGGAGCCATGTCTCCGTGATGCCAATTACATCATTTCCGTTAATTGCTGTCTGCGCAGTTAATTCGTCCACCTTATTCCGAATATTCCTCGCATTGAGGCACAGAGCCTTCTGGCTTGTCTTTTTAATATACTTTGCCGCTTTAGAATTTTGCTGTAATGTGGCCCTTTTTGTTTTTTGCCTTGGGTTTCTCTGCTCTCCACTTTTACTATTCTCCTTTCTATCTTTTGCTTCTGCCTCCATTTTATTTCCCTCTGTCTCCCTGCATGGGTTCCCATCCCCCTGCCTTCTTAGTTTAACTCTTCCCCAACAGCTTGAGCAAACCAGTTTGTACTGGTCCCACCTCCCCCAGAACAGGTTCCAATGTCTCAGGAATTGGAATCCCTCCCTTTTGCACCACTCCTCAAGCCACGTGTTCATCTGAGCTAACTTGTGCTTCCTACTCTGACTAGCACGTGGCATTGATAGCAATCCTGAGATTACTACTTTTGAGGTCCTACTTTTTAATTTAGCTCCTAGATCCCTAAATTCGTCTCGAAGGAACTCATCTCATTTTTTACCTATATCGTTGGTACCTATGTGCACCAAGACAACGAGCTGTTCACCCTCCCTTTTTAGAATGTCCTACACCTGCTCTGAGACATCATTGACCCTTGCACCAGGGAGGCAACATACCATCCTGGAGTCTCGGTTGCGGCCGCAGAAACGCCTATCTATTCCCCTTACAATCAAATCCCCTATCACTATAGCTCTCCCACTCTTTTTCCTGCCCTCCTGTGCAGCAGAGCCACCCATGGTGCCATGAACTTGGCTGCTGCTGCCCACCCCTAATGAGTCATCCCCCTCAACAGTACCTGATACGTCCTTACTACACAGTATAAATGCACACGAGGCCCATGCTTGAGAGAAGGTCAGTCTGTGACCTGTCCTTTATTCCTTAGCACTCAAGTGATAAGGTGGGTGGAGCTTCCCCTTTTATACCTGAAGATCCAGGTTAGGAGTGTCTCCCACCTAGTGGTCAGTGTTCTCACGGTGTACAACTTAGGTCAGTTTATACATGGATTACAATGCTGGTTGAATACATGACATCACCTCCCTCCCCAAAGTCTTATTGGGATCACAGGTTGAGTCTCTCTGGTGATTTACGCTCTCTTGTTGAGCACCTGAGTTGGGGCTCCGGTTGTTGGGCGCTGGCCTGAGTATCTGCTGTTTGCAATGCCTCAGGCCTGTCCGGACTGCCCACAGTGACTGGGCTCTCCTCCCTTTGGTTCTGGTGTTCGGTCACCTGTGGTGGAGTGAACTCTATATCGTGTTCTTCCTCTGCTTCTTCTATGGGGTTGCTGAACCTCCATTTTGTTTGATCCACATGTTTGCAGCAGATTTGTCCATTGGTAATTTTAACTACCAGAATCCTATTTCCCTCTTTGGCAACCACAGTGCCTGCGAGCCATTTGGGCCCTGCAGCGTAGTTGAGGACAAAAACAGGATCATTTACATCAATACATCGCGCCCTCACATTCCTGTCATGGTAGTGATATTGTGACTGGCGCCTGCTCTCGACAATTTCTTTCATGGTGGGGTGTATAAGGGATAATCGGGTTTTGAGCGTCCTTTTCCATTAGTAGCTCTGCGGGTGGAACCTCTGTGAGCGAGTGTGGTCGGGATCTACAGGCCAACAGGAGGCGTGATAAGCGGGTTTGTAGGGAACCCCCTTGGAATCTCAGCATCCCCTGTTTGATTATCTGCACTGCTCGTTCTGCCTGGCCATTTGAGGCTGGCTTGAACGGTGCCGTTCTAACATGGTTAATTCCATTGCCTGCCCATGAAGTCCTGGAATTCAGTGCTTGTGAAGCACGGGCCATTGTCGCTGACCAAGATGTCCGGTAGACCGTGGGCGGCGAATATTGCCCGTAGACTTTCTACCGTGGCAGAGGATGTGCTTGAATTTAAAATATCACACTTGATCCATTTGGAGTAGGCGTCTACTACAACCAAAAACATTTTCCCCATGAAAGGACCTGCGTAGTCCACATGGATGCATGACCAAGGCTTGGCGGGCCATGGCCAGGGGCTAAGGGGGGCTTCCCATGGCGCATGGCCCAGCTGGGCACACGTGTTGCACCTGCGAACACAAAGTTCCAGATCTGCGTCTATCCCTGGCCATCAAACGTGTGACCTGGCAAATGCCTTCATCGTGACAATGCCCGGGTGCCCATTGTGAAGTTCTCTGATGAACACCTCTCTCCCCATCTGGGGCATGACTACGCGGTTTCCCCACAGTAGGCAATCGGCCTGAATCGAGAGCTTATCCTTGCGCCTGTGAAATGGTTTAAATTTCTCAGGGCATGTCCTGTACGTGGCTGCCCAGTCCCCATTCAGGACACATTTCTTGACTAGAGACAATAGCGGGTCTCTATTTGTCCAGACTTTAATCTGACGGGCTGTCACTGGTGAGCCTTTGCTTCCGAAAGCTTCAACAGCCATGACCATCTCAGCACCATTCTCGGTAGCCCCATCAGTGGTGGCTAGAAGGAGCCTGCTGAGTGCATCGGCGCAGTTTTCGGTGCCCGGTCTGTGCCGAATTGTGTAGTCATAGGCAGCTAACGTGAGTGCCCACCTCTGTATGCGGGCCGATGCGTTTGCATTTATGGCCTTGTTGTCGGCCAAAAGGGACGTTAGGGGTTTGTGATCTGTCTCCAGCTCAAATTTCCTGCCAAACAGGTACTGGTGCATTTTCTTTACCGCATATACACATGCGAGCGCCTCCTTTTCTACCATCCCGTAGCCCCTTTCTGCCTGGGACAGACTCCTGGAGGCATAAGCTACCGGCTGTAACTGACCCTTGGCATTGACATGCTGCAACACACACCCGACACCATAGGACGACGCATCGCACGTTAACACAAGTTTCTTACATGGGTCATATAGCGTTAACAGATTGTTGGAACATAACAAATTGCGTGCTCTATTAAAAGCCCTTTCCTGGCTGTCCCCCCAGACCCATTCGCGACCTTTGCGTAGGAGCACATGTAGCGGCTCTAGCAGCGTGCTCAATTTGGGAAGAAAGTTATCAAAATAGTTCAGGAGCCCCAGGAACGAATGCAGCTCCGTCGTGTTACGGGTTCTGGGTGCTCTCTGGATCGCTTCCGTCTTGGATGCAGTAGGGCTCATCCCGTCTGCTGCTACCCTCATCCCCAGGAATTCTACCTCTGGAGCTAGGAAGACGCACTTCGCCTTTTTCAGTCGCAGACCTACCTGGTCCAGTCTGCGTAGCACCTCCTCCAGGTTGTGGAGGTGTTCTTCAGTATCGTAACCCGTAATGAGGATGTCGTCCTGAAAAACCACCGTCCCTGGAATCGACTTGAGGAGGCTTTCCATATTTCGTTGGAAGATCGCGGCGGCCAAGCGAATCCCGAACGGACATCTGTTGTACTCAAACAACCCCTTGTGTGTCGTGATGGTGGTCAGCTTCTTCGACTCACTCGCCAGCTCCTGGGTCATGTAAGCTGAGGTCAGGTCCAATTTTGAAAAAAGTTTGCCACCGGATAGCGTCGCAAAGAGGTCCTCCGCTCTCGGTAGCGGGTACTGGTCTTGGAGTGACACCCGATTGATGGTGGCCTTGTAATCGCCACATATCCTGACCGACCCATCCGCCTTGAGCACCGGCACAATCGGGCTCGCCCAGTCACTGAATTCGACTGGCGAGATGATGCCTTCCCTCAACAGGCAGTCCAATTCGCCTTCTATCTTTTCCCGCATCACGTACGGCACCGCTCTGGCCTTGTGGTGTACTGGTTTGGCGTCCGGGTTTATGTGAATCACTACCTTGGCCCCCATGAAAGTGCCAATGCCGGGTTGAAATAATGAGTCAAATTTGTCCAGGACCTGTGAGCATGATACTCGCTCCACAGAGGAAATTGCATTGACATCGCCCCATTTCCAGTTCATGACAGCAAGCCAACTCCTCCCCAGTAGTGCGGGACTGTCCCCTGGGACAATCCAGAGTGGCAACCTGTTCTCCGAATCTTTGTGGGTCACGACTACCGTGGCGCTGCCTAGCACCGGAATGATCTGCTTTGTGTAAGTCCATAGCTGTGCGTCAATCGGCGATAATTTTGGCCTCCTGGCCTTGGATGCCAACAACTTTTCGAACTGTTTGATACCCATCAGGGACTGGCTGGCACCCGTGTCTAACTCCATTGATACTGGGATGCCATTGAGGAGCACTTTCATCATTATCGGTGGCGTCCTGGTGTATGAACTGTATACGTGCTCCACATGAACTCGCTGAACTTCAGCATCCAGCGATTTCTCCCAGTGTCCATTTCTGCAATTTCTGCAGGTATTTTGCTCATCTCTGCAAACTCCGGCTGAATGTATGCCTCCACGCCTCCAGCATGAGTTGCGGTTTGAAACAAAAGGTCCCTTGCCAGTCGATCGGCCCTGACTGCCCCTGTTATTGTCCTTGAGTGCACCATTAACAGGTGTTGATGGCCCCATTACTGGCCGCATTGTCCCTTGCAATGGCGTGAATCGCTGTTCAGCTTGCCATTGTCTCTGTCGAACTCCCCCTCTGGGTTCGACTACATGTTGGGGCATGCCTGACTGCCCTTGTCTACCTGGAGAACTGTGTGCTGCTTTAACAATGTTGAATCTCTGTCCCAACCATTCCTTAACACAGTACCTCTCGTCTTTTCTGCTAGTGGCCATGCTCGCGTGGTTTAAATCCCAGTTTCTTGTTGCCATTGATACGTCCTTACTACACAGTATAAATGCACACGAGGCCCATGCTTGAGAGAAGGTCAGTCTGTGACCTGTCCTTTATTCCTTAGCACTCAAGTGATGAAGGTGGGTGGAGCTTCCCCTTTTATACCTGAAGGTCCAGGTTAGGAGTGTCTCCCACCTAGTGGTCAGTATTCTCACGGTGTACAACTTAGGTCAGTTTATACATGGATTACAATGCTGGTTGAATACATGACAGTACCCAAAGCGGTGTATCTGATTTGCAGGGGGATGAACGCAGGGGACCCCTGCACTACCTTCCTTCCACTGCTCTTCCTGTTGGTCACCCATTTACTATCTGGCTGTGTACCCTTTACCTGCAGTGAGACCAACTCGCTAAACGTGCTATTCACGTCATTCTCAGCATCGTGCATGCTCCAAAGATAATCCACCTGCAGCTCCAGAGCCGCAATGCGGTCTGTCAGGAGCTGGAGATGGATACACTTCCCGCACACGTAGGCGTCAGGGACACCGGAAGCGTCCCTGACTTCCCACATAGTACAGGAGGAGCACATAACACATGTCCGAGCTCTCCTGCCATGTCTTAACCCTTAGATTAACTTAAATTGGCAGCATCGCCGATCAAAGAAGTCACAGGTGTGACATCGGTTTACCTGATCTCTGAGCTTACCAATTGGCCTGACATTAGTTTATTGACATTTTTGAAAGAGGCCCAAACATGCAGGATGGGAAGGGTGCAATATTAACATGATCTTTTATTGAACTCAAAGAAGCAATTACACACTTAAATGATATTATTGGGGTTAGTGGTGTGTTGAACTGAAGTTGCTGCTGAAAGTGTACATTCATGTCTGAACTGCCTCAGACTTCAGGGGGCTGAAATTGCCCCTTTCCTTAAGGCCTCTTAACACTGGAAAGTGGTGGACATGCTGCGGAGTGCAATGGCCGCCGACTTATCATGTAATGGCCGCCATTATCAAAATTCCACTCCCGTGTTATTCCAGTGATGACCCGCTCTCCTTCCACCGCTCTGCTGCTGCCGATCCATGTTAAATGCTTCAGCACAGTGCGCACTGCCAATCTACCCACCCCGACACTGAAATTCTGCCGTGAAAATCTTTGACCCACCCGACGGTGCCAAAACTTGTTTTATTCCAGTGGTCCAGTAAGGCTGTGGCCTTCTGCAATGGCGGTGTGGCTTCCCTTAAAGGGGAGGATGCACTGCAGCTGCCACCGTGTATTTTCTGTCGGCCGACTGCCATGTCGGGCCAACAATTATGCTCCTGGATTTGGCCGGGCAGCCAACAGGCAGCCTGGCACCCTCTCTTGGGCCCGGACGAAACCCTCCCTGGTGGCCCAGAGGCGCTCCCCTTTAAGTGAAGGGGAGAGCCGTGGTGACGCGGCGCCATGATGACGTGATCACAGCGACCACTCCACACCGCCCCAACTTCCGTCCCACTAGTGTTGCCACCACTGCATAACTGCTCCCATTTAGAGTGACTTGTGGATCTGATTTTAAAAAAAACAAAGAGCGGAATTTCACTCAAGAGGCGACCTCAACCACAGCGACAGTAAAAACCATTGAAATGAGGTGCGTGCGCCCTGTTTTGGTTGGGGGGCAATTTTGTCCCCCAGATATCTAAAGCAACTTCGCAACTATTTCCTTTACTCAAAAATGCTAATTCTAACAGTTATTGACTTACTTGTACAATTGGGTATATTGCTTGACCATGTACTGTTAACTGTGCACCGTCTCGTAGTTGAACCAGTGAGTAAGTATCCATCTAGGCACGAATATGTTACAGAGTTGGAGTATGATGTTCCATCAATGCGAAGTACTTTCCCATTAGCAGGTGTCCCAGGGTTGCCACAATTGACAGCTGCAAATATTGGTTGAAAGCATACAGGGAAAGTTAGAATATGGAGATCAATTCCTTCATTGTTAGTGTCAACTGCTTAACCGTCATTTCATTAATAATAAATGAATGTTTTTATATAGTTAGAGAATAAGTAGAATCTAATTCTACTCTCAGTCTTTATCACTGCTCTCCCAAAGCTCCCTCATCAATATACTGAATTTCCCCCAAAGGCAAAATTAGGTTAAAAAATAGGGGTCATTAGCAAAGGTGAAGCAAGTTTTATCCTTGGTTAACTAGCTGATGAATAATCTAAACTGCGTAACTGAATAATAATATCCACAATATTTAGAATGCTGCTATAAAAGCTGTTCTACATTCAGAGCACTGCATAAATATTAGTTTTGCTTTCTCAGTTACAATTATACACTACATTTTGGAGATGCCTTTTTAAAAATCAAATTTCATAACATTTTAAAGTCCTAAAAAGCCACAGAAATAATGGTTTAAATCTAACTTATCTCATATTGTTTAAGTAAAATTCCCAAGGAGATTTTCAATATCATCAAATACACTGCCTTCACATGGCTTTTGAGGTGTTGAGCACAGTTCATCTTTACAAATGTCTCACTAAAATAAAGAAATTTAGCAAAGAATTCAAGTATATTTGTTTAAATTTGTGATATAAATCAAATATTTTACACATAATTAAGGAATATAATGTTAACCTTCTTTCCAAAAAAGACTTTCTAATGCACTTCTGACATTGTAATTTGAAAATGTTATAATCTTTTTCAGTCATGGTCAAAAGTATTCCACAACTAACTGCTGACCATCCATTAAGTCATAAACATCTCTTTAAACCAACACTGTTTACAGTACCCTGAATCATATTATATCATCTGTTTTGCTAAAATAGATGGATACATAGATGACATTTAAAATTACCAGTTATATTTTAAATTTTACAATGCATGTACATTTCTGCATTATTTAATGTAGTAGGCCTGTATTCACTAGACTTCAGAAGAATGGGAGGGGATCTCATTGAAACGTATAAAATTCTGACTGGGTTGGATAGACTGGATGCGGGGAGGATGTTTCCCCTGGCTGGGAAGTCTATAACAAGGGGTCACAGTCTCAGGATATGGGGTAGGAAATTTAGGACCGAGATGAGGAGAAATCTTTTAAACTCAGAAGGTGGTGAACCTGTGGAATTCTCTACCACAGAAGGCTGTGGAGGCCAAGTCACTGAATATATTTAAGAGGGAGATAGATAGATTTCGAGAAACAAAAGGCATCAAGGGGTATGGGGAAAAAGCAGGAATATGGTGTTGAGATAGAGGATTAGCCATGATCATATTGAATGGTGGTGCAAACTTGAAGGGCCGATGGCCTACTACTGCTCCTATTTTCTATGTTTCTATGAACTATACCTATTTTAGTTCTTTTGAACTAAAAGCTAAGTTTCTGATTCAAATTGATCAGCTTAATTCTGTAATCATACATCATATGGAAACTAAGCTTGAGTGAGATTAAATTGAAGTTGGTAAAATGTATAATGTCAAATTTCATGGAACGATGGATAGTATGGCAGAGGAATTATGCATCAACATTTTTAATGGAAAAACAGACAACCAAAGCAAGTGGAGAAGTGGCAACATAGATACAAGACACTGCATCAGCAGGAAATAATATAACTGCTTTGGCTGATGCAGCTGAGACATTGTAATCTGAGGTCAAGAACAGTAGAAGAAAGAAGATATGTTATCATAGTTTTTAGAAACTTCGTAAAGCAGGACAGCTAGTGAGTGAAATCTCTGCAGTTCAAGGAGGCCTGTAAAAAGAGTCAAGAAAACAAATCTCAGAGGATTTCAATTGTACAGCTATTAACTGGGAAAAAGCAGAGAAAAACCTAAACGTGCAAATTTTTAGAGAAGGCACACATTGGCTCCCTCAATTAGTTCATCAAAAAACCAGGTAGCGAGTGGCTATACTAGATGTAATCTTTAGAAGTGATCCAGTATATAGGAAACAGGTTCTCAGAAGAAGAGGTACCATTGAAGAAAAGAAGAAACGATTTGGACTGAGACGTATTTGCCAGTCACAGAGAGATTGTAGATATAGGTGATTCTTTACTCAGAAAAGTGGATAACCATGAGTGTTGCACAGACAAACCTTATAGCATGGTGCACCTGGGGCCAGAGAAGTATGTATTGAGGAAAAGTTAGAAAGGATATTGAAGAGGATAGTAGGGCACAGTATGCTAGTCCATATAGAGAGGAATGAAAGGGAGAAATAAGATGGAGCCTCAAAGTCCTAGGAATGCCTCTAAACTCAAAAATAGGGGAAACAAATCTTCTCCAGTATGCTTGCGGTATTTGGGCTGGTGGGGAAGCTTACCAATAAATCTGAGGATGTAACTAAATGTTCGAAGCGCTGGATTTTCCAGTCTTCTGCGCTCCATTTTTCACCCTGGAGTGGCGACAATGGTAATGGTGAGGTCTTCTGGGCGGGCATTTCCCATGTGTTTGTTTTTTATCCCCCCCAGACATCTCTGAGAGCACTCCTGAGCCGGCACTTTAGCTCGGGAGTTTCTCATCCTTGCACCAAGAGAAGTGTACAATGCCTCCCTTAGCGCTGCGCCCCCTGACGCAGGGCCCAGATGCCCAAACTTACCTACTGAGGCACAAACTGTACCCAGCCACTAACTTTCCCACCCCACCGCCATTATCGCCCCAAAAACATAAAAGCCTAAAATCCAGCCCAAGAAGCCAGAACTAAAGGCTATTGGGGTAGTCGGGAACTAAGTCCAGAGGACAAAAATTAATTTAACATTCATGAGTATAAAGTGTTCAGAAAAGCTGGGATGGACAGAAAAAGAGATGGTGTGCCCATAAATGTCAGGGACACCTAGGAGATAAATTAAATTGATCCTGTTGGAGGGGAACAATTTATAAAATGAAATATTCTGGTGAGACAGCTCAAATAGGAAAAAATCCAAGCTTACACTAAGAGTATACTACAGAATTTTGGTCATTATAAGGAGAACTATTTGCTCTCAGAAATAGGAAGAGTACGCGAGAACAGAAAAGATATTCTAATGGGAGACTTCAGTCAACCCAAAATAAACTGAGTAAACTAAGTGGTTTAGAGTCAGAGTTCAGTAAATGTAAATGCTTCATGACTAAGTGTGTCAAGGAAGTCAGAAGAAGCAATGCTCCTCTTTACCTGGTGTTTGTTAATGAACCATGCAATGTACATGAAATGAAAGTTGTAGCTCCCGCAGGGGATATTGATCACAGAATGTTCCAAGTTCAGCATGATCTAGGAGTCAGTTATAACTAAGACTAAGATCAGCGGGCCCCAAAGGAATCCTTTGGGCTTGTTAACTTCCATGGCTAAATTTCTGACATGAGCTTCTCGTGGGTGAAGCACAATGTGGAGCATGAATTTGTGAAATATACCATTGAGAGGTGTGATGGAAAACTAATAAAAGAATATCAGATGAAAATGCATTGAAAAACTCTACAAATATATCAAAGGAAATGAAATCAATTGTACAAAATAATGTCAGATAGGCTGAACAATAAATTAGAAAGTACCAGAAATACATAGGGCTGATCTTTTAGCATCTGTAATGAGAAACGGTAGTTTATGATAGTTTTGGGTGTGTATCCTTTATTAATGCTGCCTGACCTGCTGTGTATTTCCAGCATTTTCTGTTTTTATTTCAGTTTTCCAGCTTTTCCTTTTCACTGAACATCAACTTAAAGGGTTCTCAGGCAAAGATTAAGGGCTAAATTAACATCTGTTGTTTTAATCATGGAACAAGGATTTTAATTTGAACAATCTAATAATGTCATAAAATATTTAACAATTCAGTTCATAATACTTTAAATCAGCTTGCACTAAATAGTCTGTCAGCAAGATTTTCCTTACACTCTCAGATAACCAAATCTTACTGGGTAACAGTGAAAGAACCATAGAAAAGCATTCCTCCATTTGCTATTTGGAGCAAAATTGGTAACGATTATTCATGATTTTACTGCAAATTGTACACTCAGAAAGGCTATCCTCATTGCAAACCCTAAGAGAGTTTTTAAGCTCTATTCTGATTAAGTGATAGTACTCAGATTGAAATTGATCTGATTTAAGTCAGTTTTAGTTTCCATGATAAGGTACACTGGCATTCCCTGCAGTGTGAGCATTCAGAGGAAGGAACAAAAAATTTAACAGGAGAAGCTGATAGAGATGCATTTGAACAATTTTAAACGATGCTGGTGATAAACAGGTAAAAACCAGCACAACGCCTGTTTTTCAGGCACAAAACAGCTTACTATGATCCCTCCATATTGGATAAGGCAGGTGCACTGGCAGCAGTCGCGCATGTCGCGAACATTTTAAGTGCAGAATAATATATTTAAGTTAAGGTTCTGCACGTCTTGCCGGAACCATTTTCGATTTACAAACACCCTGGTGTTTTGCCCCCGATATCGGGGGTGCCTCAGGCCTCACCATTCAGACACAGGGATTGTCCAGAAATGGCCACACCCAGATTTTTCAGCCTTTATCTATTGGCCAGCAGAGACAGTTGCCAGCTAAAATTATAAAATTGATTCTCTAATGTTCTGATGTATGTGCATTGTTCAGCTTAATATTACAGATAAAAATACTATACCTTCAAAACAACATTTAGGGGCCGAAATTGCCCCATGTCCCGATTGGGGTTGGTCATTTTCCAGGGCCAGGACTTCCTGTGCCTAGCTCTTAAGTCCCGCCTTCGATGCGGAATTGGGCCATGCGCCCCTGGAATGAAGAGGAGCACTGTCTCCGGCTCTCCACTTCATTGGAAGAGTGCTCCCAGGGTAGCAGCGCGGCACTCAGTCCAGCACCGTGCTGAGGAGGCCATCGCTACACGGAGCATCCGCGTTGCACTGATTCGCTACAATGCCCCTCTTCTTCAGTTAAAGAGGAGGGCCACTGCCCACTCTTGGGGCCCTTTTGTCGCCGCCACTGGTCCACCAGGGACACAATCGATCGGGCCAGCTGCCCGGCACCCAAAACAAAGATCTATAAAAAGGGGCAATTTCAACCCCTTAGTCTTTGTGAACGAGTGCAGCAGAATGCTACTGAAGAGAAGAGAGTGGGGATTGGGACATGATAAAGGCATCACAACCAGTACAGGCCAGCATCATTCAATTCCTGTTATCACACACCAACTGCACACTCAGTAAATGTAGGATCTTCTTGTTTATTTATCGTCTAGGTTCTTAGTATGCAGCATGCAAGATCATGATGTCCTGCACCTGAGGTAAGCCTGTGAAAATGGCAAAACCCAGAGCTCTGTCTTCCTGCTTTGCTGCCTTTATAGGGAACGAGATGAATTAGTTTGTGTTGGCAGAGCGTGCACCCATCACCTGCTTGATGCAGGAATGCATCATCAATTGACTTATGTTTATTGTGTCACCTGCCACAGTCTGGAATGATCCTGAGCGATATTAATTTGGGGCCACAGTTACCTTCAGAGCCACGGGCAATGAAAGTGTGACCTGGAGCTGTGGTTGGGTGCTACATAAGGTGACATAGCTCTGTAACAGCCTCCCTGGTGAAGCAGAAGCACCAGGCACACCACTACTCCTTTAAATGGAGCTTAGATGTTCTGGTCTTGCAATTCATCAGGTGAGGCCTCCTATGACCTCCCCTCCTTCACGCTCTTCTCCCCACAGCCGTGGATCACTCCACTGTTGCTTTCTGCTCTTCCTCTCCCTCATCCTCCAGACATTGTAGCAGACCAAGCAGCCTAGCCATGTTGCCGGAGGAGGTTTGTACAGAGCCATCTGGGTAGAAATTGTCTCTAGGCTCCAAATAATAATTTGGCACAATTTTTGCAATCACTATAGCAGCCAATACTGTAGTCTAAAATTGACTAATCAGATACTTCCTAAATGCACTGAGGATCTCTTTAATAACAGTCGTGCAGCCTCCCTCTCAACTGACCCCGCTTGGAATTTGTGTAATTTGTACAATGAGTGAATCCAATGGTCAGAAAGTTGAATTTGGCAGAAGGGCATTTAAATAGGCGCAGGAACCCCATTTATATATTCATTAGGCCATCAATGGTTTCAGGTGGTGCCCTGGATGACAAGAATGTGACTGACTTCCCCTCCCCTTTTATAGGGGGCACTTGTAAAATTTATGATTTTATTGCCCAAAAAAAAATCACAAAAAAAAGTTTAAAAAAAACAAAAAAAAGCCCAAAAAAGGGCAGTTGAAAAATGTTTGGAGTGTCCCCCAGATTGGAGGGCACTTGACTTAACTGTTTTATTGTTATCCAACCAAAAGAGTTGTGACTGACTTACGGCGTTGGGTCAGTGCATATCAGGGGCGAGAGAGCGTCAGAGGAAATTCGAAGGACAGATGCTCATGTTAAGAGTACAAAAGTCCATGAGTTGAATTTTTGTTCCGATATTTATTTTCTCTATCACTTTAGGGATAAAATTCAACTTTGGTGGAAACTCAAAACAGGCAGTCATGGATCATCTGCCCATTATACCCTCTGCCAATTTATTAATTTTCACTGTTGCCTATTAATTGAAGTCAACTACAAAACAATCTTCTCTTGAGTTTTGTCAGAAGACAAGAGTAGAGGCAATCTCTCACTAATGTCATGAAGCATCGTCTCTCACAACTCAAAACAGGTGAAAACATTGCCATTTTTAAAATAAATGTAGCCCAAAGGTGTAATAAAACAAATATTGATGGCACCTTAGGATGTAATTTGTAAAGAACTGCCCTTTGAGTTACTGAAGTAATTGAGACTGCTAAATTATTGCAGACTTAAAGGTTGTTACAGTAATCCTGGGAGCAAGAGTTTACTGCCACATCTTGAAACCTGCGCTCAGTTTCTGTCTCATGTTCCATGAGTCAGACAGAGTATAGCATCGATATTGTTTTGGCAGAAGTGAACAAAGTGAAATGTGTTGCAGACAGCAGACTGACTGAAGTGAAAGTGCTTGCAATTAAAACTCTGGCATCATTCTACTGGGAAAATGCTAAAAGCACAATTAATACACTGCCTAATTGCAATTCAAATTTTAATTAAAACTTTAAAGAATAGTGGGAGATGTGTAATTCAGTTCAACAAATTATGTAGGTGTTAGCCATGGCTCAGTGGTTGTATTCTTGCCTGTGAGATAGAAGGTTCATATCCTACTCCAGAGACTTGAGCACATAATCTAGGCTGACATTCTAGAGCAGTACTGAGGGAGTGCTGCACTGTCGGAAGTGTCATTTTTTGGATGAGTTGGTTAAGCCGAGGTTCCGTCTGCTCTCTCAGGTGTATGTAAAAGATCCTATGGCACTTTTTCGAAGAAGAGAATTTTCCCCAGTGTCCTGGCACATATTTATCCCTCAACCAATCACATTGTTATCACATTGCTGTTCTGTCGGATCTTGCTGTGCACAAATTGGCAACTGCATTTCTTACATTTCAAGTGACTATATTTCAAAAGTAAAGCGCTTTGTGCCCTCCTGGGTTCCTGAGAAGTGCCATGCAAATGAAAGTCTTTCTTTGATTTGGCAATGAAGATACTTTTTCATACCCCTAAGTTTCAACAGACGCCAGTCAGGAAAGCTGCTGTGAATAATCCTAAAAAATCTGACACCTTTCCCTAGTTGGGATGCGTGTGACTCCACAATTCCACACTACATAGTTGAGTTGTAATCCCTCAGGGAAAGGAGGGATGAGCAGTGACTATTGCCTTGTCAACGTCACCGACGTCCCATGAACAAATTATTTTTTAAAAAGTACCTTGCAAGGTACTGGTTGCACATTTGTCGACTAAAAACTGGATGACTGAAAGTAAAAAATTTGAGGCCGGTGGGGGGGGGAGAGAGGTGGGCGGGGGGAAGAGAGGTGGGCCGGGGGGGGGGGGAGGGGAAAGAGAGATGGGCGGGGGGTGGGGGGGGCGGAAGAGAGGTGGCCCACCCCACTGACATCCAACAATCCACCCAATTTTCAATCAGGCCTATAAATGGGCAAGCAATTCGGCATGAGTCTGCTTACAAGATGCAAATCTGGATTCTATGCTGCTGGTGGCTGCTCAAGAAAAGGCCCAGAATTTTGGGGGGAGGATTTTTGTTTGGCCAGGAAGAGAAGAAGCACTCATCCTGGCTCCATGAAACTATTGTGGCCTGGTGCCAGCCCATACATGACCACCACTGAGATAGTCCTCCTCCTGACAACGTCATCATGGTGCACAGCACCCCACACCCTAAATTGGGTATCGCCCCCTGAAGCTGCACGGGGCAATGCCAGCGTCAGCTTCAGAGAGCGCATACAGGGCGGCCAGCTGCTCATGTGGAGCAAGTTAAAGGGGAGATGTACAAAATAAAATGCAGCCGATTTTGCCGAGCTGTTGCATTGACTGCAAGGTCCGTACCGTGATCGGCCAGCCCTGAATGCTGGGCTTTTGGCACAGCGCCCCCACTCCCCGGTAGTCCAGGGAGGCTCCTTTCATGACTGCAGAGTTTGCAGCTTGGGCCCTTCCTTTAATTAAGGGAAGAGTTCCTCCTACACAGCAGTGCTACGCGGAGCAGTGTGCAGCGATGCGCCCCGCTCCAGATGCGTCCGCCCCACGACTGCCCCAGAAAGGACATGGAGCGCATTATTTTGTGCTCCACTTCCTTTTGGGGGTGGTAACCCCAATTGAGTAAGCAGGGCGGGACTACTGCGCCTGCCGCAAAAATTCCTGCCTCCTGGAAGTTAACGCCCCCAAACGAGACACAATGGAATTTTTCCTCCTGAGAGTCTGTTTCTTGTTCAACTATAGTTACATGTGCTAGAGATATTCACTGAATTAAAAAGAGCAATTGACAAAACTGTAATCTATGCAGTTTTGTCATCCTTTTCTTAAAAGCACAGGCATATTTAACTAATGATGGTTTACACACCCAAAATGTCAATGATCTGTCTTTTTTCTTTACGGTGCTGACCAATGTTCCATTTAAGCTTTGAGGCCGCACAGCACTCCAGAAGTCCCGCGCAGTCAATGAGCCAGCTTTTAAATTGAAAAAAGCACACATGCGTAGACTTTTGAATGGACCATGCAGCTCCTTAAAGCGGCCACGTGGCCCAAAAGAAAATTACAGGGAACATTGCTGCTGACTGTACTTCCAGCATACCTAATATTGTCACTTTCATAAAATATAGCATAAATCAGCAAACACCAAATCCTAGCTCATATAACCAAATGTAAAAGTGCCTCAGTGTGGTATCACATTACATTATTTCCTCTGGGTCTCCATTTGGCAGATTAGGATTACAGCCTTTTAAAATTATGATAAGGCACCATCAGTTTCATCCAAAGTCACCCCACTCCCAACTAACTTAGATAATGTTTTGAAATAACTGTAGTTTTAAAACAATTTTAGTGTCAATTTTATTGTGTCATATTTATGTTTAGATAAGGAAATTATAGGGAGAAATAATTCAGAGGTCAAATACTCCAATGTAGAATGTAATGTACCTCCATTCATTCAAATAACGCCAAAGAGTCATCAAAACTCTCCGACCTCATAGAAAATATTCTTGTTTTCAGTGTTAATTTTCCTTCACCATGGAGAGTCAGATCTCTCCTTCCCGCAGCGAGTTAGGAACATTGGAACAGGAGTAGGCCATTCAGCCCCTCGACCTTTTTCTGCCATTCAATCAGATCATGGTTGATCTGTAGCCTAACTCTATTTGCCCACCTTGCTTCTGTAACCCTTAATACCCTTGCCAATCAATCTCAGTTCTGAAATTTTTAATTGACCTAGCCTCAACAGCTTTTTGGGGAAGAGAGTTCCAGATTTAGCCGACCCTTTGTTGCTCCACTTCTGCACTTGACTTTAGCTAGGGTTGCATCAGCAAACACCCCCACAGCAAATCCCAAGAGTGAAAAGTTTCCGTGCTCTGATTGCTGATCAGGAGGGGTTCCAGTACTGGCTGAGACTACAGCTATAGCCAACCAGTACCAAATTATCCTGAAGCTGCAGTTGTGCACAGGGAAAGAAAACTGACAATGAAAATAAGGATCGCTCATGATGTGGAAGGTTTTTTCATAACTTTCTTGATGATATTTTGGGTGCACTGGTACTTTATATTGAAATAATCGCCCTGTATTTATCTTCTGCTTTAAGGCAGATTGAGATATTACTGAAGTTTATTTTGCAACAATTTAGTAATTACTTAAAAGTCCCATGGCCTTTGTTACTTTGTATCTGCTTTTTCATTTCTGATACTCTGAATTTTGAAAACACAACATTTATTTGCAAGTCGACAATAATAGCAAAGTTGGCATGTCATGGATCTGACTTACCCTTACACTCCGGCTGCCTCCCTGACCAGGTGCCATTGGGAAGGCAAATCCTTTCAACGGAACCATGCAAAATATATCCCGTCAGACAAGAAATGCGCACAATGCCCTTAATCCAGAATTCATTCTTTTCTCTTAAACCATGTGCCGGAGAGCCAGGGTCACCACACATTCCAACTGTATCTCCTGCAACAGAACACAAAAGCAAGATTAAGAGGTCATCAGGTTCATGAAAAAATAAGATTGTCACTCTTTGGACTGGCAGGAAAAAAAATTATAATCAGGATGAGATGGCATGGTTGCAAGTTTATAGTCTTTGCTCACTGCTAGTGACTCCAGTCAGCTATCTGACTGTTTAAGAGGCGCGTGCGCACTACCCAATATCTGACTACACAATAGTGTGATCTGTAATGGATATTCGATCTTTTGCTAGTGTGCTGGTTCATTTACTTCAAGAAAACACTGAGTAAAACTAGGCCAGATGCGAATCATTAGCTGCTTTATTTCACAATGAGTGAACATACAGAACAACAATTATTATTGGATGTACTTTGTTCCAATCGTGCAGCTTTTCTTTGTGCAATAATATGCTACACCTACACACATCAGTGGGTTTTCTTACTTGATTTAAACAAAGTAACTTCCAACTAATCTTCTGCATTCCCATTCCGAGCCTAGCCACAGTTTACCAGTTGTAGACCTCACCGACTGATGTGTCTCTGTATTTGTCACTTAACTTTTGACATTCACAGAAAGGAACAATGGGTGTGTGGTGACTGTCAAATGTTGAGACAGAGTAATGAATTGCTTCTTATTTACAGTCTACGGGGAAACAACACCAAACCTAGCTTATTATTAACCACTTACCATTTCAGTATGTTTTTTAAACTGTGTAAAAACACTTTTGCTTTAAAAACCCCAAATTTAAAGTAACCCTTTCCAAAATCCGTAACGTGAAAAAATAGTCAAAAATCCCAAAATGCGATAGGCATTTCATGTGTTATGAAGATCAGATAATTATATTTAGTCTAGCAACGACTTTCCCAGTGGTTGATAGCAGGGAGATTCCTCTGCAGTTGTCGCAGTCGGACTTGTCCCCTTTTTAAAAGATGGTCACGATCACTGCATCTCTAAGATCTCCCACCATGCTCTCCTCCCTCCAGATGTGAGAGATGAGGTCATGCATTCGCGCCAGTAGTGCCTCTCCACCATACTTCAGTGCCTCAGCAGATATTACATCCGCTCCCTGCTATCAACCACTGGGAAAGTCGTCGCTAGAGTCCTCCTCAACCGTCTTCTCCCGTGGCCAAGAAGCTTCTCCCGGAGTGGCAGTGTGGATTTTGTCCCCTCCGGGACACAACGGACATGATCTTTGCAGCGTGACAGCTGCAGTAAAAATGCAGGGAACAGCGCTAGCCCTTATACATGGCCTTCTTCGACCTTACAAAGGCCTTCGACACTGTCAACCGCGAGGGTCTATGGAGCGTACTCCTTCGTTTCGGATGCCCCCAAAAGTAAGTCACCATACTCCGCCTGCTCCACAACGACATGCAAGCCGTGATCCTTACCAACGGATCCATCACAGACCCAATTCATGTCTGGACTGGGGTCAAGCAGGGCTGTATCATCGCCCCAACCCTCTTTATTAAGATGGAGAGTGACACAGTTAATTCGGAAACTCGGGTGCTGAAATTAAGGAAAGGTAACTTCGATGCATGAGGCGTGAATTGGCTCGAATAGATTGGCAAAGGATACTTAAAGGGTTGACATTAGATAAGCAATGGTAAACATTTAAAGATCACATGGATGAACTTCAGCAATTGTACATCCCTGTCTGGAGTAAAAATAAAATGGGGAAGGTGGCTCAACCGTGGCTAACAAGGGTAATTAAGGAAAGTGTTAAAACCAAGGAAGAGGCATATAAATTGGCTAGAAAAAGCAAAAAACCTGAGGACTGGGAGAAATTTAAAATTCAACAGAGGAGGATTAAGGGTTTAATTAATAGGGGGGAAAATAGAGTATGAGAGGAAGCTTGCAGGGAACATAAAAACTGACTGCAAAAGCTTCTATAAATATGTAAAGAGATAAAGATTTGTGAATTCAAACGTAGGTCCCTTGCAGTCAGATTCAGGTGAATTTATAATGGGGAACAAAGAAATGGCAAACCAATTGAACAAATACTTCGGTTCTGTCTTCACGAAGGAAGACACAAATAACCTTCCGAATGTACGAGGGGACAGTGGTTCTAGTGAAAAGGAGTAACTGAAGGATATCCTTATTAGGTGGGAATTGTGTTAGGGAAGCTGATGGGTTTGAAGGCCGATAAATCCCCGGGGCCTGATGGTCTGCATCCCAGAGTACTTAAGGAAGTGGCCCTAGAAATAGTGGATGCATTGGTGATCATTTTCCAACAGTCTATCGACTCTGGATCAGTTCCTATGGACTGGAGGGTAGCTAATGTAACACCACTTTTAAAAAAAGGAGGGAGAGAGAAAACGGGTAATTATAGACTGGTTAGCCTGTCATCAGTAGTGGGGAAAATGTTGAAAATCAATCATTAAGGATTAAATAGCAGCGCATTTGGAACGCAGTGACAGAATTGGTCCAAGTCAGCGTGGATTTATGAAAGGGAAATCATGCTTGACGAATCTTCTGGAATTTTTTGAGGATGTAACTAGCAGAGTGGACAAGGGAGAAACAGTGGATGTGGTGTATTTCGACTTTCAAAAGGCTTTTGACAAGGTCCCGCACAAGAGATTGGTGTGCAAAATCAAAGTTCATGGTATTGGGGGTAATGTACTGACGTGGATAGAGAACTGGTTGGCAGACAGGAAGCAGAGAGTCAGGATAAACAGGTCCTTTTCAGAATGGCAGGCAGTGACTAGTGGGGTGCCGCAGGGCTCAGTGCTGGGACCCCAGCTCTTTACAATATACATTAACGATTTAGATGAAGGAATTGAGTGTAATATCTCCAAGTTTGCAGATGACACAAAACTGGGTGGCGGTGTGAACTGTGAGGAGGACGCTACGAGGCTGCAGGGTGACTTGGACAGGTTAGGTGAGTGGGCAAATGCATGACAGATGCAGTATAATATGGATAAATGTGAGGTTATCCATTTTGGGGGCAAAAACACGAAGGCAGAATATTATCTGAATGGCGGCAGATTAGGCAAAGGGGAAGTGCAACGAGACCTGGGTGTCATGGTTCATCAGTCACTTAAAGTTGACAGGCAGGTACAGCAGGCGTTGAAGGTAAATGGTATGTTGGCCTTTATAGCTAAGGGATTTGAGTATAGGAGCACGGAGGTCTTACTGCAGTTGTACAGGGCCTTGGTGAGGCCTCACCTGGAATATTGTGTTCAGTTTTGGTCTCCTAATCTGAGGAAGGACGTTCTTGCTATTGAGGGAGTGCAGCGAAGATTCACCAGACTGATTCCAGGGATAGCTGGACTACAATATCAGGAGAGACTGGATCAACTGGGCCTTTATTCATTGGAGTTTAGAAGGATGAGAGGGGATCTTATAGAAACATATAAAATTTTGACGGGACTGGACAGGTTAGATGCGGGAAGAATTTTCCCGATGTTGGGGAAGTCCAGAACCAGGGGACATAGTCTTAGGATAAGGGGTAGGCCATTTAGGATCTTATTGAGTGGCGGTGTAGACTCAAAGGATCGAATGGCCTGCTCCTACACCTATTTTCTATGTTTCTGTTTCTAAATCTTCCTCGCTGGCATGCTCCACCTCACAGTTGATAAGCTCCCCGCTGGAGTGGAACTACACTACAGAACCAGTGGGAAGCTGTTCAACCTTCGCCGTCTCCAGGCCAGGTCCACGACCACTGCAACCTCTGTCATCGAGCTACAGTACGCGGACGACGCCTACGTCTGTGCATGCACAGAGGCTGAACTCCAGGACATAGTCGATGTATTTACTGAGGTGTGTGAAAGCATGGGCCTTACACTAAACATTAGTAAGACAAAGGTCCTCCACCAGCCTGTCGTCGCCGCACAGCACTGCCCCCCAAACATCAAGATCCATGGCGTGGCCCTGGACCACTTCCCCTATCTCGGGAGCCTCCTATCAACAAGAGCAGGCATTGATGATGAGATCCAACACCGCCTCCAGCACGCCAGTGCAGCCTTTGGCCGCCTGAGGAAAAGAGTGTTTGAAGATCAGGCACTCAAAACTGCCACCAAGCTCATGGTCTACAAGGCCGTAGTAATATCCGCCATCCTTTATGGCTCAGAGATGTGGACCATGTGCAGTAGACACCTCAAGTCGCTGGAGAAATACCACCAGCGATGTCTCCGCAAGATCCTGCAAATCCCCTGGGAGGACAGACGCACAAACATTAACGTCCTCGTCCAGGCCAACATCCCCAGCATTGAAGCACTGACCACACTTGATCAGCTCCGGTGGGCAGACCACATAGTTTGCATGCCAGACACGAGACTCCCAAAGCAAGCGCTCTACTCGGAACTCGTCCACGGCAAACAAGCCAAAGGCGGGCAGAGGAAACGTTACAAGGACACCCTCAAAGCCTCCCTGCTAAAGTGCGACATCCCCATTGACTCCTGGGTGTCCTTGGCCATGGACTGCTCTACGTGGTGGAAGTGCATTCGGGAGGGCGCTGAGCTCCTCGAGTATCGTCGCCGAGAGCATGCAGAAATCAAGCGCAAGCAGCGGAAGGAGCGTGCAGCAAACCAGGCTCCCTGCCCACCCTTTCCCTCAACGACTATCTGTCCCACCTGTGACAGAGACTGTGGTTCTCGTATTGGACTGTACAGCCACCTAAGAACTCACGCTAAGAGTGGAAGCAAGTCTTCCTCGATTCCGAGGGACTGCCGAAGATGAATTACATTTAATGCTTGTTGTAAAATTAGAAGAAAACAGAGGTTGGAAAATCAAGAGTAAATTCAAAACCTTGTGAAATGCTGTTTTATTTTCTCATTCCTCCACATGTTTAGAATCTCTATCACATTTAACAACAGATAATTAGAGTAAAACTGCAAATAATTATCAGTGGGTCCAGAACAGAAGCCTGATTATCTTGGAAATGCTGGGGGGAATTTTAACCCCCAAAAAACAGGTGGGTTCGGGTCGGGTGGGAGGCTAAGTTTTTAAAAATCAGAATCCCGACCCCAACCCGGCCACTTGCGGTTTTAATGGAGGTAAGACAGGGATCGGGCAGCCAACCTGCTCACAGGAGGTAAGTTGACACTTTAAATATGATAATGAGCCTGGATTTCACTTGCTGTGCAGGTTGCATTGTGGCTGGCTGGGGTTCCTGGGCCTCACAAATTCTGGTAGCTGCAGCCTCGGGGAGCAATCCTTGTGGGCCAGGAGGAGCAGGAGTGCTTTTCTCCCAGCCCCCAAGCTCATTCACCATTAGACACCCCCCCATATAACCCCCACTGCCCTATGATCAGACAACCCCAAAATTGGACATCAGACGCTTGCCCCAGGGCAGATATCGGATCCCCTCTGGGATCGGAAACCCCCACCCCAGGATCAGAACACCTGGGGTCAGGGATAAAACGCCACCACCACCCCCCCCACCAGATCGGATCCCCCACCCCCAGTGTTGGGGCTCACACCGACCTGGAGTTGCGGCCTCTTGTCCAGCATTCTCTGCCGGACTAGAAACCAGCCTGTCAATCAGGCTGGCTTCCGAGTGGGGAACCTGTCCATAACATCACACGCACAAGCGTGTGGGGAATCCCGAACTTCCGGGTTTCCCACGCTCTACCTGGCTCCCCCACTCCTGGCGGGTCCGAAAGTAAAAATTCTGCCTGCTGTTTTCTAATAATTAATCTGTATCTCTAAATAAAGGAATGTCTTAGCTCCAGTTTCACTATGTGCAATACTTCACTATTTACTCACATTGAGGAAATGGAGTATATATTTTGACCAGTGTTGTTTCCATACAAATATTTAGCATGCTCAACTAGTATTCTCAGTTCACTATTTTGTTAAATCATAGAAGGAGGTTATTTGGCCCATTGTGCCTCTGCCGGCTCTTTGGTAGAGCTATCCAACTAGTCCTACTCCCCTCCTCTTTCCCCATAGACCTGAAATTTTTTTTTTCCTTCAAATATTTATACAATTCCCTTTTGAAAGTTACTATTGAATCTGCTTTCTCCATCTTCTCAGGCAGTGCTTTCCAGATCATAACAACTCACTTGTGTAAAATATGTTTCCTCGCGTTACCTCTGGTTCTTTGCTAATCACTTTATATCTGTGTCCTCTGGTTACCAACTCTTCTGCCACTGGAAACAGTTTCTCTTTACTTCTCTATTAAAACCATTCATGATTTTGAACACCTCTATCAAAGCTCTTCTTTTCCTTTTCTGCTCTGAGAACAACCCCAAATATAGGTATTTACCATATGAACAATTAAAAACTGTACTAATGTACTCAGTGATCATATTGCAAAAAGTAATAACCACGCATGTGTTTTTTTATTATTGTTATAAAAGAGTGATTAAATAAAATCATTTTATATTGTATTGAAAAATTGCTAACTGTTTTATTATATTTGTAATAGAAACTGAAAGCAAACCAATTTGTAAAGAAATACATGTTGGAAGTATCAACAAACCTATTCCATGCCAAGAATTTTACACTTGACCCTTTTTATAAGGTTGAATTTTGTAGTTGTGGGGAAATTTCATGATCCTTTGATCTCATAAAGATCCCAGGGGCTGAATTTGCAGCCCCTACGGGTATGTAACGGTCCCGCAAGTTCCAGGTACAGGCATGCACTGCGTATGCACTGAAACCCAGAAATTATGTTCTGTCAAAAATCCTCTTGCCAGATCGCACAAATCCGAAAGAAAAGAACCTCCGTGGGCGGAGCATTGGGCTATTTCTGTAACTCCTGCCCAGCGAATGCCCTTGAAATTCTTACATCTGGTTTATACATTCAAAACCCTGTCCATTACGTAAGTTTAATTTGAATTTGAACAATTTTTTTCCAAAAAATTAATTTTTTTGTTTAAAATATTTAATTAAATGTCATTTTAATTCATTTTTAATGTGTAATTTAAAAAAAAATGTATTTCATGGGTTTGTGAAATGTTTTCATTCTTATGGGAGACCCATACAAACAAATGAATGGGGATTGGTTGGGAAGCCCACATGATCCCAGGGGCACTTGTGAACTGCATCACCTCTGATATGTAATCTCTACCCGTGGGTACCCGGAGAGGCCCAGGAGTGCAAATCTACAAACCTCCTGGACCACCAGGTGAATTTGTAGATTTTTTGCAGGTTGGAAGCATTTGCCAGAGGAAGCCGCCGACCGCAAATTTTGGGCCCCAGTTTGGACAGCATCTATAACTTGGTAGTCATAATTCTTTGACCTGTGGTCCCTGTGAGTTCGGCTCCCTGCTGAGAGCATGAGGTCATATCATTACCCCAGAAAGGGCTTGTAACTGATTAGATGCTTTATATTAAAGAGTGAATGTCACGTTAACAACTAAGCTATCAGACAAATATAAAACAAGATTAGAAAAAATAGTTAACAATCATGTTCCCGAATTGAAAATAAAGCTCGGAGCAGGTGCAGGACATTCTAAAAAGGGAGGGAGAACAGCCAGTTGTCGTGGTGCACATTGGTACCAACGACATCGGTAAAAAAAGGGATGAGGTCCTACGAAACGAATTTAAGGAGCAAGGTGCTAAATTCAAAAGTAGGAGCTCAAAAGTAGTAATCTCGGGATTGCTACCAGTGCCACGTTCTAGTCAGAGTAGGAATCGCAGGATAGCACAGATGAATATGTGGCTTGAGCAGTGGTGCAGCATGGAGGGATTAAAATTCCTGGGGCATTGGAACCGGTTCTGGGGGAGGTGGGACCAGTACAAACCGGACGGTCTGCAACTGGGCAGGACCGGAACCAATGTTCTAGGGGGAGTGTTTGCTAGTGCTGTTGGGGAGGAGTTAAACTAATATGGCAGGGGGATGGGAACCAATGCAGGGAGACAGAGGGAAACAAAAAGGAGACAAAAGCAAAAGACAGAAAGGAGATGAGGAAAAGTGGAGGGCAGAGAAACCCAAGGCAAAGAACAAAAAGGGCCACTGTACAGCAAAATTCCAAAAGGACAAAGGGTGTTAAAAAAACAAGCCTGAAGGCTTTGTGTCTTAATGCAAGGAGTATCCGTAATAAGGTGGATGAATTAACTGTGCAAATAGATGTTAACAAATATGATGTGATTGGGATTACAGAGACGTGGCTCTAGGATGATTAGGGCTGGGAACTCAACATCCAGGGGTATTCAACATTCAGGAAGGATAGAATAAAAGGAAAAGGAGGTGGGATAGCATTGCTGGTTAAAGAGGAGATTAATGCAATAGTTAGGAAGGACATTAGCTTGGATGATGTGGAATCTATATGGGTAGAGCTGCAGAACACCAAAGGGCAAAAAACGTCAGTGGGAGTTGTGTACAGACCTCCAAACAGTAGTAGTGATGTTGGGGAGGGCATCAAACAGGAAATTAGGGGTGCATGCAATAAAGGTGCAGCAGTTATAATGGGTGACTTTAATATGCACATAGATTGGGCTAACCAAACTGGAAGCAATACGGTGGAGGAGGATTTCCTGGAGTGCATAAGGGATGGTTTTCTAGACCAATATGTCGAGGAACCAACTCGGGGGGAGGCCATCTTAGACTGGGTGTTGTGTAATGAGAGAGGATTAATTAGCAATCTCGTTGTGCAAGGCCCCTTGGGGAAGAGTGACCATAATATGGTGGAATTCTGCATTAGGATGGAGAATGAAACAGTTAATTCAGAGACCATGGTCCAGAACTTAAAGAAGGGTAACTTTGTAGGTATGAGGCATGAATTGGCTAGGATAGATTGGCGAATGATACTTAAGGGGTTGACTGTGGATGGGCAATGGCAGACATTTCGAGACCGCATGGATGAACTACAACAATTGTACATTCCTGTCTGGCATAAAAATAAAAAAGGGAAGGTGGCTCAACCGTGGCTGTCAAGGGAAATCAGGGATAGTATTAAAGCCAAGGAATTGGCATACAAATTGGCCAGAAATAGCAGCGAGCCCAGGGACTGGGAGAAATTTAGAACTCAGCAGAGGAGGACAAAGGGTTTGATTAGGGCAGGGAAAATGGAGTACGAGAAGAAGCTTGCAGGGAACATTAAGATGGATTGCAAAAGTTTCTGCAGATATGTAAAGAGAAAAAGTTAGTAAAGACAAACGTAGGTCCCCTGCAGTCAAAATCAGGGGAAGTCATAACGGGGAACAAAGAAATGGCGGACCAATTGAACAAGTACTTTGGTTCGGTATTCACGAAGGAGGACACAAACAACCTTCCGGATATAAAAGGGGTCAGAGGGTCTAGTAAGGAGGAGGAACTGAGGGAAATCCTTATTAGTCGGGAAATTGTGTTGGGGAAATTGATGGGATTGAAGGCCGATAAATCCCCAGGGCCTGATGGACTGCATCCCAGAGTACTTAAGGAGGTGGCCTTGGAAATAGCGGATGCATTGACAGTCATTTTCCAACATTCCATTGACTCTGGATCAGTTTCTATCAAGTGGAGGGTAGCCAATGTAACCCCACTTTTTAAAAAAGGAGGGAGAGAGAAAACAGGGAATTATAGACCGGTCAGCCTGACATTGGTAGTGGGTAAAATGATGGAATCAATTATTAAGGATGTTATAGCAGCGCATTTGGAAAGAGGTGACATGATAGGTCCAAGTCAGCATGGGTTTGTGAAAGGGAAATCATGCTTGACAAATCTTCTGGAATTTTTTGAGGATGTTTCCAGTAGAGTGGATAAGGGAGAACCAGTTGATGTGGTATATTTGGACTTTCAGAAGGCTTTCGACAAGGTCCCACACAAGAGATTAATGTGCAAAGTTAAAGCACATAGGATTGGGGGTCGTGTGCTGACACGGATTGAGAACTGGTTGTCAGACAGGAAGCAAAGAGTAGGAGTAAATGGGGACTTTTCAGAATGGCAGGCAGTGACTAGTGGGGTACCGCAAGGTTCTGTGCTGGGGCCCCAGCTGTTTACACTGTACATTAATGATTTAGATGAGGGGATTAAATGTAGTATCTCCAAATTTGCGGATGACACTAAGTTGGGTGGCAGTGTGAGCTGCGAGGAGGATGCTGTGAGGCTGCAGAGCGACTTGGATAGGTTAGGTGAGTGGGCAAATGCATGGCAGATGAAGTATAATGTGGATAAATGTAAGGTTGGGTAATCCACTTTGGTGGTAAAAACAGAGAGACAGACTATTATCTGAATGGTGGCAGATTAGGAAAAGGGGAGGTGCAATGAGACCTGGGTGTCATGGTACATCAGTCATTGAAGGTTGGCATGCAGGTACAGCAAGCGGTTAAGAAAGCAAATGGCATGTTGTCCTTCATAGCGAGGGGATTTGAGTACAGAGGCAGGGAGGTGTTGCTACAGTTGTACAGGGCCTTGGTGAGGCCACACCTGGAGTATTGTTTACAGTTCTGGTCTCCTAAACTGAGGAAGGACATTCTTGCTATTGAGGGAGTGCAGTGAAGGTTCACCTGACTGATTCCCGGGATGGCGGGACTGACCTATCAAGAAAGACTGGATCAACTGGGCTTGTATTCACTGGAGTTCAGAAGAATGAGAGGGGACCTCATAGAAACGTTTAAAATTCTGATGGGTTTGGACAGGTTAGATGCAGGAAGAATGTTCCCAATGTTGGGGAAGTCCAGAACCAGGGGTCACAGTCTAAGGATAAGAGGTAAGCCATTTAGGACCGAGATGAGGAGAAACTTCTTCACCCAGAGAGTGGTGAACCTGTGGAATTCTCTACCACAGAAAGTTGTTGATGCAAATTCACTAAATATATTCAAAAAGGAGTTAGATGAAGTCCTTACTACTAGGGGGATCAAGGGGTATGGCGAGAAAGCAGGAATGGGGTACTGAAGTTGCATGTTCAGCCATGAACTCATTGAATGGCGGTGCAGGCTAGAAGGGCCGAATGGCCTACTCCTGCACCTATTTTCTATGTTTCTATGTTTCTATGTTTCTAATATCTAATATTGGAGGAAACAAACTGATGAATAGATGTCAACATGACATCTATCACATACTATCCTGGGGGTTGCAAAGTTCTTTCCATTTCTTTCATTTCCATTCTGCATATGTACTGACAGAGTGATACATTATTGGAAGTACTGACCTTTGGGTGAGATGTTCCTCAGCCAACTCTACAAATAAATGGATCAATTGGTCATTAATCTGTTTGTGGGACTTAGCTGTATACATAAGTGGTTGTCCTGTTGTCAAAATAACAACTACCATTGTGCTTCAAAGCAATGCATTATATGGGAATCATTTTTGGACATTTCTGAGAGATGTACTAAGGTTCTATATAAATTCAAGATTTTCTTTGCATCGGAGTTGTCTTTGATATCCATCACCCCTGTGCTTGCTGACCTACAGTGGCACCCGATTAAGCAATGCCTCGATTTTAAAATTCTCATCACTGTGTTCAAATCCCTCCATGGCCTCATCACTCCCTATCTCTGTATCCTCCTCCAGCCCTACAACCCTCAATGATATCTGGACTTTTCCAATTCTGGTCTCTTGAACAGCTCCACCATTGGTCACCCTACCTTCAGCTGCCAAGGCCCTAAGCTCTGGAATTCCCTCCATAAATCTCTCCGCCTTTTTTTCCTCCTTCAAGATACTTCTTAAAACCTACCTCTTTGACCAAGCTTTTGGTCATCTGCCTTAATATCTCCTTATTTAGCTTACCTAGAAACTTTGCTTGATAACATTCCTGTCAAGCGCTCTGCTTCATTTTACTAAGTTAATGGTGCTATCTAAATACAAGTTATTGTTATTGTTGTTTAGCAGGTTTCTAAATGGTCAGGTCACATTATCAAGATTTCTGGGTTTCATATAAAAAATAGACATTACGATGCAGTACTAAAAATATACATTACGATTCAGTCCTAACTATTTCTCTTCAGTGAACTGGCTTCATTCCATCACCTTTGTTCATTTCTGTAAAAATTGGTGAAGCTAAATGTACACCATTTATGTACACATATTAAGTTTCTACATGATTTGCTCCTGATTTTTAGGAGCAACTGGTGGAGAACGGAGTATCTTAGAAATCGGAATTCTCCACATTTAAGTTTTCTGCAGTTCTAGTCAGGTAGAACAGTTTCACTTTTGAACAGAATTTATTTTTCAAAAGGGGCCGTGTCCGGCCACTGACGCTTGATTTGAAAGTTTCCACAGTGAAAACGTACTCCACACTAACTTAGAATGGAGCAAGTGAAGATTTTTGTACGCTTGAAAAAACCTTGTCTACACATTAAAAAATCAGGCGCAGGTTACAAATTAGGCGTCGGGAACGAGGTGGGGGGAAGGGAAGTCATTAAATTCTACAATCAATCCTTAGTTATACTTATACAAATATTATACAAATAAATCCAACCTGAATAAAAATTTATAAGCAGAGAAAAGATTAAATAAATCATGTTCCCACCTGTGTGAAAGTGCTTCAGGCAGGCCTTTCAGGCGTCGGTCCCGACGGCAGGGGCAAGAAGCAGCAACAGCCTCAGTGCTGATCATGGAAGGGCAATGTGGTTTTATTAAAAAATGTTAAAAATTGAACAGCTACAAAGAATTTGAATAGTCTCAAACAAGTGCATGTGTCCCGTTTATCACAGTCTATCTTTAATTACAGAATGAGTGGTGGAGATTGAAACGGTAACGAGTTGTAAAGGCTGAATTAAAATGCACAGTTGCTGCAGTAACACTGGTTAAAGAGCCAACATTAATTCAGCTGGTGATTTATTCAGCAGTGCTGCTAAAAGCACTCCCTTACACACAGAAATATCAAGAAAATTAAAATGCAAGCCTTTGCAAGGGTTCAATAAACAAATTTTCACTTTTTCTGCAACTTTTAAAAATGGCCGAGTGACAATGTTTATTTCAGACTGCGCATGCGCGAACGCTCCAACGCGCACGCGTAGGGTTGCCGGCAACAAAAAAACTCATTTAAATTGTACCCGCCCCCTCCTACTTGCAAAATTGGCGCGAGTGGTAGGCTCCGCCCCCTGTGCGCCGCGCCAAGCAGACATCGAGCTGCAAGGAGCTCGAGAATACCGCGTTTTTTTTTAGGCGCCGTTTTCGGCGTGAAAAACAGGCGCCCAGCTCTGAGGGGCTCCTTTTCGCCGCGTGTGGAAACTTGGGGCCATTATGTTCCCCTTTCCTTCAAATTTGCTGGCATCACCCCTTTCTCAAAAAAACAACCCTAGACTCCTCCATCCTTACAAACTATTGCCCCATCTCCAACCTCACTTTCTTCTCCAAAGTTCTTGAACGTGTTGTTGACTCCCAAATCTGTGCCCATCTTTCCCAGAACTCCTTGTTTGAATCCCTCTAATCAGGTTTCTGCCCCCTACCGCAGTACCGAAACTGCTCTTACAAAATCACAAATTCATTGCGATAAAGGTAATCTATCCCTTCTCATCCTTCTGGACCTGTCTACAGCTTTTGACATGGTTGACCACAAAATTCTGCTCCAATGCCTCTCCACCATCATTCAGCTGAATGAGACTGCACTCGCCTGGTTTAATTTCGATCTTTCCAGCTAGAATCATCTGCAATGGCTTCTCTTTCCAATCCCGCACTGTCATCTCTGGTGTCCCCCAAGGATCTATCCTTGGCTCCCTCCTATTTCTCATCTACATACTGATCCTCGGTGATATCATCCAGCAACACGTGAGTTTTCACCTGTACGTTGAAGATACCTAGCTCTACCTCTCCTCCAGCTCTCTCGAACCATCCACCACCTCTGTACTATCAGACTGCTTGTCAGACAGCCAGCACTGGATAAGTAGA
The DNA here is from genome assembly GCF_044704955.1 of Pristiophorus japonicus. NCBI lineage: Eukaryota > Metazoa > Chordata > Chondrichthyes > Pristiophoridae > Pristiophorus > Pristiophorus japonicus. The sequence goes on along the minus strand of NC_091977.1, from coordinate 362,728,689 downwards.
AATTTCCTCCAATTAAATGTCAGGAAGACCGAAGCTATTGTCTTCGGTTCATGCCACAAACTCCATTCCCTTTCCACTGCTTCAATCTCTCTCACTGGCAACATGGAAACATAGAAACATAGAAAATAGGTGCAGGAGTAGGCCATTCGGCCCTTCGAGCCTGCATCACCATTCAATAAGATCATTCACCTCAGTACCCCTTTCCTGCTTTCACTCCATACCCCTTGATCCCTTTAGCCGTAAGGGCCATATCTAACTTCCACTTGAATATATCCAATGAACTAGCATCAACAACTCTCTGCGGTCGGGAATTCCACAGGTTAACAACTCTCTGAGTGAAGAAGTTTCTCCTCATCTCAGTCCTAAATGGCTGACCCCTTATCTTTAGACTGTGTCCTCTGGTTCTGGACTTCCCCAACTTCGGGAACATTCTTCCTGCATCTAACCTGTCCAGTCCCGTCAGAATTTTATATGTTTCTATGAGATCCCCTCTCATCCTTTTAAACTCCAGTGAATACAGGCTCAGTCGATCCAGTCTCTCCTCATATGTCGGTCCTGCCATCCCGGGAATCAGTCTGGTGAACCTTCGCTGCACTTCCTCAATAGCAAGAACATCCTTCTTCAGATTAGGAGACCAAAACTGAACACAGTATTCCAGGTGAGGTCTCACTAAGGCCCTGTACAACTGCAGTAAGACCTCCCTGCTCCTATACGCAAATCTCCTCGCTATGAAGGCCAACATACCATTTGCCTTCTTCACCGCCTGCTGTACCTGCATGCCAACTTTCAATGACTGATGTACCATGACACCCAGGTCTCATTGCAGCTCCTCTTTTCCTAATCTGCCACCATTCAGATAATATTCTGCCTTTGTGTTTTTGCCACCAAAGTGGATAACCTCACATTTATCCACATTATATTGCATCTGCCACGCGTTTGCCCACTCACCTAACCTGTACAAGTCACCCTGCAGCCTTTTAGCGTCCTCGTCACAGCTCACACTGCCACCCAGCTTAGTGTCATCTAAGGCTGACCCAGTTTATTCGATCTCTCTCCCTGGCAATAGTCTAAGGCTGACCAAGTCTATTCGCACCCGGTGTCATATTTGATCATTAATTGAGTTCCTACCTCATATCCGTTCCATCACTAAGACCGCCCATTTCCACCTTCATAATATTGCCTCCCTTCGCCCTTACCTCAACTTATCTGCTGTTGAAATCTTCATCCATGTCTTTATCACCTCTAGACTTGACTATTCCAATGTACTCCTGGACAGCCTCCCTAGTTCTACACTCCATAAACTTGAGATCATCCAAAACTCTGCCGTCTGTCCCGCTCACCCATCTCTCCTTGTGCTTGCTGACCTACACTGGCTCCCAGTTAAGCAATGCCTCAATTGTAAAATTCTTATCCTTGTTTTCAAATCCTTCCATTCCCTCATCCCTCCTTATCTCAATAATCTCCTCCAGCCTGTATACCCCCTAGACCTCTGCGCTCCGCCTATCCTGGTCTTTTGAACATCCCCGATTTTAAATGCTCTACCATTGGCGGTCGTGCCTTCAGCTGCCGAAGTACTAAGCTCTGGAATTCCATCCCAAAATCTCTCCACTTCTCTATCCTCCTTTAGGACGCTCTTTAAAACCTACCTTTTTTGACCAAGCTTTTAGTCATTATATAGCTTGCTGCCTTTTTTTTTAATAACATTCCTGTGAAGTGCCTTGGGACATTTTTATTATGTTAAAGGTTCTATTTAAATGTAAGTTGCTTTTATTACAGTAATTAGTTGGAATCTAACAGACACCAAAAGAAATCTGACTTTATGTCCGTAAACAAATTAACAAACGTGGGCTGTCAAAATCCTTGCTTCGTTTCAAGATGTTTATGCAAACAATATAAATAAACAGAATCTGAACCTGACGCATAAGGTTTTATCTCTAAAAAAAAGTAGTCTCGCAATTTCAAAGGAAATCAGAATAATGAAAGGCTGGTACAGACAAGTTTTTACTTTTACATTTGGATTACAAAATGAAATATATTATAACTCTTACTGTGCCTGTCATCCTGATTCTGCCATGAAGTAATGAAATAAAGACATTAAAAGCATATTTACATGAAAGTCAGCTTCCGATCTCTCAACAGCATCACAGAAAAGCAAATGGAATGAAATCATGGTTTTCCGAACAACTGAGGGCTGAAATCCAAGGTCCGTATAAGGCCCTTTACTGCTGTTTTGCGACGGCCATGCAGCGGAATCGAGTGACCGCCGTGTTGCAATCCATTGGCCTCCCCAACCTAAATTCAGCTCAGGGATTTTCCGGCCTGTCCCCACTTCCGCCCCGCTGCTGCCGGCCGCCGCAAGTGCATCATCAAAGCGTGCACCGCCACTATCCCGCACCTCCATTGCAATCCATCCCAAATTTACTTTTAAAAATCCACGAGCCGCTGCACGGTGCCCCCGGCAGTTTTAATAATAACATAAAAGAAATTGGATGTATTCTTGAAGGGGTAGATTTGCAGCGTTATGGGGAAGGGGCAGGCAAATGGGACTAATTGGATAGCTCCTTCTGTGCTGTATCGTTGTATGGCCTAGAAATTAGAATAGGCCTGAAACCTTCCCAGTGCCACCACAGGTCAAAGTTAACAGCCACGCAAAATCATAGCACAGGCAGCCCTGGTATTTTGGTGCTGCCCACTAATTTAAATTAGCACAGCACAAAACCTTGAATGCAGTACGAGTTTTCCAGTGGTAGTCTCAGCAGGAGGCACAATGTAGTGCCCGTGGAGCAAGAGCAGCATTGTCTTAAAGCTAGCCTGTCATTTTAGAAAGCAGGGTCAGTCCCTTAAAACTGAACGACCTTCCAAAGTGATTTTTCTTTTTTAAATCGGCAGTCTTCAGCTCTTAAAGCTGATTGCCTTCCGCACTTAAAAAAATGGTAATGTGCTTCAGCATTAACACAATTGGCTCAACAAGACAGTGAAGGAGCATCAGGGTCTCGCACATAGCACTCCAGCTTTGTGCAGGGGGTCCACACTGCAAGAGTGATTCGCTGCCCACACGGGCCGGGAGCAACGTTCTCCCTCTGGAACCACGCACAAATCCAGAGGTCCCACACAGGGCATTCACCATCTGGAAGAGATAGCATACATGCGGCAATGCAGCAAATTTAAAGGGACCACACACGGAAAAATTTAAAGGGAACATTGGCCAAGAAGCCCTCTGGAAAGAATGACATGGGACCAAATCACCGCGGCCGTAACTGCCAGCAGTGTCACCCCCACACCCTGAGTCCAGTGCCCAAAGAAGCGTCATGCCCTCAGACCACTGGTCAAGGTAAGTGAATGCATCTTTAATAGCCATCCCCTACCAACAGTACCACTAGCTTCACGTACTGTTCATCACAATAGACAAACCACCCCCCGCCCCACCTCCCCCATCACTCACCTACCAACAATCTGTAGCAAACACGAGGCACAGCTGCCATTCTAGATTCACTGCACCCCTTTGGTGGAGATGGTGCTGGCCATTCTTTTTAGCAGATGACTGAGCCCTTGGCCAGTGGTGGGGCTGAAAGGGTCCAAGATGCCGGTATCCTCATACATTATCCTCCTTCTCACATCCTACTTCCCCCTCATCCGACAATACCTTCTGATTTACAAGGTGTGCATGATATAAGCATGCAACTCTTGCTTTCCCCCTCCCCTCACCACAACTCTATTCTTGTACCTTCCTCATTTCACACACGCAAGACATCCAGCCTACCCAGCCAATGGTTGACCAAGACGAGGGAGAGGAGAGGAGGAAGGAGAAGAAGAAGGAGAAGGAGAAGAAGAAGGAGAAGTAGAAGGAGGAGGAGAAGAAACAACACCGTCACTTGATTTCACATTCCAGAGGTCCTCGAGGTCGTCCTGCAAGGCTATCTGCAGTGTCCCCCACTGAAAATCAGCAGCCTTCCACCAGCCATGGTGCAGCCACTGGGGTAGCACTGCGTGATAGGCAAAGACACACACAAGACAGACACTAAGAGAATGCACAAGGGTGATGGGTTGATTTCTTGATGTCATATTGGATGCATTAATGGATAAAGTTGAATTGGAAAGTTGCTTTGTGGTGGCATTGTGGCCAAGAGAATGCTGTGATGGTCAGTTACAGAGGGAAGGTAAGATGTGGGGCAAATGTTGAAGGGGAATTAGTGTTGTGGTCACTGGTACCGCAGGCGAATGAAAGGGGCTGTCTGGGATGCATCTTTCTCCTCTTCTGTTTCCTCCTCTTCTGTTTCCTCCTCTTCTGTTTCCTCCTCTTCTGTTTCCTCCTCTTCTGTTTCCTCCTCTTCTGTTTCCTCCTCTTCTGTTTCCTCCTCTTCTGCCTCTTCCTCTTCCACTTCTTCCTCTTCCGCTTCTTCCTCTTCCCTTGGTGAGCAGATGCTGGAAATCTGAAATAAAATCAGAAAATGGTGGAAATACTCAGCAGGTTTGGCAGTACCTTGACAGGAGACGCTAACTCTGTTTCTCTATCCACAGTTGCTGCCTGACCTGCTGAGTATTTCCAGCATTTTCTGTCTTTGCAGAGGCCTTTCTTTCCCATCCAAATCCTTGCAAGTGCCCAACAGCACTCCCTGCGCACTTTAAAAACTTTTAACAACTATAGCTCTAAGCCACTACTTCAATAAAATATTTAAAAAACAGTCCAAAAGTTTAATTCTAAACTTAACTGAAAGCTGAGTATATCCACATTAGGAAGCGCTGACAGCGTCTCTGCAGGGGTGCTTCATGCATGCTTTTCTGAGCGTGCTTAGGATCTGACATTAAACAGAGCGAAAAGGTCGAAGTTTTCAAATGTGGCGTCAATTCAGTGTTGCATGCGGATTGACGTCACGCTCTGCTCATTTACATTTCAGGGCCTAGTGCTGTCAATGGCAGTGCTATGGCCCTTACCAAAATGGTGACTGTTGTGTCCCACGCCAGAGGTGGGCGAATCGAGGCGACCGTCACATTTTTGCAGCAACCCAGCGGTAACGTCCGGCACACAAACTCCAAATTTCTAGGCCTATAAGAACTTTGAACTTCTTCCTAGTTGGGAATTATGTAATTTCAGATAAACAAGCCTGATGCTTTAACAACACAACAATCCCAATCAAACAATTAGGCTAATATGAAATGTATTTTTACAGGTATTCTTCAGTTAAATCTCTCAAAACTGATGACCATAATATTTACAAAAATATAGATATAGACATGCAAATTCAAAGCCATTGCTTCAATATTTTTTTAAAGATGAACTTTTCTACAGCAATGCTAGGACAAATAGTCAGTGGAAAGAATGAGTAGTCTGGTGAATGAATCACTCAAACATTTAGCAAAAAGTGTAGATTGTATGAACATGTACATAGACTGAATAAGGATATGCATTAATTACACAGTAAAACTCATACATAGTTAATTTGAATAGCCCATATATTCCACTGAGAAATGAGTCAACTTGTTATGATACTGCCTGGAGAGAGGAATACTAAACAGGAATATCCAAGTTCTGTATGAGGTCACACAAACACAAGATAAAAACTGAGAATCTTTCATAGGATGCTTTCTATAAATTATAAATGCCACACCGATCACATCTGTCAGCATAGCTCAGTGATTCGGGGCCCAAGTTTCCGCCCTCTGGAAAAACGGCGCATCTCCATAAGGTGCGACGACTTTCTGGAATAAAAAGGGCGCTGAAAACTTACCTCAGGAGGTCTTCGTGCTCAGCGTGGCGCAGCACAAGGGGTCGGGGACGGAGCCAGGTCCCGGCCCCGGCGCTGAAAATAGTGCCGGGACCTCTGCACATGCGCGCAAGAGTGTGCGTGCACGTGCAGTAGCTCCAGGCCCCCGAGGCTGCGTGGGAGGGGCCCGACCCTAGCCCTGGCCGAATGGGCTCCCCGGGCGAAGATCGGAACTCGGGCCTCCCTCCCGTTCAGATCATTCCTGTTCAGCCTCCCCCCTCCTCCCACCGCCTCTTCTCTCCTTCCCCCTTCTCCTCCCCCCCTCCCTATTCTCCACCACCCCCCCCCTCCCTCCCTCCCCGTCATCGGCGGGGCCCGCCCGCCCAGCATCTGACCCAGTGAGAGGTTGAGTGGAACAAAACATTCCTCCTCAGGGGATCAAGAGATGCCCCATAATAGGGGAGAAGGTAAATTCTGAAGGGCGAATTCCTGGGGGAATCCTGCTAATTGTAGGAGGCAGTTAGAGGAAGCTGCAGTGTTCCTGCGCTGAGATGGGCTGGGGTTCAATAGATTTGTGCTTTATTTCGGTTGAATAAAAGTTTACTACTCAGTGAGGTGATAGGGAGATTAGAATGTTGCTGTTCAGTTATTTGGGGCGGGGCGGAGGAGTTCCAGTGCAGTTATTTAATCGTAAGCTATAATATAAATGACCTCAATTTGGGGGATTAGATGCGGTGCAGGGTTCAGCTTTTGTTCTATTCGTGTGCTTCATCTGAGTGTGCTTGTTTTACTGAGTGGCTGGTAATTATTGGCGGCAGATTTCAGTGCTCCAAAGGAAAACTTCACTGTGGTGTCTCTCAAGATTTCCATGCTCTCCATTACTTCAGCTAGGTGTTCTAAACGCACGAGTGTCGATGTCAGTGTTAAAGAGTTTCTAAGGTCACTTGATAGTTTATTGTTGATGAAGAGGATTACTGGTACTCAGAAATTTGTGGAGCGGCAGGGGGAATTGAAGAGTACAGCAGCCTGTTATGTAACATTAGGGGGAGTTCCACTTTATAAAATAACTTCAAATATCATCCAGAAGAAAAATGGCCTAAATCAGATATTGAGATAGAATTTCTGACTGGCACTCTTCCTTTATGAATACTTAACATGCTCATACTAACATCATCTGTCTATTTTTTTTAATGTAGTTGTTAACCAATAGCAAGGGCAGTGAAATATATCCTCTGGTTGCCAGGACTAAGAGGGTAAAAGGCGAACAGCTGGACAGTAAATAAACAGCAAAGAATAAATGTTCTTAAAACATAAAAAGTATCTGGTCGAAAACAACTTGCACCCTCAAATCTTAAAGGAGTTGGAGATGGGGCCAGTAATCAGTAGAGCTATAAGTGACATTTTTGTTAGTTTGCTAAATTCAGGAGAGATTCATGAAGATAAGAAAACAGCTAACTTAAACTTTATTATTTACTGAAAGGTCAGTCTATCTGGGAAAGTTCAGACTAGTAACCTTAACATCTATTTCAGGGAAAATCTTTGAAACAATTTTTGGAGATCTAGTGAGTGACCATTTGGACAACTGTAAATTTTTAAAGGATAGTCCCTATCCCAGAGGTGCTGAGGCCAATAGTCACGCCCCTATAGCTGAGATCAGTGGACTCAGCGCAGACTGGGGATCACATTTAGAACCTCCCTAGTCTATTGGCTCAACTACTTACTGCCTTAACTACCCAAGCCATTGGGGGAACTACAGAAGTTATGTTGAACTAACCTGTTGGAATTTTTTGAAGACATTACTAACATGATGGAATACAGTTGATTTTATATATAAAAATAAATATAAGCTTAGAATTTCAGAAACAGTTTTTCAAGATTCTACATTGGCAATTAATAGCTCGGTTAAAAGGTTCAAAAATGGAAAAGAATAGTTTGCTATAAATGGACCAATAATTTCATACTCCTATACAATTAGAGCTTCATGTCTGTGATCGATAGATTTTTGTTAGGTAAAGGTATCATAGATATGGAGCTAAGCAGGTTACAGATCAGCCATGATCTAATTAAATGGCAGAGCAGGCTTGATGGGCTGAATGGCCTACTCCTGCTCCTATATTTCTAAATTCCTTCAAAAAAATAGCTGAGCAACACAAACTGAGCAACACAAAGCAGGAGTCGGCCATTTGGCCCTTCGAGCCTGCTCCGCCATTTAATAAGATCATGGCTGATCTGATCTTGGCCTCAACTCCACTTCCCTGCCTGCTTCCAGCTTTGATCACCAGTAGATGTTGACCTTAATCAAGATGGAAATAGAAAGCTACAACTCAGGGTAAAATATGTTAAGGTTTACAATCCAGATATCTATATGCATGTGAATAGCAGGTGAAGACTAGATCAAGCTCAATTGAGATTCCCCTGTGATGGACCAGCTTGCTAACATTCACTGACTGGGCTCACATTTACTCTGGTAAGGTATTAATGATCGGCTAGTGTCTATGGAACAACATCCGTAACAGAGGAGCAAGAAAGAAATATTGGTGTTGAAAAGATAAGAGGCAGGGAAATGCGGAAGAATGCAACAGATTTCTAAGAATTCATCTTTTAGATATCTGGATCAATAGATTCCAGATGCAATGCAATGCTGATAAGTATGTATTAAATGGAACAGGTGTGTAACAACCTGATTAGGAGCACTGCACTGCAAGAAAGAGATCTAGCAGCTATAGTGAATAAATCTATAAAATTGTCAGCACATGTTTAAAAGAAAAGCAAATAAAGTACTGGGTTCCAAAAGCAAAGGAAAAGAGCACAAATCAAATCGAAATTCCTTGAGTACGCAGCAATCTGGATACTAGATGTGTCAGCTGTGGCTCAGTGGGTAGCACTCTCGCCTCTGAGTCAGAGTGTTGTGGGTTCAAGTTCCATTCCAGGGACTCGAGCACAAAAAAATCTATGGCCCCTTGAGCCTGCTCCACCATTCAATAAGATCATGGCTGATCATCGTCCTCAACTCCATTTTCCCGCCCGTAGAATTTCCATGGCTGTTCTTCCGATCTCCCATTGCAACTTTGGCGGGAGATCGGCGGAAACACTGCACAAATGATCTAAAATGTCCCTGTGCCATTTCACCAAGATATCTGATGAGCTTCCACTAAAGCTAGGCAGGAAATTGGCAGAACCGCCACGGAAATTCTACTGCCTTGTTTTTTAGCGCACAAGATAAAAGACAGTCCAACAGAGACACAGAGAAAAATGAAAATCAGAGATTCAAATACTGAAAAATGCATTGTACCTGTATTCTGTGCATATTTTACATATTCCTCCACACACTTCAATAATTAATATATGAATTTCATTATAAGGGGTACGTAATTCCATCTTTAACGTTTGTGGCTGCAGATGTAAACATTTTACAATTCCTGATCGCTTCTTCATCATTGCTTTAGCTGCCAACCTGTCTCCCTTGTGACTGCTTCAGAGATCAAAGTAAAACAAAATCTGAAAATAGCATAAGGGGAAGGCCATGCAACTGATTTTTTTCTGATGAAATCCCTTCAACGATATGATACAACTGCAATTATATTTCCCCAATAAGTCATGAAAAAACTAGCACAATTCCAGGCTGAACAAAATTGCATATTGTAAAGCCATCAGAAATTGACAATTGCAGCAACATTAAGGTGATAAATGGATCTGTAATGCTAAAAACTCTTGGAAATTAGCTCTGTCAAAACATCACCCAGTAGTGGTAAAAGGGATGGCTTGAATTAATTACAATCCTCTACTTTCATTTTTATCAGGCAATAGGTATTTATCTGCAATGACCTTTCAACATTACATGAATTTCAGAATGTTTGACTGAAAAATGTACATGAAATGTCCATGTTGCTAATTATGCAAGATGATTTATATTTTACTAGCATCCCATGTTGTGATGATACAATGAAATGGAGTTAGATATATCATTGTATATTGTGATTTGTAGTTTCTCTGACAGTAACTACAGCCCAGTCATCGAACGCAATAACACCCTCTGCATGCTCCAGAATGAATGGTGGCAATCAAAAGCATGGCATGCCCACTGTATTGAGTAAACTGAGGTTGAAAGCATTCAATGCTGATTGAAGTTCAGTGTTGGTAGTATCTCAGATTATAGATAGTACATATATTAGTCATACCGGAACAGTGAGGCATGGAGCCACTCCAATATCCATTCATCTGGCAGGTACGCATTGATGGGCCAATAAGCAGCCTTTTGCCAACACAGGTGTAGTAAATAGTTGCCCCAAATGTGTATTTATCACCAGACAAAATTGCATTTGGAGGAATACCAGGATGGCCACAGTCAACCACTATTTGAAAGAGATAACAAAACAAGACATAAATTCCCCTGGTTTACTTTGCCAAAAATACAAAGTCTATGCTTGCAGTCATAAGACAGGTTATTTGCTGAAACATAAAAGATTTCAGCCTAGAAATTATTGCCTGTGATAATAGCTTATGAATGCTTAACTCATTTGTATGATATTCCTCTGCCAGCTAACTTAACAAAGGGATCATCCAGTTTAACATTCCCATTAAAACAGCTGACAAAGAAATGTTATATGAATGCATTAAGTGTTTATAAGCTAATGTTGCCAACAGTCATATCCAGGCTTCCATCATCTAAATACAATCATTGGAAAGATAGAGTGATTTAACACAAAGTGTGTTTGTTATTTATTTAATTTTATCACATTAAATAAGATATACATACAAATAAAACATACATACATGTACATTCAGGCAGGGGCTTATCCCAGTACCCGTTGTGCTGGCAAGTAAGCACCGAAGATCCAAACAAAAAATTTCCAGGGTTGCAGTCATAGAATACCATCGAGCCAAAGGTGAAGTTTCCATATTCTATCTTACTTTCCCGGATCGAATTTGCAGGAATTCCAGGATCAGAGCAGTTCACCACTAATCAATAAAACCAATCAGATTTAAAGTGAGGCTAGTTAGACATGGCTTTCATCATCATCATAAGCAATCCCTCGAAATCGAGGAAGACTTGCTTCCACTCTAAAAGTGAGTTCTTAGGTGACTGAACAGTCCAATACGGGAATTACAATCTCTGTCACAGATGGGACAGACAGTCGTTGCGTATTTCTGAAATTTTGTTTTCAGAACTGTATTAAGAAAACGGCCACCATCAACTAACATTTCATTATTGAATGACAAAGGGAAGATTATATTCAGGGTTTTACGACTGCAGACATTGTTTCAATTTGAAGTGAAGCCAAGCAATGCAATATATCTTTTGCTGCTATTATAGCACCTTATAGACTCAGGGACACCTGTCAATTGGCCACTGATGGGGGAGGGGGAGACTTGTATCCTTGAATATTTCTGTTCATTTCAGTGGGGGCTGACACTGCAGAAAATCTACAGTTACTTGACTCCAGAAATAACATTTCACCCGTCTGATCAGAGCAGTACCTGGTCAACAGCATTTTTGCCCAGGGTTCGACTGTCGCAGATTAATTCAAGCAAGTTTGAAGTTATAACCCCACCAAAATAAATGGAGCCACTCTGAGATGGAGGTGGCTCTTACCTCAATCAGTGGCATTATTAGATCCAGACTAGAGGAAAGAGAATCTGAAAAGCTGGTGACAATAGCAAAAACATTTAAATAATGATTAAAAAATGAAATACTTCTTCTTTTTCCAATGAGGAGTACCTTGAAAATGAAACATTTCCTTATACCTCCCTTCCCTTTATCAGATATCAAATAAAGGTCAAACTAATAAAGGCCGTATGAAAACAAATCCTGCTACTGAGGTACCCATTAAAAAATTGAAAAGTAATGTCACCACTGAACACCACAGGTTTTACAACTCTGGTCGAAATTTCAATCATTAACTTCCAGGATACTCTACATGTGGCCACAGCATTGTTCCACCATTTATATATTTAATACAATCTGAGAGAAAATAACTCTTACAAAGCTAGATGTTTCTTAATAATTGGCTCCTCTTAATTCAAAATTGCTTAATTCAAATGATCTGTTCCCACCTTTTAGCATTAAATTCCCACTGTGCAGTGTTAGTTAAAATACTTCATTCAAATAATTTGCTAATTCAGTATATTTTTAATGCAAAAAGCATGAAATTATCAGGAACAGTCTTTGATACACCCATGGCATGCAAATTTGCAACATGAAATGCTGCTAATTGTATCTGTTTTTTTAACATGAATTTATTTCGACAACATTGGTTTGATGGATAACCTATATATCACATTTATTCACCATTGTAAGGTTATATTTTCAAACCACCAGTGACAGGAGCTGTTAGTTTTTTGTAAGCAATTCAGTTGTAATATGCATTTACATTTTCTTTGGAATTGTAAAAGTAAAGGTTAGACTTCAGAGAGAGTGTATGAATTCTTTCTGTGCCAATATTGAGCTACTTCATATTGATGGTGGGTAATAACGACGAACTAACAGCATTCGTTTTATTACCTCTTTCAAACTGACCACACTTCAGGATTTAGCGCATATGCATCTAAACGCAGAAATCCTGAAGTTGCGGTCAGCCATTCATTGCTCCGACACAGGCTGCGTTGTGGCCCCTCCCCCATAGCCAGCAATCAGTGAAACTGACAAAAACTTGGGCTTTGCCGTGATAATATTGGGTGGGGGCATGGGGGGTGCGGGAGGCCGGGAGGAGCACGAGGGGAAGGTGTCCTGGAACTCATCGTAGGGCCAGGAGCAGGGCTGGAGGAGCACAGGAGGAGGAGGCCAGGTGGGGAGTCAAGGGAAGCCGGAGAAGCATAGGGGGCGGGGGAGTTGTGTGGAGGTGCATGGTGTGGGGGGGGGTGGGGGGGAGCGGGAGCACATTAGGGGGCCAGGAGCACATTGGAGGCTAGGAGCTCATCGGGGGACAGGAAGAGCATGACGTGGAGGCTGGGAGCAAATCGGGGGGGAGGAGCCTGGTGAAGGAGCATGATCAGGGTGCTGTGAACTCATAGCTGGGCAGGTGGAGCATGATGTGGGGGCTGGGAGCAGATCGGGGGGCCGGTAGAGCATGATTGTGAGGTCTGAAGCTCATTGGTGGACCATGATCAGGGGGCCAAGAGCACGTTGGGGATGGAGGAGCATCGGGGAGGGGGAAGCTGATGACATCGGGCTTTGGAAGAGCATGGGGAGGTGAGCCGGGTAGTCGATCGGAGGCCTGGGGGGATGGCGGGGGGGAATCGGAAGTCTGTGGGGCTGGGATTGGAGGCCTTGTGGGGGGGTGGGGGGGGTCTCCAATCAAGGAGGTTGGGTGAAGCAGGGATGGTGGATCCAGGAGGTAAGTGTAAAGGCATTTACCTCCAGGATCCAGCAGTCCTCACCTTCCATTAGCTGGCAGGTTTCATGAGACCTGCAAAACCCGACCAGCCACTGTTAAATTTAAAATGGGGTTAAATCTGAGGTACACCAGCCGCATTATAATATTTAAATGGATGACCTGCCACCTGAAAGCGGGTTGGATGTCTGCCCCCGTCAAAACCGGACATGGGTGTGTTGGAGGTGAGTTCCGATCGGGATTCAGATTTTTAACACTTTAACTTCCCGCCCGATCCCAACCCACCCGTTTTTGTGGATTAATATTCCCCTCTTGATGTGCATGTTTCATTTAACTCTACTCCCTTAAAATACTTGTTTCCCCAATTCATTTGTTTAATAAGTCTGAGACAAGATAAACTGCAATGAAAGAATTTCAACTTAGTGTCAAAACAATTAGACGAAGTATCAGATATATTTAAATTAAAACACTTGATCCAATTTTATATTTGTGTGTCTTTAAAATAGATGCATGCACATATCACACAAAAAGAGACTGCACATCATGTGATCAATTCAAGAGACACAACAGGATAGAATTTCCTTGGATGTTCCTTGTATTCTGGCGAAATATCGGCACAAACCCCCGGTGAAACGTCCATTTGTGCCATTTCTCCAGGGTTTCCACCCAACTTCTGCTGAGGTTATGACAAGCGTTTGGGAAAAATCACTCTAGCCCCTGGAAGTTTCAGGTGAATATTTCATAATGCAATACATTCATCAGAACAGCACATGATCTTTCATTTAAACAGGTGACAAACGTAGGCCGCTTAAGGAAACAGGCAACACAGATCCTCACCTATGTGGAAATATTAGCATTTCTTGCTGCAGGCTTGTAGATACAGTACACTGTATGCTAAATTGGAATTCAGTAATATAAAAAAAACTTAATACCACAATCAAATCAATACCAATACCATCTTTGCTTTTTTACTAACTATGCATTTAGTTTCTTTTTGCTTTGCAAGTTATTGCAATATAAGGCACTAACGTCAATGATTTTGTAAACTTACCTTTACATGTTGGTATAGTTCGGCTCCATTGTCTGTTTGCCTGACATTGGGCCCTGGCTGTTCCATCTATCATGTATCCAGTGTTACAAGAAAATGTCACAACATCGTTGAGATTGAAACCACTTCCAGAGGTTTTCCCATGAACTGGATTTCCAGGATGACCACAGCTGATTGCTAGGAGAAACATATGACCAACAATCTGAAATCCTTAAAATACCAACAGAATTTTAGAACTGCTTACAAATGTGCACAGCAGGGATCAGGAATAGTTTTTAAAAATTCACTATTACCATTAATCATAACCCAGATACCTGGAACCTTGATCATCTACCATAATGAAGGACAAACTCTTTATCCTGAGCAGATGATCAAGGTGACTTTGAACTGAGAAGGGCACTGATCAGCTGTTTAGGAATAGCATATTTATGGCTATTCTTACATTCTGTTTCTTTTCAGATCTTTCACTGAGTTAATGTTCTCAAAACTGACAAAAGGTTTGAAAAGAAACAGCACGGAAAGGGCATTGTATCTAAAAAGGTCTAGAGGAAAACTAGCAGTTGGGAGAGGTCACTGGTGGAAAAGGATGCAATAGAACCAGGATGAGCAAGAGGAGCACACTGATTAGATCTGCAGGAATAGCAGAGGTACATCTTAAGTGTAGCTTTTTTTCCATGGGGTCACAATTCATCACACTACTACCCACTACTGCCCAAAAATCCCAGTTTGGTAAAAAGAAAATCACCTACCACCGATCTACCGCCTGGCAGTAAATTCATCAGAGAAGTACCGCCGCTGGGAGTCCATACTGCCGGCCTATGGGAAACTCCCCCAAAATGCCAGTTTAATCACTAAGATCGGCTAAGATCCACATACCGCCTACCAGAAAGACTGTTCTGAGAAAGGTGGTCTTACCTCGATCTTAGCTGATCTTGATTTATTGCAGTCAATGTTCCTTATAGTATTTCTCCCTTTAAAATATGATGGTCTTCATCTCGTGATTTCATACTGGCGTGCATGCAACTCTTATTGAATTTCTCTCATGGGAAAGATTCACTTAATCATGTTTATAATATCTATTTACAAATGTATGGGGCCCGAAATTGATGACCCTACCGCCGGGTACCGCCGGATTTTTTGGTGGTATTTCCTTGTTTTGGGCGGTCTTCCATTCATTGGGAGTTTCATCAGGGCCTTACGCTGGTGGTTTCAAAATACCGCTGCGGAGTGGACCGCCGGCGTAAGGTCCTGATGAACGCTGGGAAAAATGCTTCTGCCCGAGTTTGGTGGGAGCGGTGCTCCGTACTTCATGGAAAAAAAAGACACCCAGTCGGACTAGCCTTTCTATGGACAGTAGGTATGAAACCCTGCAAAAAAAAGTAAGTGAACATTTTTTTTCTAGTTCTTTTGCAGCGATTCAGTGAGAAAGGGTCCTCTGAATGTTTTCTGATGTTTTATTTTTTGAAAAAATATTTTTTGTGTTTTGCTCCGCCGCTAAGCCGAGTCTAGTCTCGGACTTAATTTGACCAAGACTGCCGAGAATCCACGTGCAACGCCCATTTTTCCGGCCGGGCGGACTTTTTTCTATTTTTTCACCAAACTTTCGCCCAAAGTACCATCGACGGTAAATGGGCGGAACTTGGCTTTGATCAAATTCAGGCCCATGATGTTTACAGCTGCTTTGCCACTTGTGAAGAAATCAAGAGCACCCTTTGAGTAGCTCACCATTTGTTTTTGTACATTCTCCAATAACTTTCCATACACTGCCTTAGAACAAATCTATTCCATGTGAACAAACTTGACTGTTTTTCCTGGCTGTGCGCTATGTATTGAATTATCTGCATAATGATTTGTGAATTGTAAGGGGAAAGCAGCATTGACTGAATTTACGTCCACCAATAATTTAAGTAGCACATTCACTTATCTTTTATATTCCACTGCAGTAGTGGGGTGAAAAGGCCCGGCACTATAGCATTGGCAGAGTTGCATCCAGTCCTGCTGTGATGTGAAATGCCATTTTTTTTTTAATTGATTGCAATAAGGCAAGCGGCCACTACAATTCACTTTCTGACAATCAAATTCTAATGTTTTAAAGTAACAAAGGAGTTGGTGTGTGAGACCAACACCATTAACAGGGTACTGTATGGCTGGTTTGATTTAGTTCAAATTGAGTCCATAGTTGGGGGAAGCTATCATCTCATGACCATCTGCAGCACTTCAAATTAATACATCAGATGAGAAGCTCTTTGGGCTGTCTTGAGGATGTGCAAGGCATTATATAAATACAGATCCTTCAAATGAATTCTTATCAAGGTGGAAGTCACTCCCAAGGTTTTCTGCGCATGCGAGGCTGACCAGTCAGCCCCAATCGTGGGGAAAGTGAATTCAGCATGGAAAAAAACCACGAGTAAAAAAAATCCACAAATCTCACGCATACGCAGTACACAGCCTCCAATCTTTCCCAAGTCAAGAGTCCTGCACCTAGCACCGACTCCCACTACCGCCCACTGCCTCCCGCTGCCTGCCGCTCCCACTCTCACCGAGAAAACCGGGATGAATCTCCCGCCCAATCGGCCCCAGCGGTAGCGGGCAGTAAAAAAGCAAAGACCATCCGGGCAACGCCGAGAAATGGGCGGGAGCAGCAGTTGACGAATTTCAGGGCCATAAATATCTCTTAGAGTTATGCTCGAGCAGATAAAGATTTGAAAAGATGCAGAATACCTATATATCAGAAAATTCTTTAGTCTACCGGACAGCTGCTTTGCACTTCCTTCTTGCTGATTCTTACTTATTTAGACAGGCTTCTCAGGAGCAACCATCAGAACTTTTTTTGTTTGCATTGATATCATTTGAAGTGATACAAGGTTAATAAATTAATCTTAAAAAACAACAGTGCCATCAGTTAAGTGAGGAACATGCTGGAAAGGATGTTTTCTGCCTCCGTCAATGTTGAAAGTTACCCCCAATTTGCATATGAAAGCATTTGGCCAGAATTTGCGGTGGGTATGATGGCATACTCTCAGAGTACGCCATCATATCGCCTTTGAAATGCATCGCAAGTTCGGGATTTGAGCATGCACTTGACTCAGCTGCCCGTGTCCGAACTCGCACCAAGTCTCACTCACCCAACATCCCTATGCTGGCTGACCTACATTGGTTCGTGATGAAGCAACGCCTCAATTTCAAAATTCTCATCCTTGTTTTCAAATCCCTCCATGGCCTTGCCCCTCTCTATCTTTGTAATCTCCCTCAGTCCCACAACCCCCGACATGTCCTCTAATTCTGTCCTCTTGAGCATCCCTGATTATAATCACTCAACCATTGGTGGCCATGCTTCTGTTGCCTAGGCCCCAAGCTCTGGAACTCCCTGCCTATACCTCTCCGCCTCTCTTTCCTCCTTTAAGACGTTCCTTAAAACATACCTCTTTGAACAAGCTTTTGGTCACCTGTGCTAATTTCTACTTATGCAGCTCAGTTTCAAATTTTATATCTCATAATAATCCTGTGAAGCACCTTGGGATGTTTCACTACTTTGAAGGCACTCTATAAATACAAGTTATTGTTGTTGTCAAACTACGACAGATAATCCTTTCCGCCTTAGAAATCCCAATTGCTGCAGCAGAGTTGGGCTAATTGCCCAACAACTGCCCTGCAGTTACATAGGCTATACAGCACAAAACCAGGCCATTCGGCCCAACCAGTCCATGTCCAAATTTTTGTTACATACAAAAAATTTTCAGGTTGATGCAAACAGGTGCAGGACCTGTTTGTATTAGTGTAAGAGGATACCTCAAAAGATCCAAAGCTTGATTCGGCATGTATTTAGCTCAGATAAAAGTGAAATTGTTTGTTTGTTTTGTCTGCACATTTTATTGAAGCTTGTTACTGTCATTTCGCCAGTTTTTTTGTCTGGGACAATCTGAATTCAAACGATACTAAATCCCAAATAATGAGCAAAATATTAAACCTAACTATATATTTATACATTAAAGCTTTTAAAGTCGCCATACGGTGCTGTTGTCATTGACCGTGCCTGTTCAGTGAGTGGATTCAGAGGGTCAGGTGTCAGTCTGCACCCTCCTTTCTCCTCTGTCACCTTATTCTGTAACTTTATTCCCCTGTGCACCAGTTATCATATCTTATTGAACAATTAACTGTAAAAGCCTGATGCTGGTTCCCACATCTGTCAAGAGGAGACTCTGCACTTCCACTGATTGGAGTACCAGGCCCACGTGATCCCAGGTATACTTCTGCACATGCCGCACCCCTGGGATCCATGGGCCATTATGCTGCCCTTGAATACACAGTGTCAGAGAGCAAGTTTGCGAAGGAGGGTCCTCATCAGATATTCTGTTTGGATGCCGGCGGCGCATTCCGTAGGTACGCTGCCAACCACAAAATCTGCCCCATTGTTTTAAATCACTTTAAAGACCAGCAGTTATATAGATTTACTCTGAATAAGCAAAATGCACATCGAAGACGGATAGTGTCAAAAAATAAATAATGTGTTGCTGATTATGTAACTCACTGGCACCTACAATGCTCATAATGCTCATGAATTATGCAGCCACATTACTCAGTAATACATTTCTTGTAAATCATTGCTCTCTGATCTGTACCTGCTGCATAATCCATTGTTTAAAAAAAACACAGGCCCTATAATGCAACATGTTTCTTGATGGATCCTGTGTCATAAAATTAGCAATATCCTTTATCCAAATCAGACAGCATTATTTTAGCTTGAAATTATATAGGTAAGCCTTCACATCAAAGAAATGGACCTCTGCATTGAAGTGCGCTAAAATCAATTTAAAAAGCAGCGTCAGATTAAAAGAAAACAACTACAAATGTTGGGAATCTGGAATGAGATACATGTTTTGATGAAGGTTCTATAAATAAATGTTAACCTGTCTCTTTTTCTTTACAGATTCTATATACCTTGAGCAGTATTGACACTAATAGATACCTCAGTGAATTTAAGGCACTCATCCAATTTTGGAGTCAGCTCACGCTGAAAGGTCCTTGACTCCGTTCTTAGTTTACACCCTTTTTCACCCTTTGAATACATTACTACCTATCCATTATTGTTTGTATAACATTGTTAGTCACTTCCCGGCATTTCTCTTCTTCCTCCTGTTCAATTGCCCATTATCCCCTCTGTGAAGTGCTTTGGAACATTTTGTTGTGTAAAAGGTGCTGTATAAATTTAAATTATTATAGTTATTTTATTGTCCTATCTCTTCAATACATTTATATTGAGAGTCTGAAAATTGCTTTAGAACAGAGGTATTAGGCCACTGGTTAGGTTGTTCTATTTCATTGCTTTTACTCTAAGACATAGTCTAAAGTGGCCCACTGACCAAATAAGGCCCACAACCTCCCGACGACAAAGCTTCTATCAGTTCCTTTGTTCTCAGTGCACGGTTACACAAGGTCAATTTTGATTTCAGCTCTTTAAAGTCCCCAGGCAATGTACACAGGAAAAAGTTGCAACGTGATTGGTGGATTTTGATCAACCAGGGATCGGCCTTTTTGCACCAATCATGGAGCAGCCTTTTCCAGTCCTCCAGCCCGAGGAACTTTAAACAAGCTGGAGTTTCCAAGTTCAAGTTCAGGGAAGGGACATGATGGTGCAGAAAAAAGAGGAAGAATGGGTGAGGGAAGAGGAGGGAATGGAGGAAAAGATTGAAGAGAACATTGTTTCCTTCTTTGGAAGGGATGCTCTCGTTTTTCTAATTCAAATGAGGATTTTGCTATTTGTGTACATGAGAGTTTGGTGATTTTGAGTGAGGGGATCTCACTGTTATATGGTAGTTTTACTTTTAGAAACATAGAAACATAGAAAATAGGTGCAGGAGCAGGCCATTCAGCCCTTCTAGCCTGCACCGCCATTCAATGAGTTCATGGCTGAACATGAAACTTCAGTACCCCCTTCCTGCTTTCTCGCCATACCCCTTGATTCCCCCGAGTAGTAAGAACTTCATCTAACTCCATTTTGAATATATTTAGTGAATTGGCCCCAACCACTTTCTGTGGCAGAGAATTCCACAGGTTCACCACTCTCTGGGTGAAGAAGTCTCTCCTCATCTCGGTCCTAAATGGTTTACCCCTTTTAATGGCTTTTAGCGTGTATCGGGGGTCTGCCTTTTTGTGTGAATGGAGGTTTGCATCTCTGTGTAAACATATGTGGACCATTCATTGGTTTAGAAACATGGTTCTACCTGCCAGGTCCAAAAGATTAGACATCCTTGCGCTGAGGAGTAGCATTGTAAATGTGGGGTAGAAAGGCAGTACCACCATTTGAAATATCGATCATTCATTCTCAAAAAGGAATTCCATGAATAGTTTTAGTTTTCTTACTTAAATAAATTATTTATCAAAATCTAGATATACGGTAAATTTGCTGCTCACATCTATATGTAAATGCAAATATACAGGGAATCTTACTAATATCCCACTGATTAGTTATATTTTTCACCAGATACCACAAGCTGTTTCAATGGAAAACAGAAAACTCCACATAGCATTAGATGGCGTTTCAAGATCACTAATTATGTGACTTGATTAGCTCCAATGATAGATTAATTAATAATATAGCTCTAAATGTAATTGCTACTCTTAATATGACAATTTCATGCCATTTTTCTTGCTTATGCCTCTTCTGACTGGGCAAAAAAAAAATTTTGTTTCTTATTGAAACCAGAATAATCCATAGCTACAGGCATGTTCTTATCCCTGCAAACTACTTAATGCAATGTTGTGCAAATCTTCACAAGGCTTAATTCCTTGTACATGTTTATCTGTGATGTAAATCCTCCCAGTGGCACTATTCCTTATTCCAGAATCATCTCATTTCTATTCTGTTTAAACAAAATCCAAGTTAACTAATCTTTTTCAGTAACCACAACAAATAAATATAGGATTTGCACATACCAGTAAGTTGACTCTTGTGTTTTCTTTATTGATCAACTGCCACTGCCCATTTCCTGAAAATTACCAAAAAACCAAGCAAGCTAGCCCAGCAATGATTCTGCTCTGAAAGGAGCAAAGTGACCTGTAACTAACATCATATTTCCCTTTCACCCCATCATTTAGTTGAATCTAGATCATATGAAATTTGTGAATCACTACTAGGATAACATGTAGTGATTAAAGGCTAAGATTCCTCTCCAATGTGCATGGGGAATGCTCAATTCTCAGGTGTAATGGAGAGGAAAATGGTGCAGAGATCTTGAAGACCAGGGACCAAGATTTCTTGTAAAGTTGTGCCCAAACAAATGCGTAATCGCAGTGTAATGGTGATTTACGGTGCGGAAGATGGAGAAAATGTGGGCGTAAGAGACTGATGTTTATACTCACACTATGCCTGAATTCATCAATCTTTTACGCCAGTTCTTGAAAACCTCTGCACAGACTCTCCTCTGCTCATTAACAGAGCTCCGTCCCACCCAGAGTGTGAGAGTGGAAAGTGTGAATTTTCTGCAATTACACTGGTTCAGAATGAGCATAAATATAAGCTCAAAATTGTAGGCACAGGAATCAATGTCATATTTCTGGTGTTTTATGGTGATTTGTTTCAAGCAATATTTTAATTGCACCTCACTGAGATTTGTACCATATTTTATTTTTATTTTTCTTTGAATGTATTTTTATAGCATCAGGATGAGTCACATTGAAAAGGTTGCATTTCCTTAAATATGCTTTGATTAAAGCACATAAATGATGGTTAGATGGCTTTAAATTTTAATTTTTGCCCTTAAAGATAATAAATATGATGCAACTTTCCTCATTCCCCAGCTATTTACGTCAATTTTCATGTCGCGACATATGATAATGAGTTTGGCAGGGAATTTTGGTGTAATTTGGAGCTGGTAAAATGGCTATGAATCCGACGAACATTTTGACAAAACTTGCCTCCACAGGACATTCTGGGCCCAAGTCTCCGCTCTCTTTTGGAGCTTTCTGTTTGGAGCTTTCCCTATGGGTTGGCAGAGCCTGCATCGATAACAAGCACAGGCTAAGAACTGACATGCAAATGGGGATAGAGGGGGTGATCCTGGTCCTCTTGTCTAATTTTCCTGAATGTTTGTTGTAAGCATGCCTGATACAGAGTTGCCAAAAGAAATTGTTGCTGTTCCCCTCAAATCAGCGGGCCTGAGAGAGGCTGACAGCAAGACAAAGAGGGCCTTTTTTTCCCTCACGGTGACCCACTGAGTCCTTAGGGCTGAACCTACATTGGTGGGCATTACAAGAGCTGCAGGCCTTCTGCCTGCAGTTTTGGGCACAAGC
Organism: Pristiophorus japonicus; assembly: GCF_044704955.1. Classification (NCBI taxonomy): domain Eukaryota; kingdom Metazoa; phylum Chordata; class Chondrichthyes; family Pristiophoridae; genus Pristiophorus; species Pristiophorus japonicus. The sequence goes on along the minus strand of NC_091977.1, from coordinate 362,706,319 downwards.
CCTTGTTAAGGATAGGACTCTACTGGAGGGGTGGAGCAACATTTGCAAATTACCTGAACTCACAAATCAAGACAGGTTCGGGTAATGAGCCTCCAGGTGTGAGGTGGTGAGGAATATTGGGGCAATGTAAATCAGAACACTTGAAATGTAGTGCTGAAAACAACTCAAACAACTGTCAGCAACACTACTTCTGCTAACTGGATCCTGCAGGTCACTCTCAATTTTAAACTCTCACGATGAGACATTACTAGTGTCAGATACAAAATATGGAACTGATGAATATAACATATACTTCATGGGGTGGATTTTCCATTGATTTCCCAGATGAAATTTAGCTTCTTCTGGTGATGCAGCAGCAGACACAATGCAGAACCACTTAGATCTCCCTGAGCCACTGGCTTGCTTGCAGGATTCTCACCATTGACACAGAAAACTGAGCCAGGATCATGGTGGGTTGGGGCAGCAGAAGAGGTCCTACCCCAATCCCATCGATGGGGAAAGAGGAAAGTCCAGCTCTTTTGTGTCAAATACAAACATGGAATCATTCTCCAACGCACCACAAGATATTGTAATAGGTGTGGACCCATGCAATACTCTACAAGCTGAGCTTCCAATTTTATCTGTAGGGGCAGACTGAGGACAAGTTATTTTGGTCCCGTTTTTGCACCTCATACTGGATGGCTATGCAGTAGCTTTGACAGAAACCTCAGAAAAAACAATATCAAAGGCATTCTGCTACTTGGAAATAGGAATAAGAGCAGGAGTAGGCCATACTGCCCCACAATCTTGCTCTGTCATTTAATACGATCATGGCTGATCCGATCATGGACTCAGGTCCACTTCCCTGCCCGCTCCCCATAACCCCTTATTGCTTAAGAAACTGTCTATCTCTGTCTTAAATATATTCAATGACCCAGCTTCCACAGCTCTCTGAGGCAGCGAATTCCACAGATTTATAACCCTCTGAGAGAAGAAATTTCTCCTCATCTCAGTCTTAAATTGGCGGCCCCTTATTCTAAGATTATGCCCCCTAGTTCTAGTCTTCCCTATCAGTGAAAACATCCTCTCTGCATCCACCTTGTCAAGCCCCCTCATAATCTTATACATTTCGATAAGATCACCTCTCATTCTTCTGAATTCCAATGAGTAGAGGCCCAATCTATTCAACCTTTCCTCATAAGTCAACCCCCTCATCTCCGGAATCAACTGAGTGAACCTTCTCTGAATTGCCTCCAAAGCAAGTATATCCTTTCTTAAATATGGAAACCAAAACTGTTCGCAGTATTCCAGGTGTGGCCTCACCAATACGTTGTATAGCCGTAGCAAGACTTCCCTGCTTTTATACTCCATCCTCTTTGCAATAAAGGCCAAGATTCCATTGGCCTTCCTGATCGCTTGCTGTACCTGCATACCAACCTTTTGTGTTTCATGCACCAGGATCCCCAGGTTCCGCTGTACTGCAGCACTTTGCAATTTTTCTCCATTTAAATAATAACTTGCTCCTCGATTTTTTTCTGCCAAAGTGCATAACCTCACACTTTCCAAAATTATAATGCATCTGCTCAGTGATTGTAATTGTGTTAAGTTTCTCCCCCCCTATAGCCCCTTGACTATCCACTGTTGGGATCTTTTTAGTGTCCTCTAATGTAAAGACTGATACAAAATATTTGTTCAGAGTTTCTGCCATCTCCATATTCCCCATCACTAATTCCCCAGGCTCATCCTCTAAGGGACCAACATTTACTTTAGCCACTCTTTTCCTTTATATATATCTATAGAAACTCTTGCTATCTGTTTTTATATTTCATGCTAGTTTACTTTCATAGTCTATGTTCCCTTTCTTAATCATTTTTTTAGTCATTCTTTGCTGGCTTTTAAAAGCTTCCCAATCTTCTGTCCTCCCACTGGTTTTGGCCACTTTGTATGCCCTTGTTTTTAAATTGGATACCATCCTTTATTTCTTTAGTTAGCCAAAGATGGCTATCTTTTATTTACACTGGCAGTCAATTACTCCTGACCTACGTGAAACCTATAACGGGATAGCTTCTGTGCATGCACAAAGATTTCCAACCAGAAAATAGAGGTAGTTCGCTCCAAAAACTTCTTGTGACAACAATCAGCTTCCAGACATAAAATGCAAGACTCCAAAAAATTACTCAGTATTTCTCTTCAAAAGTTTGATATTGACTTCAACATTTTCGCATTGCTACTCTCTCTATATCGAGTTAAAGTCTGCTATCTACACATGAAATAGTGATGGTAATAGTGCGTGCATATGACCTATATAACTGTGATCGGCCAATAATACTCTGCTTGCACAGTGCGAATTTTAACCAAATAGTTGGGACAGATTTGTGTAATAACTTCCTCTTGATATAGTTTTACCCATGGGCAACTACTTGGAAAACAAAAGATGGGATCAATGATGCAACCCAAGTGCCACACCACAGTCACCTGTGGCAGATGTACACCAGAAAGTACAAGTTCAACTCATTTGTATAATTTACTGACTTTCTGGGCTTGTCTCTCAGAATGCAGTGGGCTGCAGTGTAGAGTTGCTGCCTGCCCATTGTGCACTTTTCACTTTCCATGTATTATGGAAGGGTCACCAGGAATGCAGTAAGAAGGCAAGCAGGTGGCATGGCACAGGATCAGAGATGCCCAATTTTCTTTCAAAACTGAAATGGCAACCTCTCATTCAGCATCAAATTGTATGTGGCTCGAGTGCTGCTTCAGCACTCCCATGTGTTATGGACAGTCACTTAATTATTACAGAAGTCAAGCGCTTAATTAGGTCCAACACACAGCGTGTGCACATGGGGAGGGTTTAAACTAATATGGCAGGGGCATGGTAATCTATGCAGGGAGACAGAGGGATGTAAAATGGGGACAGGAGCAAAAGGTAGAAAGGAGATAAGTAAAAGTGGAGGGAAGAGAAATCAAAGGCAAAAATCAAAAAGGGCCACATTAGAACATAATTCTAAAAGGACAAAGAATATTAAAAAAAACAAGCCTGAAGGCTCTGTGTCTCAATGCGAGGAGCATTCGTAATAAGGTGGAAGAATTAACTGCGCAGATAGCTGTTAATGGTAATGATGCAATTGGCATTACGGAGACATGGCTCCAGGGTGACCAAGGCTGGGAACTCAACATCCAGGGGTATTCAATATTCAGGAAGGATAGACAGAAAGGAAAAGGAGGTGGGGTACTGTTGCTGCTTAAAGAGGAGATTGACGCAATAGTAAGGAAGGACATTAGTTTGGATGATGCGGAATATGTATGGGTAGAGCTGTGGAACACGAAAGTGCAGAAAACGCTAGTGGGAGTTGTGTAAGATCACCAAACAGTAGTAGTGAGGTTGGGGATGGCATCGATCAGGAAATTAGGGATGCGTGCAATAATGGTACAGCAGTTATCATGGGTGACTTTAATCTACATATAGATTGGGCTAATCAAACTGGGATCAATATGGTGGAGGAGGATTTCATGGAGTATATAAGGGATGATTTTCTAGACCAATATGTTGAGGAACCAACTAGAGAGCTGGCCATCCTAGACTGGGTGTTGTGCAATGAGAGAGGATTAATTAGCAATCTTGTTGTGCGAGGCCCCTTGGGGAAGAATGACTATAATATGGTAGAATTCTTCATTCAGATGGAGAGTGACACAATTAATTCAGAGACTAGGGTCCTGAACTTAAAGAGAGGTAACTTCGATGGTATGAGACGTGAATTGGCTAGGATAGACTGCCGAATGATACGTAAAGTGATGATGGTGGATAGGCAATTGCAGACATTTAATGATCACATGGATGAACTTCAACAATTGTACATCTCTGTCTGGCGTAAAAATAAATCGGGGAAGGTGGCTCAGTCATGGCTAACAAGGGAAGTTAGGGATGGTGTTAAATCCAAGGAAGAGGCATATAAACCGGCCAGAAAAAGCAGCAAACCTGAGGACTGGGAGAAATTTAAAATTCAGCAGAGGAGGACAAAGGGTTAATTAGGAGGGGGAAAATAGAGTATGAGAGTAAGCTGGCAGGGAACATAAAACTGACTGCAAAAGCTTCTACAGATATGTGAAAAGAAAAAGATTAGTGAAGACAAATGTAGGTCGCTTGCAGTCAGAATCAAGTGAATTTATAATGGGGAACAAAGAAATGGCAGACCAATTGAACAAATACGTTGGTTCTGTCACCACTAAGGAAGACACAAATAACCTTCCGGAAATATTAAGGGACCGAGGGTCTAGTGAGACGGAGGAACTGAAGGAAATCCTTATTAGTCAGGAAATTGTGTTAGGGAAATTGATGGGATTGAAGGCGATAAATCCCGGGGCCTGATAGTCTGCATCCCAGAGTACTTAAGGAAGAGTCCCGAGAAATAGTGGGTGCATTGGTGGTCATTTTCCAACATTCTATAGACTCTGGATCAGTTCCTATGGATTGGAGTGTAGCTAATGTAACCCCACTTTTTAAAAAAGGCGGGAGAAAACAGGGAATTATAGACCGGTTAGCCTGACATCGGTAGTGGGGAAAATGTTGGAATCAATTATGAAAGATTTAATAGCAATGCATTTGGAAAGCAGTGACAGGATCGGTCCAAGTCAGCATGGATTTATGAAAGGGAAATCATGCGTGACAAATCTTCTAGAATTTTTTGAGGATGTGTCTAGTAGAGTGGACAAGGGAGAACCAATGGATGTGGTGTATTTGGACTTTCAAAAGGCTTTTGAAAAGATCCCACACAAGAGATTAGTGTGCAAAATTAAAGCACATGGTATTGGAGGTAATGTATTGACGTGGATAGAGAATTGATTGGCAGACAGGAAGCAAAGAGTAGGAATAAATGGGTCCTTTTCAGAATGGCAGGCAGTGACTAGTGGGGTACCGCAAGGTTCAGTGCTGGGACCCCAGCTATTTACAATATACATTAATGATTTAGATAAAGGAATTGAATGTAATATCTCCAAGTTTGCAGATGACACTAAGCTGTGTGGCAGTGTGAGCTGTGAGGAGGATGCTTGAGGCTGCAGGGTGACTTGGCCAGGTTAGGTGAGTGGGCAAATGCATGGCAGATGCAGTATAATGTGGATAAATGTGAGGTTATCCACTTTTGTGGCAAAAACAGGAAGGCATAATATTATCTGAATGGCGGCAGATTAGGAAAAGGGGAGGTGCAACGAGACCTAGGTGTCATGGTACATCAGTCATTGAAGGTTGGTATGCAGGTACAGCAGGCGGTGAAGAAGGCAAATGGCATGTTGGCTTTCATAGCGAGAGGGTTTGTGTATAGGAGCAGGGAGGTCTTATTGCAGTTGTTCAGGGCCTTGGTGAGGCCACACCTTGAAGATTGTGTACAGTTTTGCTCTCCAAATCTGAGGAAGAACGTTCTTGCTATTGAGGGAGTGCAGCGAAGGTTTACAAGACTGATTCCCGGGATGGCAGGATTGACATATGAAGAAAGACTGGATCGACTAGGTTTATATTCACTGGAATTTAGAAGAATGAGAGGGGATCTCAAAATAACATATAAAATTCTGACAGGATTGGACAGGTTAGATGCAGGAAGAATGTTCCCAGTGTTGGGGAAGTCCAGAACCAGGGGTCACAGTCTAAGGATAAGGGGTAAGCCATTTAGGACCGAGATGAGGAGAAATTTCTTCACTCAGAGAATTGTGAACCTATGCAATTCTCTACCACAGAAAGTTGTTGAGGCCAGTTCATTAGATATATTCAAAAGGGAATTTAGATGTGGCCCTTACGGCTAAAGCGTTCAAGGGGTATGGAGAGAAAGCAGGAATGGGGTACTGAATTTGCATGATCAGCCGTGATCATATTGAATGGTGGTGCAGGCTCGAAGGGCCGAATGGCCTGCTCCTGCAACTATTTTCTATGTTTCTATACTCCTAGACCCTTTGCATTTACCCCTACCTTTGCTTGTGCAACCTGCCTCAGACATATTGTGCACCTCAGGGACCTGTGCCTGATTTTCTGAGTCGTGGACAGGCAATGCCCTTCAGCTCATCATGTACCAATCATATTAGTAGCCCTATATTAACAAAGCTTTTCTTTATTAGATCATCAGATAAGGAAGCAGTTCATGCCCGCACGCAGTAAGAGCTGGATGACATTCAGGCTTGGGTTGATAATTGGCAAGTAACATTCTAGCCATGCACGTGCCAGGCAATGACTATCTGCAACAAGAGAGAGTCTAGCCACTGCCCCTTAACATTCAACGGTATTACCATCGCTGAATCCCCCACCACCAACATCATGGGGGTCACTATTGACCAGAAACTGAACTGGTCCATCCTTATAAATATTGTGGTCAGAGGCTGGGTATTCTGTGGTGAGTGTCTCACCTCCTGACTCCCCAAAGCCTTTCCTACAAGGCACACGTCAGGAATGTGATGGAATACTCCCCATTTGCCTCAAAGAGTGCAGCTCCAACAACACTCAAGAAGCTTGACATCATCCAGGAAAAAACAGCCTGCTTGATTTGCATTCCATCCATTACCTTAAACATCACTTCCTCCACCACCAGCGACCTATGGCTACAGTGTGTACCATCTACAAGATGCACGGCAGAAACTTGCCAAGACTTCTTGAACAGTGACCTCTACCGCCTAGAAGGACAAAGGCAGCAGGTGCATGGGAACACCACCACCTGCAAGTTCCCCTCCAAGTCACACACCATACGGTGTTGGAAATATATTGCCGTTCCTTCATTGTCGCTGGATCAAAATCCTGGAACTCCCTTCCAAACAGCACTGTGGGAGTACCTTCACCACATAGACTGCAGCCGTTCAAGGAGGCGGCTCACCACCACTTTCTCAAGTGTAATTAGGGATGGGCAATAAATGCTGGCCTTGCCAGTGACGCCCACATCCCAGGAACAAATTTTTAAAAAGTAGAAATATTTCAGCATGCTTACTTACGCACACAGATTGGGAGTTGTCCAGACCAGTTGTGGTCCTGTTGACATATCCGTACAGATGAACCAATCAGACGAAACCCTGGATTACATTGATAAACTACTGTATCTCTGTAACCATAATTCTCTCCAACCACTTGACCATTGACTATTGGCTCTGGAACTCCACAGTGTCCAGCTTAAAAGTTAAAACAAAAGATAAAATGGCACTTTCAATCACAAGATAAAAATCTGCTTTATTTAAAATTTATCAGAACTACTATTAACATTTATGACTAAGCATTTCATTTTTGATTAGAATACCATTTAACATATACAGCTTTATGGCGCAAAATTCGGTCGCGCCCCATTTGAAGTGTTAACTTTTAAAAGTTTGAAAAGTTAGTGCCAGGCGCAAACGATTGCTAACTTCTGCTAAATTGAGTTTTAGTGCCCCTGGAAGGAAGGGGGTGGTAAATGAAGCACCAATGACCTCAGTGGGGTGCAGCAGGGGCACTAACACCAGAGCGCCACCCAATTTCAGGTGACTTGTATTCAGCAATAATCCTTCAATCCTTCACACTGGCTGATTCCAGTTCTGAAATGAAAGGTTATATCAAGTAAACCTGCTCATTTTCAGCATTGCTGCATTTGAGGGAGAGCTATGAGCTAATGAAACAATTTTCTGGGATGGCTGCTGGAAATCCTGCTGCAAGGGAGTGGGTAAGGTGCTTCAATGATGTGGCATTGGAGGCATTGGTAGGGGCAGTGGAGAGAAGGAGGGATTCACTGTTCCCCGCATCTGGATGGAAGCCATTGCCACAGGTCTTCAGGGCGATGTGGAGAGAAGGTGTTGGTTAGCATGGATTCAATCAAACCCTGACACAGAGCCACAAGCAATTCAATGACCTCAGTCGGATGGTCAAGGTAAGTATATGCTTCCACACCTCCTACATACCAGCCTCTGAACCTCTGGCTGTGCAGACTGTGCAAATCAATACTCCCCCACCAAACATGAGCAGCTACTGAAACTCACATCCTCATCTCACGCCTTGACTACATTCACAGCTATTCAAAGATGGCTGGCATATCCCCTACATACATAGCTGAACTCTTATTCACACAAGTTCCTTTCTTTTGCAGACTAAGATGGCACATAATAGTAGGGAGCAGCAGAGGGCTAGCAGGGGTGAACCTTAACTGCAGGAGCTCTCCTACCTGGAGGAGCGAGTGCTGCGGCTCATTGGCTCGCAGGTAGGGGGTGCCGTGGCTAGCGGGGACATTGACCCCGCTGGGGGCAACAATGGTATCTTTATCCCCTCTCCTTTTCTCATTCCACTTCCCCCTCACACCAGAAGGCTTTATCACTTTTCAGCTCCTGATAATTTGTGCCTTTCTTGCTCTATTCCAACTTCTCTGCCCTTACCTTAACACGAGTATTGTGCCATTTATGTTTTCAGATAATCACCAAACAGATGTGCAGCCTGTACCTGAGCTCCCCCATCACAATGAGGAGGGAGAAGAGGAGGAGGACCACCCAAGCACTGAGTTATTGCATCTCTCACCTGCAGGCATCAGCTCAGAGACCAGCACTACACAGTCCTTAAGGTTAGCTTAGCAGAGGGGTCTGCACTGGGTGATGCATCGTGGTCTAGCGGGCTGCAGCAAGGCCAAGGGGAAAGGGTATCTTGGGAGCCAGCTCCCCGCAGGGTGAGTTCACATGCGATCTCTGCTGCACAGGATTCAGATGACGACCTCGATAGAAAGGCATTCGCAAGAAGGGTGATGGCAAGGGTGCCCAAGAACCTCCCCACTATGGTAAGAAACGTGGAGAAGTCCACCTCCAGAATTGCACAGAGCTCTGCGCACTGCAGACAATGGTGGACTCCCAGAGAGAGCGTGCGGATTCATACCTCATGACATGTGTTATGGGCAATGTGGCAATTTCCATGCTTCCATTGCAGCACAGGCGGAAGCAACGCAACATCTTAGTGCTGTAATGCAGACAATGTTTGGTGGCATCGAAGCCCAAATTGCTCTCATGCAGTCTCAGCTGGAGGTCACGTGTGCTCTGACTGCTGCCATTGCCACTGGATCCACCACAGTCTCCCAGAGATCTCATGTGTTGCAGCAGACCACCCTTCTGTGCTCCAGCAGATTGGTGAGGTTGCTGCCCCGGGGGAGTGGCAGTGGGTGAGTGGAGCAGGAATCCGCTGTCCTCTCTCGGGATGACACCATTTTTGATCCCACCACTGCCACTCCATCATTGCACTTGTCGCTGCCTGTCACCCAGCCAGCCCCAAATTGCCACTGCCCAACCTGACGTGGTGCAGACTACAGCCAGGCCTTCCAGACCCAGAGCTGGTCGAGGATGTCCCATAAGGCCATCTGTCGTCTCCAGCCCTGACACACAGCAGCCTTCCACCAGCCGTGCTGCAGCCATAGGGGACACACTGTGGAGGAGCTGTGGAAGGGTAATTGTTAGTTATGTATTTGTTGTTTATGATACTCTTAAATGTTATGACATAACTTTGAATTGGAATGTTTCATCTTTGGTGATGTCTCTCATTTCAGTTTTGGGGGTGTGGTATGGAAGGACAAATTGATGTGCTAATGGGAACATGCAGAGGAACTGGGAAGTGGGATGGAGTTCACTGGAACCAAAGTCTGATGAGACGGTCGCAGACCACCCTTGCAGACTCGCAGTTGTTTGGCTGCCTCCTCTGTCACTGTTGTTGCTGCTACTGCACTTCCTTGTCCTCCTCCTCCTCCTCTTTCTCCTTCTTCTGCTCCTCCTCTTCCTTACGTGATGGAACTATGCCTGGTGGTAATGGCTGTGCTCGCTCGGTGGCCAAGTTGTGCAGCATGTAGCAGACAACAACGAAAAGAGACACCCACTCAGCCGAGTACTGGAGGACTCCTCCCGAGCGGTCAAGGCAGTGGGATCATTGCTTGAGCACTCCAATGGTCTGCTCAATGATGCTCCTGGTGGCAGCATGGCTCTCATTATATGAGTGCTGGGCAGGAGTATTGGGATTGTGAAGGGGAGTCATAAGCCAGGTGGAAAACAGATAAGCCCTTATCACCGACCAGCCAGCTGCGAGCTTCATGTGGTGGCTGGAAGAGAGCTGGCACACCAGGCTGGCATAGGATGAATGCATCGTGGCTGCTGCCAGGATAGCAGGCATTGACGATGAGGATTCAGCATGTACGGAATACCAGAGGATTGTGATACAATACCCGCAAAGCGACATGGGTGCAGTCAATGGTGCCCTGCACATAGGGAAGCCTGCTATATTGGCAAAGCTCATGCACGCTCCAGCTGCTTCTCTCTGATAATGGGAAAGGAAATGTATTCCTTCGCCTTCTGTCACCTCACAGATAGAGCAATGGACAGCAAACTGGGAAATGTTGGAGATGTCTCCTGTTCCACACTGGAAGGATTCACTGGCGAGGAAATTGAGCATGATAGTGACCTTGACTGCCACTGAGAGAACCGTCCTCACCCTGGTATGAGGCTCGAGGTCTGGTTGCAGGAGATGGCAGAGCTCTGTGACCTCATCCTTGCTCAAGCACAGCCCTTGAACACACTGTTCCTCAGTGAAATTGATGTCGGAGAACTGCTGCTGGAATATCCAGGAAGGGTAAGGTCTCCTGTTGACAGCCCTGTTGGGCTTCCTCTCGCTGGCCACATGTTACTGTCGTCCTGCCTGCCTTTTGCCCTGCCTTTCTCTTTGCCTAAGTTGCCTCCGACGATGACGGTGGAGAAGGAGGTCGAGTGCGAACACAGCCCCCATAATAAATAAATATTGTCGTTTCAAATCTGCCGTCCTTGAAAGACAGGAATGTTTAAGAGCCAGAATATTCCTTCAACTGAAAATTGCTCAAATCTGTCAAACAGCCTTTCTGCCTATATGTTAGTAAGCTGCAAACAGTAATGGTCGACTAAAATTTTTTCTAAAAATGATGCCTTTAAATAGCGCTCCACCAGCTGACACGCGACTGAAACCCGACAGCTGGAGATGTTGTGGTCAGCACCAGGCAATAAGACAGGGGCACGACTGAAACAGCTTCTGGGATGGTAATGGGACATTGTGCACGGCGATGACATAATCATTGGCCGCAGTCGCGCGGGGTGCAACCTGTTCGCGCCGCTGTAAAAACCCCACCCAATTTAGCGCGAGGCACTGTTTTCGCTGCGCCGGACTAAAACGCGTACATGTGGGGCACCAACAGGGGGTTGAAAGTACCCGAATTTTGCCCCTTTAGTCTTTAACTTGGACAATTTGATAATGCCATGAACAACAAATTAATTATTCAATATGTATTATATATGAAGGATACCCTCATACCTAAGCATCTAGTTTCACTTCCACTCCAAAGCCCCGATGCCAGGCATTCTCTGACAGTTGAACCAACTAGTATGTAACCTGTGTCACAGGTCAAGATAGCTGTCGCTCCAAACGTAGTTTGAGTTCCAATTTTTTTCCCATTAGCAGGATATCCTAGTTCTCCACAAGAAATAACTAAAACAGAAAAAGAAGGAAATATATGCATTGTATATGTTGCAGTCATTATCTCAGAGTATGTGTTGCCAGGATACAATACATTGTTTTTTTTATTACTGTGTAATGACACAAGGCTTAGGGATAGTCTGTTCAGCTCCAACGTGTTGTATCATGAAGTAGCAAGACACAAAATTGTGCCTTTGATTCCTTGTACAATTTCCAAATCACGGTCATTCTTTCAGAAGAAGGCATATTCTCACAAGAGGAAAAGGCGACTGAAGGTTAAGTGATCTTTAGCCTATTGGGTATAGTAATTTTCCAGGGCCGGGAATTCCTGCACCCAGCCCGGAAGTCCCACCCACAATTTGAAATTCGCCAATGCACCCCTCAAAGGGGTGCTCCCGGGGCGGCAGCGCAGCGCTAATTCCAGCACTGCACTGAGGAGGCCAGCACTACACGGATGGTCCGCGTAGAGCTGATGACATACAATGCCTTTCCTCTCCCATTAAAGGGGAGGGCCGCTGCACATTCTGCAGACCCTTTGGTGGCCACTGGGCCACCAGGGAGGCAATTGACCGGCCCAGCAGCCCGGCACCCAAAGTCGAGTACTGGGCTGCACGATGGGGCAAAAAGGGGTAATTTTGGCTCCTTGGGAGCTTACCCCTCATTTCAATTGGCACATGGATTGGAATTTTAATCAGAAGGCAGGTACGGAGAAGGGCGTTGAAGGAACTAGGAAGAGGCTGGGAAACCCAGGAGAACAGATTTCCCTCAGGTCCTGTCAAATTTAACAGCAGAGCCTGATTAGCATTATAAGGGTCTGTTTCTCACTTCCAACCAGCATGATGGAGAGGCTGGCTGGCTGCAGGTGGGTAGGCCTGTGGCACTAGGCATCACAGAGAAGGGACGGAGGGAGGGATCGGGTGGAGCCGAGGTGTGGTCGGAAGCCAAAGGAGGTTCAGAGGTTTGGGGTAGCAGGGGCAGATTGTGGCCGGAAGCATTGGCGCTGGAGAATCTGGGGGGGGGGGGTAGAGAGGCGGGAACAAGCGGGTACGGAGGATTAAGTGGGGCATGGGCAGTTCAGGAAGATAATCGGATACCTCGGATTGGGTTGATCGGTGGCCTACTGCGGGGGAAGTGGCGGCCTCTGGAGATGTGGAAGGGGAGAAATCAGTGGCTTCAGGGTGGGTAATCGAAGGGGGGGGGTCAGAGGCCTCGGCGGGGGAGGTGGGAACTCAGAGACCTCGGGGAGGGGGGGGGGGAAATCGGAGGTCATGGAGGGGGGGGGGGGAACTCCGATCGTGCGAGGTGGGCTAGGCAGGAACGGAGGAACCAGGAGATAAGTGTAAAGCAGTCCTTGCCTTACTATAGGTGGTGAGTTCGCCAAGGCCTGAGAAACCCGACCAGCCAGAGTTAATTTTGAAATGCTAGTTAAATCTGAGGCAGGCCAGCCTCATTCTAATATTTAATTTGTCGGCCCACCTTCTGGGAGTGGATTGCCTGCCCGCTCCCCGTCCTGCCTCCGAAAATGCCGGAAGTGGGCTGGTTGGAGGCTCAATGGGGATGGTATTCAGTTTTTTAAGACTTTAACCTTAGATCCGATCACAACACACCCGTGTTTTGGGGTTAAAAATCCTCTCATGAAGACTGATGAGAAAGTATAGTTTTTAATTTTAAATATAGATATTTCAATTAATAAGTATGAAAACACTTTAAATAAAACAACCAATTCCAAAATTAACTTATGATAGATTAAACTTTTTCTTTAATTTGAGGAACTGAATAACTGTTTGGATTGCATTGTGACATATCAATGAAATGTCACGAAAACTTTCAAAAAGAAAATGAGCTGAAACAATTATTAAATTATAGTTACTCTGACAGCGTGGTCTTCCTCTTCCCCAGCTCCATGTTCCATTAGCCAAACATGTGATGGTGGTTGGTCCAAGTCGATAGTAGCCAGGGTCACAGGTGAAGACAACCTTTGTTCTAAACTCATAATGTGAACCATTCACCACTCGCCAACTCCCATGCTCCATAGTGAACGAACTGATGCTGGGGCATATCATCACTTGTAACAAAACAAAAATTAGTCTATTAATTAGAAAATCTCAAAATCAAATTAAGTTGAAGGTATTCCATGCTGTGTGGCAAAGGAATTCAATTGCCTGCAACAACTGTTAAAATTTTGTTAAAATACAACTCCAAAAATAATGGGCGAATTTAGCTTTCAGCGACGAATGCACCATTCATTCCATTTTCCTACAGACTTTCTATGGGATTTTAAACTGGAACTCACTGTAATTAGAGAGCCAAAATGCTACTACGGCCTCTACAGGGGATCTTTGATTTGTAAGGACAGGACAAGCAACTGTGTATCTCCATAACCAGTCAGATTAAGAATCGGGAATAAGCAGAACAGAGTTTGAACCAAATAGAACATTTAATTCAATGTCAAGTCAGGTACAGAAAGCGCAACAAAGAGAGGGAAAAGAAAAATGGGATTGAGAGAGAGATAAAAGAGACAGAAAGAAAATTTTTTAAAAATGATTACAATTTTGTTAAATCTCCCAACAATAACTAAAATCTGAAGGAATGACACTCCACACTTGTTACTTTTCAGTGCCAGAGAGGTTGTTTGGCAGTGATTAAGACTTATCATACCATTAAAAGGTAATTACACTGGAATGGATAAGCATTAACTTTTTCTGGAGACTTTAGTGAGTATATATCATGTAAGCACTCCAACTTCATGCCGTTCCATGTCTTTCAATGCCGAGTCTCTTGGTAAGATACCCTTCTCACGCAGCTTCTCGAGGAGCAGGGCAACTCGGAGAACAAATTACGGATTTCTGCATTTAACTACGCATGTTGGAAGCTGCTGTCCGATTTACACCTTAATAACAGTGATCACTGTTAGCCTCGCCGTTATTTCTATAGCAAGATGCGGCCCAATATTGTATGGACTAGTGTATAATGTTTAGTATCCTGATTTGATAATGCTGATTATTTCCTGGTATGAAGAATAATTTAATAACATAATTAACCAAAGATAAGCATGAAGATCTTCTATTTCAACATTATTTTAGAAGGACATATTTGCAATGTTTCTAAGGGTGTTTACAATGTGAGTTGAGCTTCTGTGTGAAGCAATCAGTATAAGTCTTGATTCAGGGCTCGATCTCACTCTGGAATAAAGCAGAGTGACAGTGCCTCAGAATTTAAATTATTAAAATGTGGAGAGGAGAGAATCTCAGCTCTCTGAACATTTTAATTGTAATCAAATAAGTTTAAAATCAGTCCAGAAGGAAGGAGGTCCAAGAAACAACCCCGAGTATTCTGCACACAAGGCTTGACATGGCATGGCAGCAACTTCAGTGCACTTACAAAGTATTCATTGATCGCCTGGACACTTTTTAAACCTACTTAATCTCACTTTAAGTATTTATAAAGCATGGATTCTATGCTTCCCACTCTCTAAATGTCTAATTGTTTGGATATACTCTGTGCATGCACGTATCCTGACATACAGCGAGCTCACTACTGGTTGGGATTATTAAATGTCCAGCCAGGTGGGAGCCAAGCACTATAAACAGGATGCCCCAAAGCATTTACAGGCAATGAAGCATTTTTGAAGTGTGACTGTTGTACTGTAGGGAAACTCGGCAGCTAATTTGCACACAAGGTCCCATAAACGGTAATGAGATAATCAACCAAAGAATATGTTTAATAATATTGGTTGAGGGATAAATATTGGCCAGAATCTAGAAACAACACTCTTGCTCCTCTGAATAGTCCCATGGAATCTTGTATATCCGCCTGAGAGGGCAGGCGGAGCCTTGATTTAGCATCTCATTGAAAGGGGGCACTGCTGACAGTGATGCAATTTCTCAATAGTGCACTGGGGTGTTTGCTGGATTATGTGCTCAAGTCTCTGGAGTATGGCTTGAACCTACAGCCTTCCGACTCAGGAGGCAAGAGTGCTACCCACTGAGCCAAAACTAAATTTACACAAACATTAAAAACTGAAGATGAAGCACCATGAGTAATTAATGGCATCTACAGATATCAGAATCTGAACATAACTTCAAGATGTTACCCCCAATTACTTCCCCAAAATTTAAATACCATTAAATCATCAACACAAACAGACACAAAATATATAATTATTTAATTTGATTAAATCCTGATGGTGGTTCTGTCTAGAACTGAAAGAAAACAGTAATCATATCTTAGAATCATAGAATGATACAACACAGGAAGCCCTTCAGACCAGTGTGCCTGTGCCAGCTCTTTGATGAGCTATATAGCCCTGCAAAATTTTCCCCTTCAAGTATTCATTCAATTCCCTTTTGAAAGTTCTTTTGAATCTGCTTCCATCATCCTTTCGGGTATTGCATTCCAAATCACAACAATTTGCTTGCAAAAAAAATACTCCTCATCTTGCCTCTGGTTCTTTTGCCAATTACCTCAATCTGTGTCCTCTGGTTACTGATCCTTCTGACACTGGAAACAGTTTCTCCTTATTTACTCTATCAAAACCCTTCATGATTTAAAACACCTCCATCAAATCTCCCCTTAACTTGTCTCTACTACAAGGAGAATAGCCCCAGTTTCTTGAGTCTCTCCAAATAACTGATGTTTTTCATCCCTGGTACCATCCGAGTAAATCTCCTCTGCACCCTTTCTAAGGAGTTGACATCTTTCCTAAAGTGTGGTGCTCAAAATGTGTCCACAATATTCCAGCTGGGGCCTAACCAGTGATTTATAAAGGTTTAGCATAACTACTTGCTTTTGTACTTTATGCCTCTATTTATAAAGCCAAGCACCCCATATGCCTTTTTAACAGCCTTCTCAACTTGTCCTGCCACCTTCAAAGACTTGTGTATATGCAACCCCGAAGTCTCTCTGTTCCTGCACCCCCTTTAAAATTGAACCTTAGTTTTTATCGCCTCTCCTCATTCTTCCTACCAAAAATGAATCACTTCACACTTCTCTGTGTTAAATTCTATCCGCCATGTGTCTGCCCATTTAACCAGCCTGTCTATGCCCTCCTGGACACAGTCCTCCTCACTGTTTACATTTCCAAGCTTCAGCTCATCTGCAAATTTTGAAATTATGCCCTGTATACCCAAGTCTATGTCATTATTATAGATCATAAATAGCACTGGTCCCAACACTAACCTCTAGGGGACACCACTGCATACTTCACTCCGGTTAGAAAAACAAACACCACTTTTCTGCTTTTTGTTCAGAGACGAGGGTCCTGAACTTAAGGAAAGGTAACTTCGCTGGAATGAGACGTAAGTTGGCTAGAATAGACTGGCGAATGATACTTAAAGAGTTGACGGTGGATAGGCAATGGCAAACATGGATGAACTTTAAAAATTGTACATCATTGTCTGGAGTAAAAATAAAACGGGGAAGGTGGCTCAACCGTGGCTAACAAGGGAAATTAGGGATAGTGTTAAATCCAAGGAAGAGGCATAGGAATTGGCCAGAAAAAGCAGCAAACCTGAGAACTGGGAGAAATTTAGAATTTAGCAGAGGAGGACAAAGGGTTTAATTAGGAGGGGGAAAATAGACTATGAGAGGAAGGTTGCTGGGAACATAAAAACTGACTGCAAAAGCTTCTATAGATATGTGGAGAAAAAGATTCGTGAAGACAAACGTAGGTCCCTTGCAGTCAGAATCAGGTGAATTTATAATGGGGAACAAAGAAATGGCAGACCAGTTGATCAAATACTTTGGTTCTGTCTTCACGAAGGAAGACACAAATAACGTTCCAGAAATACTAGAGGACCGAGGGTCTAGCGAGTAGGAGGAACTGAGGGAAATCCGTTTTAGTCAGGAAATTGTGTTTGGGAAAGTGATGGGATTGAAGGTCGATAGTCTGCATCCCAGAGTACTTAAAGAAGTGGCCCTAGAAATAATGGATGCATTGGTGATCATTTTCCAACAGTCTATCGACTCTGGATCAGTTCCTATGGACTGGAGGGTAGCTAATGGGAGGGAGAGAGAAAACAGGGAATTATAGACCGGTTAGCCTGACATCAGTAGTGGGGAAAATGTTGGAATCAATTATTAAAGATGAAATAGCAGTGCATTTTGGAAGCAGTGACAGGATCGGTCCAAGTCAGCATGGATTTATGGAAGGGAAATCATGCTTGACAAGTCTACTACAATTTTTTGAGGATGTAACAAGTAGAGTGGACAAGGGAAAACCAGTGGATGTGGTGTATTTGGACTTTTAAAAGGCTTTTAACAAGATCCCACACAAGAGATTGGTGTGCAAAATTAAAACACATGGTATTGGGGGTAATGTATTGACGTAGATAGAGAGCTGGTTGGCAGACAGGAAGCAGAGAGTTGGGATAAACGGGTCCTTTTCAGAATGGCAGGCAGTGACTAGTGGGGTGCCGCAGGGCTCAGTGTTGGGACCCCAGCTATTTACAATATACATCAATGATTTAGTTGAAGGAATTGAGAGTAATATCTCCAAGTTTGCAGATAACACTAAGCTGGGTGGCGGTGTGAGCTGTGAGGAAGAGGCTAAGAGGCTGCAGGGTGACTTGGATAGGTTAGGTGAGTGGGCAAATGCATGGCAGATGCAGTATAATGTGGATAAATGTGAAGTTATCCACTTTGGTGGCAAAAACATGAAGGCAGAATATTATCTGAATGGCGAAAGATTAGGAAAAGGGGAGGAGCAACGAGACCTGGATGTCACGGTACATCAGTCATTGAAGGTTGGCATGCAGGTACAGCAGGCGGTGAAGAAGGCAACTGGCATGTTGGCCTTCATAGCTAGGGGATTTGAATATAGGAGCAGGGAGGTCTTGCTGCAGCTGTACAGGGCCTTGGTGAGGCCTCACCTGGAATATTGTGTTCAGTTTTGGTCTCCTAATGTGAGGAAGGATGTTCTTGTTATTGAGGGAGTGCAGCGAAGGTTCACCAGACTGATTCCCGGGATGGCTGGACTGACATATGAGGAGAGACTGGATCGACTGGGCCTGTATTCACTGGAGTTTAGAAGAATGAGAGGGGATCTCATAGAAACATATAAAACTCTGACGGGACTGGATAGATACAGGAGGAATGTTCCCAATGTTGGGGGAGTCCAGAACCAGGGGTCACAGTCTAAGGATAAGGGGTAAGCCATTTAGGACTGAGATGAGGAGGAACTTCTTCACTCAGAGAGTTGTTAACCTGTGGAATTCTCTTCCGCAGAGAGTTGTTGATGCCAGTTCATTAGATATATTCAAGAGGGAGTTGGATATGACCCTTAAGGCTAAAGGGATCAAGGGTTATGGAGAGAAAACAAGAAAGGGGTACTGAGATGAATGATCAGCCATGATCTTATTGAATGGTGGTGCAGGCTCGAAGGGCCGAATGGCCTACTCCTGCACCTATTTTCTATGTTTCTTTGTTTCTATGTCACCTCAGCCAATTCTGTAATAATAATAATAACTGTTATTTATATAGCGCCTTTAACGTAGTAAAACGTCCACTCCACAACAATTTTACAACATATTAGATATTAACCCTTGAGTGAAAGACAGAAAAAGCGTGAGAAGGAAGTTGTAAAATGAGGTTAAAGGCTCAGGTCCGAAGCGGCAGCCAAAATGCGCACACAGATAGACACAGACGAAAAAACTAAAAAAAATTCAAATTATATTGTATAGAATACAATAAGGAGTATACTATAGTAAAATCAGTATAATAAAGATTAATTATAATTAAACAAAATTGAATAATATATACCATAATTATAAATTAAGTTCAAATCATGTATCTATGCAGCTAGCGCGCCTTTAATCACATGCTCTTCAATTTTGTTAGCAGTTCTATTATGTGATACTTAATCGGACATATTTGTGAAATATTCTTGTTGCTAACGAGACTGGAGATTAGAACATCACCAAAGCCATTCGTAAGGGAGATGCCCCCATAATTACTAAACGCTGCATGTAGCTGATTTCTGTGGTGCTCCAGATAGTGTTAAAACATAATGGCCCAGAAATCCCGGTCGGCTGCAGCCTGCGGGCGATTGGGTAAAAAACTTTTAAAAGATGCGCAATTACCTGAAGCTGCTGTGCCCACGTGAGTTCCCGGTCCTGAGGCCTCCACTGACTGCGCATCGCAGCGCGTGCATGTCAGGACGTATGCAGGGCTGGAGCTGCAGTCACATGGCTCTGGGCAGTCAATCAGGTAAAGTATGTTCTCATTCATGATAATGGGAACCCCGTAAGTTGGAGTTCTCATTATTATGAGTGAGATACCTCCCCAAACACCCAAAACACTTATAAATAGAAAAAATACACCACATATTTTTATCAATTTAAATTAGTTATTTATGTATTATAAAAAAAATAATCCCCGATTTTTAAAAACTTTTTTAAAATTATGGTTTAAAATAAACTTACCACAGTGGGGAGGGTTTTTAACAATAAAATGTGTTTTTATAATTTTATTTTAAAATGTTTTTGTGTATTTTAAAACTCTTATGCCTGTAAAGGTAGGCTATGCACCTGCTTTTATCAGGCGCAACAGTTTTCCGGACATTTGCTGGGAAAGATATGGGTAAATACTGCAATCTTGCCCATGCAAATGTCTTGGCTGCTGAGATTGAAAAGCTGGTTTTCAGCACATGCGCATTGTGTGCTGAGAACCGGCTTTTGCGATGCCTTCCTGGGTCTGTACACACTCAGTATGGAATCGGGAGGCCGGAATTTCTGCCCTAATAGAATTACATGCAGCGTATAATTTTACTATCGCTGTGATAGTGCTGTTCACCATCATGTAATACCTAAATGATTACACTTTTTGCATCTAGGTATTTAGATCATTTAAGAAGTTTGCATTAATACAAATATGGGTCAACACAGAACTATACTCAAATACCTTGAAATTCGAACATTTGGATATTTGCACAAAAATGAGTTTGAATGACATTTCTTCAGCTGGCATTTTAATACGAACATTTGTTTTAAGTGGACAAAGAAATTCCATATAAACACATTTAAAATTCAGGTCCTAATATTCAAACTGCCCAATTGTAGGGCAAAAGGTTTAATTTTATAACTTTACAACATTGAGAGACAATTTTCAACATATATTTCGAATTTTAGGTACAACATATTCATAAGTTTTCATTTCTCTCCATATTCAGTTTATCTTTTAAATGAACGATGCATCACATAAGGAGAGCAGTTGCCAGACAGGTTGCTTAGGTTCCTTACCCAAACACCGCGATGGTCGGTTCTGATTGCTCCACATGCCATCCTGTTGGCACACGGCAGTGGACTGCTCCTTTGATGAAAGTCGATAGCCATCGTTGCAAAAGTAACTAACACGTGTGCTTACCGAATAATCGGTTGCAAATACTCCTCCATTCACTGATGCTTTAGGGGCACCACAAGATATTGCTGGAACAAATGAAACATCTTATGAATGATACTCAATAACACTATCTTTTATGGGTCAGAATTAATGGCCCCAAGTTTCCACATGATTTGCTCCTGATTTTTAGGAGCAACTGGTGTCGAACGGAATATCTTAGAAATCGGAATTTTCGTCATTTAGTTTGCTCCAGTTCTAGTCAGTTCGAACAGTTTCACTTTGGAACAGAATTTTTTTTTCAAAAGGGGGCGTGTCCGGCCACTTACGCCTGTTTTCAAAGTTTCGTCAGTGAAAACTTACTCCAAGCTAACTTAGAATGGAGTAAGTGAAGATTTTTGTACGCTCGAAAAAACCTTGTCTACACTTTAGAAAATCAGGCGTAGGTTACAAATCAGGCGTAGGGAATGGTGGGGAGGGTGTTTACAGGGAAGTTTACAAACATTAAACACTTCAGTTTTACAAATAAAGAGCCATCATCAATAATAAATGATAAATATATCAATAAATCAACCAATAAATCAATCAAAAAAAATTAATAAGAAATAATTGTTTTTTTAAATCAATAAATAAAACATTTTTTACTTACCGACTGCAGCACCGGGAGCCCTCCAACAGCGTGCTGGGATGCCCCCCCCCCCCAGTGTGTCTCTGTCAGTGTCTCTATCTCTATGTCTGTGTGTCTCTCATTCTCTGTCTGTCAGTGTCTGTGTTTCTGACAGCGAGGGGAGGGGGAGGAGGGGGGTAGAGGGAGAGAGGGGGGAGCAGAGGGAGGGAAGGGGGAGGGATGGGGGAGAAGGGGGAGTGGGGGAGAAGGGGGAGGGGAGGGATGGGGGGGAGAAGGTGAGATGGGGGGGAAAGGAGGGGTGGGAAGGAGATGGGGGGAGAAGGAGATGGGGGGGGAAAGGAGATTGGGGGGGGAAGGAAATGGGGGGGGGAGGAGAAAGGGGAGGGAGGCTGAACAGGCCGGGCCTAAGACTTCGGGCAGGGCCCGTCCCCAGCACCAGATTTACAGGTAGGTAGCGTTGGGTCGGGTTCGGGGGGGTGGTGGGAGGTAGGTCGGTTCGGTTCGGGTCGGGGGGAGGGAGGGAGGGAGAGGGAGGTCAGGTCCGGGGGTGGGCAGTAGGGGGGGGAGCGGGTGCTGGGTCCGGTCCGGGGGCGGGTGGGGGGGAGCAGGTGTCGGGTCCGGTCTGGAGGCGGGGGGGGGGAGCGGGTGTCGGATCCGGTCCGGAGGCGGGAAGCGGGAGTCGAGTCGGTTCGGGAGGAAGCAGGAGCTGGCCGTGGGAGGAGCCTTATTCACGCAGGCCCAGTGAGGCCATTCGGCCAGGGCTAGGGGCTGCATGCTTCGGCCCCTCCCACACAGTTTTGGGCGCCTGGAGCTACTGCACATGCGTGCCCACTGTAGCGCGCATGTGCAGAGGTCCAGGCACTGTTTTCAGCGCAGGGACCTGGCTCTGCCCCCTACAGCTCCTGCTGTGCTGAGGGCCAGAGGACCTGCAGGGAGGTGCAGAATCTGGAGGTTTTTTTGAGGCGCACTTTGTGGCGCGAAAAACGGGCGTCCAGGTCGGGACTGCGCCGTTCTAGGCGCGCTCGAAACTTGGGCCATTCGGAACTTTTCCAAATAACCACTTGTTCAACATATATTAAGAGAGATGCAGTCCTCATGAAAAAGTGTGCAATGAACTATTTCCAGCTTAAGAACTTCAAGAGACAGTACAGTCACGTGCTTTTATTCTTTGAACATGTAAGAAATGTGAGATGCGTGGGTAGGATTTATATATTTGTATCATGTTTCCATAGAGGAACAAAATAAAATTTTATGAAGACAGTGCCCCTTTAATAATAAAAAAATACAAAGTTGTTTACATTTCTTTTTACAAATGCAATGCAGACAACCAGTAGTTCCAGTTTTCTGCAAATATTTTGTGGTGATTACTCATCTTTCCATGTTTACACTTCAGTGGCAACAATTTTGGTCTCTGTGCTGTTGTGCTTTTCAGCAGGTCGACTTCCCACCCAAGGCCTGGCGGCTGCCATGTTGAAGTGGGCCTCGAGTTCGATGTCCAGCACCCCTGCTGGAAACTGGCAGAAGCCTCATTATACCATACAAATCAGGGTCATATGATGTTGTTAGAACCCTGCTGTCAGTTTGGTTTCGGAAAGCGTAGCGCCTGCTCAGTGTTGGATCCGTCCACCTCAGAGAATGGTAAACAGCCAGAACTAGCCTCTTTTTAAGGGATTGACGGAGACAACTATGAAATGGTTGAAAATAGTTTCTTCATGTTTTTATTAATGGTAGCAAGAGGAGCATAGTTGCAAATGGGCCACCGGATTTCCTGCCCCACCCCTCCCCCTTCACAATGGCAAGATGCCCAACAGTACTCAGATCACTAACAGAACACTCAGATCACACTTGCAACTCACCACTTAAATACAAATAAAGCTCGACCATCAAAATGATTTGTGCCCCCACTGGCGATATAGAGTGGGCATTTTGATCACACCAGCCACCTGATGTACACTGCATCAAAATCACTCTTGTGTCTGTGTCTCACGTGGAGGCTTCTTAAAGCATTTAAAATGTTTTATTAAAATACATTCAGTTTTATAGAATCCAGCACTATAAGACAATGCATACACTGATA
This sequence comes from Pristiophorus japonicus, assembly GCF_044704955.1. NCBI lineage: Eukaryota > Metazoa > Chordata > Chondrichthyes > Pristiophoridae > Pristiophorus > Pristiophorus japonicus. Next base: position 362,682,853 of record NC_091977.1, on the reverse strand, counting down.
TTTTGATTTAAATTCTCACATCACATTTCAATTTTGTGTGCATAAGCTCCTTTAATTTTTGCTCTTTTTTTTGGATTCTGTCGGTACTTCAAAGCATCCATGGACACTAATGGGGCTCCCAAGACCTGGAGGGAATTGACACGACAATTTTCCTTCCATTCATGTGAAAAAGCACCCATCATCCGATGTCCGCTTTTCTGCAGAAACACAGCTGAAATTGCGAACTCATCCTGTGGGGGACTGTGAGCGCTCAGTCATGTTGTACCACTCCAGAGCACAATTCATCAGAGCTCCAAGGCATTATACCCATGTTGGAAACTGAAATATGATGAGATGTGTTCCTTTAAGACTGGGACAACGATACATTTGTCAGAAGAATACACGATTGTTGACAGTGGCAGACATGTCCTGGAGGTGTTCATATTGTTGTTACTGGATATGAACAGAACAGATTTCTTTCCTGTCCGATCTTAATGAATACAGATACCCGTGCAGCCACACCACAAACACAACAGATGAATTTTATGTGCCCACAGCTTTCAGCACAATTTTCTTTTTATATTTACTCAGTTCTAAAAATTACTTATAATCCACAGCAAACACCACCAGTTGAGATGATATATTGTTTATTGTACAAAGGCCCCAGCTGGAGTATTGTGACCAATTCTGCACCATACTTAAGGAAGGAAGTCAAGGCATTAGAGAGGGTGCAGAGGAGATTTACTAGAATGGTACCAGGAATGTAAAACTTCAATTACATGGAGAGCCTAGAGAAATTGGGGCAGTTCTCCTCACCAAAGAGAAGGTCATGGGGAGATTTGATAGAGATGTTCAAAATCTTGAAAGGTTTTGATAAAGCAAATAAGGCAAAACAGTTTCCAGTGGCAGCAGGCTCAGTAACCAGAGGACACACATTTTTAAGGTAATTGGTAAAAGAACCAGAAGCAAATGAGGAAAACATTTTTTACACAGCGAGTTGTTATGATCTGGAATGCTCTGCTTGAAAGGGCACTACAATTTTCTGAAAGGTGAAAGCAGATTCAATGATAAATTTCAAATGGGAACCTGTTTTTATACTCGTTCATGGAATGTGAACCTCGCTGGCAAGGCTAGTACTTATTTCCCATCCCTAATTGCCCTTGAGAAGGTGGTGGTGAACCGCCTTCTTGAACCGCTGCAGTCCGTGTGGTGAAGGTTCTCCCACAGTGCTGTAAGGCAGGGAGTTCCTGGATTTTGACCCAGCGACAATGAAAGAACGGCGTATATTTCCAAGTCAGGATGGTATGTAACTTGGAGGGGAACTTGCAGGTGATCGTGCTCCCATGGGCCTGCTGCCCTTGACCTTCTATGTGGTAGAGGTTGCGGGTTTGGGAGGTGCTGCCGAAGAAGCCTTGGCGAGTTGCTGCAATGCATCTTGTAGATGGTACACACTGCAATCACAGTGCGCCGGTGGTGGAGGGAGTGAATGTTTAAGGTGGTAGATGGGGTGCCAATCAAGTGGGCTGCTTTGTCCTGGATGATGTTGAGATTCTTGAGTGTTGTTGGAGCTGCACTCATATTCTATCACACTCCTAAACTTTTGAATTGTACATGGTGGAAAGGCTTGGGAAGTCAGGAGGTGAGACAGTCACCACAGAATACCCAGCCTCTGACCTGCTCTTGTTGCCACAGTATTTATGTGGTTGGTCCAGTTAAGTTTCTAGTCAATAGTGACCCCCTAGGATATTGATGGTGGGGGTTTGGTGATAGTAATTCAACGGCGTTGAATGCCATGGGCCGGTGGTTAGACTTTTGCTTGTTGGAGAGATTAGATAAATATTTGAAGGGAAACATTTTGCAGGGCTGTGGGGAAAGAGCAGGGGAGTGGGACTAATTGGATAGTGGATAGCTCTTTCAAAGAGCCAGCACAGACAAGTTGAGCAAAATGTCCTCCTTCTATGCCATATTATTATATGATTCTATGAACTGGCAAAAAAAAGTCTAATTCAGCTCATGTTCACCACGATAATCATTGCACATTCAGACCATTTTGAAAAAAAAAGAAAAAAAACATCCACAGGCCTTGTTGTAAGTTATTGGATTGCAGAATCAATTCTGCAACAGCAATTAACAGAACTGCATTCATTTTCCCAGGAATGTCAAGGGGACCTACTTTCCACGATACTTCCCTTTACATGTTGCTGAACCTGAATTTAAAAATAATTAATATTTTTGAAAAAGGTACAGGCAAAAAAAATGACATGATATGATTTTCGTGTCGATTTCAGAATTATGCCAAGAAAAAGCACCAATAAACTAGGTCCTGCAAAAACATTTTGAAAGCAAGTCCACAAAAGAAGCAAGAGATACAGGAGGTCGGCAGAGGCCAGGAAACATGTCAGCATTCATCCTCTAGACTGAATGTTAAAAATGCCTGTTATTGAGAATTATTTTATTTTCATCATTTTTAAACCTAATCAACGATCATTTTATTGCATATGGAGCTTATAAGATTTGATTTTGTTTCACCAACAGCTAACATTAAGAGCTGCTACACTTGGAAAGCAATTTTAAATACAATTGTGAGGAGTACTTTGAATCCTGAAACATTTTCCAAACACGTATCTCTGCCAAGAAACCTCGTCAATTCAAATTCAAGTTGGCTGTGATGGATCCAAAAATGAATTATATTGCCCTTTTATGGCTCCACTGTTTGAAAAATAACAATCCTTAAAAAAAAAACAGATTCAGCACCATGTAAAGAGAAACCTCATGAAGAGTAGGAGACTTGTCAATCCTGGGGAAAAGGTCGCATTTATTTCCACACGAAGGGCCCGAACTTGGTGGAAGCCAAGGCCCGCTCATGTGCCGCCCAAAGGACAGCCGATGGCCGTCGAGAGACCGGGCGCTACTTTGCCAGGAAGATCCCTCTAAAAGAAATGGCAGTACCGCTCGGCGGCCAAATAACGGTTTACACCCTCAATCTGAGCGGCAGAGGGTGGGAGCTCTTAATCTCGGCGGCAAATGCGTTCCTCGCCAAAGTGGTGCCGAGGATTGAGTCAGGCCCAGGGAGGGGGGGAACACTGAAAAATAAAAATATTCACAATAAAAAAAACCACCATAACACCTTCAGGGGACCCCATACAGGTAAAACCCTGAAAGTAACAAAATAAAAAAATGTTCACTAATCTTTTTCTGCAGGTCTTCTTACTTACCATTGGGGTTAGAACTGTCTCTGCGCAGTGGTCCTTCCCCCTGCTGCTGCTGACTCCTGCCCACACCAATATGCCAGCTCGGCGGGTGGGGGGTCACTTACATGACTTGGCCACCAGAGGCCATCAGTTCCCGGCCGTACTCCCCTCCCATCAAATGTAGACCTGGAGGAGGAGAGAGCGGCTAAAAAAACTCGGCGGCAGTGGGCGGGAATGCCACCAATTTCGGGCCCTAGATTACTGATTGGTCACCTTGAAGGGCAAGGCCTTATTTTTGATTGGTCCTCTTGGTGGACAAGACACATGCAGCAGTTTATCTGGATAGTGTAATTAGATCTTGCCTGCCTAAGTAATCAATTACTTTGCAAAGTGTATTTCGAGCCATTCTGACTGCCAGACTCCAGACAGAACAGAGCTCACGTAGAACAGACAGGGTTCACACAAAAGAACATAAGAATTAGGAACAGGAGTAGGCCATCTAGCCCCTCGAGCCTGCTCCGCCATTCAACAAGATCATGGCTGATCTGGCCGTGGACTCAGCTCCACTTACCCGCCCGCTCCCCGTAACCCTTAATTCCCTTATTGGTTAAAAATCTATCTATCTGTGATTTGAATACATTCAATGAGCTAGCCTCAACTGCTTCCTTGGGCAGAGAATTCCACAGATTCACAACCCTCTGGGAGAAGAAATTCCTTCTCAACTCGGTTTTAAATTGGCTCCCCTGTATTTTGAGGCTGTGCCCCCTAGTTCTAGTCTTCCCGACCAGTGGAAACAACCTCTCTGCCTCTATCTTGTCTATCCCTTTCATTATTTTAAATGTTTCTATAAGATCACCCCTCATCCTTCTCAACTCCAACGAGTAAAGACCCAGTCTACTCAATCTATCATCATAAGGTAACCCCCTCATCTCCGGAATCAGCCTAGTGAATCGTCTCTGTACCCCCTCCAAAGCTAGTATATCCTTCCTGAAGAAAGGTGACCAAAACTGCACGCAGTACTCTAGGTGCGGCCTCACCAATACCCTATACAGTTGCAGCAGGATATCCCTGCATTTGTACTCCATCCCTCTCGCAATGACGGCCAACATTCCATTCGCCTTCCTGATTATCTGCTGCAACTGCAAACTAACTTTTTGGGATTCATGCACAAGGACCCCCAGGTCCCTCTGCACCGCAGCATGTTGTAATTTCTCCCCATTCAAATAATATTCCCTTTTTTTTTCTCCAAGGTGGATGACCTCACATTTTCCAACATTGTATTCCATCTGCCAAACCTGAGCCCATTCGCTTAACCAATCTAAATCTCTTTGCAGCCTCTCTGTGTCCTCTACACAACCCGCTTTCCCACTAATCTTTGTGTCATCTGCAAATTTTGTTACACTACGCTTTGTCCCCTCTTCCAGGTCATCTATGTATATTGTAAACAGTTGTGGTCCCAGCACCGATCCCAGTGGCACACCACTAACCACCAATTTCCAACCCGAAAAGGACCCATTTATCCCGACTCTCTGCTTTCTGTGAGCCAGCCAATTCTCTATCCATGCTAATACATTTCCTCTGACTCCGTGTACCTTTATCTTCTGCAGTAACCTTTTGTGTGGCACCTTAACGAATGCCTTTTGGAAATCTAAATACACCACATCCATCGGTACACCTCTATCCACCATGCTCGTTATATCCTCAAAGAATTCCAGTAAATTAGTTAAACATGATTTCCCCTTCATGAATCCATGTTGAATCTGCTTGATTGCACTATTCCTATCCAGATGTCTCGCTATTTCTTCCTTAATGATAGCTTCAAGCATTTTCCCCACTACAGATGTTAAACTAACCGGCCTATAGTTACCTGCCTTTTGTCTGCCCCCTTTTTTAAACAGAGGCGTTACATTAGCTGCTTTCCAATCCGCTGGTACCTCCCCAGAGTCCAGAGAATTTTGGTAGATTATAACGAATGCATCTGCTATTACTTCCGCCATCTCTTTTAATACCCTGGGATGCATTTCATCAGGACCAGGGGACTTGTCTACCTTGAGTCCCATTAGCCTGTCCAGCACTACCCCCCCTAGTGATAGTGATTATCTCAAGGTCCTTCCTTCCCACATTCCCATGACTAGCAGTTTTTGGCATGGTTTTTGTGTCTTCCACTGTGAAGACCGAAGCAAAATAATTGTTTAAGGTCTCAGCCATTTCCACATTTCCCATTATTAAATCCACCTTCTCATCTTCTAAGGGACCAACATTACTTTAGTCACTCTTTTCCGTTTTATATATCGGTAAAAGCTTTTACCATCTGTTTTTATGTTTTGCTCAAGTTTCCTTTCGTAATCTATCTTTCTTTTCTTTGTTGCTTTCTTAGTCATTCTTTGCTGTCGTTTAAAATTTTCCCAATCTTCTAGTTTCCCACTAACCTTGGCCACCTTAAACGCATTGGTTTTTAATGTGATACTCTCCTTTATTTCCTTGGTTATCCACGGCTGGTTATCCCTTCTCTTACCGCCCTTCTTTTTCACTGGAATATATTTTTGTTGAGCACTATGAAAGAGCTCCTTAAAAGTTCTCCACTGTTCCTCAATTGTGCCACTGTTTAGTCTGTGTTTCCAGTCTACTTTAACCAACTCTGCCCTCATCCCACTGTAGTCCCCTTTGTTTAAGCATAGTATGCTCGTTTGAGACACTACTTCCTCACCCTCAATCTGTATTACAAATTCAACCATACTGTGACCACTCATTCCAAGAAGATCTTTTACTTGGAGATCGTTTATTATTCCTGTCTCATTACACAGGACCAGATTTAAGATAGCTTGCTCCCTTGTAGGTTCTGTAGCATACTGTTCTAAGAAACAATCCCGTATGCATTCTATGAATTCCTCTTCAAGGCTACCCCGTGCGATTTGGTTTGACCAATCGATATGTAGGTTAAAATCCCCCCATGATTACTGCCGTTCCTTTTTCACATGCCTCCATTATTCCCATAATTATTGCCCGCCCCACCATGAAGTTATTATTTGGGGGCCTATAAACTACGCCGACCAGTGACTTTTTCCCCTTACTATCTTTAATCTCCACCCACAATGATTCAACATTTTGTTCATTAGAGCCAATATCGTCTCTCACAACTGCCCTGATATCATCCTTTATTAACAGAGCTACCCCACCTCCTTTCCTTCTTGTCTATCTTTCCGAATTGTCAGATACCCCTGTATGTTTAATTCCCAGTCTTGGCCACCCTGCAACCACGTTTCTGTAATGGCCACCAAATCATATCCATTTGTAATGATTTGTGCCGTCAACTCATTTACTTTATTTCGAATGCTGTGTGCGTTTAGGTAGAGTGTTTTAATACTAGTTTTTAAACCATGATTTTTCGTTTTGACTCCTCCTGCAGCCCCTTTATATTCATACATATTCTTCCTATCACCTTGTGGTTTACACTTACCCCAGTGCTACTCTGCTCTGTTGCCTCCTGCCTTTTGCATTCTTTCTTGGGGTCCTGTTCATCTGAGCTCTCACCCACTCTAACTCGCTCAGAGCCCTCTTCTGTGTTCCGAATACTCCTTGCATTGAGGCACTGAGCTTTCATGCTTGCCTTTTTATTACACTTTGACCCTTTTGAATTTTGCTGTACAGTGGCCCTTTTTGTTTTTTGCCTTGGGTTTCTCTACCCTCCACTTTTACTCATCTCCTTTCTGTCTTTTGCTTTTGTCTCCATTTTGTTTCCCTCTGTCTCCCTGCATTGGTTCCCATCCCCCTGCCATATTGGTTCGGCTCCTCCCCAACAGCACTAGCAAAAACTCCCCCTAGGACATTGGTTCCGGTCCTGCCCAGGTGCAGACCGTTCGGTTTGTACTGGTCCCACCTCCCCCAGAACCGGTTCCAATGCCCCAGGAATTTGAATCCCTCCCTGCTGCATCACTGCTCAAGCCACGTATTCATCTGAGCTATCCTGCGATTCCTACTCTGACTAGCACGTGGCACTGGTAGCAATCCCGAGATGACTACTTTTGAGGTCCTACGTTTTAATTTAGCTCTTAGCTCCTTAAATTCATCTCGTAGGACCTCATCCCTTTTTATACCTATATCGTTGGTACCAATGTGCACCACGACAACAGGCTGTTCACCCTCCCTTTTCAGAATGCCCTGCACCCGCTCCGAGACATCCTTGACCCTTGCACCAGGGAGGCAACATACTATCCTGGAGTCTCGGTTGCGGCCGCAGAAACATCTATCTATTCCCCTTACAATTGAATCCCCTATCACTATTGCTCTCCCACTCTTTTTCCTGCCCTCCTGTGCAGCAGAGCCAGCCATGGTGCCATGAACTTGGCTGCTGTTGCCCTCCCTTGATGAGTCATCCCCCTCAACAGTACTCAAAGCAGTGTATCTGTTTTGCAGGGGGATGACCGCAGGGGACCCGTGCACTATCTTCCTTGCACTGCTCTTCCTGCTGGTCTTCCATTCCCAACTGGCTGTGGACCCTTCACCTGCGGTAAGACCAACTCACTACACGTGCTACTCACGTCATTCTCAGCATTGTGGATGCTCCAGAGTAAATCCACCCTCAGCTCCAATTCCGCAACGCGGACCGTCAGGAGCTGGAGGCGGATACACTTCCTGAACACGTAGTCGTCAGGGACACCGGAGGCGTTCACTGATTTCCCACATAGTACAGGAGGAACATAACACTTGTCCGAGCTCGCCTGCCATTACTTAACCCTTAGATTAACTTAAATTGGCAACAACAGTGCTAAAAGTTACTCACTGATATAGAAGAGAAAAAAGAAAAACTACTTACCAGTCACCAGCCAATCACTTACCCCGTTGGCTGTGACGTCACCTTTCTAGTTCTTTCTACTTCTTTTTGCCTTCTCCCTGTAGCTGCACCAGCTGGGCCTTTTGTAGGCCTCTCTGACTCACGGACTCCTGACTCAGCGACGCACCTCCCAACCTCGCGGCCTTTTGTGGGCCTCTCTGACTCACGGACTCCCGACTCAGCGACGCACCTCCCGACCTCGCGGCCTTTTGTAGGCCTCTCTGACTCACGGACTCCCGACTTAGCGACGCACCTCCCGACCTCGCGGCCTTTTGTAGGCCTCTCTGACTCACGGACTCCCGACTCCGGACTCCCACACACGCGTGGGTAAAGACTTCTCCCATCCCCCCAAAAAAGTTTCTGCCCTGCCCCCAAACAAGTTTTTAACCTTTCCCCCACCCCCTGAATTTTTGAGCTTTTCCCTCCCCATCAAGTTCCTGATCCTGACCTCCCTCCCCCCAGCCCCCAAGTACCTGACCTTCTCCACCACCCAAGTGCCTGAGGTCCTCCCCTGAGTTCCTGAGCTCCTTCTGCCCAAATTTCTGACCTCCTCCCCCGCCCAAGTTCCTGATCTTCTCCTCCAAGATTCTGACCTCCTCTCCTTCTGCAAAAGTTCCTGACCTCCTCCACCCGCTCCCTCCACTGCCCAGCCCGCCCCCCCCCACCGCGCTCTTGACCTTCTCCCCCCGCCAACAAGTTCCTGACCTTCCCATTCTCCCCCAAGACCACCTGCCCCCATTAATAGAGCATTGTATGCAAGTCACGGATTGTTAACAGATTGGGTATGAAGTGAATAGTGACAGGGTTATGATTTCCGGATTTTATCCAGTCCAATGATGTCACTTGCCACAAACACACCGAGCTTTCTGAGAAATCAACCAGGTCTCGGGAGAGGAGAGGAAGAACGTGGTGCGAGTGTAAAGTGGGTGGGGGATTGGCAAACGTGATCCATCTTACCATCTGGATCATGTTCTCACTCTCATTTCCCCACCCTTCAGAACTGGATCATGTTTTTCCGCCATCCCCACTGTGCTCACTGTGTTCCTTATACCTCCCCCCCACCCTCCTCTGAGTACCAGACCTTCTCTCCCCTTCCCTCCGATCCTCTCTCTTTGTCCTTCGATCCTCTCGTTCACTTCAATCCTTTCTTTCTCCTCCATTCCCACTCTCTTTTTTTCTCTCTCTTCTCATCCCCTCTTTCTCCCCCTCCACTCACTCCTTTCCTCTATCCCCTCTCTCTCACCCCTCCGATCCCCTCTCTCTCTCCCCCTACCAATTTTCCCTCCTCTCTCTCTCTCCTCTAATCCCCAGCTCTCTTTCTCCCTTTCTGATCCCCTCACTCTCTCCCGTTCCGATGCCCTCTCTCTACCCCTCCGATCCCCAGCTCTCTCTCTTCTGTTTAGATCCCTTCACTCTCTCCCGTTCCGATCCCCACTCTCTACCCCTCTGATCCCCTCTCTCTACCCCTCCGATCCCCTCTCTCACTCCCCTCTCACTCCTCTGATCCCCTCTCTCTCTACCACCTCCGATTTCCCATCCTCTCTCTCTCTCCCCTCCGATCCCTACCTCTCTCCCATCCATCCCCTATCTCTCTCCCCCTAATATCCACTCTATCCCCTCCGATCCCTTCTCACCCTCTACAATCCCCTCTCTCTCTCCTTTCCGATTCACAGTGCCCTCTCTGCCATTCTGGTCCCCTCTCTCTCTCCCCGCTCCGATTTCCTCGCCTCTCTCTCTCTCCCCGCCCCCCCCCCAATCTGATCCACTCTCTCTCCCCCTCTGATCCCCCCTCCCCGATCCCATATCTATCCCCCCCCCTCCAATCCCCTCTCTCTCCCCAACCTCCGATTTCACCTACTCTCTCTCTCCTCCGATCCCCAGCTCTGTGTCTCTCTCATTCCGATCCCTTCTCTCTCTCCCGTTCTGATCCCCTCCCCCTCCCGTTCTGATCCCCTCTCTCTCCCCCTCTCCCTCTGATCCCTTCACTCTCCCATTCCAATCCCCTCTCTCTCCCGTTCTGATCCCCACTCTCTCTCACTTCAATCCCTTCTGTTCACTCCTGTTTTGATCCCCTTGCCCTCCCAGTCCAATCCCCTCTCCCAATCCGATCCCCTCTCTCACCCTTAGATCTCCTCTTTCTCTTCCCTCCGATCCCCTCTCTCTCTCTGCCCTCCAATCTCTTTCTCTCTCCTCTGATCCTCTCTCTCTCTCCTCCCTCCGATCCCCTCTCTCTCCCCCTCCGATCCCCTCTCTCTCCTATTCCGATCCCCCCTCTCTCTCTCCCCTGTTCCAATTCCCTCTATCTCATTCGATCCCCTCTCTCTTGCATCCTGATCCCCCCTCTCTCCCCTCCGATCTCTTCTTTCTCTCCTCTCTGATCCACTCTTTCTCTCCCCTCTGATCCACACTCTCTCTTCCCTCCGATCCACTCTCTCTTCCCCTTTGATCCCCTTACTCTCTCCCCTCCAAATCCCCTCTCTCTCTCTCGCCCCTCAAATCTCCTCTCCCTCTCCCCCCTCTGATTCCCTCTCTCTCTCTTTGCTCCAATTCCCTCTCTCTTCCCCCCCCCCCCCGGCCACCAACGGGTCCAGTGACCTTCTCCTTAAGGAGCCGAGAAAAGTGTGGCCGGAACTGTTGCGTATTGCGCATGCACGGCTTCAGTAAACAGTGCGCATGTGCAGAATGCCGCCAAAGTGTTCGTAAAGATAATGACTCTGGAAAAAGAATGAAGTTTGATGTTAATTGCTGTTGCAGATTTAATTGTGGAGCCCATCAGTATCTTTTCAGGAAGAAGCTCCATGTTTCAATAATTCGTAATAAACCCTTGGGTGTTTTTTTTTTCAAATGGTCTAAAAATGCAGTGGATATGTGAAGAGAAAAAGATTAGCGAGGACAAACGTAGGTCCCTTGCAGTCAGATTCAGGTGAATTTATAATGGGGATCAAAGAAATGGTGGACCAGTTAAACAAATACTTTGGTTCTGTCTTCACGAAGGAAGACACAAATAACCTTTCAGAAATACTAGGGGACCAAGGTGCTAGTCAGGAGGAGGAACTGAAGGAAATCTTTATTAGGCAGGAAATTGTGTTAGGGAAATTGATGGGATTGAAGACCGATAAATCCCCGGGGCCTGATAGTCTGCATTCCAGAGTACTTAAGGAAGTGGCCCTTGAAATAGTGGATGATCATTTTCCAACAGTTTTTCAATTTTGGATCAGTTCCTATGGACTGGAGGGTAACTAATGTAACACCACTTTTTAAGAAAGGAGGGAGAGAGAAAACAGGTAACTATAGATCGGTTAGCCTGACATCAGTAGTGGGGAAAATGTTGGAAATCAGTTATTAAAGATGAAATAGCAGCGCATTTGGAAAGCAGTGACAGGATCGGTCCAAGTCAGCATGGATTTATGAAAGGGAAATCATGCTTGACAAATCTTCTAGAATTTTTTGAGGATGTAATTGGGAGAGTGGACAAGGGAGAACCAGTGGATGTGGTGTATTTGGACTTTCAAAAGGCTTTTAACAAGGTCCCACACAAGAGATTGGTGTGCAAAATTAAAGCACATGGTATTGGGGATAATGTACTGATGTGGATAGTGAACCGGTGGGCAGACAGGAAGCAGAGTCTGGATAAATGGATCCTTTTCAGAATGGCAGGCAGTGACTAGTGAGGTGCTGTAGGGTTCAGTGCTGGGACGCCAGCTATTGACAATATACATCAATGATTTAGATGAAGGAATTGAGTGTAATATCTCCAAATTTGCAGATGACACTAAGCTGGGTGGCGGTATGAGCTGTGAGGAGGAAGCTAAGAAGCTGCAGGATGACTTGGACAGGTTAGGTGAGTGGGCAAACGCATAGCAGATGCAATATAATGTGGATAAATGTGAGGTTATCCACTTTGGTGTCAAAAACACGAAGGCAGAATATTATCTGAATGGCGGCAGATTAGGAAAAGGGGAGGTGCAATGAGACCTGGGTGTCATGGTACATCAGTCATTGATTGTTGGCATGCAGGTACAGCAGGCGGTGAAGAAGGCAAATGGTATATTGGTCTTCATAGCTAGGGGATTTGAGTATAGGAGCAGGGAGGTCTTACTGGAGTTGTACAGGGCCTTGGTGAGGCCTCACCTGGAATATCGTGTTCAGTTTTGTTCTCCTAATCTGAGGAAGGATGTTCTTGCTATTGAGGGAGTACAGCGAAGGTTCACCAGAGGGATTCTCGGGATGGTAGGACTGACATATAAGGAGAGACTGGATTGACTGGGCCTGTATTCACTGGAGTTTAGAAGGATGAGAGTGGATCTCATAGAAACATAATATTCTGACGTGATTGGGCAGGTTAGATGCAGGAAGAATGTTCCAAATGTTGGGGATGTCCAGAACCGGGGACATAGTCTAAGATTAAGGGATAAGCCATTTAGGACTGAGATGAGGAGAAACCTCTTCACTCGGAGAGTTGTTAACCTGTGGAATTCCCTACCGCAGAGAGTTGTTGATGCCAGTTCATTGGATATATTCAAGAGGGAGTTAGATATGGCCCTTATGGCTAAAGGGATCAAGGGGTATTGAGAGAAAGCAGGAAAGGGGTACTGAGGTGAATGATCAACCATGATCTTATTGAATGGTGGTGCAGGTTCGAAGGGCCGAATGGCCTACTCCTGCACCTATTTTCTATGTTTCTATGATACGAGCTGAATCAGACTTTTTTGATCTAGTAGGTTGGAGAATACCAGAGCATTGCAAGGTAACTGATCTCTCCACTATTCCCTCTCTCCATTTGAGAAAAGCAATTAGACTGAATGCTCTAGATGGATTGCTCACCACTGCCCCATTGTTCTGTATATCACCATAGCACTTTGGAGCTACTATGTGATGTTACCGGTTCAGGTCAATACTCTGTATTAATAGTCGTTGTAAAACATCTACATGAGACACCATAAATTTGTGCAGAGCACATGGCTTTTATAACTGAACCTAGGCTGCTTGGTGGCATTTTCACTATTTATGGTCTTGTCTGATAGTGCAATATTTCTCAAGAGCACTTATTTCTAGTAGAGTACCTCTCTCTCTCATGGAAAGTATGCTTTACTTGATGAAAACAATAATTTTCACTTTTAGGGACAATCTTTCCTCCAGTGCACATTTCAATATAACACCCTTTCTCTTTCTTCACTGGATTTATGCACTTGGGCATAATGGTCATCAGATTTATTATCTACTTGTAACAAATCAAAGATGCAGGAGGCTTTGTGTCAGTTATATAAGGTTTCTTTGAAGGACTACGGTCAATAAAATAGCATGGCACATATTTAAGGCTGCTATTTAAGAAAGGAGGGAGAACGAAAATGGGGAACGCTAGACCAGTTAGCTTGACATCAGTAGTAGGCAAAATGCTAAAATATATTATTAAGGTCATGGTAACAGGCCACTTCGAAAAGAATAATAAGATTGGGCAGAGTCAACACAGATTTATGAAAGGGAAATCATGTTTGACAAATCTGTTAGATTTGTTTGAGGTTGTAACTAACAGAATAGATAAGGGGGAATCAGTGGATGTGGTGTATTTGGATTTTCAGAAGGCATTAGATTAGGTGCTACACAAGAGGTTATTAAAAAAAATTAGGGCTCATGGAATTGGGGTTAATATGCTAGCATGGATTGAGGATTGGTTAGCAGACAGAAAAACAGAGAGTTGGAATAAGCGGGTCTTTTTCGGGTTGGCAGGCTGTAACGAGTGGGGTACTGCAAGGATCGGTGCTTGGGCCCCAGCTATTCACAATCTATATCAATGATTTAGATGAAGGGACCAAATATAATATATCCAAGTTCGCTGACGATACGAAGCTAGGTGAGAATGTAAGTCGTGAAAAGGATGCAAAGAGGCTTCAAGGGGATAAAGACAGCCTAAGTGAGTGGGCAAGAACATGGCAAATGGAATATAATGTGGAGAAATGTGAAAGTATCCACTGTGGTAGGAAAAATAGAAGAACAGAGATTTTTTTAAATGGTGAGATTGGAAAATGTTGTTCAAAGGGATCTGGGTGTCATTGTACATAAAACACTGCAAATCAATATGCAGCTACAGCAAGCAATTAAGAAAGCAAATGGTATGTTAGCCTTTATTACAAGAGGATTTGAGTATAAGAGTAAAGACATCACTGCAATTATATAGGGCCTTGGTGAGACCACACCTGGAGTATTGTGTAGAGTTTTGGGGCTGAAATTGCTCCTTTCTATAAGGCACGTTGCTGCCTGAAAGCGGCAGCCACGGGTCGGTGCGGACTGGCCGCCAAGTTGCCATGGAGGAGCCGCCATTTTGAATGTTGCCATCTTTTACTTTTGGAGCGGTGTAGGGGACCGCTCCGCCCATATTCCTGCCGCTTCGTGCACGCGCCGATCGCTTATCGTCCCGAAATTTCCCAATGGATAATTGCCCCTTTCGAAAATTGTCCTGCGGGAGCACCGCCGCCGCCACTGGCCAGTACCCCTGACAGCTTTCTGTGGCTGGCAGCGAGGCCGCCCTTAAAGGGGAAGTGGCTTCATTTTATTTTTTGTCAGTCGACTGCCAGGTCGGGCCAACAATTATGCCCGCATGTACGGCCGGGCCACCAACAGGAAACCTGGCAGCTCCTCTTGTTCTGGCCGAAACCCTCCCTGGTGACCCAGTGTTTGTCACTAAAGTGGCTGCAGGGTTCACAGCAGCCTTCCCTTTTAACTGAAGGGGAGGGACGTTGTGACACGCCAGCGCCGACTTCTAGCTTCGGCGACTCTGACCCAACCACACTTCCGCTCTGATGATAAGTCCTGCTCAAAAAAATCCCACAAAGTGCTGAATTTCTCCGGATTGTCCGCCCCTTGAACACTTCAAGAGAGGTAGGTGCTACTTGTTTTAGGCGTTGGGCAATTTCAACCCCTTGGTTTCCTTACTTAAGGAAGGATATACTTGCCATAGAGAGAGTGCAACAAAGGTTTACTGGACTGATTCCGGGGATGGGGAGAGATTGAGTAGACTAGACCTATATTCTCTAGAGTTTAGAAGAATGAGTGGTGATCTCATTGAAACATACAAAATTCTCACAGGGTTTATAGGGTAGATGCAGGGAGGATGTTTCCTCTGGCTGGTGAGTCTAGAACTAGGGGTCACAGTCCCAGAATAAAGACCATTTAGGAGTGAGATGAGGAGAAATTTCTTCACTCAGAGGGTGGTGAATCTTTGGAATTCGTTACCCCAGAAGGCTGTGGAGGCATTAGTCATTGACTATTTTCAAGACAGAGATTGATAGATTTTTGGATATTAAGAGAATCAAGGAATATGGGGATAGTGCAGGAAAGTGGAGTTGAGGTTGAAGAACAGCCATGATCTTATTGAATGGAGGAGCAGGCTCGAGGGGCCAAATGGCCTACTCCTGCCTCTACTTCTTATGTTCTTATATTCTTATGTTCTTATGTTCTTAACAGTGCCCTTCACTTCATTAACTGAAAAATGCAATGCCTTGTAGATAAAGCAACACAATTAAGCAAATCAGTCTGTATATCTTTGTTAACTGGTTACATTTTCATATTCATGTCAAATAGTTTTGCGTTGTTTATTTTTTTTCATGCTTTTTTTCTCCTGCTGTGGCAGGGGCAGATGCGGGCTGGACCATAGGCCTCTTCATGGTTGTCCAATGCCACTGAATGATTGGGTAATAGGAGGCAGAACTTGAGCAAGAAACATTGGTCTATATCAGTTTCTCCTCCGTCTGAAAGCATTTGTTTCTCATCTACTTTGCATCTCCATCCAGCAGTCTGTTTGGAACCTGATCAAAGTCCCTCAGCTGAAGTAGTCAGAGGGTGTATTTTGCCCCGACCCACCCAGTGGAAACTAGGCAGGTAGGCAATTAAAATCCAGTCTTACAACGGGATCCTTCTTTAAAGCAGATTGGCATCTGATGACATCATCAAGGCCCAACTGCAATTTTAACTCTGACCTGACAGGGTCCCATGAGGAACATTTAGGCCTCCCACCCCAGACTCCACTCCCTTCCCTACCAGGAGGTGTCGCATTCTGGACAGGAAATTGGCAGGCAGCATGTTAATGAGGCCTAGCAGTTAAAATTGGCATGGACTTATTCTGCCACAAGCAGGTAATTAAATAACTCGCCAGTGGAGATTTCCACTGAAAACCTGCAACGAGTTAAAATCCCCTCCATCCCATAGTCTCAGTCACAGGCAGTGCTGTGATTCTGCCTCATGAGTTGCTGATTGAGCTGTAAGCGCTTAGCCATATAACTGACCACAGTCCAGAGCTTTAAACTAATGAGATTCACTAGTAACTGCTAAATACTATTCATCATCATCATAGGCAGTCCCTCGGAATCGAGGAAGACTTGCTTCCACTCTTAGCATGAGTTCTTAGGTGGCTGAACAGTCCAATACGAGAACCACAGTCTCTGTCACAGGTGGGACAGACTGTGGTTGAAGGAAAAGGTGGGCGGGGAGCCTGGTTTGCCACACGCTCCTTCCGCTGCCTGCGCTTGATTTCTGCATGCTCTCGGCGATGATACTTGAGGTGCTCAGCGCCCTCCCGGATGCACTTCCTCCACTTAGGGCGGTCTTTGGCCAGGGACTCCCAGGTGTCAGTGGGGATGTCGCACTTTTTCAGGGAGGCTTTGAGGGTGTCCTTGTAACGTTTCCTCTGCCCACCTTTGGCTCGTCTGCCATGGACGAGTTCCGAGTAGAGTGCTTGTTTTGGGAGTCTCGTGTCTGGCATGCGAACTATGTGGCCTGCCCAGCGGAGCTGATCAAGTGTGATCAGTGCTTCAATGCTGGGGATGTTGGCCTGGACGAGGATGCCAATGTCGGTGCGTCTGTCCTCCCAGGGGATTTGTAGGGTCTTGCGGAGTCATCGTTGATGGTATTTCCCCAGTGACTTGAGATGTCTATTGTACATGGTCCACGTCTCTGAGCCAAACAGGAGGGCGAGTATTACTATGGCCCTGTAGACCATGAGCTTGGTGACGGTTTTGAGGGCCTGGTCTTCAAACACTCTTTTCCGAAGGCGGCCGAAGGCGGCACTGGTGCACTGGAGGCGGTGTTGGATCTCGTCGTCAATACCTGCTCTTGTTGATAGGAGGCTCCCGAGATAAGGGAAGTGGTCCACGTTGTCCAGGACCGCGCCATGGATCTTGATGTCTGGGGGGCAGTGCTGTGCAGCGAGGACAGGCTGGTGGAGGATCTTTGTCTTGCTGATGTTTAGCATAAGGCCCATGCTTTCTTACGCCTCGGTAAATACGTCGACTATGTCCTGGAAGTCAGCCTCTGTGGGTGCACAGACGCAGACATCATCCGCATACTGTAACTCGACGACAGAGGTTGGAGTGGTCTTGGACCTGGCCTGGAGACGGCGAAGGTTGAACAGATGACATGCAGGCCGTGATCCTTACCAATGGATCCATCACAGACCCAATCCACGTCCGGATCGGGGTCACGCAGGGCTGCGTCATCGCCCCAACCCTCTTCTCAATCTTCCTTGCTGCCATGCTCCACCTCACAGTAAATGCTATTAACTGCTGTTAAGTAACTATGTTAATTGTTCTAAAACAAAAGACACACACATAGGCCTGCTTTAAAATACAATTAATGGTACCATTCAGTTGGTCGGCCCCATGTTTTTAATGTGCTGTCTGATCTTTATCACTTCATTAAAATATGTTCTTTTTGAATTACCGATCTTTTTTCTTCAACTAAGGTAGATAAGAATTAAAGAGAGGCGGGGGTTGGAGGGGGTACCAGAGATCGCAGCCTGGAGAAAAAGAGATTTGTCATGTGTGCCTGCCATAGTTTAAAGCAATATCTATCAAAGCTCAAGAATTAGGATATGTTTACCTTGACAGGCAGGAACAGGTACATTCCAAGAGTAAAATCCATGTGGTGATTTCCTGCACATAGCAGTACTATTCCCAATAAGTCTGTAACCTCGCTCACATGCCCAGCGAACCACACTGTTGAGCTGCCCTCCTGTTTGGCTGAGTATTAGGCCATGGGGAGGAGACTCTGGAGTGCTGCAGTAAAAGGCTGGAAACAAAACAGTGATATGCATTAGATTTATTTTGTTCCATTTCAGTTCGTTTTAGCTCTGATTTAGTGAAATAAGGAACAAGGATAGAATAAGATTAAATCGGCCACCTACCAACATATCGGATGCGGAAGCCTTTTTTGTTCGTACCGTGATCAGCTGACCAGCGAAGAAAAAGTTGGTGACCGCTGCTCATGACATTGAAAGGGGCAGAATAGTCTCCACTGAAGGAGTTCAGCAATGGGCTATGGCTGTTGGCACCTTGTTAGAAACAGACAATTAGCATGCTAAATCAAATCTACAATTAAAGCGAACAATACATTTTAATGATGAATAAATGAGATTCACAATGCAATCTGAAATCAAAGGGACTGTATTTTATATACTGATGAAAGTAGGATGCAAGTAAATTACAAAGTGAGATGGCAGATCAAATGTTTAATAATACACTATGATCAATAGCTTTGCAGATCAAGCATCCACTGTAGATCATACAGCTTGTAACAAGTATTGTGTTAATCATAATTGAAAAACTGCACTCTTACTTATCACTCAAACTACACAATGTATTTTCTTCAGCATTCAGAAACTTCTGATAGCCTTCACACTGGATTTTTTTATGAATGATAATGTACTAAGAATTTGAATTTTATAAATTGCTCCAAATTAAATGCGAAGCCACTAAAAAAGGAGATATGTGATTTTTAACTCTGAAACATCTCATTTATTCAATCACAAATCTTTTACAAGCCTAGCACTCAATATTTTAGCCACAGTAGTGTGTACTGTCTCCTGTATAAATGTATCTTCACTGAGGTGTTATCTAAGCAGAGCTCCTATATTGTCATTTTAAGCACCATTCTCACAAATATTAATAACAGTGGGCAAGGTGCGTAATGCAAAAAACTATCAGCAACAGGTTAAACTGACTTTCCAGGTCATTGTAGTCACTTGGGCTTAGTAGATTTCATTTAGTTAGATTTAATTTTTCTCATGACTACGATAATATCTAAAATCAAATAAAGAAAGACTTGCATTTTTATAGCGATTTTATGACCACCGGACATCCCAAAGTGCTTTTTAGCCAATTAAGTACTTTTTGAAGTGTAGTCACTGTTGTAATGTGGGAAACGCGGCAGCTGATTTGTTCACAACAAGATCCCACAAACAGCAATGTGATAATAATCAGATAATTTGTTTTACTGATGTTGATTGAGGGATAAATATTGGCCAGGACACTGGGGATAACTCCGCTGCTCTTCTATGAAATAGTGCCGTAAGATCTTTTACATCCATCTGAGAGAGTGGACGTGGCCTCGTTGTAACATCTTATCCAAAAGAGGGCACCTACTTCAGTGCAGTACTCCCTCAGTAATGCACTGGAGTGTCAGCCTTGCTTTTTGTGCTCAAGTTTCTAGAGTGGGTCTTGAACTCACAACTTTCTGACTCAGAGGTGTGGGTGCTACCAACTGACACCGTCAGTAAAAAATTAAAATTTTTAATTGATTCAAAAAGCAGTGTGATTATTTTTTTCCATATTAGAAAGAAACATAGGGGCCGAATTTGATCAAGGCCTCCGCCCGCCCAAGTGCAGGCCAAAGTGCTGCCGATGGCCGCCGAGGTACCGGACTGTACTTTGGGCGGAATATTCATCGCCGAGGACCCTCGAAGGTCGGTGGGCGACAAATGAACGATGTACACTGCCAATCTGGGTAGCAGCGGGTGGGAGGTGTCACTTTTGGTGGCAGAGGCAATTGCCGCCCAAGTGCCACCGAGGATGGAGTCAGGTCCACGGAAGGTCGAACAACTGGAAAAAAAATCATCTGGAAAAAATAACAAAACTATTGGAAGACTTTCAGGTGCCCCATCCAGGTAAGTCGGTGTGGATAAAAAATATATAAAATGTTCACTAACCTTTTTTTCAGGTTCTTCATACTTACCATTGAGGACAGACCAACCTCCGGCCAGCAGTCCACCCCTGGTCTGGCGCTGACTCCCGTCCGCATGAATATGGGAGCTTGGCGGGCAGGAGGTCAGTTGTGCCACTCGGCCATCCGTTGACGTCAGCGGGCGGTTCTGGGTGGCTCTTCCCGCCCGCTCCAGACCACGTCGAAAGTGGCACTGGGCAGATCTTACAGAAGAATGTCCGCGGCAATGGGCGGCAGTGGGCGGTGAGTTGATCAATTTTGGCCCCTTGGAAACATAGAAATCTACTGCACAGAAGGAGGCCATTTCAGCCCATCGTGTCCGCGTCAGCTGACAAAGAGCCACATGGCCCTCGGTCAGCAGCCCTGAAGGTTACACATATAAACCTATGAACAATGGCAGAAAGGTAAAGAGTATCCAGCCCAACCAGTCCGCCCCACACAACTGTGACATTCTACACTTCACCCCAACCGGAGTCATGCGATCTCCTATTTGTAACTTTCTTGTTCCATTTAGTTTTCTGTATAAATTAGGAGTAAGATTTTAATCTCTCCATACGTGCCAGGGTATTCAAATATCCTCCTATACCACAAATCTGAAATACACCTAACTGATCACTACAAAGTGAATTTTCTGATTTCTGGTTTGCTTTTGTGCTGCCACCATGGCAACGGATGTAAAGTTAGAATGAGAAGGACAATTTGCATGAAAGTGACACAAAGATAGATCAGATCAAAATATATCTATTTTTAAACATATCATTGCATAAAAAATGAAAATGACAGTGTAGCACTACCGCACAGGCACTGAAAACGACCAAGCCATGAACCATACAACAGCGGAACCATTTAAAAATTGCTGTTGGCTTTAGTTTTGTACTTGTTTTGTCTTAATAGTTTAATGCAAATATTAAAAAAAGATGAACACAAAAATTATGTAATATAAATTCAGCCAAGCAAAAACCAATGAAAATATATAAGGGTAGAGCTTCATATCCCTGTGATCTTGTCCAAGCCAAGGAGAGTCTGGATTTCCTACCCTGAGTCATCAAGGGGCACCACTCATCAGGTTCACCTCTGGGCACTGACAGAAAGGACAGAAGATTGAAGCACAATCCTGTGCACCTTCCTTCGGTGGATGCTCAGGAGCAGGACACAGTGTAATGTTCCTCTGGGTGCTTTAGTACAGGGATGTCCAGCCAACAAGCCTCTCATAAAATGAGGTGGGAGGCCAACCTTAAGGCTCTAATGGGCCTGTATTTAATGTCGCTTCAGGCCCGACTGTTTTCCCTGGAAAGCCGCAGCAATTCCAGAGCAATGTAAAATAGGCAGAGCCCTGAAAAACTGGTTCTTTGCCCCATTTCCTAACCTTTACACCCAAGAAAACCAACATTCCCTGAAATTAAGGATCAGTAAAACATTAAGTTCTTCTTATATCTTTCCCTCTCCGGACGACCGCATTCTCATCACTTAAAAGGCTCCTAAGGTCCGAGGAACCCTTCACTGTCTGGATCTCCCCAAAATTTTGGGGGCACAAATTTACAATCCTACCAGTGCGGTCCCACTGTAATTCCAATGGGAGTGTGATGGAAGAGCCCAAAATAAGGCTAGGATCTGGATACATCGCCTCCCGGCTTTCCCTGCTAGTTTCCACCGGCTTTTGTCTGAAGTGGACCCACTTCCACCCCAAAACAAGGGAAGTGCATAAGAGGATGGTGTGGCCAGGGAAGGGGACTTCCAATCTGTGAGTTTTTGTTGCTGGCCAGGTAGAAGATAGGAGGGCCCATTCATCAACTCACCGTTGCCAAAATCTGAACCCATCTGGGGCTACAGACTTAGGTTGTGGCTTGTTCCCCTGAAAATCTTCAAAATGTTATAAGTATTTTTCAGCTCTCTTATTAAGGGGGACGTTGGGCATACTAGCAGCTTTTTCTGGAGGCAACCAGATAGCAGAATTTCTGGTCTCCTGTCAGGCAAGTGCCTGAGATGTGTCCCAGTGGTGTGGGAGCCCACTCGCATTATTTAAATTACATGACCACCCCGGACCTAGTAATCAAACCTGGGCCTCAACATACATAAAATAGGGCCCTTAAGGATCTGAATAAGGAAAGAATGAGAGAGGAATCCCACAGCAAATGGAACAAAATTATTTTCAGCAATTTCACACATGCATACTTTCCAATGTAGGTCAGGAGTGGTAATCAGGAAATGGGACAGCCTGGCTGATTTTTCTTCTCTTCTCCCTAGCACTGAGGGAGCTTGCAATGTCGGTACCTCTAACAGCTTATCACTGTGGATTGAACCTGGGATCTTCTTGTCCTGCATGGCATACTAGCACACTGTGCAGTGTGCTGTTAGCCATCTGGCCATTGGTGAAACCCTTGTATTGTGCTGCTAACTCCATTTATCTCCAGTATACCAATAATAAAATTATTTGCCATGGGTTTTTTGTATACATTATAAAGAAAATTATGTAGTACGGATCAGATATTAAAAAAATGAAGTAAAAGCTGAATCCTACACAGCAATATGTATTTGGCATATAATATGAAGAACACTTTAAATTCAAATCAGCATTACCCCAAAACATCAAAAATTCAACACGTGTTTACCAACAATATTTTTTTCCTTACCCTCCGAGCTCTTTCATGTGGTCGATTTCACCTTCCTTCCCCCTGCCACCTCACTCTCCCTCCCCTCCTTGGTACTCAACAGAAACCTTTGAAAGACATTTTAGAAATCTTTGTTCGACTTTATTTGGCAGAGGAAAAGCCATTCTTTTTTGATGCTTGCATATTGCTGCTTAGACTTTGTGACAATCACGGCACCCATATGTGCATCTTTTGCTAACTGATAGCTGCTTACTGATGATAGAACTGGGTGCACATAGGATTATTAAAGGAATGTAAGCAGAAAGAAACCGTAAACTAATTTACCCTCACTTCCAAAAGTCAAATTTGTTACAATACTGCATTTTTCTTTTGGTGAGAGGGAAGGCAGAGGCTCAAGATAGGTAGCCAAGGGACAGTAATCTGAGTTTCATAGAAATTGCTTCTTACAAAAAGACAAAATAATTCTGTTGGGACATTACTTCTGAGAAATAAAATGTTATTTTTCTGAACGGGGAGCATAGCTGTCTAATGAGGTGCTCTGAGCTGTATTAATGGTGATCCTGCATGACAGCACCATCCTATGTTTGAAGTGCTTCTTAAAATTAAATGCACAATGCAACTTGGACTTTCAATGGGACCAAAATTATTCACTGATCCACAAAGTCTGCCTATTTGGTTGTGCATTCTGTAAACAAAATGTCCTTGGCCTTCATGCATGTCTGTTTACAATCAGCATTTAAATTGCATTATTTTTTTGCCAAAAGCTACTCTTTAAGTCCAAATGGCTTTAATGCAAGTAAATTTTGCTCAATGCCATCTGGGGATTTTTTTTTTAATGTCTGAGGTTATTCCACTCCCTAAGCTTAAAAGAATGAAGTCTGTTTTAATAATTTGCCATTCAGGCAGATTACAAAGCACTCTTCAGATATATAATTTAAAAAGCAACTATCTCTCAAATGGACAAGGGATGTCTATCTGTCCATCTCAAATGACAGTAAAGGAAGATGTCTCTGATCTCTCAGATCTTAGTGCAAATTAGAATCTGAATATTCCCCTGGGTTACAACAGCTTCCTTTGATATATAACCATATGGTTGAACTCTCCTTTGAAATGCAAGTACCTGCCTGGAGTTTTTAATATTTGTCCTCCAATGTTTAATTGGAAGGAATTGTGGCTCATCCAGAACTGGATGTTGGACAAGCAGTTTGACAACACACAGGCAGTGGAGGGGTCCAGAGAGGTGGTGGAGAGTGAAGCTGAATGTCGTCAGTGTACATATGGAACCTGATGTGTTTTTGGATGATTATCACACGACTCACTCAGCTACCACAGATATTTACAATCTATTGCTACCAGGAGTCTTACTTTGGTAACATCCTCACATCCTTAGGGTGCGTTACAGTTTACATGTGAGTATGTCAGCACAAACAATGAATGCCAGCGTTATTTTTCATTTGTATTTGTACTTGGAGGGTCCAAAATGTGAATCCTTCAAAGCCAAGTCTAAATATGGTTGTCTAGAAAGTGAGGGGTGACATTTATAGCTCATAGTAGTTTAATGGGTAACACTGACGACATTCAGCTCGACTCTCCACCACCTCTCTGGACCCCTCCACTGTCTGTGTGTTGTCAAATTGCTTGTCCAACATCCAGTCCTGGATGAGCCACAATTCCTTCCAATTAAACATTGGGAAGACTGAAGCCAATGTCTTTAATCCGCACCACAAACTCTGTTCCTTAGGCAATGATACCATCCTCCTCTCTGGCTGAACTAGACTGTTTGCAATCTTGCCACCCTATTTGACCTTTGTTATGTATGTAATCCTATAAATACCATGTCTAACCACCAGAGGGCGCATCCCCTGGAGTCCCAAGCGATCCCACAATCCCTTGGGAGCACCTGTATATAAGGAGGCCTCACAAGCTGGGGAGGCACTCTGAGATGTATAATAAAGGACTATGGTCACACCTTACTTTGAGCTTGCAGTATCTAGTCTGACTCTTTATTCAAGACATAACAACCCTGACCTGAACTTCTGACTCCATACCCTCGCCATCTCAAAGACCATCTACATCCACCTCCTTAATATCATCCCTCTCCAACCCTGCCTCAGACTATCTGCTACTAAAACCCTCATCCATGCTTTTGTTACCTTTAGACTCAATTATTCCAATACATCCTGCTGGCCTCCCATCTTCCACCATCAAAAAACTGAAGCTCATCAAAAACGCTGCTTCCCTGACTTCCTTCGCCCCACCATTGGCGACCGTGCCTTCAGCTGTCTAGACTGTGGAATTCTCTTCCTAAACCTATCGCCTCTCCAGCTCTCTCTGCTCCTTTAAGACGCTCCATAAAACCTACTTCTTTGACCAAGGTACCTGCCCTAATGTTTCCTTTTATGGCTCGGTGTTAATTTTTGTCTGATTACACATCTGTGAAGAGCCTTGGGATATCTTACTATGTTAAAAGTAAGTTGTTGTTGTTGAAAAGCAAACTTTCAGTCATAGTTATCTGATAAATCCAAACCCAATGCAATAGTAACACCACAAATACAAAGACAAACTGCAAGTAATATAAATTTAAAATAAAAATATAAAATTCCAGAACTACACAATATTCCGTCAGCATCTGTAAAGAGAAAAGACAGATTCATGTGTTGGGTTTCGACCATTTATCAAATGTGGAAACAAAAAGTTGAGAGGTCCTTAACTGAACAAAAGAAGTAGAGAGGGAGGGAAGAGAGCAACAGGCAAAAATATCAGGAGTACTGACCTCTGTTACAAAAATGAGTTAGTGGGTTAAATCTCAAGCACAAAGTTGGAAAGAAATGAAACCTGATAGATACATAAAGATCAAGTTGAGTAAATAAAGAACCACTAAATAAATAAAGGGGTATGAAAATGCATTATCATCTCACTATGGCAGAAGCCAACATTTGTGGTACTTTTACCTATTCTTCTCTTCTCCAATTGTTTTGTTCAGCTTTATTTAGTGTTCCCCTTATCTCTAAGTATCTTGATCAGATGAAAGTTCTCAAACTGAAATATTAACCTGAACGTTCTCTTTACAGAAGCTGATGATGATCCTGCTGTGCATTAGAAGCTGTTCCTGTTTTATTTTAAAATTAGAAGTGGCTCTCACAAGGTTATCAAATGGATCAAAATAAGCTATGGAACAAAAGTAAAAAATCCTGATTACTTTCCTAATCTGTTTACATTACAGTTCTGCTTTTAGATTCAATGCTGTAATAAAAGTGCAGCCAGAGTGGATTTCCAAAAGAGCTTCTGGAGGCAGATGGATAGTTGCCACTTAACATTGCTGGCTGCCATTTATTGACCATGGTATGTCAGCAATAAAATTTTTAACATCACGGTCCTTTCCATTACATTAGGGGAGGTCTGCCATCAAAAATTTAAAAGTCACCGATGTGGCTTGTGAGCAAATGTGCATGGTTAATAGTGCGCATATGTGAATGCTTGCGTTACCTCCAGTGTTACCACTATATAAATATGGTCTTAGTTACATTCTATAGTTTGATCATTTGGAAATCAAGTTCAATTTTACACATACTTGAAAGCTGAATTTTTGAATGCAAATTCAAACCCACATTTCAAGAATAATATTCTCACTGATTTGCAGTTCCCAATCTCTAATAAGAGGAACAATTTCAGTTGAGATTCATAGGCGCATATTGCTTCAAACTCACGATAAAGTTCTAAAGTCAGTGCAAAATTGGGAACATTGTGAAATTATATAAACTCATACAGTTCAAAACCTAGCAGAGCTAAATTATCATGGTGTGCACGGCGGAGAAAATTTCCAATTGAAATATGCTTTTCATCATCATAGGCGGTCCCTTGAAATGAGGATGACTTGCTTCCACGTCAAAAAAGGATGAGTTCACAACTGTTTCGGATGAAGGACCCAACTACATCCTCAAGGGTAGAAGATGCCTGTGCGTGGATTTTTTTAATGTGTGGTGACTGTTGCACACCAGCCACCACACAGGCTTGACAGAGCTAGGTCTTGGTCCAATGGCAAGGATTACCCAAGACGACTGGAGACCAGCTCTGCTGCACGGACCGACTGCGCACACATATCGCAGTGTGGGCTGACCCGTGCTGCCCCTGGCCCCGAACTCGCACCTCTCCTGGGCCCCGAACACATCCGTCTACAGTCTCTCGCCGCTCCTGCTGTATCTGCCCACGCTACAATCACCGACCTGAACATTGATGACGTCACTCTTCACTGCTGTCGCCCTCCGTCACCAGCTTGTGCTGTCCCTGGAGTAGTATGCCTCCATACTGCTCCCCGAGGCCTCCACACCACTCCTTTTATGGACCCGACGTGCCACTGGTGTTCTCACACAGGTCAGGGCCTCCATTCTGCTCCTGGGCCGCTCACCTCCATTCCTTTTATGCTTTCAACACATATGGAAATCAAATTCTGTAATGTGATTCAAATGTACTAAAACTGATAGCTTAATGTAGGAAGTTGCTCATATTATTTATCTCCTGTTAATTGCAAATATGCAACTGTTTACTCAGGTCCCATTGAAAAATATACTCCAGATTACAGCAGTCCTATTCAACCTTTGTTATCCCTTCTCATCTGTATATGGAGCAAAGTTTCACATCATCCTACAAATCATAATGTGCTGAATTTTCATCTAACGATACTCACTATATATTCCAAAATGCAATGTTACCTTTTTGTAACTGTGCAGAAAAGAATGATCTCTCCCAACCATTACCCAGGATTTTCAATTTATTTGAATTATGTGGCCACATAGAAATGACCAAGTTGAAAATTGATGTCAGAAGAAAATTGGACATCAGGCAGAAAGTAAAAGAAAAAATGCTACACTTCCATGAAAAATACTTTTTGTTCAAACAAGAAAAATCTATTTGTACTCCTATTGTATAGTGGGACAGATATCTGGCCATTATTGGCTCAAGTTTCAGCCTGAGTTGCTCCTATTTTTTTGGAGCAACTAGTTTAGAATGGAGCATCTTAGAAATTGCAATTCTCGGCATTTAGTTTGCTCCAGTTCTCGTGAGTTAGAATAGTTCCATTTTAGAACAGATTTGTTTTGCAAAAGGGAGCGTGTCCAGCAACTTACGCCTGTTTTGCAAGTTGAGGCAGCGAAAACGTACTCCAAACTAACTTAGAATGGAGTATATGTAGATTTTTGTATGCTCAGAAAAACCTTGCCTACACATAAATCTGGCGTAGGGAACGAGAGTTGGGGGGAGGGAAAGGGAGGTTTACAAACATTAAACACTTCACTTTTACAAATAAAGAGCCATCACCAATAATAAATGATAAATAAATCAATACATCAACCAATAAATCAATCAAAAAAAAATTTAAAATTTAAAAAAAAATCAATCAATAAATAAAAAGTTAAGTTTCTACTCACCGACTGCAGCACTGGGAGCCCTCCAACAGCATGCTGGGATCCCCCCCCGCAATGTCTCTCTCTGTGTCTCGGTCAGTGTCTCTCTCTCTACCTCTGTCAGTGTCTCTCCCTCTGCCTCTCTCAGTGTCTCTCTCAGTTTCTTACAGTGAGGGGTGGCTGAGAGAGAGGGGGTGAGGGGGAGAGAGGAAGGGAAAGGGGAGGGAGGGGAAGGGAGGGGAGAGGAGGGGGAGGGGAGGGAGAGGAGAGGAGGGGGAGGGAGGGGAGAGGAGGAGGGAGAGGGGAGGGAGAGGAGAGGAGGGGGGAGGAGGGAGAGGAGAGGAGGGGGAGGAGGGAGGGAGGGAGGGGGTTGAACGGGCCCCACCGCTGCCGCCGCCGGGCTCCCACGGAGGACTTCGGGCAAGTTCCGTCTCCAGCGAGAGACCGGGTGGGCGAGCCCCTCCGCCGATGACGTGGAGGGAGGGAGAGGAGGGGGGAGGAGGGGGAATGGCTGAACAGGAGGGGGGGGGGAGCAGGAGCTGAATGGGAGGGAGGGAGAGGGGGGAGCGGGAGCTGAATGGGACGGAGGGAGGGAGGGGGGCCTGAGTCCGGTCTTCACCGCCCCGGTGAGTCCATTCGGCCAGGGCTAGGGGCGGCGTGCTTCGGGCCCCTCCCATGCAGCCTCGGGAATCTGGAGCTACTGCACATGTGCGCACAATTTAGCGCGCATGTGCAGCGGTCCCGGCACTGTTTTCAGCGCCGGGACTTGGCTCCACCCCCCACGTGTTCTGCTGCGCTGCGCCAAGGGCCTGGATTGACCAGACAGAGGGGAGAGTACCAAGGTAAATAATAGGCGCCGTTTCTGTTCATAAAAAGTCAGCGTCGTTCTAACCCTGGGGACAAACTTAGGCCCAAAGTTTGTCCATTTGAAAAATTCTGACTTTTCATTTTGTTGACACTAGCTCTCAGCTCGCATTACTTGCAGAGGAGGAATCTGGTGACTAAGGGGGTTGATGACTCATTTCTTAAATGGAATACTTCTTCCCCACTAAAAAAGGTTCGAGCTGTCGAGCATTGTGGCTATAGGATAAGCAAAAATATCAGCTTATTCAAACACGAGCCCTAATGATGCATTAATACTAACAATTATAGCTCTTGTATCTTGTTACAAATGTAGGCTAGTTATTGCCAAATAAGCTTGCAAATTTTAGAGGCATTTTTGTGATAATACATAAAAAAAGAAAGACTTACATTTATATAGCCCCTTTCACGATCTCAGGACGTCCCAAAGCACTTTACAGCCAATGAAGTACTTTTGAAGTGCAGTCACTGTTGTAATGTAGTTTTAACATAGGATTGCTTTTCAAAATGTGAGTTTTGTTGTGAGTAAATACTTTTCAGATAGTGAATTACATTTCATTTGATATCTGGGTTGCAGCAGGAATGTATGTTTAATTTCACAATTCAAATGTCTTGTGTAACAATGCAAATACTTTGCCATATTCTAGTGCCTCTCCCTCACCATTTACTTTATGAACTATTTGGCAGTGCAGGATAAATAGGAGACAATGGCTCAGAAATTAGCTGTGAAATACAAGCTTACAAATATTACCACATTCATCTATCAACCTTAGCTCATGGTAGCGCTCAAGCCTCTGAGACAGAAGTTGTGAGAACAAGCCCCACTCAGGATTTGAGCACATAATCTAGGCTGATAGTTCAGTATCTAACTGAGATTATACTCCATTGTCGGAGGGGCTGCCTTTCAGGTGAAATTGAGGCCAAAACTGTCCTCTTGGCTAAATCTAAAAGCTTGTTATCTGGAATTTCAACTGGGTTCTTGTTGTGTTGCTTTTAGACAGGATACAATGGCCTGGGAAATTAGATTAAAAGGTATGACTGTAGATAAACAGAGGCAAACAGTTGAAGAAATATTTCAAAATTTTCAACGAATATACATTCCATTGAGAAATAAGAACTCCATGGGAAAAGTGATCCATCCTTGGCTAACTAAAGCAGTTAAGGATAGTACTAGATGAAAAGAAGAGGCTTATAATGTTGCAAAGAATAGTAGTTAGCCTGAGGATTGGGAGAACTTTAGAAACTAGCAAAGGATGGCCAAAAAATTGATAAAAAGCAAGAAAGTAGCATATGAGAGTAAACTAGCAAAAAATATAAAAACAGATTGTAAGAGCTTCCACAAGTATGTAAAAAGGAAGAGAGCAGCAAAAGTAAACTTTGATCCCTTAGAGGCTGAGACAGGAGAAATTATAATGGGGAATAAGGAAATGGCAGAGACTTTAATCAAATATTTTGTATCGGTCTTCACAGTAGAAGGCACAAAAAACTACTGGGGAACCAAAGGGCCAATGAGAGTGAGAAATGTGAAGTAAAATAGATCAGTAGAGAAAAAGTACTTGAGTAACTAATGAGACGAAAAGTCCACACATCCTCTGGACCTGATGACCTATAACCTTGGGTTCAAAAAGAGGTGACTGCAGAGATAGTGAATGCATTAGTTGCGATCTTCCAAAATTCCCTAGATTCTAAAACGGTCCCAGTGGATTGGAAGGTATAAAATGTAACCCCGCTATTGAAGAAAGGAGAGAGAAAGAAAACAGGGAACTACAGGCCAGTTAGCCTGACAACAGTTGTCTGAAAAATGCTGGAATTTGTTATTAAGGAAGTGGTAACAGGGCATTTAGAAAATGATAATATGATTAGGCAGAGTTAACATGAAAAGGAAATCCTGTTTAACAAATTTATAAGAGAGTTTTGAGGATGTAACTAGCAGGGTAGATAAAGGGGAACCAATGGATGTAGTATATTTGGATTTCCGAGAGGCATTCAATAGGGTGCCATATAAAGGGTTGTTATGCAAGATAAGGGCTCATGTGTATGCACCCCTTTTTGAGCATGCATGCCTGATCCCCTTCTGTGCATGCGCGCTGGCACCGAGACCGCACATGTTCAGTGCCCCACAATTGCGGCTGCAGTGCAGCGTGGGCCACACACTCTTCAACCCTATGGGAATTCTGGATCCCATATGGGAATGCGGGCTGGGTGGTGGGGGGGAGGGGGAGCAGGGAGGGTCGAAAGAGGAGAGAGAATGAAGGAATCGGAGGGAAAGTGAGAGATAGGGGATCGGTGGGAGAGAGAGGTGGAATCGGAGGGAGAGATAGGAGAGGGGAATCAAAGGGAGAGAGGGGGAGTGGGAGAGAGAGGAGGGGAGAGAGAGATTCAGAGGGGAAGAGAAAAAAGTAGCGAGCGAGGAGGGGGTTGGTGATAGAATCGGAGGGGGAGAGAGAGGGCGAGGAGGAGAGAGGGAATCGGAGGGAGAGAGGAGAGAGAGGGAATCGGAGGGGGAGAGGAGAGAGAGGGAGCGAGGAGAAGGGAGACAGAGAGAGATAGGGGATCGTAGAGAGTGAGGTAGAATCGGAGGGATAGTTGGGAGAGGGGGAATCAGAGAGAGGGAGAGAGAGGAGGGGAGAGAAAGAGAATTGGAGGGGGAGAGAGAAAAGTAGAGAGAGAGGAGAGTAATAATAAAATCGGAGGGGGAGAGAGGAGGAGGAGAGAGGGAATTGGCGGGAGAGAGGAGAGAGAGGGAATCAAAGGACGAGAGGCGCGAGAGGGAATCGGAGGGGGAAAGAGAGAGGGAGAGCGAGGAGGGGGAGAAAATTGGAGGGAGAGAGAGAGAGTGGGGGAGGGAGAAGGGAGAGAGAGAGAAGCGGAGTGGGGAGGAGGTCAGGAACTCGGCGGGGGGGTGGTGGGGGAAGAACGTGATCCAGGTCTAAAAAGAGGTGAGGCATGAGTGCGGGAACATGATATAGATGGTAAGATTGGATAAAATCCATACGTGACGACACTGTCAGTATTCACTTCATACCCAATTAACATAACAATCCGTGATCCACATACAATGTTCCATCTATGGACAGGGGGTGCGGAGGGCAGGGAGCAGAGTTTAGGAATCTGTTGAGGGGAGAAGATCAGGAAGCTGGGGTGAGAGGGATGTTGTCAGGAACCGGATGGGGGAGAGGAGATCAGAAACTTGGGCGGGGAGAGGTCAGGAACTTGGTTGGGGGGTGGGGGGATGAGTAGACCAGGAACATGGGCAGGGGGTGCGGGGAGTAGGTCAGGATCTTGGGTGTGGGTGAGGAGATCAGGACCATGTTCGGGGTGGGAAAAGGTCTTAACTTGGAACAGACAGGGCTCAACCTCACAAGTGTGCTCTGTTCTATCTGAAGTAAGCAGTCAGAATGGCTCAAATTACACTTTGCAAAGTAACTGATTACATTCCAGAGAAACAGCTGGGTTTGTCTTGTCCTCTAAGGGGACCAATCAACAATCAGGGCGTCATCCAAAGGGACCACTCAGAGCTTTTGATGTTGCGAATAAACACATCTGAATATATTAGCATAGTTAACGGACAGAAAACAGAGAAAAGGGATAAACGGGTCATTTTCTGGTTGGCAGGCTGTAACTAGTGGGCCTCTACAATTTACAATTCATATTAATGACTTAGATAAAAGGACCAAGTGTAACATACCCAAATTTGCTGATGATACAAATCTAGGTTGGAAAATAAGCTGTGAGGAGGACACAAAGAGCCTGCAGTGATATAGTCAAGTTAAGTGAGTGGGCAGTAAATGTGAGGTTAAAGCTTTTGGTAGGAGGAATACAAAAACAGAATATTTTTTAAATGATGCAAAACTATTAAAAGTTGGTTTTCAGAGAGATTTAAATGTCCTCTTATAGGAAACACAGAGAGTTAACATTCAAGTACAGCAAGCAATTAGAAAGGCAAAAGGCATGTTGGTCTTTATTGCAAGGGAGTTGGAGTGCAAGAGTAAGGAAGTCTTGCTGCAATTGCGAGCAATGGTGAAACCAAACCTGGGGTACTGGGCACAGTTTTGGTCTCTTTATCTGAGGAAGGATATACTTGCCTCAGAGACGGTGCTACAAAGGTTCACGAGATTATTTCCTGGGGTAAGACGGTTGTCTGATGAGGAGAGATTGAGTAGATTGGGCCTATGCTCTCTGCAGTTTAGAAGAATGAGAGGTGATCTTATTGAAATACAAGGTTCTGAGAGGGATTGATAGCGTAGATGCTGAGAAGTCCTTTCCTCTGGCTGGAGAGTCTAGAACTTGGGGGCATAGTTTCAGGATAAGGGGTCGGCTAATTAAGACTGAGATGAGGAGAAATTTCTTCACTCAGAGGGTTGTGAATCCTGGAATTGTCTACCCCAAAGGTGCTGAACCATTGAGTATAATCAAGGCTGAGACAGATAGACGTTTGGACTCTCGGGAAATCAAGGGATATGCTGATCAGGCAAGAAGTTGGAGTGGAGGTCGAAGATCAGCCATCATTTTATTAAATGGCAGAGCAGGTTTGAGGGGTCTTAGGGCATACTCCTGCTCCTAATTCATATGTTCTCATGATAGCTAATAATGTAAAAGTGCCTTTGAAAGAATGAGGTGTGTTGTGTAGGCATGCCTGTTCACTGTGTGATGTCTGTAACACTGTCATGCAACATTGAATGTACCCTTGTACTGTACACACCTTACCGGTACACTAGAGGGTGCTGTTGCTGGAGACCCAGGGTTTGCCTGCACACGGCAGATAACCCAGTATAAAAAGGAACACACAGCTTGTTGTCAGCACTCAGGAAATGCTAATAAAGGACTGCAGGTCTGCACAGTTTAAATACCATACCCTGCCTCGTGGAGTCATTACTAAAGGTGCCTACATACACAACAACTGGCGACGGGAATACGGGATCACGAACCACACACTCAACATGTCTAACCTCAGCAAATTTCAGCATTTTACAGAGGGGGAAGATTGGAATGCTTTTGTGGAAAGATTGGAACACTTCTTTATAGCCAATGACCTGGATGGGGACACACCGGCCACACTACCGAACAAACACAGAGCCATCCTGCTTAGCAGTTGTGGGCCCACTATCTACGGTCTCGTCAGGGACTTACTAGCCCCGGAGAAGACAACCACCAAGAGCTATGAGGAACTTGTAACAATCAAAGCCGAAGGAAAGCATCCAGGCACCAGTTCTACACTTACCGGCGACCGGAGGGCCAAGAAATTGCCAAGTATGCTGCACACTTAAGAAGACTAGCTGCACCGTGTGAGTTTGGCGACCACCTTAATGAAGCACAAAGGGACATATTTGTCATCGGAATTGGCGATGAAGGCCTCCTACACAAATTGCTCTTGGCTGACATCACAGTCACCCTGCAGAAAGCAATTCAAGTGAACAAGGCCTACATGGTTTCGGCCACGACTCCAGGCGAATACTGACCTAGGACTTTAAACCGGCGAGCGCAGTGCACCGCATGGACACTTCTAAAGGCAGAAATGCTGCCCTGAGTCCCGCAACCCTGAGTCCGTCACATGGGGCAAACCGGATGGCCCCGTGCTGGCGCTGTGGAGGAAACCACAGGGCCCACCAGTGCCGCTACAAAGACTATGCATGCAAAGGCTGCAAAGAAAAAGGGCACCTTCAGAGAATGTGCAGAAAAGGCTGTGCTCACTGTCTCTGATGAGTTGGCTAATCACCAGGGCTCCGCCACAGATGAAGATGAAGCTGCTCTAACCCTGGGAGAAGAGTATGGAATCTTTACCTGCTCCACCGGAAATTCTCCGTGGATGATGGAAGTGGGCATCGACGGGGTCCCAGTCTCCATGGAGATCGACACAGGGGCGAGCCAGTCTGTGATGAGCCAAAAGACCTTTGAAAAAATTTGGAGGAATCCTGCCACTCGACCAAAAATGTCTCCTGTCCAGGCAAAACTGCTCACCTATACCAAAGGTAAAATCCAAAGCGTTGGCAGTATAGACGTCCAGGTCTCCCAGGGTGGCATGTTGCACAAACTCCACCTGTGGATGGTAGCCGGCGACGGTCCCATGCTGCTGGGCAGGAATTGGATGAACTGGGTCCACATCAGGTGAAGTGGTGCTGTGGAAGGAAAAGGCACCACAGCCTGCCTGCAGCAAGACCACAAAATGGCTGCAGCACCACAAGCATGTGGAATAAAAGAGCACCACAGCCTGCCTGCAACAAGACCACAACATGGCTGCAGCACCACAAGCATGTGGAAGAAAAGAGCACCACAAAATGGCTGCAGCATAAGCAGCAGACCTGCATTCAAAATGGCCTCCTCCATGCCACGATTCAACATGGAGGAGCATCATGTGTAATCAAGCGGCCAATCGGATTTGAAAGCTCCCTTAAATGAGACAAAAAAATTTAAAGGGGAAGTTCCAACTATTTGAGTACACTGACTTTAAAGCTAAAGATGCAATTGAAGGGTGCAAGTATGAAAATGTATACAATGTAACCATGAATTGTGATGCTGGTTTAACTAATGTGACTAATGAGATGAATGCAGGTGTCAGTAAGGTTAAGAACACGTTTATTATGCTTAACAATAATGATAGAGATTGTGAAATGCCTAATGTAACCATGTCTGTTGAAACCAGGACACCCAAAAGTGATGCAAGTGCTAGAATGTATAATGCAGGCTCGACTATGTGTGATCAGAGCCAAGGTGTCATGTATACCGGTAGGACACTGCCAAAGGACAGTGGGTCCTACAGGGACCATGCTGATGCCAATGGAATCTCCCTGTGGGAGACCCCCAGGTTCAGCAGGCTACCTGACCATGTAGCCTGGACCTTTGGAATGAATGTGATGCCCCTTGTAGGACACACACACAGGCAGTGGGAAAAGACCCACTACAGGGACAGTGGTCAATGGGCAGCCCAGCCACCACCAATGGCATCCGGCACCAGACCAGCTCTACAGCCCCGGGCTACCAGGGCCAACACCAGAAGCATGAGGCCAATACCCTCCAGCTTCCCTGGCAAACCCTGGGATGACTTGACCCTCATCTCCATTGGTGGACAAGGAGCCCACGCAGTCTTGTGGCCCTGACCACCACCCCACAACAACCCCCATCATAGTGTATACACACCACCCACTGTTGCCATGGCTACCTCTCCGAGGGATCCCACAACAGTGACACCCACTTGGTTTGTGTGTGAGGGAGGGGAAACATACGAGGCCAGCCTCAAACACAGGGGTCACACCTGGCAACCACACAACCCTCACCACAACCTCCCATCGCCCACCACTGATCACCTCCCCTGGTCATGACAACTAGGATATGAAAAATGCTCAGGGGGAGTATTGTTGTGTAGGCATGCCTGTTCACTGTGTGATGTCTGTAACACTGTCATGCAACAGTGAATGTACCATTGTACTGTACACACCTTACCAGTACACTAGAGGGTGCTGTTGCTGGAGACCCAGTGGTTGCCTGCACATGGCAGGTAACCCAGTATAAAAAGGAACACACAGCTTGTTGTCAGCACTCAGGAACTGCTAATAAAGGACTGCAGGTCTGCACAGTTTAAGTACCATACCCTGCCTCGTGCAGTCATTACTAAAGGTGCCTACATACACTACAAGGTGAATGCACTATTTGTTACACAAACTCAATTTTACTCTGGCAAGACTTTATATCTCAATAGTTCAGAATATTGGTCCCAAACTTCGGCAAGCCTGCAATCCCGGTCGCCATGAGCTTTTGCCACTGATTCCGGCAGACTTTCCAGATTTAGAATAGGTTTCCTAATTATCCTGTCATTAGTGGGTGGGGTGCCACGAGGGGTGCATCTAGAGCACTCATCATTCGGAAAGGCCAGAAAGTCCAGACAAAGATTCCCCTTTCTCCCAACCCCGTGAACAAATTATACATATCTTTGCAGCCCCCATTGGAAGTAGTCTACATTTAAAAAAAAAGGAAATTCTTCCCACATTTTCAGGAGTCCAGGCCACAATCTCGGCCTGCGGTCCCCAGGTTTTGACTCTTAAATACATCAAGCAATACTTTTTATTGGAAAGGGGAAAAAAAACAAATGTGTTCTATTACGCTGCTAATTGCGCTGGTTCAGGGAAGGTTTTAAGTTTGTGATTATGCAAATTAATTTTAGAGGAAGTGTAACCATAAACAGCACACGTTCAAACACATTTTGGGCACAATTTCCTGATTATGCCCAAAGCGGAAACTTTACCGTATTATGTTTAGTACAAGCCCTCAAATGTTGACATCATTAAAGATCTCCTTTTCCATTTTTTTCTGCGGGCAATAAAATATTTGATGACATACATCAGAACATATTGTGGTAGGGAGGGAGTGGGTTGCACAAGATATTTAAAGATGCAAATAAGATTATAGTTCTTTCAAATTCCGCTTCAGACTACTCACTATCTGTACATAATGATTTGTGAGGTTAGATGACTTTATCAATCCTGGGGAAACTGCAGTAAGTCAATTGCAGTAAGTGAAACCATTGAAATTCTTTCTGCAATCTTCTCCATATGATAAGATATTTTGCTCTCCAGGCCTGCACTGCTAGGATTTGAATTTTGTAAATTCAAACTTATCAAAATTGCAATTGATAGATCATCAAAATGTCTTCTTTCATGAGATGTGGCATAAGGCAAAGCTTTTGTGCGTACATTCTCTGAACATTTTATGAAGTTCAAAGAATGTTGGATTGCAAGGAGAATTTTTCAAATACATGTGTTGCTTTCTCCAACTTTAACTATCCTTTGGTGAACCAACTATTGATAAACTAACCTAATTATGGTTCCTGATCAGCTTGTTTTTCTTGATTCGATTGAGAAAACTTTTAATTAAGTTTTTGCACATGCCTTCAGGGAATTAAAGAAAGTAATAATTCCAAAGAGAACTTAATATTGACTAATTGGAATGTGGCAAGTTCCTTACTATAAACATTGTAAAGTAATGGGATCCTGATGAAATATCATCGACCCGAACTGTTAACCCTACCTCCCTCTCTCCATGGTGCTCCTGCCCTACTGAGTGTTTCCAGCATTTTCTGTTTTAATTATAAAGTCAAGCCACTTTGGAGATGATGCTCAATATGGATAAATTGGTAATATCCCAGTACCCTTTTATGGCCCAGGAACTTGCTCACAGATAAATCTGGAGGGATGGGTGGTGGGGGATGGGGGGGACAATTCAGCATAGAGTATCTAGTGTTTGAAGGTATTGGAAATCCTTGTTCTGGTTATTATTTTACTACAGACTCAACCAAAATATTGCACTAATACACAGAAATGAATGTAAAGATAATTGAAACAATGAGGCTGTGGGTGTGTGCAGGTAAAGAAATCTTGAATGCTGTTATGGCTATTTTAAGTTTACCATCAAAAACTTCTAGCTCATCAAATTCTTTCTCCGTCTGGAAAAACTCAAAGAATAAGGTGATGTTGTAACCCTTTTCCACAATAATGCTCCAAGCACAGGTCTGGAAGTTGGGATAGCTGTCCGGATAGCCAGGGCTCAGTATAACACCCGTCGAATCGGTTCGCACTTCATTGACTGGACACAGCACTGAAAATAAAACAGAAATAATCAATGATCTTTAAGCACTACAAGGACATCTGTTCAGCAGACTTATTCTTGTGAATAAGCCAAATGAGATGCTGAACTATAGGATATGCCAAGAGGATAAGTTACTGGATTTTCAATTCACTAAAATCCAAATACTTATAAAGATTTTTAATTTTGATTAAATATTTCTTTTGTTCTGGCCTGCATGGAATGAAAAGTGATGGTTTACTATTCTGTCGCGGTAACTTTTGAAGTTTCAAGAATTATCATGCATTCTGGCTCTTAAACAATTCCTTATTGAGGAATTGATGGCAGTGATGGAGAAGAGCACACACAATTGGATTTACTTCCTCTCAGTCGCTAATGCCCGTGTGAGTGTAAAATGGCTTTCTGCATTTTATACTCACATCAATCTCTGCACTCACATTAGTAACTGGAGTAAAGTATTCTCAATGTATCTCAAACACTCTCATATTTCATCCTGACAACATAACGCATGACATTGAGGTTATATGCAATAAAGCTCAGTAGCTTACTGAAAAAAAAACTGACGTATTGAGTCAGAGGAACCAAACCTTCAGCCTTTTGCTTCTGTGAGCTACGTGCCCCTTGTCACACTGTGGTTTATTTCTTTTTAGGAACTGTGACTCCTGATAAGTGGACTCTAATTTACGAGTGAATATTATTCCATTATCTAGAGAAATGTCTGTAGAATCTATTCAGTCTATGAAAGTGAATTAATATCAATAGCCACAGTCATACAAGCAGGATGCTTCACTTCTCATTTCAAACATTAGTGTGACTTCTGCTCTCTTCAGGCTGAGTAACTTTACCAAACCAATTGCCCAAAGAGGTTGTCAGGGCTGACTGTTCATGCAGAATTATTTAAATTTAATTCAATAAAGATATAGGGGTCAAAATTTAGTTACGCCCATTTCGGGGCGGTAACCGAGGCGATGCGGGACTTCCTGGATCCAGCACGGAAGTCTCGTCCCAGCCTCAAAATTCCAATTACCACTTCGTACAGGATTAGGAGCGGTATGTGGGTGCCTCGTGGAGCGCTACACGGCCTCTCCACGTAGCGCTGACGTGTTTCAACGTCCCTCCTTTTCCGTTAAAGAGGAGGGATGCTGCAAACTCTGTAGGCCCTTTTTGAAGACTTCCAGTGGGCCACCAGGACTAATGGGTGCTGTTGCCGCAGCCCGGCTCTAAATCAGAGTGCCTGGCTACATGATCGCGGCATGGACCCTGCGAAAGGAACGGCTAAAGCCCGACCAGTAAGGGGGTGGCGAAATAAAAGACGGTGGCTTGCGGGGTAGCACACCATACTTTAAAGTTTCACCCTGTGATAGGTGACCGGCCCGGTTCACGATGTGCGAGGCAAAAAGGGGTCGCTCAGCGGGGGCACGGCGCTTTGGCATTCACGTCTATGCTAACTCCCACACAGTTTCGG
Source organism: Pristiophorus japonicus (assembly GCF_044704955.1). Lineage (NCBI taxonomy): Eukaryota > Metazoa > Chordata > Chondrichthyes > Pristiophoridae > Pristiophorus > Pristiophorus japonicus. Next base: position 362,642,957 of record NC_091977.1, on the reverse strand, counting down.
GGGGGCTGGTAGCGCAGCCCAAGATCTAATTATAAATTGTACAAAATTTTAAAGGCAGTTAGATTAAGGGGGAAAAATTTTTATAGCCCAATTAGTGACTCCAGGGGGTTACCGCCTCCCGGGAAGATGCCCCGGAGTTTGCAGAGAGTCTGCCATGGCAACGTTGCACCCCAGGATTAACGCCCTAGGTCACCACACAACCAGCGAAGACGTCATCGCCGTACACGGTGACCCCTTACCGCCCCACGGGGGATATTGTCCTGCGGGCCACGAGGCTGGTGTGGACGGACGTCAACTCCTCTCGGGGTGGTGCTTTAAGGGGATGGCACCAGCGCCCCGGGCCACCATCTTTTTTTGTCAGCCGATTCTCGGGTCGGCTCGACAATGGTAGTCCGAGCTTGGTCTGGGCCGCCATCGTGCAGCCCAACACTCCATCTTGGGTGCTGGTCTGCTGGCCCAGTTGCACGCTACTCTGGTGGTCCAGTGGAGGCCATCAGAGTCTGTGCAGAGTGTGCAATGGCCCTCCCCTTTAAGCGAAGGGGAGGGGCATTGAAGCGCATCAGTTCTACGCGGAGCATCTACGTAGCGCTTGACTCCCCACCACAGTATCATCCTGGTTACCGCCCCCAAAGGAAATGGAGTGCAGGAGATTGCGCACCGCTTCCTTTCAGGGAAGGCAAGGGCAATTCCAAGGCGGGCTGGGACTTCCTCGCTTGGTGTCAAAAGTCCCACCTCCGGACGGTTACCGCCCTCAATCGGGGCGTGGGCCAATTTCACCCCGTGATAGTCCAAAAGGTGGCTAGAATTTCGGTAGTCTTCCTTTGATTTAATAGACGGTGAGAGGGCCACTGTGTGCTGCTGGGATGTTAAGGAGAGCATCTCACCATAAACGTAGCCTTTTTAAACATCAGATGTCTGCAAAGAATTCTGATTCCTGATTCCTCATAATAATTGCTGATTTCATCATCTACAAAAATGTGTTCGAGGGAGTCATGCAACCTGAGAGCGTGAAGGAGCTGGAACACACAAGCTTCTGACACATGGGCCCCAATATTTATGGGGAGGCAGGGAGGGAGTGGGGGAGGCAGAGCGAAACCCCCAAAATCCCGGGGATGCAAAGATCTTGCCGCATTTCACGGCAGGACCTCATTATCATTTTTGTCTTCGGTTTCCTGCCCGACAGTCAGATAAATTGACAGTTAGGGATGGTCCCCAGCAACCAGGAAAGATCAGGGCTTGGAGGAGGGGAGATTGGCCAATTCCAGGGCAGGTGACTACAGACCGGGAGTTTGAGGGAGGGGCATCAGCCGAATGTGGGGTCGGAAGCTAGAGATTGGGGGGGGGAGGGGCTGGCGGGATGGGCGGTTGGAGCGTGGGGAATGTCAATCGCAATGGTTTGCTTAATGGGACGGGGGCAGCACTCCTTCTCCTCCTGGCCCACAAAGAGTGCTCTAAAAAGCACTTACCTTTTGCGGCCAGCTGCTCCTATCTCTTTTTTGCTGCTGGGTTTCCCCAGCTCTGGGAAAACCAGCTGGCAGCTGTTAAATTTAAATCAGGCTCCAAACTGCACTGTGAGAACCTGATTTAAATGTCATTAGAAAGTGTATCCAAGGTGGGACACACTCACAGCACAATAAGTGTCGTTGTAAAAATGGTGGCAGGTGCATATGTAGCGGGTTGGGGAAATGTTTCCTGACTTTTAAGTTTGAACCCCTGCTCCCGACCATCTCCCGCCCATTGTGGGGTTTAATATCACCTCCATGTTTTCTTGTGACACTGAAGAATTTATGACATGTCATAGGCGTCTACGACACTATTTAGTGGTCTTTGCACGGGAGGTGCATATGTAGTCATTTTGTCGGGACATAATTGATTGTGGTCACAGAATATATACTAAACAGTATTATGAAACAAGCAGGAGAGTGGATTAAAATAGATGGCTCGTGGAGAAAACTGTTGGCACTGACGAGATGGACCAAATGCCTGTTTCAGGGCTGTAACATTCTGTGATTTATTCTTCGGTCCTTGTTGAATGTGTGATGACATTATGAGCTTGTTTTATAGCATGCCTATGATTTAAAAATAGGTTTGTGCATATCATAGAGAGTAAAGGATAACAGGAGAAAGTATAGACATCCAGGAAAGAAAGAAGAAACTTGTATTTATATAGCTCCATTTACATCCTTGAATTTCGAGAGTACTTCACAGTCAACGAATATTTTTGAAGTGTAGCCACTTCTTTTATTAGGATATGTGGCAGTCAATTTGCAAACAACATGAGATAAATGACCCACTAATCTATTTTTGGTGCTGTTGATTAAGAGATGAATGTTGTCAGGACACAGAGAGACCTTCTTGGGCTGAAAATTCAGGCCTCGCCGGTAATACAGCCAAGCTTGCCGAAGATACAAAGATGGGAGGAAAAGCAATGTGTGAGGAGGACACAAAAAATCTGCAAAAGGACATAGACAGGCTAAGTGAGTGGGCAGAAATTTGGCAGATGGAGTATAATGTTGGAAAGTGTGAGTTCATGAATTTTGGCAGAAAAAAAAATCAAAGAGCAAGTTATTATTTAAATGGAGAAAGATTGCAAAATGTCACAGTACAGCAGGACCTGGGGGAACTTGTGCATGAAACACATGTATGCGGTACAGTAAATGATCAGGAAGGCCAATGAAATCTTGGTCTTTATTGCAAAGGGGATGGAGGATAAAAGCAGGGAAGTCTTGCTACAGCTATACAGGGTATTGGTGAGGTCACACCTGGAATACTGCGTGCAGTTTTGGTTTCCATATTTACGAAAGCATATACTTGCTTTGGAGGCAGTTCAGAGAAGGTTCACTAGGTTGATTCCGGAGATGAGGGGGTTGACTTATGAGGAAAGGTCGAGTAGGTTGGACTTCTACTCTGAGAGGTGATCTTATTGAAACGTATAAGATTATGAGGGGGCTTGACAAGGTGGATGCAGAGAGGATGTCTCCAGTGATGGGGGAGACTAGAACTAGAGGGCATGATCTTAGAATAAGGGGCCGCCTATTTAAAACTGAGATGATGAGGAATTTCCTCTCCCAGAGGGTTGTAAATCTGCCCAACTCAAAGATCTGTGGAAGCTGGGACATTGAATAAATTTAAGACAGAAATAGACAGTTTCTTAAACAATAAGGAGATAAGGGGTTATGGTGAGCGGCAGGGAAGTGGAGTTGAGTCCATGATCAGATCAGCCATGATCTTATTGAATGACGGAGCAGGCTCGAGGGGCCGTATGGCCTACTCCTGCTCCTATTTCTTATGTTCTTATGTTGGTACGAAATGCGCACGGACCCGGCGAGGCCTCACAAAAGCTGGTTTTCGGGCGCAATACGCATGCACCGAAAACCGGCTTTTCCGATCTGTCAAGATTTCTCCGCATCCCTGGAAGAAAGACATCTGCGGGAGAGATTGGGCTATTTGCCTAACTCATACCCAGCAAATGTTCTTCAAACTTTTACGCCAGTTGAAAGCAGGCGCATAGCTTACTTTTACCAGCATAAGAGTTTTAAAACATATAAAAATTAAATTTAAGCACTCATTTTTATATTAAAAACCTTGTCCATTAAGGTAAGTTTATTTTTAACACTATTAAAACAGATTTAAAATAATTCCAAAAAATATATTTTTTTCCAAAACATTTAATTTCATTTAAGTTCAATTAATTTTAAATATGTGAGGTGTTTTATTTATTTATTATGCTGTGTTTTAGTGTTTTAGGGTTTTTTCTCATTGATAGTAATGGGAGTCCGTAGAAACAGAGCTCCTATTTGTATCAATGAGAATACTGCATAGTGATTGGTGGTCCCAGCCCACGTGACTCCAGTTTTTCCATACGTACTTCGAAGAAAGGCCCCATGTGCTGGTCAGCAAATCTAGGCCTCCGACCGGGATCTTACATTTTTCCGGGATCAACAGGTAGATTCGTAGAATTGTTTTGGGTCGGAGGGATTCGTACGAAGGAAGCCTCCGACTGCAATTCTCCCCCCAGTCTTGTCCAAATAGTGACATAGGATTTTTTACCGAAACCTGAACAGGTAGGCAGGACATTCTAATGGCTGATGGGCGGAAATTGCACCCCAACTAAAAAGTGGCACACCGACCGTTTTTTTCCTTTTTTCTCTGCCCCAGTCCATGGGATGGAGAGTTGACCGATATTCAGGTCTTTAACTTTTTTTTATGATGGGTGCAGTATTCGTGGCGGCTGTGGGGTGGAAGTGCCTTTGGAGCGGAGCTGATGCGTCACAACGTCCCTCCCCCTTCAGTAAAGGCGGGGGGCCACTGCGAATTCTGCAGTTACGTTAGTGGCACCCATTGGGCCACTGGGAAGGTTTTCTGCTGGGCCAGCGGTCTGGTACCCAAGAGGGGGTGCTAGACGGTCTGTTGGTGGCTTGGGCGAACGCATGGGTGCCATTGTCGGGCCAACCTGGTAGTCAGCTGACAATTAAAATAAAATGGCGGTCGCGGCAGAGCGCCCTCCCCTTTAAGGACGGACGCGCCACCCAGACATACACAGTTTCCCGTCAGGGAATGCTGTCAGGGGCAACAAGCAGCGGCCACTCTGCTCCTGTGGGGCAATTTCCCATGCGGGGCGGAAAGGGGGTGATGTCAGTCGGAAGGAGGTCAGCACATGCCCGATGGGGCGGCTACACAGACGACATGGTGCCGATCACCGCAGGCAAAAACATGGAGGTCAATTTCATAAATGTCAGTGACTCCACGCTGACTAGGCAGTGAGTCCTCACCCACGACTCTTATTGAATCTCTGACAATACAGCACTCTCTCAGTATAGCACTAGAGTGTCAGTGTGCTCAAGTCCTAGAGTAAGGCATTGAGCCATTAAGGTTTTACCACTGAGCTAAGTGGATACAGGAGTGTGTTATATTACATTGAAATACTGAGGGTTTTAATGGTATCAAAGATGAGGAGAGAAGTGATTGTTGTTTATTAATATTGTCTCAAACCTGAGAAATGTTGAAATCATCAAATATGCCAATATGTATTTTTTCTTTATAATACATACAAAATGGGCCCAAATTTGGTGAAACACAAGTTCCACCCATTTTTCGGCAGTCCCCGGGCGGTGCGTGATTTTTTACCGCTCGGTACCGCTAGGGCCGAGTGGGTGGAAGTTTAATCCCGCTTTTCTCGGCGGTAATCGGAGTGGAGTGTGTAAAGTCCTGTCCCCTCAGTACAGATTCACACGAGGCATGTCGTGAAGTCAAGGTCACTCTGGACCTGCACCTTTATTTCACAGCTCTGGAATGCTGCACTTGCCTGAGACCTGTCCTTATATACCTGTCTCTTGCAAGTGCACCCCTGGTGGTAAGGTATGCTGGTGGTTACAGGTCACGTCTTATTACAGCCATGTATAGCATATTAGGATACAGTTATATATAATAATTTAAGATACATGACAGAGTGCAGTGGGCGGTGGCAGAGTGCAGCGGGCGGTGTCCGGCGGAGGAGGCCTTTCGACTCTGGAATCTTCGGCTCCCAAGTTGTGCGCACGCACGCGCGACTGACAGGCTCCGCCCCCCCGAGAGGCACTGACGAGAGGCCAGAGACTGCCAGCCTGAGATCGCTGTGGGGGGACAGGGGGGAGAAGAGATCACTGTGGGAGAGTGGTGGGGAGAGGGGAGAGTTCACTGTGGGGAGGGGGAGATTGCTGTGTGAGGGGAAGAATTCGCTGTGGGGAGGGGGGAGAGCGCTCTGGGGAGGGAAGAGGACGCTGTGGGGAGGGGGGAGATCCCTGTGGGGGAGAGAGACTGGGGGGTGAAAAAGTGAGAAAGACTGGTGGGGGGAGAGACTGGGGCGGGGAGAGACTGGGGGCTGAGAGAGACTGGGGGCTGAGAGAGACTGGGGGGTAGGAGAGACTGGGGGGTAGGAGAGACTGGGGGTTGAGAGAGACTGGAGGTGAGAGAGACTGAGGGTGAGAGAGACTAAGGGTGAGAGAGACTGGGGGCGTGAGAGAGACTGGGGGGTGAGAGAGACTGGGGGGTGAGAGAGACTGGGAGGGTAAGAGAGACTGGGGGGGTAAAGAGAGACTGGGGGGGGGTAAGAGAGACTGGGGATGAGAGAGACTGGGGGTGAGAGAGACTGGGGGTGAGAGAGACTGGGGGTGAGAGAGACTGGGGGTGAGAGAGACTGGGTTGAGAGAGGCTGGAGGGTGAGAGAGACTGGGGGTGAGAGAAAGACTGGGGGAGGGGTGAGATAGACTGGGGGGGGTGAGAGAGACTGGGGGATGAGAGAGACTGGGGGGTGAGAGAGACTGGGGGGGGGTAAGAGAGACTGATGGGTGAGTGAGACTGGGGGGTGAGAGAGATTGGGGGGGGGTGAGAGAGACTGGGAGGTGAGAGAGACTGTGGGGACTGAGAGAGATTGGGAGGTGAGAGAGACTGTGGGTTGAGAGAAACTGGAGGGTGAGAGAGACTGGGGTGAGAGAGAGACTGTGGGTTGAGAAAGACTGGGGGAGGGGTGAGAGAGACTGGGAGGTGAGAGAGACTGTGGGTTGAGAGAGGCTGGAGGGTGAGAGAGACTGGGGGTGAGAGAAAGACTGGGGGAGGGGTGAGAGAGACTGGGGGAGTGAGAGAGACTGGGGGGTGAGAGAGACAGGGGGATGAGAGAGACTGGGGGATGAGGGAGACTGGGAGGGGAGTGTAAGAGAGACTGGGGTTTGAGAGAGACTGTGGGGGTGAGAGAGACTGGGGTGTGAGAGAAACTGGGGGGGTGAGAGAGACTGGGGGGTGAGAGAGACTGGGGGGGTAAGAGAGTGACTGATGGGTGAGAGAGACTGGGGGGGTGAGAGAGACTGGGGGGGGTGAGAGAGACTGGGGGGGTGAGAGAGACTGGGGGGGTGAGAGAGACTGATGGGTGAAAGAGACTGATGGGTGAGAGAGACTGATGGGTGAGAGAGACTGGGGGGGTGAGAGAGACTGGGGGGGTGAGAGAGACTGGGAGGGTGAGCGAGACTGGGGGCTGAAAGAGACGGGGGGTGAGAGAGACTGGGTTGAGAGAGGCTGGAGGGTGAGAGAGACTGGGGGTGAGAGAAAGACTGGGGGAGGGGTGAGAGAGACTGGGGGGGTGAGAGAGACTGGGGGGTGAGAGAGACTGGGGGGGGTAAGAGAGACTGATGGGTGAGAGAGACTGGGGGGTGAGAGAGATTGGGGGGGGTGAGAGAGACTGGGAGGTGAGAGAGACTGTGGGGGCTGAGAGAGATTGGGAGGTGAGAGAGACTGTGGGTTGAGAGAAACTGGAGGGTGAGAGAGACTGGGGTGAGAGAGAGACTGTGGGTTGAGAAAGACTGGGGGAGGGGTGAGAGAGACTGGGAGGTGAGAGAGACTGTGGGTTGAGAGAGGCTGGAGGGTGAGAGAGACAGGGGGTGAGAGAAAGACTGGGGGAGGGGTGAGAGAGACTGGGGGAGTGAGAGAGACTGGGGGGGTGAGAGAGACAGGGGGATGAGAGAGACTGGGGGATGAGAGAGACTGGGGGGGGGGGTAAGAGAGACTGGGGTGTGAGAGAGACTGTGGGGGTGAGAGTGACTGGGGTGTGAGAGAAACTGGGGGGGTGAGAGAGACTGGGTGGGTGAGAGAGACTGGGGGCTAAGAGAGTGACTGATGGGTGAGAGAGACTGGGGGGGTGAGAGAGACTGGGGTGTGAGTGAGACTGGGGGGGTGGTGAGAGAGACTGGGAGGGGTGAGAGTGACTGATGGGTGAGAGAGACTGGGGGGGGTGAGAGAGACTGGGGGGGTGAGAGAGACTGGTGGTGTGAGAGAGACTGGGAGGGGTGAGAGTGACTGATGGGTGAGAGAGACTGGGGGGGTGAGAGAGACTGGGGGGGTGAGAGAGACTGGGGGGGTGAGAGAGACTGGGAGGGTGAGCGAGACTGGGGGCTGAAAGAGACTGGGGGGTGAGAGACTAATAACATTTTTATTATAGTTCATTAATAAAGGAGTAAATAAGACTTTATTAGATCATTTATATTATTGCCTAACATTAGAAAATACTACGATCCATTTAAAAATACATCAAACTGTGGAGAATTATAAAGATCTGTGTAATATCAAACAAACCTGTCAGCTCTGTGTACATATCGTCCACTTAAGATCCACTTAAAAGCACCTTCTCCAGGACGGTGTGCAGTTCCGGTGTATGTCATGAAACTTGCACTTTTGGGTGGTATGTGGGTGGTCTACATGGGCGGGCGATGTGCATACTGCCCGGCGGCATGTCACTCATAAAACTTCGGGCAGTATGTCGGCGGTATGTATTTGTTTTTTGATGAAGCTTGTGTTTTTGGGCGGTAAGCGAGCGATAGTGGGTGGCATGTCGATGGATTTCAGGCCATATGAAATTCTTATAGGAGGACAAATCTGTGAAGTTTTGGAGGTAACTGAGCTAATAATGAGGAATTAAAAGGTCCTGTATTGTATGTGACTGGAAATGATAGTCAATTGTTGACCATTGAGCCCATAAACTTTTATGTGACTGTTTAATAGCAGGACATGCTGTGCCTTTATTGATTATCAAGTCTGCAATGTAATTGTGATGTTCTGAAGGTTACAGGGATATTGAATAAAACACTCTCAGCTACTGTTTGTTCTCTGCAATATGTATGACTTAGTGTTTGCATCTTGCCATTGATTTTGAAGTTTCTATCTTCTACGCTTATTGCTGAGCTTTGCTAAGCAAGCTTTTAAATTCTGGTATCAAATCAAATTTAGACCTGCAGTTGTAATTCTGGTAACAGAAAGGGCAGGAGTACAGTGGAGTGGGGGAGTTGGTGGGGACTTCATTAGTTAGACAAACAGCATCACACACTTCAAATTGATTCATTATTACAGGTGTATGGGAACACAGACCATGTAAACTATTCAAAGTGCTGAACAATGCAGAAAGCTCTACTTACTGTCCTTTATAGGTAACTGTACAGATTATCTTCAATAAAAAGTTTAATTGTTACAATTTTAAAGAAACTTTGAAGTCAAAGAAAACACTCATTGATTTGTGTTTATGTTGAATGATATGATTCTGCGAAGTAAAAACCCGACAGATATTACCGTCGATGGAATTTCTTACATTTGATCTCAAAGGACCATATGCCTGAAATTCTGATCTTGGCCAAGGCAGACCTAGGCAGAATTTCTGGTCAAGGGATCAAGGGGTCTAAACCAGGTTGCACCTGGAAACTGGCAAATTCTTTTTTCTCTGTTAGCTCCAGTCATTTTCCAGTTGACAGGACCATAGGTGTAATTTTCGTCCACATAAGCCCGCTTCTCCCAACTGCATCAGGGAGCATGTCATGGACAAGGTCTTGGCTGGCCCTGGGAATTTACAAACGAGTCCTGCTGAGGCCCCAGTAAAGCCCCCACCACCCCCCCTCCCCCCCCGCCCTTGCCAGGGGTATCAATAATATCAATGTACCAGAGATATGGCTCCCGTAGGAGTTAAAGATCCCTTGAAGCCAATTTGTTTTTTTGCTGGAAAGTCATCTGGGCGACGCTACAGCAGGGGCTGTATGCCATCACATTTCTGTTGGTGGATCAGGGGAGTCGCTGCTGATGTGCCATCCAGAACAGGCCAATGGCTCAATTTCTCAGGATTTAAGACAAGGCCGGCACATGTGGTTGTACACCGTGGAGTTGAAACTCTGAAATTTCAGCCCCTATATTTTTTTACAGCAATACAACAAAGACTCTTCAGAAATATGATAGGATGGAAAGCAATCATTTATGTTAAAATGCATCAATGAATTTGGGATTGTTTTAAAAGAATGACAGTGATGAATGCATAAATGTGAAGTACAAACCTTCACAAGATGGAGGAGCAGAATCCATTTGCAAACGTTCTCCTAGTCGACAAGTAAGAATCTCGTTACCAATCAGTGTGAATCCTGGTAAACAATGGAACCTTATCAGGTCTCCTGTGGGGTAATTAGAACAATAATTAAGTTTCAAATTTTTATCTAAACTTATGAGTTCAAACACTTCATAACATAAATTGTAACCATTGACTTGACTTGATGGAGGGAATTTTAACCTAAAAAAAGGATTGGTTGGGGGCATTGGGGTAGTTAAAGTGTTAAAAATCTGAATTCCGACCTGAACCTGCCACCAACCCGTCCACTTCTGGTTTTAATAAACGCGGGACGGGGCGCAACAACCAACCAGCTGCCAGGAGATGGGTGGTCTGTTTAAATATTATAATGAGGTTGGAAGCCTCTGCTTTAACCTTCATTTTGTACTTAACTTTAGCTGGTTGGGTTTTACAGGCCTCGTGAAACCTGCCAGCTAATACAAGGCAAGGACTGTTGGGTCCAGGAGGTAAGTGCCTTTAAATTTACCTTCTGAATCCAGGGTCTCTGCATAACCCACCCCCTGCGATTGGAGACCGCCTCCCCCCTCCCCCCTACCCCCCCCCCCGGGCCTCCGATCCCAAACACAAGGCACTCCCCCACCCTGCTCCTCTGGCTTCTCCCCGGCCGCAACCCAATCCCTCCCTCCCTCCTCTCTGTGGCCTAGTGCCGAAGGCCCATGCACAGGGAGCCAGCCAGCCTCTCCACCTGGCTGGCTGTGGGTGGGAAACAGAGGCTTCCCATGCAAATCAGGCCCTGCCGTTAAATTCAGTGCTGGCAGGAAATCCGTTCTCCCGGGTTTCCCAACCGACTAAGATTTCCCTCCTGTACCCAACCCGTCTTCCCCATTAAAATTCAGTCCTATATGTTTCTAATGGGGGTGAAGTAAAGTCTTCTGGCATTATTTACTTATACCTTTAATCAAATAGACTTCAAATAAAGTTACGAAGCAAGACTGAAGAGATATCAATCCAAATCAATGTAAAATGAGGAATGGGTGTTCAGAGTGGCCAGATTTGGAGTTTTAAGTATTTCTGTTGGTATGGGCTAACTCCAAACCTAGTTAGAAAGGAAAAAAAACATACATGTATATAGCGCCTTTCATGACCACAGACCATCTACAATCTGCTCTACCTAGGACTCTACCCAAACCATTTAATCTTTTGAGGAATGCTTCTGGAAAGGCGGAACTCCTATACCAAATATAAATCAAGCAAATTTCAGAATATTTTTCTAAACTTACTTGCTTACTTATTTATAACAGAACGATTGCATTCATTTGTGTGACACATTGAAGTTGTCAAATGTTCATGAACTATCATATTCCACACAGCATTCAATCATCTTTATCTGTACCTATCCTGATAACATTAAACCTATTTCTAACCAGATATCAATCGATACAGAATCATAGAAACATAGAGACATAGAAAATAGGAGCAGGAGCAGGCCATTCGGCCTTTCGAGCCTTCAATATGATCATGGCTCATCATGTAACTTCAGTATCTCACTCCTGCCTTCTCTCCATACCCGCTGATGCCCTGAGCCATAAGGGCCACATCTAACTCCCTCTTCAATATGTCCAACGAACTGGACTCAACAACTTTCTGTGGTAGAGAATTCCACAGGTTCACCACTCTCTGGGTGAAAAAGTTTTTCCTCATCTCGGTCCTATATGGCTTACCCCTTATCCTTAGACTGTTCTGGACTTCCCCAACATCGGGAACATTCTTCCTGCATCAAACCTGTCCAGTCCCGTCACAATTTAATATGTTTCTACGAGATCCCCTCTCATTTTTCTAAATTCCCATGAGTATAAGCCTAGCCGATCCAGTCCCATATGTCAGTCCTGCCATCCCAGGAATTAGTCTGGTGAACCTTCACTGCACTCCCTCAATAGCAAGCACGTCCTTCCTCTGATTAGGAGACCAAAACTGCACACAATACTCAAGGTGCGGTCTCACCAAGGCCCTGTACAACTGCAGTAAGACCTCCCTGCTCCTATACACAAATCCGCTTGCTATGAAAACCAGCATGCCATTTGCTTTCTTTACTGTCTGCTGTACCTGCATGCCTATCTTCAGTGACTGATGTACCATGACACCCAGGTCTTGTTGCACCTCCCCTTTTACTAATCTGTCACCATTCAGAAAATAATCTGTCTTCCTGTTTTTGCCACCAAAGTGGATAACCTCACATTTATCCACATTATAATGCATCTGCCATGCATTTGCCCATTCACCTAACCTGGCCAAGTCATCCTCTTGGCATCCTCCTCACAGCTCACACTGCCACCCAGCTTAGTGTCATCTGCAAACTTGGATTAAATTCCTTTGTCCAAATCATTAATGTATATTGTAAATAGCTGGGGTCCCAGCATTGAACCTTGTGGCACTCCACTAGTCACTGCCTGCCATTCTGAAAACGACCCGTTTATTCCTACTCTTTGCTTCCTGTCTGTGAACCAGTTCTCTATCCACGTCAATACATTACCCCAGTACCATGTGCATTAGTTTTGCACACCAATCTCTTGTGTGGGACCTTGTCAAAAGCCTTTTGAAAGTCAAAATACACCACATCCACTGGTTCTCCCTTATCCACACTACTCGTTAAGTCCTCAAAAAATTCCAGAAGATTTGTCAAGCATGATTTCCCTTTCATAAATCCATGCTGACTTGGACCGATCCCGTCACTGCTTTCCAAATGCGCTGCTATTACATCTTTAATAATTGATTCCAGCATTTTCCCCACCACGATGTCAGGCTAACTGGTCTATAATTCCCTGTTTGCTCTCTCCCTCCTTTTTTAAAAAGTGGGTTACATTAGCTACACTCCAATCCATAGGAACTGATCCAGAGTCCATGGAATTTTGGAAAATGACCACCAATGCATCTACTATTTCTAGGGCCACTTCCTTAAGTACTCTGGGATGCAGGCTATCAGGCCCTGCGGATTTATTGGCCGTCAGTCCCATTAGTTTCCCTAACACAATTTCCTGACCAATAAAGATTTCCCTCATTTCCTCATTCTAGCTAGACCTTTGGTACCCTAGTATTTCCGGAAGGTTATTTGTGTCTTCCTTCGTGAAGGCAGAACCAAAGTATTTGTTCAAATGGTCTGCCATTTCCTTGTTCCCCATTATGAATTCACCTGATTCTGACTGCAAGGGACCTATATTAGTCTTCACTAACCTTTTCTCTTCACATATCCATAGAAGCTTTTGCACTCAGTTTTTATGTTCCATGCAAGCTTGCTCTCATAATCTATTATCCCGCTCCTAATAAAACCCTTAGTCCTCCTCTGCTGTATTCTAAATTTCTCCCAGTCGTCCGGTTTGCTGCTTTTTCTGGCCAATTTATATGCCTCTTCCTTGGATTACATTATCCCTAATTTCCCTTGTTAGCCACGGTTGAGCCACCTTTCCTGTTTTATTTTTACGCCATTCAGGGATGTACAATAGTTTGTCGTTCATCCATGTGATCTTTAAATGTCTGCCATTGCTTATCCACCATCAACCCTTGAAGTATCATTCGCCAGTCTATCCGAGCCAAATCACGCTGCATAGCATCGACGTTTCCTTTCTTTAAGTTCAGGACCCTAGTTTCTGAATTAATTGTGTCACTCTCCATATTAATGAACAATTTTACCACATTATGGTCACTCTTCCCCAAGGGGCCACGCACGACCAGATTGCTAATTAATCCTCTCTCGTTACACAAGACACAATCTAGGATGGCCTGCTCTATAGTTGGTTCCTCGACATATTGGTCTAGAAAACCATCCCTTATACACTCCAGGAAATCCTCCTCCACAATATTGCGACCAGTTTGGTTAGCCCAATCAATATGTAGGTTAAAGTCACCCATGATAACTGCTGTACCCTGAATGCATGCATCCCTAATTTCCTGTTTGAAGCCATCCCCAACCTCCCTACTTCTGTTTGTTGGTCTGTATACAACTCCCACTAACGTTTTCTGCCCTTTGGTGTTTCGCCGCTCTACCCATATAGATTCTACATCATCCAAGCTAATGTCCTTCCTTACTATTGTATTAACCTGCCCTTTAACCATTAGTGCTACCCCACCTCCTTTTCCTTCCTGTTTATCCTTCCTGAATATTGAATACCCCTGGATATTAAGAACCCAGCCTTGGTTACCCTCGAGCCATTCTCCGTAATCCCAATTACATCCGACCCATTAACAGCTATCTGCGCCGTTAATTCATCCACCTTATTAAGAATGCTCCTCGCATTGAGACTCAGAGCCGTCAGGCTTGTTTTTTTAACACTCTTTGTCATTTTAGAATTATGTTGTAATGTGGCCCTTTTTGATTTTTGCCCTTGATTTCTCTGCCCTCCACTCTTGTTTGTCTTCTTTCTACCTTTTGCTTCTGCCCACTCTTATTTCTCTCTGCCTCCCTGCATAGGTTGCTATACCCCTACCATATTAGTTTAACTCCTCCCAACAGCACTAGCAAACACTCTGCCTAGGACATAGGTTCTGGACCTGCCCAGGTACAGACCGCCCAGTTTGTACTGGTCCCACCTCCCCCAGAACCGGTTCCAATGCCCCATGAATTTGAATCCCTCCTGCTTGCACAATTCCTCAAGCCACTTATTCATCTGAACTATCCTGCAATTCCTACTCTGACTCGCACATGGCACTGGTAGCAATCCTGAGATTACTATCTTTGAGGTCCTATAGGTCCTACTTTTTAATTTAACTCCAGCTCCCTCAATCAATTGGTTTGTATGGGAACCAAGGACAAAAAGACAAGCTGAACTTTATTCTCAACAGGTCTATATTGGATTCAATGTTCAGGATATTAGTGAAACACTCCAGGTCATTTTGTTTCTAACACTAGGGGGATCATTTTAATCTAAACTGCCTGGTGGGAAACTGATGGGAGAGGTTCGGCTGCCTGTTTTATATCATGCCCGAATCCACTTTCTATTGAAGTCAGTTTCCCACCAACAGGGTAGGTTAAAATTACTCCCTAGATCTTTGGTCGAATGCAAAATTTCCTTCTTAAGAAGCAAACTCTTGTTTGAAAAATGAAGCTACATCTGAAGGATAACAACGTCAGCAATAATGTCTTGTTCAAGAATCTAAACACTACTGTGAAGGTGCAACAGAAAGAATGAAGCATAATTTGAAGGATCTAAAATAAAGGCATCTCTCCTGTTCTGTTTTCAAAAGCCAGTGGTGAGGTGGAAGGAGACAGTGGCAAACAGGATTGTAGATAAACAATGGGATGTGTTTTTAAAAAGGATATTTCAATGTTGCAGAGTAAATATGTACCATTAAAAAAGGAGACTTCATCAAATTTCAGGATGCTGTGAATAAATAATGTGCTTAGAAACAAACTACAATTGAAAATGTGGGCCAGTCCTTGGCTGTAATGTGGTAGTAATTGGATGTATCTCACTTCTGCACATATTTCATGACAGAAAACGAAGTTGGGAATTGCAGTACCCTCTGGAAGATGCCAATTGAAGCACCGGGGACAACCTCTGCCCTTTTGCACACATGCTTTCTTTGTACTCAAACTGCATGCAGCACTGTGCCTTATGGTCGAGCTGACAGCCAAGGAACAACAAACAGATGCTGAGGTGCTCCACTGCTGTTAGGGGCTTTCTCAGTGGGATCATTGTTGCAGTGGATAGAAACCTAAGAGGCATATGCCCAGTGTTTCTTCTTCAAATAATGTGCGCACCAGAGTCTGTCACATAATGAAGGCATCATATTTGCTTCCTGGATAACAGCTGTTGACATACATAATTATATTTCTGTGGTCATACCACCCAGATATTAATTGAGTATAAATCCTTGCTCTTCATAAAGGTTATTCGGTTGAAATGAAGAGCCATGATATCCAGATGTGTACCAGGTGTGACGCTGTGCTCAAGGGAACCATGTCATGTGCTGAAAACTGCATCTCCTATCCAGCTGATGCCCCCTTTCCACAAGAAAAACGACGGTGCTGCAACTATATTGTTTTTCGCTCCCCTTATATACCTATGCATTGCAGATTGCCTGATGTGGCAAAGGTCTTCTGAGGTGGTTTAAAAGGACATGGTAACATTAAAGCTTCAAGATGTGATAACTTTAATTTCTAACGAAAGAGTTGTTTCTGATCCAGATAGTATCTGCAGGCCATTGTGAAGCAGATTGTACAACGCTGTGGCAGTCTGCCTTGTGAAGTGGAGGCATTGAATAAAGCTCTCCTGTGAAATGTCCAGGTACAACTTATGGGGTCATGATAGCTGTGACCTGTATTTGCTGACCCCTCATTAACACCTCTTCTTTTGAACCACTAAAGGATTCCCCATTTTCACATCTTTGCAAGGTATGATACTAAAGCCAGCAGCAATCGAAAATAATGAAACAATGTACTGGGGGAGAAAGCAATAATGCAAAATCAATGAATGCATGGAGCAAAATGCAGCCACGGGTACAGAAAAACACAAAATAAAATGAAAAAAAAATGAAATCTTCTCCTTAAAGAGGGCTATTTATGCAGGTCAGGTCCTAAGGACTCTGGTGCACCCAGATTTTATGGACAACCCTTGCATTGTGGATGGAGCGTGGCCCAAAGTCATAAAGTTTGGCTGGAACATTTAAAATAGTATTTAAATGATGGTGTGGAGCTTCACAAAATTCACCACATAGAATGTTAATGAAGTAACACTGTTTAAATGCCACTTCATTTACCTGTAATTGTGTTGCTGTTATACAGTAAAACAGCATGTTATTAATCACAATCTATAGAATCACAGAATCATATCACTTAAAGCTTAGGAGGCAATTTGGCACATCATTCCTGTGCCAATGCTAGCTCTTCAAGTACAGATTGAATTGCATTTTCCTACTCTTTTAAGTATCTTAAAAGAATGGTGTGGCATGTTCTATAAATGCTAAGGATACTCTCTGTAAATGTGGTTGCAGCTCAGACCAATTATTTTACATTTAATTGTTGTATTGGTATTTTTGAACCTTTGGTTTTAACTTATTTGAAGCAGATAAAAAATGGCTTTAATCCTATGATCTCAGTTTATTTATTGTAAACTAGAATTGTAATGGCCATATGTATAATGAGCTATATGTTCAGCAGTAAAATAATTTAATTTAACAATTATTATGGAGATTGCTTGCATTTTAATTAGCTGTGTCAAGTACTTAATCATGCACTTAAATTTCCATTCTTGTCAGTTATTGATTGGTAAATATACCACCTGGATCATAAATTGCTTTGTCTCATTTGTAAAAATGTTATGAAACCCCAGCGGGCTGATGTTTTCTCAGGTAAGTTTCCTGTATCACCTACAATTCTGCTACATGAGATTACCCTCAAGTTTGAGAACCTCGTTAACTAGAAATTAGTTATAAGCAGTTGCTTTTACAACAGCAGGAGAGGGGTCTCTCACTGTTGGCTTCTAATGTACCTTCAAAAATAATTGACCCCAGAAATAGCAGAGCTGCACTGCCAGAATGTGGTGGGGCGGGACTTCTATCCAGCTGTCTGCCCCATTGATCAACCCATTTCAAACCTGGGTACAGGGTCGTTTGTTGAAACTTTAACAGTGCTCATGCTGTTTATTGTAATACTGGGATATCTGCCCCAGCAGGGCATTGGAATTTTAGATTGGCACCTTGCAGCTATGTCCAGGCAGGGGAGCTCAGGAGCTCATACGTGGGCTAACATTGCTGAAGTTCAAAATTCTTGTCTTGATCTTCCGAAATGATATGCACCACTCTTAGTGGCAATCCACATCTCATGAATGATTACTATTCAGATATGGCATTGTGGGGCCCAATTACGGACGTTGTATGGTGCCGGTGTCATGGAGGCAGGAGGGCAGAACAAGCACTCATGCCCTGTCTAAATTGCAGAACCTGGATATAAAGGAGTGGAAATGTGCTATTTACCAACAACCCCAGCTAATGTCAATTTTGAATCCAAAATGGGCCAGAGTTTCCAGCACATGATTTTTTCAATACTTTTCTACAAATTTCCATAGATTCTTTGAAAATATTGTTCTTGTGGAAAGTAAAACTGTGCAGAAAATATGACTCTTATAAAGTAGGGTCCTAGATCTGGTCCTGTGTAATGAGTCAGGATTAATAAACAATCTCCGAGTAAAGGATCCCCTTGGAATGAGTGATCATAGCATGATAGAATTTCAAATTCAGATGGAATGTGAGAAAGTTGGATTTCTAACCAGCGTACTAAGCTTAAATAAAGGAGACTATGAAGGTATGAGGGCAGAGTTGGGTAAAGTGGACTGGGAAAACAGATTGAAGTGTGGGACGATTGATGAACAGTGGTGTACATTTAAGGAGATATTTCACAACTCTCAAGAAAAATATATTCCAGTAAGGAGGAAAGGGTGCAAGAGAAAAGAAAGCCATCCGTGGCTAACTAAAGAAATAAAGGACGGTATCCGATTAAAAACAAGGGCATACAAAGTGATCAAAACTAGTGGGAGGACAGAAGATTGGGAAGCTTTTAAAAGCCAGCAAAGACTGACTAAAAAAAATGACTAAGAAAGGGATGATAGACTATGAAAGTAAGCTAGCACAAAACATAAAAACAGATAGTAAGAGTTCCTATAGGTATATAAAAAGAAAAAGAGTGGCTAAAGTAAATGTTGGTCCTTTATAGGACGAGACCGGGGAGTTAGTAATGAGGAACATGGAGATGGCAGAAACTCTAAGCAAGTATTTTGTATCAGTTTTTATGGTAGAGGACACTAACAATATTCCAACAGTGGATAGTCAAGGGGCTATGGGGTTGGGGGGGGGGGGGGGGTGGGGGGGGGAGGAACTTAACACAATCACAATCACTAAGGATATGGTACTCAGTAAGATAATGGGACTAAAGGCAGATAAATCCCCTGGACCTGATGGCTTGCATCCTAGGGTCTTAAGAGAAGTAGCGTCAGGGTTTGTGGATGCATTCGTTGTAATGTATCAAAATTCCCTGAATTATGGGAAGGTCCCAGGAGATTGGAAAACTGCAAATGTAATGCACCTATTCAAAAAAGGAGGCAGACAAAAAGCAGGAAACTATAGACCAGTTCGCCTAACATCTGAGGTTGGGAAAATGTTGGAGTCCATTATTAAAGAAGCAGTAACAGGACATTTGGAAAAGCAAAATTTAGTCAGGCAAAGTCAGCATGGATTTATGAAGGGGAAGTCATGTTTGACAAATTTGCTGGAATTCTTTGAGGATCTAACAAATAGGGTGGATAAAGAGGAACCAGTGGATGTGGTGTATTTGGACTTCCAGAAGGCATTTGACAAGGTGCCACACAAAAGATTACTGTACAAGTTAATGGAGTTGGGGGTAATATATTAGCATGGATAGAAGATTGGCTGACAAACAGAAAACAAAGAGTCGGGATAAATGGTTCATTCTCTGATTGGCAATCAGTAATGAGTGGGGTGCCGAAGGGATCAGTGCTGAGACCCCAACTATTTACAATCTATTTTAATGACTTGGAAGAGGGGACGGAGTGTAATGTAGCCAAGTTTGCTGATGATACAATGTGTGAGGAGGACAATGTGTGAGGAGGACATAAAGAGGCTAAATGAGTGAGCAAGAATTTGGCAAATGGAGTATAATTTTGGAAAGTGAGAGGTCATGCACTTTGGCAGAAAAAAATCAAAGAGCAAATTATTATTTCAATGAAGAAAGATTGCAAAGTGCTGCAGTACAGCGGGACCTGGGGGTACTTGTGCATAGATCACAGGGGGATAGTATGCAGGTACAGCAAGTGATCAGGAAGGCCAATGGTAGCTAGGCCTTTATTGCAAAGGGGATGGAATATAAAAGCAGGGAAGTCTTGTTACAGCTATACAGGGTATTGGTGAGGCCACACCTTGAATACTTCGTGCAGTTTTGGTTTCCATATTTACGAAAGGATATACTTGGAGAAAGTTCAGAGAAGGTTCACTAGGTTGATTCCGGGGATGAGGGGGTTGACATGAGGAAAGGTTGAGTAGGTTGGGCCTCTAATCATTGGAATTCAGAAGAATGAGAGGTGATCTTATCGAAATGTATAAGATTATGAGGGGGATTGTCAAGGTGGATGCAGAGAGGATGTTTCCCCTGGTGGGGGAGACTAGAACTAGAGGGCATGATCTTAGAATAAGAGGCTGCCCATTTAAAACTGAGATGAGGAGAAATTTCTTCTCTCAGAGGGTTGTGAATCTGTGGAATTCACTGCCTCAGAGAGATGTGGAAGCTGGGACATTAGATAAATTTAAGACAGAAAACGATAAGGGGATAAGGGGTTATGGGGAACAGGCAGCATGATCTTATTGAATGGCGGAGCAGACTCGAGGGACCGTATGGCCTACTCCTACTCCTATTTCTTATGTTCTTATATTTTTTTCTTTGATTTCAAATTGTTTATTATTGCCAACAGATCTTACCTACACTGGAGTCATTTGGAGTCTGCACTCGGGATGCAGATCAATGAACTAAAAATTATTAAATAGAAAGTTGCTTATTTATTGATTGAAACTGATGTGAGTATTCTCTGAGAGAATAATAATAATAGCCTGCTAGAATTATACCTCATCAGTCTTCTAAATTATTCCCCATATCAGCAATGAATACACACATCAGCAAAGCATTAAATGCTAAAATGAACAGCTGCAAAGTGGATATTTCTGTTCCCCATCTTCTTGCTACATTAGTGGTATTTTTTCCAGTCAACAGAATGCTCTTAGTTTGATTTAAGGAAAAATGCTATATGAAATCTATTTACTTAGGTTATAGATTGCACTATAACTGCATGGCTTCTCGGTATCTTTAAATGTGAACGTATAGCAAATAAAACTTAAGGTAAAAATAATAAATGGAATGAATTCTGTATTTTTGTTTTGTTTTTCTTTTCCGCTTCTTCAAATATTCCCAGGACTTTCCAGAATATTATATGGCAATGAACTAGATGCATGCAAATGTGTCCTCTGACCACCCCCTTGCCCAGCACACACAAGCACAAATCATTTACTTCTGCTTTGCTTATCTTGGGAAATGTGTAATCATAACTTGGGCTTCGACTCTGATAGTGTGGTTGAAATCAAGAAATTACCAATAAAGGAAGCAAAGTTTTGAATCTCTCTTTTACATAACACATAAAGTGCATCCCATCTAGTGCTGAACATCTGAATTCCAGACGCAGTTTCTAATGTAAAATGATGTGCATCATGTGGAAAAATTATAGGACCCTGTGATACAGTACAAAGAAGCACCAATGTGCTATTCCAATATGCTGCATTAATAACATGGCATACAAAGAAAATGTCTAAGGTTTAGCTGTAAAACATTTCATTTGATTCTGAATTTGTGTGTGACGACAAGTGAATAGCCAAAAGTGAAGAACGGAATCATTCACAACAGGAAATGTAAATCATGCCAGAGTAGCAGATAAGTGCAGCTAGAAATTGGCTTTCATTTGAAGTTCAGTTGGGCTTCTACTCCTAATTGCTTTCTAGCAGAGAGAATGTAAGTGAGTGAGTGAGTGAGTGAGTGAGTGGTATGTGTGTGCTTGTGTGTATGCATGCATATATACCTACATATGGGAGTTGATATTTTTTGCGCACTATTTTTATTTTAAGTGGGTTAATATTTGTTAAAATAGCACATCCAAGACATTCATTGGAACACGTTAATAGCGGAAAGGATAAGTAGGCAGCCAGTATCCATAGAATTTCACCCGAGTATGAAGCAGTACATTGAGAGGGAAACAGATTTATGGAACAAAGCAAACACAAAATCTCGTCTTCTATCTACCAAAAACAACTTGCATTTAAAGAGCACCTTTAATGTAGGAGAGAATCCTAAGATGGTGCTTCACACTAGGTTACTCATACAAAAATGGACATCAAGCCAAATAAGCAGTAAACGAAGAGTGTTATGTATGCAACACCTTGTAACCAGCATTCTACCACCACCAGAGGGCGTATCTGTTGGAATTCCAAGGGATCCCAGCATCCCTTGTATATAAGCAGACCTACCATGCTGTGCCAGCACTCTGAAATCAGAATAAAGAGACTAAAGTCACACTTACTCAAGTCTACAGTACTCAGTCACATTGCTTTATTTGAGACATAACAACTGGCGACGAGTAATAGATAACAAATTATCACGCGAAAATGAAGAGAACTGTCGGCATTCTGGAGAAATTCTCAGAAGGTGAGGATTGGGAAGCCTTCGTGGAGCGACTCATGCAATACTTCGTGGCCAACGAGCTGGAAGGGAAGTGAACGCTGCCAAACGAAGGACGATCCTCCTCACCGTCTGTGGGACAACAACCTATGGCCTCATGAAGAATCTTCTTGCTCCGGAGCAACCAACAACCTAATCATATGAAGAACCGTGTATGCTGGTCCTGGAGCACCTAAATCTGAAGGAGAGCGTTCTGATGGCAAGGTATTGATTTTATACATGTCAACGGTCTGAAAGCCAGGAAGTGGCGAGCTATGTCGCTGAACTAAGGCGTCTTGCAGTACATTGCGAATTCGATGGATTACTGGAACAAATGCGAAGAGACTTTTTTGTGTTTGGCATAGAAACATAGAAACATAGAAAATAGGTGCAGGAGTAGGCCATTCGGCCATTCGAGCCTGCACCACCATTCAATAAGATCATGGCTGATCATTCCCTCAGTACGCCTTTCCTGCTTTCTCTCCATACCCCTTGATCCCCTTACCCATAAGGGCCATATCTAACTCACTCTTGAATATATCCAATGAACTGGCATCAACAACTCTCTGCGGCAGGGAATTCCACAGGTTAACAATTCTCTGAGTGAATAAGTTTCTCCTCATCTCAGTTCTAAATAGCCTACCCCTTATCCTAAGACTGTATCTCCTGGTTCTGGACTTCCCCAACATCGGGAACAATCTACCCGCATCTAACCTGTCCTGTCCCGTCAGAATCTTGTATGTTTCCATGAGATCCCCTCTCATCCTTCAAAACTCCAATGTATAAAGGCCCAGTTGATCCAGTCTCTCCTCATATATCAGTCCTGCCATCCCAGGAATCAGTCTGGTGAACCTTTGCTGCACTCCCTCAATAGCAAGATTGTCCTTCCTCAGATTAGGAGACCAAAACTGAACACAATATTCCAGGTGAGGCCTCACCAAGGCCCTGTACAACTGCAGTAAGACCTCCCTGCTCCTGTATTCAACTACATTAGCTATAAAGGCCAACATGCCATTTGCCTCCTTCACCGCCTGCTGTACCTGTATGCCAACTTTCAATGACTGATGAACCACGACATCCAGGTCTCGTTGCACCTCCCTTTTTCCTAATCTGCCACCATTCAGATAATATTCTGTCTTCGCGTTTTTGCCCCCAAAGTGGATTACCTCATATTTATCCACATTATATTGCACCTGCCATGCATTTGCCCATTCACCTAACCTGTCCAAGTCACCCTGCAGCCTCTTAACATCCCCCTCACAGCTCACACCACCACCCAGTTTAGTGTCATCTGCAAACTTGGAGATATTACACTCAATTCCTTCATCCAAATCATTGATGTATATTGTAAAGAGCTGGGGTCCCAGCACTGAGCCCTGCGGCACTCCACTAGTCACTGCCTGCCATTCTGAAAAGGACCCGTTTATCCCGACTCTCTGCTTCCTGACTGCCGACCAGTTCTCTATCCACATCAGTATATTACCCCCAATACAATGTGCTTTGATTTTGCACACCAATCTCTTGTGTGGGACCTTGTCAAAAGCCTTTTGAAAGTCCAAATACACCACATCCACTGGTTCTCCCTTGTCCACTCTACTCGTTACATCCTTAAAAAAATCCAGAAGATTTGACATGCATGATTTCCCCTTCATAAATCCATGCTGACTTGGACCGATCCTGTCACTGCTTTCCAAATGTGCTGCTATTTCATCCTTAATAATTGATTCCAACAATTTCCCCACCACTAATGTCAGGCTAACCGGTCTATAATTACCTATTTTCTCTCTCCCTCCTTTTTTAAAAAGTGGTGTTACATTAGCTACCCTCCAGTCCATAGGAACTGGTCCAGAATCAATAGAATGTTGGAAAATGATCATCAATGAATCCACTATTTCGAGGGTCACTTCCTTAAGTACTCTGGGATGCAGCCTATCAGGCCCTGGGGATTTATCAGCCTTCAATTCCATCAATTTCCCAACCACAATTTCCTGCCTAATAAGGATGTCCTTCAGTTCCTCCTTCTCACTGGACCCTTGGTCCCCTAGTATTTCCGGAAGGTTATTTGTGTCTTCCTTCATGAAGACAGAACCAAAGTATTTGTTCAATTGGTCTGCCATTTCTTTGTTCCCCATTATAAATTCACCTGAATCCAACTGCAAGGGACTTCACATATCTATCGAAGCTTTTGCAGTCAGTTTTTATGTTCCCGGCAAACTTCTTCTCGTACTCTATTTTCCCCTTCTTAATTAAACCCTTTGTCCTCCTCTGCTGAATTCTAAATTTCTCCCAGTCCTCAGGTTTGTTGCTTTTTCTGGCCAATTTATGTGCCTCGTCCTTGGATTTAACACTATCCTTAATTTCCCTTGTTAGCCACAATTGAGCCACCTTCCCCGTTTTATTTTTATTCCACACAGGGATGTACAATTGCTGAATTTCATCCATGTGATCTTTAAATGTTTGCCATTGCCTATCCACCATCAACCCTGTAACTATCATTTGCCAGTCTATTCTAGCCAATTCATGCCTCAAACCATCGAAGTTACTTTTCCTTAAGTTCAGGATCCTAGTTTCTGAATTAACTGTGCCACTCTCCATCCTAATAAAGAATTCTACCATGTTATGGTCACTCTTCCCCAAGAGGTCTCGCACAACAAGATTGCTAATTAGTCCTTTCTCATTGCACATCATCCAGTCTAGAATGGCCAGCTCCCTGGTTGGTTCCTCGACATATTGGTCTAGAAAACCATCCCTAATACACTCCAGAAAATCCCCCTCCACCGCATGTCTCCCATGATAACTGCAGTACCTTTACTGCATGAATCACTAATTTCTTTCTTGATGCTGTCCGCAACCTTAGTACTACTGTTTGGTGGTCTGTACACAACTCCTACTAGCGTTTTCTGCCCCTTGGTATTCCGTATCTCCACCCATACTGATTCCACATCATCCAAGCTACTGTCCTTTCTTACTATTGCATTAATTTCCTCTTTGACCAGCAATGCCACCCTGCCTCCTTTTCCTTTCTGTCTATCCTTCCTAAATGTTGAATACCCCTGGATGTTGAGTTCCCAGCCTTGGTCACCCTGGAGCCATATCTCTGTGATGCCAATTACACCATACCCGTTAACTGCTTTCTGCGGTTAATTCGTCCACCTTATTCCGAATACTCATCGCATTGAGGCACAGAGCCTTCAGGCTTGTCTTTCTAACACACTTTGCCTCTTTAGAATTTTTCTGTAATGTGGCCCTTTTTTGCTTTTTGCCTTAGGTTTCTCAGCCCTCCACTTTTACTTTTCTTCTTTCTATCTTTTGCTTCTGCCCCATTCTACTTCCGTCTGTCTCCCTGCATAGGTTCCCATCCCCCTGCCATATTAGTTTAACTCCTCCCCAACAGTACTAGTAAACACTTCCCCTTGGACATTGGTTCCGGTCCTGCCCAGGTGCAGACCGTCCATTTGTACTGGTCCCACCTCCCCCAGAACCAGTTCCAGTGTCCCAGGAATTTCAATCCCTCCCTTCTGCAGCACTCCTCAAGCCACGTATTCACCTGAGCTATCCTGCGATTCCTACTCTGACTAGCACAAGGCACTGGTAGCAATCCTGAGATTACTACTTTTGAGGTCCTACTTTTTAATTTAGCTCCTAGCTCCCTAAATTCATCTTGTAGGACCTCATCACGTTTTTACCTATATCGTTGGGACCTATATGGACCATGACAACTGACTGTTTACCCTCCCTTTTCAGAATGCCCTGCACCCGCTCCGAGACATCCTTGACCCTTGCACCAGGGAGGCAACATACCATCCTGGAGTCTCGATTGCGGCCGCAGAAATGTCCATCTATTCCCCTTACAATTGAGTCCCCTATCACTATAACTCTCTCACTCTTTTTCCTGCCCCCTTGTGCAGCAGAGCCACCCATGGTGCCATGGCCATGAGGTTATCTTTCGCAAACTATTGACTGTTGAAACTCCGAACCTGAGCAAAGCCATAACGATATCCCAGGCATTTACATCCACCAGCGATAACACCAAACAAATTTTGCAGCATAAAGATGCATCGGCAAGTACTGTACACAAAGTAACATTGTTTTCAGGCAGGAATGCATTTGACATAACGTACACGCCTGCAGCTGCACGACTTCAGATGACTCAGAGTCCACCATCAAGCGTGAATGCGAGGCAATTAACACCTTGTTGGCACTGCAGAGATGATCATCGAGCCCATCAATGCTGCTTCAAACACTATGCGTGTAAAGGCTGTGGAACAATGGTACACCTCCAGCGAATGTGCAGACGAGCTGCAAACCCTGCAAACCACCACATTGCAGAGAAAGACCGATCCATGACAGATCAAACCAGACTAGAGTCTTGAACCGAGGAGGCAGAAGTGTACAGGGTACATACCTTCACCAGGAAATGTCCACCAATCATGTTAAAAGTTGAACCGAACGGAATTCCAGTATCCGTGGAATTGGACACGGGTGCGAGTCAGTCTATCATGAGCAAAAAGGCCTTCGAGAGGCTGTGGTGCAACAAGGCACAAAGGCCCAAGCTGAGCCCTATTCACACCAAGCTGAGAACTTACACTAAAGAGCTGATCCCTGTAATTGGCAATGCAGCATTAAAAGTCTCCAATGATGGAGCGGTGCATGAACTACCACTATGGATTGTACCAGGAGATGGCCCCACACTGTTCAGCAAAAGCTGGCTGGGAAAAATCCACTGGAACTGGGATGACATCCGAGTGCTTTCGTCCGTCGACGATGCCTCATGCGCCCAGGTTTTGAGCAAGTTCCTCTCGTTGTTTGAGCCAGGCATCAGAAATTTCTCTGGGGCGAATGTGCAGATCCACTTGGTTCCCGATACAGGACCCATCTACCACAAGGCACGTGCGGTGCCATACATGATGCGAGAAAGTGGAGATCGAGCTGGACAGGCTGCAACGAGAGGACATCATCGCGCCGGTTGAGTTCAACGAGTGGGCCAGTCCGATTGTTCCGGTTCTCAAGGGCGATGGCATGGTCAGAATTTGTGGGGACTATAAAGTAACTATTAATCGTTTTTCGCTGCAAGACCAATACCCGCTACCCAAGGCAGACGACCTATTTGCGACGCTGGCAGGAGGGAAGTCATTCACAAGTTGGACCTGACCTTGGCCGACATGACGCAGGAGGTGGCAGAATCTTCGAAAGGCCTCACCTGCATCAACACGCACAAATGTCTGTTCATCTATAATAGATGCCTGTTTGGGATTCGATCATCCATGGCTATTTTTCAAAGGAACATGGAGCGTCTGCTAAAGTCGGTTCCGCACACCGTGGTTTTCCAGGACGACACACTCGTCACAGGTCGGGACACCATCGAACAAGTGCAGAACCTGGAAGAGGTTCTAAGTCGGCTAGATCGTGTGGGACTCAGGTTGAAACACTTGAAATGTGTTTTCCTGGTGCCAGAGGGGAAAAGAATCTTGGCAGACGGCATCAGACCCACTGACGCAAAGACAGAGGCCATCAAGAATACGCCAACACCACAGAACATGATGGGGCTGCGGTTGTTCCTAGGACTCCTCAATTACTTTGGTAATTTCCTACCCAGGTTTAGCACCTTGCTCGAACCTCTACACATGTTGCTGTGCAAGGGAGATAACTGGGTATGTGGGAAATCACAAGAGACTGCTTTTGTGAAAGCCAGAAATCTGTTATGTTCCAACAAACTGCTTGTTCTGTATGACCCATATAAACGTTTAGTGCTAGCTTGCGATGCATCTTCGTACGGGGTCGGGTGTGTGTTACAACAAGCAAACGAATTGGGAACATTGCAACTGGTCGCTTATACATCCAGGAGTTTGTCCAAGGCCGAAAGGGCCTACAGCATGAATGAAAAAAAAGCTCTGGTTGCATTTACAGTGTGAAAAAAAATGCACCAGTATCTGTTTGGGCTGAAGTTCGAGTTAGAAACTGATCATAAGTCGCTTATATCGCTATTCTCAGAGAGCAAAGGTATTAATACCAATACCTTTGCTCACATTAAAAGATGGGCGCTCATGCTGTCTGCATATAACTATGTAATTCGCCACAGGCCAGGCACAGAGAACTGCGCTGATGCTCTCAGTCAGCTACCATTGCGCACCACTGGGGTGGAAATGGCGCAGCCTGCAGACTTGCTCTTGGTGATGGATGTATTTGAAAACGAAAAGTCACCCGTTACGGCCCGTCAGATCAGGACCTGGACCAGCCAGGATCCTTTACTGTCCCTTGTAAAAAAATTGTGTCCTCCATGGGAGCTGGTCCAGCATCCCAGCGGAGATGCATGAAGAGATAAAGCTGTTCCAGCTGCGCAAAGACGAAATGTCCATACAGGCAGACTGTCTTTTGTGGGGTAATCGCATGGTTTTGCCTAAGAACGGCAGGGAAACGTTTATATGCCACCTACACAGTACCCACCCAGCATAGTAATAATGAAAGCTATAGCCAGATTCCATGTGTGGTGGCCTGGCATCGACTCATATTTAGAGACTTGCATGCGCCAATGCAACACATGCTCTCAACTGAGCAATGCACCGTGAGGCACCGCTAAGTTTGTGGTCATGGTCCTCCAAACCGTGGTCTAGGATCCACGTTGACTTCGCTGGCCCGTTACTAGGCAAAATGTTCTTGGTTGTTGTGAATGCTTATTGAAAATGGATTGAGTGTGTAATAATGTCTGTAAGCATGTCCACTGCCACCATCGAAAACCTACGAGCCATGTTTGCCACGCACGGCTTACCTGATGTCCTTGTCAGCGACAATGGGCCATGTTTCACCAGCGCTGAATTCAAGGAATTCATGACACGCAATGGGATCAAGCACGTCACATCTGCCCTGTTCAAGCCCGCATCTAATGGCCAGGCAGAACGGGCAGTCCAAACCATCAAGCAAAGTTTGAAACACATGTCGGAAAGCTCTCTGCAGACCCGCCTGTTCCGAGTCCTGCTCAGCTACCACACAAGACCTCACTCGCTCACCGGGTTCCCCCCTGCTGAACTGCTCATGAAAAGGGTACTCAAAACAAAGCTCTCTCTAGTCCGGCGGCATCAACAAAGCTGAACCATGATCACTCAAAATTGTCACGCGATATTGAAGTCAGTGACCCTGTATATGTACTCAACTATGGACATGGTCCCAAATGGCTTGCTGGCACTGTCGTAGCCAAAGAAGGTAGTAGTGTGTTTGACATCAAACTTGCAGATGGACTAACTTGCAGAAAGCATTTGGACCAAACCAAACTGCGATTCATAGACAGCCACGAGCAACCTGAAGAGGACACCACCAACTTTGACTCTCCCATACACACATAAGTGGCAACCGACATCATGGTTGACCACGAAGCTGAACTCATCATCCCCAGCAGCCCAGCAAGGGCAGCTGTGCAGCAGCCCCACGAAGGCCCAACCAACTCACCTGCACCTGTGTTTGTACCGAGACGATCGACTAGGGAGCGGAAAGCCTCAGATCATCTCACCCTGCAAATAAGTGTACTATTGACTGGAGGGGGGGGGGGGGAGTGATGTTATGTATGCAACACCTTTTAACCAGCATTCTACCGCCACCAGAGGGCACATCTGTTGAAGTCCCAAGGGATCTCAGCGTCCCTTGGGAGCACTGTATATAAACAAGCCTCCCATGCTGTGCCGGCACTCTGGATTCAGAATAAAGAGACTAAGGTCACACTTACTCAAGTCTACAGTACTCAGTCACATTGCTTTATTTGAGACATAACAAAGAGCTTTGTCAAAGAAGTAAGTTTTAAAGAGGATCTTAAAGGAGGAGAAAGAGGTGGGGAAGCAGAGAGGTTTAGAGAAGGAATTCCAGAGCTTATGGTCAGGATGGCTGAAGGCCGTGAAGAGAGTGGGGGATGCTCAAGTAGGCAGTGTTGGAGGAACACAGAGATCTTCAGTGTGTTGTAGGGCTGGAGGAGGTTACAGAGGTTGAGAGGGACGACACCATGATTTGAACACAAGGATGAGAATTTTAAAATCAACGCATTGGTGCACTGCGAGCCAATGTAGGCCAGCGAGTATAGGAGTGATGAGTGTGTGGGACTCAGTGCGAGTTAAGATATGGGCAGCAGAATTTTGGATGAGCGCAAGTTTATGGAAGGTGGAAGATGGGAGGGAAAACCAGGAGAGCTTTGGAATAGTCAAATCTCAAAATTATAAAAACTTGGTTGACGGTATCAGCAGCAGATGGGCTGAAGTAGGGCAATCTTTGTGAGAGTAATTCACTTTACTGGGCACCCCTTAGCCACTAAATGCATGGGGAGAAAAAAAAAACTAAAATAAAATCCACAAAAACATTCCCAAAATACTGCCCACGCCACCACAACATAAATCGCAAAAAAGATTACGTGCAAAAGAAATCACACTTACCTTAGGAGTCCATTACTTACCTCTCTGCAGTCGGTATCATTGATTTCCCAGGCGTTCATTACAGGGTTCACTGTGGGGCGTACAGGTCAGCTGAAGTCAAAACTTGCACCGATGTTGCAACCAGGGGCGTTGCACACCAGCGCAGCTTTTCCAGGTGGTGTTGCTCCGCGCCACTGCAGCCCCAAGGATCCCTGCGGGGTGCTGGAGGTTGACTGCTGGCCCACAAGACCTCACTGCCACCATTGCTGCTGATCCAGGGCAAAAAACAGCGCAGAAGACCCAAAAATCTGTCTCATAGTCCACAACTGATATAGCACCTCTGGCAACTGATATCAAACAGTGCCTTGAATTGCCAGAAAATGGGATTCTCAGAAGCTGCTTTAAAATAATATTCTTTGACATAAACATTTAAACATTCTTTTTAAAATTAGCTTCTGCTTGTATAAGAATCAATTATGGCTCTTTTAATAGCTAGTTTCAACACAATCGATTAACAGATAATAAGGAAACTCTGTCGTTAATTGTTTCAAGGTTTACAGAGGTCATTTAAAAACAATCTCTTCAATTCAGATTAAAAGAACCTCTTTTGTTTATTGACATGATTATAAAATACTTTAAGCCCAAAAATAATTTGGTTAGGGAAGGTGACCCTTCATAATACATTATTCTATTTTTTTTTAATTCATATAAGGTTGGAGCATACTTAAGTGATTTTTAAAGGTTCCGGCTACATGGATAGTAGTAGGTTAGGATAGTTAATTTTAAAATATGAGAAGCGTGCTAAATTTGTTACTATTCATAATAAGATGTCCATTTTTATCTCGTTGATGAGACATGAGTGAAGCTGTGGAATACGAGTGCATGAACATTTATCACTTTCATTTGAAATTCACTCTTCTGCTATTTTAATGAAGGCATTAAGCTATTTTAAATAAAATGGGTTAATATGTACATACAAAGTTTATGGCAGAATAGGCCAACTAATCCATCAAGCCTGCCCCACACCATGATGTTTGGAGCATCATGACTAAACACTTCCCCACAACCTCCCTCCTCTGGAGCCATGTAGTCCCCTGGGAGGTGCAAAAAAACCCAGGACCAATAAAGGAAAAAGTTACTCTTGAAAATTCCTCTCTGACCCCTCAGGCAATCAAAACCAGTCCAGCAGATAACATGGAACAAGTGTTATCAATAAAGGCACTTACCTTCTATATGGTGCAATCTCTACCCCAGTCCAAATTCACTCTGGTTCCGTAATCCATAAAATGGATTTAAATTGAAATTAGAGGAACGTTACAGAATAGAGGCAAAGGGGGCGAAATTTCCCCTTGTCCGGAAGTCCCACCCTCGACGTGGTGTGTCCGTGAAACGAGGCAGAGTGTTGTTTCCGGCCCCACAAAGGGGGCGAAATTTCCCCTTGTCCGGAAGTCCCATCCTCGACGTGGTGTGTCCGTGAAACGAGGCAGAGTGTTGTTTCCGGCCCCACAAAGCTGCCGTGAGTACCGGGGCCCGCAGGCACATTCCCCTGAGAGGTGCAAAGGGGTCGGTGCGTGGTTGGCATGCACGGCAATGATGTCATCGCCTGTTGGGGTTTTAATCGCGGGGCGCAGCACTAATTGTACAGTGGCCCCCAAACCTCCGGGGCAGTTTCCCCGGACACACGAGTGCAGCCTATCCCCAGACGAAAAGGCCACTGCGCACCACTCGTGCCCCTGTGGAGGCACTAACGGAGTTATAAAAAGGGGCAATTTCAATACTTAGCCGACATTCCCATTGAGCGCAACTGCCCCACTAAGAACTCAAGATCAGGAAGTACCCCTACGATGCCATCTCTGATAAACTCCATTATTCCCTTCTGCCACTTTATAACCAGATACCTGATAATAGATTACAAGCACACTTTTTTGCAATAATGGAGGGAGGATGAGCTCTTTTTGCTATATGTACAAAAGTACAAAAGCATAGATCTGCAAGATCTAAAAAGCATACCTATCTCAAATTCCTCATCCTCTGTCAAATTTTGCCCAGTGAGCATCGCTGGTGGAGGTTGGCAGATCCGTAGTTGATAGGCTGCAAAAATCAAAAGTTCATTATTCATCAGTGCAGCTTATAAAAGATCCAGTTTTTATTTACAAAAATAGATCCTATGTTATAAACTAAATGATTTGGGAGAAAGAATAGAATTTTTGTTGAATGAAAGTACCATACATAAAACCAAGCTACTTGATTAGAATGATCACAAGACATATTTTAGGTGAAAGCAGTAATTACTTGCGCAGCAGTGATTTTCAGATAGAATTTACACATGCAGATTTTTATGAATACTTCCTTGATTTTATTGCTAAATTCAGATTCTTGATCTACAACATATCTTATTGATTCTAAATGTATATATTTTAAATTACAAACAGGCAGCAATGGCTCAAAACTTGGTAAGGTACAAGAAGCCAGGCTGTAGATTAATTTTACACTTTAAATATCACTTTGAAGATTGTTATAGAAGTAGTCAGATTCTCTGGTCAGTGCAGGGTGATTCTGTGAGACCGTGCTCACTAAGGCTAATTTTGGGATCCTGCACTTCCCGTGCTTGCTGGGAGTAGAGGTCAGAAAATTACTCAATACTTAGCCGACATTCCCATTGAGCGCAACTGCCCCACTGAGAACTCAAGATCAGGAAGTACCCCTACAATGCCATCTCTGATAAACTCCATTATTCCCTTCTGCCACTTTATAACCAGATACCTGATAATAGATTACAAGCACACTTTTTTGCAATAATGGAGGGAGGATGAGCTCTTTTTGCTATATATAGCAAAATTGTAAATGCAAGTAGTGATCCATTGCTTCTCTGTGGGGCGCAGAGGAGGACTTTCCCAACGGCATGCCTCCTGGAATGCAAGGAAAATAAAAACATAAGGGCTGAAAATTCCCCAACCTTGCGCTGGGTTTTTCGGCGGTATTTCGCCGTTTTTGGCAGAAAATAGTGCGGTGGGAAATTCCCTGAAGTCTTGCGCCGGCGGTTTTGAAATACTGCTGGGGAGCGGACCGCCAACGTGCAAGACTAGAAAAAGCACTTTTGCCGAATATTTGGCTCAGCGGTGATCTGTAGATAGGACAAAAAAAAACGCCGGGTAAGTTAAAGTTTTTATTTTTAATTATTTTTCAGCGATTCTCTAGAAAAGGGTCTTCTGAATGTTTTGTGATTTTTAATTTTTTGGAAATTTTTTGGGGGGGGGGTGTTTTCCCCCCTCCCTAGGCCCAATTCGCAACATTATCGGCCTCGTAGAAAAGTTGCAAAAAATATGCGGTTTGCGCTGCAAATCTTTGTGCAACTCCGATTTTTATTGCTGGGTGCATATTTTCCTGAATGTTAGGTCTCAAAAGCATAATGGTGTGAATAACAGTATTTTTGGTGAAAAATGCCAAAAAAATACTGCTATGACAAAAAATCTAATTTCTAGCCCACAGCTTGTTGTGCTTTCTCTGGCCCTGTCTGCTATTCCCAGCAGGTTTTACATGGTGGGGAAGCTAACAATACTCCACCACACGACCAGAAAACACCAGGATTGGTTTGATGAGAATGATCAGGAGATCCAAGAGCTAATAGATTGCAAAAGCAGGGCATTTCTGAGCCTTAAGCAACAACCCAATTCCAGAGCAGCAAAGCAGCATCACTGACGCCTCAAGGTTGAGGTCCAACAAAAAACCCGGGACCTAAAGTACAAGTGGTAGATGGAGAAAGCACAGGAGATACAGCAGCTGGCCGACAGCCATGATGTGCGAGGATTCTTCATTGCAGTCAAGGCCACCTATGGTCCAAACACCCAAGTCCCCACCCCACTGCTGACCAAGAACGGGAAAACATTCAAAGACACCACCGAGGCAGTCAGGGCCCGCTGGAAGGAGCACTTCGAAGATCTCCTCAACCGAGACTCTGCCTTTGACAGCATGCTATCCACCACCACCTCAGTAAAACCCCAACACTGCACGAGGTAGAAAAAGCCATAAGACAGCTTAAGAACAACAAGGCTTCGGGAGCGGATGGAATCACTGCTGAGGCACTGAAGTATGGTGGAGAGGCACTATTGGCGCGAATACATAACCTCATCTCTCTCATCTGGAGGGAGGAGAGCATGCTGGGAGATCACAGAGAAGCAGTGATCATGACCATCTTTTTAAAAGGGACAAGTCCGACTGCGGCATCTACAGATTAATCTCCCTGTTATCAGCCACTGGGAATGTCGTCGCTAGAGTCTTTCTCAACCATCTTCTCCCTGTGGCCGAGGAGCTCCTCCCGTGCTCACAATGCGGATTCCGTCCCCTTCGGGGCACAACAGACGTGATATTTGCAGCGCGACAGTTACAGTTAAAATGCAGGGAACAGCACCAGCCCTTATACATGGCCTTCTTCGACCTTACAAAGGCCTTTGAAACTGTCAACCGCGAAGGACTATGGAGGTTCTCCAAAGGTTTGTCACCATCCTCCGCCTGCTCCATGATGACATGCAGGCCATGATCCTTATCAACGGATCCATCACAGACCGAATCCACGTCTGTACCAGGGTCAAACAGGGCTGCGTCATCACCCCAACCCTCTCCTCAATCTTCCTCGCCGCCATGCTCCACCTCACAGTTGACAAGCTTCCCGCTGGAGTGGAACTAAACTACAGAATCAGTGGGAACCTGTTCAACCTCCGCCTTCTCCAGGCCAGGTCCAAGACTACCCCAACCTCTGTCATTGAGCTACAGTAAGCGGATGACGCCTGCATCTGCGCAGATACAGAGGCTGAATCCAGGACATAGTCGACGTATTTACTGAGGCGTACGAAAGCATGAAGCTCACACTAAACATCAGTAAGACAAAGGTCCTTCACCAGCTTGCCCTTACCGCACAGCACTGTCCCTCAGTCATCAAGAGCCATGGTGCGGCCCTGGACAACGTGGACCACTTCCTGTATCTCGGAAGCCTCCTATCAACCAGAGCACGCATTGACGACGAGATCCAACACCGCCTCCAGTGCGCCAGTACAGACTTCAGTCACCTGAGGAAAAGAGTGTTTGAAGACCAGGCCCTCAAAACTGCCATCAAGCTCATGGCCTATAGGGCTGTAGTAATACCCACTCTCCTGTATGGCTCAGAAACATGGACCATGTACAGTAGACACCTCAAGGCGCTGTACAGTAGACACCTCAAATACCACCAACAATGTCTCCGCAAGATCCGACAAATCCCCTGGGAGGACAGACGCACCAACATTAGCATCCTCGACCAGGCCAACATCCCCAGCATCGAAGCACTGACCACACCTGATCAGCTCCGCTGGGCAGGCCACATAGTTCGCATGCCAGACACAAGACTCCCAAAGCAAGCGCTCTACACGGAACTCCTTCACGGCAAATGAGCCAAAGGTGGGCAGCGGAAACGTTACAAGGACTCTCTCAAAGCCTCCCTGATGAAGTGCAACATTCCCACTGACACCTGGGAGTCCTTGGCCAAAGACCGCCCTAAGTGTAGGAAGCGCATCCGGGAGGGCGCTGAGCACTTCGAGTCTCATCGCCAAGAACATGCAGAAATCAAGCGCAGGCAGAGGAAAGAGCGTGTGGCAAATCAGTCCCACCCACCCTTCCCTCAATGACTATCTGCCCCACCTGTGACAGAGACTGTGGTTCTCGTATTGGACTGTACAGCCACCGAAGAACTCATGTTAAGAGAGGAAGCAAGTCTTCCTCAAATCTGAGGGACTGCCTATAATGATGACTCAGGCCTCAGGTTAAAATGGCAGATCAGGTCCCAATGTCATCATTGAAGCCAGAACTGCACATTTATAGAGAACCCTATATTTTAAAATTTCAGTCAGCCAGATTGGGGCAGGAAATGCGTGGATAAGACACCACTCCATTTTAACCGACCCAACTCCTGTTTTCCCCTAGGTGGGGAATGAAAAAAATGATACCAAGGTCTTAGTTTCATTTAGTAAATATAGTAGAACTAAATATTATTGTGTCAATGCAGGTAGAAAACACGCAGATATTAGCTTATGTAATTTAGCGTTAAATAAAATATTACTCGCTAACTTAATTCCATATATACTGAAGAGATATATGAATGCATGCGGAAACTAACCATGGTAACTGAGGATGAAGGAGCCACCAGTTGTGAAATCACTGTGGAATTTGATTAGGATCTGGTTTGATGTACTGTAGACAGACTCCAGAGCTGTATTGCCACTAAATTGTCCAATCTGAGGAGCAGTCTGTTCTGGTCCATCCCTAAATAAGACAGTGTTAGAATTAATTCAGGCTGTGAACTGATCAGTAGGTTCAAGCATAACTGTGGTAAAATAATAGCACCATTTAACTGCAAGGACTGCATTTTTGTACCTTTGCTAATTAATGCATTGATTAAGACTATAGGGTCAATTTTTTATCCTACCTACCTGGATGAGCAATTAAATTGAGCAAATTACTTACTTGCTCTGATAAGGAACATTTCCAATATTAACCTGTAGGGTTTTTCAGGCAGATGAGGCACCCGTCAATAACTTGCTGAATAAAGTTATGAAAATTGGGGTCCATAGGAGCCCAATGCAGTTTTAACCTGGGCCTGCAGGGAAGGTGTTGCAGCTTTCGCACTAGGCAAAAGCAGGTCTGAAGACAGCAGAGACCTTCAAGTAAGTCTACAACTTTCCCTTGTGTGGCTACGGGGACCAAGATTGTTTCTCTGGATCCCACACTGAAAGTTGCAGCCTCCCCTGCCATAGACTCCCTCCCCACTTTGCTACTTCGAGATCTTAGAATCATAGAATCACAGAAATTTACAGCATGGAAGGAGGCCATTTCGGCCCATCCTGTCCCTGCTATCCAGCCTAATCCCACTTTCCAGCTCTTGGTCTGTAGCCCTGTAAGTTACAGCACTTTAAGTGCACATTCAAGTATCTTTTAAATGTGGTAAGGGGTCCTGCCTTTACCACCCTTTCAGGCAGTGAGTTCCAGACCCCCACCAACCTCTGGGTGAAGAAATGTCCCCTCATATCTCCACTAAATCTACCCAAATTACATTCAATCTATGCCTCCTGGTTGTTGACCCCTCTGCTAAGGGGAATAGACCCTTCCTATCCACTCTATGTAGGCCCCTCATAATTTTATACACCTCAATCAGATCTCCTCTTAGCCTCCTCTGTTCCAAAGAAAACTGATCCAACATCTCCAACCATTCCACATAGCCAAAATTCTCCATTCCATGCAACATTCTTGTAAATGTCCTCTATACCCTTTCCAGTGCAATCACATATTTCCTGTAATATGGTGACCAGAACTGCACACAGTACTCCAGCTACGGCCTAACCAGTGTCTTATACAGTTCAAGCATAACCTCCTTGCTCTTGTATTCCATGCCTCGACTAACAAAGGCTAGTATTCCATATGCCTCCTTAACCATCTTATCTACCTGGCCTGCTACCTTCAGGGATCTGTGGACCTGTACTCCAAGGTCCCTTTGTTACAATGTTCCCAAAATCCCCTCCATGCCACTTAATGGATGTTACTGGGTGGCCAAGGGCCACCCGATCTTCACCTGCCAGCAGTTGCTCTGCGCCCTCTTCCTGCCCATTCTGGGTGGGAAGTGGGCTGGTGCCAGTAGAGGCATTTTGAGTAAAATCGCCATAACATCCTGTTGCCTTTGCCAGGTGGGAAATCAACTCACTGGACCATTTCCTGCTGGTAACCCATTTTGAGTTAAAATCCGCCCCGTGTCTCACCATTTAAGTCAAGAACACTTTTCTGTTTTATCCTTTCGCATCATTCTTTAAAGTGTATTAACTCTCTGCAGATCTGTTACACACACACATTTGTAAATTGCTTGTGCTGACTACTATCTAGTGCAACAATATCCACATGTCTATTTATCTGTGCATTTTGACATGTGTCATTGACCGAATTCCCCAGCATGCAGCTGGATTTGAAAGGTAAAATGGTGAATCTCCTCACCCTGAGCATTTGACAGTTTCTTTCCCTGCCCCAACAGAGTTTGAAAGAAACTGCAGATTGAATTCAAACTTTATTTCAGGCAATTGATGACATTTATTAATAAATGCTTTTTTTTTTGTCCAGCTACTCAGACAGACATCACCTGTAAGAAGCAATGAGTGATAATAGCAATGAGTCGTATCATTATATTGCATGTGTGATCAGGGCATGGAGATTTTCATATCTTACCAATTGTACTATCCAGGCAGTTACAAAAATACATTGTTAACTGGGATAAATAAAACCATGTAGATTTGAAAAAAAAATTAGCAATGCCTGTGATCATTGTTTTTTTTGAAAACAAGTTCAATTTACAAACAAAAGCATTAGGGCAATTTTAAAGTCGAAGATGGAGCCACTAATTTCCGAATATAAAAAAGAACACTTAAGTTCCTGAGCTCCCATTTAGCAATCAAAGGAAAGCAACTGATAACCCTAAGTATTGATTCTTAACCACTTTGTTAGCTAGTTATTATTGATTACAAGTGCAACTACTAACTCCTTTTCATCATTGTCAATATTCATTGCTCCTGATAAGTGTGAATTGCTTACCTTTTCCCAGAAAACACTTGGATTGAAATCAAAATATGCAATTTTAGTAATGTATGTGTTGTATCATTTTGTAAGAAATTCATTTATTTGAAATTTTAAATGCCTTTGTTAAAATAACGGTGGGGTTTCTTACGGACACATTAATGCATTCAGTACTTGTATCACACATTTCATCCTACCTAGCATTTCATTGCTTTAAGCTTGGATCTACACTTTCATTAGATGGCCCTCATTTTTTTAATCTCATGCCTTCTAATACCTTATTGGACAATTAAACACTATTTGTCAAAGTCCACATATTGTAAGTACCCAAGCTTTGCCTTGACACTCTTTCCTCATTTAAGATCCAGTTTTCACAAACAGATCCACTTTACCTTAATTCAATTCAAGAATCTTTACTGAGTTGCAGCAATTATTAAACAGGTATCAGCAAGTATTCTCCTAAAGAGTCACTACTATCTATTTTCTTCAAAGTCAAACATTCAGATCCATACAAACAGAGAAAATGACTAGCACCTTTATCAGTCTTCATGTAAGCATTACTTACATTTTGTCAGCTCAGCCAACTTACTCCTTATCAAACACCATTTATTTTCTTTACCCCTGCACTGTATTCATCATTTTCTATCTTGTTTAATACAATGCAAGTAAATCAACTCATTGGATCAATGTCCTTTTCTCTTATTGAGATTGCTACACTGCTGCGATGTCTGCACATTAATATATGCTTCATGGTTTAGCACTTAGTTTGTAGATGCTATTTCTTTCCTTTTTTTTAACATTTGCCAGAAACCCAACTTCAACACTTTTGAGGAGTTTCACATGTCTCAAAGAATCAAATAGTTTCATGTAATGAATAAACACTCAGAACATTTCTCATTTATCTCTCGTCATTTTAATCAGTGCCCACAGACAATCATACATTTAATTTCTCCTCCTTGTAACAAGTTCTTAATTGGTTTTCTTCCACATCACATTCAATATTATTTTACTTGCATCACGAATCAAGATACTTGTTGAATAATTACTGCAACTGACAGGTAAGTTTTTCAACAAGATTTTATTCATATTGATTTGGTTTCCTGTTTTCCAGATCTTTATTTTTAATTCAACAACAGAAATGCAGAAGCTTTTTTGAAGCTCTTGCTTTCCTCCCAGTGAGAATGTATATTGTGCCATGCTTTTCAGGCTCTGTAATTCCTATTAGCTCTTTGCTTTCATTTCATATTTAAATAACCAAATTTACCCAAGTTATAGTATGCAATCAATCTTCCTCCTTTTTTTCTTCACTGTTATCCTTAATTTGATTATCATTGTGTAATTGCTACCCACATTCAGTCCAAATAATGTCTGGCCATTAATAAAACTTAATTTCCATTTGAGATAAAGGTTACAAATGGCTAATTTGGTTATCAGATGTTTATTATATTGTTGATATCTAAGTGTGGGACTGTGGTGAGTGATGGTTGAACAGATTTTCAGCTGTCATTAATTCTGAAAGTTTAAAGAACATCTCGCTTTCATTGGTAACAACAGATTAAAATCTTCTTCCATACCATCATCTTTGCCAGCTCTTACTTCTATATTTAATGGCTGATTTTGCTAATTTTATCCAAAACTGTGGCCCTGAAATTGTGGTCAGAGGCTTCCCTTGGGCGGATGCCTTCGACCAAAAAAAATTTACGAATGTACCGAGTATTCCGAGGAATGAACACTTGTGCTATAAGGCCCTCATGATCAGCCCAGTGCAGAGACCCATGTATTCCAAGAGCGTATATGTATCCTGAAATGACATGGGGCAGACCAACCAATGAAACAGGCGTATCCCCATTCACAGTAATGGTGAGCTCCGTTTGTGCGGAGATCACCATTTCTATGAATGGGGAATACCCCCCCCCCCAAAAGCACAGACATTTTAAATAAATAAGAAAAACACTTAACATATTTAAAATTAATTGAAATTAAATGTAATTAAATGTTTTCAACAAAAAAATATTTTTTTTAATTTTTTAACATATATTTTAATAGGGGTAAACATAGAAAATAGTTGCAGGAGTAGGCCATTCGGCCCTTCGAGCCTGCACCGCCATTCAATGAGTTCATGGCTGAACATGCAACTTCAGTACCCCATTCCTGCTTTCTCGCCATACCCTTTGATCCCCCTAGTAGTAAGGACTTCATCTAACTCCTTTTTGAATATATTTCATGAATTGGACTCAACAACTTTCTGTGGTAGAGAATTCCACAGGTTCACCACTCTCTGGATGAAGAAGTTTCTCCTCATCTCATAGAAACATAGAAACATAGAAAATAGGTGCAGGAGTAGGCCATTCGGCCCTTCTAGCCTGCACCGCCATTCAATGAGTTCATGGCTGAACATTCAACTTCAGTACCCCATTCCTGCTTTCTCGCCATACCCCTTGATCCCCCTAGCAGTAAGGACCTCATCTAACTCCTTTTTGAATATATTTAGTGAATTGGCCTCAACAACTTTCTGTGGTAGAGAATTCCACAGGTTCACCACTCTCTGGGTGAAGAAGTTCCTCCGCATCTCGGTCCTAAATGGCTTACCCCTTATCCTTAGACTGTGACCCCTGGTTCTGGACTTCCCCAACATTGGGAACATTCTTCCTGCATCTAACCTGTCTAACCCCGTCAGAATTTTATATGTTTCTATGAGGTCCCCTCTCATTCTTCTGAACTCCAGTGAATACAAGCCCAGTTGATCCAGTCTTTCTTGATAGGTCAGTCCCGCCATCCCGGGAATCAGTCTGGTGAAACTTCGCTGCACTCTCTCAATAGCAAGAATGTCCTTCCTCAAGTTAGGAGACCAAAACTGTACACAATACTCCAGGTGTGGCCTCACCAAGGCCCTGTACAACTGTAGTAACACCTCCCTGCCCATGTACTCAAATCCCCTCGCTATGAAGGCCAACATGCCATTTGCTTTCTTAACCGCCTGCTGTACCTGCATGCCAACCTTCAATGACTGATGTACCATGACACCCAGGTCTCGTTGCACCTCCCCTTTTCCTAATCTGTCACCATTCAGATAATAGCCTGTCTCTCTGTTTTCACCGCCAAAGTGGATAACCTCACATTTATCCACATTATACTTCATCTGCCATGCATTTGCCCACTCACCTAACCTATCCAAGTCACTCTGCAGCCTCATAGCATCCTCTTCGCAGCTCACACTGCCACCCAACTTAGTGTCATCCGCAAATTTGGAGATACTACATTTAATCCCCTCGTCTAAATCATTAATGTACAATGTAAACAGCTGGGGCCTCAGCACAGAACCTTGCGGTACCCCACTAGTCACTGCCTGCCATTCTGAAAAGTACCCATTTACTCCTACTCTTTGCTTCCTGTCTGACAACCAGTTCTCAATCCACGTCAGCACACTACCCCCAATCCCATGTGCTTTAACTTTGCACTTTAATCTCTTGTGTGGGACCTTGTCGAAAGCCTTCTGAAAGTCCAAATACACCACATCAACTGATTCTCCCTTGCCCACACTACTGGAAACATCCTCAAAAAATTCCAGAAGATTTGTCAAGCATGATTTCCCTTTCACAAATCCATGCTGACTTGGACCTATCATGTCGCCTCTTTCCAAATGCGCTGCTATGACATCCTTAATAATTGATTCCATCATTTTACCCACTACCGATGTCAGGCTGACCAGTCTATAATTCCCTGTTTTCTCTCTCCCTCCTTTTTTAAAAAGTGGGGTTACATTGGCTACCCTCCACTCGATAAGAACTGATCCAGAGTCTATGGAATGTTGGAAAAGGACTGTCAATAAACTTACCTTAATGGACAAGGTTTTTAATATAAAAATTATTGATAACATTTTATTTTTCTATCTTTTTCAGCCTTACGACGGCTTTTACCAAGCGTAAGAGTTCTAAAGACATTTGCTGGGCAAGAGTTGGGTAAATTTCCTAAATCTCCACCAGCGAAGGCCCTTCTCCCAGGGACGTGTTGGAACTGTCAAAAACATTTTTGAAAGTTAGCAAATGCCGGATTTCGGCGCATGCGTTTTGCGTGCCTAAAGCCAGAACTTGCGAGGCCTCTTTGGGCGTGTGTGCACATCGTATGCACCCGGAGAGGCCG
The DNA here is from genome assembly GCF_044704955.1 of Pristiophorus japonicus. NCBI lineage: Eukaryota > Metazoa > Chordata > Chondrichthyes > Pristiophoridae > Pristiophorus > Pristiophorus japonicus. Next base: position 362,599,750 of record NC_091977.1, on the reverse strand, counting down.
CAATTTCAGGGCCCATGTGTTTTTAGTCACAAAATTATCCTGCTACACCATCGTGTTATGCCGCGTAAGACGCATATCTTTTGCCCACCCTTTACCAGGCCAGTAGTGCAGAGAGGATGGGACCAGTGGTGGGGATTCTTCATGCTGTGAATTCCCACATCCCCAGCCTCTCAGAGGCCTAGCAGCTCCTTGGTGTGCAGGACACTGAGGTATACCAACTTCTTCAAATGTGAAATTGGGTCCACCCATGGACAGACCCTGGAAAAAGACCAATTTAAACTCTTATTTGGGGGATTTGTGGGGGTGGTGGGGGTGAGGATGGCACAAGTACTGGTGTGCAATGAGATGACCTATCTGTATATTCTGGCAGGGTCAACAGTGGAGGTCACCTGCGTGTACGATCCCAGCGTAATTGTTGGAATTGCAGCTCAAGAATTTTCAAGAGCATTGACATTTAACTTGTCTGTTAGGATCTTGATTACCTTAATAAGCTCAGCTTAACCCTTCTCTTCTCCAGTGGAAACAGTCTCTGCCTTTGTAGAATCTCCTCAAAAGTCAGGTGCCCAATAGGAGCTATTTGTCCCGCTGCCCTTCATGACTTTTTCAGATTCTTATTGCCTCCACCTCCTCTCTCTCTAACTATTGACAGCAATGCCACTTTCCCCCCCCCCCCATCTCCTTCAATGTTCAGATATTACATGTGTCATATTCGCTCAACTTATTGAGAAGATTGAAGCCATAATGATTTGACAACACTGAAATCCTTGACAACACTGAAATCTAGCCTTCTTTCTTTATCTAGGCAGAGTTTGTTATTGCCTCATTTTAACATGAGCTGCTTTTGTGCTGTGGACAATTCCATCACCAGCAACATGATTGCCAGCTAGCCTGATGAACTCAACAAATTGTAACATAATTTTCCTATCATTATGTGTATTTCATGTTGTGGTTAACATATGGAGCAGTGATGTTGTGGGCTTCTCTGTTCTTCTACAAGCTAAAGTGTTAAAATACTTTAAGAGCCTACAACCCACTTCCAGGTATTCTTTTCAATGTAACCTTTGGCATGTCTTTGGTGAACTTTATCTGCCAAAGAGCTGATACCACCATGCATTGACATCTTATCACTATGAAAAGACTTTGAAGGTGATTAAAGAAGAGTTTCAACATGTCCCTGCTTTTAGGAACACTCAAGTACTGAATGGTGCAGACTCTTCCTCAGTGTAGTAACATAAGGGGAGACCAGCTTATTTCAGTAGAATGGGTTGTGAAATTGTGCAAGTCCAGCCCATGAACTTCTGTCTTTAAAAAAAATCAATAGGTGAAAAATTACAGGCTGAAAGCATGCAAATTTCCAATAGAATTTCTAGAATTACAACATAGAAACAAACCTGTAAGCCCAACCAATTCATGTTGTTTATCTTCCACAGGAGCAATAGTCCTCATCCTATATGCCAAAGCTTTTCCTCAAACACTTTATTCCCCTTTCCTTCAACCACCTATCTAACCTATTCTTAATTGTTGACATGGTCTTTGTTTCAATCATTAATTCTGTTGGTGCATTCCATAGCCTCATAACTCTGTGAAATAACTCTCTCCTGATGTTTGTCTTAACTCTTACTCTTAATCTTCTATCTATATCCCTTCATTTTAGACCTTTCGATCACCGGAAACAGTCTGTTTCTATCTATTCTATCCCATTGCTGCATCACTCTATAATCTTCTCTGTTGTAACAAACTGTCACAGTTTTTCAAGTCTTTCTTCATATTTGTATTTTCTCATGCCAGGCAGCATCATGATGAATCTGTGCTGTACTCTCTCTATTGCCTCAACTGGGCTTGGAAACCAAAACTGTACACTCCACTCCAACCCTGATATATGCTGCTATACATTCCCAGCATACACTGGAAGTTTTGAAGTAGAAAATCTCCCTATAGTTTAACATCATTTCTAACATACATTCTCCATAACTATTTAAAAATTAAATAGATGAAATTAAAGAATGTTCGACTTAGACTGGGAAGACATAGATAATATCAAGCATTTGCACATGCCTGGAGTAATTCCTCAAGCAGCAATGTAAATGCTATACCTTTTTCGTACCAGCATGTAGGCACAGATGAAGGAAGGCAAGGCAGTAATACTAATAACCAGAGTGACATTTAATTTAATCTTCTCACAGGCAGCGTCAAACTATACTCTAGTTTAAATCAGAATTTATTTACTTAGTTTCCCAAAGACTCAGCAAATTTATCCAGTGTGTGCTTGAGCTATACAGATCAGGAAGATCCATAGTTTGATCCCTGGTTTGTACTGTTAGCTAATCTCAGCTGGCTGGGACAGTAGGGCTGCTACAATAGCTCTGAGTCTCTGGAATGGGGGAGGGAACATTGGTTAGAGCTGTATGAATGTTGTATAGCAACTGCTACTGGAACTGTGCATTTGTGGGTACCAGTACAGAATTGGGTTCAATTGGCTGCGATGCCCCATGTCACTGAATAGCTTCTTGACATGCACTGCTATGGTCTACACATGAATAATGGCTACTTGAGAGAAGTGGCAGAGACTGCGGGACACATATGGAATTGATCCTCAGCAAAAAGACAATGGGTCCCAAAATATGCAGGCGGCATGCACCCACCTGAAGCTGACCCCTTTGAAGTTTGTGAGGTCAGCAAGGGGCAGGGGCCAGCACCATGAAAAGCAAGCATTTGGAGAAACTGGGCATTCCCACCACAAGATGACAATAGTGCGGCATAACTGGCAAGCCGGATAGGGTGCTAGCCTCCTCCCCGAAACAGAATTTGAAAGGGGGCTACACTTACTTAAAAAAATTACCCTCACCTTCAGGGGCCAACATCCCAAACCTGGCCTGGACACCACCACCACCAATAACCCCCACCTTCCCCCATTCCCCCCTCCCCTCCCCTCGCATAATCCCTTTTCAGTGGGGTCCTCTTGGTTCAGAAATGGATGTAGGTACAGCTCCTCCCCATTGGCATACCAGTCTCTGCTATCACACTAGACCCTCTCTAGGTTGGGGGCATGGGATCGTCAATGTTAATAGCCCCCTCCTTTGGCCCTAGCTCCTGATGCAAGCACCCAAGTAAGGAGCAGGTGGAGGTACCTTCCCATACTTGACCCTGGAAACTCCTGGAAGCAGCAGAGACAGAGGTCGCACTGTTTAACCCCGAGAACGTTTGGTGGTCAGCGGCAATGATTGTGTGTGGTTGTGTCCCAGCATTTGTGCCGGGAGACAGGCCCTCATAGATTTTCAGGGCTATTCTTTTTGAACATGTTATCCACTTATTTGAAATAGCAAACATAGGATATATTTTTGCTATCTTTACAACGCCACTACAAATAGCAACCAGTAGAAATCTTCCCCACTGGTTTAAAGCTAGAGGATAACATTGTAGTTGGTTGAAATACAGGGAATATTTACAAAGAACAATTAGAAGAAAAGGTAAGTAAATGTTGGGCTGGGGCAGGAGGGCAGGTAGGAACTACGTTGTTAGTACTTTCAATCTCTAAAAGTAGGTCAAAATAATAATGACAAATGGGGTAACTTTTTAATTTGGCAGGGTTGGAAAACTGGGCCTTTACGATCCGCCACCCATTATACACCCTCCCGAGTTTCCTTTCCAGTGAAGTAAAGTTTTACGTCCACGATGAAGTTGAAAGTTATTCCCAAAGAGAGAAAAAAAACTTCCAATGCAGGAAATGTGATTTAAAAAAATAATAAATACCAGAAATATGCAAGTCCACCATCTGAAAATGAGTGAGTCCCTTTTAAGAACTGAATAAAACCAGGGAAGAAATTAGGTTAAATGTCCTAGTCTTCAACTCTGATGAAGGATCAACTTCTAAAATGTTAACCTGTCTTTCCTCTTTTGAGATGCTGGTGGATCTACTTTGTATTTCCAATATTTTCTATTTTTATTACATATTATTTAAATTGTTTAGAATGACATCAACATTTATAAACTAAACATCCATGCCTTTGTTACCTCCAGACTCAGCTATTCCAAAGCTCTCTAGGCCAGCCTTCCATTTTCCATCCTCTGTAAACTTGAGCCTATCCAAAACTCTGCTGCCCATATCCTAACTTGTAGCAAGTCCCATTCACCCTTCACCCTTGTGCTCACTGACGTACATTGACTCCTAGTTCAGCAACGCCACAAAATAAAAATTCTCATCCTTGAGTTCAAATCCCTCCATGGCCTCGCCTTTCCTTATCTCTGTAACCTCCTCCAGCCCTACAACCCTCCGAGAACTCTGCATCCTTCCAATTATGGCCTCTTGTGAATCCCCAATTTCATTTGCCCCACCATTGGCAGCCATTGTATTCCTTTCAATCTAAATTTTTGGTTAAATGTTCTTCAAAGGAGAACCTCAGTGTTAAAATAACTCTGAGCATCTGTTAAGATTCATTGCATCAGATGATGAACAGTACGTGATCTATGGAATGGATTAGTGGCTAAGGAACCCATGCATCTGTAACACAAGGAAACACATAGGCTGGGTATTTCCTTGGAGCTGCTTTTGCTCTGCCACCAGAATGACAAAGTCATGATGGCACAGTGGGAATAGCACCAAGGAAATACTGGGCAAAAATGTCCCCTATTAATTTTTGCAATACCCATAAAATCCATCTGACCGAAGAGAGAAAAAAACATATTTGATCCTATGCATGAAGATTAGGCTAAAAAGAAACCGTCAATTAAACTTAGCAGGTGAGAATGTTAATTTCTACCAATTTGGAAAAAGTATATAATCGCAGTAATTATTGATCCAATTGTCCCCAAATAAATGATTTTTTTCCATTGGATATTGCTAGAGCGCCATTACTCTGGTAGTTCTTTCCCACTGTCTAATACAATAATTAATGGCAGCAGTGAAATATATTTTAAAAATGGAACGTAGACGATACTGACTTTGTGACAAAGAGCCCCTTTGTGTAGAGGCTTTAATTATTCTTGTTTACAGCTAACTAGCTCAGGAACACAGTGACAAATTGGCAGTGTAACTTATCAGAGCTCAGTTTAATTTCATGACTGCTCTAATAATCAGTAAGAGAATATTTATAGCCTACCATACTGTAATGAAGTCATATATAGGTTCTGTTTGTAAGACAGTGAAGTTGATGTAGATTCCATTGCCTGGAGGTACTTTGACAATCCAAAGACAGTCCTGAAAGTTAGGGTACTCATCAGGATACCCAGGAGAGTAGATCGTGCCATTTAGTGCAGTAATATTACCTCCACAGAGAGCTAGACAAACAACAAAAGTCAATCTGTTAGAAAATGCAATCTATTTATTCACACTCCTGCCTGTTTGTATTTCAGTCATTATATGTGCAAACGGCAACAATATTGACAGTTGCAAAAATATGTAGAAGATCAATCTATTAAAATGTGACATTTTTGCTTTTATTCTATTTTCTCCTTGGCAATTTTCTTCAATTGTTTTTTAAAAAAGCTATCTACTATGACACAAAAAACCCAAAGTCTTGGGTGTTATACCTGTAATTACTTTGAACACCATTTCACTGCACCATTTAAGTCACCAGTTTAAAATTCCTATATGCACTATTTTAATGGGGCATTTTCCATTTGAACAATGTAGATTATAGGATGATATGCCAGGTGTTTAAAATTACAAAAGAATGCGACAGGATTGACGGAAGCAGATTGTTTCCAACAGTTTAGGGGGTCTAGAATGAGGGGCTACAGATACAAGATTTAATGTAAGAGATTTAGAACAGAGAGCAGGAAGTTAGAAGTTGAGGTAGAGACTATGCTAATGGTCAAGATTAGTTTGGAAAAGTGGATAAAGGGATATGGGAACAAGGCAGGTAAATGTGATTAGGGCTATTTACTCGCATGGAGGGTAAATGCCAACATGGATTAATTGTGCCGAGTGGTCTGTTTCTGTGTTGTAACTGCCATGAATAATTAAAGATTGCCCAAAAATTCAATTTAGTTCAATTTTGGCTCTTGAATCCTGATGGAATAATTAGTGTTAAAGCAGAAATGTTCTTTCAATATAAAATACACATTGCCTCTTTTAAATTAATCCACCAACAGTTTCTTAATTTTTATTTTAAACTAGTCTCTGCAACCTTCTGGACAACCTAGCATTTTAAATCTGAGGGACTATCTGAGAGCCAGTCAGCTAACATCAGCAATATGTTCTGACAGTGAGCAACTCCATTAATTTAGTTGTGAATGATGCTGGAGCAATCAGTGCCTTGAAATGTACTGTTGCAATGTATGTTATCAGGACAAACAGTTCTCCAGACAGCAGACCATCCTAGCTGCAGCAACATATATTTTCAATTTTAAGAAGTAATATTTGTGAAGCTAATTTTAAAAATGAACCCCACTGGAAAATACCAATGGTAAGCATTCCAGCAACTTCTTGAGGTTTTAGATAAGATTTATGGCATAAAACTTCTTCAATACTTATTTTCTTATGAATTTCTTCCAATCATACACCTCAAAATAAAAGTGACTTTTGTTGGTCTTTCATATCTATGAGTTAGGACCATTGTATTTCACTGTTTTATTATGCAGGATAATATTTTAGATATCTCTTAGACTGAAGTGCAATTAGGCTCTGAGAAGAACACTGCATCATCAGTACTTATTTTGAAAATATATGAAGCATATTTTTTTCATTCAATTTTCCCCTTCTACACTCATTCTACACCAGTCACCTTTTGGTAATGCATCCAAAAGCACATTTTCTTTCTGCCAAATACTTTTTAAGTTTAAAAACTGGTCATAGAAAATTCAGCACCCAAGCTCAATTCTCGTCATCTTTCCTCACACTTGAATATAACCAGTGCTGCAGCAATCTCACTGTCAAATCACTGACTAAACGGTAATGATGGCTGGAGATTATGATCCTTTTTTCAGATACTTGTGCTATCCATGAATATCTTGTAGCTTCTGAAATCAATCTTTTAGTTGGTTGTCACATTTTACTCATCTCTTCTAATCAGGCATGATCTGACACAGAAATGCGAGTAGAAAATTTAAAAACAGGGTGCACCATTTTGTTATTTGAAAAATATAACAAATACGCAAATTAGAAAAAAAAACACATTTTACATAGGAAAAACTTGGGTTCAATGTCTTCGCATAAATTGCTTCTATGCATTTTTAAGTCATTATGCAGGATGATAACATTTTTATTCTAAAAGCTTATTTATAAAATTTATGCTTCCAGTGAGAGTACAGTATTTAATTCATAATAGAGCTGATTTTCCTGGACAATTTGGATGCATTTCATCAGAACTGGAGAATAAGCATCTTTTTTTAGAACATGTTTATAATTTTGTTACAAATACCAAAAAAGTAAATCTTCACAAATTGATTGATCTGGCCACTACACATAGTGATGAGGGAAATTGTTACCCCAGGTCAGTTGCTCTTATTTGCTGCTTACAAAAAAAAAACTGGGCATTAACAATCCTTATTTACTTTCTTCTCATGAGGAATGGGCATTGAATATTTTCTGGAGTAGGAATCTTGTTTTTCGTACTGAATTTCTCAAATGCTATGGGCTGTCACTGTTCAATTTCTTCAGTTAACATCTCCTGTACTTTCAGTTAGCTCATGTAAGCAACCAACAAAAATTTGTGGGAATCTTGTGAAAAATAAATGCTAATAAACCTCTCACAATGCTTAATGGCAGAAAAATGCTAATCTTATAACCATTTCTCTCAGGATGATTAAATTGGAAACATATTAAACAGTGGGTAATCAGTTATTACTTCTAGACATTTTCATTAGGTACGTCTGAAACCAGGATTTCTCCTTTTAAGTGAGTTTTCTTTTATTGGAGCTGATGGTTCACAGGCTGCATTGTTGCTGCTCACCTGAGCAAAATAACAGCAGCGGAAATTGAGAAGATTCATGACTGTACTACATGGCAAACATCCCAAATACTGTTCTCAATGTAAATTTGCTCTAAAGTCTTCAAATAGTGGTGGATTCCAACAGTGGATCAGTGAAGCAACCATTAAATAACCATACGGGCAAACCATCATCATCATCATCATCATAGGCAGTCCCTCGGAATCGAGGAAGACTTGCTTCCATTCTTAACATGAGTTCTTAGGTGGCTGTACAGTCCAATACGAGAATCTTAGTCTCTGTCACAGGGGAGCAGATAGCGTTCAGGGAAGGGTGGGTGGGACTGGTTTGCCGCACGCTTTTTCTGCTGCTTGCGCTTGATTTCTGCAAGCTCTCGGTGATGAGACTTGAGGTACTCAGCGCCCTCCCGGATGCGCTTCCTCCACTTAGGGCGGTCTTTGGCCAAGGTCATCCAGGTATCAGTGGGGATGTTGCACTTTATCAGGGAGGTTTTGAGGGTATCCTTGTAATGCTTCCGCTGCCCACCTTTGGCTCGTTTGCAGTGAAGAAGTTCCGAGTAGAGCGCTTGCTTTGGGAGTCTTGTGTCTGGCATGCGAACGATGTGGCCTGCCCAGCAGAGCTAATCAAGTGTGGTCAGTGCTTCGATGCTGGGGATGTTGTCCTGTTCGAGGACGCTACTGATGGTGCACCTGTCCTCTCAGGGGATTTGTAGGATCTTGCGGAGACATCGTTGGTGGTATTTCTCCAGCGACTTGAGATGTCTACTGTACATGGTCCATATTTCTGAGCCATACTGGAGGGCGGGTATTACTACAGCCCTGTAGACCATGAGCTTGGTGGCAGTTTTGAGGGCCTGGTGTTCAAACACGCTTTTCCTCAGGCGGCCGAAGGCTGCACTGGCGCACTGGAGGCGCTGTTGGATCTCGTCGTCAATGCCTGCTCTTGTTGATAGGAGGCTCCCAAGATACGGGAAGTGGTCCACGTTTTCCAGGACTGCGCCGTGGATCTTGATGACTGGGGGACAGTGCTGTGTGGTAAGGACAGGCTGGTGGAGGACCTTGTCTTGCTGATATTTAGTGTAAAGCCCATGCTTTTGTACATCTCAGTAAATACGTCGACTATGTCCTGGAGTTCAGCCTCTGTATGTGCGCAGACGCAGGCGTCGTCTGCGTACTGTAGCTCGACGGGCAAATGTCACTCACATAGATATCAACCACACATGACAGAAGCATAGAAAACATTTGTTTATTATGTACCTTCACATCTAGGTATAGGGTGGTTCCAGTTACGGCTTATACCATGTAGACAAGTGAGTGCTACCTCCCCAATTAAAGTGTAACCAAGGAGACACTCAAACGAGATGGTTCGTCCCACCGATAAGTCGTATCCAATAACGAAACCATTTTGAAATGGCCGAGGGTCAGGGCAACTTTGCAGTTGGTATGCTGCAAACATATAGTAAATGGAACTAATTAGTTAGTCAGATCAAATCATTGGGTAAATAACTAACTTTTAACAGTAGAAAAAGTTTGGTGTATAATAAACAGATAACATAGTGACATTTCTTTTCACCACTTACTATTTTCTAATTTTCTATGCATGCCCTTCAATTATTCTGTCAAAGTCTGATAGCTTTCACTTTTCCACATAGAATGTTAAGGAATACACTATTAATCATAATTTTCTTGTCAGCTAATGCGATATAAATTTTCATTAATATTACTAAAATCTCACAGAACTACAGCAAGTATTGCTATGAAAAGTGACTGGTTTAGTGCTAAAGAATTCCATTTCAAAACAGCAGAATGTTGAAGAGTGAATTTAAAGAAAACAGGATTATGTTGCCTGGAAACTCCATTACTGTTAGTTCCTATGGGCTCAAGTTTCGGCCTGAATTGCTCCTATTTTTTTGGAGCAACTAGTTTAGAATGGAGCATCTTAGAAATTGCAATTCTCGGCATTTAGTTTGCTCCAGTTCTAGTGAGTTAGAATAGTTTCATTGTGGAACAGATTTTTTTTTCAAAACAGGGCGTGTCCAGCCACTTACACCTGTTTTGCAAGTTTAGGCAGTGAAACCTTACTCCAAACTAACTTAGAATGGAGTAAGTGTAGATTTTTGTACGCTCAGAAAAACCTTGCCTACACTTATAAATCAGGCATAGGGAATGAGAGATGGGTGGTGTGAAGGGGGGTTTACAAGCATTAAACACTTCACTTTTACAAATAAAGAGCCATCATCAATAATAAATGATAAATAAATCAATAAATCAACCAATAAATCAATCAAAAAAAAATAACAAAAATAATAAAAAATCAATCAATAAATAAAAAATTTACTTTCTACTCACCTACTGCAGCACCAGGAGCCCTCCAACAGCGTGCTGGGATGGGCCCACCCCCCCAGTGTCTCTCTCGCGCTGTCTCTGTCAGTGTCTCTCTCTCTCTGTCTCTGACAGTGTCTCACTGTGTTTCTGACAGCGAGGGGTGGGGGGAGGAGGGGGAAGAGGGGGGGGGAGGGAGAGAGGGGGGAGGGAGAGAGCGAGGGAGGGGGGGGAGGGAGAGAGCGAGGGAGGGGGGAGAGGTGGGGGAGAGAGAGGAAGGGCGAGGGACCGTGGGGGGGGGGAGAGGAGGGGGAGAGGAGGGATGAGAGGAGATGGGAGGGAGGGGAGGAGATGGGAGGGAGGGGAGGGAGGAGGAGAGAGGAGGTGGGGAGGCGGTGGGTGCTGAACGGGGGGGAGGGAGGCTGAATGGGCCCCGCCACCGAGGCCAACGCCGACATCAGGCTGCCACGGAGGACTTTGGCCAGAGCCCGTCCCCAATGAGAGGCCGGGCGGGCGGGCCCTGACAATGCCGACGCCCGCACCGAGAAGCTGGGCCGACGCCGCCGACTTTGGACGGGGCTGGCCCCAGCGAGATGCCGGGCAGACGGGCCCCGCTGCCGACGATGTAAGATGTGTCAGGCCATTCGGCCAGGGATAGGGGCGATGTTCCTTCGGCCTGGGATAGATTCATCACCCGGAGACAGGACGCTCTGGGAGGATCAGGAGCTACTGCGCACGCGCGCAGCTGCCGGCACTGTTTTTGCCGCAGGGTTGTAGCTCCGCCCCCAACAGCTCCTGCTGCGCCACGTCGAGCTGGAAACAGGCCTACAGATATTGGAGAATCGCGAGGTAAGTATTCGGCGCAATTTTTGTTCTACAAATTAGGCGAGCCTCTCCGATGTGCGCCGTTCTAATGGGGGTCCGAAACTTGAGCCCTCTATGAGCCTATTCTTTAGATGAGCAAATTTAAAGTGATATTAAAATGACCACAACTCATCCTGAAATTCAGTACATGATTACTTTGCATCTCAGGATTCAAATTATGTCAAATTAAATACATTGCTAATCACAATGTTAAATGAGTTTTAAAAATCAAAAATTCCATTTATTGAGCATTGTTAAAAATCAAATGTATCTTTATTTTATTGGTGTTTATAGAAATGTTTAATGACATATTCAAAGTTAGACAATAAAATTGTTTGTTTCACTGTAATTCAGTGAAATCACAACATCTCTGACCCATTTTAGAAGTTAATGAGAATGTAGAGAAGTGTTTTAAGGAGCAAAAATGGTTATTTACTACTAGAACCATGGAAGCAATCATTATAGATGGAAAGTAACTCTCAGGGTTCAATCAGGGAGGTGTAGGAATAGACTGAATTCCTGGCGTTCTTTTCCATTACCTTTAAGGAGCAGGAGGAGCAAGGGAATACATTTTCAGAAATTTGCTTCTGATATTAAATTAGTGAAGTCCAGTTCATGAAAAAGTATTTGGCCTTTGGAAGGAGTGAGCTTGCTAGGGCTTATTGGTGCCATGTTAATGATCTGAACTTGCAAACTCAGGAGGGAACAGGCGTTGTGAGATGCAGAGCATTTGGTGAGCTGACCTGACAAATGATTCAGTGCAGGTAGAAGAGGAATATCAGAGCCATTGTCTGCATGCTGGGGAAAAAGCTTCTCTAACCCTTTCCTACATACAGCTGATGGCAGGAAACAGGGCAGTGGGGAGTCAAGGGAAACATTTTAAGGATGAATGTATGTGAAGGCTTAAGACATTTAGGGCTGGATTTTTGGTTCGGCCGTGCCACTGTTCGCGACCCAGAGGAGCGGTAAATTGTGTTTCTAGATGTAACACCGGGCGTTCAGCTTTTACCGGCTGGCCAGCAAATTCGGTTCATGGTTTGCAGCGGTGCAAAAACGTACCACCCCGCCATTTAGTTTCACTGAGATCATGACGTCAGTCGTGGTGCAACGCTCCGCTCGCGCTCTGGATGCAAGATTTGGCCCTAACGCCTCAATAAATGTCCACCTCTGGAAACGTTTGGAAAACTAGACATTCCCAGGGTGCTGCAGGCAGTCTTGGTGGCGTATTTAAATGGAGGGATGAGGATCCCACATCGCAGGTCACATTGACTGCAACGGTTGCGCACATCACGCTGCATGAAGCTCCGACTTAAAAGCGGCAGAGCTATCTACCATTAGTGTCCTTACAATGTCAGTGAGAGAATTTAATGTGGACAATACTAGTTCACCAGCGTATCATGCTGCATGCTATTGCCAGGCGGTTTCAAGCTAGAAGTAGGACTCTTGGCCATATCGGCCCATGGATGAGGAGAGGCACATCCCCCACGGGTTTACAGGCACCAATGCTCATACCTCCAGCTCTCTCAGGAGCAGTGTGTGAGAAGGCTGCGCTTCCGAAAGGAAGTGCTGACAGAGATATGCCATCTCCTACAGGCAGACCGATGCAACCTTCAATATTCCCTTCAACAGATATCCCAATTCATTGTGGTGTGCTGCATGTTGCACAACTTGGCCATCATGAGGGGCCAGGTTTTACCAGTGGGGGTTGCAGGCCCACTTCAGGAGGAGGAAGATGACGAAGAGGAGCCTGGCGAGGCCTCCATTGGATAGCCACACTATCCAAGAGAGAGGCAACGTGGAGATGCTGCCGGACCAACCCTAGCACGTTGCCAGCCCATAATGGACCAGTTCTCCTAAATGGAGGAAACTAAGGGATGGAGCCAATACTGGACATGCTCTGTGCCCCAATAAATGTGCATCTCCAGTGAACATTGGAATGATACACAAGACATCAATAGCAAAGGATAAATCATAAATTTTACTGCAACAAAGTAACAAAATCTCCCTCCAACCAAAAGAAAATCATACAATATACAAGGTTATGTTTCAGGGCACTGAACAACAATGAAGTCCCTTAAGTCAGTAAAAAAATTTAACACTGTGATTTTCAGTTGGAGCGCAAGACCTTCCTTATGTAAACGCCTGATTTTACGCCACTGATCATGGAACCTCATTTTTTGCTGAATTTTGCAGACAAGGGCACAAACTCTTTACAGGCGGTATCAGGCCCACCGCATCGCCGTTATCGCCCCGAAATCTCAAAAGCCGAAAATCCAGCCCTTACTGTTATCTAGAAACCTGGGAAAATTTAGTCAGAGATTTCTCTGTCATGAAGTGTTGCACCACAAACTACCAAGTTAACAAAAGAAAAATATTATTACTGAAAAGTCAATCATCAACAGATGGCAAATGGAGATGTGACAGCTAACGTGCATCGCACATTGATCTATGGTACCTTTCCTACAAATACTGCTAACCATGACACTATCCTATGTGTGAGATGGTCATTTTAATTCAGATATGGCAATGATGTTCCATTCACCAGTGTATTAAATCTTAATGTAAGGAAAGAGCTGACAGGAGTGTGGCTTTGCTACTGAAAATTAATTTCAACATTTCTTTGGCCATCTGATGGAGTTCTTCAATTTGGCTTCACATCTGATACAAAGCCTAAGTAATGGTTTAGGGCATTGGAAGGCAGATTATCAACTCTACTCTTGAGTAATATTATGACTTTTGAATGGTGTACATTTGAAATCACTTTGTATCAGTGCACAATAGGTACTATATAAGTGACCACAGCGGATTTCTAATATCTTCAGTTTTTATTTTCAATTCCCTGCATTTTCACGTTTTCTTTTTATCTCTTGTGAATTAATGATGCCGTTAGCAACAACCTCCTTGTTTCACAGACAAGAGCAGAAGGACAAATTTTACAAGGATGTGTTCCTGCTATACAGCCTCGCTCGATGTGAATGCAATTGAAGAATCAAGGATGGAGATCAATGCACCTTATTTTCCAGTCATTAAAATGAGTCACCAAAAGATTGAATTTGCCATGAATCGGCTGCACTGACCTTGGCATCTGACATTGATTCTTGACATGTGCTCTCATTGAGTGAAGCTTCATACTGGGAGTACAGCCTCACAAAATGTCCCTTGAAAATTATTTCAAAGTCTCAAGAGTAATTCTAGTTCTAATTAGAACATTGAAAGTGAAATCTGTGGCAACCTTTCTCCAACACGCCCACACAAACTTTAGAATGAACAAGTCTATCTTTTTGTAAAATATGTAGATTCTATTGGTTTTAGTTCATGTAGAATTAAAAAAAAAATAACTTTGTATATTTAACCCAAATATAATTATAGTAAGAGAAAGGTTCCATATGTCTCTAATATGATATAAATTGGAATTTTTAAGCTTCTAAACTAAATCTGTTGAGGAAGATCCCACAGAACTCAAACATCTTGATCTGATCCATGTCTTTGCATGAAGCAGTAAAAATTCTGTTTCTTTCAAATCTTCTTTCAAGAAACACAAGGGGTGATTTTGCTCCCAGGTAGGTATGGCAGATCATGGAATCACCCCTATTTTCATGTCCCTTGCAAGTCTAATACCACCCACCTCCTGCCTTAGATGGCTTCACCCAAAGTCTTTCTTCATCTATTGATATTCTTAGCTTCACCATCTGCTCGGACCTCAAATAGAACTTCGAAACTTCATTCAATGCTAAAACTGCCATAATTTCTTTGCTCATGCTGAACACTTCTCCCATCAAGAACACTAAAATCTATCAAAGACACAAATATATTTTATATCATATCTGGAGAGGTGCTTTGAACAACTCTCTCACACCCCTGGACAGTACACAAGACATAGCTTGTCATCTAATAGATGCTTCACTGCTCACCTCAAACAACAACTTGCATTTACATAGTGCCTTTGATGTAGAAAAATGTCCCAAGGTACTTCACAAAAGAATAACCAGACAAAAAGAATTAAAAGAGATAGGGGAAAGGTAATAAAAGTTTGGTCAAAGAGGTCCGGAGAATACATTAAGAAGGAATGGGACATGGAGAGAAGGAGAGATTCTGGAGGGAACTCTGGAGCCTACATCATAGATGGATGAACGTACAGCCACCCATAATAGGGCAAATGGAAGGGAGGATGCACAAGAGGCCACAGTCAGAGGAACGGTGAATTCTGGGAGGATTGGAAGATGTTATAGAGATAGGATGGGACTAGGTGGTGAGAGATTTAAACACAAGGATGAGAATTGGAATTTTGGGGGACTGGGAGCCAATGTACCACAGGAGTTAAACTGGACGTGGTGCAAGATGTTGGAGGCTGGTCAGGGGAGCATTAGAATGGGCAGAGCAACGTTTCATCACCATTTATGTGGAAGCTGATCTAATTCTTAGGATGAGGAGAAGGGGCAAAGATAGACACTTGGGGACTCCAGAGATTACATTGCGGGGAGCGGGAAGAGAAGCCATTGCTGGAGATGTTCTGGCAAAATTGGTTAGGTAAGAGTGGAACTAAGCAAGGGATGTTCTACAGAGCTAATAAAAAAAGAGAGACATTGAAGGAGTATAGTAAGAGGATGAGAAGGGAAAATGCACCAATACATTCAAGGACTTTGGAGAGGAAAGGGATGTTGGAGATGAGTGCTAATTTGCAAAATTGGGGGTCAAGGGTGGGTTTTTGGAGGAAGAGGTGATGATAGCAATTTTGAAAGGGAGATGGGATAATACTTGAGGAGATTAAACTAGTTGCTAGCATGGGGGCAATGCGACAGCTGCAGGAAAAATACAGGGAACAGCACCAGGCCTTATACATGACCTTACAAAGGCATTTGACACTGTCAACTGCGAGGGTCTGTGGAGCGTCCTCCTCCATTTCAGATATGCCCAAAGGTTTGTCACCATCCTCCGCCTGCTCCGCAATGACATGCAGGCCATGATCCTTAACAACGGATCCATTACAGACCCAATCCACATCCGGACCGGGGTCAAACAAGGCTGCATCATCGTCTAACCTTCTTCACAATCTTCCTCGCTGCCATGCTCCATCTCACAGTCAACAAGCTCCCTGCTGGAGTGGAACTAAACTACAGAACCAGTGGGAACCTGTTCAACCTTCGTCGTCTCCAGGTCAGGTCCAATACTACCCCAACCTCTGTCGTCGAGCTACAGTACGCGGATGACACCTGCGTCAGTGCACATACAGAGGCTGAACTCCAAGTCATAGTCAACATATTTACTGAAGCGTATAAAAGCATGGGCCTTATGCTAAACATCCGTAAGACAAAGGGGTCCTCCACCAGTCTGTCCTTGCCGCAGAGCACTGTCCCCCAGTCATCAAGATCCACAGAGTGGCCTCGGACAATGTGGACCATTTCCCATACCTCGGGAGCCTCATCAACAAGAGCAGACATTGACATCGAGATTCAACACTGCCTGAAGTGCGCCAGTGCAGCCTTCGGCCGCTTGAAGAGAAGAGTGTTTGAAGACCAGGCCCTCAAATCTGCTACCAAGCTCATGGTCTATAGGGCTGTAATAATACCCATCCTCCTGTATGGCTCAGAGACATGGACCATATACATTAGGCACCTCACTGGAGAAATACCACCAACAATGTCTCCGCAAGATCCTACAAATCCCCTGGGAGGACAGACGCACCAAGATTAGCATCCTTGAGCAGGCCAACAGCCCCAGCATTGAAGCACTGATCACACTTGATCAGTTCCGCTGGGCAGGCCACATTGTTTGCATGCCAGACACAAGACTCCCAAAGCAAGTGCTCTACTCGGAACTCCTTCACTGCAAACGAGTCAAAGGTGGGCAGAGGAAACATTACAAGGACACCCTCAAAGCCTCCCTGATAAAGTGCGACATCCCCACTGACATCTGGAAGTCCCTGGCCAAAGACCGCCCAAAGTGAAGGGACTGCATCTGGGAGGACGCTGAGAACCTCGAGTCTCATTGCCGAGAGCATGCAGAAATCAAGCACAGGCAGCGGAAAGAGTGTACGGCAAACCAGTCCCACCCTCCCTTACCCTCAACGACTATGTCCCACCTGTGACAGGGACTGCGGTTCTCGTATTGGACTGTTCAGCCACCTAAGGACTTATTTTTAGAGTGGAAGCGAGTCTTCCTCGATTCCGAGGGACTGCCTATGATGATGATGATGATGAGGGTGAGAAGTTGGGAATGGGGTGATAGGAGCCGGAGGTGGGAGTCATGGAAAAGATGAGCTCAGAATAAGTGTTTGCCCCATCCAAAGGTTCACTTTGGGGCCTGCATATTTTATTAGACATAGGGCCCAAATTTCCCCAGCTAGAGCAGCATAGTTAGGGGTGGCACGCCAACTTTGTGAGCCAAAAAAAGCATCAAGAATTTACCTTTCAATTTTACCACTTCCTCGTCATCCAGATCCATCAGCGGGTGCTGCAGAGCTTGGCGGGGGGGGGGGGGGGGGGGGGGGGTGGCGAAGCTTCGGCCGCGCTTGGCAATCGGCCAATTAAAGGGTGAGCGTCCTCAGTATCATTGGTAATGGAGCATATATTAAGGTGAGGATTGAATGTTGATTTTTGTGTGGCTGAGGGCATGGAAAGGAGTGCTGG
This sequence comes from Pristiophorus japonicus, assembly GCF_044704955.1. Lineage (NCBI taxonomy): Eukaryota > Metazoa > Chordata > Chondrichthyes > Pristiophoridae > Pristiophorus > Pristiophorus japonicus. The sequence continues at coordinate 362,582,052 of NC_091977.1, read as the reverse complement.
ATAGGTGGAAGAAAGGTGTTAAGTGTGATTTTTGAACATTACCTGCGTACGAGTCCAATAGACGAATGGCGCAAGAGCGTGCAAGATGAACCAAGAATTTCTTGCATGAGGAAGTGGGGAAACTAGTAAGTGTAATTCAGGAGAAATGGCTGGAGCTGGATATCAGCAAGAGTGATCCATCAAACGTTTCACCCAAGGAAATGAGAAAAAGATGGAACCTCGTTGCAGAGGAATACTCCGTTGGGGTGAACACTGCAAGATCTGGAAGCCAGTGCAAGAAGAAATGGCAGGACGATGATCAAGTTGTGAGTGTAAGTAATCTCTTCATCTTTAAATTGAATTGCAATGGAAAATGTAAGCATCTGTATGTGTCCCACCCATCAGAAGCGCACCATGTCTGAAAATTAATATTTTTATTTTTGCAGAAGAAATTGGCCCTCAACAAAAGGGAGTCAACTAGAATAGGAGGAGGTCCATCAAATCTACACCACTGTCACCCCTAGAATAGAGGGTTGCTGCCTTGCTGAGTCGCACCGGCAGAAAAAGAATCAGCTGGTCCCACACGCGAGGGTGATGGTGAGTCATTCAAGTGCATAGTCGCCCTTAAAATCAACCTGCTAGCCAGTGCATTCTGCAGTCAGCTGCTCTATTTTTAGTAGCTGATTTATCTTTCATTTATTTTTGATGATGTTTTGTAGCTGTTGTGCTGAAGATGTTGTAATGTTGTCATGTTGTGAAGGTCTTTAGTGCTTTAGAATCCTCTAACTCACCTTCCCCCCGCGCCCCCCCCCCATCCCCCCTAATCTCTGGCTACCTGCGCTGATTTCTTAAATTTAGGTAAGGTTTTTCTGTGCCTAAAAATTGGCCACATACACTAGCCTAAGTTAGTTTGGAGTAACTTTCAGCTGGCCAAATTTGCTTCTGTGGCTAAAAGAGGCGTAAGCGGCTTGTCACGCCCCCTCTTGGAGAGAACAAACTAAACTAGAAAAAAAACTAACTAACTGATTTACATTGGAGCAAGTTAAATGGGGAAATTTGTGATTTTTAATTACTCAAAAAAGGCTACTTACTCCAAAAAAAACGGAGCAACTCGCGGAAATTTGGGCCCATAGATACTACCTACTCAATCTGCTTTCAAATTGGCACATGAACAATTGTAGAAAGGCATATTTGAACGAGGTAATATTAAAAAAAAAGTTGACAAAATGCAAGTGATCAATAACATGAGTAATGACATTGAATGTTTATAAAGGTCTTGAAACACGAATGTTATTTCAGTGTATGAGCCGTATGACAATTTAGAAGCTAGCTTTACATGCTTTAGCTGCAGCAAAATCTTATATATAAATAGTCGAACACCCAACAAATCTGAAGTTAAATTGAGATATCTGCCAGGCCATTTAGGTGCTCTTGTGACATAGTCAACCTTGCATTAATCATTATCAATTTCAGTCAGGACAAGCATCTTTCGCCTGATATAACTATCACAGGCACCATCACCACCAATCTGAATGCAATTTTTCTTCAGAAATATAATCTGTTATATGTGTAAACCTGTAAATACCTTGTGTAGCCACAAGAGGGCTCATCCCCTGGAATCCCAAGGGATCCCACAATCCCTTGGGAGCACAGGTACTTACTGAGGCCTCACAGGCTGGAGAGGCACTCTGGAGACCTGCAATAAAAGACTACGGTCACATTTTACTTTGAGTTCACAGTATCTGGTCAGACTCTTTATTCATATATAACAACTGGCGACGAGGTACAGATGACGAACCCAATGATGCAGAGAACAGTGGGCATCCTGGAGAAATTTTCAGAGGGAAATGATTGGCAAACCTTCATGGAGTGACTCGACCAATACTTCGTGGCCAACGAGCTGGAAGGAGAAGCGAATGCTGTCAAATGAAAGGCGATTCCCCTCACTGTTTGCGGGGCACCAACTTATGGCCTTGTGAAAAATCTGTTTGCTCCAACAAAACCCACAGAGAAATCGTACGATGATTTGTGCACACTGGTCCGAGAGCATCTGATCCTGAAAGAAAGCGTTCTGAAGGCGAGGTACCGGTTCTACACCTACAAAAGGTCTGAAGGCCAGGTGAGCTATGTCGCCGAGATAGGACACCTTTGCAGGACATTGCGAATTTGAAGGACATTTGGAGCACATGCTCAGGGACTTCTTTTACTTGGCATTAGCCATGAAGTGATACTTCGCAAACTTTTGACTGGAAAGACCCCAACCTTGAGTAAAGCCGTAGCGATAGCCCAGGCATTCATTGCCACCAGTGACAATTCCAAGCAAATCTCTCAGCACACGAGTACTGCTAGAAGTACTGTGAACAAAGTGATGATGTTTTCAAATCGCAACGTACAGGGCAAGCCTCACATGCCTGCAGCTGCACGTCTGCTGATGTCTCAGAGTCCACCATCACGGGTGATGAATGCAAAGCCATTAACATCTTGTTGGCGCTGCGGGGAGGGTCATCGTTTCCATTCATGCCGCTTCAAAGGATACATTTGCAAGGGCTGTGCAACAATGGGACGCCTCCAATGTATGTGCAGGCGAGCTGCAAACCCTGCTAATCCTGCAAACCAACATGTTGCAGAGAAGAACAGATCCACGGTGGATCACAACGAACCAGAGCCTCAGAGCAAGGAGGCAGCAGTATATGGGGTTCACACATTTACCACAAAGTGTCCCCCGATAATGCTGAAGGTTAAATTAAATGGACTCCTGGTGTCAATGGAGCTGGTCACTGGCGTGAGCCAGTCCATTATGAGCAAAAAGACTTTCGATAAATTGTGGTGCAGCAAGGCCTCAAGGCCAGTCCTGACTCCCATTCACACTAAACTGAAAACTTATACAAAGGAACTGATTCCCGTAATCGGCAGTGCCACTATAAAGGTCTCCTACGATGGAGCGGTACACAAGCTACCACTCTGGGTGGTGCCGGGCGATGCTCCCACGCTACTCAGCAGGAGCTGGCTGAGAAAGATACACTGGAACTGGGACGACGTCCGAGCGTTCTTGTCCATTGATGAAACTTCGTGTGCCCAGGTCTGAAACAAGTTCCCCTCGCTGTTCGAACCAGGCATCGGGAAGTTCCAAGGAGCAAAAGTGCAAATCCACCTAATGCCGGGGGCGCGACCCATCCATCACAAGGCGTACCGTACCGTATATGATGAGAGAGAGTGTGGAGATCGAGCTGGACCGACTGCAACGAGAGGGCATCATTTCGCCGATCGAATTCAACGATTGGGCCAGTCCGATTGTTCCAGTCCTCAAGGGAGGCGGCACCGTCAGAATCTGTGGTGATTACAAAGTAACTATCAATCGTTTCTCCCTGCAGGATCAATACCCACTACCAAAGGCAGATGACCTTTTTGCGATGCTGGCGGGAGGAAAGACAGTCACGAAGCTGGACTTGACCTTGGCCTACATGATGCAAGAGCTGGAGGAATCATCGAAGTGCCTCACCTGCATCAACACGCAGGGCTTCGATCAGCCGCAGCGATATTCCAGAAAACATGGAAAGCTTACTGAAGTTGGTCCCGCGCATGGTGGTCTTCCAGGACGACATCTTGGTTACAGGTCGGGACACAGTCGAGCATCTGCAGAACCTGGAGGAGGTTCTTAGTCGACTCAACCGCATGGGGCTCAGGTTAAACGCTCAAAATGCGTTTTCGTCGCACCTGAAGTGGAGTTCCTGGGGAGAAGAAACACGGCAGACAGCATCATGCCCACCGATTCGAAGACGGAGGCAATCGAGAATGCACCGAGGCCACAGTACGTGTTGGGGCTGCGGTCGTTTATAGGACTCCTGAACTACTTTGGTCACTTCTTACTGGGTCTCAGCACACTGCTAGAACCACTGCACGCCTTACTGCGTAAAGGAGACAAATAGGTATGGGGTAAAAGCCAAGAAAATGCCTTTGTAAAAGCTAGAAGACTGATATGCTCAAACAAAATGCTTGTGTTGTATGATTCATGTAAGCGTTTGGTACTAGCATGTGATGCGTCGTCATACGGGGTCGGGTGTGTATTGCAACAAACTAATGAATCTGGGAAATTGCAACCGGTTGCTTATGCATCCAGAAATCTGACTAAGGCTAAGAGGGCCTAAAGCATGATTGAAAAAGCGTTAGCATGTGTGTATGGGGTAAAGAAAATGCATCAATATCTGTTTGGGCTCAAATTTGAATTGGAAACTGACCATAAGCCACTGATATCCCTCTTTTCCGAAAGTAAGGGGATAAATACTGTAAACTCCTAACCCTGCAGTACAGACTTACACGAGGCACATGCTGAAGTCAAGGTCACTCTGGACCTGCACCTTTATTTCACAGTTCTCGAGTGCCACACTTGCCTGAGACCTGCCTTTATATACCTGTGTGGGACAGGTATGCAGTGTCTCCTGCAAGTGCACCCCTGGTGGTAAAGTATGCTTGTGGTTACAGGTCATATCTAGTTACAGTCATGTATAGCATGGTAAGATACAGTTATATACAGTAGTGTGAGATACATGACAAATACGAATGCATCGGCCCGTATCCAGAGATGGGCGCTCACGTTGTCCGCATACAACTACGCCATCCGCCACAGGCCAGGTGCAGAAAACTGTGCCGATGCTCTCACTAGACTACCATTGCCCACCACAGGGGTGGAAATGGCACAGCCCGTAGATTTAGTCATCGTAATGGAAGCATTCGAGAGTGAGCAATCACCCATTACAGCCCGACAGATTAGAACCTGGATGAGCCAGGACCCCTTACAGTCCTTAGTAAAAAATTGTGTGCTTCACGGGAGCTGGTCCAGTGTCCCAGTGGAAATGCAGGAAAAGATAAAGCTGTTCCAGTGGTGCAAAGATGAAATGTTTATACAGGCAGACTGCCTTCTTTGGGGTAATCGGGTAGTGGACCCCAAGAAGGGCAGGGACACTTTCATCAGTGATCTCCACAGTACTCACCCAGGCATTGTAATGATGAAAGAGATAGCCAGATCCAACGTGTGGTGGCCCGGTATCGATGCGGACTTCGAGTCCTGCGTGCACAAATGTAACACATGCTCGCAGTTAAGCAATGCACCCTGAGAGGTGTCACTAGGTTTATGGTCTTGGCCCTCCAAACCGTGGTCCAGGGTCCTTGTCGACTATGCAGGCCCGTTCTTGGGTAAAATATTCCTAGTGGTTGTAGATGCGTATTCCAAATGGATTGAATGTGAGATAATTCCGGCAAGCACGTCCGCTGCCACCACTGAAAGTCTGTGGGCGATGTTTGCCATGCACGGCCTACCTGATGTACTTGTGAGTGACAACGGGCCATGTTTCACCAGTGCCGAGTTCAAAGAGTTCATGACCCCTAATGGGATCAAACATGTTACATCTGCCCCATTCAAACCAGCATCCAATGGTCAGGCAGAGAGAGCAGTGCAAACCATCAAGCAGAACTTGAAGAGTGTAACTGAAGGCTCACTGGAGACTTGCCTATCCCGAGTCCTGCTTCGTTACTGCATGAGACCCCACTCACTCACTGGGATTCCACCCGCTGAACTGTTCATGAAAAGGGTACTTAAGACAAGGCTCTCCTTAGTCCACCCTGATCTACAATGAATAGGTAGAGAGCAGGCGGCTTCAACAAAGTACATATCATGATAGCGCAAATGTGTCACACAAAATTGAAATCAATGATCCTGTATTTGTGTTGAACTATGGAAAAGGTCCCAAGTGGCTTCCCGGCACTGTTGTGGCCAAAGAGCGGAGTAGGGTGTTTCGGGTCAAACTTTCAAATGGACTCATCTACAGGAAACACTTAGACCAAACCAAACTCAGATTCTCGGACTATCCAGAGCAACCCACATTGGACCCGACCTTCTTTGACCCCAAACACACACACACAAATGGCAACCGACACCGTGGTTGACCACGAAACAGAACCCATCACCCGCAGCTGCCCAGCAGGACTCACCACACCAGGCAGCCCAGCAAGGCCAGTTGCACAGCAGCCCAGCGAGGGCCCAACAAATGATTCACCAAAACCAGCATTTGCACCGAGACGATCAACCAGGGAAAGAAAGGCCCCAGATCGACTCACCTTGTAAATAGTTGCACTATTGACTTTGGCCGGGGGGCGGGGGGTGGGTGGAGGGGGAGTGTTGCTTTATATGTAAACCTGTAAATACCTTGTGTAGCCACCAGAGGGCTCATTCCCTGGAGTCCCAAAGGATCCCACAATCCCTTGGGAGCACCTGTACTTAAGGAGGCCTCACAGGCTGGAGAAGCACTCTGGAGACCTGCAATAAAAGACTAAGGTCACATTTTACTTTGAGCTCACAGTATCTGGTCAGACTCTTTATCCATATATCACATAATCAACCACAGTGAAGAGCAGTTAAATGCCATTGTGTAGATAACATTAGAAGCTCTGATTGTTTAAGGCCCAAAAGTAAGCAAGGTTTGATTTTTGACACTGGTATATTTTTAACCAAGTGTTGTGAATAAGTAATCTCAGAAAATATAAACTTTTGCTTCAATGCCCTAAAAGTTTCACCAATCATCCAAGAACAGTTATAAATGAGGTCTGAAATGTATTTCACTATATTTGACAAAATAACTTCTTCAAACTCATGAGAATTAACAGTTTCATTAAGATAGCAATAATGTATAAAATATTAATATTTAAAAATAATAGGAATTAACTGTTGATAAAAGCATCTGAGAATTAATTGCTGAAATTTTGAAAATGTCACTTTACCTGAGCCTGAATTCACAACTGACATTGAGCAGTATTCATTTATTTATGTTTTTTTTCATGAAAACACCAGACATTTGTTCGATTTTTTTTAAGTGTTAGGAAAAGCTTTTGAACAATCTTTCACTCTGGTTCAGTTACAGACAGCATGTCTCCTTATTTAACAATTATATTATCGCTTTTGATTGGCCTTCTAAAATTTTAAATATATGTTTATAACAGCAATATGCAGGGCATAGCTAATTATTTATACCGACATAATTTTCAGTGGTTCCCATTCTGTGTATACATCTCTTTCTCCCTGGTCTGATGTGCTCTGCACTTCAAACACAGGTATCCTCTAGCCTAGGTCGTGCACTCAGTTAACTCAGTAAATAGTTAATGCTCGGGGTATCTTTAACATTTCCTTTCATGATATGATGATGATGGATACATCCCTCCTTTTGATGTTTGCTTTTTTATATTTTATATTCCATGTATTTTTAAAATGCAGTTCAGAATCACACTGTGGCTGACTGCACTGCTGCGAAAGATTCTACATCACATTTCTTTTCCGAAATGTTGTCATCTCAGTTGTAGCAGATACAGCAAAATATTTGTTACATTGGGATATTTTTAGTGTATTCTACCATGAAGACCAATACAAAATATTTGTTCAATGTTTCTGCCATTTCCCTGTTCTCCATTATTAATTCAGGGATCAGCAGTGGAAGGGTGCTGAGGATCGGCAGGGGGGCCGGTGGATCGTGGCCAGTCACTGGAGGTTCGTGGCTGGCCTCATCATCATCACTGGGGGGAGTGTGAATGGAGACCTCCTGTTGGGGTCTCCGATCACAGGGGGTGAGCTAGGTGGGGACCCTAGATGTAGGAGGTAGAACTAAAGCCACTTACCTCCTGGATGTAGCAGTCCCCGCCTCCGTTTAATTGTCGGGATTTACGAATTGTATGAAACCTGTCCACAGGCAGTTAAATTCAAAATGGAGAGGAAAATAGAGGCTTCCAGCCTCATTATAATATTTAAATTAAGATAACACCCCCTGTGAGTGGGTTGGCAGCCTGCCCCAACCCCCTCCTTTGGATAACTTAATCAGAGCAACCCAATTGAAAGAGTTAATGAGCCAGATAGAGTGATGATAGCAGGATGCTTCAGTGAATGTGTGATTTTAACTTTGCATGTGAATTCATCTCTCTCATGCTGACTCAATAAATGTTGCCGTCCATCATTTTAATCATGCACATTTAAGACCAAACACATTTTGCACATTTAATTTAGGTTTCTTATAGTTTTGATTTTAAAACTCTTTTAAGCTGTCTTCAACTATTTTGTCACTATCTAAAATAATTCTAAAAGAAAAGCCTTCAGCTACAATTTATGTAACTTGCTTCACACTGTAGAGGTGTATAAAGATACAAGGGAATAATCTTCAGATATATTGCACCAGTCCAGCGCAAACTGTGTTGTGTGTGTATGTGAAGTATAGGGGAGCAATTTCACCTATTTTTCATTTTGTCCACTGTGTTTGCTGTATATTTCAGAATCAACACAATGAAAATTTGGCGGCTGAAATTGCCCCATGCTGGGTTTGGGGCAATAATTTTGAAAATAACAAAGCTTTATCACCTGGCGCCAGAAAAAAATCATGAACCCCGGAATTGGGCACGTAGAACAAAAAAAATCCTGTTGTCACTGACGGCGCTCTCGGGGCACTCATGGGGTGGGAGGGAGGCATGAGTGCAGCGCTGATTACCTCAGTGCGGCACAGACATGCTGTGTCGCGCTGACGCGTCGCAATGTCCCTCCTCCTCTCTTAAAGGGGAGGGATGCTGCAAGGACTAGTGCAGGCTCCATGGTGCCCACTGGGCCACCAGGGAGGGTTTCGGCTGGGCCAGTGACCTGGCACCCAATAGGGGGTATTGAGCAGCCTATTGGCAGCCTGGGCGAACCAGCGGCTGCCATTGTCGGGCCAACTCCAGAGTCATCCCACAATTAAAATAAGATGGCAGCCACATTAAGGGTGGCTGCAGCACCCCAGCCACCACAGTCCCACAAAGCTGTCGGTGGCATCGCCCGGTTCCAACTGCGTTCCCGTGGTGCAATTTCCCCCACGGGGCGCAAAGGGGTCAGCGCATATGGCAATAACATCATTGGCGTGTACGCCAATGACTGGGTGCGGCGCAGAGTCGTAGTCGCCCCCAGAATACCGGGGCAATTCCAGCCGTGTCGCTTTAGACACTTGACCCTGGGCGGAAACTACTTATCGCCCCATAATGCCTCTGGAAGGCACTAAATGGTCAATTTCAAAAGAGGCAATGTCGGACCCTTACTCTTTTGTGCTGTTAAAAATAGCTGCAAACAAATTAGCATCTTTGCACAAATTAATTAAAAACAGCTATCTGATCCCCTCCAGTCATTCATGGAAGCATTTGAAAAAAACTATAAGCCACCTTAACAGGCATAACCTCAAGAGATGGAGATGGGAGGGATGTTTACATAATTCTCACTCCATTACCATTACGGTTGTATGCCGCTTCCTACACCAGGTGGAAGCTCTCCAACCTCACATCCCGGCACCCGCCGCCCCCCCCCCCCACCCCCACCCCGCTCCACAACTTTGGAAAACCCCTGGAAGGGCACATGAAGTGGTGTCACCAGTCTATGCCCTTTTTTCCTCTGCTCTCTCTCAAAGAAATAATATACTCCTGACACAAAGCAGAAGAAAATTGCCCAATTGGCAATTTCCTACACCCAAATGTAACCTGGCAGCAGATCAGACCAACTCGATATGTGCAAAGTGCTTTATATGAATAATAAAAGAACGCTTGTGTGTTCTCCTTGAGAATGCAGTGCCAGGCATCTGATAGTGTACAAGTTCCATTTGTCAAACTTTCAATAACGACTACTCACTCCTATTTTTCAACACTTACCTTGATATATGCTACGGAAGCCTTGTTTGTTTTGGGAATAATCACTGTGAAAATACAAGGTGGTTTCATGGGTTGTACTGAACAGAGGTGCTGGCACCTGAGGACCACTAAATCTACCAATTACTGTCCCAGTTGCCGCAGACCCACTCCGCACTTCCATGTAATCGTGGATTGTCTCCGTGGAAAAATTGACAAACTGCAAGTGCACACCTAAGGATTATGAATGACATAAAAGGGAAATAAAATGAATTAGATTTTTAAAGGTACATGAAACAAAAATACATCACCGATGACATCCTGGATGAAGGATTGCATCCTCATATATTAAGGTGTGCAGAACAGACAGTACATGGATTCAATTATTGAACATCATAAAGTAGACCAACTAATTACTGCTGTTACTACAGATGGGCATCATCTCACTCCAGACAATCGGAAGCTGCAGTTGGTGTACAAGACAAAGTGACATGCAAACTGTTCCATTTCTTTAGACATACCAAAGCCAATAGGTAGTGTTATCGTCCAAGTGCAATCTAAGCTGCTGGGGTAGTTTCCAGGAAAACCGGGGCTAAGAATGACCCCACTGAAGTCAGTCAGAGAACCACCACATTGGGCTGTAAGAGTACATAAAGGAAAGTCAACAGAGGCAAAATGAGGACTGCAAACCAATAAAAATATGGTTTAAAACAATTACAAAACTACCTACCATATTTTGTTTCTTAACTTGACCCATTACCATCTCCTTTGCCTTGCACCATCATCCCTTTTGTCCTTTAACCTCTTCCGCCTTTCACTCTATTACAGACTTTCCCTTTTGTTCTTTCCTCCCCTCCCCCCTTTCCCTGCCTCTGCACTTGCTTCAAATCTGTTACATCTCTAACTTTTTCCAGTTCTGACAAAGGGTCATTGACCTGAAATGTAAATTCTGTTTCTCTCTCCACAAATGCTGCCTGACCTGCTCAGTATTTCCAGCAATTTTTGTTTTTATTTCAGATTTTGAACATCCACAGTATTTTGTCTTTGTATCTACCATCTTTTCTTGGCAAGGTAGTTACATTTATTTACAAGAAAATCACCACAGAAACTTCCTTTACTGCATACTCCAACATCAGTTTAGAGCCATATTTGAGGGCGGGGAAGGATGGTTCCTGGTCTCTTCCAGAAATCCAGCCAGGGACGGCAGCAGGCATACATGGAATATTGGGCCACATTAAGGAGAAATCAGATAGCGATTGATCCCGGATGGACTGATTGCCATTAATGTATGGAGTGACCAGTGTGGGGGTAACAATTCTCTACCTGGGAAATTGTGGCATTCTTAGGCCGAGCTGGCTGCATCTCCTCCCACAGAGTGCACCAAAATCTGGCTTTTACACTGGATGGGCAGTCCTAATGTGCCACTACTGGGATGGGTGCTTACTCCTTTGGTGGTAATAAACTTATCCCCTGGATTTGGGATGTGATCAAAATGGAGTTCTGCCCCATTGGAATCCCACCCTATAGATTTTACCTTAAATGATTTGTCTTATCTAATTTTTTTTTTTTTAAAGCAACAGGCTTTCTTTTATGTTTTTAAAAAACTGAGAAAGAAACAAAACTGCTGTCACAAGATCCTCAAATATGTACTTATTAATGTAACTCCTCTCCAGGACACGATCTAATTTTTCTTGTGAATCCTTAGCAATACTACTCAGAGCACCATCATGGTTATAAAAAGATGCCCAGCGCAAGTCTGAGACTTCAGTTTCTCACAGTAATAATGCATTTGATTGAGGATTGTACTTTCTTTTTCCTCGGTTCAAAAGCAAGCAGGAATGACTCTTTCCTTGTAATTTATGATCTGCTTGTTAAACTGTGGGAATGCACTATTTTAAAATCTGGTTCCTGAGAATGTAATTTCCTGGAACAAAAATAGCAAGCGACCAATCACAATGCACTTATGATGATTGTCAAGCAGCTTATGAGCCACTTAACTGCTCACAATTATGAACAACAGATATATTCGGGAGAAAGAGCTTGAGAGGAGGCTGGGTCATTTTGGAGCTGATGCTAATTCTAAATGTGAATCTCAGTATGTTTTTTAATGAAGTTAAACATATCACCAATTCAAGCTCTATTCCATTACCAAACCGTGACAATTCTACAAATACAGTGATCAAAATGACCAACTAAATCCAGTTAACGCATTCACAGCAAGGCACTTTATCTCAAAAAAAATAGTTGCAACCAATATTGAAGAAAATAAACCTTCATAGGAGACAAAAGTCAGGCAATTCTCAAACATATCCTTTCAGAAACAGAGCAGCTCATTTTACACGTCCTGCCTCAAGTTGGTGTGCCTCCAACAATGGGAGAAAATAACATCTGATTGACTCCAGCCCTACTTTCTAAATAACCTGATTTATTGATACTGACAATCTCCAATGTCAGTGACAAAAATAAATTCACGTTAAATACTGACAAGCTGCCACCTGTGTTGAAAAACTTTAAAAGGGTTGTCTTTAAAAGCCGATGTTTGGCGTGTATGTAGTACATCAACTATGTCCGCATGCTCTGATTATGTACCAGTGTAGAACAGTGCATGTAATTACAAAGCAATACTCAGATGGATAACTGTCCATGTTTACTTCTAAATATAGCATCTGCTTTTTTCACAAAGCAATAAGGCCTAATCACGTTGTAACACTGCAAACTCAAGGAGTACCACTTATTACAGCAGCAACTATCACCCGAGTTAAATGGGGTTAGATGTAAAAGGATGGGAGGAGGCTCATGTGGAGCATAAACTGAGTTATGGACCTGTTGGGCCAAATGGCCTGTTTCTGTGCTGTTAATACTTTGTAAACTAGCACAAATATAGACTGTAATAGAAATCACTAATGCATTTGATGAGAAAGGATAGATGGCTCACTGAGCACGGGTGATCTGTTCGAGACCACCCAATTCTCATTTCCATTGAAAGCAACTACATGTACTGTTGTACATAGAGGTACATTATGAGGGCGGGGGATAGGAAGGTCAGGAAACAAGGGTACATTAAAATTAATCTAATTTACAGAATCGCAAATTGTAAACATGCATACCTATACACATGGGAATAGGATAATTCCATCTTCGTACTGGTCCTGGCATACATGTTATATGAGAATGCCCCTGAAGAAAGCAACATAGTTTATTCAAACATCTGTCATTTATATTTTTAAAAATCAAGTAAGTGGCATTAATCTGCAAGAAGATGCAAGTATGATTTAAGAAAAACTGTTTACAGAGCTACCCATACAAGAATTAATCCAACAACAGACTCTTTTTTTATGACAGAAGGGCCTTACTGTGAATAAGATCAGCAGACATTGCAGTGGAATTCAACCTTGGTGTAAATGTCTTTCAAACAAATGATTTTGGCAGATTAAATTATGTGTATTATACTGCTTCATATTGTTGATACACATTTTGTACTGTAAACATGAGCACAAGGCCAAATGTCTGCAGCAGCAAAATGGGGACTGCAAACCAATAAAAATATTGGAGGGTTACATCATACAGGGTCAGAAAGTTTGAAGGTGTCTACTTCCATCTTGTGTGTCATTCTGTCACAGGGCAGCCACACTCTGCAGACTTCCATGGAGTGTGTGGCAAACTCCATTGATGCAGGAACCAGGCATTTACAAGAGGTATCGTCAACAGCTTTTGCAATGTTTTTTGCAGCTCAAACTGCTGCCATACCAATTCCATTTCCAGCATCTGCTCTACCTTAGAGGGACTGGTGGGCCACATGGATGGGGGCTTTCAAGGTGTCACTGACATCCTCATGTCTACCCTTCTGCAGATCAAGGGGAGTGATGAGGCACAGCCCCATGGGATTGGCAATGGCAAATATTGCCCTCTCTCAGGGATGTCAGCAAATTTGCTCCCTCCCCGGTTCTCTCCCACCATCATCATAGGCAGTCTCTCAGAAACGAGGAAGACTTGCTTCCACTCCTGAAGTGAGTTCTTTGGTGGTTGAACAGTCCAATACGAGAGCCACAGACTATCACAGGTGGGACAGATAGTCGTTGAGGGAAGGGGTGGGTGGGACTGGTTTGCTGCACACTCTTTCCACTGTCTGCGCTTGATTTCTGCACACTCTCGGCATTGAGACTCGAGGTGATCAGCACCCTCCTGGATGCACTTTCTTCACTTAGGGCGGCCCTTGGCCAGGGACACCCAGGTGTCAGTGGGGATGTCGCACTTTATCGGGGAGGCTTTGAGGGTGTTCTTGTAACGTTTCCGCCGTCCACCTTTGGCTCGTTTGCTGTGAAGGAGCTCCGTGTAGAACACTTGCTTTGGGAGTCGCATGTCTGGCATGCGAACTATGTGGCCTGCCCAATGGAGCTGATCGAGTGTGGTCAGTGCTTCAAAGCCTTGATGAGGACGCTGATGTTGGTGCGCCTATCCTCCCAGGGGATTTGTAGGATCTTGTGGAGACATCGTTGGTGATATTTCTCCAGCGACTTGAGGTGTCTGCTGTACACAGTCCATGTCTCTGAGCCTTACAGGAAGGCGGGTATTACTACAGCCCTGTAGACCATGAGCTTGGTGGCAGTTTTGAGGGCCGAAGGCAGCACTGGCGCACTGACGGTGTTGGATCTCGTTATCGATGCCTGCCCTTGTTGCTAGGAGGCTCCTGACTTATAGGAAGTGGTCCACGGTGTCCAGGGTTGCGCTATGGATCTTGATGACTGGGGGGCAGTGCTGTGCGGTGAGGATAGGCTGGTGGAAGACCTTTGTCTTACGGATGTTTAGCGTAAGGCCCATGCTTTTGTACACCTCAGTAAATATGTCGAATATGTCCTGGAGTTCAGCCTCTGTACGTGCGCAGAGGCCCAAACCCTCTTCGCAATCTTTCTCACCGCCATGCTCCACATCTCAGTTAACAAGCTCCCCGCTGGAGTGGAACTTAACTACAGAACCAGTGGGAACCTGTTAAACCTTCGCCATCACCAGGCCAGATCCAAGTCCACCCCAACCTCTGTCGTCGAGCTCCCACCACCTCCTCAACCAATAGCTGCCACAGTACCAGAAAGCTAGCTGAGCCAGACTGCCTCGGTAGCAGCTGAGATGTTGCAGTGAATAGTTGGGCCTTCTCAGGGAGAAGCTTCCATAGGTTAGCAACCACGAACATCTCAAGGGTTTTTGACCCAGTGACGATGGTGTCGAAATTCTTGAGTGTTGTTCGAACAGTATTCGTCCAAGCAAGTGGAGAGTATATCCATCGCAGTCCTGACTTGTGCCTTGTATGTGGTGAAATGGCTTTGAGAAGTCAGGAGTTGAGTCACTCACTGCAGAATATACAGCTTCTGATCTGCTCTTGTAGCCACAGTATTTATGTGGCTTGTCCAGTTAAGTTTCTGTTCAATAATGACTCCCAGGATATGATGGTGAGGGATTCGATGATGGTAATGCCATTGAAAGTCAAGGGGGAGATGCAGCTAAGATCCAATCCAGCTAATTACTGCCCCATTAGCATACTCTCAATCATCAGCAAAGTGATGGAAGGTGTCGTCGACAGTGCTATCAAGCGGCACTTCCTCACCAATAACCTCCTCACTGATGCTCAGTTTGTATTCGGATCCAGATCTCATGACAGCCTCAGTACAAAAACATGGACAAAAGAGCTGAATTCCAGGTGAGGTGAAAGTGACTACCCTTGATATCAAGGCAGCATTTGAACAAGTGTGACACGAAGGAGCCCTACTAAAATTGAAGACAATGGGAATCAAGGTAAAAGCTCTCCACTGGCTGGAGTCATACCTACCACAAAGGAAGATGACTGTGGTTGTTGGAGACCAATCATCTCAGCCCCAGGACATCGCTGCAGAAATTCCTCAGGGCACTGTCCTAGGCCTAACCATCTTCAGCTGCTTCAGCAATGACCTTCCCATCATCATGTCAGATATAGGGATATTTGCTGCTGATTGCACAGTGTTCAGTTCCATTCTCAATTCCTCAGATAATGAAGCAGTCTGTGCCCGCATGCAGTAAGGCCCAGACAACATTCAGGTTTGGGCTGACAAGTGGCAAGTAACATTCATCCAACAAGAGAGAGTCTAACCACCTCCCCTGGACATTCATTGGCATTACCATTGTTGAATACCCCACCATCAACATCCTGGTTTTCATCATTGAACAGAAACTTAACTGGACCAGCCACATAAATACTGTGGCTACAAGTGCAGGTCAGAGGCTGGGTATTTTGCAGCAAGTGGCTCACGTTCTGACTGCCCAAAGTCTTTCCAACACCTCCAAGGCACAAGTCAGGAGTATGATGGAATATTCTCCACTTGCCTGGATGAGTGCAGCACCAACAACATGCAAGAAGCTCAACACCATCCAGGACAAAGCAGCCCGCTTGATCGGTACCCCATCCACCAACTTAAACATTCACTCCCTTCACCACCCATAACGATGCTGCAGTGTGCACCATCTATAAGATGCACTGCAGCAACTCACTGCAGCTTCTTCGTCAACATCTCCCAAACCTCCATGACCTGTACCACCTAGAAGGATGAGCAGCAGATGCACGAGAACGCCACTGCCTCCAAGTTCCCCTCCAAGTCACACATCGTCCTGGCTTCGAAACATATCGCCATTCCTTCATTGTCATTGGGTCAAATCCTGGAACTCCCTACCTAACAGCACTGTGGGAGTACTTTCATCACACGGACTGTAGTGAATCAAGAAGGTGGCTCACCGCCACCTTCTCAAGCAATTAGGGATGGGCAATAAATGTTGACCCTGCCAGCGTCACCCACATCCCATGAATGAATAAATAAAAAAGTAAACATTTAAGAGGTCCTAATGACATGACAGAATCCTGATTCTCATGTATTCATATGGTACCCGCCTAAAAAATATGCGCAGTTAATATGACAGTGGATAGGAATGAAGCGCAAATGAGGCGGCATATCTTTGCATGGAATTTTAACCACCCAGTTCCCCCTTTAGACTCTAAAACATTACCTGAACACATACATGTATTGTCCCTTAGTCAAATGATCAGTGTCAACACTAAATGGAATGGTAGATTCTGTGAAGCTTTGTAAAAGGAGTAATTGATTTGACTCCAATTGCTTACCTGCAGAGAGTACCCCCGATCACACTGAAATGATATTACATCTCCAACCAAGTATCGGTCTCCATTTTTGATTCCATTGCTAGGTGTAAGTGGTTCTGGGCAGGAATCCAATCCTATAGCTGCAAAACCATACTTCATATTAGCTACCGATACAGAAAATTACATGTTTTGTTCAAAGATCCAGGAATATTGACCACAATTATTTTCTGAAAGAAGTCTTTAAGCACCTTTTCTTTGACCAGTGAGACTGTTTTCCTTGCTTATTTTTACAACTGAGTTTATTAAATAATGAGAAGACAGCAGAATGGAATTTCTTTACCAGTGAAAATGAGAACCATCCTGATGTTTACTTGTATTAGACAGATTTTGTCATGGATAAGAGCAGTTTTGGAACACTGGGATCTAGGTTGATATGATCATTCTCCATGTGACAAGTTTTTAAGTCTGATTTTAACCCAGCTCGCCCAGCATGAACAAGTCAAGAGGGCAGTTAAAATTACAGTTTGGGGGAGTGGGGGTGTTGTGCTGCCATGCCAACACGTTCCCGCTCGATGCCATTTATGCTTACCAACAAAGTTGTTCTGGAGGACAACCTACACCAGGAAGGTGGGGGCCTATTTTACCCCGATGGTATCATTGACACCATAACATGATTTTAACTGCAGAGATCGGGATGTCCAGGAGTTAAATGGCTTGGGCCTCACACTGAACACTCCATGGAAGTTTCCCTTCCTCCGCTCATCCCATCTGTGCCCCAAATAGGGATTTTAATTTCCAACTGGTTATAAGGAGGAAAGCAAGCACTACCAGACAGGGAATAAAGAGTGGAAACATCAAAGTTAATCCATCCTCAACCACTGCTGTTCAGCCAATTGTAATAAAGCATTGGCAGGTCACCTGCAGATCATCAACTAGGAAATAATGTACAGGATAGGGGAGCTAAATGAGAGAGAAAAATAAGTATTAGTAAGGTAAATAAAAGAAAGTGCTATCAGAAAAGTCTAAGAGAGTCCAATTTGGATAAGCACTGTATTACCTGTGTACTCTAGGTGAAAGCCAGCAGCTGAAATACTGATGTCTGACTGGAAGTTGAGGTATAGGTTATTAGATGTGCTGTTGAGGAGCACTGGTATTGTGGTGCCTGAGGGTAGAAAAAAAAATTAGCATTTGGGTTCCATATTTTCCTTTTTCATTTTTTTGCTTTTAATTTTTGTTCACATGCTTCCTTCTTCCACAGTCTCCGTCAACATTCTCCTTGGTCAAAAACATGGTTGATCTAAACAGCTGATAGAAGATTTTATTGGATCTGCACCCAGGCACACTGGATCACCTGGATTCTGTAAATATTGGAAAATCGGGCCATTTCCTTTACAGATATGCACTCGAACCTGCCCAATTTTCTAATATTTTTTGTGCTCAACCAATCTAGTGTGCCTCTGTACTGACCTAGAAAAATGACCCTTTAGATATCACCACTGATTGATCCACATTGAATGATGAGAGAAGACTTATTTCCTTGTCAGATTTTGTTCCCTCTCTCTGCCAACTGATTGACTTTACCTATACAAAACATTCAATCCAACCTTGGTGAGATTAGCCATCTGCTGACAAAAGTACCCTCACAATTTTTCCAACACAACTCAGATTTATCACTTATTCTAAGTGAAACTTCCAATTTAGTGCCAAATTATGATGCGCTGTGAATCATACTTTCTGGTAAGTGGGTTTAGACTTCTAAAACTTAATTCATGTAGGCTTTCGTCCTATTATTCGGGGAAAAACATGGAATAAATCGAGGCTTGTGCCCCCATGACTTACTGGCTGTGCAATTGGCCTTGGAATGTAGCACATAACAGGACATAAGAACATAAGAAATAGGAGCAGGAGTAAGCCATTTGGCCCCTCGAGCCTGCTCCGTCATTCAATAAGTTCATGGCTGATCTGATCATGGACTCAGCTCAACTTCCCTGCCCGCTCCCCATAACCCTTTATTCCCTTATTGCTCAAAAATCTGTCTATTTCCACCTTAAATATATTCAATGACCCAGCCTCCACAGCTCTCTGGTGCAAAGAATTTCATAGATTTACAACCCTCAGAGAAGAAATTCCTCCTCATCTCAGTTTTAAATGGGCGGCCCCTTAATCTAAGACTATGGGCCCAAATTTCTCCAACTCCTTTTTCCGGCGCACTCTCCCGAGATACGCCAACTTTGTGTGCTCAAAACGGCGCCAAAGAACTTACTAACAATTCTGGCTGCTCTGCTGTGTGTCCTGGGTCCTGGTGCAGCATTTCTCGTGGAGTGGGGGGGGGGGGGGGGGCGGAGCTACAGCACTGCGCCAAAAACAGTGCCGGCAGCTGTTCGCATGCGCAGTAGAGCATTCGTGCATGCGCAGTAGCTCCTCCCATGATGATGATGCCTGCAGCGTGGGACCCAACGCATCCCACCCCTATTCCAGGCCGAGTGGCCTGCCGCACAGGCTGGCCACTGCCTTCCCGCGCTGAGGGCTACAAGAAACAGGTTGGTGGGGGGAAGAGTTTTGATCGGTGGGGGGGGGAGAAGGGGGAAGAGTTTTGATCGGGGGGGTTGGGGGAAGAGTTTTGATCAGGGGGGTTGGGGGAAGAGTTTTGATCTGGGGGAAGAATGTTGATAGGGGGGCGGGGGGAGAAAGAATCTTCAAAAATGTTTCAGTACTTTAATATCTAGCTATCTTTACTAAAAATTCCCTATCTGCAGTATCTTACAGCTCACCCACTACTGTATAAAATTCTAAAATATTACTAATTATCAGAGTCACACTACGCAATGCTGAACACCAACATTTAAGTTTACATTTTGACATGCTTTTTTTGTTAAGGCTAACGTTTTAAATTTCTAAACCTAGTCAGGGCAATTCTTTGGTGCTGCAGAAGTCAAAATCCAATGTGGTGTGATGCCGCACACGAATCCATTCGGCAAGAGCGTTGGTGCTCATGATCTATTATTTACAAAAAAAAACCTCCCCTTGTTTAAGTGGCCCCTATACTTCAGCCTTCATTACAAGATCATTTTTATTCTTGTAAAAACCCCATACTCAGTTTAATCAGGCTGATAGCACCTACACCCTGTCCAGTCTTGCTTCTTGGGATTTAAAAAAAACTAGCATTCCTATCATAACACTGTCATTTGGAGGCTACCTGCGCCGATTTCTTAACTCTGCACAAGCGTTTTCTGTACAGCCAAGTGGCCACATACGCTGGCCTAAGTTAGTCTGGAGCAACTATTAGCTGTCCAAACTGGCTTAAATGGCCAAAACAGGTGCAGGTGGCTTGTAACACCCACTTTTGAAAAAAAAAACTAAACTAAAAAAAATCCTAACCAGCTCACTTACACTGGCGCAAATTAAATGTGCAGAATGGGGATTTTTAAGATACTCCAGAAAAATCAAGTTGCTCCAAAAAAAACAGAGCAACCCTGGCCAAATTTGGGCCCTATGTCCTCTAGTTTTAGTTTCCTCTATGAGTGGAAATATCCTTTCTCCAACCACCTTGTCGAGCCCCCTCATTACGATCACTTCTCAATCTTCTGAACTCCAATGTGTATAGGCCCAACCTACTCAACCTCATATGTCAACCCCCTCATCTCCGGAATCAACCTAGTAAACCTTCTCTGAACAGCCTCCAATGCAAGTATATCCTTCCTTAAATACGGAAACCAAAACTGTAGGCAGTACTCTAGATGTGGCCTCACCAATACCCTGTACAGTTGTAGCAGAACTTCTCTGCTTTTATATTCCATCCTCCTTGCAATAAAGGCCAACATTCCATTTGCCTTCCTGATTACTTGCTGTACCTGCATACACACTTTTTGTGTTTCATGCACAAGGACCCCCAGGTCCCTCCGTACTACAGCACTTTGCAATATTTCTCCAATTAAGTTATAATTTGGTTTTCTATTTTTTCTGTCAAAGTGGATAACCTCACATTTTTCCACATTATATTCTATCTGCTAAATTTTTGCCCACTCACTTAGCCTGTCTATATCCCTTTGCAGATTTTTGTGTGGCCTCCTCACAATTTGCTTTCCCACCCATCTTTGTATCATCAGCAAACTTGGCTACATTACACTTGGTCCCTTCATCCAAGTCATTAATATAGATTATAAATAGTTGAGGACCCAGCACTGATCCCTGCGGCACTCCACTCGTCACTGTTTGCCAACCGGAAAATGACCCATTTATCCCGACTCTCTGTTTTCTGTTAATCTCTGTTAATTTCTGTTAATCCTCTATCCATTCTAATATATTACCCCCAACCCTGTGAGCTTTTATCTTGTGCAGTATCCTCTTATGTGCATCTTATTGAATGCCTTCTGGAAATCCAAACACACCATATCCACTGGTTCCCCCTTATCCACCCTGCTCGTTACATTCTCAAAGAACTCCAGCAAATTTGTCAAACATGACTTCCCTTTCATAAAACCATGCTGACTCTGCTTGATTGAATCATGCTTTTCCAAATGTTCTGCGACTGCTTCCTTAATAATGTACTCCAGCATTTTTCCAATGACAGATGTTAGGCTCATGGCTGATCATTGACCTCAATAGCGATACACCAGCTTGTCTTATAGTCTACTCCATTTTGGACGTGCTGTAAAATGGGCTCACTAATATCTAATTGATTCACTAATATCTGTTTTGCACTACAGCCCAAGACCAATTTCATTTCCCCCACCCCCCCCTCCATTCCCCTACCCCTGCCACTGAGTTTATCCAGTGAGTCTATGAGCTATGCAGATCAGCAAAGTTCCAAGTGCAGTCCTCAGCCTGATCTGTGTTAGCTGTTCTTGCCTAGGAAGGTGGCCAGGCATGGAATGCTCCTAGGTAGGAGAAGCAAAAATCAGTAAGTGTTCACAATTCTGATTGCTATTTCACAGCCACTGCTAGAAGTGGGTGTTACGTGGAAATCACGTGAGAATATGATGCATTCCACAGTAAAATAGCTTGTTGAGACTCATGAGCAAGGCTCATACAACACTCCTGGGTTTCCTCCCAACACTTTTAAATAAATTAGGGTTTTGCTAAATAATTTTTCAGGATCCTGGCACCCCTTTAAGTGAATATTTAGCACTGTTTCCACTTATCAATCAAGGCTTGAACATAACTATTCCTTGTTATTGCCCTTTCATAGGAACATAGCACCAGGATTCGGCCATTCAGCCCTTAGCACATGCTCCGCCATTGAACCACGGCTGATCTGTATCTCAACTCCATTTACCCGCCTTTTCCTTGATAACCATACCTAATAAAATTTTATTGATCTAAGTGTTGGAAGTGTCAATTGATCCAGCATCCACCATCTTTTGTAGGAGGGCATTCCAGATTTCACTTCTAAATTGCCTAGCTCGAATTTTAAGATTATGTCCTCTTGTTCTGGATTCCCCCACTAGAGGAAATTGTTTCTCTCTATCTATCCTATTGAGTCCCTTTAATATTCAAAGGGACTCGATTCGATCATTCCTCAACCTTTCAAATTCAATGGAATAAATACCAAGTTTATGCAACCTGTCCTTATAATTTAACCATTTAGACCTGGTTAATTTTTAGAGTGAATCTGTGCTGTAAACTCCTTCATGGTCTATATAGTGACTAATGTACTTACTTCTCCGTAAAGTGCTTTGGAATTCCTATGGTCATGAAAGGTGCTATATAAATATAAGTTTTTTCTTTCTTTTGAGGTTCGTTGCCCAAAACTGAAGACAGTGCTCCAGATATGATGTGACTAATGCTCTATACAACTGAAGCATCACTTTCTCACTTTTGTATTCCCTACTCATTGGAATTCAGAAGAATGAGAAGTGATCTTATCGAAACATATAAGATTATGAGGGGGCTTGACAAGATGGACTGATAGGGGAGACGAGAACTAGAGGGCATAATCTTAGAATAATGGGCCGCCCATTTAAATCAGAGATGAGCAGAAAATTCTTCTCTCAGAGGGTTGTAAATCTGTGGAATTCGCTGCCTCAGAGCTGTGGAAACTGGGACATTGAATAAATTTAAGATAGAAATAGACAGTTTCTTAAACAATAAAGGGTTATGGGGAGCGGGCAGGGAAGTGGAGCCGAGTCCATGATCAGATTAGCCATGATCTTATTGAATGGCGGAGCAGGCTCAAGGGGCCATGTGGCCTACTCCTGTT
Organism: Pristiophorus japonicus; assembly: GCF_044704955.1. Taxonomy (NCBI): domain Eukaryota; kingdom Metazoa; phylum Chordata; class Chondrichthyes; family Pristiophoridae; genus Pristiophorus; species Pristiophorus japonicus. The sequence goes on along the minus strand of NC_091977.1, from coordinate 362,559,088 downwards.
CCTATTTCTTATGTTCTTATGTAAACTCCCTTGAGATAAAGGCCAGCATTCCATTAGCCTTTTTGATTACTTTTTCTATCAGTGCACTAGCTTTTTGTGATATGTGCACATGGACACCCAAATCCCTTTGCTTCTGCACATCGTCAAGTCTTTCACCATTAAGTACATTTTCTGATTTGTCTTTTTCAGATCCAAAATAAATGACCGCACGCTTCCCAAGGATAATGAGAATTCTCAAATATGTCAGCAGATAAGTTGTGAGTGAGAAGTCCATGCCCCCACACAACAAATTTGAAATATGTGCTGCTGCTTACATTATTTTCTGTCTGTGATTGCATACCACTTGTAAGTTAACCAAGTAAGCAGTAACCCTTTCTAGAAACAAAAGAGGAGGCACTGTGGAATAAATATTAATGCAAGAGCAAATTATACTGGCTTGTACTTGTACCTCATCTTTGATAAAACGAGTCTAATCTGTAAAATAATTGTTATATGCTGCTATATCTGTGCAAAGGTGCACTGAATTGTTTCTGTAATTTCTTTTGTTATTTTACTAATTTTTAAATTTGGAACTGCCTGATAGGGTGGTGGATATGGATTCAATAGTAGCCTTCAAAAGTGAATTGGATAAATACTTGAAGGAGAAAACTTTGCAGGGATATGAGGAAAGAGCTTGGGAGTTTGGACTCACTGGATTGCTCTTCAAAAGAGCCAGTGCAGACTCGATGGGCTGAGTGGCCTCCTTCTGTGCTGTACTATTTATTCTATAATTCTATGATTAGGCAATTCATCACAAATGACATGTTGAATGATCCAGTAATGTCTCCAAATAATCTGTGGAAAAATCCAGTGGCATGGAAGTTTAATCCAGTCCTGATTTTAATTTATACTAAGTGCTATCTTGATGTTGTCCTTTGCTGACAGAGGTGGCCCCAAAATTCCACAGGTCAGGATCCTGGCATGTTTCCTTTTGGTATACCCTTGTAGAGTGATTTGCAGCCTCCCCCCACCCCCACCCCCTCACTACCCCAGTCACCGTGGCAACTTTAAACCCCTAAGGGGGCTGATCACAATTGTTTTTTAAATTGCACTCTTGAGGTGTCTAGCCCACGTACCTGGCCTGTTTTCCACTAGTGGGGTCCATAAATGCCCTTCTAATGGTTGATGCATCTCCATTCATTTAACGCGTCACCTGCTACTACTATGCCAGGTTCCACTGGAGCCTGCAGATTGGGAACTCCTGACTTAGGAAGTCCCCGCCCTGCACCTGCCCTCTGGTCACCACTTACCCTGGAAGAGGCAGACAGCAGTTCCGTCTCTTACAAGGCATTGAGGAATCTCTCGGAAATTGCAAAGATCCAGTGGAACCAGATGTTTACATCAGTCTATCGCTGGTTCAAGGCATGAGACCAGTGGCACCCCTGAGAAATTTTGGGCACATGTCTTTGTTGACATCATCATCATCATAGGCAATCCCTCGAAATCGAGGAAGACTTGCTTCCACTCGAAAAGTGAGTTCTTAGTTGACTGAACAATCCAATATGGGAATTACAGTCTCTGTCACAGGTGGGAGGAAAGGGTGGGTGGGACTGGTTTGCCGCACGCTCCATCCGTTGCCTGTGCTTGGTTTCTGCATGCTCTAGACGACGAGACTCGAGGTGCTCAGCGCCCTCCCGGATGCACTTCCTCCACTTAGGGTAGTCTTTGGCCAGGGACTCCCAGGTGTTGGTGGGGTTGTTGCATTTTATCAAGGAGGCTTTGAGGGTGTCCTTAAAACGTTTCCTCTGCCCATCTTGGGCTCGCTTGCCGTGTCGGAGTTCCAAGTAGAGCGCTTGCTTTGGGAGTCTTGTGTCAGGCATGCGAACAATGTGACCCGCCCAGTGGAGCTGGTTGAGTGTGGTCAGTACTTTGATGCTGGGGATGTTGGCTTAATCGAGGACGCTAATGTTGATGTGTCTGTCCTCTCAGGGGATTTGCTGGATCTTGCGGAGACATCGTTGGTGGTATTTCTCAAACGATTTGAAGTGTCTACTGTATATGGTCCACGTCTCTGAGCCATACAGGAAGGTGGGTATCACTACAGCCCTGTAGACCATGAGCTTGGTGGCAGATTTGAGGACCTGATCTTCGAACACTCTTTTCCTCAGGTGGCCGAAGGCTGCTCTGGCGCACTAGAGGTGGTGTTGAATCTCGTCGTTGATGTCTGCCCTTGCTGATAATAGGCTCCCGAGGTATGGAAAGGGATCCCCATTGTACAGGGCCACGCCGTGGATCTTGATGACCTGGGGCAGTGCTGTGTGGCAGGGTCAGGTTGGTGGAGGATCTTTGTCTTATGGATGTTTAGTGTAAGGCTCATACTTTTGTATGCCTCAGGAAGATGTTGACTATGAATTGGAGTTCAATCTCTGAATGTGCACAGACTCAAGCATCGTCCACATACGATGACAGAGGTTGGGACGCTCTGGGATGTGGCCTGGAGGCGACGAAGGTTGAAAAGGCTCCCACTAGTTCTGTAGTTTAGTTCCACTCCAATGGGGAGCTTGTTGAGTGTGAAATGGAGCATTGCAGCGAGGAAGATCGAGAAGAGGGTCGGCACGATAATGCAACCCTGCTTGACCTCTGTTCTGGACATGGATTGGGTCTGTGATGGATTTGTTGATCAGGATCATGGCTTGCATGTCATCGTGGAGCAGGTTGAGGATGGTGACGAACTTTTGGGGCAGCCGAAATGGAGGAGTACGCTCCATAGTCCCTCATGGTTGACAGTGTCAAAGGCCTTTGTAAGGTCAAAGAAAGCCACGTACAAGGGTTGGTGCTGTTCCCTGCATTTTCCTTCCAGCTGTCACACTGTAAAAATCATGTCCATTGTACCCCGTAAAGGACAAAATCCGCACTGTGACTCCAGGAGGAGCTCCTCAGCCACAAGGAGAAGACAGTTGAGGAGGTTCTAGCGACGACTTTCCCAGTGGCTGATAACAGGGAGATTCCTCTGTCGTTGCTGCAGTCAGACTTGTCCCCTTTTTTAAAGATGGTCACGATTACTGCATCTCATATCTCCCGGCATGCTCTCCTCCTTCCAGAGGAGAGAGATGAGGTCATGCATTTGTGCCAATGCTGCCTCTCCGCCATACCTTAGTGCCTCAGCGGGGATTCCATCCGCTCCCATTGCCTTGTTGTTCTTGAGCTGGCGGATGGCCTTTTCTACCTTGTGCAGGGCTGGGGTTTTGCTGAGATGGTGGCGGCTAGCATGCTGCGGGATGGAGTTGAGGACACTCGAGTCAAAGGCAGAGTCTCGGTTAAGGAGATCTTCGAAGTGCTTCTTCCAGCGAGTCCTGACTGCCTCGGTGTCCTTGGTGAGTGTCTCCCCTGACTGCGGTGAAGAATCCGCGCACATTATGGCTGTCGGCCAGCTGCTGAATCTCCTGTGCTTTCTCCACCCACCATCTATTCTTTAGGCCATGGGTTTTTTGTTGGACCTCGGCCTTAAGCCTTCTGTAATTATTATTTTAATGGAGAAAATTGCAAAGTGCTGCAGTACAGCAGGACCTGAAGATACTTGTGCCTAAAACACAAAAGGTTAGTATGCAGGTACAGCAAGTGATCAGGAAGGCCAATGGAATCTTGGCCTTTATTGCAAAGGGGATGGAGTATAAAAGCAGTGAAGTCTTGTTATAGTTATACAGGGTATTGGTGACATCACACCTGGAATACTGTATGCAGTTTTGGTTTCTATATTTACGAAAGGACATACTTGCTTTGGAGGAAGTTCAGAGAAGATTCACTAGGTTGATTCCGGAGATGTGTGGGTTGACTTATGAGGAAAGGTTGTGTAGGTTGGGCCTCGACTCAATGGAATTCAGAAGGTTGAGAGGCGATCTTATCGAAACATATAAGATTATGAGAGGGCTTGACAAGGTGGATGGAGAGAGAATGTTTCCACTGATGTGAGAGACTAGAACTAGGAGGCATAATCTTAGAATAAGGGGCCGCCCATTTAAAACTGAGATGAGGAGAAATTTCTTTTCTCAGAGGGTTGTGGATTTGTGGAATTCGCTGCTTCAGAGAGCTATGGAAGCTGGGACATTGAATAAATTTAAGACAGAGATAGACAGTTTCTTAACCGATAAGGGAATAAGGGGTTCTGGGGAGCGGGCAGGAAAGTTTGACCTGAGTCCATGATCGGATCAGCCAAGATCGTATTAAATGGCGGAGTAGGTTCGAGGGGCTGTATGGCCTACTCCTGCTCCTATTTCTTCTGTTCTTATGTTATGTTCTTATGTTCTAATGTAATTCTGATTTGCTGCTCCCAAGTTGGGTTGTAGTTTTAGGTTCAAAAATGCCCTGCGCTTGCGATTTATTAGCTCTTGGATCTCCTGGTCATTCTCATCAAACCAGTCCTGATGTTTCCTGGTAGAGTGACCGAGCATCTCTTCACAGGCATTGGTTATGGTGGCTGGAGGGCAGACCAAGTGCTGTGGGAATTCTGCGTTTCGGGATCATCAAAGGTTGCCAGGTTAGCAGTGAGGCGCTGGCTGTATAGGGTTCTCTTAGCTGGGTCTTTGAGTGCCCCGGCATTGACTTTTTTGTGGCACTGCTGCCATCGCCACTTTCGGGCTATGTTGATGTTGATGATGGAACAGATTAGGCCTTTGTTGACAAGCAGACTCCTAAAACACAGGTCTTCAATGAGGTTTGGTGCCTGGTTTGTATGTGGTTCCCACTGTATCCTAGGTAGGAATGAGTTCTGAAGATCCACTTCCTATGCCTTATGACTTTCCTGGCAATAGCCTGTTGCTTCTTCTGTCAATTTGCAATAGATGTCAGCAATGTTTAAGTTTCCTGTTGCCAATCACCATAAGCTTTATGTGGTTTCACTGATCATGCAAACTCTGGTTGCTCATTCACTTGCTTTTTGACAGGTTGAAGTGGGAGTAATCGTGCAATGTGAGAAATGAGTAATCTGTAGGAAATTTCAGTATTTCCCTTTAATTGCTCCTTAACAAGCAATTTACATGGAATGGAATGCACATCCAAACATTATTATTTTGAACACTATTTTAAGCTCGGAGGAATTTTTGGAGCATGTACTAAAGTTTACACTTGTCACTTTAAATTTATGAGTTAGCATTAATGTACATTTAACTCTATGTTACCGCTATTAGAAGAAATTAGACCTTGCCACGGTCAATGTGAGTATTGGTTGTGCACCAATACGAGTGTATTAGCCTTCAACAATCTCCAAAGCATCAGTTGTTGGCAAACATAAGTGGACCCAGATGGGAACACCTGGGTGAAGAGTTCTTCTGTGCAATGTATAGTAAATTGATAAATGTGCTTAAAAAAAACACATCTATGATTTTGCTACATCTCTTGCACAGAGAAACTCCCCCACACCTTCAATTCCAAAATATATATACTATAAAAATAATGAATATATGGGAGAAACTCCAGGATGCAGGAACAAAAAGAACACAAACTGCAAGTTTTGGTTATTTTTAAGTGAGATACATTGAAATAGTTTCGTTTTTAAGGAAAAATGATGAATCTCATTCGCAAAAAGCAAAAGGTGACAGATTGGGTTACCTCATCTAAGGTTTAGGTGATCAGCATGAATCACATGATCTATGCAGTTTATGATATTCCTCAGCTCATTGCTGAGACTGCTGTTTTTTCCTGAATACCAGTTTTTAAGTTATTCAGCTAACAATGAACCAACCAAAAGAGAGAAAATATATTAAAAAATGAGCAAGTCATTTTATTTTTTGAATATACTTACTTTGTGGTGTCCCTGCACCTTTCTTTAATCCCAGGACCAAGAAGTCATGACCTGCTTGGGACCTCCCTTTAAATACCTGAGTGCCCAGGTGAGGAGTGTCTCCCACAAGTTCACCTCCTGTGGTCAAGGTGCTCATTTCCAGGACATATATACAGTGTACAGTGTGGTTGCATGAAGGTTACAGTTACATGAAGGTTACAGTTGAATGAAGATTGCATACATGACATCACCTCCCCGCTCACGTCTTTTTGTGTCAAAGGTTAAATCTTTCAGGTGGTCGGCGCTCTCTCGTAGATCGCCGCAGTTGGGGCTCTGGTGGCTGAGCCTTGGCATGCAGCTTTGTCACCTGAGGTGATTCCGGACTGGCTGCAGGGACTGTGCATGTTGGTGAATGTCCTTGTTGCTCGTCCACTGGCAGTAGTTTGGGTGACATCTCATGCTCTTCCTCAGGTTCCTCAGTGTCGATGCTGAACCTTTTTTTTTACTTGGTCCAAGTGTTTGCGGCATATCTGCCCATTGTTGAGTCTGATCACGATGACCCTATTCCCCTCTTTGACAATTACGGTGCCCTCAAGCCACTTGGGTCCCAAAGCATGGTTAAGAACAAATACCGGGTCATCAACTTCTATACACCTCCCCCTTGCGTTTTGATCATGGCACTCGGTTTGGGACGGCGCTTGCCCTCAACAATGTCTGCCAGGGCTGGATGAATGAGTGCATTTTAAGCGTGCGTTTCATGAGTAGTTCCGCTGGCGGGACTCCCGTGAGCGAATGCGGGCGGGACCTGTAGGCCAGCAGGAAGCGCAATAGGCGGTACAGAAGTGAGGGTCCTTCGATATGGAGCATGCCCTGTTTTATGACTTGGACCGCCCGTTCCGCCTGGCCATTGGAAGCCGGCTTGAACGGTGCAGTCCGGACGTGTTTAATGCCATTACCCGACATAAACTCCTGGAATTCATGGCTGGTGAAGCACGGGCCATTGTCGCTGACCAGAATGTCCGGCAAGCCGTGGGTCACGAAAACCGTACGCAGACACTCCACTATGATGGATGTCATGCACGAGTTTAATATGATGCACTCGATCCATTTCGAGTATGCATCGACAACGATCAGGAACATTTTTCCCATGAACGGGCCCGCGTAGTCTACATGAACACCTGACCATGGCCTGGTGGGCCAGGGACACGGATTGAGTGGGTCCTCCCTGGGGGCACTGCCCAGCTGGCCACACGTCATGCACCTGTGAACCCAGTGTTCCAGGTCTGAGTCAATTCCCGGCCACCATACATGTGACCGGGCAATGGCCTTCATTAACACGATGGCAGGGTGCTCGCTGTGGAGTTCCCTGATGAATGCTTCCCTTCCTTTCTTGGGCATGACTAACCGACTGCCCCATAGCAGGTAGTCAGCTTGGATGGAGAGCTCATCCATCCGTCTGTGAAACGGTCTGACCTCCTTGGGGCACGCCCCGTGTGCGGGCGCCCAATCCCCAGTCAGAACACATTTCTTTATCATGGACAGGAGGGGGTCTCTGTTGGTCCAGATTTTGATCTGGCGGGCTGTGATAGGGGAGCCTGCGGTGTCAAAAGCCTCAACGGCCATGACCATCTCAGCACTTTGCTCCATGCCCCCTCTGTGGTGGCCAGTGGAAGCCTGCTGAGCGCGTCAGCGCAATTCTCGGTGCCTGGCCGGTGCCATATGGTGTAGTCATATGCAGCCAGCGTGAGAGCCCATCGCTGTATGCAAGCTGACGCATTGGCATTGACAGCCTTGCTGTCAGACAACAGGGGTTAACGGCTTGTGGTCCATTACTAGCTCGAACCGCCTACCGAAAAGGTACTGGTGCATCTTTTTCACCCCGTAAACACAAGCAAGAGCTTCATTTTCGGCCATGCTGTATCCATGCTCTGCCTGGGAGAGTGACCTGGAGGCATAAGCCACCGGTTGGAGTCGGCCGTCATCATTACTCTGCTGCAACACGCACCCAACCCCATAGGATGATGCATCACACGTTAAAACCCGTTTTTTTACAGGTGTCGTACAAGGTCAACAGCTTGTTAGAACAAAGCAGATTCCGCGCCTTATTGAAAGCCCATTCTTGACCGTCCCCCCAAAACCATTCACAACCTTTACGCAAGAGCACGTCTAACGGCTCCAACAATGTGCTTAAGTTCGGCAGAAAGTTCCCGAAATAGTTCAAAGTCCGAGGAATGATCGCAGCTCCGATGTGTTGCCGGGCCTGGGCGCGCAGCGGAGCGCCTCCGTTTTAGCTTTGGTGGGCCGAATCCCATCTGCGGCAACCCTCCTGCCCAAAAACTCGACCTCTGGGGTCAAAAACACACACTTGGGCTTTTTCAATTCATTTTCAATTTTCTCATGCATCACATACAGCATCGCGCTGGCTTTGGGGTGCACTGGTCTGGCATCCGGGGTGATGCATATCACTACTTTGGTGCCCTTGAAAGTCCCAACACCGGGTTGAAATAGTGCCCTGAATTTCTGTAGGACCTGTGAACATGAGCTTCACGCCACAGATGAAATGGCGTGCACATCCCCCCATTTCCAGTTCATCTCGGCTAGCCAGCTCCTCCCCAAAAGTGCAGGGCTATTTCCCGGGACAATCCAGAGTGGCAGCCAGTTCTCTGATCCATTATGTGTTACCGCCAAGTTTGCACTGCCTAGCACTGGGATGATCTCTTTGGTGTACGTCCGTAGCTGCATGTCAATGCATTCCAGTTTTAGCCTGCTGGCTCTGTGTGGCCATAGTCTCTCAAATTGTTGGGCGCTCATAAGGGACTGGCTGGCTCCTGTGTCCAGCTCCATGCGCACCGGGATGCCATTCAATAAAACTTTCATCATCATGGGTGGCATTTTAGGACATGAGCTGTGGACGTCAGTCACATGAACCGGCTGAACTTCAGCATCTATGGCTTTGCTCCAAGCATCATTCTGCATTGCAGACCCCTCGTCTGGTTCCTCTGTCTCATAGATTAGCCTCGCTACAGCCTTTCTGCATATTCTGGCCAAGTGTCCACTGATGTTGCAATTCCTACAGATAAATTGCTGAAACCTGCAGCTTTTCGCAGTATGTCTATCCCCACACCTCCAGCATGAGCTGAGGTTGTTGTTAACAAAGGGACTGTTACCAGGCATTCCTCCCTGATTGTCCCTTTGGTTATTTCTAAGCGCTCTGATGGTGGGTGTCAATGGTCCCATCACGGGACACATTGTTCCTCGAGATGGCGTGAATTGCCGATCCTCTTTCCATTGTACCTGTTGCGGGCCCACCCTAGAGTCTGTTGCTTCCTGACCAGTTTTAAAATGCCCTTGCCTGCCTGTGGTGTCCTGAGCCGCATTCACAATGTTAACTCCCTGGTCCATCGCCACATTGGAACCAGAGCTGCACGTGTAAATTAGCTTGGTCTGCCCTTCCACTGCCATGAAGTTCTGAGCTATCAACGCTGCCCTTTCTAAAGTCAAGCCCTTGGTCTCTATGAGAGACCTGAAAATCCCGGCATGACTAATGCCCTCAATGAAGAAATCCCATAACATCTCCCACCTGCAGGCATCTGTGAACTTAGAGACTGGCCAAGCACCGCAGGTCCGCAACGAAGTCAGAGATGTTTTGTCCCTCCCGACGCCGGTGTGTAGAACCGGTGCTGGGCCATGTGTACACTACTCACTGGCTTGAGATGCTCACTGATCAGCTGGCTGAGCTCTTCGAAGGACTTGTCCGCCGGCTTCTCGGGTGCGAGGTCTTTCATCAGCGCATACGTCTTTGGTCCGCAACTGGTCAGTAGATGCGCCCTCCGCTTATCAGCCGCTGCCGCTCCCAGCCAGTCCTTCGTGATGAAACTCTGCTGGAGTCTCTTAACAAAGTCGTCCCAGTCCTCACCCACACAGTAACGTTCCTCTGTGCTATCGGTGGCCATCCTTGTGGTTCAGTGATTCCCGTTTCTCGTCGCCAAATGTGGTGTCCCTGCACCTTGCTACTGAATCACATGAGGCATGTACTGCAGACACGGTCACTGCGTGACCTTTCTTTATTCCCAGGACCAAGAAGTCATGACCCTGCGTGGGACCTCCCTTTAAATACCTGAGTGCCCAGGTGAAGAGTGTCTCCCACAAGTTCACCCCCTCTGGTCAAGGCGTGCATTTCCAGGACATATATACAGTGTACAGTGTGGTTGCATGAAGGTTACAGTTACATGAAGGTTACAGTTGTATGAAGGTTGCATACATGACATCCTTAATATAAATTTGTCTTATTCAGCTTCTTACCTGAAAAGCTCCCGAGTCTTGGAGCATTAGTGTCGGCCCCATCAAAGAAATCCAATGAATCCCAGTTATGCTCTGTTGCAAAGCTTATTACTTGAACCTGAAGGACATAAATCCATTAATTTAGAAAAATACAAGTCACCCTGAAAGTGTGTGATTCAATCAAAGTTGCTTAATGTAAACTGTGTGAGAGATAATTCCAAATACGGGCATTTATATTTTGTAAAATCTGATGTTTTATTAATTTCTTTTAAATAGTATTAATCAATTCAATTGATAAATGCCTGAGGAATATAACATTTTGTTCAAAATTGGCTATTCAAATATTACTATTATTCCAAGATTCTTGTAGTAATGAAATGTAGAAGCTTGTGAGTTGGAATAGGCCATTCAGCTCTTCACGCATGTTCAGCCATTCAATTAGATAAAGGCTGATCTGTACCACAACTGCATTTACCCATCGTTTCCTACATGTCCATACCAAACAAAAATGTATTGATCTCAGCCTTGTAAATTTTAATTGATTCAACTTCTACAGTCTTTGGGGGAAAGAGAGTTCCAGACTTCCACTACCCTTTGTGTGAAAAAGTGCTACCTGAATTCACTCTTAAATGGACCGAGCTGTAATTTTAAGATTATACTCCCTTGCTCAGTATTACCTCACCAGAGGAGATAGCTTCTCTGTATCTATCCTATTGAATCCCTTCATCACTTTACTACTTATACAGAGAAAGTTACAAAGGATTGGATGAGGCCTGTGCTTTACAAACTTTCTCTGACACTTGCAGATGAAATCTCATGACAATCTAAGTGGAATTTCTGCTAATTCCTTAGAATGTTAGCTCCATCACTTGTGGCCTGGTATTGTGTTCATCGAGTCACTCTCAGGGTTACCACCACTGTATTCAAGGGGATTTGTTTTATGAAAGTCAGAAGATAAATGGAAGGTAGTGAAGAAGATAGGGTGTCATCAGAGTGCAACAACAGAGGAATGAAGATGTCAAGTGGAAAATCGATATGGAAGCAACTCTGGTTGTCTAAATTGAGATAAAGACAACTTCCATATTTTGTGCACATTTAATAATTATTTGCAGGTAGATTGTCTATTTGTACAATAAACACTAGTATTTCCTGTGCAGAACTTCCCATGGAACTTTGTGCCCAGGAGAAAATATAAACACAGAAGACATGTATACCATACAAGCAGTGGTTTAATTCTATTAGAAAAACAGTGGTTAAAAGAAGCCGACACTGGAGACTCAATAAGAGAGAGATAATGGTGCCTGGCTATATGAGGCCTCAATGGTAGCAGTTTTAGTCCAAGGCTAGATAACAGATGATGCTGCTCAAATGCTGCTTTAGGGTCTGTGATATCTTCACAGAGCACAGCATACACAGCTTCCTAACATGGCAGGCAGCTCTCTCGGAAGTCTCCGGAATAGCCTGGTTCTGTTTAATGATTAACTCTGCAATTGCAGTACACAATACGTCCACATGATGGAATTTTTCGGATGATTTAAAGCTTAATTTTTGTTGGTGAAGGATTCAGCCAGCCGACAGAGAGACTTTGGAAGTTTCTGTCTTTGAAAAAAGCTACAAAATCCTAGGTAAAATACAGCACACGGTGTGAACAGCTAGAGATTAAAATGGCAGGTGTATTGGGATATTTGGGTGAATATAGACACGACCGGGAACGTTTTAAAGCATATGTGGATCAGTTAGAAATGTATTTCACTGCAAATAACAAATTCAAAGTTCCAGACAATGCAGTCCAGAACCAGGCTGTTTTGGAACGTAAGAAAGCGATCTTCTTATCGGAGGCAGGTCCGACATTATACAAAACCCTTGTAAATCTGCTTGTGCCTGACGAGCCAAAGGGATTTTAACAACCCCAGTGGAGCAGCACTACAACCCCAAACCATTAGAAATTGCTGAAAGCTATCGTTTCGGGATTCGGAATCAAAAGACTGACGATAGTATCAGTGATTACATCACAGCATTAAAAAAGCTATCGATGCACTGTAATTTTGGAAACTTTCAAAATCGAGCATTACGGGAACGTTTTGTTTGTGGGGTGAAAAATGATGCAATCAGAAGGAAGTTATTGACGACGGATGACTTGACCTTTGAGATTGCTTGTCAGACAGCAAGGTCGATGGATATGGCCGAACAATATTCCCGAGAATAAAATAATAATTACGGTCGTCAGTCAACCGAGATAAATCACCTGCAGGTTCAAAGTAAAAGATGGGCATGGCCGAAAGTCTCAGAAACTGGAAATTCTAACAGAGCATCGAAGTCATGCTGTAGGAGCCTGGGACAATACATTGCTCAAAGTTGTCCATACGTGAAGGCAGAGTGTTTCTTCTGCAGGAAGACTGGGCATCTTGCGAAGGCATGCCGACTGAAGGGCAAACCAGCTTTTAAAGCTATGAGTCCAGCGTTCAAAGCTATGAGTAGAAATCCAAAGAGACTACATAGCATGGAAGAACAGCAGGATGAGGAGATGTTAGAGTTACACGTCATCAGGAACACGAGGTTAACGGACAGCGATTCGGAAAGCATCAAAATCCACATAGATGTTGCGGGATTCAAGATACCAATGGAAATTGACACGGGTGCATCCATGAGTGTAGTACCGGAGTCACTATACTGCGACAAATTGCGTGATTTCCAACTGGAGAAATCCAAGATTGAGCTGCGAGGCTACTCGGGAGAGAAAATTCCAGTGGTAGATATCACGTATGGGTGAAATATAAAGATCAATTTCAGAACTTGCCTCTAACAGAACTGAAAGGAGACAAGTCTGCCTTACTAGAAATAAATTGGTTGAGCTTACTGAAGCTGGATTGGAGTAAGATTTTCTGTGTGGAAGCGAGATTTTCATCAATGGATGAGGTTATCAAGCAGTATCCGAAGGTGTTCTGCGAAACGGGCAGTCCGATCCAAGGCTTCAAGGCGAGTGTCAAGGTACAGAAGGAAGCTAGATCAGTTTACTACAAGCCACGTTCTGTACCGTATGCACTCAAGGAGAAAGTTGAGCAACAACTCAAAAGACTAGAGACTGCGAACATTATATGTAAGATAGATCGATGTAATTGGGCTACACCCATTGTTGTTGTACCTAAGTCTGATAGTAAGGTAAAATTGTGTGGTGATTATAAAGTAACCGTAAACCAGGTTCTAGAGGGTAATGTCCCCAATACATTGCCGAATATAGAAGATTTGTTCACAACACTGACAGGTGGTCAGATCTTCTCAAAACTGGATCTTACGAATGCCTACTTACAGCTTGAACGAGATGAGGAGTCCAAGTCATGTTTGACTATAAATACTCATCCTGGCCTATATCAATTTAATAGGCTACCGTTTGGAGTGTCTTCCGCCCCTGCCATATTCCAAGGGATGACGAACCAGATTTTGCAAAGTATTGAAGGGGTAGTATGTTATTTGGATGACATCCTAATTTCAGCACCAAATAGGCAAATTCATAATAACATATTGAATGAAGTCCTCAAATGGCTAGAGAAGCACAGAGTCTGAGTGCCTGCTCGTAAGTGTGAGTTATTTAAAAACTCAGTGAAGTACTTAGGGTACAGAATAGACAAAGATGTTTTACATCCAACCATGGAAAAATTGGATGCGATCAGAAATGCACCCACTCCCAGGAATGTCACTGAACTTCGTTCATTCTTGGGTCTTTTGAACTGTTATGAGAAGTTCCTATCAAATTTGGCTACAGTATTACATCCACTGAATGAACTTTTGAAAAAACAGGTCCATTGGAAGTTGTCAAAAGAATGCTATACAGCATTCAAGGAGTGTAAACGCAAATTGGTAGAGAGCACCATGTTAGTTCACTATGACATATCTAAGGAGATTAAGCTAGCATGTGATGCTTCTCCGTATGGAGTTGGGGCAGTAATCTCTTATGTATTAAGTATTGGGGAAGAGAGACCAATTGCTTTTGCTTCATGCACTCTCAGTGCCAGTGAGAGTAATTATGCGCAAATTGAAAGGGAAGCTTTGGCATTCATTTTTGGGGTCAAGAGGTTTCACAAATACTTGTATGATCGTAAGTTTACCATCGTTATGGACCGTAAGCCCCTAACAGCAATCCTCCATCCAAAATCTCCAGTTCCAAAATTAGCTGCAGCCCGAATGCAGAGATGTGCTTTGATTTTGTCAGCATATACATATGATATTGAATACAGATGATCAGCTGATCACAGTAATGCTGATGCAATGTCTAGATTGCCTTCCCCATCACAAGTTACACCTGATAAGGAAGAAGTGTTTTATTTTTCATACATTGATGAACTGCCAGTCACAGCTGAAGAGATTGGTAGAGCAACCAAACGTGACACAGTGATGTCAAAGGTGTATGAGTATATTGCAAATGGATGGCCAAACCAGGTAACAGACAAAGATACACATCCATTCTTCATTCGTAGGAATGAATTATCAGTCGATAAAGATTGTATCATGTGGGGTGCAAGAGTGGTTATACCAAATAAATTCAGGTCCAAATTATTAGGAGACCTCCATGAACAGCACCTGGCAATGTGCTTGACCAAGTGTTTTGCACGCAGTTATTTATGGTGGCCAGGTCTTGATAAAGATATAGAGTACATCGTGAGTCAGTGTACGACATGTCAATCGGTAAGCAAGCAACCACCATCAGTACCATTACAGCCATGGAAATGGCCTCCCAGGGTGTGGCAAAGGCTACATATTGATTTTGCTGAGTTAGAAGGACAACAATTGTTCTTTGTGATTGATAGCCATTCGAAGTGGGTTGAGGTGTTTCCAATGTGGAAAATAACAACAAGTAAAACATTGAACATTTTACGAAAATTATTTTCTTCATTTGGCCTCCCTGAAGAGATTGTTTTGGATAATGGACCACAATTTCTTTCAGAAGAATTTGCACAATTCACGAGCAAAAGTGGTGTGAAACATACCAAGGTTCCACCATACTACCCTGCTTCGAATGGCACAGCACAGCGCACTGTACAAATTGTAAAACGTGCCCTCATAAAACAAATGTTTGGTCCAAATCCAAGGAAACGACAGTTGTCATTAGATCACAAATTGGCTAATTTTTTGATTACATATCTAAATACTCCTCATACAACTACTGGTAGAACACCAGCAGAGTTGTTTCTCAAATGACAGCCACAAACCAGATTCCCGTTGTTAAAGCCAAATTTGGCACAGTCCGTAGAAGAGACATAATTAAGACAGAAAGAGAATCATGATTAAAGGTAGAATAAAAGAAAGAAGTGTGAAATTAAACTCGAAGGTGAGAGTGAAGAACAATCACCATAAATGGTTAAAGTGTTTACGAGGATGAGTGGTGGAGATATGTGGTCCTCGCACATATTTGGTAAAGATGTTTGATAATGGACAGGTTAGGTTTGTTCATATTGATCATATTTTACCTACAGACATGGAAGGAGTTGAAGGTGGGAATGATTCAATTATTTCTGACCAATCAGATAATTTTGATATACCAATAGCAAATCCTAAATCCAATGTACTGGAAACAAATCCAGGAGAGAATCAGAATTAAATTCTGAGCCCGAGTCAGGAAAACAAAGAGCATGAAGTTAGAGTGAGTTCAAATGAAAATCAAGGAAATTCCGTGGAGGAAAACGTTCCTCAGGATGAGCCTCGAATGAGTTTAGATTCGACTTTGTGTTTGGAAAGTTCTGTTCGAGAGCGAAGGTATCCTCTTCGAAACAGAAAACAAGTGGTAAAGTTAAATTTGTAAATATGGAAAAAAAAATTATATCCTGTGTTATGTATAAACATGAAAGTTATGTATGATGTTTGTTATGATGGCTTCTTCATTAAGGAGGGAGAAGTGTAATGCCTGTAAGTTTGTAATGTTTGTAGCTCCACACTGTGGATGTGGACGTATTGTGTACTGCAAGTGCAGGGTTAATCATTAAACAGAACCAGCCAATTCCGGAGGCTTCCGAGAGAGCTGCCTGCCATGTTAGGAAGCTGTGTGTGCTGTGCTCTGTGAATATATCACAGGGTCTAGCACCAAAACTTACAGATACTGATAGCAGTTATAAGATAGATAATCTTTATTTTTTTCTCATATCTCTAAAAACAGAGTATGAATACATACAGTTTGATTGAACAATATTCGCAAAACTACATTGTTGTGTTACATCAGCGCTAGTATAAAACAAGCTAAGATAGAAACAGAAACATTAGATCTAAATAATCGAAATTAGCTAAGATAAATAGAATAAGCAATGCAGAAACAGCATCCTTACTTGTATGCCAGCACCTTCCGGCACTATAATTTTCCAGATGCAGTTCAAATTGTTGTCATATGGTTCAGGGTAACTTGGAGATAGAATGCTCCCTTTGCGCTTAGTTAAAATTCCACCACAGGGCACTGAAAGAAAATGGAAACTGTGAAACTGAAAAAAGCCTGACAGTAATATTGGTGTGCATGGAACAGAAAAGACATGCTGCTGCTTGACAACAGCTTATCAAGGATTTATTAAAAGAACAATGAATAATAGAGCAATTTCACTGTCTAGAGAGATGCAAGAAACATTTGGTATCTCTGTTATTTATTCTCTTTCAATACTTTTCAGCATATCAGGAATGAAAAGAGCAGTTTTCTTGTAGCGTCAGAAATCGGCAATCTGGAAAACAACATTTTTAACAGTACAAAATGTAACTTTGAGTGCAGACTTCAATTTAATAACTAACTGAAAACAGATCGTATGGAATGCAGTTTAATAGACTTATTATATTCACAGTAAATGAGAATAAACTTTACAGTAACCCATCAACAACCCAGTATTCCAACTAACGAGCAGACAAAGATATATCGATATTCGGTCAAAAAAAGCAAGGTAATTGTATTATAAATTAATCAAAACGCTTATGGGAGAAGGTTAGAGTAAATCAGGCCATTTTTCACTTCAGATAAATTCTAAATTATTGATGTCATGCACAGCTTTCGTTTATCCAGACCTCCAAAATTCTTCAGGTAGGTTACATGCTACTTAAAATGCTTTGCTTTTGTCTGCCACTGAAGAACAACTGATCTAAACATAGAAACATAGAAAATAGGTGCAGGAGTAGGCCATTCGGCCCTTCGAGCCTGCACCACCATTCAATAAGATCATGGCTGATCATCCACCTCAGTACCCCTTTCCTGCTTTCTCTCCATACCCCTTGATCCCTTTAGCCGTAAGGTCCATGTCTAACTCCCTCTTGAAAAAATCCAATGAACTGGCATCAACAACTCTCTGTGGTAGGGAATTCCACAGGTTAACAACTCTCTGAGTGAAGAAGTTTCTCCTCATCTCAGTCCTAAGTGGCTTACCTCTTATCCTTAGACTGTGTCCCCTAGTTCTGGACTTCCCCAACATCGGGAACATTCTTCCTGCATCTACCCTATCCAGTCCCGTCAGAATTTGATATGTTTCTATGAGATCCCCTCTCATCCTTCTAAACTCCAGTGAATAAAGGCCCAGTCGATCCAGTCTCTCCTCATCCCGGGAATCAGTCTGGTGAACCTTCGCTGCATTCCCTCAAAAGCAAGAACGTCCTTCCTCAGATTAGGAGACCAAAACCGAACACAATATTCCAGGTGAGGCCTCACCAAGGCCCTGTACAACATACCATTTGCCTTCTTCACCGCCTGCTTTACCTGCATGCCAATTTTCAACGACTGATGTACCATGACACACAGATCTCATTGCACCTCCCCTTTTCCTAATCTGCCGCCCTTCAAATAATATTCTGCCTTCCTGTTTTTGCTCCCAAAGTGGATAACCTCACATTTATCCACATTATACTGCAGCTGCCATGCATTTGCCCACTCACCTAACCTGTCCAAGTCACTCTGCAGCCTCTGAGCCTCCTCCTCACAGCTCACACCACCAGCCAGTTTAGTGTTATCTGCAAACTTGGAGATATTACACTGAATTCCTTCATCCAAATCATTAATGTATATTGTAAATAGCTGGGGTCCCAGCACTGAGCCTTGCGGCAACCCACTAGTCACTGCCTGCCATTCTGAAAAGGACCCGTTTATCCCGACTCTCTGTTTCCTGTCTGCCAACCAGTTCTCTATCCACATCAGCACATCACCCCAAATATCATGTGCTTTAATTTTGCACATTTAATTTTGTGTGGAACCTTGTCAAAAGCCTTTTGAAAGTCCAAATACACCACATTCACTGGTTCTCCCTTGTCCACTCTGCTAGTTAAATGCTCAAAAAATTCCAGAAGATTTGTCAAGCATGATTTTCCTTTCATAAATCCATGCTGACTTGGACCGATACTGTCACTGCTTTCCAAATGGGTTGCTATTTCATCTTTAATAATTGATTCCAACATTTTCCCCACTACTGATGTCAGGCTAACCAGTCTATAATTACCCATTTTCTCTCTCCCTCCCTTTTTAAAAAAGTGGTGTTACATTAGCTACCCTTCAGTCCATCGGAACTGAACAATAGTCGAAAGACTGTTGGAAAATGATCACCAATGCATCCACTATTTCTAGGGCCACTTCCTTAAGTACTCTGGGATGCAGACTATCAGCCCCTGGGGATTTATTGGCCTTCAATCCCATCAATTTCCCTAAAACAATTTCCCGCCTAATAAGGATATCCTTCAGTTCCTCCTTCTCACTAGACCTTCAGTCCCCTAGTACTTCCGGAAGTTTATTTGTGTCTTCCTTCGTGAAGACAGAACCAAAGTATTTTTTCAACTGGTCTGCCAGTTCTTTGTTCCCCATTATAAATTCACCTGAATCTGACTGCAAGGGACCTACATTTGTCTTCACTAATCTTTTTCTCTTCACATATCTATAGAAGCCTTTGCGGTCAGTTTTTATGTTCCCAGCAAGCTTCCTGTCATACTTTATTTTCCCCCTCCTAATTAAACCCTTTGTCCTCCTCTGCTGAATTATAAATTTCTCCCAGTCCTCAGTTTTGCTGCTTTTTCTGGCCAATTTATATGACTTTTCCTTAGATTTAGCACTATCCTTAATTTCCATTGTTAACCACGGTTGAGCCACCTTCCCCATTTTATTTTTACTCCAGACAGGTAGTACAATTGTTGAATTTCATCCATGTGATCTTTAAATGTTTACCATTGTCTATCCACCGTCAACCCTTTAAGTATCATTTGCCAGTCTATTCTAGCCAATTCACGTCTCATACCATCGAAGTTACCTTTCCTTAAGTTCAGGACCCTAGTCTCTGAATTAACTGTGTCACTCCCCATCTTAATAAATAATTCAACCATATTATGGTCACTCTTCTCCAAGGGGCTTCGCATAACAAGATTGATAATTAGTCCTTTCTCATTACACATCACCCAGTCTAGGATGGCCAGCCCTCTAGTTGGTTCCTCGACAGAAAACTATCCCTAATACACTCTAGGAAATCCTCCTCCACTGTATTGCTACCTGCAGCTGTTCACCATGCATGAGCTACCTCTGCCTCTACTAGGCTGCAAGTAATCGGGTAACTTTCAATATTCCAGCAATTGTTGGAGAAAAGAACTAGCTCCTCCCTTACCTTGTTTGTCTTTTGAAATTCCAAGTATATTCATATCAGATGGCCATTACACATGAATCAAGAGAATTAATGATATTTGATGTTCAAGATGAGCATTGGGAATTGTATTTTGGAGACTATAAAATTTGGATGTGCTGTAGAAATAAAAGCAGCCCTGCAGACTCAAGTCCCTTCATCCACCATTAACATATTGTCCACCACATGACAGTTAAACAATATAGATATGGTTATATCGCTACATCTCAACTGCACAGCATCAGGGATTTATTCACTGACACCTTGGAAAATGTTCCATATTTCAAATAATTTATAAAAATTATAATTGACTTGTCTACCTTTAAGCTACACAATAATCCATTCTAATATTTTCTCACATCTCATGGGAATGCACCTGCTGAATAAATAAGTTATGTCAAAACCCTTCCTGAAAGCCAGGTAGGTAACATCCACAGCTTCCTGCATTTCTAGGAGATCGGTAGCCTCCTCTAAACTGCCCAGTCTGAACTGATGCTGGGTATCTTTAATCAGATGCTATCCTTCTAGATGATCCCTTCTGCCATCTATCATCAAAGTCTCAAATAATGTAATCACAATTGCAATAAGACTCATAAGTTTACACTTCGTTGGGCAGTGTCCGAGGCCCAACCTTCTTCAGCTGCTTCATCAATGACCTTCCCTCCCTCATAAGGTCAGAAGGAGAAACCAGGGCAGGTGACCAATGATTGCACAGTCTTTAGTGCTATTTGTAACTCCTCAGATAATGAAGTAGTCCATGCCCGCATGCAGCAAGACCTGGATGACATTCAGGCTTTGGCTGATAAGTGGCAAGTAACATTTGTGCCACACAAGAGCCAGGCAATGACTATCTCCAACAAACAAAAGACGAACCACCGCCCCTTGACATTCAATGGCATTACCATCGCCGAATTCCCTACCATCAACATTAAGCAGAAATATAACTGAATCAGCCACATAAATACTGTGGCAACAAGAGCAGTTCAGAGGCTGGCTATTCTGTGGCGAATGTCTCACCTCCTGACTCCCCAAAGCCTTTCCACCATCTACAAGGCAAATGTCAGGAGTGTGATGGAATACACTTGCCTGGATGTGTGCAGCTCCAATAACACTCAAGAAGCTCGATACCATCTAGGACAGAGCAGCCCGCTTGATTAGCACCCCATCCAGTGGTTTAAACATTCGCTCCCTCCACCACAGGTGCAACATGGCTGCACTGTGTACCATCTACAAGATGCACTGCAGCAACTCGCCAAGGCTTCTTCGGCAGCACCTCCCAAACCCATGACCTCTACCACTTAGAAAGACAAGGGCAGCAGGTGTATGGGAACAACATCACCTGTATGTTCTCCTCCAAATTACACACCATCCTGACTTGGAAGTATATTGCCCTTCCTTCATCGTCACTGGGTCAAAATCCTGGAACTCCCTCCTTAACAGCACTGTAGGAGTACCTTCATCACATGGACTTCAGCGGCTCAAAGCGACGGCTCACCACCACCTTCTTAACAACAACAATAATAATTTGTATTTACATAGTGCCTTTAATGTAGTGAAATGTCCCAAGGTGCTTCACAGGAGTATTATGAGATAAAAAGTTTGACACCGAGCCACATAAGGAGAAATCAGGACAGGTGACCAAAAGCTTGGTCAAAGAGGTAGGTTTTAAGGAATGTCTTGAAGGAGGAAAGAGAGATAGAGAGGCAGAGAGTTTTAGGCAGGGAATTCCAGAGCTTAGGGCCTTGGCAACAGAAGGCATGGCCACCAATGGTTAAGCGATTATAATCAGGGATCCTCAAGAGGGCAGAATTAGCAGAGCGCAGACATCGCGGGGGTTGTGAATTTGGAGGCAATTACAGTGATAGGGAGGGGCGAGGCCATGGAGGGATTTGAAAACAAAGATGAGAATTTTTAAATCAAAGCGTTGCTTAACCGGTAGCCAATGCAGGTCAGCGTGCACAGGGGTGATGGTTGAGCCGGACTTGGTGCAAGTTAGGACACGGGCAGCCGAGTTTTGGATTACCTCTAGTTTACGTGGGGTAGAATGTGGGAGGCCAACTAGGAGTGTGTTGGAATAGTCAAGTCTAGAGTTAACAAAGGCATGGATGAGGACTTCAGCAATGGATGAGCCGAGGCAAGGGCCGAGATGGGCAATGTTACAGGTGGAAATAGGCGGTCTTAATTACGCTGCGGATATGTAGTCGAAAGCTCATTTCAGTTTCAATTATGATACCAAGATTGCGAGCAGTCTAGTTCAGCCTCAGACAGAAGTTAGGAAGAGGGATGGTGTCAGTGGCTAGGAAACGGAATTTGTGGCAGGGGCCGAAAACAATGGCTTCTGTCTTCCCAATATTCAACTGGAGAAAATGTCTGCTCATCTAGAACTGGATGTTGGACAAGCAGTCTGACAACTTAGAGACCATGGAGGGGTCGAGAGAAGTGGACGTGAGGTAGAGCTGGGTGTCATCAGCGTAATATGGAAACTGACACCGTGTTTTCGGATGATGTCGTCAAGGGGCAACATGTAGATGAGAAATAGGAGGGGGTCAAGGATAGATCCTTGGGAGACACCAGAGGTAACGATGCGGGCCGTTGCAGGTGATTCTCTCACTACGATTAGGTAGATAAGGGCAATTAAGGATGGGCAATAAATGCGGGCCTTGTCAGCGATGCCCACACCCCATGAACGAATAAGATTTCATCACATTGGTCTTTTTGAGAGATAGGTTGCATCTTAAATTTTCCAATCAACTGGGACTGAACTTGAAAGATATCATTGGAGTGTTTGCAATTTTTCAGCCAACTCTATCAGCACCCTTGGATAGAAATGTCAGAGCCTGTAGCTTAGTTTACCTTAAGCTCCCTAAACCTTTTTGCTGTGTGATATTTGCAACACTAAAGATTTCAAGACTGCTCTCTCCTTTACATTCTTCTATTAGCTCAGGCATCTGCTCCCACCATAAAAAAACAATCACAAAATAATAATTTAATGATCCCACCATTTCCCTGCCCTCAGACACTATTTCCCCATTGCCACTAGTAAATGGTCCAAAGTCCCTTATGTACCCTCCCTTGCCCTGAATATATTAAAAGATCACTTTGTTGTTTTCCTTTATATTTTCCACTTTATGCCTCTTGTACCCTTTTTTCTCGTATCTCTTTCTCTACTTGATTTTATAGATTTCTTCTGTACAATTCAGAATTTTATATGACCTTTCATTTCACTTATTTCCGTACTATGGCTTCTCTTTTCATCTATGTGTACAGTTCAGGTCTGACACAGTACAAAAAGAAAATTGCAGCTATTGAAAGGATACAGAACTGAGTAATCAGAATGATTGATAGGATGGAGGGATTGAATAATGAGGAGCTATTATGTAAATTGGGCATTTTCTTACTGGAGAAGAGAAGCTTGAGAGTGGATATGATTGCTGTTTTTTTAGGATTCTAAAGCGGCTAGATAATATAGGCCATGATGAACTATTTCACCTTGTCCAGAACAGAGGACAAGTTTTGCACTTGAAAGGGGGTAAATTTATAAGTAATCTGCAGACATAATAGTCCGATATTAATCTGAAGGTTGCAGTGCATGATGGAAACCCGGAAGACAACTGAGTGGGTCGGAATAAGCAATCGCAACTGAATTGTACTAATTAATTTTGACTTCTGGCTGGGTTTCACATCCCTAAACTGCACAGTGGGTTTGATGTACACCCAGATGATGCAATCTCAGCCTAGGGCCAGTCCACAAATAAAAATTGGAGATGTTCAGGATGGACGGTGGACTTAGAGCAAGGGCAGCATGCAGATTCAATTATACATAACTGGATTTACTGTTGGATGCAGTCAGGAGCATGAGGGGTATACTTTTTCCCAGCAATGGGACCAAGAAATTTGCTGCTCTCACCAAGAAGGCGTGATTGGAGGTAGCCGAGGAGGTGAGCAGCAGAAGCGTTGTGCCCAGGTCATGGATGCAATGTAGGAAGTTTAATGACCTAAGCAGACCAGAAGAGGCGAGTACATTTAGTGATTCAATTACATCCCGTGGTTTAAGCATCCCCTTTCACTCTGGCTTACTAAGTATTCTCCATCACATGACTCCTCACACCAACACAACTTTCAGCATAACACAGCCTTCATGTTCTATGCACTTCATCACCTCTCCATTTACACATCCAGTGTTAACTCTCACAAAAATCCTTATGTAATGTGATGCATGTGTCTCATAGTCACCCATGTTGAATACGCTGCATCCATCGGGTGAATACCTCACCTTCACTCACTAACAGGTCTGTGTTTTTGCCCTTTGTAGGAATAGAGAGCACAAAATGCAAGGGTGACAGAGAAGACTGGAGGTGAGCCGTCACAAAAAGTACAGCTCACAGATGCAGAGCAGGATGCCCTGGAGATAAATAACACATCTATGTCCCTCTAAGTTGGAGATGGCGAGACAGGAAGCTCCGAGATAGCTGGTAACAGAATTCCAGTATCTCTGACACATGAGCTAACTTAATTTCATCAATGACTGATATATGAGAAGGCAGAGTATGGTGATTTTCAAGATTGTGACTTCACCATGACTATATCATATCCCCTCTATTGTCTTCCAAGGCCTTGACACATACAGCAAGTGTCACAGAACATCCATGAGGATAATTCCTCAGTGGAAGTAAGAGATCTTGGTGATGGAGTGGATATGTGGTCGGAAGATCATCACGGGGTCAACTGCAACACCAGTGTTGCGAAGACTCTGGTTCAGCCTCAGAGTGTTGCCAGGGGAAGGGATGGAGTCGGTGACTAGAGAGCAGAGTTTGTGGCAGGAATGGAAAACAATGGCTTTAGTCTTCTCAATATTTAGTTGGAGTAAAATTTCTGGTCATCCAGCACTGGATGTCGGACAAGAAGTGTGACAAATCAGAGACAGTAGAAGGGTTGAGAGAGGTGGTTGTGAGGCAAAGCTAGGTGTCGTCAGGTACGTGTGGAACCTGACATTGTGTTTTCGGATGATATTGCTGAGGTGCAAGATGTAGATGAGAAATAGGGGGTGCAAGAATCATCACCATAGGCAGTCCCTCAAAATCGAGGAAGACTTGCTTTCCACTCTAAAAGTGAGTTTTCAGGCGACTATACAGTCCAATATGAGAATTACAGTCTCTGTCACAGGTGGGACAGACAGTCGTTGAAGGAAAGGATGTGTGGGGAGTCTTGTTTGCTGCACGCTCCATCCGCTCCCTGTGCTTGTTTTCTGCATGCTCTCGGCGACGAGACTTGAGGCGCTCAGCGCCCTCCTGGATACTTTTCCTCCATTTGGGCCAGGGATTCCCAGGTGCTGGTGGGGATGTTACACTTTATCAAGGAAGCTTTGAGGTTGTCCTTGAAATATTTCCTCTGCCCACCTGGTGCTCGCTTGCCGTGTAGGAGTTCCGAATAGAGTGCTTGCTTTGGGAGTCTCGTGTCGGATATGCGGATGATGTGGCCTGCCCAACAGAGCTGGTTGAGTGTGGTCAGTGCTTCGATGCTGCGATGTTGGCCTGATCGAGAACACTGGTGTTGGTGCGTCTATCCTCCCAGTGGATTTTCAGGATCTTGTGGAGGCAGCGTTGGTGATATTTCTCCAGTGCTTTGAGGTGTCAACTGTATATGGTCCATGTCTCTGAGCCATTTAGGAGGGCGGGTATCACTATAGCCCTGTAGACCATAAGCTTGGTGCCAGATTTGATGTCATGGCCTTCAAACACTCTCTTCCTCACGCGACTGACGGCTGCGCTGGTGCACTGGAGGCAGTGTTGGATCTCGTCATCGATGTCTGCCCTTGCTGATAGTAGGCTCCCGACATATGGAAAATGGTGCACAAAGACCAAGGCCATGCCGTGGATTTTGATGACCGGGGGGGGTAGTGCTGTGTGGCGGGGTCAGGTTGGTAGAGGACCTTTGTCTTACGGATGTTTCGTGTAAGGCCCATGTTTTCGTACACCTCGGTGAAGATGTTGACGATGGCTTGGAGTTCAGCCTCTGAGTATGCGCAGACGCAAGTGTCATCCACCTACTGTAGTTTGATGACAGAGGATGGGACAACTTTGGATCTAGCCTGGAAACGACGAAGGTTCAATAGGTTCCCACTGGTTCTATAGTTTAATTCCACTCCTGTGGGGAGCTTGTTGAGTGTGAGGTGGAGCATTGCAGCGATGACGCAACCCTGCTTGACCCCGCTCCGGACATGGATTGGGTCTGTGGTGGATCCGTTGGTCAGGATGTTGTCGTGGAGCAGGCGAAGGATGGTGACAAACTTTTGGGGGCAGCCGAAACGGAGGAGGATGCTCCATAGTTCCTCATGGTTAACAGTGTCAAAGGTTTTTGTGAGGTCAAAGAAGGCCATGAACTAGGGTTGCTGCTGTTTCCTGCATTTCTCTTGTAGTTGTCGCATGGTGAAGATCATGTCTGTTGTACCCCTTCGTGGATGGAATCCACATTGTGACTCTGGGAGGAGCTCTTCAGCCACAGGGAGAAGATGGTTGAGGAGGATTCCAGCAATGACTTTCCCAGTGGTCGGCAACAGGGAGATTCCTCTGTAGTTGCCGCAGTCGGACTTGACCCCTTTTTTAAAGATGGTCATGATTACAGCATCTCTGAGATCTCCCGGTATGCTCTCCTCCTTCCAGATAAGAGAGATTAAGTCATGCATTCATGCCAATAGTGCTTTTCCGCCATACTTTAATGCCTCAGCGGGGATTCCATCTGATCCTGATGCATTGTTGTTCTTGAGCTGGCAGATGGCCTTTTCTACCTTGTGCAGGGCTGTGGTTTTGCTGAGATGGTGGTGGGTAGCATGCTGCAGGATGGAGTCCAGGACACTCGTGTCAAATGCAGAGTCTCGATTAAGGAGATCTTTGAAGTGTTCCTTCCAGCGGGCCCTGACTGCCTTGGTATCCTTAATAAGTATTTCCCCGTTCTTGGCCAGCAGTCGGTGCTTGGGCTGTAGGTGGATTTAACTGCGGTGAAGAATCCTCGCACATCATGGCTGTTGGCCAGCTGTTCAATCTCCTGTGCTTTCTCCACCCACCATCGATTCTTTAGCTTGTGGGTATTTTTGTTGGACCTTGCCTTCAGTCATCTGTAGAGCTGCTTTGCTGCTCCTGAATTGGGTTGCTGCTTTAGTACAGAAATGCCCTACGCTTGTGATTTATTAGCTCCTGGATCTCCAGATCATTCTCGTCAAACCAGTCCTGGTGTTTCCTGGTTGAGTGACCGAGCGCCTTTTTGTAGTTGCTGGTTATGGCAGCCTGGAGGACAGATCAAGTGCTGTGGGCACACAACGTCTCGGGGTCATCGAGGGTTGCCAGATTGGCAGTGAGGCACTGGCTGTATAGGGCTCTCTTAACTGGGTCTTTGAGTGCCCCAGCATTGATTTTTCTGCAGCATTGCTTCTGTTGCCGTCGCCGCTTTGGGGCTATATTAATGTTGATGACGGAATGGACTAGGTGGTGGTCCATCCAGCAGTCTTTGGCTCCTGTCATGGCGCAGGGTGATGCCCACGTCCTTGTGGTCCCTCACTCGGACGATGACATAGTCGAGCAGGTGCCAGTGCTTGGAGCAAGGGTGTTGCCGCAATGCCTTGTACTTGTCCCTCTGGCGAAACAAGGTGTTTGTGATGACAAGGTCATGTTCCAGGCATTTTGTCAGGAGCAGGGGACCACTGGAAATGTTTTTCCCTACCCCATCTCTGCTGATCATGCATCCCCAGAGGTCTGTGTCCTTACTGAATCTGGCATTGAAGTCGCCGAGGAGGATCAGTTTGTTGTCTGTAGGGACTCGGGATAGGGATTGTTTGAGGCTGGAGTAGAATTTTTCTTTGGCCTCATCTGTTGCGTCAAGTGTTGGGGCATACGCACTGATAACTGACGCATTGGTTCCGGGATGGGGTGAACCGGAGAGTCATGAGACTTTCGCGATTCCCGCAGGGGGAGTCTCTGAGGCGGAGGACCAGTTAGTTCTTGATGGCGAAGCCAACTCCATGGAGGTGACGTTCTTCTGCTGGTTTGCCTTTCCAGAAGAAGGTGTAACTTCCACCTTGCTCTTTGAGCTGGCCTTCCCCTGCCCACTTAGGGCGACGATGTCGACATCGAAGCGTCTGAATTCCTGGGCAACGATTGTGGTGCATCGTTCCGGTTTGTCGCTTTTGGGACTGTCCATGAGGTTCCTGACATTCTCGATCCCGAACTTCATTTTGAAGGGGTGGAAGATACCTGTGCATGAGTTCTTTTAACGTGGGGTGGCCGTTGCTCTGATGACTGGAGTCCAGGCACTACTGTATGGGCCTAGTTGCCTATGGTGGGATGCGAGCCTTAAGCTCGGCGCTGAGCAGTGCTCTTCGGTGAGATGGTGATAAATCCGAGGCATGGAAAGTGGGGCTGAGAGATTTGAGGTAATACTTCCCTTTCACAGGTAACTAGTCCTGACTGAGGACATGCATTGGGATGGCCAAAGGTCCACTTTGTGGAAAGAGGAGAGGTCAGAGAGGTCAGAGTGGCCATAGCTATTGTGCACACCATCTGCTCGATATAGTCTCCGCAATTAAGTGGGGCCAGCAGCCGGGGGTAAGGCCAGGACGTCGCCGGAGGGAGGAAGGCGCGGACGTCACTGGGGGGAGAAGGCCCGAACATGAGGGCGAAGTGAAGGTAGGGCCCAAACCTGTGGTCGGAGCTGGTCAGAGGCTCACCGTCATTGGGGATCAGGTGGAGCAGCTGAGTCGGCCACGTCCAGTGGGGAGCGAAAAGCGAAGGTGGAAGAATAGTTCCTTGGGGGACTCTGGAAAGAGAGGTGATGTTGACAGATTTGAGGAGGAGGGGGCAGTACCTGTGGAGATGGAACCATTAACAATATCAGCTAACATGGGGGCCAGAAATGGAAGTTGGTTGTTCAGATGTTTGGTGGGAATAGGATCGAGGGAGCAGGAGGTGAGTCTCATGGACAAGATGAGTTTGGAGAGGGCATGATGGGAGATAGGAGAGGAACGAGAGAAAGATGCAAGTTCAGGGCTTGGGCAGGGAAGGCAGCTCTGTGCAGTGCTACAGGTGAGAGTGGCCACCCCCATTATTTTAATAAGCATCTCTCTGGAATTTGGGATGAGGTAAGTGCAAGGTAAAAGTGCCTTCATGAAGTTCCACTCTCTTATGTGTGCACTCTGTAGAAATGTCTTCTGAATAAAAACTCTCCTCCATTTCTCTTGCAAATGTACTTACAGACTCTCAACTGTCTGGCCTTTGACCCACTTTTTGTCAAGGTACCTCTACATTTGTTGCTTTGTGCAACACCTCCATCATCACTACTTTTGATGCCTTGGTCCTCAGCAAAACTTTCATAGTTGCCTATTCCTGTTGTATTACATGCCCCATCTTTGGTCCTTTAAGTTCAAGAGTTGAAAACTTGAGTGCACCTGGCACTTGTTAGCTTAGCCATCCATTGTCAGATCTGGCTCTACTAGACCTTGTTCTCCTCTGCCAAAACCAGTCACTAGCCCTGAACCCTCACATTACGTAATTCTTTTCTGCCTTCCGACCTCACTTCCCGGTTTATCTCTGCCATGAGATCCACTTCTTTCTCCCTCATTCTCAATAAAGTACTGACCACCTGATATCTCTTCCTGGCCTCTATGCTCGCTGGAATTTTAAATGGTTTCTTTTGATCAATAATACCCCTTCCATTTCTAACCTGCTTTAATCACCCCTCATCCTAAAAAAACCCATTAAATTCTCTGTCCTTGCTAACCATCTCTAACCTCTCCTCCATTGCTTTCCAGCTCCGTATCCATTTCTACACAGTTCCTTGTTTAAAACCTCCCATTGAGGGTTCTACTTTTTCCATAGTATCAAAATACCTCTAACCACAGTCCAGAATGACACTGTAGCAATGATCCTGATGTATTATCCTTCCTTGTTCTCCTCAACCTCTCTGAAGCCTTCAACCCCACCGATCACACCATCCTCTTCTGCTATCTCTCCTCTGTTGTCCAGATCTACTGGACTGCCCTTACTTGACTCCACTCTTGTCTATTTGATGATAGCCAGAGCACCTCTAACAATGGCTTCTCTACCCTCACCTGCACAGTAATTTTTGGAGTTTCTAACGATTTATCTCTAGCCTCCTTCTTTTCATCTACAAGTTGCTCTTTGATGATATTATCCACAGACCTAGTGTCAGCTTCCAGACTTATGCTGACACTCACCTCTTTCAACCCTCACCACCTCAGTGCTGTCAGACAGCTTGTTTGATATCCAGTCTTGGAGAGTCTAAACTGCTTCTAGTTAAATACTGTGAAGACCAAAGCCATTGTCTTCAACCCGCACCCCCGCCCCACCATCTCCATACCAATGCATTGTCTCCATCTTCCTCCTCAGAAACTGCCTCAGCTAAACCAGACCATACAGAACTTCAGCATACTCTTCATACCCATGTTCAGCATCCAACCTCATATCCTCTCCATCACAAAGATTACCTATCTCCACCATAGACATCAACCACTAAAATCCTCATTCACACCTTTGTCATTTTGAAACTCAATTACACCAAAGAACTCCTGGCTGGCCTTCCATGCTCCCTAAATTTCAGCTTAATTAAAATTCTTCTGTCCATATCTGTATCAATCCCACTTGGCTTCTGCTCCCACATTGCCTCAAATTTAAAATTCTCATCCTTCTGTGAAATGCCTTCATGGCATTACCCCTCACTAGTTCTGTAACCTTCTCCAGCCCTAGAAGCAATACCCCAACCTCCCGTCGCCAATTCTCCATTACTTCAAGTCCAGCCTCTAATTCATTCACCCTCCTTCTATCTCAACCTTGGTGGCCATGCTTTCAGTTGCCTAGGTCCCACTCTGGAATTCCTTCACTAAACCTCTCTTCCTCTTTACATCATTCTTCTGCTTTAAGACCCTCCTTAAAACTCATCTCTTGGTCACCCCTCCTAATTTCTCTTTCAGAGACTTGGCATTCGAGCATCTCTCTTCTAATTTTCTACATTATAAATGAAAGTTGTTATTATGAACTTTAGCCCATTTGTCAATACGTGCAGGATAACAACTGAGAGAAATCACAATATGAAAAATTATTTGAACACCTTAATTAAGCAAATGATTAATTATCCACAACTATTTAGATCAGGTGTATAAATTGAAAATGTAAAGAAATATTGTCCATGGTTATGCATCTCCTTTGCAGCCTGCTCATTTAAAACTTTTTTTTATCACTACTCACCAATGCACGTGGGCAGAGAGTCGTTCCATTGAGCTAATGTGTTTGGTACTGAAACACATCTAATCCCTGGTGAACCATGAAGAACGTAGCCAGGACTGCATTCAAACAGAACCATGGAGCCAACTGCAAAATCATTCCCAACTCTTTTCCCAAATCTTGGCTCAGGTACAGAGCTGCACTGGGTTGCACTGGTCCTTGGCACAGCTAAATATATTCCAAGAGAATAATTACATTATCAGTGGTTATTTAAAAAAGATTTCAAAATTGAAGATAGTTTTAAAGTTTCAAAATATACAACAATAATTCTACAATTCTATCATGTTGAACATTATAGATGCAATTATGAAACTACACAGATCTATGGAACATTTAATTCATTGCATTAAATTAAAGTTAACAAATACCATTTTCTCACAGTTCAACTGGGGTGCACAACTTTCATCAATCCACAAAATGCAACAGGTATGGTACAATATTTCAGAATGCTGTAATGTTGTGTCCTTACAAACTTCAGCAAACCAACACAAGGCACATACTGGAGACAAGGTCACTCTGTGACCTGTACCTTTATTCACAGGACCAAGAAGTGATGACCCTGCATGGGACCTCCCTTTATATACCTGGATGACCAGGTGAGGAGTGTCTCCCACAAGTTCACCCCCTGTGGTCAAGGTGTGCATTTCTCAGGTGCATATAGTGTACAGTGTTGTTACATAAGGGTTACAGATTTGTGAAGGTTACAAATATGACATCACCTCCCCCCAACGTCTTTAAGTCAAAGATTGAGTCTTTCAGGCAGTCGACGCTCTCTCGTGGAGCGCCGCAGTTGGGGCTCTGGTTGTTGAGCCGTGGCATGCGTCTCTGTCACCTGTGGTGATTCTGGCTCGTCCGGGCTGACCGCAGGGACTGTGCATGCTGCTGACGGTTTTTGTTGCTCGTTCACTGATAGTGGTGTGGGCAGCATCCCATGATGACCATGCTGAACATTTTTTTTACTTGGTCCAGATGCTTGCAAAATATCTGCCCATTGTTGAGTCTGACCACTATGACGCTTGTCATGTATCTTACATTATTATATATAACTGTATCCTAACATGCTATACATGACTGTAATAAGATGTGACCTGTAACCACCAGCATACCTTACCACCAGGGATGCTCTTGCAAGAGACAGGTATTTAAGGACAGGTCTCAGGCAAGTGCAGCATTCCAGAGCTGTGAAATAAAGGTGCAGGTCCAGAGTGACCTTGACTTCACTACATGCCTCGTGTGAATCTGTACTGAGGGGACAGGACTTTAGAGTGGCGACGAGTTACGGGATTACAGAATCCACAGAATGGCGAACAACGGATCAGATGAAAAGTACAATGCGGTAGACAATTGGGAGGACTTTATAGAAAGGCTCCAGGGTAACCAAAGACTGGTTAGGCAATGATAAGGCAGACAGGAGAAGAGCCCATCTCTTGACCAGTTGTGGCTCGAAAACATACGCTTTAATGAAGGATCTGTTGGCATCCGAGAAACCAGCAAGCAAGTCGTTTGAAGAATTGAGCACACTGGTAAGAGACCACCTGAAGCCAGCGAGCAGCCTACACATGGCCAGACACAGGTTCCACAACTACAGACGCTGTGTGGGCCAGAGCATAACCGACTTCGTGGCGGAACTTCGGACGGAGATTGGCTAGTTTATGTGAGTTCTCCGATGAACTGAGGAGAGAAATGCTGAGAGACATTTTCATTGAAGGAATAGGCCACGCAGACATATTCCGAAAGCTCACAGAGACCAAGAACCTGACCTTAGAGGCAGCAGCACTGGTTGCACAGACATTCTTGGCAGGGGAAGAAGAAACGAGGTTGATTTACAATACAGGTACGACAACTAACGAAAAATCGGAACAAGAAGTTCACAGCACTAAACAAGCAGCTATCCACACACACAGACAAAACTGGGAGAACAGGCTCTCAACAGCAGGCAGAAGCCACCAAGGGCCACAGGAACGGCCGTTCACACTTCATCAACCCACAATGCAAGCAATCAACTACAAACTGAGAGAAGCTCAAGAGAGATCAGCCAGACGCAGCTCATTCTTTGGGAACACTTTGAACAATGGAACAGGTCTGTACTGGAGGTGTGGGAGTGGACACGCGTCAAGGGGATGTCGATTTCGGAAGGCTGTTTGCAGAAATTGTGAATATACAGGGTATTTGGCCCGCATGTGCAAAAAAACTGCAGCTCGGCTGGTATACGAATCGGATGGGTCGCAAAGCGGACCAGAAGATGGTGGGGACAGTACCCGGGACACCGATGTACAGCAGGTCAACACGAGCAATGGCTGCTGCTCCAACAACAGGACGCCTCCTATAATGATGAGGGTCCTACTCAACGCGATATCTGTCAACATGGAGCTGGATACGGGAGCGAGTCAATCTCTCATGGACGCTCAACAATTTGAACAACTGTGGCCGCATAAAAGAGACAGACCAAAACTCACAAGGGTCGACACCACACGAAGGACCTATACCAAAGAAATCATACCAGTCCTCGGCAGCGACATGCTCTCTGTCACACACAAAGGGACAGTGAACCGACTTCCCCTGTGGATTGTCCCCGGAGACCCCCCAGCACTGCTGCGGAGAAGCTGGCTGGCAAGACTAAACTGGAAATGGGATGATGTCCATGCCATGTCATTAGAGGAACGGACCTCCTGCTCAACAGATATAAAGCGATTTGAACATCTCTTTCAGCCAGGTGTGGGCACTTTCAAAGGGGCCAAAGTCAAAATCTACATCACACAGGATGCTAGACCGGTCCATCACAAGGCCAGAGCTGCACCCTATATGATGAGGGAAAAGATTGAACATGAACTAGACAAGATTCTGCGGGAAGGCATTATATAACCTGTGGAATTTAGCGACTGGGCAAGTCCAATCATCCCAGTCATGAAGCCTGATGGATCCTTACGAATCTGTGGGGACTACAAATCTACCATAAACAGAGTCTCCCTACAGGACCAGTACCCGTTGCCCAGAGCGGAGGACTTACTTGCCACATTGGCTGCAGGTAAACTTTTCTCAAAATTAGACCTCACATCTGCGTATATGACGCAAGAATTGACTGAGAATCCAAGCTACTCACCACCATCAACACACATTGAGGCCTTTTCATGTACAATCGATGCCCATTCGGCATCAGGTCGGCAGCTGCCATATTCCAGCGCAACATGGAGAGTCTGCTCAAGTCCATCCCGGGGACGGTTGTATTTCAAGATGACATACTTATCACGGGCAGGAACACCGACTCCCATCTCGGTAATTTAGAGGAAGTACTAAAGTGGTTGGATCGAGCAGGGCTACGAGTCAAGAAATCCAAGTGCCTGTTTCTCACACCCGAGGTTGAATTTTTGGGCAGAAGGATTGCCGCTGATGGAATCCGCCCAACAGAGTCCAAAATAGAAGCAATTCGCCTGGCACCCAGGCCCCGGAATGTCTCTGAACTGCACGCCTTTCTAGGGCTACTCAATTACTTTGGGAATTTTATGCAGAACTTAAGCACGCTGCTGGAGCCTCTCTACGTGCTACTCAGGAAGGGGTGCGATTGGTTTTGGGGGGACGCCCAGGAACGCGCCTTCAATAAGGCACGCAACCTTCTGTGTTCCATCAGTGTTTTGACTTTCTTTGACCCAGGTAAAAAGCTAGTTCTCACATGCGATGCGTCAGCGTATGGGGTCGGGTGCATTTTGCAACATGGCAATAGTGCGGGCAAATTACAACCCATAGCTTATGCCTCCAGGTCACTTTCGCAGACGGAGCGCGGGTATGGAATGGTAGAGAAGGAGGCGCTTGCGTGCGTGTACGGTGTCAAAAAGATGCACCAATATCTTTTCGGGGCCAAATTCGCATTCGAAACCCACCACAAGCTCTTCATGTCCCTCCTATCCGAGAGCAAGGCAATAAACGCCAACGCCTCAGCGTGAATTCAACGGTGGGCACTCATGCTGGCGTCCTACAGCTATACCATAAGACACAGACCAGGCACAGACAACTGTGCCGACGCGCTCAGCAGGCTATCCCTGGCGACCACGGAAGGGTCTGACGAACAGGACTGTGAGATAGTCATGGCAATCAATGCCTTTGAGTCCACAGGTTCGGCCATGACGGCTCGCCAAATCAGAGCATGGACGGCCAGCGACCCCACGTTATCCTTAGTAAAAAGATGTATCCTAACTGCTGACTGGGCAGAGGCTCGTGATGCCTGCCCCGAGGAATTAAAACCCTTTCACAGGCGCATGCATGAGCTATCACTGCAAGCAGACTGCCTGATGTGGGGCAGCCGAGTAGTCATGCCTCTGCGAGGCAGAGAGGCATTTGTCTGGGAGCTCCACCGCGAGCACCTGGGGATCATTCTCATGAAGGCCACAGCCAGATCCCATGTCTGGTGGCCTGGTATTGACGCGGACTTGGAGCTCTGCGTCCGAAGGTGCACCATTTGTGCCCAACTCAGCAATGCCCCCAGGGAGGCTCCACTGAGCCCCTGGCCTTGGCCTACCAAACCGTGGTCGGGGGTGCACGTAAACTATGCGGGCCCATTTATGGGCAAAATGTTCCTCGTAGTTGTAGATGCATTTTCAAAGTGGATCGAATGCACCATTTTGAACTCGAGCACAACCTCCACCACTGTGGAGAGCCTCGCAACCATGTTTGCAATGCACGGAATCCCTAACATATTGGTCAGTGACAATGGTCCGTGCTTCACCAGTGCAGAATTCCAAGACTTTATAATTGACCACGGCATAAATCACGTCAAGACGGCACTGTTCAAGCCGGCCTCCAATGGCCAGGCGGAGAGAGCAGTGCAAATCATTAAACAAGGCATGCTTAAAATCAAAGGCCCCACGCTGCAGGGTCGCCTGTCGCGACTGCTGCTGGCATACTGATCTCGTCCGCACTCACTGACTGCGCAACTGTTGATGAAAAGGACTTTAAAAACAAGGCTCTCATTAATCCTCCCAGACATGCACGAAATCATTGAGGCAAAGCGCCGTAAGCTGACTGAGTACCATGACAGAAATTCGAGGGGGAGATGGAATGAGATAGGGAACAAAGTGTTTGTACTAAACTATGGCAGGGGACCCAAATGGCTTGCAGGGACAGTAACGGGCAAGGAAGGAAACAGGCTACTGGTGGTACAAATGGACAATGGCAAAACCTGCCGGAGGTATGTTGACCAAGTCAAAAGCAGATTTACCAATAACACTGCGGAACCAGAGGCAGACTACAATGTGGAACTCGCACCACACCTGGTGGACAGACAGAGGGAACAACCTGAGGAAAGGGCAATCCCAACAGACAGCCCAGGCAAGTCAACAACAATCACACCAATCGAAACAGACAGCCCAGGCGAGATACCAGCAACCACACCCAAAGAAAAACAGACGCCAAGGCAAACAACTGAACCACAACTCGGACGCTCCACGCGAGAGCGTAGACCACCTGAGAGACTGAACCTATAAAGACAATAAGACCTTGGGGGAGGGTGATGTCATGTATCTTACATTATTATATATAACTGTATCCTAACATGCTGTACATGACTGTAATAAGATATGACCTGTAACCACAAGCATACCTTACCACCAGGAGTGCACTTGTAAGAGACGGGTATATAAGGAGAGGTCTCAGGCAAGTGCAGCATTCCAGAGCTTTGAAATAAAGGTGCAGGTCCAGAGTGACCTTGACTTCATTACATGACTCGTGTGAATCTGTACTGAGGGGACAGGACTTTACAACCCTATTCCCCTCTTTATCAATTACACTATTCTCGAGGCGCAATAGACGGTATTGAAGGGAGGGTCCTTGAATCGGAGCATGCCTTGCTTTATGATTTGGACTGTATGTTCCGCCTGTCCATTGGAAGTCGGCTTGAATGGCGCTGTCCTGACATGTTTGATGCCATTACCTGACATGAACTCCCGGAATTCATAGCTAGTGAAACATGGGCCGTTGTCGCTAACTCGGATGTCCGGCAAGCCGTGGGTCGCAAAGCCCGCACGCAGACTCTCCACTGTGGTGGATGTCATGCATGAATTCAATATGATGCACTCGATCCATTTCGAGTATGCATCAACAACAGCGAGGAACATTTTTCCCATGAACAGGCCCGCGTAGTCTACGTGAATATGTGACCATGGCTTGGTGGGCCAGGGCCACGGGCTGAGTGGGGCCTCCCTGGGGGCATTGCCCAGCTGGGCACACGTCGTGCACCTGCGAACACAGTGTTCCAGGTCTGCATCAATTCCCGGCCACCATACATGTGACCGGGCGATGGCCTTCATAAGCACGATGCCTGGGTGCTCGCTGTGGGGATCACTGATGAAAGCTTGCCTAACCCTCTGGGGCATGACTACCCGGCTGCCCGATAGTAGATAGTCGGCTTGGATGGAGAGCTCATCCATCCGTCTGTGACGCGGTCTGACCTCTTCAGGGCATGCTCCGTGTGCGGGCACTCAATCCCCAGTCAGGACACATTTCTTAATCAGAGATAGGAGGGGATCTCTGTTTGTCCATGTTTTGATCTGGTGGGCTGTGATGGGGGAGCCTGTGCTGTCAAAGGCATTGACAGTCATGACCATCTCGGCGCTTTGCTCCGCTGCCCCCTCAGTGGTGGCCAGTGGAAGCCTGCTGAGCGCGTCAGCGCAATTTTCGGTGCCTGGCCGGTGCCATATGGTGTAGTCATATGCAGCCAGCGTAAAAGCCCATCGCTGTATGCGAGCTGATGCATTGGCATTGACAGCTTTGCTGTCGGACAACAGGGATGTTAACGGCTTGTGATCCGTTTCTAACTCGAACTTTCTGCCAAAAAGGTACTGGTGCATCTTTTTCACCCCGTAGACACATGCGAGTGCTTCCTTTTCAACCATCCCATATCCCCTTTCTGCTTGGGAGAGTGACCTGGAGGCATAAGCCACAGGTTGGAGTTGGCCCTTATCATTACTCTGCTGCAACACGCACCCAACCCCATAGGATGATGCATCGCATGTCAAAACCAATTTCTTGCAGGGTTCGTACAGGGTCAATAACTTATTAGAACAAAGTAGGTTCCATGCCCGATTGAAAGCCCGTTCCTGACAGTCCCCCCAAAACCAATTGCAATCCTTACGCAGGAGCACGTGTAGCGGCTCCAACAATGTACTTAGGTTCGGCAGAAAGTTCCCGAAATAGTTCAAGAGCCCCAGAAATGAACGCAACTCTGATGTGCTGCCGGGCCTGGGCGCACGACGGAACGCCTCCATTTTGGATTCGGTGGTCTGGATCCCAACTGCGGCAACCCTCCTGCCCAAAAGCTCGACCTCTGGGGCCAAAAACATACGCTTGGACTTCTTTAGTCGCAGGCCTACCCGGTCTAGTCGGCATAGCACCTCCTCCAGGTTGTGGAGGTGTTCCTTGGTGTCTCAACCCGTGATAAGGATGTCGTCCTGAAATACGATTGTTCCGGGGATGAATTTAAGCAGATTTTCCATGTTCCTCTGAAAGATAGCGGCTGCTGAACAAATGCCAAACGGACACCTGGTGTAGACAAACAGCCCTTGTGCATGGTGATGGTGGTCAGTAGCTTGGATTCTTCAGCCAGTTCCTGGGTCATGTAGGCCGAAGTGAGGTCCAACTTGGTGAATAGCTTGCTGCCTGCCAGCGTGGCAAAAAGATCCTCCGCTCTCAGAAGTGGGTATTGGCCCTGAAGGGACACTCGGTTGATGGTGGCCTTGTAGTCGCCACAGATCCTGACCGAGCCATCCATTTTTAGAACAGGGATGATGGGGCTTGCCCAGTCGCTGAATTCAATGGGCGAAATTATGCCCCCTCTTAGCAACCTGTCCAATTCATTCTCAATTTTCTCCCGCATCACATACGGCACAGCTCTGGCTTTGTGGTGCACTGGTGTGGCATCCGGAGTGACATGTATCCTTACTTTGGTGCCTTTGAAAGTCCCGATGCCAGGTTGAAATAATGACTCGAACTTTTGTATGAACTTCGCTCCAAAGATGAAATGGCGTGCACATCCCCCCATTTCAAGTTCATCTTGGCTAGCCAGCTCCTCCCCAAAAGAGCGGGACCATTTCCCAGGATAATTCAGAGTGGCAGCCGGTTCTG
Organism: Pristiophorus japonicus; assembly: GCF_044704955.1. Classification (NCBI taxonomy): domain Eukaryota; kingdom Metazoa; phylum Chordata; class Chondrichthyes; family Pristiophoridae; genus Pristiophorus; species Pristiophorus japonicus. The sequence continues at coordinate 362,520,056 of NC_091977.1, read as the reverse complement.
AGATCCGTTATGTGTGGCCACCAACATTGCACTGCCTAGCACTGGGATGATCTCTTTGGTGTACGTCTGTAGTTGCATGTCAATGCGTTCTAGTTTGGGTCCGCAAGATCCTACAATTCCCCCGGGAGGACAGACGCACTAACATTAGCGTCCTCGACCAGGCCAACATCCCCAGCATTGAAGCACTGACCACACTCAATCAGCTCCGCTGGGCAGGCCACATTGTTCACATGCCAGACATGTGACTCCCAAAGCAAGCGCTCTACATGGAACTCTTTCACAGCAAACAAGCCAAAGGTGGGAAGAGGAAACATTAGAAGGACACCCTCAAGCTTCCCTGATAAAGTGCAACAACCCCACTGACACCTGGGAGTCCCTGGCCAAAGGCTGCCCCAAATGAAGGAAGTGCATCTGGGAAGGCGCTGAGCACCTCGAGTCTCATCGTCGAGATCATGCAGAAATCAAGTGCAGGCAGCGGAAAGAGCTTGCGGCAAACCTGTCCCACCCTCCCTTACCCTCAACGACTATCTGTCCCACCTGTGACAGGGACTATGGTTCTAATATTGGACTGTTCAGCCACTTAAGGACTCATTTTTCGAGTGGAAGCAAGTCTTCCTCAATTCCGAGGGACTGCCTAGGATGTTGATGAGAGAAAGATGCAACAGTGTTCCGCCGGGGAAAGTTAAACGACCAGATAGGAATTAGCTCGCCTGCTGAGCTGGAGAGCATTCAAGGGTGGGAGTGGCTTAAACTCTTTGACAGTGTTTTTGTTCAACATAGATTTTGCAGTGCTTGTTGCAATAAATAGTTAAGAACTGTTGTTGGTGGCCAGGGAGCACAGTTTCTATTGGAGACTAGCAATCCACCCTATCAATTACACTGGGTTTTATACAGTCTTCTGCGCCAGTGGCACTTTACTCAGCTGAGCAGCGTTAAGCTCGGGGCACTTTGATCAAAAAAGCATTAAACTGTGTAAAGGTCCTGATGCACATTCAACTGTATATTTTATTCTCCCTCATGGGAAATTGAAAATCGCAAGGTTTGGATATTGAAATAAGAAATTGCAAGAACAAAGAAAGTTGGAACTAGCCAAGAAATTAATTGAAACATTGTTCTCAATACAATGCACACAATTTCTAGCACTTGCTCTTTGTTTCCGATTTCAGAACTTGGTTACACACATAAATCAATATTCAGAATTTGCTAAGTCAGTGAATCAAGCTGTACAAATTTGCTCTTCTGCTTAACTTCCTACAGTTTTCATCTCTTTATAACTGGATTAATGTCCTTGGCCAGTATTTGATTTGTTAAATGACTATTAAGCCACTCGAGATTCAAGGAATCAGTCCTGATTATCCAGGTTTCTACCAGTAAGATCAAAGTCCTGCACAGCAAACTCTTTCAGTGGAAAACGGAAGTAATCATCATTCCAGTCATTGCCATTAATCTCACCTTTACTTTGGTTATTTTGGCATCTGCATTTCCAAAAGTAGAAAACATCCCCCCTATCCGATATCTCTCAATCCCTCTCCAGAAATATTTCTGTCATGTATTCAACCAGCATTGTAACCCTTGTATAATCTGACCTAAGTTGTACACTGTGAGAACAATGACCACTCGGTGGTGAACTTGTGGGAGACACTCCTAACCTGGAACTTCAGGTATAAAAGGGGAAGCTCCACCCACTTTCATCACTTGAGTGCTAAGGAATAAAGGACAGGTCACAGACTGACCTTCTCTCAAGCATGGGCCTCGTGTGCATTTATACTGTATAGTAAGGACTTATCAATTTCTATTGGCCATTTCTACCGTCCACTTTAATGGTATTCCCTGCAATTTATTTCATAGAATCATAGAATAGTAGGAAGCCATTTGGCCCATCGAATCTGCAGCGGCTCTTTTGAAGAGCAATTCAGTTAGTCCCACGCCCCACACTTTCCCTATATACCTGCATTTTTTTTTCTCCCTCAAGTATTTATCTAATTCCTTTTGAATGCTATTCTTGAATCTGTATCCACCACCTTATAATCAGTGGATCCCAAACCCTAAACACTTGTTGCATAAGAAAGTTTTTCCTCATGTCGCCTCTGGTTCTTTTGCCAATCACCTTAAATCTGTGTCCTCCCGTTATCAACCCTTTAGCCATTGGAAACAATTTATCTTTATTTACTCTATCTAAATCCTTTATGATTTTAAACATCTCTATCAAATCTCCTCTTAACTTTCTCTACTCTATGGAGAACAAGCCCAGCTTATTTTGTCTATCCACATAACTATAATCCTTCATCCCTGGAACCATTCTTGTAAATCTATTCTGTACTCTCTCCAAAACCTCCACGTCATTCCTAAATTGTAATGTCTAGAATTGGACACAACACTCCAGCTATTTCAAATTCTATTACCTTCTGGATGAAAAAGTTCCACCTGGGTGCCCTTCTAATTCCTGATTTCCTAAATTTAACTCATGTTTCCTGGTAGTTAAACAATTAAATCAGGGTAGTTTTGCCTATTCTCTTCATCATTAAAAACCTCCACTAAGTTACCTCTAAGCTTCCTCTTTTCCCTGAAGAAAAGATGGCAATAAACTTTCCTGTGAATTAAAATACCTGACACCTAGAATCATCCTTGTTGCTTGCTTCTGCACCATCTCAAGGATGACACTGTAATATCCCACCTATGCTTGGGTAAACAATTTCAATCATTACCCTTTTAAATCTTACATTACATCGCCAACTACCATACTTGCTTCAATTCAACAGGATAGTCATGATCAATGTTTAGAAGGATTGGCATTATCAATTAAATATTCTGCACCTCTGGAGTGCGCTATCCAGTGACTCAGCTGAGAACAGGTCGAATTAGCTTAGTGAAGACAGGAAAATTCAAACCTTCTGGCATTATTATCACAAGATCACTAAATAAGCAGAGACAAGGAAAGCTATTTGGCCCATCTTAACTCATCCATTAGAAAGACAGATCTTCCAGCAAAGCATCTAACAGGCTTTTGAATAATTTAAAAGTTTTCTTCTCTATTATTCGCCCTGGAAGTCTATACCAAGTGTTGATTATTCTTAGTTTGAAGAAATTCTTCCTAACATCAATCCTAAATTTGCTTGGTAGAAGTACTGGACTTCCTTCCCAACAAGTATTTTATTTATATTTTGCTGTTGGAAAAATGATTTAAGATCTCCATGTTTTGTTCGATAAAGTGGCTATTATTTTTAAGCTGTAGTTATATTTTACAACTCATCAACCTACCTTGATAAACAAAGTGAAATCCTTTGGCTGTTATAGGACCAACTGAGATAAACTTGATTGTGATCTGGTTACCGGAACTTAAAGGGAGGGACTCTCCTAAAAAAAAATGTATGGAATTATAGTTATTCAATACAAATGAAATATAACTCAATACACTGACTGCACTTCAAAAATAAATATTTTACTTTTCTAAGACACTTTGGTAACCAGCATATATGTAATATAATAGATTTTTCACCATATTTTCTATTTTAGTTTTGACAAACACACCAAGCACAAGCATTACATTTAGAAAAATATGAAGAAAAATCACATATTAATAAAATGAAAAATATTTCAATTACCCTGTTTCTTTTCATGTCATTAATATTAACAGCAAATTGTGCAGAAAATGATAAATATATGTTCTCTGATGCTGGGAATGAATTGAAACTCAACATCCAAAGAGACAAGCCCAGGGGCAAAAGGTGAAACAACAGTTCCACGCTACTATAATTCACACGTCGGTGCTTTTGAATGTAATTTATTTTGGTTGGCAGTGAATTTACTTCCCCAGTAGTATTAGTTAGTGATTAGCCACCACCCTGCATGCTCGTAGTGCTTAATGCTCCGTGGCTATTTTGTTTAAATTGGAATGAGTTGGCAGTAATTGCTACCCACTGCTGAATTTCCCCTTGAGATGTAATAATACTTCCATTGATGCAGTGCCTTATTGCATCCCAAAGCATTTCATATAGAGAAAATTACTTTGATGTGGATTAACTTTTACATACAGCAATATGGCAACCAAATTGCATAGAGCAAGATCCCAGAAATTTAGATCAATAACCTAACCCTAAATGCAGTGGTTGAAGGACGAATGTTGATCAGGACACTGAGGGAACACCCTGTTCTTTGAATAGTGCATGGGATCTTCAACATCTAGCTGAACCACCAAAAAAAGGTCATTATATTACAAATGAATGTTACAGCCAACTGAAGCATTTAACACTCCTGTGAGTATACAAATTAATTGCATAATTTATCATTTTTTTATAAAATGGATTTAATCTTATCCACAGTAGGACAAGACTCAAACTGTCCAAATTCCCTGAGATTGAAGACAAAGGCCCTAAAATTTCATGGGCCATGATGCTGGCACTTACACTGAGATTGCACCTATACCTGCCCTTCAGCACTGACTCCACTGGAGTATGTGGGATTAGGGAAGGGTTCCTAATAAGCAGTGGGCAGGGAGTGCCCATGTCTCTAGGGACACATCATAGTCACCAACTTTGCCCCTCAGACCAGAAGGCCCAATGTAACTTGCCTGTTCTGAGGGTTGCTAGATAACATTTTGCATGACCCCAGTGGCCCCTTTGTAATAGGGCAACGATTAAATAAATATTTTTAAAAATATACTTGGATTCTTGGAGCGTCGAGGTCACAATCCAGCCTTGACTCCCCATTCCTGTGGGGCCCACTTCCACCCTTGAAGTGGCCATCTTACTGGCTTCTAAAGTTATGCCTGGTCTCTGAGAGGCCAGAGCCCAGGATCTCCTGACTTATGGAATCCATGCCCCCCGCCACCTCCTGCCAATTGTCATGTAGGAGCAAGGTCATCCCAGAAACCTTGCCCTCCCTCAATCTGAGTTTACAACCATTCCAGCAGATTCCCATTAAAATTACTGCAGAAATGGTTCATTTTAGCCTCAACATTTTTTTTAAACTGATCCATATTTTCCAATCTGTAGTCTGGTCTCTCCTGATCATGACCTAAATTAAACCGTGGTTTGAAGCATAAAATGCAGATTTTGACTAGCAATAAAGTTAAATATTTAAATAAAGGTCACGCTTACTATCAAAAAATAGCCCATACAGAAAGCCATTTATTTTTAAAGCCAATAAGGCCTTCTACCAGTCATTAGGAATGCAAGGCTCTACTATTTCAAAGCCTGCTTATATTTTTCATAATTAATTCAGCATATTGTCTTTATGTAGAGGTCCAAATGTAAGTTTAAAAAAAAGTCTGTCGTCTTTGTCCTTCATTGGATCTTATTAAATCTGTCCTTCACTATTTCACCAGTAAATATCTCAAAGGTCAAACTGCCAGAATATGATATTCGAGCTTTGCTATTTTGTCCACTGATTAAGACCTCCAGAACTGATTTTGAACCTTTACTTTGTTTTTCTTCAACTGTATTTGAGCCAAGGTTTTCAAATTACAAGGGCAACTAGGATTTTATAACACTGCCCATTTTTTTTTGCTCCTTTGCCCTTTATCAGTTACTAATGCCACCATCACAAACCATTTGTTGTCCTTTGATTTTGACAACTGAATGCTGTTTTAGCAGGTATTAGGCATGCTTGAAAGTACTGAATCAATATGCAAGTCTAAATCGGCATGTAGTCCAGCATAATTTTTTCAGAATTTACATATGTATATTTTGTAAAGTTATTTACATTTTGGTTATCTGGTGCTTTTATTATGTTTAATGGTACAGTTATGTATACTCCAGGAAAAATGTGTATTGAAGGGTCAAGATAACTTGTGTGTACATGGAGAGTGGTGTCTACATTAACTGGAAGTCAAGGTATACTGGGTGCTTCTTCATAATATTTTTGAACACTTTTAAAGATTGACCCAAACTATAATGGTTTCATTTTAATCTCATCTGGTAGTTTGTGCTAAATTAGCTTGCCTTAGAAAACAGTTATTTCATTTCCATTTGTACCTTGGGACAAATTAGTGCCAAAGTAACACAAGTACAGACATGATAATATAGCGTATGCACTTTATTGTACACTAACAATTAGTGCAAGTGGAGTAAGGATCAATATGTAATTTGACTCTTTTTCAGTCAGAGTTGGAATTCCCTTCCACTTCTTCAGATTAAAAAAAATTGCAGCGTTAACTTCCGCAGAGGTCCCCGATTGTCCACTGTAACTTCAATGAAAAATCCGCAGGAACCCCAAAGAGACAGTATAAATACCAATTAGGTTGTTTCACTCCGGTTTCTGCAGATTTTCCACCAAAGGCACAGCGGACAATCAGGAGAAGCCCCACTGAAATTGAACAGGTGCTACTGTTGAGAAGCCAGTTTTAGTTACATCCAATAAGCATTGCGATGTGCTCTTAAAACTACAGATGCGTACACTTAGATGTGCTGCAGCAGTTGTTATAATTAGCAGCATCAAAAACCCAGAAGAAACAGTAAACTTGCCCTCGCCAGTATATTTTCCAAAATATGTTTGGTAATAGTGCTAAAATAAATAAAAGAGGACAGTGACTGGAAAACAAATAGACTCCAAAAATCTGAAACCAATAGCTGTTCTCACCTGAATGTGACCCTGACAGCGAAGTCAACAGTGAAGCTTGCTGAGTAGGTCCATCGAATATATCAACAACATCATGCAGGGAAGTCTGGAAAAACACAAACTGGCCAAACACCACTGCCACAGGAGCAGGATAGATATCAGAAGAGAGAAAAAAAAGAGAAATTAGAGTTTTACTCATTTAATATGCCAGACATTACTTAAAAGTAAGAAACATAAGGAAGTTAGAAGAAAAAAAGAGATAATTTGTTCCCATTGAGCCCATTTCATCCAAATTGTATAGAGCATATCTTGGAATTGATCCAGGTGAAAATTGTGGGAAGTGGGACATGCCTGGGAATGGAGGCAGATATGGAACTGACCTAGACCTATTTGGAGCGAGCCTCAAGTCTTCGTCTTCAGGTGTGCATTTTCAACGCGTCTCAAAAGGCAAATCACTTAAAACATTGTTTGAAAATCATTTTGACTGACATCAACTGTGTTCTGGATGGTGATTAGGGGCATGTTTCTTGTGCTAGTCGACATTCTCAGCAATCACTCTGATGAAGTCCAAGTGCGACGGCCAAATCACTACAAAAACGGTAGTTGCGACCCGTTTCCAGTGGGGATGAATTTCAGTCCCTAGATGTCCAAAAGGATTTAGGGGCCCATGTACACAGATCACTAAAATGTAGAAGTCAGGTACAATAAAATAATCAAAAAGGCTAATGGCACATTAGCATTTATAACTAGAGGGTTAGAATACAAAAGGGGAGGAAGTTTTGCTACAGCTATACAAAGCCTTGGTTAGACCACATCGAGGCTACTGTGTACAGTTCTGGGCACCACAATTAGAATGGATATTTTGGCCTTGGAAGAAGTGTAGTGCAGATTTACCAGAATGTTACCAGGGCTACATGGATTAGATCATGATGGTGAGATTACATAAATTAGTCTTGTATTCCATGGAATACAGAAGTTTTTAGTATTTTGAAAGGATTGAAAGGGTACATAGAGGGAAACTTTTCCCACTGGTTGTGCGAGTCTAGAAAATGGGGACATAACCTTAAAATCAGGAGAGAAGTTAGGAAAAACTACGCACGCAAAAGGTGATAGAAGTGTGAAACTCTCTCCCACACAAAACAGAAGATGCTAGCTCAATTAATAATTTTAAATCTGAGATTGGTAGATTTTTACTGGACAAGGGTAGTGAGGGATATGGAGCTAAAGCAGGTGATTGAATTTAGTGTACAGATCATCCGTGTTCTCAATGAATCGAGTAACAGGGGCTCAATAACCTACTCCTGTTCCTATTCAAATTTCACAGTAAATATTGCACGGGTAGGTTTGTCTCTTAGAAACATAGAAACATAGAAATTTACAGCGCAGAAGGAGGCCATTTCGGCCCATTGTGTCCACGCCAGCCGACAAAGAGCCGCACTGCCCTTGGTCAGCAGCTCTAAAGGTTACATATAAAACTATGTACAATGACGGAAAGGCAAGAGCACCCAGTCCAACCAGTCTGCCTCATACAACTGTTACACCCCTTATACTGAAACATTCTACACACCACCCCAACCGGAGCCATGTGATCTGCTGGGAGAGGCAAAAACCAGATAAAAATCCAGGCCAATTTAGGGAGAAAAAATCTGGAAAAATTCCTCTCCGACCCATCCAGGAGATCGAAACTAGTCCAGGAGATCACCCTGGCCTTATTCGATTCCCTACAGTACTTACCATTATATCTGCGCCATCCAACAAAAGGTCAGTCAGTCTAATCCCAATTACCAGCTCTAGGTCGTAACCGTGCAGGTTACGGCACTTTAAGTGCATATCCAACCATCTGTTAAAAGTGGTGAGGGTTTCTGCATCCACCACTCTTCCAGGCAGCGAGTTCCAGATCCCCACAACCCTCTGTGTAAAGAAACCCCTGCTCAAATCCCCACTAAAACTTCCACCAACCAGCTTAAAACTATACCCCTCATAATAGACCCATCCAACAATGGAAATAGGCCCTTACTATCCACTATTTCCAGGTCCCTCAATATTTTGTACAACTCAATGAGGTCTCCTCTCAACCTCCTCTGTTCCAATGAGAACAAACCCAGCCTATCCAATCTGTCCTCATAACTAAGATTCCCCATTCCAGGCAGCATCCTAGTAAATCGCCTCTGCACCCTCTCTAGTGCAATCACGTCCTTCCTATAATACGATGACCAGAACTGCATGCATTACTCCAGCTGTGGCCTAACCAAAGTATTATGCAATTTAAGCATAACCTCCCTGCTCTTATATTCTATGCCTCGGCCAATAAAGGCAAGCATTCCATATGCCTTCTTAACCACCTTATCCACTTGGCCTGCTACTTTCAGGGATCTGTGGATTCTACTTGTTTCTGTAATAATACATTGTCGATAACAGGTTGAAAGTTCTTTCTGAATTTGTAATGTTTACTCTGGTATGTCAAGATATTGTTGAAAAAAAGTTATAATCAAGCAATGTGACAGAAAATCATTCTGAGTTAAGAGAAAAGCTTTAGGATGAATAAAATTGCCTCTCTTTCATGTTACAAATTTACAAGAGTTTTCTGGGGTGAAATTCGATCAGGCCAGAAAATGGGCTCGTGCCCATTCAAAGTAGTGCAGGCAGCACGCATAATTTGTTTTGCCTGCTCATTACAATGATTGGAGAGCTGAGCTCAGCGCTAAACACGCTGCTGGTTGGCTTAGCAATCAAGAGAGTTGGCTAATATAGGGTGCGGTCTATTGGCCAATTAAAGTTGCATTTCTGAAAAGGGAGTTGCTTTGTTCCAGAAGCACCTCATTGTCATTTTGCATGCAGCAATAGCTCAACAGGGAAGAGAAAGTGAAAGGAGATTCTCTGATGCTGCACTGGAGGTCTTGGTCCTGGGGCACAGAAAAGGAGACAGGACTGTTCCCTGCAGGAGGGCGGGATGCCTTCCAGGCAGCATGTCAGAAGGCAGTGGGAGGAGATAATAGAAGCCGTCCATGCCAAGTATGTTGCTTCCTGGACTGAGATCCAGTGCAGTAAGAAGTTTAGTGACCTCACACGAGTCGTCAAGGTGAGTGAATGCATCTTCAAATGCAATATCCCACCAACTGCACCATTCACTGCTAAGTGTAACCACGCCCCCATCATTCACCTACCAACAATATCTAGTAATCATAACCATATCATCACCTCACCCTCACACACTTACCACTGTTGCATGTCTCACGCCCACATCTCACACCTTGCACACAGTGAAAGATATTCAACCATGACAGGCACCACACCCAAACACATTGCACCAAATGCACTGACACACGTCCCTTTCTCTTGCAGGCCAAGTTGGCGCATAAGAGGTGTGAGCAGCAGCAGACAGGAAGAGGGCAGCCCATCATCATTAGAACCTCAATGTGCTGGAGGAGACAGTGCAGTGGATAATTGGCAGGGCTGTGGTGAGCATTGCTGATGACGGTACACTCATAACTAATCCTTCTCATCACATCCCACTTCCCCTTCATGGCACAATCTCTTCTTATTTACAAGCTGCTGATGGTGTAAGTCTGCCTCCCCTCACCACAACTCAATCCTTGTACCTTTCTCCTTTTAAATACCCAGAACAGGCAAAAGCCGAGCTTGTCCTTGATGTAGTGAGAGGAGGAAGGTGATGGAGAAGAAGAGGCACCATCACTCGATCTGACACTCCCGGGCACCGCTGAGAAAATGGCACTACACGTACTTTAGAGGGTAGTATAGAGGTGGGATCTGCATGTGTTGAGTCACTGGGCATGAGTGAGCTACAGCCAGGCCAGAGTGAAAGGGTAGCTCGGGTGCCAGTTCCATTGAGGGTGTGTTTGTATGCAAGTTCTGTTGAACAGGACTCAGGTGATGACTTTGATTGGGCGGCCTTCAGAAGAAGGGTGATGGGCATGCACATAGATATGCTTGGTGCAATGGCAGGCCTGCCAGAGAGCCTCTTGTCAGTGTCAAGAGCATGGAGGAATCCGCTTCAGCATTACACAGGGCTTTGCGTGGAGCTCGGAGCCAATGATTTCCAGACTGGAAGTGATGGGCATCTCCATTAGAACACTTGTGGACCCAACCATGATGCTGGGTGTGATGGTGATGTTGCAGCTTCCATTGCAGCACAAGTGGAGGGGGCCAACATCAGAGTGTTGCAGTGGAAGCTCAGACTGCTCTCATGAAGCTCAGCTTGCTGCCAAGCAACCTCAGACTGATGCCACCGTGACTGGGTTTACATGTGTGGAAAGGGCCTTGCAGGGTCTCATAGCAGTCCAGCAATTTGTGTTCCAACAGATGGCTAGGAATGCTAAGCCCACCAGAAGGTGGCATTGGCTCCGTGGACCAAGAACCTGCTGTCTTCTCTCAGGACCCCTGCCACTTCACCAGTATCCTTGCTGCTGCTTCTCAGCCAACCAGCACAGAATGCTGGCGCCCATGCCAAGGTGGAGTAGTCTACAGCCGGGCTTTCTAGGCCTGCTCGAGGTCATCCTACAAAGCCATCTGTAATCTCCCCCACGGAAAGTCAGCAGCCTTCCTGCAGCCATGCCACAACCATTGGAGTAGCGCTGCGTAGGAGCACTAGGGCAGGCAAAGGAACATGAAAGACAGGCACTAAGGAAATTCACAAGGGTGATTAGTAGATTTTGTTATGTAGTTTTGGATTGATTAATTTATAAATTATGTTTGGAATGTGCGTTTGGTGGTGGCTTTCATTTCAGCATTGTGTCCAAGAGGACGCTGTGATGTTCTGTGACAGAGGGATGGTAAGGTGGAAAGTGATAAGCAACGGGGATCTGATGTTTCTCCAGGGGATCAGTATTCTGATGAGGCACTCACGGATATCTGGAACGGGGATCTGCTGTCTGCCTCCTCCCATCCTGCTCCACCTGAGGTGGTTGCAGAACCCGTGGTGGCAAGGCCTGCACCCTCATGATGGGATAGCGAAGTTGTGGAGGACGAGCAAACCACCACAAAATGGGATGCCTGCTGCCCTGTGTACTGGAAGGCTCCTACCGAGTGGTCAAGACGGTGGAACCGTTCCTTTAGCACCCCAATAGTCTGCTCGATGAAGTTCCTTGTGGCAACATTGCTCTCATTATAGGAATGCTGGCCACTTCGAGTGGGGTTGCGGAGGGGAGTCATCAGCCAGCTGTAGACTGGATAGCCCATGTCTCTGAGCAGCCACCCCCGGGTTTGACTTGTTGGTTGGAAGAATGCTGGCACACCGGACTGCCGCAGGATGAAGGCACCATGACTGCTGCCAGAATACAGCACAACAACTGCAAATTAAATGAGTGGTAGCCATTGCGGTGCAGTACATCTCAGAACTGATGTGCAGTGCCCACAAAGCCAGGTGTGTGCAGTCGAAGGCGCCCTGCACCATGGGGAAGCCCAATATCCTGGCAAAGCCACATGCATGCTCCTCCTGCTTCTCTCTGTTCAGAGTGAAGACAAGGAAGTCCCTTCTCCTGGAGTACAGAGCCTCTGTGACCTCCTGGATGCAGCGATGGATGTCAAACTGCAAGATGTTAGCTATGTCTCCTGCTGCAGACTGGAAGGATCTGGTGGTGAAAACAAATGAGGGCCACGGCCACATTGAGGGCTACTGGCAATGCCATCATTGCCCTGCTCTGAGGCTGCAAGTCTGGTGGCAGCAGGTGGCAGAGTTCTGTGACCACCTCCTTGGTGAAGCAGAGCCTCCAAATACACTGCTCCTAGCTTAAGTGCAGGTAGTGCTCTCGGAAGACCCTAGTTGGGTAAGGCCTCCTACTGAGAGCCCTTCTCCTCCTCCCTCTGCAATCCTCTTCTTTGCTGCTTCTTCTCCATCGCCCCAGTCATGTTCCAGTGTGAGAGTAACTGCAAGTAGAGCCCCCATGACTGGAAGCAAGTGGTCTTAGCTGAACTCTTGAATTCAGATGCAAGGCCGACTCCATTTGTAGCACCACTCAGTCATTTCAGCAACTTTAAATAACTGTAGAAAGCTCCAAACTGTTGCACAAACTTACACCGAGCCAGTAGGAATCAAAAATCACATCAACTGCAAATTGTTTATTATTCCTTTAAATGCCGCTGATGGGGAGATCCCTTGTACAGGTGAAACATTTGTGGAGAGGGCGTTGAATGGAGTGGCAATGTTCAAAATGGGAGATCGTGTGTCAAATCAGCGTTGCACACTGATTGATGTCATGATCTGATTGAGTCGCATTTTTCTGGCAACAACGACGCAACCCAACCTCCTCAAAATGGCGGCCACCTAGGCCGCACCAGAAGTGGGCAGAACCGAAGCAGTTGCCATTTTTATGCCGAATCTGGCCTTAACTGCTGGCGCTAAGCTGCTGAATTTCACGGCTTTTATTTTTCATGAAGATCTAAGCTATCTCAGATTGAAAGGATTGATAATTTCTACAAATGGCTTGGCTTTAAGGGGTACTGAGATATTAATGTTGTACTTTCAGGCAGTCAGCAAAGAATGATGGACTTGTGGGAATTAAAGACATGGCAACTAAAGAATATCTACAATGTTTATTAATAAAAGATAAAAACTTTTTTGGAGCAGGTCTGGAAAAAAAACCTGCCAAACCACTTATTCAACGTAAACCCAACTATGTGGACTTTTTAAATTAAGGTTGTGTTTCTTAATCTGTATTTCGATGAGAAAACCAAAGCCACAACTTTTCGGAAATTGGTCCTCATTTCTCCAAGTATTCATTTTTTTCACTTACTGTTACAATGATTACTTATGAGAGTGTGCTGTACATTTAGAGAGCTTTCAAAAGGGAAATATATCAACATGTATGCTAATCACGTGCTAATGACTCTATCCTCTGATATAACAGTTATCAGTCATTTTTATGTCAGCGCAAGGTGACTGGAAATTATGAGTTAAGCTTTGTTGACAAAAGACTTTTGCCTGGGGCATCCGCCATACATGTGAATCATTTTATCTTTGGTGCTGAAGCTGCCATTCTGTGAAATAGTACTACTGCCTTTATTCCTTATAGCAGAGTAATGAAACATTTAAAAAAAATGCAGTACTACACATTTTTAACAAATAACTTAAGTGAGAGAAAAATATTCTCACTTGACAGCTTTCACATTTTTTCTCAACTAAAATGTGATTTGGGTTCTTGGAGCTTGCCACATAAATGTGACATGAAGCTAATAAAGACCAAACGCATAATGAGAAAAAAGCCATGCATCCATCAAACTTCTGTTTATATACTGCAAAGGTGAAGGAAGTTTGGATCTAACATCAGCAATAGTTGAGGGCCAGATTTTGCATTTCTAGCCAGATACAAATGACAGTATTTACTAAGTTCTTATTTGCTTTAAAGAAAAAAAAGGCAGGCCTAGAGGAGGTGTAAATAGGAATATCAGAATCATCAGCAACAGCTGCTGTTCGAAGTAACAGGGGCAGAGGTTATGGTCTGAAATTGTTGAACTCAATGTTGAATCCAGAAGGCTGTAAAGTGCCTAATAGAAAGATGAGGTGGTGTTCCTCCAGCTTTGTGGAACAGTGTAGGAGGTAAGGATAGAGTTGTCAGAGTCGGAGTGGTCTGGAGAATTAAAATGACAGGCAACCAGAAGCTCGGGGTCATGCTTGCGGACTGAACTTTACTTGTCACATTGCATTCTCATTTTGCCTTGCACCTTCATTCCTTTCGTCATTAAATCTCTCCTGCATTCCACCCTATCACTGACCTTCCCTTTTCAAACTGTCGGCATACCGCCGAGACCGAAGATGACAAAATTGATGGATTTTTTTTCGGCATTATGTCGGCGGTATGCCTGCGGTCTGCAATGGGCGGTATGTAACCTAGTAGTCAATCCAGAGCGAATTGCTCTTTGATGGACGGTGCGACACTGAACTCCGCATGCGCGATTTTTTTTTCCCGTTTTTTTTCACAGAAGCGTTTTACCCGCAACTTCGGGGCTCAGGGGTCACCCGTGCATATGCAGTGAGTTGAAGACGAGGGAGAGAGAGTGAGAAGGAGCTGCAAGCTAGTTGATGGGCAGTTACTTTAAAAACACATTGCAGAGTTAAAAATTATTCGTAACAACTAATAATTCTACAGTTTGAAGTGTAAGAAGGCATATTTTACAAAGCAAAAATCATAACAACATAAATATTATGGAAATGTTAAAAAAAATCGAAGCACAGGAACATCGAAAAGACAGGAGGTTGAGGGCGCCCGCCTTCGACGAGATGGAGTTACCTGCCCTTCTCGAGAATATTACAGAGGTACTCTGAGCTAACGAAGAGTGATCGTGGAAAGCCCCGCCCCAAAGGAGTACAACAGGATATGGTATCAGACTGGGGAGGCTGTGTCCTACACAAGTACCATGGTATGCACTAGGGAAAGGTGTTGTAAGAGGTGGAACAACCTGGTGAGTAACAACAAGAGTAAGTCATGATTTTATTTATGCCATGTACCATGTAAATGTAGGTTCAGTGTCACACGGATTATGTTATTTATCTTAAGGTTACGGTGATGTATTCGTGCTTTCAGGCAGTGACAAGAGGATCAACGCAGTGTTTTTTAATGTGTGTGTGTGTGTGTGTGTATGTGTGTGTGTGTATCTGTGTGTGTGTGTCTGCGATGTTAAATGGATTGAAGATTTTTACTTTCATTTACTTTACTTTCTGCAGAAGAAGACATCTGCAATAGCAGCTGATCAGCAGTGTATGGGGGGAGGACCCACAACCCAAGAGCCTCGGATTAAAATAGAGATCTGTGCCCTGTCCCTGGTCGGGGATAGTAACTGTGCCAACACCGGCATTGGAGCTGACCCATCCACACAGGATGGTAAGTTGAATACAATCCCAAGTCTGTGTTGCGGTCCTCTCATATCATGTAATATAATTGTAACTGTAATGTTGGCCTCATGTAATGTAATGTAAGTTTATTGCACTGTAATGTTGGGCTCATGTGATGTACTGCAATGTTTTGGGCATGTAATGCTATGCATATATGTATTGTGGGTCTGCGATATGTAATGCAGTACTGCAACAGTGGTGGACATTTAAGTAAAACTGCGATAAGTCACTGTACTCATGTAATCATGTAACCCTGACCCTTCCCCTAGTGCCAAGCATTTTAAAAAGCTGTTTTGTACTTCCAGACTCAGATGATTCAGACCACACCGACACAGAGAGACCAGACAACAGACCCACTGCCTCCACCTCTGGCGTCACCCAGCCCTCTCCCGACTTCACCAATGCCAGAGATAATGAAGAGTAAGAGTCGCTGATCCTGGAGCCAGTGGAAGTGGATGTTAAGTCTTGAATAAAGAGTCAGACTAGATACTGCGAGCTCAAATTAAGCTGTGACCATAGTCCTTTATTACAGATCTCAGAGTGCCTTTCCAGCCGGTGAGGCCTCCTTGTATAAAGGTGCTCCCAAGGGATTGTGGGATCCCTTGGGACTCCAAGGGATAAGCCCTCTGGTGGTTAGACATGTTATTTACAGGTTTACATACAAAACAACACTCCCCCCCCCCCCCCCCCCTCCCAAAGTCAATAGTTTGACTATTTACAATGTGAGTCGATCTGGGGCCTTCCTTTCCCTGGTTAATCGTCTTGGTGCAAATGTTGGTTTTGGTGAGTCGCTTGTTGGGCCCTCGCTGAGCTGCTGTGCAGCTGGCCTTGCTGGGCTGCTAGGGGTGGTGAGTCCTGCTGGGCTGCTGCGGGTGATGGGTTCTGCTTCATGATCAACCGCTGGTTCGGTTTCCACTTTTATGTGTGTTGGGGGGTTGAAAAAGGTGGAGTCTATTGCGGGTTGTTCTGGATAGTCCGTAAATCTGAGTTTGGTTTGGTCCAAGTGTTTCCTGGAGGTGAGTCCATTTGAGAGTTTGACCACAAACACCCTACTCCCCTCTTTGGCCAAAACAGTGCCAGGAAGCCACTTGGGACCATGTCCATAGTTAAAGACAAATACAGGATCATTTATCTCAATTTTGCATGGCACATTTGTGCGATCATGATATGTATTCTGTTGAAGCTGCCTGCTCTCTACCTGTTCATGTAGTTCAGGGTGGACTAACGAGAGCCTTGCCTTAAGTGTTCTTTTCATGGGCAGTTCAGCGGGAGGGACCCCAGTGAGCGAGTGGGGTCTTGTGCAGTAACTGAGCAGGACTCGGGATAAGTGAGTCTGCAGTGAGCGTTCAGTTACTCTTTTCAAGCTCCGTTTGATTGTTTGAACTGCTCGTTCTGCCTGACCATTGGACGCTGGTTTAAATGGGGCAAATGTGACATGTTTGATCCCATTGCGGGTCATGAACTCCTTGAACTCGGCACTGGTAAAGCACGGCCCATTGTCACTTACAAAGACATCAGGCAGGCCATGCATGGCAAACATGGCCCGACGGCTTTCAATGGTGGCAGCGGACGTGCTTGCCGACATTATCACACATTCAATCCATCTGGAGTACGCATCTACAAACACTAAGAATATTTTTCCCAAGAATGGGCCTGCATAGTCGACATGGACCCTGGACCACGGTTTGGAGGGCCAGGACCATAAACTTAGTGGCGCCTCCCTGGGTGCATTGCTTAACTGTGACCATGTATTACATTTGTGCACGCAGGACTCTAAGGCTGCATCGATACCGGGCCACCACACGTGGGATCTGGCTATTGCTTTCATCATTACGATGCCTGGGTGGGTGCTGTGGAGATCATTAATGAAAGTGTCCCTGCCCTTTTTTGGGACCACTACCTGATTACCCCATCGGAGGTAGTCTGCCTGTACAGACATTTCACCCTAGTGCCGCTGGTACAGCTTTATTTCTTCCTGCATCTCTAACGGGACACTAGTCCAACTTCCGTGGAGCACACAGTTTTTTACTAAGGACAGTAAGGGGTCCTGGCTCATCCAGGTTCTAATCTATCGGGCGGTAACAGGTGATTGCTCACTCTCGAATGCTTCCATTACCATAACTAAATCTGTAGGCTGTGCCATCTCCACCCCAGTGGTGGGCGATGGCAGCTAGCTGAGATCATCATTTCTGTGCCTGGCCTGTGGTGGATGGCATAGTTGAATGCGGACAATGTGAGCGCCCATCTCTGGATGCGGGCCGATGCATTCGTATTTATCCCCTTGCTTTCCGAAAAGAGGGATATAAGCGGCTTGTGGTCGGTTTCCAATTCAAATTTGAGCCCGAACAGATATTGATGCATTTTCTTTACCTCGTAAACACATGCTAACGCTTCTTTTTCGATCATACTGTAGGCCCTCTCGGCCTTAGACAGACTTCTGAATGCATAAGCAACTGATTGCAATTTCCCAAATTCATTAGCTTGTTCCAATACACACCCGATGACGACGCATCACAAGCTAGTACCAAACGTTTACATGGATCGTACAACACAAGCAATTTGTTTGAACATAACAGCTTCCTACCTTTCTCAAAGGCATTTTCTTGGCTTTTACCCCATACCCATTCATCTCCTTTACGCAGTAAAGAGTGCAGGGGCTCTAACAATGTGCTAAGACCCGGTAAGAAGTTACCAAAATGGTTCAGGAGTCCTAGAAATGACCGCAGTTCCGTCAGATTCTGTGGTCTCGGTGCGTTTTTGATTGCCTCCGTCTTCGAATCGGTGGGCCTGATGCCATCCACCGTGATTTTTCTCCCCAGGAACTCCATTTCAGGTGCCAGGAAAATGCACTTCGAGCATTTTAGCCTGAACCCCACACAAGTACGCCGACTAAGAACCTCCTCCAGGTTCTGCAGGTGCTCGACCGTGTCCTGACCTGTAACCAAGATGTCGCCCTGGAAGACCACGGGACCGACTTCAGCACGCTTTCCATGTTACTCTGGAATATCACCGCGGCCGATCAAATCCCAAATGGACATCTGTTGTAAATGAGGAGACCTTTGTGCGTGTTGATGCAGGTGAGGCCCTTCAATGATTCCTCCAGCTCCTGTGTCATGTAGGCCGAGGTCAATTCTAGCTTCGTGAACGTTTTCCCCCCCGCCAGCATCGCAAATATGTCATCTGCCTTCGGTAGCGGGTATTGATCTTGCAGTGAGAAACGATTGATAATTACTTTGTAATCACCACAAACTCTGACAGTGCCGTCTCCCTTGAGGACTGGAACAATCAGACTGGCCCACTCATTGAATTCGATCGGCGAAGTGATGCCCTCTTGTTGCAGCCTGTACAGCTCGATCTCCACCCTCTCTCTCATCATGTAAGGTACTGCTCTCGCCTTGCGATGGATGGGTTGTGCTCCCGGAATCAAATGGATCTGCATTTTTGCTCCTTGGAACTTCCCGATGCCTGGTTCGAACAGCGAGGGGAACTTGTTTAGGACCTGGGCACAAGAGGTGTCATCGGCGGATGAAAGCACTCAGACGTCATCCCAGTTCCAGCATATCTTTCCCAGCCAGCTCCTGCCAAACAGCATGGGGCCATCGCCCGGTACCATCCAGAGTGGTAACTCATGCACCGCTCCATCGTAGGAGATCTTTACGATAGCTATGCCGATTACGGGAATCAGTTCCTTTGTATACGTTCTCAGTTTAGCACGAATGGGAATCAGGACTGGCCTTGAGGCCTTGTTGCACCACAACTTGTCGAAAGTCTTTTTGCTCATTATGGACTGGCTTGCGCCCATGTCCAGCTCCATGGTCACTGGGAGTCCATTTAATTCAACCTTCAGCATTATCGGGGGACACGTTGTGGTAAATGTGTGTACCCCATATACCTCTGCCTCGTCAGTCTGAGGCTCTGGTTCGTCATGATCCACCGTGGATCTGTCCTCCTCTGCAACATGGTGGGCCCTCACTCCCTCCCTCCCCACTCCCTCCCTCCCTCCCGCCCGCCCGCCATCGGGAATGGCTGCCTCCTCCCCCCCCGCTGCGGTCGGGAACGGCTGCCTCAACTTGTGAGACTTCCTACAGCATTCTCCCTGGCTGAAGCACTTTCACACAGGTAGGAAGATGGTTTATTTAATCTTTTCTTTGCTTATAAATTTTTATTCAGGTTGGATTTATTTGTATAATATTTGTATAAGTATAAATAAGGATTTATTGTAGAATTTAATGACTTCCCTTCCCCCCCCTCCCTCCCCCCCCCCCACCTCGTTCCGGACGTCTAATTTGTAACCTGCGCCTGATTTTTTAATGTGTAGACAAGGTTTTTTCAGTTCTACAAAAATCTTCACTTGCTCCATTCTAAGTTAGTTTGGAGTACATTTTCACTGTGGAAACTTTGAAATCAGGCGTCAGTGGCCGGACACACCCCCTTTTGAAGAAAAAATTCTGTTCCAAAGTGGAACTGTTCTATCTGACTAGAACTGCAGAAAAAAAAATGTGGAGAATTGCGATTTCTAAGATAGTCCGTTCTCCACCAGTTGCTCCTAAAAATCAGGCGCAAATCATGTGGAAACTTGGGGCCATAGTCACTATAGTTCAAGTCCAACACTTTACCTCAAGGAATCATTATTAGAGCATCTAAGGACACAATTGGCGATGAGATTACAAACTTTCACAGGAAAATGGCTACCCTTAGTACGTTGCAGCAGTTCGCTGATGGTGATGATTGGGATGCCTTTGTGGAGAGGCTCGAACATTTCTTCACAGCAAACGACCTGGCAGTAGACGACCCAACCACATTGGCTGATAAACGCAGAGCTATCCTGCTAACCAGTTGTGGGCCCAACGTCTATGCCCTTGTCAGGGGCTTGCTGGTGCCAGAAAAAACAACGACCAAAACATACAAGGAGCTCGTAACCCCGATCCATGAGCAACTCAAGCCCAAGGAGAGCATCCTCACAGCCAGATACCGGTTCTACACCCACCGACGGCCCGAAGGCCAGGAAATTGCGAAATACACCGCAGACCTCAGGAGGCTGGCGGCACCATGTGAGTTCGGCAACCACCTCAATGAAGCGTTGCGGAACATTTTTGTCATTGGAATTGGCCATGAGGGCCTTCTTCATAAGCTACTGTCGGTGGATACTACAGTCACACTGCAGGAGGCCAACTCTGTGAGCCAGTCATTCATGACCTTGACCTGCAGCTCTAGGCAGACGACTCACCCTCAGGACTCAAATCCGGCAGGTACTGTGCACAGAGTGTGCACAGTTTAGAGGCTAGAGCGCGAACCCTCTCAGGGAAGAGAGAACAGGCCCCCGAGCCCCTTAACTCAGAGTCCGCTGAGGGGGGTTAATTGAGTAGCTTCATGCTGCCGTTCTGGAGGGAATCACAGGGCTCACCAGAGCCGCTTTAAAGACTATGTATGCAAAGGCTGCAGCACAAAGAGCCACCTCCAGTGAATGTGTAAGAAAAATATGACTCACTGAGTCGATGAAGAGTCTGCAGATGGCCATGAATCCAGCGCGGATTATGAAACAATAGGCAGAGAGGCAGCTCAGCCCCACGATGAACTATATAGCATGTTTACCTGCACCACCGAGTGTTCCCCGCTGAAGATGGAAGTCGAGATAGATGGCGTTCCAGTCTTCATGGAAGTGGACATGGGGGCGAGCCAGTCAGTAATGAATCAAGAAGCCTTAGAGAAGCTATGGGACAATCAAGCTGAACGACCCAAGTTGGTCCTGGTTCAAGCAAAGCTGCACACCTACACCGATGAAATGATCCCAGTCGTTGGTAGTGCAAATGTAAAGGTACTCCATGATGATGCGGTGCACAAGTTACCTCTGTGGATTGTTGCAGGTGATGGACCAACGCTAGTCGGGAGAAAGTGGATGGAGAAGATCCATTGGAAGTGGAAAGACTTCAATCTTCCAGCGATCGACGTCCTCTGCATTCGGAGGCACAGCAAGCCCTCACTTGAAGGTGGACCCGGCACCAGAGAGCAGACCAGCACAGCACCCGAGGCACAGACCGCTCAGCACTGGAGGTGATCCAGCTGAGACGACCCATCCAGCAGCTCTGGAACTAGTTTGTCCTTACGCACCGGTTACCGCATCGATAATGTATCTCACCAGTCTAACGTACTTGACTCACAACAGAACCACTAATGTAATGCAACCTTGTTTTTCTGAACTTGAATGTACATGAATGCAATGAGCCTCCGGCATAATCTATATGTGAGGGGGTGTGGAGGGGGGGCGGGGGAAGAATGGAGTGGTCAGGGAGGCACACAAACAGCAACCAGCAGCACTCTACTGCACCAACCACTTACCCAAGATTGAAACGACCTGCCAAGCGTCAATCAGATTGAGCCCAGATAGAGCTAAGCCCAGAGCACAATGCGGAGGCAATTTGCACTAAAGGCTTAGGGGAGAGTGATGTCATGAATCCTACATGGCTACTGTTGGTACTATCACAAGGTGTGCCACCAGAGGGCACAGCAATGGGAGACTTGTAGGTTACCTGTACAGGTGTGCCTGGTCTAGTATAAAAGGCAGGCCACCAGGTGTGATCCTCACTCTGGAGTTAACTAATAAAGGACTAAGGTCACTACAGTTCAAGTACGGGGTTAGACAGGTTAGATGCAGGAAGAATGTTCCCAATGTTGGGGAAGTCCAGAACCAGGGGACACAGTCTAAGGATAACGGGGAAGCCATTTAGGACCGAGATGAGGAGGAATTTCTTCACCCAGAGAGTGGTGAACCTGTGGAATTCTCTACCACAGAAAGTTGTTGAGGCCAATTCACTAAATATATTCAAAAAGGAGTTAGATGAAGTCCTTACTACTAGGGGAATCAAGGGGTATGGTGAGAAAGCAGGAATGGGGTACTGAAGTTGCATGTTCAGCCATGAACTCATTGAATGGCGGTGCAGGCTAGAAGGGCCGAATGGCCTACTCCTGCACCTATTTTCTATGTTTCTATGTTTCTATATTGCATCATGGAGTCATTATTAGAGCATCTAAGGACATAACAGACTGCAGTACTCTAGATGCGGCCTCACCAATACCTTGTACATTTGTGGAAGGACTTCTCTGCTTTTGTAATCTATCCCCCCTTGCAATAAAGACCAACATTCCATTTGTCTTCCTGAATAATTGCTGTACCTGCATACTAACTTTTTGTGTTTCGTGCACAAGGACTCCCAAGTCCCTCTGTACTGCAGCACTTTGCGATTTTTCTCCATTTAAATTATAATTTGCTTTTCTACTTTTTCTGCCAAAGTGGATCACCTCACATTTTCCCACATTATACTCCATTTGCCAAATGTTTGCCCACTAACTTAGCCTGTCTATATCCCTTTGCAGATTGTTTGTGTCCTCCTCACAATTTGCTTTCCCACCCATCTTTGTAACATCAGCAAACTAGACTACATTACACTCGGTCCCTTCATTCAAGTCATTAATATAGATTGTAAATAGTTGAGGACCCAGCACCAATCCCTGCGGCACCCTTGCATCACTGTTTGGCAACCGGAAAATGACCCATTTATCTCGACCCACTGTTTTCTGTTCATTAGCCAATCAGCTATCCATGCTAATATATTACCCCCAACCCTGTGAACTTTATCTTGTGCAGTAACCTTTTATGTGGCACCTTATCGAATGGTTTCTGGAAATCCAAATACACCACATCCACTGGTTCCCCCTTATCCACCATGCTCGTTACATCCCCAAAGAACTCCATCAAATGTGTCAAACATGATTTCCCTTTCATAAAACCACGCTGACTCTGCTTGATGGAATTATGCTTTTCCAAATGTCCCACTACTGCTTCCTTAGTAATGGACTCCAGCATTTTCCCAATGACAGATGTTAGGCTAACTGGTCTATAGTTTCCTGCTTTTTGTCTGTCACTGATGAATATTTCACCGAGCGGTATGTAGGTGGTTTTTTTCACATCGCATTTTTGGGCAGTACGTGGGTGGTAGTGGGCAGTATATCAAGGAATTTTGGGCCCATCCTCTGTTTCCCTCTCCACAGATGCTGCCTGACCTGTTGAGTGTTTCTTGCATTTTTATGTTTTTATTCCCTCCTCCACACACTGGATGTGAACCAAGAACATTATCAGTATTTCTGGCAGTCCACCTGTGTTCCGTGAATGATTACACTCTGAGCAGCTTTCCAAATTCTGTAGAACAAGGACACATCATTTCACCAGGCTACTGCTGATCTAGTTAATGGCCATGTTTTGATAGGGAGTAAAATGTGTACCTCAAAATGTGCCACTTTAACTCGGCATATCCCAAATTGGCAGCTAAATCTGGATCTTGTCCCCCTTCCCTGACTTTGAAACAATGTTGCTGGATTTTAATATCTGAACCTAAAAGTATTAGTCCTCAGACTTTGTTTTGGAGTTATAGGAGTTGAGGAATATGCAATGACTTTTTTTTACAAGTTTCAAGCCAAGGTTTTAACATATTATATATTGATGGTATGTAGTTTAAAAATTAATTTATTAAGACACATACCACGCTTACTTCCATCATTTATATTTATGGAAAACATCATTGCATTAAACTTATTCGAAACACTTAAATAAGTACTAAATAAATAAATAGCACAAAAATGAAAATATTAGGTTATTTGAACATTATGCTTAATATGAGTGCTCCTCATTTTAGCCATTTGCCCTGATTTTTAGGACCTGGAACCGTGATTTTCATTTCTACTTTAGAGAAATATGGTCGAGGTCAATCTGCCCCTACTTAATAAGAAAAATAAGAGTGTAAGAAGTAGGAGCAGCAAGTAATTAGGAAAGCAAATGGTATATTAGACTTTATTACAAAGGGAGTAAAGAAATGTTATTAGGTTAAAAAGAATGTTAAAAGACTTCTGTATCTCAAAAAAAAATACCATTATCATAGCACAACACAATGCCAACCTCAAATAATTCAGCAAGTAGTGAATGGTAACTTTACTCACCAAACTCTCTGGAGACAGTGATAGAATAAACACAATTGTGTCCAGTGCTATAATTTCTGGGATAGTTTGGCGACAGCACGGTACCATCGGAACCTGTGGATCGACTTCCACATGGAGCTGAAAGATAAATTTGTATTTTACAAATATTAATAATAACTTAGAGTTCACTCTGGAAAAAAAAGTAATTATGATAAACAGCGATTTTCAGATAAATCCTGCTTTCTCCTGAAAGCAAAATATTTTCAGCCGTTTGCTATGCTCCCAGTTTCAAGTCCCAAAACACCCTTCAATTTATTTTTCTCTGCCTCAGTGATAGCTGCTTGCTTCCACAAAGCCTGTCTACTTCCATCGGCAGAGTTGACTGCTCATGGCAGTGGTATTCTTCACAAAGAGTGAGTAAATGTGGCTGTGAATTGTAAATAAACCCAGGCTGAAAATCCCAAAGCACTCTGAGACTGTTTGATTGCACCAAGCAGAAGCTAAGCCTTCCTTTGTTTTAAGTCAGAGGTAATTTTGATCAAAGATCATTTGGAAAGCTTTAAACCGGCATTGAAGTGCCTGGAGAAAGGAATTAAACTTCATGCTGAGTTAGTCAGGTTCAAGTTCAATGTTCTTGATAGAGCTGCGTGGATCTGAACACAGTCCTCTGAGGTTGTTTGATCATTACTTTTCACTAGCAGCCCTGCTAATTATAGCCCGTGACTGGCCAACAGGTGTTAAACTTATATCAATGCAGATTGTGCATCAGAAATGAACATTTTGGTACATTCAGCATTTAGACCAGGCTCACCAGTCATTCTAAATAATCAATCCAGTTTTATAAAGGCCCATCTCCCCGTGCACCCCCTCCACTCGCCATCAAGAATTTCCATGTTGTTCCGTCTGCCCTGCAGTAAATGAACTTTAAGCAAGTGACATCCATGCACAGTCACCCACTATTTTATTTGGACTGGGCAGCATATCGCCATAGACATGCTGGGCTCTGCTTTTATATGGCGATCACAAACAGCAGACATGTTAGACTGGCTTCTTGCATTTTCCCAACTAAAGCAAGATCCTTTATTCACCTGACAAAGTCACAAGCTGCTTTATATTGCTGCCCTCGTGTATTCAGCGGTAATAACAAAGTAGACGTGCCACATTCACTAATGCCGACGGCCAGGAAGACCTGGTAAAGAATGGGTTTTCCCACCACTTACACCAGTAATGCACTGGAGCAAGAGAAAAGCAACTGCAGATTCACTTTTTATTTTGAGTCCGTGATACTGTTGGGATAAGGAAGCAAAGTTTGTTTACATTATGGAGCACATCTATTTGACTGAAATTGGGTCTCCTTTTGTCAGCTGTGACAGACTCCAGTTTCTTCTGCACCCCAATTTCTGAACTGCTTCATGGGATAAGTACAGGCAACTGCTACCCATGCATACTCACAAACTACAAGCACCTAATCTGTACTATCTCATCTATGTATGCCATGTGCATTCACAATATTGGGCCACAAATGACGCACAGAAAGATAAACCCTCTTTCAAATCTTTTATTAATCAATCATCTACAGTGCACAACTTTATTCACAAATCATCTCACTTGCTGATAAAATACTGAACAGCAGCAAGCCAAGGTAAGGGATAGAAATAAGGTTGCTTATCGGGCAGTGACAGGACAAATTGGTGTTTGAAAAGATCTCGCAAGAATTCCACACTGTAAACTATTCCAGGTTACAGAGCCTACACTCAAAGGGTTTTAAAGCAGTATTCCATTAAGAATTCAGCAGCTTTAACATATTGTTAAGGGGTAACCCAGGGTATTAAAGAGTTAATCCACTTATAGGAATTATTTTAGTTAGTTTTAAAGATTTTTATTCAACAATGAGTCTGGCCACTTGGGATGGTTGCATCTTGGCTATAGACTCAATCACTAAGGAGGTGGTACTCAGTAAGGTAAGGGGACTAAAGGCAGATAAATCCCCTGGACCTGATGGCTTGCATCCTAAGGTCTTAAAAGAAGTAGCGGCAGGGATTGTGGATGCATTGGTTGTCATTTACCAAAATTCCCTGGGAAGGTCTCAGCAGATTGGAAAACTGCAAATGTAACGCCCCTATTTAAAAAAGGAGGCAGACTAAAAGCAGGAAACTATAGACCAGTTAGCCTAACATCTGTGGTTGGGAAAATGTTGGAGTCCATTATTAAGGAAGCAGTAGTAGGACATTTGGAAAAGCAAAATTCGGTCAGACAGAATCAGCATGGATTTATGAAGGGGAAGTCATGTTTGACAAATTTTCTGGAATTCATTGAAGAACTAACGGACAGGGTGGATAAAGGGGAACCAGTGGATGTGGTGTATTTGGACTTCCAGAAAGTATTTGACAAGGTGCCACATAAAAGGTTACTGCACAAGATAAAAGTTCACGGGGTTGGGGTAATATGGATAGAGGATTGGCTAATTAACAGATAACAGAGAGTTGGGATAAATGGGTCATTCTCTCGTTGGCAAACAGTAACTAGTGGGGTGTCGCAGGGATTGGTGCTGGGGCCTCAACTATTTACAATCTATATTAATGACTTGGATGAAGGGACCGAGTGCAATGTAGCCAAGTTTGCTGATGGATGGGAAAGCAAATTGTGAGGAGGACACAAAAAATCTGCAAAGGGATATAGACAGGCTAAGTGAGTGGGCAGAAATTTGGCAGATGGAGTATAATGTGGGAAAATGTGAGGTTATGCACTTTGGCAAAAAAAAATCAAAGAGCAAGTTATTATTTTAAATGGAGAAAGATTGCAAAGTGCTGCAGTACAGCGGGACCTGGGGGTACTTGTGCACGAAACACAAAAGGATAATATACAGGTACAGCGAGTGATCAGGAAGGCCAATGGAATCTTGACCTTTATTGCAAAGGGGATGGAGTATAAAAGCAGGGAAGTCTTGCAATACAGGGTATTGGTGAGGACACACCTGGAATACTGCGTGGTTTTGGTTTCCATATTTATGAAAGGATATCTCATTGGGCCTCTACTCATTGCAATTCAGAAGAATGAGAGGTGATCTTATCGAAACATATAAGATTATGAGGGGGCTTGACCAGGTGGATGCAGAGAGGATGTTTCCACTGATGGGGGAGACTAGAACTAGAGGGTATAATCTTAGAATAAGGGGCCGCCCACTTAAAATTGAAATGAGGAGAAATTTATTTTCTCAGAGACTTGTAAATCTGTCGAATTCGCTGCCTCAGAGAGCTGTGGAAGCTGGGACATTGAATAAATTTAAGACAGAGATAGACAGTTTCTTAAACGATAAGGGGATAAGGAGTTATGGGAAGCGGCCAGGGAAGTGGACCTGACTCCATGATCGGATCAGCCATGATCGTATTAAATGGTGGAGCAGGCTCGAGGGGCCGTATGGCCTACTCCTGCTCCTATTTCTTCTGTTCTTATATTCTTAACCTAGTTAAGAAATAATAAGTACAGAATGGGAGAGCGGATGTCATGACTTAAGATAACAATGACAGCAATCACCTGTCATTGTGTAAACGGACTCAGCTGCTAAACACATGGCTAGGGACCGATGGGCTCCCCTTTTCTCAAGGACACCCATTGCTTATGCTATGCCAATTAATGTCTTTTGCGCACAAGACTATTATGCTCATGGCACCTCTTTGAAGATGTTTGGGAGGGGGCTGTCTATGTAGACCCTATAAAGATAATACCTAAACTGTATGTACTTAGAGACGGTGGTGGCAGTCAGCCATATCTCTCCCCTGCTATCTTGTAACGATAGAATAAACTTCATGATCGACTCTCGAGTGGTATCTTGAACCATAACAATTGGCGTAGTTGGCAGGATTCACTGAGGTTTGCAAAAAAGACGAGTTCAGGCAAAACAACAAAAAGAGGTTAAGTACTTTTAAATACTACCCATAGTTAGGCTTGTCATTTTGTCAGGGCTCTATTGTGGACAACCTAGGAATCCAAGCAGTAAAAGAGAGTCATGTCAGTTCGTTCAAGTCTGGGCGCTGCGCGACCTAGTCGTGGGAAGTGAGGGTCGAAAAGTGAGTTCTGACCTATGAATAGAAACGTATGAAAGAGTCTAAGAGCCAGCATGGCTGATGAGAACAGATGCCTGAAAGGGGAGTCTATAGTCAATTAGTTGTTAAAGCAGTAAGGTAAAGCTCAAAAGTGCATGGAAAAAAGGGAGTGACACTCAGGACTGAGTGCTGAGGGCCAACGGGACTGGTGGAATAAAAAAAGTAAACATAAAGAGGATAAAGCGATTGTAATGCTATGCAATGTGCATTTACAAAGTAAAGAAAAGCAAAAAGATCTGACAGCAAAGAATGATCAAAACGAGTTAAAAATATCGCAATTGGAAAAAAAAAGGAGAAATGCAAATGAATATAAAGCAAAGTTAGGTAAGCATTGTGATGAGACAGTGGTAGAGATACTAGTAGTGGAGTGTCTATTAAGTTTGATAACATATGCAGCGATGTACTGCGCGGAGAGAGATAGTCCTCGACCAGGATGATAGAATGTATGAACAGAATTTTGACGAAGCTAGGTGTCAGATAGGCAAAAGATAATAACCGCGTCGCTAGACGATTAGATGATTTAGAGGAGCCTTAATGGGTGACCCTTACTTAAATTACAGCCCAGAATATAATGAATCTAATGGAAATTGCAAGTGCCTGATTGAGATAGTATCCCAAGTGAATGAAAAAAAACTAAACTTAAAGAAGCCGGTTAGAAACTAGCTAACAACAACCCACCTCTGTACAAAGCTTGGAGACTTGAGAAACAGGATGAGGATAAAGTGCAGGAGATAGAGTGAGGAAATCTAAGAACTCAGCGAAGGAAGAAAAAAAACAGTGAACCAGAAAATAAGTTGCAAAAAAAATGAATTAAAAAAAGAAAAACTAAAAACCAACACAGAAGCTTCAGTTTTAGTGCCAAGAAAGAGAAAGATGAGCTTTATTGAGTGATAGGATCTGAACCTTAAAATATGTGTTTAAAAGTTTTCAGGTTGTATGCAAGTGCGTGTGCTTGAATGGAAGTTCTCCGGAATGTTTGGAAGTTAAAGATTTTTAAAATTTGTCTGAAAGTCTGTCTTGGAAAAAAAACATGTCAGTATATTTATTTTGGCTCTGCCCACCTTTTTGGACAGAGAAATTAATGTTTTTTTTAATCCCTTTGTGAAAAGTTTTACGAAAGTGTGGATAAATTGAGTGTTAAAATGTACATTGTGTACCTAGAATTGAATTGAATTAACATTTTAAGTTAGAAATGCAGGTGAGGATTTATTTTGATTGTGAGTTACGGAGCAAGGAAATGCACAAAAGACAGTTTGTTTTACAAAAGGTAAACTTCAGCCTTGCAGTTACAGTTGAGAGAGTCTGCTTTAAAAAAAATAATGAATTTGAACATTGTCTTATATAGTTTAAATTAGAAAATGTGTGGTCTCGTTTTAAATCAATTAGAATCATAACAAAGTGCTGTCTTTTCAATTTGGTTATTGCAAGCCAAGACACTCAATTATTTGTTAAAAAAATTGTAATCATTGATTACATTGGGTTGAAAGATAATAAATTTAGACTATAAATGAGATAAAGGCCCCAAATTTCCCCAGCCGCTTAGAGTGGCATACTTCGCTGTGGTGCGCCGACTTTCTGGAAGAAAAAAATGCCATAAATCTACCTCTGAATTTGGTCGCTCCCTCATCGTCCGGATCCATCGGCGTCGTGCAGCAGAGCCTGGGGCGGGGGGGAGTGGGAGGGGGGAGTGGCAGAGCTTCGACCACGCTTGCTCAGGGCAGCCGGCAGTGGGGCGGGGCTTGGCCACAGCGTGTTGTGTAGTGCCGACAGGGGCACGCATGATCGTTTGAGCATGTGCGCATGCGCAATGGGCGGTTCAGTTTGTGCACAAGCGCAGTGTAACAGGAAGCTTGGCAATCGGCCAATTAAAGGTAGAGCGTGATCAGAATAAGTGGTTATGAAGCATATATAAGGTGAGGTCTGAATATTAATTTTTGTGTGGCGGAGGGAGTGGAAAGGAGTGCTGGATAGGTATAAGAGCGGTGCAAGTGTGATCTTTGAACATTACCTGCGTTTGATTCCAATAGACAAATGGTGCAAGAGCGTGCAAGACGAACCAAGAAGTTCCTCCATGAGGAAGTGGAGAAATTAGTGACTGTTATTGAGGAGAAATGGCTGGAGCTGGATATCAGCAAGAGTGGTCCATCAAAAGTCTCACCCAAGGAAACGAGAAAAAGATGGAACCTCATTGCCGAAGAATTCTCCGCTGTGGTCAACACCGCAAGATCTGGAAGCCAGTGCAAGAAGAAATGGCAGGACGTTGGTCAAGTAGTGAGTGTAAGTAATATCTTCATCTTTAAATTGAATTGCAGTGGAAAATGTGAGCATCTGTATGTGTCCCACCCATCAGAAGCGCACCATGTCTGACAATTAATATTTTCATCTTTGCAGAAGAAATTGGCCCACAACAAGAGGGAGAGAACTAGAACAGGAGGAGGTCCGCCAAATCTGCACTAATTGGCACCCCTGGAACAGAGGGTTGCTGCCTTGCTGACTCACACCGGCAGAAAAAGAATAAGCTCTGCACAAGCTGGACCCACACACGAGGGAGAGGGTGGGTCACTAAATGCATAGTCGCCCTTCAAATCATCTGCAGACTGGCCTGCTACGCATGAGACTACTCATGCCACCCATCTTGCCCCCTCCTGTGCTGCTAACCATTTGACTGTTGTGTTGTCTTTTGCAGAAGAAGACAACACTCCTCAAGATCCTGAGGATCCAGATGTATGCGCTCCAGACCAAGGCGTGTCGGGGAGGAGGGGTCCATGGAAATGTGTGCTCAAGAGAATGCTGACCACGCTATCGATCAGGACACATCATAGGGCATCACACTGCCAGAACCCTCCATTAGCTCCTCGGCAGCTTCCATGGGTTCACACCTTCCGAGGTCGCGCGTCCGAGTGGGAAATGCATCTTGGGACACTTAGTTCCCCCACCGTTCCAGCCTGCGCCTCGCACTAGACGGGTGCCACTAGGCACACACACAGTGAGGAGAAGGAGAAGCCACCCAGTCTCTCCTGACAGGCAGCCCTTAGCAGAAGTTAATCAGGTTGTCTCATTGGGTGAGGAGACCAATGCCCTCACAAGATCACTCGTGGCAGCCGTCAGTGGGGTGCGTGATGAGGTCGCGACACTGTCGGATGAAATCTCTGTACTAAGACGGGAAGTCAGGATGGGCATTTCAGAGGGTGTGAAGATGATGGCAGATGCCATGAGGGAGCTGGCTTCTGCAATAAGGACACAAAGGCCGGAGACTCAAATGCCACTCCCACTTCACTTCACGCACCAGCCACCGGTCAGACCCAAGCCAGGCCTCCAATCCCCACCACCGCCATCACCGACCCTATAAGGAAGTGCACTTTACCCGAGATGTGGGTGAGAGATGGGTGCAGACTTTCTTTCCTGTTGTGGCTGTTGTTGTTGTTGGTGTTGTTGAGGTGCACTGTAAAATTTACAATAAAAGATATTTTGCATCAAAACTGAATCATCCTCCATTAGGACCACGCAACATTTAGGGTCAACTGTAAAAAGTAAAAATCCCTCACCCATACAGTGATGCATGCCTGCCGCTCCTAGCCCTGGTGGGAGGGCTAACTGGTGCGTTCTGCAGTCGGCAAGGTGGGACTGCTCTATTTTCTGGAGCTGATTTATCTTTCATTTATTTGTGGTGATGTTGTGCAGCTGTTGTGCTGAAGATGTTGTAATGTTGTGTTGATGTTGTGAAGGTCTTTAGAGCTTTGGAATCCTCTAACTCACCTCCCCCCACCCCCTCCATCTCTGGCTACCTGCGCTGATTTCTTAAATGTAGGTAAGATTTTTTTGTGCCTACAAAAGTGGACACATACACTGGCCTAAGTTAGTTTGGCTGGATTTCCCTTATCCACCCTACTCGTTACATCACCAAAGTACTCCAGCAAATATGTCAAATATGATTTGCCTTTCATAAAACCATGCTGACTCTGCTTGATTGAATTATGCTTTTCCAAATGTCCCGCTACTGCTTCCTTGATAACAGAATTCAACATTTTCCCAATGACAGATGTTAGGCTAACTGGTCTATAGTTTACGGCTTTCTGTCTGCCTCCTTTTTTAAAAAGAGGCTTTACATTTGCACTTTTCCAATATGCTGGGACCGCCCGAGAATCCAGGAAATGTTGGTAAATTACAACCAATGCATCCCTATCTCTGCAGCCACTTCTTTGAAGACCCTAGGATGTAAGCCATCAGGTCCAGGGGATTTGTTCACCTTTAGTCTTATTATTTTACCGAGCATTACTTCTTTTGTGATAGTGATTGTATTAAGTTCCTTCCTCCCTATAGCCCCTTGATTATCCACTTTTATGTATTTAACCCCTTGCAACCTGTTTCACACTACCACCAGAGGGCCTACCTGTTGGAGTCCCAAGGGATCCCAGCATCCCTTGGGAGCACTGTATATAAGCAGGCCACCCACGGGGTACCTACACGCTGAAGTCTTATTAAAGGAGCTAAGGTTACACTTTCTCATTGTTCACAGTATTCAGTTTCATCCTTTATTCTGAGTGTATCAATTGGCAATGAGGTAACGAACAACCGCGCGAAAATGCAAAGAACATTTGGCATCCTGGAGAAATTCTCAGAAGGGGACGATTGGGAGCCCTTCGTGGAGAAAAATACTTCGTGGCCAATGAGCTGGAAGGGGACGAGAATGCTGCCAAATGAAGGGCGATCCTCCTTACTGTCTGTGGGGCAGCAACCTATGGCCTCATGAAGAATCTTCTAGCTCCAGTAAAACCAACAACTAAATCCTATGAAAAATTGTGCACGCTGGTCCGGGAGCTCCTAAATCCTAAGGAAAGCGTTTTGATGGCGAGATATCGGTTCTACACGTGTCAACGGTCGGCGGGCCAGGAAGTGGTGAGCTATGTTGCCGAGCTAAGATGCCTCGCAGGACATTGTGAATTTGAGGGATTTCTAGAACAAATGCTTAGAGACATTTTTATACTGGGCATTGGCCATGAGGTAATCCTTCGCAAACTGTTGACTGTTGAAACTCCGAATATAAGCAAAGCCATAACGATAGCCCAGGCATTTATGTCCACCAGCGACAACACCAAACATATTTCACAGAGTAAAGAGGTTTCGTCCAGTACTGTGTACAAGTAATGTTGTTTTCGAGCAAGAATATACATGGCAGAACGTACACGCCGGTTGCTGCTGCACGACCTCAGTTGACCCAGAGTCCGCCATCAATCGTTAATGTGAGGGAGTTAACACCTTGTTGGCATTGTGGAGGTGATCATCGGCCCCATTAATGCCGCTTCAAGCACTATGTGTGCAACGGCTGCAGAACAATGGGACACCTCCAGCGAATGTGCAGGCGAGCTGCAAACCACCACATGGCAGAGGAAGATCGATCCACTGTGGAGTAGGCTGAATTGGAGGCTCATACCGAGGAGGCAGAAATGTATGGGGTACACACATTCACCATGAAATGTCCACCAATAATGTTGAAAGTTGAACTGAATGGAATTCCAGTATCTATGGAACTGGACACAGGTGCGAGTCAATCCATAATGAGTAAAAAGGCCTGCAACAAGGCACACAGGCCCAAGCTCAGCCCCATTCACACCAAACTAAGGACTTACACCAAGGAACTAATCTCTGTAATTGGCAGTGCAGAAGTCAAAGTCTCTTATGATGGAGCAGTATACGAACTCCCGCCGTGGATCATGCCAGGGGATGGCCCCACACTGTTTGGCAGAAGCTGGCTGGGAAAAATCTGCTGGAACTGGGACGACATACGAGCGCTTTCTTCCGTTGACAACACCGCATGTGCCCAGGTTTCATCGTTTTTCGAGCCAGGCATTGGAAGCTTCTCGGCGACGAAAGTGCAGATCCATTTGGCTCCCGGTACGTGACCCATCCACCACAAGGCACGGGCGATACCATATATGATGCATGAGAAAGTGGAAATTGAGCTGGACAGGCTGCAGCGATAAGGCATCATTGTGCCGATGGAATTCAACAACTGGACCAGTCCGATTGTCCCGGTACTTAAAGGTGATGGCACGGTCAGAATTTGTGGGAACTATAAAGTAACGATTAACCATTTCTCGCTACAGGACCAGTACCCGCTACCCAAGGCAGACGACCTATTTGTGACTCTGGCTGGAGGGAAGACATTCACCAAGTTGGAGCTGACCTCAGCCTACATGACGCAGGAGCTGGAGGAGTCTTCTAAAGGCCTCACCTGCATCAACACGCACAAAGCTCCGTTCATCTATAACAGATGCCAGTTCGGTTGGCCGTGGCAATCTTCCAAAAGAACATGGAGAGCCTGCTAAATTCGGTTCCTCGCAGCGTGGTTTTCCAGGACGAAATATTAGTTGCAGGTCGGGACACCATTGAGCACTTGAAGAATCTGGAAGAGGTTCTTAGTCGGTTGGATCGCATGGGACTCAAGTTGAAACGCTAGAAGTGTGTTTTCCTGGTGTCGGAGGTCGAGTTCTTGGGAAGAAGAATTGCAGCAGACGGCATCAGACCCACCGACGCCAAGACAGAGGCCATCAAGAACGCGCCGAGACCACAGAACGTGATGGAGCCGCGGTCGTTCCTGGGACTCCTTAACTATTTTGGTAATTTCCTACCTGATTTAAGCACCCTGCTAGGACCCCTACATGTGCTACTGCGCAAGGGAGGCGACTGGGTATGGGGGAATTCACAAGAGGCTGCCTTTGAGAAAGCCAGAAATCTGTTGTGTTCAAACAAACTGCTTGTCCTGTATAACACATGTAAATGATTAGTACTAGCTTGCGATGCATCGTCATACGGAGTCGGGTGTGTGTTACAACAGGGTAACGAATCGGGGATTTTGCAACCGGTCGTTTATGCGTCCAGGAATTTGTCCAAGGCTGAAAGGGCCTACAGCATGATTGAAAAAGAGGCTCTGGCGTGCGTTTACGGAGTAAAAAAAACTGCACCAGTACTTGCTTGGCCTCAAGTTTGAACTTGAAACTGACCACAAGCCGCTCATATCGCTGTTCTCTCAGAACAAAGGGATTAACAACAATGCCTCTACCCGCTTCCAAAGATGGGCGCTCACGCTCTCGGCATACATCTATGTAACCCGCCACAGACCAGGCACAGAGAACTGCACTGATGCTCTCAGTCGGCCACCATTGCCCACCACCTGGGTGGAAATGGCACAGCCTGCGGACTTGCTCATGGTAATGGATGCATTCGAAAACGGAAAGTCACTCGTTACGGCCCGCCAGATCAGGATCTGGACCAGCCAGGATCCTTTATTGTCCTTGGTAAAAAACTGTGTCCTACATGGGGGCTAGTACAGCATCCCAGCGGAGATGCAGGAGGCGATTAAGCCATTCCACAAGCGCAAAGACAATATGTTCCTGCAGGCGGACTGTCTGTTGTGGGGTAATCTGTGGTCTTGCCCAAGAACAGCAGAGATACGTTCATTTGTGAACTGCACAGCACCCACCCAAGCATTGTAATGATGCAAGACATAGCCAGATCCCATGTGTGGTGGCCCGGCATCGACTCACATTTAGAGTCATGCGTGTGCCAGTGCAACACTTGCTCTCAGCTGAGCAATACACCCAGAGAGGCACCACTACGTTTGTGGTCGTGGCCTTCCAAACCGTGGCCGAGGATCCACGTGGACTATTCAGGCCCATTTCTAAGCAAAATGTTCTTGGTTGTCATGGATGCTTACTCAAAATGCATTGAATGTGCAATAATGTCTGTAAGCATGTCCACAGCCACCATTGAAAGCCTACGAGCCATGTTTGCCATGCACGGCCTGCCTGATGTCCTAGTCAGCGACAATGGGTCGTGTTTCACCAGTGTTGAATTCAATGAATTCATGACCCGCCATTGGATCAAGCATGTCACATCTGCCCTGTTCATGCCCGCATCCAATGGCCAGGCAGAACGGGCAGTTCAGACTATCAAGCAAAGCTTGAAACGCATGTCGGAAGGCTCCCTGCAGACCCGACTGTCCCGAGTGCTGCTCAGCTACCGCACCAGACCCCACTCACTCACCGGGGATCCCCCAGCCGAGCTGCTCATGAAAAGGGTGCTCAAAACAAGGCTCTCTCTTGTCCACCCTGATCTCCATGATCACGTGGAGGGCAGGTGGCATCAACAAAATGTTTACCATAACCGCGCAAATTTGTCATGCAATATTGAGGTCAATGACCCTGTGTTTGTATTCAATTATGGACATGGTCCCAAATGGCTTGCTGGTACAGTCATAGCCAAAGAGAGGAGTAGCGTGTTTCAGGTCAAATTGGCCAATGCACGAATGTGCAGAAAACATTTGGATCCAATCAAATTGAGGTTCACCAACAGCTACGAACAACCCGAAGAAGACACCACCAACTTTGACCCTCCAACACATACACACAAAGCCGAAATCAACATCCCCAGCAGCCTGGCAAGGTCGGCTGCCCAACAGCCCAGTGAGGAACTAACCAACCCACCCACACCCGCATTTGTACCGAGACGATCGACAAGGGAGCGAAAAGCCCCAGATCGTCTCACCTTGTAAATAAGTGTACTATTAAATTTAGGAGGGAGTGATGTTATGTATTTAATCCCTTGCAACCTGTATCACACTACCACCAAAGGGCCTACCTGTTGGAGTCCCAAGGGATCCCAGCATCCCTTGGGAGCGCTGTATACAAGCAGGCCACCGACGAGGTACCTGCACTCTGGAGTCTTATTAAAGGAGCTAAGGTCACACTTGCTCATTGTTTGCAGTATTCAGTTTCATCCTTTATTCTGAGTGTATCATCCACTATTGGGATTTTTTAGTGTCTTCTACCGTGAAGACCGATACAAAATATTTTTTAACGTCTCTGCCATTTCCCTGTTTTCCGTTATTAATTCCCCAGTATCATCCTCTAGGGGACCAACATTTACTTTAGCCACTCTTTTCCTTTTTATGTACCTGTAGAAACTCTTATTATCTGTTTTTATATTTTGTGCTAGTTTACTTTCATAATCTATCTTCCCTCTCTTTATCATTGTTTTAGTTGTTCTTTGCTGGCTTTTAAAAGTTTCCCAATCCTCTGGCTTCCCACTAGTCTTGGCCACATTGTATGCCCTTGTTTTCAATTTGATACCATCCCGTATTTCCTTAGTTAGCCATGGATGGTTATCCTTTCTCTTACAGTCTTTCCTTCTCATTGGGATATATTTTTGTTGAGAGTTATGAAATATCTCCTTTAATATCTGCCACTGTTCATCAACTGTCCCATATTTTAATCTATTTTCCCGGTCCACTTTAGCCAACTCTGCCTTCATACCTTTGTAGTCTCCTTTATTTAAGCTTAGGACACTAGTTTGAGATCCAACATTCTCACCCTCCAACTGAATTTGAAATTCAACAATGTTATGCTCACTCATTCCTAGAGGATCCTTTACTACGAGATCATTTATTGGTCCTTGTTCCTGAAACACAAAAAGTGAGTATGCTAGTACAGCAAGTAATCAGGAACGCAAATAGAATGTGAGAAGACCTGCTGTAACTGTACAGGGTATTGGTGAGGCCACACCTGGAGAATTGCCTACAGTTTTGGTCTCCATATTTTAGGAAGGATATACTTACATTGGAGGCTGTTCAGAGAAGGTTCACTAGGTTGATTCCGGAGGTGAGGGGGTTGACTTATGAAGATAGGTTGAGTAGGTTGGACCTATACTCATTTGAGTTCAGAGGAATGAGAGGTGATCTTATCGAAATGTATAAGATTATGAGGGGGTTAGACAAGATGAATGCAGAGAGGATATTTCCACTCATAGGGCAAACTAAAACTAGGGCACATAGAGCTAGACTTTCAGCTTCATTGTCAGCGATTTTCTTGGCGGTACAGCTGTGTTTCCGCCCGGCAAAAGTTTCCACTTAAGTTTTTCAATGTTATCACCCAATGTTATCTGAACATGCCTGCCAGGACCAAACCGCCCATGTGCAACGCCGAGAACAACCGCCGGGGCATAAGTTTAGCCTCAACCGCCGATGTCCAGATCGCTGAGAGAACCGCCCTGTAAAAGCTCCTAAAACAGGGCAGTAGGTGAGTACTCTGCAAAGAAAGATAAGTTAAAGGTTCTTTATTTTTTTTTAGTTTAAAACAGCGATTCGGTATAAAACTGTCCTGGGAATGCTTTGTACGAGGACCAACTGCAGCCTCGGACTAAACTTTAAATACCTGCCGACCATTCCGGTCACGACCGTCCATGTTACTAACTTTCCACTTAACTGCCGAGAAAACCGCTGACAATGAATGTGCAATGCCCATTTTTTCGCTGGGCCATTAGTTTTAATTACTTTAAACATAAAAATGGAAATTCTCGCCAGCGTTACTCATCAAACGTTTGCAGTTCTTCTCAGTGGGCAATCGGGCATTGGGGCCCTTTAGGGAAAGTCTAGCCCATAGTCACAGAATAAGGGGCCGCCCATTTAAAACTGAGATGAAGAGGAATTTTGTCTCTCAGAGGGTTGTAAATCTATGGAATTCTCTGCCCCAGAGAGCTGTGGAGGCTGGCTCATTAAATATATTTAAAGTGGAGGTAGACAGATTTTTGAGCGATAAGGGAATAAAGGCTTATGGGGAGTGGGCAGGGAAGTGGAGCTGAGTCCATGATCAGATCAGCCATGATCTTATTAAATGACGCAGCAGGCTCGAAGGGCCTGGTGGCCTACTCCTGCTCCTATTTCTTATGTTCTTATGTTCTCTATCGCTGCCTGTGGTATTATCCTGTCCATTCCTTAGTGGCCCTATTCTCATCCCGACCTTCCTCTTTTTTTTATTGATGTAAAATTGTAAAATATTTTACTATTTTGTTTTATGTTCTTTGATAATTTAATTTCATAGTTCTTCTTTGCCTTCCTAATTGTTTTTTGACTTCTCTCCTAATCTCTTTGTATTCTCCCTTATTATGTTCTCCACTGCTGTCTATATACTTAGTTTATGCTTCTTTCCTTACCCTCAATTTTTCCCTTCTGTCTTTATTCATCCATCGTGTCTCATTAGTATTTAGCTTGTTCTTGTTTTTTTAGCAGAATATATTTTTTCCTGGACTTAGTTGAACACCATTTTAAATGTTTCCCATTGCTGTTCTACATCATTGTTTACCAATATTGTTGCCCATTTTATTTTCCTAAGTCTATTCTCAGCCTCTCAAAATTGATTTCGCTCCGATCTATCATCCTGGTCTTTATTAGTGAAACAGAATGAGGGGAGATTAGTGAAAGTAAACGTGGGCCCATGAGAGGCAGAGACAGGAGAAATTATATTGGGCAATATGAAATGGCAAAGACAGTAAACAAATACTTTGTATCTGTCTTCATGGTAGAAGACACAAAAAACATTCCAGAAATAATGGGGAGCCAAGGATCCAGAGAGAATGAGGAACATAAAGAAATCAGTCTAAGTAAAGACATAGGGCCCGAGTTTGATGAAACCTTAGGCCCGCTCGTTTTTCGGCGCTCCCCGGGCGGTGCTTGATGTTTTGCCGTCCGCTACTGCTGGGGCCAGTCGGGCGCGAGTTTCATCGCGCTTTTGTTGGCGGGAGCGGCAGGCAGCAGAAATCGGCAGATGGTAGCAGGCGGCAGCAGCAGTGGGCGGTAGGTGCAGGCCTCTTGACTCGGAAACATCGGAGGCCATGCACCGCGCATGCGCAAGATTTGGATTTTTTTTG
The DNA here is from genome assembly GCF_044704955.1 of Pristiophorus japonicus. Taxonomy (NCBI): domain Eukaryota; kingdom Metazoa; phylum Chordata; class Chondrichthyes; family Pristiophoridae; genus Pristiophorus; species Pristiophorus japonicus. The sequence continues at coordinate 362,479,886 of NC_091977.1, read as the reverse complement.
TCGTTTCGTTTGCCTGATGACATCACTGTTCCCACGATTGGGGCTGAGCGCTCAGCTGCGAATGCACATAAATCCTCGTTACTCATTTGCACCTGACAGTTGCAGGGGGAGGGAGTTAGAGAGAGAGAGAGAAAGAGAAAGTCAACAGATTCATAAGCCATCCACTTTACAATGCTCTCATGAGTGGAAGAAAATCTGCCAAGACGTCCAATGGAGGGAGGCAAAGAGCTCCCTGATTTACTGATGATGAGCTGGAGGCAATTGTCTCAGGGGTGAAGCTCCGTTATCAAGACATCACCCGGGATGGTCGTGACAAGCCAGCCCCGCTCCAATATAAACGCATTTGGCGGGTTGATTGGGGAGGCTGTGTCCGCAGTGGGCACCCTGGTTCCGGATGGAGACCTGTGCAGGAAAAGATGGAACGATATGGTAGCGTCAGTAAGAGTAAGTAAATATCTTATTGTTGCACTCCCGTACTACTCAAAAAGTATATGCAAACGCATCAAAGCAGTGTGGCACGGGAGGGGACACACCAGATGTCTTCGAGGTGACTGACATAGAGGAGCGTGCCTTGGCGTTGGTGGGTGACCACCCCTGTGTCACCACACATGGTGGTGCCAATCCCATGCTAGAGCATGGTAAGTTTAAATGACTCACCGGTCTGTGTTACGCTCATGTCATGCAAGGTCATGTAATGTGATGTAAAATGCATTTTAATGCACTGTGTGTCGACTATTTAGGGTGTAGTGATGTTGCTATGATAGTCCTTGAAATAAAAATGTGAAACGTCACAGTACTCATGTCAGCATGACCAACCCCATCCCCCCCCTGCTAAACACTTAAATGTTGTCTTGTACTTGCAGATGATGAATCAGACAGCACCAACCTATGCACCCCATCCACCTATCCACCTCTGGCACACAAAGGCAGTATTGAACACCAACATCGTGCACCTCCACGTCATAAGGAGCCCGCCACAGCAGCTCCTTCCAGTCGCTCCCCCACACCCCAAGATCCCCCATAGCCAACGCATCCATCTCCACAACCCACAGACATGAAGATCAGGAGGAAGAGGAGGGAGAAGGCCCAGTGTTTGTCCTGCTTGAGGTCGAGGAGGTGGAAGAGGAGGACTCCAACCTTGCTGACATGTGTGCCACCTACGCGCCCAAAATCAGTCTTGAGGTCCGACTTTTTGGGCTTCGAGTCAGAGGAGGTGAGATCAAGTGTTTGGAGGCTCAGAAGCAGTGCCAATAAAGCCACCAATCCGCCTCCACCCAGGATGACGATGCAAGACGGGTAGCAACAATGCAGGAAATGATGCAGCTGTCGAGGACGAGCAGCGACCTAGGCTGAGATCTGCTGCAGACCATGGCTGGGATAGCTGCCAACATTGCCTCATTTGCAGAACAGCATACTGCCAGTATATTGCGGCTGATCAGTGCGGTGGCGCAAACCAGTGACTCTGTAACTGTCATGCGGCAATCGATGCTCTCGGGCCATATCATGGCACCCCCCCGATGCCATACCAGCGATGCCGACAGACCCCAAGGGGATGCCTGCGTCTTCCATCTCACCGCCTACATTCTCTCCCCGACGAACATGACAGCACGCTCTGGGTGCCCTCCTGCACAATGTGATGGAGCCGGCGCAGTGAGGGGCAGGGGTGCAGGTTGACGTGGGGATGACCAACCCATGAAGCAGACAATGGGTCTCACTTTGAGGGGGGGGAAGAGAGGTGGTGGGAGTGGGTAGAGTGTTGGGTGTTGGTCTCGGTGATGGTATCTCTTATTCATGTTGTTGTTAGTGTTTCAGATGGTTCCTTTTGATGGTTAATTTACTGGTTTTTGAAATAATGTAATATATTTTGCTTCACGTGTTTGGCTGTTCCATCACTTTTGAATGTTGTACAATTCAATACAGAAACATTTTTGAACAACTCTTGGCCAATGTTTCACTTTTAGATAATGAGCAGTACGTACTGAGAAACATACATATGTCTTTCAAATGTACTGGTGTCTGAGCAATATCTTGCCGTACACGTATGATGTGATTCTTTAATTGGTCCTGACATGACGTCATTTAGCTACGACAAGTACGGGTCAACAATGCAGGATGGGTGCCATTGAATGACAGACAATTACAGAACTTGGAGGCCAGACATTATAGCTGGCATTTGACTCTACATTTTTTTAGGTACCACGTCGCTGAACCCCACCCCTAACATTACATGTTATTCACTCACACTATACCAGTTGATTATATATATATTTCCGTCTTCTGTAGTTGAGCTCATGTTGTTCTCAGGATACATTCTGCCACCGAAGAGAAACTGACAGGATTTCATTATTGCCTATATACTTTGACATGAGCTCATAACATCTGTAGACTCACATTGTGTTACTAAATTTGTTCTGTCTGTAATGGTGTCAAGACCCTTATAGCACAAGTCCATGGAGCCTTTACTGTATTTCGCACCTCATTTCCGCATTCTATCCCACACCTGCACTTCAACGGAGCACTTTTCAATTAAATCTGTAAACTCCTTCTGAGCAATTTCAATTCCATCTGTAATGTATTTCTGAGGGTCTAATAATGCTGCAACATATATATCTGACCCGGGATGTGCAGCACTGGACCATCACATGTCATTGTACCTACCATCCGATTTACAGCCAGGTAAGACCACCTGTTTACCAACAATCTTTCTGGCGGGCGGTAGCAGGATCTTAAAGGATCCTAACCACCGTTTTTGGAGACTTCAGCATGAGCGGGCAGTTTGAAGTACTGCCGGCGGTACTTCCCCGATGAAACTCCCGCCAGGGGGTAGTTGGGCAGTACATCAGCGGTCCCTGAAGATTTTCCTCAAAAATTTCTTTTTTCGGCGGTACCGTGGCAGCTGTGGGCAGTAGTGGGCGGTAGATTGACCAAGCTCGGGCTCAAAGTACTGGAGCAATTAATGGGACCAAGTGGTGACAAATCCTTTGGACCGAATGACCTGCATCCTAGGGTTTAAAAAGAGGTAGCTGTAGATATAGTGGATGCACTGATATTAATCTTCCAGCATTCTCTAGATACTAGAACAGTCCCCAAGAATTGGAAGGTAGCAAACATAACTCTGTTACTTAAGAAAGGAGGAACAGAAAAAACGGAGAACTATCGGCCAGTTAGCCCGAAATCATTCATTGGCAAATTGCTAGAATCTATTATTATAGCAACAGGGCACTTAGGAAACCATAACATGATTCAGCAGAATCAACATGGTTTTATGAAAGGGAAATCATGTTTGACAAATCTGTTTGAAATTTGAAGATGTAACTAGTAGGATGGATAAGGAGGAACCAATGGATGAAATGTATTTGGATTTTCACAAAGCATTCGATAAGGTGCCGCACAAGAGGTTATTACACAAAATGAGGACTCACAGGATCAGGGGTAATATATTAGTATGGATTGATTAATGGACAGAAAACAGAGAGTAGGAATAAACAGGACTTTGTCAGGTTTTCAGGCTGTAACAAGCGGGGTACCACAAGGATCAGTACTTGGGCTTCAGCTATTTACAATCTATATTAATGACTTAGATGAAGGAACTGAGTTTAGCATATTCAAGTTTGCTGATGATACAAAGTTAGGTGAGAAAATAATCTGTGAGGAGGAAGCAAAGAGGCCGCAGAGAGATATGGACAGGTTGACTGAATGGGCAAAAACATGACAAATTGAATACATGTGGGGAAGTGTGAAGTTACCAACTTTGGTAGGAAAAACAAAAAAGCAGAATATGTGCTGAATGGTGAAAGACTAAATGTTTGCATTCAGAGGGACCTGGGTGTCCTTGTACATGAATCACAAAAAGTTAACATGCAGATACAGCAAGCAATTAGGAAAGCAAATGGTATGTTGGCTTTTGTTACAAAGGGATTGGAGTACAAGACTAAAGAAGTCTTACTACAATTATACAGGGCGTTGGAGAGGCCACAGCTGGGGTTCTGTGTACAGTTCTGATCTTCTTACCGAGACAGATTCCTGGGATGAAGGGATCGCCCTATGAGGAACGATTGAGAAGACTAGAATATATTTCCTAGAGTTTAGAAGAATGAGAGGTGATCTAATTAAAACATATAACATTCTTGGTGGTTTGACAGGGTTAATGCTGAGAAAATGTTTCCCCTGGCTGGGGAATCTAGAACACAAGGGCCCCAGTCTCAGAATAAAGGATCAGCCATTTAGGACTGCGATCAGGAGAAATTTCTTCACGCAAATGTTGTGAATTTTTAGAATTCTCTACCCCAGAGAGCGATGGATGCTCAGTCGTTGAGTATATTCAAGACAGAGGTCGATACATTTTGGGGAATTAAGGGATATGCAGGAAGATGGAGTTGAGGTAGAAGATCTTATTGAATGATGGAGCAGGCTTAAAGGGTCATTTGGCCTACACCAGCTCCTATTTCTTATGTTCTTATTTCTTTGTCATACTTATGTCGTTCTCTATTATTAGTTTAAAGCTTATTATATTATGATCACAATTGGCTAGACATTCCCCTACATTTACTTCCCTTGTCTGCTGGGGTTCATTTCCCATTACTAGATCCAATAGCAAATCCTGCCTTGTTGGGCTTCTTTCATACCGTTAGAAAGTAGTCCAATACACATTGTAGGAACTTCATTCCCTTGTGCCCTTTACCTACCTTTTCTGTCCAATTAATATCAGGGTTGTTGAAATCCACCATGATTATTATTCTATGTTCTTTACTCATTGTCCATATGTGTTTGCATATTTCTTCCTCCACCTCCCTGCCACTATTAGGTGATCTGTGGACTATCCCTATTAGTGTGATGGATCCTTTATTATCTTTTGGTATGTGACGTGAATTGGCTAGGATAGACTGCCGAATGATACTCAAAGAGTTGATGGCGGATAGGCAATGGCAGACATTTAAAGATCACATGGATGAACTTCAAAAATTGTACATCCCTGTCTGACATAAAAATAAAATGGGCAAGGTGGCTCAACCGTGGATAACAAGGGAAATTAGCGATAGTGTTAAATCCAAGCAAGAGGCATATAAATTGGCCAGAAAAAGCAGCAAACCTGAGGACAGGGAGAAATTTATAATTCAGCAGAGGAGGACAAAGGGTTTAATTAGGGAAATAGAGTATGAGAGTAAGCTTGCAGGGAACATAAAAACTGACTGCAAAAGCTTCGATAGATATGTGAAGAGAAAAAGATTAGTGAAGGCAAACGTGGGTCCCTTGCAGTCAGAATCAGGTGAATTTATAATGGGGAACAAAGAAATGGCAGACCAATTGAACAAATACTATGTTCTGTCTTCACTAAGGAAGACACAAATAACCTTCAGAAATACTAGGGGACCGAGGGTCTAGCGAGAAGATAGAACTGAAGAAAATCCTTATTGGTCAGGAAATTGTGTTCGGGAAATTGGTGGGATTGAAGGCCGATAAATCCACAGGGCCTGATAGTCTGCATCCCAGAGTACTTAAGGAAGTGGCCTACAAATAGTGGAAGCATTCGTGGTCATTTTCCAACATTCTATAGACTCTGGATCAGTTCCTATGGACTGGAGAGTAGCTAATGTAACCCCACTTTTGAAAAAAGGAGGGAGAGAGAAAACAGGGAATTATAGATCGGTTAGCCTGACATCAGTAGTGGGGAAAATGTTGGAATCAATTATTAAAGATGTAATAGCAGGGCATTTGGAAAGCAGTGACAGGATCAGTCCAAGTCAGCATGGATTTATGAAAGGGAAATCATGCTTGACAAATCTTCTAGAATTTTTTGAGGATGTAACTAGTAGAGTAAACAAGGGAGAACCAGTGGATGTGATGTATTTGGACTTTCAAAAGGCTTTTGACAAGGTCCCACACAAGAGATTAGTGTGCAAAATTAAAGCACATGGTATTGGGGGTAATGTATTGACGTGGATAGAGAACTGATTGGCAGACAGGAAGCAAAGAGTAGGAATAAACGGGTCCTTTTCAGAATGGCAGGCAGTGACTAGTGGGGTACTGCAAGGTTCAGTGCTGGGATCCCAGCTATTTACAATGTACATTAATGATTTAGACGAAGGAATTGAATGTAATATCACCAAGTTTGCAGATGACACTAAACTGGGTGGGCTGTGTGAGCTATGAGGAGGATACTAAGAGGCTGCAGGGTGACTTGGACAGGTTACGTGAGTGGGAAAATGCATGGCAAATGCAGTATAATGTAGCTAACTGTGAGGTTATCCATTTTGGTGGCAAAAACAAGGCGGCAGAATATTATCTGAATGGTGACAGATTAGGAAAAGGGGAGGTACAACGAGACTTTGGTGTTATGGTACATCAGTCATTGAAAGTTGGCATGCAGGCACAGCAGGCGGTGAAGAAGGCAAATGGCATGTTGGCCTTCATAGCTAGGGGATTTGAGTATAGGAGCAGGGAGGACTTACTGCAGTTGTACAGGGCCTTGGTGAGGCCATACCTTGACCATTGTGAACAGTTTAAGTCTCCTAATCTGTTGAAGGACATTCTTGCTATTGAGGGAGTGCAGCGAACGTTCACCAGACTGATTCCCGGGATTGCAGGACTGACATTTGAGAAAAGACTGGATCGACTGGGCTTATATTCACTGGAATTTAGAAGACTGAGAGGGGATCTCATAGAAACATATCAAATTCTGATGGGATTGGACAGGTTAGATGCAGGAAGAATGTTCCCGATGTTAGGGAAGTCCAGAACCAGGGACCACAGTCTAAGGATAAGGGGTAAGCCATTTAGGACTGAGATGAGGAGAAACGTCTTCAGTCAGAGAATTGTGAACCTGTGTAATTCTCTGCCACAGAAAGTTGTTGAGGCCAGTTCGTTAGATATATTCAAAAGGGAGTTGGATGTGGCTCTTACGGCTAAAGGGATCAAGGGGTGTGAAGAGAAAGCAGGAATGGGGTACTGAAGTTGCATGATCAGCCATGATCATATTGAATGATGGTGCAGGCTCGAAGGGCCGAATGGTCTACTCCTGCACCTATTTTCTATGTTTCTATGTTTCTATGTTTTATATCCACATGGATTCTACTTCTTTCTTGCTGATAGCTGCGTCACTTTTTTCTACTGCCATTATATTATCCCTAATAAGTATAGCTACTCCACCTCCACTTTGGCTCCCTCTATCTTTTATTAATATGTTATACCCTGCAATGTTTAATTCCCAGTCCTGATTTTTCCGTAGCCATGTCTCACTAATCTCTATGTCTGGTTCCTTGCAACGTATTATAAGAACATAAGAAATAGGAGCAGGAGTAGGCCATACGGTCCCTCGAGCCTGCTCCGCCATTCAATAAGATCATGGCTGAACTGATCATGGACTCAGCTCCACTTCCCCGCCTGCTCCCCATAACCCCTTATCCCCTTATCTTTTAAGAAAGTTGTCTATTTCTGTCTTTAATTTATTCAATGTCCCAGTTTCCACAGTTCTCTGAGGCAGCGAATTCCACAGATTTACAACCCTCTGAGAGAAGAAATTTCTCCTCATCTCAGTTTTAAATGGGCGGCCGCTTATTCTAAGATCATGCCCTCTAGTTCTAGTCTCCCCCATCAGTGGAAACATCCTCTCTGCATCCACCTTGTCAAGCCCCCTCATAATCTTTTCCATTTCGATAAGATCACCTCTCATTCTTCTGAATTCCAATGAGTAGAGGCCCAACCAACTCAACCTTTCCTCATAAGCCAACCCCCTCATCTCCAGAATCAACCTCTTGCCTCCAGCTCCCCTGTTTTATTACGACCACTGGATGCATTGCTGTACAGAGAGTTTAACTCATTTTTAATACCAGTTCCTCTCACCTTATTTTTAACCATCTTTTTAAACTCCTGTTCTGTAACTCTATTTATTCCCTAGCCATCAATGTCCTTCCTGACTTTGTCTGTTCCTGTGCTCTCCTTTCTTGTCTTGTTTATATTTAGGCTGGTTTCATTTCTTGTAGATCCCATCCTCTGTCTTACTAGTTTAAAGCCTTTGCCACCTCCCTATTTATCCATTTCGCTAGGACACGGGTCCTATCCCGGTTCAGGTGGAGCCCGTCCCATCGATACAGCTCCTCCCTGTCCCAGTACTGGTGCCAGTGTCCCATTAAAAGGAACACTTCTTTCCCACACCAGCCCTTTAGCAATGTGTTGATTTTCCTGATCTGAATGTTTCTATGCCAATTAGCATGTGGCTTGGGCAATAATCCAGAGATTATTATCCTTGAGGTCCTGCTTTTTAATATAGCTCCTAACTCCTGATACTACCTCGGCATGATCACCTCCCTGTTCCTACCTATGTCCTAAATGGACCACAACAACTGGATTAACCCCCACCCTTTCCAAATTTCTCTCCAGCCGCCACAAGATATCTTTTACCCTGTAGCCATGTCTCAATAACCTACCTCTCTGACCAACCTGTTGGTCACCTGCCCTAATTTCTCCTTATGTGGCTCGGTGCCAAATTTTGTATCTCATAATACTCCTGTGAAGCGCATTGGGATATTTCACTCTGTTAAAGGTGCTATATAAATACAAGTTGTTGTTGTAGTTGTTGAAGTACAGATAGTAGGTTAGCTGTTTTGCTCTCCGCTATTCAGCTAAGTTGTCACTAAGATGTTGTAGTCTGTGCTGTCATTGAGGTGCTCAGCACTATATGGCACAGTCATGCTATAATCTAAATTCTCTGGCCTGTATTATGCTGCTTAGTCAAGTCATGGTTCAGATCCTAATGCAGCCCGAATGTATTTTCGCAAACTCCAAACGTAAAAGTCAAAGTAGTTTGGAAATTTGTCTTCTTCTACATAGAATCTGTTTCCTATTTAATTTTCAAACCCAGCATGCATTTTTAAGTTGATTCACTAGTTCTTTACACTAATCATGCTACTCATGAGAGGACTGGCATGAAATCTGCATCAAAGCCTTAGCTCTTGAGACAATGGTGAGAGCAGCCAGCTGTTGACACTTGCTCCCACTTCCGCTGTGGCTTCATTCACTCCCTCCCCAGCTAGTCTGTCAGAAAGCACAGATGAACTTATGGGCAAACTGGAAACATAGGAACATAGAAAATAGGTGCAGGAGCAAGCCGTTCGGCCCTTCGAGCCTGTACCGTCATTCAATATGATCATGGCTGATCATGCAACTTCAGTACCCCACTCCTGCTTTCTCTCCATACCCCTTGATCCCTTTAGCCGTAAGGGCCGCATCTAACTTCCTTTTGAATATATCCAACGAACTGGACTCAACAACTTTCTGTGGTAGAGAATTCCGTAGGTTCACAACTCTCTGGGTAAAAAAGTTTCTTCTCATTTATGGCTTAGGCCTAATCCTTAGACTGTGACCCCTGGTTCTGGACTTCCCCAACATCGGGAACATTCTTCCTGCATCTAACCTGTCCAATGCCGTCAGAATTTTATATGCTTCTATGAGATCCCCCCTCATTCTTCTAAATTCCAGTGAATATAAGCCTAGTCGGTCCAGTCTTTCTTTATATGTCAGTCCTGCCATCCCGGGAATCAGTCTGTTGAACGTTCGCTGCACTCCCTCAATAGCAAGAATGTCCTTCCACAGATTAGGAGAGCAAAACTGAACACAATATTCAAGGTGTGGTCTCACCAAGGCCCTGTACAACTGCAGCAAGACCTCCATGCTCCTATACTCAAATCCTCTTGCTATGAAGGCCAACATGCCATTTGCTTTCTTAATTGCCTGCTGTACCTGCATGCCTACTTTCAATGACTGATGTACCATGACACCCAGGTCTCATTGCACCTCCCCTTTTTCAAATCTGTCACCATTCAGATAATAATCTGCCTTCGTGTTTTTGCCACCAAAGTGGATAACCTCACATTTATCCACATTATACTGCATCTGCCATGCATTTGCCCACTCACGTAACCTGTCCAAGTCATCCTTCAGCCTCTTAGCATCCTCCTCACAGCTCACACTGCCACTCTGCTTAGTGTCATCTGCAAACTTGGAGATATTACATTCAATTCCTTTGTCTAAATCAGTAATGTATATTGTAAATAGCTGGCGTCCCAGCACTGAACCTTGCAGTACCCCACTAGTCACTGCCTGCCATTCTGAAAAGGACCCGTTTATTCCTATTCTTTGCTTCCTGTCTGCCAACCAGTTCTCTAGCCACGTCAATACATTTCTCCCAATCCCATGTGCCTTAATTTTGCACACTAATCTCCCACTCATTGGTGCCTCACCACGAAGTTCCCTAGGCAGGAATATTTTTCGTGGATAGGTAAATTTAAAAAGTGCATCAGCTCTCGAGCCTATTCGCTCAGTAGCTGCTACTTGCTGTGAGATCTTCATAAGCCCCACTGAAATTTACAAGTTTGGACTTTCAATTGATCTAATATAAACAAGGTATTTGTTAAAAGCAATACTACTAAATAATTTTCTTGCAATTTCGCATTGCAATTGTAGATTGTAGATCACAGTTCCACAAAGTGAGCTACACTTGAGTGGCAGACCTGGGTAGTGGTGTTCCACAAGGATCATTGCTGGGACCACTGGTGTTCACAATTTATATTAATGATATAGACTTTGGAATCAAAAACACAACTGCTAAATTCGCGGATGACACCAAATTGGAGGGGGATAGATAATACTGTGGAGGACTGTAACAAATTACAGGAAGACATTAATAAGCTTGCAGAATGGGCATATAATTGGCAAATGAAATTCAACACAGATCAATGTGAGTTATTACATTTTGATTCGAAAAATAGGGAAGTCACTTATTAGTTGGAAAACACAAACCTAAAGGGGATAGAAGAGCAATGGATCTCGGAGTATAAATACACAAATCATTAAAAGTAGCGACACAGTTTAACAAGGCCATAAAAAAGCAATCCAGCTACTAGGATTTATTTCTAGAGGGATAGAATTGAAAAGTTGTGAAGTTATGTTAAACTTGCATTGTATCTTGGTTAGACTACATTTGGACTATTGCGTACAATTCTGGTCGCCATAATATAAAAAGGATATAGAGGCACGGGAGAGGATGCAGAGAAGATTGACAAGGATGATACTCGAACTGCGAGAGTATACCTATGAGGAAATGATGAACAGGCTGGGTCTTTTTTCTCTTGAAAAGAGAAGGCTGAGGGGTGACCGAATAGAGGTCTATAAAATTATAAAAGGTTTTGATAGAGTGGACACAGAGAGAGTGTTTCCACTTGTGGGGAAGAGCATAACTAGAGGCCATCAAAATAAGTTAATCACCAAGAAATCAACCATGGAATTGAGAAAAACGTCTTTACCCAGAGAGTGGTGAGAATGTGGAACTCGCTACCACAGGGAGTGGTTGAGGCGAATAGTATAGATGCATTTAAGGGGAGGCTAGATAAGCATAAGAGGGAGAAGGGAATAGAGGGTTATGTTAATAGAGTTAGATGAGTAAAGATGGGAGGCGGATTGAGTGGAGCATAAATGCTGGCATGGACTAGTTGGGCCAAATGGCCTGTTTCTGTCCTGTATCTTCTATGTAATCCTATGTATCCTATGAATGCTGCACAATTGACTTAACAAGTCAGATAACAATTAACTTGTCAATCAGACAACTGACCTTAAATTAAATCTGCTCCTTCTTGTTGCTTTTTCTAGCCTAACTTGGCCCATACTTGCTTGACTGATATATTCACTTCCAGAAAATATTCAATCTGTGGCTCAACCTCGGATGATTATCTTCATCTGAAAACACAACGTCAGGCTCCACATGTAAGCTGATGACTCCCAGCTCTCCTTCACCACCACCCCCCTCTACCCCTCCACTGTCTCTAATATGTCACACTGCTTATCTGACATTCAGTACTGGATGAACAGAAATTTAGTCCAACTAAATATTGGGAAGTTAGAAGCCATTGTCTTTGGTCCGTGCCACAACTTCCGTTCCCTAGCCACCGACTCCATCCCTCTCCCTGGCAATTGTCTGAGGCAGAACCAGACTATTCGCAACCTAGGTGTCGTATTTGACCCTGCGATGAGCTTTCGACTATATAACCACTCCATAACCAAGACCGCCTACTTCTACCTCAATAACATCACCCAACTCTGCCCCTGCCTCAACTCTTCTGCTGCTGAAACCCTCATCCATGCCTTTCTTACCTCTCGATTTGACTATTCCAATGTTGCCCTGGCTGGCATCCCATCTTCCACCCGACATAAACTTGAGCTCATCCAAAACTCTGCTGCCCATACTCTAACATGCACCAAGTCCTGTTCACCCATCACCCCTGTGCTCTCAGACCTACATTGGCTTCCGGTCCAGCAGTATCTCAATCTTAAAATTCTCATCCATGTTTTCAAATCTCTCATGGCCTCACCGCTCCCTATCTCTGTAACCTCCTCCAGTCTTATAACCCTCCGAGATCTCTGTGCTCCTTCAGTTCTGGCCTTTTGCACATCCACAATTTTGATCACTCCACCATTGGCAGCTGTGCCTTCAACTGCTTTTATTTACCCTTTTTTCTCATTTGGGAAGACAAGCATTATTCATTTTTCGGTCCTGTTCACTATTCCACATGGCAGCTTTCTCCTGCTCCCTTGAGTACTTTTGGCCCAGAAATTCCAGCCTCCTGGGTCCGTACGGAGTGTATACGGACCCAGGAAGGCATTGCAAAAGCCGGTTTTCAGCGCACAATGCGTATGCGCTGAAAACCGGCTTTTCTGATCTGTCGAGCTGGAGCTTGACAGATCCTCCGCATCTCCACATCCAGCATCCAGGACATTCGCATGGGCAAGATTGTGGTACTTATCCATATCTTGCCCATTATTATGAATGAGTATATACTTTATCTGGATTGACTGCCCAGAGCCATGTGGCTACAGCTCGAGCCATGCGCACGGCCTGAAATGCACGCACTCCAACACGCAGTGAGTGGAGGCCTCAGGCCCGGGAACTCGCGTGGGCGCTGCAGGTTCAGGTAAGTGCGCATTCTTTTCAACTTTTTTACCCGTTCGTCTGAGACAAGCAGCCGACCAGGATTTCCAGGTAATCATTTAATGGCACCGAGAACTTGCATTGTTAACAGGAAATTCACAGTGGCTGCAGGGTCTGTCTGCAGCCTCTTACATTGAAATCTATTTTCAGAGTCTCAGCAATGCTAAATTCAAGTATTTTAAGATGCTTGATTTATTCAATGTGCATTTTGTCAAGGTTGTGCACTGGATTACCAGTTAGAACAATGCACAGACGCCTTCAAAAGATTCCTGAGGTAAAAGGCGGGGCTGGATTTTTGGCTTTGCCATTTTCGGAGTGAAAACAGAGGCGGGGCGGGAAATTTACCGCCCAATTGTTCGCGATTAATTGCTTAATTTTTGTCATTTGGGCTCTGTGCCAGGGGTGCAGCGCAAAGGGAGGCGTTGAACTATTTTTGTGGTGCAACAATGGGAATCTCGCCAACTTTAGTGTGGGGCCGGGAGCGCTCCGAGAGAGGCCTTGGGAAGGGAAAAAGAAAACAACAAAAAAATTCAAAAAAACATTCAAAAAACAGTGGCAACACTCTTACCTCACAAATCGCTGCACAGATATAAAAAAATAAAAACTTTAACTTACCTTTTTTGCAGTTTATTTACCTCACCGCCGCCGGCAGGGCTGGACCACAGTGTTTTCCCTGGCGGTCATTGCGGGGCACATTTTGGGGCGTACAGGTCGGGTGAGACTCGAAACTCGCAGCAGTGTCACAATGCGAGCCGTTACACACATGGTGTAGCTCTCCCCAGCGGTGCAAGCACCACTGCAAAAACCGACCTGAGGATCACAGACCGGGCGAAAAACAGCTGAGCGCCCCATTTTTTGCCGCGGGGCGTCAAAACCGGGCAAAAACCAGGGTTGCAAAGGCCCTGAAACTTTAGCCCTTTGGCCATTAAATCAATGGGCAAAATGTGTTTTGCAAAAGACGCAAGAAAATGCTCATCCTCATCGCCAAAATAATGTTTATGGGGAGATTCAAGCTAGTTGCTGGCTCAGACAAACTCAAGAAGGCAAACTAAAGATGACTTAACTGAAAACATTTCCCAGCACAGAGAACTCCTTATAGAAAAGGCAATTCAACAGCAGAGAGCTGTTAGGAGAAAAGACCAAGCAGCTAAAGCAATGAGTTTGAGCAATGTGAATGTGTTGTGTGAAAGAACTTTCCTCTTCCTCTCTCCCTCTTTGCCCCCACCATCAACATTTTGAACCCTTCAGTTCCCCCCACCCCCGCCACCAACTGTGCGAGTCAGGTGTCAAAAGAACATAAGAAATAGAAACAGGAGTAGGCCATACAGCCCCTCGAACCTGCTTCGCCATTTAATACAATCATGGCTGATCCGATCATGGACTTAGGTCCACTTCCCTGCCCGATCCCCATAACCCCTTATTCCCTTATCGTTTAAGAAACTGTCTATTTCTGTCTTAAATTTATTCAATGTCTCAGCTTCCACAGCTCTCTGAGGCAGCGAATTCCACAGATTTACAACCACAGATGTCAGACCAATTGTATTGACAGTGAACTCACCCTTAAGGCATGTGTTATTTGGCCTTAATGATAGAACTCCATCGAAGTTGCTATTCCCCAATGCTCCCCTGTTAATCTATAGGAAGGTGGCTAAAAAATTCCAATCATTCCCTATTGAACATTGCTGCTCAGCTAATCCTTGACCCTATTCCAATACTCAGCTGACCCCAAACCTGTTTAATTCATCCATGTCTCTGAATGATGAAAACATCCAACCGTAACCAAACAACTTTGCCATTCCAGCAAAATTCCCTTTCTTCAATTCGAACAGCATTTGTTGTTGCCCACACTCAAAGCAGGGTCTCCTGGAACGTCCTTGCAGCAGTTTAAATACCATCAAGTGATCCCATTGCCAGCCCAAACAGGCCCTTAGCCCATTTCCCCAGAGAAAATCTGCACCTAGTAAAGTGAAGAGAAGCTCAGCTACACCTCACTGAGGTAGATTCTATGCCTATGCTCCTCTATCACCCACTTTATTCTCCCTTCAGTACCCTCTCTGCTTTCTCTCCCCTCCCCTCTTCCCACTCTGTGTTTTCCGTCCATATTACCTTCCTCATCTTTCTTGCCTTCTCCAAAATGGTTCCAATTGTTCGTGTCCTCTAACCCTGATTGTAATGAATACTGCACTTAGTCTTGACTGCTCCAAGTGTTGTGTCATAACATCGACAGTATGGATTTTGAGATGCATCCATCACACTGGCAAATGTGCAAAGTACCCCGTCACACAAAAAAGTCCTGATTGCCTTAAATTTATCACTCACTTAATTTGCATTTGGTGTGCAACCTCGCCCAGGGCTTTTTGATGCCTAATGCCCGTTATCCTGGCAACAACCATGATACTTCATCCTGCATCAGTCCAGTGAGCCAGCCATCTTCCAGCCATCACATATAACTCCAGGTTTGCTGCTCGTTGACAAGGGCTATCTGCTCTGCACCTGGTTCATGACTCCCCTCCGCAACCACAACACTTATGTCCAGGGCTCATATAATGAATGCCATGCTTCCACTAGGAACATCATTGAGCAGAACATCAGGCTACTAAAACAGTGGTTCCGCTGCCTTGCTCGTGAGGAGCCCTCCAGTACAAGCTGGAGCGACTGCCCCATTTCATGGTGGTCTGCTGCATGCTTCACAACTTGGCCATCATGAGGGCGCAGCCCTTGCCACCAGGGATGTGGGACCACCTCGGAAGGAGAATGAGGGAGAGGAGGAGGAGCAGGAGAAAGAGAAGGAGGAGGAAGAGGATGAAGAAAAATAGGAGCAAGAGGAAGAAGACGAGCATGAGAAGGGAGGGAGGAGGTAGGCAGGCAATCCCCCTTTTGGACGGGTGTCCATGAACCCTCATCCGAATGAAACCCCAGATCCCCAATGCTCATCAGATCCCCCACATCCCAATCATACCATCCCTTTGTCACGGAATATCACAGCCTGGACACAAAGCTTAAATGAGAACCACTACAAAAGATTGCAAATAAAATTAATAAATTTAGCAAAAATCAATTCACATATATTTACAGTAACAATGTGAACTAATCACCCTTGTGCAATCACTTCGTGCCTGTTGTTCGGGTGCCTTTTCCTGTCCTATTGCTTCTACAAAGTGCTCTCCCGGTGGCTGAAGTATGTCTGGTGGAAAGCTGCTGAGATTCCAAGGGAGAGCCTACAAATGGCCTTGCAGGACGACCTCGAGGTGGTGCAGTCTACAACCTAGAAGGCCCGGTTGTAGACTGCACCACCTCGGTATGAGCGGCAGCAGTTTGGGCTGGCTGGCTGACAGGCAGCAACAAGGGCAATGGCGGAGTGGCAGTTGTGGGAACAGGAATGTTGTCATCTTAAGAGAGGACAGCAGGGTTCTGCTCCACTGACCCACTACCAGGGTGGCACCTCAGCATTCCTCGCAATCTGTTGGAGCACAGATTGCTGTGCTGCTGTGACACCCTGAAAGCCCCAGTCGCCAGTAGTAAACCCATCCACAATGGTAGCAGTCTGAGCTTGGGTGGCATCAAGCTGAGATGCACTAAGAAGTTGGGTCACTTCCACCTGTGCTGCAGAAGTGGCATTGCCCATCACAGGCATCATCACGTATGTGTCAACACGGGTCTCTTCAGGAGTCTTCCATCATTTCCAGTCGAGAAATCATAAGCTACAAGCTCTGTGCAGTGTCCAGGGCAATGTTGGAGGCGGACTCCTTCATGCTGCTTGACATTGCCAAGAGGCTCTCTGGCAGGCTTGCCATTGCACCTAGCAATTCGGTAGGCAATCCTCCAGGCTAAATAAGCTAACCTATAAACCCAAAATCCCCACATCCACAATCTCCCCCCGACACAGCCGTGATCACCGGCTCTCCCTGTGATTACCGACTCTCCTCAGATCCCTCATCTATCCTTCCGATCCCCACTGTGATCATCCCCGACCTTCCAAACCATGCTGTACCTACCCTCCCTCCGGCTCATGATCTCGAACATCAACAGCAAAAAACTTACCTGCTCCTGGACTGTGGTCATTTTGTAGTGATCCCCACCCAACAGGGAGCCAAGCCTATCAATCAGGCTAGCTTCTGGGTGGGAGACCTGTTAAAAAAAAATGCACTTTCTGGATTTCCCAACTAGAACTCCCTACCGCCCCCCCATCCTCCCCCCCAACCACCCCACCCCGGCTTGGAAATTACCACCCAGGTAACAAGCGGGGCCAAAATGTCCCAAGGCACTTCACTGGAGCATTATCAGACAAAGTTTGTCACCGAGCCACATAAATAGATATTAGGACCGGTGAGGTAAGTTTTAAAGAGTGTCTTATTGAGGCTTGGGGAGGGAATGCCAGAGCTTAGGGCTTAGACAACTGGAGGCATGGCCACCAATGGTGGCAGAAGGAAACCTAGGAAACACTATAGGCCAGAATTGGAGGAACGCAGAGTTCTCGAAGGGTTGTAGGGCTAGAGAATATTACAGAGATAGGGGAGCTTCAAACACAAGGATGAAAACTTCAAAATTGAGGTGTTGCTGAACCGAGGATGATGGGTGAATGGGGTTAGTGCAAATTAGAATATGGGTATCAGAGCTTTGGATGAGCTACAGTTTATGGAGCGTGGACGTTGGACAATCGGCCAAAATAGCATTGGAATAGTCGAGAATGAAATTTGCCTTTCACAATGTGGGCCCCAATAATAACTGCAAGGTGCGTTCGGAGGTGCTTTCGGAGTGGAGACATGTGATTTTGGGTGGGAAACCCAGAAGAACTTTCAGCGCATCAGTCTGTGGCATTTTAACACAGCCATCTAATTAGAATATTACTTCTGGGTTTATTGATAAATGAGGGACAGTGGGTGTGGTGCGATCTGCATGAAGATGGAATTTGGAGGAGTTAGGAGTTAGAACAGAGAGGGAACAGTTTCATCATAGATTAAGGACAGTCAAGCAATGTGCCTTGATTTAACAACACATCGCTTGATGCATTGCTGGGTGCAGTGAGGAGTTGGAGAACAATACTATTCCCCAGCAATGGGAGGAAGAAACCTATTGATGCAACAAAGAAGGAGTGGATGGAGGTGGCTGAGAAGGTCGGCAGCAGGAGCATTGTACCACGCTCCTGGCTTCAGTGCAGGAAGTGCTTTAATGACCTGACCAGGTCAGAAAATGTAAGTACAGTTTCACAGTCGCCTACATCTTGTTGTAAACAGCACCCGACCCCTCACTCTGCCTTTTCAAAGCCTACACCATCACATCCTCCTCACACCCACATACCTTGCAAGTGCGCCCTTCGTTCTCCTTCTATGCAATCCTTGCATCCCCATCTATCCATCCACTACTGCCACTCACCCTGATCCTCAGGCAATTTCAAGTCAGAATTCCAAAGTAGGAATGTATTGCATTAACATCCTGTAGATTTCTATGATTTTCCAAAATGTCAGTACTGATTCCTTATTTTACAATGTTATCTAAAATTCTGACTGTTGCTCCGGGATATAAATAAACGATACAAGATCAAAGGTAAACATTGGAACAGCAGAAATCATTGGAATTTCCTTTCTGCCAGCTTGCCACATGCTGATTCATGACTAGTGTTTTAGATTTTAACTGTTGAATAATGGATGTAGCTCAGTGAATTAATGGAAGCTGATGTCAGGCTGGCACAGGCCAATTTTCTGATTGTGCCCCAGGAGTGTACAAAAAAAGACAGCCAAGAATGGTTTGGGTAGCCACATGCATGAACTTGCATTTGAGTCCCAAATTTGATCAAGAAGAAAAACCTGTCTTAACTTTCTGTTTCTGAAAGATGTTTGTGATCACCATCAGACAATTGTTCTCAATTGAATAAAATAAAATGGTGCCAGTAAAATTTAGACTTATTTAATGGTTTGAAAAGTGACTACAAGGAAGAGGGAACCATTCTTAGTATACCTTGCTGCAAATTGCGACGGAATAAGAAATGAAAAGAATGTGGCTGCTGGAGAGTCAGTGAGGAGTTGCACAATGGCAGTAACATGAGTAGCATAAGGGTCAATGAGAAGGACTTTCCACTGAATTACAATTGGTATTTCTTTGGCTGATTTTAATTCATTGAGAAAGTTTAACCCAACTTGCCCAGTTGGAAACTGATGTGGTCAGATTGACTACCTGATTTACACCCTGCCCATTATACTTTCCAATAGAAAGTAAAATCAGGCAGCGTGTAAAACGGGCAGGTGATCTGGTTGTGCCACTTTCCCAGAGTGAGTTAGGTTAAAATGACTTCTAATTGAATCAGAATCTAATTTGTTTCATTTAGACTAAGATCAATAATCAGTTGGAATGGAAGGGAAAGCGATATCTGAACTTCTTGTTTTTGAACTATTAGAAAAGGACAAGTTTGATAGAAAGGAATAAATATCTTATAGCCACAGTAGTTTATGTAAAATAGTCACCAATAAATCTAATACAGAATTCAGGAGAAATTTCTTTACCAGAGAGAGGTTAGAATGTAGAACACGCTGTCACAAGGAGTCGTTGAGGTGAATATCACTGATAAATTTAAGGGGAAGCTAGATCAGCACATGAGGGAGAATTGCATAGAAGGTTATGCTGATAGGGTTAGATAAAGAGGGGTAGCAGTAGGTTAATGTGGAGCATGAACACTGGCACATCACAGTTGGGCCGAATAGTCTGTTTCTGCGTTGTACATTTTACATAAGGATTGGCGCTAAAAATAGAGAACGTGTAGATTTTCCTTCAGCTTTTCAGTGCCAGTTGGTGTGCCCCTCAAGGAGAATAGAAGCAAAAAAATGAAGGTACAATGGAAAATTTATCCTCAAATGAAAAATAAATCCATCAGACAGTATGTAGAGGTTGAACTGCCCAATGACTCAAAAGATCATTCCGAGGGATATGAGAAATCTAGTCAAATATATATCAGAATGTACAATGTAATTTAATACAGGCAAGTTGTAAGTTAAAAAACGAGAAAATGTGAGCACAAACGTATCGCTGGGCGCAATACAATTGAATCTGATGCAAACTTTTGATTTATCACTCCGAGAGGGAATTGAAGCGCTAAATCAAGTGCTACCACTTCCCTTGGAGCGCTAAATGGAACAAGAGGGGTGGTAGTAGCAGAGCGCTGCACAATGTCCCTTGCAGCGCTGCCCAATTTACAGGTTCCTTCCCTCCCTTAAGGGGAAGGCACAATGCTAAGGTCTGTTATGTATGCAACCCTATGTAACCAGCATTCTACTGCCACCAGAGGGTGTATCTGTTGGAGTCCCTTGGGAGCACTGTATATAAGCAGGCCTCCCATGCTGTACCAACACTCTGGAGTTAGAATAAAGAGACTAAGGTCAAACCTACTCACATCTAAAGTACTCAATCACTTTACTTTATTATGGACGTATCAACTGGCGACGAGATAGCAAACCATCATGCGAAAATGCAGAGAACTGCTGGTATCCTGGAGAAATTCTCAGAAGGGGACGATTGGGAGGCCTTCGTGGAGCGACTCGACCAATTATTCGTGGCCAACAAGCTGGAAGGGAATGAGAACACTGCCAAACGAAGGGCGATCCTCCTCACCGTCTATGGGGCAACAACCTATGGCCTCATGAAGTATCTTCTTGCTCCAGTGAAACCGACAAGCAAATCATAGGAAAAACTGTGTACACTGGTCCGGGAGCACCTAAATCCGAAGGAGAGCGTTCTGATGGCAAGGCATCGATTTTACACGTGTCAACGGTCTGAAGGTCAGGAAGTGGCGAGCTACATCGCCGAACTAAGTCGCCTTGCAGGACAATGCGAATTTGATGGATTCCTGGAGCAAATGCTGAGAGACTTTTTTGTGCTTAGCATTGGCCATTCGGTTATCCTGCGCAAACTATTGACTGTTCAAACACCGAACATGAGCAATGCCAGAATGATAGCCCAGGCATTTATGTCCACCAGCGATAATACCAAACAAATTTTGCAGCATAAAGATGTTTCGGCAAGTATTGTACACAAAGTAAAGTCATTTTCAGGCAGGAATGCATATGGTAGAATGTACACGCCTGCAGGTGCTCGACCTCAGATGACTCAAAGGCCATCATCAAGCGTTAATGTGAGGCAGTTAACACCTTGTTGGTGCTGCGGAGGTGATCATCGACCCCATCAATGCCGCTTCAAACACTATGCGTGCAAAGACTGTGGAACAATGGGACACCTCCAGCGAATGTGCATTCGAGCAGCAAACCCTGCAAACCACCACGTTGCAAAGGAAGACCGATCCATGGCGGATCAAACTGAACTAGAGACTCAAACAGAGGAGGCAGAAGTGTACGGGGTACACATCTTCACCAGGAAATGTCCACCAATCATGTTAAAAGTTGAACTGAACAGAATTCCAGTATCGGTGGAATTGGACACGGGTGCGAGTCAGTCTATCATGAGCAAAAAGGCCTTCGACAGGCTGTGGTGCAACAAGGCACACAGGCCCAAGCTGAGCCAAATTCACACCAAGTTGAGAACTTACACTAAAGAGCTGATCCCTATAATAGGCAGCGCAGCAGTAAATGTCGCCTATGATGGAGCAGTGCACGAACTATTACTATGGATAGTACCAGGAGATGGCCCCATACTGTTCGGCAGAAGCTGGCTGGGAAAAATCTGCTGGAACTGGGACGACATCCGAGCGCTTTCGTCCGTCGACGACGTCTCATGTGCCCAGGTTCTGAGCAAGTTTCCGTCGTTGATTGAGCCAGGCATTAGAAGTTTCTCGGGGGCGAAGGTGCAGATCCACTTGATTCCCGGTACATGACCCATTCACCACAAGGCACGGGCAGTGCCATACATGATGCGAGAGAAAGTGGAGATCGAGCTGGACAGGCTGCAAAGAGAGGGCATCATCGCGCCAGTTGAGTTCAACGAGTGGGCCAGTCCGATTGTTCCGGTTCTCAAGGGCGATGGCATGGTCAGAATTTGCGGGACTATAAAGTAACGATTGACTGTTTTTCGCTGCAGGACCAGTACCCGCTATCCAAGGCAGACGACCTATTTGCGACGCTGGCAGGAGGAAAGACATTCACCAAGTTGGACCTGACCTCGGCCTACATGATGCAGGAGCTGGCGGAATCTTCGAAAGGCCTCACCTGCATCAACACACACAAAGGTCTGTTCATCTACAATAGATGCCCGTTTGGGATTCAATCACCCGCGGCTATTTTTCAAAGGAACACGGAGAGTCTGCAAAAGTCGGTTCTGTGCACCGTGGTTTTCCAGGACGACATACTGGTCACAGGTCGAGACACCATCAAACACTTGCAGAACCTGGAAGAGGTTCCAAGTCGGCTAGATTGTGTGGGACTCAGGTTGAAATGCTCGAAGTGTATTTTCCTGGTGCCAGAGGTCGAGTTCTTCAGGAGAAGAATCGCTGCAGATGACATCAGACCCACCGATGCCAAGACAGAGGCCATCAAGAACACGCTAAGATCACAGAACGTGACGGAGCTGCGTTCGTTCCTGGGAATCCTCAATTATTTTGTGAATTTCATACCCGGGTTAAGCACCTTGCTGGAACCTCTACATGTGTTGCTATGCAAGGGAGATGACTAGGTATGGGGGAGATCACAAGAGACAGCTTTTGAGAAAGCCCGAAATTTGTTATGTTCCAACAAACCACTTGTCCTGTATGATCCTTGTAAACGTTTAGTGCTAGCTTGCGATGCGTCTTTGTACGGGGTCGGGTGTGTGTTACAACAAGCTAACGAATCGGGAACATTGCAACTGGTCGTTTATGCATCCAGCAGCTTGTCCAAGGCCGAAAGGGCCTACAGCATGATTGAAAAAGAAGCTCTGGCATGCGTTTACAGGGTGAAAAAAATGCATCAGTATCTGTTTGGGCTTAAGTTCGAGTTGGAAACTGACCATAAGCCACTCATATCGCTATTCTCAGGGAGCAAAGGTATCAATACCAATGCCTCTGCTCACATCCAAAGATGGGCCCTAATGCTGTCTGCATATAACTATGTAATTCGCCACAAGCCAGGCACAAGAGAACTGCACTGACGTCCTCAGTCGGCTACCATTGCCCACCACCGGGGTGGAAATGGCACAGCCTGCAGACTTGCGCTTGGTGATGGATTAATTTAAAAATGAAAAGTCACACATTACGACCCGCCAGATCAGGACCTGGACCAGCCAGGCTCCTTTACTGTCCCTTGTAAAAAAAACTGTGTCCTCCATGGGAGCTGGTCCAGCGTCTCAGCGGAGATGCATGAAGAGATCCAGCCGTTTCAGCAGAGTAAAGACGAAATGTCCATACAGGCGGACTGTCTTTTGTGGGGTAATCGCATGGTTTTACCCAAGAAAGACAGGGAAACGTTCATACGTGACCTACACAGTACCCACCCAGGCATAGTAATGATGAAAACTATAGCCAGATCCCATGTGTGGTGGCCCGGCATTGACTCAAATTTGGAGTCTTGCGTGCACCAATGCAACACTTGCTCTCAACTGAGCAATGCACCCAGGGAGGCACCGCTAAGTTTGTGGTCATGGTCCTCCAAACCGTTGTCTAGGATCCACGTTTACTTCGCTGGCCCGTTTCTAAGCAAAATGTTCTTGGTTTTTGTGGATGCTTATTCAAAGTGGATTGAGTGTGTAATAATGTCTGTAAGCACGTCCACTGCCACCATCGAAAGCCTGTGAGTCATGTTTGCCACGCACGGTATGCCTGATGTCCTTGTCAGCGACAATGGGCCGTGCTGCACCAGCGCTGAATTCAAGGAATTCATGACCCGCAATGGGATCAAGCACGTCACATCTGCCCCGTTCAAGCCCGCATCCAATGGCCAGGCAGAACGGGCAGTCCAAACCATCAAGCAAAGCTTGAAACGCGTGTCGGAAGGCCTCTCCTATCCTGAGTCCTGTTCAGCTACCGCACCAGACTCCACTCGCTCACCGGGGTTCCCCCAGCCGAGCTGCTCATGAAGAGGGCGCTCAAAACAAGGCTTTTTCTCGTCCACCCTGATCTCCATGATCACGTCGAGGGCAGGCGGCATCAACAAAGCATGTACCATGATCGCACAAATTTGTCACGCGATATTGAAGTCAATGACCCTGTATTTGTACTCAACTATGGACATGGTCCCAAGTAGCTTGCTGGCACTGTCATAGCCAAAGAAGGGAGTAGGGTGTTTCAGGTCAAACTCGCAAATGGACTACTTGCAGAAAGCATTTGGACCAAACCAAACTGCGATTCACAGACAGCCTCGAGCAACCTGAAGAGGACACCACCAACTTCGACTCTCCGACACACACGCAAGTGGCAACTGACATCACGGTCAACCACGAAGCTGAACTCACAATCCCCAGCAGCCCGACAAGGCCAGCTGCCCAGCAGCCCAGTGAAGGACCAACCAACTCACCCATACCTGCATTTGTACCAAGACGATCGGCTAGGGAGCGAAAAGCCCCAGATCGTCTCACCCTGTAAATAAGTGTGCTATTGACTTTGGGAGGGAGTGATGTTATGCACGCAGCGCTATGTAACCAGCATTCTACCACCATCAGAGGGCGTATCTGTTGGAGTCCCAAGGGATCCCTGCATCTCTTGGGAGCACTGTATGTAAGCAGGCCTCCCATGCTGTACCAACACTTTGGAGTTAGAATAAAGAGACTAAGGTCACACTTACTCACGTCTGCAGTACTCAATCACATTACTTTATTATGGACGTAACAAGGTACTTTCAAGATAAGGATGGAAATGGTCGGCGATGGCACCTGCGATCCACGAAGCACTCTAAGGGAGTGCAGGGCTGATCAATCGCAGGATGGAAAAAATTCAAAGAATAGCACACTGGGGTGATAATTAAATTTTGGCCTACCTGAGAACCACTGCCTTTAATTACCGCTCCCCAAGTGGCCGGTCGAGGTCACAATGCGTCTTGCAGTTGCCGTTGCTGATGCCCGGTAATGCTGCAAGGGACAGATGACCGATGTGCAGGAGATCGAGGTTTTAAGTTTTATCACCAAGATGCCATACACGTTCGTGAGCATCAGTAATTTCACTGTGCCTGGTAAGCTATTAGCATCCCGTTATCGCCCCCTGGAGGCGCTAATTGGTGGTGCAAAGGAGGCCAAGTTCTCCCCCAAAGTCTCGCTACAGGGCAGAAACCACAACCCTATATCCAAATATTTTTCTCTAAAATGTACACAACATATTCTCTCTAACAGACCAGTTTCGCACATCATGTAAATCCTTTCCCCATCAGAACAATCGAATATATTTCCATCGAGCAAATAAAAGCACAATGGGAGGACTGCAAAAGAAGATTCATGATGAGAATGTATTTTTTAAGCATACAAAATCCCATTTAAGCTAATAAGCCCATGTTTTTTTTTTGATTAATCTCACTTGATTTAACTACCTTTTCATCACATCACTCAATCCCTTGTTCTCGACTGACATATACGTAATTGCCCTTTGCATCTATTTATACTATACACTTCAATAATCTTGAATCTTCCCACATTATTTGCTCTGTTTATAATTCTGATATTACCTGAAACTTGGAGATTTTGCTTTTGCACTTCTCCAAATCAGCCAAGAGATTCAATGAGGTGACTGTAATCAAAAAATTCATTTAATTGCCTGAGTCCTTTGTCAATCATCATCATCATAGGCAGTCCCTCGGGGTCAAGGATGACTTGCTTCCACACTAAAAATGAGTACTCAGCTGACTGATTAACTCATTTTAAACCGTAGACGATTCCGCTGCATGAATTCATTTAACGTGGGATGGGCGTTGTACACCAGCCACCACACGGGCTTGACGGAGCAAGATCTTGGTTCAGTGGCAAAGGGATCCAAGATGACTGGAGACCAGGCTCCACCTTAATCTTATTTGTTAATAGGATTAAGTTGACTCATCAAGACATTGAGGAAGGTGCCAATTCATTCACATTCAAAGCAACAGTCCTAAGGCATTCCAGCATTTCCTTTACTCAGCCAAGAAAATGTACATAAGGCCCTTTGAAGGATTTTAAATTGACTGTCTATTATCAAAAAAGCTAATCAAATTTGTGACAAAAGTAATTAAATACAGGAATACATTAAGATTATGCCAACATCATCATCATCGGCAGTCCCTCGGAATCGAGGAAGACTAGCTTCCACTCTTTACAGTCCAATACAAGAACCACAATTTCTGTCACAGGTGGGGCAGATAGTCGTTGAGAGAAGGGGTGGGTGGGACTGGTTTGCTGCACACTCTTTCCGCTGCCTGCGCTTGATTTCTGCACGCTCTCGGCGACGAGACTCGAGGTGCTCAGCGCCCTCCCGGATGCGCTTCCTCCACTTATGGCGGTCTTTGGCCAGAGTCTCCCAGGTGTCAGTAGGGATGTTGCACTTTATTAGGGAGGCTTTGAGGGTGACGTTGTAACGTTTCCGCTACCCACCTTTGGCTCATTTGCCGTGAAGGAGTTCAGAGTAAGCACTTGCTTTGGGAGTCTCGTGTCTGGCATGCGAACCAGCAGAGCTGATCAAGTGCTTTGATGCTGGGGATGTTGGCCTGGTCGAGGATGCTAATGTTGGTCTGTCTGTCCTCCCAGGGGATTTGTAGGATCTTGCGGAGACATCGTTGGTGGTATTTCTCCAGCGACTTGAGATGTCTACTGTACATGGTCCATGTTTCTGAGCCATATAGAAGGGCGGGTATTACTACAGCCCTGTAGACCATGTGCTTGGTGGCAATTTTGAGGGCCTGGTCTTCAAACACTTTTTTCCTCAGGCGGCCAAAGGCTGCACTGGCACATTGGAGGCAGTGTTGGATCTTGTCGTCAATGCCTGCTCTTGTTGCTAGGAGGCTCCCGAGATATGGGGAGTGGTCCACGGTGTGGCTATGTGGTTACAAGAAGAAAGTCCAATCCTTTACTTCTTTGCATCCTTACCTCCACCCTTCAACAATTCCCATTTGCCCATCACCCTGTGTTAAATAACAGTAGCTCATTGTCACCCTTTATGGCCTTACCCTATTTCTACAATCATCTCTAACTCCCCATTCTTCTCACTCTGGCCGTTTCTACATTTCCACCCCACCTTGTCCAATCATTTCCAGTAGGACCTTTACACATCTGGGTCAACTGATTGAAAATCCCTTTTTAAACTGCTCCACCTCTGCACCTCCCTTTCCTCCTTCATAGAATTTCTCAAAATGCATCTCTTTTACCAGCATCAGCACCTGTTTTCCTTATAACCATTTGTGGTGTGCCTGTGGAGAGCTTTGAGGTCATTCAATTTGGTAGGAAGACTAGGAAAACAGAATATTATTTAAATGGTGAGAAGCTATTAAATGTTGGTGTTCAGAGAGATTTGGGTGTCCTTGTGCACAAAAGACAGACAATTAACATACAAGTTCAGCAAGCAATTAGGAAGGCAAATGGTATGTTAGCCTTTATTGCAATGAGGTTGGTGTACAAGAGTAAGAAAGTTTTACTGCAATTGTACAGGGCTTTGGTGAGATCACACCTGGAATACTGTGTACAGTTTTGGTCTCCGTACCTAAGGAAGGATATAGTTGCCTTAGAAGGGGTGCAACAAATGGTCACTGATTGATTCCTGGGATTAGATAGTTGTTCTATTTGGAGAGATTGAGTAGAATGGGCATATTTTCTCTGAAGTTTAGAAGAATGAGAAGTGTTCTCATTGAAATATGTACGATTCTGAGGGATTGACAGGGTAGATGTTGAGAGGTTGTCTCACCTGGCTGGAGAGTCTGTAACTAAAGGGCATAGTCTCAGGATAAGGGGTCAGCCATTTATCCTGAGATGAGGTCAAATTTCTTGATTCACAGGGTTGTGAATCTTTGGAATTATCTACCCCAAAGGGCTGTGAATGCTCAGTCATTGAGTATATTCAAGGCTGAAATCAATAGATTTTTGGACTCTACAGGAATCAAGGTATTGAGGATTTTGAGGGAAAGTGCAGTTGAAGTCGAAGATCAGCCATGATCTTATTGAATGGCGGAGCAGGCTCAGGGAGCCATATGGCCTACTCCTGCACCTATTAAGTTCTTATGGAACATTCTTTACACTAAAGGTGCTAAATAAATGAAAGTTGTTGTTGAACGCAATTATTCTAACTTTGTATAAATCACTGGTGAGGACAAATTTGAAATTTTGTGTGCAAATTTGGATTCAGAAAACAGCAATGTGATTTTTTCAGGATCAGAGGATCTGAAGCATTCATCTTTTGTCAGTTTAGAGAAATTAACTTGCTCTTATTTGATGCAAAGAAAATTACCCCAGTGGCTTCAGCCATCCACTGATGGCCTACAAGATAATAAATAGCCTGAAGTTTCTCAAAGTAAATGCCAACTTTCAAAAATAAGGTCTCTTTGAAGCAATTCATCTGAATGGACTATGTTATACTCAAACCACACATACTAGTAAAATAGAATGTAAAGCCCATTCAGCTGGATATAACTTAGTTTTCTCAGATAATTGCAGCATTGCTGTGATCTGGAAAGCGTTGCCTGAAAGTGTGGTGGAAGCAGATTCAATAGTAACTTGCAAAGAGGAATTGAATAAAAACTTAAAGGTGAAAAATTAGCAAGGCTATAGGGAAAGTGCAGGGGAGTGGAACTAATTGGACAACTCCTTCAATGAGCTAGCACAGATATGGTGAGCAGAAATATCCAGGGGGAGGGGCAGCAGGTGCGAACGGTGGCGTGTCAGGTGGAAAAATGTTTTTTTTGACAGTATATCGGGGCCCCGCTGTCAAACCTTTACCAAATGTTGGGTCTGTCAGCGCTGAGCAGACTCGACATGCAGCGACAGGGGAGGCAATTCAGGTCATTGTACCATTGTTAACTTAGGGTAAAGAACTATTTTCAACTCACCTTCAGAGTTTACCAAGTCACCCACGGGTTCCACGCTGCTCGGGTATCACGTTAGGTAAGCAGGGCGGGAGTTGAATGGCCATGAAACCATCTCATTACTTAACAGCTGGAACTGTGTTATAAAAGCTCCCATCTCACAGCTATTTATTTTCCAAGCCCAGAAGTTATTGCTTACTACATTTGGAATGAGCTTTATGACAGTTGCACATGTTTGGAGGAAACTCTCTATCCAGTGTCACCGCATAGGAACAACCTCTCTCACAATTGACATATATTACGTCTGTCATTTTAAATTCACCTGCCATCTATTACATCGGAATGGGTACGATTTATACTGTCGCACCATTGTCCTCAGAGTCCCACCACGATCAGTCCCAGCACCAGGCACACCAGCAGCACCAGCAGCAATCAACTGATGCTGCACAGGACACAGGGCCCTAACACCAAACCACATTGCTGCCTGAGAGGCCAGGGATAATCTCACCATGACCAGATTTACTTCACTTGATGCTGTACACCCTGGCTGCCACATGATGAGCCAGGTTGGCATCACCCCACATCAACACCATAAAGCATCCCTATAATATCCAATACATTCCTTTCACACACATCACCATTGCGGGGGTTACTGTTATGCCTCACCATTCACTGCAACTCACTAAACCACTTCCAGAGGTTCACACAAATCTGTTTAAAAATGCTAAGTGTTGAAAACAAAGATTTCAATGTTTGACAGCACATTAACAGAAACTTCACATCAACATTGCCCAAAACACCCTTGGAGCCAAAATTCATCCCCGCCAGAAACGGGGCGCACCGACCGTTTTTGTTGTGTTTTGGCCACTGCAATGGATGCAACGGCCTATCCTGCGAAGGTCAGCTCTTTGTGATTTTTTTTCGAGCGGGGCGGAAGTCGGTCATAATGGGGGCGGAAATGGGGACGGGTCGGAGTGACCATCACTAGCAAGGCGGAAGTGGGGGCAGGAACGGAGTCAGTCATCAGCGCCGGATCGATGACGTAATTGCGCTAGTGCGTCACCACGTCTCTCCCCTTCATAGAAACATAGAAACATAGAAAATAGGTGCAGGAGTAGGCCATTCGGTCCTTCGAGCCTGCACCACCATTCAATAAGATCATGGCTGATCATTCCCTCAGTACCCCTTTCCTGCTTTCTCTCCATATCCCTTGATCCCTTAGCCGTAGGGGCCATATCTAACTCCCTCTTGAATATATCCAATGAACTGGCATCAACAATTCTCTGGGGCAGGGAATTCCACAGGTTAACAACTCTCTGAGTGAAGAAGTTTCTCCTCATCTCAGTCCTAAATGGCCTACCCCTTATTCTAAGACTGTGTCCCCTGGTTCTGGACTTCCCCAACATTGGGAACATTCTACCCACATCTAACCTGTCCCGTCCCGTCAGAATCTTATATGTTTCCATGAGATCCTCTCCCATCCTTCTAAACTCCAATGTATAAAGGCCCAGTTGATCCAGTCTCTCCTCATATGTTAGTCCAACCATCTCAGGAATCAGTCTGGTGAACCTTCACTGCACTCCCTCAATAGCAAGAACATCCTTCCTCAGATTAGGAGACCAAAACTGAACACAATATTCCAGGTGAGGCCTCACCAAGGCCCTGTACAACTGCAGTAAAACCTCCCTGCTCCTATACTCAAATCCCCTAGCTATGAAGGCCAACATACCATTTGCCTTCTTCACCGCCTGCTGTACCTGCATGCCAACTTTCAAAGACTGATGAACCATGACACCCAGATCTCGTTGCACCTCCCCTTTTCCTAATCTGCCGCCATTCAGATAATATTCTGTCCTCGCGTTTTTGCCCCAAAGTTAAAGGGGAGGATCGCCGCGAACTCTGCAATTAATTTAGTTAGGTCCACTGGGCCACCAGGAAGGGTTTCGGCCTGGCCAGTTGCCTGGCACCCTGAGGAGAATTTTGCGGCCAGTCCGCCGCAAGTCAGCAGCCATTCGACACTGCCTCATTGCCGCCACTTTCCGGCGGCCAGAGGCCTTATTGGGAGGCTGAATTTTGGATCCCCTTGTGTGTTGTTAGTTGTTATGATTGGATTATGATGAGAGGTGGCTAATAAGATGAGGATGTTATAGTGTAGGTAGAGAGGGATGGATGGAGGTGCAATGTAAGTAGGTGTGAGTAAGGATGTGCAGGAGTAGAGCAGGGAAGACAGAGTGATAAGAATGTGCTAAGAAAGAAAGAAAGACTTGCATTTATAGCACCTTTCATGACCACTAGACATCTCACAGTGCTTTACAGCCAATGAAGTACTTTTGGAGTGTAGTCACTGTTGTAATGTGGGAAATGCAGCAGCCAACTTGCGCACAGCAAACTCTCACAAACAGCAATGTGATAATGACCAGATAATCCATTTTTGTTATGTTGATTGAAGGATAAATATTGTTCAGGGCTCCCCTGCTCTTTGAAATTGTACCATGGGATCTTTTACGGTCACTTGTGAAAGCAGACAAGGCCTCAGTTTAACATCGCATCCGAAAGACAGCACCTCCGACAGTGCAGCACCCCCTCAGCATTGCACTGAAGTGTCAGCCTAGATTTTGTGCTCAATTTCCTAGAGTGGGACTTGAACCCACAACATTCTTACTCAGTGGCAAGTGTGCCATCCATTGAGCCACAGCTGACATAAGAATGTCGAGGGCTGGAAATGAGAGATTCACAAATCCCAGGAAATATCACAATACCCCTTGTATTATATTAAATAGGAATGGGTCATTAATGGTGGTTAAAGTTTTATGCAAAAACAATGTCCCAAGAGGCACATTTTGTGATCTACTCTCATATCATGTTCCGTTTTCCACTATTTAAAATTAGGTGCTAATCCATTTATCTTAAATGTATTAACGTCACAATTAAACAGCAGACGGGAATTGAATATTAAATGCTTCTATAACGACATCGCTCATAATAGTTTCCAGGCTTTGCAGCTGTACACAGAGACACCCAGATTCGCACATTTTAACAGTAATACATCACCCCCTCCGAGTACAACCATATTTTTATTAAGTTTCTTTGTGTTTATTATACTTTATTCAGTTATTAATTATCCACATATTCAGCTACATGTAGACTACAGCCAACCTTGTTTTGTTAAATATTCAACACAATACTAAATAAAATATGCAAATATTTGTTTTAGATCGCATTTTCTGTATACACAGCTGAAGCTACAATCAATAAAAAGGTACACACTTTCAAGGCATTTGGGGGGGTGAAATTGTCCCATTCAGCGCCTCCCATTAGCGCCTCCGGGTACGCTAACACGGAGCAAGCCTGTTTTTGCCCCGAGGCCGGGGGGCGCTACTGACTCCTGTGAAATTGCGTGGCAGTTAGCGGAGGCGCAAACACAGTCGCACCCTACCCCGTGTCGCCGCACCTCTGGCGATGATGTCACTGCCATTTGTGGCAACCCCATTGCACCCCATGGTGACCCCTTTCCGCCAACCTCGCGGGTCGTGAACCGGGCTGACCTCCACTCACAGGGCAGAAGTTAAAGGGGAAGTGCGCTGCACTACGTGCAGCCATATTTTTCATCAGCCGACTCACCAGTCGGACCCTGCTCCATCAATATCACATGATCCAGGCCGCCATCATGCAGCCTGGCACTCAGTTTGGCTGCCAGGCTGCAGCCTCAGCACCATGCAGCCCTGGTGGCCCAGTGAAGGCCATCAAAGGGCCTGCAGAATTTGCAGCATCCCTCCCCTTTAACGGAAGATGAGGGGCATTGAAACGCATGAGTGATAAGCGGAGAAGCCATGTAGCGCTGCCAATCCCGTCCGCATAGCGCCCTGGACACCGCCCCAACAGGAAGTGGAGCTAGCAACTTTGCGCTCCACTTTCTATGAGGGCGGTAACCCAAATATCGTGGCCGAGGCGGTACTATCACGCCAGACACAGGAAGTCTTGCCGCGACTCTGTTACCGCCCCCAAACAGGGCACAGGGCAATTTTGGCCTTGTTTCTTTATACAAACTTATTTCTGCACTGTAATATTTAATTGAATTGTATGCCTCATTGCTACTCAATATGAGAGCCACAGGATTATTTTCTAATATCTTTCCTGGATTATGGAACGCTGCCTTTGCACAGTATAAATGCAAAGCCTATACTTATTTTCTCAATTCTTCCCATCTCAGCGACAAATACTTTACATGCCTGTAAGACATTCCTTTGTCTGCTATTTTGTCATAGCCACAAACTCATTTAAAATAAGTGGGTTATCGTCTCCATTGTTAGAGCAGACAAAGGAGTAGTATAATAATATTAATCGGTATTGCAAACCTAAGTTGTAATACTGTAAGGTACAGAAAGTTCTGTACCCAATGAAGAGATCCTAGCCTTTTGTTCCATGCTACAAATTATTCCAAGAATATTCCATATTTATTAAATTAAATGTGAATTTCATACCATTATACAGGAAAAAAATTGAGGGTAAGGAGAATATGAAAGTGAGAGGTCAGTGGCTGCTAGCATGCTGCCCATGTTGAGCCATTATATACTGTACAGCATTATGCAGAGCACACTGAAATACTTGCCTTGCAACAGCTGCCCTGTGTCTGAGCACTTAATGCAAATAGTCTCAAAAAAAATCATTATCTTAAAATAACATGGATCAAACTGTTTCAGCTATGCTTGGATAAAGACATTATTTTTATTTTGCACAGCACATTATTGTTCACGAAGTCTGATTTGCAGATTTCAGAGATTTCTTCCTTATTGAAACTGAATCTCAGTTGAGTCCACATCGATAAATCAATTGCTACAGGGATTAATTCTTGGTGGGATTGTTATGCCTGCTATGATCTCGACATTTCGCATCCTCTTCCTGCTGCTCTAGTAATCGCTTTCCATCTATTTTCATGATGTCTATGCCATGGACCCGTAAACTGCTTTTCAGGATAGTGACACTGCATTGCTGAGGTGACAGACATTTATACTTACATGCCATCAGGAGTGACAGGTCTGAACAAGAGCAAATATTTCCTGCTGTTATTGTTTTGCTCACAGAGGAAATCAGTATTTTTTATTTGTTCTCGGCAGTGCTGGTAACACCATGTTTATTGCCTATTCCTAGTTGCCGTGAGATGATGTCAGTGGGCTTTCTCCTTGAACCACTCGAGGTCCTTGTGGTGTTGGGGCTCCCACATTGTTTTGGTGGGGAATTCCAACATATTGAGACAAAGAGTTTGTGAATATTTTTATAGTAAAAATGGGCTTTGTGCTCTCACCATCCAAAACAATCATCATATGTTTTCTGGAATCAAGAAATCTATAGGAAATCAGCTGCTGCTGACAATCTCTATTTGCAGTAATGCTACAGCTACCTTTGGCTGTAAAATGCTGAGGGACATCCGGAGGTTGTGAAAGGCGCTATATAAATGCATACCTTTCTTTTGAATGGTAGCAGCCACCTTCGAGAAGTTTGCAATGTATGGATTTCTGAAGCGTTGATGGTGAAGATAAAGAATAGAATCTTCAATGGCAGTGTTTTTTTTGTGGTGCA
Source organism: Pristiophorus japonicus (assembly GCF_044704955.1). Taxonomy (NCBI): domain Eukaryota; kingdom Metazoa; phylum Chordata; class Chondrichthyes; family Pristiophoridae; genus Pristiophorus; species Pristiophorus japonicus. The sequence continues at coordinate 362,445,461 of NC_091977.1, read as the reverse complement.
GTTTGCTCAAAATGTCTGAAAGAAATTAAGAAAATCTTCTGAAGGTTCAAAAGCAAATGTACGTGGAGAAGTTTCAGTGTTAATGACAAATGCTGAAGAATAAGTAAGAAATAGAAATAAACAGTCCTCTGTGATGGGACACTGTTTGATGACTATTCTGTGGTCACATGCTGAGAATAAATTAAATGCATCTACCTAAACAAGACCTTGTTTGGCAACACCAGGGAAATAGTTACCTTGACAGACCCGGCAACGTCTGGCACAATTTTGAGATAATAATTTTCATAATAATCCTAATTTTAATGCAAATAAAATGGCAAGATCCTCCCAGGATAGAAACAGATGTGTGCACATACATAGTGTTTCATTCCCTCATCTAATTTCAGTTAGAATCTGGAGATTCGGGGCGATTTTCCAGGTGTTGTCTGTTAAAGCCTGTAGCAGGAGAATCATTCATGCAAGGTGAACAATTTATGAACATTGAAGAATGTTGCAGTTTCCTCTCAGGAGCTTTGTGATACCTGCTGTTTATGAAGTTGAGCATGTTGATGTGTGTAAAGACAGAAGGAGGAAATCACCTGTTAACCATTACAAAAAATGGACAGGTCACCAATTCAGATTGCAGATCGGAAACTTCATAGATATAACTCACAACTTATACAGAGATCCTTACTTGACCAACACTGAAGTGTAAATCATTGCGCAACAGTGAAAAACAAGCCTATGGAGGTGATCATCAACAGAATCAATGCTGTGAATACCACCAGTAGAACCTGGCATGAAGGTAGGAATTTATCTATGGTTTAGCAAAAACAACAAAGCACAAAATGGCCTTCAGCTCTCAAGTAGGCAAATCCATGGGAGAAGGCCAGAAAGGACACATAGAAAGGCACATATATAATTCATTCAAAGCAATAAATTGATATAAAACACCAGCTTCCGCTTTATTCACATTGTTACATATACTTCTGCTGAGACACGGAGCAACAATAAGTTCAATTCTAACAAATTAATGATCAGTGCACAACTGAATTTCCAATATACATTCTCATTAAGCAAGTTTCCCTGACAGAAGAATAGGCTTAGAAAATGACATCCTATGAGCCAAGCTGCCAAGCCAAACTTTTATTGTAGGGGTAATTTTCCAATTTAATTCTTCTGGTGGAAAGCCTTGCCTGCTGGGATTACATATCGGAAATTTGGGGTGCAACTATTTAAATTAATAGACAAGTTTTGCCTGCTCAAATGTTACCTCTTATATTAAGTTATTAACACATATGTTTGAGTTGCATCCCAGGACCTGGCTAGCCATTTTAGTAATAGCTTCACCTTGACTGGAAATTTTAACTGAATGGTAGATAATTGCCACAAAAATTGTTTTTAAATTCATCGTGTTGAATGTTTTCTTTGCCAATGCCCATTACTTTACATTTCATTCTTTAGCTCATCTGTTTAATTTTTTTGAGGATTTGGGAATGAGTTATGTTAAAGTATTGCTTTGTAATACAAAGTGAATTTGCTCCGGTTGAAAAGGCCACAGGCTCAACTACTGAGATGGGCAGGAAGTTGATGTGTTAATGAGTCAATTATCATCATTGTTGTCGACAATGACCAGGGATAATTTGTTATCTTGGCTCCAATGTCCTAATAAAATAATCATGCCTATTATGGTGGGAATAATTTCTAATAACTCTACTCACGTGAGCCCAACTTGAGGTGTCTGTTTCAAACATTATCATCATAGGCAGTCCCTCGAGTCGAGGATGACTTGCTTCCACATCAAAAAGTTCACAGGTGTTTCAATGATGGACCTAAAATTCCAGGTCCGAACTAAATGTTGAAGGGTGGAAGATGCCGGTGCTTGGATTTTTTTAACGTGTGGTGACCGTTGCACACCAGCCACCACACGGGCTTGACAGAGCTAGGTCTTGGTCCAGTAGCAAGGATTAACCAAGACAACTGGAGACCAGCTCTGCTGCACAGACCAAGTGCGCACACATATCGCAGTGCAAACATACTCTTCAGAGAACAGGTGGTTCAGATGACAGGCTTACTGACAAATCGCTTTATGGGGAATAAGTTGAAGGCACAACCCCTCCACTTGCTGGGAATACAAAATGAGTAAGGGAAACATAGACACATAGGTAGTCAGGATCTAAACAGAAGACTTTGAAGTGTACCAGAAGCTGGAAGTTAAGATGTAGGAAATTACTTTTTTCAGTTAGAATTTGTCTGGAATAAAAGATATTGCCAAAAACAAGTAAATTTAGCTACGAGGAAAGAATTCTGGTTGAATGAAGGAAACGGCATTTTTTTAAACTGTTAATCTGTATGTTGACTTATCTCCTGTAAAATAATGCATCTTCATGATTTGCATCAGCACGAGTCTCACTAAAATATTTTCAGTCTGCTCTCTAAAATATTGGAAGACACGTGTGAAAGGACGCAATATCCAGTTCAGATACTCAAGATAAAATAAAATGAATGTTTAAGGAAATGTGTTGTAATATTGTTACACCCCGGGTTATGCTATAATATTGTTAGATATTGATCAGTAAAGGCACATTCCTGAGCGTAAGATGTTCAGACCACTTCCGAGAGAGACCAAAACTACGGCACTTTACAGGATATCGAAGGCATGAAACTTGTAATATCCATATTCCTCAATATGCTATCAATCTCTCTGTCATGTATGTACATGCTGTTTGTAGCCACCAGATAGTATCATTGCTGGAGGCCACTGAGCAGCACGCACATGGTGCTGCTCTGGTATAAAAGGCCAACCATTTTGTGAGTCAGGCACTTTGGGCCTAAATAAAGATGAGCCAAGGTTGTATCTTGCTTAGTTAAACATTACTCAGTTTGAAACTTTATTGCATACGTAACATTTGGCGACGAGAATAAAAGAACCTTTGTTTGCAAAATGACCACATTTGGATTTTTAGAGCGATTTGTGGAGGGAGAAGATTGGGCAGACTTTGTGAGCCATTTGAACCAGTACTTCGTGGCCAACAAAATGAAGGGGGTCGACGATGTAGATCGGCGCCGGGCCGTGTTCCTCACTGTGTGCGGTTCAAAGATCTATGGTCTGATAAAGAATCTACTCATGCTTAGTGATCCAACGGAGAAAACGTATGAGGAGTTGTGTACATTGGTCCGGGAGCACCTCAAGCCAGATGATGGCATCATTATCTCGAGATACAGGTTTAATACACTCGTTCGATTGGAGGGCCAGAGCGCGGCGAAATTCGTTGCCAACCTGAGACGTCTAGCGGGACCGAGCAAGTTCGGAACAGTGTTGCCAGACATGCTGCGGGACTTCTTTGTTATCGGTATCAACCACAAGGTGATCCTACGCAAACTTCTGGCGGTGGAGGAGTTGAATTTAGAAAGGGCCATCCAGATCACTCAATCATATTTGATGACCGACAGGAGTCTAAAGCCAATAGCGGTGAAGAACCGAACCTCGGCAAGTGCTGTAAATGCGATTGATTCGCCATTTGGCAGAGCGGCACATGGCAGGGCCTATCCGGCTGCATTTGCAAAACCTGTGGCTGCCCAAAGTCCACCAGCGGGAATGTATCCGACTTCTCCGTGTTGGCGTTGTGGGAGAAATCATCGGCACCAGCAGTGCTGATTTGAGCAATAGAGTTCCAAAGGCTGTCTGAGAGTGGGGCATCTCCAGCGCAAGTGTCCACAGATGAGCAAGCAAGCTGCGACACACCACGTGGAGGATGAGAGTCAGACAAGCGCGGATCCGGATACGCAATCTGAGATACCAGAGGAGGAAGTGTATGGACAGTACTACTTCATAGCCAAGAGTAAACCAATTTTGATTAATGTGAAGTTTAACGGGATACCAGTATCGATAGAAGTGGACACAGGGGCGAGTCAATCGACCGTGAATGAGAGGGCATTTAATAAGCTGTGGGATACTAAGGCTGTTAAGTCCTGACTCCAATGTACTAACTTACACGAGACACATGCTGAAGTCAAGGTCACTCAGGACCTGCACCTTTAATTCCAGCTCTCCAGTGCCGCACTTGCTTGAGACCTCTCTTTATATACCTCAGTGGAACAGGTATGGAGTGTCTCCTGCAAGTGCACCCCTGGTGGTAACGTATGCTTATTGTTACAGGTCATATCCAGTTACAGTCATGTCCAGCATGGTAAGATACAGTTATATACATTAATGTAAGATACATGACATCACCCTCCCCCAAGGTCTTATTGTCTTTATAGATTCAGTCTCTCAGGTGGTCTGCGCTCTCGCTTGGAGCGTCTTAGTTGTGGTTCAGTTATTTGCATTGGTGCCTGTTTTTTGTTCGGTGTGATTGCTGGTATCTCGCCTGGGCTGTCTGTTGAGACTGCCCTTTCCTCAGGTTGTTCCACCTGTCTGTTCACCAGGTGTGGTGTGAGTTCCACATTGTAGTCTGCCTCTGGTTCTTCAGTGTTATCAGTGAATCTACTTTTTACTTGGTCTACAAGCCTCCGGCAGGTTTGGCCATTGTCCATTTGTACAACCAGTAGCCTGTTTCCCTCTTTGTCTGTTACTGTCCCTGCAAGCCATTAGGGATCCCAGACATAGTTGAGCACAAACATTTGGTCCCCTATCTCATTCCACCTCCCCCTCGAATTTTGGTCATGGTACTCAGTTAGCTTTTGATGCTTAGCCTCAACAATTTCATGCATGTCTGGGAGATTAACGAGAGCCTGGTCTTTAAGGTTCGTTTCATCAATAGTTGCGCAGGGGGAACCCCAGTCAATGAATGCGGACGAGATCTGTATGCCAACATCAGGCGCGACAGGCGGCTCTGCAACGTGGGACCTTGGATTCTGAGCATGCCTTGTTTAATGATCTGCACTGCTCGCTCCGCCTGGCCACTGGAGGCTGGTTTGAAAGGTGCCGTCTTAATATGATTTATACCGTGGTAAACTATAAAATCGTGAAATTCTGTGCTGGTGAAGCACGGACCATTATCACTGACCAATATGTCAGGAATGCCGTGCATTGCAAACATGGTTCTAAGGCTCTCCACAGTGGTGGAGGTGGTGCTCGAGTTTAAAATGGTGCACTCGATCCATTTTGAAAATGTATCAACGACTACGAGGGACATGGACCCGCATAGTCTACATGCACCCGCGACCACGGTTTGGTGGGCCAGGGACAGGGGCTTAGGGGGACCTCCCTGGGGGCATTACTGAGTTGGGCACAAATGGTGCACCTTCGGACGCAGAGCTCCAAGTCCGTGTCAATGCCAGGCCACCAGACATGAGATCTGGTTGTGACCTTCATAAGGACGATGCCCGGGTGCTCACGATGGAGCTCCCGGACAAACGCCTCCCGGCCTCGTAAAGGCATAACTACTCGGCTGCCCCACATCAGACAGTCTGCCTGTAGTGAGAGTTCATGCATGCGCCTATGGAAGGGTTTGACCTCCTCGGGGCAGGCATCGTGAGCCTCTGCCCAGTCACTGGTTAAACGCACCTTTTAACTAGCGATATGTGGGGTCGCTGGTCGTCCAGGCTCTGATTTGGCAAGCCGTCATGGGCGAACCTATGGATACAAAAGCATTGATTGCCATGACCATCTCACAGTCCTGTTCGTCGGACCCTTCTGTGGTCGCCAGGGCTAGCCTGCTAAGCGCGTCGGCACAGTTGTCTGTGCCTTATCGTGTAGTCGTAAGCCACCAGCATGAGTGCCCACCGCTGAATGCGCGCCGAGGCGTTGGCGTTGATTGCCTTGCACTCGGATAGTAGGGACGTGAGGGGTTTGTGGTCGGTTACTAACGCGATCTTGGCCCCGAAAAGGTATTGGTGCATCTTTTTGACACCATACATGCACGCGAGCGCCTCCTTCTCAACCAGACCGTACCCGCGCTCCGCCCGCGAAAGTGACCTGGAGGCATAAGCAACGGGCTGCAATTTACCCGCATCATTGATGTGCTGTAAAACGCACCCGACCCCCAACGCTGATGCATCACACATAAGGACTAACTTTTTACCTGGGTCAAAAAAGGCTTAAAAACTCTTGGAGCATAGAAGGTTGTGTGCCTTATTGAAGGCGCGTTCTTGGGTGTCCCCGCAAAACCAATCGCACCCCTTTCTGAGTAGCACATGGAGAGGCTCCAGCAGCGTGCTCAAGTTCTGCATAAAATTCCCAAAGTAATTGAGTAGCCCGAGAAAGGGGCGCAGTTCCGAGACATTCCTGGGCCTGGGTGCCAGACGAATTGCTTCGGTTTTGGATTCTGTTGGGTGGATTCCATCAGCGGCAATCCTTCTGCCCAAAAATTCAAACTCGAGCGTGAGAAACAGACACTTAGATTTCTTAACTCTTAGGCCTACCCGATCCATTCGACTTATTACTTCCTCAAGATTGCGGAGATGAGAGTCGGTGTCCCTGCCCGTGATGAAACACAACCGTCCCCGGGATGGACTTGAGCAGACTCTCCATGTTGCGCTGGAATATAGCAGCTGCTGACCTGATGCCGAATGGGCATCGATTGTACACAAAAAGGCCTCGATGTGTGTTGATGGTGGTGAGTAGCTTAGATTCTTCGGTCAGTTCTTGCGTCATATACGCAGATGTGAGGTCAAGTTTCGAGAAAAGTTTTTCTCCAGCCAATGTGGCAAATAGGTCCTCCGCTCTGGGCAGCGGGTATTGGTCCTGTAGGGAGACTCTGTTTATGGTAGACTTGTAATCCCCACAGATTCGCACGGATCCATCAGGCTTCATGACGGGGACGACGGGAGAAATTATGCGTTCCCGCAGAAGCCGGTCCAGTTCTTTTTCAATCTTTTCCCTCATCACATAAGGCACAGCTCTAGCCTTGTGATGGTCTGGTCTGGCATTCTGTGTGATGTAGATTCTAACTTTAGCCCCTTTGAGGTGCCCACACCTGGCTGAAAGAGATGTTCAAGACGGCTTCGAACTGTTGAGCAGGAGGTCTGTTCCTCTGACGACATGGCGTGAACATCGTCCTATTTCCAATTAAGTTCTGCTTGCCAGCTTATCCCCAACAGGGCTGGGAGATCCCCGGGGATAATCTACAGGGGAAGTCGGTTCACCATCCCTTTGTGTGTGACTGAGAGCATGGCGCTGCCAAGGACTGGGACGATTTCTTTAGTATAGATCCTTAGTTTGGTGTCGATCTTTGTGAGTTTTGGTCTGTTGCTTTTGTGCGGCCACAGCTTTTCAAATTGTTGAACACTCATGAGGGATTGACTGGCCCCCGTGTCCAGTTCCATGTTGACGGGTATCCTGTTGAGTAGAACCCTCATCATAATTGGAGGCATCTTGGTGTAAGAACAGTGGACATTGATCGTGTTAACCCGCTGTACCTCGGCGTCCCGTGCACTGTTCCAACCGTCTTCTGGTCCACTTTCCGACCCTTCCGATTCGTATACCAGCTGAGCTACTGTTTTTCTGCACATGCGAGCCAAATGCCCTCTGTAGTTGCAGTTTCTGCAAATGGCATGCTGAAATCGACACACCCTGGTTGAGTGCCTTCCCCCACATCTCCAACACAGACCGTTTCCATTGTTTCCAAAGGATGAGCTGCGTCTGGCTGATCTCCCTTGAGCTTCTCTCAATCTGTTGTTGATTGCTGCATTGTGGGTTGATGAGGTGTGATCGGCCGTTCATGTCACCCTTGATTTTGATGGCTTCTGGTGCACTGTCTGCTGTTGAAGGCCTGCTCTCCTGCCTTTGTCTGTGTGTGGGGGTAGCGCTTTGTTTCACAATGTGAACCCCTTGTTCCGATGCCTCGTTGGTTGTTGTACCCGAAGTATAGATCAGCCTTGTTTCTTCTTCGCCTGCCAAGAACGTCTGTGCGACCAGTGCTGCTACATCCAGAGTCAAGTTCTTAGTCTCGATAAGCTTTCGGAATATGCCTGCCTGGCCTATTCCTTCAATAAAAAAGTCTCTCAGTACTTCTCTCCTTAGTTCATCGGAGAACTCACATGAACTAGCCAGTCTCCGAAGTTCCGCCATGAAGTCGGGTATGCTTTGGCCCACACAGCATCTGTAGTTGTAGAACTTGTTTCTGGCCATGTGTAGGCTGCTCGCTGACTTCAGGTAGTCTCTCACCAGTGTGCTCAACTCCTCAAACGACTTGCTTGCTGGTTTCTCGGGTGCCAGCAGGTCTTTCATGAAAACGTATGTTTTCGAGCCACAGCTGGTCAAGAGATGGGCTCTTCTCTTGTCTGCCTTATCATCGCCCAGCCAGTCTTTGGTCACAAAGCTTTGCTGGAGCCTTTCTATAAAGTCATCCCAATTGTCTCCAGCATTGTATTTCTCATCTGAGCTGTTGGTAGCTATTCTGTGGATTCTGTGATCCCGTAACTCATCGCCACTGTTAAGTCCTGACTCTAATATACTGACTTACACGAGACACATGCTGAAGTCAAGGTCACTTATGACCTGCACCTTTAATTCCAACTCTCCAGTGCCGCACTTGCCTGAGACCCCTCTTTATATACCTCAGTGGGACAGATATGGAGTGTCTCCTGCAAGTGCACCCCTGGTGGTAAGGTATGCTTATTGTTACAGGTCATATCCAGTTACAGTCATGTATAGCATGGTAAGATACAGTTCTATACAGAAATGTGAGATACATGACAAAGACTGTGAGGTCCAGGCTGAGCCCTGTTACCGCCAGGCTGTGCCCGTACACCAAAGAACTGATAAAGGTGATTGGCAGTGCACAAATTAATGCGTCGTATAATGGTGTGGTTCACAAGTTACCACTGTGGATTGTTCCAGTCAATGGCCCAACGCTGCTTGGCAGGAGCTGGTTGGAGAAAATCAGATGCGACTGGAACGACATAAAGGTCTTGTCGTCGGAGGAAGATACGTGTGGCCAAGTATTGAGCAAGTTCCCCTCGCTGTACGAATCGGGTATCGACAACTTCACGGGAGTCAAAGTGCAGATCCAAGTGGATTCAGATGCATGACCCGTCCATCATAAAGCTCGGGCAGTGCCGTATATGATGAGGGAGAAGGTCAAAATTCAACTGGACAGACTCCAGCGTGAAGGGATCATATCACCGGTCGAATTTAATGAATGGGCCAGTCGCATTGTTCCTGTGCTGAAAAGTGATGGCACAGTAGAATCTGTGGAGACTACAAGGCTACGATCAACAGGGTTTTGAAACAAGATCAGTACCTGTTACCGAAGGCTGATGATTTGTTTGCAACGCTAGCCGGAGGGAAGTTGTTCACATAACTAAACTTGACGTTGGCCTATATGACGCAGGAGTTGGTTGAGACATCAAAGAGACTTACGTGCATTTACACGCACAAAGGATTGTTTATTTACCACAGGTGCCCGTTTGGAATTCGCTCGGCTGCAGCAATATTCTAGACGAATATGGAAAGTCTACTGAAGTCCGTTCCCAGAACCGTCTTGTTCCAAGATGACATCCTAATCACCGGTCGTGACTCCAACGAACATCTGAACAACCTGGAAGAGGTTCTACTGCATTTAGACAGAGTGGGACTCAGACTTAAATGCTCGAAGTGCGTCTTTATGGCACCGGAGTTCAAATTCCTCGGGAGGAAAATCGCCGCTGATGGCATCAGACTTACTGAACGTGAAAAGCCATCAAGAATGCACCCAAGCCGCAGAATGTGATGGAGCTGCGTTCATTCTTGGGTCGACTCAACTACTTTGGTAACTTCCTACCTAAATTGAGCACCTTACTTGAACCACTGCACATGCGACTGAGAAAAGGCAACAACTGGGTGTGAGGCACATTGCAAGACAGAGCTTTTGAGACAGCCGCCAATCTGCTTTGCTTGAACAAGCTGCTGGTACATTATGACCCATGTAAATGTTTAGTTTTGGCCTGTGACGCATCGTCATATGGAATTGGTTGTGTGTTACAACAAGCCAAAGAGTCGGGGAAACTTCAACCTCTCGCGTGTGCATCCAAAAGTTTGTCTAAAGCCGAAAGAGCCTAGAATATGGTAGAAAAAGAAGCTTTAGCATGTGTATGTGGTGTTAAAAAGATGCATCAATAACTGCTCGGTCTGAGGTTCGAATTTTAGACTGATCACAAGCCGCTCATTTTGTTGTTTTCCAAGAGCAAAGGTATCAATACCAGTGCTTCATCCTGCATCCAAAGGTGGGCGCTGACATTATCTGCCGATGATTATGTCATTTGCCACAGACCTGGCACAGAGAATTGTGCCGATGCTTTGAGCCAGTTGCCGTTGCCCACACCGGAGGTGGAAACACCACAACTGGCAGATTTAATGTTAATCATGGTTGCTTTTGAGAGTGAAAGTACCCCTGTCATGGCTTAAGACCTGGACCAGCCAGGACCCGATATTATCGGTGGAAAAGGGTTGCATCCTCAAAGGGGATTGGTCTGCCATACCTAAGCAAATGTGCAAGGAGGCCAAACGTACATTCGTTGCAAGGACAAACTGTCCATTCAAGCAGATTGCATATTGTGGGGCAATTAAATTGTAATGCCTAAGAAAGGGAGAGAGAAGTTTGTGCGTGAGTTACACAGCACACATCCTGATATAATGATGATGAAGGCCATCGCCAGGTCCCACGTATGGTGGCCAGGAATTGATTCTGAGCTGGAAGCATGCGTGCATCAGTGCAACACCTGTATGAAGCTCAGAAAAGCACCAGCGGAATCGCCGCTGAGTTTGTGGTCATGGCCATCCAAACCTTGGTCCAGGATCCATGTAGATTTTGCAGGTCCCTTCCTGAGCAAGATGTTTTTAGTGGTGGTGGATGATTATTAGAAGTGGATACAATGCATAATCATGTCATCCAGTACGTCTACAGCAACCATAGAGAAACTCAATGTCATGTTCGCGACACATGGTCTGCCTGACATCGTGGTGAGCGACAATGGGTCGTGCTTCACCAGTCAGGAGTTTGTAAAACTTAACGGCATAAAACATGTAAGATCAGCACCGTTCAAGCCTGCGTCCAAAGGGCAAGCTGAACATGCAGTACAAATTATCAAGCAAAGCATGAGGAGAGTAACCCAAGGGTGACTACAGACCCACTTGTCTTGCATACTACTGAGTTACAGAGCAAGACCCCACACACTCACAGGGGTCTCGCCTGCTGAACTCATGATGAAAAAAAGTCTTAAGACCAAGTTATCTCGTGTACACCCAGATTTAAGTAATCATGCTGAATACAGAAGACAGAGTCAACAAGGGTACCACGATCGCGTAACTGTGTCACGCGAGATTTCTGTTAATGATCCTGTTTATGTGTTGAATTATGGTCAGGGTCCCAATTGGATTGCTGGTATGGTCATGGCCAAGGAGGGCAACAGAGTATTTGTTATTAAGCTCAATAATCGGCAGACTTGCAGGAAAAACATGGATCAAACAAAGCTGAAGCACACAGATGAGCCAAAGCAGTCGGACGAAGCAACCGTCGACGACCAACCAACCGACCAGCAGCCTTCAGTGGACTCAAGGATCATCAGTGAACCCGGAATTTCCATCACGGTCTTGTTCAATAAAAATGGACTTACAATTCCTGACATGGCCATGCCACCCCAACAAGTCAGCCATCCAGCCACCAACCACAACAGATTCCGCACATTCACCCAAGGTCAGAATCGAACTGAGATGGTCAACCTGGGAGCGTAAAGCACCGGACCGTCTCAACCTGTGAAAGACTGTGATAAGATCTCAGAGGAGGTTATTGTCATGTATGCACATGCTGTTTGTAGCCACTAGATGGTGTCATTGCTGGAGGCCACTGAGCAGCACGCACATGGTCCTGCTCTGGTATAAAAGGCCAGCCATTTTGTGAGTCAGGCACTTTGGGCCTAAATAAAGCAGAGCCTAGGTTGTACATTGCTTAGTTAAACAGTAATCAGTTTGAACCTTTATTGCATACATAACACTCTCATACTTCGGCCACTCAGTGGTAGACCCTTGTCAAAATGGCAGCGGGCTGATCGACGGCATTAGCAAAGTTGTAAGTTTCAGACTTTCATTTTGAGGCCATTACCTCCCTGATTTTGGCAAGTTCAGTTTGTCTCAGGCTCATTCAGGCCCCATCTTTCTCTCGAATGAGGACTGATCCCAGAAAGCAGAGAGAACCACTGAGAAGCACTCCAGTTTGTCAGTACCCATTACAAATGGGTGCTGCAAAGTAGAGGGCACAGAATGTATTTTCAAATAGTCTTGGGAGGACCCTGTTCATCCCGTAGGTCAACCCAGTTTAACTGTTACTGAAATGTTGATAACATAGCTCAGTCCTGGTCACAACATCCTCCCCTCCCTACAAAAAAGCATCCTTTATCCCTGAGAAAATAGCAATTGTTTACTTGCTGCTGATACAGAAAATTGCACCCTCGCGAACTCAGTGCTCTCCCAGTTTGTTCTTAGCATTATTTTGGGAGCAGAATTTAGATATTAATATGAGCAGGTCCTGCATTATGCAGCTGTGTAGCAGAGACTACATTATCAGCTCGTTATTTCCCTTGGACACACTGTAATTATTGTATCAGGCAGCTTTTGTCTCAATGACCACACCCTCACGTCAGTGAGTGTGATACTCCCCCAGAAACTTCAAAGGAGAAAAGCAAGAAATACGAGGAGCTTCCAAAACAAGGGAATAATTATCAAGGACTTGCACCAGTTTAGAAAGGAGCTCACTCTGAGATACTCAAGATAGAAATGACTGTTTAAGAAGATGTATTGCAATAGGTAGTTAATTGAAAAAATGCAACTCTGTTTATTCACCAAGTTAAATTCTATTGAGTCGTAACAATTTCCAGTCACAGAAAGAATTTGGTAATGGTGCTTTCATATTTAGCATACATAACAGGTTAGGAGAGCAGCAGTGTTTATTCTCACAAGGCTCATAAGGTTGAAACAGCAGTAATGTCTATATCCACATTCTATTCTTTTTCTGCATGACTCATCTATTCAACACAGTTAACAATTTGACGTTTACTCCAAACAACCTCAATTTTAATAATACTGTTTGAGCATGCAGTTTGCTTAAGGTTTCCTTTGAGGTGAGCTAATGTTTAATTACCAGTGCCAATAACCTATGCAGTGTGTCACTTCTTTGTATCATCCTTGCACCCCTTTGAGTTTCGGTTCTGCTGTTTAGAACATCCAACTTGTTATGTATGCCTGTGTAACCTGTATCATACTGCCACCAGAGGGCATACCTGTTGGAGTCCCAAGGGATCCCAGCATCCCTTGGGAGCACGGTATATAAGCAGGCCTCCCATGCTGTACCAGGACTCTGGAGTATGAATAAAGCAGCTAAGGTCACACTTACTCATGTCTACACTACTCAGTTACATTACTTTATTGTGAACATAATAACTGGTGACGAGATAACAAACAATCAAGCGAAAATGCAGAATGTTGGTATCCTGGAGAAATTCTCAGAAGGGGACAATTGGGAGGCCTTCGTGGAGCAACTCGACCAATACTTCAGGGCCAATGAGCTGGAAGGGGATGAGAATGCTGCCAAACAAAAGGGGATCCTCCTCACTGTCTGTGGGGCAACAACCTATGGCCTCATGAAGGATCTTCTAGCTCCGATGAAACCAACAACCAAATCATATGAAGAACTGTGTATGCTCGTCCGGGAGCACCTAAATCCGAAGGAAAGCGTTCTGATGGCAAGGTATCGATTTTACACATGTCAACGGTCTGAAGGCCAGGAAGTGGCGAGCTACGTCACCGGACTAAGGCGTCTTGCAGGACATTGCGAATTTGATGGATTCCTTGAGCAAATGCTAAGAGATTTCTTTGTGCTTGGCATTGCCCATGAGGTTATCCTTCGCAAACTATTGCCCATTGTGATTCGATCGGCTGCGGCTATTTTTCAAAGGAACATGGAGAGCCTGCTAAAGTCGGTTCCGCGGACCGTGGTTTTCCAGGACAACATACTGGTCACAGGTCGGGACACCATCGAACACAGGAAGAACCTGGAAGCGTTTCTAAGTCGGTTAGATTGTGTGGGACTCAGGTTGAAACGCTCGAAGTGTGTTTTCCTGGCGCCAGACGTCAGGTTCTTAGTGATAAGAATCGCGGCAGACGGCATCAGACCCACCGACGCCAAGACGGAGGCCATCAAGAAAGCGCCGAGACCTCATAACGTGATGGAGCAGCGGTCGTTCCTGGGACTCTTCAACTATTTTGGTAAGTTCCTACCCAGGCGTTACACAAGGGAGATGACTGGGTATGGGGGAAATCACAAGAAGCTGCTTTTGAGAAAGCCAGAAATCTGTTGTGTTCCAACAAGCTGCTTGTTCTGTATAACCCATGTAAATATTTAGTGCTAGTCTTTGTATGGGGTTGGATGTGTGTTACAACGAGCAAACGAATCGGAACATTGCAACGGGTCACCGATGTATCCAGGAGTTTGTCCAAGGCCGAAAGGGCCGACAGCATGATTGAAAAAGAAGCTCTGGCATGCATGAAAAAAATGCTTCAGTATCTGTTTGGTCTCAAGTTTGTGTTAGAAACTGACCATAAGCGGCTCGTATCGCTATTCTCAGAGAGCAAAGGGATTAATACCAATACGTCTGCCAGTATCCAAAGATGGGCGTTTACACTGTCTGCATATAACTACGTAATCCACCACAGACCAGGCACAGAGAACTGCGCTGATGCTCTCAGTCGGCTACCATTGTCCACCACCAGGGTGGAAATGGCACAGCCTGCAGACTTGCTCTTGTGATGGATGCATTTGAAAACGAAAAGTCACCCATTTCGGCCTGCCAGATCAGGACCTGGACCAGCCAGAATCCTTCACTGTCCCTTGTACAAAACGGTGTGTCCTCCATGGGAGCTGGTCGATAGAAACATAGAAACATAGAAACATAGAAAATAGGAGCAGGAGTAGGCCATTCGACCCTTCGAGCCTGCACCACCATTCAATCAGATCATGGCTGATCATTCCCTCAGTACCCCTTTCCTGCTTTCTCTCCATACCCCTTGATCTCTTTAGCCGTAAGGGCCATATCTAACTCCTTCTTGAATATATCTAACGAACTGGCATCAACAACTCTCTGCGTTGGAGAATACCAGAGATTAACAACTCGCTGAGTAAAGAAGTTTCTCCTCATCTCAGTCCTAAATGGCTTACCCCTTATCCTTAGAGTGTGACCCTGGTTCTGGACTTCCCCAACATCGGGAACATTCATCCTACATCGAACCTGCATCCAGTTCCGTCAGAATTTTATATGTTTCTATGAGATCCCCTCTCATTCTTCTAAACTCCAGTGAATACCGGCCCAGTCGATCCAGTTTCTCCTCATATGTCAGTCCCACCATCCTTGGAGTCAGTCTGGTGAACCTTCGTTGCACTCCCTCAATAGCAAGAACGTTCTTCCTCAGATTAGGAGACCAAAACTGAACACAATATTCCAGGTGAGGCCTCATTAAAACCCTGTACAACTGCATTAAGACCTCCCGCTCCTATACTCAAATACCTTAGCTATGAAGGCTGACATGCCATTTGCCTTCTTCACCGCCTGCTGTACCTGCATGCCAACTTTTAATGACTGATGTACCATGACACCCAGATCTCGTTGCACCTCCCCTTTTCCTAATCTGCCGCCATTTAGATAATATTCTGCCTTCATGTTTTTGCCACCAAAGTGGATAACCTCACATTTATTCACATTATACTGCATCTGCCATGCATTTGCCCACTCACCTAACCTGTCCAAGTCACCCTGCAGCCTCTTAGTATCCTCCTCACAGTTCACACTGCCACCCAGCTTAGTGTCATCTGCAAACTTGGAGATATTACACTCAATTCCTTCATCTAAATCATTGATGTATATTGTAAATAGCTGGGGTCCAAGCACTGAGCCCTGCGGCACCCCACTAGTCACTGCCTGCCTTTCTGAGAAGGACCCGTTTATCCCTATTCTCTGTTTCCTGTCTGCAACCAGTTCTGGATCCACATCAATACATTACCCCCAATACCATGTGCTTTAATTTTGCACACTAATCTCTTGTGTGGGATCTTGTCAAAAGTCTTTGAAAGTCCAAATACACCACATCCACTGGTTCTCACTTGTCCACTCTACTAGTTACATCCTCAAAAAATTCTAGATTTGTCAAGCATGATTCCCTTTCATAAATCCATGCTGACTTGGACTGATCCTGTCACTGCTTTCCAAATGCGCTGCTATTTCATCTTTAATAATTTATTCCAACATTTTTCCCACTATTCATGTCAGGTTAACTGGTCTATAATTCCCCATTTTCTCTCGCTTTCCTTTTTTTTAAAGTGGTGTTACATTGGCTACCCTCCAGTCCATAGGAACTGATCCAGAGTCGATAGACTGTTGGAAAATGATCACCAATGCATCCACTATTTCTAGGACTACTTCCTTAAATACTTTGGGATGCAGACTATCAGGCCCTGGTGACTTATCGGCCTTCAATCCCATCAATTTCCCTAACACAATTTCCGGACTAATAAGGATTTCCTTCAGTTCCTCCTTCTCGCTAGACCCTCGGTCCTCTAGTATTTCCGGAAGGTTATATGTGTCTTCCTTCATGAAGACAGAACCAAAATATTTGTTCAATTGGTCTGCCATTTCTTTGTTCCATTTTATAAATTCACCTGCTTCTGACTTCAAGGGACCGACATTTGTCTTCACTAATCTCTTTCTCTTCACATATCTATAGAAGCTTTTGCAGTCAGTTTTTATGGTCCCAGCAAGCTTCCTCTCTATTTTTCCCCTCCAAATTAAACCCTTAGTCCTCCTCTGCTGAATTCTAAATTTTTCCCAGTCCTCAGGTTTGCTGCTTTTTCAGGCCAATTTATATGCCTCTTCCTTGGATTTAACACTATCCTTAATTTCCATTGTTAACCACGGTTAAGCCACCTTCCCCGTTTTGTTTTTACTTCAGACAAGGATGTACAATTGTTGAAGTTCATCCATGTGATCTTTAAATGTTTGCCATTTCCTATCCACAGTCAACCCTTTAAGTATCATTCACCAGTCTATTCTAGCCAATTCACGTCTCATACCATCGAAGTTACCTTTCCCCAAGTTCAGGACCCTAGTCCCTGAATTAACTGTGTCACTCCCCATCTTAATAAAGTATTCTACCATATTATGGTCACATTTCCCCAAGGGGCCTCACACAACAAGATTGCTAATTAGTCCTTTCTCATTGTACATCACCCAGTCTAGGATGACCAGTCCTCTAGTTGGTTCCTCGACATATTGGTCTCGAAAACCATCCCTAATACACTCCAGGAAATCCTCCTACACCATATTGCTATCAGTTTGGTTGGCCCAATCTATATGTAGATTAAAGTCACCCATGATAACTGCTGTACCTTTATTGCACGCATCCCTAATTTCTTGTTTGATGCTGTCCCCAACCTCACTATTACTGTTTGGTGGTCTGTACACAAATCCCACTAGCGTTTTCTGCTCTTTGGCATTCTGCAGCTCTACCTATACAGATTCCACATCATTCAAGCTAATGTCCTTCCTTACTATTGTGTTAATTTCCTCTTTAACCAGCAACCCTATCCCACATCTTTTTCCTTTCTATCTATCCTTCCTGAATGCTGAATACCCCTGGTTGTTGAGTTCTCAGCCTTGGTCACCTTGGAGCCATGTCTTCATAATCCCAATTATATCATATTCGTTAATAGCTGCCTGCGCAGTTAATTCATCCAGCTTATTACGAATAATCCTTGCATTAAGGCACAGAGCCTTCAGGCTCGTCTTTTTAACACACTTTGTCTCTTTGGAATTTTGCTGTAATGTGGCCCTTTTTGATTTTTGCCTTGGGTTTCTCTGCCCTCCACTTTTACTTTTCTTCTTTCTATCTTTTGCTGCTGCCCTCATTTTACTTCCCTCTGTATCCCTGCGTCCCAGCGGAGATGCATGAAGAGATCAAGCCATTCCAGCCACGCAAAGACGAAATGTCCATACAGGCGGACTGTCTTTTGTGGGGTAATCGCGTGGTTTTGCCCAAGAAAGGCAGGGAAACGTTCATACGCGACCTACACAGTACCCACCCAGGCATAGAATGATGAAAGCTATAGCCAGATCCTATGTGTGGTGGCCCGGCATCGACTCAGATTTGGAGCCATGCGTGCGCCAATGCAACACTTGCTCTCAACTGTGCAATGCACCCAGGGAGGCATGCTAAGTTTGTGGTCATGGTCATTAAAACCGTGGTCTCGGATCAACGTTGATTTTGCGGGCCTGTTTCGAGGCAAAATGTTTTTGGTTGTTGTGGTGCTTATTCAAAAAGGATTGAGTGTGTAATAATGTCTGTAAGCACATCCACGGCCACCATCGAAAGCCTACGAGCCATGGTCGCCACGCATGGCCTGCCTGATGTCCTTGTCAGCGACAATGGACCCGTGTTTCACCAGTGCTGAATTCAAGGAATTCATGACCCACAATAGGATCAAGCACGTCCCATCTGCCCCATTCAAACCCGCATCCAACGGCCAGGCAGAACGGGCAGTCCAAACCATCAAGCAAAGCTTGAAACATGTATCGGAAGGCTCCCTGCAGACCCGCCTGTCCCGAGTCCTGCTCAGCTACTGCACCAGACCCCACTCACTCACCGGGGTTCCCCCAGTCGAGCTGCTCATGAAAAGGGTGCTTAAAACAAAGCTCTCTCTTGTGCACCCTGATCTCCACGATCACATTGAGGACAGGCGGCATCAACAAAGTATGTACCATGATCGCGCAAACTTGTAACACGATATTGAAGTCAATGACCCTGTATTTGTACTCAACCAAGGACATGGTCCCAAATGGCACTGTCATAAACAAAGAACGGAGTCGGGTGTTTCATCTCAAGCTTGCTAATGGACTAACTTGCAGAAAGCATTTGGACCAAACCAAACTGCGATTCACAGACAGCCACGAGCAACCCGAAGAGGACACCACCAACTTTGACCCTCCAACACACACACAAGTGGCAACCGACATCACGGTTGACCACGAAGCTGAACTCACCATCTCCAGCAGCCCAGCAAGGCCAGCGGCCCAGCA
This sequence comes from Pristiophorus japonicus, assembly GCF_044704955.1. Classification (NCBI taxonomy): domain Eukaryota; kingdom Metazoa; phylum Chordata; class Chondrichthyes; family Pristiophoridae; genus Pristiophorus; species Pristiophorus japonicus. The sequence goes on along the minus strand of NC_091977.1, from coordinate 362,426,444 downwards.
GCCCAGCGAAGAACTAACCAACTTACCCACACCTGCATCTGTACCGAGACGATTGACAAGGGAGCGAAAAGCCCCAGATCATCTCGCCCTGTAAATAAGTGTACTATTGACTTTGGGAGGGAGTGATGTTATGTATGCAACCCTGTGTAACCTTTATCATACAGCTACCAGAGGGCATACCTGTTGGAGTCCCAAGGGATCCCAGCATCCCTTGGGAGCAAGGTATATAAGCAGGCCTCCCATACTGTACCAGCACTCGAGTTTGAATAAAGGTGCTAAGGTCACACTTACTCATGTTACAGTACTCAGTTACATTACTTTATTATGAACATAATACAACTAATGGAGAAAGTTCTTCTTTGCAGTACTAATGACAAAACTGTTTCAATGGAAGGCACATTGCCATTCAATCATAATCAGGCTGGTCACAAATACTTATCATCTCACTGTGATACATTCCTCACTACAAGCCCTCACAACTTCCAATTATTGTTGTTCTTTCATTTAGATCTTGATGTACACAGTCCCACTATCTCATCATTGGTCTGCATTTAGCTGCTTCCCAGCTAGGATCTATTCTATTATCATTCAGACATAATAATCTTCAGTTACACAACACACAATATGCTCATCCTGAGCTTTGTGACATAATAATGCTGTTACTGCAAGCACATTACTCCTCATGATTTCAACATTTCTCGCTCTGTCTTCCCACCTGAACCCCAAGATCCTTTTTACAGAGCACATTCCAAAAGCATCCGTCTTCCGTGCTTTCAACAGTTCCTAGAACACATTCTGAACAAAATGTGGGTTAGCTGGACTGCAGTCAGTCAAAACAGATTCCCAACTAGGAATGAGGAAATATCTGAGTTTATTATGATCAGATTTCAGCCAAATCTTTAAGGTTAAGCCTCACCCATTTCAGTGCACATGCTGGTTGCGATTTCCCCAACCTGGGCGGGATGAAGGCAGGAAATGGTGGCGGCGGGTGATGAACCCACTCTTGCGGCGAACCAGCCAAAAATAAGATCTTACCATAATGGGCCTTGTTAGGCCCACCCTGCATGTTTCCGTTCCAATTCATGGTGATGTCACCAGATGATGCGCTACTTTTAAAGGGGCCATGGCCCCATTTGCTGACAGTTGGATTTTCTTTCATGAAGCTTGTGTTAGTGAGTGGAGGTCTGCACCATGACGTCTGAAAGGCAGAGATCTTTGCCTCATTTTAATGATGAGTCCCTCCAGCATCATGTTGAGGGAGTGAGGGCACGTAGGGAGGTTCTCTTCCCTGTGACTGGCAGGAAGAGGCTTCCCCAACAGACTAAATCAGTATAACTTAATATCATTGAAGAGATTATGGCAAATTCAGTTGTGCCTCGCACTTTGGCATAGTGCAGGTAAAGGTTTAATGATCTTCTAAGATCAGGAAAAGTAAGTATAAACCTACACTTACCTTGATGATGCTGTGCCTGTCATCACATCGCCACCACTGTGCATTGCCAACCATACTCCTGCACAACGTTATTCAGCCCAAGATCCCTTAGACATTCATCCATCCCTTAGACCGTCATCTCTCTCTATTTATGTTATAAGGTCCCCATCTTAGTTTCCACCCCTCGCACTCAGCATCATCATTATGCAAAGAAAGCAAATCACAGCACAAAAGGAGGCACCTTGGTATCGCCAAGCCACTCCAGCAAAATGTCCCTGTGAAGCTGTGACATTCCATTAATGATGGTCATTCCATTGGTCTCTTTAAACCTTCTCTTCTTTGCCTCCTTGCAGGAAATGATTTCCCACAATAAGAGGGAGAGGGAGAGAACTTGAGAAAGCCCTCAGTCGATCTTTCATTTGTCAAGTGCAGAGGAAGCAGCACTTGATATTGCTAGTGTGGTGGAGGTTCCGGAAGTAGGGGACGGAGAGAGGACTCAATAGAAGAAGCTGGTGACAGAATTATTATCCACACAGTTGCATGCCTTTCATCAGTCACTCATATGGGGTGTTATGTGATCACAAAATTAATGGTGATGATGTGTATAATGACATGTGTCTGCACTTTAGATGTCATATATTTAAATCATGTCTTTACTCTCCCACAGGTCCATCAGAAGTGCCCCCCGCCACCCCCCAACTGCCCAAGAGCAAGAGGAACAAGAGTCCTCGGAGGAGCTTTCAGCCTCTGAGGGCACAGTGTCACCTCACAGAACGCAAACCAGCACCAGCGCAGATACACACACCTCGGTGTGGCTGTCACGAGATAGAGTAATGTTGTCACCTGGTGTCTCACAGATTACAAGTGAGCAAGAACAGATGGTGGAGATAGAGTCATCAGTGGAATCTCCTCCTCAGAGGGCGCAGGAGCTCTGCTCAGCTGTGTGCAGACACTGAGCATTGGGGGCCATCCAGAAAGAGACTGATCCTGGAGCTGCAGGAACAAGTGTAGGAGGCTCTGACTGGTTTTACAACTGTGCTGACTATGAGTGTGCAGAGAATGGAGGAGTCCATCTCCAACATGAGCAGTACCAGGGCGCAGTAATTTCCTCGATGGGTAGGATGGCCATCTGCATGGAGGAATATCAGTGGCAAACTTTATATAGGTGCCCGACTTGTTAAACAAGGCATTGGTGACCTGTGTGATGCATCAGTGGGCAATAGACGGGAAATGCCGCTAATATCTGTGGCAGATGCCTGGAAGGAGCCTGAGGTGAAGAAGTTGAGGGCAAAGGTGACTTTCAGCCACTGGTGTCCACCCCTTTCTCTGGGCTGCAGGTCTTCCTCCAGCAATGTGCAAAGGTTGGTGACCACCTGACGCAAAAGCCTGAGTCTCCTTCAGCACTACTGCTCCATCATGTTGAGGTAGATCATCCTTTGCCTATAGACTAATGCCTCTGGCATGGTGCATCCCTGCGATGATGCCCTCCACCTGTGCAGCATGAGGGGGCTAAGAAGATGGTTGCCGCTTTTGTTGTTGCTGGTGCTGGTGTGGCTGGTTCTGCTGCTCCTGCGGCTGGTTCTCATCAGACTCAGAGGACCAAGAAGAGAGAGCATAAATTGTTCCCATTTTGATTCTTGTTATGCCAGATCCATTTGAGTTGACAGAAGCAATCTGTCAGTGGTCAGAAATGTTCCTTCAAGAAGGTTACAGTGCATATAGAGTTCACTACAGACAATTCCAAAGTTTATGAAGCTGAAAAGACTCTTCTAAACACTGACGGCTACAGCTTCTGAGATTGGAAAGTGGACAGGTATGAAATGGTAGCTTTTATAACACTTTTGCAGCTGTCACCTATTGAAAGCAATGGAGAGTCATTGAGAACCTGACACACTTACCTGGCATATTCCCGAGGGACGGCAAACTCATCAAAAAGTTGGTGAAATGGTAAGTGCCTGGTTATAATTCTCTTAAATACCTTTAAAGTACCTGTTAAGGAACTCAATTGACTGGCCCGCTGCTTGCTGTCGGGTCTCTGAGCCGCAGGCAGACCCAACAGCTGAGAAACTGACATGGAGGCGGGTTCAGAGCAAGATCCCACCCCGCTGTCAATCAGGGCCATTTTGACAGCGAGCCCACCTCCAAATCTGCACTTACCACAGGGCTGGAACATTTCCGGCCATTACTTCTGCCTTAATCTCAGTGCTAAAGTATATTTTATATTAATTGTTGTTATTTCTACATTGTCTCCAAGGACTGAAAAATCAACCTAAATCTTTTTCAGACTCAAATTAAAGAATCTTTAGCAGCAGTCTGTTGGCTCAATAGTTTTACACCGTGAGTAGCTGTTTAAAGTTTCATTCTAAATATCAAGCACAGCAAGTCATTACGAACACATTCACAATGTAACAGCACATGGTAACCAGAGCAATACCTAATGTTTGGTCACCGTGGGACATCAGACAATCTGAATAATTTAGAATGAGTTTTGAGCCTTTTGTGTCAGTTTTTAACATTATAATCTTAAGCAACCATATTTTGATGGCATAGCAGCAAACTGATCTGCTTCATTTTGGACAAAAATAATTTATATTTAGACTGAGCCAGCAACTTTCATTTTGTGTTATTATTTTCTTTAATTGCAATATATTCAATACTAAAAATTCAATCAAATAGATCGTACCATGACAGCTGGGCAAAGCTCGATTCCATCCAGGTCTTCCATCATCTCCCATAATGCACGTAAGGGTTGAATAACCTTGCAACACATAGCCCGCATCGCAATAATTGGTCACAGTCGATCCCAGCTTAAAGTCACTTCCCAGTCTGGTACCATTCATGACATTTCCAGGATCAAAGCAGGATTCTCGAAGTTTTGCTAAATAATCAAAAAGGAAATGTTCAGAACAGTTTTTGGTCGACATCAATTTTGGGTGTTCCTCAAAAATAATCTTCAATTAATTTCACGTAATAATAATTGGCGTATTTAAATAAGAGCAATTTTGTTTTCAGGAAATAGTAAAGGACTGGTTATGCCACTTGGGATCAAAAAGTCTAATATGAGTCATGAGGATCAAATTCTTATCAAGCTGCTTTGAAACATAGAATTTACAGCATAGAAACAGTTCATTTGCCGATGTTTATTTTCCACACAGGCCTCCTCCCAGCCCTCTTTATCTCACCCTATCAATATAAGCTTCCATTCCTTTCTCCCTCAAGCACTTAACTCATCATCATCATTATCATCATCATAGGCAGTCCCTCGGAATCGAGGAAGACTTGCTTCCCTCCTAAAGTGAGTCCTTTGATGGCTGAACAGTCCAATACGAGAGCCACAGACCCTGTCACAGGTGGGACAGACATTTGTCGGGGGAAGGGGGGAACAAGCGCTTAACTAGCCTCCCCTTAAATATATCTATGCTATTCACCACAACCACTCCATGTGGTAAAGTGTTCCATATTCTCACCAGTCTCTGAACTCCCTATTGGATTTATTAGTGATTATTTTATACTTATGGCCCCTAGTTTTGGAAACATCTTCTCTACATCCACTCTATCAAACCCTTTCATAATTTTAAAGACCTCTATCAGATCATCCCTCAGTCTTCTTTTTTCGAGAGAAGAGCCCCAGCCTGCTCAGTCTTTCTTGATAGTTGGACCCTCTCAATTCTGGTATCATCCTTGTAATTCTTGTTACACCTTCTCCAGTGCTTCTGTATCCTATTTGTACTATACAGACCAGAACTGTGCACAGTACAGTGCACAGAAACAGTTTGTACTTAACATGTTATTTGAGGAAAATAAAGGGGCTGGAATTCAGTTACACCCCATTTGGGGGTGGTAACTGATGTGAGGCGGGACTTCCTGCGCCTGGAGCCTCGGCTGTGAAATTAGGGTTACCACCCAGGAGAATACGTGGAGCGCAACGTCGGCCATGGAAACAAAATGGAGCCCGGCACCTTCCCGTTAATTTTCGCCCCGTGTGTAGAGTGCGGCACGGTTCATGATCCACGAGGTTGGCGCGAACATCGCCCGTGGTCACCTCATAGGGCACTACCGAATTTCCGCTCCGGGGGCGAAAACTGGCGATGATGGCATCATCATGGGCGCAGCGGCCTGGGGCGCTACCGCTGGGAATGGAGCGCTGCCAGTTTGCACCCCTGCTAATTCCCATGGAATTTCGCGGGAGGCAGTAGCGGCCCATGCGCCTTGGGCGAGAAATCATTTGCGGGAGGCGCAAGTGCTGCGATTTCTCCTCCCAAGAATTTACAATTCAATTTCATTCAAAAATAGGCTGAATCTGAATCAAAACCGTGGGGCAGAGAATTGCATCGAGATGGGGGTGGCAGGGGGACCAGTGCCCAGCAAAGTGTAGAAATGCAGTGGTCATAGGGTATTCAATAGTCCGGGGGATAGACAGATGTTTTTGCAACCGGCAACTTGAGTCTCGCATGGTATGTTGCTTTCCTGGTGCCGGGGTAAATCATATAATGGAACGGGTGCAGAACATTCTGCAGAGGGATGGAGAACAGTCAGAAGTCATGGTCCCTATTGTAACCAATAACATATGAAGAAAAAAGGCTGAAATCCTGCAATCTGTGTTTCAGGAGCCAGGGATGAATCTAAAGAACAGGACGTCAAAGACGGTAATCACTCCCAGTGCCACCTGCTAGTGACTATGGGCCCAAGTTTATGATATCCACTAGAACGGCGCACCTCCGAGAGGCCCGCCTATTTTGTGGAATGAAAAGCACGCCAAAAACTAACCTCGCGATTCTCTGAGTGCAACAGGCCTGTTCAGCAGTCAGCGCGACGCAGCACAACAGCAGCTGGGCGGAGCTACAGCCCTGGGTTCAAAAAGTGCCGGCAGCTGCACGTGTGCGCAGTGGCGTCTGCGCGCATGCGCAGTAGCTCCTGGCTCCCAGATTCCGTGTGCGTGTACTACTGGCTGTTTGGGAGGGGCCTGAAGCACGCTGACCCGAGCCCTGGCTGAATGGGCTCCCCACGGCAAGTAAGGCTGACTGGATATCTCCCCAAGGCAAGAAATATTGGAGGGGTTTCACTGTGGTGGAGAAAGTCAAGAGTTCAGCACCACCTCTCTCCCCCACACCGATACCGCGTTGAGCCTAGCCTCCCGGTGTGCGTCTTACCGCATCTAGCCCTGCCTGGCCGAATGGGCTCCCCGCTGCAAGTAAGGCTGACTGGATATCTCCCCAAGGCAAGAAATATTGGAGGGGTTTCACTGTGGTGGAGAAAGTCAAGAGTTCAGCACCACCTCTCTCCCCCACACCGATACCACGTTGAGCCTAGCCTCCCGGTGTGCGTCTTACCGCATCTAGCCCTGCCTGGCCGAATGGGCTCCCCGCTGCAAGTAAGGCTGACTGGATATCTCCCCAAGGCAAGAAATATTGGAGGGGTTTCACTGTGGTGGAGAAAGTCAAGAGTTCAGCACCACCTCTCTCCCCCACACCGATACTGCGTTGAGCCTAGCCTCCCGGTGTGCGTCTTACCGCATCTAGCCCTGCCTGGCCGAATGGGCTCCCCGCTGCAAGTAAGGCTGACTGGATATCTCCCCAAGGCAAGAAATATTGGAGGGGTTTCACTGTGGTGGAGAAAGTCAAGAGTTCAGCACCACCTCTCTCCCCCACACCGATACTGCGTTGAGCCTAGCCTCCCGGTGTGCGTCTTACCGCATCTAGCCCTGCCTGGCCGAATGGGCTCCCCGCTGCAAGTAAGGCTGACTGGATATCTTCCCAAGGCAAGAAATATTGGAGGGGTTTCACAGTGGAGGAGAAAGTCACTGGCCGAATGGGCTCCCTCATCGCGGCCAGAGTGCCGATTTCCAGCCTGCAGCACGCAGCCCCTAGCCCTGGCCAGACTCCTGGTGCTCCCAAATGGGTAGGTGAGGTAGGAAGTTTTTATTTTTTAATTATTGATTTATTGAACGATTTTTTATTTTTTATATCTTTATTTTTTATTTATTGATTTATTGATTTATTTATCATTTATTATTGATGATGGATCTTTATTTTTAAAAGTGAAGTGTTTAATGCTTTGGAAAATCCCCTAACTTCCCTCCAACTTCCCTACCCCGCAGTGCCCCCCCCCCGCCCGCCCGCCCTGCCCCATCTCTGGCTACCTGCGCCGAATTCTAAAGTGTACACAAGGGTTTTCTGATTGTTCTAACTTAGTTTGGAGTAACTTTTAGGTGCCGAAACTTGCAAAACAGGCGTAACTGGCTGGTAATGCCCCCTTTAAAAAAAACTGAACTAAAACTAAACTAAACGAACTCACTAGAACTGGAGCCAACTAAATGCCGAGAATTGCAATTTCCAAGATACTCCAAACTAAACGAGTTGCTCCAAAAAAATAGGAGCAACTCCACCCGAAGCTTGGGTCCAAAAGGAGCACTAAGCTAAGGCAAGTTAATGTGTGACTGTAGAATGGTGTAGAAGGGAAGGCTTCAGATTCCTGGGGCATTAGGATCAATGTTCCCTCTGTTTCATTGATTTTGTGGTCAACACATTGCTATGAACACACTGTTTATTGATAAAGGTTTAACAATCGCACTACACAGCACCAGTTCCTCCACTAGGCTCACAACTGCAGGCCTGCTTAAGGATGGCCTAGATCCAATTAACTGGAGTTTTATTGAATCGTGTGAACATCACGTGACTGGCGAAGCCACTCACAATGTAACAGCTCTACAACTATTTTGGTTGGAAAAAAATAAATCAAGTGCCCTCTGATTAAAGGGGGGGGACACCAAACATTTTCAAACAAGTGCCCCCTTGTTATTTTTTTGTTCTTTTTGGGGGGGGTTTTGGGGGCACTAAAAGCACAAATTAAACAAGGACCTCCTGGCTAAAAGGGGGCAGGCACTAAAACCAACAATTAAACAAATTACACTTTAAACAATAATAAGCAAATTAAAATGTGGTTGCCAGGGGTGATGATGCAATCCAGTTCCTCCAGCGCCCACCTCTCGCGGAAGGCCACGAGCGTACCGGTGAACACCGCGTGCTCCATCTCCAGGGATACCCTGGCTCGGATGTAACAGCGGAAGAGAGGCAGGCAGTCGGGCTGAACGACCCCCTCGACCGCCCGCTGCCTGAACCGGCTGATGGCCCCCTTGGCCCCCCCAGTTCTACGAGGAGGCCTTCCTACCTGCCTGCTCCCCTCCGCACAGGGTGCCCAAAGATCAGGAGTGTGGGACTGAATTGCAACCAGAACTTGAGGAGCAGCCCCTTCAAATAATGGAATAGGGGCTGCAACCTCGTACATTCCATAAAAACGTGGAACACGGACTCCTCCAGACCGTAGAAATTACAGGCGGCCTGGGAGCCCGTGAACTGACTTAAAAACTTATTGCACTGGACTGCTCCGTGCACCACCCTCCAGGCCAAGTCCCCAATAAATAGTGGGAGGACTCCCGTGTAGAGTGCACTCCATTGGGAACCCCCGCCTCCTCTGAACGGCTAAATGGCAGACAAGGATGGCAAGGTGGAGAGTGTGCAGGAGCAGCCCGTACAGGAAACACCTCTGCACAGAACTGAAAGGCACGGAGGGGATTTCCCCGAGGAGGCTCAAATTGTGAGGCGCCAACTCCCGAGGGAGGTTTTGGGGCTTGGCGCCGATGAGGAATTCCGTTTGGACGGGGGTCAGTTTGGAAGGGATCTCCCCACATGCATGAGCCTCCTCGACACACCTAAAGGAGTCAGGGCCCAGCGATGTTTATAGCGACTCGATGGCATTGGACGCCGCCGGACGTCGGCCCAGTTTAGGCGCCATGTCAGCATGTCAGGTGCCATCTAGCTGACTCCTCCGCCATCGAACAGATCCCTGACCCTGGTCACCTCGCCAGCCAAGCCCTCTCGTCCGCCTGCCACCTAAAACCGCGGTCGTGGAGGTACAGATTCCTGAGCAGCGGCTCCGCAACAGCTCTACGACTATTTTGTTGTATAACAAATAACAAATAATCAAGTGCCTCCTGATTAAAGCGGGTGAGGGGAGGCGGGGGGGGGGCACACTCGGAAAACTTTTCAAGTGCCTCTTTTTTTTGTATTTGTTTTTTTTTTCGGGCAGTAAAAACACAAATTATACAATTGCCTCCTGGCTAAAAGCTGGGGTGGGGCGGGGTGGGGGGGGGGGGGGGAGGGGCAGCACTAAAAACCAGCACAATAAACAAATTAAACTTTAAACATATAAAATCGAATTAAAATTTGGTTGCCGGGGGTGATGATGCACTCCAGTCCCTCCGGTGCCCACCTCTCGCGGAAGGCCGCGAGCGTACCGGTGGATACCACGTGCTCCATCTCCAGGGACACCCTGGCCCGGATGTAAGCACGGAAGAGAGACAGGCAGTCGGGCTGAACGATCCCCTCAACCGCCCGCTGCCTGGACCGGCTGATCGTTCCCTTGGCCGTGCCCAGGAGCAGTCCTACGAGGAGGCCCTCAGACCTGCCCACTCCCCTCTGCACAGGGTGCCCAAAGATCGGGAGTGTGGGACTGAAGTGCAACCAGAATTTGAGGAGCAGCCCCTTCAAATAATGGAATAGGGGCTGCAACCAGGCACATTCCATAAAAACATGGAACACGGATCTTCCAGACCGCAGAAATTGCAGGCGGCCGAGGAGCCCGTGAACCGACTTAAACATTTATTGCATGGGACTGCTCCGTGCATCACCCTCCAGGCCAAGTCCCCAATAAATAGTGGGAGGACTCCCGCGTAGAGTGCACTCCATTGGGGACCACTGTCTCCTCCAGACGGCAAAGTGGTGCACCATGGCGTGTCCAGACAGCAGACGAGGATGGCAAGGTGGAGAATGTGCAGGAGCAGCCCGTACTGGAAACCCCTCCGCGCAGAAATGAAAGGCACGGAGGGGATTTCCCCGAGGAGGCTTAAGTTGTGAGACGCCAGCTCCCGAGAGAGGTTTTGGAGCTTGGTGCCGATGAGGAATTCCGTCCGGACGGGGGTCAGTTCGGACGGGATCTCCCCACGTGCTTGAGCCTCCTCGAGACACCTAATGGAGTCAGGGCCCAGCGCTGTTTTTAGCGACTCGATGGCATTGGCTGCGTGGCGGACGTCAGCCCAGTTTAGGCGCTGTGCCAGCACGTCTGGCGCCATCCAGCCCGCTCCTCCGCCATCGAGCAGGTCCCTGACCCTGGTCACCTCGCCAGCCACAGCCCTCTCGTCCGCCTGCCACCTAAAACCGTGGTCGTGGAGGTACGGATTCCTGAGCAGCGGCTCCGCAACAGCTCTAGAACTCTTTTTGATTGGAGAAAAAACAAACATTAGTTCAAGTGCACCCCGATCTGGGGTACACTCCAGACACTTTTCAACTGCATTTTTATTTATTTATTTATTTTTTTGGGGGGGGGAGTTTGTGTTTTTTTGGGGGGGTTTAAAAGCATAAATGATTGCAAGTGCCCCCTATGAAAGGGGAGGGGGACACTTAAAACCCGGCAATTAAAACAAATTAAACTTTAAAACATATAAAATCAAATTAAAATTTGGTTGCCGGGGGTGATGATGCACTCCAGTCCCTCCGGCGCCCACCTCTCGCGGAAGGCCGCGAGCGTACCGGTGGACACCGCATGCTCCATCTCCAAGGACACCCTGGCTCGGATGTACACGTGGAAGAGAGGCAGGCAGTCAGGCTGAACGACCCCCTCGACCGCCCGCTGCCTGGACCGGCTGATGGCACCCTTGGCCGTGCCCAGGAGCAGTCCTACGAGGAGGCCCTCGGACCTACCCGCTCCCCCCTGCACAGGGTGCCCAAAGATCAGGAGTGTGGGACTGAAGTGCAGCCAGAAATTGAGGAGCAGCCCCTTTAAATAATGGAACAGGGGCTGCAACCTCGCACATTCGATAAAAACATGGAACACAGACACCTTCAGACCGCAGAAATTGCAGGCGGCCTGGGAGCCTGTGAACCGGCTTAAAAATTGATTGGATGGGACTGCTCCGTGCACCACCCTCCAGGCCAAGTCCCCGATAAATAGTGGGAGGACCCCCGCGTAGAGTGCCCTCCATCGGGGACCCCTGCCTCCTCCGGACGGCAAGATGGTACGCCATGGCGTGTCCGGACGGCAGACGAGGATGGCAAGGTTGAGAGTGTGCAGGAGCAGCCCGTACAGGAAACCCCTCCGCGCAGAACTGAAAGGCACGGAGGCGATTTCCCCGAGGCGGCTCAAGTTGTGAGGCGCCGGCTCCCGAGGGAGGTTTCGGGGTTTGGCGCTGATGAGGAATTCCGTCCGGACGGGGGTCAGTTCGGACGGGATCGCCCCACGTGTTTGAGCCTCCTCGACATACCTAACGGAGTCAGGGCCCAGAACTGTTTTTAGCAACTCGATGACATCGGCCGCGCGGCGGACGTTGGCCCAGTTTAGGCGCCGTGCCAGCAAGTTTGGCGCCATCAAGCCTGCTCCTCCGCCATCGAGCAGGTCCCTGAACCTGGTCCCCTCGCCAGCCACAGCCCTCTCGTCCGCCTGCCACCTAAAACCGCGGCCGTGGAGGTACGGATTCCTGAGCAGCGGCTCCGCAACAACTCTGCAAACCTGTCAGCATACTCCCAGGTGCATACATTACAGATATATAAAATAGACCACCAAATAGTAGGAGTTGATAGAGGAGCAAATTTGAAGCAACTTTCTGAAAGATGCAAGAACTATAGAGTAGTGATAATGGGGTACTTGAATTATCCCAATTTAGATAGGGAAAATAGCCGTGTTCAGGGAAAAGAGGGTGAGGAATTCCTGAAATGTGTAGAAGAGAACTTTTTAGATCAGTACATTTCCAGCCCAATGAGGGAGGAAGCAGTACTGGATCTTGTTCTGGGGAATGAAGTGGGGCAAGGGGAGAATTTTTCAGTTGGCAAGTTTTTGGGAAATAGTGGTCTCAATATCATTAAGTTTAGAGTAGTTATGGAAAAGGACATGGAACAATTGAACATGACAATACACAACTAGAGGAGGGCTGATTTCAGTGCGTTGAAAGTGGATCTGGCCCGAGTGGATTGGAATCAAAGTTTTGCAGGTAAAACAATAAATGAACAATGGGAGGCCTCCAAGAGGAGATAGTTCGGGTACAGACTAGTCATATTGCCATGAGTAGAATGAAAAGTCATCCAAAGTTAAAGCTCCCTGGATGACTAAGGATATAGAGATTAAAATGCAACAGAAAAAGGCGACTTACGATAAATGTCAGGTTCATAAAGCAGTAGAGAACCATGATGAATACAGAAAGTACAGAGAACTGAAAAAGAAAGTAAGAGGGGCAAAGAGAATAGATTTGTGGATAAAATAAAAGGGAACCAAAAAGTCTTTTATAAACATATTAATAGTAAAAGGGTGGTCAAAAGAAGGCTGGGACAGATTAAGGACCAAAAAGGAGATATTCTTGTGAAGACAGACGCATTTCTGAGTTACTAAATTAATACTTTACTTCTTTCTTCACTAAAGAAGAGGATGCTGCCAAAGTCACAGTAAAGGAGGAGGTAGTAGAGATATTTGATAGAATAAAAATAGATAAAGAGGAGTACTTAAAAGATTTAGAGCGCTCAAAGTAGAAAAGTCACATGGTCCAGATGGGATACATCCTAGATTACTGAGAGAAGAAAAGGTGAAGGTTACGGAGGCTCTGGCCACAACCTTCCAATCCTCCTTAGATATGGGAGCAGTGCTGGAGGACTGGAGGATTGCAAATGTTACACTCCTGTTCAAGAAAGCACAAGGGATAAACCAGCTAACTACAGGTCAGTCAGGCGAATATTGGTACTGGGAAAACTTTTAGAGGCAATAATCCAAGAAGAAATTCATTTTTGCACTTCGAAAAATATGGGTTAATAAATGATAATCAGCTTGGATTTGTTAAAGGCAAATCTTGTTTAACTAACTTGATTGAGTTCTTTGATGTAGTAACATAGAGGGTTGGATATAGTTAAATAGTTGGTGCTGTGTATATGGACTTTCAAAATGTGTTTGATAAACTACCACATAATAGATTTGTTAGTAAAATTGAAGCTCATGGGGTTAAAGGGGTAGTGGCAGCATGGATATAAAATTGGCTAAGGGTCAGAAAGTAGAGAAGATTGGTGAACGGTTGTGTTTCAGACTGGAGTGAAGTATACAGTGGTATCCCCAGATTTTGGAGTTGGGACCACTGCTCTTTTTGATACATATTAATGACCTGGATTTGGGTATGCAGGGCACAATTTCAAAGTTTGAAGATGAGTGGAACTTGGAAATGTAGCAAACAGTAAGGACTTCAAGAGAGTATAGACAGACTGGTGAAATGGGCAGATACATGATAGATGTGAATTAACGCAGAAAAGTGCGATGTGACACATTTTGGTAGGAGGAATGAGGAGAGACAATATAAATTAAATGGTAAAATTGTAAAGCAGGTGCAGGAACAGAGAGATCTAGGGGTATACATACACAAATATTTGAAGAAGGCGGAGAAGATGAGATGGCTGTTAAAAAGGCATATAGGATCCTTGGTTTTATAAACAGAGGCAATAGAGTACAAAAACAAGGAAGTTATGCAAAACCTAATCACTGGTTAGGCCCCTGCTGGAGTATTGTGTCTAATTCTGGACACCACACTTTTGGAAGGATGTCAAGTCTTTGGAGAGGGTGCGGAGGAGATTTACTAGAATGATACTAGGTTTGCGGGACTTCAGATATGTGGACAGACTAGATAGCTGGGGTTATTATCCTTTGAGCAGAGAAGGTTAATGGGAGATTGATTAGAGGTGTTCATCGAGGGTTTTGCAAGAGTAAAAAAGTAGAAACTGTTTTCAATGGCATAAGGGTTGGTAACCAGAGGTCACAGATTTAAAGTAACTGGAAAAAGAACCAGAGATGAGATGAGGAGAATTATTATTATGAGTTGTTATAATCTGGAATGTATTGCCTGAAAGGATGGTAAAGGCAGATTCAATAATATTGGAAAACTAATGGAACAGATATTTGAAGGGGAAATAATTGCAGGGATTTGAGGAAAGGACACGGAGTGGGACTGATTGAATAGCTCTTTCAAAGAGCCAGCACAGGCACGATGGGCTGAATGGCTTCCATCCGTGCTGTATCATGCTATGATTCTATAAAAGTTCCTCCTCTTCTCAAATTGATGAAATATTCAAATTTAATGATGACATTTTCATTTCAAATTGGAGAGAGAACGACCATGAACAAGAATCTCCCTGACTATTACAGAAGATGCATGGACCCATTAGATCACAGAGAAACTAATGCCCAATGTGGAAAGGGGTCAATATATTCAAGAGATAAATTTGGCTTTGCTTATTTCTATTAAAAGTATAAAGTCATATATGTGTGATATAATTGCGGGTAACAGTGAACCGAAAGGGCCAAAGAACGTATTGGGAGTTAAGCATGAGCAATTGTAATTTATTTTCCATATGATTGATTTAACAGGAAATAATTTATTGTTAGGGTAGTTGAAGAGAGCGAGGACGAAGACATCAGGCAGAACACTCACCCACATAGGTAAGATTGCATCTGAATGGCAGCTGATGTGATAAAATATCCAAGATGTAATTATTGGAAGTATGAGTTCAGGACTACAGGGTCATATCTCAGTAAAATGCAATGATAATGTTAACTGAACTGTGAACAGATATACAAACTGCCTTAATATGATGTATAGCGCATATCTATTTGATTTATGTAAGGTCTCAATGCCAAGTTTCAGACCAGAAATGAAGTAGGCTATACCACACAGAAGATATGAGGGGGAATTTTAACTCCCTCTACCTGATGAGAACGGGGTGGAATGGGAGTTAAAATCTACTAACCACTCAATTCCCACTCCGCAATTATTTTAACACCGTTGTTTTCTTGGACAGTTGAGATGCCTGCTTGACTCAGACGGGAGCCTCATAAATAAATGCAAATTGGGGTCCTATCACTTAGCTAGGATCTCGATGCAATTTTAACTGCCGAACAAGTGGAGCATGTAGTGCAGACTCTCTGCTCAGTAAAACATGGGGGACACCCAGTGGAGGCTCAGTGAGGCAAGTGCAAAACTTATTTTTGTGGAGTCCGAAGTACTCAGCTTGGCCGCTCGATCTTCATAACTCCAAAAAAGGTAAGCTTCAGTCAGGCAGCTGGCTGGTGGGACGTTAATGAGGAATGGCCATTAAAATTGGCTTCTCACTGCAGCTCCCGGGCAGACTGCCTGCCGACATTCCGCCCAGGAGTTCAAATTGCCCCTATGGTGTGCGTAATATTGTAATTGGGTAGATCACATTTGTCCAGCACAAGTTCTGCTGTGAAATCATGGTCTCAACAGCAGATGATACCAAATAGTAACCTTGAAGAATTATTTTCCTTTCATAGAATGGATTGCGTCACTCTCGTATGGATGTTCACAACTAACAAGACTGGCAAAATGATGAGTTTATTATTCAAAATTGCCATAAGAACAGTTCCCTTTAAAAATCACATTTCCTTTCCTTCTCTCCTGAAGGCATTGATTCTTGATTGGGTGTGGATCCATAGGCGCCATCTTTTTTCTGTTTCTAACCCAACTGGCCTTGACATTGGCAAGCTATTTGATGTGAAGCACATCACAGCCGAGCCCAATCCTCTGATCTTACTTGATGCCTGCATGAATGAACTTACAGGGTATCCTGGTTAGTGATCAGGAATGAAAACCCTGTCGGATTTTTTTTTTTTCATTTAGCTAGATTAGGGCCACTGCCATCAACCGTAGTACCACAACCAACTCAGCAAAGACAAAATCAAATCTGGACTTCTTGATCTGTCAGTCAATGGAATTAAATCTGCAGGTTCTCCAAAAGGTGGACAATCTGCTCCACCACGTTAGCACCCAGAAAAGAAAGATTTGCATTGATATAGTATCTTTCAGAACCTCAGGATGTCCCAATGTGCTTTACAGCCAATGAAGTACCTTTCAAGTGCACTCACAGCTGTAATGTAGTAAATGCAGCAGCCAATTTGTGCAAGGTCCCAAAAACAGCAATGAAATAAATCACCAGATCATCTGTTTTAGGTGTTGGTTGAGCAATAAATATTAGCCAGGACACTGGGGAGAAACCCATGTTCTTCTTTGCAATAGTGCCATGGTATCTTTTACATCCACTTGATAGGGCAGACAGAACCTTGGTTTAACATCTCATCTGGGGTGAAGTTGAAAATTACCGATGAGGGGGAGATCCAGCTGATAGTTTTCTCCTTTGTAGCCCAAGGATATTAAAACCAATTGTGATGCTTGTACTGTACCTTGAGTGAGAACAACTAAATATCAAACCTAGGATTCTTTTGTTCGATATGGCTCAGTAGCATACCACATAATGCTATTATGAGCTGAGGCATCAGGGAACCAATTCTGATTCTTTTCACTGCCATAATACATATTCTGTTTCACAGATAAAGGCTATTATTGCTTTATAAATTAAAATGCAAATTTCCACAGATTTTTAGTTCACAGGGATTTTTTTTTCTCCTGATATGCATCTCAATCTATTTTTAACAGCATAAATTTCTTGGTTTCATCAATTTAGTGATGCATCATTTGTTCCCTTTAAGTTCTTCGACTGCATTCATGATTCATAGAAATACTTTTTTTTGTGGCATTACTGCTTTTTCTGCTAGCTAATAAGTACAGGTGTAGTGTCGAGATTCAGGAGTTCTGGAATCCGGAATGTTCCGGAATCTGGACTCCAGACCGGTCGTGGCAGGGTCATCTGGAATCCGAAAAATATTCCAGAATCCGGACCCAATGATCCTGCCAACCTCGGGGCCTCACCACCGCTCGCCTCACCCCGCTACTCTTGGCTCGGGGCCTCCTCGGCGGGGCCCTACCCAAACACCACCTCGGCGGAGCCGGCCCGCCTGAACACCTCCTCGGTGAGACCCTGCCCAACAACCTCCTAGACGGGGCCCACCTGACGACAACCTTGGTGGAGCCGGCCCGCCCGATGACAGCCTTGGCGGGGCCTGCCTGCCCGACGACATCCTCCTCGGCGGGGCCGGATGGCCCGAACAGCTCTTTGGCGGGAATCCCCCCATCTTTTCTGACGTTCCGAAATCCGGAAATACTCAAAACTGGGCTCAGGTGTTTCCAGATTCGTGATGTCAGAAAGCAAATAGAAAATCCAGAAAAGCCCGAAATCCAGAACGGCCTTGGTCCCGAGGGTTCCGGATTTAAGGCGCTGCACCTGTATTGCTTTTGCTATTGGTTAAAAAGTACCTAAAATCAGCTTAGTCGTATTTCTGACAGTCCACCAACAAAGTCATCTATTTACAAATGAGCGCTACTTTTTTAAACCATCTTTTCAGTTCATTTCTTCGCCAATGAAATTACTTTTATAACTCAGTTTGAAAAATTGTCAAGAAGAATGCACTAGCATTTAGAAAAATGGATTTCGGAAGCATGCTTCAACATAATTTAAATTCTGCATTGTTTTGAACATATAACCACAAATTAATAAAGAATGTAAAATAAAAACCTAAAGGTTACTATACTAACCTTTATATTCAATGTGGAATCCTGAAAAGCTAACAGAGCCATCACTTCGAAAAGCCAAGTGTATGTTGTTTGAACTGCTTTCAATCCGCTCAGGCAGCTTATTATCTAGAAAGCTTCCGATCAGAGGGCTGTTACTGTCTGGGCCATCATACAGGTAAAGGAAGTCATAGTTGGGCTCCATGATGAAACTGCAAAGTAGAAAGTACATGTGTTCAAGCGATAACATTAATTTCCATTGTTTTTTTTCCCAGAGTAACCAGCACAATTTTAAACTAGATTCCATCCTCCTCATCAGCCACTGTCTCAGGCCAAACCAAGTTGTTCGCATTATCTCCATCCTATTTGATCTGTCTGACTCTATGTCTACCACCGTTCCACCACCTATTTCTGCCCATGCCTCAGCCCATCTGCCGTGTGAAACTTTTATCCATGGTTTTGTTTCCTCCAGACATGACAATTCCAATGCTCTCCTGACTGGCCACCCATTCTCCATCTCCATAAACTTGAGCTCATCCAAAAGTCTGGTGCCTGTATCTTAACACCCATCATCATTGTGCTCGCTGACCTACATCGGCTCATGATCCAGCAATGCCTCACATTTAAAATTCTCATCCTTGTATTCAAATCCCTACATGCCTTACCACTCCGGATCTCTGTCACCTCCTCCAGTCCCAACACCCTCCAAGAACTCTGTGTTCCTCCAATTCTGGCCCCACTCTCTTCACCCTACCATTGACAGCCACGCCTTCAGCAGTCCAGGCCCTAAGGTCCTGAATTTCTTCCCCGATCCTCTCCGCCGATCTATCTCTCTCTCCTCCTTTAAGATCCTCCTTAAAACCTACATTTCTGACCAAGCTTTTAATTACCCCTTACTAATATCTCTTTCTTAGGCTCCGTGTCAATTTTTGTCGGATTATGCTTCTGTGAAGCCCCTTGGGACATTCTTCTACATTAAATGAGTTATAGAAATGCAAGATGTTGTTGCAGAAAGGTACATTCAAGTATTGTCTTTTGATCTTTTCAACAATTGATTAGCCAGTTTACTGAGGTTTGCTTTAGTGGGGCAGTTTTAAAAAAATGTAAAGTTGTATATTTCTCAGCATTTCGTTTAAACTCTGCAACATTAAAAATTGAGTTTTTATATAAATAATAAAAATAGTTCAAAAACAATAGTTACATTCTGAAAACGCACAATAATTGGTCCAATTTGAAATCTTAACCAACAGGTAGAGAGCTTCAAAATGTGATCACGGGTGAGTGGACAGATGTCAATACTTCCAGCAGGGATGTGCATCAACAACATTGCTTATGGCAACTTAACCTTAGCATGCTATTTACTTGCTTGAATATTTCCCAACAATTGTGATAAATATCCATACAATTAAAAGACATAGGAAGGAGCTGCAAGCAATAATGAAATCAGATTGAAAGGAATGAAGATAAGCAACTGATTTTTTAAGCTTCACAATTGGAAAATTAGAATTTTTCTAAAACTGGTACTTAAAACTCAAAATATTCAGGGAACAGAGATGTACCTTCCCACAATCATTCAATCACCAAGGTTCAGATGCACATTCAACACCAGACTCCCAGGTCATAAAAATGTAAACTCACTTCCCTTCGGCCACGAGTCAAATACACAACCTCTCATCAAACCATGAGAAATCTGCCACTCACCTTTCTGGATCGGGTGGGAGTGTGATTAATCATGCAGGACCCTCCCCCGGAGTGATAGCTGCCATCGAGAGGGAGTCTACCATTGTTCGTCAATGAAATGTTGTGGCATTGCATAGCCAGAAGCAAAGCAGCCACGTTTAAAGGAGGCTGAAGTGCTCTGAAAATCTGAAGCAAAATTGAGCCATCCTAAAAATGGTCAATGATTGGAGCCTAAAGAGGAGAGAAGTACCCAACACTGCGCCCTTCTTTCACTGAAATGGCCTTCAACAGGCCACCCACCATTGCCCCCAGGATATACCGTCACCTTCTCCTTACAATCCCTGGAGTCAATGGTAGTAGAAATGGCTGGATTCCCAAAGTACTGTCTCCTCACCATTATTTACATAAAACAGGGTAATCAAAGGGCAGCCCAAAACTAGTAGTCTTACACTAAACCATGAGAAAAACATATTCTAACACAGAACTATTTCATGACTTGAAAAACAAATCCATTTGTTATCCATCAAATGACAGGACACAAAAAGTGTTATTGTGCCTTCACTTGTTCCAATGCAGTAAATGGATACACCATGGACCAAGGTTTTGTCTCCATGTGACACTTTACGATCAGTTTACCCTGTACTGTGTGCTTGGTAGCTATTTTATTCTGATTTGATGCTGTCAGCTAGAGCCACCTCGGATTGATTGGTGCCCTGGAAACTCTGTGATTCACTGATGTGAATGGAGAGCTATGCACAAGCTGAGGTATATCGCAAGGTATTTTGTAATAAATAGAGTAATTGAATAGAACTAAGGTTTAACGTGACAATAGAAATTTAAATGGTCCCACTGATGGCCCTTCTTCTGCCATTCGTCTCTCAGCTGCACAGGAAATTGAAAATCCAGGCAACTGACGGGAGCAAATTTAATTATTGGTGCCATCCATTGTATTTAATAGTTTACAGGTTTATGCTGCCCTGTCATTGGACTTCCTTTGGACCAACAATTTAGCCAGAAATAGGTGGCTTTGGAGTGTGGGTGGCAGTTAAATTGTTAAAAATGGGATTCCCAACCTGATCCCACCTCCAACCCGCCCACTTCTGGTTTTAACAGGGGCAGGATGGGGGATGGGCGATCAACCCGCCCCCAGGGGACGGAATGTCAATATAAATATTATAAAGAGGCTGGAAGCCGCTTTTTTAACCTCCATTTTGAATTTAACTGCATGTGAACGTGGTTCACACAATTCGTAAAACCCGGCAGTTAAACTGAGGTGGGGACTGCTGCATTCAGGAGGCAAGTGGCTTTATACCTACCCCCTGGATCCAGGGTCCGGTCCGAACCCACCCACCACGCCTGCGACCGGAGGACCCTCACGAGGTCTCCAATCGCCACCCTTAGCCTCTGATTCCCCTATGAGGCCTCCATCCCACCACCCCCCCTCCTATGATGCCAATGTTGGCCACAATCCTCCCCCCGCCCGCCGATCCCCAAACAGCTTCCTTCCCTGCTGATGCTCCGGCTAACCCCCCACCTCTGCCAATCGCCGACGCCCCCCCCGTCCTTGATCATCCCCTATTGATCCCAAACCCTCCTCCCAATCCCCATACCCAACCCTGCCGATCCCCAATTCTCCACCCACCCCGATCCCTTCCAACAGCAGATCCCTGACCGAGCCATAACTGATCCCCAACCCACCCCCTGCGATCCCCACCGAGCCACAGCCAATCCCTGACCCGCCTCCTTCTCCACCCCACCCCCCACACCCCCTGCGATCCCTAGCCAGGACCGACTCCTCGCTCCCTCTCCACATCTGCCGGCCTATCCGCCCGCAGCCAGCCAGCCTCCCAATCTGGCTGGCTGCGGACGGGAATCCGAGGCTTCACATTCAAATCAGACAGTGCCGTTAAAGTTGAAATGGCCTGCGGGAAACCCGGCCTCCCAGATTTCTTGCCCACCTCGGAGCACTCCCGCCCCAACCTGCCTACCTAGGGAAAATTCCGGCCTATGCATTTGAAAGCTGCATATAAGGCTTACTGGTTGCAGTGAGGCACTTGATGCGCATTTCTTTCTGTCGCAGAGGGAACATTTGCAAACTCCATTTGAACCAGAATCAGGGATCAATGAAATCATCCTATAATCCTTTGTGGAATCAGTTCATACACTGATGAGATAGAAAGCTGAAATTGGTAGAGAAATTGTCATAGATGTGCTGGCTGTGCTATGTAGTGTTGCCAACTCTGGTTGGACATATTCCTGGATGTTTGATCATGTGATACATGACAAGCACCTCATCTGATCGAATGTTACATTTCGAGCTATTGCCAGTTCTGACGAAGGGTGATCAACCTGAAACATTAACTCTGTTTCTCTCTCTTCACAGATGCTGCCTGACATGCTGAGTTTCTAGCATTTTCTGTTTTTATGTCTGATCACATGATGCCTGATCGTATGGGGCTTTCCCGCAGTTTGAAAATGTTAGGCCACAAATGCTAAACCTTTTTCTCTAAATGTCCCGTCCAAGTGGAAAACCTTGCACTCTATTTCTCCATGTCTGGAACTTGTAAAATATGTTAATATATCCAATGAAGAATTAAACCTCTGAAGGCTTATGTCTAAACAGTCAAGTTAATTTAAAATTTTTGTCGTGGAATAATCTGACAGCTTGATCACTAGGATTTCAGGATTTAAAGATGCGGCAGGGCCAAAATTTGGCTCCGCCCCAAATGGGGTGCACTTACCATTTTAATTCTTGATGTATTGCCCCAATCGATGGGGCGGTGATTAGTGTGATTTTGCCCTTTTTTTTGAGCGATTCCATCGGGGCAGTGTTTCAGGTGGCAGCAGGGTGGAAGTGGGTCGGGAGCGGAACGGAATATAGGTGGTGTCATCAGCACCGCACTGACGCTAAGCAATATCCCTCCCCTTCAGTTAAAGGGGAGGGCAGCTGTGAGCTCTGCAGCTGCTTTAGTGGTGCCCACTGGACCACCAGGGAGGGCTTCGGCCGGGCCAGCGGTCCGACTTCAGAGTCAGCCGACAATTAAATGAAATGGCGGCCGCGGCGGAGTGCACTCCCCTTTAAGGACGGACGCGCCGCCCAGGCACGGGAAGTTTCCCACTGGGGAAAGCTGTCGAGGGCACCGACCGGCGGCTGCTCCGCTCCCACGGGGCAACTTCTCTCACGGAGCAGAAAGGGGCCACTGCTGGGTGGTAAGGGCATGGCCGACGGGGCGGGAACATGAGTGGGGCGGTAACCTACTCTGCCAGAAAAAGGGACAAGGGCAATGTCCCAATTGTTGGCAACTCAGCCCTGACTGAGCGGTAACTCCTTTTCGCCCCATTGAGGTGGTAATGGCTCTTAAAAAGAGGGGCAATTTCAGCCCCACAATCTGCAATAAATATTTATTTTCTCATATCTTTTATAAAAAGTTATGTAAAATAACGCTTTTTCTTTTACAACAAACCAACTTTCTGGAAGCAAAGGAACTTAACAAAGATAATAATTTTTGGGATGTGGACAGAGTTAACATTTATTGCTGATCCCTAGTTGCTCTGAGGCGGTGGTGGGCCTATTTCTCAAGCCGCAGTGATTCAATGCAATTGAGTGGATTGTTAGGCCACTTTGGCGGGCTGTTAAGAGTTAACCAACTTGGTGTGAAATTGAAATCACCTATAGGTCAGACTGGGTAAGGACATGAATGAACCAGTTGGGTTTTTAAACCAGTTGGGTTTTAAACTGAATGCAAATTCTCAAACTGCCGTAGTGCAATTTAAACACATATTCATAATATAACCACTAAATTACCATACTCTCTTATATTTTATATGTTTGGATCTGCTCGATAAGTGGGTGGCAGACCGTGCTTTTTATATATAAAATGCGATTTAAACAGGTCATGGTGGCTAATGTGGGATCATATCACCTCACAGAGTACAAAAAAACCTGCGGCTGTATTTGTAAGTATGGTCCAATTTCAGCTGTGAGGAGAGCCCATCTCCTGCGGGATATCATGGAAGTTGGTATATTAGTCTTTTTGTTGTCCTTGATTATTTCTAGAAGCAAGTTTGAATTTTCAGAAGAACTAATTTTCTCCTTACTATTACCTGCAAATTTGCATTTTGATAGCAAGATGTCAAATCATAACACAGCTCTTTGCTTGCATACAGGAAACTTTAGAATAAGTTACTAAATTCACCAGCTAACATAGAAATAGTCTCCTTCTGCTGTCAAATTAAGGGTGACTAATTTTACAAGAAACAGTGGCATGAATAAAAAAGCATGCAATCTCATTTTGCAATCACACCAAATTTTTACTTAGAATTATCATTAGGGATTTCACCTTGTATTATCCCCAGGAAAAAAAGTCCCAAAGGGACTGGCTGATAATAATATAGAAAATATATACATAGATAAGATGAGATTGTGGTGTACAGGAGGAAAAATCCCATTAGTCACTCTTTTGTTTCATATATTATTTGTATTATTTCAATGTTACCAATTGAAAAATATTGAAAATATGATTGTGCAGTTTATTCTCTGAATTAACGGAGCATGACTTACATGGTGACATCATTTTTGAAATGATTTTCTTTTGAAATATATTGATGTTTGCCCTTTTATTGTTCTAATTTAAGAGAATGATTGTTTGATTGCTTAAAGAATGAAATTAACTCAGTTTGCTAAGATGCACAATAACTTGTGAGGAACCAGTATTAAATTTAAAGCTTTGTTGATTCAGTTATTTCTGTGCTTTGTTTCTAAATGTGAATGGCATGCTTGCATGACATGCTCATAAGTTTTGACAATATTTGAGCTATGAGATCTAGGTAATTTATTTTAAAATTGATAAGACGTATTCGAGCACATTGTGCATTCTGGGTAGGGACATCCACCATTATCTCCCAGAATTACAGATTTCCATTTGAGATGGGGGCTGGGGAGAATCTAATCCCACTCTGCAGCTCGCTTCAATGTTTCTCTTTTTGTTATGTTATCCAAAGTGTTTGGAATCAGCATGGTATCAAGGTGGCCACTAAACTGAAGGTTTTTGAGGCAGTTTTCCTTACCAATCTCCTGTATGGATGTGAACCTTGGTTACTCTATAGAAGGTGTTATGTCCTTACTCACTACAGCAAATCAACACGAGGCACATACTGGAGACAAGGTCACTCTATGACCTGTACCTTTATTCACAGGACCAAGAAGTTATGACCCTGCATGGGACCTCCCTTTATATATCTGGATGACCAGGTGAGAAGTGTCTCCCACAAGTTCACTCCCTGTGGTCAAGGTGTGCATTTCTTATGTGTATACAGTGTACAGTGTTGTTACATAAAGGTTACAGTTACATGAAGGTTACAAACATGACAGAAGGCACATTCAACCTTTGATGGAAAGGTTTCATCAAAGACACCTTTGCACCTTACTTTGTATTCAAAAGCAGGACAGGATTACTAACATCAAAGTGCTGGAACATGCTGAAAGCTATGATAATCAATGCTCAGCTCTGTTGGGCTGGACATATTGGGCTCAATTTTGCCCAAGCCCGTTTTCTGGCGTATTGTCAGAGATACGCTGGGGTTTTAGGTCCAGAAATGCGGCAGAAAAAATTGTACTAACTATCCCTGATCTGTAATTGCAATCCAGAGCCGTGCAGAGTGTCCAGTCACCTCAGGGGGTGGAACCTGCTGTCTGCGCCGAAAAACGCAGCCGGACCTTCTGCGCATGCGCGGGAGTATAAAAGCAGGGAAGTCTTGCTACAATTGTACAGGGTATTGGTGAGGCCACACCTGGAATACTGTGTGCAGTTTTGGTTTCCATATTTACAAAAGGATATACTTGCTTTGGAGGCAGTTCAGGGAAGGTTCACTAGGTTGATGCCAGAGATGAGGGGATTGATTTATGAGAAAAGGTTGAGTATGTTGGGCCTCTACTCATTGGAATTCAGAAGAATGAGAGGTGATCTTATCGAAATGTATAAGTTGATGAGTTGGCTTGACAAGGTGGATGCAGAGAGGATATTTCCACTGATGGGGGAGACTAGAACTAGGGGGCATAATCTTAGAATAAGGGGCCACCCATTTGAAACTGAAATGAGGGAAAATTTCTTCTTTCAAGGGTTGTGGATCTATGGAATTCACTGCCTCAGAGAGCTGTGGAAGCTGGGACATTGAATAAATTTAAGACAGAAATAGACAGTTTCTTAAACGATAAGGGGATAAGGGGTTATGGGGAGCGGGCAGGGAAGTGGACCTGAGTCCAATATCAGATCAGCCATGATCGTATTAAATAGTGGAGCAAGCTCGAGGGGCTGTATGGCTTGTTCCTAATCCTATTTCTTATGTTCTTATGTAAAAAGAACTTACGTTTTTGACGTCACTGCAATGGGCGCGCATGCTCAGTACAGCTGGGATTTGGCAATCGGCCATTTTTAAAGAGCCAGTTGTGTGTGTGTGTGAGGAATGCTGTGTGTGTGAGAGCATTGTAAAAATCGCAACTACATGCAAAAGGAATTCTGTATGTGTGTGTGTGTGTGTGAGGGCATTGGAAAAATCGCAGCTGTAGCAGTACAAGATGCAATGCAAACCAAGGACCAAGAAGTTTTCACTGGAAGAAGTGGAGGCATCAGTTACTGTGATTGAGAACAGAAGGCAGGAGCTGGACACCAGCAGAGGTCACATAAAAGTTCCACCAAAAGAAATGAAGAAACGCTGGAACCAAGTTGCAGAAAATTACTGCGCAGTGGTGAACACCCAGAGGTCTGGAGGCCAGTGTAAAAAGAAATTGCAGGACCTTGTTCAAGTAGTTAGTGTAAGTAATATTTTTATTTATTCAATGCAATTGTAAATGTGACCAGCTGTATATGTCCTAACCAAGAAAGACACCCTCTCTAAAAAGTTGTATTTTCATCTTTGCAGAAGAAAGTGGCACATAATAAATGGGAAAGAACTCGAACAGGAGGAGGCCGACAAATCTGCACCCACTGACACTCTTGGAAGAAAGGGTCGCTGCTTTGATGGGTCCTGTCTGGAGAAAAATAATAAATACTGCACAAGCTGGGCCCACACTCAAGGGAGAGGGCAAGTCTCCAAATTCATCGTGGCCCTTCAAATCAACCTGCTGCCTGGCCTGCTATGTGTGAGCCTACTCATACGACCCATCCTGCCCCCTCCTCTGCTGCTAACCATTTGACTGTTCTGTTATATTTTGCAGAACTTGAGGCCAATCCTGAAGATGCAGAAGAAGATTCACAAGCGGACGAGCCTGAAGAGGAGAACATCGTCCAATCCATCCATGGGGGTGAAGGGGAGGGGATGGAGCTGGATGAAGCTCTCACTGTTGTACTGACTTTGGAGGAGGTGCCATTCATGGAGTTGACAGCCTCTTCCGTGAATAGTGGTTTGAGCGTTGGTGGGTCTTTCCACGGTTTCGCACCTCCGAGGTTGCGGGTCCCAGTAGTGGGGTGCAGCGAGGCACACCCAGTGCCCCACTGTCCTAGACTGTGGGTTCCATTGTTGGGGTGCAGCAAGGCACATCCAGGGCCCCATTGTCACAGGTTGCGCGTTCCATTGTTGGAGTGCTGCAAGGCACACCCAAGGCCCCACTGTCCCAGGTTGCGGGTCCCAGTGGTATGGTGCAGCGAGGCACATCCAGGGTCCCATCGTCACAGGCTGCGGGTTCCAGTGTTGGGGTGCGAGCCACAGCCATTGGGAGGAAGGGAAGGAGTGCTCGACCATGCTTTCCTGAGAACCAGGATGTGGTTCAGATGATGTAATTGAGTGTGGCGAGCACTGACCTTACCCAATCACTCCTGGACACCATCAGTGGGGTGAGTGATGAGGTAGCGGGACTGTCGGAAGAAATAACAACACTCTCGTGAGAAATGGGAATGATATCGAGGACCATCAGTGAGGGAATAGTGGCCATGAGGGAGGGAATGTCAGAAGTAGTGCAAACCACGTCACTGGCCATGAGGGAGGGAATGTCAGAGGTAGTGCAAACCACGTCACTGGCCATTAAGGAGGGAATGTTGCAGGCCGCTGAGATACTGTCAGGGTGCATAAGGGACGGCATGTTGGAGTTAGCTGCTGCAATAAGGGAACATGCCCAGATCCCGCACACATTGACAGAATCAACTGCCACTCCCACTGCAATCCCCACACCAGCCTCTGAAGAGGCCCAAGCCGGGCCCTCCAACTTGCTGCCTGCTGCCAACGACCCCACCATCAAGAGGTGCGCAGTACCTGAGATATTAGAAGGAATAAGCTTGGTACCAAGACCAAAATCACTGTGCCACCGCCTGCGGGCAGGGGTAGTGGACAGTCCAAGACCAAGCGCAGCAGGCGGTCGATCTTAGACTAAGGAGGATGAGCGATGGGTGCAGCCTTTCTTTGCTGCTGTTGTTATTATTATTGTTACTGTTGTAACTGTTCTCAAATAAAAAAGTTTTTTGTAAGTTATGTAAATTTACAAGTTTGTAAGTGATCTTAAAGTTTTTAAGTGATCTTAAAGAGTGATATTAAAGTAAAGTTTGATACAAGAATAATTTTATTAAAGTTAAGTTAAGTACACTGTAAACTTTTGAATAAAATATATTTTACATTAAAACTGAATCATGTTCCATTAACAAAACACATCATTACAGAAGTGACCTCTCTTTCTCTCTCCCTCCCCCTCCCCGGGCACCAAGCCTTCTGATCGGCTGTCTCTCCCTCCGCTCCCCTGCCCGACCCTGGCCCCGAGTGCCCTCCTGGTCCACTGCCCGACCCTAGCCCAGGCCGAAGGGCTTACCAATCCGATCCGCTCCCTCCCCATGCTGATAGGACTCATCACAGATCAGTAGATCCAGAAGCCGTAACAGTCCAGAAATTGAAACTGACAAAATCAATAGCAGGGACAGCCTTAATTAAATTAAATATGTCTCTGATGAGCTCAAACAGCATGGCAGTAGATCACTTGACCCTATCCCCAAGCAATTCTTGAGCGAATTCAGCATGCTGATTGATGAATATTGCCCCTGAGGATATGCCGCACACTATTGCTGGGGAGAGCTCTCCAAGAGTTGTGATTGGGTGTCCAGGCCCACGTGACTCCTGCAGAAGTCCCAACGTGAAAGCACTGCGACGTGCAGTCACGAGAGGCCTCCAGACCAGGATCTCAAGCAGGTGCAGCAGCTTAAGGTAAGTGCACATTTTATTTCTATTCTACAGGGTTTCGCAGTGACTGCAAACACTGAATGTCACTTCTGCAGAGTGTGAATATTTCATGCACAAAATGTCGCTGATTCTTTATCTTGATTTAGTACAGAGAAGTGCTCGTTCCACCGCTGACCCTGGCCCCAAGTGCCCCCCAGGTCCACTCCCTGCCCCTAGTCCAGGCCGAAGGGCTTGCCAGTCCGATCTGCTCCCTCCCCCGCCGACCCTGGCCCCTAGTGCCCTCCCGGTCCGCTCCTCGCCCCTAGCGACCAGGCCGAAGGGCTTGCCAGTCCGATCCACTCCCTCCCCCGCCGACCATGGCCTCCTCCAATTTACTTACCTGCGCCGATTTCTTTAACTCTCTACAAGGGTTTTCTCGAGAGGCCACATATGCTGGCCTAAGCAAAAATCTAGTAATCATCCGCTGACTAAAGTTCCCTAAATGGCCAGAATTGGTGTAGGTGGCTGGTTCCGCTCCTTTTGGCTGAAAAATAATTGAACTAAAATAATCGTAACTAACTGAATTACGCTGGTGCAAATTGATTGGGGAAACTGTGGATTTTTAAGTTAAGCCAAAAAAAGCAGACTGCTCAAAAAAAAAGCCGCAAATCACTGGGGAAAATTGAGCCCCCATTGTTAGGATGGACAATGTACATTTGGCAAAGCAACTGCTTTATGGAGAACTTGTGGTTGGCAGAAGAAAGCATGGCGGACAACAAAAATGATACAAAGACATGCTGATGATTCACTTGAAGCAGTGCAATTTGGTCATTGACTCTTGGAAAATTTGGCCACCCACAAATGGCAATATGCTGAAGTGAGAGAAGGAGCTACAACCCTGTGCCAATGTGGAGGTAAGACATGAGCAAGGTCAGAGGATCAAAACAGGAATAACTCAGAGCACGTGGTAGACCATATCTAGCATGTATTGGGCTTGCATAGTTATCAACGCACCCAAATACCATGAATTTATGCTCCCTTCTTTGTTGGCATCATGATCCTCGAATATGAAGAACAAAGAACACGTGGAAATGCAATGAATGTTTTACCACGAAATGATGATACTAGCCTCTCAGCCCAAATTCCTTTGACCCACTTTTGGTAATAACTCAACAGTCCTCAAGACTTAAGCAATAAGCTGGACACATTGAGGCTTGTCAGGTTTAATGCTGTGTACAATTGATTTTAATTTTACCCCCGTCTAATTTTATATGCATGTCCTAACTACTACATTTTTTCACTACTTTTTAGCATTTTATTTATTAAAGATTATCGACATCCCAGTAAAGCTAGAAAGCTTGTTTGCGATGGAGTCATGGTGGCTTACAGGCTCAATGCAACACATTGTAGGACTCAAAGGTTTCTCATTTCGAAGGAGGTTTCCTGCCTTGCCCATGCTGTCTCTTCCCCTGCACCTGTTTTACAGTAGCCTGTAAAATCCTGGCATCTAATAATGACAGGTTGCATCACAGTGGAGGACACAAACATTTCTCAGTTAGAAGATGGTCACTTGCTTGGAAGAAAAAAAGCTTTTGAGAAATTTGAAGTTAACATGAAATCCCATGAACTGTGCTGTTTAATGCTCCTCAGCAGAACTGTTCAGGCTAGTGCCCAGCAGCATCTTGGAATTCAATCTCCTGGTCTAAGACTTGAAGGGCAGCTATTCATTCTTTAAAAGCTGAGGGAGTATTTTGACACCAACATTTAAGTTCAAGTATAGGGTAGGGTACATAAATAAGCTGAACAGCACTGTTCCAATAAGCTGTGAACCCATCGGAGATGCAGCTTCATTTAGCTTCAAATCACATCATTATTTTATGTCAGAGCTGCTGCTACAAAGTCAGCAATGTCACATACAGCAACTGGAAGTACATTTAGCAATTAAAATGAGAAATAAACTACACATTTTCTACCTCCATAACCTGCAGGACAATAATAAACACAAAGTTGAATGTGTGTCTGGATCTTAGTGCACTGAGGATGTATTAGCATTGTACTTGCCAACCCACATTTGTGCAAGAAACCCTGGTAACCCATGAAATCACCCCAGAATATTTTCCGGGTTATCTCTTCTGAGTATGTACTGAAACATTGTGTATGTACAGAAGAGATAACACACAATGGATAATGAAGCAGTATAAGCGTGATTTAATTTGTCCACAGGGCAGCACGTTTTTGAGCAAGCTGTGCAAACGGTGTCGAGAATTGCATATTATCCACACAGAACATAGACAGGTGGCAACTATGCTGCACAGACAGCCCTTGACTGTCAAAGAGAGCAGACTTTCATCCAAAAGTCTTGGCTGGATTCAAATGTAGGTCAAAGAAGAGAGAAGACAGTAATGTTGTTCAATGTGCCACCCAGAAAACATACATTAGAATAACTTCAAATATCTCCAACATGGATAACATTGACAAATTAGTAAATGAGTTCACACTGTATATCTTAATTAATTATTTCATATTTGTATAATCAAGATAAAAACACAATTTGTTGGTGATATGGCTGTTTAATTACCTACACATCAACAGCTGAAATGGATAAA
The DNA here is from genome assembly GCF_044704955.1 of Pristiophorus japonicus. Taxonomy (NCBI): domain Eukaryota; kingdom Metazoa; phylum Chordata; class Chondrichthyes; family Pristiophoridae; genus Pristiophorus; species Pristiophorus japonicus. Next base: position 362,395,093 of record NC_091977.1, on the reverse strand, counting down.
GCAGTATGCAATGTAGTGAGTGGCGAGAGAGAATACAGGCAAATGATAGCCTAACATTTGAATGAAGGACAACTACAAGTTAGTGAGCTGCTGCAATCCACGGAGATCCTCTCTATTCAATAGCCAAACACTCAAAGAAAATGATAATATTGAAAGAAGCAGCTGTACAAGGCACTGAGCTGCAGCAGCCTGAATCATGGCAAATAACAAATAATACTCCAGCCATCAGCTTGGAACAGTTTCAGGGACAACATAAGCCACTGGAAAGATTTATTAAATTTACCAAAATTTGTTCAATTCATTGAGCAGCATGAAAGCAACGATGCAGCGGAAGAAAAGAAAGAATGCAAAATTTAATACATGGCTTCTTACCAGAAAATAAATGAGGGAAGTTAAAAAAAAATAGCTCAGCTACAGGACTTGAAAGATATCTGTCACAATCTCAGCCTTGGGTTAAAAACTGGAAAGATTTGATCTTCACAGTGACACTGCACGGTGAGGAGATTTTAAGGAGTAATAACAATATGCAGGCAATTTACTGCTTGAATGGCCCATTATAAAGTAACATGAGTGACACAAAACAAATTCAATTTTGAAAGACAAAAGGAAGCCTGAAAAATTTATACATTGTAGAACTGTGTGGATTGTAAGTCAAATTCTGTGAGAGAAATTAAAATAAAAGTTTGGCAGAGTATACAAAATTTTTAAAAGTACAAGTACATCGTATTGTACTAGTGTTGGGGCCCTGGACAGATATGTTTGGTGGTGGGATCACGCTGCAGGTGGTGGAAATGGCGGAGGATAATCCGTTGAATGTGGAAGTTGGTAGGGTGAGGACAAGGGGAACTCTATTGTGGATCTGGGATGGAGGGGAAGGGGTGAGAGCAGAAGTGCAAGAAATGGAATGGACACTGTCGAGGGCCCAATCAACTGCGGTAGATGGGAATCCTCGGTTGAGGAAACAGGAAGACATATCGGAAGCACTGGTAGGGAAGATGGCACCACCGGAATAGATGCCAATGAGATGGAGAAACTGGGAAAATGGAATAGAGTCCTTACAGGAAGTGGGGTGGTAGAACGTGTAGTCAAGGCAGCTGTGGAAGTCAGTGGGCTTACAGTGGATATTGGTCGATAGCTTATCCCCAGAAATGGAGACAGAGAAGTCGAGGAAGGAAAGATTCAGACGTGGACCATGTGAAGGCAAGAGAAGGGTGCAAATTGGATAACATTTTTCAGTTTGGGGCAAGAGCAGGAAACAGCACTGATACAGTCATCATCATCATTATCATAGGCAATCCCTTTGTCATGTATCCTACATTATTATATACAACTGTATCCGAACATGCTATACATGACTGTAATAAGATATGACCTGTAACCACCAGTATACCTTACCACCAGGGATGCTCTTGCAAGAGACAGGTATATAAGGACAGGTCTCAGGCAAGTGCCACATTCCAGAGCTGTGAAATAAAGGTGCAGGTCCAGAGTGACCTTGACTTCACTACATGCCTCATGTGAATCTGTACTGAGGGGACAGGACTTTACAGTGGCGACGAGTTACGGGATTACAGAATCCACAGAATGGCGAACAACGGATCAGATGAAAAGTACAATGCGGGAGACAATTGGGAGGACTTTATAGAAAGGCTCCAGCAAAGCTTTGTAACCAAAGACTGGTTAGGTGACGATAGGCAGACAAGGGAAGAGCCCATCTCTTGAGCAGCTGTGGCTCGAAAACATACGCTTTAATGAAGGATCTGTTGGCACCCGAGAAACCAGCAAGCAAGTTGTTTGAAGAATTGAGCACACTGGTAAGAGACCACCTGAAGCCAGCGAGCAGCCTACACATGGCCAGACACAGGTTCTACAACTACAAACGCTGTGTGGGCCAGAGCATACCCGACTTTGTGGCGGAACTTCGGAGGTTGGCTAGTTTATGTGAGTTCTCCGATGAACTGAGGAGAAAAATGCTGAGAGACTTTTTCATTGAAGGAATAGGCCACGCAGGCATATTCCGAAAGCTCACAGAGACCAAGAACCTGACCTTAGAGGCAGCAGCACTGGTTGCACAGACATTCTTGAAGGGGAAGAAGAAACGAGGTTGATTTACAATGCAGGTACGACAACTAACGAAATATTGGAACAAGAAGTTCACAGTACTAAACAAGCTGCTACCCCTACACACAGACAAAACCGGGAGAACAGGCTCTCGACAGCAGGCAGAAGCCATCAAGGGCCACAGGAATGGCCGTTCACACCTCATCAACCCACAATGCGAGCAATCAACTACAAACTGAGAGAAGCTCAAGAGAGATCAGCCAGACGCAGCTCATTCTTTGGGAACACTTTGAACAATGGAACAGGTCTGTACTGGAGGTGTGGGGGTGGGCACTCATCAAGGGGATGTCGATTTCAGCAGGCTGTTTGCAGACATTGTGAATATACAGGGCATTTGGCCCGCATGTGCAAAAAAAACGGCAGCTCGGCTGGTATACGAATCGGATGGGTCGCAAAGCGGACCAGAAGATGGTGGGGACAGTACCTGGGACACTGATGTACAGCGGGTCAACATGATCAATGGCCGCTGCTCCTACAACAGGACGCCTCCTATAATGATGAGGGTCCTACTCTGTCAACATGGAGCTGGATATGGGAGCGAGTCAATCTCTCATGGGCGCTCAACAACTTGAACAACTGTGGCTGCATAAAAGAGACAGACCAAAACTCACAAGGGTCGACACCAAACTAAGGACCTATACCAAAGAAATCATACCAGTCCTCGGCAGCGCCATGCTCTCTGTCACACACAAAGGGACAGTGAACCGACTTCCCCTGTGGATTGTCCCCGGAGACCCCCCAGCACTGCTGGGGAGAAGCTGGCTGGCAACACTATACTGGAAATGGGATGATGTCCATGCTATGTCATTAGAGGAATGGACCTCCTGCTCAACAGTTATAAAGCCAGGTGTGGGCACTTTCAAAGGGGCCAAAGTCAAAATCTACATCACACAGGATGCTAGACAGGTCCATCACAAGGCCAGAGCTGTACCTATGTGATGAGGGAAAAGATTGATCACGAACTAGACAGGCTTCTGCAGGAAGGCATTATATCACCTGTAGAATTTAGCGACTGGGCAAGTCCCATCGTCCCAGTCATGAAGCATGATGGATCCGTACGAATCTGTGGGGACTACAAATCTACTATAAACAGAGTCTCCCTACAGGACCAGTACCCGCTGCCCAGAGTGGAGGACTTACTTGCCAAATTGGCTGTAGGTAAACTTTTCTCAAAATTAGACCTCACATCTGCGTATATGACGCAAGAATTCACCGAGGAATTCAAGCTACTCACCACCATCAACACACATCGAGGCCTTTTCATGTACAATCGATGCCCATTCGGCATCAGGTCGGCAGCTGCCATATTCCAGCGCAACATGGAGAGTCTGCTCAAGTCCATCTCAGGGATGGTTGTATTTCAAGACGACATACTTATCACGGGCAGGGACACCGACTCCCATCTCCGTACTAAAGCGGTTGGATCGGGTAGACCTACAAGTCAAGAAATCCAAGTTCCTGTTTCTCACACCTGAGGTTGAATTTTTGGGCAGAAGGATTGCCGCTGATGGAATCCACCCAACAGAGTCCAAAACAGAAGCAATTCGCCTGGCACTCAGGCCCCGGAATGTCTCAGAACTGCGCGCCTTTCTCGGGCTACTCAATTACTTTGGGAACTTTATGCAGAACTTAAGCTCGCTGCTGGAGCCTCTCCACGTGTTACTCAGGAAGGGGTGCGATTGGTTTTGGGGGGATGCCCAGGAACGCGCCTTCAATAAAGCATGCAAGCTTCTGTGTTCCAACAGTGTTTTGAGTTTCTTTGACCCAGATAAAAAGCTAGTTCTCACATGCGATGCGTCAGCATATGGGGTCGGGTGCGTTTTGCAACATGTCAATAGTGCGGACAAATTACAACCCACAGCTTATGCCTCCAGGTCACTTTCGCGGGCGGAGCGCGGGTACGGAATGGTAGAGAAGGAGGCGCTCGCGTGCGTGTACGGTGTCAAAAAGATGCACCAATACCTTTTTGGGGCCAAGTTCCTGTTAGAAACCGACCACAAGCCCCTCACATCCCTCCTATCCGAGAGCAAGGCAATAAACGCCAACGCCTCGGCGCGAATTCAACAGTGGCCACTCATGCTGGCGTCCTACGACTACACAATAAGGCACAGACCAGGCACCTGTGCCGACGCGCTCAGCAGTCTACCCCTGGCGACCACGGAAGGGTCTGATGAACAGGACTGTGAGATAGTCATGGCAATAAATGCCTTTGAGTCCACAGGTTCGCCCATGATGGCTCGCCAAATCAGAGCCTGGACGGCCAGCGACCCCACGTTATCCTTAGTAAAAAGATGTGTCCTAACCGGTGATTGGGCAGAGGCTCGCGATGCCTGCCCCGAGGAATTAAAACCCTTTCACAGGCGCATGCATGAGCTATCACGACAAGCAGACTGCCTGATGTGGGGCAGCCGAGTCGTCATGCCTCTGCGAGGCAGAGAGGCATTTGTCCGGGAGCTCCACCGCGAGCACCCGGGGATCGTTCTCATGAAGGCCATAGCCAGATCCCACGTCTGGTGGTCTGGTATTGATGCGGACTTGGAGCTCTGCGTCCGAAGGTGCACCATTTGTGCCCAACTCAGCAATGCCCCCAGGGAGGCTCCACTGAGCCCCTGGCCCTGGCCTACCAAACCGTGGTCGCGGGTGCATGGAGACTATGCGGGCCCATTCATGGGCAAAATGTTCCTCGTAGTTGTAGATGCATTTTCAAAATGGATCGAATGCACCATTTTAAACTCGAGCACAACCTCCACCACTGTGGAGAGCCTCGCAACCATGTTTGCAACGCATGGAATCCCTGACATATTGGTCAGTGACAATGGTCCGTGCTTCACCAGCGCAGAATTCCAAGACTTTATAATTGACCACGGCATAAATCACGTCAAGACGGCACCGTTCAAGCCGGCCTCCAATGGCCAGGCGGAGAGCGCAGTGCAAATCATTAAACAAGGCATGCTTAAAATCCAAGGTCCCACGCTGCAGGTTCGCCTGTCGCGACTGCTGCTGGCATACAGATCTCGTCCGCACTCACTGACTGGGATCCCCCCGCGAAACTGTTGATGAAAAGGACTTTAAAAACAAGGCTCTCATTAGTCCTCCCAGACATGCACAAAATCGTTGAGGCAAATCGCCGTAAGCTGACTGAGTACCATGACAGAAATTCGAGGAGGCAATGGAATGAGATAAGGGACAAAGTGTTTGTACTAAACTATGGCAGGGGTCCCAAATGGCTTGCAGGGACAGTAACGGGCAAGGAAGGAAACAGGCTACTGGTAGTACAAATGGACAATGGCAAAACCTGCCAGAGGCATGTAGACCAAGTCAAAAGCAGATTTACCAACAACACTGCGGAACCAGAGACAGACTACAATATGGAACTCGCACCACACCTGGTGGACAGACAGAGGGAACAACCTGAGGAAAGGGCAATCCCAACAGACAGCCCAGGCGAGTCAACAACAATCACACCAATTGAAACAGATAGCCCAGGTGAGATACCAGCAACCACATCCAAAGAAAAACAGACACCAAGGCAATCAACTGAACCACAACTCAGATGCTCCACGTGAGAGCGTAGACCACCTGAGAGACTGAACCCTATAAAGACAATAAGACCTTGGGGGAGGGTGATGTCATGTATCTTACATTATTATATATAACTATATCCTAACATGCTATACATGACTGTAATAAGATATGGCCTGTAACCACCAGCATACCTTACCACTAGGGGTGCACTTGCAAGAGACAGGTATCGAAGGACAGGTCTCAGGCAAGTGCAGCATTCCAGAGCTGTGAAATAAAGGTGCAGGTCCATAGTGACCTTGACTTCACTACATGCCTCGTGTGAATCTGTACTGAGGGGACAGGACTTTACACCCTTGAAATCGAGGAAGACGTGCTCCCACTCTAAAAGTGAGTTCTCAGGTGACTGTACAGTCCAATACGGGAATTACAGTCTCTGCCACAGGTGGGACAAACAGTCGTTGAAGGAAAGGGTAAGTAGAGAGCCTGGTTTGCCGCACGATCCTTCCACTGCCTGCGCTTGTTTTCTGCATGCACTTGGCAAAGAGATTTGAGGTGTTCAGCGTCCTCCCGGATGCTCTTCCTCCACTAAGCACGGTCTTGGGCCAGGGACTCCCAGGTGCTGGTGGTGATGTTGCACTTTATCAAGGAGGCTTTGAGGGTGTCCTTGAAACGTTTCCTCTGCCCACCTGGGGCTCACTTGCCAAATAGAGTGCTTGCTTTGGGAGTTTTGTGTCGGGCATGCGGACGATGTGGCCCACCCAACAGAGCAGGACGAGTGCAGTCAGTGCTTCAATGCTGGGGATATTGGTGCTGATTGAGAACACTGACGTTGGTGCATCTATCCTCCCAGTGGATTTGCAGGATCTTGCGGATGCAGCGTTGGTGGTATTTCTCCAGCGCTTTGAGGTACAGTCATCAATGTACTGGAAAATGAGGTGAGGGAGGGGATGTGAATAGGACTGGAACAAAGATTTCCACACACCCCACAAAAAAGCAGGCACAGCTAGGACTCATACAGGTTCCCATTGCAATACCTTTTATTTGGAGGAAGTAAGTGGACTAAAAGACGAAGTTGTGCAATGGGGAAACAAGTTCAGCCAGGCAGAGGAGGGTGGTGGTGGATGGGGACTGATTTGGCTTTCATCCAGGAATGGAAATGGTTAGGACCAAGAAACTGCTAACTGTTAAACTGGTAGAGGGCATCTAAGAGTTGCGGATGCAGGTAGGAAGAAAAAGGCTGCCTTTTTGTGGTCATCAAGGTGAGGCATTTGTTTTTGGGGAATGGGAGATTTTTACACATTTTGCAACCAGTGTCAGCTCACATGATCAAGTGTGGCACAGGTTAGATGCAGAGTAATGCTGCTTCTATCCCCCAGCCTCAGAAATGATTGCACCAGTGTGTATTTTTCCTTTCCCCAGCCATGAATGAGATGACTATTTAATAGCAATTTCCATCACACCATATGCAGTTTTGTCCTGAGGAGTTGACCCCACTAGGAGCTAAGTTGAAAGTAGTCCATCTCATTTGATATAGAATACTACAGCCATCAGAAACAGAAGCCTTTCTTTCTATCTGACAGCTAGATCGCGGGTGGGTAAATGTGTCGTTTTCTTTCTCACTGCACCACCAAACTCCTTCCAGTGAGAATATTTAAAATGAAAAGCTTTTGAAAAGGGATACCACACATGATTAAAAACATATTCTCAAATACAGAAATTTGGTCTTGTGCCTGAATAATAAACCTCAACCTGTTATCAGAAATATACAAATGCAAATATTTTAAATAACAAAGCAGGGTTCCCTTCAGTACAGATCCATAATTAAAGTGTTTAAGATGAGTTGATAGGATAGACAGAGTGAAACTATATCCTCTGGTGGTGAAGTCCAGAACAAAGGGGCATAACCTTAAAATTAGAGCAAGGCCATTCAGGGGTGATGTCAAGAAGCGTTTCTTCACACAAAGGATCGTGGAAATAAGAACATAAAAACATAAGACATAGGATCAGGAGTAGACCATACAGCCCTCGAGCCTGCTCCACATTCAATATACCATGGCTGATCATCGACCTCAACTTCCGTTCAATCTCCATATCCCTTGATTCCCGTAGATTCCAAAAATCTATCTATCTCAGTCTTGAGTATACTCATAAACTCAGCATCCACAGCCCTCTGGGCAGAGTGTTCCAAAGATTCACAACCTCTGAGTGAAGTAATGTCTCCTCATCTATGTCTTTAATGGCCTATCCCTTATCCTGAGACAGTGTCCCCTAGTTCTAAACACTCCAGCCAGGAGAAACAAGCTCTCAGCATCTACCCTGTCAATCCCCTTCATAATCTTGTATGTTTCAATGCGATCACCTCTCATTCTTCTAAATGCCAGAGAGTATAAGAACATAAGAAATAGGAGCAGGCATAGGCCATACGGCCCCTCGAGCCTGCTCCGCCATTTAATACGATCATGGCCTCAGGTCCACTTCCCTGCCCGCTCTCCATAACCTTTTATTCCCTTATCGTTTAAGAAACTGTCCATTTCTGTGTTAAATTTATTCAATGTCCCAGCTTCCACAGCTCTCTGAGGCAGCAAATTCCATAGATCCACAACCCTCTGAGGGAAGAAATTTCTCCTCATCTCAGTTTTAAATGGGTGGCCCCTTATTCTAAGATTATGCCCTCTAGTTCTAGTCTCCCCCATCAGTGGAAACATCCTCTCTGCATCCACTTTGTCAAGCCACCCCATAATCTTATATGTTTCGATAAGATCACCTCTCATTCTTCTGAATTCCAATGAGTAGAGGCCCAACCTACTCAACCTTTCCTCATAAGTCAACCCCCTCATCTCTGGAACCAACCTAGTAAACCTTCTCTGAACAGCCTCCAAAGCACGTATATCCTTTCATAAATATGGAAACCAAAACTGCACGCAGTATTCCAGGTGTGACCTCACCAATACCCTGTACAACTGTTGCAAGTATAGGCCCATTCTTCACAATCTCTTATCATAGGACAGCCCTGTCATTCCAGGAATCAATCTAGTGAACCTCCGTTGCACCGCCTCCAAGGCAAGTATGTCCTTCCTTTGATAAGAAGACCAAAACTATGCACAGTACTCCAGGTGTGGTCTCACCAAGGCCCAAAACAAATGTAGAAATACTTCCTTACTCTTAGACTTCAACCCCCTTGCAATAAAAGACAATATGCCATTTGCCTTCCTTATTGCTTGCTGTACCTGCATGCTAGCTTTCTGTGTTTCTTGCACAAGGACACCCAAAATCTCTCTGAGCACCAACATTTAAAAGTTTCTCACCATTCAGAAAATGTTCTGTTTTTCTAGTCTTCCTACCAAAGTGTAGAACCTCACATTTCCCAAAATTATAATACATCTGCCACCTTACTGCCCACTAACTTAGTCTTTCTATATCCCTTTGCAGACTCTTTGTGTTCTTTTCATAGCTTAATATCCCACCTAGCTTTGTATCATCAGCAAACTTGGATACATTACACTTGGTCTATTTATCTTGGTCATTAATATAGATGGTAAATAGCTTAGGTCCCAGCACTGATTCATGCAGCACCCCACTAGTTACAGCCTGCCAACCTGAAAAACACCGGTTTATCCCTATTCTCTGTTTTCTCTCCGTTAACCATTCCGCTATCCATGCTAATATATTACCTTCAATCCCATGAGCCCTTATCTTGTGTAATAACCTTTTATGTGGCACCTTATCGAATGCTTTATGGAAATCCAGATATACTACATCCACTGGTACCTCTTTATCTACCCTGCTTGTTACATCCTCAAAAGGCTCTAATAAATTTGTCAAACATAATTTCCCCTTCATAAAACCATGCTGATTCTGCCTCAAATTATGATTATCTACGTGTCCTGATACCACTTTCTTAACAACAGATTCCAATATTTTTACGACAACTGATGTCAGGCTTTCTGGCCTGTAGTTCCCTGTTTTCTCTTTCTCTCCTTTCTTGAACAGCGGTGTTACATTTGCTACCTTCCAATCTGCTGGGACCATTCTACAATCTAGGGAATTTTGGAAGATCAAAAACAAAGCATCCACTATTTCTGCTGCCATCTCTTTTAGAACCCTAGGATGTAGGCCATCATGTCCAGGGGTTTTTTTGGCTTTTAGTCCCATTAGTTTTTCTAGTACTTGTTCTCTACTTATATTAATTATGTTAAATTCCTCACCCTCATTAGACACTTGGTTCCCCGCCATTTTTTATATGCTTTTTGTGACTTCTGCTGTGAAGGCAGATATAAAATATTTGTTCAACATTTCTGCCATTTCCTTATTCCCCATAATAGTTTCTCCTGTCTCAGCCTCTAACGGATCAATGTTTACTTTTTCTACTATCTTCCTTTTTACATACTTGTAGAAGCTCTTACAATCTGTTTTTACATTTCTAGCTAGCTTATTCTCATTCTATTTTTTTTCCCTTTTTATCAATTTTTCGGTCATCCTTTGCTGGTTTCTGAAACTCTCCCAATCCTCAGGTTTACTACTATTCTTCACAACATTATAAGCTTCTTCTTTCAATCCAATGCTATCCTTAACTTCTTTAGTTAGCGACAGATGGATCACTTTTCCTGTGGAGGTTTTGTTTCTCAATGGAATGTATTTTTGTTGAGAATAATGAAATATTTCTTTAAATGCTAGCCACTGCTTATCTACCAGCTTACCTTTAATCCATTTTTTGGATCAACCTTAGCCAACTTGCACCTCATACCAATGTGATTGGTTTTATTTAAGTTTAATACTCTAGTTTTGGAATTAGGCAAGTCACTCTGAACTTAATGTGAAATTCTATCATATTATATTCACTCTGCCCCAGAGAATCCTTTACTATGAGATTGCCTGTTAATTAACCCTGTTAATTAATTAATCTGAAACTATGTCCCCCAAAAAGCTGTTGAGGCTAGATGAAATGAAAATTTCAAAACTGAGATTGATAGATTTTTGTTCGGCAAGGGTATTAAAAGATATGGACCCAAGGCAGGTAGATGGAGCTAAGATACTGATCAGCCATGATCTAACTGAAGTGTGGAACAGGCTCAAAGGACTGAATGGGCTACTCCTGTTCCTATGTTCCTATGTTGTCATGTGAAAAAGGAACGGCAGTAGTTATGGGGGATTTTAACCTACATATCGATTGGTCAAATCAAATCGCAGGGGGTAGCCTGGAGGAGGAATTCATAGAATGCATACGGGATTGTTTCTTAGAACAGTATGTAACAGAGCCTACAAGGGAGCAAGCCATTTTGGATCTGGTCCTGTGTAACGAGACAGGAAAAATAAACGATCTCGTAAAAGATCCTCTCGGAATGAGTGATCACAATATGGTTGAATTTGTAATACAGATTGAGGATGAGGAAGTTGTGTCAGAAACAAAGGGGACTACAGTGGGATGAGGGCAGAGTTGGCTAAAGTAGACTGGAAACAAGGACTAAACGGTGGCACAATTGAGGAACAGTGGAGGACTTTTAAGGAGCTCTTTCATAATGCGCAACAAAAATATATTCCAGTGAAAAAGAAGGGCGGCAAGAGAAGAGATAACCAGCCGTGGATAACCAAGGAAATAAAGGAAAGTATCAAATCAAAAACCAATGCGTATAAGGTGGCCAAGGTTAGTGGGAAACTAGAGGATTGGGAAGATTTTAAGCAACAGCAAAGAATGACTAAAAAAGCAATAAAGAAAGGGAAGATAGATTACGAAGGTAAACTTGCGCAAAACATAAAAACAGATAGTAAAAGCTTTTACAGATATATAAAACGGAAAAGAGTGACTAAAGTAAATGTTGGTCCCTTAGAAGATGAAAAGGGGGATTTAATAATGGGAAATGTGGAAATGGCTGAGACCTTAAACAATTATTTTGCTTCCGTCTTCACAGTGGAAGACACAAAAACCATGCCAAAAATTGCTGGTCATTGGAATGTGGGAAGGGAGGACCTTGAGATGATCACTATCACTAGGGAGGTAGTGCTGGACAGACTAATGGGATTGAAGGTGGACAAGTCCCCAGGTCCTGATGAAATGCATCCCAGGGTATTAAAAGAGATGGCGGAAGTTATAGCAGATGCATTTGTTATAATCTACCAAAATTCTCTGGACTCTGGGGAGGTACCAGCGGATTGGAGAGCAGCTAATGTAACGCCTCTGTTTAAAAAAGGGGGCAGGCAAAAGGCAGGTTAGTTTAACATCTGTAGTGGGGAAAATGCTTGAAACTATCATTAAGGAAGAAATAGCGGGACATCTGGATAGGAATAGTGCAATCAAGCAGACGCAGCATGGATTCATGAAAGGGAAATCATGTTTAACTAACTTACTGGAATTCTTTGAGGATATAACGAGCATGGTGGATAGAGGTGTACCGATGGGTGTGGTGTATTTAGATTTCCAAAAGGCATTCGATAAGGTGCCACACAAAAGGTTACTGCAGAAGATAAAGGTACGCGGAGTCAGAGGAAATGTATTAACATGGATAGAGAATTGGCTGGCGAACAGAAAGCAGAGAGTCGGGATAAATGGGTCCTTTTCCGGTTGGAAATCAGTGGTTAGTGGTGTGCCACAGGGATCAGTGCTGGGACCACAACTGTTTACAATATACATAGATGACCTAGAGGAGGGGACAGAGTGTAGTGCAACAAAATTTGCAGATGACACTGAGATTAGTGGGAAAGCGGGTTGTGTCGAGGACTCAGAGAGGCTACAAGGAGATTTGGATAGGTTAAGCGAATGGGCTAAGGTTTGGCAGATGGAATGTAATGTTGGAAAGTGTGAGGTCATCCACCTTGGGAAAAAAAACAGTAAAAGAGAATATTATTTGAATGGGGAGAAATTACAACATGATGTGGTGCAGAGGGACCTGGGGGTCCTTGTGCATGAATCCCAAAAGGTTAGTTTGCAGGTGCAGCAGGTAATCAGGAAGGCAAATGGAATGTTGGCCTTCATTGCGAAAAGGATGGAGTACAAAAGCAGGGAGGTGTTGCTGCAACTGTGTAAGGTATTGGTAAGGCCACACCTGGAGTACTGCGTGCAGTTTTGGTCACCTTACTTAACGAAGGATATACTAGCTTTGGAAGGGGTACAGAGACGATTCACTAGGCTGATTTGAGAAATGAGGGGGTTAACTTATGATGATAGATTGAGTAGACTGGGTCTTTACTCCTTGGAGTTCAGAAGGATGAGGAGTGATCTTATAGAAACATTTAAAATCATGAAAGGGATAGACAAGATAGAGGCAGAGAGGTTGTTTCCATTGGTGGGGGAGACTAGAACTAGGGGGCACAGCCTCAAAATACGGAGGAGCCAATTTAAAACCGAGTTGAGAAAGAATTTCTTCTCGCAGAGAGTTGTGAATCTGTGGAATTCTCTGCCCAAGGAAGCAGTTGAGGCTGGCTCATTGAATGTTTTCAAGTCAAAGATAGATAGATTTTTAAGCAATAAGGGAATTAAGGGTTACGGGGAGAGGGCGGTTAAGTGGAGCCGAGTCCACGACCAGATCAGCCATGATCTTATTGAATGGCGGAGCAGGCTCGAGGGGCTAGATGGCCTACTCCTGTTCCTAATTCTTATGTTCTTATGTTCTTACGTTCAAGGTTATGCCAGTGAGCAGGAAAATACCAGTAGAAATTTGCCCTCTTTCAATCTATCAATAAGCACAGTCTTAACTCTGAGGAAAGAGAGGCTGAGCTGTCTAGAAATAATTTTGCTCGGCACGGCTCCCAGCACTGATCCTTAATAATAGTAAAGGAGGATCAGAAGATCAAGAGTGATAGCTCTATCTCAAATATCATGCTCATGCCTAATGAGGCTTGACAGTGGGAGCCAAATCTCACAAAATTACACCTCTCCTCTGTCTGTAGCAACAAAATGGGGTGACTTGATTTCTGATTCTGCCTCCTACTTCATGAGAAGCTTTTTGATTTTGCGTATCAGATTCCCATAATAACATAACCATGTTCAGCAATTCACTACTGTAGATTTTAAAATCACATATAAGCAGCGACAGCAAAGTCTGGGTGTAAAATGGTTGTTATCAATTGTAAAATTCAGGAGAGATCCATAATGTTGGAAGTGCACCCATTTTGCATATCACATGCATTTCTGCTGCCAAATTAAATGGGAGCAGGAAGTTCTGGCCTGAAGCAAGTGGGAGCTTGATGGTAATATTGAAATTAAGTTATGAAGCTATCACTTTGATATGCATGTAATTTCCTGATGTTTGTGTATGCATTATAGCAAATGATCTAACTGCTTACATAAAATAGGTGTCCAGGCTTGCTAGGAAATTAGCTGTATACACAAGTTCATTTCAACAACCGAGTAAATGGATTTGTCAAACAATTCACTTCTGCTCTGTTTATTTTACCTTATTTGTGTTATTATTCAGATTAACACAAGAACGAAAGACATAAATGTGATGCGAGAGAATGGGAAGCATAAAATGGGAGGAGATGAGGGAAAGATAAAGGGCTGGCTTTTAGGCTTTTCTGTTTTCGGGGTGAAAAAGTTACCAGCTGAGAATAGGTTGCATTTTGGTAAGGAATTTTCGCCATCTGGGCCCTACGCCAGGGTACGCAGCGCTAAGGGAGGAGCTGTACAACTTTTGAGGTGCAAAAATGGAAAACTCGCACACTAAGGTGCCGGGCCGTGTGCGCTCCGAGACCTTGGGCGGGGGGAAGGGGGGAATCTTTAAGAACACAACAATGTTCCCAAAACATTGCCCATGCCATCACAACACAAATCATGAAATAATTTTTTTTTTTAAACACTCGTACTTACCTTTTCACCACTTTATCTTCCTCACATGTCGCCAGCATGGCTGGACTGCACTGATTTCCCAGACGATCATTGTGAGGAGCGATTCCAGGCGTAAGGGTCAGGTTTGAGTCAGAATTTGGATGGTTTCGCAACGAGAGGCGTTGCACACCTGGCGCATCTCTTCCCGGCAGTGCTGCTAAGCTCCGCCGCAAAACCCGGCCCAAAGCTCGCGACCGGGCACAGGAAACCTCGCCGCCCCATTTCACGGTGCTCCGGGGCGAGACCAGGAGCACAAAGGACCGGAAAATCCAGTCCATAGGCTTACAGAAAGAGGGAAAAAGAGTGATAAGAATAAAAACGAAACAAAGAAATAAATGAGAGTGTATGAGAAATAAATGGAAAGATAGCTGGAAAAAAACTAATAAAAAAAAAGTTAGAAGAATACAATTTTTTTCTTTGTTCTGAGAAATGTCGCATAAAATCAGCAAACCAATTTTTTAAAAGCTGCAAAGAACTTTGACTGTTAAATAATTCACGGTTTTTGCGAAAGCAAATTCTAATGCATGAACAATAAATTAAAGAATTTGCAGGAGAGAAACCAATGTGGAGCAGCAACAAAAATAAATCCATCACAATTGAACGTTCATCATGTAGATGTTCAATTCAATTTATTTACTCCAGACCAATGAAATAAGAATAATGCAGATAAAATCACCTGAAGGCAATTTAGAGTCTGGCCAGAGAACCTGACTTGAAAACAGAACTAACAACGACTTGGCCACTCTTAAAACACCTGTAGCCGACAAATGGAACGGCATCTCTGGCCTCAGTAATGGATGGAAATATAGAAAGGATAAGTGTATAAAAGGTAATTGGGACAAAATTGGTCCTTTCCTTCAGGTCTGTTACTATCGCAAATCGATGGCCAGGCTGCGGAGTAGTGTGGCTGCCAACTTTTGGTTGAATGGTCGCTGTGAGCCCAATTGCCCTCCCAAGTTTTCCCAGAGCTGCCCTGAGCCCCTCCTGACCACTCCGCTGCTGCCCGTCAGTGTTAAACACGTTATCACCGTGCTCACTGCCGACATGACATTCTCCTCGGAAAATCTTTGGCCAGCCCAGTGGTGCCAAAACAACCTTTACCCCGGTGGTCCAGTGAGGCTGTGGCTTTTTGCAGTGGTGGTGCGGCTTCCCTGAAAGTGGAGGGCGCACTGCCGCTGCTGCCATGTTTTCTTTTGTCGGCCGACAATTATGCCCCCGGGTTCAGCCAGGCCACCAACAGGCAGCCTGGAACCCCTTGAGTGCCAGGCTGCTGGCACGTCCGAAACCCTCCCTGGAGGCCCAGTGGACCGAAGTTTAAAAAACGCGGAGGCTCTCCCCTTTAAGTGAATGCGCTCAGTCCCCAACTTCTGCCCCTCAGTTGCTGCCACTGCCGCGTTTTTACCCCTCAGGTGTAGTCACCGCCCCCATTATGACCGACTTTTGGATCAAAACTAAAAAAAAGCAAAGGGCGGAATTTCCCGAAAAAAGTTGACCTGATCCGCAGCTGCCATAAAAAACATCGAAACGGGATACACTACAAAAAAAAGAACTGAAATGTATCATAGTTTCTTGCAATTCGGTGACAGATTGTGTAGAAAAAGCTGTCATTTGTTCCGTGGGTGTTCTGATCACTGACAATAAGTTTTGTTGTTAGAATCTTACAGTGTCTGGTTTGTAAAGATAGTAGGGTACAAATTCTATAGCGCCATTGTGCAACTGAAGTGTGGCAAGTTGGAACTTCCAGTTGCCAATTTAATCTGGCTGTGATCCCATCCCAAATCCTGAGGAAGGTTCATTGAAATAATAGGGGTGGCGGCCACAGCTGTAGAGTATAACAGGGAGATTCAAGGACTGAAATGGTAAGGAGCCATAATGCTCTCTGAGTGCTGCCCCGTGACCTTTGCGCTTTTTCCAATTGCAATCAATCCGTCTGGGATTGACTGCTGTCACAATGTCAGGGACTACTTTAGGCCCAGTACGGAACCGAACACTTCTTCTCAGTAGATGTAGGTCCCACTGGACCAATCATTAGCACATCTATTGGGATGGCTGGGTTAGGTCAGGAGCTCTTTCAGACCCGGCTTCAAACTGGTGCCTACTCTTGGGGGGTGGCAGGGGAAGGGGCAAACAGAAGAAGCCCCGCATTACCCGATTGGAATTTACTATGCCTTTCAGAAGGGGTGGAACCATGGCAGAGCTGGGTTTCTTACCCCTTCTTTGCCACTTCCCTCCAAAAAGGATTGCACAATTTCTCACTGTGTGCCTTGAAAAAACTGCTTTATTTAGTAATATGCAGTAATTATGGGCTCAAGTTCCAGACCCCCGCTAGAACGGCGCAGATCGGAGATGCCCGCCTAATTTGTGGAACAGAAATTGTGCCAAATACTTACCTTGCGATTCTCGGATATATGTCAGGCCGTTTCCAGCTCGGCGCGGCACAGCAGGAGCTGCTGGGGGTGGAGCTACAGCCCTGCGCCATAAAGAGTGGCGGCAGCTGTGCGCATGCGCAGTAGCTCCGGGCTCTCCCAGCGAGTCCAATCTCTGGGTGACGACCCTATCCCTGGCCGAAGGGACGTCGCCCCTATCTCGGGCCGAGTGGCCTGACTGCCCTTACCTCTTCCGCGCGGGCCCGCTCGGCATCTCCTGGAGGCGGATCCTGCCCAAACTCTTCATCGGCAGCGGGCCCACCCGACCGGCATCTCCTGTGAGCGGGTCCCGCCCGAAGTCCTCGTCAGCGGCGGGCCCTGCCCGAAGTCCCCAGCGGCAGCAAGGCCCACCCGCCCGGCATCTCCTGGGGGTGGACCCCAGCCGAGCAGCTCTTCAGCAGGCTGTTGGAGGGCTCCCGGTGCTGTAGTAGGTGAGTAGAAACTTTTAATTTTGTATTTATTGATTGATTTATTATTTTTATTTTTTAATTATTTTTTTGATTGATCTATTGGTTGATTTATTGATTAATTTATCATTTATTATTAATGATGGCTCTTTATTAGTAAAAGTGATGTGTTTAATACTTTGTAAAATCCCCTAACTTCCCTGTAATTCCCTTCCCCCCCCAACTCTCGCTCCCTGCGCCTAATTCCTAAAATATAGGCAAGGTTTTTCTGAGCGTACAAAAATCTACATTTACTCCATTCTAAGTTAGTTTGGAGTAACTTTTCACTGCCTAAACTTGCAAAACAGGCGTAAGTGGCTGGTAACGCCCCCTTTTGAAAAAAAAACTTTTCCAAAACAAAACTATTCTAACTAGAATTGGAGCAAAGTAAATGCCGAGAACTATAATTTCTAAGATACTCCATACGAAACTAGTTGCTCCAAATAAATAGCAGCAACTCAAGCCGAAACTTGAGCCCAGAATAACTGTCATCCTCTCTTGTGAAGAAGAGGTGGTGAAGTTAGGTGTCCTCTGACATGTCCAAATAGCTGAGGCCAGGTCTGGAAACACAGGTCCTGCGGTAATAACGGGGTCATGTATCCTACATGACTACTGTTTGTACTATCACAAGGTGTGCCACCAGAGGGCACAGCAGTGGGAGACTTGTAGTTTATCTGGGCAGGTGTGCCTGGCCTAGTATAAAAGGCAGGCCACCAGGTGTGATCCTCACTCTCGAGTTAACCAATAAAATTCAAGTACAGTTCAAGTACAACACACTGCCTCATGGAGTCATTGTTAGAGCATCTAAGGACACAACACCTGGCGACGAGATTTTGAACTTTCACGCGGAACTGGCTACCCTTGGTACATTGCAGCAGATGGTGATGATTGACGCCTTTGTGGAGAGGCTAGAACATTTCTTCACAGCAAACGGCCTGGCAGGAGACGACCCGGCCACACTGGCTGATAAACGCCACGCTATCCTGCTAACCAGTTGTGGGCCCAATGTCTATGGCCTCGTCAGGGACTTGCTGGCACCAGCGAAAACAAGGATCTCATAACCCTGATCCAGGAGCAACTCAAGCCCAAGGAGAGCATCCTCACAGCCAGACACTGGTTCTATAACCACCGACAGCCCGAAGGCCAGGAAATCGTGAAGTACGCCGCAGACCTCAGGAGGCTGGTGGCACCTTGCGAGTTCGACACCCACCTCAACAAAGTGCTGCGGGATATTTTTGTCATTGGAATTAGCCATGAGGGCCTTCTTCATAAGCTACTGCTGGCGGATACCACAGTCACACTGCAGAAGGCCATCTCTGTGAGCCAGGCATTCATGACCTCGACCTGCGGTTCTAGGCAGATGTTTCACCCTCAGGACTCAAACCCAGCAGGTACTGTGCACAGAGTGGCGCCGTTCAGGGGCTGGACTGTAGAGCGCAAACCCTCTCAGGGAAGAGAGAACAGGCCCCCGAGTCCCTTAACTCAGTGTCTGCCAAGGAGGACTAATCAAGCAGCACTATGCTGGCATTGCGGAGGGAATCATAGGGCTCACCAGTGCTGTTTTAAAGACTATGTATGCAAAGGTTACAGCACAAAGGGCCATCTCCAGCGAATGTGTAAGAGAAATATGACTCACTGTGTTGATGAGTAGTCCACAGATGGCCATGAATCCAGCGTGGATTATGAATTGTTGGAGGTACATGGCATGTTTACCTGCACCACCGAGTGTTCCCCGTTGAAGATGCAAGTCGAGATAGAGGGAAGTCCAGTCTTCATGGAAGTGGATACGGGGGCGAGCCAGTCAGTGATGAATCAAGGAGCCTTTGAGAGGCTATGGGACAATCCGGCTGAACGACCTGAGTTGACCTTGGTTCAGGCAAAGCTGCGCACCTTCACCAATGAAATCATCCCAGATGTTGGTAGTGCGAATGTAAAGGTACTCCATGATGGTGCGGTGCATAAGTTACCTCTGTGGATTGTTGCAGGTGATGGACCAACGTTGCTCGGCAGAAGGTGCATGGAGAAGATCCATTGGAAGTGGGAAGACTTCACCCCTCCAGCGATCGAAGCCCTCTGTGCTCAGAGGCAAAGCAAGCCCTCACCGGAGAGTGGACCCGGCACCGAAGAGCAGACCAGCACAGCACCCAAGACACAGACCGCTCAGCATGACTGCGTGGAGATGATCCAGCTGAGACAACCCAAATGCATCTTCCAGGCTCCAGTGACAGGACTCCGGAGGAAGAAAATCGGATCCAGAAGGAACTTACCAACTGCGGAGGCAGAACCCAGGGAGAAGAGGATCACCATAGTCGACATCATGGACGAAGGAAAGATGGCGCTCAGACCACGAGGTGCAGCGCTAATGGAGCAACATGTTGCACCAAACGGAGAAGCGGATTAGGATAAAGCAAGCAAGGCTCTCTTAAAGAAGCCTGCAATCCACCACAATTAAAGTAACAGTTGCACACATTTAAGCAATGTAATAGTAATTGTAAATTAGAGACAAAATGTGTAACGGATAAAGTAAAGTGTGTAACTGATCATGTAAAATGTGAAACTGATAATTGGAATTGTATACATGCAACCAGCGAGGAAAAGTTGTGCAATCATGATCAGACCCCCAGAGTGTCCATCATAAGTAAGGAAAAACTGTGCGATGCAGGATTTCCACTGCACGCAGCCAATGCAGCGGGCAGACACCCATCGGGTGCTCACAGGTCCAGTGAGCTACCCAATGCTGTAGTCTGTGTCCCAGGGACCAGAGTCATGCACCATGAAGTGTGGTCACAAGCAGCCAACACACACGAGCTGCGGAGCAAGCGACCTCAGCAGGGCAATGGCAACGGTATAGATACCATGCCCCGGGTCGGCTCCACCTCTCAGGCAACTGATGGCACCAACTGCCACGAGCCTGAAGGAGCAAACTGCACCAAAGCCATACCCCTAGATGTAGGGTCACCCGCCACTGTTCCCCCAGAGGAAACAGGCACCAGCCAGGATCCCAAACCAAATAACACACAGGCCAGCGAATCAGCAGTCCCCTGTGCATTGCCAGGCGACAGCTCCTCAGGAAGCAGCAGCGACCCAGGGCGCAAAAAAAGGACAGGGAGGTCACAGACATTTGTGAACCGGTCCAACGCTAGGGACCACGGCAACAGCCCCGAGAGCAGGTTACGCGAGCCAACAAGGTTTTCACTGCCAGCACCGGCCACTGAGCCGCCACCAGACTGCAGGGACACAACCCAGCAGCTCTGGAACTAGATTGTCCTCATGCACTGGTCACCACATCGATAAGGCATCTAACATACTTGTCGCACCACAGAACCACACAAAAAAAAATGCAAAACCCACTTACCTGAACTTAAATGTACACGAATGTCAGGAGCCCCCACCATATCGATGTGGGAGGGGGAGGGAATGGAGTGGTTAAGAACACACAGACACAAACAGCAACCACCAGCACACTACTGCACCAACTACCCACTAAAGGTTGAGGTTGCCCGCCAGAAGTCAACCACACAATACCCACATAGAGCTAAGCCTAGAGCTCAGTCAATGCAGAGGTGACTTGCACTGAGGGTTTCGGGAGGGAGTGATGTCATGCATCTACATAACTACTGTTGGTACTATCACAAGATGTGCCACCAGAGGGCACCGCAGTGGGAGACTTGTACAGGTGTGCCTGGCCTAGTATAAAAGGCAGGCCACCAGGTGTGATCCTCACTCTGGAGTTAACTAATAAAGGACTACGGTCACTACAGTTCAAGTACAACACACTGCCTCGTGGAGTCATTGTTAGAGCATCTAACGACACAACAAACGGATGTGGATAATACTGTAGGTGTCAAGGCACCTGCATTTGTTGTCCCTGGATAAACTCTTGTCTGTATCTAGATTTTGCATTACTATCAGACCCCTGAAAGAGTTTCAGCCTCACCCACTTTATTTGCCGAATTATATAAATACTGTAGACAAGTATTGTCAAATATATTGCATTGCTAAGCAACAATACTGCAAGAAAGTATTACTAAAAAAATATAAAATATCACAATCCCGAGCAACAAAATCTAATTCAGGACACAAAAATGTGACCAAATATTAATGCTAACTAAAAAAACACTGAAGCGTACAATAAGGTTTGATAACTGTAACTTTCCATTAGGGATCTAGGGCTCAATATTCCCCAGTTATCTGCGCAGTTTTTTTTGGCCAAACTTAAAATATCCAAGTTTCCCCAAAGATTGTGCGCCAGCGTAACTCAGTTAGTTACGATTTTTTTAGGTTAGTTTCTTTTTGCGTCATAGGGGACCTGATGTCTGCGCCAGTGCTTCAGATTTATGCAAGTTTGGACAACTTACATTTTTCCGAGGACAGTGTATGTGGCCCCTCCCAAAAAAACTTCTGGGCAATTAAGAAAAACCAACGCGCATTAAAAAATCGGATCAGAAAGACACCATTGTTTTTAGGTGAAGTTTTGGAGGGCGTCAAGAAGACATTAAATATGCATCGCGAAGCTTAATTTTTTTCAAACTTAAAATGGAGAAAATGGGAGTCCAATGCAATTCTGTAATTTTAGATTTTTTTGCAAAGTGCCACACCGCTACCGAACGTCTCCTCACTGGGCTCAAGGGTCAGAGCCTCGGTTGGCAGAATCGTTACCTCGCCCGGGCACAGGGGCTCGGGGGTGCAGCTTCAAAAGAAGCCAGGGGGGATGGCCGGGGGTGGGGGGGGTGGGGGGCAGTGGAAGCTGAGCTGAAGGCATGAGAATCCTTACACTATGCAACAGCTTCAAAAGAAGCCAGAGGGGCGGGGGGGGGGGGGGCGTTTGCCGAGTCCCTGTGTCAGGGCGAGGGAGCGATTTTAAAGAATTGCGTTAGACTGTGTTGCCCCAAATGTCCTCACTTGAATGCCTAGCTTCCCGTTCTAAGCAAACCTATTGTGCATGTGCAGACCTCGGTGTGGTCCATACAGGGGCGTCGACCTTGGGGAGAGAGAGCAGAGAAGCTTTAACTCCTTGTCCTGCTGTTTTGAGCTTCTTGCAAAGGTACAATTTAATTATGAGGGCAATATTGACAATGCCATACCTCGTGAAAACCTTCTGCATGATGGTGCTGCGAAGGAGTCGATTGATTCGATATCGTCGCATGAAAAATCTTAGAGCACATAGAATGATGGGCAGGAGGCCTTACCTATGTCAGGTATATCGAGACAGGCATTCCTATATGCACCAGAGTGATGCAGACTGTGTGACAAGGCTGCGTTTCCGCAAAGAAGTTGTAATCGACATTTGTGAGTCAGTAAAAACAGACCTGCAACCTAGACGCGTCAGGAGGACTGCTTTGTCAGTTGAAGTGAAGGCTACAGTTGCACTTTCATTCTATGCATCTGGATCATTCCAAGCCACAATTGGTGATGTGTGTGCCATTTCTCAACATGCAACACGTATCTGCATTCGGCAGGTGACTGCTGCACTATATGCCCGGAGGAATGATGATATAAAGATCCCCATGACTGCCCAGGCAATGTGTGAAAGGGCTGTGGGTTTCTCCAGGATTGCTGGCTTCCCAAAGATACAGGGCTGCATTGATTGTACCCACATCGCCTTGCGAGCACTTTTGCAGGATTCCAAGATGTACAGGAACAGAAAAGACTTCCACTCCATTAATGTACAGCTATGTGTGATGACATGCATCATATCATCAGTTGATACGAGATACCCTGGGAGCACCCATGATGCATTCATCCTACACTAAAGTGCTATATCAGCCATGTTTCAACAGCAGCCAGAAGGGCAGAGCTGGCTGCTGGGAGACAAAGGATATGGCCCTGTCACCTGGCTCATGACATCCTTATGCGTAACCTGGACGGAAGCTGACCAGGAATACAACATGTCGCATATTGCAACACGCAACATCAGGGAGAGGACCTATTGGCATCTTGAAACAGCATTTATGATATCTGGACCATCTGGAGGCTACTTGCAATACTCCCCTGAAATTGTCGGTCAGTTCACTGTTGTGTGCTGCATGCTGCATAACTTAGCCATCATGAGGCAGCAGCAGCTGGTACTAGAAGACTCACCTGAGATGATAGTGACTGATGATGAGGAGGAAGATGCAGATGATGTGAAGGAGGAGGACGACGACGAAGCCATGCAACAACTTGAACCCGGAGCATGACAGTAGAGGAGGGCGGGCCGTCGTGCCCGTTTAACAATTGCTCGAGCCTTGCGCCAGCAGTTCATCCATGAACGCTTTGCTGCTTGAAGGCTCTGTGGCAACTATTCCAAATGGAACATGTTTACTGTTTGGACCTGTTCCGTAATGTTGTGTTGTGTTAATGGAACAAATAATCAAAACAATTCTTCTTAAGTTCAAAAAGTTGTGTTAATAATGGAACAAATAATGGAAATGATTCAGTTATAATTTAAAATATATTTTATTCAAAAGTTTAACACTTGTTTATATTTAACTTAACTTTAATAAAAATATTCTTGTATCAAACTTTAAAGTTTTCAGTTAAGATCATGTGCAAACTTTTAAACTTGAAAATTACATAACTTACAAAAAACTTTTAAATTGAGAACAGTTACAACACTAATAACAACAGCAGCAAAAAAAGGCTGCACCCATCTCTCCTCCACCTTATTCTAAGAACGCTCGCTGCACTTGGTCTTGTTGACTCCACCCCTGCCCGCAGGCGGTGGCGCAGAGTTTCTCGGGTTGGTACCAAGCTTATTCTTTCGAACAGCTTGGGTAATGCGCACTTCTTGATGGGGGGCGTGGGCAGGCGATAATGTGGAAGGCCCGGCTTGGGCCTCTTCAGAGACTGGTCTGGAGATTGGAGTGGGAGTGGCAGTTGATTCTGTCAATGGGCACGGGGTCTGGGCATGATCACTTATTGCAGCAGTTAACTCAGATATTCCCTCCATCATGTGCCCTGACAGTGTCTCAACTACCTTCAACATTCCATCCCTCATGTTCGCCGACAGTGTCTCAGCTACCTGTGACATTCCCTCCCTCATGTGCCCATTTCTCGTGAGAGTGCTGTTACTTCTCCCAACAGTCCCGATACCTCGTTGCCCACATGACTGATGGTGTCCAGGAGTGAACGTGTAAGTTCAGTGCTCTCCGCACTCATTGCCATCATCTGAACCACATCTGTTAGATCGTGCACCTCAGTGGAGTGCTGTCGAGCTCTCCTTCCCCTCCTCACCCTGGGTGTACCTCGCTGCACCCGGCTGGAATCCCCAGCTTTGGACTGTGAGAAACCATGGACTGTCCCAACACTCGTACCACTCAGGAAAGGGCCTGACACCTCAATGGGCAGCACCTGTACCTCCTCCAATGTGAGCACAACAGTGGGGGCTGCATCCATCTCCACACCCCCCCCCACCCCCCTGCCTCTTCCCCTCACCCTATGCTCTTGGTCTGGAAGGTGGGATTGGAAGATGTTCTCCACTTCAGGCTCGGCCGCGTCTGAATCTTTTTCTGTATCGGCTTCAGCCTCACCAGGGTTGGCCTCAAGTTTTGCAAAATATAACAGAACAGACAAATGGTTAGCAGCAGAGGAGGGGGTAGAGTGGGTGGCATGAGTAGGCACACACTTAGCAGGCTCATTTGAAGGACTGTGATGAATGATAGCACATTGCATCACCGAAGCGTAGCTGATGGAGACATCCCCGTGAACCGAAGCATAGCTAGCCCGCGAAGTACTTAACATTTAGCAAAGCCAGACTGTGGAATTTGCAGGACTTACACTCTCCGCTGAGTGTGGGCCCAGCTTGTGTAGTGGTGATTGCTTTTCTCCAGACAGGACCCATCGAAGCAGCGACCCTCTCTTCCAAGGGTGTCAGTGGGTGCAGATTTTCCGGGTCTCCTCCTGTTCAAGTTCTTTCCCATTTGTTGTGTGCCACCTTCCTCTGCAAAGATGAAAATATAACTTTTTAGTGAACGTATCTTTCTGCTGGGTTGGACATATTCAGATGGTCACATTTACAATTGTAATTGCATTGAATAAATTAAAATATTACTTACACTAACTACTTGACCAAGGTCCTGCCACTTCTTTTTGCACTGGCCTCCAGACCTCGGGGTGGTCACCATTGCACAGTAATCTTCTGCAAGTTAGTTCCAGCATTTCTTCATTTCCTTTGGTGAAATTTTTATGTGACGTCTGCTGGTGTCCAAGCTCATGCCAGTTGGCCTCGATTACAATAACTAGTGCCTCCACTTCATCCTGTGAGAAATTCTTGGTGCTCGTACCACATTGCATATTGTATTGCAGCTCCAATTTTTCCACTGAGAATTAAAGTTCTCACACACAACTGGCTCTTTAAAAATGGCCGAATGCAGACTGGGAGCTATATTGGGCATTCGTGCCCATAGCAGTCACGTCAAAAACGTCATTTTTTTTCCTGTGCAAAAGCAGGGGGGGGAGGGGGGGGGCATTTTGTTTTCGGCACAGACATTAGGCTACATCCCCCGAAGCAAAAGGACAGGCTGCGCAGTGCCAATTTCAAAAAATAGAACTGGGAAACTTGCTAGTTATTTTTTTGGAGTAGTCAGGGCCCAAAAAAACGGGTGTAACTCTTGCAATACGCCAAAAAAAAGACATTGGGGAAAATTGAGCCCCTAACTTCAGAAGGCCAAGACAATTCCCGCATCTACAGCACAGCCAATGGCAAGGTTCAATACATCTTTGCCATAAAATAACTGCCACATTTTGAGTGCACAGGCCTATTGGGCCAATTTTACAGCTGCCTCTCACTACTAGGGAGACAATAATCTGGAGCATGAATAAGCTGCATCACCCTGATGGCAGCCATAATATTGGGTGTCGAATTTGCGAGCGTGTTTTGCCAATCATCTGCTGTAACTTTGTCAGAAGATCCGTGAAAACCCAGGACAAAATGTCATAAGCGCCTTTTGCGCTATTTCTCTGGGGTTTGCATGGATCTTCCGCTGAAGTTACAGCAGACGATAGGAAGCACCCCCATGGAAATTCTACCCCATTCTTTTCAAAGATGACGACTCTTTGGTACTCCCAAGTATTGACTTGGCCTGAAAAATCTCTAAATCCATCATCCATTTTTCATTGCTTTGGTATTGGTTTTGCATTTTTCCTGTATTTAGATAGTGTGGGCATTAGCAAATTATAGAAAAAGCAAGTATTTTGCTGATGTGAGTGATTACTTGCAGTCCAGTGTCATCCCTGCCTCTGAGAATTGTTAATGCAAATTGTGGTACTCGTGTAGAAAATTGCACTGTATGGACTAAGTGCAACACTTTACACCAAATCACTTGTCTTATCGAAACGTAATCAAAAATATATTTTCTGACTATAGTGAAAAAGTGCTTCAGTTTCAGTGACTTTTTGGACAACCTCAGACGCTAACCTTTAAATGCCGAACAGAAAATCTCATCTTCAGTTGTGGCTGCTAGCTTAATTTGCTTTATTCAGCTATCAATCATAATGTAATTATCTGGGTGATAATTATGTTTGAAGCAAACATGCATAACAGATTAGCAATTAGTGGAAAACTATCTTGCTAATTGACTACATCTTGACTCAGTGGGTCATCAAATGGAGTTGGATAATTTTGAAAATTTTAGAAACAGTATTTAGCAGTAAATAATAAAAATCCAGTAAAGAAATGCAATTCATGGAGTACAGTCTCACTTTGAATTGTATGTTTGCAATCATTGACTGAGCTAATTGGGCCTAAATTAATTTAGAAATCATTTGTGCCAGTTTGTCTCCTTTGGTAACACTTGTGCTGCTGGATTTACAGATTTGTGGGGTTCAAATTCCACATTAACAGTTGAGTGCATAATCAAAACAGACACTCCAATACCATCCTTCAGCTTAAATTTTAAATTAAGGTGCTGTTAAAGTGTTATTTAGCTAGGCACTGTTTGAGAAAGAGTTGAGAGTTCTCCTAGTATTCTGGCTAACCTTACTCCCTCAACCAACACCATCAAAAAACCTGTACTGGGCATTACTCCTTATGGTATTGTTGTAGGTTAAGGAATTATCGACATATTGTATGTAAAACTATGATAGGAAAATGAATCTTAGATTTTGAAGGAATACATAGAACAGTTTATGTGTTTAACTCAAAAGAATATGGAACACCCATAAAATGAAACCTGTAGAAACAAACACATTTCGAGAGGCAGAGATAACACATTCAGAGAAAGTTCACTAGGTTGATTCCGGGGATGAGAGGGTTGACTTATGAGGAAATGTTGAGTAGGTTGGGCCTCTACTTATTGCAATTCAGAAGAATGAGAGGTGATCTTATCAAAATGTATAAGATTATGAGGGGGCTTGACAAGCTGGATGCAAAGAGGATGTGTCCACTGATGGGGGAGACTAGAACTAGAGGGCATGATCTTAGAAAAAGGGGCTGGCCATTTAAAACAGAGATGAAGAGGAATTTCTTCTCTCAGAGGGTTGTAACTCTCTGGAATTCGCTGCCTCAGAGAGCTGTGTGTGGAAGCTGGGTCATTGAAAAAATTTAAGACAGAAATAGACAATAAGGGGATAAGGGGTTAGGTGGAGCAGGTGGGGAAGTGGAGCTGAGTCCATGATCAGTTCAGCCATGATCTTATTGAATGGTGGAGCAGGTTCGAGGGGCCGTATGGCCTACTCCTGTTCCTATTTCTTATGTTCTTATGTTCTTAAAGAAGTCAAGCAGGGAACCAAATTTTCGGGAAGATGCTCGGGAATCAGCTCACACAGCAGGCAGTATGATATGGGTTAGCAAATTTTTCTGTGCTTTGTGAATTGAATGTTTTCTCCATTATTTGTCTTTGCCTTACATCTGTATTATTTGTGGCAGTTAACTTATCATTTCAAAGATTGTAGAGACATCTGTGTTATTGTCACGGGCAGCGTTTTCGATCATTGTCACTTCAAAAGATTCGTTATGGGCCGGCCCACTAAAATCTGTATAAAGACCGGCCCGACTTTTAGGTTTTTGAAGAGTCGGTCTTGGGCAACTATGAACAGACCTTCCCCTGCATTTGCCGGAATAAATCATTTTGAACCTATCTCTTTGAGTCTGTCTATATCGAGAGCGTCGATCCATTATCTCAGTGGATCCGCTAGGGACAAAGCGAGATTGCTCCTCAACATTTGACGTAGTCGGCAGGATCTACAGCACCCGAGTGTGGCCAGCAAAGGCGAACCAAAAGGGGTGAGTATTTTAAGTCTCCACCTAATAGTTAGGGTTCAACCCAACCCGGTAACACCAAGGTATCCGATCGAATTTAAGACAGAGCCAGGAGAAGATGCGATCAGGGTCGGAAAAGTACTTGTAAAGCTATGTATCTATAGAGTGAGTTAAAGAGTCAAATCTATTAAAGAGCAGAAACACAAGTTGCGCAGAGCCACCCGAAAGCAGTGGTAGGGAGGAAACCTGCTTGGCTTACGATTTAAAAGGGATGGCCAAAACAACCATAGAGTAGGGACACAGGGGAGGGGCAGGGGGGTCGATTACTAAGTTCTTAGCCGATGGATGAAATAACCATCGAGAATCCAGGGGGGCCGATTACTAAGTTCTTAGCTGAGAGAGGATTTATCAATTTGAACATTTAAAAGCACCATTTGCTTTAGTGTCCCTTTGTAAAAAGCCTGCATACATTTCTCAGAGCTACAAGCTAAGGGAAGCTCCGCCCGCTTTTTCTCTGTGTATAAAATGTGTGAAGTTTGTTAAAAACAAAAACTAATTCAGTATTTTTATCGTTCATTTTTGCTAGGAAAAATAAAAAGTTGCCGTTTGGTTGTTTGGGAAATTTTATTCTAGATTACGGGAAAATTTCTAGTTCAGTAAAAGAAATTTAAATTTCGGGTTTGGAAACCTTTATAAAATGCTAGAAAGTTTTGAGGCAATCTAAATGCCATATTCTCCGATGAGAGACAGTGATTGCGAGCACATGTCTCTCACATCAGGGAAGGTTTTTAAAAAAAAAAGAATCACACAAAGTCACGTAATGACATCATGCCTTCTTACAAAGCTGCAAACGAGTTACCCTTTCCGCTGACAGCTGTTTTATTTAGTTCACTAAGCAACTCTAGCATCGCTGCATGAAATTTTACAAAAGTACATTATTATTAATTTATGTTCTTAATTTGAAACCAGACGACCCATCCACTGAACAAAGAAAATAGTGGGAGTCGGAAAAGAAAGCTGGAGGAAAATAAAAGGCTAAAAGACGAGGTAGTCAGTTTCGAGAAAGAGAGGCAGGACACATGAAAAGAAACAACTGCCAGCAGCCCCCATTAATTAGAAACAGGGGGGAGGGTAGGACACCTGAAGTCTGGTATAACTGCAACAGGCTCCCAAAACATGTGGTGTGAAAGTTTGCTCTTTGAAATTCAAAAGTTAAGGGTCAAAGTTAGTTGCTATGGTGATCGTTTTAAAAAAAAGGGAGGAATTTTTTTAAAAAGAGATGTTCAGTGGGAATTCAAATAATGAATTGTAGGCATATAGCAGAGGAAAGTGCTAAAAGCTATAGGGAGCAACAGATTATAAAACAAATATTAAATGGTACGACACTGAAAAGTGTAGAGGAACAAAGGACTTTGGAGTGCAGGTTCACAGGTCACTGAAAGTAGCAGGCCAGATAGATAAGGTGATTAAGAAGGCATTTGGAATACTTGGATGTATTAGTCAAGACATGGAATACAGGAGCAGGGATATCATGCTTGAACGGTAGAGAACTCGAGATAGGTTACAAATGGTGTGCGATTCTGTTCATCACAAGGCAGGAAAGATGTGATTGAACTGGAAAGGGTGGGGAGGTGACTGGAGAATTTTGGCTGTGGCTCCTCCCCTTTTTCCAAGTGACATCGAGTAGTTTGGGATCGAAGTTATTGAGGTTAATTAACCTACTACAAAACCAAACTTTTAAAATTCTCTGCTATTATGTGCAAAGTTGCTTTTCTGAATGTTTATTTTGAGAATAAAAACACAGAGACTTTACAAAAGTAAAATTTTTAACTGGAGAGTTTAAACTGAAAAAGGCTGTCGGCTGAAGTCGACATTGATTGATGGTGTCTGTGTTTGTCAGCTTTCAAAATTAAGGAAATTAACTCTTTCACAGGCAGCTGTGAACTCTGTTTTAACTCAGAGGGTGATACCTTTTGAATATTTGAAATCTTCTTAATTTAAAGAGAATTATCAGAGATTCTCTGTTTCTTTTGTTTGAAGTCGATGATTATCGAGAAGCCCATAAAGGTAGGAATGGGACAGCAGTTAAGGCCAACAGGACCGTGGGAAAACCTACAAATAGATTTTACTGGATCCCTCCCGAATTCTAGGGAAACAACATATTGTCCAGTGGTGAGTGATCAATTTACATGATGGGTGGAAGCATTTGCCACAAGGGGT
This sequence comes from Pristiophorus japonicus, assembly GCF_044704955.1. NCBI lineage: Eukaryota > Metazoa > Chordata > Chondrichthyes > Pristiophoridae > Pristiophorus > Pristiophorus japonicus. The sequence goes on along the minus strand of NC_091977.1, from coordinate 362,364,358 downwards.
TGCACCACTACCACCGTAGCAAGAATATTTACAGAAGAAATAATCCCTCGCTGGAGTGTTCCCCTCCAGCTAGATTCGGATCAGGGGACACACTTCACCGGGAAGTTAATCCAACATATGTGCGCCTTGCTAGGGATTAAGCAACAATTCCACATCCCATACCACCCACAAAGCTCAGGGATGGTGGAAAGAATGAACCGAACTCTTAAATTGTCCTTAGCTAAAGCTATAGAGGAGACCGGGAAGGGATGGGCAGATCTGCTCCCTGGTATTCTAATGAGACTTAGGACCACTCCGAATAGAACGACAGGATTGATTCCCTTCAAATTGATGACGAGTAGAGCTATGAGATTACCTGAGGGAATAATGACAGGAGGGGAGGATGTAGGACCGGCAAGGGACAGAGTCAGGAGGTTTATTAAACAATTATGCGAGCAATTGTATACTTTAAAACAAGAAGTGCGGGATCAACAAATAATTAAGGATATTAAACAGGATGCAGATAAGCAACAGGGAAACACCCCTGGGGTGGGTGAGAATGTGATGGTTAAGATAACCCCTGAAAAAACAATGCAAATAAGTTGGCAGGCGGGGACGCAGGATGAGCCTCATGAAGGATGGGGGCGGCGGCGGGGCGGGGGGGGAAGCCCGTGGCAGTACAGGCGTAAACTTTTCTTGTGGGACCTGGCACTCCTACTCCTTCTGACCCCACAAGGAAAGGCAACAAATAGCAAAAAGACTTAGGGGGAGGAATTGAGTACATCTGCGATGCCCGTCTGCGCCCCCAGGGAGCGCTAATGGGGCACAAATTAGTTTGCGACCAGGCGCGGCACCGCTAATGACTCCCGCTAAATTTGGCAGGAGTTTAGCGGTGGCGTTATTGCATTATGCCCTGATCTCCTAAGCCTGGAGATTGTGACGTCATCGCCATGTGCATTGCCCCGTTAACGCCCTGGCCCCCTAAATTGGGTTTCGGCCACTGAAACAGCGCAAGGCGATAACAACGACTGCTTCAGGGGACGCGTATCGGGTGGCTGGCTGCTACCGGGATGAAAATTAAAGAGGTGGCTGGCTGCTGTGGGAAAAAAATCTACGCTTTTCATTGCTGCTCCGGTCACAGTTTGTTCGCGGCGTTGATGCCGAGATCGCTCAGCCTGGGACTCTGCTTGAGGTTGCAGCAACCTTGCTCCCCAGTGATCCAGTAGGTGGCTTCTTCTTTGGCAGAGTATGTACCTTGGGTCATTCCCTATAATTGAGGGAAGAGCCCCTCGTATGCAGCAGCGTTACTCGACCAAGTGTGTAGCGCTGCTTAGGCGGACGCCCCGTTAGCGCCCCAGGAAGGAAGTGGAGCGCTTAGCATTCCACTTCCTTCCGGGGGCGATAACCCAAATTTAGTGATGTGGGCGCTAATGAATTTCTAGGCCTTAGCTTTTTAGGCCTCGTTTGACTGCGACACCTCTTCACGTTGAATGACCTGGTGGGAAAGCCACAATGGCCACCCCGCACAGGCCTGTGGCGATCGGGCCCCAAAGGGCGGCTTAAAATTGGAACTTGTGGGATCAGTGTGGGACATCGGTTGGTAAGTCCCACAATTGATTTTAACACCCCACCCACCCATTGGTTTCTTCCAGGTGGGCAAGGTTAAAATTTCATCTTCAAATTTTAACCCATGTCTCCTGGTGCACGCTCTTAAATATGATTTCACAGTGCAAGATACCCTCTGGTACCTAACCCAAGAGGTCATTCTTCGTGCTTGAACCTAGAAAGTGAGTGAATGCAGGCTACTTATGCTGTTCTTACCCAACTCCCAGAAAACCTAACAAGAGTTATTAGATTCCAGTGATAAACAGAAACAATGGCTGATTTTCTCCTCCTTACTCAGAGCTGCTGATTGCAGTTATAGCACACCTACTATGTGGTAACCTGAAATCACTTACCTCAGTGTGGACTTTCCTGGTCTGTATGGCTCAACTATTTGTTGCCATCAACACGTGAGCCTTGGTGAAGCTGATAATATAACTTTAACACCAGAAAAGTACATTATTTTGAAGAATAAAAAATAATTACCTAATGAATGTCAAAGATATGATGTAGTCATTATTAACTGTGATAGTCCAGTCACACTCTTTGCCATGTGGATATGGATGTGGGTAACTTGGCGACAGAATAAATCCGGAAGAACTAGTCAGGTTGCCTCCACATGGTGCTGAAAAATAAGATAAATCTTCACTTGTACTAAATTGATGAAAATTTCAATACAAAATCACAACTGACATTCAAATTGCATTGTGATGAGCGGATGCTTATTTCAAATTTCACAATGCAAATAGATTGTATTCTGATGCAAATCTTTCAATCTTTTGTTCCTTCTCCATTCCATTTTCTAAGTAACTTTTTTCTTTGCCATGAACTTTGAAGGTAAGGATCAGAGTCTTTGCAAGGGCACTTTTTGAAATAGTGCATGTAGTGCAACCTATGCACCACATGATACTCCAGGAAAGGGTAGAGTATTGCAGTCATATCAGATAAACTTAAAAATTTCTTACACCAGTTCCAAAAAGGGACATTGTGTGTGCTTTAAAAAAAAGGTGCTCTCATCCTACTAATTATTTTATGCTTGTGATGCACCATTTGAGGGAGGTTTCCACTCTGATCCATATACTGAATCCAGGGGCAATGAAGGATATTATCCATCAGTTATTTTCAGGACTAATTGGATAGCTCTTTCAAAGAGCTGGCACAGGTACGATGGGCTGAATGGCCTTCATCTGTGCTGTATCATTCTGTGATTCTATGGTAACAAGAGAAAGCTGCAAGAAAATATCAAATTATACGAAATGTACATTTATAAAAGCATACAATTTGGACTTGAAAATATGTTATTATTTATGTACATTACTAGTACATGCTGTCATCCTCATTCGAGGGACCGCCTATGATGAGCTAGTGACAAATCAAGTAGAGTTAATTGCACTGCCAAAACAAGTAATATACAGTAGGTGATAATTAGAATTCCTTTGACATAAAGAGACAAGCAAAGCCTCAGTGACCAAGTGAAATCACATTACAATCTCTGTATTGCTAATATTTTGCTGCAGTGAAATGGCATAGAAACTGAAAATACAACAACAAATGTTGGCTTTAATATATTTGAGCTTTAAGATATGTAATCTATCTGCAGTGCATCTGAAACCACTTGTCTTGCTAATGTATTGCAAAAGAAATAATAAATCAAGGTTTAGTGTTCCATTAAAATGAACTCGGTTATTTTTAGTTTGGTGTGGAAAAAAAAATCTAAAAATATTATTTGCACATCCACACAACAGTATACTTGATAAACATCAATTAATGTTAATATTGAAGATAACAGTCAGTTGAGTATTTATTGTTTTGTAGGTTTTAGAATTCTACTGTATATATTTTTTTATTACTTCCCTGAGCTAAAACAGACCCAAACATAACTGAATAACACAATTATCACTGTAATGAGTTTTTGAATTCACTGTTCATCGTATTTCCAACACGCAATCAATCAGTCATAATAGTGAACTGTCTTAATGCCAAAGATAAAGGATTGTTGTTTTATACAACCTACTATCCACTTGTGAATGGCAGGATGCCACAAAATGAAAGAAAGAAAGACTTGTATTTCTATCGCGACTTTCATGACCACTGGACATCCCAAAGCACTTTACAGCCAAAGAAGTAATTTTGAAGTGTAATCACTGTTGTATTGTAGGAAACGCAGCAGCCAATTTGTACACAGCTAGCTCCCACCAACAGCAATATGATAATGACCAAATAATCTGTTTTTGTTATGTTGATTGAGGGATTAATATTGGCCAAGACACTGGGGATAACTCCCCTGCTCTTCATCGAAATAATGCCATGTTTTTTTTTTCCATCCACCTGAGAGAGCAGACGGGACCTCAGTTTAATGTTTCATCCGAAAGATGGCATCTCCGACGGTGTAACATTCCCTCAGTATGGCTCTGGAGTGTCAGCTCAGAATTTTGTGCTCAGGTCTCTGGAGTGGGACTTGAACCCACAACCTTCTGACCCAGAGATGAGAGTGCTACCCACTGAATCACTAGTTTATCGACTTCTTCCTCTGGGGACTTCAACGTGTGTTTTTATTTTCTTTGTCTACAATCCTATTTAAGAAGAATCGTGATTCTCACTATAGGAGAGCATCCAAATCCACCCTTTTTAAAATTTAAACCACCAAATAACCCGCAGTGTTTTTCATGGTAAATCAAATAATATGCTGTTTTATGACAACAGGTACACTCTACCATGAACTTCGAAAGCTGTAGGGAGGGGGAAGGGAATCCCAGCCTAAGTGCTGAGATGCTCCCAATTGGGTCCTTTCCCACATACCCCGTGAAGGTTTGTGGAATTGGATGCGAACCTCTGTTTTACAGGTCAATGGTGGGCGGGTGAAGCATTGGAGATGTATCTGGGGAACCTGCTATAGGAAATAGCTCAGAAAATCTGGTGGAGGTTCTCACCCCACCATTTTCAAAACAAAAGGACACTGCCTATTAATAATGAAAACATATGACGGACTAGAAAATCGGTAATTTTTTTAATCTTGAAAAATTAGCGCCAATGATTCTCAGCTTCCCCTAAATTGGCTGTTAGAGCGCTACAGGGGTTCTACCAGCAGAGCAATAATACATTTCAGGTGCAATGCGATTGGGAATGATCATTCACACTGGCTTCTTCCAGCTCTTAAAGGGAAATTTCCATCATTGTGCAGATCCTCATTATCAGGATTTGCTGGCTGTGAAGGTGGCCTGCAACCAACTCAATCCCCTGAGCGTAATGGCTGATCCCACTCACAGGGAGAGAGCTCGTTGTTTCACGGACGAGGCATTGGTCACGGGAGTGGAGAGAAGGAGGGCAGTGCTGTTCCCGGACACTGGAAGGAGGCTATTGCCCCAACTCTTCAGGGGAATGTGGAGGGAAATGGCCCAGGAGATCTCCGCCAGTAGTATGGTCAGTTTGTTCATCCTGCACAAACCGGCACACCCCCACCACTCACCCACCAAGCATGTTCACCTACTCAAACTCGCATCCACATCTCACACCTTGCCTACAATTATAGCTATTCAACTATGGCATGCATATCTCCCGAACACATAGCTGAACTCTGACTCACACACCTTAGTTTCTCTTGCAGGCCAAGATGGCCCACGATAGGAGAGAACAGCAGAGAACAGGCAGAGGTGATGCACAGTTCCAGCAGCATTCAGACCTTGTGGAGCGAGAGCGCCAACTCATTGGGCAGCAGGTGATGGGTGCTGAGGCCGTTGATGACGGCGACCCGTTGGAGACAACAACAATATCTTCATCGCCTCTCCTTTGCTCATCCCACTTCCTTCTATCACCACAAGTCTTTCTCACTTTCTAGCTCCTGATAATGTCTGCATTTCTTCCTCCATTCCTGCTCCTTGCCCTCATCTTAACGTGAATCTTGTGCCTTTATGCTTTCAGATAATCAGCAACCAGATGACTAACCTGTCACTGAGCCTCACACTGAGGTGAGGAAGGAGAAGAGGAGGAGGACCCAAGCACCGCGTCACTGCATTGCGCACCCACGGGCACCACCTCAGATACTGGCACTATGCAATCTTTAGATGTAAGCTTAGTAGAGGGGTCTGCACTGGTTGATGTATCAGGGACGAATGTGCTACAGCAAGGCCAGGGGGAAAGGATAGCTCAGGAGCCAGCTCCCTGGAGGGCGAGTTCACGCATGAGTTCTGCTGCATAGGACTCAGATGCAGACCTTGATGGGGAGACACTCACAAGAAGGGTAATGGCCATGCGCTCCGAGATGATAGGTGGAATAGCAAAGGTGTCCGAAAGCCTCTCAGCAATGGTAAGGAGCTTGGAGGAGTCCGCCTCCAACATTGCACAGAGCTTTGTGCACACCATGGAGCCCATCACTTCCACTCTGCAGAGGATGGTGGACTCCCAGAGAAGCCATGTGGATCCAGACCTCATGACACGTGTCATGGGCGATGTGACAGCTTCCAGTGCAGCACAGGTGGAAACCACGTGCTAGTGCTCGTGCTGTAATGGCGACAATGGTTGCTGGCATTGAGTCTCAGACAGCTCTCATGCAGTGTCAGCTGGAGGCCACGCAAGCTCTGACTGCTGCCATCATCGCTGGATCCACCACAGTCCACTGGGGATCTCACGGTGTTGCAGCAGGCCACCAATTTATGCTCCAGCAGATTGGGAGGGATGCTGAAGGAGTAGCAGTAAGTCAGTGGAGCAGGAACCTGCAATCCTCTTTCAGGATGACAGCATTCCTGATCCCATCTCTGCCACTCCGCCATTGCACTTGTCGCAGCCTATCATCCAGCCAGCCCAGACTGCCGCCACCCATCCTAAGGTAACGCAGTGTAGAGCTGGGCCTTCTTGGCCTAAAGCTGGTTGAGGGCGTCCTGAAAGGCCAACTGTAGTCTTTGGTACCGACACTCAACAGCCTTCCACCAGCCCTGCTGCAGCCACTGGGAGGCACTGTGTAGGAACAGTAGGTTATAAAAAGGCATTGTAAAGAGGGGAAGTAAGGGTTTGCACAAGGGTGATTTGTTGTTGTGTCTATGTGGTTACTGAATTTGGATACATTTATTGTTGGAATGTTGCAGATTTGGTGCTGTGTTTCATTTCAGCTTTGGGGTGTGGTATGGAATGAGAAATTGATGAAATTATGGGGACGTGCTAAGCAACCGGAAGTGGCCTCGAATTCATTGGAACCAAAGTCTGATGAGATGGTCATAGACTGGCGTTCCACAAGGCTAATTGAGTGGCTGCTTCCTCAGTCGCTACTATTCGTGCTCCTGTTCCTCCTCCTCCTTTCCCTCTTCCTCCTCCTGAGGTGGTGCGGCTATGCCTGGCGGCAATGGCTGTGCCCTCATGATGGCCAAGTTGTGTAGAATGCAGCAGACGACCACAAAAAGGGACACCTGCTCAGTCGAATACTGCAGGACTCCTCCTGAGCGCCCAAGGCAGTGGAACTGTTGCTTGAGTACTCCGATGATCTGCTCAATGATGTTCCTGGTGGCAGCATGGCTCTCATTATATGAGTGCTGGGCAGGAGTGTTGGGGTTGCGGAGGGGAGCCATGAGTGAGGTGGAGATGGATAGCCATTGTCTCCGACCAGCCTTCCGCGAGTTTGATGTGGTGGCTGGAACAGAGCTGGCACACTGGTCTTGCACAAGATGAAGGCATCGTGGCTGCTGCCAGGATAGTGGGCATTGACGGTGAGGATTCACTGTATGCGGTCACACATCAACTGCCCATTAAGTAAGTGGTAGCCTTTGCGGTTACGGAATACCTCAGGATTGTTATGCGATGCCCGCAAATCGAAGTGGGTGCAGTCAATGGTGCCCTGCGCCGTGGGGAAGCCCTCTATCCTGGCAAAGCCACTTGCACGCTCGTGCTGCTTCTCTCCGGTGATGGGGAAGGAAATGTACATCCTTCTCCTTCTGTAGAGAGCATCTGTGACCTCACGGATGCAGCAATGCACCGTGAACTACGATATGTTAGATATGTCTTCTGTTGCACACTGGAAGGTTCCGCTGGCGTAGAAATTGAGGGCGACGGTGACCTTGACTGCCACTGAGAGAGCTGTGGTGACCCTGGTCTGAGGCTGGAGGTCTGGTTGCAGAAGGTGATAGAGCTCTGTGGCCACGTCCTTGGTGAGACGGAGCCTTCTAAGACACTGTTCCTCAGTGAAATTGATGTAGGAGAACTGCTGCCGGAATACCCTGGGAGGGTAAGGCCTCGTGTTGAGAGCCCTGTTGGCCCTCCTCCCTCAGGCCACATTTAGCTGTCTTTCTCTCTGCCTCCGCAGCCTCTGACATTGATGCTGAAGGGCGAGGTCCAGTGCCAGTACAGCCCCCATTAACGTATGTTGCACTTTTAAATCATACCTAAATGAAAGTGAATCACTTTTCTGAGGCAGAAGACTCCTGAAAGTAAAAAACACTGCAATCGCTCAAAACGCCCGTTTGCCTTTGTCAAACTCACAAGGCAGCATTCTTTGCCGACTTAAAAAAAATGGATGTTGATGCCTTTAAATACCACTCCTCCAGCGGCCATCTGACTGCAAAACGCATCCTCTTCCTGCCGTTGTTAATGGCAGGTGATTAGGCAGGACGCAAGAGGGAATTTCTGATCCGGGGAGGTCACGGGGTGCTAGGGACCGAGGCGGTAAGTTTAGCACCAGCACAAAACCGGCGGGAAAGTTCGCGGGTGTCGTTCAATTCGCTTCACCTGGTTGCAAATCCATTTGTGTCGCATCATCGTCCCCTGGAGACGCTAACGGGAAGCGCAAAGGAGGCCAATTTCTCCCCCATAGATTTTTGATTCTGACCTGGACCCTCATGTGTGGCCCAACTTGGCTCTTTGGTGGGCTGATATGCCTGGTCTGAGCAAACGTACCGCCATACGTACATAGAATTTACATGGAAAGTACAACACAGAAACAGGCAGATCATTCCAAACACATGAACAGCATTCCTAATCCCAGGTACACAGACTGTTCCCAAATCCCTTCATTCCACTTTCCCGCAACCATCTATCTAACCTATTCTTAAATGTTGAGATGGGGCTGGAGTTTAAGGAAGAAGGTGGGTTGGGGGCTCCGACGTGGTCCAGAAACCCGGGAGACCGGCTTTCCCGCAGTCCCTGCTGACTTTAGCGGTAGGGCCTGATTTGCATCCAAGGCTTGGATGCCTCTGATGATGGTGGGGGGTGGGAGGGGAGAGAGTGCCGATAAAAGATTGGGGACATGAGGGATGGCTGTAGGGGACAGGGAGCAGAGAAGATCAGGGACATCAAGAGACCTGGGGGTAGGGGGAGGGGAGGGGAGAAGATTAGGGACAGCGAGGGACCTGGGGGGGATGGGATGGGAGATGATCAGGACAGTGAGGGAACTGGGGGTGGGGGGAGGGTGGAGGGCAGAAGATCGGGACAGTGAGTGACCTGGGGGTGGGGGAGGGGAGAAGATCGAGACATTGAGGAAACTGGGGGTGGGGGAGGGGGAGGAGAAGATCAGGGACAGTGAGGGACCTGGGGGTGGGGGAGGGGAGAAGATCTGGACAGTGAGGGAACTGGGGGTGGGGAAGGGGGATGAGAAGATCAGGGACAGTGAGGGACCTGGGGGTGGGGGAGGGGAGGGGAGAAGATCGGGACAGCGATGCACTGGGGGTGGGGGAGGGGAGAAGATCTGGACAGTGAGGGAACTGGGGTTGGGGGAGGGGAGGGGAGAAAATCGGGACAGTGAGGGAACTGTGAGTGGGGAAGGGGGAGGAGACGATCGGGACAGCGAGAGACCTGGGGGGCGGGGGGGGGGGGGCGGGGCAGGGAGGAGAAGATCTGGATTTTAAGTCCATTGGTCTTAGAGGTTTTTAATGGAGATTAAAACTGAGGGAAGCCTGGCCCCATCTATGAGGAGAGGTATCATAAGCTTAGCTTATAAAAATAAAGTAGAAGGGATCTGAAGAATTAGAGGCCCATCACATTATTAAATGTGAATTATAAGATCTTGATGAGACTTATGACAAATCGCATGAAGGAGGTGCTGCCACAGATAGTTTCGACCTCTCAGTCCTATGGAGTCATAGGCCGGGACATCGCTGATTCTGTGGTCTCAATCCGAGATGCGATAGAACTCATGGAAGAGAGTTGGAGGGAAGCTTATGTACTAAAGATGGATCAAGAAAAAACCTTTGATAGAGTTTTTATTGATGGTTTTGGAAGCATTTGGTTTTGGGAAAAACTTCATTGAGTAGATAAGGATATTTATTCAAACACATTTAGCTGTGTTAAATGTAATGTTTTTTTTATCCAAGTATTTTCCAATACAGAGATCAGTGAGATAGGATTGTTACCTGTCCTCAATGTCATACACATTGGTCGCAGAATCATTAGGTTACATGATGCGAAAGGAACAGTGTAGTCGGGATAGCAATTCCCAGTTCCGGGCAGGTGTCGGTGATGTACCAATATGCAGATGACACGACCTTAACATTGAGAGATGGTGAGTCAGTGAGGAAAGCTATGGGAGTAGTGGAAGAGTATTGTAGAGCTTCAGGAGCCAGAGTAAATTATAGTAAGTCCCTTTGCCTAGTTGTTGGAAGGAGTAGGGGGAAGTGGTTGGAGGAAAGCCCTTTCAAGGTGGTGGAGATTTTAGAAATTCTGTGGGTGCATGTAGGGTGCAAGAAGGATAGGGATGAAGCGGATCGACTAAATAGGGAACTGAAGGATATGAAAATTAAAAAGATATGGGGAAGGTGGGAAAAAAGGTGGTTGAAAGTGCAAGGAAGAGCTACAGTGGTGTCAGCTCTCCTGCTATCTAAACTATGGTACTTATTGACGGTGGAGGATATTCATGAGTGGCCAGAAAAGTCTATCGGAGAGGCTAATGTAAAGTTTTTATTGGTAGGAAAACCAGCCTTGGTTGCTTACAGTACCAAAATTGGACAGCAAAATCAGGGGGGACTCAATTTCCCAGATATTAATTTGAAGAAAAAATCTTTTCGAATTAAATGAGTGAAGAGATTTCTTCAGAAGTCAAATGCAAGTTTTTGGAAGAGTTGTTTCCAGCATTTTTTTTAAATGAAGTGGGATAGGAGGACAGGGAGTATGTATATTGAATACAACAATATGTTTTTGAAATCGATTAAACTACCCCCTAGGTTTTATAAAGGGGTTGTAGACACTTGGGCACAATTTTTTAAAAGTGTGCAGTTTATGCCCAAAGATGCTGAGGAATTTTTAGAACAGCCCTTATTTTTGAACAGATGGGTCAACATTGAAGGAGAGGTATTATTTAATCAAGCTTTTATAAAAGCTGGTATTCTATATGTGAAAGATATATTATATGAGGTAATTTCAGGTTGGTTGCTGGAAGCGATAGTGAGGGACATGATTTGGGAGGAGGATCAGGAGGTAGAGGAAAAAGCAATTACGATCATGTATGAGAAGATTGTGAGGGCAATGCCACAGGATTGGATGGAAGAAATAAATACGTAAGTCTCCAAAGGAGGTATAATGAATGCGTCCAGCTTTTCCAAGCTTTCTGCTGGAGAAAGGGGAGGAGTTGGTCCAAGTTGACAACTGTAATACTTGAGATTTCTATGGGGCATTTAGAGAATGGAGATTTAAGACACCTGTCAGGAGTTTTGGCAGATTATATACCCACAGCTGGACTTCAACAGGATTTGGAAGTGAGTGTGGGCGAATTCTAAATGTCCGGAGTGGATTGAACTGGATTTCAAATTGGCTCATTACCATGATAGTCTTATGCAAGATTGGGCGAGTAGAGGTGGCAACTTGCCCAGTGTGTTGGACGCGAGATTTACTCCCATTTGCTGGTGTTATGTCCGCAGTTAAAGGATTTTAAGTACTATGATCGACAGTTGTGAAGTTTTCTTGCTGGGTGAGGACTGAAAAGCAAGAATGGGAATCCCGTGGGACTTAATTTTGAGATGGGGATTACAGGAGAGTCTGCCCAAGTCTAGTGGAGCGGCAATTAATGTAATGTTCAGATTAGCTAGATTTGTGATTATGCAAAGAAGGAATGCTCTTTAATGTTTTTTAAGGGGAGGAGAATAAACCTAAAAGTGTATTTTAAATATAAACTAAAAGATAATTATAAGGCTCTGGATGTTTTATTCAGTAAATAATTTTAAAATAGTATTTTATGATCAATTTGTAAAGTACAATAGATTGTTATATGTTACAAGAGACAAATTAAACTTCAGGTTTTGATGCTAATTTGTGTTGGAGGTATGGCTGCGCAGAGTGGTGAAATGGATTTGTATGATACAATGGAATGATCACGATGTTGTAAATGTTCTTCATGTTCATTAAATAATATTAAAAAAATAAAAAAATGTGGGTAGCACACTCGCCTCAGACAAAAGGTTGTGGGTTCAAGTTCCACTCCAGGAACCGGAGCACAAAATATCTAGGCTGACACTCCAGTGCAGTGCTGATGGAGTGCTGTACTGTCAGAGGTGCCATTTTTCAGATGAGACGTTAAACCGAGGTCCTGTCTGTTCACTCAAGTGGATGTAAAAGATCCCATGCACTATTTCGAAGAAGAGCAGGGGAGTTATCCCCGGTGTCCAGGATAATATTTATACCTCGATCAACATAATCAAAAAAAACAATTATCTGGTCATTATCACATTGTTGTTTATGGGAGCTTGCTCGTGTGCAAATTGGTTGCAGCGTTTCCCACATTAAAACAGTGACTACGCTCCAAAAGTTCTTCATTGGTTGTAACGTGTTTTGAGACATCCGGTGTTCATGAAAGGCGCTATATAAATCCCAATCTTTCTTTTTTATACCAGACATCCTCCCAGTGAATCTGTGCTGTATCTGTATTACAAACAGGACTTCAAATGTATATATAAATCTTAGTCACGAATTCTTAAATGAACTGATGATTAAACTCCCACATTAATGTGCTTTCATTTGTGTTTTATCTAGTTTTGTACTGTACATCTAAATAATTAAAGTTTATAATTACTGGTTGACCAAGAGACTACAAAGCAGAAGTCATTGAATCGTTTATTTACTGTAGTGTTTAAAACACTTCGACTTGTCAATTTGCTCCATTTCCCAAACATTACTGAGCATGATTCTAATATCATACAAAAATCTTCCAAGCAAAAACTTGCACACACCAATTATTATTAACAGTCTTCCTGTTACAAAACTTGTTTATGGTTGAATGCGACTACTTATAGAGTATAATTTTGAAGTTTAAATCACATACCGATGCAAACAGGAGGACTGGGCTGCCAGTAGTACCTATTTTCCACCTGAATGCAGGTAATTTTCTCTTCTCCCTGAAGCTCATAGCCAGGTTCACATTGGAAGATGACAGTATCTCCAGGATCTCTGCCATCTCCATTCCGACTTCCATTCATAGGTACACCAGGGTCACGGCAAGCTGTTGCCACGGAGCCTAGAGATTAAAAAGGGAATAAATTATTTAGAATAATAATGTTAGTTTATTTGCTGCGATTTAAAAAGGAACATGCTTTGTGGGACAAACAGCCACAAAAGTCAAAAGTACTCGTAACCAATGTTCCCTTTAAAATGTTGTGTGTAGCCAGTTTTTTCAATGAGCGGTACCATTAAATGCTTTGAGGTCTTTGAGAGCTTGTGAACCTCCTGCACCGTAACTTCAAGATTACAGTGCACATGTGCACAAATTGAAGGGAACATTGCTTGTAACTTAGGATTATGAGAATACAAACTTAAGATGAAACTTTTGTTTGTAGTCCTTTACGATTTGCAGTGAGTCCTTCAAAAGGGAGCTAGACAAGTGGAAGACATTTTGACCTGGAATTTCTGGAATCACACGTACACAGAAATTAACATAGAAACATAGAAAATAGGTGCAGGAATCGGCCATTCGACCCTTTGAGCCTGCACCACCATTCAATATGATCGTGACTGATCATCCAACTTCAGTATCCCATTCCCGCTTTCTCTCCATACCCCTTGATCTCTTTAGCCGTAAGGGCCACATCTAACTCCCCTTTGAATATATCTAACGAACTGGCCTCAACAACTTTCTGTGGTAGAAAATTCCACAGATTCACAATTCTCTGGGTGAAGAAGTTTCTCCTCATCTCAGTCCTAAATAGTTTACCCCTTATCCTTAGACTGTGACCCCTGGTTCTGAACTTCCCCAACATCGGGAACATTCTTCCCGCATCTAACCTGTCCAATCCCGTCAGAATTTTATATGTTTCCATGAGATCCCCTCTCATTCTTCTAAATTCCAGTGAATATAAGCCAAGTCAATCCAGTCTTTCTTCATATGTCAGTCCTGCCATCCCGGGAATCAGTCTGGTGAACCTTCACTGCATTCCCTCAAAGGTAAGAATGTCCTTCCTCAGATTAGAAGACCAAAACTGTACATAATATTCAAGGTGTGGTCTGACCAACTGCAGCAAGACCTCCCTGCTCCTATACTCAAATCCTTTCGCTATGAAGGCCAACATGCCATTTGCCTTCTTCACTGCCTGCTGTACCCGCATGCCAACTTTCAATCACTGATGTACCATGACACCCAGGTCTCGTTGCACCTCCCTTTTTCCTAATCTGTCACTATTCAAATAATATTCTGCCTTCCTGTTTATGCCACGAAAGTGAATTACCTCACATTTATCTACATTATGCTGCATCTGTCATGCATTTGCCCATTTACCTAACCTATCCACATCAGCCTGCAGCCTCTTCGCATCCTCATCACAGCTCAGACTGCCACCCAGCTTAGTGTCATCTGCAAACTTGGAGATATTACATTCAATTCCTTTGTCTAAATCATTAATGTATATTGTAAATAGCTGGGGTCCCAGCACTGAACCTTGCGGTATCCCACTAGTCACTGCCTGCCAATCTGAAAAGGACCCGTTTATTCCTACTCTTTCCTTCCTGTCTGCTAACCAGTTCTCTATCCACGTCAATACATTACCCTCAATAACATGTGCTTTAAATTTGCACACTAATCTCTTGTGTGGGACCTCGTCAAAGCCTTTAAAAGTCCAAATACACCACATCCACTGGTTCTCCCTTGTCCACTCTACTAGTTACATCTTCAAAAAATTCCAGAAGATTTGTCAAGCATGATTTCCCTTTCATAAATCCATGCTGACTTGGACTGATCCTGTCACTGCTTTCCAAATGCGCTGCTATTACATCTTTAATAATTGATTCCAACATTTTCCCCACTACCGATGTCAGACTAACTGGTCTATAACTTCCTGTTTTCTCTCTCCCTCCTTTTTTAAAAAGTGGGGTTACATTAGCTACACTCCAATCCATAGGAACTGATCCAGAGTCTATAGAATGTTGGAAAATGACCACCAATGCATCCATTATTTCTAGGGCCACTTCCTTAAGTACTCTGGGATTCAGATTATCAGACCCTGGGGATTTATCGGCCTTTAATCCCATCAATTTTCCTAACACCATTTCCTGACTAATAAAGATTACCTTCAGTTCCTCCTTCTCGCTAGACCCTCGGTCCTCTAGTATTTCTGGAAGGTTATTTGTGTCTTCCTTAGTGAAGACAGAATCAAAGTATTTGTTCAATTGTTCTGCCATTTCTTTGTTCCCCATTATAAGTTCACCTGATTCTGAATGCAAGGGAGTCTTCACTGCTCTTTTTCTCTTCTCATATCTATAGAAGCTTTTGCAGTCAGTTTTTATGTTCCCTGCAAGCTTACTCTCATACTCTATTTTCCCCCTCCTAATTAAAACCTTTGTCCTCGTCTGCTGAATTATAAATTTCTCCCAGTTCTCAGGTTTGCTGCTTTATCTGGGAAATTTATATACCTCTTCCTTGGATTTAACACTATCCCTAATTTCCCTTGCTAGCCACGATTGAGCCACCTTCCCATTTTATTTTTACGCCAGACAGGGATGTACAATTGTCAAAGTTCATCCATGTGATCTTTAAATGTCCACCATTGCCTATCCACCATCAACCCTTTAAGTAGCATTCGCCAGTCTATCTTAGCCAATTCACGACGCATACCATCGAAGTTACCTTTCCTTAAGCTCAGGACCCTAGTCTCTGAATTAACTGTGTCACTCTCCATCTTAATGAAGAATTCTACTATATTCTGGTCACTCTTCCCCAAGGGGCCTCGCACAACAAGATTGCGAATTAATCCTCTCTCATTACACAACACCCAGTCTAGGATGGCCTGCTCTCTAGTTGGTTCCTCGACATATTGGTCGAGAAAACCATCCCGAATACACTCCAGGAAATCCTCCTCCACCGCAATGCTACCAGTTTCGTTAGCCCAATCTACATGTAGATTAAAGTTATCCATGATAACTGCTGCACCTTTATTGCACGCATCCCTAATTTCCTGTTTGATGCCATCCCCAACCTCACTACTACTGTTTGGTGGTCTGTACACAACTACCACTGGCGTTTTCTACCCTTTGGTGTTCCGCAGCTCTAACCATACAGATTCCACATCATTCAAGCTAATATCCTTCCTTACTATTGCGTTAATCTCCTCTTTAACTAACAATGCTAGCCCACCTCCATTTCCTTTCTGTCTATCCTTCCTGAATATTGAATACCCCTGAATATTGAATTCCCAGCCTTGGTTACCCTGGAGCCATGTCTCCGTAATCCCAATTAGATCATATCCGTTAACAGCTATCTGCACAGTTAATTCATCCACCTTATTACGAATGCTCCTCACATTGAGACACAGAGCCTTCAGGCTTGATTTTTTGATATTCTTTGTCCTTTTCGACATTATGGCAAATGTATGCCGGTTTCTGCACCCAAATATGCTGTGGAGCTCATTTACCAAAGCTGGAATGTAAAATTGGCATCTCAATCTCAGACCATCTTGTCTCTGCTATTCCTCTTCCTCATCCATTATTATGTAGAACAAGGGTTTGTTCATTGGGAGGGCCATTCCAGTTACTTAGTCCTCCTCCCCTTAAATCTCAACTTCTGGCTCAGCTCTACTTGGCAGCTGATGTAACTCCCCCTGCCCATCCCCTCCCCACACCCCAAATGGCAAGCTGCATGTGAGTGCTGGTTCTACACTTGCAGCTCGTTGTTTATATTGAAACAAGGCCTGGCCCTCAAAATGGCTCAGGCCTCTCGGTAAGAGGTGTGGGTGGCTGGCAGAAGCGCTCCTCATACTGCGCTGCAGAAGTGTACTCAAAGCCTAAACCGCCCGACATATATTGAGTAAGCACAGGGGAGAATTTATGCTTTCCCTGTTAAGTATGAAATAACTCCACGAGGCTAAGTACGGTGAGCTAGTTCAGGCATGACCTTACTCCAGTTTATTTATTCTCAAAGTGAGGATTCAACATAGCTGCCAACATTATATACATGGCTTGCATGCATCTGCCAGTGACCATTCGGACTCCGACAGTCACGCCCTCCGGTGGCAGGTAAAACCCAGTTAACACACATAACATCATTCCTCCCAAAGTCCTTGGTACAGGTTGTATTTACAAGTTGAGACGACCTGGGGCCTTCCACTCTCTGGTTGATCTTCTCAGTTCGAACCCAAGCTTGGGTGAGTTAGTAGGACCATTGCTGCATTGCGGAGCAGTTGGTCTGACAGGACTGTCGGGGATGGTAGGTTCGGCTTCGTGCATGACACAAGGGTCAACTCATGGTTGGATGTGTGTTAGTTGGTCGATGATGATGTCATCTTCAATTTTTTCTGTGTTGTCTGTGAATCGCAGTTTGGTTTGGTCATTGTGCCTCTTGCACGTTTGGTCATTTAACAGTTTGACTACAAACACCCTATTCCTCTCCTTGGCCAAAACTGTGCCAGCAACTCACTTTGGACCCTGACCATAATTCAGGACAAACACAGGGTCATGAACAGCAATGTAATGTGATACAGCCGTGCGATCGTGGTACCATTGCTGCCATTGCTTTCTGGTTTCGACATGATCATTGAGATCCGGGTGTACAAGAGAGAGCCTGGTTTTGAGGCCTCTCTTCATTAACAGATCAGCAGGAGGGACCCTGGTGAGCGAGTGGGGTCTCGTCCTGTAACTGAGCAAAATGTGGGACAAGCAGGTCATAGGAACATAGAAACATAGAAAATAGGTGCAGGAGTAGGCCATTCGGCCCTTCGAGCCTGCACCTCCATTCAATGAGTTCATGGCTGAACATGCAACTTCAGTACCCCATTCCTGCTTTCTCACCATACCCCTTGATCCCCCTAGTAGTAAGGACTACATCTAACTCCTTTTTGAATATATTTAGTGAATTGGCCTCAACAACTTTCTGTGGTAGAGAATTCCACAGGTTCACCACTCTCTGGGTGAAGAAGTTTCTCCACATCTCGGTCCTAAATGGCTTACCCCTTATCCTTAGACTGTGACCCCTATTTCTGGACTTCCCCAACATTGGGAACATTCTTCCTGCATCTAACCTGTCTAAACCCATCAGAATTTTAAACGTTTCTATGAGATCGCCTCTCATTCTTCTGAACTCCAGTGAATACAAGCCCAGTTGATCCAGTCTTTCTTGATATGTCAGTCCCGCCATCCCAGGAATCAGTCTGGTGAACCTTCGCTGCACTCGCTCAATAGCAAGAATGTCCTTTCTCAAGTTAGGAGACCAAAACTGTACACAATACTCCAGGTGTGGCCTTACCAAGGCCCTGTACAACTGTAGTAACACCTTCCTGCCCCTGTACTCAAATCCCCTCGATATGAAGGCCAACATGCCATTTGCTTTCTTAACCGCCTGCTGTATCTGCATGCCAACCTTCAAGCACTGATGTACCATGACACCCAGGTCTCATTGCACCTCCCCTTTTCCTAATCTGTCACCATTCAGATAATAGCCTGTCTCTCTGTTTTTACCACCAAAGTGGATAACTTCACATTTATCCACATTATACTTCATCTGCCATGCATTTGCCCACTCACCTAACCTATCCAAGTCACTCTGCAGCCTCATAGCATCCTCCTCGCAGCTCACACTGCCACCCAACCTAGTGTCATCTGTGCCGTGCGTCATGCGTTTTAGACTCTGCTTAATGGTTTGGACAGCCTGCTCCGCTTGACCGTTAGACGCGGGTTTGAAAGCAGCAGACCTGACATGCTTGATGCCATTATGGGTCATAAACTCGGGGAACTTTGAACTGGTGAAACAAGGTCTGTTGTCGCTGACAAAGGCGTTGGGCAGGCCATGGGTGGCAAACATTGCCTGGAGGCTTTCAATAGTTGCTGTGAACGTGCTGGATGACATGATTGCGCATTCAATCCATTTGGAGTAAGCGTCTACTACCACTAAAAACATCTTGCCGAGAAAGGGGTCAGCAAAGTCTATGTGTATCCTTGACCACGGTTTGGATGGCCATGACCACAGACTCAGCGGAGCCTCCACAGGTGCGTTACTCAGTTGCATGCAAGTGTTGCACTGATGTACGCATGACTCCAAGTCCAAGTCAATGCCGGGCCACCAAACGTGAGATCTGGCAATGGCCTTTATCATGACAATGCCTGGGTGTGTTCTGTATAAATCTTGCACAAAAATTTCCCTGCCTTTTTTTGGTATAACAACACGATTAGCCCATAACAGACAATAAGACTGAATAGACAATTCATCTTTGCGGCGGCTATAAGGCTTAATTTCATCCTGCATTTCCCTGAGAATGTAAGACCAATTTCTTTTAGGACACACGTTTTTATGCTTGACAGTACAGGATCCTGGCTGGTCCAGGTCCTAATTTGGCGAGCCGTGACGGGTGACCTCGTGCTCTCAAAGGCATCCATGACCAGCAGCAAATCTGCGGGCTGCGGCTTATAAGTCCTTACCCTAATGTACTGACTTACATGAGACACATGCTGAAGTCAAGGTCACTCAGGACCTGCACCTTTAATTCCAGCTCTCCCGTGCTGCACTTCCCTGAGACCTCCCTTTATATACCTCAGTGGGACAGATATGGAGTGTCTCCTGCAAGTGCACCCCTGGTGGTAAGGTATGCTTATTGTTACAGGTCATATCCAGTTACAGTCATGTATAGCATAGTTATATACAGTAATGTGAGATACAGGACAGCGGCATTTCCACCCTGGTTATGGGCAATGGTTGCCGGCTAAGGGCATCAGCACAGTTTTCAGTGCCTGGTCTGTGCTGGATAACATAATCATAAACAGATAATGTCAGTCCCCATCTTTGGATGCGGGACGAGGCATTGGTGTTTATACCTTTGCTCTGAGAAAACAATGAAATGAGTGGCTGTGGTCTGTTTCAAGCTCAAACCGAAGCCCAAACAGGTATTGGTGCATTTTCCTAACCCATATACGCATGCTAAAGCCTCTTTCTCTACCATACTATCGGCTCTTTCAGCCTTAGACGGACTTCTGGACGCATATGCAAATGGTTGGCGTTTGCCTGATACATTGGCTTGCTGGAGCACACAACCGACCCCATATGATGAGGCGTTGCAGGCCAGAACTAACTGCTTACATGGGTCATAGTTTACCAGTAATTTTTTGGAACATAGCAAGTTCCTGGCCTTCGCAAAGTCTTGAGATTTGCCCCAAACCCAGTCATTACCCTTTCTCAGCAACATGTGCAAGGGCTCTAGCAATGTGCTCAAACTAGGTAGAAATTTACCGAAATAGTTGAGAAGACCCAGGAACGATCATAGCTCCGTCACACTCTGGGATCTAGGTGCATTCTTGATGACCTCTGCCTTCAAGTCCGTAGGCCTGATGCCATCTGCTGAAATCTTTCTCTCCAGGAATTCGACTTCTGGTGCCATGAAAACGCACTTGGAGTATTTTAGCCTGAGTCCCACTCTGTGCAGACGATGTAGAATCTCTTCCAGGTTGTGCAGGTGTTCGGTGACGACGCAACCGGTGATCAGGATGTCATCTTGGAACATGACGGTTCTCGGGACAGACTTCAACAAACTCTCCATGTTTCTCTAAAATATGGCTGCCGCCGAGCGTATTCCGAAAGGGCATCTGTGGTATATAAACAGTCCTTTGTGTGTGTTGATGCACGTCAGTTTTTTTGAAGATTCGACCAGCTCCTGCGTCATGTAAGTGGAGGTCAGGTCCAACTTGGTGAATGACTTCACCCCCGCTAACATTGCAAACAGGTCGTCAGCCGTGGTTAACGGGTACTGATCCTGTATCAAGACTCGGTTGATCGTTACCTTGTAGGCGCCACAGATCCTGACCGTGCCATCATTTTTCAACACCTGGACAATTGGACTGGCCCATTCGCTGAACTCGACTGGTGATATAATTCCTTCCCGTTGAAGTTTGTCCAGTTCGATCTCGACCATCTCCCTCATCATGTACGGAACCGCCCGAGCCTTGTGATAGACGGGTCTTGCATCCGGGCCTAGGTGGATCTGAACCTTGGCTCCAGTGAAGTTGCCGATGCCTGGTTCAAACAACGAGGGAAACTTGCTCAGCACTTGAGCACATGAAGCGTCATGATAAGGCTTTAATATTATTCCAGTTCCATTTAATTTTCTCAAGCCAACTTCTGCCGAACAGCATTGGGCCCTTGCCTGGAATGATCCACAATGATAAATCATGCACAACTCCATCATACGATACCTTTACTGCCACGCTGCCAATTACTGGTATGAGCTTTTTGGTGTAGGTACGCAGCTTCTCATTGATTGGGCTCAGTTTGGGTCTTTTTGCCTTCGTGTCCCACAGTTTTTCGAAAGCCCTCTGGCTCATTATTAACTGACTCACCCCAGTGTCCAATTCCATGGGTACTGGAACCCCATTTAATTTAACTTCCAGCATTATCGGAGGACTTCTTCGTCCTGTACCTTGGGTTGAGTTGCCTGTGCCGCTTGATCCACGCTGGATTGATCATCCTCAGCCACGTGGTATGTCGCAGCATGCTTGCTCAGTTGCGGAAACATTCGCTGAAGGTGCACAAACGCGGATGAGTAGGCCCTGCCATGTGCAGCTCTGCCTGCCGACGATATTATTTTATGCACAGTACTTGCTGGTGATTTTCAATGCTGGGAAGATACCTGTTTCGAATTTTCGTCTGTGGCCATGCATGCCTGGGTGATCATGATGGCCCTGCTCAGGTCTAGAGATTCAGCAGCCAGCAGCTTTCAAAGGATGACCTCGTGGCCAATGCCAAGCACGAAAAAGTCCCGCAGCATTTGCTCCAATGCAGCTCCGAAGTTGCAAGGCCCAGCGAGATGTCTCAGGTCGGCGACAAATTCCACCATGTCCTGACCCTCGGAGCGATTGTGCATATCGAAATGATACCTCGCCATGATGATGCTTTCCTTCAGTTTAAAGTGGTTCTGAACCAGCGTACACAATTTGTCGCAAGTCCTATCCAGTGGTCGAGTTGGAGAGTAGATTCTTGATAAAGCCATAAATTTTTGTCCTGTGCTTAATTTTGTTATCGGTTCCTTCTAATCCGTGGCTACGAAGTACTGGTCAAGGTGCTCATTGAAATCCTCCCAGTCTTCCCCTTCCACGAATCTCTCCAAAATTCCAACAGACATGGTTGCGTTAAAGTTCGTATTTTTAACTCATCGCCAATTGTTAAGTATCAAATAACTCCACGAGGCTAAATACGGTGAGCTAGTTCAGGCATGACCTTACTCCAGTTTATTTATTCTCAAAGTGAGGAATCAACATGGCTGCCAACATTATATACACGGCTTGCATGTGTCTGCCAGTGACCCTTAGGACTCCGACAGTCGCGCCCTCCGGTAGCAGGTAAGACCAAGTTAACACTCCTGAACCCCCACCGTAACTAAGGCAGAAGATCAACAGAAACCCTGGGAGAACAGCAGAAATGTCCCTTTTTAGCCATTTACACTGATCTCCTGCCAGTGAACCCTGGTGGAAAGTCCAGTCGCATACATTTAGTGCAATTATCAAATTCATGTGGATTGACCCAAACCGAGAGCTAAATCAAAAAAATATATATATCTTGTGGAAATCATCAGTCTAACTGAATGATTCCACAGATCAATAACACAAAGAAAAAGAATAATTGGTGGTGGGACATAATATTGTATGAATAGAACTTTACATCTTCATATCAGAGGAATTTTGTACAATGTCTGCCCTCAGAAGACCTCTAGTTGTTAGTTTTAAACATAAAACAAGGGGAAACTGACAGACATTGATATGTACAAATGTCTTTCTTCAAAACAGGAACTGTGCAGCAGTTCACTTGAATACACTTCTCCTTTGAGCAATTTCTATTTACCTTTCCTTTCCAGAATGTCAGGAAACATATGCCTCACCAGGGAAGCATAACAATTAAAAAAGACCAATCCGACCTTTATTTAAATAACTTCCTACAAGATCACTGTTTATCACTTGATAATACCAGAAGCCTGTGATTATGGAAAATGCAAAAATTATGGGAAGCGACAGCAATTATCATCTGCTACCTGCCCTATTTATGAGCCATCCAGCTGTTGAAAATGGCAGTGAAACAGCACCTGCCACTTGGACGAGAGTCGTTAGGACATGGAGTGCCCTCCAAGAAACAGCAACATAAGCAGGATTCATGACAGCTTTTAAAAGTGAAATGGATAAATATTTGAACAAAAACATTTTAAAGGGCATTGGGTTAGAACAAGGGAATGGAACTATGGGCATATCTCATTGCAAGAGCCAATCAGGCACAATTGGCTTAATGACCTCTTTCTCTGCTTTCCTATTTATGATTCGATGATTTTACATGTCCATCATTTCATTACAGTAATAGTTTCATCAATAATCCAAGAAGTCACAAACTTGCCAAATTAGTCGCAAATGTGTCCAATATTTGCAGATTCCAAATTCATGTTGGTTCATATATCACCTTACAAAAGATGGCTCAAAATTGACCTTTTAAACTGAAAATAAAAACAGACTTATGAGGAGGTTGAAGAAAATAGATTGTTGTCAATGAGTAGCAAGAAACCATTGCTGAACACCAAATAAAAAAAACTGAATTTTGATAACATGAAACTAAAAAAAACTTCATTGGTAACATTGTACCATCTCAAAAATATCAATTGATTTATTTTTGACAGATAACATTATATGCTGGATTTCTTACCAACATGTTTCTTCTCCCCCCCCATTATCCACCACACATGTTCCTCCTCACACATGTACTGTGACTTACCCTGTGCTACCGCCTCAAGCTTGCTATCTAAATCCGCCCGGGTCAATGTAGCTGTGCTGGGGATGCTTGCGATAGTTGGTGCATAGGATAGAATGTTGTGAGGTGCTGGCTTGTCCTAGGCCATTAGCAGTACTGGTAGGTTGTTGAACCAGGTCTACACAACAGAAGAGCAACATCATAGGCAGTCCCTCGAAATCGAGGAAGACTTGCTTCCACTCTAAAAGTGAGTTCTTAGGTGACTGAACAGTCCAATACGGAATTTACAGTCTCTGTCACAGGTGGGACAGACAGTCATTGAAGGAAAGGGTGGGTGGGGAGTCTGGTTTGCCGCACGCTCCTTCCGCTGCCTGCGCTTGCTTTTTGCTTGCTCTCGGCGACGAGACTCGCGGTGCTCAGCGCCCTTCCTGGATGCTCTTCCTCCACTTAGGGTGGTCTTTGGCCAGGGACTCCCAGCTGTTGGTGGGGATGCTGCATTTTATCAAGGAGGCTTTGAGGATGTCCTTAAAATGTTTCCTCTGCCCACCTGGGGCTCACTTGCCATGTAGGAGTTCCGAGTAGAGCGCTTGCTTTGGGAGTCTTGTGTCAGGCATGCGAACAATGTGGCCCGCCCAACGGAACTGATCGAGTGTGTCCGGTGCTTTGACGCTGGGGATGTCGGCCTGATCGAGGACACTAATGTTGGTGCATCTGTCCTCCCAGGGGATTTGCAGGATCTTGCGGAGACATTGTTGGTGGTATTTCTCCAATGATTTGAGGTGTCTACTGTATATGGTCCATGTCTCTGAGCCATACAGGAGGGCAGGTATCACTGCAGCCCTGTAGACCATAAAGCTTGGTGCCAGATTTGAGGGCCTGATCTTCAAACACTCTCTTCCTCAGGCGGCCAAAGGCTGCGCTGGCGCACTGGAGGCGGTATTGAACCTCGTCATCGGTGTCTGCCCTTGCTGATAATCAGCTCCCAAGGTATGGAAAGTGGTCCATGTTGTCCAGGGCAGCGTTTGTGGATCTTGCTGACAGGGGGGTGGGGGCGGGGGGGGGGCGGGGGCAGTGCTGTGTGGCGGGATATATATACTTCAATTGAAATGGTGAGTGAAGTGAGTGAGGTGCGTGAGTGAATGAGTGAAAATGAATCATATGTTATCAAGCATAACTTCAAAGACAGCATCCTTGAATGTGGAATGTGGGGTGAGAATGCTTAATTTTATAGGTATAGTGCAGTTTTAATTTTGTTACCTTGACAGGCAGGTGACAATGTGACCCTTCAAATAACTGTTGCATCAGTTTAAAATTTCTGAAAGGTAGTTCACAGTGCAGATGAGAGTGTGTTCTGATTTGTAAATTTCTGCTAATGCCAAATTTCTATGGGGAGCAGAAAAATGTTGCCTCATCAGACTATTCTCACCCAAACTATGCCCCAACAAGATTTTCTGCCTTAGTATTGCAAATGTGCCTCCACCAATAATTTATTGAAGAAAATTCAGACAAAGAAAGAACCTGCATTTACACAGTACAACTTCAGGATATCTCAAAGTGCTCCACAACAGATTACTTTTACAGTGCAGTTAACGTTGTTATTGTGGCAAATGTCAAAGCCAATTGGCACATGGCAAAGTCCTGCAAACAGCATTTGAAAAAATGGCTCGTGGAATTGCTTGAGAGACAAATGCTCGTCTGGACATATGAGACGTGTCTGCTCTTCTTCAAATAGTGCTTCTGGATGTTTTATGTCCACCTGAATGGACAGACCAGGTCTCAGTTTAACATCTAATCCAAAAGACGAAATAACATTTGATTCATACAATATCATGTAAACCATATTTATTTTCAAATCTATGAGTGCCATTATACTACTTGTTGTGTATGTTTGAAAACCTCACCAATATGTAGGACTTGCCACCAGGGGGCACACCTGTGGGAGACCGAAGGTTCACCTGTGCACCCTGGGGCAAGCAGGTATAAAAGGTAATCCACCATGCTGCTTCCTGACTCTGGAGTCTGAATAAAGAGACCAAGGTCACAACAGTTTGAGCTTACAATACAGTCGTGTGGAGTTATTCTGAACATAACACTACTGGTACCAGTTTCAGATAGAGTTATACTACCAGCTACAAACTGCACTTTATTGAAGGGAAAAAGAACTCCAAGCATGGGTGTAAGCACAAGCTTTTCTGTGCAGTGACTTAAATTTTAATATTTGAACAGAGCCAGCGTGCATTGCTGTATTAACTAGTAAATTAGTGATAAAATCCCGATTCTAACACCGCGCCACATGCAGAAGCTGGGTGGGGTAGCAGTTAAAAATGAGGTCAGTCACTTACTTTACCCCCTCTGATCCTGCTGCCTTCTTGCTGTGTCATGATCTTAACCTGCTCTTTTGAGCAGGCAAGTGGGACACCTGCAAGAAGGAATTGGGGTCCTTCTTTAAATATGCACATCGTGTCCAGATAATGTCATTGGGACCTAACTGCAATATTAGTTGGAGGACTGAGCAGGGGAGCAGTGACAGCTTCCCTGTCAGGACAGACCTGCTAGGAGGCAGATTGTGGTTCTAAAGAGGCCCAGGCAGGCAAGTTTCAAAATGTAATTTTAGGTTTTCTTGAGGGCCAGAAGGAGCAGGACTGTTCTTCCAGGCCTCAAAAGAAAGCTTTCAGCCTCTCTTGCCTGAGCTTCCCCCACGATCGCCTCCAGAGCCTGCCGCCACCTCAACTGACTGTGGGTCCCCACTTGAGGCCTCGTACCACCCACACACCAGCCAGGTAGTGGGTCTGGCTGAATTTGGACAGGACCCCAGAATATTTACACTAATATTGACCTCTACATCCCCACTCCGGGGTTGGCTGCTCGGTTAGGGCCTGCAAGCATCTTACCTGGCCCCTAATTTAAAATCAGCGCCAAAGTATATGTAGAGCTCAACTTGTAACTGTACCTCCGCGTACAAAAGCTGCAGCATTAGTGCCACAAAGCTTTCAAAAATCAGGTGGGGGAGAAAGTAAAATCAAGAGATGCATAATACACAAATGAAGTGTACGCTTGAAAGGATAGATTGTGTTGAGCCACATAATAGGATGACATTAGAAAGGTGTAAGATATCCAACAGATTAATTGTAGTACAGCTGATGACATTAAGGAAGCACCCAAGCATGGTAAAATGCTTAGAGTAAATGACTAAAATAAGGATTAGTCATTGCATGGGCAATAATCCTTTATAGGGGCTGATGGTGTATGAAAGCATCATTAATTTATTCCAAATAGTTATTTTACAGAAGGATACAGGAGTAAGAAAATACAATGGGCCTGAAATCGCGCTCCCCACAGGTGCGTACAAGGTGGGGATTCTGTTGACAGATCGCACATATGCAAAACTAAAGGGCCTCTGCAGGCGGAGAGTTATCTCCTGCCCAATGAATGTCCTTCAAATTCTTCCGACTGATAAAAGCAGGCATAAGAAATAATTTAAACATAAAATCCTGTTAAATAAGGTAAGTTTATTTTCAGACCCTTTAAACCATGTAAATTTATTTTTCAAAAAATGTAATTTTTGTTTTAAATAATGAATTAAATTAAATTTTTATTAATTTGAAATATGTGATTTTTTAAGTTATTTTCTGTGTTTCTGTGTATTTGGGGGTATTCCCATTCATACTTACAGCAGCTCCGTACATACGGAATTACTATAAGTATGAATGGGAAACCCCCTTCTCTGATAGGTTGGGCCCGCCCACGTGATCATGTTGATGCATACGAAATCCTGGGATATGTGTGCATCTACGAAGGCCTTCGTGTAGAGGGCTCGGACCGCAAGTCATCGAACCTCTAGGACCACCAGGTAAATTCATGGAAATGTTTCAGGACGGAGTCATCTGTCCGTGGTAAGCTTCCGACTGCAATTTCTGGGCCAATGTGTATTTAATTAACTATTGGCAGTATGTAATCCTCCATTCTATCGTGGTGTGATGAGAGGTAGAATCAAGAAACTGTATAAATTTGCCAATAAAAGCAAAGCAATTATATTTCAGTTAATTTTATAAATTGGGGCTAAATTTTGCGGCCTGCTGTGGAAATGGTATGGCAGTGGCCTGAAAACCATGGGAAGGAATTACCACCCTGTTCCCGCCATCACTGTGGCCATGGCAATCCTCCGATCAATGAATGGCTGGAGTGCCTCCCTGAGTCAGACGGTAGGTCCGTTTAAAATGCAGATCAGGTTCCTATAGCGGATCTGGGACCCCAATTGCCTTTTTAGGAGAGAACGAGTCAGAGCATGTTTCACCAGCAATGTACTTGAATAGGACCAGTAAAGGTAAATTCCACATAAACTTTGTGGGACCAAGAGGAGCAGAAGAGATTCTCTGGAACACACAAACATAAGCAGCCCACTGCCAGTCCTCTCTCTCTCCACCCATCAGCCTCGCCTCCTCTCCCCTCCCAGGACCTTCTGTAGCTGTCCTTGGAAGCCTGTTTTGTGATTGCAGCTTGCTAGTCAGGTTCAAATGAAGCCTCAAAAGTCACTGCTGGCCAAATGTCGAAATCTACTCCCCATAGTGTCTTCATATATAAATCATATTATTAAATCAGGATGGTAACAAAATGAGCAGTAAATGCTCGGAGGTAAATTTTTCTTTTTCTCATATGGACAATAATATGGCGGAGCGGATCATTTGCCTGTTATAGAAAACATACATTTTTTATAATGGTCGGGCAATTCACCATGCCAGATTACTGCCCATGCTGTGAAGATGAAAATGGATCCCTTAGTTTCTGTACCTCTACCAATAGATTCCAATACACAACAGACAATGTGCTGTCACAAATGAGCATTGTACTGTTTTGCACAATATTCTGCAGGTCAATTTTGGTTTTCCAACAAGTTGATGAATGGGCAGGGCAAGAGGTGGCACATAAGAACATAAGAAATAGGAGCAGGAGTAGGCCATTTGACCCCTCGAGCCTGCTCCGTCATTTAATAATATCATGGCTGATCCGACCATGGACTCAGCTCCACTTCCCTGCCCGCTCCCCATAACCCTTTATTCCCTTATCACTCAAAAATCTGTCTATCTTCACCTTAAATATAGTCAATGACCAGCCTCCACAGCTCTGTGGGGTGGAGAATTGCACAGATTTATAACCCTCTGAGAGAAGAAATTTCTCCTCATCTCAGTTTTAAATGGGCAACCCCTTATTCTGAGACTATGCCCCCTAGTTTTAGTTTCCCCTATGAGTGGAAATATCTTCTCTGAGTCACCTTGTCGAGCCCCCTCATTACCTTATATGTTTCCATAAGATCACCTCTCATTCTTCTGAACTCCAATGAGTATAGACCTAACCTACTCAACCTATCTTCATACGTCAACCCCCTCATCTCTGGAATCAATCTAGTGAACCTTCTCTGAACATCCTCCAATGCAAGTATATCCTTCCTTAAAAACGGAAACCAAAACTGTATGCAGTATCCCAGGTGTGGCCTCACCAATACCCTGTACAGTTGTAGCAGGACTTCTCTGCTTTTATACTCTATCCCCCCATGCAATAAAGGCCAACATTCCATTTGCCTTCCTGATTACTTGCTGTACCTGCATACTAACTTTTTGTGTTTCATGCACAATAACCCCAGGTCCCTCTGTACTGCAGCACTTTGCAATTTTTCCACATATGGAGTGCACTGGTTTGCCTGTCAATGAACATGCACACAATGTCAGAAAGCATGGAAGTGTCCAGTTCCAACTTGAGTGCTGCCTTTGCACAAGGCATCAAGTCAAACATGGAGCAAGTGGTCAGCACTAGAGCACTTTGAGGGGCCTTACAGTGAAAGAGCCTCTGGTGACAGCTTTGACAACTTTGATGGAAGTCTAGACTGCTGCCATCGAATCTCTCGATTTTGACATCTCCTCTGGCTTGTATAGCCTGAAAGCAAGCATAGATAGGAGCTTCGAGAGACTTCTGGCAAGCCAGCACTATGTTCCCACAGAGTGCTCTTGCTGGTACCAAGCAGCCAGCTGGATTAGACAGTCCCTGCACAAGCCAAGTCTGCAGCCAGGTCCTCGATGGTCAGAGCTCTTTGAGATCATCCACTTGGCTACCTCAAGTGCCCTCAGTGAACAATTTCAGGGTGCTGAAATGTTGACATCTCACAAATTGTGCATCAGTGACTTGCCAGATGGCCGCATGCACAACCAACTTACTGACATTATTGATATTACCAGAAGCAGTTTGGAAAGGGGCCAGACACATAAAAGTTTAGAGCCATGGTTATTTTCACAGGCAGTGCAGTGCATGCGTTGGCGTTGGGCTCAAATTCTCACTCCAATGGATGGTCCAGGTAAGTGATCGTCACCCTGTTTAAACACAGCCACCTGATGCACACTGCTCCTCTGTGAGGCTCAGGTATGATGTTCTGTTCCTGAATAAACTCGTGCTGTAATGCCTCCTGTGCTTTTGGCTCCTTCACCTTCTTGCAACCTGTGCAGCTTTTTGCTGCCTTCCTGCTCCTGACTTGGGAGCCTCTTAGGTAAGCCCAGCAGCATTCCAATGTTCAACAATTCAGAACAAAGAAATCTGTGAAACGGTTCCTGTCTTCCACAAACATACTCTGCAAAAGTATATCATGGATAAACTTGCCAAAACATGACCCGAAATCACCCTAGAAGCCTGAAACAACTAGTCAGAGATATATCTTAATGGAGGTGAGGATCCCTTTAAATACCACTCGTGAAAGCTCCTTGCTGATCATTTACTGGGTGGGTTAGAGAAGCAAAGTTTCAATCACGCACAAACACCTATTTCACAAAAGGGTCCAGATTCAGGTGCAGGACCCTTACTAACATACTTAAATGATGCCTCTGTTTGTTTCAGCCAGTGTCTGAAGTTCTGATAATTGGTTTATAGCAACTTACTACTAATCAGAAAAGAGCAGGCTTGTTTTTGGCAGGCTGTTAGAGTGGGGTGCCACAGGGATCAGTGCTGAACCTCAGCTATTTACAATCTATAATATTTTTGAAATGGTGAGAAACTATTAAATTTGATGTTCAGAGGGATTTAGGTGTTGTTGTACACAAAACACAGAAAGTTAACCTGCAGGTACAGCAAGCAATTAGGAAGGCCAAAGATATGTTGGCTTTTATTCCAGGCGGTTGGAGTACAAGAGTAAGGAAGTCTTGCTGCAATTGAACAGGGCTGTGGTGAGACCACACCACAGTTTTGGTCTCCATATCTCAGGAAGGATATTCTTGCCTTAAAGGGTGCAACAAAGGTTCACTAAATTGAATCCTGAGCTGAGAGTGTTGTTCTATGAGGAGAGATTGAGTAGAATAGGCTTCTACACTCTGGAGTTTCGAGGAATGAGATGTGATCTCAATTAAACATAAAAGATTCTGAGGGAGATTGACAGAGTAGATGCTGAGAATTTATTTCCCCTGGCTGGATAGTTTAGAACTAGGGGGCATAGTCTCAGCATAAGGGGTAAGCCATTTAGGACTGAGATGAGGAGGAATTTTTTTCATTCAGAGGGTTATTAATCTTTGGAATTCTCTACCCCAGAGGGTTGTGGATGCTGATTCATTGAGTGTATTCAAGGCTGAGACAGATAGATTTTTGGTCTCTAGAGGAACCAAGGGATACGGGGATCAGGCGGGAAAGTGGAGTTGTGGTCGAAGATCAGCCATGATCTTATTGAATGGCAAAGCAGGCTCGAGGGACGTATGGCCTACTCTTGCTCCTTATTCTTATGTTTATGAATGTTCATTAAGCCAGTGCAAATCTTAAGTCACCTTTCAAAATGGGTTTAATAGAATGGATGACAGTTTACCACCAGTGCACTAAAACAACAATTGAGTCAATAAAGACGGGGTTAATCCAAATAATTGAAGTAAGACATTATTTTCTGATATTATTACTGAGACTATAGTTGTACGACACTACTGGTCTAAGACGGATAGCTATAGAATGCAAAGCATACGCAGCAACAATTGAGTTATATTGCGGGTTGGGCCGAGCTGTGAATCACTCTCTGCGCTTGTTTTCAGTCATGCACAGATGCCAGTTCTCTTAGCGACTATATTTAAATATTAGGAGAGCATGGGCAAGAGCTGCAGTAAATTTAGTAAATTCAAATGGATGATCTGCTCTGTTTCTAAACCTGGCTTCATACACACTAAAGTTGTATTCAATTTGGGGTCAAACCCAAGTATTGTGAGATGACTTTCTGAAAGGGTGTTCGAGTGTTCTGGAGTCAGATCAGTATGTGGCTCTTGAATCATTCTGCTACCTTTGTGTCGCAGTTCACCTTAGATCACTGTGTGACATAATAATGCCCCACCCACAAAAATGGCCACAGCCTCAGGATGAATTATAATGTGTTTCTGCCAATTATGCCCATTTGTGGCCCTTCGAGGAAGCTCTTAAAATTAAGCTTTTTTAAGCGCAAGGGCACCAGTAGGCACCTTTTTAAATGTTTTTAAATACTAAAAATATTTAATTTACTAAGAAACGGACTAGTGTATGCCAATGAGGGTGCTGCACTGTTTGTCACTCTCTAGTTTACAGTAAGTGCCAGTGCAAGATGCCATAGAAAGTCAATGTGCATGTGCAAGCACCATTGCTGGTCACAGGA
This sequence comes from Pristiophorus japonicus, assembly GCF_044704955.1. Lineage (NCBI taxonomy): Eukaryota > Metazoa > Chordata > Chondrichthyes > Pristiophoridae > Pristiophorus > Pristiophorus japonicus. Next base: position 362,332,058 of record NC_091977.1, on the reverse strand, counting down.
ATGTGGGAAGGGAGGACCTTGAGACAATCACTATCACTAGGGGACAGTGCTGGACAGGCTAATGGGACTCAAGGTAAACAAGTCCCCTGGTCCTGATGAAATGCATCCCAGGGTATTAAAAGAGATGGCGGAAGTTATAGCAGATGCATTCGTTATAATCTACCAAAATTCTCTGGACTCTGGGGAGGTACCAGCGGATTGGAAAGCAGCTACTGTAACGCCTATGTTTAAAAAAGGGGGCAGCCAAAAGGCAGGTAACTATAGGCCGGTTAGTTTAACATCTGTAATGGGGAAAATGCTCGAAACTATCATGAAGGAAGAAATAGCGGGACATCTAGATAGGAATAGTGCAGTCAAGCAGACGCAGCATGGATTCATGAAGGGGAAATCATGTTTAACTAATTTACTTGAATTCTTTGAGGATATAATAAGCATGGTGGATAGACATGTACCGATGGATGTGGTGTATTTAGATTTTCAAAAGACATTCGATATGGTGCCACACAAAAGGTACGCGGAGTCAGAGGAAATGTATTAGAATGGATCGAGAATTGGCTGGCTAACAGAAAGCAGAGAGTCGGGATAAATCGGTCCTTTTCGGGTTGGAAATTGGTGGTTAGTGGTGTGCCACAGGGATCGGTGCTGGGGACACAACTGTTTACAATATACATAGATGACCTGGAAGAGGGGACAGAGTGTAGTGTAACAAAATTTGCAGATGACACAAAGATTAGTGGGAAAGCGGGTTGTGTCGAGGACACAGAGAGGCTGCAAAGAGATTTAGGTTAAGCGAATGGGCTAAGGTTTGGCAGATGGAATACAATTTCGGAAAGTGTGAGGTCATCCACCTTGGGTAAAAAAACAGTTAAATGGGTATATTATTGGAATGGGGAGAAATTACAACATGCTGCGGTGCAGAGGAACCTGGGGGTCCTTGTGCATGAATCCCAAAAAGTTAGTTTGCAGGTGCAGCAGGTAATCAGGAAGGCGAATGGAATGTTGGCCTTCATTGCGAGAGGGATGGAGTACAAAAGCAGGGAGGCCCTTCTGCAACTGTATAGGGTATTGGTGAGGCCGCACCTGGAGTACTGCGTGCAGTTTTGGTCACCTTACTTAAGGAAGGATATACTAGCTTTGGAGGGGGTACAGAGACGATTCACTAGGCTGATTCCGGAGATGAGGCGGTTACCTTATGATGATAGATTGAGTAGAATGGGTCTTTACTCGTTGGAGTTCAGAAGGATGAGGGGTGATCTTATAGAACCATTTAAAATAATGAAAGGGATAGACAAGATAGAAGCAGAGAGGTTGTTTTCACTGGTCGGGGAAACTAGAACGAGGGGGCACAGCCTCAAAATATGGGGGAGCCAATTTAAAACCGAGTTGAGAAGGAATTTCTTCTCCCAGAGGGTTGTGAATCTGTGGAATTCTCTGCCCAAGGAAGCAGTTGAGGCTAGCTCATTGAATGTATTCAAATCACAGAAAGATAGATTTTTAACCAATAAGGGAATTAAGGTTTACGGGGAGCGGGCGGGTAAGTGGAGCTGAGTCCACGGCCAGATCAGCCATGATCTTTTTGAATGGCGGAGCAGGCTCGAGGGGCTAGATGGCCTACTCCTGCTCCTAATTCTTATGTTCTTATGTTCTTATGACTTTGTGGCGGAACTTCGGTGGTTGGCTAGTTAATGTGAGTTCTCCGATGAACTGAAGAGAGAAATGCTGAGAGACTTTTTCATTGAAGGAATAGGCCAAGCAGGCACATTCCGAAAGCTCATAGAGACCAAGAACCTGACCTTAGAGGCAGCAGCACTGGTTGTACAGACATTCTTGTGAGGGGAAGAAGAAACGAGGTTGATTTACAATGCAGGTAAACAACTAACGAAATATCGGAAAAGAAGTTCACAGCACTAAACAAGCTGCTATCCCCACACACAGACAAAACCGGGAGAACAGGCTCTTGACAGCAGGCAGAAGCCATCAAGGGCCACAGGAACAGCCGTTCACACCTCAACAACCCACAATGTGAGCAATCAGCTACAAACTAAGAGAAGCTCAAGAGAGATCAGCAAGACGCAGCTCATTCTTTGGGAACACTTTGAACAATGACAGGTCTATGCTGGAGGTGTGGGGGTGGGCACTCGTCAAGGGGATGTCGATTTCAGCAGGCTGTTTGCAGAAATTGTGAAAATACAGGGCATTTGGCCCGCATGTGCAAAAAAACGGCAGCTCGGCTGGTATACGAATCGGATGGGTCGGAAAGCAGACCAGAAGATGGTGGGGACAGTACCCGGGACACCGATGTACAGCAGGTCAACATGATCAATGGCCGCTGCTCCTACAACAGGATGCCTCCTATAATGATGAGGGTCCGATTCAACGGAATATCTGTCAACATGGAGCTGGATACGGGAGCGAGTCAATCTCTCAAGGGCGCTCAACAATTTGAACAACTGTGGCCGCATAAAAGAGACAGATCAAAACTCACAAGGGTCAACACCAAACGAAGGACCGATACCAAAGAAATCGTACCAGTCCTCGGCAGTGCCATGCTCTCTATCACACACAAAGGGACAGTGAACCGACTTCCACTGTGGATTGTCCCCGGAGACCCCCCAGCACTGCTGAGGAGAAGCTGGCTGGCAAAACTAAACTGGAAATGGGATGATGTCCATGCCATGTCATTAGAGGAATGGACCTCCTGCTCAACAGTTATAAAGCGATTTGAACATCTCTTTCAGCCAAGTGTGGGCACTTTCAAAGGGGCCAAAGTCAAAATCTACATCACACAGGATGCGAGACCGGTCCATCACAAGGCCAGAGCTGTACCCTATGTGATTAGGGAAAAGGTTGAACACGAACTAGGCAGGCTTCTGCGGGAAGGCATTATATCACCTGTGGAATTTAGCGACTGGGCAAGTCCCATCGTCCCAGTCATGAAGCCTGATGGATCCGTACGAATCTGTGGGGACTACAAATCTACCATAAACAAAATCTCCCGACAGGACCAGTACCCGCTTCCCAGAGCGGAGGACTTATTTGCCACATTGGCTGGAGGTAAACTTTTCTCAAAACTAGACCTCACATCTGCATATATGACGCAAGAATTGACCGAGGAAACCAAGCTACTCACCACCATCAACACACATCGAGGCCTTTTCATGTACAATCGATGCCCATTCAGCATCAGGTCGGCAGCTGCCATATTCCAGCGCAACATGGAGAGTCTGCTCAAGTCCATCCCGGGGACGGTTGTATTTCATGACGACATACTTATCACGGGCAGGGACACCGACTCCCATCTCCGTAATTTGGAGGAAGTACTAAAGCGGTTGGATCGGGTAGGCCTACGAGTCAAGAAATCCAAGTGCCTGTTTCTCGCACCCGAGGTTGAATTTTTGGGCAGAAGGATTGCCGCTGATGGAATCCACCCAACAGAGTCCAAAATAGAAGCAATTTGCCTGACACCCAGGCCCCGGAATGTCTCAGAACTGCGTGCCTTTCTTGGGCTACTCAATTACTTTGGTAACTTTATGCAGAACTTGCTGCTCAGGAAGGCGTGCGATTGGTTTTAGGGGGAAGCCCAGGACCGCACCTTCAATAAGGCATGCAACCATCAGTGTTCCAACAGTGTTTTGACTTTCTTTGATGCAGGTAAAAAGCTAGTTCTCACATGCGATGCGTCAGCGTATGGGGTCGGGTGCGTTTTGCAACATGGCAATAGTGCGGGCAAATTACAACCCATAGCTTATGCCTCCAGGTCACATTCGCGGGCGGAGCGCGGGTACGGAATGGACGAGAAGGAGGCGCTTGCGTGCATGTACGGTGTCAAAAAGATGCACCAATACCTGTGCAGGGCCAAGTTCGTGTTAGAAACTGACCACAAGCCCCTCACGTCCCTCCTATCCGAGAGCAAGGCAATAAACGCCAACGCCTCGGCGCGAATTCAACGGTGGGCACTCATGCTGACATCCTACGACGATACCATAAGGCACAGACCAGGCACAGACAACTGTGCCAACGCGCTCAGCAGGCTACCTCTGGCGACCACGGAAGGGTCTGACGAACAGGACTGTGAGATAGCCATGGCAATCAATGCCTTTGAGTCCACAGGTTCGCCCATGATGGCTCGCCAAATCAGAGCCTGGACGGCCTGCGACCCCACGTTATTCTTAGTAAAAAGATGTGTCCTAACCGGTGACTGAGCAGAGGCTCGTGATGCCTGCCCCGAGGAATTAAAACCCTTTCACACGCGCATGCATGAGCTATCACTACAAGCAGACTGCCTGATGTGGGGCAGCCGAGTAGTCATGCCTCTGCGAGGCAGAGAGGCATTTGTCCGGGAGCTCCACCGCGAGCACCCGGGGATCATTCTCATGAAGGCCATAGCCAGATCCCACATCTGGCAGCCTGGTATTGACGCGGACTTGGAGCTCTGCGTCCGAAGGTGCACCATTTGTGCCCAACTCAGCAATGCCCCCAGGGAGGCTCCACTGAGCCCCTGGCCCTGGCCTACCAAACCGTGGTCGCAGGTGCACGTAGACTATGCGGGCCCATTCATGGGCAAAATGTTCCTCGTAGTTGTCGATGCATTTTCAAAGTGGATCGAATGCACCATTTTAAACTCGAGCACAACCTCCACCACTGTGGAGAGCCTCGCAACCATGTTTGCAAAGCATGGAATCCCTGACATATTGGTCAGTGACAATGGTCCGTGCTTCACCAGCGCAGAATTCCAAGACTTTATAATTGACCACGGCATAAATCACGTCAAGACGGCACCGTTCAAGCCGGCCTCCAACGGCCAGGCGGAGAGAGCAGTGCAAATCATTAAACAAGTCATGCTTAAAATCCAAGGTCCCACGCTGCAGGTTCGTGACTGCTGCTGGCATACAGATCTCATCCGCACTCATTGACTGGGATCCCCCCCCGCGCAACTGTTGATGAAAAGGACTTTAAAAACAAGGCTCTCATTCATCCTCCCAGACATGCACGAAATCGTTGAGGCAAAGCGCCGTAAGCTGACTGAGTACCATGACAGGAATTCGAGGGGGAGATGGAATGAGATAGGGGACAAAGTGTTTGTACTAAACTATGGCAGGGGTCCCAAATGGCTTGCAGGGACAGTAACGGGCAAGGAAGGAAACAGGCTACTGGTAGTACAAATGGACAATGGCAAAACCAGCCGGAGGCATGTAGACCAAGTCAAAAGCAGATTTACCAACAACACTGCGGAACCAGAGGCAGACTACAATGTGGAACTCACACCACACCTGGTGGACAGTCAGAGGGAACAACCTGAGGAAAGGGCAATCCCAACAGACAGCCCAGGCGAGTCAACAACAATCACACCAATCGAAACAGACAGCCCAGACGAGATACCAGCAACCACACCCAAAGGAAAACAGACACCAAGGCAAACAATTGAACCACAACTCAGACGCTCCACGCAAGAGCGTAGACCACCTGAGAGACTGAACCTATAAAGACAATAAGACCTTGGGGGAAGGTGATGTCATGTATCTTACATTATTATATATAACTGTATCCTAACATGCTATACATGACTGTAATAAGATATGACCTGTAACCACCAGCATACCTTACCACCAGGGGTGCACTTGCAAGAGACAGGTATATAAGGACAGGTCTCAGGCAAGTGCAGCATTCCAGAGCTGTGAAATAAAGGTGCAGGTCCAGAGTGACCTTGACTTCACTACATGCCTCGTGTGAATCTGTACTGAGGGGACAGGACTTTACAACTTCAGTACCCCATTCCTACTTTCCTCTCCATACCCCTTGATCCCTTTAGATGTAAGGGCTACATCAAACTCCCTTTTGAATATATCTAAAGAACTGGCCTCAACAACTTTCTGTGGTAGAGTATTCCACAGGTTCACAACTCTCTGAGTGAAGAATTTTTTCCTCATCTCGGTCCGAAATCTTATCCTTAGGCTGTGACCCTTGGTTATGGACTTTCCCAACATCGGGAATATTCTTCCTGCATCTAACCTGTCGAATCCCTTCAGAATTTTACATGTTTCTATGAGATCCCCTCTCATTCTGATTGGCCCGGGCGAGGCCATGCGTGGAGGTACTGGCAGATCGATCGGTCTGGAGCCAGGAATGCTGCGAGCCGGAGGGAGCGCATCATCCGTATCCTGACCCGAGGAGCCTGAATAACTCACCAGGGGCGGCACGATACCACCACCATCACCAATCTGAGGGATCTCAACAACATATTCCCGCCTTTTCCCCATACCCTTTGATGTCTTTTGTGTCTAGCAATCTATCTATCTCCCTCTTAAATATACTCAGTGAATAGGCCTCCACCGCCTTCTGAGAGAGAGAATTCCACATGTTCACCACCTTCTGAGTGAAAACATTTCTTCTCATCTTCTCATCTTAAATTTCCTACCCCATATCCTGAGATTGTGACCCCTTGTTCTAAACTTCCCAGCCGGAGAAAACATCCTCCCCGCATCCAGTCTATCCAACCGAGTCAGAATTTTATATGTTTCAATGAGATCCCCTCTCATTCTTCAAAACTCTAGTGAATACAGGCCTAGTCCTGATAAAGCGCGACATCACCACTGACACCTGGGAGTCCTTGGCTGAAGACTGTCCTAGGTGGAGAAAGTGCATCCAGGAGGGGGTTGAGCTCTTTGAATCTCAACACCGAGAGCGTGAAGAGGTCAAGCGTAGGCAGCAGAAGGAGTGTGCGGTAAACCAGTCCCACACACCCCTCCCCTCAGCGACTATCTGTCTCTCCTGAGACAGTGTCTGTGGCTCTCGTATTGGATTGTTCAGCCACCAGAGAACTCACTTCAGGAGTGGAAGCAAGTCTTCCTCGATTCCGAGGGACTGCCTATGATGATGATAAGTTGACCCAATCTCCCCTCATATAACAGTCCTACCATCCCAGGAATCAGTCTGGTGAACCTTCGCTGCACTCCCTCTATGGCAAGTATATCCTTTCTTAGATAGGGAGACCAAAACTGCACACAATACTCCAGATGCGGTCTCACCAAGGCTGTGTATAACTGTAGTAAGACATCCTTGCTCCTGTACTCAAATCCTCTTGCAATAAAGGCCAACATATCATTTGCCTTCCTAACGGTTTGCTCCACCTGCATCTTTGCTTTAAATGACTGGTGTACAAGGACACTTCCCAAGCCATCACCATTTAAATAATACTTTGTCCTTATGTTTTTCCTACCAAAGTTGATAACTTCACATTTATCCACATTATACTGCATCTACCATGTGTTCACCCACTCACTTAACCTAACTAAATTGCCTTGCAGCGTCTTTGCATCCCCCTCACAACTCACAATCCCACCTAGTTTTGAGTCGTCAGCAAACATGGAAATATTACATTTGGTTCCCTCATCCAAATCATTGATATATATTGTGAATAGCTAGGGTTCAAGTACTGATCCATGTGGTACCCCACTAGTCACTGCCCGCCACCCCGAAAAAGACCCGTTTATTCCTACTCTTTGTGAACCAATTTTCAATCCATGCCAGTACATTACCCCCAATCCTATGTGCTTTAATTTTGCACACTAACCTCTTATGTGGGACTTTATAAAAGGCCTTCTGAAAATCCAAACACACTACATCCACTGGTTCTCCCTTATCTATTCTATCAGTTACATCCTCAAAAAACTCCAGTAGGTTTGTCAAACATGATTTTCCTTTCATAAATCCATATTGACTTTGTCTAATCCCGTTGATATTATCTAATTGTGCCATTATCACATCCTTTATAATAGACTCTAGTATTTTCCCAATTACTGATGTTAGGCTAACCGGTCTGTAGTTCCCTGTTTTCTCTCTCCCTCCTTTTTTAAATAGTGGGGTTACATTTGCCACCCTCCAATCTGCAGGAACTGTTCCATAATCTATAGAATTTTGGAAGATGACAACCAATGCATCTACTATTTCCATGGCTACCTCTTTTAGTACAGTGGGATGCAGATCATCAAGCCCTGGGGATTTATCTGCCTTCAGTCCCATTCGTTTCTCCAGCACTATTTTCTTACTAATAATCATTTCCTTTCATTCCTCTTGCTCACTAGACCCTTGGTTCCCTAGCATTTCTGGGATGTTATTTGTGTCCTCTTCCATGAAGACAGAATCTAAGTATTTATTTAATTGTTCTGCCATTTCCTTGATCCCCAATACAAATTCTCCCATTTCTGTCTGTAAAGGACCTACATTTGTATTCACTAATCTTTTTCTTTTTATGTACTTGTAGAAACTTTTGCAGTCGGTTTTTATGTTCCTTGCAAGTTTACTCTCATACTCTATTTTTCCCCTCTTAATCAATCTCTTGGTCCTTTTTTGCTGAATTCTAAACTGTTCTCAATCCTCAGGCTTGCTACTTTTTCTGGTGACTTTGTATAACTCCTCTTTGAATCTAATACTATCCTTAATTTATTTTGTTAGCCATGGTTGGGCCACTATTCCTTTTATGCTTTTACGCCAGAAAGGAATGTATTACTGTTACAATTCATGCATTTGTTCCTTAACTGTTAGCCATTGTCTATCAACTGTCATGCCTTTTAATGAATCTTCCCAATCTATTATAGCCAATTCATTCCTCATACCTTCATAGTTTCCTTTGTTTAGATTTAGGACCCTAGTTTCAGATTGGACTACTTCACTTTCCATCTTAATAAAGAATTCGATCATGTTATGGTCACTCTTCCCTTTAGGACCCCGCATAACAAGACTGTTAATTAACTCCTTCTGGTTACACACAACCCAATCTAGGATAGCTTATTCCCGAGTAGGCCTGTTCCCTAGTAAGCTCTTCAACATATTGGTCTAAAAACGATCTCGTACACACGCCAGGAATTCATCTGCTACAGTATTATTACTAACTTGGTTTGGCCAGTCTATATGTAGATTAAAGTCACCTATGATTACTGTAGTACCCTTGTTACATGCATCTCTATTTTCCTGTTTGATGACATCCCCTACTGTCTGGAGGCCTATAGACAACTCCCACTAATGTTTTCTGCCCCTTGGAGCTCCTTAGCTCCACCCAGACTGACTCTACATCTTAATTTTCTGAGCCAATATCCTTTTTCACTATTGATCTGATTTCATCCTTTACAGAGAGGAATTAGAAGAAAATACATTTCTATAGCTGATTAAAAGGGTGGTGTCATAGGGCCCAAGTTTCCACATGATAAAAAACGGGCGCCCCTCCGAGTTGGGCGCCCGTTTTTCGCGCCTAAAAAAAACCGCGCTATTCTCGAGCGCCCTGCAGCTCCTTGTCTGCCTGGCGCAGCGCCCAGGGGGGCGGAGCCTACACTCGCGCCGATTTTGTAAGTGGGAGGGGGCGGGTACCATTTAAATTAGTTTTTTTTCCTGCCGGCAACGCTGCGCGTGTGCGTTGGAGCGTTCGCGCACGCGCAGTGTGAAGGAAACATTGGCACTCGGCCATTTTTGTAGTTCTTTGTAGCTGTTTAATTTTTGAACATTTTTTAATAAAAGCACATTGCCCTTCCATGATCAGCACTGAGGCTTCTTGCAGCAGTGAGAAGGTGCAGGAAGCCTCAGAAAGTTGAGGCAGCCGTTTCCCTCCACACATCCGCTCGCCGTCGGGAACGAACGGAACGGCTCCCCCCCTCTCCCCCCCCGCGGGAACGAACGGAACGGAACAGCTCCCCCCCTCCTCCCCCACGGGAACGAACAGAACGGCTCCCCCCCCGCGGGAACGAACGATGGCTGAAGCATTTTCACACAGGTAGGAAGATGGTTTATTTAATCTTTTCTTTGCTTATAAATGTTTATTCAGATTGGATTTATTTGTATAATATTTGTAGAAGTATAAATAAGGATTTATTATAGAATTTAATGACTTCCCTTCCCCCCCCTCCCCCCCACCACCCCGTTCTGGACGCCTAATTTGTAACCTGTGCCTGATTTTCTAATGTGTAGAACAGGTTTTTTCAGTTCTACAAAAATCTTCACTTGCTCCATTCTAAGTTAGTTTGGAGTCCGTTTTCACTGTGGAAACTTTGAAATCAGGCATCAGTGGCCGGACACGCCCCCTTTTGAAGAAAAAATTCTGTTTCAAAGTGGAACTGTTCTACCTGCATAGAACTGCAGAAAAAAAATGTGGAGAATTGCGATTTCTAAGATAGTCCGTTCTCCACCAGTTGCTCCTAAAATTCAGGTGCAAATCATGTGGAAACTTGGGCCCATAGAGCAGAAGAGCAGTGGGATGGAGGTAGCCATGTCCATTCAACAAACCCATCACTCTATAGGTGCCAACATTGTCATCAGTCTTTAGCCTTTTAGTTTTTCATTTGAGTTTGTTTGGGAGCTAAAAATTCCAATCGCCACCAATGTAAAGTGGTATTGCCTCTATAAAATAGACAAAGACCAAGGGGCCAAAATTCAGGGTCTCAGAAAGACCCGTTACTGCCGCTTGCGACGGCCATGCATCGGAATCCCGTGGCCGTTGCTTTGTGGTTGCCCCGACTCAAATTCAGGTCTGGTATTTTTTTCGGCCTACACCGCGTCATCAGAACACGCACTGCCACTTTCCCTCACCTGAGAAATGCACCAACCGAAATTCAGGTCAAAAACTCGATCCCCCGCCGCGCGGTGCCCCTGACAGCTTTGTGTGTCAGTGCAGCTTATCCGCAGTGAGCGTGGCCCGGCAGCATGGCAGCCCTTCAAGGCAAGGGCCCACTGCCACGGCCACCATGTATTAATTTTTGCCAGCCGACTTCCCGATCGGCCGGCATGATAGTGCCCACGGGTTTGGCCGGGCCTCTAATGGGCAGCCTGGCACCTTCTCTTGGGTGCCAGGCCACTGGTCTGGCTGGAACCTTCCCTGGTGGCCCAGTGGCTGAAGATGAAAATTGACAGATTCTCTCATCTTTAATGGAGGGGAGAGAGCGTGGTGATGCACATGCGCTGTGACATCATCACCACTCCACCACTGATTGACAGCGGCGGAGTCCTGGTCCCGACCGAAATTCAACTCTTTCTTATCGATCTCCTGCCCCCACTATGACCGACTTCCGGTGGTACTTTGAAAAAATGTCAAAGTCCTGAAAATCGCTCATACGGCCGCATCATAGATCTCTGCGGTAAAAGCAGATAAAAATTCATCACTTTCTTGCGCAAGTGAATTTCGTTCCCCACTAATTTGCCCCTTTCAATACTAATATCTGTTTAAAGAACAACAATAATTATTTACTTGCATTGGATTTAATTACATGACACCAATAATTAAACAACAGCAACAATTTGTATTTATATAGTGCCTTTAACACAGTAAAATGTCCCAAGGCGCTTCACAGATTGCAGAGATAGGGAGGGGCAAGGCCATGGAGGGATTTGAAAATAAGGATGAGAATTTTGAAATTGAGGCATTGCTTAACCGGGAACCAATGTCGGTCAGCGGGCACAGGGCTGATGTAGGAATGAGATTTGGTGCCAGTTAGGATATGGGCAGTTTATGTAGGATAGCACGTTGGAGGCCAGCCAAGAGTACATTGGAATAGTCACGTCTAGAGGTAACAAAGGCATGGATGAGGGCTTCAGCAGTGGATGAGCTGAGGCAAGGGCAGAGGTGGGCGATGTTACGGAGGTGGTAATAGGCCGTCTTAGTTATGCTGCGGATATGTGGTCAAAAGCTCATTTCAGGGTCAAATATGACACCAAGGTTGCAAACAGTGTGGTTCAGCCTCAGATAGAAATTGGGGAGAGGGATGGAGTCAGTGGCTAGGGAATGGTGTTTGTAGCAGGGACCGAAAACAATAGCTTTGGTTTTCCCAATATTTCATTGGAGAAAATTTCTGTTCATCCAGAACTGGATGTCGGACAAGCAGTCTAACAATTTAGAGACCGTAGAGGGGTCGAGAGAAGTGGTGATGAGGTATCATCATTGTTCATGTGGAAACTAACACTGTGTTTTTGGATGATGTCGCCAAGGGGCAACATCTAGATGAGAAATAGGAAGGGGCCAAGGATAGATCCTTGGGGGACACCAAAGGTAACGATGCGGGGTGGGAAGCCAAGCCGTTGCAGATGATTCTCTGGCTATGATTAGACGTGTATTAAAATTGCACCATAAGCATGTCAACTGAGAAAATAGATACTAATTTTTTCCCTATTAATAGGGTTTGTACTATTACATAACCAAAGACTAAAAATGGGACTTACTTGAGAACTGGACAGCAAATCCTGATTTACTGATGAAGAAGTCAGTATCAAACTGGATTGTGATAATGTTGAGGGTGCTGTGGATGTTGTCAGGAATAAGAGATCCACTGACTTCTTTCAGAAGCATCTCGTTCTCAGGAGGCCCATCCCACACTCGTAAAATGTCATGAGATGCCTCAGTATCAAAAGCAAGAAACTGAAGACTGTAAAATGAAGAAAAATAATAATTCTAAAAGACAATCTAATTCGATGAGATTGGTGCAGTATTAACAGCATTATACAACATCGGGTATATCAAGACTGAGAACCTTGTGTTTACAATCTGTATTTTGTGGGCTCAAGCGGAGAACTCCTGCTCCTCCTGGCCTCACCAAAAATAAATGGACATTTCCTGAGCCGTTTTGTGAGTGTCCCTCAGAGGGTAGTTGATTTAGTCGTTCGCTGCCTGGCACAAATAAGAGCATGTACAACACACACTCTGCCCATTTGTAACTGAAATTGCAACGGGATCCTGTGACTGGCTAAGGTCCACGATACACATATTTCATCAGTTTGTTTCAGGTGGGTGGCTGCTTGTCCATTTACAGGCCCGCCTGAAAATTGCATCAGGCAGGCCTGTGGCATTTTCCAATTTTAAATTGCTGACCGCCCACTATTTATCAGAGAAATGGCGGTTGGTAGCTGAAAATCGCCACTTTGTTCTCTGGTGAGTGAAATACAGTATTTTAATTCAAACCTTTATATCGACACCAATGCGTTTGTGGGGCAGTGCAACTGATTTTAATTGTATTGCTGGTTGTAAGGTATGTATTATTTTAATGTACAGGTTGCCTGTTGCTGTGTTGCTTTAAGATAATAACTGTATATGAAGTTAACATATGAATGAAGAGCATGTTGCTAAAATATGTTGGGAATTTTCAATAAAAATTCATGATTAATTTTTCATTTTCCCACACCAAACATTCTTGTGGGGTCTATGTGAATTAGTTTTCATTGATGGTCAGCTTCAACTGTGGGAACCCATTTGTTGGGAACCAGGTTTTTAAAATACAATGAATTATAATGCACTAAAGAGTAAACTTCCAATTAACACACAATTACAGCCACTTTGGATAGAGCTATTCTTTTACAATATTGACAATACTACACTACCTGATAATATTTCCTGGGTCCATTTCGATTGTCCAGATGCACCGGAGATTATTGTCGTACGGGAAAGGGTAACCAGGGGACAGGATTCTTCCAGATGATTCACCTTTGAACTGGCCTCCACATTCGGCTAATAGGGAAATAACACATCAACTAACTTTTTGGTAACTATAACAGTTCGGGGTTTTGGGGGCATTTTTCTACAGAAAGGGTTTGGAAATGAGTTACATTTAATGTTGAAATTTTAAAGCAAATTGTACTCATGCAAGTTAAAAAGACAAAAGGTGGTTAAAATGTTACTGGTCTTGGTATTGAAGTTGTTCCTCAAAGCCTGTAAAATAAAGCAATTTGTTAGCTTGTCTTGATAGTTAATAAATACCTCGCACTCATCATGCTGGGAAGTCTCTGGTCCTACGTGCTTATTAAGGGATATCAGGCATAGCCCCACCCCTCTGTTTGTGAACACAGAGATAAAAACAGCAACAGAAACACTCAGTAACAGTTAGGTTTTTAGAACAGAAAACTGGCTCGGGAGTCATTCGTCAGACTCAGAAGATTAGAATGCAGGAGGCCAATTATAAGTTATTTTGCTTAATTCATGCAAGCAACCCACTGATGTAAGGTCGTGTTGTGTCTTCATTAATTTGTATGTTTATGTGAAGTTACATTGCGTGACTGAATGAAGTAAGTCCAATCACTTGTTATGAAATAAAGGAGCTTAATGATTCATATGTGGCCTCGTCTTACTCAGTTCTTTCTACATCCACCTTCAAAAAGTTTAAAACATATGGAGACACATACAAAAGATAATAATATCCAGTCCAGATCACAAGGAGGTACCATCTTTACGCCCCCAGTTCCATTATTATATATTTAGATATTGGGCAGTACGGCACAACCCTAAACATAATGGGCTCAATTTTCCCCAAGCCTGTTTTCTGGCATATTTCCAGAGTTACTCCCGTTTTTCTAGGCCAGAAATGTGCCGGAAATAATTTGTCAAAGTTTCCCTGATGTATAATTCGAACTTGGCGCGGCGCAGCGCAGCGTGTCCAGTCACCTCGGGGGGTGGAGCCTCCTGTCCGCGCCGAAAAATGATGCCGCATCTTCTGCGCATGCGCAGAAAAAAAAGTTAAGTTTTTTACGTTGTTGCAATGGACACGCATGCACAGTACAGCTCAGAGTTGGCAATTGGCCATTTTTAAAGAGCCAGTTGTGTGTGTGAGAAGGAGTGCTGTGTGAAAGCATTGGAAAAATCGCAGCTACAGCAATACAAGATGCAATGCGGTGCAAGGACCAAGAATTTATTCCAGAAGTGGAAACACGAGTTACTGTGATTAAGAACAGATGGCAGGAGATGGACACCAGCAGAGGTCACATAAAAGTTCCACCCAAAGAAATGAAGAAACGCTGGAAACAAGTTGCAGAAGATTACTGTGCAATGGTGACTACCACGAGATCTGGAGGCCTGTGTAAAAATAAATGGCAGGACCTTGGTCAAGTAGTTGGTGTAAGTAATATTTTCATTTATTCAATGGAATTGCAATTATAAATGTGACCATCTGTATGTCCCACCCAGCAGAAAGATACCCTCCTTAAAACGTTAGGTTTTCATCTTTGCAGAGAAAGGTGGCACATAATAAAAGGTAAAGAACTCGAACAGGAGGAGGCCCAGCAAATCTTCACCCACTGACACCTTGGAAGAGAGTGTCGCTGCTTTGATGGGTCCTGCCTGGAGAAAAACAATCATCACTGCACAAGCTGGGCCCGCACTCGAGGGAGAGGGCAAGTCTTGCAAATTCATCGTGGTCTTTCAAATCAGACTGCTGCCTGAAGTGCGATGTGTGAGCCTACTCATGCCACCAACCCTGCCCCCTCCTCTACTGCTAACCATTTGTCTGTGTTCTGTTATATTTTGCAGAACTTGAGGCCAACGCTGACGATGCAGAAGAAGAATCAGACGCAGACGAGCCTGAAGAGAACATCTTCCAATCCAACCCTCCAGACCAAGAACATGGGATTGAGGGGAGGGGGACGGGATGGAGCTGGATGAAGTTCCCATTGTTGTACTGACTTTGGCAGAGGTGCCGCTCATTGAGGTGACAGCCCCTATCCTGACTAGTGGTTTGAGTGTTGGTTGGACATTCCAGGGTTTCACACCTTCCGAGATTGCGGGTCCCAGTGGTGGGGTGCAGTGAGGCACACCCAGGGCCCCAACTTCCATGGTTGGGGCTCCCAGTGGTGGGGTACAGCGAGGCACACTCAGGGCTCCATCGTCCCAGGCTGCGGGTCCCAGTGATGGGGTGCAGCGAGGCACACCAGTGGGAAAGAGGCGAAGTAGAGCTCGACCACACTCTTCTGAGGTACAGGATCTAACAGATATGGTTCAGATCATGTTATTGAGTGCGGAGAGCATTGACCTTACCCGATCACTCCTGGACGCCATCAGTGGGATGAGTGATGAGGTGTGGGGATTGCTGGGAGAAGTAACAACACTCTCACGAGAAATGGTAACGATATCTGGGACCATCAGTGAGGGAATAGTGGCCATGAGGGAGGGACTGTCAGAGGTAGTGCAAACCACGTCACTGACCACGAGGGAGGGAATGTTGCAGGTAGTTCAGACAGTTTTGCTTAACATGAGCGAGGGAATGTTGCAGGTCATTGAGACACTGTCAGGGTGCATGAGCGCGGATTGTTGGAGTTAGCTGCTGCAATACAGGAACTCACCTAGATCCCGCGCCCATTGACAAAATCAACTGTCACTCCCACTCCAATCCCCACACCAGCCTCTAAAGAGCCAAAATCCAGGCCCTCCAGCTTGCCACCTGAACCCCCCAATTTGCTGCCTGACGCCGACGCCCCCACCCTCAAGAGGTGCACAGTACCCGAGATGTTAGAAAGACTAAGCTTGGTACCAAGCCCAGAAACACTGTGCCACCACTTGCGGGCAGGGGTGGTGGAGTGTCCAAGATCAAGCGTAGCAGGCGGTCTTAGAATAAGGGGGGTGAGAAATGAGTGCAGCCTTTCTTTGCTGCTGTTGTTGTTATTATTATTGTGACTGTTGTAACTGTTCTCAAATTAAAAAATTTTTGTAAGTTATGTAAATTTACAAGTTTAAAAGTTTGTAAGTGATCTTAAAGAGTGATCTGAAAGTAAAGTTCGAAACAAGAATAATTTTATTAAAGTTCAGTAAAGTACAAAAGAACTGTTTGTTAAACTTTGGAATAAAATATATTTTACATTAAAACTGAATCATGTTCCGTTCACACAATACAACATTACGGAACCGCTCCAAACAATAAACATGTCCATGTGGAATAGTTGTCGCTGAGCCCTCAGGCATCAGTAAAGCATTCACGGATGAGCTGCTGGCGCAAGGCTCAAGCAATCGTTAAAGGGGCAAGATGGCACGCCCCCAAACTTGCATGGCTTCCTCATCCTCGTCGTCTTCCTCCTGCTCGTCATCTGCATCTTTCACATCATTATCATCAGCCACTCTCACCGCAGGTGGGTCTTCCAGTACCAGCTGCTGCTGCCTCATGATGGCTAAGTTATGCAGCATGCAGCACACAACAGTGAACTGACTGACAATCTCAGGGGAGTATAGCAACTAGCCTCCGGAATAGTCCAGCATTGGAAACGCTGTTTCAGGATGCCAATGGTCTTTTCAGTGATGCTACATGTCGCAATGTGCGACATGTTGTAGTCACGGTCAGCTTTGGTCAGGTTACGAGTAGGTGCGTCATGAACCAGGTGGCGAGGCCGTAACCTTTGTCTCCAAGTAGCCAGCTCTGCCCTTCTGGCTGCTGCTGAAACATGGCAGATGTAATGCTGTCGCATAGGGTGAACGCATCATGGGTGCTGCCAAGGTATCTTGCATCGACTGATATGCTATGATGCATGTCGTCACACACGAGCTGTACATTAATGGAGTGGAAGCCTTTTCTGTTCCTGTCCATCTTGGAATCCTCCAAAGATGCTCACAAGGTGATGTGGGTACAATCAATGCAGCCCTGTACCTTTGGGAAGCCAGCAATCCTGGAGAAGCCCACAGCCCTGTCATGGATTGCTTGGGCAGTCATGGGGAACTTTATGAAGTCATTCCTCCACACATATAGTGCAGCCATCACCTGGCGAATGCAGACATGTGTTGTATGTTGCGAGATGGCGCACACATCCCCAGTTGTAGCTTGAAATGAGCTGGAGGCATAGAATGAAAGTGCAGCTATAACCTTCACTTCAACTGACAAAGCAGTCCTCCTGATGTTTCGAGGTTGAAGGTCTGCTTTGACCAACTCACAGATCTCAGTTACAACTTCTTTGCGGAAACGCAGCCTTCTGGCACAGTCTGCATCACTCAGGTGGAGGTATGAATGTCTGTCTTGAAAAACCCGAGGTGGGTAAGGCCTCCTGCCCAGCACCCTGCGGACTCTGATGTTCCTGATGCGATGATGTTGAATCAATTGTCTCCTACGTAGCAGCACCATGATGCAGAAGACTCGCACAAGGTATGGGATTGTCAGTGTTGCTCCCATACGTAAAGTTAACCTTTGAAAGAAACTCAAAACAGCAGGAAAGCAGGCAGGACAGGTTTGCAGTTCTCTCTCTCCCCAAGGTCTGTATGGATGGACCACACCCAAGGTCTTGTGACTTCTCCTCTCTCCCCCCCCCCGTTAACTAATTGCAGTCTTGTGACTTCTTCTCTCCCACCTACCTTAACTAATTACAGTCTTGTGACTTCTCCTCTCTACCTCCCCGTTAACTAATTGCAGTCTTGTGATTTCTCCCCTTCTATCTCCCACCCCCCCCACCCCCCACTCATTGCAGTCTTCAGAAGCCTTCCGATCGGCACCTCGCTCCCCGGCCTCAGTGCAGAAGGCTTCTGATCGGCACCTCACTCTCCAGGCTCGAAGCCTTCCAATTGGCACTTCACTCTCTCTCTCACTCCTCCCCTCCACCCATGGTTTGTTTTCTAACTGAGCCCCGAGCCCCTGTGTCCAGGCGTGGGGTCAATTCTGCCGGCCAAAGCTACGACCCTCCAGCCCTGTTTCAAGACGTTTGGTGGTGGCGTGTGAGTGAGTAAAAAAAAAGAGAAAACTTCTGAAATCCAACAAATTTACATTTACTACGTTGACAGGTAAATAAAAGTTGAACTTTATTATTGATTTTGACAGTGTTCTTGACTCCCTCCAAAATCTTCAATTTAAAAACAATGGCATCTTTCAGTGCCGATTTCTCAATATGCGCTGGTTTTCTTAAGTGCCCAGGAGGTTTTTCGGAAGTGGCCAGAGACGTTGACCTAGGAGGAAAAAATGTTGGCCAAACTGCGAAAAACATTTTAAAACGGCGCAGACATGAGGGAACGTAAAAAAAAAACTGCCGTTCCGCCGGTGCAGATCGCAGGAGGAAACTTGGAAAAAAACGGCCCAAAAAATGGCACAAATGACTGGGGAAAATTGAACCCTATGTGATTAGACTGCTTACAGGAGTGACCAGCACTGCAGTATCCGAGAGGATATCAAAGGTAAGGCTCCAATTTTGTAACAGTAATAGAATACCATAATCTAACACAACTGAAACCTAAAAACTTTTTTAATAGTGTGCTGCTTATTTTTAGCATTATTTTGCAATAATGGTTCTAATTATTACTATTTCAATATCTTGAATCACATTACAAGAATAACCCATAATATTCACTGTTAATTTGACACTAAGAAACATGTATTCTCTTCAAAGGAGATTCAGCAGGGTCATTTTGTATTGATGTTTTGGCTATGGCTGACACAATTAATCCCAAATACTTCTGCAGCTGGCAAGTTGCAGTTTTTATCTTTATTAGAGCTCCATTATAACAAGCACCTTGTTATTTTAGCATCTGAACAAGCACCTGGAAGACTTTCCTTATGAGTCAATGAATCAACTATTTGCTTTTTAATGCATCTTTTGTGTTCCTCACTGTTCAAACACAATTCAAAATGAAAAATCATAAACATTTAATGTTTACCAAAATGATTCTGGTTAGTGACCATAAGGAATAATTAATTAACTTATTTTGAAAAAGTTACTTTTCTACTAGCAACAGCAATGAATCCAGTTATATGACTACCTGCATAGTTAAACTGAACGAGGTGATGGCCAAGAGAAAAGAAAAGATTATTCTATGACATGAAATGTCAAAAATATGCTAAAGGCATAAACTATCAAAAAGAATAATACAGCCTTTCTAAAATGTTTCTGTCTAGCTGAATTACAGAAAAATACGATGGTGGTATATTAAATCAGCATATGATATTTAGTAGCATTTGTAAACACAGAACTGCTCCACTAGTCATCATTTTTAATTTTATTATCATGCAGGCATTTAATTAATGACTCCCCTGATCCTCGCTGATGCACAATGCACATATTTTGTTAACTGAAAGTTCCTCCATTTTTCTTTAAATATTTCTCTGTCTGATTCAGTGCTCCCACATGCTAATCATCTCCACCTGACCAAGAGAGTTGGGAGGTTACCTTTACGCCGGCTTCTGTCAGTACTAACATAGAGACAGAAACATGGAAAGTATGTGCAGGAGTAGGCCATTCTGCCCTTTGAGCCTGCAACACCATTCAGTAAGATCATAGCTGATCATTCACCTCAGTACCCCTTTCCTGCTTTCTCTCCCTATCCCTTGATCCCTTTAGCCGTAAGGGCCAAATCTAACTCTCTCTTGAATATATCCAACGAACTGGTATCAACAACTCTCTGCAGTAAGGAATTCCACAGGTTCACAACTCTCTGAGTGAAGAAGTTTCTCCTCATCTCAGTCCTAAATGGCTTACCCCTTATCCTTAGACTGTGTCCTCTGGTTCTGGACTTCCCTAACATCGGGAACATTCTTCCTGCATCTAACCTGTCTAGTCCCGCCAGAATTTTATATGTTTCTATGAGATCCCCTCTCATCTTTCTAAACTCCACTGAATATAGGCCCAGTTGATCCAGTCTCTCCTCATATGTCAGTCCAGCCATCCCGAGAATCAGTCTGGTGAACCTTCGCTGCACTCCCTCAATAGCAAGAACATCCTTCCTCAGATTAGGAGATCTAAACTGAATACAATATTCCAGGTGAGGTCTCACCAAGATCCTGTATAACTGCAGAAAGACCTCCCTGCTCTTATATTCAAATCCCCTAGCTATGAAGGCCAACAAACCATTTGCCTTCTTCACCGCCTGCTGTACCTGCATGCCAACTTTCAATGACTGATGTACCATGACACCCAGGTCTCGTTGCACCTCTCTTTTTCCTAATCTGCCGCCATTCAGATAATATTCTGCCTTCCTGTTTTTGCCCCCGAAGTGGATAACCTCACATTTATCCACATTATACTGCATCTGCCATGCATTTGCCCATTCAGCTAACCTGTCCAAGTCACCCTGCAGCCTCTTAGCGTCCTCCTCACAGCTCACACCGCCACCCAGTTTAATGTCATCTGCAAACTTGGCGATATTACACTCAATTCCTTCAGTACTAAGCTGTAATTGGCCAATAAGAGATAGAAAATAGGTGCAGGAGTAGTCCATTCGGCCCTTCTAGCCTGCACCGCCATTCAATGAGTTCATGGCTAAACATGCAACTTCAGTACCCCATTCCTGCTTTCTCACCATACCCCTTGATTCCCCTAGTAGTAAGGACTTCATCTAACTCCTTTTTGAATATATTTAGTGAATTGGCCTCAACAACTTTCTGTGGTAGATAATTCCACAGGTTCACCACTCTCTGGGTGAAGAAATTCCTCCTCATCTCGGTCCTAAATGGCTTCCCCCTTATCCTTAGACTGTGTCCCCTGGTTCTGGACTTCCCAACATTGGGAACATTCTTCCTGCATCTAACCTGTCTAACCCCGTCAGAATTTTAAACGTTTCTATGAGGTCCCCTCTCATTCTTCTGAACTCCAGTGAATACAAGCCCAGTTGATCCAGTCTTTCTTGATAGGTCAGTCCCGCCATCCCGGGAATCAGTCTGGTGAACCTTCGCTGCACTCCCTCAATAGCAAGAATGTCCTTCCTCAGGTTAGGAGACCAAAACTGTACACAATACTCCAGGTGTGGCCTCACCAAGGCCCTGTACAATTGTAGCAACACCTCCCTGCCCCTGTACTCAAATCCCCTCGCTATGAAGGCCAACATGCCATTTGCTTTCTTAACCGCCTGCTGTACCTGCATGCCAACCTTCAATGACTGATGTACCATGACACCCAGGTCTCTTTGCACCTCCCCTTTTCCTAATCTGTCACCATTCAGATAATAGTCTGTCTCTCTGTTTTTACCACCAAAGTGGATAACCTCACATTTATCCACATTATACTTCATCTGCCATGCATTTGCCCACTCACCTAACCTATCCAAGTCGCTCTGCAGCCTCATATCATTCTCCTCGCAGCTCACACTGCCACCCAACTTAGTGTCATCCACAAATTTGGAGATACTACGTTTAATCCCCTCGTCTAAATCATTAATGTACAGTGTAAACAGCTGGGGCCCCAGCACAGAACCTTGCGGTACCCCACTAGTCACTGCCTGCCATTCTGAAAAGTCCCCATTTACTCCTACTCTTTGCTTCCTGTCTGACAACCAGTTCTCAATCCATGTCAGCACACTACCCTCAATCCCATGTGCTTTAACTTTGCACATTAATCTCTTCTTGTGTGGGACCTTGTCGAAAGCCTTCTGAAAGTCCAAATATACCACATCAACTGGTTCTCCCTTGTCCACTCTACTGGAAACATCCTCAAAAAATTCCAGAAGATTTGTCAAGCATGATTTCCCTTTCACAAATCCATGCTGACTTGGACCTATCATATTACCTCTTTCCAAATGCACTGCTATGACATCCTTAATAATTGATTCCATCATTTTACCCACTACCGATGTCAGGCTGACCGGTCAGGTCGCGATGATGGGTGAGGCAGGGATGCTGGATCCAGCAGATTAGTGGAAAGACACTTATCTCCTGGATCCACTAGTCATCTCCCTTTAGCTGGTGCTTTTCTGAGTCCTAGGAAACCCGATTGCCCGCTCAGAAAAACTGCTAACATTTGGTAAGTAATGCTGGTGAGAATTTTCACTTTTATGTTAAAACTAATCACCCGGCAAGAAAAGGGCATTGCACCTTTATTCGCGACCGTTTTCTCAGAGGTTTGTAAAACGGGCGTTTTTTTTAATTTAGTCCGAGGCTGCGGTTGGGCCTAGGGAGGGGTTAAAACTTTAAAAAAAATGTCAATAAAAAAAATAAAATCGTAAAAAGCATTCCCAGGACACTTTTACACCTAATCGCCATTTTAAAATTTAAAAAAAAGAACTTTTAACTTACCTTTCTTTGCAGAGTACTCACCTACTGCCCTGTTTAAGCAGCTTTTACAGCGCAGTTCCTTCGGCGATCTGGACAGGCTTCCGTTGAGGCCAAACTTACACTCTGGCGATTTTCTCGGCGTTGCATGTCGGCGGTTTGCTCCCGGGGGCGTTTTCAGATTTGACCACTAAAAAACTAGGAGGAGACTTTCACCGGGCGGAAAATCAGCTGTACCGCCGAGAAAATCGTCAAGAACCCGCCGAAAATGATAGGAAAATCTCGCGCTATAATATTTAAATGAGTGACCCACCTCCTAGGAGCGGGTTGGCTGCACGCCCCCATCCCACCTCCGTTAAAACTGGAAATAGAGTGGATAGAGACGGGATTCCGTTTTTTTATCACTTTAACTCCCAATCTGACTCCAACCCACCTGGTTTTGAGAGTTAAAATTCCCCCCAACATTTTTGTTGAGAAATTCCACAACATTAAAGCGAATTCTCTCATCAAATGTAAGATACTGTGACTTTTTATATCAGACATCGGTGAAATAAACATCACTCCGCAGTTATGCGTTGCATTTTTACTCTCTGTTCTAGTTTGCCTGCATTAAAATTGATTTCACTTGCTTGATTAAATATCAGAATTGTGATCATAGAACCATGGAATGGTGATAGCACGGAAGAAGGCTATTTGGCCCGTCGGATTCGTGCCAGCTGTCTGTAAGACTGTTCCAGCAAGTCCTACTCCCCCGCCCTTTCTCCTTCGCCCTGCACATTTTTTTCTTTCAGGTACTTATCTAACTCCCTTTTGAAAGCAGTGATTGAGTCTGCCTCCACCATCCTTTCCGTCAGTGCATTCCATATCCTAAACACTCGCTATGTAAAAATGTTTTTTCTTTGGTTCTTTTGCCAATCACCTTAAATCTGTGTCCTCTGGTTCTCAATGGGTTCAGGTTTCTCTCTAGCTACTCAGTCCCGATCCCTCATGATCTTGAACTCCTCAATCAAATCTCCTCTCAATCCTCTCTGTTATAAAGAGAACAACCCCAGCTTCTTCAGTCTATCCACGTAACTGAAGTCCCTCATCCCTGGAATCCTGTTGCTGTGCAAAGGTTTATCCAGGTAATATGCTCCATCTATAAATTCCTTTTTCAAAAATGGTGATTTAAAGACTTCCATTTTAAAATCCTGCATGGTGCAGTACTCATTAAGTGCAGCAAAACTGAACATTATTTTCTTGTTCAGCCCACTGACATTAATCATTTGCTTGTCACACATACACTATGAATTAATGCCCTCCTTCTACATTGCTTCAATATTGCTAACGTTCTTTCAGTATAATAATTTATTTTCCCCCACAAGTTCTATCTGTGCAAACTTTCTGATGGAAATGTCCTATGCAGCTAGTGTTGAATGATGTTCTGTACTGAGAGCAACCAGCAACCAGGCTGAGAACGATCAAACTAATTTTTAATGAGTAATTTGACTTTGGCACTTAACTGTCAGAGACAGAACACTTTCATTTTCGAGACTAGATTCAGTCCCTAACGCATGCGACCTATGGTTTAACTCCTGTGTTACCTAAGTATATAAAGTACACTACTATAAATGATAATTGCATAAGACTGCTCACACTAATTCCTAAATGGCTGTCATTCAGATATCAAACAAATTGATGCTAGTAACTGTAATTGACAGTAGAAACACATTTATATTGGTAACTTTTAATGTACATTATATTATTTATTGTATGCATGTCGGATATTTTAGCATTAGCATGTAAACATATATTCTAGTTTTCTGGTTCATATGTCTCCATGATTCATAATACATTTTGGAAATGCGTGTTGTCACACCAGTTAATCCCAAAACTATATGCTTCAGCCAGTTATTTTGCACTTCATATATTTTCCTTAAAATCTCACAGGACTTTCTCTTATAAATTGATAATCATTCAGAATAACCAAGCAAGTTTCTTACCAATGCATGATGGAAGGGCGTAATCCCAGGCTCTTCTTTCTCCAGTCATACATTTCAGGATGCTACTTCCATGTAGAGTGTAACCTGGATTACAACCATAAGAAATAGTGCTGCCAGCAAAATGGCCCTGGTCACTGAGTTTATATCCAAACTGAGGCACGCCGGGATCTTCACAGTGAGAGAGCTCAAAACCTGTGACAGGGGGCACAGAACAAACTGAACTTAATGAACCACAACACATCTAATCTTGACATCACGAATGGAAATGTCAGTGCACATATAGCATCAAAATTCAGAGATGAGCCACTCGAGAAAGAGAAGAGATTTATCCATTTGACAAAAAAATTAAATCAGAATAGAAAAGCAGAACTTCATAAATGCTGTAGTGTCAATTTATTGATGAGGTAAGACATGCTCCTATACAATGTAAAATAGCTTAAGGAATTAATGTTTGTTCAAAGACTCTTTGTTCATCTAATTAATTTAGTTATCCCCCATTGTTTTTTTAACTCTTTTTGTGTTCACCCAATTTTTAATTAAAAATTAGCGGATGTTTGCATGTCCAGCCCTTTTTAAACATATTAATTTTAGCCAGTCTTCTCTTGCATGTGATGACTCGTGCTTAGTTATTTTTTGTGTGCCAGTCTTGATGATAAATGTTGATAATCTATTTGATCATCGAGGCCATAAATCCCGAGCTTCATCCTGACCTCTTCTGATACACAGCCAGTTTCCAGCACTAGTCGTTACAAAGCAATGCAAAGTGAGAATCCTGGCAAACATTTCCCTTTCTTGGCCAGAGATAGAGACGACCTGTAGCTCTGCAACATCCAAAATCAGGAACCGGACCTGGAACATTTCATTCCTATGTAGCTATGTTCCTCTCTGGGTGATACATTTACTTCTGAGCCATCTTAGGAAGTCACGTGTACTGTCTTATCATGCAGAGGTCAAGCTGTTTGACTGAAGGAGAAGGCTGAAGATCAAGTTTGTCTCTTAGAGTAAATATGCTAAGACAGTAGGTCGCTCATACGGTTATTCAATCAGATTTAAATCAGATGTTTTTTTTTATTCACAAAACCTGTTTG
The DNA here is from genome assembly GCF_044704955.1 of Pristiophorus japonicus. Lineage (NCBI taxonomy): Eukaryota > Metazoa > Chordata > Chondrichthyes > Pristiophoridae > Pristiophorus > Pristiophorus japonicus. Next base: position 362,306,315 of record NC_091977.1, on the reverse strand, counting down.
TTGACTATTACATGTGCACTATTTTCATTTATGCACATGTGGGATTACTTTCAGTGCTGCAGAGGCTTTCACATTAATTCTTGTGTCAGCTATGGCTCAGTGGGTAGCACTTTAGCCTCTGAGTCAGAAGATTGTGGGTTCAGGTCCCATGCCAGGGACTTGAGCACAAAATCACGGCTGACACCCCAGTGCAATACCAAGGGAGTGCTGCACTGTTGGAGGTGCCGTCTTTCATACGAGATGTTAAATCGAGGCCCTGTCAGCCCTCTCAGGTGGACGTAAAAGATCCAATGACATTATTTCGCAGAAGAGCTGAAGAGTTCTCCCTGATGTCCTGGCCAATATTTATTGCCAACCAACATCATTTATAAAACAGATTATCTGGTCATTATCACTGTTTGTGGGACCTTATTATGCACAAACCGATTGCCATGTTTCCTACATTACAACAGTGACTACACTTCAAAAGTACTTCATTGGGTGTAAAATGCTTTAGGATGCCCTGAGGTCGTGAAAGGTGCTGTATAAATTCAAGTCTTTCTTTTCTTTTCATTTCATTCTTCTGATTTTAGTAAAATGCCTACAAACAGCAATATGGTAAGGAGCAATTCATACAAGTGAGAAGGTGTGTGCCAATGGAATTTTGGAGATGCCAAATTAACAATATTACTGAAATTAATACAGTAATGTGTTTTTTTATGATTACGCCCTCAGCGTCATCATCACAGTGTTCAACTTTCTTTAATTAATCACTTAATTATAGTTGAGCATGTTGTACCTCAGCTACAATACAACTTATAAAAGTATTCATGGACAGTATGTGGAATTGACCAACTCCACCCCTTTCGCTGGTCACTGCCTGAGGCTGAACCATACTGTTTGCAATCTTGTCATCCGATTTAACCCTGGGATGACCTACTGACCACAAATCCATTCCTTCATTAAGACTGCCTATTTCCAACACCACAACATTTCCTGTCTCTGCCCTTGCCTCAGCTCATCTGCTCCTGAAGCCCTCATCCTGGCCTTTGTTAACTCTAGACTTGACTATTCCAATGCTCTCCTGGCTGGCCTCCCATCTTCCACCCTACATAAATTTGAACTCATCCAAAACTCTGCTGCCCGTATTCTAACTCATACCATATCCCATTCACCCATCATCCCTGTGCTCGCCGACCTAGATTGGCTCCCGGTCCGGCAACACCTCTAATCCTTGTTTTCAAATTCCTCCATGGCCTTGCCCATCCTATCTCTGTAATCGCCTCCAGCCCTGCAACCCTTTGAGATCTCTATGCTCCTCCAAATTCTGGTCTCTTGTGCATCCCCGATTTTAATCATTCCACCACTGGCGGCTGTGCCTGCAGCTGCCTGGGCCCAAGGCTCTGGAATTCCCTCCCTAAGCCTCTTCACTTCTCTGTCCTCTTTTAAGAGACTCATTAAAACCTACCTCTTTAACCAAGCTTTTATTCACCTGTCCTAATCTCCTTATATTGCTCGGTGTCAATTTATATTTGATAATGTTCCTGTAAAGTGTCTTGGGACATTTTACTATGTTAAAGGCACTATCTAAATGCAAGTTGTTGTTTGTGCTTTTATTCCAGCTAAACTCTGCACATGGAATGCCAATTTGCAATAATAGCAATTGTTTTAAAGGGGTAGTATTTTTATAACACAGCTGTGAATCCTATTGTATTTTAATCATGTACTATCTGAGGCTGAAGCAGAACAAATTCTTTGAAAGCCTAATGCCCTGTTTCTGACCCACTGCCAGCAGTTCCACACAAGTCATATGCTAAGCTCTTGGAGCACACTTCAGCTCATCCAAACTGTCAAAGCCTGGGTGACACAATGAAAATTCACCAGGAACTAACACAATGGGTAAACACAGCAGGTAAACACATTAGCAACACTGTCACTGCCTGGAATAAATGCCCCAGGGCCATCCACAACCTCAACAATTCAGTAACATTTGCTCACCAGAACAATACATCAGATATGCTACATGTATGTCAATGCGACATAATCAAAGAACAACTGCAATAAAAATATACGACAATCTAATTTCTAATTGTTCTGATCAGTCTTCTCCTACAAGTCATGGCTCTGAATTACATTTCCACCAACAAGTCAGATGTAATAATAACGACTTCCTGCATTTCCAAAAATCCAAAGGCACACCTTCTCATTTCTGCGAACTTCTTCTCATGCTGATAATGGAAAGTGTTTTACTAAACTGCGAGAACAGCAAAGACCCTGAGCACTGGAGGTCCTCAACTTCCACATGAGGAAATAGTACACATGCAACAGTCAATTTTATTCTCAGTGTTACATTCAGAAAACAAAAAAATAATGTACAGCCCACTGTACATTTCAATCCTCTGGATGGCGAGTCAACCATCACAAACTCTATGACCTGACATCTATTGCTGTTTAACTGACCATACTGCAACACATTTTATGTAATGGAGAATTAATAAATGGTTATTTCCTTTAGTTATAGAATTATTCAGCCCAGAATTGTAACATTCCTGATAAACGGTTAAGGGCTTCCTGAATCGAACTGTTCAATAATCACATGTGATTAAATATCCAGATTATATAAAGCATGGCAAAGTTAGCTGTTTGGCTCAGTTGGTAGCGCTCCCGCAATTAAATCAGAAGATTATGGGTTCAATCCCCACTCCAGGCCCAGGCTGTCACTTCAGTGGAATGATGAGGTCATCATCATCATAGGCGGTCCCTCGAACGAGGATGACTTGCTTCCACATGAGTTCACAGATGTTTCAATGAAGGACCCAATGTTCCTGTCCTGAACTCCAATTGAGGGGGTGGAAGATGCCTGTGTGTGGATTTTTTTAACGTGTGTTGCACATCAGCCACCACACGGGCTTGACAGAGCTAGGCCTTTATCCAGTGGCAAGAGTTAATGAGGACGACTGAAGACCTGCTGTGCTGCACGGACCTAGTGCGCACACATATCGCAGTGTGGGCTGACCCGTGCTGCCCCTGGGCCCTTGGCTCTTCTGAGCCCCGTACCCTAATTCGACGCACCTCTGCCATGATCTCCCGCCGAACCTCTGCCACGATCTCCCGCTGCACCTTGAATGCAATTCTCCGATGTAGATCCTGAGGCTTTGTTTCCCCGCTGCTGATCTAGTTTCTTCGCAGGGTCCTGGCCGAGATCACTCAGCCCGGCACTCTGCTTCAGTGTCGGGCTGATCGTGTGGCACCCCCGCTCCCTGATGGTCCAGATAGGTTCCTTTTTCTTCTGGTGAGGTAATGCTACATTGTCGGAGGTGCTATCTTTTAAATGAGACATTAAATCAAGGCCCTGCCTTCCTGTTATAGTGAATATGGAAGTTCTCATAGCACTTTTGGAAGAAGAGCAGTGAGTTATCTTGAATGTTCTAACCGACATTTCTCCCTCAGCAACACCATTAAAAGCAATTAACTGGTCATTTATCTCATTTGTTGTTTATGGCACCTTACAGATGCACAAATTGGTGTTGTGTTTGTCTAAGCAGCAAATAACTACATTTCAAATGTATGTGAGACGCGCTGTAAAATGCAAATTCTTTCCATCAATTGGGCAGAGTGACAAGTGAGAATTGTTGGTAGTTTTATAATGAGAATTATTGTCAATTTGGCATGACAAGTTTTACTGTTAAGTCACAAAACACAAAAACGATAGTCACTTTTCTTTTATGTCCTGTAGTACGGTGCAGACCTGGCACTTCCTGGGCCAATCTTCTAATTAGAACCCTCAATATTACAATGCATTTTAGTCAATGTCTTCCCAGCTGCTCACTCAGATAGAGTTGTTTCTATGGCTTTTTGATGAGACATGAATAAATGGTTTGCTCTGAGGGCAAAGGTTTTAAGATGCCCTACATCTAAGAATTCTTCAACTTGAAAGGCAGGGCTGAAGTATTACATGTTACAACTAATGCTACTACAGGTTCCATGAATAGATATTGCACTAGCTATGAGCTGTGGCATAAGATGCTATACTTTAACAAAGCTCTGTTACTGCACTGTCAAAAATCCATAGAGATGACTTCAATTCTACCTGAGTGTGCAACTGAAAATAGCTGAGCTAAAATTCTCATATTATGGGTTACATTTAGGCCTTCAAAAAGGAACTGCACTGCAGGGCTTCAAAATTAGTCAGAACTTACAAAAGCTATTAAAGCTACAGTTAACAAATGTGTCCATCTGATAGCCCAAGGACTGAAACTTATTGGAAGACTAATTTAAAGTCTGCATCTTAAACTATGTTGCTCAAGGTTGCTTTCAATTTTTAACTTTTCATTCAGGATTATAGCCATGTAATGATTACTCGTAGGGTAATTCTTTTCAATGATCATTATCTTATACAAGCTCAGATTAAATTAAAGGGATATCAAACTCATTAAATAATATTTAGAAAACATTTATTTGGGCGGCAATATAAATTGCATTGAAACCTATTAATAGATCATTTATTCATTACATCGTCGAAGATTGTCATACTGTAGGATTTTGAGTGGGCTGCCTAAACTTCCTACAATATAAAGCAGATAAACAAAAGTTACTTAAAAAAATAACACAAATTCTTAATAAGAACATAAGAACATAAGAATTAGGAACAGGAGTAGGCCATCTAGCCCCTCGAGCCTGCTCCGCCATTCAATAAGATCATGGCTGATCTGGCCGTGGACTCAGCTCCACTTACCCACCCGCTCCCTGTAACCCTTAATTCCCTTATTGGTTAAAAATCTATCTATCTGTGACTGGAATACATTCAATGAGCTAGCCTCAACTGCTTCCTTGGGCAGAGAATTCCACAGATTCACAACCCTCTGGGAGAAGAAATTCCTTCTCAACTCGGTTTTAAATTGGCTCCCCCGTATTTTGAGCCTGTGCCCCCTAGTTCTAGTCTCCCCGACCAGTGGAAACAACCTCTCCGCCTCTATCTTGTCTATCCCTTTCATTATTTTAAATGTTTCTATAAGATCACCCCTCATCCTTCTGAACTCCAACGAGTAAGACCCAGTCTACTCAATCTATCATCATAAGGTAACCCCCTTATCTCTGGAATCAGTCTAGTGAATCGTTTCTGTACCCCCTCCAAAGCCAGTATATCCTTCCTTAAGTAAGGTGACTAAAACTGCATGCAGTACTCCAGGTGCGGCCTTACCAATACCCTATACCGTTGCAGCAGGACCTCCCTGCTTTTGTACACCATCCCTCTCGCAATGAAGGCCAACATTCCATTCGCCTTCCTGAATACCTGCTTCACCTGCAAACTAACTTTTTGGGATTCATGCACAAGGACCCCCAGGTCCCTCTGCACCTCAGCATGTTGTTATTTCTCCCCATTCAAATAATATTCCCTTTTACTGTTTTTTTTTTCCTCAAGGTGGATGACCTCACACCTTCCGACATTGTATTCCATCTGCCAAACCTTAGCCCATTCGCTTAACCTATCTAAATCTCTTTGCAGCCTCTCTGTGTCCTCTACACAACCCGCTTTCCCCTTGTACAAATTGCATTTTTTTTCTTTATGATGTGGAGGACATTAAGAACTTGTGTTATTATGGTTTTCAATAAATTCTTATCAGCAGCAAAGCAAACCTCAGAACTGAAGCTATGATGCCAATCCTTGCCGATTCCCCCATTTGCTGTTGAGTTTACTTACAGGAGGCAACCCTGACATTACCATGATGAAAGAGATGCATAGCTCTTCTAGATCTTCTCAGCCACAAAATAAACAAGATTTGTCAAAGACCCGTTAAAGAAGACAGTACTCATTTAAGAATTCTTTCATTTTAAAGTAGTTTGAACACATTAATAAACAGATATATTGTATCACATAACCTTTGGCCGAAGCTAAACAAAGGGTCAAGATATGCTCTAATCACCTTTACTCTTCGAAAATGAATGAACAATTTTGTGCAACATAACAGCAGACCTATTGCAATTGTGCCCATAATAATTTATTTACAGCACTTTGGAACTAATGAGTAACTGTAATGTTAGGAAATTCAACTGTGCATAGAATTTATATTCTCTAAAAGCCGGTTCTTGTACAAGAAAAAACAGTATAATGAGCTCCCCTGACCATACATCACAAAGGAGGTTGAAGCACTCACCAGTGTAAACAAGCTGAAAACCTTCATCAGTTGCTTCAGAGTCTGTATTAAACTCCAACCACAGGTGATTGGATGTACTGCTCAAAGTCAATCCCATCATTCCAGTGCCAAAGAATGCCCCCAGAAGATGAGCAGAACTGTCTCTCCCATCATATATCTAACAAAGGAGACAAATTGACAGATCATTTCACTATCAGATAAAGTAACAGATGCAGAAATGTGAGCAAAATAGAATGAATACAATGTAAGTATCATATAATTACTAGATTATGTTAACTTTCTGATATGGTATGATAGTATCATGGCACAGAGATAATAATTGGCCCCTTAAGGATATAAACTTGTACTAAAACATGAAAATTCTTTCAATGAACAAAACCCAAAGATGGAACTAAAAACACCAAGGCTAGTTTGGAAAGGCGTGCCATTCCACAGGGCTGTCTGTGCTCATTCTCTTTCCAGCATGCTTTTGTGGCTGTATCCAGCCTTTCAGAAATCTTTACAATGGCGCTGAAAGGTCTCCGATGTAGAGGTAGATTGTTGAACAAAGGAATAATTAGATTATTTTAAAACTGCTGCAGCTCAGCAGCACAATTTCTGACCTTTCACTTGTAATGCTTTCTTAGCCATTTTCTCTTTGGACAAAATTACTTTTTTCACTTTTATTTTTGACTACCAGTAGCTTAATGGGCTATCCTGGCTCTCTCATTAAATAGTTTTGTATATGTATATATTTTTAAAAAGAACCGCTTACAACTAATTCCTTGATGGAATTGGAAATTGTGTTGATGATGTATCTTTCAGGGTTTAAAAAAAATCTTTAACAGAATCAGAACCAATGGAATAGTTTGTGATTTACTGCATGTTATAAAAATATGTAAAAGTGAATGTAAAGTTTCTCATGATTTTTAAAACATTTTTTCTTCATCCATGAGTAATGAACTCTTGAACCCTGGCAAAGAGAAGTTGCACAGCATAAATGCATTATTCAGTTATAATTGAGGTATTAACCACAAAATTTTGGCAGGGTCAGAAGTCACAAAATGGGCGCATTGCCCATATGGGGCTGTGCAAATTGAGGTGGAAACTGAATCCATCAGGTTTCCACGCCATGCAAGTAATGGCTAAAATTCCTGATGGTAGGAGATAAGGCAAGTCTTCCAGTCACCCCCGTCGATCAAAATATGGCTTTGAGGATTTCTTAGGCTACAATAGGAAGTCCAGCTTGCACACGTTCTGTATACCTAGAGAAGCCTCACCAACTGGAGGTGGTGCCTGTTCCGCAATAGACTTTCTTAGGTTCTAAAAGGTCCACCATGGTATGTGTCTCGTTTATCATCAGATTAGTAGGCACATTTTCCTCTGGGAATATAACAAAAATAGTGTGCTCTTCTTTCGCCCGACAAGGGCCTTACATGCCACCACGGCACAGGTCCGATCTAGCCAGCAAACAGGGCATGCTCTGTTGTGACTGTACAGTCATGTGCAACCCACCCCGATGATGATAACAACCCCGTTCCAGTGATTTGTGATGATGTCCAACAAGTATGCCATGGACATATAGGGCCCAAGTTTCGGGCCGCAGCTAAAACGGCGCAGCCTGGACCTGGACGCCAGTTTTTTGCGCCAGAAAGTGCGCCTAAAAAAACTTACCTATTCTCCGGCTCCCTGCAGATCCTCTGGAGCTGGGCGTGGCACAGCACGAGCTGTAGGGGGCGGAGCCAGATCCCTGCACTAAAAACAGTGCCGGGACCTCTGCACATGCGCGCTACAGTGGGCGCGCATGTGCAGTAGCTCCAGGCGCCCAAAACTGTGGGAGGGGCCCGAAGCACGCAGCCCCTAGCCCTGGCCGAATGGCCTCACTGGGGCTGCGTGGATAAGGCTCCTCCCACCCGACCGGACCCGACTCGACCCCCACTCTCCCCACCGCCCCCCCACCCCCGGCGAACCGACCTCCGCTCCACCCCACCCCCCCCGGACCTCCGCGACGCTCTCTCCCCACCCGACCTCTGCGACTCTCTCTCCCCCCCCCCCAACCTCTGCGACTCTCTCTCCCCTCCCGACCTCCGTGACTCTCTTCCCCTCCACCTCTTCCCCTCCCACCTCTTTCCCTCCCCTCTTCCCCCCACCCCCTCTCCCCTCCCCCCCCACCTCTTCCCCTCCCCTCTTCTCCCCACCCCCTCTCCCCTCTCTTCTTCCCCCCAGCGACTCTCCCCCCCCCACCCAGAGGTCTTGGGCCCAGCCGTTCAGCCTCCTTCTCTCCCTTCCCCCCCCTCTCCTTCCTTCCTTCCTTCCCTCCTTCCCTCCCTCCCTCCCTCCTCTCTCCTTCCCTCCCTCCCTCCTCTCTCCTTCCCTCCCTCCCTGCTCTCTCCTTCCTTCCCTCCCTCCCTCCTCTCTCCTTCCCTCCCTCTCTCCTCTCTCCTTCCCTCTCTCCCTCCTCTCTCCTTCCTTCCCTCCCTCCCTTCTCTCTCCTTCCCTCCCTCCCTCCTCTCTCCTTCCCTCCCTCCCTCTCTCCTTCCTTCCCTCCCTCCCTCCCTCTCTCCTTCCCTCCTTCCCTCCTCTCCTCCCTCCCTCCTCTCCTCCCTCCCTCCTCTCTCCTTCCCTCCCTCTCTCCTCTCTCCTTCCCTCTCTCCCTCCTCTCTCCTTCCTTCCCTCCCTCCTCTCTCCTTCCCTCCCTCCCTCTCTCCTTCCTTCCCTCCCTCCCTCCCTCCCTCTCTCCTTCCCTCCTCCCTCCCTCCCTCTCTCCTTCCCTTCCCCCCCCACCCACCTTCTCTCCCTCCCACCCCCCCACTCCCCCTCCCACCCCCCTTCTCCCCCTCCCACCCCCCCACTCCCCCTCCCACCCCCCTTCTTCCCCTCCCCACCCCCCTTCTTCCCCTCCCCTCGCTGTCAGAAACACAGACAGTGACAGACAGCGAGTGAGAGACACACAGACAGACAGACAGAGAGATAGAGACACTGACAGAGACACACTGGGGGGGCCATCCCAGCAAGCTATTGGAGGACTCCCGGTGCTGCAGTCGGTAAGTAGAAAATGTTTTATTTATTGATTTTTAAATTTTTTTTTATTTTTTTTGATTGATTTATTGGTTGATTTATTGATGTATTTATCATTTATTATTGACGATGGCTCTTTACTTGTAAAATTGAAGTGTTTAATGTTTGTAAACTTCCCTTTAAACCCCCCCCCCCATTCCCTACGCCTAATTTGTAACCTACGCCTGATTTTCTAAAGCGTAGACAAGGTTTTTTCGAATGTACAAAAATCTTCACTTACTCCATTCTAAGTTAGTTTGGAGTAAGTTTTCACTGCCTAAACTTTGAAAACAGGCGTAAGTGGCGGGACACGCCCCTTTTTGAAAAAAAAAATCTGTTCCAAAGTGAAACTGTTCCAACTGACTAGAACTGGAGCCAACTAAATGTCGAGAATTGCAATTTCTAAGATACTCCATTCTAAACCAGTTGCTCCAAAAAAACAGGAGCAACTCAGGCCGAAACTTGGCCCCATAGAAGCAGCATGACAGGACCCTCAATTTTACAGAGCGGCAAGATTCCCTGAAGTCCAAGGAGTCACAGATTGCACGCATATGGTCATGTGTGCTCGACTAGGCCTGTATTCACTAGACTTTCGAAGAATGAGAGGGGATCTCATTGAAACGTATAAATTCTGACTGGGTTGGATAGACTGGATGCAGGGAGGATGTTTCCCCTGGCTGGGAAGTCTAACAAGGGGTCACAGTCTCAGGATACGGGGTAGGAAATTTAGGACCGAGATGAGGAGAATTTTTTCACTCAGAGGGTGGTGAACCTGTGGAATTCTCGACCACAGAAGGCTGTGGAGGCCAAGACACTGAATATATTTAAGAAGGAGATAGATTTCTAGGAACAAAAGGCATCAAGGTGTATGGGGAGAAAGCAGGAATAAGGTGTTGAGATAGAGGATCAGCCATGATAATATTGAATGGCAGTGCAGACTCGAAGGGCTGAATGGCCTACTGTTGCTCCTATTTTCTATGTTTCTATGTATTCTCAATGCCACCTACTTCAACAAAAGGAGCTAGGAATTGAAGAATTCAACTCCCTCAATGTCAAACTCATTTATCGCCAGAACCATCACACCATGCAAGTGAATAGCAGCTGCCACAATATATTTATTTTAAGGCAAGTCAGCATGCCTGCACTCTTCACCCTGGAAAAGAAGTTTTACCTAATCCAATTTCCAAACCTTTGCAAAAAACAAAGTTAACACACACAACAACCCAGAAAAATGTCAAAAGGCAGCTGGATTCATCTTGAATATGATGCTATTAATTTAATGCCAACTTATGGTTGCATTTGCAATATGAATTCATCCCAAATTCTGATATCTATCTGTCATCATAAAAGTGCAAAACTCTTCATCCAAAATTACTTCTTCCCCTTCCTTGGTGTTGCAGTTCCATCCAACTTGATAGAATAGAACTATTTTACATTTCCATAAATCTGCACACGTAAAATAGAAAGCTTGAAATGTCCAACAATCTTGGACTGATTAAAATATTTTTTGTTTCAAGTTTAATTTTACTGTTCAGGTTAGTGGATCAGTCAGGAATGGGAAGGGAAGCAGTTGGCATCCGGCTACTGTTGAGGAGAAGCATTTGTAAAAATAAAACAGAAAATGTTGTAAATGCACATGGTATGATTTGAGTACCACCCAACGCTTCGATTTTCTGTTCATTGCAGAAAGGCAATTTTCACAAGCAATCAAGTCCTTTATGAACCAACCCCGTGCTATATTTGTGTCTTGAGTATGATAGTATGACAGGTAGATGAACAATTACCTGGTAATTACAACATAACACATTGGAGATTATATAGAATGCCCAATGCATTTTCTCAAGAGTGGTAAATAACCATGAATAACCATAATCATTATGTTGAGGCTACAAATAATAGATTTATTTACAAGTAAACTATTTTACAGAAACACTAAGATACTGACAGCACAAGCATTTGGAAAACAATAAAGCTGAAATAGTTTGGTAGGTGTTAATATACTTTATTTAAAATATATTTTTCACAGAATCTGCAGGACCTCTGGAGAAAACAATGGCTTCGAATTTGGATCACATGTGAATTGGGATGCGATCCCAGGGTAGTGCACGTGTCTAATGAGGTTGTTGACAGGACCATGGGATGTTTGTCCACCTGTCTCACTCATTTATTAGCAGCAAGCTGCAGGTGCCAGTCATGATCTCGGCGTCAGCTTGAAGATCGGTTGGCATCTGTGGTACGCAGAGTTCGGAGGGGGTGGGACAGAGAGCATGACTGGCATTGGCCCGTAAATTTTATGTGGGGTGAAGAGGGCCATTTCTGCTCCTCCTGGTAAGAAAAAAATTACAACTTAACATGCGGGAGACAGCCTCCAGCCGTCCATTTATGGACCGCTGGTTTGGCTGCCAAGCACCTAAGAATATTGACCGCAGCATTCACGTCACAAACTGCGGAGTCACTAAAAAGTTTTGTAAATGGGGCCTCAATGGTGGTAGGCCCCCTATTTGCGAATGCAATAGGGAAGAAATTGGACAAAGGCACAAAACGAGGGGAAAAGGCACCATTTTCCTGATGTTGTCTCTTGTGACCCAAGGGCACTTGAAATACATCTGAAGCCCTATTGGGTCAGGTAATACTTAGGCTTCCTGGCGGCTGCCTAAAACAGACATTAGGGTCCTTGCATATGCTAATGAGAGGTCTTACATCTGTTTCAGGACCTCTCTTGGATGTTCATTAGGACTGAGCGGGCAGGCAGGTTTTTGAGTTCTTCAGCAGCCTAACCAACAGTCCTTAAAGGAATGACTGGAGACTGCTAACAAGATAGTAAGTATTTTCTTTTAAACTTGCTTAAACATGGAGCTGGTGGAAGCATGAGAGCTCATCCCGGCTCCACAGGACAACTTCAGACAGCTTCCGGCCTCTTCTGGCCTCCCTCTCAGGTCTTCTGCCAACAAGCCTCTGGATGCCTGGTTAGCATCCAAAGCTCCCTGAAATTATGTTGGTGAACCCTGAGGCCCAAGTTTCAGTCTAGCCTCAGGCCTTTGGGTTCTGATGCTCACTTCCAGAGTATCTGAAAACCGGCTGCAACTGATCTTTGGCCCAAACTTTGTACATCAATCAGGTGATACAGCTATCCATTGCACTCTGCCCAGTTATTAGACTGAACTGAAACTGAACCAAATGTGAGCAAGTTTGGCAGCTTTTTTATGCCAAAAGAAGTCTTTATGTCACAGGTCAGTGAACTCATTTCAGTATCCAAATTAAGAAATTAAAAAATTGGATCAATCTCTATCCAATATGCACCAAAAACACACGAGCCTTGCAATTAAGGTTGCCTAATCTGGTTGGACATATTCCTGGAGGATTCATCACAAGACCTCCCGCCTCCAATAACCCTGCATAATCAAAACAACCTTTCATCCCATTTCCAATATTTCTATAACGACTAAACAAAAATGTTCAAAGAAAATGAAGGAAAACACACTTTTTAAAATATGATTTTTCAACTGGGTTACTTGCTGTAGTGTCCAGGAGATTAATATTCAATTCCTGGCAACTCCAGGGCAAACTTGGAGCATTGGCAACCACAATTGCAAACACTGCGAGGTAACGCATTTACTGAAATTCCTCCCAGCACTTGTAAAATAAATGGGTCTGTGTCTCTTCTAAAAGAATGGACTTTCAGACAAACACATTGCCGATATCCACAGCATAACTTAAGGCCATTGTTGAAACGATTGTTAAAAAAATAGGTGATTTATTTTCATAAACAGGCTCATCAATTAATTCAAAAATGGAATAATTTCCCAGTTTTCCACATGAAAGTAAATCCCTAAATGAAGCATCATACAACAAAATAACAAAAAAAAACCAATATCGGTTTTCATTGATCTAAAGTTATTGCTTCGTGAACACTCAGATTTAGTTTTCTGCTGTTTTCACAGCTGACTGTTTCTGTTGCCTTGTCAGCTCTGTAACATCATAAAGCAAATAAGTAATTTTCCCTGAAACTTTCTTCATTCTATTTTGAAAGTGCTGGAGTTCGGTTCCACAGGAGCCCATGGGTATTTTGCCCAAATGGCTGTTCTCCATATGTGAGCGAACACAAGGACATCCCTGGATGGATAAAGTAAGATGGTGTTCCTCATCCATAATTATCTTGTGATCCTATTCAGTGACACCTGCTGGAATGTATTCCTGGAATGGAGGGGGGGAGGGGGGGGTAGCGGTGCATTATTGCTGAGCCAAATTCTTTTCTCGTGCAACAGCTACACGGGATCATATTCCAGCAGGATTCAGTGAATATTGATTCGGAGCAGGAACCCCTCCCTAAACAAGTGATTCTGAGGCAAATGGAAAGTTGAAGAGACCCTGCCACTGCATTCGCTGAGAGTAGCCGACCCAGACCTTCCCTAGTCAGGATAGTAATTTCCACATCAGGAGGTTTATTTATAAACTGAGCCATTTCGAGAGCTGCAGAAAATTATTATTCAACACCATAATATGAAATACATTCTTCATCTTACTTTACCTTTGCTAAGCAACAAGAATCAGCAAGTTTTTTTCAATAAATACACTTCACTAAAATAAGCAACTGCAGTAAAAAAAAATCACAATTTGAATGTATTTTGAAACAATAAAATGGAAAGTATATGGCCCCTATTTTCCAGTTGCTGGATTTTTGGCGCCTGCGCATGTTAACATACGATTTTTTTGTGTACGTTCGTTGGCGGCAGAAAAAAAAAATCGGGACTTTCGCCAAAGAATTATTTGAATTTGGCGTAGCGCTCTCCGAAGTTAGTCTGAGGGGGCGGAGCTTCAAGTCTGCGCTAAAAACTCTCTGGGCATGCGCGAAAAACTGAACTTACCAGGGCAACCAGAGACGCTGAAGCCCGCTCTTGTCTTTGATTCATAATGACAGTCACACTGAGGAATTAGCAATCGTAAGATAACTTTACCAAGACATAGACATCATTAGCAGTTGATCACTGCTGTATTCTGTACCCCAAAATGAAAACCTGCTCATTTCTATGCCATACAATCCAGCATTTAAAAAGTGAAATCCGCTGGACTCGCTGCAATCCTGGGCCCTCAAAGGACCTCTCCCTCCATTGGACCAGCTGCAATCCCGGGCCCACCAAGGACCTCGCCCCCGCTGGACTCGTTACAATCCCGGGCCTCCGAAGTACCTCTCCCCCGCTGGAACCGTTGCAATCCCAGCCCTCCAAAGGACCTCTCCCCTTGCTGGACCCGTGGCCACTGCTCCCCCCCGCTGGACCTGCTGCAATCCCCGGCTGAATGGCCCTCCTGCTCCTGAACTTCAACTCATAGCAGTAGCGAGACTGAGCGGGAGATCATTTGGCCCAGGATTGCAATGGGTCCAGCTGTGGGGGTGGGGTGGGGGGGAGCAGTCCTTTCAGCCCGGGATTGCAGCGGGGGGAGCAGTCCTTTCAGCCTGGAAATCTTTTTTCCTTGCTCCAAAAAGAGTTCCCTGTGAAAAAAAGGTATTTTATTTTGTATTCTTAATGCCTCGCTCCTGTCCTCTTGTGTGCCGCGCCGATTCCTTAAGTTAACGTTCGTTTTTTTTTTGCGGGGCTTTTGGACAGTGTGTGCTGTGCTGAAAGAAATTGTGGATGGTCAAAATCGATTATGTTCATAAAAGCGGTTGTCAATCACTTTTTGACTCGTGTCTACGCCAAAAATTTTTAAACTGCCACACATGATCGGCGCCAGCGTCCAAACGTTGGCGAAAGTTGGAAGGTGAGTATTTCACGCCAAAAAATGTTTGGACGCCAAAAAACGGTGCCCGATCGTGGCAAAAACAGAGTCCTATGGAACTAAGTTTGAATTAATTGCTTTTTATTTTCGTGTCGCTCAAACTCCAGCTAACCAAACTTTGTGCTGTTACTCATCAGGGAATCAGTACCATTGAGAGAAGTGACTTTTCTTTCTGTCTAGCTTCACATTCTAGATGTTGTTCTGTCACAGGGAAAGTCTGAAAGGTGATGACGGGAAACCTTGTTAGAAGAAAAATAAACAGCAGGGGGCAATTCTGCTTTGGATACAATTGCCAATTCCAGTGCAAAAGGAAGATCTGTGATAGGGTGGAAGATGGGAGTGATTAAAAGACAAAATGAATGATAGTACAAAGCAAAATAGATGGTAATGGGACAAATAAAGAAATAAAAGATGAGTCTAGAAGACATGTAAATGGAAATGTCAGAAACATCAATAGCTGCCATGTGAGAAAATAGGGGATGAGGTTATGGTCTGAAATTGTTGAACTCGATATTGAGTTCAGAAGACTGTAAAATGCCTAATCGAAAGATGAGGTGCTGTTCCACGAGCTTGTGTGAGCTTCGTTGGAACAGTGTAAGAGGCCGAGGACAGAAATGTCAGAGAGGAAGTAGAGCAGAGAATTAAAGCGACAGGAGACCGGAAGCGCAGGGTCATGCTTATGCACTGAACAGAGGTGTTTTGCAAAGCAGTCACTCAATCTGCATTTGGTCTCCCCAATGTAGAGGAGACCGCATCGCAATCAGCGAATACAGTGTACTAAATTAAAAGAAATACAAATAAATCGCTGGTTCACCTGGAAGGAATGTTTGGGGCTCTGGACAGTGGGGAGGTAAAAGGGAAGGTGTTGCATCTCCTGCGCTTGCATAGGAAAGTGCCGTGGGAAGGGGAGTGGGTGTTGGGGGTGATTGAGGAGTGAACCAGGTTGTCATGGAGGGAGCGGTCCCTTCAGAATGCTGAGAGGGGAGGGGAAGATGTGTTTAGTGGTGGAATCATGCTGGAGGTAGTGGAAATGGCAGAGGATGATACGTTGAATATGGAGGCTGGTGGGGTGAAAGGTGAAGACAAGGGGAACCCTATTGTGGTTCTGGGAAGGAGGGGAAGGGGTGAGAGCAGAAGTGTGGGAATGGAACGGACCCGGTCGAGGGCCATGTCAGCCACGTAGAAGAAAAAGGAAGACATGTTGGAAACACGAGTATGGAAGGTGGTGTTGTCAGAACAGATGCGACGGAGATGGAGAAACTGAGAGAATGGAATAGAATCCTTATAGGAAGTGGGATGGGAGGAATTGTAGTCTAGGCAAGGCTTTCAAATGAGCACTGTCATGTATTCAACTATCATTGTAGATGTCATGTATTCAACTATCATTGTAACCCATGTATAAGCTGACCTAAGTTGTACACCTTGAGAACATTGACCACTAGGGGTGAACTTGTGGGAGACACTCCTAACCTGGACTTACAGGTATAAAAGGGGAAGCTCCACCCACCTTCATCACTTGAGGTCTTGGCAATAAAGGTAACTGGTCACAGAGTGACCTTCTCTCAAGTATGGGCCTCGTGTGCATTTATATTTTATAGTAAGAACATATCAAGCACTATTAGTGGAAACTCACCATGGTGATTAATTCACCCCCGGGGCATGGCCAATATTGTGGGCAAGGCCTGCTTCCAGTACAATGTTTTTAAAACTAGCGCAAAAGATCGCGGAACTTTGCGTTTTGCCAAATGCAAAAAACGTTTAAAATTCCATGAACTTTTGCGCTGATTATGCCAATTTTGGCCAGATTGCACTGAAAAACAACAGCACAATTGAACAGAGACTCCGGGCCCAGTTGTCTTTTCAAATGTACTGATTTATCTCTGATGGCATAACAAAATAACATTTGTGTTCCTCTTTCTGTAGCTATTGCTCTGTTATCTCACGCTCTCTTTCTTCCTGCGTTTCCGTCTGTCTCAACAATTAATATTTCCTTCATTCTCTTGATGGCTCTCACACTTTTTCTGTAAAGCTGCTCTCTCTGTCTCGTTTCTTTTGTATGCTTCTCACAATTGTTCTCCCTTTCTCTCAGTATGTCTCTCTTTCTTTCTGTAGAACTGTTACTCTTTACTTTTTGTCTGGAGACAGATTATAAGGCCCCAACATTCTGGTAGATGCAGAAACTCCATTTTTTGCCCCAGAGCAGCGGCAATGGCGGCAGTGTAGTGTTCTGGGTGGGCGGTCAGCTTTCAGCGCCCCACAGCGATCCTCGTGTCCGGTTTAGCGGCAGCGTGGAACAGCACAGCCTGGAAAAGCTACGCCGGTGTGCAACGCCCCTGGTTGCAACACCGGCGCGAGTTTTAACTCTCGTCCGACACGTACACCGCCAATCTTTGCTGACAATCCCACTCCCTCCCAGCTCCTTCTGGCCGCGCAGTGAACACCTGGGAAATCAGGCGGTCCAACGCTACCGACTGCAGAGAGGTAAGTAATGGACTCCCCAGGTAAGTGTGATTGTTTTTGCTTTTAATTTTTTTTGCGATTTATCTTGTGGTGGCATGGGCAACGTATTGGGAACGTTTTCATGGGTTTTTTTTGTTTCCCCCGCCCCCCCCCCCCCCCGCAAGGCGCCTCTCGCCACCTGGCACGGCTTTTTAGCTCAGGAGTTTCCCATTCTAACGCCCTAAGAAAGGTGTACAATGCCTCCCTTAGCGCTGCGTCCCCTGACTCAGGGCCCAGCTGCCCAATTTTACTTACTGAGGCGCAAACAGTTCCCAGGCGCAAACTTTACCGCCCTGCCGCTATTACCGCCCCTAAAACATCAAAGCCGAAAATCCAGCCTTTGAACTTCCCATCAAACCCCAATCCACCTGTTTTTTTTTAGGTTAAAATTCCTCCCGTTGTTTTCCTCCATGCTTGCATTGCTGATATCATTCAAAAGGAAAGAACTCCTTTGATGAGCCACTTTTTGCTTCTCAGTACTCTAAGTACAAAAATACATTTTGATTTTCAATCTAAAAGAATGCAAGCAATTGATCACTTTTCCAAGAACAAACATTGTAATGTAAAACAGTTGAGAACTACTGCAGGAACTGATCAATCTGCAAGCACTGTGTAACTCCCAGCCACAACTTGCTTGTAAAGACTGTTCCACTATTTTGCTGCTGATTCTGGCAGCTTGCTTCAGCTTCACTTTGCACCAAGGTTTCAGTTTGAGGACTTGGTGCCAACATTCAAGTACACATCGAGTGGCAAAGGACACTCTTTGCACTTTAAAATTATTCTGATGAAGCTCGAGGTCCAATTTCGAGGGGGCCACTGGCTTCTGGTGCACATTCCAAGTGCACCAATAATTTTGGCGCCGAAGTCGAGCTTCAATGAATATATCCCCCACTCCCACATTCATCAATGGTTTTTGGAGGCACTTCTGTACCCTAACCCCTGCACACAACAGAAACTAAACATAGAAACATAGGCCCCAAGTTTCCACATGATTTGCTCCTGATTTTTAGGAGCAACTGGTGGAGAACGGAGTATCTTAGAAATCGCAATTCTCCACTTTTAAGTTTTCTGCAGTTCTAGTCAGTTAGAACAGTTTCACTTTTGAACAGAATTTTTTTTTTTTAAAAGGGGGCGTGTCCGGCCACTGACGCCTGATTTGAAAGTTTCCACAGTGAAAAAGTACTCCAAATAACTTAGAATGGATCAAGTGAAGATTTTTGTCGGCCTGAAAAAACCTTGTCGACACTTTAAAAAATCAGGCGCAGATTACAAATTAGGCATCGGGAACGAGGTACGGGGGTGGGGGGAAGGGAAGTCATTACATTCTACAATAAATCCTTAGTTATACTTATACAAATATTATACAAATAATTCCAACCTGAATAAAAATTTATAAGCAAAGAAAAGATTAAATAAACCATGTTCCTACCTGTGTGAAAGTGCTTCAGGCAGGGAGAAGGCTGCAGGAAGCCTCACAAGTTGAGGCAGCCGTTCCCGACGGCAGGGGAGGGAAGGCAGTAAGGGCCCGGCCGACGGCAGCAGCCGTTCCCGACGGCAGGGGAGGGAAGGCAGTAAGGGCCCGGCCGACGGCAGCAGCCGTTCCCGACGGCAGGGGAGGGAAGGCAGTAAGGGCCCGGCCGACGGCAGCAGCCGTTCCCGACGGCAGGGGAGGGAAGGCAGTAAGGGCCCGGCCGACGGCAGCAGCCGTTCCCGACGGCAGGGGAGGGAAGGCAGTAAGGGCCCGGCCGACGGCAGCAGCCGTTCCCGACGGCAGGGGAGGGAAGGCAGTAAGGGCCCGGCCGACGGCAGCAGCCGTTCCCGACGGCAGGGGAGGGAAGGCAGTAAGGGCCCGGCCGACGGCAGCAGCCGTTCCCGACGGCAGGGGAGGGAAGGCAGTAAGGGCCCGACCAACGGCAGCGGGGGGGAGGCAGGGAGGAGGCAGCCGTTCCCGACGGCAGGGGTGGGGGAGGCCCCCCTGCCGTTGGTCGGGCCCGTCGGGAAACGGCTGCCTCAACTTCTGAGGCTTCCTGCAGCCTTCTCACTGCTGCAAGTAGCCTCAGTGTTGATCATGGAAGGGCAATGTGGTTTTATTAAAAAATGTTAAAAATTGAACAGCTACAAAGAACTAAAAAATGGCCGAGTGCCAATGTTTCCTTCACACGGCGTGTGCGCGAACGCTCCAACGTGCACGCGCAGGGTTGCTGGCACGAAAAAACTCATTTAAATGGTACCCGCCCCCTCCTACTTACAAAATCGGCGCGAGTGGTAGGCTCCGCCCCCTGGGCGCCGCGCCAAGCTGACATCGAGCTGCAAAGCACTCGAGAATAACGCGGTTTTTTTCAGGCGCCGTTTTCGGCGTGAAAAACGGGCGCCCAGCTCGGAGGGGCGCCTGTTTTGCTGCGTGTGGAAACTTGGGGCCATAGAAACATAGAAAATAGGAGCAGGAGTAGGCTTTTCGGCCCTTCAAGTCTGCACCAGCATTCAATAAGACCATGGCTGATCATTCACCTCAGTACCACTTTCCTGATTTCTCTCCATATCGCTTGATCCCCTAAGGGCCATATCTAACTCCCTCTTGAATATATCCAATGAACTGGCATCAACAACTCTCTGCGGCAGGGAATTCCACAGGTTAACAACTCTCTGAGTGAAGAAGTTTCTCCTCATCTCAGTCCTAAACGGCCTACCCCTTATCCTAAGACTGTGTTCTGGACTTCCCCAACATCGGGAACATTCTACTCGCATCTAACCTGTCCCGTCCCGTCAGAATAGAAACATAGAAAATAGTTGCAGGAGTAGGCCATTCAGCCCTTCGAGCCTGCACCGCCATTCAATGAGTTCATGGCTGAACATGCAACTTCAGCAGCCCATTCCTGCTTTCTCGCCATACACCTTGAGCCCCCTAGTAGTAAGGACTACATCTAACTCCTTTTTGAATATATTTAGTGAATTGGCCTCAACAACTTTCTGTGATAGAGAATTCCACAGGTTCACCACTCTCTGGGTGAAGAGGTTTCTCCTCATCTCGGTCCTAAATGGCTTACCCCTTATCCTTAGACTGTGACCCCTGCTTCTGGACTTCCCCAACATTGGGAACATCCTTCCTGCATCGAAACCTGTCTAAACCCGTCAGAATTTTAAACGTTTCTATGAGATCCCCTCTCATTCTTCTGAACTCCAGTGAATACAAGCCCAGTTGATCCAGTCTTTCTTGATATGTCAGTCCCGCCATCCCGGGAATCAGTCTGGTGAACCTTCGCTGCACTCCCTCAATAGCAAGAATGTCCTTCCTCAAGTTAGGAGACCAAAACTGTACACAATACTCCAGGTGTGGCCTCACCAAGGCCCTGTACAACTGTAGTAATACCTCCCTGTCCCTGTACTCAAATCCCCTCGCTATGAAGGCCAACATGCCATTTGCTTTCTTAACCGCCTGCTGTACCTGTATGCCAACCTTCAATGACTGATGTACCATGACACCCAGATCTCGTTGCACCTCCCCTTTTCCTAATCTGTCACCATTCAGATAATAGTCTGTCTCTCTGTTTTTACAACCAAAGTGCATAACCTCAAATTTATCCACATTATACTTCACCTGCCATGCATTTGCCCACTCACCTAACCTATCCAAGTCACTCTGCAGCCTCATAGCATCCTCCTCGCAGCTCACACTGCCACCTAATTTAGTGTCATCCGCAAATTTGGAGATACTATATTTAATCCCCTCGTCTAAATCTTTAATGCACAATGTAAATAGCTGGAGCCCGAGCATAGAACCTTGCTGTACCCCGCTATTCACTGCCTGCAATTCTGAAAGGTACCCATTTACTCCTACTCTTTGCTTCCTGTCTGCCAACCAGTTCTCAATCCACGTCAGCACACTACCCCCAATCCCATGTGCTTTAACTTTGCACTTTAATCTCTTGAGTAGGACCTTGTCGAAAGCCTTCTGAAAGTCCAAATACACCACATCAACTGGTTTCTCCTTGTCCACTCTACTGGAAACATCCTCAAAAAATTCCAGAAGATTTGTCAAGTATGATTTCCCTTTCACAAATCCATGCTGACTTGGACCTATCATGTCACCTCTTTCCGAATCTTATATATTTCTATGAGATACCCTCTCATCCTTCTAAACTCCAATGTATAAAGGCCCAGTTGATCCAGTCTCTCCTCGTATGTCAGCCCAGCCATCCTGGGAATCAGTCTGGTGAACGTTCGCTGCACTCCCTCAATAGCAAGAACGTCCTTCCTCAGATTAGGAGACCAAAACTCACCAAGGCCCTGTACAACTGCAGTAAGACCTCCCTGCTAAACTCAAATCCCCAAGCTATGAAGACCAGCATACCATTTGCCTTCTTCATCGCCTGCTGTAACTGTATGCCAACTTTCAATAACTGATGTACCATGACACCCAGGTCTCGTTGCACCTCCCCTTTTCCTAATCTGCTGCCATTCAGATAATATTCTGTCATCGCGTTTTTGCCCCCAAAGTGGATAACCTTACATTTATCCACATTATACTGCATCTGCCATCATTTGCACACTCATCCAGCCTGTCCAAGTCACCCTGCAGCCTCTTCGCGTCCCACTCACAGCTTACACCACCACCCAGTTTAGTGTCATCTGCAAACTTGGAGATATTACATTCAATTCCTTCATCTAAATCATTGATGTATATTGTTAAGAGCTGGGCTCCCAGCACTGATCCCTGCGGCATCCCACTAGTCACTGCCTGCCATTCTGAAAAGGACCCATTTATCCCGACTCTCTGCTTCCTTCTGCCAACTAATTCTCTATCCACTTCAGTACATTACCCCCAATACCATGTGCTTTGATTTTGCACACCAATCTCTGGTGTGAGACCTTGTCAAAAGCCTTTTGAAAGTCCAAATACACCACATCCACTGGTTCTCCCTTGTCCACTCTACAAGTTACATCCTCCAAAAATTCCAGAAGATTTGTCAAGAACGATTTCCCCTTCATAAATCCATGCTGACTTGGACCGAGCCTGTCACTGCTTTCCAAATGCGCTGCTATTTCATCCTTAATAATTGATTCCTATATTTTCCTCACTATTGATGTCAGGCTAACCGGTCTATAATTACCCGCTTTCTCTCTCCCTCCCTTTTTAAAAAGTGGTGTTACATTAGCTACCATCCAGCCCATAGGAACTGATCCAGAGTTGATAGACTGTTAGCAAATGATCACCAATGCATCCACTATTTCTCGGGCCACTTCTTTAAGTACTCTAGGATGCAGACTATCAGGCCCTGGGGATTTATCGGCCTTCAATCCCATCAATTTCCCTAATACAATTTCCCGCCCAATAAGGATATCTTTCATTTCCTCCTTCTCACTAGACCCTCAGTCCCCTAAAACTTTCGGAAGTTTATTTGTGTGTCTGCCTTCGTGAAGATAGAACCAAAGTATTTGTTCAATTGGTCTGCCATTTCTTTGTTCCCCATTATAAATTCACCTGAATCCGACTGCAACGGACCTACGTTTGTCTTCACTAATCTTTTTCTCTTCACATATTTATAGAAGCATTTGCAGTCAGTTTTAATGTTCCCGGCAAGCTTCTTCTCGTACTCTATTTTTCCCCTCTTAATTTAACTCTTTGTCCTCCTCTGCTGAATTCTAAATATCTCCCAGTCCTCAGGTTTGCTGCTTTTTCTGGCCAATTTATATGCCTCAACCTTGAATTTAACACTATCCTTCATTTCCCTTGTTAGCCACGGTTGTGCCACCTTCCCCGTTTAATTTTTACTCCCGACAGGGATGTACAATTGTTGAAGTTCGTCCATATGATCTTTAAAGGTGTGCCATTGCCTATCCACCAGCAACCCTTTAAGTATCATTTGCAAGTCTATTCTAGCCAATTCACACCTCAAACCATCGAAGTTACCTTTCCTTAAGTTCAGGACCTTAGTTTCTAAATTAACTGTGTCACTCTCCATCTTAATAAAGAATTCTACCATTTTATGGTCACTCTTCCCCAAGGGGCCTCGCACAACAAGATTGCTAATTAGTCCTCTCTCATTACACATCACCCAGTCTTGGATGGCCATCTCCCTAGTTGGTTCCTCAACATATTGGTCTAGAAAACCATCCCTAATACACTCCAGGAAATCCTCCTCCACTGCATTGCTGCCAGTTTGGTTAGCCCAATCAATATGTAGAATAAAGTCACCCATGATAACTGCTGTACCTTTATTGCATGCATCCCTAATTTTTTGTTTGATGCCGTCCCCAACCTCACTACTACTGTTTGGTGGTCTGTACACAACTCCCACTAACGTATTCTGCCCTTTGGTATTCCGTAGCTCCACCCATACCGATTCCACATCATCCAAGCTAATGTCCTTTCTTACTCTTGCATTAATTTCCTCTTTAACCAGCAATGCCACCCGCCTCCTTTTCCTTTCTGTCTATCCTTCCTATATGTTGAATACCCCTGGATGTTGAGTTCCCAACCTTGGTCACCCTAGAGCCATGCCTCCGTGATGCCAATTACATCAGACCCGTTAACTGCTATCTGCGCAGTTTAATTCGTCCACCTTCTTCCGAATACTCCGCGCATTGAGGCACAGAGCCTTCAGCCTTGTCTTTCTAACACACTTTGCCCCTTTAGAATTTTGCTGTAATGTGGTCCTTTTTGCTTTTAGCCTTTGGTTTCTCTGCTCTCCACTTTTACTTTTCTTCTTTATATTTTTTGCTTCTGCCCCCATTCAACTTCCCTCTGTCTTCCTGCATAGGTTCCCATCCCCCTGCCATATTAGTTTAACTCCTTCCCAACAGCACTAGCAAACACTCCCCCTGGGACATTGGTTCTGATCCTGCCCAGGTGCAGACCGTACGGTTTGTATTGGTCCCACCGCCCCCAGAACCGGTTCCAATATCCCAGGAATTTGAATCCCTCCCTTCTGCACCAATCCTCAAGCCACATATTCATCTTGACACACATTGACGAAGAAGAAGTTGTTTGACAGGTTTTAGCTAATAATTGAAAATATGAAGAAACAGCAGAGATTGTATTTTACTTTAATAAAATCAGAAAATGCTGGAAACACTCAGCAGGTCAGGCTCAATCTGTGGAGAGAGAAACAGAGTTAACGTGCAAGGTCGGTGACCTTTCGGCAGGTTTCTCTCTCCACAGATACTAACTGACCTGATGAATATTTCCAGCATTTTCTGTTTTTATTTCAGATCTCCGGCATCTGCAGAATTTTGTTTTTGTATTTGCATTTTACTTCAATCAATTATTTTGAACTCATGAATTTTTTCATTCAGCTGTGCAGTTTTTTGTGATCTAAGTGGCTGCGGCACGAAAACTAATGTAAATCTAGGAAATTTGTGATTGTTACTGACTTCAACGTGGGGTGAGCACTCTGCTCGGATGATCAATTTTGCACGGTTTCAGCGAGCATATTGGTGAAGCGGCTCAAAAGTCCCAGTAAATTATGATGCTGTGTAAATAATGACGTAACTCACTTATGGCATAATTTCAGGAGAATTTTGCAGTGTAAAACAAACCCAATGCTGGAGATGCGCTATTCCAATAGCACAAGCCTCCAGGAAAGTTTGGCCCAATATCAAAATTTTCCTCTTTCTCAACTTGTATTCATTGCAATACATTCAGTTCATGTACAGCTCACTCATCCTCATAGGCAGTCCCTCGGAATCGAGGAAGACTTGCTTCCACTCTTAAAATGAGTTCTTAGGTGGCTAAACAGTCCAATACGAGAACCACAGTCTCTGTCACAGGTGGGACAGATAGTTGTTGAGGGAAGGAGTGGGTGAGACAGGTTTGCCGCACACTCTTTCCGCTGCTTGTGCTTGATTTCTGTATGCTCTCGGCGATGAGACTCGAGGCGCTCAGCGCCCTCCCGGATGCACTTTCTCCATTTAGGGCGGTCTTTGTCCAGGGACTCCCAGGTGTCAGTGGGGATGTTGCACTTTATCAGGGAGGTTTTGAGGGTGCCTTTGAAACATTTCTTCTGCCCACCTTTGGCTCGTTTGCCATGAAGGAGTTCCGAGGAGAGTGCTTGCTTTGGGAGTTTTGTATCTGGCATGCGAACAATGTGGCCTGCCCTGCGGAGCTGATCAAATGTGGTCAGTGCTTCAATGAGAGGGATGTTGGCCTGGTCGAGGATGCTAATGTTGGTGCGTCTGTCCTCCCAGGGGATTTGTAGGATCTTGCGGAGACATTGTTGGTGATATTTCTCCAGCGACTTGAGGTGTCTACTGTGCAGCTCACTACATATGTATTGGATAGACAATGCAGTGAAATATGATTTTAATTTCCATGAGTGCCTTCTACAGTGTATTCTCTTTAGAACACTTTTGTGGGTAATATAACCACCTGCTTTTAGAATTAATTCTTTCTTTTCAAATTTCATTTAACAAGGAACTTGGGCTCAGGCCACAAGTAATTCTCCAAGTTATGGAAGCTTTCTGTCCACCTTCAAGAACTCTTTCTGGTTTATTACCCAGGCTCTGGCTATGAAAATAATCTCAAAAGAATATTTTAGTTGTTGATTTTCCCCATAAATCACCAACATATTTGTACTTTGTTAAATATCATACTGAATTGCATAACTTCAAAGGTATTTTTAAGCAAGGACAGATGAAGTAGAATGACGGTGATTAAAATTTATGATCCACTCATATGGTTCTGGAGGTAATCAGGATGCTAGTCTTTGTGGGATTCTATGAGGTTAAAGTAATTAATATATCAAAGTGAGCTCTTGGTCCAGATTGGGCTACCAATGAGAGCTAACTGTCAGCAGAGAGTGGGAAATTGTGTGTCACTCCTTAATCCTAGCTGAGTATATCTGCAAAGCACCTTTTTCTGACACTGTTTTAGAAGTATTTGTCCAAAAGTACAACAGAAGAACTCTTTGAGATCTGGGGCCATCTTTTCCACAGGCATTCCATCGACCCTGTTTGGCATGAGACATTGGATATAATCAATGCTGTCAAAGGACATGGGCATAAATTAGGGAAAAAGTATGACAGTCTGAGGAAGTGTGCCAATTTAAGACCAGTCAGAATTCTAGTATGACACGCAGATGGGCAAATGATGCCGACCACAATGCGCCTCCTCTCATGCTGTTAAATCATGACTGAGGCTGCTCCCTAAATTCTCAAAACAGTTATTTTCAACCTTCACATGCATCCCCATATTGCATCGACTTCATTACTATCACTGGAACTGTTGTCAAATGACCATTTAAATAGCTAAGCTCACAAATTAACTTTACAACACAACCTGCATGTATCATGCATGTTCTTTTGCTCACACAAAACCAAGGATGCAGGGTGGACGCTTGAGCATTATTCTTCAAACTCCCATTGTTTCCACACTGTGACTCCACTATGTCTAGAGAAACTTCTTTTTAAGATATAGAATAGAAACATAGAAACATAGAAAATAGGTGCAGGAGTAGGCCATTCGGCCCTTCGAGCCTGCACTATCATTCAATAAGATCATGGCTGATCATTCCTTCAGTACCCCATTCCTGCTTTCTCTCCATACCCCTTGAACCCTTTAGCCACAAGGGCCATATCTAACTCCCTCTTGAATATATCCAATGAACTGGCATCAACAACTCTCTGCAGTAGGGAATTCCATAGGTTAACAACTCTCTGAGTGAAGAAGTTCTCCCTCATCTCAGTCCTAAATGGCTTACCCGTTATCCTAAGACTATGCACCCTGCTTCTGGACTTCCTCAACATCGGGAACATTCTTCCTGCATCTAACCTGTCCAGTCCCGTCAGAATTTTATATGTTTCTATTAGATTCCCTCTCATCCTTCTAAACTCCAGTGAATACAGGCCCAGTCAATCCAGTCTCTCCTCATATGTCAGTCCTGCCATTCCAGGAATCAGTCTGGTGAACATTCGCTGCACTCCCTCAATAGCAAGAACGTCCTTCCTCATATTAGGAGACCAAAACTACCACAATATTCCAGGTGGGGCTTCACCAAGGCTCTGTACAACTGCAGTAAGACTTCCCTGCTCCTATACTCAAATCCCCTTGCTATGAAGGCCAACATACTATTTGCCTTCTTCACCGCCTGCTGTACCTGCATGCCAACCTTCAATGACTGATGAATCATGACACCCAGGTCTCGCTGCACCTCCCCGTTTCCTAATCTGCCACCATTCAGATAATATTCTGCCTTCCTGCTTTTGCCTCCAAAGTGGATAACCTCACATTTATCCACATTATACTGCATCTGCCATGTATTTGCCCACTCGTCTCACCTGTCCAAATCACCCTGCAGCCTCTTAGTGTCCTCCTCACAGCTCACACCACTACCCAGTTTAGTGTCATCTGCAAACTTGAGAGATATTACACTCAATTCCATCATCCAGTTCATTAATATATATTGTAAAGAGCTGGGGTCCCAGCACTGAGCCCTGCGGCACTCCACTAGTCACTGCCTGCCATTCTGAAAAGGACCCATTAATCCCGACTCTCTGCTTCCTGTCTGCCAACCAGTTCTTTATCGACGTCAGTACATTACCCCCAATATCATGTGCTTTGATTTTGCACGCCAATCTCTTGTGTGGGACCTTGTCAAAAGCCTTTTGAAAGTCCAAATACACCACATCCACTGGTTCTTCCTTATCCACTCTACTAGTTACATCCTCAAAAAATTCCAGAAGATTTGTCAAGCATGATTTCCCCTTCAAAAATCCATGCTGACTTGGACCAATCCTATCACTGCTTTCCAAATGCACTGCTATTTCAACCTGAATGATTGATTCCAAAATTTTCCCCACTACTGATGTCAGGCTAACTGGTCTATAATTATCAGTTTTCTCTCTCCCTCCTTTTTTAAAAAGTGGTGTTACATTAGAAACCCTCCAGTCCATAGGAACTGATCCAGGGGCGATAGACTGTTGGAAAATGATCACCAATGCATCCACTATTTCTAGGGCCACTTCCTTAAGTACTCTGGGATGTAGACTATCAGGCCCTGAGGATTTATCAGCCTTCAATCCCGTCATTTCCCTAACACAATTTCCTGCCTAATAAGGATTTCCTTCAGTTCTTCCTTCTCACTCGACCTTCGGACCCCTAGTACACCCGGAAGGTTATTTGTGTCTTCCTTTGTGAGGACAGAACCAAAGAACTTGTTCAATTGGTCTGCCATTTCTTTGTTCCCCATTATAAATTCACCCGAATCCGACTGCAACGGACCTACGTTTGTCTTCACTAATCTTCACATATCTATGAAAGCTTTTACAGTCATTTTTTATGTTTCCATCAAGCTTCCCCTCGTACTCTATTTCCCCCTCTTAATTAAATCCTTTGTCCTCCTCTGCTGTATTCTTAATTTTTCCCAGTCCTCCAGCTTGCTACTTTTTCTGACTAATTTGTATGCCTCTTCCTTGGATTTAATACTATACTTAATTTCCCTTATTAGCCATGGTTGAACCACCTTCCCCATTTTATTTTTACTCCAGACAGGGATGTACAATTGTTGAAGTTCGTCCATATGATCTTTAAAGGTGTGCCATTGCCTTTCCACCGTCAACCCTTTAAGTATCATTTGCCAGACTAATCGAGCCAATTCGCGCCTCATACCATCAAAGTTACCTTTCCTTAAGTTCAGGACCCTAGTTTCTGAATTAACGTTGTCATTCTCCATCTTAATAAAGAATTCAACCATATTATGGTCACTCTTCCCCAAGGGGCCTCGCACAACAAGATTGCTAATTAGTCCCTTCTCATTCGACATCACCCAGTCTAGGATGGCCAGCTCTCTGGTTGGTTCCTCAACATATTGGTCTAGAAAACCATCCCTAATACATGCCAGGAAATCCTCCTCCACCGCATTGCTACCAGTTAGGTTAGCCCAATCAATATGTAGATTAAAGTCGCCCATGATTACTGTTGTACCTTTACTGCACACATCCCTTATTTCTTCTTTGATGCTGTCCCCAACCTCACTACTACTATTTGGTGGCCTGTACACAACTCACACTAGCTTTTTCTGCCCTTTGGTATTCCGTGGCTCCACCCATACTGATTCCACATCATCCAAGCTAATGTCCTTCCTTACAATTGCATTCATTTCCTCTTTAGCCAGCAACGCCACCCCGCCTCCTTTTCCTTTCTGTCTATAATTCCTAAATGCTGAGTACCCCTGAATGTCGAGTTCCCAGCCTTGGTCACCCTGGAGCCATGTCTCCGTGATGCCAATCACATCATACCCGTTAACTTCTATCTGCGCAGTTAATTCGTCCACCTTATTCCGAATATTCCTCGCATTGAGGCACAGATCCTTCAGGCATGTCTTTTTCACACACTTTGACCCTTTAGAATTCTGCTGGAAAGTGGCCCTTTACTCAAAGTGCAAGCTGTGAGGAGGATGCTGCAGGATGACTTGGACAGGTTAGGTGAGTGGGCAAATGCATGGCAGATGCAGTGTAATGTGGATAAATGTGAGGTTATCCACTTTGGTGGCAAAAACAGGAAGGCAGAATATTATTTGAATGGTGACAAATTAGGAAAGAAGGAGATGCAATGAGACCTGGGTGTCATCGTACATCAGTCATTGAAAGTTGGCAGGCAGGTTTTGCAGGTGGTGAAGAAGGCAAATGGCAAGTTGGCCTTCATAGCTAGGGGATTTGAGTATCGGAGCGGGGAGGTTTTACTGCAGTTGTACAGGGCCTTGGTGAGGCCACACTTGGAATACTGTGTTCAGTTTTGGTCTCCTAATCTGAGGAAGGACGTTCTTGCTATTGAGGGAGTGCGGTGAAGGTTCACCAGACTGATTCCCGGGATGGCAGAACTGACATATGAGGAGAGACTGGATCGACTGGGCTTGTATTCACTGGAGTTTAGAAGAATGAGAGGGGATCTCATAGAAGCATGTAAAATTCTGACGGGACTGGATAGGTTAGATGCAGGAAGAATGTTCCTGATGTTGGGGAAGTCCAGAACCAGAGGACACAGCCTAAGGATAAGGGGTAAGCCATTTAGGACTGAGATGAGGAGAAACTTCTTCACTCAGAGAGTTGTTAACCTGTGGAATTCCCTACCGCTGAGAGTTGTTAATGCCAGTTCATTGGATATATTCAACAGGGAGTTAGATTTGGCCCTTTTGGCTAAAGGGATCAAGGGGTATGGAAAGAAAGCAGGAAAGGGGTACTGAGGTGAATGATCAGCCATGATCTTATTGAATGGTAATGCAGGCTCGAAGGGCCGAATGGCCAACTCCTGCACCTAATTTCTATGTTTCTATGTAAAATATAGAATTTATATGCTCTTGGCAATTGATTTAGCACAGAGACCAAAGTTGCTGAAGATGATTTGGACACCTGCATTGTGCATATGCATGGGGCAGGCTATTTGTGCAGTAAGGCTTTACCATTCCCTTGGTGAATGAGGGGAGGAATATATTCTTCCTGCATCTGCTCTATTCGTAGGCTTCTCTGAAAATAAATGTTGTGGAGCATGCAACACACTACGATATTCTTGGGAGACATTAGTAGGCCTTGTAGTATGTTAGATAATGCTCTTGTAATGTGCTCAGATGAACTTTGACATGAGGAGCTCTATAAATGCAACATGTTGTGGGTAACGAGATAAAAATATAAAAAAATAAAATTTGCATCCTTATGTTCAAATCCCTCTATGGCTTTGTCCTACAACAGTGACTACACTTCAAAAGTACTTCATTGGCTGTAAAGTGCTTTGAGATGTCCAGTGGTCATGAAAGGCACCATATAAATGCAAGTCGTTCTTTCTATCTCTGTAACCTCCTCCAGCTCAACAACCCTCCTAGAACTCTGCGATCCCCCAATTCTGGCCTTGATCTCCTTTGCCCCTCCATTGGCAGCCATGCGTTCAGGTGTCTAGGCCCGAAGCTCTGGAATTCCCTCCCTAAACTTCTGCACCTCTCTCTCCTTCTCCTTCTTGTTGAATGTAAAGAATGAGAAAAGGCCAGTTTCTCCCTGAAAGCTCATCCTTCATCATGTTAACTCTTCCATTTTCGCACATAATTTACCTCGAGTAACCCCAATGTTTTTGCTTCTATTACCTTGTTTGGTAGATTATTGCAAATATTTATCACTCTTCCAGTTTCTTTATAATATCTGTTCTAAATGTACTTTTAAATATTTTCAGTCATGTGCTCTGGTCCTATTTTCTTGATGAGCATTGAAGCAATAATATTTTATCAGTTAATACTTTATTTACCTCAATAAACCCTCCCCAATCAAGGATCAGACAAGATCTGTGGGTTTATAGATGTCAGGGGATCAGCCTACATGTTAGTACTTGTTGGCTTGTGGACATCAGACATGATGGCAGGTATCAGGAAGTTGGCAAGTCTGAGAACATCAGTTAGGATGTAAGCTGGATGAGATCAGCCAGGATGGCAGTGACCTTAGATATCAAGACATGGGATAACACAGAGACAGAAAACTTGTATTCTTTTCATGTCTGCTTGTGATTTGCTGAAGAATAGGGATTTCCCTGTGGGGCTGAAACCATTGCACAGCATTTCATTATTTGTCTCCATTTTCTTGTGTGTGGCATTCCCCAAGTAGAGATAGTGTGCATTTACTCAGACTCTCTGCTAGTTCTGCTCAATAATCAGTCACTAAAGGAGGGCAGAAGCAGACAGGAGCTCAGAACATTTTTCTTCCCTTCCAATAGCATAATGCTATACCTTGTCTTGGTGCTTTCTCACGACAGATCAGCCAAAATCTAGATCCAGCCAAGCAGGGAACTGTAGCAGAAAATCCCAAGTCAACCATATCATAGCTGCAGCACATTGTTAGATTATTTCTTTGCTCAATAGCTGCATTTATCACATATGTATTTTCTTTGTGCTTTGTGTTGAACAAAAGCTGATGCGAATACATTTTGCATAGATTAGTACTTTCCATTGCTACTAAGCTGGATAATATTAAGCCTGAAGATAACTCTTGCAGTTTCCAGCACATTAACAGTGTCATTGCTTTGCAAATTATTTGCACGTGTATTTTTGGCCTTTATTCAACACTGATGCTGTAAAGTTTCTTCTCGGTGAGATGAAACTGACCTCAGCTGCTGTCCTTACTCACCTCAAACAATCTCATTTCAACGACAAACTGCAACAGTGTTCGAATAATAGGATCTTAATTTAAGACAACTATCCCGGAAATTTGATGATTATAAAATGTGATTTGTGAAATAAGATGGGCTCAGAGTAATTAAATCTACCTTTACATTTCCAAAATATGCTTAATGGAATGCCCAATAATGTTAATAAGTGGAGCATGACATTGAAACATAGAAACATAGAAAATAGATGCAGGAGCAGGCCATTCAGCCCTTAAAGCCTGCACCGCCATTCAATAAGATCATGGCTGATCATTCAACTCAGTAACCCTTTCCTGCTTTCTCTCCAAACCCCTTAATCCCTTTAGCCGTAAGTGCCATATCTAACTCCCTCTTGAATATATCCAATGAACTGGCATCAACACCTCTCTGCAGTAGGGAATTCTATAGGTTAACAACTCTCTGAGTGAAGAAGTTTCTCCTGATCTCAGTCTGAAATGGCTTACCCCTTATCCTTAGATTGTGCCCCTGGTTCTGCACTTCCCCAACATGGGGAACATTCTTCCTGCAGCTAACCTGTCCAGTTCCATCAGAATTTTATGTGCTTCTATGAGATCTCCTCTCATCCTTCGAAACTCCAGCGAATACAAGCCCAGTCAATCCAGTCTATGTTAGTCCAGCCAACCCGGGAATCAGTCTGGTGAACCTTCGCTGCTCTCCCTCAATAGCAAGAACGTCCTTCCTCAGATTACGAGACCAATACTGAACACAATATTCCAGGTGACGCCTTACCAAGGCCCTGTACAACTGCAGTAAGACCTCCCTGCCCTTATACTTAAATCCCCTAGCTAAGAAGGCCAACATACCATTTGCCTTCTTCACCGCCTGCTGTACCTGCATGCCAACTTTCAATGACTGATGTACCATGACACCAAGATCTCGTTGCACCTCCCCTTTTCTTAATCTGCCGTCATTCAGATAATATTCTGCCTTCCTGTTTTTGACCCCAAAGTGGATAACCTCACATTTAACTGCATCTGCCCACTCACCTAACCTGTCCAAGTCACTCTGCAGCCTCTTAGCGTCCTCCTCACAGCTCACACCACCACCCAGTTTAGTGTCATCTGCAAACTTGCAGATATTACACTCAATTCCTTCATCCAAATCATTAATGTATATTGTAAATAGCTGGGGTCCCAGCACTGAGCCCTGCGACACCCTACTATTCACTGCCTGCCATTCTGAAAAGGACCAGTTTATCCCGACTCTGCTTCCTGTCTGCCAACGAGTTCTCTATCCACGTCAGTACATTACCCCCAGTACCATGTGCTTTCATTTTGCACAAAAATCTCTTGTGTGGAACTTTGTCAAAAGCATTTTGAAAGTCAAAATACACCACATCCACTGGTTCTCCCTTGTCCACTCTACTAGTTATCTCCTCAAAAAATTCCAGAAGATTTGTCAAGCATGATTTCCCTTTCATAAATCTATGTTGACTTGGACCGATCCTGTCACTGCTTTCCAAATGTGCTTTTATTTCAACTTTAATAACTGATTCCAACATTTTCCCCACTACTGATGTCAGGCTAACCGGTCTATAATTACCAGTCTATAAATACTGTCGTGGGTAGTAAGGTTCATGCACAAATTATAAAGGACAAGTTTAGTAACTACTGAGCTCTCATTCTCATTCTTAGCTCAGCACTATCTTTTATGTTATGTTCATCAAGTTCACAATGTATAATTCGAAGATATGTAGTTAGGGTCAATAGTCATGAGAAACCATATTGTTATAGATCTTTCTTGATATGCATCTTGGGAGAGAGTAGCAGCGCTGTCTAAAAAGACAAGAACTGGTTTTGTCATGAAAATCTTACAAGTTCCATATATTTGGCCAATACAATACATGTTGATCTGACTACTGGCTGTGCGTTGTTCAAGCTGCAGTGCACTGCATCATGTATAGCAGTTCCAAGATCAAATAAGGTTGAAATTAAAAAGAACAGCACAGTTTGCAGAAGACAGTTGTTTTGAAGTAGCAATTGAATTAATATTCAAAATATTTCAGCAAGGGTCTCTTTGGTGGCATGTGTGTTGGTATTTTCTTAATAGTGAGCGATTAGAAGTTGTGGATAGAAAAAAGAAACAGAGAAATTAGGTGCAGGAGTAGGCCATTCAGCTCTTCGAGCCTGCACCGCCATTCAATAAGATCATGGCTGATCATTCAACCTCAGTACCCCTTTCCTGCTTTCTCTCCATACCCCTTGATCCCTTTGGCCGTAAGGGTCATATCTAACTCCCTTTTGAATATATCTAACGAACTGCCCTCAACAACTTTCTGTGGTAGAGAATTCCACAGGTCAACCACTCTCTGAGTGAAGAAGTTTCTCCCCATCTCGGTCCTAAATGGCTTACCTCTTATTCTTAGACTGTGACCCTTGGTTCTGAAACACCCCAGCAAAGGAAACATTCTTCCTGCCTCTAACTGGTCCAATCCTGTCAGAATTTTACATGTTTCTATGAGATCCCCTCTCATTCTTCGAAACTTCAGTGGATACAAGCCCAGTTGATCCAGTCTCTCCTCATATGTCAGTCCTGCCATCCCAGGAATTAAACTGGTGAACCTTCGCTGTACCCTCTCAATAGCAAGAACGTTCTTCCTCAGATTAGGGGACCAAAACTGAACACAATATTCCAAGTGTGACCTCACCAAGGCTCTGTACAACTGCAGTAAGACCTCCCTGCTCCTATACACAAATCCTCTAGCTATGAAGGCCAACATGCCATTTGCGTTCTTCACCGCCTGCTATACCTGCATCCAAACTTCAATGACTGATGTACCATGACATCCAGGTCTCGTTGCACCTCCACTTTTCCTAATCTGTCACCATTCAGATAATATTCTGCCTTCCTGTTTTTGCCCCTAAAGTGGATAACCTCACATTTATCCACATTATACTGCATCTGTCATGCATTTGCCCATTTACCTAATCTGTCCAAGTCACCCTGCAGTCTCTTAGCATCCTCCTCACACTCACACCGCCACCCAGCTTAGTGTCATCTGCAAACTTGGAGATATTACATTCAATTCCTTCATCTAAATCATTGATGTATATTGTAAATAGCTGGAGTCCAAGCACTGAACCCTGCGGCACCCCACTGGTCAGTGCCTGCCATTCTGAAAAAGACCCGTTTATCCTGACTCTCTGCTTCCTGTCTGCCAACCAGTTCTCTATCCACGTCAGTACATTACCCCCAATAGCATGTGCTTTAATTTTGCACACTAATCTCTTGTGTGGGACCTTGTCAAAAGCCTTTTGAAAGTCCAAATACACCACATCCACTGGCTCTCCCTTGTCCACTCTACTGGTTACATCCTCAAAAAATTCTAGAAGATTTGTCAAGTATGATTTCCCTTTCATAAATCCATGCTGACTTGGACCAATCCTGTCACCACTTTCCAAATGCGCTACTATTTCATCTTTAATAATTGATTCCAACATTTTCCCCACCACCGATGTCAGGCTAACATGTCTATAATTCCCCGTTTTCTCTTTCCCTACTTTTTAAAAAAGTGGTGTTATATTAGCTACCCTCCAGTCCTTAGGAACTGATCCAGAGTCAATAGAATGTTGGAAAATGATCACCAGTGCATCGACTATTTCTAGGGCCAATTCCTTAAGTACTCTGGGATGCAGCCTATCAGGCCCTGGGGATTTATCGGCCTTCAATCCCATCAATTTCCCTAATACAATTTCCTGACTAGTAACGATTTCCTTCGGTTCCTTCTTTTCACTAGACCCTCGAACCCCTAGTATTTCCGGAAGGTTATTTGTGTCTTCCTTAGTGAAGACAGATCCAAAGTATTTGTTCAATTGGTCTGCCATTTCTTTGTTCCCCATTATAAATTCACCTGATTCTGTCTGCAAAGGACCTACGTTGGTCTTCACTAATCTTTTTCCCTTCACATATCTATTGAAGCTTTTGCAGTCAGTTTTTATGTTCCCTGCAAGCTTCCTCTCAAACTTTATTCTCCTCCTCCTAATTAGACCCTTTGTCCTCCTCTGCTGAATTCTAAATTTCTCCCAGTCCTCAGGTTTGCTGCTATTCCTGGCCAATTTATATGCCTCTTCCTTGGATTTAACACTATCCCTAATTTCCTTTCTTAGCCACGGTTGAGCCATCTTCCCCTTTTTATTTTTACTCCAGACAGGGATGTACAATTGTTGACGTTCATCCATATAATCTATAAATGTCTGCCATTGCCTATCCACTGTCAACCCTTTAAATATCATTTGCCAGTCCATCCTAGTCAATTCACGTTTCATTCCATTGAAGTTACCTTTCCTTAAGTTCAGGACCTTAGTCTCTGAATTCACACTGTCACTCTCTATCTTAATAAATAATTCTACCAAATTATGGTCACTCTTCCCCAGGGGGCCTCGCACATCAAGATTGCTAATAAGTCCTCTCTCATTACACAACACCCAGTCTAGGATGGCCAGTTCTCGAGTTGGTTCCTCGACATATTGGTCTAGAAAGCCATCCCTAATACACTCCAGGAAATCCTCCTCCAACGCATTGCTACCAACTTGATTAAACCGATCTAGATGTAGATTAAAGTCGCCCATGATAACTGCTATACCTTTATTGCACGCATCCCTAATTTCTTGTTTGATGCCATCCCCAACCTCACTACTACTGTTTGGTGGTCTGTACACAACTCCCACTAGCGTTTTCTGCCCTTTGGTATTCTGCAGCTCTACCTATACAGATTCCATATCATCCAAGCTAATGTCCTTTCTTACTATTACGTTAATTTCCTCTTTAACCAGCAATGCTACCCCACCTCCTTTTCCTTTCTGTCTATCCTTCCTGAATGTTGAATACCCCTGGATGTTGAGTTCCCAGCCTTGGTCACCCTGGAGCCATGTCTCCATAATCCCAATTATATCATAATCGTTAATAGCTGCCTGCGCAGTTAATTCATCCACCTTATTCCAAATACTCCTCGCATTGAGGTACAGAGCCTTCAGCCTTGTCTTTTTAACACTCTTTGTCGCTTTAGAATTTTGCTGTAATATGGCCATTTTTGATTTTTGCCTTGGGTTTCTCTGCCCTCCACTTTTATTATTCTCCTTTCTATCTTTTGCTTCTGCCCCTATTTTATTTCCCTCTGTCTCCCTGCATAGGCTCCCATCCCCCTGCCATATTAGTTTAACTCCTCCCCAACAGCACAAGCAAACACTCCCCCTAGTACATTGGTTCCGGTCCTGCCCAGGTGCAGACCGTCCGGTTTATACTGGTCCCACCTCCCCCAGAACCGGTTCCAATGTCCCAGGAATTTGGACCACTCCTCAAGCCACGTATTCATCTGAGCTAGCCTTCAATTCTTACTCTGACTAGCACGTGGCACTGGTAGCAAATGGATTTGGGTATTCGCTGCAGATTAACCCAATGATACCAGGGCTTAAAGGGTTAAATTCTGGAAAAGTTGCATAAACTTTGTTTGTATTCCCTTGAGTTTAGACGGTTGAAGGGTGATCTAATCAAGGTATTTAAAATGATTAACGGATTCAATAGGGTAGATGCAGAGAAACTACTTCCTTTGGCGAGCGAATCCAGAACAGAGTGGCATAAACTTAAAATTAGAGCTAGGCCATTTAGGAGTGAAATCAGGAAGCACTTTTTCCACACATAAAATTGTGGAAATCTGGAGCTCCCTCCCTGCCCCCCTGCCCTCTCCCACCCCCACCAAATAAAAGGCAGTGCGGATGCTGGGTAAATTGAAATTTGCAAGACTTAAATTGATATTTTGTTGTTCAGTATGGAGCAAAGGTAGGTAGATGGAGTTAAGGTATAGATCAGCCATGATCTAATTAAATGGTAGAAGAGGCTAGAGGGGCTGAATGGCTTTCTTCTGTTCCTATGTTTCAATATTCCTATTGTAGCATAGAGTGCTACTCTATGTCAGTACATGTCAGTACTCATGGTTCCTGAGATGATTTCAATCATGCAAAAAGGAGGTGTCTGGCTAAAAGATCAGACATCACAATGGTAGATATTAGGAAATGTCTATTTGCAACACCAGCTTTCTGATTGGTCCCCTTGGAGGACATAACCAGATTTCTGATTGGTATCCTTGGAGGACAAGACACATCAAACAATTCATCTGGAATGTGTAATTTCATCCAGTCTTGCCAGACTGTAGAATGTGGAAGTCTATTTAGCTTTGTAAAGTTCCTCTGCACTTGTAATTATAGTTGCACTTGACTGGTAAAGCTTTATACTCTAATTAGTGGATTAGTTAATTCTTTGGAGTTTAATGTTTTTTTTTCTGGAAGGGATAAAAATTATTTAATTCTGAATGAAGGAACCCAGTGTAGGTGTGTGTGTGTGGGTGTTAGCTGAGGAAAGTCCAATTCCTAAGATTTCTCAGGAGGGACGCAGAAGACCGTGCAAATAATCACAGTGTAGATAGTAAGGTTCATGCACAAATTACAAAGGCATTCTACCACAGCAAAGAAGGATGAGACAGACAGAGACTCATCCTGGGTCACTCTCCTTTCATAATTGTTGCTCGATGACTATAGATTGGCAGACACTTGGGAATAGGTTGCATGCCTGGCCTTTTAAAGAGGGAATGACTCATGTTGTGGGCACACCTAAAATCGAAAGGAAGAAATCATGAGTTTTTAAGGACTTCATTTATTGTGTGCGATTTTCAATATCAATATGCAAAACATTTCTCCATTTAAAAAAAAGTGACCGTACGCTGCATTGCCTTTCAGAAACAATCACAGAAAAAGCATAGACCAAAAATAATTTGTGGCCTGTAACTGTTAGATCTCCCTGTGGATTACCGTACATGTTTTCTCTTTTCTTATTAATGGGTTGAAATCAAGCTGTTACATAATGCATTTGTATGATATTCCTCTGCCTGTTATTTGATGAAGGAGTTAATATATTTAAAATAAAAGGCTAACATCTTTATTAAAATAATGAACGAAGTAATTTAATATGAACATGTTTATTACTAATTACATAATTTCAACACATATATTCCCAAATAGGTTGCAGATTTGTTGCCGGGAGACTGTATGGTTAAAGAGTGGGCATATGGTGTGCCTGTTTGCCCCATATCTAGATGGGGTGAGTTTCATGCTTTTTCCCCTTCCTTTTCACATGTGCTTTAACCAATTGAGTGCTGACAACTAATTTTATTCTTCATTTTCTCTTGAAGTTTTACATACATGGCATCTGTATTGATATGCAATTTCACAGGCACTAAGCCAGAGCTGAATTCTCTGCACACTGTGTCACAATGTAAGTATTTATGGTTGGGCTATTCCCAAATGATAAGTTTTGTGATGAAATTAACTGAAAGCCTGGATAGCTTTGATCTGCGAAGCTTGTGTCCCAAACCTGCTGTCACTTCTGTAAAATCAGCAGGAGTCTGCCACATTGGAACAAGCAGAAACATAGCATCGACGGTGTAAAACAACAAATGTTCTGCAGTGTGCTGTGCTCAGTGGTGGCACCATCTGTCCATTTCTCTCATGTACGGCTCTCAAAATGCCTGGTGTTTTGGAGGGTGGGGGTTGAATTAAGCAATACAAATGTTGCTATATTATTTATAAGCGGGGAATAACCATGTTTTGCATGGAAGAGCACAAATTGTTCACGTTGAAAAGAAAGGAACTTTGAAAAGAAGTGTTCATGTGTTGGAATATAACTTTCAATTATCTTTCAGCACAATGTTAAATTTGTTTTGATTTTGCTCAACTAAGTCATAATCAATTGATCCACAATAATGCTTTCTTATTTTAAAGTCGTGCATTAATTTAATTTTTCCCTTTATTTCTGTGGGAAGAGGGACATTTATTATTTGAAGGAGTACTCCTGAAGTCTCAAAATAATGGAAAGGTGCAACTTTTAATACATATTTGTCAAGAAACTATAATAAATATATGTTTTTTCAAAATCAAACGAACAAACGCAAACAACTTAAATAATTGGGAGACTAACAGAGTCAGTAAGAGCATCAGCTGAAACTTACAAAAGGAAACACTTCCACAGTATCAGAGACTTCTCTAGATTTGAATGAATTCCATAGATTCCTTCAATCAGAGGCTAAAATAATTCTAAATGGATTTTTCTAAACTTGCCAAATTGAAGGAACAAATGTTAAAAAAACAAAATCAGAAAGAAAGCAGAGAAGACAGTATCATTTTATATTGTGTTGTTGATGAATTTTTATTTGTAAAGGTGAGGGACGTCAAGCATTGGGGAATAGAATACTTTCCCAGTTTGGGCACCTCGTATCAGCATGAAGCATTCCCTGATCGGATTTCACACAGTCACGTGGCAATTAAAATTCCCCTTACAATCTGTTTTATCCTCAGCCTCAGAACAACACTCTCGACTACACCGGTGTGACTTTTCCAGTTCTGAGATCAGCATCTTTATAAGATCATTGAAGTGGGCAGTTGTAAATATAGAGCACCACCTAGTGGACTACTGTGGTAATGCAACTCCTGGTGTAAAATAATAAAAGGGTCATGTGACCAGGTGACATGACAAGTTCCTGTAGAGCCATCTTGTGTGTAATGTGCTTAGTAATGTCGTAAAGAATGTATCACATTTGGCGAATGAGGATTGGATAATTGGATTCTCTAGTTGAAATTTTTGCTGGTGATTAATCCAGCCAACCAACAGAGAGACTTGGTGAAGTTCTTTGTTTTGCAGAACAGCTAAAAATCCAAGGGAAATTTCAAGCACACTGTTGACATTGTCAGAGTCCAAATGGCCATGCCTATGGGAGTAATAGGGTGCTCGAGTGAGTTCTATCAAGACCAAGAAACTGTTGGAGCGTATGTGGAGAGGCGAGAAACGTTTTTCACCACAAATAGTATCGTCGAAGTCCCCGATGATGAAAACCGTAACCAGGTGATTTTAGAAAGAAAACGTGCTATTTTTCTGACTGAAGCAGGCCCCGAGGTGTATGAAACTCTGAAAAATGTGTTTGTTCCTTTCAAGCCAAAGGACACAACACTGACGGAGAACAGCATTACAGTGCTGAGCCCCTGGAAATTGCTGAAAGTAATTGTTTCAGAATACAAGTTCATTAAATGATGAGGGTATCAGTGAGTACATTGTAGCATTAAAAAAGATATCCATTCACTGTCATTTTGGAAACTTTCAGGACCGAGCATTCATGCCTGCTTTGTTTGTGGGATGAAAAAGGAAGAAATCAGAAGAAAGTTGTTGACAAGCACTAACTTGACTTTTGATTTAGCTTGTCAGACAGCTATGTCAATGGATATCGCTGACCAATGCTCCCGAGAATTTCGTGCCATTTCCAGTCATCAGACAACTGAGGTGAATTGCCTGTGGGTTAAAAGTGAAAGGCAGTTTGATCCCAAGGCCTCAGTAACTGGCCAAGTAACATTGCATTGAAGTCGTGCTATTGTTGTCTGGGACAACACATTGCTCAAAGCTGTCCATATGTGAAGGCAGAGTGTTTCTTTTGCAAGAAAACTGGACATCTTGTGAAGACATACTGATTGAAGAGTAAACTGATGTTCAATGCTAGAAGTAGAAATTTCCAGACACTACATAATATTGAATAGAAGCAACAGGAGGAGGAGATTCTGGAGATATATGTCATCAGGAGCACAAGAGTATGTAACACCAATTCACGAAGTATCGTCATCCAAATACACATTGCAGGAACCAGCATACCTATGGAAATCGACACTGGTGTATCCGTGAGCATAGTACCGGAATCGCTATATTTCGACAAGTTGTGTTTTTCCACTGAAGAAGTTGAAGATAGAGCTGCAAAGCTACTCAGAAGAGCAAATCCCTGTGATAGAATGTATCACCGTATCGGAAATATAAGGATCAGTTTCAGAGCTTGCCTCTCTTGGTAGTGGCAGGAGATAAGCCTGCCTTGATAGGTAGAAATTGGTTGGGATCACTGAAACTGGATTAGAATGAGATTTTTCATGTTGAAACGAGATTTGCATCAAAAGATGACATCATCAAACAGTATCCGAAGGTGTTCTAAGAAACAGGCAATCTGATCCAAGGATTTAAGGCAAGTGTCAGGGTCCAGAAGGCCACAAGACCGGTTTACTACAAACCACGTCTCTTTCTCATTGTTAAAGCCAAACCTGGCACAGTCAGTAGAAGAGAAACAGAAAGAGAATCATGATCGAGGTAGAGTAAGAGAGAGAAGTGTGACATTGAATCAGAAGGTTAGAGTGAAGAACCGTCACAATAAATGGTTAAAGTGGTTATCAGGAATAGTCAGGAATATCAGCTCTCGCATATATTTGGTCAAGATGTTTGATCATGGAAAGGTTAGGTTTGTTCACATTGATCATAATTTATCTACAGATGTGAAAGGAGTTGAAAGTTGGAATGATTCAATTATTTCTGATGAGTCAGATAGTTTTATTACAAGTAGATTACCAGTAACAAATCCTACATCAGATTTACGAGAAACAAGTCCAAGAGAATGTCAGAATTTAAGTCTGAGTCGGACCCAAGCAGACAAATAGTCTGAAGTTGTAGAGTGTCAAAAAGTAGATCAAGGGTTGCCCTTGGAGAAAAGCCCTCCTCAGGCTCAGCCTGGAATGAGTCTAAGTTCTTCAACAAGTTTGGAAAGTTCTGTTCGAGAGCGAAGGTATCCTCTTGGAAACACAAAACCAGTGGTTAACTTTGATTTGTAAATGTGGCAAAATAAGTCCATATCTTTTGTTGTGTATAACCGTGCAAGTTATGTATGATGATTATTTTGTTATGATTACTTCTTCATTAAGGACTACTGCTGTGGACTACTGCTTCGCCTAGTGGACTACTGTGGTAATGCAACTCCTGATGTATAATAATAAAAGGATCAGGTGTTCCGATAGAGTCATGTTGTGAGTAGTGTGCTTCATGATGTCATAAATAATATATCACAGCAGTGAAGTAATGTCAACATGTGTTGAATTCTGGGTAATGTTGCGTTAACCGAAAATAGTTCACTCAGAACCCTAACAACCACTGGCGATGTAGTCTTTCCTACCATTTGTCTGGCCTCAATTTCAACCCTAAACCATAGTTGGTAGAATGACAGAGAACACATCTCTTGTAAAAGAAAAATAACTCATTTATACAGTGCCTTTCACAGCTTCAGGATGTCCCAAAACACTTTACAACTAATGAAATACTTTTGAAGTGAAATCACTGTTGTAATGTAGGAAACATGGCAGTCAGTTTGCACACAGCAAGGTCCCACAAACAGTAATATGATAATGAACAGATAATTTTTTTTAGTGATGATGGTTGAGAAATAATGATTGGCCTGGATTTCAGGAAGGACTACCCTGCTCTTCTTTGAATAGTGCCATGGGATCTTTTACATCCACCTGAGAGGGCAGATGGGGCCTTCGTTTAACGTCTCATCTGAAAGATAGCACCTCCGACAGTGCAGCACTCCTTCAGTAATGCACTGGAGTGTCAGCCTAGATAAGGTGCTCAAATCTTTGGAGTAGACTCACAACTTGACCCCACTACTTGAACCCACAACCTTCTAACTCAGACATGAGAATGCTACCACTGAGCCTCGACTGACTGTACTACTAAGCTTACACTAAGCTCACGCAGAAGAAGAATATTGTAAAAAAGAAATCACTGCTTCTGATTTGGGTCCATTTAATTAAAGATAGATTTAAGGAGAAAAATACCACATGACATCCTAATGGAAAGCTGGAGGCCATAAATGCAAGGAATGAGGGTTGCCATTTGGCCAATATTAGTGCTCATGATTCCTCATCACTTCATCTAATTATCTTAAATGAAACAACACTGAAGACCATACCAGATGTTGATCACCCTTTGCATGAGCAAATTCTTCCTGACATCAATTATTCTTTCATCAGTTTTAAGCTATTGCTCTTTGTTCTACTGCATTGGCTTAACTTGCAGTAGTACTCAGGAATTACCTTGGGTTTTAAATATTAATTAACAAATTAAG
This sequence comes from Pristiophorus japonicus, assembly GCF_044704955.1. Lineage (NCBI taxonomy): Eukaryota > Metazoa > Chordata > Chondrichthyes > Pristiophoridae > Pristiophorus > Pristiophorus japonicus. The sequence goes on along the minus strand of NC_091977.1, from coordinate 362,261,773 downwards.
TATGGTCTCTAAACAAGCTGACATCCATATTTTGATGTTCAAGCTTGTTTGCTACAATACCTGCTATCATTTTTGATAAAAGTAGTCACAATTTGCCTATTTTGGAATGAAGGCACTATGGTATAGAGAGGGAAAACAACCAGAACGGCTGTGTGTCATTTCACATCACGTGAAGGTGACATAATGACATTTACAAACAATATTTTCCGACTTAAATCACAACATTATATTTCTTGTTTGCAAAAATGGTAAGAAAAAAACTTGTCTTACTTTTCATGCAGTGACCAATGTTAATATTCTTCTAGAAATTCAAAACGATTCAGCAATCTATATCGCCATATCAAATTTTTGAGAGTATCAGTTACAATTCAGTGCCAAAATTATGTAAATAAAAGAGAAAGATGATCATTTCATGTGCTTTTTCTGACCCACAGCTCCTTCCAATCTGCAATCATTCCCCACCAGACAGCAATGAAACTCTGATTGACATCTTACACTGCGTTTAGTGCATCATTGATGCATTCTACACTTAAAGGGCCAGGCCTACTTAAATCATCATCATCATAGGCAGTCCCTCGGAATCAAGGAAGACTTGCTTCCACTCTCAGAATGAATCCTTAGGTGGCTGAACAGTCCAATACGAGAACCACCGTCTCTGCCACAGGTGGGACAGGCAGCCGTTGAGCGAAGGTGTGGGTGGCACAGGTTTGCAGCATGTTCTTTCTGCTGCCTGCGCTTGATTTCTGCATGCAGTCGGCGATGAGACTCGAGGTGCTCAGCGCCCTCCCGGATACATGTCCTCCACTTAGGGCGATCTTTGGCCAGGGACTCCCAGATGTTGGTGGGGATGTTGCACTTTATCAGGGAGGCTTTGAGGGTGTCCTTGTAACGTTTCCTCTGTCCACCTTTGGCTTGTTTGCCGTGAAGGAGTTCCAAGTAGAGCGCTTGCTTTGGGAGTCGAGTGTCTGGCATGCGGACAATGTGGCCTGCCCAGCGGTGCTGATCAAGTGTGGTCAGTGCTTCAATGCTGCGGATGTTGGCCTGGATGAAGACGCTAATATTGGTGCGCCTGTCCTCTCAGGGTATTTGTAGGATCGTGCGGAATACAACTCAACTGTAATCGCGATATATTGGGCTGATTTTTGACCCATTTTTAGGCAGGATGGGTGGTAGCAGAATAAAAATCACGGGGCGAAACTTACTGCCCTGTTGCTACCCTTGATCTATCTATCAGAAATTTCCATTGAACCCTGATGCAATTTTGAGGTATCAATGCACCCCCTGCCTATTAATACCACGCTATTAATGATCGGTCTAACCAGCGTCCTTAAACGAACAGCTGCAGGTCACTCCAATTTGACATAAGGTTCTGTTTGTTTTTTTTATAATGCTCCTGCTGGCCCCACAAAAATCTTCTGGCCCACTGCTGGTCTGTCCATGTTCACTCCTGTGATTTCCTGCTTCTCTGCACATTGAATATTCAGCTTGGCACTTAAGTGGAGCAGCAAAATTTCCCCACCCCCCCCACCTTCCGACCAACAAGCTGGCTGTGAGCGCTGGTTTAGTGTTCGTAGCTCGCCACCATTACGCAGATAAGACCCCACCATCAAAATGACTCGTGACTCTTATGAGGATATCAGGTGGGCGGTGCAATTGCACCACATGCCCAATGTCCATTTCAGGTGAAACACAGTCCAATTGGGCAGGATTTTAACATGGAGGCCAGTAGGGAGCGACTGGGCTGGATTGTGTTCGGGCAATCCAGGAGAATGGGTTCCCTCAGGACCTGCCGAATTTAATGGCTGGGCCAGATTTAAATTTTTTTTCTCTGTCTCTGGCCCGCGGCAAGCCAGATTGAGGAGTCGGCTGGCTGCCAGGTGGATAGGCCTGCGGCATCAAGCTGCAGCTGGGGAGCACAGCGGTGGGAGGGAGGGATCACAGGCCAGATGGGAGGGAGGGTCGGGGCTGGGGAGCGGAGGGGAGCAGATGGCCGGAGATCTAAGGGGGGGCGGAGATCAGAGGGGTAGTCGGAAGACCGGGATCGGAAGGGGTTGGAACATCGGAGATCAGATGAGGGGAGTTTGGAAGGCCGGGATCGGGGGGAGGCGGGGGGGCGGGGAGAGGGGACATCAGGGGCCGTGATCCAAGGCCGGGATGGCGGGGGGTGGTTGGGGTCCAGGGACCAAGCATCATCTCGCCAATCAAATTCAGTGACTGGACGCGCCAGATTGTGCCAGTGCTCAAGGCGGATGGGTCGGTCAGGATATGTGGCGATTACAAGGCCACCATCAATCGCGTGTCACTCCAAGACCAGTACCCGCTACCGAGAGCGGAGGACCTCTTTGCGACGCTATCCGGTGGCAAACTTTTTTCAAAATTGGACTTGACCCAGGAGCTGGCGAGTGACTCAAAGAAGCTGACCACCATCACGACACACAAGGGGTTGTTTGAGTACAACAGATGTCCGTTCAGGATTCGCTCGGACGCCACGATCTTCCAACGAAATATGGACAGCCTCCTCAAGTCGATTCCAGGGACGGTGGTTTTTCAGGACGACATCCTCATTACGGGTTGCAATACTGAAGAACACCTCCACAACCTGGAGGAGGTGCTACGCAGACTGGACCGGGTAGGGCTGCGACTGAAAAAGGCGAAGTGCGTCTTCCTAGCTCCAGAGGTAGAATTTCTGGGGATGAGGGTAGCAGCAGACGGGATCAGCCCTACTGCATCCAAGACGGAAGCGATCCAGAGAGTACCCAGACCCCGTAACACGACGGAGCTGCATCCGTTCCTGGGGCTCCTGAACTATTTTGGTAACTTTCTTCCCAAATTGAGCACGCTGCTAGAGCCGCTACACGTGCTCCTACGCAAAGGTCGCGAATGGGTCTGCGGGGACAGCCAGGAAAGGGCATTTAATAGAGCACGCAATTTGTGAGCAGGATAGCTCAGATGAATACGTGGCTTGAGCAATGGTGCAGCAGGGAGGGATTCAAATTCCTGGGGCATTGGAACCGGTTCTGGGGGAGGTGGGACCAGTACAATCCGGACGGTCTGCACCTGGGCAGAATCGGAACCAATGTCCTCGGGGGAGTGTTTGCTAGTGCTGTTGGGGAGGAGTTAAACTAATATGGCAGGGGGATGGGAACCAATGCAGGGAGATAGAGGGAAACAAAAAGGAGGCAAAAACAAAAGACAGAAAGGAGATGAGGAAAAGTGGAGGGCAGAGAAATCCAAGGCAAAGAACAAAAAGGGCCATTGTACAGCAAAATTCTAAAAGGACAGAGGGTGTTAAAAAAACAAGCCTAAAGGCTTTGTGTCTTAATGCAAGGAGTATCCGCAATAAGGTGGATGAATTAACTGTGCAAATAGATGTTAACAAATATGATGTGATTGGGATTACGGAGACGTGGCTCCAGGATGAGCAGGGCTGGGAACTCAACATCCAGGGGTATTCAACATTCAGGAAGGATAGAATAAAAGGAAAAGGAGGTGGGGTAGCATTGCTGGTTAAGGAGGAGATTAAGGCAATAGTTAGGAAGGACATTAGCTTGGATGATGTGGAATCTATATGGGTAGAGCTGCAGAACACCAAAGGGCAAAAAACGTTAGTGGGAGTTGTGTACAGACCTCCAAACAGTAGTAGTGATGTTGGGGAGGGCATCAAACAGGAAATTAGGGGTGCGTGCAATAAAGGTGCAGCAGTTATAATGGGTGACTTTAATATGCACATAGATTGGGCTAACCAAACTGGAAGCAATACGGTGGAGGAGGATTTTCTGGAGTGCATAAGGGATGGTTTTTTAGACCAATATGTCGAGGAACCAACTAGGGGGGAGGCCATCTTAGACTGGGTGTTATGTAATGAGAAAGGATTAATTAGCAATCTCGTTGTGCGAGGCCCCTTGGGGAAGAGTGACCATAATATGGTGGAATTCTGCATTAGGATGGAGAATGAAACAGTTAATTCAGAGACCATGGTCCAGAACTTAAAGAAGGCTAACTTTGAAGGTATGAGGCGTGAATTGGCTGAGATGGATTGGCGAATGATACTTAAGGGGTTGACTGTGGATGGGCAATGGCAGACATTTAGAGACCGCATGGATGAACTACAACAATTGTACATTCCTGTCTGGCATAGAAATAAAAAAGGGAAGGTGGCTCAACCGTGGCTATCAAGGGAAATCAGGGATAGTATTAAAGCCAAGGAAGTGGCATACAAATTGGCCAGAAATAGCAGCGATCCTGGGGACTGGGAGAAATTTAGAACTCAGCAGAGGAGGACAAAGGGTTTGATTAGGGCAGGGAAAATGGAGTATGAGAAGAAGCTTGCAGGGAACATTAAGACGGATTGCAAAAGTTTCTATAGATATGTAAAGAGAAAAAGGTTAGTAAAGACAAATGTAGGTCCCCTGCAGTCAGAATCAGGGGAAGTCATAACGGGGAACAAAGAAATGGCGGACCGATTGAACAAGTACTTTGGTTCGGTATTCACGAAGGAGGACACGAACAACCTTCCGGTTATAAAAGGGGTCGGGGGGTCTAGTAAGGAGGAGGAACTGAGGGAAATCCTTATTAGCCGGGAAATTGTGTTGGGGAAATTGATGGGATTGAAGGCCGATAAATCCCCAGGGCCTGATGGACTGCATCCCAGAGTACTTAAGGAGGTGGCCTTGGAAATAGTGGATGCGTTGACAGTCATTTTCCAACATTCCATTGACTCTGGATCAGTTCCTATGGAGTGGAGGGTAGCCAATGTAACCCCACTTTTTAAAAAAGGAGGGAGAGAGAAAACAGGGAATTATAGACCGGTCAGCCTGACATCGGTAGTGGGTAAAATGATGGAATCAATTATTAAGGATGTCATAGCAGTGCATTTGGAAAGAGGTGACATGATAGGTCCAAGTCAGCATGGATTTGTGAAAGGGAAATCATGCTTGACAAATCTTCTGGAATTTTTTGAGGATGTTTCCAGTAGAGTGGATAAGGGAGAACCAGTTGATGTGGTATATTTGGACTTTCAGAAGGCGTTCGACAAGGTCCCACACAAGAGATTGATGTGCAAAGTTAGAGCACATGGGATTGGGGGTAGTGTACTGACATGGATTGAGAACTGGTTGTCAGACAGGAAGCAAAGAGTAGGAGTAAATGGGTACTTTTCAGAATGGCAGGCAGTGACTAGTGGGGTACCGCAAGGTTCTGTGCTGGGGCCCCAGCTGTTTACACTGTACATTAATGATTTAGATGAGGGGATTAAATGTAGTATCTCCAAATTTGCGGATGACACTAAGTTGGGTGGCAGTGTGAGCTGCGAGGAGGATGCTGTGAGGCTGCAGAGCGACTTGGATAGGTTAGGTGAGTGGGCAAATGCATGGCAGATGAAGTATAATGTGGATAAATGTGAGGTTATCCACTTTGGTGGTAAAAACAGAGAGACAGACTATTATCTGAATGGTGACAGATTAGGAAAAGGGGAGGTGCAAAGAGACCTGGGTGTCATGGTACATCAGTCATTGAAGGTTGGCATGCAGGTGCAGCAGGCGGTTAAGAAAGCAAATGGCATGTTGGCCTTCATAGCAAGGGGATTTGAGTACAGGGGCAGGGAGGTGTTGCTACAGTTGTACAGGGCATTGGTGAGGCCACACCTGGAGTATTGTGTACAGTTTTGGTCTCCTAACCTGAGGAAGGACATTCTTGCTATTGAGGGAGTGCAGCGAAGGTTCACCAGACTGATTCCCGGGATGGCGGGACTGACCTATCAAGAAAGACTGGATCAACTGGGCTTGTATTCACTGGAGTTCAGAAGAATGAGAGGGGACCTCATAGAAACATATAAAATTCTGACGGGGTTAGACAGGTTAGATGCAGGAAGAATGTTCCCAATGTTGGGGAAGTCCAGAACCAGGGGTCACAGTCTAAGGATAAGGGGTAAGCCATTTAGGACCGAGATGCGGAGGAATTTCTTCACCCAGAGAGTGGTGAACCTGTGGAATTCTCTACCACAGAAAGTTGTTGAGGCCAATTCACTAAATATATTCAAAAAGGAGTTAGATGAGGTCCTTACTGCTAGGGGGATCAAGGGGTATGGCGAGAAAGCAGGAATGGGGTACTGAAGTTGAATGTTCAGCCATGAACTCATTGAATGGCGGTGCAGGCTAGAAGGGCCGAATGGCCTACTCCTGCACCTATTTTCTATGTCTATGTTTCTATGTTATGTTCCAACACTCTTAACACTATACAACCCATGTAAGAAACTTGTGTTAGCGTGCGATGCATCGTCCTATGGTGTCGGGTGTGTGTTGCAGCATGTCAATGTCAAGGGTCAGTTACAGCTGGTAGCTTATGCCTCCAGGAGTCTGTCCCAGGCAGAAAGGGGTTACGGGATGGTAGAAAAGGAGGCGCTTGCATGTGTATATGCGGTAAAGAAAATGCACCAGTACCTATTTGGCAGGAAATTTGAGCTGGAGACAGATCACAAACCCCTAACGTCCCTTTTGGCCGACAACAAGGCCATAAATGCAAATGCATCGGCCCGCATACAGAGGTGGGCACTCACGTTAGCCGCATATGACTATACAATTCGGCACAGACCGGGCACTGAAAACTGCGCCGATGCACTCAGCAGGCTCCCACTAGCCACCACTGAGGGGGCTACCGAGCATGCTGCTGAGATGGTCATGGCTGTTGAAGCTTTTGGAAGCGAAGGCTCACCCGTGTCAGCCCGTCAGATTAAAGTCTGGACAAATAGAGACCCGCTATTGTCTCTAGTCAAGAAATGTGTCCTGAATGGGGACTGGGCAGCCATGTACAGGGCATGCCCTGAGGAATTTAAACCATTTCACAGGCGCAGGGATGAACTCTCGATTCAGGCCGATTGCCTACTATGGGGAAACCACGTAGTCATGCCCCAGATGGGTAGAGAGGTATTCATCAGAGAACTCCACAATGAGCACCCGGGCATTGTCATGATGAAGGCAATTGCCAGGTCACACGTTTGGTGGCCAGGGATAGACGCAGATCTGGAACTTTGTGTTCGCAGGTGCAACACGTGTGCCCAGCTGGGCAATGCACCCAGGGAAGCCCCCCTTAGTCCCTGGCCATGGCCCGCCAAGCCTTGGTCACGCATCCATGTGGACTACGCAGGTCCTTTCATGGGAAAAATGTTTTTGGTTGTAGTTGACGCCTACTCCAAATGGATCGAGTGTGACATTTTAAATTCAAGCACATCCTCTGCCACGGTAGAAAGTCTACGGGCAATGTTCGCCGCCCACGGTTTACCAGAAGTCTTGGTCAGCGACAATGGCCCGTGCTTCACAAGCACTGAATTCCAGGACTTCATGGCAGCCAATGGAATTAACCATGTCAGAACGGCACTGTTCAAGCCGGCCTCAAACGGCCAGGCAGAACGAGCAGTGCAGATAATCAAACAAGGGATGCTCAGAATCCAAGGGGGTTCCCTACAAACCCGCTTATCACGCCTCCTGTTGGCCTATAGATCCCGACCACACTCGCTCACAGGGGTTCCACCCGCAGAGCTGCTAATGAAAAGGACGCTCAAAACCTGGCTATCCCTTATACAACCCACCATGAAAGAAATTGTCGAGAGCAGACGCCAGCCACAATATGACTACCATGACAGGAATGCGAGGGCGCGATGTATTGATGTAAATGATCCTGTTTTTGTCCTCAAAAATGCTGCAGGGCCCAAATGGCTCGCAGGCACTGTGCTTGCCAAAGAGGGAAATAGGATTCTGGTAGTTAAACTTACCAATGGACAAATCTGCCGCAAACACGTGGATCAAACAAAAAGGAGGTTCAGCAACCCCACAAAAGAAACAGAGGAAGAACACGATGTAAAGTTCACTCCACCACAGGTGACCGCACACCGGAACCAAAGGGAGGAGAGCTCAATCACTGTGGGCAGTCGGATAGGCCTGAGGCACCGCAAACAGCAGACACTCAGGCCAGCGCCCAACAACCGGAGCCCCAACTCAGGCGCTCTACAAGAGAGCGTAAACCACCAGAGAGACTCAACCTGTGATCCCAATAAGACTTTGGGAGGGAGGTGATGTCATGTATTCAACCAGCATTGTAACCCATGTCTAATCTGACCTAAGTTGTACAATGTGAGAACAATGACCACTAGGTGGGAGACACTCCTAATCTGGACCTTCAGGTATAAAAGGGGAAGCTCCACCCACCTTCATCACTTGAGTGCTAAGGAATAAAGGACAGGTCACAGACTGACCTTCTCTCAAGCATGGGCCTCGTGTGCATTTATACTGTATCGTAAGGACGTATCAATGTATGGTTTCCATTTGAAGCCTCACCCACTGCAAGGGCCTGCATGCGCTGTTAACCTTGCTACTCTGTTCTGCAGACCCACCCCTGATGTTGTTAACTCCTCAGTCTTCATATGCGTCTCGAAGATGGTAGCCTCCCCGCTACTGTTTGGTCCTGACCCCCTAATTCAAGCTTTGCCACAGCAAGTCCATACTGCGAATGGTAGCTACATCGAACTGTGAAGACTCTCATACAGTAACTTCTACTAAACTATGTAAGGCACTTGGGACATACTGATAGAAGGGTTCCAACTCAGACGTTCTCTTTAATCTTACTGGTGGAGCTCACCCACAACCACAGGGAGCAGAGGAGGACTAGAGGAGGGGGCTCTGAACTCCAGGACCTGACTCCGTTGGAGGAATGCGTCTCGGCCCTGATCGGCATTCAAGTTGGTGCCATTGGTGAGGTTCAACCCCCTCGGGACAGTGACAGTATGTTGAGTTCCTTTGCAGACTCTATCAGGCCACTTACCCCTGACACCACAATCCTTCCCCACTTTCCATGAGACTGGCATTTGCGAATGCCTTTCCAAGTCCTGGCCCCCTCCCCTGCAGGTAACCACACTTCTCTGGCTTTGTGCTTTCAGATGATGACTCAGACGGCCAGGGGCATGCATGTCAGCCTTCCACTGAGGGTGGCAGTGCAGAGGACGAGGAGGCGGAGGTCACCTCTCTGGATGTGAGGGACGATCCAGTGTCCTCACAGAGCAGGGCCAGCAGCTTTTTGTCGGAAAGCATGGTCGAGGAGATGGAGGTGGGTGATGCTCCGGGACCCAGTGGCCGGGCGCAACGCCATGGGGGAGGAGAGATCAGGGCGCCAGCTCCCCAGAGGGTGAGTGCACACCTGAGTGATGCTCAGCAGCACTTTGATGATGAGGCCGACTTAGAGGATCTCGCTAGATAGCCATTGCAGATGCACAGCGATCTGCTGAGTGTTTTGTCAAGTGTTCCCAAGAGTGGCGATACATTTGCTTTGAGTGTGGTGGAGTCTGACGCAATGACTGTATTTGTATATCAGCAGCCCATTGAGCCCATCCTTGGTAGATACCAACAGATGTTGGATGCTTCAAGTGACTATGGGGTCCCAGATATGGTGGCACGGGCTATGGCTGACGTGGCAGTAGCCATTTAGCACCAGGCCGACATTATGGTAGGTCTGCAGACTGTCATGTCATCAATGCGTGATGGCATCAATCAGCTCTGTGGTGTGCTGCAGTCACAGTCTGCCCTGATGCAGAGCCAACTTCAATCCACGCAGGCACTGACTGCTGCCATTGTGTCTGGGGCCCCATCAGTTGCACGGGAAACTAATGTTGGTGAAGCACAGCAGCAATCTGTGCTCAGCCAGATAGCTCCAGATGAGGGGTGCAGCAGTGTGTCGGGCCTGTTGGAACATGATGTCCTCTCTCAGGATTATATAATTCTGCCCTTGCCTCTACTGCTCTCTGGAATCCATCCACCATCGAGTGCTGTCGCCCATGCTGTGGTGATGCAGTCCGCAGCCGAGCTGATGCAGAACATCCTGCTAGGCCATCAGCTGTGCCAGTGGTACCAACAAAGCCTTGCGGCAGGCACTGAGACCCCATTGAGGAGGAGCAGTAGGTCTGGGAGGGGAAGAAGGGAAGGGGTGGGAAAGCACTGAGAAAGAGACAGTAAATATGTGTGTGCGAGTGGGCAGAAATGGTGACCTTGCTCGAATGTGAATTCATGTAAATAGTTGCAGTTGGATGGACCAATAAAGAATTTTGTGATGCTGCCCAGAGAATTGCTGTCCTTGTTCCATGGTGAAGTAATGTGAATAGTTGCATGTGGATGTAGGTGATAATGTTTCAAGTGGCTTCATTTATTGTATGCTGTGGATGATGGCACCCTTTAGTGCTTCTTTACAGCACACTATGCTGTTTTTTGTAAATAAAAATTTGTTTCATTTGTCACAATCTTGTCTTGTCATTTGTATGCATGGAGGCTTGGAGGGTGGGGCATGATGTCTTCAGCAGATGACCAGGTGAATAGGCTGGCCAGGAGAGGCGGGGCCCACAATGCCACATGCGTACAATCGATGGCCCCCCTGAACCATGGGGAAGCCCGTTATCTATGGGAGCACTCACCCAGGTCTCCCTGGACATGCTGAATTTGATGTAATCGATTCGTTTGCTGTAGAGACATCAGTAACCTGGCGAATACAGCAATATACTGCAAACTGTGAGATGTTGCACATATCACCTACAGGAGCCTGAAAGAAGCCAGTAGCAGAGAAGTTTGAAGGCTGCTGTTACTTTCACTGCCACTGACAGCGAGGTCCTGGTGCAGATGTCAGCTGCCAGGTATCTCTGCAGGAGGTGGCAGAGCTCCGTCACCATCTTCTTGCAGAATCTCAGCTTCCTTAGGCACTGGTTTTCAGAAATCTCAAGGTAAGAATAATGTGCATAGTAAACTCTGTGACTGGACGGCCTCCTGCCCCGCCATCTGAACTCTCTCCTCTGGCGAGCATCCACATTTGCCATAAGCCATCTCTGCAGTCGGCGCCTTTGAAGTCATCACCACAGGATGACGTGGTAACCGATCAATGCCCCCATAACTTTTGCACAGGTAAAAGCAATATGCTAGTTCCAAATGTATACAATGGAGAAGACAACAATATCTCCGAGATGCTAGTACTGAAGTTTAGGAGTCAGTAACCACAGGATGCCAGCACCTTTGAACTGTGTGAGCAGCCAACACAGCATGGACCGCAAGCTCTCTGGGCCGGCTGCAACTCCCTATAAGTTATGCCCCGGATTCGTTTCCCTGCCTTGTGCTCACAAAAATTTTCAGACGTCATCGCCGTCAGCTGATAAGTGAGGCAGCCAAAGGGAATTTGGTGAGACCGATGCCAAGGAGGTGTTGCACGGGTGCTGATGTCAGGATTTTCATGGCAGTAGTCGGCAGGGAGGCAAATCTTTACCCCTGAAAAAGGACAGCCGAATTTCCCATCAGGCAATACCCATGCCTAATGCCGCCAGCCAGCCATTCACGGCCCATTGCCACCTCGCTCAGGTGGTATTAGCTGATGGTAGCAACCGAATTTCGACCCCTATGACTTACCATAATATGGGAGATGCTTGTTTTTAAAAAAAAATCAATGTAATTGTTCATATCATCTTTCAACTTAACTGACCATTAAAGCTAAGTTTTAGACGAGAATTGTTTCATCTGCTTTAAAGTTATTCTCTATGCTTGGCTTTGTCTCCTTTAAAGCCATGTGGGCAAGAACTTCAGTTGGTTAGCGTCACCTGTTAGATAGCGAGAGGGGCGCTAATGAGCCGCTAAGCTCGATGTGGGAAGTCAGGGACGTTCCAGTGTCCCTGACGACTACATGTGCAGGACGTGCATCCAGCTGCAGCTCCTGACAGACCACAATGCAGCACTGGAGCTGCGCATGGATTGACTCTCATCCGCGATGCTGAGGATGTCGTGAATAGCACGTTTAGTGAGTTGGTCACACCGCAGGTAAAGGTTACACAAGCAAATATGGAATGGGTGACCATCAGGAAGAGCAGCGGAAGGAAGGTAGTGCAGGGGTTCCCTGCGGGCATCTCCCTCCAAAACAGATACACCACCTCGGGTACTGTTGGAGGAGATGACTTATCAGGGGAAGGCAGCAGCCAAGTCCATGGCACCAGTGATGCACAGGAGGGCAGGAAAAAGAGTGGGAGAGTGATAGTGATAGGGGATTCTATTGTAAGGGTAATAGATAGGTGTTTCAGCATCTGCTAACAAGACTCCAGAATGGTATGTTGCCCCCCTGGTGCAAGGGTCAAGGATGTCTCGGAGCGGCTGCAGCACATTCTGGAGGGGGAGGGTGAACAGCCAGCTGTCATGGCACATATAGGAACCAATGATATAGGTAAAAAATGGGATGAGGGCCTACAAGCTGAAATTAGAGAGCGAGGAGTTAAATTAAAAAGTAGGACCTCAAAGGTCGCAATCTCAGGATTGCTACCAGTGCCACATGCCAGTCAGAGTAGGAATTGCAGGATAGTTCAGCTAAATAAGTGGCTTGAGGAATGGTGCAAGGGGGAGGGATTCAAATTCCTGGGACTTTGGAACTGGTTCTTGGGGAGGTGGGACCAGTACAAACCGGACGATCTGCACCTGGGCAGGACCGGAACCAATGTTCTCGGCGGAGTGTTCGCTAGTGCTGTTGGGGAGGGTTTAAACTAACAAGGTAGGGGGATGGGAATCTATGCAGGGAGGCAGAGGGAAGTAAAAAGGGGACAGAAGCAAAAGGTAGGAAGGAGATAAGCAAGAATGGAGGGCAGTGAAAACAAGGGCAAAAATCAAAAAGAGCCACATTACAACATAATTCTAAAAGGACAAAGAGTGTTAAAAAAACAAGCCTGAAGGCTCTGAGTCTCAATGCAAGGAGCATTCATAATAAAGTGCATGAATTGACTGCTCAGATAGCTGTTAATGGATATGATGTAACTGGGATTACAGAGACATGGCTCCAAGGTAAACAAGGCTGGGAACTCTACATCCAGCGGTATTCAATATTCAGGAAGGACAGACAGGAAGGAAAAGGAGGTAGGGTAACATTATTAGTTAAAGAGAAGATTAACACAATAGTAAGGAAGGGCATTTAGCATGGATGATGTGGAATCTATATGGGTAGAGCTGCGAAACACCAAAGGGCAGAAAACATTAGTGGGAGTTGTGTACAGACCACGAAACAGTAGAAGGGAGAATGGAGATGGCATCAACAGGAAATTAGGACGCATGCAATAATGGTACAGCAGTTATTATGGGTGACTTTAATCTGCATATTGATTGGGCTAACCATACTGGTAGCAATACTATGGAGGAGGATTTCCTGGAGTGTATAAGGGATGGTTTTCGAGACCAATATGTCGAGGAACCAACTAGAGAGCAGGCCCTCCTAGACTGTGTCTTGTGTAACGAGAGAGGATTAATTAGCAATCTGGTCATGCGGGGCCCCTTGGGGAAGAGTGACCATAATATGGTAGTTCTTCATTAAGAAGGAGAGTGACACAGTTAATTCAGAGACTAGGGTCCTGAACTTAAAGAAAGGAAATTTCGACGGTATGAGACATGAATTGGTTAGGATAGACTGGAGAATGATACTTAAAGGGTTGATGGTGGATAGGCAAGGGCAGATATTTAAATATCACATGGATGAACTACAACAAGTGTACATCCCTGTGTGGCGTAAGAATAAAAAAGGGAAGGTTGCTCAACCGTGGCTAACAAGGGAAATTAGGGAAAGTGTTAAATACAAAGAAGAGACATATAAATTGGCCAGAAAAAGCAGCCGAAGACTGGGAGAAATTTAGAATTCAGCAGAGGAGGACTAAGGATTTTAATTATGAGGGGGAAAATAGAGTATGAGAGTAAGCTTTTAGGGAACATAAAAACTGATTGCAAAAGCTTCTGCAGACATGTGAAGAGAAAAAGATTAGTGAAGACTAATGTAGGTCCCTTGCAGTCAGAATCAGGGGAATTCATAATGGGAAACAAGGAAATGGCAGACCAATTGAACAAATACTTTGGTTCTGTCTTCACTAAAGAAGACACGAATAACCTCCCGAAAGTACTCGGGGACCGAGGGTCTAGTGAGAAGGGGGAACTGAGGGAAATCCCTATTAGTCAGGAAATGGTGTTAGGGAAATTGAAGGGGCTGAAGGCTGATAAATCCCCAGGACCTGATAGTCTTCATCCCAGAGTACTTAAGGAAATGGGCCTAGAAATAGTAGATGCATTGGTGGTCATTTTCCAACATTCCATGGATTCTGGTTCAGTTCCTATGGATTGGAGGGTAGCCAATGTAACCCCACTTTTTAAAAAAGGAGGGAGAGAGTAGTCAGGGAATTATAGACCGGTTAGCCTGGCATCGATAGTGGGGAAAATGTTGGAATCAATTATTAAAGATGTAATAGCAGCGCATTTGGAAAGCAGTGACAGGATCGATCCAAGTCAGCATGGATTTATGAAAGGGAAATCATGCTTGACAAATCTTCTGGAATTTTTTGATGATGTAACTAGTAGAGTGGATAAGGAAGAACCAGTGGATGTGCTGTATTTGGACTTTCAAAAGGCTTTTGACAAGGTCCCACACAAGAGATTGGTGTGCAAAATTAAGGCATATGGTATTGGGGATAATGTATTGACGTGCATAGCGAACTGGTTGTCAGGCAGGAAGCAAAGAGTGGGAATAAACAGGTCCTTTTCAGAACGGCAGGCAATGACTAGTGGGGTACCGCAGGGTTCAGTGCTGGGAACCCAGCTATTTACAATATATATTAATGATTTAGATGAAGGAATTAAGTGCAATATCTCCAAGTTTGCAGATCACACTAAGCTGGGTGGAAGTGCGAGCTGCGAGGAGGTTGCTAGGAGGCTGCAGGGGGACTTGGACAGGCTAGGTGAATGGGCAAATGCATGGCAGATGAGGTATAATGTGGATAAGTGTGAGGTTATCCACTTTGGTTGCAAAAACAGGAAGGCAGATTATTATCTGAATGGTGACAGATTATAAAAGGCGAGGTGCAACGAGACCTGGGTGTCATGGTACGTCAGTCATTGAAGGTCGGCATGCAGATACAGCAGGCAGTAAAGAAGGCATATGGCATGTTGGCCTTCATAGCGAGAGGATTTGAGTATAGGAGCAGGAAGGTCTTACTGCAGTTGTACAGGGCCTTGGTGAGACCACACCTTGAGTATTGTGTGCAGTTTTAGTCTCCTAATCTGAGGAAGGACATTCTTGCTATTGAGGGAGTACAGCGAAGGTTCACCAGTCTGATTTTCAGGATGGCAGGACTGACATCTGAAGAAAGACTGGATCGACTAGGCTTATATTCACTGGAATTTAGAAGAATGAGAAGGGATCTCATAGAAACATATACAATTCTGACAGGATTGGACAGGTTAGATGCAGGAAGAATGTTCCAGATGTTGGGGAAGTCCAGTACCAGGGGCCACATTCTAAGGATAAGGGGTAAGCCATTTAGAACTGAGATAAGGAGAAACTTCTTCACTCAGAGAATTGTGAACCTGTGGAATTCTCTGCCACAGAAAGTCGTTGAGACCAGTTCGTTAGATATATTCAAAAGGGAGTTAGATGTGGCCCTTATGGCTACAGGGATCAGTGGGTATGGAGAGAAAGCAGGAATGGGGTACTAAAGTTGCCTGATCAGCCATGATCATATTGAATGGTGGTGCAGGCTCGAAGGATCGAATGGCCTACTCCTGCACCTACTTTCTATGTTTCTATGTTTTAATTTAAGCTCTACCGCCCGAGCGCTGCGCTGTTAGTGCCTGCTGCAAACTTCATTGGTGGTTTAGTGGCAGCGCTATCAGTTAGTGCTGCACACTCTAGCGCCACCCACTTGGTGAAGTCCTGAATGTGCAATGCCACGTTAGCAACGCGATCCCAAACTTCACTTCTTTTGCCTGTCATTGCGTCTGGCGCTGTCACCGACAGCAAGACCAGGCATTCCGTGGAAGCTCCCGGTGTGATATTATAAAGCTGGAGCAGGTGGGTGTTCAGTGTAAAATCTTTTAACATTGCTGTGATTCTGTGAGGTCTGACATACTGCTGCTGATGTTTCCAGTGCTCCCTTCAACTTTCTCTCATTTTTCGGTGGTCCAACTGACCTCCCCTTTAGGCGCTCGGATGCCAGTTTCCCATCGCCTGAACTTCATTATCCGTGCAGTGCTACTGCCCCGTAGCACCCTAAGAGTAGCGTGGAATGCTTCCCGTGCTCCACTCCCCTCTTGGGGCGCTAATAGTAAACTTACCGACCAGGTGGTGTTACCGCCTCAAATTAGGCGATACCGAATTTACCGCCAATAGATTTTAAAATGAGGCTGAAAAGTTTATTTAAAGCTTGCACAACAGTCGTCAGCTACATTGTCATACGATGATGATGATATCAATTAATTGTCACATGATGACCTCAAATTAATATGCTTTAAAAACAGATTTTTCCATCAAGCTCCAGATTGCTAAATCTTCCAATGTTATTGGTGTTTTGTACTAGAAACTTCATTACCATACTCAATCTTGTACACAGTCAAATGTTTTGCATTTCATAAACATTAAATAAGTTTAAATATATCATCTTTACATTCAATAATTTAGTTTTTTCAGGCTCAGTCGTAAACCCAGTAGGCATGAAACACATAACTATTTTGCAATCATCATTTTTTATTAAATCTTCCTCATGTATTATAACATTCCCCTCTGGTAATAAAAGAGATAGAATAGTCATTTTCATTTAAAGTAGTTTTTAGCTATGCCCATCATGAGGAACTAATTATTCCCTTCTGAAAAGACAACATGTGTAATAAACAAATAATGATAATGGGCCATAAATTGTGGCCTCTCTGGGTGCGTACGATGTGCGCATGCACCCAAACAAATTGCACGCATCCTGAGAGAAGGTGCTTCGTGGGCGGAGATTTGGGCTATTTGCCCAACTCCTGCCCAGCAAATGTCCTTAAACTTTTACGAGTTATTAAAAACCACGTCCATTAAGGTAAGTTTATTTTTGACCCTATTAAAACATATTTTTAAAAAATTTGAATTAAAAAATATATATTTTTTTCTAAAACCTTTAATTTAATTCAATTTCAATTCATTTTAAATACGTGAGGTGTTTTTTTATTTATGTTTTGTGTTTCTGTGTTTTTAAACAGCGTAAGAATTTTAAAAGAATGAAACATTAAATGTTATCTCTAAGTTTTATATTTAAAAACCCTGTCTATTAAGGTAAGTTTATTTTTAACCTTATTAAAACATATTAAAAAAAAATCAAAAATATATATTTTTTTCTAAAACATTTAACTTAATTCAATTTCAATTCATCTTAAATATGTGAAGTGTTTTTTTATTTATGTTTTGTGTTTCTGTGTTTTTGGAGGTATTCTCATTGATAGTAATGGGAGGTCAGTATAAACGGAACTCACCATTACAATCAATGAGAATACTCCATGGTTATTGGTGGTGCAGGCTCTCATGATCCCAGGATGTGCATATGACCCTGGGATGCGTGGACCTCTGCGTAAAAAAAATTCAGTTTGGAGGCATCCGCCCGCAGGAAGCCTCCGACTGCAATTTCTAGCCCATTCTCTTTAAACTGAGTTTTCAGATTCCACAAAATGTGTACATTTTCACCTCTAAATTCAAATTTTTTAAAAAACATTTTTTTGGTGTTCAAATCCAAACCGTAACTTCCTGTGAACCAGAAGGTCACATTATCAGAGTCTTGACATAATGCAGGTGGCATAGACTGAATTTTCAATCCACCTTCTGAGCAGATTTTATGAGGATTGTATTTTTAGCCTCTTGCAAGCCTCAATTGTAGGAATCTGTACTTGTTTTAAACAGAAGTTTAGCCCATTTTTTAAGGATACAGAACATCGTTGGCCTTTAGTGCTAGGGACCGTGATTTATTTTCCCACAACATTTGGACAAATTCATTGTTGTACAGTAAATTACATTACATGAGAGCTGATATTATTGTAGCATACAGTCGAAATAACTGAAAAGAAAATGGAAATGGTAAATGTATGTCTTTGACATGATGAGCATAAAGGAAGGCAATTTTGCTTAAAAGCAGTTTTACTTAATCAAACACTCCACAGGAGCTCACTGTAATGTAGAAGATCTGTCTCTGGGTGGCCCTGCCATTTTAGAAATAATTAAATGTTGGCGAGCTTATTGGCTGTCAATATGGAAGGATAGGATACAGATGTTCTTACGAACACTTTAAGGCTAGAAATTTGGCAACCTTGCACCCGTTTTTCAGCGATATTTCACCGTTTTTGGCAAAATATTTTGGAGAAGTCTTGCGCCGACAGTTTTTAAGTACGGCTGGGGAGCGGACCGCCATCGTGCAAGACTCGGAATACTGCTTTTGCCAAAAATTTGTCTCAGCGGTGACCCGTATTCTACACAAAAAAAACCACCTGAGAAAATCTGCGTTGCAGCCCTTGGGACAGCAGTAGGTATGAAGACCTGCAAAAAAGGTAAGTTAAAGTTTTTAATTTTTAATTCTTTTGCAGCAATTCGATAGTTAAGTGTCTTGTGAATGTTTTGTGATGTTTTATTTTTGTAATTTTTTTTGGTGTTTTCCCCCATCGCAAGGCCTCTCTGGCAGTGGTAATTGGCCTCGGACTAAAGTTGGCGAGGATCGCAGACCACCGTGCAACGCTGATATTTACCGCTGGGCACATTTTTACATGAAACTTAGGCCTTACAAAACTAGTGGAGTGATAGCGGTATTTTTGGCGAAAAATACCGCTATCACCAAAATACTAATTTCTAGCCCTAAAACTTTTGTGCTCAGAAGTGTTTCATCACCATAAAATTACATTTTTTAAATTGGTTATTTTAGAATTTTAGTGAAGAGGTATGATTCAAACTGACATACAAACAGTATAAAATATTCAAATATCATATCATACCTTAAGAGTGTCTCCTTGTGCTAAGTGGAACGTTCTGGCTGAAATATTAATCCCTTTGCCTGCTTGCACCTGTATACTGTACACACATTCATGGTTGTTTTCATAGTTCAAAGGATAGTTTGGGGACAGCAGGATTCCCTCGTTGCTTGTTATAGATGTCCCACATTCAGCTGCAGTTAGAAGAAGAAGCATTTTGAATATAAGAAGTACTCTGGAAACAGACATACACAGCACGGTGGTTGCAGAGAACTAGGAAGGATCATCCTTTCCTATCACATTATAAAATGTATTTAAATAACAACATCTGTTTAAATTGGAAGGCAATTAATAACTCCTGTGCCAAATGAAATAAAAGCTGTAGAAATTATTTATTACTAAGACCAGTCTTGTAAAACATTTTCATGCTAATCTTCAGCAATGACTGCTACTACAAATAAAGAATGAAACATGGGTTTGGCTATATCTGTAATGAATTGTGTATAATGGGGTATTGTACTGTGCAATTGGAGGAAATATCAACAGCTGTTTATTACACAATACTTCATTAATGATAATCCTGCGTTCTAAGTCCAATTGAAGAGCCTTTCATTGACAGAACAACTGTGTTCTGTCTACCCATATACCTCGCTCTCTATCTCACTCTCCTTTAAGACACTCCTTAAAACCTACCTCTTTGACCAAGCTTTTAGTCACCTCTCTTTATGTGGCACAGTGTCAAATTGTGTTTGATAATGCTTCTGTGAAGACATCAGGGTGTTTTTACTATGATATATAAATGCAAGTTATTGCTGCATTCAAAGCATGGCAAAAGATTGGAACTTTGTTATCCAAGACTTTATACGGTCAGTGTAATCAGTCTAATGAGTATACAAATATTCAGAACAACAGAGAGAGTGCAAGAATGCATTGAGGGTAAATTCACTGTGGAGCTAAATTAGCAATTACATAAGAACATAAGAAATAGGAGCAGGAGTAAACCATTTGGCCCCTCGAACCTGCTCTGCCATTCAATAAGATCATGGCTGATCTGATCATGGACTCAGCTCCATTTCCCTGCCCCCGCTCACCATAACCCTTTACTCCTTTATCGCTCAAAAATCAGTCTATCTCCGTCTTAAATATATTCAATGACCCAGCCTCCACAGCTCTCTGGGCAGAGAATTCCATAGGTTTATAACCCTCTGAGAGAAGAAATTACACAATGAAGTTACTTTGTTTTAATAACCCTACAGTCAAAAGTGGGTGCAGTCTTTGTTGAATGTCCCACTCATAAACAAGTCCCACTATCATGAGATTCCACAATGGTGGGAAAATGATGAGCATGCTAACCTACACATTCAATTCTGTGTTCCTGTCGAGTGAGATTCGACACTGGGTATGGTCTTTTGGGGGTAATCTTACATAGAACACACACTCCTTGTCTATAAAGATTGTTGTCACAATTTTTGGTCAAGTTTCTGTTTCAACTTCTCCCATTGTAAATTCCTATGTCTACATTTCCCATTCAATTTTGTTATGTCAACTATCACCTGCCATAATGTAATTGCAGCTATTGACCACAAAGTGGTATCTATTCCTCAGAAATCAATGAAAATGCTTTCTGAATAAAAGGTTGTTTCCCATTTTCTTCAGCATCTAAAATTCCCAATGTCCACAATAAGGTTTCAAACAAAATACAACATTTTGGAAAAATTAAATATTTGACAATAATCGTGAAAAATGAATATCAAGCAGCAAAATGCCAGTGAAGTTTTTTTTTAAATTTGTTCCTGGGATGTGGGCATCGCTGGCAAGGTCAGCATTTATTGCCCATCCCTAATTGCTATTGAGAAGGTGGTGATGAGCTGCCTTCTTGAACTGCTGCAGTCTGTGTGGTGAAGGTACTCCCATAGGGCCCAAGTTTCCACATGATTTGCGCCTGATTTTTAGGAGCAACTGGTGAAGAACGGACTATCTTAGAAATCGCAATTCTCCACATTTTTTTTTCTGCAGTTCGAGTCAGTTAGAACAGTTTCACTTTGGAACAGAATTTTTTCTTCAAAAGGGGGCGTGTCCGGCCACTGACGCCTGATTTCAAAGTTCCCACAGTGAAAACATACTCCAAACTAACTTAGAATGGAGCAAGTGAAGATTTTTGTAGAACTGAAAAAACCTGGTCTGCACATTAAAAAATCAGGCGCAGGTTACAAATTAGGCGTCCAGAACGAGGTGGGGGGGGAGGGGGGGGCGAAAGGAAGTCATTAAATTCTATAATAAATTCTTATTTATACTTATACAAATATTATACAAATAAATCCAACCTGAATAAAAATTTATAAGCAAAGAAAAGATTAAATAAACCATCTTCCTACCTGTGTGAAAGTGCTTCAGCCAGGGAGAATGCTGCAGCAAGCCTCACAAGTTGAGGCAGCCGTTCCCGCGGGGGTAGGGGGTAGGGGAAGGAGGCAGCCATTCGTTCCCGCGGGGGGGGGAAGGAGGCAGCCGTTCATTCCCGCGGGGGGGGGAAGGAGGCAGCCGTTCGTTCCCGCGGGGGGGGGAAGGAGGCAGCCATTCGTTCCCACGGGGGGGGGGAGGAGGAAGCCGTTCCCGACGGCGGGTGGGGGGGGAGGGAAACGGCTGCCTCAACTTTCTGAGGCTTCCTGCAGCCTTCTCACTGCTGCAAGAAGCCTCAGTGCTGATGTGCTGATGGCAATGTGCTTTTATTAAAAAATGTTCAAAAATTAAACAGCTACAAAGAACTACAAAAATGGCCGAGTGCCAATGTTTCCTTCACACTGCGCATGCGCGAACGCTCCAACGCGCACGCGCAGGGTTGCCGGCAGGAAAAAAACTAATTTAAATGGTACCCACCCCCTCCCACTTACAAAATCGATGCGAATGGTAGGCTCCGCCCCCCTGGGCGCCGCGCCAAGCAGACATGGAGCTGCACGGCGCTCCAGAATCGCGCGTTTTTTTCTGGCACCGTTTTCGGCGCGAAAAACGGGCACCCAGCTCGGAGGGGCGCCCGTTTTTTATCGTGTGGAAACTTGGGCCCATAGTGCTGTTAGTGAATGGATTCCAGGATTATGGCCCAGTGATGATGAAGGAATGGTGATATATTTCCAAGTCAGGATGGCATGTAACTTGGAGGGGAACTTGTAAGTGATTGTGTTTCCATGCGCCTGCTGTCCTTGTCCTTCTAAGTGATAGAGGTCATGGGTTTGGGAGGTGTTGTCGAAGAAGCCTTGGTGAGTTGCTGTAGTGCATCTTGTAAATGGTACACACTGCAGCCACAGTGTGCCAGAGGTGGAGCGATTGAATGGTTAAGGTTGTGGATGGGGTGTCAATCAAGTGGGCTGCTTTGACCTGGATGGTGTTCAGCTTCTTGAGTGTTGTTGGAGCTGCACTCATCCAGGGAAGTGGAGAGTATCCCATCACACTCCTGATTTGTGCCTTGTAGATGGTGAAAAGGCTTTGGGGAGTCAGGATGTGAGACACTCGCCGCAGAATACCCAGCCTCTGACCTGCTCTTGTAGCCACAGTATTTATGTGGCTGGTCCAGTTAAGTTTATGGTCAATGGTGAGCCCCCAGGATGTTGATGGTAGTGGATTTGACAATGGTTATGCTGTTGAATGTCAGGGAGCTATGGTTAGACTCTCGCTTGTTGGAGATAGTTACTGCCTGGCATTTGTGTGGCATGAATATTACTTAATAAGAACATAAGAACATAAGAAATAGAAACAGGAGTAGGCCATACGACCCCTCAAGCTTGCTCCACCATTCAATAAGATCATGGTTGATCTGATCATGGACACAGCTCCACTTCCCCGCCCGCTCCCCATAACACATTATCCCCTTATCATTTAAGAAACTGTCTATTTCTGTCTTAAATTTATTCAATGTCCCAGCTTCCACAGCTCTCTGAGGCAGCGAATTCCATGGAATTACAACCCTCAGAGAAGAAATTTCTCCTCATCTGTTTTAAACGGGCAGCCCCTTATTCTAAGATCATTCCCTCTAGTTCTAGTCTCCCGAGTGTGGAAACAACCTCTCTGCATCCACCTTGTCAAGCCAAGTATCCCCGGGTCCTGCTGTACTACAGCACTTTGCAATCTTTCTCCATTTAAATAATAACTTGCTGGAGTTCTTTGAAGATGTAACGAACAGAGTGGATAAATGAGAACCAGTTGTAGTCATATATTTGGATTTCCAGAAAGCATTCAATAAGATGCCATACAAAAGGTTACTGGACAAAATAAGAGCTCATGGGTTGTTTGTAATATATGAGCATGGCTAACTAACAGAAAACAGAGAATTGGGATAAATGGGTCATTTTCTGAGTGGCAAACTGTAACTAGTGGAGTGCCACAGGGATCAGTGCTGGGGCCTCAACTATTTACAATTTATATTAATGAGTTGGATGAAGGGACCGAGTGTAACATAGCCAAATTTGCTGATGATGCAAAGATAGATGGGAAAGCAAGTTCTGAAGAGGACACAAAGAATCTGCAAATGGATACAGATAGGCTCAGTGAGTGGGCAGATGGACTATAATGTGGCGAAATGTGAGGTTATCCACTTTTTTAGGAGAAATAAAAAAAGCAAATTATTATTTAAATATGGAGCAATTACAAAATTCTGTAGTATAGAGGGATCTCGGGGTTCTTGTACATGAAACACAAAAAGTTAGCATGCAGGTAGAGCAAGTAATTAGGAAGGCAAATGGAATGCTGGCCTTTATTGCAAGGGGAATGTAGGGAAGTCCTGCTCCTACTGTATAAGGCATTGGTAAGACCACAGTTTTGTGTATGTATAATATAAGTATACTCCTTGTACACTCAATGTAGAGTTACAGAAGACTACTGAATGTACCTTCACACTGTATACACTATGCTTGTACCACCAGAGGGTGCAACTAGCAGAGACCTAGGGGTCACCTGTAAACGACAGGTAACCAGGTATAAAAGGGAGATCACTATGCTGTACCCTCACTCAGGAGCTGTAATAAATGGACTAAGGTCACCACAGTTCAAGTACAATACCTTGCCTCGTGGAGTGCTTACAGACACAATCCACATAAGAACATAAGAATTAGGAACAGGAGTAGGCCATCTCGCCCCTCGAGCCTGCTACGCCATTCAACAAGATCATGGCTGATCTGGCCGTGGACTCAGCTCCACTTACCCGCCCGCTCCCTGTAACCCTTAATTCCTTATTGGTTAAAAATCTATCTATCTGTGACTTGAATACATTCAATGAGCTAGCCTCAACTGCTTCCTTGGGCAGAGAATTCCACAGATTCACAAGCGTCTGGGAGAAGAAAATCCTTCTCAACTCGGTTTGAAATTGGCTCCCCCGTATTTTGAGGCTGTGCCCCCTAGTTCTAGTCTCCCCGATCAGTGGAAACAACCTCTCTGCCTCTATCTTGTCTATCCCTTTCATTATTTTAAATGTTTCTATAAGATCACCCCTCATCCTTCTGAACTCCAACGAGTAAAGACCCAGTCTACTCAATCTATCATCATAAGGTAACCCCCCTCATCTCCGGAATCAGCCGAGTGAATCGTCTCTGTACCCCCTCCAAGGCCAGTCTATCCTTCCTTAAGTAAGGCGATCAAAACTGCACGCAGTACTCCAGGTGCGGCCTCACCTATACAGTTGCAGAAGGACCTCCCTGCTTTTGTACTCCATCCCTCTCGCAATGAAGGCCAACATTCCATTCGCCTTCCTGATTACCTGCTGCACCTGCAAACTAATTTTTTGGGATTCATGCACAAGGACCCCCAGGTCCCTCTGCACCGCAGCATGTTGTGATTTCTCCCCATTCAAATAGTATTAGTTTTTTTTCCCAAGGTGGATGACCTCACACTTTCCGACATTGTATTCCATCTGCCAAACCTTAGCCCATTCGCTTAACCTATCGAAATCTCTTTGCAGCCTCTCTGTGTCCTCTACACAACCCGCTTTCCCACTAATCTTTGTGTCATCTGCAAATTTTGTCACACTACACTCTATCCCCTCTTCCAGGTCTTCTATGTATATTGTAAACAGTTGTGGTCCCAGCACTGATCCCTGTGGCACACAACTAACCACCGATTTCCAACCCGAAAAGGACCCATTTATCCCGACTCTCTGCTTTCTGTTAGCCAGCTAATTCTCTATCCATGCTAATACATTTCCACTGACCCCGCGTACCTTTATCTTCTGCAGTAACCTTTTGTGTGGCACCTTATCGAATGCCTTTTGGAAATCTAAATACACCACATCCATCGGTACACCTCAATCCACCATGCTCGTTATATCCGCAAAGAATTCCAGTAAATTAGTTAAACATGATTTCCCCTTCATGAATCCATGCTGCGTCTGCTTGATTGCACTATTCCTATCTAGATGTCCTGCTATTTCTTCCTTAATGATAGTTTCAAGCATTTTCACCACTACAGATGTTAAACTAACCGGCCTATAGTTACCTGCTTTTTGTCTGCCCCATTTTTTTAACAGAGGCGTTACATTAGCTGCTTTCCAATCCGCTGGTACCTCCCCAGAGTCCAGAGAATTTTGGTAGATTATAACGAATGCATCTGCTAGAACTTCCGCCATCTCTTTTAATACCTTGGGATGCATTTCGTCAGGACCAGGGGACTTGTCTACTTGAGTCCCATTTGCCTGTCCAGCACTACCCCCCTAGTGATAGTAGAGTTCTAGAGTTCTGTGTACAGATTTAGTCTTCTTATTTAAGGAAGGATATACTTGCTTTGGAGGCAGTTCAGAGAAGGTTTATGAGGTTGATTCCTGAGATGAAGGGGTTGTCATATGAAGAAAGGTTGAGCAAGTTGGGCCTATACTCCTTAGAGTTTAGAAGAATGAGAGGTGATCTTATTGAAACACGTAAGATTCTGAAGGAACTTGACAGGGAGATGCAGAGAAGATGTTTCTCCTTATGGGGGAATCTAGAACTAGGGAGCATAGTTTCAGAATAAGGGGTCGCCCATTTAAAACAGAAATAAGGAGGAATTTCTTCTACATAAGAACATAAGAAATGGGAGCAGGAGTAGGGCAGAGAGCCATGAATCAGAGGGTCATGAAACTTTGGAATTCTCTACCCCAAAGAGTTGTGGAGGCTGAGTCTTTAAATATACTTAAGGTGGAGATAGACTGATTTTTGTACAATAAGGGAGTCAAGGGTTATGGGGAGTGGACAAGGAAGTGGAGTTGAGGCCAGGATCAGATCAGCCATGATCTTATTGAATGGCGGAGCAGGCTAGAGGGGTCAAATGGCCTACTCCTGCTTCTATTTCTTATGTTCTTGTGTCTCTGCAATGGCTATTAGAACAAACTCATATATCTTTACTGTGCCACTAATTTGTCTATCTTGTTACGATTGGTTTGTGCTTTCAGATAAAGGGCCTTTAATTTGAACTTTTTACCATTATTACCTGCTTTCAACTTATTTGCTGATGCACTATTACCTTTAAACTCTCCGGGAGTGAAATTCAGTACCACCCCATTCGTGGTACCAGCCATGAGACAGAGGTTCCTGCGCCAGGCGTGGAAATCCTGCCTCGCAATCTATATTGGGCTTACCACCCCTGAGAGGAACTACAGTGCAAAATTGCGTGTTGTAGGGCGCTTTCAAAGGCAAAGGCATCTGCTGAATATATGTATGTTTGTATGTATGTGTAAAATGGCTGCCAGGGATTCTGCAAAGCACTAGGGGAATTCATCTAACTGTTAGCTTGACTACATTTTGGGTAGCTGATGACACTGCAGTTCCATGTACAGGAACACTGGAAAGGGTGAGCTCAGCAGAATGTCCCTAATCAACAAACCCCAGACAAGATGTCCTAGCAGAATACTGAACAAAGAAATTCCTGTGGCTGTGTAAGGATAAGGAGGTTAGGCGCAAGCAGAACCCAAGGACAGTAGAGATAAGGGGGTCTGGAGAATATCACGACGTCATGAGTAAGCCCCAGCTAAACATGAGATGGTCACACAGTCCCCTGGTGCCTGGGGGCCAATTCCATTGGCCCAGAGGAATCGATTTGTAATTTATAGTCATTATGATTGGATTGTGTCCAGCTGACATGGGCTGAGTAATTGTAATGAATTCTTGTAAAACATATAAATATCGATCAATTTCTTTGTTCGGCGGAGAGTAGTGCCTGGAGTAACCCAGAGGCTTTCTCCCTGCCGGCGTAATAAAGACCATTTTGATGTTGGTACTGACCCAGAGTGATGAGTGATTCTTCCAGGATTTCATTCACGCTAACAGTAGCGTAGTCGACAGGATTCGAAGTCACTGGACACCCTTGGAAAAACCGGGTGAGTACAGATTTAAAAAAAATAAGGGGTGCTGAAGGTGGACGCTGATTGATCGACATGAGGAGACGGTCTAGTATCTCAAACGCCTAGTCTGAGCCTGAATTAAGAGGCCTTGGTCCCACGTGACGGCTAGGGTTGAATGGACATAGTGAATACACTTAGACCGTAGGATCGTGGTACCGAGCGACATCTCCTGGACCCAGTAGTGTAATTTAAAACTTATCCCGGGGGCCAGGCGGTGCACAGTGACCAACGAATATCAAACCTGTGAACAGGGTTGGACCAATAGACAAAACGGTGGTAGGTGGTTCGTTAAGGAGACATAAAACGCTATCGGGAATTGCTTAAAGTGTTTAAGAATTGTATTATAAGCCTGTTGTAAGAAAAGACATTGTAACAGACTTGTGACCCGACAGTTAGCCAGGAGACTGTCTACTACAAGTAGCGCTAGGCAGAAAGCGGACCTCTGAGAGTAGATTCCTAACTGTTCTAATCCTACCCAGGAATGGTCAGTGAATAAACAAAACTCGAGTGGGGGCCAGAAGGGTCCCTTACCTGCCACCTGGCGGAGAAACAGAAGAAAGTAATAGAAAGGATGATTTAAACAGGCTGGAAATCCCACGACCCGCCAGCTGACCAGCGGGAGTGGTGGAAGAAGAAAAAGAAAGATAAGGAAGAAAAGGCCTGGGTTCTGATTCTTCGAGCCCACATAAAATTAACAGAGAAATTAAATCAATCATGTATTAATTTATCATCATGTATTAATTGTAACTTGCGTAATTACATAATGCCATAAAAAAACCTGATCGTGACTATCTTAAGTGACATATGGATCCAAAAATAGAGCCGGCCAAACAATTAATAAGCTTTGTTAAATGAAAAGAGACTTTTGTGAATGAAAGTGCTTGTGTGATTTTTGACCGCGGAATATTTGAGGTGGGAATTAATGAATTTTGCGTGTGTCTGAAAGCCTATTTGAAAAAATGGTAGAGCTGTCTGTTTGTTTTAGCTCCACACACTTTTTCAGACAGAGTGAAAGTTTTTTTTTAAACCCTTTGTAGTGTTGCCCTGTATGTGGGAAGTTTAAAAAAGTGTGAACCTAGAATTGAATTACATTTTATGTTTGAAAAGCAGATGCGGATTTATTCGGATGATAAGTTACAGAGCAAAAGATTATAGAGTTTTTGATGTTTAGCTTCTAAAATAGATGTTAGGCACACAATTATAAAACAATTACTTTGCATTCTGTGATCTGTGAATCACTATAAGCATAAATGAGAAGTCCGATATTTTAAAAAAAACAGTATTACCTTATTTGACATTTTGTAACCCAACAATTAAATACAAATACTACAAAAGGGGAGCAGAAATTAAGCAATATGTAAAACAATTAGGATGAAAACCCAAGAGTGGGATAGGTGTATTGCCTGAAAAAGAAAAATAAGGTGTATGTCCTGAAGCGTGACATGGTAATAACACGGAGGAGCCCGTATTGATCATGTGCAGCGCAAACAAGAAGGAATACAACCTAAAAAGGGGGATGGGACCCCAGGATGTTTAGGAAAACTGGCCAGTAGTATAAAAACAGGAAGACCAAGGGGGGTCTCTGAATATGGACCAACAGAGTCCCAGGTAATAAGCGCGAACAGGGAAAATACGAAAAAAAAGTGTTTTCGATGCAACCTGAAGTTGCTGAAAAAAAAAACATAGGATAAGCTGTATTTGGTGTGAATGTTTGATGAAGCTTGACTGTTGAATCCATAAAGGACAGCTTGTTTTTAATCAAAAGATAAAGACGCAACCTTGAAAGAAAACAAATTGAACGAATTTGGAAAAAAGTGTTTTCAATTGTCTTATGATTTTAAATTAAATTTATGGAGACACAAGCTCTCTGTGTAAAATACAATTTGAAGAAAGGAGATCTAAATGAAAAAAGACGGAACGTACTAAATAAGTGCTGGAAAAAAAAAGTGTTTGTGATGGAAAAAGACATAACTTATGAAATACTAGTTGATATTGGCAGTGAAAAAGATATTGGTTTAATTGGGAAAAGAAAAATAAATTGGAAGAGGTAAAAGACACTCTACATTGATAATGATTTTAAATTATGAGAAAGTTTCACTGCAGTTTGAAAAGATTTCCAAAATGGATGTTGTTTACCAAGAAAAGTCCCGAACAATCTAAACAAAGCCGGAGGGTTTTGTAAATAAAGAGGAGAAAAGATCTAAGCTATACGAACTCAGCACAGAAAGAAAAAAAACACTGGGGATTAGAAAATCTTACTGAATGTTAAAATTCTTATAGAAAATGGAACTGGCACAGAAGTTTAGATTTTGTGCCGAGAGAGAAATAAAACACAAGATTTGCTCAGTGAACGGGACCGTAAAAAACCCCGAAATGTTGGCATGTACATAGCTTGTGTGAAAATTGGATTCAGTAAACAAAACAGCTATTAAAAATGTGTGGTCTCGTTTTAAATCAATTAAAAAAAATCTTTGGCAAGTATTTAAATTAAAAGTTTAGAAAATTTGGAGTTTAATCTAAAATGCTGACTTTCCCGATGAGAAGATTTTTATTATGACTGCTTTACTAATGATTTCTGCTGTTTTAACGGATTCCTAATTTCTAAGCAAGTTTTGAAGGCTCAAAGACTTGGATGATTACGCGAAGTCACGTAATGACGTCAGGCCTTCTTACAAACCTGTAAAAGAGTTAACTCTTTCCATTGACAGCTGTTTTACACTGGACTTTACTAATTTGAATTTCTTAATAAAATAAAGAAGACTCACCTGACAGACAGAGGAAATGGTGGGATAGTCAGAATAAAAATAAAACAGAACTAGCTGGTCAAGAGTTAAAAGCTAAGATGAATAGGCTGGAAGAGATTTTAAAAAACGGGACCAAATGGATAGTGCATTGCGCAGCCATAGCACCATCACCTATGGCAAAAGAGCCAATGTACCCCACAGTGGGTACGTGTAGTCCACAAACCCAACCTAACAGTAAAGCAGACTGGGATGTTTGGAGGAACAGTGGTGGCATTGGTGTTGACTGGAGTTTGGATAATATTTAGATGGGTCATCGTGCAGGCTCGAGCACAGCAGGCTCAAATGCAAAATCGATGGCAGCCCAGACAGGGACATGAAGTGATAGAGATGGTATGACTATAAAGAATATGGATAACCTAACCCTTGCCTCCAATTCCACAGAGTGACCACGACACAAGTAGACA
The DNA here is from genome assembly GCF_044704955.1 of Pristiophorus japonicus. Classification (NCBI taxonomy): domain Eukaryota; kingdom Metazoa; phylum Chordata; class Chondrichthyes; family Pristiophoridae; genus Pristiophorus; species Pristiophorus japonicus. The sequence continues at coordinate 362,231,433 of NC_091977.1, read as the reverse complement.
AGAACCTAACACCTGGTGACAACCAGGCTATCTGTTTAAAATTTGCAGATAAAACACTCAGAGATGGGACCACAGCGGCTACTTCGACTCTGGGGACTCATGATACTGGGAACCTTAAGGCCCACGCAAGCACTGGATAATACAGACGGACTACGAGAGATGCAGCACACGCAGGAAAGACACAACTACATGAACTATGGAGTTTTGTTTAATTTGACTGATGGAATATGCATTCCAGCAGCCAAGGACTGGAGCAAGGACAGAACTTATTTTAATGCATGGCTACAAGTACACTCAAACAAGGACAAAGTATGCGTGCAATGCTCCACGGGTACCAGGGTTAGCTGCATCGGGAGAAGGGAGGCCAGAGATCCCGATAAATGTACTTTTGGAATAATTTGTGTGCCCCCTGCCAAACCCCAACCAACGGTTACCTACCGAAAGGGAGTGGGGGTGTGTGGGTATTATGAGGAGGTAGGGGCAGCCACCGTATCTTTGTATGTATGCCTTTCGCCTTCCCTGACACCGCACCCCATAATAACCTCCACACAGCCTGAAAAATTGCCATGTCCCACAACTACGAAGGGACCGGAAAATGGGATCGTACTGTTTAACGAAGGTGAACTATGATAATGTTGAGCATGAAATTGTGCCTGTTCTGATCAATATTTCAGGCATACGAATGCCGGAATATTGTACGGAACAAGCAAGAAATATGTATAGTGTATTAAGTAAGGTTATAATGCAGCAGGCCGATGCCATGGGCGCCAGTAGATTCCGAGGACAGGAGCAAGTTCATAGGACCAAGAGGGGAATAGTTAATGATGCTGCTACTGGTTTTAACACCGGAACCTCCAGAGTAAACTCACTGGATATACAAGGGCTAAACGAAAAGGTCGAACAACTTAAAGGGGTGATGAAAGGATGATTAGAACGGGTAGAGCAAAATCAGGAAGATCAAGCTAACAGATACGACACAACCTTGATCAGATCCAACGGGGGGGCGTTGCCAGACTAGATAGACAGCCCACATCTGGCTCAGTTGGCCAAATTGAAGGGGACACTGGATAATTTCACTCTGAAGGGACTAACCAGAGTATACCCAGTGATTCCAAACTGCCTAACGGGCAAAGCTGCCGGAGTGGGAATAGCCCTGATGATACCTATGGTCACACAAGACTCAGGACCGTTTCCCCAGTTATCAAGTGGAGAATATCGGGATCATACGGGAAAACACCTCCCTCCATTACTATCTGAGTGCAGCCTCTGCTATCCGCAGAGACAACACACTCTGAGATCTCCCTGACAGGATGCAAGCAGATAGGTGACATTACGGTGTGCCCTCACCCGATGGGACTGGGAGAACTAGACGAGTGTGGGTTTAACCGAACCGATGGATGCATATTGGAAATAGTACCTGCCCCCACACATTTTGCCAGAGCATGTTACGGGGGCAAAGGGGAATACTGTGTCTCTACCACGGCATGTTCATATCAGTACAATGGTTTACAATGCCAGATCTCAAAACCAAACTTTTGCTTCACACCTCTACGACCCGTCACAATAGAACAAGCCCGCATTATCCAGGTTAGATGCCGAGGCACCAAAATCATTAACGCCACCGATCAGCTCCACGATCACCTGCAGGATTATGACAAGCCAGAGCAGGCCCCTATCCCACATTTAGTTGAAGTATTAAGGGAACTAAGACTCAGAGTAGGCCAGTCTGTCAGACTCTACCACCAACTACAGACAAAGATTGAAATACTGGAGAAGGATCCTGACCAATAGTTACAAAACCAGAGTTGGTGGGGGAGGGTCTGGGACTGGGGGATGAACATAAACATCCACCCCTGGATTCGAATAATATCACACATACTGGTAGGGATACAGCTGGTCGTAGCACTAACATGGGGCGTCATGGCATGTCGATCTGCAGGCATTATGCGCGACAAAGGAGTATCAGAACACGGGCTCAAGTAAATAAAGAGACTTGTCCAGCAGAGGGACAGGGGAATCTGAACCATATCAATTTGATCTAAGCAACCGAGACTCCTGAAACCATGTGAGTGGCCAGTACGTTCAGGAAGGGAGTACCGAGTGGTACATAAAAATATAAATAGAGTAACAAATTATGTTGTCGGTTAAAGGGGACTAGGATTAATCCCTTACCGAAAGGGGGGATTGTTGTAGGGCGTTTTCAAAGGCAAAGACACCTGCTGAATATATGTATGTATGTATGTATGTGTAAAATGGTAGCCTGATATAAAATGGCTGCCAGGGATTCCACAAAGCACAAGGGGAATTCAGCTAACTGTTAGCTTGACTACATTTTTGGGTAGCTGATGACACTGCAGTTCCGTGTACAGGAACACTGGAAAGGGCGAGCTCAGCAGAACATCCTTAATCAACAAACCCCAGACAAGATGTCCTAGCAAAATACTGAACAAAGAAATTCCTGTGACTGTGTAAGGGTAAGGAGGTTAGGCGCAAGCAGAACCCAAGGACAGTAGAGATAAGGGATCTGGAGAATATCACGAGGCTATGAGTAAGCCCCAGCTAAATATGAGATGATCACACAGTCCCCTGGTGCCAGGGGGCCAATTTCATTGGCCCAGAGGAATCAATTTTTAATTTATAGTCGATATGATTGGATTGTGTCCAGCCGACATGGGCTGAGTAATTGTAATGAACTGTTATAAAACATATAAATACTGATGAATTTCTTTGTTCGGCGGAGAGTAGTGCCTGGAGTAACCCAGAGGCTTTCTCCCTGCCGGCATAATAAAAAACGTTTTGATGTTGGTACCGACCCAGAGTGACGAGTGATTCTTCCAAGATTTCATTCGTGCTAACATTGCGCACTGCAGTTTCTCTCGGGGGCGGGACGCAAAGTTTCCAGCGTTATGCAGTGGGACACGTACAGCTGGTAGGTAGACAGGGCCTGCTCCTTCCATTAAAGGGGAGGACCAGGCTGCTGAATCTGTTGGTGGGAAACGGGACTATCGCTGGATCACCAGGGAGCAGAGTGCCATGGCAGCAGCCCAGCACATGGACTCCACGATCTACAAAGAATGCTGCGACTGGAAAGACGGCCTTTTTTTTTTACTGCCACACCTCCCCTTTAGTTTTCACCCTGCGAGAGGCCTACAGCCTGATAAGTGCCCCGCGAATCACAGTGCACTGACGAATTTTTGCTTCGGGCAAAAATGGGTCAGTGTACACGATGAAGACATCAGTTTAACCTGGGTAGTGGGGAAACTTTAGAAACAATAATCAGGGACAAAATTAACAGTAACTTGGACAAGTGTGGATTAATTAAGGAAAGCCAACATGGATTTGTTAAAGGCAAATAGTGTTTAACCAATTTGATCGAGTTGCTTGATGAGGTAACAGAGAGGTGATGAGGCTAATGCGATGGACATGGTATACATGGATTTCCAAAAGGCGTTCAACAAAGTGCCACATAATAGGCTTGCCAGTGAAGTTAAAGCCCATGGAATAAAAGGGACAGTGGCAGCATGGATACGAAATCGGCTAAGTGTCAGGAAACAGAGACTAGTGGTAAACGATTGTTTTTCGGACTGGAGGACGGTATACAGTGATGTTTCCCTAGGGGTCGATACTAGGACCACTGTTTTTCTTGATCTATGTTAATGACTTGGATGTGGGTGTATAGGGCACAATTTCAAAATTTGCAGATGGTACAAAACTTGGAAGTATAGTGAACATTGGGGAGGATAGTGATTGACTTCAAGATGACATAGACAGTCTGTTTGAATGGACGGACACGTGGCAGATGAAATTTAATGCAGAAAAGTGTGAAGTGATACATTTTGGTAGAAAGAATGAGGTGAGGCAATGTAAACTAAAGGGTACAATCCTAAAGAGGTTGCATAAGCAGAGAGACCTGGGGGTATAGGTGCACAAATCATTGAAGGTGGCAGGGCAGTTTGAGAAAGCATTTAAAAAAGCTTACTGGATCCTGGACTGCTTGAATAGAGGTATAGAGTACAAAAGCGTGGCAATTATAATGAACCTGTATAAAATACTGGTTCAGCCTCAGCTGGAGTATTGTGTCCAATTCTGGGCACTGTAATTTAGGAAGGATGTGAAGGCATTAGTGAAATGCAGAAAAGATTTATGAGAATGGTTCCAAGGATGAGGGACTTCAGTTACGTGAATAGACTAGAAAAGCTGGGGATGATCTTCTTAGAGCAGAGAAGATTTGATAGAGGTGTTCAAAATCATGAGGATGAGTAGATTGAGAGAGAAACTGTTCCCATTAGCAGAAGGGTCGAGAGCCAAAGGTTACAGATTTAAGGTCATTGGCAAAAGAACCAAAGGTTGACATAAGGAAAAACTTTTTTTTATGCAGCGCGTGTTTAGGATCTGGAATGCACTTCCTGAAATGGTGGTGGAGGCAGACGCAATTACTGCTTTCAAAAGGGAGTTGGATAAGTACCTGAAAGAAAAAGAATTGCAGGGATACGGGGAAGGGCGGGAGCACAGGACTAGCTGAGGTGCTCTTGCAGAGAGCTAGCACGGGTTCGACGGGCCGAATGACCTTCTTCCATGCTGTAACCATTCTATGATTCTATCCACCTCTCTCTATCTACATTATCACATCTCCATCTCACTAGACACCCCTCATACTTACCCTCATCCGAGTGCAAGCTTACCAACTAACAACACGCAAGGGTTGGCATGTGGGTGTTTTCGCAAATATTCATGTAATGTTTCTGTTAATGTGTTGTCAAATGTAAAATCTTTATTTTTAACAATTTGCCTTCTGGGACAGATTTGTGAGCACCTTTGGAAATGTCTTAGTGAGTTGTAGTGAATGGTGCGTCATAAGTGTACCCCTCGCAATGCTGATGAGTGTGGAATGGCTTGGGCATTGCAGGGATGCTTTCTGGTGTTGGTGTGGGGTGGTGCCAACCTGACACTTCAAGTGGCCAGGAGGAGCAATGTCAAGTGAAGTAAATGTGGCCTTGGTGAGTCCATCCCTGGTGCCCCAGGCAGCAATGTGGCCGGGTGCTGATGCCCTCTGTCCTGTGCAGCATCTGTTGATTGCGGAGAAGGTTGCTGTTGTTGTTGATGCTGCTGGTGTGACTGGTGATGCTGGTGTTGGGGCTGATCGTAGTCAGATTCTGAGGTTTCGGAGTGTAAATGGTTCCCATCCTGAGAAGCACTCTGTCAAAGGTGAGAGAGGTTGCTGCAATGAGGTAAGCCTGGTTGGAGAGTTTGCTACATGGACTTGCAACCTGCATAAAGCATAATTTGTCTTCCAGTGGGAGAAACCAAAGAGTCTCTGCTTTTGGATAGTGTACAGGTGTAAATTGTGAGGTTTTATACAAGTGTTAATGCTATCACTGATCATCTGCTTCAATGGCCACTCAACCACTGCTTAAGATGAATAGACAGGGTCCAGGGACAGCGTGAAATCCATGGAAATGCTGTTAAAGCTAAAAGGTGAGTAAAATATCATTGTTAAGGGCTTCTAAGCAAGCCAATAATTGGCTCAATTGCCTCCCCCTCTGCTGCCGATTGGGTTTGCTCAGTGCAGGCAGAACTAACATTTGGGATAGGCTTGTGAGCTAACCCGCTGCCAATCTTTGTCAATTTCCCAGTAGACCCACTCCCCAGTCCTGCCCACAGTGCGCTTGCAAAATCGCAGCCTGTGAATGGGAAGCCCCCATTCACAATATAGAATCAGTAACTTCGAACATACATTTTTGCTGAACTCTTGTTATATTGCTATATTTTTCACCTTCAATGTTATTAGTTACAAATGTATAGCAGAAAATGCTAGCAAAATACAATAGCTTCAATAGTATCTGAAAAGGGAAAATGTAGAAGGGGTTATTTTAACTCCCTCATCCGATGGAAAAAGGTGGTGGCAGAATTAAAATCAAGGTGGTCAAGCTATCAGTGCAATTCCACTCTGCCACCATTTTAATTGGGTGGTGCACTGGTCAGCCCAGGTGCCTGCCTGAATCAGAACGAAGCCTCTCTTATTTATGTAAATTAGGGCCTATAATGTACAGATGTCTCCAATGGAATTTTGATGGCCTACTGAGTGGAGCATGCACACTGGACACACTACTTAGTAATACCTGGCGGTGAAGAGGAAGAGGCTACAAAAAGATAATCTTAAAATTATTTCTGCCGGGCCAATAGGAGAAAGAGGGTTTCCTCCAGGCCCACCAAGCTAACCTGTGAAACCCCATCCCTGTGATCACCAATTCCCCTCACCTCCACAAACTTGCCCCTCCGACCCCCCCCAATACCGATCTACCCTGACCCCCAGCGATCTCTAACTCTCCCCGATGCCTCCATCTCTCCCCCTTGTGATCACTCGACTCCCTGACCCACCGCCCCATCCCTCCACACCACCCCCGCCCCCACTCTATTTACCTGGTCCTGGGACTGCAGCCTCCCTCACCTGACAGGGAGCCAAGCCTGTCAATCAGGCTGGCTTTTGGGCGAGGAATCAGTTTTAAAAAAAAAAGCTCCAGGGGAACCGACCCGAACATAACTCCTCCCCCTCTAGGAAACCCAGCCACAGTGTCTATCGTCGCCAATATTTCAATGAGCAAGTCCAATCTATGGAACAGGCTATCTAGGGAGCTGGTAGAAGAAGTTAGTATTGATTCATTCAATTGCAAAAGAGATAGATAGCTTTCTGAAAATAACATTCTTGAATATATTTTTAGTAACTTGAGACATGACATGAGGTAAGTGTAGCAGGCTTGAGATGAACAGTTGACTTGAAATTAAAGCAGTGTCAGAGCAGTGGGAGGCATTCAAGGAGGAGATCCTGAGGGTTCAGAGCAAGTATGCTCCCTTAAAGAAAAAGGGTGGGATGAACAAATCTTGAACCCCCTGGATGTCAAGGGGCATACAGGGTAGGATAAAGAAAAAAGGGTGGCTTATGACAGATACCGAGGGTTCAATACTGCAGAAACTCTAGAGGAGTATAGAAAGTGAAGGGCTGAAATTAAAAAGGAAATTAGGAAAGCAAAGAGACAGCATGAAAAAAAAATGGAAATAAAATCAAGGAAAACCCAAATAAGTTTTCTAAATGCATTAAGAGCAAGAGAATAACTAAAGAAAGAGTAGGCCCTATTAGAGATCATAAAGGTAATCTGTGTGTGGAGACGGAAGATGTGGGTATGGTTCTTAATGAATACTTTGCGTCTGTTTTCACAAAAGAGAGGGACGATGCAGATATTGCAATCAGGGAGGAGCATTGTGAAATATTAGATGAAATAAGCATTGTGAGACAGGAAGCATTAAGGGGCTTAGCGGCTTTGAAAGTGGATAAATCCCCAGGCCCAGATGAAATGCATCCCAGGCTGTTAAGAGGAAAAAAAGAGGAAATAGCAGAGGCTCTGACCATCATTTTCCAGTCCTCTGGCTGCAGATGTGGTGCCAGAGGACTGGAGGATTGCTAATGTTGCACCTTTGTTTAAAAATGGAGAAAGGGATAAACCAAGTAATTACAGGCCAGTCAGCCTAACATCAGTGGTGGGAAAATTATTGGAAGAAATCCTGAGGGACAAGATAAATCTTCATTTAGAAAGACACGGATTAAGCAAGGACAGTCAGCATGGATTTGTTAAGGGAAGGTCGTGTCTGAGTAAGTTGATTGACTTTTTTGAGGAGGGTCGATGAGGGTAGTGTGTTTGATGTAGTGTATATGGATTTTAGCAAGGCTTTTGATCAGGTCCCACATGGCAGACTGGTCACGAAAGTAAAAGCCCATGGGATCCAGGGCAAAGCGGCAAGTTGGATCCAACATTGGCTCAGAGGCAGGAAGCAAAGGGTAATAGTTCACGGGTGTTTTTGTGACTGGAAGGCTGTTTCCGGTGGAGTTCTGCAGGACTCAGTATTAGGTCCATTGCTTTTTGTGGTATATATCAATGATTTAGACTTGAATATAGGGGGTATGATTAAGAAGTTTGCGGATGATACAAAAATAGGCCGTGTGGTTGATAATGAACAAGAAAGCTGTAGACTGCAGGAAGGTATCAATGTACTGGTCAAGTGGGCGGAACAGCGGCAAATGGAATTCAATCCAGATAAGTGTGAGGTAATGCATTTAGAGAGGTCTAACAAGGCAAGGGAATACACATTAAATGGTACGAGACTGAAAAGTGTAGAGGAACAAAGGGAACTTGGAGTGCAGGTCCACAGATCCCTAAAGGTAGCAGCCAGGTAGATAAGGTGGTTAAGAAAGCATATGGAATACTTGCCTTTATTAGTTGAGGCATGGAGTACAAGAGTAAGGAGGTTACACTTGAACTGTATAAAACACTGGTGAGGCTGCAGCTGGAGTACTGTGGGCCAGTCTGGTCACAACATTATAGGAAAGATATGATTGAACTAGCGAGGTTACAGAGGAGATTTACGAGGATGTTGCCAAGACTGGAGAAATTTAGCAACAAGGAAAGATTGGATAGACTGGGTTTATTTTCTTTGGAACAGAGGACACTGAGGGGAGACCTTATTGAGGTGTATAAAATTATGAGGGGCCTAGATAGAGTAGATAGGAAGGACCTATTTCCGTTAGCAGAAGGGTCAACAACCAGAGGGCATAGATTTAAAGTAATTGGTAGGAGGTTTAGAGGGGAATTGAGGGGAAATTCTTTCACCCAGAAGGTGGTAGGGGTCTGGAACTCACTGCCTGAAAGGGTGGTAGAGGCAGAAACCCTCACCACATTTAAAAAGTACGTAGATGTGCACTTGAAGTGCTGTAACCTACAAGGCTACGGACCAAGAGCTGGAAAGTGGGATTAGGCTGGATAGCTCTTTGTCGGTCGGCCCTGACGCAATGGGCCGAAATGGCTGTAAACTTCTATGATTCTATGACTTCGGACCTATGGTTCCCAAAGCTCTCCAGCTCTCGGGTTTTTCACGTGTCATGTCTGGGTTTGTTGCAGACTATTTGATAGGGATTGATTGCTATGATTAGTCAACAACATCCATTATCATTGTATCATGCGACCACTAGGATGGTTACTACTAGACCACTAGATAGATCTTGGTCTTTCTCGTCTAACAATTCCTAAGTTCCTATGGTAATGAGGACCCACTCTCAGGATGGACCAGGCTTCCCACTGGACAGATGGGGCAGCTGACCCATACACTCAACCAGTCAGCCACGCAATGGTTACAATATCCCTTAGAGAGTAAGATGATGTTTTGTTGAAAGATCCCCACCAGAATCATGAACGTATCTTTTATCTCAACAGATGCTGATGGATCTGTAGTGTATATCACGCCACCATTGACGGCCCTGATTTCAGCTACCGAGGCCCCAAACTCTGGAATCCTCTCCTATTTTTTCCTTTTTTCTCTCCTTAAATCTCCTGACTCTCTACTTTTCTATTCCTTTAATATGCTCCTTAAAACCTACCTCTTTGGCCAAGATTCTGGTCATCTGCCCTAATATCTCCTTCTGTGGCTCAGGGCTGAACTTTAATGGGGGGCAGGAGGCTGGGGGGGTGGGGGGTTGGGGGGAAGGTGGTGGTGGTGCGGGGGGTTGCTCTGAGGCGGTCAGGCAACCTGGGAGAATGAGTTTCCTGCAGACCCTGCCAACTTTAACAGCAGGGCCTGATTTGAATGGGAAGCCTCTGTTTCCCACCCGCAGCCAGCCCGATTAAGAGGCTGGGAGGCAGCTGGAGAAGCAAGGGTGGGGGATGCCGGATGAGGATCGCGGGTCATGGGCGGCCAGAGGAGCACAGGGTTGGCCGTGACCAGCACGGGGGTAGGGGATGTAGAGAATCAGGGTGGGGGGCGGCGTGGAACAAGGAGGATCGATGGCCAGCTAATGATTGGGCGAGTGCGAGGTAGATTGGCAACTGGGAGCAGCATGGTGGGGATGGGGGGCAGGTCTGGAGGAGTGGCAGAGTGGGGTCTTAGGCCTGGTGGGGGATCGGAGGCCTGGTGGGAGAGGCCTACGGAGGCAAGTTGGAGGCCTGGGGTGGTGATCGGAAGCCTCATGGGAAGGGGGTCTCTGATCACAGTGATGGGTTAGGCAGCGAGCCTGGATCCAGGAGGTAAGTGTAAAGGCATTTACCTCCTGGATGCAGGAGTCCTCGCCTTCCATTAGCTGGCGGATTTTACGAGATGTGCAAAACTCAACCAACTAAAGTTAAAGGCAAAATGGAGGTTAAATCAGAGGCTTCCAGCCTCATTATAATATTTTTATAGACGGCCCACCTCCTGGCTGAGGGTTGACTACCTGCTCCCATCCTGCCTCCGTTAAAAACAAAAGTGGGCAGGCTGGAGATGGGTTTAGATCGGGATTCCGATTTTTACATTTTAACTTCCTACACGACTGCAATCCATTCTTTTTTTTAGATTAAAATTCCCCCCTCGGTGTCAAAAATGTTGTTATTGATAATGCTCTTAGATAAGCGCCTTCGGACAGGATCTTAAAGGCGGTATGTAAATGCACATTTTTGTTGTGTATTTCTAGTACTTTCTGTTTTTTTTTTAATTTTCAAGATACAATTTTTGTTGCTATCTGATACTAGTTCCTGCTTTAATTTGTCATCTCTTGTTCACGCCAGTAGATATTCTACAGCAAGCTTTAGCGTGAAATCGTTACTGGCAAAGGCACTTGTCCTTTTTTAATTTAATTTCACAGTGGTTGCAATGGGTGCCAGCTGGATAGCAACAAACAATGCCACTGAGTAACAAGATGCAGGCTCACTCCTGCAATTGCTCGAGTTGGCTGCTGGGATAGGCAAAAGACAGAGGCACAACATCCCATGCAAAGAGAGACCAAAAAAATTGGTGGTAGTTACCAACGTAGAGCATTGTTCTGTCACTATAGGGTTTGTGAATAATTACAACTGTTTCATAATACCTAATATAACAAAATTGTCTGGCGGGGAGGGGGAGCAGAGTGGAGTTATAGGGGGAAAACTACGGTCGAAGGCTTCCTTCGTACGAATGCCTCCAACCCGAAAAAAATCTACGAAATTAGATCCCGGAGGAACATAAGATCCTGGTCAGAAGCTTAGATTCGCTGCACAGCTCAAGGGGAAATGACTTTGAGGTATGTACATAAATATATGCTGGAGTCACATGAGCCTGTACCACCAATCACTATGCAGTATTCTCATTGATAAAAATGGGAACTCTATTTATACGAATTCCCATTACTATCAATGAGAAAAAACCCTAAAACACTGAAACACAGCATAATAAATAAATAAAACCTCACATATTTAAAATTAATTGAAATTAAATGTAATTAAATGTTTTAGGAAAAAAAAAAATTTTGGGAATTTTTTTAATGTTTTTTATTAGTACTAAAAATAATGGATAAGGTTTTTAATATAGAAATGAGTGCTTAAATTTAATTTTTATATGTTTTAAAACTCTTACTCTGGTAAAAGCTGAAGACTGCCTAGTTTTGAATTATTTTAAATGGAATTTTTCAGAAGGCAATTGAGCTTTAAGGACTAAAGACTGCCTATTTTGGAATTACTTTTTTTTTCAGAAGGCAGTTCACCTTTAAGGGCTCAAGACTGCTTTCAAAACAGACTGCCTTGCTTTAAGAAAATGCAGTGTCGCTACAGCGATGTGACATTTGGCCTCCTGCTGAGTGCACAGCCTGATGCAATGCATTCGTCGCTGGGCTGTGCGCTAAAATCATTCAACTTAGCAGGCAGTACCAAATGAATGTGCTGCTTGCGCTTTCGAAACGGGCGCGAGCAAATCTCACCCTGCAGTGTCCCCACCCGTTTTCGGGTCTTATCCAATTTCACCCCTTAAACTTTCTAGGAATCCCAGAATTCCTAAAAATCCAGCTGTGATCAGCAAACTCTTCCTTTAATTACTAGTTAAAAATCACAAGAGATTCCAGGTTTCCAAAAAAAGTTCCAAAACTCTGGGAAAAGTTGACTATTTTCCCCTTGAAATGAAAATGCTTCCAATATGCAAGTTTTGGGATTTGTTCAGTTTGCAACACCCTCCCTGCAATTATTGGGTCTCATTCTCCTTTTCCTTCTGCAGGTCTGTCCTGCCATTATAAACACTCTTGAGGTAAAGCTCTGCAAAACTCAGAATCTAACATGGGGGACAGCTCAGTAGTTGGGAAATTCCCAAAAAAGCTTTCAGTACAGTGAGCCTCATGAAACATTTATCTTCAGTCTTACAACACAATGTTTAGGGAACAATGAAGTTGTGGGAGTGACACATTGATCCAAGAGCAGAGCTGATCAGTAAAACAGCGATCACCATTCAGAAAAGCAGCATTTTCTTTGGAAGTTTATGGAAAACATATTAGGAAGTGAGTATAACTCTGGGGAATCCAAACTAGAACCTGGGGAGGGGAAAAAAGGGCTGGAAGCATATGCAGCCCCGAAGCTTTCGTTATTTAGCCCGAAAGCTTCAGCATGTCAGTTTCTATTTAGACTTGTATATTTTTTGCTATTCATTTTTCCTGCATGAATTTCAGGGGTCTGGGAGGTTAGAAAACAATTCTTCTCAACAATGCTTCCTCTTTGCTGGATAAATCCTAAATCTAAACCCAAATCTGTCAGGATGGGCAAAGAAAGAAATAACTTAAGATCAATGGAAATGAAATTCAGGTTGTTTCAATAATCGGCAGTTGAACCGTGATGTCAATTTTACGCAGGATGGTTAAGTTGAAAATCTACCCCAAACTTTTTTGAAAATAGCTGCTTCGCTGTTATTTTGATTGTATTTTTAAATAATTTTTATTACTCATTATTACTTATAATTGATAAATTTATCTTTCATTTTTTCAATTCACAATGTTATTGCTCAATTTTCCTCTTTGATGATGCAAAAAAAAAATGCCCTGTTCTGCTGGGTTAATGCCTGAAGTGATCCAGCTGCCCATAATCATTATCAATGTTTTTGGAATACGAAGGCTCTCTCTCACATTGAGCCTCGGATTATGAGATTTAGGTAATGGCTGCCTTGGGTAATATTCAATGTCATCTCTGTGAGCCAGCTGGTTCATTATTAGACCTTGCATAAGCTGTTGCTTTTGTTCAGTCGTCTGGTGCAATCAGACTGCACTTGCTATTGGCCTGTTCTGTTTTAAGTGCTTGCACACAAATAACACTGATTTACTAATCTTCTGGCATTTAACTAGCAAAAAATAGTCTTGAGCTGAATTTCAGCGAGTGAATACATAAGAACATAACATAAGAATTAGGAACAGGAGTAGGCCATCTAGCCCCTCGAGACTGCTCCGCCATTCAACAAGATCATGGCTGATCTGGCCGTGGACTCAGCTCCACTTACCCGCCCGCTCCCCGTAACCCTTAATTTCCTTATTGGTTAAAATCCAAACTATTCCATTTTAATCCCACCTCCAAATTCAAGGACAAACAAGATAAGGTTGTGCGGTTTAATTTTTAAAAGAAAAATAGGAAGAATTGTTAAATTTTTATAAAATCATATTAGTAAAGCAATAAAAAAGTGAATGGTTGAAAATTAAGACGGGACAATCGTAAATAACATTTTCCAAATATTTTATTTATAGCTATGTTATAAGTATTAAATATAGTTCTATAGAATTATTAAAGATACTTGGTTTTATTACCGTAATATTAATGTTTATTTCAATATATCATATGGGGGTATTTAAACACTAATCAATTGAAAGTGACTGAAATTGCCCTTGGAACATAGGAACGTAGGAACAAGAGTAGACCATTCAGCCCCTCGAGCCTGTTCTGCCATTCATTGAGATCAAGGCTGATCTACGACCTAATTCCATGTACCCGTCTTTGCCCCATATCTCTTAATACCTTTGATTAACAAAAATCTATCAATCTCAGATTTAAAATTAACAATTGATCTAGCATAAATTGCTTGTTGTGGAAACGAGTTCCAAATTTATTTTGTGTGCAGAAGGGTTTCCTTATTTCACTCATGAAAGGTCTTGCTCTAATTTTTAAACTGTACCCTCTAGTCCTAGGCTAACCAAACAGTGGAAATAGTTTGAGCTAAAATTTGCGTATCGCCTCGTTTGGGGCGATAACTTATTGCCTAATGTAAAATCTGCCTCGGATCCTCGCAATTGGGGAGCATTTTAAAACGTAATTTTTTTTTAACAAAAATTTGCTTTTAAAATGTATTCCTTGATATTGTTAAGAGTGGTAACTTGGTACAGTTTGATTAATACAGCTGAAAATGCGGTAACCCAATTTTAAATGACTGAAAATTAGTTCAAAAAAAATATACAGACACATTTCCTCATTATATTATTGCACAGTAGTCAGTTTCTTAATAACTTGAAAAAAATTACACTCAAAAGCTTTTAAAATGTGCCTATCAGTGCCCTTGTGCCTAAAAGAATCATCTTAATATTTAGAGCTTCTTCGAAGGCTCGCAAATGATTGCAATTAGCAAAAATTCCCAATGGTGATTAATGGGGGCGGAGTAACATTGCGGGTGGAGCCAGACTCTAGCGCAATGTTTTTTAAACTAACGCAAAAGGTCGTGGTAACTCGATTTGCAATTAAAATTCCACAATCTTTTAAACTGGTTACGCTGATTTCAGGCAGATTGTGCCCAAAAAAACAGTGCGACCAAGCAGAAACTTTATCCCATTATCTTTACTTATGCACATAAAAAGAAAGAAAAGAAAGATTTGCATTTATATATAATAAAAACAGAAATTGCTGAAAATACTTAGTCGGTCAGGCAGCATCTGTGGAGAGAGAAACAGAGTTAATGTTTTAGGTCAATGAACCTTTGTCAGAACTGGAAAAAGTTTTTAACCAAGTGTTGGGGCAGGGAAAGGGTGGAGGAGCAGCTATTGATGATTCTGCCATCTCCATTTCTTAACACGTCCCATTACTATCTCTATTTGCATTGCACCATCATCCCTTTTGTCTCTTAATCTCTTTGGCCTTCCATCCTATCACAGACCTTCCCTTTCGTTCTTTTCACACCTCCACCATTTCCCTGCCCCTACACTTGCTTAAAAACCTAAGTTATATCTCTAACTTTTTCCAGTTCTGACAAAGGGTCATCGACCTGAAACGTTAACTCTGTTTCTCTCTCCACAGATGCTGCCTGACCTGCTGAGTATTTCCAACATTTTCTGTTTCTATTTCAGATTCCAGTATCCACAGTTTTTTGCTTTTGTACTTGCATTTATATAGCACCTTTCACAATCACGGACGTCCCAATGCAGTTTACAGCCAATGCAGTACTTTTTGAAGTGTAGTTACTGTTGTAATGTAGGAAACGCGGCAGCTAATTTTCACAAAGCAAGCACTCACAAACAGCAATGTAATAATGACCAGATAATCTGTTTTTGTTATGTTGATTGAGGGATAAATATTGACTAGGACACCTGGGATGACTCTCCTGCTTTTCTTCAAAATAATACCATCGGATCTTTTACATCCACCTAAGGACAGACAGGGCCTCGGTTTAATGTCTCATCCGAAAAACAGCATCTGTGATAGTGCAGCATTCCCTTGGTACTGCACTGGAGTGTCAGCCTAGATTTTTGTGGTAAAGCTCTGGAGTGGGACTTGAACCCATAATCTTCTGACTCAGAGGTGAGGGTGCAACCAACTGAGCCCCAGCTGACATTAAAATGTAAACTGGGATATTTTAGTGTTGCAAATATTTTGCAAATATTTTGGAGAGAGTCATCGAAGAACCTGGATACAGCCCTCTGCCTCTGTGCAGTCATTGTCAGTGTTTACAGCACTCCAACATTGTAGTGAACTGACAGCACTATGTTTGATTAAACTTCAAATCTAATGTGGCCAGGGTCGCTTGAAAGATCTCAGCTGAAAATGCATCATGAATGAAGTCACCAGTTCCACTCCATCTAATTGGGCCGGGTAATGTGCTGGGCAGGGTTAATAGGCACAATTTCAACAGTGGGATGGAGCCAGCAGCGGGGTCGCGACCCGCCATGAACACCAGCCGCACCCTACCCACCAAGGTAAAGAAAATTCCGGGCATAGAATGATTACAGCACCAAAGGAGGCCATTCCGCCCGTCAAGCTTGTGCCCACTCTCTGCATGAGCACTTTAGCTAGTCCCATTATTCCACCCTTTTCCTATAGCCCTGCAAATGTTTTCCCTTCAGGTACTTATGCAATTCCCTTTTGAAAACCACGATTGAGTCTGCCTCCACTACTCTTTCTGGCAGTGCATTCCAGATCCTAACCACTCGCTGCGTAAAAAAAGCTTTCCCTCATGTCAGCTTTGGTTCTTCTGCCAATTACCTTAAATCTGTGTCCTCTGGCTCCTGACCATTCTGCCAATGGGAACAGTTTTTTTCTCTATCTACTTTGTCCAGACCCCTCATGATTTTGAACACTATCAAATCTCTTCTCTACCTTCTCTGCTCTAAGGAGAACAACTCCAGCTTCTCCAGTCTATCCATATAGCTGAATTCGCTCGTCCTTGTAACTATTCTTGTAAATCCTTTCTGCACACTTTCTAGGGCCTTCACATCCTTCATTAAAGTGCAGTGCCCAGAATTAGGTACAATACTCCAGCTAAGGCCGAAGCAGTGTTTTATAAAGGTTCATCATAATTTCCTTGCTTTTGTATTCTATGGAGAAATTTGGGGCATTTGCACCTCCTGTTATAGCCCCAGGGAGGCATTAACTTGGCGCAAACAACTTTTCGCCCGGGCGAAGCGCGACTCATGACTCCCACAAAATTCCGCGGGAGCTTAGTGGCGGCGGTAACCGGTAGCGTCCCAATCTGCTGCACCAGCGATGACAATGTCATTACCGTGCGCAGCGACCCATTTTTGCCCAGAGCGAAAACTCAGTAGTGCCCCCGAAGCTGCGCCGGACAAAATTTAATGGGGAGGTGGTGATTTGTAAAAAAAATGGCCGACTTACCGGTCAGGGTCTTCTTCATATTGGATCACGGGGTGTGTGCCAGGCTGATGCATCGGCACCCCGTTCCCTGATGGTCCAGGTAGGGACCCGTTGCTCCCCCACAGATTCGGCAGCTTTGGCCCTCGCCTTTAGTGCTGCGCCCCATCTGATACCTTCCTCCCTGCTCATGTCCCACAGAGCAAGTGGAGCGCAATATTTTGCACTCCACTTGCTCTTAGGGGCAGTAACCCAAATATAGGTCGTGGGGCGGGACTTCCGTGCCAGGTGGAAGAACTCCCGCCTTGTGGCTCTTACCGCCTCCAAACGGGGCGCTATGCAATTTCCCCCCCTAAATCTCTATTCATGAAGCCCAGGATCCTGTATGCTTTTTTAACCACTTTCTCAACCTGCCCTGCCACATGTGCACATGTACCCCCAGGTCGCTCTGTTCATGCACCCCCTTTAGAATGGTAACTTTTAGTTTATATTGCCTCTCCTCGTTCTTCCTACCAAAATATATAACTTCGCACTTTTCTGCGTTAAATTTCATCTGTCACATTTCTGCTCATTTCACCACCTGTCTGTCATCTTGTGGCCTATCACTCTCCTCCTCACCGTTCACTATACTTCCAAGTTTTGTGTCATCCGCAAATTTTGAAATTGTGCCATGAACACCCAAGTCCAAGTCATTAATATATATAAAAAAATGCAGTGGTCCTTGTACTGACCGCTGAGGAACACCACTGTACACCCTCCTCCAGTCGGAAAAACAACTGTTCACCATTACTCACTGTTTCCTGTCACTTAGCCAATTTCATAACCATGCTGCTACTGTCCCAATTATGTGGCGTTTTATCAAATGCCTTATTTTACTATTGGTTTTCCAAACTTAATTGCTTTCATTATTTCCATAAAGAAATCAGACTTGCTATTCCAATTCTACAATCAATTACAGTTCATATTGCTTTTTCTCTCTGCATTTCCCTTATTCCCTACTTTCTTGAAGGTATTGATTCCTTGCTGCAGTACATTTTCAGAGGCAGTAATCATCCTTCCTCATGTGTTCTTCATTCATGTGTGAGCCTGAACAGTTTGTGTTCACAAGCTACTCAACCATGAGGGATTACCGCTGAGTCTAATCTTACTATCATCCAATGTTCACATATGGCAACTTCCAGTGGATGTCAATGAATAGTGATTAACAACAAAAACCCTGACCAATTTTTGCCTTTCCTAACCCAGGACTGCACCACCGCTACTGTTACCACAGATCAGCGAACACTTCTCAGTAAAGTGTGTGATGTTGCCATTGAAAAATATTAAACTTTTCCATTTTAAGCATTGGTTTCAATATCAAACATTCCCAATGTCTAATATGCACCAAATGCATAATGCAGCTTCTTCTACTCTGCCCCAAAATGCATTCTAACCTCAACATTTTAAGAGTACTTTTTTCTACACTAAGAACATAAGAATTAGGAACAGGATTAGGCCATACGGTCCTTCGAGCCTGCTCCGCCATTCAATAAGATCATGGTTGATCTTCGACCTCAACCCACTTTTTCGCCCGATCCCCATATCCCTTGATTCCCCGAGAGTCCAAAAATCTATCTATCTTAGCCTTGAACATATTCAACATCCACAGCCCTTTGAGATAGAGAATTCCAAAACTCATGGACTCAGCTCCACTACCCTGCCCGCTCCCCATAACCTCTTATCCCCTTATCGTTTAAGAAACTGTCTATTTGTGTCTTAAATTTATTTAATGTCCCAGCTTCCACAGCTCTCTGAGGCAGTGAATTCCACAGATTCACAACCCTATGAGAGAAGAAATGTCTCCTCATCTCAGTTCTAAATGGGCGGCCTAACATAGAATTTTTGATCAAAAAAGGTATTAACTTCATATATTAGAAATACCTTTGATAATTAAAGAGGAAAAATGGATTGAGAATATAGATGTATACATTGGGCCTGAATTTGCAGTCGGAGGCTTCCTACAGGCGGATGCTTCAGAACGGCAAAAAATCTATAACCTACCTAATGGTCCTGGATCCATGGAGACTCGTACTCCTGGGCCTCTATGCCTAGGCCTCCACAGCTTTCTGAAGTAGAAAATGCCAAAGATTCACCATCCTCTGAGTGAAGAAATTTCTCCCCAACCCAGTCCTAAATGGCCGACCGCTTAGTCTGAGACTGTGACCCCTGGTTCTAGACTCCTCAGCCAGAGGAATCATCCTCCTTGCATCTACCATGTCAAGCCCTGTAACAATTTTGTATGTTTCAATGAGATCACCTGTCATTCTTCTAAACTCTAGAGAATATAGGCCTACTCTACTCAATCTCTCCTTATAGGACAATCCCCCCATCCCAGGAATCAGTCTGGTGAACCTTTGTTGCACTCTCTCTATGGCAAGTACATCCTTCCTTAGGTAAGGAAACCAAAACTGTACACCATACTCCAGGTGCGGTCTCACCAGAGCCCTATATAATTGCAGTAAAACATCTTTAATCTTAGACTCAAATCCTCTTGTAATAAAGGCCAACATACCATTTGCTTTCTTAATTGCTTGTTGTACCTGCATGTTAACTTTAAATGGTTCATGTATAAGGACCTCAGGTCCCTCTGAACACCAACATTTCCAAATCCCACCATTTAAAAAATACTCTGCTTCTCTATTTTTCCTACCAAAGTGGATAACTTAACATTTCTTCATGATATATTGCATGTGCCATGTTCTTGCCCATTCACTTGGTCTGTTTATATCCCCTTGAAGCCTCTTTGCATCCTCCTCACAACTTGAATTCCCATCCAGCTTTGTATCATTTGCAAACTTGGATATATTACATTTGGTACTTTAGAACTGCCTAAAGTTCTAAAGTACAAGTTGTCTGAGGGGCTCGCACCTACCCTGGGCCGAAGGGACCCCGCACTGGCTCACACCTACCCCGGGCCAAAGGGACCCCGCACCGGCTCGCACCTACCCTGGGCTGAAGGGACCCCACACCGGCTCGCACCTACCCCGGGCGGAAGGGACCCCGCACTGGCTCACACCTACCCCGGGCCGAAGGGACCCCACACCGGCTCACACCGACCCCAGGCCGAAAGGACCCTGCATCGACCTCAGGGCCTTGCCGACTCCCCAGGGTAATGCAGGAAACCACATCCTCGCCCAACAACAGACCCAGGAATAACACGAGGATCGGGCCGCTGGGACTCCGGGGTTGCTGTTGAGGCTGGCTCCGAGCTGCCGAAGGGACTCCGGGACCAGCCCAGGGCAACAGAGGGCTAGCGGCACCCATGGAGCAGTGCCAGGGGAGTAACCTGATTTACACCTTAGACTTTTAATCAATTTTTAATCTATTTTTTTTACTTTTCATCAACCTGAGTAACTTTTAAAATAATTTGGATAAACTTTTAAACTTTTAAACAACTTGGAAACCTTGGAGAAACTTTTTAATAACTTTGGAAACTCTGGAAAAACTTTTTAAAACATTCCTCGGACCATTAATCAATCTTAAAATTTAAACAATTGGGGAAACTTTTATAACCTATTATTGACCTACATCTTAAGTCTTTTTAAGAACTCTTCGAAACTTTTTGAAACAAATTGGGAATTTTTATCAACTTTTATCTCTCAAAATAACTTTGGAAGTGACCTTCCTAATGTCTGCCCTCCAACCAAGCATCTACCAACAATGGCGCTACTCGGCGCCGAGCTTGCGGCCAACACTTCGCCGTAGGCAAGTAGGCTTACACAGCTGTGCCTGGACTCCAGTTGTCTTGGACCCCCTTGCCACTGGACCAAGACCTTGCTCAGCTAAGCCCGTGTGGTTGCCAGTGTGCTGTGGCCACCCCACGTTAAAAGAACTCATGCACAGACATCTTCCACTTCATCAGTATGAAATTTGGGACCTGGAATGTCAGGACCCTCATGGACAATTCCAATAGCAACAGGCCGGAACGCTGCACCGCCATAGTTGCTCGGGAACTCAGATGTTTTGCCATTGACATCGCCGCCCTAAGCGAGACCCGGCGGGCAGGGGAAGACCAGTTGAAGGAACATGGTGGAGGTTATACCTTCTTCTGGAAAGGGAAACCAGAAGCAGAACATCGCCTTCATGGAGTCGGCTTTGCCGTCAAGAATGAGCTGGTCGACCGCCTCAAAAACTCCCCTTGTGGGGTTAACGAACGCCTCATGACTCTTCATCTCACCCTATCCTGGAACCAATGTGCCACAGTCATCAGTGCGTATGCCCCTACATTCGATGCCACGG
Source organism: Pristiophorus japonicus (assembly GCF_044704955.1). Classification (NCBI taxonomy): domain Eukaryota; kingdom Metazoa; phylum Chordata; class Chondrichthyes; family Pristiophoridae; genus Pristiophorus; species Pristiophorus japonicus. The sequence continues at coordinate 362,210,293 of NC_091977.1, read as the reverse complement.
ATGAGGCTAAAGAGGGTTTTTATTCCAAGACATCCTTGTCCCACGTCCCCTCGGGCGACAAATTGATCCTCCTGGGTGACTTTAATACCAGGGTCGACAAAGATACAGCCCTCTGGGGAGACGTGATTGGCAGAGAGGGGGTAGTGAAAGCTAATTCCAGCGGTACCCTACTCTTGACAAAATATCTAGAACATGAACTCATCATCATCAACACCCTGTTCCACCAGAGGGACAAATATAAAGCACCGTGGCAACACACCCGCTCCAAACACTGGCATCTGCTTGACTATGTCATCACCTGAGCCAGGTATTGCAAGGAGGTGCGCATCACCTGCACCATGACAGGAGCTGACGACTGCTGGACGGACTACCGTCAAATTCGATCCATTATCAACATTAAGATAGCCCCAAAGAAGAGAGGACATCAGAAGAAGTGCCACAAAAAAGTTAATGCCGGAGTACTGAGAGACCCAGCTAAGAGAGCCCTATACAGCCAGTGCCTCACAGCCAATCTGGCATGCCTTGCTGACCCTGAGATGCTGAATGCCCACAGAGCTTGGTCTGCCCTCCAGGCCTCTATAACCAGTGCCTGTGAAGAGACAGTTGGTCACTCAACCAGAAAACATCAGGACTGGTTTGATGAAAATCAGGAGATCGAAGAACTAATAGATCGCAAGCACAAAGCATTTCTGAGCCTCAAGCAACAATCCAACTCGGGAGCTACAAAACAACATTATAGATGGCTCAAGGCTGAGGTCCAACAAAAAACCCGGGACCTAAAGAACAGGGGTGGTGGATGGAGAAAGCACAGGAGTCACAACAACTGGCCGATAGCCATGAAATATGCGAGTATTCTTCATTGCAGTCAAGGCCACCAACGGCCCAAATTCCCAAGGCCTCACCCCACTCCTGGCCAAGAACGGGGAAATGCTCATCAAGGACACCGAGGCTGTCAGGGCCCGATGGAAGGAGCACTTTGAAGATCTCCTCAATCGAGATTCTGCCTTTGACTTGAGTGCTCTCTTAACTCCATCCCGCAGCATGCGACCCGCCACCAACTCAGTGAAACTCCAACGTTGCACGAGGTAGGCAAAGCGCTCCTTCCATCGGGTCGTCATCGGAGAGGAGGCGGAGCGGGTGTCCAGGGAAGCCTACAAGAGGTCAATCATTTGGCGGGCGTTCGTCATCGGAGAGGAGGCGGAGCGGGTGTCAAGGGAGGCCAAAAAGAGGCCCATCAGTCAGCGGGAGTTCGTCGTCGTCGGAGAGGAGGCGGAGCGGGTGTCCAGATGTGCTGGTGCAACTGCAGCAGGGAGGCAATAAAGAAGTAGTAAGAAATCGAAAGGCGTGGTCACAGCCAAGAGGGTAAGTGATTGGCTGGTGAATGGTAAGTAGTTTTTCTTTTTGTTTTTCTTTATCAGTAAGTAACCTTTTATCATTGTTGTTGCCAAATTAAGTTAATCTAGGGATTAAGTCCTGGCAGGAGAGCTCAGAAACATGTTACGCTCCTCCTGTACTATGTGGGAAATCAGGGACGCTTCCAGTGTTCCTGACAACTACGTGTGGGAAGTGTATCCACCTGCAGCTCCTGACGGACCGCATTGTTGCACTGGAGCTGCGGGTGGATTTACTCTGGAGCATCCACGATGCTGAGAATGACGTGAATAGCATGTTTAGTGAGTTGGTCTTACAGTAGGTAAAGGGTACACAGCCAGATAGGGAGTGGGTGACCAACAGGAAGAGCAGTGCAAAGAAGGTAGTGCAGGGGACCCCTGCGTTCATCCCCCTGCAAAACAGATACACCGCTTTGGGTACTGTTGGGGGGGGATAACTCATCAGGGGAGAGCAGCAGCAGCCAAGTTCATGGCACTATGGGTGGCTCTGCTGCACAGGAAGGCAGGAAAAAGAGTGGGAGAGCTATAGTGATAGGGGATTCGATTGTAAGGGGAATAGATAGGCATTTCTGCGGCCGCAACCGAGACGCCAGGATGGTATGTTGCCTCCCTGGTGCAAGGGACAAGGATGTCTCGGAGCGGGTTCAGGACATTCTGAAAAGGGAGGGTGAACAGCCAGTTGTCGTGGTGCAGGTCCTACGAGACGAATTTAGGGAGCTAGTAGCTAAATTAAAAAGTAGGACCTCAAAAGTAGTAATCTCAGAATTGCTACCAGTGCCACATGCTAGTCAGAGTAGGAATCGCAGGATAGCTCAGATGAATACGTGGCTTGAGGAGTGGTGCAGAAGGGAGGGATTCAAATTACTCGGACACTGGAACCGGTTCTGGGGAAGATGGGACCAGCACAAACCGGACGGTCTGCACCTGGGCAGGACTGGAACCAATGTCCTCGGTGGAGTGTTTGCTCGTGCTGTTGGGGAGGAGTTGAACTAATATGGCAGGGGGATGGGAACCTATGCAGGGAGACAGAGGGAAATAAATTTGAGGCAGAAGCAAAAGATAGAAAGGAGAATAGTAAAAGTGGAGGGCAGAGAAAACAAAGGCAAAAAATAAAAAGGGCCACATTACAGCAAAATTCTAAAGGGGCAAAGTGTGTTAAAAATGCAAGCCTGAAGGCTCTGTGCCTCAATGCAAGGAGTATTGGGAATAAGGTGGACAAATTAACTGCGCAGATAGCAGTTAATGGATATGATGTAATTGGCATCACGGAGACATGGCTCCAGGGTGACCAAGACTGGGAACTCAACATCCAGGAGTATTCAACATTTAGGAAGGATAGACAGAAAAGAAAAGGAGGCGGGGTGGTGTTGCAATAGTAAGGAGGGACATTAGCTTGGATGATGTGGAATCGGTATGGGTAGAGCTGCGGAAAACCAAAGGGCAGAAAACGTAAGTGGGAGTTGTGTACAGACCACCAAACAGTAATAGTGAGGTTGGGGACAGCATCAAACAAGAAATAAGGGATGTGTGCAATAAAGGTACAGCAGTTATCATGGGCAACTTTAATCTACATATTGATTGGGCTAACCAAACTGGTAGCAATGCAGTGGAGGAGGATTTCCTGGAGTGTAATAGGGATGGTTTTCTAGACCAATATGTCGAGGAACCAACTCGAGAGCTGGCCATCCTAGACTGGGTGATGTGTAATGAGAAGGGACTAATTGCCAATCTTGTTGTGCGTGACCCCTTGGGGAAGAGTGACAATAATATGGTAGAATTCTTTATTAAGATGGAGAGTGACACAGTTAATGCAGAGACTACGGTACTGAACCCCCTTGGGGAAAGGTAACTTCGATGGTATGAGACGTGAATTGGCTAGAGTAGACTGGCGAGTGATATTAAAGGGTTGACGGTGGATAGGCAATGGCAAACATTTAAAGATCACATGATGAACTTCAGCAATTTTACATCCTTGTCTGGAGTAAAAATTAAATGGGGAAAGTGGCTCAACTGTGGCTAACAAGGGAAATTAAGGATCGTGTTAAATCCAAGGAAGAGACATATAAATTGGCCAGAAAAATCAGCAAACCTCAGGACTGAGAGAAATTTAGAATTCAGCAGCGGAGGACTATGGGTTTAATTAAGAATGGGAAAATAGAGTATGAGAGGAAGCTTGCCGGGAACATAAAAACTGACTGCAAAAGCTTCGATAGATATGTGAAGAGAAAAGGATTAGTGAATACAAATGTAGGTCCCTTGCAGTCGGATTCAGGTGAACTTATAATGGGGAACAAATAAATGGCAGACCAATTGGTTCTGTCTTCACGAAGGAAGACACAAATAACCTTCCGGATGTACTAGGTGACCGAGGGTCTAGTGAGAAGGAGGAACTGAAGGATATCCTTATTAGACGGGAAACTGTGTTAGGGAAATTGATGAGATTGAAGGCCGATAAATCCCTCGGGCCTGATAGTCTGCATCCCAGAGTAACTAAGGAAGTAGCCCTAGAAATGGTGGCTGCATTGGTGATCATTTTCCAACAGTCAATCGACTCTGGATCAGTTCCCATGGACTGGAGGGTAGCTAATGTAACACCACTTTTTTAAAAAGGAGGGAGAGAAAACGGGTAATTACAGATCGGTTAGCCTAACATCAGTAGTGGGGAAAATTTGGAAATCAATTATTAAGGATAAAATAGCAGCGCATTTGGAATGCAGTGACAGGATCGGTCCAAATCAGCATGGATTTATGAAAGGGAAATCATGCTTGACGAATCTTCTGGAATTTTTTTAAGGCTGTAACGGATAGAGTGGACAAGTGAGAACCAGTGGATGTGGGATATTTGGACTTTCAAAAGGCTTTTGACAAGGTCCCACAAAAGAAATTGGGGTGCAAGATCAAAGCACATGGTATTGGGGGTAATGTACTGACGTGGATAGAGAATTGGGGCAGACAGGAAGCAGAGAGTCGGGATAAACGGGTCCTTTTCAGAATGCAGACAGTGACTAGTGGAGTGCCACAGGGCTCAATGCTGAGACCCAAGCTCTTTACAATATACATTAATGATTTGGATGAATGAATTTAGTGTAATAGCTCCAAGTTTGCAGATGACACTAAACTGGGTGGTGGTGTGAGCCATGAGGAGGATGCTAAGAGGCTGCAGGGTGATTGGACAGCTTAGGTGAGTGGGAAAAAGCATGGCAGATGCAGTATAATGTGGATAAATGTGAGGTTATCCACTTTGGGGGCAAAAACACAAAGACAGAATATTATATGAATAGCGGCAGATTAGGAAAAGGGGAGGTGAAACGAGACCTGGGTGTCATGGTACATCAGTCATTGAAAGTTAACATGCAGGCACAGCAGGCGGTGAAGAAGGCAAATGGTATGTTGGCCTTCATAGCTCAGCGACTTGAGTATAGGAGCAGGAAGATCTTACTGCCATTGTACAGAGCCTTGGTGAGACCTCACTTGGAATTTTGTGTTCAGTTTTGGTCTCCTAATCTGAGGAAGGACGTTCTTGCTATTGAGGGAGTGCAGCGAAGGTTCACCAGATTGATTCCAGGGATGGCTGGACTGACATGTGAGGAGAGATTGTGGGCCTTTATATACTGGAGTTTAGAAGAATGAGAGGGGATCTCATAGAAACATATAAAATTCTGATGGGACTGGACAGGTTAGATGCAGGAAGAAGGTTCCCGATGTTGGGAAAGTCCAGAACCAGGGGATAGAGTCTTAGGATAAGGGGTAGGCCATTTAGGACTGAGATGAGGAGAAAGTTCATCACTCAGAGCGTTGTTAACCTGTGGAATTCCCTGCCGTAGAGAGTTGTTGATGCCAATTCATTGGATATATTCAAGAGGGAGTTAGATATGGCCCTTACGGCTAAAGGGATCAAGGGGTATGGAGAGAAAGCAGGAAAGGGGTACTGAGGAAATGATCAGCTATGATCGTATTGAATGGTGGTGCAAGCTCGAAGGCCGAATGGCCTATTCCTGCACCTATTTTCTATGTTTCTATGTTTGTTTCTATAAAACAGCTCAAGAATAACAAGGCTATGGGTGCGGATGAAATCCCTGCTGAGGTGCTAAAGTATGGCAGCGAGGCGCTGTTGGTGCGGATACATGACCTCATCTCTCTCATCTGGAGGGAGGAGAGCATGCCGGGAGATCTTCGGGTTGCAGTGATTGTGACCATTTTTTAAAAAGGGGACAAGTTCAACTACAGCAACTACAGGGGAATCTCTCTGCTATCAGCCATTGGGAAAGTTGTCGCAAGAGTTCTCCTCAACCGTCTTCTCCCTGTGGCCGAGGAGCCCCTCCCGGAATCACAGTGCAGATTTCGTCCCCTACGGGGCACAACGGACATGATCTTTGCAGTGCGACAGCTGCAGGAAAAATTTATACATGGCCTTTTTCGATCTTACAAAGGCCTTTGACACTGTCAACCGTGAGGGTCTATGGATCGGCGTCCTCCGTTTCGGATGCCCCCAAAAGTTTGTCAACATCCTTCGCCTGCTTCACAACAACATGCAGGCCGTGATCCTTATCAACGGATCCATTACAGACCCAATTCACGTCCAGACCAGGGTCAAACAGGACTGTGTCATCGCTCCAACCCTCTTCTCAATCTTCCTCGCCGCCATGCTCCACCTCACAATCAACAAGCTCCCCGCTGGAATGGAACTAAACTACAGAAGCTGTTTAATTTGCGCTGCCTCCAGGCCAGGTCCAAGATCACCCCAACCTCTGTCGTTGAGCTGCAGTATGCGGACGATGTCTGAGTCTGCGTACATTCTGAGGCTGAACTCCAGGATATAGTCAATGTATTCACTGAGGCATATGAAAGCATGGGCCTTACGCTTAACATCCATAAGACAAAGGTCCTGCACCAGCCTGTTCCCGCCACACAGCACTGCCCTCCAACCACCAAGATGCACGGCGCGGCCCTCAACAACGTGGACCATTTCCCATATCTCGGGAGCCTCTTATCAGCAAAGATAGACATTGATGCAGAGATTCAACATCGTCTCCAGTGCACCAGTGCAGCCTTTGGTTGTCTGAGGAAAAGAGTGTTTGAAGACCTGGCCCTCAAATCTACCACCAAGCTCATGGTCTACAGGGCTCTTGTAATACCCGCCCTCCTGTATGGATCTGAGGCATGGATGATATATAGAAGTCACCTCAAGTCACTGGAGATATATCACCAACGATGTCTCTGCAAGATCCTGCGGATGCCCTGGGAGGACAGGCGCACCAACATCAGTGTCCTCGTCCAGGCTAACATCCCCAGTATTGAAGCACTGACCACACTCGATCAGCTTTGCTGGGCAGGCCACATAGTTCGCATGCCAGATACGAGACTCCCTAAGCAAATGCTTTATGCGGAGCTCCGTCATGTTAAACGAGCCAAAGGTGGGCAGCGGAAGCGTTATAAGGACACCTGGTAAAATGTGACATCACCACTGACACCTGGGAGGCCCTGGCCGAAGACTGCCCAAGGTGGAGAAAGTGCATCCGGGAGGCCTTGAGTTCTTCGAGTCTCAACGCTGTGAGCGTGAAGAGTTCAAGCGCAGACAGAGGAAGGAGCGCACAGCAAATCAGCCCCACCCACCCCTTCCCTCGACAAATGTCTGTCCCACCTGTGACAGGGTCTGTGTCTCTTGTATTGGACTCTTCAACCACCAGAGAACTCACTTTGGGACTGGAAGCAAATCTTCCTCGATTCTGAGGGACTGCCTATGATGATGATGATGATAACATTTGGTCCCATCATTCCCTCATCCAAATCATTGATATAGATTGTGAATAGCCACTACTTACAGTCTGCCAACCTGAAAATGACCCATTTATTCCTACACTCTGTTTTCTGTCATTAACCAATTCTCAATCCATGCTAGTATATTACCCCCAATCCCGTGAGCTCCAATTTTGTTTAATAGCCTCTTTTGTGGCAAATTATCCAATGCCTTCTAAAAATCCAAATACATCACATCCACTGTTTCCCCCTTATCTATTCTGCTACTTACACCCTCAAAAACCTCTCAAAGATTTGTCAAAATGATTTCCCTTTCATAAATTCGTGTTGACTCTGCCCAATCCTATTATTATTTTCTAAGTGCCCTGTTACCGCATCCTTTATAATAGATTCTAGCATTTTATCTACTACTGATGTCAGGTTAACTTGTCCGTAGTTCCCTGTTTTCTCTCTCCATCCTGTCTTACATTTGCTACCTTCAAATCCGCAGGAATCGTTCTAGAATCTATGGAATTTTGGAAGATGACAATCAATGCCTCCACTAACTCTGTAGCCATCTCTTCCAAAACCCTAGGATGTTGGCCATCAGATCCAGGGGATTTATTGGCTTTCAGTCCCATTAATTTCACCAGTACAATTTTTTTTACTAATACTAATTTCTTTCAGTTCCTCATTCTCGCTAGGCCTTTGGTTCTCCACTATATCCGGAAAAGTTTTTGCATCTTCTTTCATGAAGACAGACACAAAGGGCCCAAACTTGGTCAAAGCTAAGGCCCACCCATTTCTCGGCAGTCCCCGGGTGGAACGTATCTTTTTGCTGCCCGCTGCTGCTGAGGCCAGTCGGGAGCAAGTTTTGCCGTGGTTGTGTCGGCGGCAGCGGCGGTGGCAGCAGCAGGCAGCGGGAGTCGGTGGGTAGGCGTGAGCGGGCGGTGGCAGCAATGGGCACTAGGTGCAGGCCTCTCGACTCGGCAAACATCAGAGGCCGTGCACTGCCAATACACGAGATTTGCGATTTTGTTTTTGTAGTTTCTTGTGGGCGATTGCATCGCTTTTGCCGCGATTGGGTCTGATGGCACAGTTGCGCATGCTCATAAAAGCTGTGCACTCACTTGCACCTGCCAGTTGCAGGGAGGTCATATTTGGAGAGAGAGAAACAAAATCATCATCAGCTATCTGTAATGTATGAATAAAGAGTCTGACTTGATACTGTGAGCTCAAAGTAAAGTGTGAGCTTAGTCTTTAATTGCAGGTCTCCAGAGTGTCTCTCCAGCCTATGAGGCCTCCTTAAGTACCAGTGCTCCCAAGGGATTGTGGGATCCCTTGGGATTCCAGGGGATGAGCCCTCTGGTGGCTACACAAGGTATATGCAGGTTAACACATGTGTAACAACACTCCCCCCCCCAAAGTTAATAGTGTAACCATTTACAAGGTGAGTCGATCTGGGGCCTTTCTTTCCCTGGTTGATCGTCTCGGTGCAAATGCTGGTTTTGGTGAATCGTTTCTTGGGCCCTCACTGGGCAGCTGTGCAGTTGGACTTGCTGGGCTGTCTGGTGTGGTGAGTCCTGCTGGGCTGCTGCGGGTGATGAGTCCAGCTTCGTGGTCAACTGGGTGTTGGTTGCCACTGGTGTGTATGTTGAGGGGGTCAAAGAAGGTAGGGTCCAATGTGGGTTGCTCAGGATAGTCCGTGAATCTGAGTTTGATTTGGCCCAAGTGTTTCCGGTGGATTAGTCCATTTGAAAGTTTGACCCGAAACACCCTACTCCCCTCTTTGGGCACAACAGTGCCGGGAAGCCACTTGGGACCTTGTCCATAGATCAACACAAATACAGGATCATTGATTTCAATTTTGCGTGACACCTTTGCGCTATCATGATATGTACTTTGTTGAAGTCGCCTGCTCTCTACTTGTTCATGTAGATTAGGGTGGACTAATGAGAGCCTTGTCATAAGTGCCCTTTTCATGAGCAGTTCAGCAGGTGCACTCCCAGTGAGCGAGTGGGGTCTCGTGCGGTAACTAAGTAGGAGCCTTCCGACTTAGTTATCTTCAGTGAGCCTTCAGTTACCTTCTTCAAGTTCTGCTTGATGGTTTGCACTACTCTCTCTGCCTGACCATTAGATGCTGGTTTGAACGGGGCAGATATAACATGTTTGATCCCATTACGGGTCATGAATTCTTTGAACTCGACACTGGTAAAACACGGCCATTTGTCGCTCACAAGGACATCAGGCAGGCCGTGCGTGGCAAACATGGCCCGCAGGCTTTCAGTGGTGGCAGCAGAAGTGCTTGCTGACATTATCTCACATTCAATTCATTTGGAGTACGCATCTACAACCACTAGGAACATTTTACCCAAAAAGGGCCTGCAATATCGATGTGGACCCTAGACCACGGTTTGGAGGGCCAAGACCATAAACTTAGTGGTGCCTCCCTGGGTGCATTGCTTAACTGCGAGCATATGTTACATTTATGCACGCAGGACTCTAAGTCCGCATCGATACCACACATGGGATCTGGCTATCGCTTTCAATCATTACAATGCCTGGGTGGGTACTGTGGAGATCACTGATGCAGGAAGAACGTTCCTGATGTTGGGGAAGTCCTGAACCAGGGGTCACAGTCTAAGGATAAGGGATAAGCCATTTAGGACCGAGATGAGGAGAAACTTCTTCACTCAGAGAGTTGTGAGCATGTGGAATTCTCTACCACAGAAAGTTGTTGAGGCCAGTTCGTTAGACATATTCAAAAGGGAGTTAGATGTGTCCCTTATGGCTAAAGGGATCAAGGGTTATGGAGAGAAAGCAGGAATGGGGTACAGAATTGCATGGTCAGCCATGATCATATTGAATGGTGGTGCAGGCTCGAAGGGCGAATGGCCTACTCCTGCACCTATTTTCTATGTTTCTATCCCTGGTTTAATGAGGAGGAGCTGGAGGTGGAGCGCCATTATAAAGACCTCACAAAGGATGGTCGTGGCAAGCCTTCACCACCCCAATTTAGACGCATTTGGAGGGAGATCGGTGAGGCCGTGTCCTCAGTACGGGTTGGAGACCGGTGTCGGAAATGAAATAACAATGTGGTGGTGTTAGCAAGAGTAAGTAAACAATTTATTGTTGCACTCCCGTACTACTCTAAAAGGTTCTGTGGCAGGTTTGTGTGTGTGTGTGTGTGTGTGTGTGTGTGTGTGTGAGTGGAGGAGCATGCCTTGGCATTGGTGGATGACCACCGCCGTGCCACCACAAAGAGTGATGCAGATCCCGTGCTAGAGCATGGTAAGGTTATACTCCGGTCTGCATCACGCTCATGTCATGCAACATCATGCAATGTGAAGTCAAATGCCTTTTATCGCACCGTGTGTCGACCATTAATGCTCATGCAGCAATGGAACTCCTGGAAGTAAGAATGTGAACTGTTACGGATCACATGTCAGTTTGACCAACCCCACCCCCCTAGCTATAGAGTGAAATGTTGTCCTCTACTTGCAAATGTTGATTTGGACAGCAACGAGCAATGCACCCCTTCCACCTCAAGCACACAAGGCCGAGTGTGACACCAACGTCTCCCACCTCGACGTTGTGACCAGCCCAACACACCAGCGCCTTCCTCCAACCCCCTCTTCCACCCCGCATATCCCATATCCCAGATCCATATCCATATCCATATCCATCTATCCACCACAACTACCTCCGCCACCCAGAGTCACGAAGACCAGGGGGGAGAGGAGGGAGAAGTGCCAGTGTTCATACCACTTGAGGTCGAGGAGTTGCAATAGGAGGGCTCCAGCCTCCTGACGTGTGTGCCACCTGTTGAGGCGATGAGGCAAGCGATGGCTTCTGGCTATGTCATGCAACCCCCCGAGCCCACACCATTGAGGCCGACAGATCCCGAGGAGCCGGAGATGCCGGCACCTTCAATCACGACCCTACCTTCTCTCCAAGATGAACACATCAGCAGTGCTCCAGCTGCCCTCCTGCACAATGTGATGGAGCAGAGGTGGTGAGGGGCAGGGGTGCGGCTCGCCGTGGTGAAGGCAGACCCATGAAGAGGATGATGGGCCTCGATTCAAGGCAGGGGAAGAGAGGTGGTGGTAGTGGGTAGAGGGTTGGATGTTGGTGGTCAATATGTTCTTTACTTCTCATTAAGTTATGGCTGTTGTTTCACATGGGTCATTGTCAATGTCACTTGATCGGTCTCAGAACAACTGTACATATGTTGGAATCAATTGTTTGCATGTTCTGTCACTTTGGCATGCTGCACTATTCAATACAGTCACGTTATTCACCCACTCCTGGTCAGTGTCTGATTTTTACATTATCTGGGGTGTGTTCTGAGAAAAAGACAAATCTCCTTCTGGTGTACTGCTGTATGTGGAATCTCTTGCCCTCCACATATGATGCGACTGTTTAGTGGGTCCTGTCATCAGGCGATTGCAATACAACAAGTAAGGGTCATCAATGCAGGAAGGCTGCCATTCAATGAGAGACAGTCACACTACTTGCAGGGTTCACATTAAGGCTTGCACTTCAGTCCACTTTTTCTGAGGTCCACCATCGCGGAGTCCCACCCCTGATATGACATCTTCCTCAGTGACCTTGCAGTCCATAATATATCTTTTTCCGTGTGCTATACTTGAGGTGATGCTGTTCTCACTATCACATGCTGTGACCTGTCAAAGCATTACATGTTCTCATTTTCGCCTATTTACTCTGACAGATGCTCATACCATCTGTGCACTCACATTCTGTCAATAACTCTGTTCTGCCAGCAATGGTCTAAAAACTCTTGGAGGGTATCTCCATGGAGCCTTTACCATCTTTCAGAACTCATTGTCGCTTCTGCTACCACACCTTCCCTTCAACGGAGTACTTTTCATTTTCATGTCTGAACTCATTCTGTGCAGGTTAAGGTCGATCAAAGAACTCATTCTGAGCCTCTGATAATGGTGCAGCATATGGCTACTACTCGGGATGTGCAGCACTGCATCACTCTGAGCGATTCTCCCTGCCGCCCAATTCACAGCCAGCTCAAACCACCTTTTTGTCAGCGGTCCTTCTGGTGGGCGGGAGCACGATCTTAGAGGATCGTGCACAAGAAAAATCTCTGTTTTTGAGCCTCCGGCATGGGCGGCGACAGGAAGTTGCATTGACGGTACTTCACTGAGGAATCTCCCGCCGGCTGGGACCTGGACAACAAATGGGCGGGACATGAGGAATCGGTGAATTTTTTTTTTCGGGCGGAACCTCGGTGGCTGTGGGCGGAACTCTGATCAAGTTCGGGCCCATAGTATTTGTTTAATTTCTCTGTCATTTCCTAATTCCCCATTATAATTTTTCCTGTCTCAGCCTGTAAGGAATCCACATTTTCTTTTGTACATTCCCACGCAGGGGAAGGGTCGGGCAACCAAAGCCAGAGCTCCTTGGATGTCGAAAGAGGTAGAGAGGAAGATGAAGCAGAAAATAGGGACATATAACAGATTTCAGGTTGAGAATACAAGTGATAACCAGGCTGAATATAGAAAGTTCAGAGGGAAGTGAAAAAGGAAATAAGAGGGGCAAAGAGAGAGTATGAGAACAGATTGGCGGCGAATATAAAATGGAATCCAAAAGACATTTATAGGCATATAAATAGTAAATGGGTAGTAAGAGTGGGGTGGGGCTGATTTGGGGCCAAACTAGAGACCTACGCATAGAGGCAGAGGGCCTGGCTGAGGTATTAAATGAGTATTTTGTATCTGTCTTTACCAAGGCAGAAGATGTTGCCAAAGTCACATTGAAAGAGTTAGTTGTGATACTGGATGGGATAAAAATGAATATGGAGGAGATACTGGAAATGCTGGCTATACTTAAAGTAGATAAGTCACCAGATGGGATGCATCCTAGGATGCTAAGGGAAGTAAAAGTAGAAAATGTGGAGGTATTGGCCATAATCTTCCAATCCTTCTTGGAATCGGGGCTGGTGCCAAAGGACTGCAGAATTTCAAATGTTACACCCTTGTTCAAAAAAGGGTGCAAGGATAAACCCAGCAGCTACAGGCCAGTCAGTTTAACCTCGGTAGTGGGGAAGCTGTTAGAATGATAATCCGGGACAAAATTAACAGTCACTTGGACAAGTGTGGATTAATTAAGGAAAGCTAGCATGGAATGGTTGAAGGCAAATCATGTTTAACTAACTTGATTGAGTTTTTTGATGAAGTAACAGAGAGGGTTCATGAGGGCAACATGGTTGGCATAATGTACATGGATTTGTAAAAAGCAATAGACAAAGTGCCACATAATAGGCTTGCCAGCAAAGTTGAAGCCCATGGAATAAACGGGACAGTGGCAGTATGGATAAAAAATTGGCTCAGTGACAGGAAACATAAAGTAGTGGTGAACGGTTGTTTTTCGGACCGGAGGAAGGTATACAGTGGTATTCCCCAGGGGTCGGTACTAGGAGCACTGCTTTTCTTGATATATATTAATGACTTAGGGTTAGATTTTCCACTTTTGTGCAGATCGGCCAAAAATGGGCGTTATTTCCGGGGTGGGCGGTAAATATGGGTTTTCAGATCAACGGATTCTTGTCCATTTTCAAAGCCCCTAGTTTCCATTTTAAAAAATGGGCATTACCGTGAGCAATCTAGAATGGGCGTTAGCGTTAAATCTCTCTGACCTTCTGCCGTAAAGTGTCGCCGTCCTTAGCAATGGCATGGCAACACTCATTTCCCGTGATTCAGGAGGTCAGGGGTCAACATTACATGCACATAAGAGGAGACAGAGAGAGGGAGAGCAGAGAGGGAGTGAAGTCGTGTGTGGGTGTGGTGTTGGTGCTTGTTTGGCTGCTTTGGGAGGTAGGAGGGAGAGCTTCGAGCTTTACAGCAGATTGTGCGAAAAAAGTTAGCTGTTACCAGCCAGATATTTTCTCGAATTTGGTGCTTATAATGGAGGGAGTGGAGGAGGCGACACAGCACGCTGTGCAGACTGATGCTGGTAAGAGCAGTGAGCTGGGAGAGGAACAAATGGGAGGACAAAAGAGAGCGAGGAGGTTCACGGACGAGGCAAATGCCTCCTCATGCAGGAGGTCGAGTCACACTGGGGTCAATTGACACAGGGAGGGCATGGGAAGCCCACCCCAAAGGCCTACCAGAAGATATGGGCCGAGATAGCCGAGGTGGTCTCATCGACCTCACTGACAACGAGGAGCGGGTGCTCTCACTTGTCGGGACCCACCCCCAGTCAGCCACGCAGGCAGCTGCAGAACCTGAAGTGATGCCACGTGAGTAAAGTATACACCATTGCGTGATGTGAAGTCAATAGATGCCACACCCATTCATGTCCGAACAATAATAGATGATTGGTAAAAGTGTCCTCTAAATAATGCTGGCCTCATGAGAATCATTGCAATGCAGAATGTGTTGATGGTCATAAAAAGTGATGCCTGTGATGATTTTGAGAGCGGTGGTGCTTTTGTCGTGCATATGCTGTGTGTAACGCTGGACTCACCTTGTGACCCTAACACCACCTTCTCCTCTAATAACCTCATTTGTGTTTTGCAGCTCAGCCAGCAGCACATCCCAAGGCAAGACCACTGAGCCCAGAAGGTGGGGACGTGGGGCCCGACTTGGTGGACGATCCTACATCTGGTGCTGAGGAGCTCCGATTCTCACCCGTCAATCAGCTGGATCCGTTCTCAACTTTGAGGAGCTGCATCACCACGCTCCAGAAGGTATTCGACCCTAAGGCCATCTAGTGCTCCTCCAGCCATTCCCACCTCCACTCTGGAGGTACCGAGCCGAAGCACTTTGCCATAGGGCACCCCAGGTGTCCCCAGGACGGCGTCAACCCGCGGAGGTGTTGTAGATGTGACAGGTCTGCTCCACGAGCACCAGATGAGAGGGGTGACATGGTCGAGTTGTCCAGGAAGACTGTTGACATTGGTCACCAGATCCTACAGGCATTGGGGGGCATATCCCGAAAACTGGCCAGCATCTCCGGCACCATGACAGAGTATGTTCCACGGATGGCGGAGGCCCTGGAGGTGATAGTCAGGAACACTGCTGGCACAGGCCCCCCAGTGGTCGCGGAGCGCGGCACTCCACCCCTAGGTTCCGCACCACCACTGCCAACGACACATGAGAGGCAGGAGAAAGATCCTGCTTCTGGATCTGAGAATGTTCCCACCACGGTACCCCCCATTCCTGTATCCGTGCAATCATCAGCTCTGCCTTCATCCCCCCCAGTGAGGCACCACCTGAGGAGCGCCTTGGCCAGGCGGCGTGGAGTGAGGAGGGGAAGGATAGAGGTGGGGAGAAGCCGGGGAAGGAAAGTGAGGTGCATGTCCACAGTTGATGGCTGTGTTATATCTCCATCTTGGTATATGCAATTTGTTGTAATGTCTGGGGGGAGGGAGCCACCCTGTTGGTTTGCATTTGTGTTCTGTGTTGCTGGACATGTTGACCATTTGATTGATGTCAATGTTCTAAAAAGTGTTGTGGGGTGGGGTGGGGGGGTGGAGTGATTTTGACCGTTATACTTATGATTTCAGACCAATGGTCATATTAAATGTTTTTTATTTAACATAACCTTGTTGCGCATTGTCTCAGATAGCTGGACTGTTACACACTGGTGACTCCTTAACATGAAAGGGTGTATTAAACTTCACTTGAATCAACTTAAACTTTAACTAGCACTAAGGTGATGCCCACCAATTGATGTGTGAGCTGCACATACACAGCAGTGTGTCAGCTTTGTCAATAACAGCACGTTCTTTCAGGCAAAGCGTTCATTTTGAGCTCCTGACTTAAGAATCTTGCAGTTATGTAGCCACCATGGGCTCTTTCCTGTGGTCTGAAGGGGGCATGGGCATGGTTGCATAGTCAGCCTGATTGTCTGGCCATAGGTCAGCGTCCAGCCCCTCGTCCTCCTCTTCCTCTCTCTCCTGAGCTGGACCATCAGTCCCTTCTGGCAATTCTTGCCCCCTCCTGATAGCCAAGTTGTGCAGCATGGAGCACACAGCCACAAATTGAGTTACCTGATCAGGGTTGTATTGTAACTCCCCTCCTGAGCGCTGCTTAACATACCAATAGTTTTCTGGACCACATTGCATGTGTCTCTGTGGCTCTGGTTGTATCGCTTCTCGGCCTCGGTGTGGGTGCCACACAGTGGGGTCATCAGCCAGGTGGCTCGGCCATATTGTTTGTCACCAAGCATCCAGCATTGACCTTGTAGTTGACTGATAAATATGTCAGATACAGCGCACTGATGCAGGATGTGAGCCTCATCGATGCTGCCTGGAAATTTGGCATTCACTGCCATAATTATCTGGTTGTGGTCGACAACGAGTTGGATCTTCAGGGAGTGACTTCCTTTTCGGTTGTGAAAAACCTCTGCGTCCTGAGAAGGTGCCCGCGTGGTGATGTGTGTACAGTGCATTGCTCCCTGCACCTTGGGGAAGTTAGCAATTCGGTAGAATCCAAGAGCCATGCCAGTCTGAGCCTCCATGGTCATAGGGAAGCTGATAAAGTCCATCCTACATGCGTACAGGGCTTCAGTGACCTGTCTAATGCAGCAATGTGTGGCATGCTGAGATATAGTGCAAATGTCGACCGCAGAGGTCTGAAAGGAACCGGACACGTAGAATGACAGCGCCACAGTAACCTTGACCTCAATGGACAGTGAGGTCCTGTAGGTGCTGGCAGGCTGCAGATCTGCCCTGATGAGCTGGCATATTTCAGTGATCATCACTTTGTGGACGTGCTGTCTCTGAAAGCAGGTGTTCTCGGACACGTCGAGGTAAGACCTCTTCTCCCTGTAAGTGCGGGGGGTGTATGGTCTGGTTCTCCTCATCAGTCTTGCACGTCTTAGATTGGGCACGTAATGGATTAGACGTTGTGCCATTTGCACTCTGCAGCATCTGCGTTGTAATCGATGCAGGCTGAGAAATGGCTGGTTCCATTCAAATAACAATAAGTACAATGCCGATTGTTCACAAGCAATAAATTTCCCCACTAAGACACCTTCAGTAAAACCTAATCATCCACAGTATGATAAGATGTCTGTTCAGATGGTCACATCACGTGAAAAGAATTCTAGAGTATATCCAAACTCCCCCGAAGTTGAAGCAGCCTTTTTAATGAAGTGACCTGCGATTTACAAAATGGAGTCCACACCGTTGTGATTAGTTCAGATCAGTTCAACTTTTTTGCAGCGGTTTTTTCGGCGAACGAGGTTGTGGGTGATATGTGTGCGAGGTGCTGAAAGTGACGCTGGGCAATATATTGGGCGGGCGGTATTATTAAATCTCGGCGTTAAGTACGTGCTGAAAGAAACGTTGGGCGATATTATGAGCGTTGGGTTCGCTCATTCTGATGATTCCGCCCCAAAAATGTGGGCGGGCGGTATTATTTTTTCTCGCCGTTGTGTACATGCCGAAAGTAACGCTCAGCGATAAGTGACCGAGAAATGGGAGTCAGTTTCCATTTTGTGCCTAAATGGGCGATATATGGGCGTTACACCTCATTTCAGCATTAAAATGGATGTTAAGTGGGTGGTATGCATCCAAAAATAATGGAAAAGCTAGCCCCTATACTTGGGTGTAGAGGGCACAATTTAAAAATTTGATGACACAGAATTGGAAGTATACAGAAGCATACGGGATTCTGGGCTTCATAAATAGAGGCATAGAGTACAAAAGCAAGGAAGTTATGAGGAACCTTTATAAAACACTGGTTCAGCTTCAACTGGAGTATTCAATTCTAGGCTTTTCTTCCAATTTAAGGAAGGATGTGAATGTCTTATAGAGGGTGCAGAAAAGATTTACAAGAATAGTTCCAGGGATGAGGGACTTCAGTTACATGGATATACTGGAGAAGCTGGGGTTGTTCGCCTTAGTACGGAGAAGATTGAGAGGGGATTTGATAAATGTTCAAAATCATGAGGGGTCAAGACAGAGTAGATAGGGAGAAACTTTTCCCATTGGTGGAAGAGTCATGAACCAGAGGACACAGATTTAAGGTGATTGGCAGAAGAACCAAAGGCGACATGAGGGAAAACTTTTTTAAGCAGCAAGTAGTTAGGATCTGGAATGCACTGCCTGAAAGGGTGATGGAAGCAGATTCAATCATGGCTTTCAAAAGGGAATTGGCTAAGTACCAGACAGAAAAACAATTGCAGGGCTATAGGGAAAGGGCAAGGGAGTGGGACTAGCTGAAGTGTTCTTGGAGCGAAATGGCACGGGCTCTACGGGCTGATTGGCCTCCTTCTGTGCTGTAATCATTCTATAATTCTATGATTCCTAGTTGTTTTTTCCCCAGAAAATTGTGAGCTTCTGGAATACATTGCTGGCTATTGTGGTAGGTGCTGATTCTCTGCATGCCTTCAACAGGGATCTGGACCAGTTCCTGATTAAGGCAGAGATCGTATCATATAGAAGATAATTGTCTTAAAAGCTAATATTTGGTCCATGTAATCGCCTAGACCTGTTATGATTGTCAAAATGGAGTTGGAGAGGATTTTACAGAGTATTTTTTTGTCTTATTGGCCCTGTTTTTTGGCTCTCCCAGGATATTACATGGCTGTGGGAGCATGGCAAGAGGTGTTTAGCCATGATGGTCCGGTCATCAAGGTGTGGAGCAGGCTTGATTGGTCAGCTGGTCTTTTCCTGCCAGTCAATTTTGTATGTTTGTACATTCATCTGATCACTGGTAGTCCAGCTGAAAAAAAAGGTATGGCCTTATGGTGGGTGGATGACCAGCTTAGCGATAGTAAACGTGTGTAGGCAGAGTGGTCACATGGTGTGCACATGTTCATCAAATCTCCAGGAGTCAGGGAAAAATATATGGTTCATGGTTGACATGTGCCATTGAACTGAGTCTTTTGGTCCATTTAATAATATTTAGGAAAATTGCTGACCATAGATCGAAATGGGAGATGCTCTTATGTTCTTAAGTAAATAGCAGGATAAGAACATAAGAAATAGAAACAGGAGTAGGCCATATGACCCCTCAACCCCGTGAACTTTTATCTTATGTAGTAACCTTTTATGTGACACCTTGTCAAATGTCTTCTGGAAATCCAAATACACCACATCCACTGGTTCCTCTCTATCCACCCTGTTCATTACATCCTCAAAGAATTCCAGCAAATTTGTCAAACATGACTTCCCCTTCATAAATCTATGCTGACTCTGCCTGACCGAATTTTGCTTTACCAAATGTTCTGCCACTGCTTCTTTAATAATGGACTCCAACATTTTCTCAACCACAGATGCTAGGCTAACTGGTCTGTAGTTTCGTGCTTTTTGTCTGCCTCTTTTTTTATATAGGGGCGTTAAATTTACAGTTTTCCAATCTGCTGGGACCTCCTCAGAATCCAGGGAATGTTGGTAAATTACAACCAATGAATCCACAATCTCTGCCATTACTTCTCTTAAGACCCTAGGACGCAAGCCATCAGGTCCAGGGGATTTATCTGCCGTTAGTCCCATTATCTTACTGAGTACCACCTCCTTAGCGATTGTGATTGTGTTAAGTTCCTCCCCCCTCCCTATAGTCCCTTGACTATCCACTGTTGGGATATTGTTAATGTCCTCTACCGTAAAGACTGATAAAAGAATATTTGTTCAGAGTTTCTGCCATCTTCATGTTCCTCATTACTAATTCCCCGGTCTTGTCCTCTAAGGGAACAACATTTACTTTAGCCTCTCTTTTCCTTTTTATATACCTATAGAGACTCTTGCTATCTGTTTTTATATTTTGTGCTAGTTAACTTTCATAATCTAACTTCTATTTCTTAATCATTTTCTTTAGTCATTCTTTGCTGGTTTTTAAAAGCTTCCCAGTCTTCTGTCCTCCCACTAGATTTGATCACTTTGTATGCCCTTGTTTTTAATTAGATACCGTCCTTTATTTCTTTAGTTAGCCATGGATAGCTCTTTTTTCTCTTACATCCCTTCCTTCTCACTGGAATATATTTCTCTTGAGAGTTGTGAAATTTTTCCTTAAATGTACACCACTGTTCATCAACCATCCTACACTTTAATCTATTTTCCCAGTCCACTTTAGCCAACTCTGCCCTCATGCCTTCATAATCTCCTTTATTTAAGCTTAGTACGTTGGTTAGAGATCCAACTTTCTCACCCTCCATCTGAATTTGAAATTCAATCATGCTATGATCACTCATTCCAAGGGGATCCTTTACTAGGAGATTGTTTATTAATCCTGTCTCATTACACAGGACCAGATCTAAGATAGCCTGCCCCCTGATTGGTTCCATTACATACTGCTCAAGGAACCCATCCCTTATGCACTCTATGAACTCTTCCTCAAGGCTACCATGACCAATTTGATGTGTCCAATCAATATGGAAGTTAAAATCACCCATGATTATTGCTGTTCCCTTTTTACAAGCCCCCATTATTTCCTGGTTTATGCTCCGACCAACAGAGTCGCTACTGTTAGGGGGCCTATAGTCTATGCCCACCAGTGACTTTTTCCCCTTATTATTCCTTATCTCCACCCAAACTGTTTCAACGTCATGATCATTTGAGCCAATATCGGTTCTCACTATTGCAGTGATTCCATACTTTATCAATAGAGCTACCCCACCTCCTTTTCCTTTCTGTCTGTCCTTCCAGATTGTCAAATACCCCTGAATATTTAATTCCCAGTCCTGGTCACCTTGCAACCACATCTCTGTAATGGCTATCAGATCATACCCATTTGTCTCAATTTGTGCTGTCAACTCATCTATTTTGTTACAAATGCTACGTGCATTTAGACAAAGTGCCTTTAAATTTGATTTTTTTACCATTTTTTCCTGCTTGTTTCCTCTCTCCTTCAAACTCACTTTCTTTATTTTTGCTTTCTAATTCCAGCTTTACTCCCCTCACTACTGAATCTATTTTCAGGTTCCCATCCCCCTGCCAAGCTAGTTTAAACCCTCCCCAACAGCACTAGCAATCCCCCCCCGCGAGGATATTGGTCTTGGCTCTGTTGAGGTGCAACCCGTCCGGCTTGTACAGTCTCACCTCCCCCAGAAGCAGTCCCAATGCCTCAGGAAACTAAAGCCCTCCCGCCTGCACCATCTCTCTAGCCATGTATTCATCTGCTCTATCCTCCTATTTCTGTACTCATTAGCTCGTGGCACTGGGAGTAATCCGTAGATTATTACCTTTGTTTATTAAACTACCTTATTTAATTGTTTCATAGTTTTAGTAAGCAATAATAAGAACTTGTACTATTTGGTCTTTTATACTTAAGACGTGCTGGGTCGTTGGCAGGCTGGGAAAGGCTGAATTCTTGCTCACCATGTAATCTTTACATTTAGAAAATCTGAATGTGAACCCAAAGTCAAAACCTTCCTATTCATTTCCAATGCATACAGGCGTTACATTAGTACATCATTCTAAACAGCAATACATGCCATATATCTTGAAAATTTAGAAACTGAAATAAACAACGATCCCCAATGGCTCAGTATGCTGTGTGGTAGTTAACCATGCAGAACAGGAAACTTCTATGTTTCAGTCTTAGTCTGTGCTGTTAGCCAATCTCAGCTGGTGCAGGAATAGAGGTTCTTCACTTGGCCTGGGCATTCCCATACTAGGACAAGGATAAATATGCAAAGCATTTCCCTTGCATATCACTATCAAGTAATCTCTACTGGACATACTTGCATGCGGATCAGTTAAAGACCAGATGGGTTTAGCTGCCCAGGATCACATATGAAGAAAGTTCATTTGACAAGATATCAGAGAGCTGTTGTTGAGACTCCAATAATTGTCACTGTCTTCAGGATAGGAGTAGTAAGAAGAGAAAATAAAGTGAAAAAGATGAAATAATGAAGACAAATGTAAAAGGTCTTTTATGGGCTGGGATTAATTGCAGTTTCTAATGGTTTTATTTTCACACCAATTAAACTAAAAGTAAAGTAAATGTGCTTGATCCAGAATTTTTTCAAATTGACTAAGTAGAATATTATACTGTCAACAGATAGGAAAATAGTTCATCCAGCCATGAGAAAGACATTTCTACTTGCATTTTTATGGCTCGTTGGTAGTACAGTCTAGAATATTCAGCATTTGACTATTATTTAAATCAGGACATTTTTGTTATGTTCCCAAAATGACCAACTTTCATTTTAACATAATCTTGTCTTTATTTTATTGTTGAACAATTATTTTCAATTGAATAGCCCCTCCTCCAAGTTAACAATGATCTTTTTCCCCATTAGTGAAATCATTTTCTCTGACCTAAATCTTTAATTACAGGACCTCATTATTCTATCTTCAGGCTATTGGATTTCAACGAGCTTAATCAATTGCTATTTGATCCATTTTCACCTACATTACATAGAGATTGCTAAGAGTCAGTCAATAATTTTAGAACCCAAGTCAACCATGAAAGGATATCTCATTCTATCCTACTCAAACCCTAATATTGTCTATTGCTGAATCCAATATGAACACTGCTGTGACTAAATGTTTTATTATCCTGTGCATGCTATTAACTACAACTCCATAAACCACAACTACATGTACGAGTAAACAAAAGCAGCTGACCACGTACCCACACACCTTGGCAGAGGTGCACTCCACACACGCCGACCACCTCCTAGACATATGATCTGCGATGCACCTTCCAGACGGTAACCAGGTGTACAGGAAAAAGTTAGAGAATCGCCAATCCCAAAAGATGTCCCTATACGTTTGCCAAATGTTGGATTGCCTGGGTCTTCACAGGGTTCCAAGTTGTATTCTGCCAGTATCACCATAGAGATGTGTTAAGAAACATATTTTTTTTTAAAAAAGGTCTCGAAAAAGAAAACTATTTGTAAGTTTAAACATCTATAAGATCTGAAACAGACACTTTAAAACAGTTGTATTTAAATAACAGAAGTGGAAAATGCTGGAAATGTCTTACAGATCAATTGGCACCTGAAATTTAAGAAAGATTAATATTTCAGGTTTGACCTCTCACAGAACTGGAATCACAAGCCCAAGAATGCCAACAAGTAAGAAGGGAGGCGAAAACAATCGGTAGAGGTCAAGAGTTTAAATATTCTAACTACTTTCCAACACTTTCTGTTTTCATTTCAGATCTACAACATATCTGTTTTTTAAAAATGTCTCTTCTGTGTTAAAATTAAGATTGATTATTTCATATTCAACAATTTCTTTTAATAATGATTAGTATATCACATGCCTATTTTCTCACCTGAAAATGTAATATTAAATCCTTCGTATGATATTGAAAAGTCTGAAATGAAGCGTAATTGAGCCTTGAAATTTCCATAGAGACCAGCATTAATTGGTGTAAGAAGTTCTGAGCCAGTCAGCCGTGCTAGAGGCTGAGTAAAGCTGCCATTCTCTGTGATTAGAAAGTAGTCATGATGATCCTCCAGGTGAAAGGTGTGAAAGGTGAACTGTACACCTACAAAAAATGAAAACGAAATGAGTTTAAATCTCATTCTAATTTCATTAATGGCTTACAGTCAGGCAAGAATCACCAATGTATTTTCTTTCATTGAACAGATGCTCATTCAAACAAAAGCTTCCTCACTTGAAGATTATTTCTTATTACAACAATCCCTGCTGCTCTGTCTGGCACAACTACATTAAATTTGCAAAATGGTTTATCAAAGAATTGATTAGAATTTATAAAGCAATTTATTTGTAATTAAAAAAACTGCAGAAGCAACACTGGCAATGTCCTTTAAAACCATAGTGAATCAATAGCCTATGTATATTTCAACTGTCATTTATAGGACAGATCAACACTCACTATGTGACCCTTGATACTGATGAATTAACTAGCATTATACAAGCGCATTTTTCAATGGAATAGTACTAGTAAAAATATCACAACCATTAAGAAAAAATCTAAATCATTTGCATTCACTAGCAATGAAAACTAAATACAAAGCATAAACCAAATGGGTCTGAATTGTTAATTTGTGAAAGTTGGATTTGAAGGTGCTCATCCCTTGAAACAAGGTGCAGCAACTGTTGATCTTGACAAGTTTCTTTATTGAGATCCCCATAATTTGATGCCCTGTAATCAAAAGAAGAGGATTGGATGAACACATGTCCATCCAATCCCCGATGATATTGTGATCAGGCAAATTGTCCTAACTGAGCCATGTCCTCCAATCTTTATCTTTTTTAAGCTTTTCTCTCACACATATACTTGATTTATTTGCCTAAATTTGCCCAGGAGTTGCTCCATTTTTTGGGATTTTTCTGGAGTATCTTAAAAATCTCCATTCTGCACATTTAGTTTGTGCCAGTGTAATTGAGTTAGTTAAGAATTTTTTTGTTCTTTTTTTTCAAAAGGGGGCATTACCGGGCATCTACGCCCGTTTTGGCCATTTAGGCCACTTTGCACAGCTAATAGTGGCTCCAAACTAACTTAGGCCAGCGTATGCACAGAAAACCCTTGCGGAGAGTTAAGAAATCAGCACCGGTAGGTACTTAATGACTTGACTAAAGAATGTGAATAGGATCAAACAGCTATACAGGACATATGACAAACTTTGAAAAGTTAATTTACTGTACAACAGAAGCATTCATGAAAGCTTGAACTACAAAAATAAAAGAAGTAAAGAGACAAAACATATTTACATAATTTTTTCAAAATATCCAAATAAAAACAGTTATCACCCCCCCCATCAAAACTCCCCACCCCCATCAAAACTCTCTCCCCCCCCCAACGAAAATCAAATCCCCCCTCCACGATCAAAACACTCTCCTCCCCCGGATCAAAACTCTTCTCCCACCCCCCCAACAAAACTCTCCTCCTCCCCCCGACTTATCAAAACACCCCCCTCCAATCAAAACACTCCCCCCCCCGGATCAAAACTCTTCACCCCCCCCACCGCCCCATCAAAACTCTCCTCCTCCCCCCGCCTTATCAAAACTTCCCCCTCCAATCAAAACATTCTCCCCCCCGGATCAAAACTCTTCCCCCCCCCCATCAAAACTCTCCTCCTCCCCCCCACCCCTGCCATCAAAACTCCCCTCACTAAACAAAGCACAACCATCAATAAATAAAAATTAAACTCAAGTCCTACCTCAGCCCGGGAAGTCAACGGGCCGGCCGGATTGTGAGGCCAGTCGGCCTGGGATAGGGGCGGGACATCGGATCCCATGCTGCAGACGAGCTACTGCGCATGCACAAAACCTCCAGTGCACATGCATTGAGCTGCCGGCACTCTTTTGAGTGCAGGGCCCTAGCTCCTCCCCCTAATTGAATTGCCACGCCGCACCAAGCCATGGGAGAGGCCACAGAGCGGCCAGAATGCGGGGACAACTTTTTGGCGCCGTTTTTATCCGAGGAAGTCGGCGCATCTCACGTGAGTGCACCGAATAAATGGTGGGCCAAATTTGAGCCGATAAAGCCTAACTTCAATAGTCCATTCTTGTAATCCAGAAGCACAGATCTATAAGATCCTGAAGTAACTACAGTATACAAGTAATGGAGATGTAGGTCTGGACAATCACTCAGAAATATAATCAGTGTCACAATGGGGTATTCCAACAGAATGCACTCCTCACCCTTCAATCTTCAACATTTGTTGGATTCCTGACACTCCACCAATTTAGAACCATATATAGAAGCTATTAAGAATTTGAAAGTGGGTATAAAGGTGTTATGGGTGAAACATTTAACAGTTCGACTAGTGTGTTACTGGTGACTTGCATGAAAGTTCATAATCGGGTTTTTATCTCTGACCACTTGACTACCTTGATATACTATATCTATTCTACTTGCTAAGAAATAGAAAGATTATAGGATGAATTGGGATCCTTATCTGCTTATCTCCAAAAGAGGTAGCTTCAGAGATAGTGGATGGACTTTTATTAATATTCCAGAATTCCTTAGATTCTAGAACAGTCTCCAAGAATTGGACAGTAGCAAATATAATGTCGCTACTTAAGAAAGAAGGAAGAGAAAAAAATGGGGAACTAAAGGCCAGTTAGCCTGACATCAGTAGTAGGAAAAATGCTAGAATCTATTATTATGGACGTGGTAATAGGGCACTTAGAAAATCGTAATATGATTAGGCAGAGTCAACATGGTTGTATGAAAGAGAAATCAGGTTTGACAATGCTGTTAGAGTTTTTTGAAGATGTAACTAGTAGGGGCAGATAAGGGGAATGAGTGGATGTAATGTATTTTGATTTTCAAAAAGCTTTCAATAAAGTGCCACACAAGAGGTCATTACACAAAATTAGGGCTCATGGGATTGTGGATAATATACTAGCATGGATTGAGGATTGGTTAATGGACAGAAAACAGGGTAGCAGTAACACACTAGACTTTTTAGGATTGGCAGGCTGTAACAAGCGGGGTACTGCAAAGATTCATGCTTGGGCTTCAGCTATTTACAATCGATATTAATGACTTAGATGAAGGGACTGAGTGTAGTGTATCCAAGTTTGCTAATGATACAAAGTTAGGTGGGAAAGTAAGCTGTGAGGAGGACACAAAGAGGCTGCAGAGTGATATATGGCTCAATTTTCCCCAGTATTTGTGCCGTTTTTTTTTGAGCAGGCTGCTTTTTCTGGCCTAACTTAAAAATCCCCAGTTTCCCCAATCAATTTGCACCAGCATAACTCAGTTAGTTACAAATTTTTTAAGTCGTTTTTTTTCCAGCCACCTACGCCACTTCTGGCCATTTAGGGAAGTTTGGCTAGCTGAGAGTTACTCCAGTTCTGATTAGGCCAGTTTATGTGGCCTGTCCTGAAAAACCTTCCCTAGAGGCAAATTAAATAGAATGTAGGGAAGTGTGAAGTTATCCACTTTGGCAGAAAAACAAAAAAGCCGAATAATTGATGAATGATCAGAGACTGGGAAATGCATTCAGAGGGACCTGATTGTCCTTGTACATGAATCACAGAACGTTAATATGCAGGTACAGCAAGCAATTAGGAAAGCAAATGATATGTTAGTTTTTGTTACATAGAGATTAGAGTATAAGAGTACAGAAGTCTTAATACAATTATACACGGCATTGGTGAGGCCACACCTGTAGTACTGTGTACCGTTCTGGTCTCCTTATCTATGGAAATACATACTTGTCTTCGAAGGAGTGCAACAAAGGTTCACTAGACTGGTTCCTGGGATGAGGGGATTGCCCTATGAGGAGAGATTGAGTAGACGAGTCCTACATTCCTTAGAGTTTAGAAGAATGAGAGATGATCTCAGTGAAACATATAACATTCTTATAGGGCTTGACAGGTTTAATGCTGAGAAACTGTTTCTCCTGCTGGGGAATCTAGAACAATGGGTCACAGTCTCTGAATAAGGGGTTGGCTATTTAGGACTGAGATGAGGAGAAATTTCTTCACTCAATGGGTTGTAAATATTTGGCATTCTCTACCCCAGAGAACTGTGGTGCTCAGTCATTGAGTATATTCAAGACAGAGGCCGATAAATGTTTGGGATCTAAGGGAGTTAAGGGATATGTGGATAATGCAGGAAGGTAGAATTGAGGTAGAAGATCTTATTGAATGACAGAGCAGGCTAGAAGGGTCAGGTAGCCTGCTCCAAATCCTATTTCTTATGTTCTTAGTGATAAATGATGCTTAGCAGATAACAGACACTTTAGCCATGAGTATGTCAGAAATTGGACTTGACCAACTTGTATTATGCTGTGTGTTGTGAAAAGACAAATATCAATTTTTCGAATGCCGATCCCTCACAGAATATAGGGTTAAAATTCCTTTACCTGTGAAACTGCACACAATACTGAACATGCCTAAAGAGTGGCAAAATAATGGGACAGAGAAGCAGCATATTAATTACCAGTTATCTGAGTATATCTATCACTCAAAACAAACATTGGAATCTCTCGCAAAAACATGGGGAAAAAGGCCAATTGACCTCGCTCATTGAACATGTTAAAAATCACAATTGAATAACTAGCATAGAATATTAATTGTCATTTTAAAGGGGGTGCAGGAACAGAGAGACCTGGGCATTCACAGATCTTTAAAGATGTCAGGACAAGTGGATAAGGCTGTTTTAAAAAAAAAAAGCATACAGGATCCTGGGCTTTATAAATAGAGGCATAGAGTACAAAAGCAAGGAAGTTATGCTAAACCTTTATAAATCACTGATTGGGCCTCAGCTGGAGTATGTGTCCATGTGTCCAATTCTGAGCACCACATTTTAGGAAGGATGTCAAGGCCATAGTGAGGATGCAGAGGGGATTTACTGGAATTAGATCAAGGATGAGGGATTTCAGTTATGTGGTGAGACCAGAGGAGCTGGAATTGTTCTCTTTAGAGCAGAGAAGGTTAAGGGGAGATTTGATAAAAGTATTCAAAATTATGAATGGTTTTGATAGAGTAAATGCCGTAGAACTGTTTCCACTGGCAGGAGTGCATGAAACGAAAGGACACATTTAAGATGATTGGCAACAGGATGAGAGGGGAGATGAACATTTTATTTTACGCAGCAAATTGTTATGAACTGGGAGCAGGTTCAATAGTAACATTCAAAGGGAATTGGATATATACTTGAAAAGGAAACATTTGTCGAACTATTGAAAAGCAGAACCACAAAGGTAATAATCTCTGCATTATTACCTGAGCCATGAGCAAATTGGCATAGGGTCAATAGAATCAGGGAGATGAATGCGTGGCTCAGAGGTGGGTGTGGGAAAAATGGGTTTCAAATTCGTGGGGCACTGGCACCAATACTCGAGAAAGAGAGAGCTGTTCCGTGGGGACGGACTACACCTGAACTATGCTGCGACCAGAATTCTAGTGAACCGACTAACTATAGAGGTAGACAGGGCTTTAAACTAAATAGGGGGGGGGGGGGCGGTGGCGGGGGGGATGGTCGCAGTAGAGAGCAATTTAGAATGCTAAAGAGAAAAGAAAAGGAAGCAATGCAGGAAAGTGATTGTGGTATGGATAACCAGATTATGTCAGGAAGGGCAGAGCATACAAACAAAAGAGTGCACTAACAAATAGGGTCCAGGTAAGAAAAAATAGTGATAAGACAAATAGAGCTATAGTAAAAAATAATGTTAAAATGTCTAATAATGTTAAAAAGATAAATTTAAAAGCATTGTATCTGAATGCACAAAGCACCTGTAATAAGGTAGACAAATTAACAGCGTAAATAGATGTAAGCGGATACGATATAGTTGCAATTATGGAGACATGGTTGCAGGGTGACCAGGGTCGGGAACTGAATATCCAAGGATATTCGATATTTTGGAAGGACAGGTAAAAAGGAAGGAGGGGGAGGTGGTGTGGCTTTGTTAGTAAAGGATTAAATCAGAGTAATAGCGATAAAGGATATTGGCTCAGAAAATCAAGATATAGAATCAGTCTAGGTGGAGCTAAGGAGCACCAAGGGGCAGAAACCATTGGTGGGAGTTGTTTATAGGCCCTATTTGTCTTATCGCTATTTTTTCTTACCTGGACCCTATTTGTTAGTGCACCCTTTTGTTTATATGCTCTGTCCCTTCCTGACATAATCTGGTTATCCTTACCACAATCACTTTCCTGCATTGCTTCCCTTTCTTTTCTCTTTAGCATTCTACAAGGTACTGTAGGGATTGGCATCAAAAAGAAAATTATAAATGCATGTAGCAAGGATACTACAGTAATTGTAAGTCACTTTAATCTACATATAGACTGGCCAAACCAAATTAGTAATAATACTGTGGCAGATGAATTGCTGGAGTGTGTACAAGATGGTTTTTTAGACCAGTATGTTGAAGAGCTTACTGGGGAACAGGCTATCCTAGATTGGGTATTGTGTAATGAGAAGGGGTTAACTAACAGTCTTGTTGTACGGGGTTCTTTAAGGAAGAGTGACCATAACATGATCGAATTCCTTATTAAGATGGAAAGTGAAGTAGTCCAATCAGAAACTAGGGTCCTGAATCTAAACAAAGGAATAAGGAATGAATTGGATATGATAGATTGGGAAGGTTCATTAAAAGGCATGACGGTGGATAGGCAATGGCTAATATTTAAGGAACGAATGCATGAATTGCAACAGTTATACATTCCTTTCTGGTGTAAAAACACAAAAGTGGCCCAACCATGGCTAACAAAAGAAATGAAGGATAGTATTAGATCCAAAGAGTAGTTATACAAAGTTGCCAAAAAATGTAGCAAGCCTGAGGATTGGGAGCAGTTTAGAATTCAGCAAAAAAGGACCAAGAGATTGATTAAGAGGGGAAAATTGGTTATGAGAGTAAACTTGCAAGGAACATAAAAACCGACTGCAAAAATTTCTACAAGTACATAAAAAGAAAAAGATTAGTGAAGACAAATGTAGGTCCTTTACAGAAAGAAACGGGAGAATTTGTAATGGGGAACAAGGAAATGGCAGAACAATTAAATAAATACTTCGGTTCTGTCTTCATGGATGAGGACACAAATAACATCGCAAAAATGTTAGGGAACCAAGGGTCTAGTGAGCAAGAGGAATTAAAGGAAATGATTATTAGTAAGAAAATAGTGCTGGAGAAACTAATGGGATTGAAGTCAGATTAATCCCCAAGGCCTTGATGATCTGCATTCCAGAGTACTAAAAGAGGTAGCCATGGAAATAGTAGATGCATTGGTTGTCATCTTCCAAAATTCTATAGATTATGGAACAGTTCCTGCAGATTGGAGGGTGGCAAATGTAACCCCACTATTTAGAAATGGAGAGAAGGAGAAAATGGGGAACTGCAGACCGATTAGCCTAACATCAGTAGTAGGGAAAATGCTGGAGTCTATTATAAAGGATGTGATAACGACACACTTAGATAATATCAACGTGATTAAATAAAGTCAACATGGATTTATGAAAGGAAAATCATGTTTGACAAATGTACTGGAGTTTTTTGAGGATATAACTGATAGAATAGTTAAGGTAGAACCAGTGGATGTAGTGTATTTGGATTTTCAGAAGGCCTTTGATAAAGTCCCACATAAGAGCTTAGTGTGCAAAATTAAAGCACTTAGGATTGGGGGTAATGCATTGGCATGAATTGAAAATTGGTTAACTGACAGGAAACAGAGAGTAGGAATAAACAGGTCTTTTTCGGGGTGGCGGGCAGTGACTAGTGGGGTACCACAGGGATCAGTGCTTGGGCCCAGCTATTCACAATATATATAAATGATTTGGATGAGGGAACCAAATGTAATATTTCCAAGTTTGCTGACGACACAAAACTAGGTGGGATTGTGAGTTGTGAGGGGGATGCAAAGACGCTGCAAGGCGATTCAGATAGGTTGAGTGAGTGGGCAAACACATGGCAGATGCAATATAATGTGGATAAATGTGAAGTTATCCACTTTGGTAGGAAAAACATAAGGACAAAGTATTATTTAAATGGTGATAGCTTGGGAAGTGTCGATGTGCAGAGGGACCTGGGTGTCTTTGTACACCAGTCATTGAAAGCAAACATGCAGGTGCAGCAAGCAGTATGTTGGCCTTCATTGTTAGAGGGTTTGAGTACAGGAGCAAGGATGTCTTACTACAGTTATACACGGCCTTGGTGAGATCGCATCTGGAGTATTGTGTGCAATTTTGGTCTCCTTACCTAAGAAAAGATATATTTGCCATAGAGGGAGTGCAGCGAAGGTTCACCAGACTGATTCCTGGGATGGCAGGACTGTCGTATGAGGAGAGATTGGGTCGACTAGGCCTGCATTCAATAGAGTTTCGAAGATTGAGAGGGGATCGCATTGAAACGTATAAAATTCTGATGGGGCTGGACAGACTGGATGCAGGGAGGATGTTTCCCCTGGCTGGGAAGTCTAGAACAAGGGGTTACAGTCTCAGGATACGGGGTAGGAAATTTAGGACCAAGATGAGGAAAAATGTTTTCACTCAGAGGGGGGTGAACCTGTGGAATTCACTACCACAGAAGGCTGTGGAGGCCAAGTCACTGAATATATTTAAGAGGGAGATAGATTTCTAGAAACAAAAGGCATCAAGGGGTATGGGGGAAAGCGGGAATATGGTGTTGAGATAAAGGATCAGCATGATCATATTGAATGGTGGTGCAGACTTGAAGGGCCGAATGGCCAACTACTGCTCCTATTTTATATGTTTCTATGAGGAAAGAGCAGGGAGTTGGACTAATCGTGTAGCTTCCAAAGATTTGGCACAGGCACAATGAGCTGAATGGCCTTCTTCTGGGCCGTATAATTCGAATATATTTTATTTCTTTATAATGAAAAAAATTACAAACTGCAAGATGCACAAACAGTGAATTTATTTTATTAAGTTGTGCAGCACTAGTGGTATACATGTTTCTTGAATTTGTTGCACCTTTGCCTCTTTTGTGCTGTGAACTCCTCCGTGTTCATTGTTGATATGTTCTGCTGCTAACTACTTTCCTTGATGCAGGAGTCATGCTGTTGGATGGCTGCATGATCAACTGAGATGTTACAAGTGTACAGAAGGTCCATTATCTACATCTGTGACTAACAATGATGAGCCTGCATCTGTTCTGGGGGTCTCTGGTACTGTAGTTGCTATGTGCTTAATGCTTTCTGTCTTCTATGCAGGACTGCATGATGACACAGAATTGCTGTTGAAATTATCTCCCGCTGCCTTGAACTGTGCTACTCCACAGTGACCACTGATGGAGCACATCCCTTCATGCTAGCTACTGATCTGTGTGAGCATAAAGCAATGGGTAGCTATATGGTTTCAGAATCCCTCCTTTATGTTTGCTTGTAAGAGTTCTCCAAGCAAGTGGAAGCTGGCTGTGATTGCATCTTGGAAGTTAAAGCAGAAAGCACTCATAACATTAGTTGGGGAATTCATGAGATACTCCAATACTGATTGCTATAACTGAAGTTACCACTGTAGGTGCTGGTGATGTTACCATGTTCACAATGGTAGACAGCAATGCAGACAACTGTTGATAGGAATGTGTCTCTGAGTTTTGAACTAATCGAAACTGCCTAGACGGTCTTCCAATATCATACATACGAAGGCAAATTATATCTCAATCTGGTTCTTCTGCTGTAATAATTTCTGTTTAAAAGCTTGGACCACTAAGGTCTGTATTCCAATACAACTTAGTAGGGTTACTCAGGATGTTAATGCTCCATCTTGAACCTGATAGTCACTCCTTGGAGACATAGATAAATCTGTAAAAGTATTTAACATGAATTTCCCAGAAATATTTTTACTTATAGCTTCACTCTCTCTCCTTCCTGTGTAAGTAGTGTGAATTCAGTATCACAAATAATGTCTTTTTTCTGTTCCACAGAGTGTTGATATTAGTTTCTGGACCTTCATTGATTTCAAAGCAGTCAAATTAAAACTGGGGCTATAATTTTGACTACATCTGATTTCCAGTTAACCTTAGAACTACCTGCCGAGGGAAAACAGAAAGAGTTCTAATCCCACTGAGGAGTGCCTAAAATGCTGATAAGACCAATTTCTTCCAGATACACAATAGGCATGGTATTTTTGTACATTAGTACAATGTTTAAGCAGGAGTAATGCCGTATTACCAAAAAAATGCATCGTCTCTGCCATCAGGCATGTAAAGTATCAGAATCAGGTTCCTTCTGATTTGTTGATATTTCTGATTTATCTTCTACCTGGATCAGGGGCTACCTTATAGTTCCTATCCCAACTCACCACCCCTGCCTCCTCCAAATTCTGGATTATACAGATACAAATTCAACAAATAATTTTGCTAGGCAGAGTGTATTGCTTTCACTGATTATAATCAATATATAAACTTTGCTCACTCTCTTCACTGAAACCAATGTGTTGGTGATTGAATTAGTGTTATACTTAAGGATCACAGTTGACCTATTTCATGTGAAATAATTGCCATTTTCAGTAAATCTTCAGCATATTATTACAACACAGATTCCTTTCAACTTAAAATTGACTGCATGACTAGAATATGATTGGACAAATTATAAGCAGGAATAAGTAAAATACTCATATACATAGTTCATTACCTTTACCATGGGAAACTTCCACAGTCCACGTACAATTTAATGAATTTGGGTAAAAGTCAGGGTAACCAGGTGATAAAATAGTACCAGTGGGTCCTCGAATATCTCCACCACATAGCGCTACAAAAGAGAAAGGAAATCAGCATTTAAATTAAAAATTAAAGCACTTTGGTACATTTAATGTTTGCATTAATATGCAAGGAAAGAATGCTTATGATCTACAAAATATCTGAGTCAAAGGCCATTTAAATTATAACTACATTTCAATTGTAATCAATGGTCTCAGTATTGCTTGTCATTACTACAAGTGGGTCACACATTTACAATTCTTAAACTTTTCGATGGGAAAACTGTGATTCAGTAATTCAAATATGATTACTGCAAAACTTAAATTCTGATGTGTTTTCCTTTCCCTCAAAAATAAATGTAATGTGAGCAGTCCCTTCCAGCTCATGCAAACCACTCAAGCCTTCCTAATCGCTGATTATGCACAGGAATCACTCCCAACAAATTTCTTCAGCAATTATTGTAAATTGTGCTACTCTAGTCCTATCATACAGATTTGTCTTCAGAGTGAATTGAGTTACCCAGAATAGAGAACTATGGCACACTTATTAATATTTCAGTCAAAAAGGGAAAATGCAAACCATCCTTTGATTCTGACTGTTAAGAGTAAGTGTTATGCGGAGACAGATAGTGAAATTCAAGGGCAATAACCTGCTCCACAATGGGCAGCTGTGGGTGCACAGCGTGTCATGTAGGTAGAAAATCCTCAACTGGCTTTTAAAAAAATTCTTTATTAATAACAGTGAAAAGCAATTTATATTGTTGTTGTTTGCTCAGTAATGTTACATGTTGCAATGGTCATATTTAACGACTCTTGCAGTGTGCAGTAAATGGTGCATAGAAACATAGAAACATAGAAAATAGGTGCAGGAGTAGGCCATTCGGCCCCTCAAGCCTGCACCACCATTCAGTAAGATCATGGCTGATCATTCCCTCAGTATCCCTTTCCCGCTTTCTCTCCATACCTCTTGATCCCTTTAGCCATAAGGGCCATATCTAACTCCATCTTGAATATATCCAATGAACTGGCATCAACAACTCTCTGCGGCAGGGAATTCCACAGGTTAACAACTCTCTGAGAGAAGAAGTTTTTCCTCATCTCAGTCCTAAATGGCCTGCCCCTTATCCTGTGTCCCCTGGTTCTGGACTTCCCCAACACCGGGAACATTCTTCCCTTCATCTAACTTGTCCAGTCCCGTCAGAATCTTATACGTTTCTATGAGATCCCCTCTCATCCTTCTAAACTCCAGTGTATAAAGGCCCAGTTGATCCAATCTCTCCTCATATGTCAGTCCAGCCATCCCTGGAGTCAGTCTGGTGAACCTTCGCTGCACTCCCTCAATAACAAGAATGTCCTTCCTCAGATTAGGAGACCAAAACTGAACACAATATTCCAGCTGGGGCTCCACCAAGGCCTTGTACAATTGTAGTAAGACATCCCTGCTCCTATACTCAAATCCCCCTGCTATGAAGGCCAACATATCATCTGCCTTCTTCACCGCCTGCTGTACCTGCATGCCAACTTTCAAGGACTAATGAACCATGACACACAGGTCCCACTGCACCTCCCCTTTTCCTAATCTGCCGCCATTCAGATAATATTCTGCCTTCACGTTTTTGCCCCCAAAGTGGATAACCTCACATTTATCCACATTATACTGCATCTGCCATGTATTTGCCCATTCTCCTAACCTGTCCAAGTCACCCTGCAGCCTCTTAGCGTCCTCCTCACAGCTCACACCGCCACCCAGTTTAGTGTCATCTGCAAACTTGGAGATATTACACCCAATTCCATCATCTAAATCATTAATATATATTGTAAAGAGCTGGGGTCCCAGCACTGAGCCCTGCGGCACTCCACTAGTCACTGCCTGCCATTCTGAAAAGGACCCGTTTATCCCGCCTCTCTGCTTGCTGTCTGCCAGCCAGTTCTCTATCCATGTCAGTACATTACCCCCAATACCATGTTCTTTGATTTTGCACACCAATCTCTTGTGTGGGGCCTTTTCAAAAGCCTTTTGAAAGTCCAAATACACTACATCCACTGGTTCTCCCTTGTCCATTCTACTCATTACATCCTCAAAAAATTCCAGAAGATTTGTCAAGCATGATTTCCCTTTCATAAATCCATGCTAACTTGAACCAATCTTATCACCGCTTTCCAAATGCGCTGCTATTTCATCCTCAATGATTGATTCCAACATTTTCCCCACTGCTGATATCACGCTAACTGTTCTATAATTACCCGTTTTCTCTCTCCCTCCTTTTTTAAAAGTGGTGTTACATTAGCTACCCTCCAGTCCATGGGAACTGATCCAGAATCGATAGACTGCTGGAAAATTATCACCAATGCATCCACTATTTCTCGGGCCACTTCCTTAAGTACCCTGGGATGTAGACTATCAGGCCCTGGGGATTTATCGGCCTTCAATCCCGTCAATTTCCCTTACACAATTTCACGCCAAATAAGGATATCTTCAGTTCCTCCTTCTCACTACACCCTCGGCCCCCTAGTACATCCGGAAGGTTATTTGTGTCTTCCTTTGTGAAGACAGAACCAAAGTACTTGTTCAAGTGGTCTGCCATTTCTTTGTTCCCCATTATAAATTCACCCGAATCCGACTGCAAGGCACCTACGTTTGTCTTCACTAATCTTTTTCTCTTCACATATCTATAGAAGATTTTGCAGTCAGTTTGTATGTTTCCGGCAAGCTTCCTCTCGTACTCTATTTTCCCCCTCTTAATTAAACCCTTTGTCCTCCACTGCTGAATCCTAAGTTTCTCTCAGTCCTCCAGTTTGCTGCTTTTTCTGGCTAATTTGTATGCCTCTTCCTTGGATTTAACACTATCCTTAATTTCCTTTGTTAGCCACGATTGAGCCACCTTTCCCATTTTATTTTTACTCCAGACAGGGATATACAATTGTTGAAGTTCGTCCATATGATCTTTAAAGGTTTGCCATTGCCTATCCACCGTCAACCCTTTAAGTATCATTTGCCAGTCTAATTTAGCCAATTCGCGCCTCATACCGTCAAAGTTACCTTTCCTTAAGTTCAGGACCCTAGTTTCTGTATTAACTGTGTCACTCTCCATCTTAATAAAGAATTCTACCATATTATGGTCACTCTTCCCCAAGGGGCCTCGCACAACAAGATTGCTAATTAATCCCTTCTCATTACACATCACCCAGTCTAGGATGGCCCGTTCTCTGGTTGGTTCCTCAAAATATTGGTCTAGAAAACCATCCATAATACACTCCAGGAAATCCTCCTCCACCGCATTTCTACCAGTTTGGTTAGTCCAATCAATATGTAGATTAAAGTCGCCCATGCAACATATATGTGTTTTGTTTCTGTGTCACTTTGCTTCCTTGAATGAAAAAGGAATACTCAGTAGTAAGACTGAGGCCTGAAAATTCTCAATGAATAATGAGAGGAGACCACCTTCTTCTCGACAATTAACAGCTCTCCAACAAAATCTCAGAAATAACACTTTAAAAATCACATGTGCCTGCGATTTAACTAGTGACTCAGTAAATATGGAGAAACAGAGGCATTTTCTCAGTTTTCATATGGGGGACCAGTTAACAACCATATGTTTGAGCCTCACCATTAACATTGTTGGTGCTTGGCAGGGGAAAAATTAAACATTTGCAACAAATGTTCTTTCCATTAGTACCAGGTGGAGAACCACCTGGTATAAACATTTCTGGGGTGTTTATTTAAAATGCTTCAAAGCGAAGCTCACATAGTAGTAAAGATCACTGCATTGATGATTCAAAGTCAAATGTCATTAGTTTCTATAATAAAATATAACAAGATAATTCATTTGCCAGAATCAAAGAATCTTAAAAGAGCACAAAAGGTGGCCATTCAACACATCGTGCCTCTGCCAGCTCCAATTAGTTCTTTCTTCACAGCCCTGCAAATGTTTCCTTTTCAAGTATTTATCCCATTCCCTTTTGAAAGTTACTTCCACCACCCTTTCAGGCAGTGCATTCCAGATCATAATTCTTCACATGCATCCTCTCGATCTTTTGCCAATTATTGTCAATCTGCGTGCTTTAGCTACCAACCCAACCACAAGTGGAAATAATTTTTCCTCATCTACTCTATCACAACACCTCATAATTTTGAACATCTCTATTAAATCTACTCTTAACCTTCTCTGCTCTCAGAAGAATAATACCAGTTTCTCTAGTCTCTCTGAAATCCCTCATCCCTGGTATCATTCTGGTCAATCTCCTCTACACCGTGTCCAATGCCTTCACTTGCCTTGCCACCTTTAAAGGTTTGTGTTTGTAAACTCTGTTCCTACACACCCTTTAAAGTTGTACCATTTAATTTATATTGCCTCTCTTCCTCCCAAAATGAATCACTTCACATATCCCTGTATTAAATTTCATCTGCCACGTGTCTCTCTATGTCCTCCTGAAGTCTGCTCCTATCCTTCTCACTGTTTACTATATTTCCAAGTTTTGTGTCATCTGAAAACTTTGAAATTATGCCCCCTATACCCAAGTCCAGGCCATTAATATATAACAAAAAGAGCAGTGGTTTAAATACTGACCGCAGGGAATACCATTGCATACCTCCCTCCAGTCTGAAAAGCACCTGTTCACCACTAATCTCTGCACTTCAATGGGGCTGTTATGGTAACTACATGGAACATTTCCAAAAGTGTTAACGCATGTTAAAGTAGCACCTTGTAAAGTGCTTTGATTTATTTTCTACTATCTTTGAAGTTTTACCTGGAGAGACCCAAAGGGTTCTATTTTCCTCCTTGCTGATTTTTGGCACCCAGGAGGATGTACGGCTGATTTTTTTTGTGCCCGTTTGCGCCAAAAAATAAATACAATTTTCCCCAAAGTAAAATTTAATTTTGGCGCTGTGGTACCCGAATTTAAATCTGGAGGTGGAGCTTCAAGTGTGCGCCGAAAAGTCAGTGAGCATGTACCGGAAAAAAAAAAACTTTTTCCACGTGATGGGTATATCCACACATCCACAGTGAACTTCCTGGTCTGGATCTGCAGCTTGTGAGAACACATTCAGATCGGAGCTAGATCTGGACATTTACATTTTAGCTGCAAAAGATGGATCCATGGGAAGGAGAAGGAGAGGGAGAAGGAGAGGGAGAAGGGGAAGGGGGAAGGGGAAGGGGAAGGGCCAAGAGATTTCAAGCAGAAGAAATGAGCCCCTGGTATTCATAATTAAGAGGAAATGGGATGTGCTTGAGAACAAAGGAAGAATGGGACAAGAGAAACTGAAACCCTCTCTACTAGCAAACCTTTGGGAACATGTTGCAGAAGAGTTTAATGCAGTGGTCATGACCCCGAGAAGCGGTGTGCAGGTCAAAAATAAGTGTCAGGGTCTTGGCCAAGCAGTTACTGTAAGTATTTATGCACTGCAATTATACTTGTAAATTTGAGTAATGTGTGTGTGTGTGTGTGTGTGTGTGTGTGTGGCCACCACAGCAGAAGGACCCTCTCTTAAAAAGTTCTATTTTCATCTTTGCAGAGGAAGGCGTCACTGATGAACCGAGAAAAGTCGAAAACTGTTGGAGATGCACCAAGTAGGCTGCAACTAACAGCCGTGGAACAGAGGATCGCTGATATGATTCAATCTCGCAAGAGAAGATCAATCACCAATGTGGAGGCTTTGCCCAGGTTACCGAGAGAGGGCAAGCTCTGCTGCATACTCATGTCACCCTGCCCCCTCTGCCCCCTCCCCTGCTGCTAACCGAACATCTGCTCTGTTATGTTTTGCAGATGTTGCGCATCAGGAGGAGGCAGAAGCTGAGGCATAAGATCAGGAAGCCGTCAGTCCAGATATTATTCATCAACTTCAGTATGAGGATGAGCAGGACAATGAAGGGCAGCAGGAAGACCCCAATGATGACATGGTCACATTGCAACTGGAGCAACTGAACCCCCTGAGGATGCCAAGCCCTTTGCTGAGCGATACAACCGACGCAACATTTCATGGGGTACAGTCTGAGGCTGCGGGTCACAGTGGGTTGCAGCAAGCCACACCTGGGAGATGGCTGAGGAGGGTAGGAAGGAGAGCTCAACCTGAAATGCAGGATGCAGGGTCATAGGACAGATCATGGGAATGAGTCGGTAGAGCACTGAGCTAACCAGATCGCTACAAGTCACCATGGGTGGGGTGAGGGCTTAATTAGGAGGACTTTCAGTAAAAGTAGCAACACTGTCTGGAGGAATGGGAGATGTGTTGGGACAGATGAGAGAGGGGATGTCAAAGATGAGGGAGGAGATGTCGGAGATGAGGGAGGGGATGTTGGAGATTAGGGAGGGGATGTCAGAGATGAGGAAGGGGTTGTCGGCGATGAGGGAGGAGATGTCGGAGAATAGGGAGGGGATGTCGGAGATTAGGGAGGGGATGTCGTAGATTAGGGAGGGGATGTCGGAGATTAGGGAGGGCATGTCATAGATTAGGGAGGGAATGTCGGAGGCAGCTGGTGCAGTGTTGGGACAGATTAGGGAGCGAATGTCGAAGATAGCTGCTGCAATGTGACACACAGCTGTCATTGCCAAACAGTAGTTGGCAGCATCTACTGCTGACACTCACTTTCCAATCCCCAGACCAACCTCAGGTAGTGTGCCAGGGGTTCATCCACAGGCTGAAGAAGAATCTGACTATGAATCTGGGCCTTCCACAATGCTGTCTGCTAGATCTGTCCCTGTCCAACCCCACCAACAACAAATGCGCCTTCACACAAAAAGCAGAAAAAACCTTGGGGTCATAGTAAGGAAGCAGAAGTGTAAGACAACGGGCACGGGTAGGGGTTGAGGCGGCAAGAGGGGCACACAGCGCTAAGGTCTTTGAATAAGGGGGAGGAGAGATGGCTGCAGCTAGAGTTT
The DNA here is from genome assembly GCF_044704955.1 of Pristiophorus japonicus. NCBI lineage: Eukaryota > Metazoa > Chordata > Chondrichthyes > Pristiophoridae > Pristiophorus > Pristiophorus japonicus. The sequence continues at coordinate 362,169,270 of NC_091977.1, read as the reverse complement.
GTTTTGTTTGCTTGTTGCTGATACTGGTTGTTTTCTTCATTGAAAAGTTTAAAGATTGATACAACATTTTTTATTAAAGTTAAGTAAAACTGTACAAATGCTTAATAAACCTAATTATTTTTAAAATTTAAGCAGAATCCTGCACATTATTTTTTGAATTAAAGCAATATAAACCAACATATCATTATGTACATATGATGTACGTTATTTTTTCACTCTAACAGGTACAAAGAGTCAACACCGTCGGGCCGGTTAGCCTTCAGGCACCAAAGCGTTGTCCTGCGGGTTGAGGTGGTCGTATGGGTTTATCGTCGTCGTCCTCCTCCTGCTGGTCGTCCTCCTCGTCCTTCTGCTGATGCTGCTGCTGCTCCTCCTCAACATCGCTGTAAGCCTCCTCTTCCTCCCTGCCCCCCCCCCCCCCAACCCCCGCCCCCACCCCCCCTGCCCTCCCCTTCTCCCCTCAGGAGGATCTCCTTCAATGTCCAGGGCCTGACCCCTCATGAATGATGGCCAAGTTGTGCAGCATTCAGCACAGGACTGTGAACTGAGCGACGTGGTGAGGAGTGTATTGCAGGTAGCATTTAGAGTGGTCCAGGCATCTAAAACGTTGCTTCAGTATGCCAATTGTCCACTCAATGATGCTCCGTGTCGTTATGTGCGACATATTGTACCAACGGTTTGGCTCAGTGCGGGGATTGCATTGGGGGCGGGGGGGGATCATGAGCCAGGTGGTGAGCCCGTACCCTTTGTCCCCGAGAAATCAGCTCTGCCCTTCTGGCAGCTCCCGAAACATGGTAGATAGAATGCTCTCACGCAGAATGAAAGCATCATGGATGCTACCTGGGTATTTGGCATCCACTGCCATGATCCGATGCAGATCGTTACAGACGAGCTGCACATTTAGGGAATGGAACCCTTTCCTGTTCGGATAAACTTTGGAGTCGTCCAAGTTGCTCTCAGGGCGATGCGGGTACAGTCGATTGCATCATGTACCTTTGGGAAGCCAGCAATTCTGGAGAACCCCACAGCCCTGTCTCTCATTGCCTGCAAGGTCATAAGGAAATTGATGAACTGGTCACTTTTGGCATACAGTGCAGCCGTCACCTCTCGAATGCAGCATTGTGTGGTGTGCTGTGAGATGCAGCACATATCCCCAGTTGCTGCTTGAAATGAGCCAGAAGCATAGAAGGCAACTGCTGCAGTAATCTTTACTTCCACAAGTAAAGCAGTCCTACTACTTCTTGGTTGGATGGCTGACCTGACTAGTTGGCAGATCTCTGTGATGACTTACTTTCTAAATTGTAACCTGCGAATGCAGTCTGCCTCACTCAGGTGTAGGTATGAGCGCTTGTGCCTGTAGGTTCGATCAGGGTATAGCCTCTTCCCCATTAATGCCCGAGCGATCTGGTTCGTGCGACGACGGCGTTGTGGTATTATCCGTTGCCTCCATATGCCATGCATGTAAACTAACCTTACTACATGAGGCATAGTAAGATTTGCACCCATAATTCTTATTCTTAACTTTGTTATTCTTGTTATAGTGAGACTTACTGAAGCACAGCACACAAACACACTTTTTATGGGTGACGCCCTAGTACAACAGACCATACCCTGGTTTGTGCGCATGCGTAAAACTAAGCTCTGCCTCTATGGAGACGCGATGCACAGAGATTTATGCACTTCAATTATAACTTGTGCCGAAATGCCTATGTTTGCTGCTGTGTTGTGCCATCTCCGATGCACAGTTCGGAGTGCATGCCGGCAGGAATGCTCCCTCGGTCGGACTGAAACACAGGAGCTCGGCCCTTGGATTTCACCCGCCTCGCCCCGCCCGGGATTCTTTCCAAGCTGAGCCCGGAGGGCGGGGCGGGGTGGAATCCAAGTGCCGAGCTCCTGTGCTTGTGTCCGGCTGAGGGAGCGATCCTTTGGCCGGCCGGCACTCCTCCAACCCATGCCTGGAGCCCCGTCAGCAGAGATTCAGTGGTGGAATTGCAATTTGCCCATTCTCAAAATCATTCAGTGGGAAAAATGAACTTTCGAGTTATTTTCCCAGTTCACTCGACAAAAATCATCATGAATTTGTGTTTTAAATTGTCTTCTTCCCTTGCTCCAAAAACTCAGGAATATACTCAGTGCCAATTTCCTTAAGTTAACGTAAAGTTTTTCTGATCGGTACTTAAGGCCACTGTGTGCCCTGAAAAAAACAGTTGTTGGTGAAAATTGGTGCGGAAATCAGTTTTCAACCAGACCAACACCAAAAAAATCTTGTGTATAAAAAAAACAGCACTAACTGTCGCCGTCAGCGTACAAACTTTGAAGAAAATTGCAAAATCATGATTGCTCAAAAAAAATCAGCGGACGCAAAAAAACAGCGCAAAATGGTGGCGAAAATAGAGCCCTTATTATTTAATTGTTCTGATTCTGACAATGAATCACGAAGGTTCGCTTGATGTGAAATCTCCTCAATAGCCCAGCACTTTACCCCACTGTGTTTCAAAGTTTCAAATACTAGAATTATTTTATTTAATGCATCCTTTCTAGGGCCCTTATTTAAAAGATTGAAATAAGAAACCATGAACAAAGAAATGAGTAATTGGACAAATGGTCTAAAATAACACTTTTTCAGTCATTAATTCTATAATTACCAGAAAATGCAAGTCATTCAGGCTCACATCAGTAAAACATAATGTTAGCAGCAGCTTGTTTTTCTTAAATGTGAAAATGTTGCCAGAAGACTTTTTTAAGAAATATCATAAAATTTTGCTTTAAAATTCTAAATGACAATCATAAAATGAGATCATTAAATGACATTTATTGCACAATGGACTACAGATGGAAAGCTAGAATCACTTAAAAAAATGCAGACTAGGTTGTGAACTTCTAATCATGTATTCAACATTATTATGACTCAGGTAGCCAGAAGACATTCAGAACTGTAATTAATGAAGGAACCGGAGGGAATTATTTTCATTAATGCCCTCAATCAACTTCCTGTATGTACTGTAATATGCAAAGCATGGCTGGAGGACGGCTGAAGGCAAATTAAGACTTTATGTAATGTAGAAATGACAGAGGTTTAATTAGTTTCCTGCCTAAAACAAACCATGCTAGCTGTTACCTCCTCACTCATCTTTTATGCATTTAAAATTTTAACACAACTTTCTAGAATAAATTTCCATCAAAAAACATTGCAGGAAACTTTCTAATGCTCATTGAAGTAAAGGGAGAAGATTAGAGTTGACTGTTTTGTAAAAACAATCAAGAAATGCATTCTAATTGACTAATAATGAAGAGATGTATTTAAATGGACAAAACTTTGGCAAGATCAAGGAAATGCAAAACAGGATGAAAATAAAGGAATTTAGCAATGCATTAATGTTCACTCAGCTTTACAGAGGGTATAAATAACTTCAAGCACCATTCACTTTCTCAATGAATTAGCAGAGAAATGATCATTTGCTCAGACAAGCAGATATTGTGTTAATCTGTAAAAACAAGTTGGTCTTTATCCACATTCATTTTACACCCTTGAAAAATTGTTGTCTTCTGCAATTTGAATGTTTGGAAAGCAGAGTATATTGCCATCATTTAACTCCATGGACACAAAATTCCACATTTTCTTTGAAGTAAAAGTGAGGTACTTTTGGTCTAGGTTGGAATTTAGGCCCGAAGTTTTCACATGATTTGCTCCTGATTTTTAGGAGCAACTGGTGGAGAACGGAGTATCATAGAAATCGCAATTCTCCACATTTAAGTTTTCTGCAGTTCTGGTCATGAAGAACAGTTTCACTTTTGAACAGAATTTTTTTTTCAAAAGGGGGCGTGTCCGGCCACTGACGCCTGATTTGAAAGTTTCCACAGTGAAAACATACTCCAAACTAACTTAGAATGGAGCAAGTGAAGATTTTTTAGGCCTGAAAAAACCTTGTCTACACATTAAAAAATCAGGCGCAGGTTACAAATTAGGCGTCGGGAATGAGGTGTGGGGGGGGGGTGGTTGGGGGGAAGGGAAGTCATTACATTCTACAATAAATCCTTAGTTATACTTATACAAATATTATACAAATAATTCCAACCTGAATAAAAATTTATAAGCTAAGAAAAGATTAAATAAACCATGTTCCTACCTGTGTGAAAGTGCTTCAGGCAGGCCTTTCAGGCAGGGAGAAGGCTGCAGGAAGCCTCACAAGTTGAGGCAGCCGTTCCAGACGGCAGGGCGGGGGGGGAGGCAGTGAGGGCCCGACCGATGGCAGTGGGGGGGAGGCAGTGAGGGCCCGACCGACGGCAGCAGCCGTTCCCGATGGCAGCAGCCATTCCCGACGGCAGGGGGGGGAAGGCAGTGAGGGCCCGAACGGCAGCAGCCGTTCCCGACGACAGGGCAGGGGAGGCAGTGAGGGCCCGACCGACGGCAGTGGGGGGGAGGCAGTGAGGGCCCGACTGACGGCAGCGGGGGGGAGGCAGGGAGAAGGCTGCAGGAAGCCTCAGAAGTTGAGGCAGCCATTCCCGACGGCAGTGGGGGGAGGCCCCCCTGCCGTCGGTCGGGCCCGTCTGGAAACGGCTGCCTCAACTTCTGAGGCTTCCTGCAGCCTTCTCACTGCTGCAAGAAGCCTCAGTGTTGATCATGGAAGGGCAATGTGGTTTTATTAAAAAATGTTAAAAATTGAACAGCTACAAAGAACTAAAAAAATGGCCGAGTGCCAATGTTTCCTTCACACTGCGCGTGCGCGAATGCTCCAACGCGCACGCGCAGGGTTGCCGGCACGAAAAAAACTCATTTAAATGGTACCCGCCCCCTCCTACTTACAAAATTGGCACGAGTGGTAGGCTCCGCCCCCTGGGCGCCGCGCCAAGCTGACATCGAGCTGCAAAGCGCTCGAGAATAGCGCATTTTTTTTCAGGCGCCGTTTTCAGCACGAAAAACGGGCGCCCAGCTCGGAGGGGCGCTTGTTTTGCCGCGTGTGGAAACTTGGGGCCAATATGTGTAAGTCAGATATGCTCGAGTTACGCCTATTCTAAATTACATGGAGCCTTTACACAGAGTTCACTATGTGCGTTCTCATACATGTCCTTATGATGGAGACAGAACAGGATCAGGATGAAGAGGAAGTGAGCGAGGCATACAAGATAAGGTTAGGTTAGGCACAGGGTTAGATGGTTGCTATCATTCTCTCCAAACAGTCCCTCAAGACTCGAAGGACAGTGATTAATTGCACTGAAATGTTTGGAGGCCTTACTGAAGGAACAGATGAAAATATTCCTGTTGGTGCTTCATTGAACTAAATAATCTGGGATACTGGCACTGAGAATGGCACTGGACTCTGCCATGTTCACTGCCACTTGTCTCAGGTCCTCTAAGATAGTCCTCCGTGCCTTCATGTGAATGTAATGCTCATCTTGCATCCTTCCCCACAGACTTGAATCTTTAGTCTCTGGAGTCAGGAGCTGATTTCTGCAGTGCCTCCACTCTCTGCTGTCAGATCTCACTGTCTCCCATTTTCTGATTCCTCTAGTGCTGTGCGGGTAATGAATGAAGGACTGCAACACATATAAATAGGTTGCATGGAAGGGAGCTGTGAAGCAGTTGGCTTACATTTGCAGCTTTGGTGAGCTTGTTAAACATCATCCTACACTTCAAAGGAGTCCTGGGGTTCAAAGAGCTGGCAATCACTGCCACAGTTACCATCCACAGAGTGTGCATCATGTTTAGAGGGTTTCCATCCTCTAGCCCTAAATAACCCATCCCTCTGTATCTCTGTTAGGAGTCATCCAGATCATACTCCTGACCTTTCGCAGCTTTTCCATCACTCTGGCTGCCATCCTTGTAACCCAGGTTACCTGCTTGCTTTTTTAAGCAGCAGCAGCAAGTTTCACATCTTGCTGCTGCACCAGGTCTCTGACACCCTCTGCTCATTTTCCACATGTTTCCATTTGGTAAACATTTCACCTCCGATATAATTTTCTGGGCTTTCTGAGGGATTGAAGGTTGAATTTACACAACCTACATGCCTCTTAATATGATAATCACCTGATCCCACACTTTACTTTAGGATTAGTCCCAGTACGTCATGGCGGATGCAAGTCAGTGCCCTCCCTCACTGGCAGCACAATGATACTGTCAGAATTTCAGACTCCGAACCAACAATGCTGTTTTGCAATCTGTGGTATCCTGATATGGATTAAAACATCCTTGAGCAGGGCAAATACTATCCCATAGTCTTGAAATGCTGTACTGAGTAAAATTTATATTTGTTTTTTATTATAATATAGAGGATAAATTGAAATATAAAACACATATATGAAAGCTTGGAATGGTAATATCATGATGGATAGTTTGTCAGACAAACTTCTACCTCTTGCAGATAAATCTTGTATTAATCAATACTGAAGCCTCATTTGAAATATTGGGGTCATCTTGTGAGGCATTATTCCCAGAATGGAACCTAGTCATGGAACCTAGCTATAGCCCCAATCTTCCGATCTGAGTTTGCAGCTGTCAAAACTCCACGCCATGAATACAGTTATACAAAAGTACCTCCATTTTGAGCACCATACCTTAAAAAGGACATTGCTGCGGTTCAGAAAAAAGCAACAAGAATGATCTTGGGACTTAAGACTCTAAATAATCTCCAATACTTAATATGTTTTCATTGGAGATAGGATAATTTGGGGAAGGGGATTTCATAGGGGAGGACTGATCTAAGCCTTTAAAAAGCTGAGAAGCACAGATGATGTAACTGTAACAAGATAACTTGACTTTGTGTATGTCCGTAGAACTAGAGAACTCAGGTTAAACATTAAAAAGCCTCAAGCAAGGCTAGAGATTTGCAGAAATATTCCTCCCCACAGAGCAGTGAATATGTGTAACAGATTTCCAACAAAAACAGCTAGCATCATGCTAATTAACTCAGTTGAATACGCTACATATCCAGATAGGATTTAAGAGTCATCATCACAGGCAGTCCCTCGAAACGAGGATGACTTGCTTCCACGCCGAAAAGGGATGAGTTCACAGGTGTTTCAATGAAGGACCTAATATTCCAGATCCCAAACTATATCTTGAAGGGTGGGAGATGCCTGTGCGTGGATTTTTTAACATGTGAAGGCCGTTGCACACCAGCCACCACACGGGCTTGACAGAGCTAGGTCTTGGTTCAGTGACAAGGATTAACCAAGATGACTGGAGACCAGCTCTGCTGCTTGGACCTAGTGCGTACACATATCACAGTGTGGGCTGACCCGTGCTGCCCCTGGGCCCATGGCTCTTCTGGGCCCCGAACTCACACCTCTTCTGATCACATCCCTCTATGAACTCTAGCCGCTCATTTGCTCTGACCTTGCTGCTGCTGCTGCTGCTGTATCTGCTGCAGTGTAGGAGTTCCGAGTAGAGTGCTTGCTTAGGGAGTCTTGTGTCAGGCATGCGAACAATGTGGCGCACCCAACGGAGCTGGTCAAGTGTGGTCAGTGCTTCGATGCTGGGGATGTTGGCCCCATGTATAAAGAACATGTTTGCAATCTCGCCAGAAATCTTTCCCCTGTTTGATGTGCAACGCAGACACCCGAGTGAAAAGCCGGTCTCCAAACACACTTGCCCCAAAGCAGAACAGGTGCCCACAAACCTGAGGCTGCACATGCTCCTGAGAGCAAGGCCCCGGACCATGGGGTTGGGGCCAGTGCAGTCTTTCCACAGGGTGTTGATGGCCAGGAGCGCCAGTTTGGGTTTGAGCACGGCATACATGCACATGTAGAGGTAGACCAGCTACTTCTGCACCATGTCAGCTATGGGGCCGGCCTACAGCATCTCCATGAAGAGAGCCGATATGTCCAGCCCCTGGGTCATGAAACGGATCACCTTGAGCACCGCATTCCTGTACCTCAGCCTATCGGCCTGGACCGGGCCTGGGAGACGCCCATCAGTCTGAGAGTCAGAAGGGGTCACAGCCTCCGCCCATTCAGTGTGAGTGAGGCCCCCGCCGGGACCCGGGCTACAAGTTCCTTTTGTTGTCGGACAGCTGGCCGCGACATGCCGTACTGCGGCTCCGAGGACATGGTGAAGGAGCTGCGACGGGCGCTGGTATTTCTCTATTATTGCAGTATTTTATTCCCTCAGTATGTAATGAATCAGAAGCAATCTTCTTGAAGTCATGCAGAATTTAATCAGTCCAATAAAATGCTGTTGCAATTATTCTGATGACTACATGTCCAACACAAAGAAAAACAAAGATGTCTATCATCATTCAATTGATATCTTCATAAATGTAATTCCATTAACTGGTGAGCTTGTTGAAGGAAGTATCAGCAATGATCGTGTTCTGGCATTGAAAAGTTGATGAATGCAAAGATATTGTGGTGTTAGTGAGACAAACTAAAACTTACAAAATATGCTAGCTACGAGAAGGCCGAGCTAAATGATTAACTTATGATGTAGAACAAGGACTATAGAATTCATCATTTAGGAACAAAGGTCCTGAGTTTCCACAGGGTATTCCCAATCTTCTGCCATAATTCCAGCAGGATATCGATGGAACCCCTGGCGAAGTGGCGTCAATGGCTGTTCTTAGCTGTTTGACACCATTTCTCCAAGGTTTCCACAGATCTCACAGCAGAGAACACCTGTGGAAATTCCAGAAAAAAATTGTTTATTTTCTGACATCAACGCACAAAAGAACAGTGTTCCATTTATTTCAAAATATTTGTTCCTAAGAACATAAGAACATAAGAAATAGGAGCAGGAGTAGGCCATATGGCCTCTCGAGCCTGCTCCGCTATTTAATACAATCAAGGCTGATCCGATCATGGACTCAGGTCTACTTCCCTGTGTCATGTATCCCACATGGCTACTGTTGGTACTATCACAAGGTGTGCCACCAGAGGGCACTGCAGTGGGAGACTTGTAGGTTACCTGTGCAGGTGTGCCTGGCCTCGTATAAAAGGCAGGCCACCAGGTGTGATCCGCACTTTGGAGTTAACAAATAAAGGACTAAGTTCACTACAGTTCAAGTACAACACACTGCCTCGTGGAGTCATTACTAGAGTATCTAAGGACACTACAATTGGCGATGAGATTACGAACTTTCACACGGAAACGGCTACCCTTGGTATGTTGCAGCAGTTCGCTGATGGTGATGATTGGGATGCCTTTGTGGAGAGGCTAGAACATTTCTTCACAGCAAATAACCTGGCACGTGACGACCCGGCCACACTGGTGGATAAGCGCCACGCTATCTTGCTAACCAGTTGTGGGCCCAACATCAACGGCCTCGTCAGGGACTTGCTTGTACCAGCGAAGACAATGACCAAGTCATACAAGGAGCTCGTAACCCTCATCCAAGAGCAACTCAAGCCCAAGGAGAGCATCCTCACAGCCAGACATCGGCTCTACACCCACCGATGGCCCGAAGGCCAGGAAATCGCGAAGTACGCCGCAGACCTCAGGAGGCTGGTGGCACCGTGCGAGTTCGGCACCCATCTCAACGAAGCGCTGCGGGACATTTTTGTCATTGGAATTGGCCATGAGGGCCTTCGTCATAAGCTACTGTCGGCGGATACCACAGTCACACTGCAGAAGGCCATCTCTGTGAGCCAGTCATTCATGACTTCGACCTGCGGCTCCGGGCAGATGTCTCACCCTCAGGACTCAAACCCGACAGGGACTGTGGTGCTGTTTAGAGGCTGGACTGTAGAGCACGAACCCTCTCAGGGAAAAGAGAACAGGCTCCCGAGTCCCTTAAGAGAGAGTCCGCCGAGGGGGGCTAATCATGTAGCACCATGCTGGCGTTGTGGAGGGAATCACAGGGCTCACCAGTGCCGTTTTAAAGACTATGTATGCAAAGGCTGCAGCACAAAGGGCCACCTCCAGTGAATGTGTAAGAGAAATATGACTCACTGTGTCGATGAAGAGTCTGCAGATGGCCATGAATCCAGCGTGGATTATGAATCGATAGACAGAGAGGCAGCCCAGTCCCATGGGGAGGTACATAGCATGTTTACCTGCACCAACGAGTGTTCCCCGCTGAAGATGGAAGTCAAGATAGAGGGAGTTCCAGTCTTCATGGAAGTGGATATGGAGACGAGCCAGTCAGTGATGAATCAAAGAGCCTTTTAGAGGCTATGGGACAATCAGGCTGAATGACCTGAGTTGGTCCCGGTTCAGGCAAAGCTGCGCTCCTACACCGATGAAATGATCCCTGTCGTTGGTAGTGTGAATGTAAAGGTACTCCATGATGGCGCGGTGCACATGTTACCTCTGTGGATTGTTGCAGGTGATGGACCAACGCTGCTTGGCAGAAGGTGAATAGAGAAGATCCAATGGAAGTGGGAAGACTTCACCCCTCCAGCGATCGAAGCCCTCTGCGCTCAGAGGCAAAGCAAGCCCTCACCTGAGAGTGGACCCGGCACCGGAGAGAAGACGAGCACAGCACCCGAGATACAGACCGTTCAGCATGACTGCGTGGAGATGATCCAGCTGAGACGACCTGAACGCACCTTCCAAGCTCCAGTGCTAGACTCCGGTGGAAGAAAATCGGATCCAGAAGTGACTTCCCAACTTTGGAGGCAGAACCCGGGAGAAGAGGATCACCGCAGTCGACATCGTGGACGAAGGAAAGATGGTGCCCAAACCACGAGGTGATGCGCTGAAGACAAAGATGGCCGCAGCCAGATCACGAGGTGCAGTGCTGATGGAGCATCACGTGGCAACAAATGGAGAAGCGGATTGGGGAAAAGCAAGCAAGGCTCTCTGAAAAGAGGCCTGTAACCCACTACAATTAAAGGGACAGTTCCACACACTCAAGCAATGTAATAAGAACTGTAAGTCAGAGACAAAATGTCTAACTGATCATGTAAAATGTGTAACGGATAATCTGAATTGTGCACATGCAACCAGCGAGGAAAAGTCGCGCGATCGCGATCAGACCCACAGAGCGTCCATCATAAGTAAGGAAAAGTTGTGCGATGCAGGATTTCAACTGCTCACAGCCAAGGTAGCGGGCAGACACCCATCGGGTGCACACAGGTCCAGCGAGCTACCCAATGCTGTAACCTGACATTCCGGGGACCAGAGTCATGTACCATGAAGTGTGCCACAAACAGTCAACACACACGAGTTGCAGAGCAAGCGACCTCAGCAGGACAATGGCACCGGTATCGATACCATGCCCCTGGTCAGTTCCACCTCTCAGGCAACCAATGGCACCAACAGCCATGAGCCTGAAGGAGCAGACTGCACTAAGGCGCAGTCCCCAAACCCCACCGTCACCAAGGCTGTACCCCTAGATGTAGGGTCACCCGCCACTGTCCCCCAAAGGAAAAAGGCACCAGCCAGGATTCCAAACCAAACGACGCCCAGGCCAGCGAGTCAGCGGTTCCCTGTGCACTGCTAGACAACAGCTCCTCAGGGAGCAGCAGCGACCCTGGTTGCAAAGAAAGGACAGGGAGGTCACAGGCATCTGTGAACCGGCCCAACGCTAGGGTCCACGGCAACAGGCCCGAGAGCAAGCCACGTGAACCAACTGGGTTCCCCCTGCCAGCAGCGGACACTGAGCCACCACCAGACTGCAGGGACACAACCCAGCAGCTCCGGAACTAGCTTGACCTCACGCACTGTCACTGCATCGATAAGGCATCTAATGCACTTGTCGCACCACGGAACCACACAAAAAAAAAGCACAATCCACTTACCGAAACTTGACTGTACATGAATGCCAGCAGCCCCCACCATAATCGATGTGGGAGGGGCAGGGGGGGGGGAGAATGGAGTGATCAGGGACACACACAAACAAACAACAACCACCAGCAAGCTACTGCACCAACTACTCACCCAAGGTTGAAGTGACCCGCCAAGGGTCAACCAGACAGAGCCCACATAGAGCACAGTTAATGCAGAGACGATTTGCACTGAGGGCTCAGGGGGGGGGGAGTGATGTCATGAATCCTGCATGGCTACTGTTGGTACTATCACAAGGTGTGCCACAAGAGGGCACAGCAATGGGAGATTCGTAGCTTACTTGTACACGTGTGCCTGGCCTAGTATAAAAGGAAGGCCACCAGGTGTGATCCTCACTCTGGAGTTAACTAATAAAGCACTAAGGTCACTACAGTTCAAGTACAACACACTGTCTCGTGGAGTCATTACTAGAGCATCTAAGGACACTACACCCTGCCCGCTCCCCATAACCCCTTATTCTCTTATCGGTTAAGAAACTGTTTATCTCTGTCTTAAATTTATTCAATGACCCAGCTTCCACAGCTCTCTGAGGCAGCGAATTCTGCAGATTTACAACTCTCGGAGAGAAAAAATTCCTCCTCATCTCTGTTTTAAATGGGCGGCCCCTTATTATATGATTATGCCCCCTAGTTCTAGTCTCCCTTATCAGTGGAAACATCCTCTCTGCATCCACCTTGTCAAGCCCCCTCATAATCTTATACATTTCGATAAGATCACCTCTAATTCTTCTGAATTCCAATGAGTAGAGGCCCAACCTACTTAACCTTTCCTCATAAGTCAACTCCCTCATCTCCGGAATCAACCTTGTGAACCTTCTCTGAACTGCCTCCCAAGCAAATATATCCTTTCATAAATATGGAACCCAAAACTGTATGCAGTATTCCAGGTGTGGCTTCACCAATATCCTGTATACTGTAGCAAGACTTCCCTGCTTTTATACTCCATCCACTTTGCAATAAAGGCCAAGCTTCCTGATCACTTGCTGTACCTGCATACTAACCTTTTGTGTTTCATACACAAGTACCCCCAAGTCCCGCTGTATTGCAGCACTTGGCAATTTTTCTCCATTTAAATAATAATTTGCTCTTTGATTTTTTTCTGCCAATGTGCATAACCTCACACTTTCCAACATTGTACTCTATCTGCCAAATTTTTGCCCACTCACTTAGCCTGTCTATGTCCTTTTGCAGATTTTTCGTGGCCTCCTCACATATTGCTTTTCCTCCCATCTTTGCATCGTCAGCAACCTCTGTCCATTTTTGTTCATTATTATTTACACCCTATCTGTTGTCTGCACCATGCACCAATACTTGGTCAAGATCAAAAGGCCAGACAGCTGATTGATGCCTAATTTTAAACAATGTTGTTTTGGAAGTTTGCAAGAGCAATGTCAACTGACTTAGTTTCATATTTCCCTAAGTTTCCAAAGAGTGTTGATATCATTTCCCTTGACATGAAACCCATGGTAAATTTTCATCTTCATTGCATGGGTGGTAATTTAGTAAAGAAGAGTGCCCACCTGTTGTAGAACACACCTGATTAACATTCCAATGATTTCAACCAAATTCTGTCATGGGCACGCGGTCTACGCCACCAGATTAATGCCCATTGGGTCAAGATGAAAATTTACTGTATCATTTCTAATCCATTAAAAGTGCACAATTCCAGTGGATTCAATTTGCCAATACCAATGCACATGAATCTAATTATATCAGGTGAGTTTTCAATTTCAGGATTAGTCCATCTCACTTTGATATCTATAATTTTACAATGTCACTGTTTATGGACAACCTCAAAGGATCAGTCTTCACAAGCTTTCTTTCACTAAATTAACACAACACTTGGAGGAGTCAAGTGGTACAGTGGTTTTGCACTCTGGTCCTTTACCTCTGGGACCTAGGTTTGAATCCAATCCTGAATGATTGAATTCAGGTATCCCACGTTTACTATTTGTCAGAGAACTAAGCAATAAGTGATTGGGTAGTCCCGACCCAATTCTTAATGGATTTAAATCCAGAGTACAAAACTGAAATAATAGTGCACTAATTAACAATTATTTAATAATTTCATTCAGTTAGACCATAAGGCATTTCTATTGCTAAAGGAAATAGGATTCTATTCTGTAGATGCGCTTACGATACATTGTTGGGGTTGTATGGGAGGACTTTTATCATACATCTAAACTATGCTGCTGCATCTAACTGTAAAGTGTTCAATGTTGACTTTGAGTGTAAAATAAAATAGGAAATATTTGATTCCAAAAACTGATTTGGACTAAAAAGACCCTAAATATTATTGTGTATATTAAGATTGTACTTTTTGCTCCATCCAAAATCACATTATAAAAATGATTGCAGTTTAACATCTGCCACTAGCTTTGATAATAGAAACTGAACACTGACAATACTAAATAGTAAGCCTTATACCAGTTCTGATTTACCCTGGCAACATCTGTGAAATTACACAATAAACCGGTTGCCATGCTAAAAATTAACAGTTGCTAAAGCATTGCATTTATAATAATACATTCAGCTGTGAAAGATATTATCCAATTTTACACTGGTTATACTTAGTATAAAGGTTTTTTATTTTCAGCTCATGTTGCATTAAAAAATGTTCCATCTTATTCCATAATTTTATATTTCAATTATGTTACTTGCTGCCCCAGCAGCAGCTGTTCGGCAGACATTTTTAAAATCCCCATGCTGGAATCAGTAGTGAAATTCATGATAGGATTTGGGCTTAAAAGATAACACATTGTATCACCATGTCAGAGAACTTTAATTAAAGTTTGCTGCATAAATTAATATAAAGTTTACATAATAGGCCAATTTAAAAAGAAGTTTTAAAATGAATTACTTTATTTGGCTTATGCTATGAATGGAATACTCCATGAGGTGCTATGAAACGTAAAACTTATACCACCTGTTAAGAAATTCCTTAAAGAATCAGTTTCGTCGCTCCTCTGTTTATATTATTAAAAGAACATAAGAATTAGGAGCAGGAGTAGGCCTGCTCTGCCATTCAATAAGATCGTGGCTGATCTTCGACCTCAACTACACTTTCCCGCCTGATCCCCATATCCTTTGATTCCCCTGGAGTCCAAGGGGCCGAAATAGCCCCCCGCACAAAAGGGGCGCTCTCACCCCGTTTTGTGTGTTTTGACTGCTGCGGTGGTTGAGGTCGCCTCCTGAGCGACATTCCGCTCTTTGTTTCTTTTTATCACTTGGATCTGGAAGTCGCTCTCAATGGGGACGGTGACTACACGAGAGGGGCGGATATGCGGCGGTGGCAACACCCGAGGGGTGGAAGTTGGGCGGGGGGGGTTGCAAATTTTAAAACTTCGCGATTTTGAAACTTCGGCCATTGGGCCACCAGGGAGGGTTTCGGCTGCACCCAAGAGGGAGTGCCAGGCTGCCTGTTGGTGGCCTGGCCGAACCCGGGGGCATAATTGTCAGGTCGACATGGCAGTCGGCTGACAAAAAAAAACATGGCAGCAGTAGCAGTGCACCCTCCCCTTTAAGGGGAAGTGCGCCATCATTGCAGAAGGCCTCAGCCTCACTGGACCGCTGGGGAGAAGCTAATTTTGGCACCGCCGAGCAGACGTAAGATTTTCAGAGCATAATTTCGCCATCACAGGGGGGCATTGGATCAGCGGTGCACACGGTGATGACGCACTTAACACGGATCGGCAGCAGTGGAGCGGTGGGTGGGGGGGGGATTTGGGGCACCGCCGGGTTAACACGGGAGCGGAATTTTGATAATGGCAGCCATTGCACGAAAAGTCAGCATCCATTGCACTCTGCAGCGTGGCTGCCACTTTCCAGTGTTAACAGGCCTGAATGAAAGGGGCAATTTGTGCCCCCAAAGAGGTATTTATCTCAGCCTTGAATATACTCAGTGACTCAGCATCAACAGCCCATTGGGGTAGAGAATTCCAAAAATTCACAAACCTTTGAGTGAAGAAATTTCTCCTCATCTCAGTCTTAAATGGCCGACCCTTACCCTGAGACTATGCCCCTAGTTCTGGACTCTCCAATTTTTGGAGAAAGCGCAATTTCTAAAATGGCAGCCCCTCTGTGGAGACTCGGTGGCCAGTCCGCACCCACTTTTGGGCGGCCACGGGTCTTATCGAAAGGGGCAATTTCGGCCACTATATGTTTCAATGAGATCTGCTCTCAATCTTCTAAACTCCAGAGTGTATAGTCCCAATTTACTCAATCTCTGCTCATAGGATAACCCTTTCCCTGCAGGGATCAATCTAATGAACCTTCGTTACACTGCAAGGCATGTATGTCCTTTCTCAGATAAGGAGATGAATACTGTGAACAGTGCTACCTGTGTTGTCTCACCAAAGCCCTGTACAGTTATAGTAAGACTTCCTTACTCTTGAACTCCAACACAGTTGCAATAAAGGACAACAGGCCACTTGACTTCCTAATTGCTTGTTGTACCTGCATGCTAAATCTATGGATTGGATTTCAGCAACATTGGCGGATCCTTGGCGTGCAATGCCGATGGAGGATTTTCCCCTGATTGGATTTGTTACGCCTGCCCAACGCGTTTGCCGGCTAATTGAAGGAAGCGGATCTGATGACCTCATTTGATGACGCATCATCAGATGGTTTCCTCCAAGGGACAATTTGCAAATTAATTTTGACCGCATTGAGGTGCTGAAAACACTGACAATCACTGCATAGAAGTGCACAGCTGCACCCGGCTCTCCCATGACTTCCTCCATTTGCTTATGTAGGGAGTCACAGCATACAGGGATGGAAGAAACCTCCTAGAGGTATAGAATTGAAAAGTAGGGAAATTATGCTAAACCTGTATCGACCCTTGGTTAGACCACATAGAGTACTGTGTGCAGTTCTGGTCGCCATATTATAAAAAGGATATAGAGGCACTGGAGAGGGTGCAGAGAAGATTTATAAGCATGATACCAGAAATGCGAGGGTATACATATCAGGAAAGTATGAACAGGCTGGGTCTCTTTGCTCCTGAAAAAAGGCTGAGATGTCACCTAGTAGAGATCTTTAAAATTATGAAAGGTTTTGATAGAGTGGATACAGAGAGAATGTTTCCACTTTTGGGGAAGAGCCATCAATATAAGATAGTCACCAAGAAATCCAATAGACAATTCAGAAGAAACTTCTTTACCCAAAGAGTGGTGAGAATGTGGAAGTCGCTACCACAGATAGTGATTGAAGCAAATAGTATAGATGCATTTAAGGGGAGACTAGACAAGCATATGAGGAAGAAGAGAATAGAGGGTTATGCTGATAGATTTAGATGAGCAAAGACGGGAGGAGGCTTGGGTGGAGCATATATGCCGGCATGGACTTGTTGGGCTGAATGGCTTGTTTCTGTTTCATATATCCTATGTAATCCTATGTATGTTATGAAAACTTGAATGCTTTGCACTCAGTCCCTTCATCTAAGTCATTAATATAGATTGTAAATAGCTGAGGCCCAAACGCTGATCCTTGCAGCAACCCCACTAAGTACAGCATGTCAACTGGAAAATGCACCTTTTATCTCGAGTCTCTGTTTTCTGTCTGTTAACCAATCCTCTATCCATTCTAACATATTATCCCCAACACCATGAGTCTTTATCTTTCATAGCAACCTTTTATGTGGCACATCATTAAATGCCTTTTGAAAATCCAGATATACTACATCCACTGGTTCCCCTTTATCTACCCTGCTAGTTGCATTCTCAAAACACTCTAATAAATCTGCTAAACACGATTTCCCTTTCACAAAACCAAGTTGACTCTGCTTAATCATATTATGATTTTCTAAATGCTCTGTTACCACTTGGATTTCAGCAATTTCCTGATGACTGATGTCATGCTAATTGGCCTGTAGTTCCCTGTTTTCTCTCTCCCTCCTTTTTTGAATAGTGGAGTAACATTTGCTACCTTCCAATCCGCTCGGACTGTTTTTCAATGTAAAGAATTTTGGAAAATCATAACCAATGCATCCATTATCTCTGCAGCCACCACTTTTAGAACCCGAGGATGTAGGCCATCAGGTCCAGGGGATTTGTTGGCTTTTAGTCCCATTAGTTTCTCAAATACTTTTTCTCTACTGATTTTAATTAATTTAAGTTCCTCACTCTTATTAGCCCTTTAGTTCCCCACTATTTTTGGTATGCTTTTTGTGTCTTCTATTGTGAAGACAGATACAAAATGTGTGTTTAACGTATCTGCCATTTCCTTATTCTCCATTCTAATTTCACCTGTCTCTGCCTCTAAGGTACCAATGCTGACTTTTGCTGCTCTCTTCCATTTTACATACTTTTAGAAGCTCTTACGATCTGTTTCTTTCCACGAGCTATCCGCACTCCTCAAATTCTGCCCTCTTGAGCATCTCTGATTATAACTGCTCAACCATTTGTGGCCAGCCTTCAGCTGCTTGGGCCCTAAGCTCTGGACCTCCCTCACTAAACCTCTCCGCCTCTCTACCTCTCTTTCCTCCTTTAAAACGTTCCTTCAAAACCTACCTCTTTAACCAAGCTTTGGTCATCTGTCGTAATTTTTTCTTATGTGGCTCGGTGTCAAATATATCTGTTTTGTCTTATAACACTGCTGTGAAGCACCTTAGGACATTTTACGACGTTAAAGGTGCTATAAAAATAAAAGTTGTTGTTGTTGTTTTTGTATTTCTTGCTAGTTTACTGTCACATTCTATTTTCTCCCTTTTTTCAATGTTTTGGTCATCATTTGCTGGTATTTAAAGCTCTACCAATCCTTAAGCTTACTACTACTCATCGCATCATTATAAGCCTCTTCTTTTAATCTATTACCTTCCTTAACTTCTTTAGTTCGCCACGGATGGAGCACTTTTCCTATGGAATTTCTATTTCTCAATGGAACATATATTTGTTGAGAATTTTGGAATATTTCTTTTAATGTTTGCCATCGTTTATCTAGCATCATACTTTTAATCTAATGTCCCAATGTACTTTAGCCAACTCGCCCTTTATACCTATGTAATTGCTTTTAGTTAAGTTTAAGATTCTCGTTTCCGACTGAAGTATTTCACTCTCAAACACAACGTAAAATTTTTGCCTATTATGAACACTCTTCGCCAGAGGATCCTTTACAATGTGTTACTAATTAACCCTGTCTCATTTCACAATACAAGACTAAAATAGCCTGTTCCCTGGTTGGTTCCATGACATATTATGCTAGGAAACTGTCTTGAATGCTTTCCATGAACTCATCCTCCAGACTATCTTTGCCAATTTGATTTGTCCAGTCTATGGGCTAGATTTTACACTTTTGTGCAGATCACCAAAAATGGACATTATTTCTGGCCATTGTCGCCCATTTCAAAGCCTCCAGTCTCCATTTTTTAAATTGGGCATTACCGTGAGCGATCTGAAATGGGCGGTAGCATTAAATCTCTCTGACCTTCTGCCATAAAGTGTTGCCACCCTTAGCAAAGGTATGGCAATGCTCAATTTCTGCGATTCAGAAGGTCAAGGGTCATCATGACATGTGCGTAAGAGGAGATAGAGAGAGAGGGAGCTGAGAGGGAGTGAAGGCATGTGTGGGTATGGTGTGGCTGCTTTGGGAGGAAAGGAGAGTTTAGAGCTTTATAGCAAATTGGGAAACAAAAAATAGCTGTTACCAGCCAGATATTTACCAGAATTTGGTGCCTATAATGGAGGGAGAGGAGGAGGTGACACAGCACGCTGTGGAGACTGACGCTGGTGAGAGCAGTGAGCTGAGAGAGGAGCACATTGGAGGGCGCAAAAGAGCGAGGAGGTTCTCGGACGAGGCAAATACCTCCCTCCTGCAGGAAGTTGAGTTACGCTGGGGTAATTTGACCCAGGGAGGGCGTGGGAAGCCCACCCCAAAGGCTGACCAGAAGATATGGGCCGAGATAGCAGAGGTGGTCTCGTCTGCGACCAACGAGGTGCATGAGGGCAACCAATACCGCAAGCGATGGAACAACCTTGTTGGATCCGCAAGAGTAAGTATTACATTTATTTACATGTACTTATATATTTATATAATTTTATTTGTAAGAGTAATGAGTGATTATAATCAGATGTGAGGTCTTTCACTTTTACCGGGAATGTTGTGCTCAAAGCCTGCATTCATTGGTGTGCGTCTTTAGGTGAAGAATGATAATTATCTTTATAATTATGATTACATCTGTCGGTTATGTGTTGTATCAGTCTCTGTGACAGTACTTAGCAATGATATCACACAATGATCTCATGCCATGTCATCCTGTAACCTTTACAGAAGAAGCTATCAATGATTAGGTCCGCGCAGAGGCGGACGGTCACAAAAGCAGCTGCAGACCCTGAAGTGATGCCACGTGAGTAAAGTATACACTATTGCGTGATCTAAAGTCAATTGATGCCACACCCACTCATATCCGAACAATAATATATGATAGATAGTTTCTAAAATCGTCTATAAAAAATGCTGGCCTAATGAAAATCATTGCAATGCACAATGTGTTGATGGTCATGAAATGTCATGTCTGTGATGATTTTGATAGCAGTGGTGCTTTTGTCGTGCATATGCTGTGTGTAGCGCTGGACTCACCTTGTGACCCTAGCACCCCCTTCTCCTCTAATAACCTCATTTGTGTTTTGCAGCTTAACCAGCAGCGCGGCCCCAGGCAAGACCACAGAGGCCAGAAGGCGGGGGCGCGGGGCCGGACTCAGCAGACGATTCTACATCTGGTGCTGATGAACTCTGATTTTCGTCCATCAATTCGCTGGGTCTGTTCTATATGGATGAGAGCACGGACTTCGAGGAACCTGCATCAACACGCTCCAGAAGCCATTCCACCCCAAGGCCATCTAGTGCTCCTCCGGTCATTCCCACCTCACTGTGGAGGTACCGGGTCTGAGCACCTCACCACAAGGCACCCCATTTGTCCCCAGGATGGCGCTGACCCCGACCCCGCAGAGGTTTCGTGGACACGGCAGGTTCTGGTCCACGAGCGCCAGATGAGAGCGGAGAGATGGTAAAGTTGGCCCGGAGGACTGCAGACATAGGTGACCAGATCCTCGATGCATTGGGGGGCATATCCCTACAGCTGGCCAGTATCTCCGGCACCATGACTGAGTACGTTCCATGGATGAGGAGGCCCTGGAGGCGAAAGCCAGGAACACTGCTGGCACAGGTCTCCCAGTGGTCCCGGAGCGCGGCACACCACCCCTAGGTCCCGCACCACCAGTGCCAATGACACATGAGAGGCAGGACCAAAATCCTGCTTCTGGATCCAAGAATGTTCCTACATTGGCAACCCCCTGCTCCAATACCCGTGTAACCACTGCCTCTGTCTTCATCCCCCCCCCACAATGAAACACTGCCTGAGGAGCTCTTTGGCAGGCAGTGTGGAGCGAGGAGGGGAAGGGGTAGAGGTGGGGAGAAGAAAAGGAGGGGAGAAGGAAAGTGAGGTGCATGTCCGCAGGTGATGGCTGTGTTATATCTCCATCTGGGTGTATGCAATCTGTTGTAATGTATGGGGGGAGGGGGCCACCCTTCTGCTTTGCATTTGTATTCTGTGTTGCTGGACATGTTGACCATTTGATTGATGTCAATGGTCGAAAAAATGGGTTGGTGGTGGGGTGTTTTTGCCTGTGATACTTACAATTTCAGACCAATGGTCGCATTAAATGTTTTTTATTCAACATAACCTTGTTGCGCATTGTCTCACAGATAGCTGGTGATTCCTTAACATGAAAGGGTGAAATTAAACTTAACTTGAAACAACTTAAACTTCAACTGACACCAAGGTGATGCCCACCATTGATGTCTGAGCTGCACACACACAGCAGTGTGTCAGCTTTGTAAATTACAGCAACATTCTTTCAGGTAAATCGCTCATTTATGAGCTCCTGACATAAGAGTCTTCCAGCTATGTAGCCACCACGGGCCCTTTCCTGCGGTCTGGAGGGAGCATGTGTATGGTTGCATTGCCAGCCTGATTATCTGGCCCGAGGTCAGCGCCCAGCCCCTCGTTCTCCTCTTCCTCTCTTTCCTGAGGTGGACCATCAGTCCCTTCTGGCAATTTTTGTCCCCTCCAGATAGCCAGGTTGTACAGCATGGAGCACATGACCATGAATTAAGCTACTTATTCAGGGTTATATTGTAGCTCCCCTCCTGAATGCTCCAGGCAACTAAAGCGCTGCTTAAGCAAAGTAATTGTTTTCTGGACCACATTGTGTGTCTCTGTGGCTCTCGTTGTATCGCTTCTCGGCCTCAGTGTGGGTGTCACGCAAGGGGGTCATCAGCCAGGTGGCGAGGCCATATCAGTTATCACCAAGCATCCAGCATTGACCTTGTGGCTGACTGGTAAACATGTCAGAGACAGTGCTCTCACCCAGGATGTGAGCCTCATCGAAGTTGCCCAGATATTTGGCATTCACTGCCATTATTATCTGGTTGTGGTCGACAACTCGTTGGACCTTCAGGGAGTGAAACCCTTTTCTGTTGCGAAAAACCTCTGGGTCCTGAGAAGGTGCCCACATGGAAATGTGAGTACACTGTATTTCTCCCTGCACCTTGGGGAACTTAGCAATGCGGTAGAATGCTCCAGCTCTGTCAGTCTGAGCCTCCGTGGTGATGGGGAAGCTAATAAAGTCCACACTATGCGTGTACAGGGCCTCCGTGACCTGTCTAATGCAGCGATGTGTGGCATGGTGAGACAGAGGGGAAATGTCGACCGCAGAGTCCAGAAAGGAACCGAACGCGTAGAAAGACAGAGTTGCAGTGACCTTGACCTCGACGGACAGTGATGTCCTGAAGGTGATGGCAGGCTGCAGATATGCCCTGATGAGCTGGCATATTTCAGTGATCACCATTTTATGGAAGCGTAGTCTCTGAAGGCAGGTGTTCTCGGAGGTAAGACCGCTTCTCCCTGTAAGTGTGGGGTGTGTATAGGCTGGACCTCCTCCTCATTCTGGCACATCTTAGATTGGGCACATAATGGTGTGGATTAGACGTTGTGCCATTTGCACTCTGCAGCATCTGTGTATTAATCGATGTAGGCTGAGAAACAGCTGGCCCCATTCCAATGAAAGTATAATACCGTTTGTTCAGAGGCAATAATTTCCACACTAAAAGACACCTACAGTAAAACCCAATCATCCAGAGTCTGAAAAGATGTCTGCTGAGATGGTCACTTCACCTGAGAAGAACTCCAGAGTCAATCCAAACTCCCCCGAAGTTGAAGCAGCCTTTACAATGAAGCGACCTGCGATTTGAAAAATGGCACCCACACCGCTGTGATTAGTTCAGAACAGTTCCACTTTTTCAGAGCGGTGCTTTGGGCGAGCGATATTGTGGGCGAGATGTGTGTGAAGCGGTGAAAGTGACGCTGGGCAATATACTGGCCGTTAGTTTCAGCAAATGTGATCTTTACGACAAAAAAAAGTCGGTATTATTGAATCTCAGCTTTAATTACATGCCGAAAGTAACGCTGGGCGATATTATGGGTGTGCTTTCGGCCATTCTGATGATTCCGCCCCAAAAAAGTGGGCGGGCGGTATTATTTTTGTCCAGCGTTACGTACATGGCGAAATTAACGC
Source organism: Pristiophorus japonicus (assembly GCF_044704955.1). Taxonomy (NCBI): domain Eukaryota; kingdom Metazoa; phylum Chordata; class Chondrichthyes; family Pristiophoridae; genus Pristiophorus; species Pristiophorus japonicus. The sequence goes on along the minus strand of NC_091977.1, from coordinate 362,145,979 downwards.
TTGGCGATAAGTGTCCGAAAAAGGGGCGTCAGTTTCCATTTTGTGACTAAATGGGCGATATATGGACGTAACACCTCATTTCAGCAATAAAATGGACGTTAAGTGGGCAGTATGCATGCAAAAATAATGGAAAATCTAGCCCTATGTGATTAAAGTCCTCCATGATTATTGTATTACCTTTGTTACCAGCTCCTATTTTTTTTGATTAATACTCTGTCCAATGATATAGCTACTTTCTTGGGGTCTATAAACTATTCCCACCAGTGTTTTCTGCCCCTTGTTATTGCTTATCTACTTCCTGATCTTCCGAGCCAAGATTCTTTCCCACTGCTGTCCTTATGTCATTCTTTATTATCAGGGCTACCCTCTCCTTTTCTTTGTATCTGTAAGAATGCAGGAATGTATGATTGTACAAACATGTGTTATACTATCTTTCAGATCCTACAATCAGAGACCACTGATCCTTCAATCAATCAGCTCCCAGAATTATTTCTTTAACTTAATTTTTGATTGACAATTTTCCAAAGAAGATTTTGACTTGCAATCACAATGATAATTTCTGGGGGTCGAAATTGCCCCTTTTGTTAAGGCCTGTTACCACCGCAAATCAGCTGCCATGCTGCAGAGTGGAGTGGCCGTCGATTTTTGGTGGAATGGCTCCTGCTAGCCCAATTACCCTCCCGCGTTTTCCCAGCAGTGCCCCGATCCCCCCCTTACCACTCCGCTGCTGCTGATCCGTGGTATGTGCGTCATCACCATGCGCATTGCCGATCTAACCCCCCCGACGGTGACATTCCCCTCCGAAACTCTTCAGACCGCCCGGCAGTGCCAAAACAAACTTTCACCCATTGGTCCAGTGAGGCTGGGGTGTTCTGCAGTGGCGGTGTGGCTTCCCTTAAAGGGGAGGGCCGACTGCTGCTGCCGCCATGTTTCATTTTTGTCAGCCGACTTCCAGGTCGGCCCAACAAATATGCCCCCAGGTTTGGCCAGGCCGCCAACAGGCATCCACTCTTGGGTGCCAGGCCACTCGCCCGGCCGAAACTCTCCCTGGTGGCCCAGTGGCCCGAAGTTTTAAAAGCGCGGAGGTTCTCCCCTTTAAGTGAAAGAGAGAGCTGTGATGATGCGATGCCGTGATGAAGTCATCGCAGCGGTGACTCCGCACGCCCCCCAACTTCTGCCTCTCAGTTGATGTCACTGCCGCGTTTTTACCCCTCAGGTGTAGTCACCGCCTCCATTATGACCCACTTCTGGATCAAAACAAAAAAAAACAAAGAGCGCAATTGAGCGCAATAGTCAACCTGAACCTAGCTGCTGTAAAAACCATCGAAACGGGGTGGGAGCGTCCCACTTCGAGTGGGGGGCAATTTGTTCCCCCATGTGTCTCCCTTGGCTAAACCTCTGCCTAGCATCCTTGTCGAGCTAGAGGCCACAGCGCCACTTCAAGTATGCAAAGTTGCATGCACTTTGCCCTGACAGGACTGGCCCTTCCAAATATAGCATGGAAGGGGGTGATACAGGGGAGCACATCGGTAAATAGTTTTTCACTTCTGCTTGCCCCAGATACACTGAAAAAACAGTGAAGGTGGGGGAGGCAGAAAAAATAAGCTGCAGGCTTCAATTAAAGAAAGTTTAATGAGAGACATACAGAGCACGAGGAAAAAGAAAACAGAAAGAATTGAATATAATCAGGACAGAGACAAGGAGACAGAATTAATTTGGGAAACTAGCAGAGAGATTGTTACCTAGAAAGAGAGATGACAATTTTTAAAATTTAATTTAAACTGGTCAATTCTCTCGAAGATCAAATAGGTTCTGGTATGTTTACAGATTCACACTGCTAATTCTTGAGAATAACAAGTTATCCATGAAAAAAAAATTGTTTTATTACTACTTGCTCTCTCTGTCCCAATAGCAGGTGTTTGGCAAACATTTGAGAATACTCATGCTGGAATGAATAATGAAAGACATGAGGGCATTTCAATCTGGAACAGAACATATTGCACTACGGTATCATGGAATAACTGTAATTTGTCATGAAATGTTCATGTTTAAAAACAAAATTTGGGAATCTGTCAACCAGAGCAATTGATGCGCACAGTATACCTGGAGCCAGAAAAACCCCAGGAGGGTCGTATTCCTGCATGCCCACCCTACAGCCACACTAAGCCCCATATCGACAGTAATCTCTAGACTGCCCTTCAAATTGATCGACCTCCAGCACTCACTGACCTCTCATCCCTTAAAGGTGCCATGTTTCATGCCAACCTAATACCTAGCAAGAGTCTGCAAGAGATCCCTTTTACACTTCAGTAAACAATTTGCAACTATTGGTACAATAAGTAATCAACACCAGATACATAGGATTACATAGGATATATGACACAGAAACAGGCCATTTGGCCCAACCAGTCTAAGCCGGCATTTATTCTCCACTCGAGCCTCCTCCCGTCTTTCCTCATCTAAACCTATCAGCATAAACCTCTATTTCTTTCTCTCTCATATGCTTGTCTAGCCTCCACTTAAATGCGTCTATATTATTTGCTTCAATAGCTCCCTGTGATAGTGAGTTCCAGAGATAGGTTGTGTGCCATGAGTTAACCAAAGCACTAACGATCACTAGACGGTCATTTTCCTTGTAGCTATTCTCAGAACTTCTCTGCTCCATTTGACTGGCATGGCACCGATCTGACATTCTGGCCAATAGTTGGGTGCAGGCACCATTGATGAGCTTGTACTGCTGCAAAACATCTGTCCCGACCTTATGAATGATCCTGTCTTTGCAATTTGGGAAAGGTTGGGGTCCTTTGGACTCAACGGACTTGAGTCTTGCTCTGCCACACTTCGACCGATGGCGCACAGCCATTGAACGCTCGGCCCCATGACTTTGGCAAATGGTAACACTGAACAATTGTGAAGAAATGTAAAGCTGTTCAGAGCCTTAAATGTATGTGTCTATACGTTCAGTGCAACCTAAAAACTCTGTTGTTTGGTCAGTACCTGAGTGATCAAACAATTATTTTGCAAAACAGATTTTAAATGATTTAATGCGAATTAAATTATATCCAGTGGGAAGTTATGGATCACAAAACTTATTCCACTTATTTCTGATATATTCTGTCAAACTTTTACTTCCTGAGATTGGAAAAGAGGCATGAAATAGTGTTCTGTTCATACTCTATTTGTTTGTTATAAGACACTAGACAGGCATGAGGACCCTATGGGAGCTATTCATACACTGCTGTAAACATGCTGGTTCATGCTGGTTTTGGGACACCATTTTGGGAGTTACTATAAAGGACACACTTAGTTACTTTACTCCTGGTTCAGTTAGTCTGTTTATTTACTGATACATCCTTACTATACAGTATAAATGCACACGAGGCCCATACTTGAGAGAAGGTCACTCTGTGACCAGTAACCTTTATTCCAGCACTGAACTGATGAAGGTGGATGGAGCTTCCCCTTTTATACCTGAAAGTCCAGGTTAGGAGTGTCTCCCACAAGTTCACCACCAAGTGGTCAATGTTCTCACGGTGTACAACTTAGGTCAGTTTATACATGGGTTATAATGACAGTTGAATACATGACATTTACATATACAACATAATTTGGCAACGAGGATGAATCAAGTTAACCTCCCTAACCGCCCCCCCTGCCCCCCGCCCCACCCCTTCACCTTTCCTCTCCACACACTGGGGACCCTCTAATCCCATGGCCGAGATGGATAAAAAGCTTTTCTATGTACATCACAGCGAGTGGGTTAGACGGCCACAATGTAACTCCAGCTCTCCGCCGTGCAATACTTATCCACTGCCTCGGCACCAAAGGCCATGGCATCTTTGGCCAAATCAAAGACACGGAGTCCTACGGCAAAGTGGTAAGCACCCTAGAGAAATAATTTGGGCCAAAGTATCTGGATGGAGAGATACAAATTTCATCAAAGGGGGCAAGGGAACGATGAACCAATCAAACAGTATATCATTTAATTAACTGATCTGGCCGCTACGTGTAACTGTGGAGCACTCACAGAGGAAATTATCAGGAATCAAATTATTGAGAAAACACCTGCTAATGGAGGATGACAAATTGACATTGGACAAAGCAACTAATTTGGCCATCAAAATCGAATCAGCGCTTTCCGATTCAAAAGCGATCAGATCCCCTGCTCCACCTGTGCAGTAGACTTCAGCTACAGCCCATGTGCAAGGCGTTCATCCAAAGCAGAAATCACAGCAGAGATCAGGGCTAATAATAAGCCACCCACTATGGATCGCAAGCCTAACTTCCACTGCTTTAACTGTGAGGACAAATCACATTCAGCAACAGGTCCGAACTGCCTTGCACGTGGGAAGAAATGCTCTGCATGTGGTAAAATGAACTATTTTGCAAGTGTCTGTCATTCATCGCAGCATATTCGACATGTGGACAACCCCGATAGTGATGAACCCAGTATGGTTTACACCATTAGTGACATTTCGCACATCAGTTCAGGTAAATTCAAGGACTGTGATGTAAACATTGATGGCATGCCCATCTGCCTCCTCATTGATCTTGGAGCCAAAGTCTTCATGTTGAGTGAGGCTGTGTACTAAACCCACTTCACGCACTGTCAACTGCAGCCCACAACCTCCACTCTAATGCGTACTCCGACTCCAAAATTGAGGTACTTGGGGTCATATCTGTCCTGATATACTACAAAGACATAACATTGGAGAAATTTTCTTTTCATGTCGCGAAGGGACGAAGTCTCATGAGTGTTGACCTATTTGACAAGCTTATGTTCAAAGTTTACGACCCAACCGGCACACCTGTGTACATGGTGGACGTTGATAAGCTGTATCCTTCAATCTTCACAGGGTTTGGAGTAACAACAAAATTCTGCCATTATCCCTGCGTTGACCCTTCCGTCAAACTGGTTACGCAGCGACTTCGCCGTCTCCCATTTGCGGTTCGCAACCAAGTATTCGCAGAATTAACAAGACTCGAATCTCAGGGAATCATTGAGAGCATCGACTCCTCACCCTGGATCTCGAACTTTGTCATTTCTTGGCGTAAAAATGGTGAGATCCGCCAATGCATCGACCTGAAAGAGGTCAACAAGGCCATCATTCCCGACAAGTACCCTCTTCCTACCATCGACGAACTGTCTTCAGAATTGCACGGCTTAATAGTCTTTACGAAACTCGACGTGCGCCGCAGTTATCTGCAAATATACCTAGCAGAGGACAGCAAACTGCTCACGGCATTCACAACGCATGATGGTCTATATCAGTCTCGACGCATGCTCTACGCATTATCTTCCACACCAAGTGCATTTCAGAAGATTGTCGCTACTATGCTAGCAGGCATAGAGGGAGCCCTCAATCTGCTGGATGATATCATCATCCATGGACGGACAATAGAAGAAGCTGACACTTGACAACATTGTCGCGATCCAACAAATACAGGAGGTTACTAATGTCAAAGAACTTTCATCATTCCTCGGCACTTGCAATATCTATCTGAAGTTCGTCCGGCATTACGTGCACATTGCCGAACCACTTCGCAAGTTGCCCTGTCATTTGGGAATGGACAGGTCCCCAGGCTCAGGCATTCACCACGCTTAAGGAGAAAGTCCCCTCCTATCCTCGTGCACTTTGATCTGAATGCCACTACGTATGTCACCACGGATGCATCAGGCACCGCCATGGGTGCTGTGCTCTCGCAATGGATTGACAGCCTGGAATGTCCAGTAGCCTTCGACTCTCGCACGCTCTCGTCTGTAGAACGTAAATACTCTACAGGGGAACGCAGGGCACTCGCTTGCATCTACGTATGTGGACGCTGGCACATCTAGCTCTTTGGCAGGAAATTACCTTCCGTGCGGATCACCAAGCGTTAATTACGCTGCTCGCTACAACTGGATATGGGCACAGACCACTACAAATCAGCCGGTGGTCAGATTGCCTTCATCAGTATAACTTTATGTACAGTACATCGCTGGCAGTCGCAACCACATAGCTGACATGCTCAGCTGCTCGACACCTGCTTCGGACTCTGGTGCTGGCTTGTCCACAGATGATGACACATATGTCACGTTGAACATCACTCAGTCCATCACAAACCTTGTCTCCTGTGACAAACTCAAAACCGAATCACAGCCTGATTCTACGCTCCAGCACATGTGCCACTTCCTCCAGACTGAGTGGCCTAAGCAAATTCCGGAAGAGCTGAAAACCTTCCACAGACTTCGCAATGAATTTTCCATTTGGAACGACGGCTGGAATCTTTGCTGGCTACTAAACATTCTCAAACCCACAGCCAAACCTAGTGTGAAGATAACCACACTCGCATCCCAGATTTCGGAATGCCAACGAAAAGCGAAGTTGTACACTGACACAAAACGACACGCTCAAAAGCGACAACTGAAGAACGGAGATTGGGTCAGAGTTAAGCGCCCAAACCGGAATCATAAGCTCAAATCTTCACTTCACCCATCACCCGCCCTCAGCCCACTCTGCACCCCCCATCCCCCCGCCCCCCCCACCCCGTCACCGCCCTCGCACCCCCCACCCCCCTGCACATCCCGCAACCCTAGAAAATCAATAAAACGTATTCATGATGAGCTGTCTTGGGGGAGATATTTTTTTGAAAAAATTTTTCACCATATCAATGGCAAGAAAAAATCGACCTATTGCCTGTACAGTGCATATGGGGAGAATGGGGGAAATAGAGAAAAAAAGAACAGTTCTGGGGAAAAACTGTGTGTAGGAGACAGGGAATGAAACTATTTAATGTAGCTCTGCAATTAAATCCTTGACTAAATACTTGCAAAATAAGTATAGCTGTAAAAGGTTAATTTTGTGTGTAAAGAATATGTGGATGGGAATTTTATACTTCGGCTGGCTCAGAATTACTGATGAGCTTCAGTTTCAGTTTATCCTCCTGGAATTGAAGAAACATAGCTTCAGAGAATAATTTTAAAGTTATCTTAGAGAACTATTTAACGACCTCTACATTTTTTAAGACCCAGTATTAAATTAGAAAAAAAAAAGTCCTCAGTTTTCTACCACTGCTTTCTCCATTATTTCATTAAAGATAGATGATAACATTATATCATATAACCTTCGCTTGCAGAGTTTAGCGATTCATTTTATTCTGGATTCAAGCATACGCTGTTGTAAACATTGCATTGATTATTCCCCAGGCAACAGAACACAACTAATTATGTAACTGAATGGTAAATTATTTTTCAAAATGCTTACAGTGATATAATTGTGAGTAGCCAGTGTTCGTGATCTGTTCCATGATGAATTCAGGACTCAGTGGTTGGCATTTCCACATAAAGAAAATGATCTTGGAATTCAAATTAGAAAATCTCTCGGATGAACATTTCACAGTCACATTACTGAGATTTTGTTATGAACTGCACATAATTAAAGTAAATAAAACTTGACTATTATTACAATCTCCTTGCCATGATTAAACAACTAAGCAATATTACTAATGGAAAATCATGACTAGATCACACAACTTTCCAATGCCAATCTCGTGTTCTGGCATGAGGATAACGCCTGAGCTGAAATAATTGCGAGCATATATATCTCCAAATTTTCACCATGAAAATAAATGTTCTTCCACTGTGCAAGAATGAAAAATAAAGAAAAAAATTGTAAAAGAATACCATTTATATTTTGAATATATTGGTTGCTCATAAGTATTATTGTCTGCTTTGCCTCAATAGGGACAGAAGATGCATGCAATCTATGATTATTTCTTAATGCTACACAACAGTTTGCATTTGGAACTATTTTGATGTTAATCTCAAAAGTAGAAGAGAAAATAATTGGTGGTCAATATGTTATTCCGAACAAAGAAAATGTTTGAAGAAGTTGGTTGTATTTTCAGTAAAGTATTAGTGTAGAAATTAAAATATATATTCAAATAACTTCCATATGGAAACAAAAACACAGCTGAAAGGAAAGTTATATGGAGAGATCTGAAATGTGGAACAAATGTCCAACAAGAATATTCAGACTGAGTAAACTAGGGGTTTGTGAAGTGTGCCTGAATTTCAGTGAAAGTTCGCTGCAGAGATATCCATGTGCCTGTGAATGTCAGAACATAATAAGCATAGACGTATTTGTTGATGAAACACTCAAGGCACTCAGCATAATTTCCAAACAGAGTGCTTTAAAACATGAGTTAGCAAAGTCTTTGTGAATAGAACCTTAGGGCCGCTAGAAAAACAATACCCTGTATCACTAAAAGGCAAAAAGCAAGGTATAAATTCCAGGGCTCATATACATCAACACAACCTTCCAACACCAATGTCTATAACATGGTTTTTAACAACTGAATCTGTATGTCTTTTTGAAAGAAATAACTCCCTCAGTACTGCACTGAGATGTCAGTCTAGATTATTGGCTCAAGTCCTGGAGGGTGCATGAACCCATGATCTGTTGACTCAGCCAAAAGAGTGCCTGCCACTTGAATCACGCTGACGCTTCTTATTTGACAAAAAATAACTTGAGCAATAAGTGCACTGCAGATAGTGACAGTCGCAGCCAATTTATGTTCATTGTTCAACGACAATCACTCTCTTGTTGTTTTTGTTCATATTTACACAGGATTACCTAGGCTATATGGCACAGAAACAAGCTATTCAGCCCAACCAGTCTCAGCCGGTGTTTATGCTCCACTCGGGCCTCCTCCCGTCTTTCCTCGTCTAACTCCATCAGCATAACCCTCTATTCCCTTCGCCCTCATATGCTTATCTAACCTCCCCTTAAATGCATCTATACTATTCACTTCAACCACTCCCAGCGAGTTCCACATTCTCACCACTCTTTGTGTTAATAAATTTCTTCTGAATTCCCTATTTGATTCCTTGGTGACTATTTTATATTGATGGTCTCTAGTTTTGCTCTTCCCCACAGGTGGAAACATTCTCTCTGCGTCTACTCTAAAAAAAACATTTCATAATTTTAAAGACCTCTATTAGGTCGCCCCCTCAGCCTTCTCTTTTCAAGATAGATCACATTTAACGAACTACAGTATTTTGTGTCTCGTGGTTTCAGCAACATACTTTACAAGGCTAAGGACTGGATTTTGGCCTTTTTGGATTTCAGGGCGTTAATCGTGGCAGGGCGTTAAAGTTAGCGCCTGAAAACAGTTTGCGCCTTCGAATGCAAGTTTCGTCAGGCATTGTAGGATGGACTTTTTGCGCCTGAGCCAAAACTTGCGGTGTTAAAGGAGGCAGTCATTTTGCGCATATGCAGTGGCATTTTTTTTTCCCGGGCGCAAATGCTAATGCAGGCACATTTTATGTATGCACATATAAACCACCCCACTTCAGCCACTTCTGCAGAGATGGAGGAGCAGGAAGGAAGTCAGCATGCCAGGCGCTTCAGTAATGAGGCGAGTGAGGTCTTAGTCCATGCAGTGGAGAGGAGGTAGTCCTCACTCCATCTTGCTGGGGAAGCAAGACCACCCCCACCTGTATTAAAGGGGCTGTAGAGGGAGATAGTACAGAAGGTCTCTGCTGCAGACACTGCCCGGAACTGGGACACAATGCCAACGGCCTTACCAGGGTCATCAGGGTGAGTACCATTAACATTTATGTATGCCTCCTTTCCTTTTAACATGGATCTCGCACACTATGTGAAGTCTTTCATGCATATGGTCCCTCTCAAAAGTCTTGCTGTCTGTGGAGTGGGTTTCACAATGCATAAGAAAGATGAAGGCTTACTTCTGCACCCATTGCCTGCTAATGATCGATGGACATAAACTGACTAATTTACATCCTTCCTCGCAATACACTCCCACTGCTGCTATGGCTCTCAGAAAGATCACCTACAGCCCCCATGTTACTTCCCTTTAACCGCCTAACAATCATTCATGAAGCACATGCAATATCCAAACAGATTGAACGGAAGCCACTAGAACATTTACACAGTCTCACTTATTGTACTATGGAAGGCATATGTGCCACAACAGGAGAGAAACCCTTTCTAAATCCTTCCTATTTTTCTCTTTGCAGTCAAAACAGTCCCACAACAGGAAGGAGCAGCTGTGTACAGGTGGAGGGCCTCAAATACTGCAACTTAATGATGTTGAGGAACGTGTGTCTGCCCTTATTGGAGTAGCAGCTCGGGCAGTTGCTGGGGGTGATGCTGAGCCCTTTCGGGTAGTGAGGGTATGTAAATGGATAGGGTGCCTGAAGAGACTGCATTGAGACATATAATGAAGTGGCGGCAGGCCTTCAAATGAACATGTGCAATGCCACCTTCCTCAAGTCACCCTGACCCCTGTCCTGCTGCTAACCACACGTATTTGTTTCTGTGCTTGCAGAGGATCAGCCCCAATCGCGCCAGCCTTCTCGGGACGCACTGATATCGTGCCATGGCGGTGATGACGTGGCTGTGGATACAACCAACATAGCTGAGTCGCAGAGCCCACCAGTTGCCCCTTCTCAATATTCCTCATTTGGCGACGATGAGATTTTTGTGGGGTTTGAGTCTTCAGAGGCTCCTGGCCCCAGTCGCCTGCAGCAACGCAATGAGAGAGGACAATCTCAGAGGCCAGCTCTCCAGAGCGTGAGTTGGCAAAATCAGTCTGCTCAACAACAGGCAGACATGGAACTGGACTTGGTGGAAATGTCCAGGGAAAACACAGGAAAGCACCGTGAGTTTATGGATGCATTGGGTCGGATCCCAGAGAGCATCGACAAGCTTACTGCAACTGTTGTGGAGGCAGCATCATGGATTGTCATTACAACTCAGGAGTCCAGCGAGGCCATAATGGCCCACACGTAGAGGCTGGTGGCCTCGAGCAGCGACACTGGCGTTCCAGAGTGTGTGATGCGTGCCCTTGATAACATCGCAGCCTCGGGCACATCGCAGGCATAAGCTACACTGCAGCCTGGTGATGTGATGCAGTCGATGACTGCTGCCATCCTCTCTGTGTTCCCGACTGTGCAACGGGGCAGGGACGGTGTCGAAGCAGACCAGCAAGTAACAGAGACACATCGTGCTCCGGATGCTGAGGCCCATCCCCGTAAGAGAGTCAGTGGCTCGCAGGAAATGGAAGGTGCTGTCCTTCCTCAGGATGACAGCATTTCAGCTCCCATCACTGATTCACCAACCATGCACCTTATTGGGTTGACACCCCAACGACCAGTGACTGCTTCCGCCGATGAAGAGGTGCAGCGGTCCGTGGCTGGTCCTTCCAGGCCAAGAGCTGCTCCAGGGCATCCTCAGACACCATCTGTACTGTCTACCAACCCCCCTGCCCCCGTCCCCCCACCCACCAACACAACAGCCTTGCTGTAGGCACTGAAGCCTCATTGGGGAGGAGCAGCAGGCATGGGAGGTGGCTGAAGGTAACGGGGTGGGGGAGAAGTGTGACTAAGAGCCATTAAGGGCTGGCATAAGGTTCAGCTCATGCATTTATGTAGAATTGTTCAAATTGTGAATAGTTTTGTATTACAAAATGGCTTATTTTGCATTGACTTGCTGCAGGAAGTGTTTGATTAGTTTGGTTTAATCATTGTATTGTTTTGGGTTATTGGGGTGGGGAGACAGTGTTTGTTATAGATATTAATAAAAATGTTTCTTGGACTTTTTCCATTGGTTAGAATTGAGTGTAGATGAGCCGTCATGGTGACACAGAGTCGTGAGTCAAAGCTGCAACTCCACCTTCCCCATGTCAAGCAAACCAGTCAATGATGAGCTGGCGACGTAAGGCTCTTGCTGTGGCCACATCACCACGCTGCCTCCCCTGTGGTTGTGGTGGATCTCCAATGGGTTCCTCACCAGGCTCGTCTTCCTCGTCCTCCTCCTGGGGTGGTCCTGCAATCCCCACTGGCAACGCCTGTGCCCTCATGATGGCTAGATTGTGTAGCATGCAGCACACCACAATGAATTTGGAAACCTGCTAAGGGGAGCATTGAAGGCTGCCTCCAGAGCGGTCCAGGCATCGGTAGCACTGCTTGAGCACACCAATTGTCTGTTCAATGATGTTGCGGGTGGTTTCATGGCTGTCATTGTAGCGCTGCTCTGTTTCTGTGGCGGGGTTCCGGGGGGAGGGGGTCATGAGCCAGGTGGCCATGCTGTAACCTTTGACCCCAATCAGCCAGCCCTGCCCTTGTCTTTGATGCTGAAACATAGAAACATAGAAACATAGAAAATAGGTGCAGGAGTAGGCCATTCGGCCCTTCTAGCCTGCACCGCCGTTCAATGAGTTCATGGCTGAACATGCAACTTCAGTACCCCTTTCCTGCTTTCTCTCCATACCCCTTGAACCCCTTAACCGTAAGAGCCATATCTAACTCCCTCTTGAATATATCCAGTGAACTGGCATCAACAAATCTTTGCGGCAGGGAATTCCACAGGTTAACAACTCTCTGAATGAAGAAGTTTCTCCTCATCTCAGTCCTAAATGGCCGACCCCTTATCATAATACTATTTCCCCTGGTTCTGGACTTCCCCAACATCGGGAACATTCTTCCCGCATCTAACCTGTCCAGTCTCGTCAGAATCTTATATGTTTCTATGAGATCCCCTCTCATCCTTCTAAACTCCAGTGAATACAGGCACAGTTGATCCAGTCTCTCCTCATATGACAGCCCAGCCATCCCTGGAATCAGTCTGGTGAACCTTCGCTGCACTCCCTCAATAGCAAGAATGTCCTTCCTCAGACTAGGAGGCCAAAACTGAACACAATATTCCAGGTGAGGCCTCACTAAGGCCCTGTACAACTGCAGTAAGACCTCCCTGCTCCTATATTCAAATCCCCTAGCTATGAAGGCCAACACACCATTTGCCTTCTTCACCGCCTGCTTTACCTGCGTGCCCACTTTCAGTGACTGATGAACCATGACACGCAGGTCTCGTTGCACCTCCCCTTTTCCTAATCTGCCGCCATTCAGATAATAGTCTGCCTTCGTGTTTTTGCCCCCAAAATGGATAACCTCACATTTATCTACATTATACTGCATCTGCCATGCATTTGCGCACTCACCTAACGTGTCCAAGTCACCCTGCAGCCTCTTAGCGTCCTCCTCACAGCTCACACCGCCACCCAGTTTAGAGTCATCTGCAAACTTGGAGATATTACAGTCTATTCCTTCATCCAAATCATTAATGTATAGTGTAAAGAGCTGATGTCCCAGCACTGAGCCCTGCGGCACTCCACTAGTCACTGCCTGCCATTCTGAAAAGGACCCGTTTATCCCGACTCTCTGCTTCCTGTCTGCCAACCAGCTCCCTATCCACGTCAGTATATTACCCCCAATACCATGTGTTTTGATTTTGCACAACAATCTCTTGTGTGGGACCTTGTCAAAAGCCTTCTGAAAGTCCAAATACACCACATCCACTGGTTCTCCTTTGTCCACTCTGCTAGTTACATCCTCAAAAAATTCCAGAAGATTTGTCAAGCATAATTTCCCTTTCATAAATCCATGCTGACTTGATCCCATCCTTTCACCACTTTCCAAATGCGCTGCTATTTCGTCCTTCATGATCGATTCCAACATTTTCCCCACTACTGATGTCAAGCTAACCGGTCTATAATTACCCATTTTCTCTTGCCCTCCTTTTTTAAAAAGTGGTTTACATTAGCTACCCTCCAGTCCATGGGAACTGATCCAGAGTCGATAGACTGTTGGAAAATGATCACCAATGCATCCACTATTTCTAGGGCCACTTCCTTGAGCACTTTGGGATGCAGACTATCAGGCCCCAGGGATTCAATCCCATCAATTTCCCTAACACAATTTTCCGCCTAATAAGGATATCCTTCAGCTCCTCCTTCTCACTAGACCCACTGTCCCCTAGTACCTTCGGAAGGTTAGTTGTATCTTCCTTCGTGAAGACAGAACCGAAGTATTGATTCAATTGGTCTGCAATTTCTTTGTTCCCCATTATAATTTCACCTGAATCCAACTGCAAGAGACCTACATTTGTCTTCACTAATCTTTTTCTCTTCACATATTTATAGAAGCTTTTGCAGTCAGTTTTTATATTCCCTGCAAGCTTCCTCTCATCCTTTATTTTTCCCCTCTTAATTAAACCCTTAATCCTCCTCTGTTGAAGTCTAAATTTCTCCCAGTCCTCAGGTTTGTTGCTTTTTCTAGCCAATTTATATGCCTCTTCCTTGGCTTCAGCACTATTCTTAATTTCCTTTGTTAGCCATGGTTAAGCCACCTTCCCAGTTTTATTTTTACTCCAGACAGGGATGTACAATGGCTGAAGTTGATCCATGTAATCTTTAAATATTTGCCATTGCTTATCCACCGTCAACCCTTTTAAAATCATTTGCCAGTCTATTCTCACCAATTCACGCCTCATACCGTCAAAGTTACCTTTCCTTAAGTTCAGGACCCTAGTTTCCAAATTAACTTTGTCACTCTCCATCTTAATAAGGAATTCTACCATATTATGGTCACTTTTCCCCAAGGGGCCTCGCACAACAAGATTGCTAATTAGTCCCTTCTCATTACACATCACCCAGTCTAGGATGGCCAGCTCCTTGGTTGGTTCCTCGACATATTGGTCTCAAAAACCATCCCTAATACACACCAGGAAATCCTCCTCCACCGCATTGCTACCAGTTTGGTCAGCCCAATCAATGTGTAGATTAAAGTCACCCATGATTACTGCTGTACCTTTCTTGCACACATCCCTTATTTCTTGTGTGATGCTGTCCCCAACCTCACTTCCTATTGGGTGGTCTATACACAACACCCACTAGCGTTTTCTGCCCTTTGGAATTCCGCAGGTCCACCCATACCAATTCCACATCATCCAGGCTAATGTCCTTCCTTACAATTGCATTGATTTTATCTTTAACCAGCAACGCCACCCCGTCTCCTTTTCCTTTCTGTCTATCCTTCCTAAATGCTGAATACCCTTGGATGTTAAGTTCCCAGCCTTGGTCCCCCTGGAGCCATATCTCCGTGATGCCAATCACATCGTATCCATTAACTGTTATCTGTGCAGTTAATTCATCCACCTTATTCCGAATGCTCCTCGCATTGAGGCACAGAGCCTTCAGGCTTGTTTTTTTAACACACTTTTCCCCTTTATAATTTTGCTGTAGATGCTGCATATGTCCTCTGCTGCTGCCTGGAAGGAGCTGAAGGCATAGAAGCACCGTCCTGTTGGCTCCGATAGGCTGTAGGTCTGCCTGTAGGAGCTGGCATATCTCTGTCAGCATTTATTTTCAGAAGCACAGCCTTCTAATGCACAGCACCTTAGAGATCTGGAGGTATGAGCGATGTTCCCTGTAAACCCATGGTGGTAAGGCCTCTTCCCCATACCTCTTCGAATCTGTGGCCCAACATGGCCAAGAACCCTTCTTCAGCTTGAAGCCACCTGCCAATAGTAACCAGCTTGATATGCTGGCAAACTAGTATTGCCCTCATTAACCTTGTAAGCAAAGTGATATGGCACATAAAAGTGTCGTTTGCAACTCGAAGCCTCACACAGCGTTCTGCGTGCAACCGTAGCCGTCCTGATAACTGCGACATAAGATCCTCCAGCCTCCATTTAAATATGCTGCCAATAATGCCTGATGCACCTTGGGACCGCCTGGTTTATTGAAGCATTTCCTGGGGCGGGCATTAAATGAGGCGTTAAAGCCGAAAGTTCCATACGGAGCGCTAGCACAGCCTTGCATGACAATTGACGTCATAATCACGCTAAAAACGGAGGGCGGGGTGGTAAGTTTTAGCACCGCCACAAACCAATGGTCAAATCTTCCATCCGGGCGCTAAATCCTAGAGGTCTGGCATAAAGCCCAAAAACAGTATTTAACACCCCACTGGGGCGCTAACTGAGGCGCAAATGAGCCGAAAATCCATCCCGAAATGTTTATAGTAAAAAGCCCAAGGCTAGGGAACAGGAGGTGAAATTCAATTGTTCTGAGCGAAAACTTAGTTCTGACCAGAGTTTCCAATTTGGATGCAATGGGTGATCCCAATACAAATTTTGCCCGTTTTGAAAAGTGTTTTTTTTCTCAAGTTTTCACTCAAACTCATTTTCACATTGTCGAACACAAGATTTGCCATGAACCAGTGCAATTGGTCAGTGTTTTAAAATGTTATCTTTTACAATTTACTTGAAAAAACATTTCCTTGATATATTTAAGAGTGGTAACCAGCTTGATGCGCTGGCGAATTAATATTGCCCCCATTGAAATCTCTCACTAACCTTGTAAGCAAAGTGTCATGGCAGTTTGATTAATACAGTTAAAAATGGGTTTATCACAAAAAAAAGCACTTTTAATCACATGTTGAAATACCACTTGTGAGTAATCCGATTATAAATGACAGAAAATGACTTTGCAAAATGCAAAACCATTGTCTAGTTATATTGGAGAACCATTGTCAGTTTCTAAAAAAATTACACTCAAAATCTTTTAAAACATGCCCATTAGTGTCCTTGTGCCCAAATGAACCATTTTAATTTTTAGAGGCTCCTCGAAGGCCTGCAAACAAGTACAATTAGCGGAAACTCCCAATGGTGATTAATTAATTCTGGGGGTGCGGGCTGGGTCAGCTTCCAACACAATGTTTTTTTAAACTAGCACGAAAGATCACGCAAACTCAAGTTGCACTGAACATAATTTGCTTAAAATTCTTTTGCGTGGTTACACTGATTTCAGGCGAATTGCACTGAAAAACCTGTATAACCAAGCGGAAACCCATATCTCAAACTTTTAACAATTACTAGAACTATACCAGGCTCTAGTTCAGATACTTACTAAACACCAGTGAACAGCACTAATAGTGAGGGAATATCTATTAGCAACTAATTGATTATAGGTAACTGTCAAGGGCTAAATAAACAAATAAGTTTATGTAATTAGAGCAGGTCTGAATCTGTCTATTAATATACTGCTCAGGATGAAAATGAAGCTGTGATTCATTGCCACAGTAACTTGAACAATTTATGGGTTCATGGTTCAAAAACAGACCTACTTCAAGGCTGCAACTCATTCAGTGCCGATTCAGATGTAAGGGCTGCCAGCATAAACAGGCAGTGGTCTCGTAACCTGAATACCTGAATCCCTCACGTTATTCCTCCTCAGCTTTCCAAGTACCGATCATAAACTCTGATAGAAACATAGAAAATAGGTGCAGGAGGAGGCCATTCGGTCTTCGAGCCTGCACCACCATTCAATATGATTATGGCTGATCATGCAATTTCAGTACCCCATGCCTGCTTTCTCTTCTACCCCTTGATCCCTTTAGCCGTAAGGGCCACATCTAACTCCCTTTTGAATATATCTAATGAACTGGCATAGATGGACATAGATAATTAGAAAGCGGACTTTTTTTTCAAGTTATCTGAACAGGCTTAGCTCTGGCTCGTCTACTGGGTAGATTAGTGCTGCTCATATAAGTTAATTTAAAGAAAATCAAATAAAAGGGCTTTTTCAGCAGTGGTAAATGGGGGAGCACCTAAATCTTACCTGGAAAGAACCAATCACTGAGCTAAGATTATGGTAATGGTTCTCAGCACAGATCAATATTCAAACAGCACCAAAAGAATAACTATTGGGAGAAGCTATAAATTAAATTAAGGATAATAAGGATTTAGATTGAGTAAAAAAATGACAGTACAAAGACGAGAGATGAATTAAGAGAGCGACAGGTAGAACAACAAAATCTAAATGGATGATCAGAGCTTCAGAGCCCATCTGGGAAATTCATTATATTTAGATAAATGAAGCCAGTAAGCTCCAGGTAGAATTGTGTCAGTGAAACATTATTTAATCCTGGATATTCAGAAATTGAAAAGCAGCACTAAGTAAGGAGAAAATGTGAATTTATTAGTGTTCCTTTATGATCAGAAAAATAGGGGTAAGTTTAGCAAGGGTGTGTTTTTGGCACAAAGCCTCGCTCAGTGGGAGTGCCGATCTGAGACAATCACTGTGCCAGATTTGGGCGCTTCTGATGCTCTGCTGCTTAACTCTGCAGCCAATACTCCAATCCACAGGAAGTGATCTCTGGATGGGAGCGCAACCTTGCAAATTTTACCCTATAAAGCCAGCACAGTAGAATACACATCTCCAGAGATTATGGTAAGGCATCACAATGCATTGGCGTGATTACATTTAGAGTATGGTGTTCCATGTCACAAAAACATCGGTATGTTAAAGAGAATACAGATTGTAACACAGGTTGGGAATTGGGAGGTGCAGGGGGTGCAAGTGAACTGAGAACCATCCAGCCTCTCAGAGCCTGAGGCCTGGGAGATTTTAAATCTCGAACTTCATTCACACGCCCCAACTCTTGATTCCCCCTGAAGCAGGCGGGAATGACTGCCACTGGCGGGATCGAGTCAAAATTGGTGCATTTTGGGTCTGAGCTGGTCAGTTTTGCATTGTTGGGCACCTATTTTATCATCCTTTACAAATATTACTATTCCTCTAACTAATTTAATGCAATAATTTTGAAAAACATTGGGATGGGATGCATTTCCACAGAGATTCTTGCACTCATACCCACTGTAACTACGGCACAAGAGTCACAGCAATCCCAGAAAAATTGCAGTAAAAACTGTTATCAGCAAGAGAACCCCCGCAAAAATTCATCCCCATTTTTATCCTTCAAGCTCCACTTCTTGCTCACCTTCTTCTCATAGTTATGTTTCTGTGATGCCAATAATGCACTTATCTGTATTTCTAAAAGTTTACTCCAACTCAAAACTTAATCTTCTAATTGAGAATCCAAAACTGAGGGGTGGGAAATTCAGTTGCGCCTCTGTTGCGGGGTTAATCCGGGTGGAGCGGTAAACTTTGCGCCGGCAAATGGATTATGTCTGCCACCGCAAGCCTCATCAGCTGGGCCCGGAGTTTGGAGCAGAGCGCTAAGGGAGACGTTGCACATCTCTTTTATGTCACTAGGCCAGCTGAGCAACTGAAAATCCTGAGCTAAATAGCCGGCCTCAGAGCTCCTTAAGAGAGGCCTCGGGGGGAGAAAGAAAATCTGAAAAGAAAACACCAAAAACATTTCCAATAGATAACTCACACCACCATAACATAAATCGCAAAGAAAAATAAAAAACAATCACACTTACCTGAGGTCGACATTACTTACCTCACTGCAGCCACTACGGCTTAGAATGCCAGCTTCTACAAGCATTCCCACAAGGACGCTCTATGAAGGGCTACGGATCGGGCTGCAGCCAAAAATCGAGCCGGTGTCGCAACCAGGGGCGTTGCACACCGGCTCGCCTCTTCCAGGCGGAAATGCTCTGCGTCCCCTCGAGACCGGCACCGAATGTCCCGGCAGGGAGCTGGAAGCTGGCCGCCCATCCAGAAGTATTACCACCGCCATTGCAGCCCTTCCAGGGCGCCAAAAGGGGCGGCATAAGACCGAAAATCTAGCCCTTTGTGTTGTACGTATAAGATTGCAACATCATTAATTCAGTTCCAATCAGTTCAGGCTATTCAAAATATACAGTTAACTTTTGTGTAGGCTCAGTAACACATAATGGCCTGGAATTTCCAGTCAGCAGTGAACTGACGGCGAACGCCGCTGACCACAAAGAAAGCTGCCCACAAAGATTTTGCGATCTCTGTGGCATAAACTTGAAATTTTCTCGACCTTAAATTGATTGTAGCACTGCCAAAAGGATATCCCCAGTGTGATGGTGCACTGATGTCATTCTGCAGCCAATCAAAATCAAGAATTCTCAGACAACAAACCAGGAAATAAAAAGCACCGATTCAATTCACTGTTTAAATATTTTAGAGTGAAATAAAGATTGGGCCTTACACCTGGGACTAAGGCAGAAGCTGAAAATCATAAACAAACTTTTAAAATATATATATATATATATATATATATTTGTTATTATTTTTATAATCTCGTAATTTTCAATCACAATGGTGAAGTTTGACATTCCACAAATATAACATTTGTTATTCAGGGTCAGAACAGTTGTTCAGCAGTCAATACACTTTTAAAACCCCAGTTACGCTGTTATAGGAAAATAGCATGATGGAAATTCAATCAAGAAAGTTGTCAGGGAAATACTGATCTAGTTGCAGATTGCAGACAGGATACTGATCTAATTAACAAACTGCCATTGTCGTTATTTCTGAGAAAACAGCTCAAGAATGTGGAGTCAGGTGGGAAAACAAGGTAAATAAGCTAAACATACTAAATGGATTAAAAGCAAGCCAAGAACCTTTGACTATCGATAGATACGCAACTATAATATAATCAAGGAGAAAGAATGTGAGCCATGCCCTGGGGACCGCCCTCAGGAGCACATGGACAAGGACTGAGAAAGGTATAAGAATGTAACCATTTCTGAATTTTGCAGAGTGCTCCACCTCGAGTGGTTGAGAGAGGCTCTCCGTGCACATGCTCGAGAAATCAAGACCTGATGTTGAATTAAGACAGACCCGACTCGACTCATCAGAAGAATCAGATGTGGTCCCGACTGAAAAGCAACTGAGACAGCACGGGCGCATTTCACCTGGACGAGGTCCGGTCTCTGAAGTGTTACCTCAACATACACCTCTTTCAACACCTCAACAAGGCTTAACTTCTAACGGCACAATTAGATCATAAAAGCATAAGTTTTCATCAGTTCAACTAATTTCACAGATTGCCGGCTGTGGCGGAGCAGTGAATGACTGACCGCAAGTTCAAGACTTCCGTGCATGCGCTAAATCCTGAAGTAATGGTCAGTTTCAGAGGGGTAATGACAGCAAACGTTGACAGTTCACCATCAGTACGACTGCAAAATCTGAGCTAATGAATGATCACTGAACTGGAATGCAGTAATGTTTTCCAACTTAATGCATGTATTGTTCAGCCCAGCAGTCTCTCACGTGTAGGTGGGACATGCACATCTGCAATCCTGTATTCAAATCCACTTTAAAGTCGGAGGATGATTAAAAGGTTTAAAGGACGAGGATGGCTGGGCTAAATACAATGAATTCAATTATTCTGAAAATACACGTTAGCTTATTAGCAAATACATCTGCTGAAGTCATGTTGACTCAGTCAATGACTGTGCATAATGGAAATCATCCTGTGATACAATTGAAATTTATTATCTATATTTAATAGTTTGTCTCATTTTCATTTGTTAATGAAGAGTTGCCATGATCTTTTTTATGAAAATATGAATATCAGAAGCACTAAAGTGAAGAAGATGGATATTTTCAACGTTGTCTAAGCTGAATTCAACCTGTCCAGACAATACCTACATAGATATAAAACTAGTTTTCAGCTATTCACGTTTGTGTGGTCAATAGTGATTTTTTTTTTGGGTGGGGGCAGGATGTCTGCCTTCAGGTCGTCCAAACTAATCAAAACATTGGCCCTGATGTTGTTTATCCATCTTGGAGGTCACTTGCCAAAGTCGCAGCTGGAATCAATGGTACAGCCAGAAGACCAGCCAGGACTGCATCTACCAAATCACGTACTTGTGATGAAGCTTTCTTCAGCCTTATTTCAGGAAAGAGACTCCACTCACCCCAAACAAAGCCACTGATCTGAAGAGGTGAAGGTGAGGCCTTCCTACATTGTGAATTCCCAGTTCATCAGCGTCACAGCGACCCAATTTAAGTTTGGTGACCAGTATGTCTGAGCGAGATGAGGTATAATGGTGAGTGGAGTTGGGGCCCCCACCGGGATGGGTGTCCAGGCTGATATTGTGGCCTGGGCCCCCAAAGATCGGGAGAAAATACATTTTACAAAGCAACCCCCAACACAGGAGACTGCAATGGCCACAATCGGCTGCTGTTGGAGGGGAACCAACAGCTCCTCCCCCAGGCCAGCCAGCATCTTTAGCGGGGTAGTACCACAGATGTGCCACATTGTTAACGGATCGCTCCTTCCCCCTGAGCCTGTGAACTTTAGCAGGCTGAATGGTAAAGTTCAGTGGTCAGGCAATCCTTTCGGGAATTATGTTCCTGTGGATTTTCTGAGCCATCACCTTTAAATTTATCTTTTAATGATGCAGAAATCTGAAACTGAATTCTGATCCTTACACCAAAGAATCTACACTTAGAAAATTACACTGAAATCCATGGAAAGAAATGTTTTTTCGAATGATAAACAATGACCCTAGACATTGATGTTGGCATTAAGCTTAATACTGGAGGCATATGTACAATGCTGGCCAGCACTTTTGGGAATGCGCATCATACTCGTGTACAATCCATTTTAAAATTTCTGTTAGAATGTGTAGTGCAAATTCTCATGCAATAAACTTGCTGGTTAGGCACTTAATAGTGAAGCATTCTATATTATAATAAAAAGAGACCAAGCAAACTAACATTTATATAGTATCTTAACAAGCCCTCAGAACAAATCCAAGGCAGGTCCCATCCAAAGGACTAGTTTTTGATATGTAGCCACTATTATTATGTCAGTAAATTTGGAAGCCAAGAAAGTCCCACAAACAGCAAAAGAGATGATTGCCCAGGGCACTTCACAGGAGTGTTTTGAAAGAAAACTTGACACTGAACCACATAAGGAGGTATTAAGGCATATGGAGGTAGGTTTTATGAAGCATCTTCAAAGAGGAAAGAGAGGTAGAGAGGCAGAGGTGTTTAGGAGGGAATTCCAGAGCTTAGGTTCTTGCTAGCTGAAGGCACAGCCACCAATGGTGAAGCAATTAAAATCGGGGATGCTCCAGAGGCCAGAATTGGAGGAGCGCAGAGATCTTGGAGGGTTGTAGACCAGCAGGAAATTACAGAGTTGGGAGGGGCGAGGCCATGGAGGGATTTGAAAACAAGGATAAGAATTTTAAAATTGAAGCACTGCTTAACCGGGAGCCAATATAGGTTAGCGAGGATAGGTCTGCATCTGGTCTACATATAGAAGAGGCTCTCCAAGGGAAATGGAAAAACGTTCCCTTCTGGGGCCAGGAGGAGTGGAATTGTTTCTCCGGGCCTCGCAGAGAGAATTGCAACATCCCCTATCCTTGCCCCAACCCATCTCGGGAACCCTCCCGAAACCTGAATGCTGATCACTTTTCCTGTGGAATTTTTATTTATCAATGGAAAGTATATTTGTTGAGAATTTTGGAATATTTCTTTAAATGTTTGCCACTGCTGTCATACCGTTTAGCAAATTTCCCAATCTACTTTAGCCAACTCACCCCTCATTCCTATATAATTGGCTTTATTTAAGTTCTAGGGCTAGAACCCCCACTTTTTTTGCATGTTTAATGCCCACTTAACACCCATTTTACCGCTGAAATGACGTATAATGTCCGGAGAGCGCCCATTTTGGCACAAAATGGAAACTGACGGGCCTTTTTAGGAAACCTATCGCGAGCGTTACTTTCCCCATGTGCTTAACGCCGGGAAAAAATATCACCGCCCGCCCACTTTTTTTGGCCAGAATCAGCAGAATGGGCGAAATCAACGCCCATAATGTCGTCCAATGTTAATTTCTGCACTGATTTAACGCCGAAATTCAATAATACCGCCCGGCCATTTTTTTTTGATGTAAAGAGCATATTTACCTAAACCAGCGGCCATGAGATCAGCCAGCATCAATTTCACCACCTCGCACACATATCGCCCACAATATCGCTCGCCCAAAAAAACGGCCAGAAGAAGTGGAACTAACCAGAATGAATCACAGCATTATGGACGCCATGTTCTAGATCACGTGTCGCGTCCTTTAAAAAGTTGCTGTGCTTCAACCTCGGCTGAGTTCAGATGTACTCTGCACGTCACTGGAGTTGCTGTGAACATCTCTACAAACATCTTGACCATACTGTGATTGATTGGAATTGAATAGGTGCCTTCATCAGGACATTCCTTGTTTGTGACCAATCAGTGGGAAACAGAGAGCTATTGGAATGGGGCCTGTCCTTTCTTACTCTCTCTTGGTGACCAATTATATGCAGCAGGCTCGAGGTCACCAAAGGTATGCTCCACTGCATTATGTGCCCAGTTGAAGACATGACAGACTGATGAGGAAGATCAGATGGCACACCTCCCGCAAGTACAGGGACAAGCGGTCTTACCTCGACTTGCCTGACACCACCTGCCTTCGGAGGCTGCGCTTCCACAAAGAGGTTATCACTGAGGTATGCCAGCTGATAAGGCAGATCTGCAGCCTGCCAGCACCATCAGTACTGCACTGTCTGTTGAGGTCAAAGTCACCGCGGCACTGTCGTTCTATGCCTCGGGTACTTTTCAGGCCACAGTTGGAGACATTAGCAGACTTTCTCAGCATGCCACAAATCGCTACATTAGACAGGTCACTGAAGCCCTGTACGTATGCAGGAAGGACTTGACCAGCTTCCTTATGACCAGGGAGGCACAGAGTGAGAGGACTCTAGGATTCTCCAGAATTGCAAACTTCCCCAAGGTGCAGGGAGTAATAGACTGCATGCACATCGCGATGCGGGCACCTTTTCAGGATGCTGAGGTTTTCAGGAACCACAAGGGATTCCAATCCCTGAATGTCCAACTGGTTGTCGACCACCAGCAAATTATACTGGCAGTGAATGCTCAATTTCCGGGCAGCATCCATGATGCTCACATCCTGCGTGAGAGCACTGTATCTGACTTGTTTAAGAATCAGTCACAAGGTGAATGCTGGATGCTTGGTGTCAAAGGATATGGCCTCACCACCTGGCTGTTGACCCCGTTGTGTGACACCCACATCGAAGCCTAGACGCATTTAAACTAAATATTAGTCTGAAATCATCAGTATTTCTGTACGAAACAACCCTTCTCCCTGACCACCCCCCACCCCCCGTTTCTCCTCCCCACCTCTACCCCTTCCCCTTCCCCTCCTGACTCCAAGCCGCCTGGCCGAGGAGGTCCTCAGGCGATGCTTCGTTGGGGGTGGGTGGGTGACGGCCGATACGCTGCTTGATGGATACGGGAGAGGACGGTCCCGAGGTGGGAACGTGCTCCGAACCAGAAGCAAGATGTTGCTGCTGCCTCTCATGTGTGGTTGGCAATGGGGGTGCACACCTTGGGGTGCAGTGCCACACTCTGGCACCACTGGGAGCCCTCTTCCACCAATGTTCCTGGCTACCAGCTCCAGGGTCTCCTCTATCCCTTCCATGTTATATCTTACTTGTTGGACAAAAACTCGGTGCCAACTATGTTCTTGGTGCTTAATAGGCTTTTTGCTACTGGTGAATCTCCCTCGTGCCTCCCACAACAACCAGACAAGCAGACACCACAGCCACACACGCTTTCAGTTCCTCTGAGCTCCCTCTCTGTCTCCTCTTCTGGGCATGTCATGATGACCTTTGACCTCCTGAATTGCAGGAATCGAGCGTTGCCATGCCATTGCTAAGGACGGCGACACTTTATGGCAGAAGGTCAAAAGAATTTTACGCTAACACCCATTTCATATCTCTCGGGCAACGCACATTTTCAAAAATGGAGACTAGGTGCTTTGAGAATGGGTGAGAAGCCAGCGATCTGAAAACCCTTTTGTGCCACCCACGCCGGAAATATCGCCCATTTTTGGGCAATCTGCACAAAAGTGGAGGTTCTAGCCCCAATACTCTTGTTTCCGACTGAAGTATTTAATTCTCAATTCTCAAACTCAATGTGAAATTCTATCATATTATGATCATTCTTTCCCAGGGGATCCCTTACTATGAGATTAATAATCAACTCCATCTCATTACACAAGACACCTTCTAAAATAGCCTCTTCCTTGGTTGGTTCCATGATGTATTCTAGGAAACTGTCTCAAATGGATTTCATGAACTCGTCCTCCAGACTACTTTTGCCGATTGGATTTGTCCAGCCTATATAAAGACTAAAATCCTCCATGATTATTGTATTTTTCTCCTGTCTGCCCCCAGCTGCCGCTTCCCACCACTTTTTGGTAGGCGGCTGCACGGTGGCATGTAGCTAAGGAGATAAAAACAAACTAAACTCAAACTTTTGCACTGTCCCACCTTGTGCCCACCTGAACCGGCTGGGGGTTAAACTTAACCATTTGGGCATAAGCAGTTT
Organism: Pristiophorus japonicus; assembly: GCF_044704955.1. NCBI lineage: Eukaryota > Metazoa > Chordata > Chondrichthyes > Pristiophoridae > Pristiophorus > Pristiophorus japonicus. Next base: position 362,120,014 of record NC_091977.1, on the reverse strand, counting down.
GAATGTGGCAGAAGATGGCTAGAAAGGAACTGATAAGTGCATCAATCAGCAGCTGATATGTGATTTAAGAGCAGCTGTTTTACACAGGTCCCAAATAATGGCCCATTTTTTAGCATTGTCTCAGGAGACAACTAGCACTTAGATGTCGACAAATTTCTTTGATCTCTGCTAGTCATTGAAGGGAGGATTTAAAAAAATAAAACACAGACACTTGTAGTCATTCAGTAAAGCATCAGAAAAAACTGTGAAAGGAGTCAGGAAGCAGCAAGCTACAATAGGAGAACCTTTACCCGAATCAGAGAGATTTCCTGTTTTTAATGCAAAGTAAAGGGCCTGCCAAAAGTGGGCTGGTGTATGTGTGTTCATTTATTTAACAATACACAAACAGAAGTTAAATTGCGTAACTTTAATTATACTCAGTGTTCTGTAAAGTTTAGTTAGTGTGGAATAAAGCAGTTTAAAATCCAAACCAAACAACGCCTTGTCCAGTGTTAACTTGGTCCAATTTCAGAAAAATTAAACATTTGAGTTTATGGGCTTAAGACACCAAGATCCAGTTCCGGTCAGAAGGGAGTTTTATTGTTACACTTCTCGTCCCACTATCATGCCAGCAGACATAGAGCTGTGGGAGTCAGTTTCTTTAAAAAAGAAAGCAACCAGACCACTCAAGAGAATGACTGATGCTATTACTCTATCTGAAATAAAAGAGTTTTCAGGAATAATTTTCAACTCCCAGCTGGGTGGTGACCTGGCTAAGTGGATGAAAATCAGGTGGGTTTTACAAACGGAGAGTGATCCATTCTGCCAGGCTACTGCTCAGGTGGTGAACTTGAAAGTTACCGTCCTAATCCCACGTGACCCACTTGCTATCTCTGAAATGTAGGGGTGCAGGGGAAGGTAGGGGCGGGTGGGGAGGCGGGGTGAGGTGGCTAATATTGCTGGTGGCTGGTGCTGCCTGATTTCAGTCACTTCCTCCTAAGCCGAATACACTTGTGCTTCTGAAGTTGGGGTGGGGAAGGAGGAGGCAGTAGATAGCAGTTGATAGCATCATCCTTCTTCCCAAACTCCTTCCAGCATAGCTTCATGTCCTCGGCTTGCAAAACTGCCTTTCCCCATTCTGTATTACCCAATTTTGATAAGTAAACATCTGTCTTTGCTTTCCCAGTGATACCTCAGGTGCATACCTTCCCCTTAATTGGAGATTCCAGCAGATTTACAGGATTTGTGGCTCATCTTTTTCATTAGATTTCTCACTAGGTGTGAAATACAGCCCAAAGATTGAAAGTAGTAAAATCATGTGTAAAGTAAATTTATTTTGTTGCTCCCAAAAACTTTTGGTAATCCACAATTAGTCCTTGAATAGAGCAACAGCAGCAATTTCTAGGCTTCAAATAGTTCCTTACCATCACAAGTAGGCAATGGGTGATTCCACCAGTGATTCTTCTCACACATCAGAGGTTCCTCATGGCTCATTGTGTAACCAGATTCACAGCTGAATGCTACAGTGGAACCTATTGAGAAGTCTTGCCCATAACGATGCCCATTCACTGGGATTCCAGGATCCATGCAGGAATATGTATCGACTGTAACACCTGCAGGAACAGAAATGGAAACATAAAAGAAGCAAAAGAAACAAAACTCACACAGCTTATCTAAAATTGAACATTTTGTTTCATTATATTCATAACAGCTATTTTATACAACAATTTGTATTTATATAGCGCCTTTAACGTAGTAAAATGTCCCAAGGCACTTCACAGGAGTGTTATAAGACAAAACAAATAAATTTGACACCGAGCCACATAAGAAGAAATTATGGCAGGTGACCTGGTCAAAGAGATGGATTTTAAGGAGAGTCTTAAAAGAGGAAAGAGATGTGGAGAGGCAGAGAGGTTTAGGGAGGGAGCTCCAGAGCTTAGGGCCCAGGCAGCTGAAGGCACGGCCACCAATGGTTAAGCAGTAATAATCAGGGATATTCAAGAGGACAGAATTTGAGGAGCGCAGAGATGTTGGGCGAGTGGGGGGGGCGAGGGGGGGATCTGCGGTTGTGAGGCTGAAGGAGATTACAGAGATAGAGAGGGGCAAGGCCATAGAAGGATTTGTAAACAAGGATGAGAATTTTGAAATCGAGATACTGCTTAACCGGGAGTCACAGTGACTGCTTCCTTTGTAACACAATATCAAAACTTAGCTCAATTGAAGTACAAGGTCTATTAAGATGCTACAAGAAGACGACTACAAGGAGTACTTACTCTCATAATGAATCTTGAAACCAATATTGGAGCGACTATTATCGGTTGTAAAGAGAAGATAAATGTAGTTTGTGCTGCTAAAGAGAAATTGAGGAACTTGTGTGCCATTGAAAGAGCCAAGAAGTGGGGACAGAAGATTTGGGCCATCATGAATTTCCAGAACATCATAATTAACTTCAGTCTGAAACCTACAGGTAGAGAAATTTTAATTCATTTGTGAATCAATACTAGATGGTCAAACAAGTTTACATGCTGGAGAGTTACGAATAAACCTCTTAGCAGGTATCACCTAAATATGCTTAACCTACCACATAAAACAAATTAATGATCAGGTTTTAAGAAATGATTTGATCATCAATATGTAATGATCATAAACTGAGAAAGGCAATACAAAACCAATTCCTTTGGTATCACTAAGTAGTACATTAACCTCTAACAGTACGAGAATCATTATAATTATACTCTTATCTTTTTGAATCATATGTATTGATAAGAAAATAATGGAAGAACTGTTTTATATATGCTGATATATATGCAGTACTATACATTGTCTTTTCTTCAAGATATTTGCTAAGGTATCAAAACTAAGCATTTTCCTCTATAACAAAATTGTGCAATCTAATCTATCCACAAATGCACAACAAATTTGTTTAGCAATTAAAATAGTTATGCAAAAACATATCAAAATATAAAAGAAAAACTTGTGAGAAGACCTTTCAAATGTTATTTTGATGGAATGTCCTGGTTCAGCTTCAATCACCCACTCACAATTCTGGGAGTCTTTATAATATCCAGGCCAGCCTGGAGATAGGATTACTCCATTAGGAGAAGAAAAATGGCCACCACAAGGAGCTAAAGAAAGGAAATAGATTTACACGTTAACATATGCATATCAATTTAAAGGTGTACTGCAATATTAAATATAAGAAAGTCATTATTGAAAAGTAAGTAAAAATTTGATTAAAGAATATCAAAATTACAAGTGTGGAAACAGTTTGAGTGTCCCATTGTACACATATCATTAATTCTATTCAGAATGTATATAACAAAAATAGATCATATAAATGTGACAATATTCCCAATTGCAAAATATCCAACTGAAAATAATTCATGTCACTCAGTCTGAACATGTGGCATAATGCTTTGCATCTATTAGAGGTAAGTTACCACAATGAGAATGAGAGATTTTAGGAACATAAGAACAGGGTTAGGCCATTCTGCCGCTCGAGCCTGTTACACCATTCAATTGGATCATTGTTGATCTGTAGCTCTACTCCATTTACCCATCTTTGTTCCATATCCCTTGATACCCTTACCCAACAAAAATCCACCAATCCCAGTACTGAAAATCTCAATTCACCCAGTATCCAAAGATTTCTGGAGAAGTGAGTTCCAGAATTCCATTACTCTTTGTGTAAAAAATGCTTCCTGATTTCACTTCTAACTGGGCACCTTTAATTTTAAGATCATGCCCTCTTGTTCTGGGTTCCCCCACTAGATGAGGTAGTTTTGTTGTATCTACCGTATTGAATCCCTTTACCATGTTTAACAGCTTGATTAGATCATTACTTAATCTTCTAAACTCAGGGCAATATAACCTAAATTTATAATTGAACCCTTTAAAACCTGGCATTATTCTGGTGAATCTGCACCGTACCCCTTCCAAGGCCAATATTGAGGTTTGGTGCCCAAAACTGAATGCAGTGCTCCAGATGGGGTCTGACCAAGGCTCTGTATAATTGATGCATCACTTCCTTACTTTTGAATTCCAACCCCTTTGAGATAAAGGCCAATGTTCCATTAGCTTTGTTGATTACTTTTTGTACCTATGCGTAGGTTTTTAGTGATTTCTGAATATGGATCACTATTCTCTTTGCTGCTCCGCAGCCCTCGCTGTTAAGAAAATATTCTGTTTTCGTCTTTCTCAAATCCAAAGTGGATGATCTCATTCTTCCCCATACTGAATTCCATCTGCCATAGATTTTCCTAAGTCTGTCCATGTCTCTTTGTAACTTTCTCCTCACATCTACATAACTTACTGTGCCTCCGAATAGAGTGTGCCTCCTAACTCTATATTCCGTCAAACAATTAATTAATATATATATATGGCAAAAAGCTGAGGCTCCAGTGCAGATCCTTGGGGAACACCACTTGTTACATTTTTATTGCATGATGATGTTTGTTTTATCAAGACCTCTGGAAATACCTTCACATTTAGGAATAGGGCCACTCCACATGACCTTTCCATCTTTTAATACACAAGTTATAGTTTCTGTCCCTTGGGTTTTGATGAATCCTTCTTCACAGAGAACAGATACTGAGCTTCCCAACTGAAAATTGTCACCAAAGCGTCGACCATTAATGGGAATGCCAGGATCGGGGCACTCATTGTGTCCAAATGCTATGAAGAGAAAAGAGGTAAATAATGGTTTAACTTTCCTGTTGGCATTGGAATTTAAAATCACACTATTTTGAAATAAACATAACCTGTTGCATGTGCAAATATTCTGCAATAAAGTCAAAGTTAACTAATCACATCCCACAGAACTTCAGGGCCTATAATATGAAGGAAGGGGAAGAGGGAGTGGTGTGGTAGAGGGAGAAGGAGGGGTAGGAGAGGGAAAAGGAGAGGGGGAGGATAAGGAGGGGAAAGAAAGAAGAATTAGAACTTGCATTTACATAGCACATTTAATGTAAAAAAAAATCTCATAATACTTCACAGAAATGTAAGGAAAAAATGGATACCAAGCCAAAGAACCAGATATTAGGAGGAGTGACTTAAAGCTTGGTCAAAGAGATGGGTTTTTCAGATGGTGTTAGAGAAAAAGGACTTGGAGAAGATATGGGGTCAGAGCTCAGCTTGAACATGAATAGGATGCTGAGGTTGTGAACAGTTCAGTTCAGCCTGAGAGTGCTGGGAGGGGGATGGAATTAGGGTATGGAGTTCGTTGCGGGTGCTGAAATTAATAGCTTCAGCCTTCCTAATATTTGGATGAATCACACTGCAGCTCATCCAAGACTGAATGTCGGACAAGTGATCCTAAATCACAGAGGCACTGGAGGGGTCAAGAGTCAGAGAGATAGAGCTGGTCATCGGCATACATGTAGAAACTAATTAATATTGCTAAAGGGAAGCATATAGACAAGGAAGAAAAGGGAGCCAAGGAAGGATCCTTGGGATAAATCCATCCCAAGGTGACAGATTGTGGATGATAATGGATGCCATTGGTGAAGACCCTCCTGCTCCAATCTAATAGATAGATCTACATGCTCATCATTGAGTCCATCAATGCTAGTTTTCTTATTAAAAAAAAGTTATGATTGAACATTTTTATTTCAATTAATTAATTCTGCATTTGAAGACGATATAGCTGATAAGTGTCAGTTTGACTTAGTTCTAAGTCAGAAGCTTATAGGTTCAAGCCTCACTCAGAATTTGAGCACATATTCGTAGTTGATACTCTAGTGCATTGTAGGAGGTGCTTTCTTTTGGTTAGGAGTTAAAACTAAGGCCCCATATTTCCTTTCCAGTCATTTAGGTTCAATGTTAAATATCCCATGGCATTATTTGAAGAAGAACAGAAGAATTCTCATTGTGTACTCAACCAACACTGTCAGGAACTGATTAACTGGTCATTCATCTCAAAGTTGCCAGTGAAATCTTGCTGTGTTTCCCTCCAACCATTGCATTTCAAAGTAACTAATTTTATGTGAAGCAGTTTGAGAGATGATAATGTGCGACAGAAATGCAAGTATTTATTTTCTATCACACTGATACTGGTGTCCTCCATAGATTACTTCACATACACGTGCAACATTCAGCAATTATGCATCCCTCACATTCTTATAATAAATGGATAACAAATATATATACAAATACTGGAAATATGAATGCTAGAACTACACAGCAGTTCAGGTAGCTCTGAAAGGGAAAATAATTTAACATTTCCGGTGACACCCCTCAGAATGTTCTGATGAAGAGTTCTACCCAAAACATTATTCCATTTTTTACTCAATTGATGCTAACTGACCTGCTTTCAATTAATAAAACAAAGCAAGTAATATACCATTATTGGCAGAATAATGCCTACTTATCACAGATGTGAATAAAACTAGCCCCAATTGTAAATATATTTGATATCAAAATATTTGGCAGATTATATTATACAACTGTTTTGCACCAGACTAGTTGCCACCTTATCCTATTTATGTTTACTGCACAAAATGTCTACATCATGATCACTGTTGCAAAGAACTGATCAGAATATGATTTATGCTTTGACATTATCTATAACAAGACATGCTACCACACATTTAATTTAATCAAACAAAACAGAATGAGAGAGACATTAAGAAGGAAAAGCCTTTGGCAACACAATTGGTATGAAACATAAGTCAACTTGACAAATGTCAGAGTTAATATAATTTTAGAGAATGCAATAATACCACTGAGAACCTTTTAGTGATACTTTCCACCACAACCAACAGCCTCAAAAAGACAATGCATGTTGAATGTCAATTACAACATGATGTCTTTTCTGCAAGAGTATCAGGGCTCACTTTAAAGTGCCACTTATTCTTCTGGTTGTGTGCAATCTTAGATTACACAATAACCAACTGACTGCTGCTGTAATGGTGTAAAAATAAGCAGAGTTACACTTATACAAACTGAAGTTTACAGGATGAAACCCAAGAAAAACAACGGTTGGAAGACAGGTATAAAATAAACATTTCATTGGGATAGCATCCAACTGACCACTTTTTTAAAAGATTCTTAAGGGGAAGCCAGCTAAATACAGCAGGGAGAAAGGAATGGAAGGGGATGCTGATCAGGTTAGATTAAGTAAATAGGTTGGGAGGAGGCTTGTGTGGAGCATAAACACCGGTACAGACTGGTTGGGCCAAATGGCCTCTTTCTGTGTTGTAAATTCTATATAAGGTCAATTGAACTGCCATTAGTGATTCGCGCATCCCTTCATACCGAATGCTGGTGGATATGGAGAAACTCATATAAATGTATTCAATATGTACTGTTTTGCAATTAGCTTCTTACATGGTTAAAATCTTTTGATAGCCACATTTATCATAGCATATTATTGCAAACTTGTGAGGACATTCACCGGTCCTGCCAAACTACCATTTTTCCAGTATTTCTACTGTCCACTGAATAATAGTTTCGAATCCAAGTTGCAATTTTAAGTGTTTATTGGTGAATAAATGTGGTGCTCTCAATCATCAAATACATGAGATTAGAAAGGTAAACATACTACTGTATGTGATGTTAAATCCTCGTCCAGACATGGAGTGGTCAGCTTGAAATTCCAGACGTAGAATGTGACTGTTGCTGGTGAGATGCGAAGGAACTTCTGATCCACTGAATGTTCCCAGCAGAGGTGAATCAACTGATTCCCCATCTTTAACCGCAAGGAAGTCAAACTGAGATTCCAGGTCAAAATCATTGAAAGAAAGATGAATTCGACTTCCTCGGACTGCAACTATTAGCCAGATGCAGTTCATATTGTTGCTATAGCCATCAGGGTAGTCTGGTGACAGTACTGTTCCAACTGGTGCAGTGAAGTTAGACAAACAAGGAACTGTAAACATAAGATCAAACATGTTACATTTAGGAAAGCACCAAGTTTATGTTCCTTTCAAATTGGAAGCATTCATTTGGAAGGAATCATTATAGAAACATAGAAACATAGAAATAGGTGCAGGAGTAGGCCATTCGGTCCTTCGAGCCTGCACCACCATTCAATAAGATCATGGCTGATCATTCACCTCAGTACCCGTTTCCTGCTTTCTCTCCATACACCTTGATCCCTTTAGCCATAAGGGCAATATTCAATTCCTTCATGAATATATCCAACGAACTGGCATCAACAACTCTCTGCGGTAGAGAATTCCACAGGTTAACAACTCTCTGAGTGAAGAAGTTTCTCCTCATCTCGATTCTAAATGGCTTACCCCTTATCCTTAGACTGTGACCCCTGGTTCTGGACTTCCCCAACATCAGGAACATTCTTCCTGCATCTAACCTGTCCAGTCCCGTCAGAATTTTATATGTTTCTATGAGATCCCCTCTCATCCTTCTAAACTCCGGTGAATACAGGCCCAGTCGATCCAGTCTCTCCTCATAAGTCAGTCCTGACATCCCGGGAATCAGTCTGGTGAATCCTCAATAGCAAGAATGTCCTACCTCAGATTAGGAGACCAAAACTGAACACAATATTCCAGGTGAGGCCTCACCAAAGCCCTGAACAACTGCAGTAAGACCTCCCTGCTCCTATACTCAAATCACCTAGCTATGAAGGCCAACATGCCATTTGTCTTCTTCAACGCCTGCTGTACCTGCATGCCAACTTTCAATGACTGATGTACCATGACACCCAGGTCTCATTGCACCTCCCCTTTTCCTAATCTGCCGCTATTCAGATAATATTCTGCCTTCTTGTTTTTATCACCAAAGTGGATAACCTCACATTTATCCACATTATATTGCATCTGCCCACTCACCTAGCCTATCCAAGTCACCCTGCAGTCTCTTAGCATCCTCCTCACAGCTCACACCGCCAGCCAGCTTAGTGTCATCTGCAAACTTGGAGATATTACACTCAATTCCTTCATCTAAATCATTGAGGTACATTGTAAATAGCTGGGGTCCCAGCTCTGAGCTCTGCGGTACTCCACTAATCACTGCCTGCCATTCTGAAAAGGACCTGTTTATCCCGACTCTCTGCTTCCTGTCTGCCAACCAGTTCTCTATCCACATCAATACATTACCCCCAATACCATGTGCTTTAATTTTGCACACCAATCTCTTGTGTAGGACCTTGTCAAAAGCCTTTTGAAAGTCCAAATACACCACATCCACTGGTTCTACCTTGTCCACTCTACTAGTTACATCCTCAAAAAATTCTAGAAGATTTGTCAAGCATGATTTCCCTTTCATGAATCCATGCTGACTTGGACCGATCCTGTCACTGCTTTCCAAATGCGCTGCTATTTCATCTTTAATAATTGATTCCAATATTTTTCCCAATACTGGTGTCAGGCTAACCAATCTATAATTCCCTGTTTTCTTTCTCTCTCCTTTTTAAAAAAGTGATGTTACATTAGCTACCCTCCAGTCCATAGGAACTGATCCAGAGTTGATAAACTGTTGGAAAATGATCACCAATGCATCCACTATTTCGAGGGCCACTTCCTTAAGTACTCTGGGATGCAGCATATCAGGCCCTAGGGATTTATCAGCCTTCAATCTTGTCATGTATTCAACGATCATTGTAACCCATGTATAAGCTGACCTAAGTTGTACACCTTGAGAACATTGACCACAAGGGGGTGAACTTGTGGGAGGCACTCCTAACCTGGACTTTCAGATATAAAAGGGGAAGCTCCACCCACCTTCATCACTTGAGGTTTTGGTAATAAGGGTAACTGGTCACAGAGTGACCTTCTTTCAAGTATGGGCCTCGTGTGCATTTATACTGTATAGTAAGGACATATCATTGGCGACGAGAAACTGGGATTTAAACTGCACGAGCATGGCCACTAGCAGCACAGAAGAGAGGTACTGTGTTGATGATGATTGGGACGACTTTATTGCGAGACGACAGCAAAGTTTTGTCACTTAGGAATGGTTGGGACAGGATTCGGCCGACAAACGCAGGGCTCATCCACTGACGGTTTGTGGATCCAGAACGTACTCCCTGATGAAGGACCTGCTAGCACCAGAGAAGTCGGCGGACAAGACGTTCGAAGAGCTCAGTAACTTGATCGGGAAACACCTTAAACCGGCGAGCAGCATGCACATGGCGAGACACCGGTTTTACACGCACCGGTGGCGAGAAGGGCAAAGCGTTCCTGACTTCGTGGCAGATCTCTGGCGACTGGCGAGCCTATGTATGTTCCCAGATGCATGCAGAGCGGAGATGCTGCGAGACATTTTTATTGAGGTCATTGGGCATGCTGGGGTTTTCAGGAAACTGATTGAGACCAAAGACTTGACCTTGGAAGCGGCGGTTCTGATAGCCCAGACATTTATCTCAGGGGAGGAAGAGACCAGAATGATGTATTACAAAAAGCTTGGCTCAAACGTGGCAAACAACCAGGGAGTCAACATTGTTAACGCGGCACACAGTTCTCGAGGCAGACAAGGACAATCGGATATGCCCCAGCATGTAGTCAAAAAAAAGGGGGAATTCAACAGAGACAATGGCTAGCTGAATGCTGATTCATGCCATCGCAATGGACAATGCGGCCAGTAATGGGGCCATCAACACCTGTTAATGGTACGCTGAAGGACAGTTACAGAGACAGTCAGAGATGATCGACTGGTAATGGATCTTTTGTTTCCAACAAAGGGGCCTCCAGCTCATGCTGGAGGTCTGGAGGCAAACACCCAGCCAGAGCCTGCAGGTATCAGCAACATACTTGCAGAAACTGCAATGTCAGCGGTCACTTGGTGCGTATGTGCAGGAAGCATGCAGCCAGGTTGACATACGAGGAGGACGGGCCCGATGTAAGCCCTACGAGGCCAAATGAATACTGGGGGAAATCGCTTGAAGCTGAAATTCAGCGAGTTCATGTGGAGCACATATACAGTTCATATATAAGGACGCCACTGATAATGATGGAAGTGTTCCTCAATGGCATTCCAGTATTAATAGAGCTAGACACGGGGGCCAGCCAGTCCCTGATGAGTATCAAACAGTTCAAAAGGTTGTGGGTGTCCAAGGCCAGGAGGCCAAAATTATTGCCAATTGACGCAAAGCTACGGACATATACGACGGTAGTCGTGACCCACAAAGATTCGGAGAACAGGATGCCACTCTGGATTGTCCCGGGGGATGGTCCCGCACTACTGGGGAGGAGTTGGCTTGCTGTCATGAACTGGAAATGGGGCGATGTCAATGCAATTTCTTCTGTGGAGCGAATATCATGCTCACAGGTCCTGGACAAATTTAACTCATTATTTCAACCCGGCATCGGCACTTTCATGGGGGCCAAGGTCGTGACTCACATAAAACCGGACGCCAGGCCAGTACACCACAAGGCCAGAGCGATGCCGTACGTGATGCGGGAAAAGCTAGAAGGTCAATTGGACCGCCTGCTGAGGGAAGACATCATCTCGCCAGTCGAATTCAGTGACTGAGCGAGCCCAATTGTGCCGGTGCTCAAGGTAGATGGGTCGGTCAGGATATGTGGCAATTACAAGGCCACCATCAATCGGGTGTCACTCCAAGCCCAGTACCCACTACCGAGAGCGGAGGACCTCTTTGCGACGTTATCCGGTGGCAAACTTTTTTCAAAATTGGACCTGACCTCTGCTTACATGACCCAGGAGCTGGCGAGTGCGTCGAAGAATCTGACCACCATCACGACACACAAGGGGTTGTTTGAGTATAACAGATGTCCGTTCGGGATTTGCTCGGCTGCCGCGATCTTTCAGCGAAATATGGAAAGCCTCCTCAAGTCGATTCCAAGGACAGTGGTTTCTTAGGATGACATCCTCATCATGGGTCGCAATACTGAAGAACACCTCCACAACCTGGAGGAGGTGCTACGCAGACTGGACCGGGTAGGGCTGTGACTGAAAAAGGCGAAGTGTGTCTTCTTAGCTCCAGAGGTAGAATTCCTAGGGAGGAGAGTAGCAGCAGACAGGATCAGACCCACTACGTCCAAAACGGAAGCGATCCAGAGAGCACCCAGACCCCGTAACACGACGGAGCTGCGTTCGTTCCTGGGGATCCTGAACTATTTTAGTAACTTTCTTCCCAAATTGAGCATGCTGTTAGAGCCGCTACACGTGCTCCTATGCGAAGGTTGCGATTGGGTCTGGGGGGACAGCCAGGAAAGGGCTTTTGATGGAGCATAACAAGTTGCGTGCTCTAACAAACTGTTAACGTTATATGACCCGTGTAAGAAACTTGTTCTAATGTGCGATGCATCATCCTATGGGGTCGGGTGTGTGTTGCAGCATGTGAATGCCAATGGTCAGTTACAGCCGGTAGCTTATGCCTCCAGAAGTCTGTCCCAGGCAGAAAGGGGCTACGGGATGTTAGAAAAGGAAGCGCTAGCATGTGTATATGCAGTAAAGAAAATGCACCAGTACCTGTTTGGCAGGAAATTTGAGCTGGAGACAGATCACAAACCCCTAACGTCCCTTTTGGCCGACAACAAGGCCATAAATGCGAATGCATCGGCCCGCATACAGAGATGGGCACTTACATTAGCCGCCTATGACTACACAATTCGGCACAGACCGGGCACTGAAAATTGCGCCGATGCACTCCGCAGGCTCCCACTAGCCACCACTGAGCGGGCAACTGAGCATGATGCTGAGATGGCCATGGCTGTTGAAGCTTTCGAAAACGAAGGCTAACCTGTGACAACCCATCAGATTAAAGTCTGGACAAATAAAGACCCGCTACTGTCTTTAGTTGAGAAATGTATCCTGAATGGGAACTGGGCAGCCACGTACGGGGCATGCCCTGAGGAATTTAAACCATTTCATAGGCGCAAGGATGAATTCTCGATTCAGGCCGATTGCCTACTGTGGGGAAACCGAGTAGTCATGCCCCAGAGGGGCAGAGAGGTGTTTATCAGAGAACTTCACAATGAGCACCCGGACATTGTCATGATGAAGGCAATTGCCAGGTCACACGTTTGGTGGCCAGGGATAGATGCAGACCTGGAACTTTGTGTTCGCAGGTGCAACATGTGTGCTCAGCTGGGCAACGCACCCAAGGAAGCCCTCCTTAGCCCCTGCTCCTGGCCCGCCAAGCCATGATCACGCATCCATGTGGACTACGCAGGTCCTTTCATGGGAAAAATGTTTTTGGTTGTAGTAGATGCCTACTCCAAATGGATTGAGTGTGCCATTTTAAATTCAAGCACATCCTCTGCCACGGTAGAAATTCTACGAGCATTGTTTGCCGCCCATGGTCTACCGGAGGTCTTGGTCAGCGACAATGGCCCGTGCTTCACAAGCACTGAATTCCAGGACTTCATGGCAGGCAATGGAATCAACCATGTCAGAACGGCACCATTCAAGCCAGCCTCAAACGGCCAGGCGGATCGAGCAGTGCAGATAATCAAACAGGCGATGCTCAGAATCCAAGGGGGTTCCCTACAAAGCCACTTATCACGCCTCCTGTTGGCCAATAGATCCCGACTACACTCGCTCACAGGGGTTCCACCAGCAGAGCTGCTAATGAAAAGGATGCTCAAAATCAGGTTATCCCTTATACACCCGACTATGAAAGAAATTGTTGAGAGCAGGCGTCAGTCACAATGTGACTACCATTACAGAAATGCGAGGGCGCGATGTATTGATGTCAATGACCCTGTTTTTGTCCTTAATTACGCTGCAGGGCCCAAATGGCTTGCAGGCACTGTGATTGCCAAAGAGGGGAATAGGGTTTTGGTCATTAAACTTACCAATGGACAAATCTGCCGCAAACACGTGGATCAAACTAAAAGGAGGATCAGCAACCCCATAGAAGAAGCAGAGGAAGAACACGATATAGAGTTTTCTCCACCACAGGTGACTGAACACTGGAACCAAGTGGAGGAGAGCCCAGTCACTGTGGGCAGTCCGGACAGGCCTGAGGCACTGCAAACAGCAGACACTCAGGCCAGCGCCCAACAACTGGAGCCCCAACTCAGGCGCTCTACAAGGGAGCATAAACCATCAGAGACTTAACCTGTGATCCCAATAAGACTTTGCGGGGGAGGTGATGTCATGCATTCAACTATCATTGTAACCCATGTAAAAGATGACCTAAGTTTTGCACCTTGAGAACATTGACCACAACGGGGTGAACTTGTGGGAGACACTCCTAACCTGGACTTTCAGGTATAAAAGGGGAAGCTACATCCACCTTCATCACTTGAGGTCTTGGTAATAAGGGTAACTGGTCACAGAGTGACCTTCTCTCAAGTATGGGCCTCGTGTGCATTTATACTGGATAGTAAGGACTATCATCAATTTCCCTAAAACAATTTCCTGATTAATAAGGATTTCCTTCAGTATCTCCTTCTCACTGGTCTCTCAGTGCCTAGTATTTCCGGAAGGTTATTTGTGTCTTCCTTCGTGAAGACAGAACCAAAATATTTGTATGAATTGGTCTGCCATTTCTTTGTTCCCCATTATAAATTCACCTGTTTCTGACTGCAACGGACCTACGTTTGTCTTCACTAATCTTTTTCTCTTCACATATCTATAAAAGCTTTTGCTGTCAGTTTTTATGTTCCCAGCAAGCTTCATCTCATACTCTATTTTCCCCCTCCACATCACCCAGTCTAGGATGGCCAGCCCTCTAGTTGGTTCCTCGACATATTGGTCTAGAAAACTGTCCCTAATACACTCCAGGAAATCCTCCTCCACCTTATTGCTACCAGTTTGGTTAGCCCAATCTATATGCAGATTAAAGTCGCCCATGTTAAGCACTTTCTATAATGGTACCACACACTATTTTAATGAATCATTTTGTGACAATCGTAGAATAAAACTGTCCATATTACGTTTGGATAATGCTGCTGATTGACACAGTGACTATCAAGTTGTCCTTGCAAAGGCAACTGTCAAAACAATAACACAAACTCAGCTGCATGAAATACAACTGCAAGGTTCGTTTGGCTTGTTTTTCACATCATCTTCCATAAGCTCGAAATAGCTAATAGCGTACAAATGGGATAATGTTGTGCCTCGCTGCTTTTTTATTAAACTACCATATTGAGTTCATTACAAAATTGCCCATTTGGAAGCAGCAGAAACAGTCAAAAATAATCCAATCAATCTTTGATTACTGCCCTTTTCTATGCCATGTAGTGTACATCTAAATTTAAGGGTAGCTACACTTGCAATCTGCAATTCTAACAGGTTAAAAAGAATGATTTTCAGGTTTATATTTTGCAACCTATGTAGCCTTATTCAGGCATATAGAAATCATAATGTAAGTTAAATTAGAAGCACTTGTCAATAATTTATATTAACTATAAATACAGTCTGAATCTTAAAGAATTCCAGTAGCTTAAAATAGAGCAAACCACAATACGAAAAACAATCTAAGTCATTGCTTCCATTCTAAATGATTTTTATTGATAAAAAAAAATAATGAAATGAGCATTAAACAGCACAAGTAATAAACAATTGAAATGCTCTAAATTTGTTCTTCAATAGCAGTAAATATAAAGTCAGAAAAGATAATGCCTCTAGTCATGAGCCATGGATGAGCTTAGTGGTACAGCAGGTTGGAACACTGCCCTTGCACAACTAGGACCTGGGACTGTATCCAACTCAGGCATATGGCAGGGAAATTTACTCTCTCTGATGGCTATTAAGGGTTTTAAGTTAAATTAGTTTGGACGGCTTACGGCAATTCAGAGCGGGCATGATTCCACAGTACAAATCTGCCTTCACAATTAAAGATTGGCACAAAACCATCCTTCTTACAGTATATCATTTAAAGCCTGACATATGTAAGCATTCAGGATAAGCATTTAGGTTAATTTGACTTTTGCAGTCCCAATTTAAATACAGAGAAATGCTAATCGATACAGCAATACGGGTTATGAAACAGTTTTAGTTGGAGCTGAGGGCATCTGTAAAAATTAACATTGTTTTTACAGGCACAGGGTGAACTTGTTAGCACAGGTAAAACTGCTCCAGTTTCATCTGTAAATCTGCTGGGTTAGAATCAGGTGGACACATCACTAACATAAGGATTGCCTTCTCTTGAGACAAAAACATTTGGCATGACCATTTAGCTCAATGTCATAACCACCTTAAACTGCCATTAGATTATCAAGGTCTACAGGCCTACTTAGTGCTTACACATGAAATACATGAGTACCCTCGTTCAGTAGTTATGTTACTGGATTAGTAATCCAGAGACTTGGACCAATAATCCAGGGACTTGGACCAATAATCCAGGGCGTGCCAGTTCAAAACCCACAATGGCAGTTTGAGAATATGATAGATTATCAAGATCTGGAAATAAAAAATTGGTATCAATAAAAGTAATTATGAAACTGTCAGATTATTGTAAAAACCCAATTGATTCACCAACATCCTTTAGGGAAGAAAAACTGACATCCTTACCCAGTCTGGCTGATATGTGACTCCATTCTCACACCAAAATGGTTGACACTTAACTGAAGTGGCCTGGTAAGCCTTTTCAGGGCAACTAGGTATAGGCAATATATGCCGACCTTGCCAGCGATGCCCACAACCTGAGTATTAAGATTGGATGAATGCCCATGATAAGTTAATTCAACTGTTTCATTTCTAGACGAGCAGCTGGATCAGAATATTGGCAAGTAAACTCAAGGGGCTGGATTTTCCGGTCCTTTGCGCTCCGGGTTTCACCCCGGATCGCGTGAAAGGCGGGCTTCCGGTCTCCTGCACCCCGTCACAATCCTCTGGTCCGGTTTTGTGGTGATGCTCAGCAGCACCACCGAAAAGAGCTGTGCCGGGTGTGCAACACCTCTCATGATATCGGCAGTAGTTTGGACTTTTCCCCGATCCGTCCACCTGGTAGTGCGCCCCGCAATGACCGCCTGGGAAATAAGTGCAGTCCAGCATAGCTGGCGGCGCAGAGGTAGGTAAAGTACTCCGAAGGTAATTGCGAGTGTTGGTTCTTCTAATTGTTTTTAGAAAATTGTGTTGTGGTGGCATGGACAAAGTTTTGGGAATGTTTTTGTCGGTTTTTTTAAGGTTTCCCCCTCCCCTCTCTCTGAGCGCACACAGCCCGGCCCTTTAGTTTGCGAGTTTCGCATCCTTGCGCCACAAAAGGTGTACAATGCCTCCCTTTGCAGGGCCCAGATGCTTAAACTTGCTTACGAAAGCACAAACTATTCCCAGCCGGTAATTTTCCTGCCCTGCCTCCGTTTTCACCCTGAAAACAGAAAAGCCTAAAATCCAGCCGCTGGAAAACCCAAAACTGATTCTTAGTATTTAAAAAATACATAAACAGCAAAAGGTTAACTGAGGAAAGAGTAGGGCTGATTAGAGACCAAAAGGTTAATCCGTGTGTGGAGGCAGAAGAGTTGGGTATGGTTCTTAATGGATACTTTGCACCTGACTTTAACAAAAGAGAGAAACATAGGGCCCAAGTTTCGAGCCTCGCCTAGAACCGAGCAGTTCCGACCTGGACGCCCGTTTTTCGCACCACAAAAGTGCGCCTAAAAAAAACCTCCGTATTCTCCACATCCCTGCAGGTCCTCTGGCCCTTGGCGCAGCAGGAGCTGTAGGGGGCGGAGCCAGGTCCCTGCGCTGAAAACAATGCCGGGACCTCTGCACATGTGCGATACAGTGAGCACGCAAGTGCAGTAGCTCCAGGCGCCTGAAACTATGTGGGAGGGGCCCGAAGCACGCAGCCCCTAGCCCTGGCCGAATGGCCTCACTGCGGCTGCGTGAATAAGAGTCCTCCCATGGCCAGCTCCTGCTTCCTCTCGACCCGACTCGACTCCCGCTTCCCGCCCCCCGCCCCCGGACCGGACCCGACACCCGCTCCCCCCCCGCCCCCGGACTGGACCCGACACCCGCTCCCCACCCCCCCGGACTGGACCCGACACCCGCTCCCCGCCCCCCCGCCCCCAGACCGGACCCGACACCCGCTCCCCGCCCCCCGCCTCCGGACTGGATCCGACCTGACCTCCCTCCCCCCGATCTGACCTCCCTCTCCCTCCCTCGCTCCCTCCCCCCGACCCGAAATGAACCGACCTCCCTCCCACCAGCCCCCGACCCGACCCAACGCCACCTACCTGTAAATCAGGTGCTGGGGACGGGCCCTGCCCGAAGTCTCGGGCCCGGCCCGTTCAGCCTCCCTCCCCCTTCTCCTACCCCCCTACCCCCCCAATCTCCTTCCCCCCCCAATCTCCTTCCCCCCCCAATCCCCCCCCAATCTCCTTCCCTCCCCATCGCCTTCCCCCCCATCTCCTTTCCCCCCCATCTCCTTACCCCCCCATCTCCTTACCCCCCATCTCCTTTCTCCCCTTTATCCCCTTCTCCCCCTCCCCTTCTCCCTCATCCCTCCCCCTTCTCCCCCCTTCTCCCCATCCCTCCCCCTTTCCTCCCCCTTCCCTCCCTCTGCTCCCCCCCTCTCTCCCTCTACTCGCTGTCAGAAACACAGACACTGACAGTCAGAGAATGAGAGACACACAGACAGACAGAGAGATAGAAACACTGACAGAGACACACTGAGGGGGGAATCTCAGCACGCTGTTGGAGGGCTCCCGGTGCTGCAGTCGGGAAGTAGAAAATGTTTTATTTATTGATTTAAAAAAATATATATATTTCTTGTTAAATTTTTTTGATTGATGTTTTGGTTGATTTATTGATGTATTTATCATTTATTATTGATGATGGCTCTTTATTTGTAAAACTGAAGTGTTTAATGTTTGTAAACTTCCCTTTAAACACTCTCCCTCCCCCCCATTCCCGAGGCCTGATTTGTAACCTACGCCTGATTTTCTAAAGTGTAGACAAGGTTTTTTCGAGCGTACAAAAATCTTCACTTACTCTATTCTAAGTTAGTTTGGAGTAAGTTTTCACTTAGGAAACTTTGAAATCAGGCGTAAGTGGCCGGACACGTCCCCTTTTGAAAAAAAAATTCTGTTCCAAAGTGAAACTGTTCTAACTGACTAGAACTGGAGCAAACTAAATGACGAGAATTCCGATTTCTAAGATACTCCGTTCTACACCAGTTGCTCCTAAAAATCATGAGCAAATCATGTGGAAACTTGGGGCCATAGAAACATGGGAAATAGTTGCAGGAGGAGGCCATTCAGCCCTTCGAGCCTGCACCACCATTCAATAAGATCATGGCTGATCATTCCCTCAGTACCCCTTTCCTGCTTTCTCTCCATACCCCTTGATCCTCTCAGAATTAAGAGCCATATCTAACTCCCTCTTGAATATATCCAATGAATTGGCATCAACAACTCTCTGCGGCAGGGAATTCCACAGGTTAACAACTCTCTGAGTGCTGAGTGAAGAAGTTTCTCCTCATCTCAGTCCTAAATGGCCTACCCCTTATCCTAAGACAGTGTCCCCTGGTTCTGGACTTCACCAACATCGGGAACATTCTATCTGCATCTAATCTATCCCATCCCATCAGAATCTTATATGTTTCTTTAAAACCCCATCTCATCCTTCTAAACTCCAATGTATAAAGGCACAGTTGATCCAGTCTCTCCTCATATGTCAGTCCTACCATCCCGGGAATCAGTCTGGTGAACCTTCGCTGCACTCCCTCAATAGCAAGAACGTCCTTCCTCAGATTAGGAGGCCAAAACTGAACACAATATTCCAGGTGAGGCCTCACCAAGGCCCTGTACAACTGCAGTAAGAGCTCCCTGCTCCGATACTCAAATCCCTTAGCTATGAAGGCCAACATACGATTTGCCTTCTTTACCGCCTGCTGTATCGTATGCCAACTTTCAAAGACTGATGTACCATGATACCCAGGTCTCGTTGCACCTCCCCTTTTCCTAATCTGCCTCCATTCAGATAATATTCTGTCTTCGCGTTTTTGCCCCCAAAGTGGATAACCTCACATTTATCCACATTATACTGCATCTGCCATGCTTTTGCCACTCACCTAACCTGTCCAATCACCCTGCAGCCTCCTAGCAACCCCTCACAGCTCACACCGCCATCCAGTTTAGTGTCATCTGCAAACTTGGAGATAATACACTCAATTCCTTCATCTAAATCATTGATGTATATTGTAAAGAGCTGGGGTCCCAGCACTGAGCCCTGCGACACTCCACTAGTCACAGCCTGCCATTCTGAAAAGGACCCATTTATCCCGACTCTCTGCTTCCTGTTTCCCAACCAGTTCTCTATCCACGTTAGTATATCACCCCCAATACCATGTGCTTTGATGTTGCACACCAATCTCTTGTGTGGGATCTTGTCAAAAGCCTTCCACTAGTTCTCCCTTGTCCACTCTACTAGTTATATCCTCAAAAAATTCCAGAAGATTTTTCAAGCACAATTTGCCCTTCATAAATCCATACTGACTTGGACCGATCCTGTCACTGCTTTCCAAATGCGCTGCTATTTCATTCTTAATAATTGATTCCAACATTTTCCCCACTACTGATATCAGGCTAACCGGTCTATAAATACCCGTGTTCTCTCTCCCTCCCTTTTTAAAAAATGGTGTTACATTAGCTACCCTCCAGTCCATCGGAACTGATCCAGAGTCAATAGACTGTTGGAAAATGATCACCAATGTATCCACTATTTCTCGGGCCACTTCCTTAAGTACTCTGAGATGCAAACTATCAAGCCCCGGGGATTTATCGGCCTTCAATCCCATCAATTTCCCGAACACAATTTCCCGCCTAATAAGGATATCCTTCAGTTCCTCCTTCTCACTCGACCCTCAGTCCCCTAGTACTTCCAGAAGGTTATTTGTGTCTTCCTTCGTGAAGACAGAACCGAAGTATTTGTTCAATTGTTCTGCCATTTCTTTGTTTCCCATTATAAATTCACCTGAATCCAAGGGACCCAAGTTTTTCTTCATTAATCTTTTTCTCTTCACATATCTATAGAAGCTTTTGCAGTCAGTTTTTATGTTCCCGGCAAGCTTCTTCTCGTACTCTTTTTTCCCCCTTTGTCCTCCTTTGCTGAATTTTAATTTTCTCCCAGCCCGCAGGTTTGTTGCTTTTTCTGGCCAATTTATATGCCTCTTCCTTGGATTTAACACTATCCTTTATTTCCCTTGTTAGCCACGGTTGAGCCACCTTCCCCGTTTTATTTTTTACTCCAGTCAGGGATGTACAATTGCTGAAGTTCATCCATGTGATCTTTAAAAGTTTGCCATTGCCTATCCACCGTCAACCCTTTAAGTATCATATGCCAGTCTATTCTAGCCAATTCACGCATCAAACCATCAAAGTTAATTTTCCTTAAGTTCAGCACCCTAGTTTCTGAATTAACTGTGTCACTCTCCATCTTAATAAAGAATTCTACCATGTTATGGTCATTCTTCCCCAAGGGGCCTCACACAACAAGAATGTTAATTAGTGCTTTCTCATTACACATCACCCAGTCTAGGATGGCCAGCTCCCTCGTTGGTTCCTCGACATATTGGTCTAGAAAACTATCCTTATTACACTCCAGGAAATCCTCCTCCACCGCATTGC
Source organism: Pristiophorus japonicus (assembly GCF_044704955.1). Classification (NCBI taxonomy): domain Eukaryota; kingdom Metazoa; phylum Chordata; class Chondrichthyes; family Pristiophoridae; genus Pristiophorus; species Pristiophorus japonicus. The sequence goes on along the minus strand of NC_091977.1, from coordinate 362,098,595 downwards.
TACCAGTTTGGTTAGCCCAATCAATATGTAGATTAAAGTCACCCATGATAACTGCTGTACCTTTATTGCATGCATCCCTAACTTCTTGTTTGATGCTGTCCCGAACCATACTACTACTTTTTGGTGGTCTGTACACAACTCCCACTAGCATTTTCTGCGCTTTGGTATTCCGTAGCTCCACCCATACCGATTCCACATCATTCAAGCCAATGTCCTTTCTTACTACTGCATTAATTTCCTCTTTAACGAGCAATGCCACCCCACCTCCTTTTCCTTTCTGTCTACCCTTCCTAAATGTTTAATACCCCTGGATGTTGAGTTCCCAGCCTTGGTCACCTTGGCGCCATGTCTCCGTGATGCCAATTACATCATACCTGTTAACTGCTATCTGCGCAGTTAATTTGTCCATCTTATTCCGAATACTCCTCGCATTGAGGCACAGAGCCTTCAGCCTTATCTTTCTCACATATTTTGCCCCTTTAGAATTTTGGTGTAATGTGGTCCTTTTTTCTTTTTGCCTTAGGTTTCTCTGCCCTCCACTTTTACTTTTCTTCTTTCTATCTTTTGCTTTTGCCCCCATTCTACTTCCCTCTGTCTCCCTGCATATGTTCCCATCCCCCTGCCATATTAGTTTAACTCCTCCCCAACAGCATGAGCAAACACTCCCCCTAGGACATTGCTTCCGGTCCTACCCAGGTGCAGACCGTCCGGTTTGTACTGGTCCCACCTCTCCCAGAACCGGTTCCAATGTCCCAGGAATTTGAATCCCTCCCTTGTGCACCACTCCTCAAGTCACGCATTCATCTGAGATATCCTGCGATTCCTACTCTGACTAGCATGTGGCACTGGTAGCAATCCCGAGAATACTACTTTTGAGGTCCTACTTTTTAATTTAGCTCCTAGCTCCCTAAATTCATCTCGTAGGACCTCATTCCATTTTTTACTTATATCGTTGGTACCTATATGCACCACGACAACTGGCTGTTCACGCTCCCTTTTCAGAATGCCCTGCACCTGCTCTTCACCCTTGCACCAGGGAGGCAACATACCATCCTGGAGTCTCGGTTGCGGCTGCAGAAACGTCTATCTATTCCCCTTACAATTGAATCCCCGATCAGTATACCTCTCCCACTCTTTTTCCTGCCCTCCTGTGCAGCAAAGCCACCCACAGTGCCATGAACTTGGCTGCTGCTGCCCTCCCCTGATGAGTCATCCCCCTCAACAGTACCCAAAGCAGTGTATCTGTTTTGCAGGGGGATGATCGCAGGAACCCCTGCACTACCTTCCTTGCACTGCTCTTCCTGTTGGTCATCCATTCCCTATCTGGCTGTGTACCCTTTTCCTGCGGTACGACCAACTCACTGAACATGCTATTCACGTCATTCTCAGCATCGTGCATGTTCCAGGGTGAATCCACCCACAGCTCCAGTGCCGCAATGCGGTCCATCAGGTGCTGCAGGCGGATGCACTTCCCGCACATGTCAGGGACATCGGAAGCATCCCTGATTTCCCACGTAGTACAGGAGGAGCATAACACGTGTCCGAGCTGTCCTGCCATGACTTAACCCCTGAAATGATGCAGACATTGTAATTAACAAGGAGGAGTGTGAAATATTTGTTCGGATAAACATAATGAGAAAGAAAGTATTAAGGGGTTTAGCATCTTTTGAAAGTAGATAAATCACCAGGCCCAATGAAATATATCGCAGGTTGTTAAGAGAAGCAAGGGAAGAAACAGCAGAGAATCTGACCATGAATTTTCAATCCACTTTGGCTGCAGGTGTGGTGCTGGAGGACGAGAGGACTCTTAGCATTGTATCGTTGCTTCAAAAGGGAGAATGGGATAGACTGAGCAATTATAAACCAGTCAGCCTCACCTCGGTGGTGGGAAAACTATTGGAAAAAATTTTGAGGGATAGCATTCATCGTTATTTAGAAAGATACGGATTAATTATGGACAGTCAGCATGGATTTGTGAAGGGAAAGTCGTGTCTGACGAATGTGACTGAATTTTTGAGGTGCTAACAAGGAGGGTCGATGAGGGTAGTGCATTTGATGTAGTCTACAGGGATTTTAGCAAGGCTTTTGATAATGTCCCACATGGCAAACTGGTCAGAAAAGTAAAAGCCCATGGGATCTAAGGGAAAGTGACAAGTTGGATCCAAAATTGGCTCAGTGGAAGGAAGCAAAGGGTATAGGTCAGTTTGTGTGACTGGAAGGCTGTTTCCAGTGGGGTTCTGCAGGGCTCAATACTTGATCCTTTGCTTTTCATGGTACGTAACAATGATTTGGATTTCAATGTAGAGGGTATGAATAAGAAGTTTACAGATGATGCAAAAATCGGCTGTGTGGTTGATCGTGAGGAAGAACGCTGTTGACTGCAGGAAGATATCAATGGTCTGGTCAGGTGGCAGAAAAATGTCAAATGGAATTCAATCCAGAGAAGTGTGACGTAATGCATTTGTAGAGGGCTAACATGGCAAGGGATTACCCAATAAATGGTCGAATACTGAGAAGTGTAGAGGGACAGAGGGACCTTGGAATGCATGTCCACAGATCCCTGAAGGTAGCAGGACAGGTAGTTAAGGTGGTTAAGATGGCATATGGGATACTTTCCTTTATTAATCGAGGCATAAAATATATGAGGAGGGAGGTTATCCTTGAACTGTATAAAACACTGGTTAGGCCACAGGTAGAGTACTGCATACAGTCCTGGTCACCACATTAAAGGAAAGGTGTGATTGCACTAGAGCGGGTACATGGAAGATTTACAAAGTTGTTGCCAGGACTGGAGAATTTTAGCTTTGAGGAAAGATTGGATAGACTGGGGTTTTCTTTGGAGCAAAGGAGGCTGAGAGGAGACTTAATTGAGGTGTGGAATATTATGAGGGGCCTAGATAGAGTGGATAGGAAGGACCTATTTCCCTTAGCAGAGAGGCCAATAACCAGGGGGCATAGATTTAAAGTAATTGGAAGGAGGTTTAGAGGGGAGTTGAGGAGAACTCTTTTCATCCAGAGGATGGTGGGGGTCTGGAACTCACTGCCTGAGAGGGTGGTGGAGGTAGAAACCCTCATCACTTGGATTATGTACTTGAAATATTATAACCAACAAGGCTATGGACCAAGAGCTGACAAATGGGATTAGGCTGTATAGCTCTTTTTCGGCTGATGCAGACATGATGGGCTGAATGGCTTCCTTCTGTGCCATAAATTTCTATGAATATATGATTCTAACACTGCCTCAGCTGAATTTATGAAGCACAGTACAACAACTTTCATTATTTGGCCCTTCAACCTAGTAAAACATTCCAAGACCTTTTACAGGAGCGTTATCAAACAAAATTTGACACATAGCCACATAAAAAGAAATACTTGTATTTATATCGTGCTTTTCATGACCACCGGACGTCCCAAAATAATTTACAACCAATGAAATACTTTTTGAAGTGTAGTCACTGTTGTGATCTATGAAATGCGACAGTCACTTTCTGACCAGTCTGCCATGTGGGACCTTGTCAAAAGCCTTGCTAAAATCCATGTGGACTACATCAAATACGCTACTCTCATCAACCATCCTTGTTATCTCCTCAAAAAATTCCAACAAGTTAGTCAGACACGACCCTTCCCTTAACAAATAAATGCTAATTTTCCTTTATTAATCCGTACCTTTCTAAATGACGATTAATAGTCTCTCAGAATTTTTTCCAATCATTTTCCCACCACCAAGGCTCAGCTGACTGACCTGTAATTACCCGGTCAATCCCGTTCCCGCTTTTTAAACAATGGTTAGAGATGCTACATTTACCTTCAGACTATGGTAGGGACAATAACAATTATCTAGGGTTTTCACATCTGCTCATAACCCCACAAGGGGGCAGACAAAAGGCAGGTAACTATAGGCCGGTTAGTTTAACATCTGTAGTGGGGAAAATACTTGAAACTATCATTAAGGAAGAAATAGCGGGACATCTAGATAGGAATAGTGCAATCAAGCAGATGCAGCATGGATTCATGAAGGGGAAATCATGTTTAACTAATTTACTTGAATTCTTTGAGGGTATAACGAGCATGGTGGATCGAGGTATACTGATGGATGTGGTGTATTTAGATTTCCAAAAGGCAATTGATAAGGTGCCACACAAAAGGTTACTGCAGAAGATAGAGGTACGCGGAGTCAGAGGAAATGTATTAGCATGGATAGAGAATTGGCTGGCGAACAGAAAGCAGAGAGTCGGGATCAATGGATCCTTTTCGGGTTGGAAATCGGTGGTTAGTGGTGTGCCGTAGGGATCAGTGCTGGGACCACAACTGTTTACAATATACATAGATGACCTGGAAGAGGGGACAGAGTGTAGTGTAACAAAATTTTCAGATGACACAAAGATTAGTGGGAAAGCGGGTTGTGTAGAGGACACAGAGAGGCTGCAAAGAGATTTACATAGGTTAAGCGAATGGGCTAAGGTTTGTCAGATGGAATACAATGTCGGAAAATGTGAGGTCATCCACCTTGGGAAAAGAAACAGTAAAAGGGAATATTATTTGAATGGGGAGAAATTACAACATGCTGAGGTGCAGAGGGACCTGGGGGTCCTTGTGCATGAATCCCAAAAAGTTAGTTTGCAGATGCAGCAGGTAATCAGGAAGGCGAATGGAATGTTGGCCTTCATTGCGAGAGGGATGGAGTACAAAAGCAGGGAGGTCCTGCTGCAACTGTATAGGGTATTGGTAAGGCCGCACCTGGAGTACTGCATGCAGTTCTGGTCACCTTACTTAAGGAAGGATATACTGGCTTTGGAGGGGGTACAGAGATGATTCACTGGGCTGATTCCGGAGATCACCTTATGATGATAGATTGAGTAGACTGGGTCTTTACTCCTTGGAGTTCAGAAGGATGAAACATTTAAAATAATGAAAGGGATAGACAAGATAGAGGCAGAGAGGTTGTTTCCACTGGTAGGGGAGACTAGAACTAGGGGGCACAGCCTCAAAATACAGGGGAGCCAATTTAAAACCGAGTTGAGAAGGAATTTCTTCTCCCAGAGAGTTGTGAATCTGTGGAATTCTCTGCCCAAGGAAGCAGTTGAGGCTAGCTCATTGAATGTATTCAAGTCATAGTTAGATAGATTTTTAACCAATAAGGGAATTAAGGGTTACGGGGAGCGGGCGGTAAGTGGAGCTGAGTCCATGGCCAGATCAGCCATGATCTTATTGAATAGCGGAGCAGGCTCGATGGGCTAGATGGCCGACTCCTGTTCCTAATTCTTATGTTCTTATGCTCTAACTCCTGCTGGAGGTACATGTGTCAAATTCAGTTGAGTACAGTACCAAGTTGGTCTTGACTGTGATGGACACCATAATGAAAGTCATTGGCTTGGTTCACATCAGACGATTTGTAACTTGGAGATGTACAGCAAGGTTTCCAGTGTACCTGAAACCAACTCTATCATAAATCATCACTTTTAAATGATAGACGAAAGAGGAAATTCAAGGAGTGCAAAAACAAAGAACTTATTTGAAATACGTGTATTGATTTTTTTTTTAATTCCACAGCTTAGATCACACCATAAGTGTCTAAGAGGATGATAGGCAATCTGCTTCCAGGCTGCTGCTAATAGTGTTCTATCACCATCTGCCTAGCAATGTACAAGAACAGCGAGAGGTACTGAACCTCTGATTTTATTTCCTTCCCTGTGGAAAAAAAAATTGCCTCTGCTAAATGCCTTACACTATTGCCATCTCCGACACACAGAACTATGCCTTCACTTATTAACCAATAGAGTACACGATCACACTAACTCTGACTTTATTTATTGATCTATTTTCTTTCTTCTTTCTCCCTTTTCTGTGAATTCTCTTCCTTTCTATCCTAAAGCCATTGATTCTTTGATGGGACACGGTCCCATTGCGCCAGTTTGCCCTCTGGATCTTTGTCAAGTGGCCAGTACTCACGTGAGTCTCGAGAGCATGGGTCAGGCTATTCAGCTGCAGAAGGCTTCAAAGCCAAGCCCTATTCTGTCCTCAGCCAATGTACATAAATGTGCACTTGCTACAGGATCCTGAACAATTTACCCTTTCCTAAACCAGGGACACTGTACTGCTCAGCATCGATGGGGTAGAACCTGGGATCTTCATCTACTCACAGCGTATATTCACCTATCACCCCAGTGCTCGCTAACTTACCAGTTGAGTAATGCCTGGATTTTAAAATTCTCATCCTTGTTTTCAAATCCCTCCACGATCTCTCTAACCTCCACCAGCCCCATATGCACCTCCAGCAGGAGTTGTGGGATTATGAGCAGATATGAAAACCCTAGATAATTTTTTTTTGTCCCTACCATAGTCTAAAAGTAAATGCAACATCTCCTACCTTGTTTAAAAAGCGGGAACGGGATTGACCAAGTAATTACAGGTTAGTCAGCCGAGCCTCGGTGATGTGAAAATGATTGGAAAAAATTCTGAGGGACTGTATTAATCGTCATTTAGAAAGGTAGGGATTAATCAAGAAAAGTCAGTATGGATTTATTAAGGGAAGGTCGTGTCAGACTAACTAGTTTGAATTTTTTGAGAAGGTAACAAGGATGGTCGATGAGAGTAGCGTATTTGATGTAGTCCACATGGATTTTAGCAAGGATTTTGACAAGGTCCCACATAGCCAACGAGGGATCCCCAAAACTTCCTTCTTTAAATTCTGAATTTGACATCTGGTTAAAATAGTGTCATTTTCTTCAGTGATATATGAATGTGAAAGTGTTGATGGATAGATATATCACGATCCTGAATCTACTCAACTGAATTCAAAAGAAGTCCACTCTGGAAAACTGCAGATAAACTAAAATTAGTTTTGAGGGGAAAGCATTTTGGTTCATATTCCAACATCTCATGAAAAAAAAACTAGTTGCAAGTCATAAACATGAAAAGTGCCATACTCACAAATGCAAATTGGTACATTTGCTGACCACTGATTGTTGTCTTGACACAGAAGGGATTTTTCTCCAATCAGTTCAAATCCAGATTGGCACTGAAATCTCAAAATGTTCCCATTGGAAAATCCATCTGTATCACGTATGCCATATAGTGGAGTCCCAGGGTCACCGCAACTCTCCTCATCAATCTCTGTGCGAATTAAATGGAAAAAGAATAGAAATTTTAGTAACTATGATTGCAAAATCCTTTCCTTCCCACACTTTCTTTTTGCAAATTTTGAGCATTATTTCATTTCAGGTATTCGGGGGGAATCCCTATCAGTAAGCCAACGTGTTACCAGGGAGCAGTAGCAGCAGATTAAAATTGTTCTCCTGAATTACATTTGCCTCTGCCATTTTGAGAGTCATTACACCCAAAATCCCATTGACAAAATAGTCACCCTTCCCTCTTCGACACACATACACACACACACACAAACTTTTTCCTTCTCGGAGCAGTTCAAGGATGTTGAGCCAAAGTATAGCACAACGACTGGATTACTTATATTGGTTACCTCAGCAGCAACAACAACACCAACTTGCATTTATCTCACGTCTTTAATGTAGAAAATAAGAACATAAGAAATAGGAGCAGGAGTAGGCCATATGGCCCCTCGAGCCTGCTCCGCCATTCAATAAGATGATCATCGACCTCAATTCCACTTTCCTGCCTGATCTCCGTATCTCTTGATTCCCCTCGATGCCAAAAATCTATCTCACTCAGCCTTGAATATAATCAGAGACTCTTTATCCACAGCCCTCTGAGGCAGAGAATTACAAAGATTCATAACCCTCTGAGTGAAGAAATTCCTCCTCATCTCTGCCTTAAATGGCCTACCCCTTATCCTGAGACAATAGTCCCGAGTTCTGGACAGTCCAGCCAGGGGAAACACCCTCTCAGCATCTACCCTGTCAATCCCCTTCAAAATGTTTGAATGAGATCATCTGTCATTTTTCTAAACTCCAGAGAGTAGAGGCGCATTCTACATAATCTCTCATCATAAGAAAGCCCTGTCAATCCAGGAAGCAAACTAAATGAACCTTTGTTGTACTGCCTCCAAGGCACGTGTGAAAGTGAATTACTTCAGCAGGTTCCACATTCTTTTCATCTGTTCTTTCAGGGTAATCCCTACAATTTATAATTTGATTTTAAGCAATACCAGAATCCCTCATGCGATCATCAAAAATCAAAAGATACATTCAAATGAAGAAAGCTCTTTGGCCCATTTGTTCTCATCCTTCTAGAATACTAACTCTAATATCTTGGCATTACAATATCGAGCTGTTTCTTCAAAAAGTCAATTATCCTGGCCTCAACCATTATAGTAACATAAGAACATAAGAAATAGGAGCCAGAGTTGGCCATAAAGCCCCTCGAGCCTGCTCTGCCATTCAATAAGAACATGGCTGATCTTATCATGTACTCAGCTCCACTTACCTGCCCGTTCCCCATAACCCCTTATCATTTCAGAAACTGTCTATTTCTGTCTTAAATTTATCTAATGTCCCAGCTTCCACAGCTCTCTGAGGCAGCGAATTCCACAGATTCACAGCCCTCAGAGAAAAAATTTCTCCTCATCTCAGTTCTAAATGGGCGGCCCATTATTCTAAGATCATGTCCTCTAGTTCTAGTCTCCCGCACCAGTGGAAACATCCTCCATGCTTCCACCTTGTCAAGTCCCCTCATAATCTTATATGTTTTGATAAGGTCCCCTCTCATTCTTCTGAATTCCAATGAGGAGAGGCCCAACTTACTCAGCCTTTCCTCATAAGTCAACCCCCTCATCCCCGGAATCAATCGAGTGAACCTTCTCTGAATGGCCTCCAAAGCATATCCTTTCTTAAATATGGAAACCAAAACTGCACGCAGTATTCCAGGTGTGGCCTTAGCAATACCCTGTACAGCTGTAACAAGAATTGCTGCTTTCATGCTTCACCCTCTTTGCAATAAAGGCCAAGATTCCATTGGCCTTACTATCACTTGCTGTACCTGCATGTGTTTCATGCACAAGTACCCCCAGGTCCCGCTGTACTGCGGCTCTTTGCAATCTTTGCCATTTACATAATAACTATCTCTTTGATTTTTTCTGCCAAAGTGCATGACCTCACATTGTCCAACATTATACTCCATCTGCCAAATTCTTGCCCACTCACTTAGCCTGTCTCTGTCCTCCCGCAGTCCCTTTATGTCCTCCTCACACATTACCCTTCCTCCTATCTTTGTATCATCAACAAACTTGGCTACATTACACTCAGTCCCTCTTCCAAATCGTTAATATAGATTGTAAATAGTTGGGGTCCCAGCACTGATCCCTGCTGCACCCCACTAATTTCTGATTGCCAACCAGAGAATGAACCATTTATCCCGACTCTCTGTTTTCTGTTAGTTAGCCAATCCTCTATCTATGCTAATATATCACCCCCAACCCTGTGAACTTTTATCTTGTGCAGCAATCTTTTATGTGCTGCCTTGTCAAATGCCTTCTGGAAGTCCAAATACACCACATACACTGGTTCCAATCTCCCCCACCAGTGGAAACATCCTCTCTGCATCCACCTTGTCAAGCCCCCTCATAATCTTATATGTTTCGATAAGATCACCTCCCATTCTTCTGAATTCCAATGAGTAGAGGCCCAACCTTAAATTACTTGTGACAATTTCCAGTAGCTTCTAAAGGTAAAATATGATTACAAGTTTAAGTAAAACTGCAATATTAAACAGATAAGCTTCTTGTAGGTTTAAGCAGAGACAAACAAGCAAGCTAGCTTAGTTCATTGGACAGCTAGTACAAACTGGTTCCCTAAACAGGCCAGTGGTGAGTGAGCCAGGAACAGCATAAAAAGAGGGGGTTTGGTGCAGTCTTGCTCAGAGTGCAGCAGCAAGTCAGAGTGCAAAGGTAACAGTTTGGTAAGTGGGAGAGTTCAGGCAAGTGGGAGTGGGAGGTGCTGCTTTGTGTTGTTTTCCCCACCAGTGCTGACTCCCCGACCTGGGAGGAAAAGAAAACGAAGTGTGACATCACAGCAAGAGGTTCAGGGACGTCGGAGTGGCCTATAAAGTCCAGCTGGTGCAGCTGCAGCAGGGAGAGAAGGCAAAAAAGAAGTAGAAAGAAATCAAAAGGTGATTTCACAGCCAAGGGGGTAAGGGATTGGCTGGTGATTGATGAGTAGTTTTTTCTTTTTCTTTTTTTTAATCAGTAAGTAACCTTTAGCATTATTGTTGCCAAATTAAGTTAACCTAGGGGTTAAGTCATGGCAGGAGAGCTCAGACATGAATTATGCTCCTGCTGTAGTATGTGGGAAGTCAGGGAAGCTTCCAGTGCCCCTGACGACTAAATATGTGGGAAGTGTATCTGGCTGCAGCTCCTGACAGACCGCATTGCGGCACTGGAGCTGCGGGTGGATTCACTATAGAGCAAGCACGATACTGAGGATGTCGTGAATAGCACATTGAATGAGTTGGTCTTACCGTAGGTAAAGGTTACACAACCAGATAGGGGATGGGTGACCAACAGGAAGAGCAGTGGAAGGAAGGTAGTGCAGGTGTCCCCTGTGGTCATCCCCCTGCAAAACAGATACACTGCTTTGGGTACTGTTGAGAGGGATGACTCATCAGGGGAGGGCAGCTGCAGCCACGTCCATGGCACCGTAGGTGGCTCTGCTGCACAGAAGGGCAGGAAAAAGAGTGGGAGAACGATAGTGATAGGGGATTCAATTGTAAGGGGAATAGATAGACGTTTCTGCGGCCGCAACCGAGACTCCAGGATGGTATGTTGCCTCCCTGGTGCAAGGATCAAGGATGTCTCGGAGCGGGTGCAGGACATTTTGAAGTGGGAGATTAAACAGCCAGTTGTCGTGGTGCATATAGGTACCAACGATCTAGGTAAAAAACGGGATGAGGTCCGACAAGACGAATTTAGGGAGCTAGGAGCTAAATTAAAAAGTAGGACTTCAAAAGTAGTAATCTCAGGATTGCTACCAGTGCCACGTGCTAGTCAGAGTAGGAATAGCAGGATAGCTCAGATGAATACGTGGCTTGAGGAGTGGTGCAGAAGGGAGGGATTAAAATTCCTGGGACATTGGAACCAGTTCTAGGGGAGGTGCGACCAGTACAAACTGGACGGTCTGCACCTGGACAGGCCTGGAACCAATGTCCTAGGGGGAGTGTTTGCAAGTGCTGTTCGGGGAGGGGTTAAACTAATATGGCAGGGGGATGCGAACCTATGCAGCGAGACAGAGCGAAGTAGAATGGGGGCAGAAGCAAAAGATAGAAAGAAGAAAAGTAAAAGTGGAGGGCAGAGAAACACAAGGCAAAAAGCAAAAAGGGCCACATTACAGCAAAATCCCAAAGGGGCAACGGGTGTTAAAAAGACAAGCCTGAAGGCTCTGTGCCTCAAAGCGAGGAGTATTCGGAATAAGGTGAACGAATTTACTGTGCAGATAGCAGTTAACGGATATGATATAATTGGCATCACGGAGACATGGCTCCAGGGTGACCAAGGCTGGGAACTCAACATCCAGGGGCATTCAACATTTAGGAAGGATAGACAGAAAGGAAAAGGAGGTGGGGTGGCGTTGTTGGTTAAAGAGGAAATTAATGGAATAGTAAGTAAGGACATTAGCTTGGATGATGTGGAATCGGTATGGGTGGAGCTACGGAATTCCAAAGGGCAGAAAACGCTATTGGGAGTTGTGTACAGACCACCAAACAGTAGTAGTAAGGTTGGGGACAGCATCAAACAAGAAATTAGGGATGCATGCAGTAAAGGTACAGCAGTTATCATGGGCGACTTCAATCTACATATTGACTGGGCGAACCAAACTGGTAACAATGCGGTGGAGGAGAATTTCCTGGAGAGTATTGGGGATGGTTTTCTAGACCAATATGTCGAGGAACCAACTCGAGGGCTGGCCATCCTAGACTGGGTGATGTGTAATGAGAAAGGACTAATTAACTATCTTGTTGTGTGAGGCCCCTGAGGGAAGAGTGACCATAATATTGTAGAATTCTTTATTAAGATGGAGAGTGACACAGTTAATTCAGAGACTTGAGTCCTGAACTTGGGGAAAAGTAACTTCGATGGTATGAGACGTGAATTGGCTAGAATAGACTGGTGAGTGATACTTAAAGGGTTGATGGTGGATAGACAATGGCAAACATTTAAAGATCACATGGATGAACTTCAACAATTGTACATCCTTGTCTGGAGTAAAAATAAAATGGGGAAGGTGGCTCAACTGTGGCTAACAAGGGAAATTAAGGATAGTGTTAAATGCAAGGAAGAGGCATATAAATTGGCCAGAAAAAGCAGCAAACCTGAGGACTGGGAGAATTTAGTAATACAGCAGAGGAGGACAAAGAGTTTAATTTGGAGGGGGAAAATAGAGTATAAGTGGAAGCTTGCTGGGAATGTAAAAACTGACTGCAAAAGCTTCTATAGATATGTGAAGAGAAAAAGATTCGTAAAAACAAACGTAAGTCCCTTGCAGTCAGATTCAGGTGAATTTACAATGGAGAACAAAGAAATGGCGGACCAGTTAAACAAATACTTTTGTTCTGTTTTCACGAAGGAAGACCCAAATAACGTTCTTTAATGTCTGTAGGATTGTAAGGTTTGTAGTTCCACACTGTGGATGTGGACGTATTGTGTACTGCAACTGCAGAGTTAATAATAAACAGAACCAGGCAGATTCTGGAGGCTTCCTACAGAGCTGCCTGCCATGTTAGGAGCTGTGTGTGCTGTGTTCTGTGAATATATCACACTTGGCGATGAGATGGGATTTTTCGGATGATTTAAAGCTTAAATTTTGTTGGGGAAGGATTCAGCCAGCTGACAGAGAGACTTTGGAAGTTTCTGTCTTTGGAAAAAAGCTACAAAATCCAAAATAAAATACAGCACACGGTGTGAACAGCTAGAGCTTAAAATGGCACGGGTAATCGGACATTTGGGGGAAAATAGACACGACCGGGAACGTTTTAAAGCCTATTTGGATCGGCTAGAAATGTATTTTACTACAAATAACCTAATTGAAGTTCCAGACAATGCAGTCCAGAACCGGGCTGTGTTGGAATGTAAGAAAGCGATCTTCTTATCGGAGACGGGTCCGGAATTATACGAAACCCTTGTAAATCTGCTTGCGCCTGACGAGCCAAAGGACACAATGCTTAAAGAGATTTTAACGAAGCTGGAGCAGCACTATAACTATAACCCCAAACCGTTAGAAATTGCTGAAAGCTATCGTTTCAGGATTCGGAATCAAAAGACTAATGAAAATATCAGTGATTACATCGTGGCATTAAAAAAGCTATCGATGCACTGTAATTTTGGAAACTTTCAAAACCGGGTATTACGGCATCGTTTTGTTTGTGGGGTGAAAAATGATGTGATCAGAAGGAAGTTATTGATGACAGATGACTTGACTTTTGAGATTGCTTGTCAGACAGCGAGGTCGATGGGCATGGCCGAACAATAGTCCCGAGAATTAAATAATAATTACGGTCGTCAGTCAATCGAGGTAAATCACCTGCTGGTTCAAAGTAAAAGATGGTGGGGGCCCAAAGTCTCAGAAACTGGTCATTCTAACAGGGCATCGAAGTCATGCTATAGGTGCCTGGGACAACACATTGCTCAAAATTGTCCATACGTGAAGGCACATTGTTTCTTCTGCAGGAAGACTGGGCTTTATGCGAAGGCATGCCGACTGAAGGGTAAACCAGCTTTCAAAGCTATGAGCCCAGCGTTCAAAGCTATGAGTAGAAATACCAAGAGACTACATAGCATGGAAGAACAACAATAGAACGAAGAGATGTTACAGTTACATGTCATCAGGAGCACGAGGTTAATGGACAGCAATTCGGAAAGCATCAAAATCCACATAGATGTTGCGGGATTCAAGATACCAATGGAAATTGACACGGGTGCATCCGTGAGTGTAGTACCGGAGTCACTGTACCGCGATAAATTGCGTGATTTTCAACTGGAGAAATCCAAGATAGAGCTGCGAGGCTACTCAAGAGAAAAAATTCCTGTGGTAGGTCATATCACCGTACCGGTGAAATATAAAGATCAATTTCAGAACTTGCTTCTAATAGTAGTGAAAAAAGACAATTCTGCCTTACGAGAAAGAAATTGGTTGAGCTCACTGAAGCTGGATTGGAGTAAGATTTACTGTGTGGAAGCGAGATTTTCATCAACGGATGAGGTTATCAAGAAATATCCGAAGGTGTTCTGTGAAACGGGCAGTCCAATCCAAGGCTTCAAGGCGAGTGTCAGGGTACAGAAGGACGCTACTACAAGCCATGTTCTGTACCATATGCACTCAAGGAGAACGTTCAACAAGAACTCAAAAGACTAGAGACTGAGAACATTATTTGTAAGATAGATCGATGTAATTGGGCTACACCCATTACTGTTGTACCTAAGTCCGATGGTAAGGTAAGATTGTGTGGTGATTATAAAGTTACCGTAAACCAGGATCTAGAGGATAATGTCCCCAATACATTGCCAAATATAGAAGATTTGTTCACAACACCGACAGGTGGTTAGATCTTCTCAAAACTGGATCTGGCGAATGCCGACTGACAGCTTGAACTAGATGAGGAGTCCAAGTCATGTTTAACTATAAATACTCATCTTGGCCTATATCAATTTAATAGGCTACTGTTTGGAGTGTCTTCCGCCCCAGCCATATTCCAAGGGGTGATGAACCAGATTTTGCAAGGTATTGAAGGGGTAGTATGATATTTGGATGACATACTAATTTCAGCACCAAATAGGCAAATTGATAATAATATATTGAATGAAGTCCTCAAGCAGCTAGAGAAGCACAGAGTATGAATGTCTGCTCATAAGTGTGAGTTATTTAAAAGCTCAGTGGAGTACTTAGGGTACAGGATAGACAAAGATGGTTTACATCCAACCAAGGAAAAATTGGATGCAATGAGAAATGCACCCACTCCCAGGAATGTCACTGAACTTCATTCATTCTTGGGTCTTTTAAACTATTATGGGAAGTTTCTACCAAATTTACATCTACAGTATTATATCCACTGAATGAACTATTGAAAAAACAGGTCCATTGGAAGTGGTCAAAATAATGCGATACAGAATTCAAGGTGTGTAAAAGCAAATTGGTAGTGGCCACCATGTTAGTTCACTTTGACATATCTAAGGAGATTAAGCTAGCATGTGATGCCTCTCTGTATGGAGTTGGGGCAGTGATCTCTCGTGTATCACGTAGTGGGGAGGAGAGACCAATTGCTTTTGCTTCACGCACTCTCAGTGCTAGTGAGAGTAATTATGCGCAAATTGAAAGGGAAGTTTTGACATTAATTTTTGGGGTCAAGAAGTTTCACAAATACTTGTATGGTCGTAAGTTTACCATCGTTATGGACCATAAGACCCTAACAGCAATCCTCCATCCAAAGTCCCCAGTTCCAACATTAGCTGCAGCCCGAATACAGAGATGGGGTTTGATTTTCTCAGAATATACAGATGATATTGAATACAGATGATCAGCTAATCACAGCAATGCTGATGCAATGTCTAGATTGCCTTCCCCATCACAAGTTACACCCAATAGGGAAGAAGTGTTTTATTTTTTATACATTGATGAATTGCCAGTCACAGCTGAAGAGATTGGTAGAGCAACCAAACGTGACCCAGTGATGTGAAAGGTGTATGAGTATATTGCAAATGGATGGCCAAACCAGGTAACAGACAAAGATACACATCCATTCTTCATTCACAGGAATGAATTATCAGTCGATAAAGATTGTATCATGTTAGGTGCAAGAATGATTATACCAAATAAATTCAGGTCCAAATTATTAGGAGACCTCCTTGACCAGCACCTGGGAATGTACTTGACCAAGAGTTTTGCATGCAGTTATTTATGGTGGCCAGGTCTTGATAAAGATATAGAGTACATCGTGAGTCAGAGTACGGCATGTCAATCGGTAAGCAAGCAACCACCATCAGTACCATTACATCCATGAAAATGGCCTCCCAGTTGTGGCAAAGGCTACATATTGATTTTGCTGAGTTAGAAGTACACCAATTGTTCATTGTGATTGATAGTCATTCGAAGTGGGTTGAGGTGTTTCCAATTTGGAAAACAACAACAATTCAAACATTGGACATT
Organism: Pristiophorus japonicus; assembly: GCF_044704955.1. Lineage (NCBI taxonomy): Eukaryota > Metazoa > Chordata > Chondrichthyes > Pristiophoridae > Pristiophorus > Pristiophorus japonicus. The sequence goes on along the minus strand of NC_091977.1, from coordinate 362,082,492 downwards.
TTACGAAAAAAATGTTCTTCATTTGGCCTCCTTGAAGGAATTGTTTCGGATAATGGACCACAATTTCGTTCAGAAGAATTTGCACAATTCACGAACAAAAATGGTGTGAAATATACCAAGGTTCCACCATAAAATCCTGCTTCGAATGGTGCAGCAGAGTGCACTGTACAAATTGTAAAACATGCCCTCATAAAACAAATGTTAGATTCAAATTCAAAGAAATGACAGTTGTCATTGGATCACAAATTGGCTAATTTTTTGATGACATATCGAAATACTCCTCATACAACTACTGGTAGAACGCCAGCAGAGTTGTTTCTCAAACGACAGCCATGATCCAGATTCTCGTTGTAAAACCAAATTAACAGTCCATAGAAGAGACACAATTAAGACAGAAAGAGAATCATGATAGAGGTAGAGTAAAAGAGAGAAGTGTGAAATTAAACCAGAAAATGAGAGTGAAGAACCATCACCATAAATGTTTAACATAAGAACATAAGAACATAAGAATTAGGAAAAGGAGTAGGCCATCTAGCCCCTCGAGCCTGCTCCGCCATTCAATAAGATCATGGCTGATCTGGCCATGGACTCAGCTCCACTTACCCGCCCGCTCCCCATAACCCTTAATTCCCTTATTGGTGAAAAATCTATCTATCTGTGATATGGATACATTCAATGAGCTAGCCTCAACTGCTTCCTTGGGCAGAGAATTCCACAGATTCACAGCCCTCTGGGAGAAGAAATTCCTTCTCAACTCGGTTTTAAATTGGCTCCCCCCATATTTTGAGGCTGTGCCACCTAGTTCTAGTCTCCCCGGCCAGTGGAAGCAACCTCTCTGCCTCTATCTTGTCTATCCCTTTCATTATTTTAAATGTTTCTATAAGATCACCCCTCATCCTTCTGAACTCCAATGAGTAAAGACCCAGTCTATTCATTCTATCATCAAAAGGTAACCCTCTCATCTCCGGAATCAGCCGAGTGAATCGTCTCTGTACCCCTTCCAAAGCTAGTATATCCTTCCTTAAGTAAGGAGACCAAAACTGCACGCAGTACTCCAGGTGCGGCCTCACCAATACCCTGTACATTTGCAGCAGGACCTCCCTGCTTTTGTACTCCATTCCTCTCACAATGAAGGCTAACATTCCATTTGCCTTCCTAAAGTGGTGACCAGGAAGAGTGGTGAAGATATGTGGTCCTTGCACATATTTGGTGAAGATGTTTGATAATGGACAGGTTAGGTTTGTTCATATTGATCATATTTGGACATGGAAGGAGTTGAAGGTGGGAATGATTCAATTATTTCTGACTCATCAGATAGTTTTGATACACCAGTAGCAAATACTAAATCCCATGTACTGGAAACAAATCCAGGAGAGAATCAGAATGAAAGTCTGAGTCCAAGTCAGGAAAACAAAGAGCATGAAGTTAGAGAGAGTTCAAAATTAAGGAAATTCCATGGAGGAAAACATTCCTCAGGATGAGCCTCGAATGAGTTTAGATTCAACACCATGTTTGGAAGGTTCTGTTCGAGAGCGAAGGTATCCACTTCGAAACAGAAAGCAAGTGATAAAGTTAAATTTGTAAATATGGAAAAAAAATAAGTTTATATCCTGTGTTATGTATAAACATGAAAGTTATGTATGATATTTGTTATAATAACTTCTTCATTAAGGAGGTAGAAGAGTAATGTCTGTAAGCTTGTAAGGTTTGTAGCTCCACACTGTGGATGTGGACGTATTGTGTACTGCAACTGCAGAGTTAATAATAAACAGAACCACGCAAATTCCGGAGGCTTCCAAGAGAGCTGCCTGTCATGTTAGGAGCTGTATGTGCTGTGTTCTGCGAAGATATCACAGAAATACTAGGGGACCAAGGGTCTAGTGAGAAGGAGGAACTGAATAATATCCTTATAAAGCGGGAAATTGTGTTAGAGAAATTGATGGGATAGAAGCTCGATAAATCCCCGGGGCCTGATAATCTGCATCCCAGAGTACTTAAGGAAGTGGCCATAAAAATAGTGGATGCATTAGTGATCATTTTCCAACAGTCTATCGACTCTGGGTCAGTTCCTATGGACTGGAGGCTAGCTAACGTAACATCACTGTTTAAAAACGGAGGGAGAGAGAAAACGGGTAATTATAGACCGGTTAGCCTGACATCAGCACTGGGGAAAATGTTGGAATCAATTATTAAAGATGAAATAGCAGCGCATTTGGAAAGCAGTGACAGGAGCGGTTCAATTCAGCATGGATTTATGAAAGGTAAATCATGCTTAACAAACCTTCTGGAATTTTTTGAGGACATCTGTTATACTCAAACAACCCCTTGTGTGTCGTGATGGTGGTCAGCTTCTTCAACGCACTCGCCAGGTCCTGGGTCATGTAAGCAGAGGTCAGGTCCAATTTTGAAAAAAGTTTGCCAGCGGATAACGTCGCAAAGAGGTCCTCCACTCTCGGTAGTGGGTACTGGTCTTGGAGTGACACCCGATTGATGGTGGCCTTGTAATTGCCACATATCCTGACTGACCCATCTGCCTTGAGCACCGGCACAATTGGGCTAGCTCAGTCACTGAATTCGACTGGTGAGATGATGCCTTCCCTCAGCAGACGGTCCAATTCGCCTTCTAGCTTTTCCCGTATCACGTACGGCATCACTCTGGCCTTGTGGTTTAATCGCCTGGCGTCCGGGTTTATGTGAGTCACTACCTTGGCCCCCATGAAAGTGCCGATGCTGGGTTGAAATAATGAGTTAAATTTGTCCAGGACCTGTGAGCATGATATTCGCTCCACAGAAGAAATTGCATTGACATCGCCCCATTTCCAGTTCATGACAGCAAGCCAACTCCTCCCCAGTAGTGCGGGACCATCCCCCGGGACAATCCAGAGTGGCATCCTGTTCTCCGAATCTTTGTGGGTCACGACTACCATGGCGCTGCCTAGCACCGGAATGATCTCCTTTGTATATGTCCGTAGCTCTGCGTCAATTGGCAATAATTTTGGCTTCCTGGCCTTGGACACCCACAACCTTTTGAACTGTTTGATACTCATCAGGGACTGGCTGGCCCCCGTGTCTAGCTCTATTAATACTGGGATACCATTGAGGAGAACTTCCATCATTATCAGTGGCGTCCTTATAAATGAACTGTATATGTGCTCCACATGAACTCGCTGAACTTCAGCTTCAAGCGATTTCCCCCAGTATTAATTTGGTCTCGTAGGGCTTACATCGGGCCCGTCCTCCACGTACGTCAACCTGGCTGCATGCTTCCTGCACATACGCACCAAGTGACCGCTGACGTTGCAGTTTCTGCAAGTATATTGCTGATACCTGCAGGCTCTGGCTGGGTGTTTGCCTCCACACCTCCAGCATGAGCTGGAGGCCCCTTTGTTGGAAACAAAAGATCCATTACTAGTCGATCGTCTCTGACTGTCTCTGTAACTGTCCTTAAGCGCACTATTAACAGGTGTTGATGGCCCCATTACTGGCCGCATTGTCCATTGTGATGGCATGAATCGCCATTCAGCTAACCATTGTCTCTGTTGAATTCCCCCTTTTTGTTCGACTACATGCTGGGGCATGTCCGATTGTCCTTGTCTGCCTCGAGAACTGTGTGCCGCGTTAACAATGTTGACTCCCTGATCGTTTGCCACGTTTGAGCCAAGCTTTTTGTAATACATCATTCTGGTCTCTTCCTTCCCTGAGATAAATGACTTGGCTATCAGAACCACCACCTCCAAGGTCAAGTCTTTGGTCTCAATCAGTTTCCTGAAAACCCCAGCGTGCCCGATGCCCTCAATAAAAATGTCTCGCAGCATCTCCGCTCTGCATGCATCTGGGAACATACATAGGCTCGCCAGTCGCCGGAGATCTGCCACGAAGTCAGGAACGCTTTGCCCTTCTCGCCGCCGGTGCGTGTAAAACCGGTGTCTCGCCATGTGCATGCTGCTCGCCGGTTTAAGGTGTTCCCCGATCAAGTTACTGAGCTCTTCGAACGTCTTGTCCGCCGACTTCTCTGGTGCTAGAAGGTCCTTCATCAAGGAGTACGTTCTGGATCCACAAACCGTCAGTGGATGAGCCCTGCGTTTGTCGGCCGAATCCTGTCCCAACCATTCCTTCGTGACAAAACTTTGCTGTCGTCTCACAATAAAGTCGTCCCAATCATCATCAACACAGTACCTCTCTTCTGTGCTGCTAGTGGCCATGCTCGCACAGTTTAAATCCCAGTTTCTCGTCGCCAATGATATGTCCTTACTATACAGTATAAATGCACACGAGGCCCATACTTGAAAGAAGGTCACTCTGTGACCAGTTACCCTTATTACCAAAACCTCAAGTGATGAAGGTGGGTGGAGCTTCTTCTTTTATATCTGAAAGTCCAGGTTAGAAGTGTCTCCCACAAGTTCACCCACTTGGGCTCAATTTTCTCAAGGTGAACAACTTAGGTCAGCTTATACATGGGTTACAATGATCGTTGAATACATGACAAGATTGAAGGCTGATAAATCCCTAGGGCCTGCATCCCAGAATACTTAAGGAAGTGGCCCTCGAAATAGTGGATGCATTGGTGATCATTTTCCAACAGTTTATCAACTCTGGATCAGTTTCTATGGACTGGAGGGTAGCTAATGTAACACCACTTTTTTAAAAAGGAGAGAGAAAGAAAACAGGGAATTATAGATTGGTTAACCTGACATCAGTATTGGGGAAAATATTGGAATCAAATATTAAAGATGAAATAGCAGCGCATTTGGAAAGCAGTGACAGGATCGGTCCAAGTCAGCATGGATTCATGAAAGGGAAATCATGCTTGACAAATCTTCTAAAAATTTTTGAGGATGTAACTAGTAGAGTGGACAAGGGAGAACTGGTGGATGTGGTGTATTTGGACTTTCAAAAGGCTTTTGACAAGGTCCTACACAAGAGATTGGTGTGCAAAATCAACAGACATGGTATTGGGAGTAATGTACGAACATAGATAGAGAACTGATTGGCAGGCAGGAAGCAGAGAGTCGGATTATACGGGTCCTTTTCAGAATGGCAGGCAATGACTAGTGGGGTGCTGCAGGCGCTCAGTGCTGGTACTCCAGCTATTTACAATATACATTAATGATTTAGATGAAGAAATTGAGTGTAATATCTCCAAGTTTGCAGATGGCACTAAACTGGGTGGCGGTGTGAGCTGTGAGGAGGATGCTAAAAGGCTGCAGGATGACTTGGACAGGTTAGGTGAGTGGGCAAATGTATGGCAGATGCAGTATAATGTGGATAAATGTGAGGTTTCCACTTTGGGGGAAAAAACACAAAGGCAGAATATTATCTGAATGGCGGCAGATTAGGAAAGGGGTCGGTGCAACGAGGCCTGGGTGTCATGGTTCATCAGTCGTTGAAAGATGGCATGCAGGTACAGCAGGCAGTGAAGAAGGCAAATGAAATGTTGGCCTGCATAGCTAGGGGATTTGAGTATAGGAGCAGGGAGGTCTTATTGCAGTTGTACAGGGCCTTGGTGAGGCCTCACCTGGAATATTGTGTTCAGTTTTGATCTTCTAATCTGACGAAGGATGTTCTTGCTATTGAGGGAGTGCAGCGAAGGTTCACCAGACTGATTCTCGGGATGGTGGGACTGACATATGAGGGGAGATTGGATCAACTGGGCCTTTATGCACTGGAGTTTAGAAGATGAGAGGGGTTCTCATAGAAACTAATAAGATTCTGACGGGACTGGACAGGTTAGATGCGGGAAGAATGTCCCGATGATGGGGCAGTCCAGAACCAGGGGACACAGTCTTAGGATAAGGGGTAGGCCATTTAGGCCTGAAATGAGGAGGAACTTCTTCACTCAGAGAGTTGTTAACCTGTGCAATTCCCTACCACAGAGAGTTGTTGATGCCAGTTCATTCGATATATTCAAGAGGGAGTTAGATATAGCCCTTACGGCTAAAGGGATCAAGGGCTATGGAGAGAAAGCAGGAAAGGGGTACTGAGGGATTGATCAGCCATGATCTTATTGAATGGTGGTGCAGGCTCGAGGGGCCGAATGGCCTACTCCTGCACCTATTTTCTATGTTTCTATGTTCCACTTTATCCACCCTGTTTGTTACATCCTCAAAGAATTCCAGCAAATTTGTCAAACATGACTTCCCCTTCATAAATCCATGCTGACTCTGCCTGACCGAATTTTGCTTTTCCAAATGTCCGACTACTGCTTCTTTAATAATGGATTCCAACATTCTCCCTGTCATGTATTCAACCAGCATTGTAACCCATGTATAAACTGACCTAAGTTGTACACCGTGAGAACATTGACCACTAGGTGGGAGACACTCCTAACCTGGACCTTCAGGTATAAAAGGGGAAGCTCCACCCACCTTCATCACTTGAGTGCGAAGGAATAAAGGACAGGTCACAGACTGACCTTCTCTCAAGCATGGGCCTCGTGTGCATTTATACTGTGTAGCAAAGACGTATCAATGGCGACAAGAAATTGGGATTTAAACCACGCGAGCATGGTCACTAGCAGAACAGACGAGAGGTACTGTGTTAAGGAATGGTTGGGACAGAGATTCAACATTGTTAAAGCAGCACAGAGTTCTCCAGGCAGACAAGGGAAGTCGGGCATGCCCCAACATGTAGTCGAACCCAGAGGGGGAGTTCGACAGAGACAATGGCAAGCTGAACAGCGATTCACGCAATTGCAAGGGACAATGTGGCCAGTAATGCGGCCACCAGCACCTGTTAATGGTGCACTCAAGGACAATAACAGGGGCAGTCAGGGACGATCGACTGGCAAGGGACCTTTTGTTTCAAACCGCAACTCATGCTGGAGGCGTGGAGGCATACATTCAGCTGGAGTTTGCAGAGATGAGCAAAATACCTGCAGAAATTGCAGAAATGGACACTGGGGGAAATCGCTGGAAGCTGAAGTTCAGCGAGTTCATGTGGAGCATGTATACAGTTCATACACCAGGACGCCACCGATAATGATGAAAGTGCTCCTCAATGGCATCCCAGTATCAATGGAGTTAGACACGGGTGCCAGCCAGTCCCTGATGGATATCAAAGAGTTCGAAAAGTTGTTGGCATCCAAGGCCAGGAGGCCAAAATTATCGGCGATTGACGCACAGCTACGGACTTACACAAAGCAGATCATTCCGCTGCTCGGCAGCGCCACGGTAGTCGTGACCCACAAAGATTCGGAGAACAGGTTCCCACTCTGGATTGTCCCAGGGGACGGGTCCCGCACCACTGGGGAGGAGTTGGCTTGCTGTCATGAACTGGAAATGGGGCGATGTCAATGCAATTTCCTCTGTGGAGCGAGTATCATGCTCACAGGTCCTGGACAAATTTGACTCATTATTTCAACCCGGCATTGGCACGTTCATGGGGGCCAAGGTAGTGATTCACATAAACCCTGACGCCAGACCAGTACACCACAAGGCCAGAGCGGTGCCGTACGTGATGTGGGAAAAGATAGAAGGCGAATTGGACCTCCTGTTGAGGAAAGGCATCATCTCATCAGTCGAATTCGGTGACTGGGCGAGCCCGATTGTGTCGGTGCTCAAGGCGGATGGGTCGGTCAGGATATGTGGCGATTCCAAGGCCACCATCAATCGGGTGTCACTCCAAGACCCGTACCCGCTACCGAGAGCGGAGGACCTCTTTGCGACGCTATCCGGTGGCAAACTTTTTTCAAAATTGGACCTGACCTCAGCTTACATGACCCAGGAGCTGGCGAGTGAGTCGAAGAAGCTGACCACCATCACGACACACAAGGGGTTGTTTGAGTACAACAGATGTCCGTTCGGGATTCGCTCGGCCGCCGCGATCTTCCAACGAAATATGGAAAGCCTCCTCAAGTCGATTCCAGGGACGGTGGTTTTTCAGGATGACATCCTCATTACGGGTTACGATACTGAAGAACACCTCCACAACCTGGAGGAGGTGCTACGTAGACTGGACCGGGTAGGTCTGCGACTGAAAAAGGCGAAGTGCGTCTTCCTAGCTCCAGAGGTAGAATTCCTGGGGATGAGGGTAGCAGCAGACGGGATCAGCCCGACTGCATCCAAGACGGAAGCGATCCAGAGAGCACGCAGACTCCGTAACACGACGGAGCTGCGTTCGTTCCTGGGGCTCCTGAACTATTTTGGTAACTTTCTTCCCAAATTGAGCACGCTGCTAGAGCCGCTACACGTGCTCCTACGCAAAGGTCGCGAATGGGTCTAGGGGGACAGCCAGGAAAGGGCTTTTAATAGAGCACGCAATTTGTTATGTTCCAACAATCTGTTAACGCTACATGACCCATGTAAGAAACTTGTGTTAACGTGCGATGCGTCGTCCTATGGTGTCGGGTGTGTGTTGCAGCATGTCAATGCCAAGGGTCAGTTACAGCCGGTAGCTTATGCCTCCAGGAGTCTGTCCCAGGCAAAAAGGGGCTACGGGATGGTAGAAAAGGAGGCACTTGCATGTGTATATGCGGTAAAGAAAATGCACCAGTACCTGTTTGGCAGGAAATTTGAGCTGGAGACAGATCACAAACCCCTAACGTCTCTTTTGGCCGACAACAAGGCCATAAATGCAAACGCATCGGCCCGCATACAGAGCTGGGCACTCACGTTAGCTGCCTATGACTACACAATTCGGCACAGACCGGGCACCGGAAACTGCGCCGATACACTCAGCAGGCTCCCACAAGCCACCACTGAGGGGGCTACCGAGCATGGTGTTGAGATGGTCATGGCTGTTGAAGCTTTCGGAAGCGAAGGCTCACCCGTGACAGCCCTTCAGATTAAAGTCTGGACAAATAGAGACCCGCTATTGTCTCTAGTCAAGAAATGTGTCCTGAATGGGGACTGGGCAGCCATGTACAGGGCATGCCCTGAGAAATTTAAACCATTTCACAGGCGCAAAGAGGAACTCTCGATTCAGGCCGATTGCCTACTGTGGGGAAACCGCGTAGTCATGCCCCAGATGGGCAGAGAGGTGTTCATCAGAGAACTCCACAATGGGCACCCGGACATTGTCATGATGAAGGCAATTGCCAGGTCACACGTTTGGTGGCCAGGGATAGACGCACATCTGGAACTTTGTGTTCACAGGTGCAACACGTGTGCCCAGCTGGGCCATGCGCCCAGGGAAGCCCCCTTAGCCCCTGGCCATGGCCCACCAAGCCTTGGTCACGCATCCATGTGGACTACGCAGGTCCTTTCATGGGGAAAATGTTTTTGGTTGTAGTAAACGCCTACTCCAAATGGATCGAGTGTGACATTTTAAATTCAAGCACATCCTCTGCCACGGTAGAAAGTCTACGGGCAATGTTCGCCGCCCACGGTCTACCGGACATCTTGGTCAGTGACAATGGCCCGTGCTTCACAAGCACTGAATTCCAGGACTTCATGGCATGCAATGGAATTAACCATGTTAGAACGGCACCATTCAAGCCGGCCTCAAACGGCCAGGCAGAACGAGCAGTGCAGATAATCAAACAGGGGATGCTCAGATTCCAAGGGGGTTCCCTACAAACCCGCTTATCACGCCTCCTGTTGGCCATAGATCCCGACCACACTCGCTCACAGAGGTTCCACCCGCAGAGCTACTAATGGAAAAGGACGCTCAAAACCCGATTATCCCTTATACACCCCACCATGAAAGAAATTGTCGAGAGCAGGCGCCAGTCACAATATCACTACCATGACAGGAATGCGAGGGCGCGATGTATTGATGTAAATGATCCTGTTTTTGTCCTCAACTACGCTGCAGGGCCCAAATGGCTCGCAGGCACTGTGGTTGCCAAAGAGGGAAATATGATTCTGGTAGTTAAACTTACCAATGGACAAATCTGCCGCAAACATGTGGATCAAACAAAAAGGAGGTTCAGCAACCCCATAGAAGAAGCAGAGGAAGAACACGATATAGAGTTCACTCCACCACAGGTGACCGAACACCGGAAGCAAAGGGAGGAGAGCCCAGTCACTGTGGGCAGTCCGGACAGGCCTGAGGCACTGCAAACAGCAGACACTCAGGCCAGCGTCCAACAACCGGAGCCCCAACTCAGGCACTCTACAAGGGAGCGTAAACCACCAGAGAGACTCAACCTGTGATCCCAATAAGACTTTGGGGGGGAGGTGATGTCATGTATTCAACCAGCATTGTAACCCATGTATAAACTGACCTAAGTTGTACACCGTGAGAACACTGACCACTAGGTAGGAGACACTCCTAACCTGGACCTTCAGGTATAAAAGGGGAAGCTCCACCCACCTTCATCACTTGAGTGCGAAGGAATAAAGGACAGGTCACAGACTGACCTTCTCTCAAGCATGGGCCTTGTGTGCATTTATACTGTGTAGTAAGGACGTATCACTCTCAACCACAGATGTTCGGTTGACTGGTCTATATTTTCCTGCTTTTTGTCTGCCTCTTTTTTTAAATAGGGTCGTTATATTTGCAGTTTTCCTATCTGCTTGGACCTCCCCAGAATCCAGGACATTTTGGTAAATTACACCCTGGGTGTGTGGGTGGAATCGCAATTTGCCCATTCTGAAAAATATTCTGTTGGAAAAATGAACTTTACGAGTTATTTTCCCAGATCCCTCTGCCAAAATCATCATGAATTTGTGCTTTAAATTGTCTTCTTCCCTCGGTCCAAAAACTCAGAAAAAAACTCAGCGCTGATTTCCTTAAGTTAAGTTTTTCTGATCGGTGCTTAAGGCCACTGTGCGCCGCCCTGAAAAAAATCATTGGCGAAAATTGATTAAAGGGCCAAAAACAACGTGGAAATCAGTTTTCAAGCAGACCTGCGGCAAAAAATATTGCGCACAAAAAAAAACGGCGTACAAATTTGAGGAAAATTGCAAAATCATGATTGCTCAACAAAAATCAATGTATTCAAAAAAATCCGCGCAAAATGGTGGTGAAAATCGAGCCCTTAGTCTGTTTAACCCAGTTACGCACTGCACAGAACAATTATTTGCTGATTAAACCTTCTTCTCTAATTTATCTCTCAACTTCTAACAATATTCACATTACACTTATAATTTTGCAAATAGAATTTTACTTTCAAATAGTTCAACCACATGCTTCTGTTCGAGAAAAAAAAAATCTTGTTCTTCATGGCTAAACAGATTGTCTTCTACCCATATTCTATGCCGTACAAAAGGCTTGTTTATTAAGCTGAAGCTTCTGGATATAAATGGATATCATTAAATAATTACAAAGACATACTTATACTACATTATACAACAGATTGTGAGTCTGATGTATCACGATCACTGATGTAACTTCAATTGTTAATGGATCTCTTACTAATAGGGAAGCTGGTCATTGTTATAGAGAGTAAAAATAAGTTTAATAAACCAAATCCACTTTAAAGTTCAGTTCTGCTTTATACAAGGACACCTATCAGCTTTAAAAACACCAGAAGGTTGAAAATGTGAAAGTAAATTCACTGATCCTATTCTCAGAATTGAGAAGTGCACCTGAAGGTTTCTTAGGTTGCAATTAGGCCGCAGTGTCAAGGCCACCTATGGGCCAAACAACCAAGGACCCACCTCACTGCTGGCCAACAATGGGGAAACACTCATCAAGGACACCGAGGCAGTCAGGGCCCGATGGAAGGAGCACTTCGAAGATCTCCTCAATCGAGACTGTGCCTTTGACTTGAGTGTTCTCGCAGCATGCTACCCGCCATCACCTCAGTGAGACCCCAACACTGCATGATGTAGAAAAAGCCATAAGACAGCTTAAAAACAAGGTGATAGGTGCGGACGGAGTCCCTGTTGAGGCATTGAAGTATGGTGGAGAGGCACTGCTGGCGCGAATACACAATCTCATCTCTCTCATCTGGAGGGAGGAGAGCATGCCAGGGGATCTCAGAGATGCAGTAATCATGACCATCTTTACAAAAGGGGACAAGTCCGACTGCAGCAACTACAGAGGAATCTCCCTGCTATCTGCCACTGGTAAAGTCGTCGCTAGAGTCCTCCTCAATTCTCTTCTTCCCGTGGCTGAGGAGCTCCTCCCGGAGTCACAGTGTGGATTTTGTCCCCTCCGGTGCACAACGGACATGATTTTTGCAGCGCGGTAGCTACAGGGGAAATGCAGCAAACAGTGCCTGCCCTTATACATGGCCTTCTTCGACCTTAAAGGCCTTTGACACTGTCAACTGCGAGGGTCTATGGAGCATCCTCCTCCATTTCGGATGCTCCCAAAAGATCGTCACCATCCTCCGCCTGCTCCATGACGACATGCAGGCCGTGATCCTTACCAACGGATCCATCACAGACCCAATCCCTGTCTGGACTGGGATCAAACAGGGCTGCGTCATCACCCCAACCCTCTTCTCAATCTTTCTCGCCGCCATGCTCCACCTCACAGTCAACAAGCTCCCCCCTGGAGTGGAACTAAACTACAGAACCAGTGGGAAACTGTTCAACCTGCGCTGTCTCCAGGCTAGATCCAAGACCACCCCAACCTCTGTCGTCGAGCTACAGTACGCGGCCAACGCCTGCGTATGTGCACATACAGAGGCTGCACTCCAGGACATAGTCGACATATTTACTGAAGTGTACAAAAGCATGGGCCTTACGCTTAACATCCGTAAGACAAAGTTCCTCCACCAGCCTGTCCTCACCGCACAGCACTGCCCCCCAGTTATCAAGATCCACGGCGCGGCCTTGGACACCGTGGACCACTTCCCATATCTCGGGAGCCTCCTATCAACAAGAACAGGCATCAACGACGAGATCCAACACTACCTCCAGTGCACCAGTGCAGCCTTCGGCCGCCTGAGGAAAAGAGTATTTGAAGACCAGGCCCTCAAAACTGCCACCAAGCTCCTGGTCTATAGGGTTGTAGTAATACCTGCCCTCCTGTATGGCTCAGAGACATGGACCATGTACAGTAGTCACCTCAAGTTGCTGGAGAAATATCACCAACGATGTCTCCGCAAGATCCTACAAATTCCCTGGGAGGACAGTTGCACCAACATCAGCGTCCTCATTCAGGCTAACATCCCCAGCATTGAAGCACTGACCACACTCGATCAGCTCCGCTGGGCAGGCCACATAGTCCGCATGCCAGACACAAGACTCCCAAAGCAAGCGCTCTACTCGGAGCTCCCTCATGGCAAACGAGCCAAAGGTGGGCAGCGGAAACGCTACAAGGACACCCTCAAAGCCTCCCTGATAAAGTGCGACATCCCCATTGACACCTGGGAGTCCCTGGCCCAAGACCGCACCAAGTGGAGGAAGTGCATCTGAGAGGGCGCTGAACACCTCGAGTCTCAACGCCGAGAGCATGCAGAAATCAAGCGCAGGCAGCGGAAAGAGCGTGCGGAAAACCAGTCCCAACCACCCCTTCCCTCAATGACTATCTGTCCCACCTGTGACAGAGTCTGTGGCTCTCGTATTGGAATGTTCAGCCACCAAAGAACTCACTTCAGGAGTGGAAGCAAGTCTTCCTCGATTCCGAGGGACTGCTTATGATGATGATGATACATTTTGAGTGAAGTTCCTCACTGGAAATAAGAGGATTGTTGAAATTACCCTCCAAAGAAAACATTGTTTTACTGGATTATTGCTTTACCAATCTCAAAAAAGAAAATAGTTAATAATTGTATGTATTCTTCTTTTGCACGTTACTGCTAAAGTCGATTCAAACATCTAGCTTTCCTATCTTTGTGATCTCCTCCAGCTATAACAGAACCATCTCCCTCCACACCCACCCTCAAGATCTCTGCGCTCCACAAATTCTGGCCTCGTGCGAATCCATGATTTTCAGTGCTCCACCTTTGGCAACCCGTGCCTTCAGCTGCCTGGGTCTTAAACTCTGGAATTATCTCCCTAAACCTCCTACCTCTCTCTCCTCCTTTAAATCTACCTCTTTGACCAATCTTTTGATCACCTGTCCTAATATGTCTATATGGCTCAGTGCCGCCCTTGATTTAATAATGCTCCTGTGAAGCACCTTGGAATGTTTTTACTATATTAAAAGAACTATTTAAATGCAGGTTGTTGTTGTTCATATGGATGTGGAAATAACGCTCTGGAAAGCTCAACAATTCAGAATCTTAATAGAATAAAACACACGTTGTATATGAACATATATGAAAGCATTGTGCCCTGTATATATGTAAAGCAAAAACTGAAGTAGGTCGAAGGTAGCTAACTGAATCCTACATGTCTGGCTTCCAGAAAGTGAATGTTATTTTTGATTTGCATACAGTATTGGTATGTCCAAGAAACCAGGAAGCCCTAATTTGGATAACTTGAACAGAACCCACCTGTAGATCATAAAACCTGTATATGGATTGGTTAGAAAAAAACTTTAAGCCAGTATTATGCTGTAAAATAGATTTTAATTGAGTAAGCATGAAGCAGATTGCAATTAGCCCTCAGACTTTATTACAAGTATTTCTGGTTTATATAATGCTCATATTTTAGTATTTTAGTCTCTGGTTGCTCAGTTAATATTTAGCAATTTTGATACAAAGAGTAACTATTTTATTTACTGCACATACAATTTCAAATCTATGAAATTGCATATTTCTTTCCTCTTGTTATCACAGCAAGCTGATTATTAAGAGCAACATCAGGCACAGTCTGATCGATTACAGGTGGAGTATATGATTCAATACTAATCCAAGATATTGACAGCCACAAATGTATTGGTATCTTGAGATGAAACTATTTCACATCTAGCAAGAAAAATATGCCACATTCAATATTAAAGAAAACGAATGGCAGAAAATCAATTGTCTTAATTTCCCTCAAACAGTGAATTGACCTGAGAAAATAACTAAAATCAATCATAGTATTCAAAGTATTAGGAGAGAACACACAAGAGATCACTCTCTTGGCATGTTTTAAAACTATATATAGCAGTAAATAATAGGCATCTGCATATTGTATTGCTGTCCGGTGTGGGAGAGAGAAACCTGGGGCAGGGAAGCCCAAGGTCTACCACCACGGTTGCTCATATCACTCGGGCAGCGTCAAGAGATAGTAGTATCGAAAACAATACAACTCATGGGATCACCAAAAGGAAGCAACAGTGGAAGCACAATGTCACAATTTTCAGGCTCTTGGGTACAACATCACCAGTCACTTCTGTAATTGGACCTTGCACCTGTATAATCTGGAGTGCCTAATATCTAGCACAACAATAGCACAACCCTGGAATTTGTTACTCTGTATATTGGCTACTAAAGTATCACACGTGACCCTGCTGGCATTCTCCTTTCTTTTGCAACAGGCTAACTGAAAAACACTCCATTGAGGGACAACCTCAAACTAACAACTGATATTTGTTACACAAAACGCTTATGTAAAACAATAAATACTAACTCTTTGAACAGCTCACCTCCTCTAGCTAAGTTACAGAAGCTAGTTGCCTTAGACTTTTAAATATAATAGGAACATCTTGTTACTGCTGCTGCGAGCCCACAACTCATCCCGTGTTTAAGAAAGAGACTGCCCCTCTACCACCTGCCTTAATCCTTTGGGTGCATTTTGTCCCAGATTCCCCATCATCAGGCTGATACAAGTGCTTTCTCTTGCCGTACCGGCCCACCAATGTCATGCCAGAACAGGGACGTGGGAACTCAAGTCATACCTCCTCCTATGCTACTGGAATTGTTTGGAGTGGGCAAAGGCTCCAACTATACAAGAGCCCATAGAAACTATCAGGGAAGGCTGGGAACTAGTCTACCTGGGTCCATGCCTAATTTGCAGCCCTTCCGTTGGCCTCACATTGAAATTATAGTGGAAAATACATGGAAAAGTTCTGATATACCAGTCCACAATAAAATTATTTACAGAATTATCTTTCGGCCTTTGAGTATCTTCATTAAAGTTTTTATTTGGAGGCACATAAGAAATCAGACAGTCATAGGTAATTGGACAGTATTGCACATAGATAGTCCCCTGTATCTGGATCCTGGTCTCATTTGTGGCCTTCCTCCAGATACCCACTACCCATATATAGGGGACTGCATACAGGGAGTCAACCACTTGGGGCCAAAATTGATGGCCTTACCACCCACTGCTGCCCACTGCCGCCAACATTACTCTGGTCAAACCGCCCAGTGTCATTTTCGTTGTGGCCTGGAGCTGGCGGGAGGGGAGAGCCGCCGGGAACCGCCCGCTGACGTCAGCGGATGGCCAATGCACGTAATTACACTCCAGCCCGCCAAGATGCCATATTCATGCGGGCAGGAGTCAGCTTGAGTCGGTGGCAGGATGGCGGTGGACAGCTGAGTGCAGGCAGCTCTGTCTTCAACGGTAAGTGTGAAGGTGCTGTTAAAAAGGTTAGTGACATTTATTTAAATTATTTATTTACAGGTACTTAGCTGGATGGGTCCCCTGAAGGTCGTCAGATATTTCTTTTTGTTTTTGATGATTTTTATTTTTAGTTCTTCGACCCTCCATGGGCCCGACTCCATCCTTGGCGGCACTTGGGTGGCAAGCGCCTTTTTCACCGAGGATGAGAGCTCCTGCCGGCTGCTGCCCAGATTGGCAGCATAAGTCGCAGATTTGCCGACCTTCGAGGGACCTGGGTGATGAAAACCCCACTCAAAGAACCGTCAGAGACCTTGGTGGCCATCGGCGGTCCTTTGGGCGGCATTTGGGCGGGTGGAGGCCTTCCTCAAATTCGGGCCCCAAATGTTTCAGCTCAAGTGGCATTGAAGCATGGAGGGTGCTTGGACCAGGGTGCACTGATATAATACTATTGTAAATTCATATATTATTTCCTTATTTTTATGCATTGATTTCATAAAACTTGGAGTAACTTGGGAAGCAGAGTAGCATTGGAGTTTTCCGGCAGTGCAGGCAGTGGAGCTGGAATATGTGAAACTGAGGCACTATAGCGCCATCGTAAAAGTGAGGATATAATTACAGCATGACAAATTTACATAGCGAGTTCCCATTATAAATGTAGATGTGGACTCTTCCTTTTGCAATATAGCTTATTTGGAGACAGAGAAGTAGGAACAAGCACAATCCCCCTTGGCAGCTGCTGAAATCATCTGTCATCATCATAGGCAGTCCCTCGAAATTGCAGAAGACTTGCTTCCACTCGAAAAGTGAGTTCTTAGATAACTTATGGGAATTACAGTCTCGATCATAAGTGGGACAGACAGTCGTTGAAGGAAGGGGTGGGTGGGACTGGTTTGCCGCACGCTCCTTCCGCTGCCTGCGCTTGATTTCTGCATGCTCGTGGCAACGAGACTCGAGGTGCTCAGCGTCCTCCCGGATGCACTTCCTCCACTTTGGCCAGGGACTCCCAGGTGTCGGTGGGGATGTTGCATTTTATCAAGGAGGCTTTGAGGGTATCCTTGAAACATTTCCTCTGCCACCTTGGGCTCACTTGCCGTGTAGGAGTTCCGAGTAGAGCGCTTGCTTTGGGAGTCTCGTGTCAAACATATGAACAATGTGGCCTGCCCAACGGAGCTGATCGAGTGTGATCAGTGCTTCAATGCTGGGGATGTTGGCCTGATCGAGGACGCTAATGTTGGTGCGTCTGTCCTCTCAGTGGATTTGCAGGATCTTGCGGAGACATTGTTGGTGGTATTTCTCCAGCGTTTTGAGGTGTCTACTATTTATGGTCCATGTCTCTGAGCCATATAGGAAAGTGGGTATCACTACAGCCCTGTAGACCATGAGCTTGGTGGCAGATTTGAGGGCCTGATCTTCGAACACTCTTTTCCTCAGGTGGCCGAAGGCTACACTGGCACACTGGGGGCGGTGTTGAACCTCATCATCGATGTCTGTCCTCACTGATAATAGGCTCCCGAGGTATGGAAAGTGGTCCATGTTGTCCACGGCCGCGCCGTGGATCTTGATGACTGGGGGGCAGTGCTGTGTGGCAGGGTCAGGTTGGTGGAGGACCATTGTATTACGGATGTTTACTGTAAGGCCCATGCTTTAGTAAGCCTCAGTGAAGATGATGACTATTACTTGGAGTTCAGTCTCTGAATGTGCGCAGACGCAAGCGTCATCCGCGTACTGTAGTTCGACGACAGAGGTTGGGACAGTCTTGGTTCTGGCCTGGAGACGACGAAGGTTGAACAGGTTTCCACTGGTTCTGTAGTTTAGTTCCACTCCAGCGAGAAGCTTGTTAAGTGCAAGGTGAAGCATGGCAGCGAGGAAAAATGAGAAGAGGGTTGTCGCGATGATGAAGCCCTGTTTGACCCCGGTCCGGGCGTGGATTGGATCTATGGTGGATCCATTGGTCAGGATCATATCATCATGGAGCAGGCAGAGGATGGTGATAAACCTTTGGGGGCAGCCGAAATGGAGGAGGACACTCCATATTCCCTCGCGGTTGACAGTGTCAAAGGCCTTTGTAAGGTCAAAGGCAGCCAAGGGTTGGTGCTGTTCACTGCATTTTTCTTGCAGCTGTCGCACCATAAAAATCATGTCCGTTGTACCCCAAAGCAGAAACAAGCACAATCCCCCTTGGCAGCTGCTGAAATCATCTGTCAGGCCCTCTCCAAAGCCACAAACGACTGGTTCCCTACAGGTTGAAGAACACCTCCTCTGCCCGGTCAGACTATACACTTGCTCCATGACACTTGGAATAAAACATGAAACCTCACAGTCAAACCAACACCCACCTTCTTTTTCCACATCATCATTCTTCATACCCACACCTGAGCTCCCACCTATTGCTTGGCACAACAATGCCTGCCTTCTTAGACGGGCCACATGAGCACCTTGACTGCTACTTAAGGGGCTGCTACCATTGCGGTCATAGCACAGCAGCTCAAATTACCTCACCGGGGATGAAATCTTTACCTTGAAGAAAACTGATGTACAAATCGCAGCATCTGACACGTAGATGTTAGATTAAAAACGTGCGAGTTTTCATTAGAAGGCATGTAGATCAAAAGCCTGTTCCATTGCCTGACAAAATCAAGTACTTTCTGGCTTTCCCACAGGGCTTTAGCCATACCTGTCCCTTGAAGGATGCGGGTGCCTGTAAGGCCCAGGCAGCACCAAACATGCCATAGCTAACTCAGTGTACCAGCCTCCAGGTTTCCCTTCAAGTCACATACTACCTTGACTTGGAAATATATTGCTATTCCTTCATCGTTGCTGGGTCAAAATCCTGGAGCTCCCTCCCTAACAGCACTGTGATGGTTCAAGTAGGCACCACCACCTTCTCAAGGGCAATTCGGGATGGGCAATAAATACTAACCTTGCCAGCGACGCCCACATCCCATGAATGAATATAGAAACAAAAATCCTTTTCTGTCTGGTCTGTACCCAGGAGAGCTTCCAGCGTGATCCTGATGCAGCATAATGAGGCCCCAGAGGATATTCAAGCATTGAAGACATCAGTATTAAGGAGCATAATTTTGGTGAGCTCTGCACTAATTGCTCTGGAGAGCGCCAGGAGAGGAAGATAGGCCCTAACGAGTCTTAAACATCCTCTTTCATACTCTGTTCCCTGTCTCTCGCACGTTCTCTTGCTATGTTTATCATCCCCTCTGGCAGTGAAAAAGGAATTATCTTTGCACATGCCAAGTATGAGACTAAATCATTTCAAATTTTCTCATAAATGACCATTTAGATGTTATAAAGTGTCAGCCACAATGCATGCTTCGCAAAAGGCTAAACATAAAAATACCACCGAGATGCTACAATTGTCAATGACAGTGTGCCACAAATTTAACAAACACAGAAGCAAATTAAAGGAGCTGAATTATATTGGCCACTCAGGCGGAAACCTGACAAACTCATTAGATGGATCAGAAATAGGCCAGCGCCTGGATATGGGGGGGTCCTGAACTAAACTGGAATTTCTTGCTTGGTCTTGTATGGGGCTAAGCTGCCAGTTATTGGAGGGGGAGATGGAGGTGAGGGAGGGGGGGGGGGTGGCCTGTTACTCCAGCCGACATGCGACAGTGTATATCTCGAGGCTAGTACACTGTCAGCTGAGGCATGCCTGCCCCCAACAGCACATTTGGTGACCACTGGGGAGTCCAGGCATGGGAAGCAGCCTGGACCCTTGAAGAAGAGAGGAATGTTTAGAAAGGTGGGGTGCGGGGGCGGTGTGGGGGAATGGGGCAGATAAGAGGTTTCTCTGGGGTGAGGGTTGGTTACTGCTCTCCCCAAAATGGTGTTTGTTGTTAGATCTGGCTGCTTTCCAAGAAAGATACTGGTGAATTCACTAGCAAACAATGCATTAGTGGCTTTCATTATGTAACAATGCACTAAAGGTTGGAAGATCTGAAACAGATCTCCTGTGGTTACCACACTAAAGTTTCATGCAGCTGCAGCCACTGGCAAATAAGTCCTTGTCCTGGAAGTAGTTCTGACGTCTGGCTACACATGTGTGCATAGTTCTGTTATGACCTCCATTGTGAATCTTAGTCTTCACATGCAGGTGTTGTCAGACATATGCAGATACAAGCGCCTAGATCCGTAGATGATTGGTGGCATTAGGATGGGTCATGATGGAAACCCTTAGATGAATGTGCAGCTGTTTTGCATGCCTATCTTCCAGAACCTGCAAATGACATAGGGACATCAATAGCTCCTTATAAGTCAACACTCAAAATCCACGCTTGGCCTTGGACAACGTGGACCATTTTCCATACCTCGGGAGCCTACTATCAGCAAGGGCAGATATCGATGACGAGGTCCAATATCGCCTCCAGTATGCCAGTGCAGCCTTCGGTCGCCTTCGGAAGAGAGTGTTTGAAGACCAGGACCTTAAATCTGGCACCGAGCTTATGATCTACAGGGCAGTAGTGATACCTGCCCTCCTATATGGCACAGAGGCGTGGTCTATATACAACAGACACCTCAAAGCACTGGAGAAGTACCACCAGCGCTGCCTCTGCAAGATCCTGCAAATCCACTGGGAGGATAGACGCACCAACATCAGTGTCCTCGCCCAGGCCAACATCCCCAGCATCGAAGCGCTGACCACACTCGATCAGCTCCATTGGGCAAGCCACATCGTCCACATGCCTGACACATAATCTCCCCAAGCAAGTGCTCTACTCGAAACACCTACACGGCAAGTGAGCCCCAGGTGGGCAGAGGAAATGCTTCAAGGACATTCTCAAAGCCTCCTTGATAAAATGTAACATCCCCACCGGCACCTGGGAATCCCTGGCCCAAGACCGCCCAAAGTGGAGGTAGAGCATCCGGGAGGGCGCTGAACACCTCGAGTCTCATCGCCGAGAGCATGCAGAAACCAAACACAGACAGCAGAAGGAGCGTGTGGCAAACCAGACTCCCCACCCACTCTTTCCTTCAACCACTGTCTGCCCCACCTATTGCAGAGACTGTAATTCCCACATTGGACTGTACAGCCACCTGAGAACTTACTTTTAGAGTGGAAGCAAGTCTTCCTCGATTTTGAGGGACTGTTCGCTGGACAGACAGGCACAGATGATAGATGCAGTAGAGATTTAAGAAACCATCAGAAAGTCTTCAAGAAAATTGCATACCTTCCTTTATCCAACAACAGCAACATAGTAGAGTAACAGAGACCCGTGAATAGATGCAACAAAACCAGCAGTGTATCTTTAAGACAAGGACCCAACTGAATGGAAGAAGCTCTCATTTTACATGGCAGTATAGCCTATGGGGCATTGTTCAGACAATCCACTTGCATTATGGAATTCCCAATATTTACATAAGAATTAAGGCTTAACAAACTGATTGCACAAATGGTAAGCAGCAGCAATACAAGAGCTGAAAAGGGCATTATCAGCCTCATGTTATGCGTGCATTTGTAAACTTGGCAAGTTACACTAAGGTAATTAAACTATGTTACATGAGGTCAAACTAAAACCTCTGAGCCATCAAATCTTCATTATTATTTTAAGGAATAAAACTTCCTGCTTTTTATTGAAAAACATATTCCTTTGCCTACAATACAGTCGCTTGGCAAAATCATACTTCTTCGACTATTAGTATTCTCTTTAAATCTTTTGAAGGAGACTTCTATGCCTCCTTTCATTTCTCCCCTTTTGGATACCCTGCCTCCCCCCCTCTCCCAAATCCCTACGGCAACCCTTCACCACTCCTCAACTATCCTAATCGCTCCACTATTGGCAGCTGTGCCTTCAGCTACCGAGGCCCTAAGCTCTGGAATTTCCTATCTAAACCCCTCCACCTCTCTTCCTCTCTCCTTAAAACCTGTCACCTGTCCTAACATCTCCTTATCTAACTTGATGTCAAATTTTGTTTCATAACACTCCTATGAAGCCCCTTGGGACGTATTACTATGTTAAAGACTCTATATAAATGTAAATTATTGTTATTGTTCCAAAATAAAACTATAACCAGATAGTTTGAAAATATTATCAATTAATAAGTTATATGGCAAACGTTTCTGTAATTCTACTTTATAACGTGTAGCACTAACTGAATTACAAAAACCATTTTGCATATATTGTAAGACAAAATATTACACAGAATTACATAGAATCTACAGCACAGAAACAGCCCATTCGGCTCAATTAGTCCATGCCGATGTTTATGCTCCACACGAGCCTCTTCTCAACCCTCTTCATCTAACCCTATCAGCTTAACCTTCTATTCCTTTCACCCTCATGTGTTCATCTAGCTTCCCCTTAGATTCAAATATAACACATCTTGAAAGCAATATTCATTATCTAAATGGTATAAATTAGCAAATGGTCATTATTTCTGCAAGAGGCAGAAGTGGGAAAGGAATTGACAGAGCTGGAACAGCTGATGCTTCTTTGCAGAAAGAGATGATGCAGTACAAGAAACTGACAGGCAAAATATATGTGTAACATAAGCAAGCTCGTGTTACAGCTTGTAATCAGTAAACTGCGAATTCAATGTAATATTAACAATGTGTCACTGTTGCTTCTTTTGCACTGTAGCTGCTTCTGTATATTGGGGCTTGCATTGATCATTTACTTGAACAGACTCTATACACGTTGTTTGATAGAGAAGGGAGATATTTGACAGCATTATGACCAAAAAGATACCACTGATAATATGAACGGATGACAGGGAGAGCTAATTTTATTGAAAAGTAATAATTGTGTTACAGGGAAATAAAAGAGAATGAAAGATAATTTCACTGATAAATGAACATTTTGAATGTAAAATAATTATATTTTGCAAGGTGAAATATTATTCCACTATATGAGATGCCTGCTGATATATATTGTAAAACATTGCTATAAACAATAAGATGCACCTTTTAGAAAAATAGAATAGCCAACTTGACATGAGCAACACTTTATTTAAATAATAGCTCACGTGCAAAAGAAATGCTGTATTTGTAAGTCTCAAGGTTACTATCTTCTATTTAATTAGGTTCTTTCATATGGTTTTAATGTAAAGTTAAAAGGATTACATATTTTTATAATATTCGTAACAAGAAAGTAAAGAATGGAGCAGTTAGTAGGATGTTATCACTTGCTGGGCACCAGACTTTAATACTGTTTTACAATATACCGTTTGGTGCAATACCAATAGAACTTTTGGGAGAAATGCGAGCGGGAAGCTGCAGCAACATTGTCCGTTGACATCCTTATGTGCTGAGGCTGAACAAACCTCTGAGCATACAAGCTCAAATACACAAATAAAAATACTAGTGAAATGTTTCATGACTGAGAGCAGTGGAAGGAACAGTTCCTTAACAATTGAATGATGATATAGTCGATCTCCAGGGGCTTTCTAAAAAAAAATGCTATTATGCATACTGTGCTGAGTTGGCTGATTTTAGTGCATTGGCAGTGAAGGAATGAAGAACAGCCAAAATTACATTCCTCATTGTAGGTGTAGATGTCACATGAGGACAAAACTGGGCTTGTTCGTGCAGCCTCCCATGAATTAATAGCTGGCTGACATCCATTTTAGCGTATGGCAATGCGGTATTTATGACACTGGACTAGCAATCCAGAGGTCATAATTTCAAATTTGATCATGACAAATTAAGAAAGTGAATTTAATTAATCTGGTAATTTGTGCCCTGGCACCAAACAATTGACCATGACAGCTGCCAGAATGTCATCAATCCCAACTGGTTTACTTATGTCCTTCAGGGAAGGAAACCAGCCATCCCTACCTGATCTGACCTTCATGTGATTCTAGTTCCACACCTTGTGGTTTGCTCTTAATGCCTTCTAAAGTAGCCGAGCAAACCTCTCAGTGGTTCAAGCAGGTAGCCCTCCACTACTGTCTCAGGCAACTAGGATTGAGCAATAAATACAGCCTTGCCATCGTCACACACGTCCTGAGAGCAAATTTTAAAAGATTATCCAAGGTACACATGTAAATGACAACTTGGATGCAGGACCAGCTGGTAACCAAGCAACTATTTTTTTAATTCATTCTCAGGATGTGGACATGGCAAGGCCAGCATTTATTGCCTATGTCTAGTTGTCCTTGCGAAGGTGGTAGTGGACCTTTTCTTTGAACTGCTGCAGGCCATTAGTGAAGGTGCTCTTGCCAGTGATACAACTGAGTAGCTTGCTAGGGTACCTCACTTCTATATGCACTAGGAGCCACTGCCATGAGGAGTAAGGAGAAAATTGGGGAGGTGAGCTAGAACTCACAATGTAGCACTCACTAAACATGCAGTATAATAACAGCACTGTTTTCGCTAGCCTATTTTTCTGCTTATAAACAATCACTGGCTACAATTTTGAATGTAACCATCAAATAAACACAGGTATTTGTTGACTTCCAATTGTTTTAATGAGCAAGCAGCAAGTCCACCATGTAACAAAGTATATCTGTGCAGAAGCAAATTACTGCGGATATTGGAAATCTGAAATAAAAATAGAAAATGCTGGAAATACTCAGCTAGTCAGGCAGCATCTGTGGAGAGAGAAACACATTTAGCGTTTCAAGTTGATGACCCTTCGTTAGAACTGGAAAAAGTTAGAGATGTAAGGACAGGGAAAGGGGGAGGGGAGGAAAGAACAAAAGGGAAGGTCTGTGATAGGATGGAAGACAGAAGAGATTAAGAAACAAAAGGGATGATGGTGCAAGTGAAAATCTGGCGATGGATGGCTGCCTACCAAAGGAGTTTAATATACAAGGATTTAGTCACATTGCACTTTAGTTCAGAAGTGTGTCTCAATTTGATAAATCTGTTTGGGAATTTTTAACCTAAGTCATCAGGACATGATGGGGCCGAAATTCAGGCCCACCAGAAACCTGGCGCACTGACCTTTTTTTAAGTGTTTTCACTGTGGGGTAGGATGAGGTCGACTCTTGATCGATATTCAGCTCTTTGTCCTTTTTTTGCAGTGGACGGGAAGTCGGTCATAATGGGGGCAGAAGTAGGGCGGTAAGTATTCTAGAGGGGCGAAAGTGGAGGCTGGACGGAGTCTCCACTGCTGTAAGTCAGCAACGGAGCTGAGATGATGTCACAACACGCGTGCGTCACCACACTCTGCCTTTCAGTTAAATGGGAGAGCGTTCGGCACTTTGAAACTTGGGTCCACTGGGACACCAGGGAGGATTTCGGCCGGATCAGCGGCCTGGCACCCAAGAGGGAGTCATCATCATCATAGGCAGCCCTCGGAATCGAGGAAGACTTGCTTCCACTCTTAAAATGTGACCTTAGGTGGCTGAACAGTCCAATAGGCGAGCCACAGTCCCTGTCACAGGTGGGACAGATAGTCGTTGAGGGTAAGGGAGGGTGGGACAGATTTGCCGCATGCTCTTTCCGCTGCCTGCGCTTGATTTCTGCACACTCTCAGCGATGAGACTCAAGGTGCTCAGCGCTCTCCCAGATGCACTTCCTCCACTTAGGGCGATCTTTGGCCAGGGACTACCAGGTGTCGGTGGGGCTGTTGGACATCATCAGGGAGGCTTTGAGGGTGTCCTTGTAACATTTCCACTGGCCACCTTTGGCTCATTTGCTGTGAAAGAGATCCGAGTAGAGCGCTTGCTTTGGGAGTCTCGTGTCTGGCATGGGGACAATGTGGCCTGTCCAGCGGAGCTGATCAAGTATGGTCAGTGCTTCAATGCTGGGGATGTTGGCCTGGTCGAGGATGCTAATGTTGGTGCGTCTGTCCTCCCGGGGGATTTGTAGGATCTTGCGGAGACATCGTTGGTGGTATTTCTCCAGCGACTTGAGGTGTCTACTATACATGGTCCATGTCTCTGAGCCATACAGGAGGGCAGGCATTACTACAGCCCTGTAGACCATGAGCTTGGTGGCAGAGTTGAGAGCCTGGTCTTTGTTGACGGCCCGGCCAAACCCAGGGACATAATTGTCAGCGGTACATGCCTTTGATGATGCACTTAGGACAGTCAGCAGCAGCGGGGCAGAAGTGGAGACTGCCAGAAAATTCCCCGAGCTGAATTTCGCTGGTGGCGGCCATTGGACCGGAAGTCGGCGGTCGCTCGACTCCGCCGCCTGGCCGCTGCTTTCTGGTGGTAAGTGACTGAATTTCGGCTCTGATATAACCAGTTACTGAAACTTAGTAATGTGGGTTTTCTCTTCGATCCCTGCATTCACTACAAAGTACACAGGAACAAAAGGATAAGAATAGGCAATTCAGTCACTCTAGCCTGTTCCACCATTAAACAGCTTTTTTAAGGGAAATCTGGGGAGTGGCTGTTTTTCTTTGTAATGATCTACCCTGGTAACAGAATTATATGCTCAGAAATTGTATGTTTCAAAGCAGTGAATCCCACAATTACATCAGTGAGCCTTTGGATTGAAAGAGAAGCATCTCTCCCATTGTGAATACTGTCGATCCCAAATACTCCAACTGTAAGATAAGTTGAAACTGAATTTTACTTTTTTTCCAATCTTCCAATTTTCTCCCTTTTTCTCTTGAAGGAGTGGTCTCCTTGCTGGAATTGGTTCATACAGTATGTTGCTCAAGTGACAATTATTCCTGCATAAGTCTGGATAGAAAAGCCATAGTTTTACAACTTTTGCACTTCCTTGGGTGCCTCGCTGTGAGCACATATTGGGAATGTACAGGACAGTGGGCCCTGCAGTATATTTAGTCTATAATGGTAACATAGGTGATACCAGTGGGCGAGACTTCAGCCGGCAGCACAGACTCAGAGGTTTACCCCCTACATCTTCACATGCACGCTTTCCAGCAGTCAGAATCATGGCAAATCTTGGCAAACTCCTCTTCCATAGAAATTACAATGGGGCAGAAATTCTGACCTCCCGGATCCGGACCGAGTGTGTACGGACCCGGGAAGGCATCGCAAAAGCTGTTTTTTAGCACACAATGCGCATGCGCTGAAAACAGGCTTTTCTGATCTGTCAAGCTGGAGCTGGACAGATCTTCCATACCTCGACAGCCAGGACATTTGCAAGGGCAAGATTGTGGTATTTAACCATATCTTGCACAACAAATGTCCTCAAAACATTTGCACCTGATAAAAGCTTACTTTTACAGGCGAAAGAGTTTTAAAACACCCTTAAAACATAAAAAATATCATTAAAAAACACATTTTATTTTTTAAAACCCTGCCAATGATGTTAAATTTATTTTATAGCATAATTTAAAAAACTTTTTTAAAAATCGGAAAAATATATATTTTTAATAATACATAAATAACTAATTTAAATTAATGTTAAATATGTTATGTATTTTTTCTATTTATTAGTGTTTTGGGTGTTTGGGAGGTTTCTCATTCATAATAATGGGAACTCCAACTTACGGAGTTCTCATTATTATGAATAAGAACGCACTTTGCCTGATTGGCTGCCCAGAACCATGTGACTGCAGCTCCAGCCCTGCGCACATCCTGATTGCACGCGCTGCGACACGCAGTCAGTAGAGGTCTCAGGACCGAAAACCCACGTGGGCATAGCGGCTTCAGGTAAGTGCGCTTCTTTTTAAAGTTTTTTACCCAATCGCCTTTGGGAAGCAGCAGACCGGGATTTCTGGGCCATGATAGAAACAAGCCATTTGGGCCAACCAGTCCATGTTGGTGTTTATACTCCACATGAATAGCAGGCCCAATCCCATGTGCCCATCCTGTTCCCATATCCCTTTATTTCCTTTTCCTTCAACCACCTATCTAATTTACTCTTAAATATTGACTTAGTCTCAAACTTCAATCAATAATTCCGGTAGTGCACTCCACAGCTTCACAACTCTTTAATGCAGAAATATTTCTCCTGCTGTCTGTCCTAATTTTTTTACTTCTTCATCCTGCCACAGACCCCTCACCCACTGGAAACAGTCTGTTTCTATCTAGTCTGTCCCATCCCTCGTTAGCCCATGGGCGATGAGATAGATCAGTTGTAACCACCAAACAAAATTGAATTTTATACAATTAATTAAAATTTTATGCAAATGATACTTACAATTGTCAATGTAGAAGAAATCCCTTAACAAAGGCCAGAAGTGTCAGCTGTGGCTCAGTGGGTAGCACACTCACCTTTGAGTGAGAAGGTTGTGGGTTCAAGTCCCATTCCAGAGACTGGAGCACAAAAATCTAGGTTAACACTCCAGTGCAGTGCTGAGGGAGTGCTGCACAGTCGGAGGTGCCATTTTTCGGATGATACATTAAACCGAGGCCCCGTCTGTTCTCTCAGGTAGATGTATAAAATCCCATGGCACTATTTTGAAGAAGAGCAGGGGAGTTATCCCCAATGTCCTGGCCAATAATCATCCCTCAATCAACATAACAAAAACAGATTATCTGGTCATTATCATTTTTCTGTTTGTTGGAGCTTGCTTGTGTGCAAATTGGCTGCCGCATTTCCTACATTACAACAGTGGTGCGGAGGTGCAGTGAGAGATCGTGGCGGAAGTGTGGCGAATGTTTTGTGGTGGAGGAGTGGTGAGAGATCGTGGCGGAGGAGCGGTGAGAGATCGTGGCGGAGATGCGGCGAATGTTTGTGGCGGAGGAGCGGTGAGAGATCGTGGCAGAGGAGCAGTGAGAGATCGTGGCAGAGATGTGGCAAATGTTTGTGGCGGTGAAGCGGAGAGAGATCGTGGCGGAGGTGCGGCGCCCATTAGAGCCGAGGGCCCGGGGCAGCACTGGCCAACCTACACTGCGATATGTGTGCAGACTAGGTCCATGCAGCAGAGCAGGTCTCCAGTCGTCCTGGTTTACCCTTGCCACTGGATAAAGGTCTAGCTCTGTCAAGCCCGTGTGGTGGCTGATGTGCAATAGTCATTGCATGTTAAAAAAATCCACGCACAGGCATCTTCCAACCCTGGAGTTCAGGACTGGAATATCGGGTCCTCCATTGAAACATCTGTGAACTCATCCCTTTTCGTGTGGAAACAAGTCATCCTCATTTGAGGGACCACCTATGATGATGATAACAGTCACTACACTCCAAAAATAATCCATTGCCTGTAAAGCGCTTTGAGACATCCGGTGGTCATGAAGGGTGTTATATAAGTCCAAGTCTTTCTTTCTTTCTTTTACTGCGTGAATAATTTACAATATAGCACATTTATTTGTGCACTCTGACACCTAAGTTATTCTATTTGGCAGTAACGCCAAAGTCGATAGGAGTAATTATAAGAGTATTTAATTTCATAAATATTCATCTGGCCAATGCAAGAATGAAATATTCAGCTGAGGCTGCTGTTCATCGAGGTATTTAGATAATATGAGTGAGCCTTTACTGTTTGTGATGAGTCAACAATTCCCTTGGAGAACTGATATGTGAAGCCAATGAATCAAATGCAAATTTGATACACCATGAAATTCACAAAAGGGTCAGGTAACCTTAGGTTGCATAGAGATTTCTTTAAGTATTTTTGCTGGTCCTGGGTTACCGATCTCCACTATTGGGAAACAAATACAATTTTAAGGGATTATGGAGGTCACATCATTAATTCTAGACATCAAATTAATTTTAAAGATAGCTACATTCCTTCGCATGTGGTAGTATAAGCTGCTACTACAACAATGGGGCAGAAAATCTGGCCTCCCGGGTCCATATTGAGTGTGTACGGACCCGGGAAGGCATCGCAAAAGTCGGTTTTCAGCGTACAATGCACATGTGCTGAAAACCGGCTTTTCCGATCTGTCAAACTGGAGTTTGACAAATCTTCCGTATCTCTTGTGCCTGATAAAAGTGTAAGAGTTTTAAAATACACAAAAACATTTTAAAATAAAATTATAAAAACATTTTATTGTTTAAAATCCCTCCCCACTACAGTAAGTTTATTTTAAACCATAATTATTTTTTTTTTAATTCGGAAAAATATATATTTTTTAAATACATAAATAACTTTAATTTAAATTAATAAAAATATGTTGTGTATTTTTTCTATTTTTTATTATTGGTTTTGTGTGTTTTGGGGGCTGTTTCTAATTCATAATAATGGGAACTCCAACTTACGGAGTTCCCATTGTTATGAATGAGAACATACTTTACCTGATTGGTTGCCCAGAGACATGTGATTGCAGCTCCAGCTCTGCGCACATCCTGATGTGCACACGCTGCGACGCACAGTCAGAGAAGGCCTCAGGACCGGGAACTCGCGTGAGTGCAGCAGGATAAGGTGTTTTACCTGATCACCCACGTGAAGCAGCCAACCGGGATTTCAGGGCCATAATATATATGAAGGTTGACACAAAAATTATTTTCGGTTAGTAAGGATAATTACATCCCCATATGACAAGCTTTTAGGAGAATCAATTAGAAGGAAGGTAAGACATCACAAATGAAACAGGTAATGCTTCTGACCTTCAATTGAATTTTATCCCACATAGCTTGAATGGCAAAATACAGCGGGTTACTGTTGTAAAAGAAAAACATTCTGTCTTAGCTTGGAGTGTTTGTGACTTCTAATTGCTGGTAGCTCAGGAGCTAACAACCTGAATTAGGCTAACAGAAGGCACCCCTGCTTCATGCCTCTTTTTAAATTGAACAAAAAAGAAATCACATGCTGTGCGTGAATCGATGCTCATGGGGTGGATTGGAAATTTTGCAGTCAAAGAGAGGAACTTGAAAAACTAAACATATAAAACAAGTATTTCAAGACAACTTCAACCAAAGCCATTTTTCATTAAATGGGAGCAGTGGATGTGGTGTATTTGGACTTTCAAAAGGCATTTGACAAGGTCCTACTCAAGTGATTAGTATGCAAAATTAAAGCACATGGTATTGGGGGTAATGTATTGACCTGGATTGAGAACTGTTTGACAGACAGGAAGCAGAGAGTAGGGATAAATGAGTCCTTCTCAGAATGGCAGGCAGTGACTAGTGGGGTGCCGCAGGGCTCAGTGCTGGGACCCCAGCTATTTACAATATGCATCAATGATTTAGATGAAGGAATTGAGTGTAATATCTCCAAGTTTGCAGATGACACTAAACTGGGTAGCGGTGTGAGCTTTGAGGAGAATGCTAAGAGGCTGCAGGGTGACTTGAACAGGTTAGCTGAGTGGGCAAATGCATGGCAGATGAAGTATAATGTGGATAAATGTGAGGTTATCCACTTTGGTGGCAAAAACAGGAAGGCAGAATATTATCTGAGTGGCGGCAGATTAGGAAAAGGGGAGGGGAGATGTAACGAGACCTGGGTGTCATGGTACATCAGTCATTGAAAGTTGGCATGCAGGTGCAGCAGGCGGTGAAGAAGGCAAATGGTATGTTGGCCTTCATAGCTAGGGGATTTGAGTATAGGAGCAGGGAAGTCTTAATGCAGTTGTACAGGGCCTTGGTGAGGTCTCACCTGGAATATTGTGTTCAGTTTTGGTCTCCTAATCTGAGGAAGGACGTTCTTGCTATTGAGGGAGTGCAGCGAAGGTTCACCAGACTGATTCTCGGGATGGCAGGACTGACATATGAGGAAAGACTGGATCGACTGGGCCTCTATTCACTGGAGTTTAGAAGAATGAGAAGGGATCTCATAAAAACATATAACATTTTGATGGGACTGGACAGGTTAGATGCAGGAAGAATGTTCCCAATGTTGGGGAAGTCCAGAACCATGGGTCACAGTCTAAAAATAAGAGGTAAGCCATTTAGGACCGAGATGAGGAGAAACTTCTTCACTCAAAGAGTTGTTAACCTGTGGAATTCTCTACCGCAGAGAGTTGTTGATGCCAGTTCGTTAGATATATTCAAGAGGGAGTTAGATATGACCCTGATGGCTAAAGGGATCAAGGGGTATGGAGAGAAAGCAGGAAAGAAATACTGAGGTGAATGATCAGCCATGATCTTATTGAATGGTGGTGCATACTCGAAGGGCCGAATGGCCTACTCCTGCACCTATTTTCTATGTTTCTATGTTTCTATGATTTAAGTCCATCGGTAAGGCCAAGTGTTTAAAAACAAAAGCTATGAAGACCATACGTTGCATTTTTCTGCCTATTAAGCCCCACCATCTCAACCTAATAAACGGTATACGTGCCAATGTATGAGATCCAGTCAGATTTCATCCAGGCAGCCAACCAGCTTAGAAGGATTTTCACTATGAGTTTAATATCCATGCTAATGAGAAGAAAGTTCCTGAATTTAAAATTTATTTTTCGGACATAAGAGTCTTCAGACTGAATCACAATGTATCTTGGATCAGTACTCTGATTTAAACTTTATTAAACAGAAGAAACTTTAACACAAGCTGGATACTCATTTTCACAAAAATTGCTCACTCCCCAGAAATTTGTGACTTTGAGTCTGACTTGGTCAAAGTCAAGGCCCGCCCAAGTGCCGCCCAAAGGACTGCCGATGGCCGGCAAGAGACTGGGCGGTACTTTGCCAGGAAGATTCCTCTAAAAGAGATGGTAGTACCACCTGGCGGCAAAATAAAGGCTTATGCTCCCAATCTCGGCGGCAAATGCATTCCTCGCCAACGTGCCGCTGAGGATTCAATCGGGCGCAGGGAGGGGCAAGATAAAAATCTTAACAAAAAACACTGGATCACCTTCAGGGGACCCTATACAGATAAATCACTGAAAAAATTAAAAGATGTTTACTAACCCTTTTTTGCAGGTCGTCTTACTTACCGTCAGGGTTAGACTTGCCTCCACGCCCGGAGGAATCTGCCAGCTCGGCGGGTGGGAGGACACTTACATGACTTGGCCATCAGCGGCCGTCAGCGGGCAGTTGCCGGCGGTATTCCCCTTCCGTTGGCTGCAGACCTGGAGGAATCTGTCACCGAGAGGAGGCCGCCGAAAAAACTCGGCCAACAATTTCGGGCCTTTTCTTTTTTGTTCTCGAACTGTAGATATATTATGAACCCAAAACTGCTCAGTCACTCGGTGGATTCCCACTGTAACTCAGTCACAAACTCCACCCAGCCTGAGACTTGTGAGGAGCGGGTTGATGACACACTATGATGGGAGTTTTTGTTCCTTAGCTTGCAAAGGCCCCAACATATGCTTGGAGACCAGTATACCGAGTGAAATGAGGCATATTAGCCTATGATTATCAGAAGTGGACCCTATCTGGATTGGTCCAGGCTGGAACCAAGTTCTGGTCCCTAAAGGTAAGAAACATAAGACATAAAAAACATAAGAAATAGGAGCAAGATTGGCCATTTGGCCCCTCGAGCCTGCTCCGCTACTTAATAAGATCATGGCTGATCTGATCTTGGGCTCAGCTCCACTTCCCTGCCCGTTCCACATAACCCTTCACCCCCTTATCGTTCAAAAATTTGTCGATCTCCACCTTAAATATGACCCAGCCTCCACAGCTCTTTGGGACAGAGAATTCCACAGATTTACAACTCTCTGAGAGAAGAAATTCCTCCTCATCTCAGTTCTAAATGGGCGGCCCTTATTCTGAAACTATGACAACTAATTCTAGATTCCGCTAAGTGGGGCAACATCCTCTCTGCATCTACCCCCTTAGTCTCTTATATGTTTCAATAAAATCAGCTCTCATTCTTCTAAACTCCAATGAGTATAGGCCCTATCTGCTCAATCCTTTCTTCATAAGTCAACCCCTTCATCTCAGGAATCAACTGAGTGAAC
This sequence comes from Pristiophorus japonicus, assembly GCF_044704955.1. Taxonomy (NCBI): domain Eukaryota; kingdom Metazoa; phylum Chordata; class Chondrichthyes; family Pristiophoridae; genus Pristiophorus; species Pristiophorus japonicus. The sequence continues at coordinate 362,048,611 of NC_091977.1, read as the reverse complement.
CTTCTCTGAACTGCCTCCAATGCAAGTATATCCCTCCTTAAACAAAACTGTACACAGTACTCAAGGTATGGCCTTACCAATATCCTGTACAGTTGTAGTAGGATTTCCCTGCTTTTATACTCCCTCTCCATTGCAATAAAGGCCAACATTCCATTTGCCTTCCTGATTAATTGCTGTACCTGCATACTAACTTGTGTTTCATGCACAAGGACCCTTTGTCCCTCTGTATTGCAGCATTTTGCAATCCCTCTCCAGTTAAATAATAATTGTTTTTTTCCTGCTAAAGTGGATAACTTCATACTTTCCCACTTTATACTCCACCTGCCAAATGTTTGCCCATTCACTTAGCCTGTCCATATCCCTTTGCAGATTGTTTGTGTCCTCCTTACAACTTGCTTTCCCACCCATCTTTGTATCATCAGCAAACTTGGCTACATTACCCTTCAACCAAGTCACTAATATAGATTGCAAATAGTTGAGGCCACAGCACCAAACCCTGTGGCACCCCACTAGTTACCGTTTGCCAACCAGAAAACGACCCATTTATCCTGACACACTGTTTTCTGTTAGATAGCTAATCCTCTATCCATGCTAATTTATTATCCCCCAACCCTGTGAGCTCTTATCTTGTGCAGTAACCTTTTTATGTGGCACCTTATCGAATGCCTTCTGGAAATCCAAATACACCACATCCACTGGTTCCCCCTTATCCACCCTGCTTGTTACATCCTCATAGAACTCCAGCAAATTTGTCAAACATGATTTCCCTTTCATAAAACTATGCTGACTCTGCTTGACTGTATTATGCTTTTCCAAATGTCCTGCTACTGCTTCCTTAATAATTAACTCCAGCATTTTTCCAACAACAGATGTTAGGCTAACTGGTCTATAGTTTCCTGTTTTCTGTCTTCCTCCCTTTGAAATACGTAAATGAAACATTTGTGGTTTTCCAATCGGCTGGGACCTCTCTAGAATCCAAGGAATTTTGGTAGATTGCAACCCATGCATCCAATATCTCTGCAGCCACTTCTCTTAAGACTCTAGGATGCAGGTCATCAGATCCAGGGGACTTGTCCACCTTTAGTCCCATTATTTTACCAAGTACTACTTCTTTAGTGATAGTGATTGTTTTAAGTTCCTCCCTCCATATAGCCCCTTGATTATCTATTATTGGGATGTTTTTAGTGTCTTCTATCGTGAAGACCAATACAAAATATTTGTTCAACGTCTCTGCCATTTCCCTGTTCCCTATTATTAATTCCCCATTCTCATCCACGAGGGGAATAATGTTTACTTTAGCCACTCTCTTCCTTTTTATATACCTGTAGAAGCTCTTATTATCTGTTTTCATATTTCTTGCTGGTTTACTCTCAAAATCCATCTTCTCTCTCTTTATTATTTTTTTATTTGTCCTTTGCTGGGGGATGTGGAGGAATTGGGGGGGAGGGCGGGGTTAGAAATTTCTTTAATACAGGCAGCTGACACAGGGGGGCACTGAAGCTGCAAACTATAGCTTTCCAAGGGTGAGGGAACCATGCAACCTCCCTTGGAGTAAATAGACTTGAAGGTTATGCACAGAAATGTTTTAATACAGCGCTTGCATTTCTAGAATTATTACTCATAAAACCTTTAGTTGTTAGTTTTGTGAGTTTATTTTTCTATTTTTCATTTGATTTGCTCACCCTCTTCTTCTATAGGTGCTATCTATTGCAAGCGTGAGGTTCCCTGGGGTTTGAGAGCTCTTCATTGCTTCACCCAAGTGGGTTGTCTTCATTTGTGATCCCAGACAGTAAATATCAGCACCTATTTGACTACGAAGGTCACTGCAGTTCAGAGTAATGTGTTCTGACCTGTTTAACCCATGCTGCCTCCAGGCCAGATCCAAGATCACCCCAGCCTCTGTCGTTGAGCTGCAGTATGCGGACGACACCTGCATCTGCGCACATTCTGAGGCTGAACTCCAGGAATTAGTCAATGTATTCACCGAGGCATGTGAAAGCATGGGCCTTACGCTTAACATCCATAAGACTAAAGGTCCTCCACCAGCCTGAATCGTCGCACAGCAATGCCCCCCAGGAGGACAGGCGCACCAACATCAGTGTCCTCGCCCAGGCTAATATCCCCAGCATTGAAGCACTGACCACACTTGATCAGCTTCGCTAGGCAGGCCACATAGTCCAAATACCAGACACGAGGCTCCCTAAGCAATTGCTCTATGCGGAGCTCCTTCAAGGCAAACGAGCCAAAGGTGGGCAGCGGAAACGTTGCAAGGACACCCTCAAAGCCCCCCTGGTAAAGTGCGACATCACCACTGACACCTGGTAGTCCCTGGCCGAAGATCGCCCTTGGTGGAGAAAGTGCATCCCGGAGGGCATTGAGCTCTTTGAATCCCAACGCCATGAGCATGAAGAGGTCAGGTGTAGGCAGCGGAAGGAGCATGCGGCAAATCAGTCCCATCCACCCCACCCTTCCCCCGACGAATGTCTGTCCCACCTGTGACAGGGTCTGTGGCTCTCGCATTGGACTGTTCAGCCACCAAAGGACTCACTTTGGGATTGGAAGCAAGACTTCCTCGATTCCGAGGGACTGCCTATGATGATGATGATGATGATGATGGTTCTGACTCGAGAGCAATGCATATACACTTCCAGCAGGAGTCGCTGGACAGTGATCAAGAATGAGGAAACAATCTGATTTGTTTTTCTCTTCCCTAGAGTGGGGTGTCCTGGCCAAATGTAGTCACCCACTGCTCTGGCTAAGATTAGATAACTTAGCACAGAGCATGGAATGAAGCTAGGACTCTCTGGTCTATGTAGTTCAGTCATCATCATCATAGGCAGTCTCTCGGAATCGAGGAATGCTTGCCTCCGCTCTTAAAATGAGTTCTCTGGTGGCTGAACAGTCCAATATGAGAACCACAACTCTGTCACAGGTGGGACAGATAGTCATTGAGGGAACGGGTGGGTGGGACTGGTTTGCCACACGCTCTTTCCGCTGCCTGCGCTTGATTTCTGCATGCTCTCGGTGATGAGACTCGAGGAGCTCAGCACCCTCCCAGATGCACTTCCTCCACTTAGGGTAGCCTTTGGTCAGGGACTCCCAGGTGTCGGTGGGCTGTTGCACTTCATCAGGGAGGCTTTGAGGGTGTCCTTGTAATGTTTTCTCTGCCCACCTTTGGCTCGTTTGCCGTGAAGAAGTTCCGAGTAGAGCGCTTGCTTTGGGAGTCTTGTGTCAGGCATGCAAACAATGTGGCCTGCCCAGATGGGCTAATCAAGTGTGGTCAGTGCTTCAATGCTGGGGATGTTGGCCTGGTCAAGGACACTAATGTTGGTGCGTCTGTCCTCCCAGGGGATTTGTAGGATCTTGCGGAGGCATCGTTGGTGGTATTTCTCCAGCGACTTGAGGTATTTACTGTACATGGTCCATGTCTCTGAGTCATGTAGGAGGGTGGGTATTACTACAGCCTTGTAGACCATGAGCTTAATGAGAGTTTTGAGGGCCTGGTCTTCAAACACTCTTTTCCTCAGGTGGCCAAAGGCTACACTGGTGTACTGGAGGTAGTGTTGAATCTCGTTGTCAATGCCTGCTCTTGTTAAGAGGCTCCCGATATATGGGAAATGGTCCATATTGTCCAGGCACCGCGGTGGGTCTTGATGACTGGGGAGCAGTGCTGTGTGGTGAGGACAGCCTGGTGGAGGACCTTTGTCTTACGGATGTTTAGCGTAAGGCCCATGCTTTCGTACACCTCAGTAAATACGTCGACTATGTCCTGGAGTTCAGCCTCTGTATGTGCGCAGACACAGGCATCGTCCGCGTACTGTAGCTCGACGACAGAGGTTCGGGTGGACTTGGACCTGGCCTGGAGACGACGAAGGTTGAACAGGTTCCCACTGGTTCTGTAGTGTAGTTCCACTCCAGCGGGGAGCTTGTCAACTGTGAGGTGGAGCATGGCAGCGAGGAAGATTGAGAAGAGGGTTGGGGCGATGACGCAGCCCTGTATGACTTTGGTCCGAATGTGGATTGGGTCTGTAATGGAATAAAGCGAGGACTCTCTGGAGCACTCTAGTTTCTATCTTTCATGTTGAGGTTAAGGAACGTAATTTCTCCTGGTCCTTGCTCTGGCAATGATAAGACTGCAAGTTACACCAATACAAGACTGTTCAATCAATTAGTATTGTTTCTGCCAAAGCTGGCTCTCTCGGAAAGTTTCTGTGTATTGATTTGCCAGATCTCTTAATACTTGATTGTGTTTTTGACTGTGTTAAGCTCTGTGGGATTTTTTTGGGGGAATTATTCTTATGTGATGCTTGTGAATGATTTGGACTCACGGACAGCTGAAAGGTAAAGTGCACAATATGCCACTGCAACAAAAAATGTCTTTCAATTCTTGTTGAGAGGATTTGATCTTGTAAAAGTACTTGGCCAATCTCTGTCTCCAATTTGTAGGAGTTGAGAGTAAATGGATTTGACACAGCTTATCTAATGTGACATATCTGGCACAGCTCAGATTGATTCAGCAGGTAAGGACAGTAAAGATCAGGAGCATATGATGTCCCTGTATGCTTGTCTAAAAGTTGCTTTTATATGATTTGGGAAAAAATTTAATTTCAGTCGACAATAGCTATGCAATCACATAAAATAGCTTTAAAATTCAGCAAGGTATACTACAGTAACCAACAGTGAAAGACATCTGTCTTTGCAAATCAACAACAAAAAGACATAAACTTCTTGTTTTAATTGCCTGTGAGGTACCTTAAGAACAGTGTATCCAGAGGCAACTGTAAGGACAGATATTGACCTTGATAGTTCAAGAGTAGCAGAAAAATCAGAGAATTTGTGCTGCCACTTCCAACTAATATTTCAACAATACCAACAACTTGCATTTATACAGCGTCTTTACTGTAGATAAATGTCCCAAGGTGCTTCACAGACATGTGATCAGATTGATCAGATATAACTGAATGCCAAGAAAAGGAGATAGTTCGAGGGATGACCAAAAGCTTGAGTAATGAGGAGGGTTTTAAGGAGGGTCTTAAAAGGAGGAGAGGGAGGTAGAAGATGGGAAGGCTTGCGCATTGAATTACAGAGCATGACACTTAATCTGCTGAAGGGACAGCCACCATAGGTGTCCTAAAGGGAGGGGCGATGTTTAAAAGGCCAGAATCAAAGGGACTATGAGTAGGGCTGAAATAGGTTAGAGAGAGAGGGATAGCTGATGATAAGAAGGCATTTAAACACCAGGATGAGAATTTTAATCTGGAGTCTTTGCGAGCCATGGAGCTTAGTAAGGAGGAGGATAATAGGTGAATGGGACCTGGTACAAGATAGGATATGAGCAGCAGCAGCTGAAGTTTGAAAAATGGATGGAGGATGGGAAGCCGGCCAAAACAGCATCGAGAATAGTTGAGTCTCAAGGTGACAAATACATGGATGAGGGTTTTAGCAACAGATGGTCTGAGGCAGGGGCAGAGGTGGGTGATGTTGCGAAGGTGGCAGTAGGCCGTCCTTGTGATCCATAGGTTGAAAGCTCAGCTCAAGCATGAATCGATGCCAAGATTCTGAACAGTTTGGTTCAGCCTGTAATCATGACCAGGGCAGGGAGGGTAGCAAGGGTATGGAGTTTGCAGGAATCCAATATCTGATTAGTAGTTGAGAAATCAAGAATGAGGCAGCATTAGTACAAAATTAAAGGCAGGGGATTGGTGGCGGTAACCTTTCCGAAGCCGGACATTCTGCGCTTGGCGCGGAAATCCTGCCCCGGAAGTGAAATTGGGGTTACCTCTTGGGGCGGGATCAGGGGCGCTACACGGGCGCATTGCAGAGCGCTGCGCAGCCTCTCTGTGTAGCGCCGACACGTTTCAATGCCCCTCCCCTTCCGTTAAAGGGGAGGGATGCTGCAAGCTCTGTAGGCCTTTTGATGGACCTCCACTGGCCACCAGGCATGCAGGGTGCCGTAGCCGCAGCCCGGCACCAAAATGGAGTGCCGGGCTGCACGATTGTGGCCCAGATCCCATGACATCGGTGGACAATGACCCGAATGGTGAGTCAGAGAAAAAAAAATGCCGGGGTGTGCCGCAGCGCACCTCCCCTGTAACTTTTGCCCCACGATCGGTGTTCGGCCAGTTCGCGACGTGCGAGGTTAATGCTGACATTGCCTATGGCAGCCTCATGGGGCGCTGCCCAATTTCTACCACGGGGCAGAAATGGGCCGCCGCGAGACCAAAAGTGGTCGGCGCACACGGCGATTATGTCATCGGCGAGGTACGGCGGCCCGGGTTGCTACCAGCAGTGGCATGGCGCTACAAGTTTAGCGCCTCTGCTTACTCACACACAGTTTTGAGGGCGCACAACAGGGGAATTTCACCCCCTTAGAACAGAAAGCAAGAGAATATTCTTTAAACAGAAAGTTGTGAGGTTGTGGAATTCACTTCCAGGGTTAGCAGTTGAAGCAGAAACAATATCAACATTCAAGATTATTCACTGGGTAGCTCTCTCACCTTTGAGTCAGAAGGTTGCTGGTTCAAGTCCCATTCCAAGGACTTGAGCACAAAAAAATCTAGGCTGACACTCCAGTGCAGTGCTGAGGGAGCACTGCACTGTCGGAGGTGCCGTCTTTCAGATGAGATGTTAAATCGAAGCCCCATCTGTTCTCTCAATTGGACGTACAAGATCCCATGGCACTATTTTGAAGAAGAGCAGGGGAGTTATATCCAATGTCCTGGCCAATATTTATCCCTCAATCAACATAACAAAAACAGATTATCTGGTCATTATCACATTGTCGTTTGTGGAAGCTTGCTTGTGCACAAATTGGCTGTCGCGTTTCCTACAATACAACAGTGACTACACTCATTGGCTATAAAGCACTTTGAAATGTCCATTGGTCATGAAAGGCGCTATGTAAATCCAAATCTTTCTTTTAAATTGGATAGATGGATGAAGGAAAAGGGGATAAAGGGACATGGGAGCACAGTGGGTAAATATGATTCAGACTATTTGTTCATGTGCAGGGAAAACACCCACACAGACTAATGGACTGAATAGCCTGTTTCTATGTTGTAACTTCTGTGTATTTTTGTGTAAGCACAGAATGGAAATTTCTTGTTGATAGCACATTGTGTGGTGCATTTATCTGCTAAGCCATTGAGTGGCGCTCCCCCTTACCCATTTTGAAACTTATTTTTGTTAGACTGAACTAACTAACTGTATAGATTCTAGAGCTCATTACTTTCTGTTTCCTTATATCTTCTGATACAATTTTTAGCCTTTCGGCTATTTTTGTCTCCCTCATTCAGCCTCTGTTGCCTTGGACTTATGGACTTACTATTTTTCCTTTCTCCTCATAGTGATATGCTTACTTTCAAGTAATTGTAAAATAAGTTCATTTTTTCTTCTGTTCCCAAGCCATTATTATGGCCTACGGGCTTGTCTTTCAATGGAAGAAACGTCACCATATGGCAATAGATGACTTTTATTTCACAGAAAAGTTTTGTAATTAATTATTTACTACAATGGTAGAACTGTGATTCATTTGCTCCCTAATGTACTCCTTGCAGTGGCTGCTGTAATCCAGAGTGGTATACGGTGATTCATGCCTTGATATTTCCTTTTTCTCTGAGCAATGTATTTGGCTTCAATTAACCACATTGGCCTGGCTGAGCTGGACATGTCGCGCTGAGGTGTTGTCGCGTCTAATCACTTTAATGCAATGTGCTATTATAACACCCAGTTAGACATTTTGTTCCCACATCCTGTTCACCTGAAGGCATTGAGTTCTTATGTAGGGATACAATTTCACTGTGCCAGTCACCCTGCACTACCTCACAGCACTGCACAGCAGGAGCAGTGAGGTCAGGGCGAAAGAGCGGCAAGAGATTGTAGAGTGACATGATCGGGGCCCAGGAGAGGCGTGAGTTACAGGGGCCAGAAGAGGCGAGGGCCTAGGGGCAGCACAGGCCAGCCCACACTGCGATATGTGTGTGCACTAGGTCCGTGCAGCAGAGCTGGTCTCCGTTGTCTTGGTTAATCCTTAACACTGGACCAAGACCTAGCTCTGTCAAGCCCGTGTGGCGGCTGGTGTGCAACGGTCTCCACATGTTAAAAAAATTCACGCACAGGCGTCTTCCATCCCCTCAATTGGAGTTCAGGATTGGAACATCGGGTCATTCATCGAAACACCTGTGAACTCGTGGAAGCAAGTCATCCTCGTTCGAGGGACCGCCTATGATGATGATGATGAAACTAATGTTCCTTTAATTTTACACATGGAGAAAAATATTCTAAGCGGTGGTGAAATAGTCACCTATTTACTGGCGATCCATGCACCAGTGCACGTGTCTCAGATTGTAGGCCTTGTGGCAACACAATCTAGTCTGCTTGAAAAAGCATTGCAATGTGTGGAAAAGGGGAATTCGAAAATGAACAATAAGGCCATGTGCCTTTCTTTAAGGATTAAAATTATATTTTTTCAGAATAGGATACACAACTGCAAGCTGATCAAGCATTTGTGGTTCAGTTAAATAAACAGTGTAATTTATTTGCTTCATGGGTTCTTTGCTTAAGAATTCATAGCAACACATTACTATTAAGAACTAGCTGGTTTATTAGCAAAGGTTTAACAATCACACTACACATTACCAGTTTATCCACCAGGCTCACAACCACCTGCCTTATCATGGATCCCCTAAACCCAACTGGCTGGGGTTTTATGGAGTCTTGTGAACATCACGTGACTGGCTAAGCCACTCACAGCTCTACAACTATTTTAGTTGAACTTGTAAATCAACTGCCCCCTTATTAAAGGGGCATTAAAATCGAAAAATGAACAAATTAAAATTTAGACACTAACAGATCAAATTAAAATGTGGTTGCCAGGGGTGATGATGGACTCCAGTCCCTCCGGTGCCCACCTCTCGCGGAAGGCCGCGCTCACAGCTCTGCAACTATTTTGTAGAAACAATAATCGAGTGCCCCTGGTTAAAGGGGGGGGTCACACGCCAGAAACTTTCAATCAAGTACCCACTTGTGTATTTTTTTATTTTTTATTAGAGCACCAAAAACACAAATTATACATTACTCTCTGATTAAAGGGGGGGGGGCACTAAACCCAACACAATAAACAAATTAACTTTTGGCAGTAAACTTAATTCAAATCAAAATTTGGTTGCTGGGGGTGATGATGCACTCCAATCCCTCCGGCGCCCACCTCTCGCTCACAGCTCTACAACTATTTTTGTAGAAACAATAATCAAATGCCCTCTGGTTAAAGGGGGAGGATCACACTCCCACAATGATGAGTCAGTTTGCTTTCAATCACAAGGATCCTCCACACAATGCTTGTCCAGTGGTAGTGGTTAAATTGGTTGTCAATCCCCATTAAGCTCTCTCCATTGCATCATGAAAACAAAGTAAGTAGCACATTTTAATTATATAGAGTGTTTTGAAATACACAAGATGATTTTTTTATTCTGTTGCGTAACAGTGGGAAGCTTTGCATTCATGAAATTAAATATTGTGGCAGTTAGAATCATAAAATGTTACAGCACAGATGGAAACCTTTCGACCCATCGTGCCTATGCCGGCTCTTTGGTAGAGCTGGCCAATTAATCCCACTCTTTCCCCATAGCCCTGTAATTTTTTTCCCTTTAAGTATTTATCAAACTCTCTTTTGACTGTTAATATTGAATCTGCTTCCACCATCCTTTCAGGCAGTGTATTCCAGATCACAACAACTCGCTGTATAAAAAAATGCTACCTCATGGTGCCTCTGGTTCTTTTGCCAATCACCTTAAATCTGTGTCCTCTGGTTCTCAACCTTTTAGCCACTGGAAACAGTTTTGCTTTATTTACTCTATCAAAACCATTCATGATTTTGAACAGCTCTATCAAATCTCCTCTTAACCTTCTCTGCTCTGAGGAGAACAACCCCAGCTTCTCCAGTCTATCCTCATAACTGAAGTCCCTCAACCCTGGTACCATTCTAGAAAATCTCTTCTGGAACCTCTTCAAGGACTTGACATCCTTCCTAAAGTGTGGTGCCCAGAATTGGCCACAATACTCCAGCTGAGGCCTAACCATTGTTTTATAAAGGTTTACCATTACGTCCTTACTTTTGTATTCTATTCCTCAATTAACAAAGCCAAGGATCTCATGTGTTTTTTTAGCAGCCTTCTCAACTTATCCTGCTACCTTCAAAGATTTGTGTACATACACCCAGGTCTCTCTGTTCCCGCACCCCCTTTAAAATTGTACCATTTAGTTTATATTGCCTCTCCTAATTTTTCCTACCAAAATGTATCACTTCACACTTCTTTGCACTAAATTTAATCTGCCTTGTGTCTGCCCATTTTGGCAATCTATGTCTGCCTAAAGTCTGTTACGACCCTCCTCATTGTTTACTAGATTTCTGAGTTTTGTATCATATGCAAACTTTGAAATGATGCCGTATATACCCAAGTACAGGTGATATATATAAATAAAAGAGCAGTGGTCTGAATACCAACCCCTGGGGATACCACTGTATACCTTCCTTCACTCTGAAAAACAACCATTCACCACTACTCTCTACTTTCTGTCTCTTAACCAATTTTATTTTAAAAGCCCTTACAATTATTTGTTATTCTATAATAGCAACACAACAGAAATTATGTAAAGTTTTCCTGTATCTTGCCAGCATTTACATTACTGTAGCATAATGAGAATTTCAATTTTTTAAATGGCAGCAACTAGACAGTATTACTTATTTTGTTGAATCAGCCAGGAATTAATTTTGCAAGCCACTTTGTGAAATATTTCAAACAATTACTTAAATTTACACAGAACTCATTGAACATTTTGGTGTCCACTTCAGCAAAAAATATATAAATTGGCCATTTTATTTTTCATGGATTGTTTCCCGTTAAATCTTTAATGATTACACTGCAGTTGTGTGGCTGTCACAACATATCAATGATAGAGAGCAGGCTGGTTATCACTATCTACACAGAGAACCACTGAACTGTCTGAAGAAACAAACATAATCCAAATTGAATATAATCACCTCATGAAGTCCACATTAAATATATTTTAAAAGTAGTTAATATCCTGAATTATTGATCTCACTAAATCCATTCAGTCAGATGCTGCCTTAAAATATATAACCTCACTGTGTACAATGTATTGCCTTCTCCTACAAACAAATTCTGGGGTTACTATAGTATCAGTCACACAGTCAAGTGTCAATTCCTTTGGTTGGTTTTCTTGATTCCTGTGATGCATTCCAACCAATGGAGTCAGCTAACAACAAAAGCAATGGAATGTTGAGCTATGTGGCAAAACCGTAGAATATAAGACAGGAGGGGGCCGAAATTCAGGCTCGCCAGAAACCTGGCACACTTACTATTTTGCAGTGTTTTCACAGCCGGGTAGGATGACGTCGACTCTTGATCAATATTCAGCTCTTTGTCTCTTTTTTGAAGCAACCAGGAAGTTGGTCATAATGAGGACTCAAGTGCGGTGGTAAGTGCTGGTGAGGGGCAGAGGTGGAGGCGGGACGGGTTCTCTGCCGCTGTCACTCAGCAGCGGAGCAGTGGTGACGTCATTGCACATCTGTGTCACCACGCTCTCCACTTAACTTAAAGGGGAAGAATCGGCAATTATTAAGGTTTGGCCACTGGGCCATCAGTGAGGGTTTTCGATGGGCCAGCGGCCTGGCACCCAAGAGGGGGTGCCAGGCTGCCTGTTGGCGGGCCGGCCGAACCTGGGGGCACAATAATCCGGCCGGCAAAAAAAATAAAATGGCAGCAGCAGCAGTGGGCCCTAGCCTTTAATGGCTGCCCCGCACCACCAGGGCTCACACAGAGACTACAAGGTGTACCAACAGAGAAAGCTATCGGGGACACCACTCGGTGGGCATTAGATTTTTCGGACTGAATTTCGACAGAGGTGGGGGGTCCCGGTGATGACGCACGTACGGCCACTCGGAGGTGGCGGGGCAGAAGTAAGGACCACCAGAAAAAAAACACCTGCTGAATTTGCCTGGCGGCACCCATTCGACCAGAAATCGGTGGCCATTGGATTCCACCGCATGGTCGCCGCATTCCAGTGGCAACGGGCCTTATCGGAACCCTGAATTTCGGCCCTAAGAAATCATCCTAAAACTGCATTGCTCTCTAGTCAGATCACACCAGGAACACTTCGCCCAATTTTGGTCGGTGACACAAGGCAAAGAGCCACAAGGTTGATCCCTAATGTCAGAATGATGAGTTATGAGAAAAGATTTGAGAAATGTGGGTTTTTTAGTCTTGAAAGGAGCTATTTTGTGGAAGTATATGAGACAGATAACAGCGTGGAAAAGTAAATCCAGAAAATGTAAGTAATTGTATGATTCACATAAGGGAACACAGGTTCACGTTAGTAAAAGGATAAAAGGAAATTTATCTCCACATGGAGAGTAACTGATAGATGGAATTAACTTCCAGATAGAGTAGTGAAGGTTATGAAGAATATAAATAAATGCACTGGCAGGAACACACGGCAACACTTGAATCCTGGTGGTGATGTTGAAAACTACTAGAATTTTACTTTCATGCTTCACACTTACAACAACTTAATACTTCATCAAATCACCTCCTCCCTACATTCTCTGCCAAATTAACCTTGTGTCCTACAGCCTATTGTCCTGTATCTCTATAGTATAAACAAACAATATTATTCCCTTTTAACATGCAGTGAAATAAATCCTGATATCATCTAGCAACATTGGAACAGGAGTAGATCATTCAGAACCTTCAAGCTTTTATGTCCTTCAATTCATCTTAGCTGATCTGTACCTCAACTTCATTGACCCAACTTTGTTCTATATACCTTGATATACTTATCTAATAAAAATATATTGAACTCAGTCTTGAAAATTTCAACTGACCCAGCATCCACAGCATTTTGGGGTAATGAGTTTCAGATTTCCACTACCTTTTGTGCATAGAAGTGCTTTCTAATTTCATTCCTAAATGGCTTGGCTCTAATTTTAAGATTATGCCTTTGTGTTCTGCATTCTGCCACCAGAGGAAATAGTTACTCTGGGCCCAAGTTTCGAGCCACGCTTAGAACAGCGCAGTCCCGACCTGGACGCCTGTTTTTCGCGCCACAAAGTGTGCCTAAAAAAACCCTCCAGATTCTCCAGCTCCCTGCAGGTCCTCTGGCCCTCGGCGCAGCGCAGCACGAGCTGTAGAGGGCGGAGCCAGGTCCTTACGCTGAAAACAGTGCCGGGACGTCTGCACATGCGCGCTACAGTGGGCGCGCATGTGCAGTAGCTCCAGGCGCCCGAAACTGTGTGGGAGGGGCCGAAGCATGCAGCCCCTAGCCCTGACCCAATGGCCTCACTGGGGCTGCGTGAATAAGGCTCCTCCCACGGCCAGCTCCTGCTTCCTCCCGAACCGACTCGACTCCCGCTTCCCGCCTCCGGACCGGACCCGACACCGACCTGACTCCCGCTTCCCCCCCACCCCCGACTGGATACAACACCGACCTGACTCCCGCTTCCCCCCCACCCCCGACTGGATACAACACCGACCCGACTCCCACTTCCCCCCCGCCCCCCCGCGACTGGACCCGACCCGACTCCCGCTCTCCTCCCCCCACCTGCCCCCGGACCAGACCGGACACGGACCCCGACCCGACTCCCGCTCCCCCCCCCTCCCCGACTGGACCCTCCCCGATTCCCGCTTCCCCCCTCCGCCCCCGGCCCCGCCTCCGGACCGTACCCGACACCGACACCGACCCCGACCCGATTCCCGCTCCCCCCCTCCCCCGCCCCCGGACTGGATCCGACCTGACCTCCCTCCCCCCGAACTGACCTCCCTCTCCATCCCTCCCCCCGACCCGAACCGAACCTACCTCTCTCCCACCACCCCCCCGACCCGCGCTCCCCGCGACCCGACCCAACGCCACCTACCTGTAAATCTGGTGCTGGGGACGGGCCCTGCCCGAAGTCTCGGGCACGGCCCATTCAACCTCCCTCCCCCTCCCCCTGCCCCTTCTCCTTTACCCCCCCTCCCAATCTTCCCCCCCAATCTCCTTCTCCCCCTTCCCCCCATCTCCTTTCCCCCCCATCTCCTTTCCCCCCATCTCCTTTCTCCCCTTCTCCCCCCTTCTCCCCCCTTCTCCCCCCTCCCCCTTCTCCCCCATCTCTCCCATCCCTCCCTCTTCCCTCCCTCTGCTTCCCCCCTCTCTCCCTCTAACCCCTCCTCCCTCTCCCCTCACTGTCAGAAACACAGACACTGACAGACAGAGAATGAGAGACACACACAGACAGACAGAGAGATAGAGACGCTGACAGAGACACACTGGGGGGGGGGGGGGGGGGAGGGGGCATCCTAGCACGCTGTTGGAGGGCTCCCGGTGCTGCAGTCAGTAAGTAGAAAATGTTTTATTAATTGATTTAAAAAAAAATATATTTCTTATTAATTTTTTTTGATTGATTTATTGGTTGATTCATTGATGTATTTATCATTTATTATTGAAGATGGCTCTTTATTTGTAAAACTGAAGTGTTTAATGTTTGTAAACTTCCCTTTAAACCCCCCCACCCCACCATTCCCTACGCCTGGTTTGTAACCTACGCCTGATTTTCTAAAGTGTAGACAAGGTTTTTTCGAGCGTACAAAAATCTTCAATTACTCCATTCTAAGTTAGTTTGGAGTAAGTTTTCACTGACGAAACTTTGAAAACAGGCGTAAGTGGCTGGGCACGCCCCCTTTTGAAAAAAAAATTCTGTTCCAAAGTGAAACTGTTCTAACTGACTAGAACTGGAGCAAACTAAATGACGAGAATTCCGATTTCTAAGATACTCCGTTCTACACCAGTTGCTCCTAAAAATCAGGAGCAAATCATGTGGAAACTTGGGGCCTACGTATCTACCCTATTGAACCCATTAGTAATGTTAAACACCTTGATTAAATTACCCCTCAACCTTTTAAACTCAAGGGAATACAAATCAAGATTATGCAACCTGCCCTCACATTTGAACCCTTTAACCCTGCTACAATTCTGGTGAATCTGTCGGCCAGCCCATACTGCAATATGTGTGCGCACTAGGTCTGTGCAGCAGAGCAGGTCTCCAGTTGTCCTGGTTAACCCTTGCCACTGGACCAAGACCTAGCTCTGTCAAGCCCGTGTGGTGGCTGATGTGCAACAGTCACCACACGTTAACAAAATCCACGCACAGGAATCTTCCACCCCTTCAAATGGAGTTCAGGACTGGAACATCGGGTCCTTCATTGAAACATCTGTGAATTCATCTGTAAGCAAGTCATCCTCGTTCGAGGGACCGCCTATGATGATGATGGAATTGTGCTGTACCCCTTCCAAGGCCAATATATATTTTCTGAGGTTCGATGCACAAAACTGAACGCAATACTGCAGATGTGGTCTGATCAAGGCTCTGTTCAATTGAACAGCTCTACCTTGCTTTTGAATTACGATCCCCTTGAGATAAAGGTCAACATTTCATTAGCCATTCTGATTACCTTTTATATCTATGAATTAGCTTTCAGTGATACATGGACATCTAAATCCCTTTTCTCCTTCAAAACTCCTAAGGAGCTGCATTTTCAGCTTTTGAGATTTTGGGGCGCTAATGGCGGTGGGGCAGTCCTGATTCAGCCTGGAAAAAGTTTGCGCCCTTGTCTGAAAAATTCAGCAAAAAATAAGGTTCCATGATTGGGGGCGCAAAGTCAGGCGTTACACAAGGACGTTTTTGCGCCCTTAAGGAACTTCATTGTTGCTCAGTGCCCTGCAACATAATGTTGTACATTGCATAGTTTTATTTTGGTGGGGGGAGTTTTTGTTACTTTGTTGCAGTTACATTTATGATTCATTCTTTGCCATTGGTGTCTTGTGTATCATTCCAACGTTCACCGGAGATGTGCCTTTATGAGGGAACATAGTGTGTCCAGTATTAGCTCCATCCCTCAGTTTCCTCCATTTAGGAGAACTGGTCCATTATGAGCTGGTGACGTGCAACTCTTGGTCCAGCAGCATCTCCACGCTGCCTCCCCCGTGGATGGTGTGGTTATCAAATGAGGGCCTCGCCAGGCTCCTCTTCGTCATCCTCCTCCTCCTGAGGTGGGTATACAATCCCCACTGGCAATGCCTGGCCCCTCTTGATGGCCAAGTAGTGAAACATGCAGCACACCACAATTCATTCGGATACCTGTTGAGGGGAGTATTGAAGGCTGCCTCCAGAGCGGTCTGCCTGTAGGAGATGGCATATCTCTATCAGCACTTCCTTTCGGAAGTGCAGCCTTCTCCCACACTGTTCCTCACAGAGCTAGAGGTATGAGCATTGGTGCCTGTAAATCCGTGGGGGGCAAATCCTCCTCCCCAGACATCTTCGGCCTCTCCTCATCCGTGGGCCGACATGGCCAAGAGCCCTTCTTCTAGCTTGACGCCGCCTGGCAATAGCATGGAGCATGATAGGCTGTCGAACTAGTAATGCCCTCATTAACTTCTCTCACTGAAGTTGTAAGGGCACTGTAATGGCAGCTAAAAGTGCCGTTTGCAAGTCGGAGCTTCAAGCAGCGTTATCTGTGCAACCGTTGCAATCAATGTGACCTGCGAGGAGCCTCATCCCTCCATTTAAATACGCTGTCAATGCCGCCTGCTGCAACCTAGGAATGCCTGGTTTTTCAGACATTTCCTGGGGCAGTCATTAAATGAGGCATTAGGGACGAATTTAGCATCTGGGCCATTAGCGGAGCGCTGCACGACGATTGACGTGGGCGGGGCGGTAAGTTTTTGCGCCATCACAAACCATGAGCCGAATTTGCCAGCTGAACATAAAAGCGTTATGCCTCGAAACACCATTTACCGCCCCTCCGGTGGCACAAACTGAGGTGCAACTTTGCCGAAATTCCAGCCATGAAGAATATATTCCGACTAGTTTTTATCTGATCGAAATTGGATAACTTCACACTTCTCTTCATTGAACTCTAGCTGTCATAGTTGTCATTGATCCACATTTCGTTTTGGTACATATAGATCATTTGGACTAGGGCATTGGGAGCACAGTCTAGCTACCATTTAAAGATTTACAATTCTAAAATTAAGTGTGCATTCACGTCCAAATTTTAGGAGTCTAGTATTGGATTCAAAACACAAAATATTTTCAAAAATTAGTTAAATAACACCATTCTACCCAAGAAGTCTTTACCATGCAGTATATTTTAAGGAAAAAAGCTCAATCGAGATACTTATTACTGTATCACTGTGTTTAGGAATATCTGACTTGCATACCATAATTCCATGCACCCAAACTTTAGCTAGATCACAGTATCAGGTGTACATCATAGATCCAAATGTGCCAGTGATGTTGCATGACAGAGCATCATTACTGCCACAACTTTTTTTTTGTGGCATTCACAGGCTTTCCAGCTTTAATGGCTAAGATCCAATTTAATGGCCTGGAAATCCGGCCTTCCCGGGTCCGTACCGAGTGTGTACAGACCCGGGAAGGCATCGCAAAAGCTGGTTTTCAGCGCACAATGTGCATGCGCTGAAAACCGACTTTTCCGATCTGTCAAGCTCCAGCTTGACAGATCCTCCACATCCCGGGAGCTAAGACATTTGCATGGGCAAGATTGCGGTATTTACCATATCTTGTCCAGCGAACGTCCTGAAAACTCTTGCGCCAGATAAAAGCAGGCGCATAACCTACTTTTACGGGCATAAGAGTTTTAAAACATATAAAAACAATGTACAATAAAATTTTTGAAGCACATTTTATTGTTAAAAACCCTGCCCACTAAGGTAAGTTTATGTTAAACAATAATTAAAAAAATATTTTAAAAAATCAGAAAAATATCTATTTTTTATGACATAAATAACTTTAATTTAAATTAATGTTAAACATGTGTTGTGTTTTTTCTATTTTTCATTAGTGTTTTGGGTGTTTGGAGGCTGTTTCTCAATCATAATAATGGGAACTCCAACTAACGGAGTTCCCATTATTATGAATGAGAAAATACTGTTCCTGGATTGGTTGCTCAGAGCCATGTGACTGCAGCTCCAACTGATGGACGTTCTGATGAGCACGCACTCTGACGCATAGTGAGTGGAGGCCTCAGGACTGGGATCTCTCGCGGGCGCAGCAGGAACAGGTAAGTGCGCATCTTTTTTAACTTTTTCAGTCGATCGTCCGGGGGATTTCTAGGCCAATGTATAATTGCAATCCATTCATTAGACACTCATTAGATATGATTTAAACTAATGCTGGCAGTTGCACTAGATGTAGTGTATAATGTACCTTCTATAAAAAATAACTCAATTATTTTTATATCCTACACCATTTTCTTACTTACATAACTAAATACAACTTGCAGGGGAGAATTTTAACCCCCAGGAATGGCCGGGAGGGT
Organism: Pristiophorus japonicus; assembly: GCF_044704955.1. Lineage (NCBI taxonomy): Eukaryota > Metazoa > Chordata > Chondrichthyes > Pristiophoridae > Pristiophorus > Pristiophorus japonicus. The sequence continues at coordinate 362,030,219 of NC_091977.1, read as the reverse complement.
CAAATTCTTAAAGATGGGAAACCCAGCTATGGACACGCCTACTTTCGGTTTAACTGGGACTGGTTGTGGGTTGGGCAACGAATCTGCTCTCGAGGGACAGGTCAGAAATGACAATAGTTAAATCAGGCTACGTGCCTCAGATTTTAGCAGTCATGTGGATTTAACGGCTACGAGGCGGGTTTTCCAGGGCTCGAGAAACCTAAAGCAAGGCAAGGGCTGTCAGATTCAGCAGTAAAGTGCTTTTCCAGCACAGCTTGTGAGCCTGAAGGAATGGGAGTGCTTTCATCCGGCTTTCCAGGCTTACCTACCATGATCTGCCTTTCTCTCCGTGATCGACTGCTCCCCTGCCCGTGATTCGATGTCTCGCTCACCACAATCAGCTGACAACCTCGCGATCCGAACTTCAGTTCCCCCCGCCGTGATTCTCCACCACCCAACTGTGATATATTCACAGAGCACAGCACATACAGCTTCCTACATGGCAGGCAGCTCCCTCGGAATCCTCCGGAATTGCCTAGTTCTGTTTAATTATTAACTCTGCAGTGCAGTACACAATGCGTCCATAGTGTGGAGCTACAAACATTACAAGCTTACAGACATTACACTTCTGCCTCCTTAATGAAGAAGTTAATATAACAAACATCATACATAACTTTCATGTTTATACATAACACAGGATCTAATTTTTTTTTCCATATTTACAAAATTAACTTTAACTCTTGTTTTCTGTTTCGAAGAGGATACCTTCGCTTTCGGACAGAACCTTCCAAACATGGTGTTGAATCTAAACTCATTCAAGGCTCATCCTGAGGAATGTTTTCCTCCACGGATTTCCTTGATTTTCATTTGAACTCACTCTAACTTCAGGCTCTTTGTTTTCCTGACTCGAGCTCAGATTTTCATTCTGATTCTCTCCTGGATTTGTTTCCAGTACAGTGGATTTAGGATTTGCTACTGGTGTATCAAAACTGTCTGATGAGTCAGAAATAATTGAATTATTCCCACCTTCAACTCCTTCCATGTCTGTAGGTAAAATATGATCAATATGAACAAACCTAACCTGTCCATTAGCAAACATCTTGACCAAATATGTGCGAGGACCACATATCTTCACCACTCTTCCTTGTAACCACTTTAAACATTTATGGTGATGGTTCTTCACTCTCACCTTCTGGTTTAATTTCACACTTCTCTCTTTTACTCTACCTCTATCATGATTCTCTTTCTGTCTTAATTGTGTCTCTTCTACGGACTGTGCCAAATTTGGCTTTAACCACGAGAATCTGGTTCGTGGCTGTCGTTTGAGAAACGACTCTGCTGGTGTTCTACCAGTAGTTGTATGAGGAGTATTTTGATATGTAATCAAAAAATTAGCCAATTTGTGATCCGATGACAACTGTCGTTTCCTTGGATTTGGAACTAACATTTGTTTTATGAGGGCACGTTTTACAATTTGTACAGTGCGCTCTGCTGCACCATTCGAAGCAGGATGTTATGGTGGAACCTTGGTATGTTTCACACCATTTTTGCTCGTGAATTGTGCAAATTCTTCTGAACAAAATTGTGGTCCAATATCCAAAACAATTTCTTCAGGGAGGCCAAATTAAGAAAATAATCTTCGTAAAATGTTCAATGTTTTACTTGTTGTTATTTTCTACATTGGAAACACCTTAACTCACTTCGAATGGCTATCAATCACAATGAACAATTGTTGTCCTTCTAACTCAGCAAAATCAATATGTAGCCTTTGCCACACGCTGGGAGGCCATTTCCATGGCTGTAATGGTACTGATCATGGTTACTTGCTTACCGATTGACATGTCGTACACTGACTCACGATGTACTGTATATCTTTTCAAGACCTGGCCACCATAAATAACTGCGTGCAAAACTCTTGGTCAAGTACATTCCCAGGTGCTGGTCAAGGAGGTCTCCTAATAATTTGGACCTGAATTTATTTGGTATAACCACTCTTGCACCCCACATCATAAAATCTTTATCGACTGATAATTCATTCCTACGAATGAAGAATGGATGTGTATCTTTGTCTGTTACCTGGTTTGGCCATCCATTTGCAATATACTCATACACCTTTCACATCACTGGGTCACGTTTGGTTGCTCTACCAATCTCTTCAGCTGTGACTGGCAATTCATCAATGTATAAAAAATAAAACACTTCTTCCCTATCGGGTGTAACGTGATGGAGAAGGCAATCTAGACATTGCATCAGCATTACTGTGATCAGCTGATCGTCTGTATCCAATATCATATGTATATGCTGACAAAATCAAAGCCCATCTCTGCATTCGGGCTGCAGCTAATGTTGAAACTGGGGTCTTTGGATGGAGGATTGCTGTTCGGGACTTATGGTCCGTAACGATGGTAAACTTACGACCATACAAGTATTTGTGAAACTTCTTGACCCCAAAAATTAATGTCAAAGCTTCCCTTCCAATTTGCACATAATTACTCTCACTGGCACTGAGAGTGCGTGAAGCAAAAGTAATTGGTCTCTCCTCCCCACTACTTGATACATGAGATATCACTGCCCCAACTCCATACGGAGAGGCATCACATGCTAGTTTAATCTCCTTCGATATGTCATAGTGAACTAACGTGGTTTCTCTACCAATTTGCTTTTACACTCCTTGAATGCTGTATCGCATTCTTTTGACCACTTCCAATGGACCTGTTTTTTCAAAAGTTCATTCTGTAGATGTAATACTGTAGCCAAATTTGTAGGAACTTCCCATAATAGTTCAAAAGACCCAAGAATGAACGAAGTTCAGTGACATTCCTGGGAGTGGGTGCATTTCTAATTGCTTCCAATTTTTCCATGGTTGGATGTAAACCATCTTTATCTACTCTGTACCCTAAGTACTCCACTGAGTTTTTAAATAACTCACACTTATGAGCAGACACTCGTACTCTGTGCTTCTCTAGCTGTTTGAGGACTTAATTCAATATGTTATTATGAATTTGCCTATTTGGTGCTGAAATTAGTATGTCATCCAAATAACATACTACCCCTTCAATACCTTGCAAAATCTGGTTCATCACCCCTTGGAATATGGCAGGGGTGGAAGACACTCCAAATGGTAGCCTATTAAATTATTATAGGCCGAGATGAGTATTTATAGTCAAACATGACTTGAACTCCTCATCTAGTTCAAACTGTAAGTAGGCATTCGTAAGATCCAGTTTTGAGAAGATCTGACCACCTGTCAGTGTTGTGAACAAATCTTCTATATTTGGCAATGTATTGGGGACATTACCCTCTAGAACCTGGTTTACGGTTACTTTATAATCACCACACAATCTTACCTTACAATCAAACTTAGGTAGAACAACAATGGGTGTAGCCCAATTACATCGATCTATCCTACAAATAATCTAGTCTTTTGAGTTCTTGCTCAACTTTCTCCTTGAGTGCATATGGTACAGAGCGTGGCTTGTAGTAAACTGATCTAGCGTCCTTCTGTACCCTGACACTCGCCTTGAAGCCTTGGATCGGACTGCCCGTTTCGCAGAACACCTTCGGATACTTCTTGATAACCTCATCCATTGATGAAAATCTCGATTCCACACAGAAAATCTTACTCCAATCCAGCTTCAGTGAGCTCAACCAATTTCTTCCTAGTAAGGCAGACTTGTCTCCTTTCACTACTATTAGAGGCAAGTTCTGAAATTGATCTTGATATTTCACCTGTACGGTGATACAACCTACCACAGGAATTTTCCCTCCGAGTAGCCTCACAGCTCTATCTTGGATTTCTCCAGTTGAAAATCAGGCAATTTGTCGAGGTACAGCGACTCCGGTACTACACTCATGGATGCACCCGTGTCAATTTCTATTGGTATCTTGAATCCCGCAACATCTATGTGGATTTTGATGCTTTCCGAATCGCTGTCCGTTAACCTCGTGCTCCTGATGACGTGTAACTCTAACATCTCCTCACCATGTTGTTCTTCCATGCTATGTAGTCTCTTGGGATTTCAACTCATAGCTTTGAACGCTGGACTCATAGCTTTAAAAACTGGTTTACCCTTCAGTCGGCATGCCTTCGCAAGATGCCCAGTTTTTCTGCAGAACAAACACTCTGCCTTCACGAATGGACAACTTTGAACAAGGTGTTGTCCCAGGCACCTATAGCATGACTTTGATGCTCTGTTAGAATTACCAGTTTCTGAGACTTTGGGCCCCCACCATCTTTTACTTTGAACCTGCTGGTGATTTACCTCGGTTGACTGACGACTGTAATTATTATTTAATTCTCTGGAATATTGTTCAGCCATGCCCATCGACCTCGCTGTCTGACAAGCAATCTGAAAAGTCAAGTCATCCATCATCAATAATTTCCTTCTGATCGCATCATTTTTCACCCCACAAACAAAACAATCCCATAATGCTCGGTTTTGAAAGTTTCCAAAATTACAGTGCATCGATAGCTTTTTTAATGCTACAATGTAATCACTGATATTTTCATTAGTCTTTTGATTCCGAATCCCGAAACGATAGCTTTCAGCAATTTCTAACAGTTTGCGGTTATAGTGCTGCACCAGCTTCGTTAAAATCTCTTTAAGCGTTGTGTCCTTTGACTCGTCAGACACAAGCAGATTTACAAGGGTTTCGTACAATGCCGGACCTGCCTCCGATAAGAAGATCACTTTCTTACATTCCAACACAGCCCGGTTCTGGACTGCATTATCTGGAACTTCGATTGTGTTATTTGTAGTGAAATACATTTCTAGCCAATCCACATATACTTTAAAACGTTCCCGGTCATGAATATATTCCCCCAAATGTCCAAATACACCTGCCATTTTAATCTCTAGCTGTTCACGCCTTGTGCTGTATTTTACCTTGTTTTTTTTAGCTTTTTCCAAAGACAGAAACTTCCAAAGTCTCTCTGTCGGCTGGCTGAATCCTTCACCAACAAAATTTAAGCTTTAAATCATCCGAGAAATTATCATCTCGCTGCCAAATGTGATATCTTCACCGAGCACAAGCACACACAGCTTCCTACATGGCAGGCAGTTCTCTCGGAAGCCTCCAGAATTGCCTGGTTCTGTTGAATTATTAACTCTGCAGTTGCAGTGCACAATACGTCCACATCCACAGTGTGGAGCTACAAATATTACAAGCTTACAGACATTACACCTGCAATCTTCTCCCCTTGCTCCATGATCTCCCGTCACCCGAGATCTCTCCTTCCCTCTCTCCTCTGCAGTCCCCAGCTGTGGCCTTCTACTGCAAGCCTTTTTGTGCATCAGCCGGACAGCCTCTCAATATGGCCAACTGCTGGGTGGGAAACGGAGCAAAAAATTCAAATCAGACCTGGTCGTGCATTCCCCATATTTCCGGGTTTTCTGGCAGCTAAAAGTTGTTTCCTCTGCCTTCCCATAAATATGCAGGCACTAGTCTTAAGCAACAACTGTAGTAGCATTTTTGCACCGAAATCTCAGGAAAACATTATATTCAATTTTTTTAAACCAAAGTATAAATGAAGACGTTCATGGTGTTTGTACATTTTTACTTCATAAGTGGTCAATCGCCAATCGCATTGCACACAGGAAAGGGGATTTTAACTGCCTCTACCCTGTAGAAACTAGGGAGTTAAAATCCAAGCGGTGGACTTCCCGTTTTTTCCCGCCCCGCAGCTATTTTAATGCCATTGTTTTCTTGTGTGGTTGAAGCACCCATCTGACTCAGGAGCAAGCTTCATGAATAAATTTAACTCAGGATCCTATGATGTCATTACGATCCTGATGGAATTTTAACTGAATGGAGCATCTGCAGTGGTTGCTCTATGCAGTAAAAGCTGAGGAACACACAGTGGAGGTCCTGTCAGGTACATTTAAAATTTATCTTTGTGGACTCAGGAAAAGCAGGAATGCTCCTCTGGGTCACACAAAGACACAAAGAAAATATCGGCTGCTGCCGCCCCAAGAAAATAAATTTGGGCAAAGATTAATGAATATAAAACAAGTTTAATTGTAGCATATTCCCATTCAGTTTTATTTATAGAAACATATATCAAAATGATTTATATGTGCACAGGTTAGTGCAATGGGAATAAACTTCAATCCGTTATGATAGAATACAAACTTTAAGGGGACGAAATTGCCCTCCGTCCGAAACGGGACGCACCTACCAATTTCAAAGTGTTCCTTCCGCCCCAATGCATGGGGCAGACAATCCAGAGAAATTCCAGTCTTGGTGTATTTTTTTTTGAATGGGGTGAAAGTGGGGGCGGGTCGGAGTGGTCGACGCTCCAAGTGATCAGCGTCGCGTTGAAGCGTCACAACATCCTTCCCCTTCAGTTGAAGGGGAGGGCCGCTGTGAACTCTGCAGGGTTTTCAGTTGGGTCCACCTGGCCACCAGGGAGGGTTTCGGCTGGGTCAGCGGCCTGACACCCAAGAGGGGGTGCCGGGCTGCCTGTCGGCGGCCCAGCCAAACATGGGGGCATAATTGTCGGCCTGACCTGGCAGTTGGCCGACAATAAAAAACAATATGGCCACCGCGGCAGCGCGCCCTCCCCTTTAAGGGCAGACACGCTACCCCAGTACACACAGCTTCCTGACAGAAAAAGCTGTCAGTGGCACCGACCGGTGGCGAGGCCACTTCTGCAAGGCAATTCCGCATGGAGCAATTTCTCACAGGGCAATTTCCCATGGGGGTCGCCGCTGTTCGGTAAGGGGTTGGCGCGTGGCCAACGCAGCGAAAAAACAGGCAGAGCAGGAATCCATTCCTGCTACTTCTGACCTGGGGGTAATTTCGGAAGGGTCGGCCCATCCATCCTCCCCGCTTCATTCCCGCCTCTTAGAGCTTATGGAGGGAGGCAATTTCGGCCCCTTAAAATGCAAGGTAAGTGACGCATTTGCACTTGATTGGCTGTGTTACCAAGTCTTCCTTACTACCAGACTCAACTATTTCACTGCTCTCTTGCCTGGCCACTCACCTTCCATCCTCTGTAAACTTCAGCTCATCCAAAAATCTGCTGCCCATATCCAAACACACATCAAATCCAATTCACCATTGTACCTGTGCTTGCTGACCTACATTGGCTCCCAGTGTGGCAACGGCTCAAACTTAAAATTCTCATCTTTGCATTCAAATCCCTCCATAGCCTCACCCCTCCTTATCTCTCTAACCTCCTCCAGCCCTACAACCCTCCAAAATCTCTTCAGCCTGCCAATTCTGGCCTCTTGCACATCCGGCAATCAGTTGGGAATTACTTTTGCAAAATGGCCTGAAATTGACGTTAACCCCCAATTTGCATGAGTAGTGGACCTAATGTCTGTTTCAGGCAGGTTCCCTGGATGACAAGAGGGCACTTTAACTAACACGGCCTGTGACCCTACTTGCCATATTGAACCCTTCAGCACACATGTTTTGCCTGAAAAACAGGTGCTGCGGGGTTATCCAATTTCCAAGCCAATATCTTTCGTATTGCACAGGTCCTTGTAGATTCTGTAAACTAAAAATGTGATAAATTGCATGAAAATAGCCATATATCATTTTAATAATTCTAGTTAGAATAGATACATTAATTGTAACCTTTATAAATTTTGATACAGTAGCTATCAATGCCACATCAAACCTCATTTCTTTCATATTTGCATTTATTAAAAAGGATGGATATTTCATCTGAACACACAACAGCAATAGTTTTTCTGTGAAAACTGTTATCTGTCTGGCATTTCAGAAGCACCTTCTTTGCATTTATATGAGCATGTATTCAAGCTAGCACTGGTAGTCTTCAAGCTAGTTTAAAGAGACGCTACCTTCATGAAGTAGTTAGTAAGCCTTTTTGTTTGAACAGGGAGAATCTCCCCCCTCCCCTCCACCTCACATGACATTCGATGCACATTTGCAATAATGTGGTTTGTAGCTATTTGCACTTATTGCATTGTGTGTTTATGAACAGAGAAAAAGGTTTGTCAGAAATGTTTTCATGCAGATAGGACCCCTTTAAAACTTATGAAACTGTAAAGAAGAATAATGCCAGTTTCTGTTACAAATAATACCAGTCGTGTATGGCTAATGAAGTCAATTAGGAAAAAACCTGCATTAGAATATAGTCATTAGTAAAACTAATAAAATAACTGAATTCATTATCATTCTGCTTCTTGGCCTTGTTCTTTGGCTCAGCCTACACACATTGCAGTTACTTATATCATATACTAGTTAAAAACATTATTACACGTTAAAACCTTGTCACAACATACAGGTGAGTACATCTTACAACATGGGATAGGGTGAAAGGAAAGTATAGAATCTATGTACTTGCTGTTTGTAGCCACCAGATGGTGTAATTGTTGGAGGCCACTGAGCAGCACACACATGGTTGCTCTAGTATAAAAGGCCAGCCATTTTGTGAGTCAGGCACTTTGGGCAGAAATAAAGCAGAAGCAAGGTTCTACTTTGCTTAGTTAAACAGTGCTCAGTTTGTATCTTTATTGCATACATAACATTTGGCGACGAGAATACAAGAACCTTTGTTTGCAAAATGAGCACGATTGGATTTTTAGAGCGATTCGTGGAGGGAGAAGATTGGGCAGACTTTGTGAACCGTTTGAACCAGTACTTCGTGGCCAACAAAATGAAGGGACGATGCAGATCGGCGCCGGGCCGTGTTATCACTGTGTGCGGTTCAAAGATCTACGGTCTGATAAAGAATCTACTCATGCCTAGTGATCCAACAGAGAAAACATACGAGGAGTTGTGTACATTGGTACGGGAGCACCTCAAGCCAGACGACAGCATCATCATCTCCTCGAGGTACAGGTTTTATACATACGTTCGATCGGAGAGCCAGATCGCGGCGGGATTCGTTGCTGACCTGAGACGTCTAGCGGGACCGTGCAAGTTCGGGACGGTGTTGGCAGACATGCTGTGGGACTTCTTTGTTATCGGTATCAACCATGAGATGATCCTACGCAAACTTCTGCCGGTGGAGGGGTTGGATTTAAAAAGGGCCATCCAGATCGCTCAATCATATATGACGATGGACAGGAGTTCAAAACAAAATATCGCTGAAGAACCGAACCTTAGCAAGTACTGTAAAAGTGATTGATTCGGCGTTCGGCAGAGCGGCACATGGCAGGGCCTACCGGCTGCGTTCGCGAATGATTCGGCGTTCGGCAGAGCGGCGCATGGCAGGGCCTATCCGGCTGCATTCGCAAAACCTGTGGCTGCCCAAAATCCGTCAGCGGGAATGTATCCGACTTCTCTGTGTTGACGTTGTGGGGGAAATCATCGGCACCAGCAGTGCCGATTTAAGCAAAATAGTTGCAAAGGCTGTCTGAGAGTGGGCCATCTCCAGCGCAAGTGTCCGCAGATGAGCAAGTGAACTGCGACACACTACGTGGAGGATGAGAGTCAGACTGGTGTGGATCCGGATATGCAATCTGAGATGCCAGAGGAGGAAGTGTGTGGACTGTACTCTTCCATAACCAAGAGTAAACTAATTTTGATTAACATGAGGTTTAACAGGATACCGGTATCAATGGAACTGGACACAGGGGTGAGTCAATCGATCATGAACGAGAGGTCATTTAATAAGCTGTGGGATACTAAGACTGTGAGGCCCAGGCTGAGCCCTGTTAATGCCAAGCTGCACGCGTACACCAAAGAACTGATAAAAGTGATTGGCAGTGCACAAATTAATGTGTCGTATAATGGTGTGTTTAATGAGTTACCTCTGTGTATTGTTCCAGGCAATGGCCCAACGCTGCTCGACAGAAACTGGTTGGAGAAAATCAGATGCAACTGGAATGACATAAAGGCGTTGTTGTCGGAAGATACATGTGCCCAAGTATTGAGCAAGTTCCTTTCACTGTTCGAACCGGGTATCGGAAATTTCACGGGAGCCAAGGTACAGATCCATGTAGACTCAGATGCAAGACCCATCCATCATAAAGCTCATGCCGTGCCGTATATGATGAGGGAGAAGGTCGAAATTGAACTGGACAGATTCCAGCATGAAGGGATCATATCACCGGTCGAATTTAATGAACGGGCAACTCCATTGTTCCTGTGCTGAAAAGTGATGGTACAGTCAGAATCTGTGGAGATACAAGGCTACGATCAACAGGGTTTTGAAACAAGATCAGTACCTGTTACCGAAGGCTGATGACTTGTTTGCGACGCTAGCCAGAGGGAAGTCGTTCACAAAACTGGATTTGATGTCGGCCTATATGACGCAGGAGTTAATCGAGATGTCGAAGAGACTTACATGCATTAACACGCACAAAGAACTGTTTATTTACCACAGGTGCCCATTTGGAATTCGCTCAGCTGCAGCAATATTCTAGATGAATATGGAAAGTCGATTAAAGTCCGTTCCCAGAACCGTCGTGTTCCAAGATGACATCCTGATCACTGGGCGTGACTCCAAGGAACATCTGAACAACCTGGAAGAGGCTCTACTGCATTTGGACAGAGTGGGACTCAGACTTAAATGCTCGAAGTGCATCTTCATGACACCGGAGGTCGAATCCCTCGAGAGAAAAATCACTGCTAATGGCATCAGACCTACTGAAGTGAAAAGCAAAGCCATCAAGAATGCAATGCATCCAACCCGCAGAACGTGACGGAGCTGCGTTCGTTCCTGAGACTACACAACTACTTTAGTAACTTCCTACCTAAATTGACCACCTTACTTGAACCACTGCACATACTACTGAGAAAAGGCAACAACTGGGTGTGGGGCACATTGCAAGACAGAGCTTTCGAGAAAGCCACCAATCTGCTTTGCTCAAACAAGCTGCTGGTACATTATGACCCATGTAAACGTTTAGTTTTGGCCTGTGACGCATCGTCATATGGAATTGGTTGCGTGTTACAACAAGCCAATGAGTCGGGGAACTTCAACCTGTTGCGTATGCATCCAAAAGTTTGTCTAAACAGAAAGAGCCTTCAGTATGGTCGAAAAATAAGCTTTAGCTTGTGTGTATGGTGTTAAAAAGATGCATCAATATTTGTTCGGTCAGAGATATGAATTAGAGACCGGTCACAAGCCGCTCATTTCGTTGTTTTCCGAGAGCAAAGGTATCAATGCCAATGCTTCATCACGCGTCCAAAGGTGGGCGCTGACATTATCTGCCTATGATTATGTCATTCGCCACAGACCTGGCACAGAGAATTGTGCCGATGCTTTGAGCCGGTTTCCATTGCCCACACCGGAGGTGGAAACGCCACAACCGGCAGATTTAATTTTAATCATGGATGCTTTTGAGAGTGAAGGTACCCCTGTCACAGCTCAACAAGTTAAGACCTGGACCAGCCCAGACCCGATATTATCTGTAGTAAAGGGTTGCATCCTCAAAGGGGATTCGTCTGACATACCTAAACAAATGTGCGAAGAGGCCAAACCGTGCATTCGTCCCAACGATGAACTATCTATTCAAGCAGATTGTATATTGTGGGGCAATCGAGTTGTAATGCCTAAGAAAGAGAGAGAGAAGTTTGTGCGTGAGTTACACAACACACATCCTGGTATAGTGATGATGAAAACCATCGGCAGGTCCCACGTATGGTGGCCAGGAATTGATTCTGAGCTGGAAGCATGTGTGCATCAGTGCAACACCTGCATGCAGCTCAGCAAAGCACCAGCGGAATCGCCGCTGAGTCTGTAGTCATTGCCAGCCAAACCTTGGTCCAGGATCCATATAGATGTTGCAGGTCCCTTTCTGGGCAAGATGTTTTTAGTGGTGATGGATGCTTATTCGAAGTGGAAATAATGCATAATCATGTCATCCAGTATGTCCACGGCAACATAGAGAATCTCAATGTCATGTTCGCGACACATGGTCTGCCTAATATAGTGGTGAGCGACAATGGGTCATGTTTCACCAGTCAGGAGTGTCAGGAGTTTGTAAAACTTAATGGCATAAAACATGTAAGGTCAGCACCGTTCAAGCCTGCGTCCAACGGGCAAGCAGAACGTGCAGTACAAATTATCAAGCAAAGCATGAGGGGAGTAACCCAAGGGTCACTGCAGACCCGCTTGTCTTGCATACTGCTTGTCATGTATGTAACCAGCATACAACTGTAACCCTTATACAATTGTAACCCTCAGGTGACCACTACATACTGTACATACTTACTAGAAATGCACACCTTGACCACAGAGGGTGTACTTGTGGGAGACACTCCTTACCTGGAGATTCAGGTATATAAGGGGAGGTCCCTCGCAGGGCCAGCACTCCTTGGTCCAGGTAATAAAGGTGAAGGTCACAGAGAGACTGTGTCTGCAGTACGTGCCTCATGTGATTATGTTTCAGAGTTAAGGACTCAACACCTGGCGACGGGAAACGGGAATCACTGAACCCAGAGGATGGCCACCGGTAGCTCAGAGGAACGTTACTGTGTGGGTGAAGACTTGGACGATTTCGTGGAGACACTCCAGCAGACCTTTGTCACGAAGGACTGGCTGGGAGAGGATGCGGCGGACAAGCGGAGGGCGCATCTACTAACAAGCTGTGGGACAAAAACGTATGCGCTGATGAAGGACCTGCTCGCACCCCACAAACCGGCTGACAAGTCTTTTGAAGAGCTCAGTCAGCTGATCAGTGAACACTTAAAAGCGGCGAGCAGCATACACATGGCCCGGCACCAGTTCTACACACACCGACGTCGGGAAGGGCAAAATATCTCGGACTTCGTGGCAGACTTGCGGCGCTGGGCCAGCCTCTGTAAGTTCTCAGACGCCTGCAGGGGGGAGATGTTAAGGGATTTTTTCATTGAGGGCACTAGCCATGCCGGGATCTTCAGGAAGCTCATAGAGACCAAGGACTTAACTCTAGAAGGGGCAGCATTGATAGCTCAAACTTTCATAGCCAGGGAAGAAGAGACCAAGCTAATGTACGCGAGTTGTCCTGGGTCCAACGTGGTGACGGACCAAGGAATTAATGTGATAAACGCAGCTCAAGATCTCGCAGTCAGACAAAGGCATTTTGTAACTGCCCAAGCTGAAACCGACTCTAAGGTGGGCCCCCGACAGGGACAATGGAGAGAGGAGCGGCAATTCATGCCATCAAGGCGACCATTAACACCCACCGTCAGAGTGTTTAGAAACAACCAAGGGAACAATCAGAGAGGAATGCCTGCTAACAGTCCTTTTGTAAACAACGATCTCAGCCAATGCTGGAGATGCGGGGGCAGACATTATGCAAAAAGCTGCAAATTCCAGCAGTTCGTCTGTAGGAATTGTAATGCCAGAGGACATTTGGCTAGGGTTTGCAAACAGCCAGTAGCGAGGCGGATCTATGAAACAGAGGAATCAGGCGAGGGGCTTGCAATGCAGGACAATGTCTGGGATAAAGCCATGTATGCTGAAGTTCAACGGGTTCATGTGGCTGACGTCCACAGCTCATACACCAAAACGCCACCCATGATGATGAAAGTTTTATTGAATGGCATCCCGGTGCGCATGGAGCTGGACACGGGAGCTAGCCAGTCCCTCATGAGTGCACAACAATTTGAGAAATTGTGGCCACACAGAGCCAGCAGGCCCAAACTGGAACAAATTAATACGCAGCTATGGACGTACACTCAAGAGACCATTCCAGTGCTGGGTAGTGCAAACTTGGTGGTAACACACAATGGGTCACAGAACCGGCTGCCACTCTGGATTGTTCCGGGAAATGGCCCTGCGCTTTTGGGAAGGAGCTGGCTAGCTGAAATGAACTGGAAATGGGAGGATGTGCACGCCATTTCATCTGTGGAGCGAAGCTCATGCTCTCAAGTACTACAAAAATTCGGGTCACTGTTTCAACCGGTGTCGGAATGTTCAAGGGCACAAAAGTAGTTATACGCATCACCCCGGCCGCCAGACCAGTGCACCACAAAGCCAGAGTGGTGCCGTACGCAATGCGTGAGAAAATTGAAAGTGAACTCAACAGGCTGCTCAGAGAGGGCATAATTTCGCCCGTTGAATTCAGTGACTGGGCAAGTCCCATTGTTCCTGTCCTTAAAGCAGATGGCTCGGTTAGGATCTGCGGTGGCTACAAAGCCACCATCAACCGGGTGTCCCTGCAGGACCAATACCCGCTCCCGCGGGCGGAGGACCTTTTTTCCACGTTGGCAGGTGGCAAGCTGTTCACTAAATTGGACCTGACTTCAGCCTACATGACTCAGGAACTGGCTGAAGAATCCAAGCTTCTGACTACCATCATGACGCACAAGGGTTTATTCATCTACAACAGGTGTCCTTTTGGCATCCGTTTGGCGGCCGCCATCTTTCAGAGAAACATGGAAAGCTTGCTGAAATCCATTCCCGGCACAATCGTATTCCAGGACGGCATCCTAATAATGGGTCGAGACACCGAGGAACACCTCCACAATCTGGAGGAGGTGCTACGCCGACTGGACCGGGTAGGCCTGCGGCTGAAGAAGACCAAGTGTGTGTTTTTGGCCCCAGAGGTCGAGTTTTTGGGCAGGAGGGTTGCCGCAGACGGGATCCGGCCTACCGAATCCAAAACAGAGGTGATCCGTCGTGCGCTCCAGCACGGCAAGACATCGGAGTTGCGATCATTCCTGGGACTTTTGAACTATTTCGGGAACTTCCTGCCAAACTTAAGCACATTGTTGGAGCTGTTACACATGCTCCTGCGTAAGAGCTGCGAATAGTTTTGGGGGGACTGTCAAGAATGGGCTTTCAACAGGGCACGGAACTTGCTTCGTTCTAACAAACTGTTAACGTTGTATGACCACTGTAAAAAACTAGTTTTAACATGCGATGCATCATAATACGGGGTTGGTTGTGTGTTGCAGCAGGGTAAGGGAGACGGACAACTCCAACCGGTGGCTTATGCCTCCAGGTCGATCTCCCAGGCAGAGCATGGGTACAGCATGGTCGAAAAGGAAGCACTCGCTTGCGTTTATGGTGTGAAAAAAATGCACCAATAGCTTTTCGGCAGACCGTTCGAGTTAGAAACGGACCACAAGCCGTTAACTTCTCTGTTGTCCGACAGCAAGGCGGTCAATGCAAATGCGTCAGCTCGCATACAGCAATGGGCTCTCACGCTGGCTGCGTATGACCACACCATACGGCACCGGCCAGGCACCGAAAACTGCGCTTACGCGTTCAGCAGGCTTCCCCTTGCCGCCACCGAGGGGGCGGTGGAGCAAAGCGCTGAGATGGTCATGGCCATTGAGGCTTTTGACACCGCAGGCTCCCCCATCAGAGCCCGCCAGATCAAACTCTGGACCAACAGGGACCCCCTCCTATCCATGATAAAGAAATGTGTCCTGATGGGGGATTGGGCGCCCACGCACGGGGTGTGCCCCGAGGAGGTCAGACCGTTTCAGAGATGGATGGATGAGCTCTCCATCCAAGCTGACTGCCTGCTATGGGGCAGCCGAGTGGTCATGCCCCAGAAGGGGAGGGAAGCATTCATCATGGAATTCCACAGCGAGCACCCTGGCATTGTGTTAATAAAGACAATTGCCCGGTCACATGTATGGTGGCCGGAGATTGACTCAGACCTGGAACTCTGGGGTCGCAGGTGCACGACGTGTGCCCAGCTGGGCAATGCCCCAGGGAGGCCCCGCTCAGCCCGTGGCTCTGGCCCACCAAGCCTTGGTCACGCATTCACATGGACTATGCGGGCCCGTTCATGGAAAAAATGTTCTTGATAATTGTCGATGCATACTCGAAATGGATCGAGTGTATCATATTAAACTCGTGCACGACATCCATCACCGTGGAGAGCCTGCGCACGGTTTTCGCGATCCACGGCTTACCGGACATTCTGTTCAGCGACAATGGCCCGTGTTTCACCAGCCATAAAGTCCAGGAGTTTATGTTGGGTAATGGCATCAAACATGTCCGGACGGCACCGTTCAAGCCGGCTTCCAATGGCCAGGCGAAACGGGCAGTCCACGTCATAAAACAGGGCATGCTATGCATCCAAGGACCCTCCTTTCAGTGCCACCTATCATGCCTCCTGCTGGCCTATAGGTCCCGCCTGCATTCGCTCATGGGAGTTCCGGAACTCCTCATGAAACGTACGCTCAAAACGCGGCTGTCCCTCATCCACCCAACCCTGGCAGACATTGTTGAGGGCAAGCGCCAGTCCCAAACCGAGTGCCACGATCGTAACTCAAGGGAGAGGTGTATAGAAATGGATGATCCGGTATTTGTACTTAACCATGCATTGGAACCCAAGTGGCTGGAGGGCACTGTAATTGGTAAAGAGGGAAACTGGGTTATAGTGGTCAGACTCAATAATGGGCAGATATGCCGCAAACACTTAGACCAAGTAAAGAAAGGGTTCAGCATAGACACCGATGTACATGAAGAAGAGCATGAGATGTCAACCACATCACTGCCACTGGACGAGCAACAAGGACAATCATCAGCCTACACAGTCCCTGCGGCCAGCCCGGACAGGCCGGAATCACCTCAGGTGACAGAAACGCAGGTCAAGGTTCAGCCACCAGAGCCACGAGAGAGCGTCGACCACCTGATAGACTTAACCTTTGAGTCAAAAGGGCATGAGGGGGGAGGTAATGTCATGTATGTAACCAACATACTACTGTAACCCTTATACAATTGTAACCTTCATGTAACCACTACATACTGTACTTACTTACTAGAAATACACACCTTGACCTGGAGATTCATGTATATAAGGGGAGGTCCCTCGCAGGGTCAGCACTCCTTGGTCCAGGTAATAAAGGTGAAGGTCACAGAGTGACTGTGTCTACAGTACTTGTCTCATGTGATTATGTTTAAGAGTTAAGGACTCAACACTACTGAGATACAGAGCAAGACCCCACACACTCACAGCGGTCTCGCCTGCTGAACTCATGATGAAAAGAGGTCTTAAGACAAAGTTATCTCTTGTATACCCAGATTTAAGTAATCATATTGAGTACAGAAGACAGAGTCAACAAGAGTACCACGATCGCGCAACTGTGTCACGCGAGATTTTTGTTAATGATCCTGTATATGTACTGAATTATGGTCAGGGTCTCAAATGGATCGCTGGTACAGTCATGGCCAAGGAGGGCAACAAAGTATTTGTTATTAAGCTCAAGAATGGGCAAACTTGCAGGAAACACATGGTGGATCAAACAAAGCTGAGGCACACAGACAAGCCAGAGCAGTCGGACGAAGAATCCTTCAATGGACTCAAGGGTCATCAGTGAACCCGGAATTTCCATCATGGACTCGTTCAATAAAAATGAACTTGCAATTGCCGACATGGCCACTGCCACCCCCAACAAGTCAGCCATCCAGCCACCAGCCACAACAGACTCCGCACATTCACCCAAGGCCAGAATCGAACTGAGACAGTCAACCCGGGAGCATAAAGCACTGGACCATCTCAATCTGTGAAGTACTGTGATAAGATCTCAGAGGAGGGCATTGTCATGTATGTACATGCTGTTTGTAGCCACCAGATGGTGTCATTGTTGGAGGCCACTGAGCAGCATGCACATGGTGCTGATCTGGTATAAAAGGCCAGCCATTTTGTGAGTCAGGCACTTTGGATAGAAATAAAGCAGAAGCAAGGCTACCTTGTTTACTTAAACAGTACTCAGTTTGTACCTTTATTGCATACATAACAATAACAAACATTATGAAAGTTCTCTCTTTACCCAGGATACTCTTCTAACCTTTATCTGTAATCTGCTGAACCAATTAGCTCTCTCTATTCTAAGTTAAAGTCCTGTGATTTGTGAACCTTGTTGAAGATAGGGAGCTTGGAGCTCACAATGTTTGCCAAGCTGAATTCTGTGTCTTCAGTTAGTGTTCAAAAGATGGATGGAATGGTCAATTAGGAAACTTCTGCCTGAGTTCCTCCCTCACACCCCCAGGGAATCAACACAGTCTATGAAATGCTCTTCCTTTCAGAAACGGTGAACTTCTGATTCATTTATCAGTTGACAGGCATTGTATTACTGTGTCTAACTGGATTTGAAGAGGAATGTTTAAGGACTGGTTTACAGATATAATTGGTTCTGGAGAAACCTTTATTACAAACTGATGTTACTCTCCTAAAGATGCTACTATTTCAAGAAGGTCCATTGAAGTTTATTTTTAAAGAATTCTTCCACAATACCATAATTTGATTTAAAGCAAGCCTCTTAATTGGTGCATTTTCAGAAACCAGATTAATCATTGTCCATTGTTTTAGCCAGAACTTTTAAAGACTTAGCTTTGGATGATTATAAGCATTCTATGTGTGACATATAATTGTGTTTAACTCACTAGTAAAATGAGTTTAATGATACGCTGATGGTGTAAATATATTGCTCATCATGTTGTAGAGCTAAACAGACCAGCGCAGCACTCCCTCAGTACTATATTTAAGTGTCAGCCTAGATTATGTGCTTAAGCCTCTGAAGTGGGGCTTGAATAGACAATGTTCTGACTCAGAGTCAGCAATGCTACCACTGAGCATCACTGAGCTGACACATTGAAAAATATTTCTTCTTGGAAAAATTAAGTATGGTAAATTGTATGCTATTTATGTAATATAAATGCACTGCAAACTGTGTAAGGAAGTATTGTTTTATCTTTGTTACTCTATAGGATTTACTATTATCCAAATGATTCATAACAAATGTATTAAGGGATCTCAAGCATCAGGGTGCAGAGAATGGGTGGGAAAGTCCTCAGGCCAGAGGCCAGTAGAGAAAGAATAATAGTGGGGAAGCTGAGCACAATGTTCAGGATTGATGGACAGGGCCCGTATGGCCAAGCCATAGGATGGACACAGAGGCTGAGTACTTTGAGACCACAGCAAAGAACCACATTTATTGGGAAATAGATCGGAGATGATGATTTTTCTTCATTGTCATTATCACCAACATTTATACCGCGCCTTTAAGGTAGAAAAACATCCCAAGAAAAATGGATGCTGAGCCCAATGAGGACAGGGAGGAAGGAGGGAGGAATGACCAAAAGCTTAGTTAAAAAACAGAGTTTTTTCAGAGGAAATGGAGTTGGCCAGGCGGAGAGCTTTAGCGAAGGAATGCCATAGGGTGCGACCGAGACAGATGGAAAGGCCACCAATACTGGAGTGAAAAGTCCTTTACTTGCATAAGGCATTCAAATGCTACTGGCACCCATTTACGTATACTCAGCACAATTGATCATCTTCAGGAAAGAAGCAGATGGGGAGAAAATTGGTTGGGTAGGGGAGAAGAGAGTACCAGGGGCAGTGAGGAAGTTTCAAAAGAAAAGCTAATTTCCAATCGAGAGGATGTAGTAATGAACTAGTAATCTGGAGGCCTGGGCTAATAATGCAGAGAACTTGAATTCAAATCCCACAATATCAGTTTGACAATTCAGTGTAAAAAAATCTAGAGGAAAAAATTGGTACTACTAAAAGTGACCATGAAACTTGGATTGTCGTAAAAGCCCAATTGGTTCACAAATATCTCCAAGCTCGGGTTGGAGGGGGGTGAGCGGTCCAATCCCCAGGGGGTGGGGTTCTGATTTCTGACCTGGGGCTTAGTCACAATCCCCAGGTGAGGTCCGATCCTGGACCCTGAGGCTGGGGTTTCCAGGCCCGGGGTGTCTGATCTCGGGGGGGCGGGGGGGTGCCGTATCACCGACCTTGGGGAGGACCAGGCTGATGGTTGGAGAGCTTGGGGGGCCGGGAGGAAGCAATCCTGCTCCTCCCAGCCCACAAGCATTGCTCCCTGAGACTGAGCCCTTCTCATTGCAGCCCCAAAATCTCTCGCCACCTGCAGCATAACCTGAAAAGCAGGTTAAAGTAGAAGCCTCAGGCCTCATTATAATATGTAAATTGCTAACCTGTCTCTTGGCAGTGTTGTGGAGAAAAAGCTATATTTTAGCCTAAAGGTAAATGAAGAATGCTTTACATTACCTCAGTGTGAGAGTGTAATTTAGATATTTTCTGAATAAAGCATACACCAGCACTGCTGGGCTCAACATTCCTGTTCTTTCTCACCAGAATATATGCTACTGTCTGAGAGTGTGAGTGAGTGTGTGTTGGGGGAAAACTGCTGTAAAACCCTGAGGTTCTAATGGGCATTTCACACTTAACAAATGCCCAAGTCCTTCATATTTGAGGTACGGCACATTCCCTTACGCTAGATATTGATACGTCCTTACTACACAGTATAAATGCACACGAGGCCCATGCTTGAGAGAAGGTCAGTCTGTGACCTGTCCTTTATTCCTTAGCACTCAAGTGATGAAGGTGGGTGGAGCTTCCCCTTTTATACCTGAAGGTCCAGGTTAGGAGTGTCTCCCACCTAGTGGTCAGTGTTCTCACGGTGTACAACTTAGGTCAGTTTATACATGGGTTACAATGCTGGTTGAATACATGACAGATATACTTCATCGAAAATAGTATTTGCAATTGTTTCTCTGAGAAAAAAATGTAGCCAGTTGGCATTTGAGAAGCTTCTAACTTACATACCCAGTAACCAAGCTCCAGTGATAATATTCACAGCCATGTAAAAGGTTATACACTCAAGAGCTGGCTATTTACTCATGCTTTAATATACAGTGAAGGATACTTTTTTCTCATCTTGTTTTTCTCCAGCACACAGACCATATTGCAATAGAATTTAGGATACAATACCGAATATAAATGATGCTTGAAAATAATTTGTCCTTGGCTTACCATTTATGATTTTAATCACATGGTAGTTGTTATTTTGAACCTGAACTTGCCAGTTGCAGTGAGATTTAGAAGAAAAACAACATTTAAATACTTAATGCTGCAATAATCTTATTTTACAAATGATGAAGGCTAATTCTGTTTCCAAATCACCGTGAGTGAGCAGTTAAAAAATGTGATTTGTGTAAGTGTCTTGATTGCACTCCTATTTATATAATTTATTTTCAGCACATGATGATATGAAAAATGGTTTCTTCACAATTTTAATGATTTTTTTCACTACCCAAAGTAATTTGCTGTGTCAGTTTATAATATTGACTAAAAATGAATTGCATTTCTGACATTGCATTAAGCATGCAGAATAGCAGGTCATAAAATATTGTCTCATGCATAAAAGCAATTTGCTGATATTAAAGTAAAAATCAAATTTCTTTAACAAATGGCAGCAGTTTATAAATACAGCATCTGAACTAGTCTATGTTGAAAACTACAAGGGAATATATTTCTGAAAATCCAAATAAACAGATTTGGTTCCTGATACATTAGAATTAAGAAATCAATAATCATTCTAATACAGTCTTTCAAAACTCAAAACCAGCTAACTCCCTTTGTTGGCAGAGGCAACAGTTTAATTGTATTCCAGACACAGCAGCTTCTTTGAGACGGTCTGTAGACTTTCATTTTTCATTTCAATTTGTTAACATGGCTAAGAACTTGCAAATAGCTGCTCATTCATGCTCAGTCCACGCATTGCATAGGTATTATAAATGTTCACAGAGAACAAGATGTACAAATTAATTTAATGCATTGACGCAATGGTACAAATGTATTGAGAGACTGCAAAAGCACAATGAAAATAAATCCGAGATTTAGCGATCACAGCAAAAATGGAGCCAGGATTGCTTTGTTACCATGATCTATTGTGTAAATGAACATTTGAATAACGATGGACAGGTTAAAAACCCTCTGGTCCATCTAGCCTGTCTAACGCAATTGTGTATCACAATATATACACTTCCCACCCCACCCAAAACCATGTGTTCTCCTGGGATAGGCAGAAATACAGGTAAAAACCCAGGCCAATTTGGGGGGAAAAGAATCTGGGATATTGCTCTCCGACACATCGAGGCGATCAAAACTGGTTCAGGAGATCACTATGGCCCTGAATTCCCTGAAGTACCTACCTTTTGCAAGAGGTGATGTCCGCCCCAACCAGAAACAGATCCAGCTTTCGCTTGAAGGAATTCAGTGAATTAGTGTCCACCACCCAAGATGGCAGACTGATCCACTATTCTCGAGAAAAAGAATCATCTCTTTGCAAAAGGAAAAACTGACCTTGCTGGATTCCTTAAGGACAGCTCATTATAATGATCTGATTGTGCTCCCAAGCATGGTTTTTACAAGCACACAAAGCACAGTGAATGGAATGGGCTAGCGAATCATGAAAACAGCAGCTGCAGCTCTCAAAGGTCCGCTGCTCCATTTTAATACAGCTGTTGATTTTGGCTCCACTGAGGAGCAGCGATGGAAGGTTGGCAAGGGAACATGGGCTGAACTGTTCCCCTCGCTAATGATAGTTTGCTAAAAGCTACATATGTATTTAAAGGAAAAGGCTGCACACAATTGTACAGATAAACTAGACTCGTGGCTGACCTACCAGCAGCTGAATTCTGGATCAGCACAAGGAGGTAGCCCTTAAAATTATAGGGGGCCGAAAATGCTCACCAGCTGGAAACCTACCATGTTTGAGTGTTTTTACCAGCATGGTTGATGAGGTGGCCTCTTGAGCTAAATTCCACTCTTTGGCTTTTTTTTATACAGTGGACCAGACGTCGGTCATAATGAGAGGGAATGTGCGGCAGTGAGCGAAAGTTTGCACACTAGAGGGGCGGATGTTTGGGGGTGGGTGGAGTCAGTCATCAGCGTAGCGCTGATGATGTCATCACTGTCATGTATCTTACATTATTATATATAACTGTATCCTAACATGCTATACATGAATGTAATAAGATATGACCTGTAACCACCAGCATACCTTACCACCAGGGGTGCACTAGCAAGAGACAGGTATATAAGGACAGGTCTCAGGCAAGTGCAGCATTCCAGAGCTGTGAAATAAAGGAGCAGGTCCAGAGTGACCTTGACTTCACTACATGCCTCGTGTGAATCTGTATTGAGGGGACAGGACTTTACAGTGGCGACGAGTTACGGGATTACAGAATCCACAGAATGGCGAACAACGGATCAGATGAAAAGTACAATGCGGGAGACAATTGGGAGGACTTTATAGAAAGGCTCCAGCAAAGCTTTGTGACCAAAGACTGGTTAGGCGATGATAAGGCAGACAAGAGAAGAGCCCAACTCTTGACCAGCTGTGGCTCGAAAACATACGCTTTAATGAAGGATCTGCTGGCACCCGAGAAATCAGCAAGCAAGTCGTTTGAAGAATTGAGCACACTGGTAAGAGACCACCTGAAGCCAGCGAGCAGCCTACACATGGCCAGACACAGGTTCTACAACTACAGACGCTGTGTGGGCCAGAGCATACCCGACTTTGTGGCGGAACTTCGGAGGTTGGCTAGTTTATGTGAATTCTCCGATGAACTGAGGAGAGAAATGCTGAGAGACTTTTTCATTGAAGGAATAGGCCACGCAGGCATATTCCGAAAGCTCATAGAGATCAAGAACCTGACCTTAGAGGCAGCAGTACTGGTTGCACAGACATTCTTGGAAGGGGAAGAAGAAACGAGGTTGATTTACAATGCAGGTACGACAACTAACGAAATATCAGAACAAGAAGTTCACAGCACTAAACAAGACACACAGACAAAACCGGAAGAACAGGCTCTCGACAGCAGACAGAAGTCATCAAGGGCCACAGGAACGGCCGTTCACACCTCATCAACCCACAATGCGAGCAATCAACTACAAACTGAGAGAAGCTCAAGAGAGATCAGCCAGGCACAGCTCATTTTTTGGAAACTCTTTGAACAAGGGAACAGGTCTATGCTGGAGGTGTGGGGGTGGGCACTCATCAAGGGGATGTCGATTTCAGCAGGCTGTTTGCAGAAATTGTGAATATACAGGGCATTTGGCCCGCATGTGCAAAGAAACGGCAGCTCGGCTGGTATACAAATCGGATGGGTCGGAAAGCGGACCAGAAGATGGTGGGGACAGTAGCCGGGACACCGATGTACAGCGGGTCAACATAATTAATGGCCGCTGCTCCTACAACAGGACGCCTCCTATAATGATGAGGGTCCTACTCAACGGGATATCTGTCAACATGGAGCTGGATACGGGAGCGAGTCAATCTCTCATGGGCGCTCAACAATTTGAACAACTGTGGCCGCATAAAAGAGACAGATCAAAACTCACAAGGGTCGACACCAAACTAAGGACCTATACCAAAGAAATCGTACCAGTCCTCGGCAGCGCCATGCTCTCTGTCACACACAAAGGGACAGTGAACCGACTTCCCCTGTGGATTGTCCCCAGAGACTCCCCAGCACTGCTGGGGAGCAGCTGGCTGGCAAAACTAAACTGGAAATGGGATGATATCCATGCCTTATCATTCGAGGAACGGACCTCCTGCTCAACAGTTAGAAAGTGATTTGAACATCTCTTTCAGCCAGGTGTGGGCACTTTCAGAGGGGCCAAAGTCAAAATCTACATCACACAGGATGCTACACCGGTCCATCACAAGGCCAGAGCTGTACCCTATGTGATGAGGGAAAAGATTGAACACGAACTAGACAGGCTTCTGCGGGAAGACATTATATCACCTGTGGAATTTAGCGACTGGGCAAGTCCCATCGTCCCAGTCATGAAGCCTGATGGATCCGTACGAATCTGTGGGGACCACAAATCTACCATAAACAGAGTCTCCCTACAGGACCAGTATCCGCTGCCCAGAGTGGAGGACTTATTTGCCACATTGGCTGGAGGTAAACTTTTCTCAAAATTAGACTTCACATCTGCGTATATGACGCAAGAATTGACCGAGGAATTCAAGCTACTCACCACCATCAACACACATCGAGGCCTTTTCATGTACAATCGATGCCCATTCGGCATCAGGTCGGCAGCTGCCATATTCCAGCGCAACATGGAGAGTCTGCTCAAGTCCATCCCGGGGACGTTTGTATTTCAAGACGACATATTATCA
The DNA here is from genome assembly GCF_044704955.1 of Pristiophorus japonicus. Classification (NCBI taxonomy): domain Eukaryota; kingdom Metazoa; phylum Chordata; class Chondrichthyes; family Pristiophoridae; genus Pristiophorus; species Pristiophorus japonicus. The sequence continues at coordinate 362,005,430 of NC_091977.1, read as the reverse complement.
CGGACAGGGACACCGACTCCCATCTCCGTAATATGGAGAAAGTACTAAAGCGGTTGGATCGGGTAGGCCTACGAGTCAAGAAATCCAAGTGCCTGCTTCTCGCACCCGAGGTTGAATTTTTGGGCAGAAGGATTGCCGCTGATGGAATCCGCCCAACAGAGTCCAAAACAGAAGCAATTTGCCTGGCACCCAGGCCCCGGAATGACTCAGAACTGCACGCCTTTCTCGGGCTACTCAATTACTTTGGGAACTTTATGCAGAATTTAAGCACGCTGCTGGAGCCTCTCCACATGCTACTCAGGAAGGGGTGCGATTGGTTTTGGGGGGACGCCCAAGAACATGCCTTCAATAAGGCACGCAACGTTCTGTGTTTTGACTTTCTTTGATCCAGGTAAAAAGCTAGTTCTCACATGCGATGCGTCAGCATATGGAGTCGGGTGAGTTTTGCAACATGTCAATAGTGCGGGCAAATTACAACCCATAGCTTATGCCTCCAGGTCACTTTCGCGGACGGAGCGCGGGTGCGGAATGGTAGAGAAGGAGGCGCTCGCGTGCGTGTACGGTGTCAAAAAGATACACCAATACCTTTTCGGGGCCAAGTTCGCGTTAGAAACCGACCACAAGCCCCTCACATCCCTCCTATCTGAGAGCAAGGCAATAAACGCCAATGCCTCAGCGCGAACTCAACGGTGGGCACTCATGCTGGCGTCCTACGACTATACCATGAGGCACAGACCAGGCACAGACAACTGTGCCGACGCAATCAGCAGGCTACCCCTGGCGACCACGGAAGGGTCTGACGAACAGGATTGTGAGATAGTCATGGCAATCAATGCCTTTGAATCCACAGGTTCGCCCATGATGGCTCGCCAAATCAGAGCCTGGACGGCCACCGACCCCACGTTATCCTGAGTAAAAAGATGTGTCCTAACCGGTGACTGGGCAGAGGCTCGCGATGCCTGCCCCAAGGAATTAAAACCCTTTCACAGGTGCATGCATGAGCTATCACTACAAGCAGACTGCCTGATGTGGGGCAGCCGAGTAGTCATGCCTCTGCGAGGTAGAGAGGCATTTGTCCGGGAGCTCCACCGCGAGCACCCGGGGATCGTTCTCATGAAGGCCATAGCCAGATCCCACGTCTGGTGGCCTGGTATTGACGCGGACTTGGAGCTCTGCGTCCGAAGGTGCACCATTTGTGCCCAACTCAGCAATGCCCCAGGGACGCTCCACTGAGCCCCTGGCCCTGGCCTACCAAACCGTGATCGCGGGTGCACGTAGACTATGCGGGCCCATTCATGGACAAAATGTTCCTCGTAGTTGTAGATGCATTTTCAAAGTGGATCGAATGCACCATTTTAAACTCGAGCACAACCTCCACCAGTGTGGAGAGCCTCGCAACCATGTTTGCAACGCACGGAATCCCTGACATATTGATCAGTGACAATGGTCCGTGCTTCACCAGCGCAGAATTCCAAGACTTTATAATTGACCACGGCATAAATCACTTCAAGACGGCACCATTCAAGCCGGCCTCCAACGGCCAGGCGGAGAGAGCAGTGCAAATCATTAAACAAGGCATGCTTAAAATCCAAGGTCCCACGCTGCAGGGTCGCCTGTCGTGACTGCTGCTGGCATACAGATCTCGTCCGCACACATTGACTGGGATCCCCCCCGCGCAACGGTTGATGAAAAGGACTTTAAAAACAAGGCTCTCATTAATCCTCCCAGACATGCACGAAATCATTGAGGCAAAGTGCCGTAAGCTGACTGAGTATCATGACAGAAATTCGAGGTGGAGATGGAATGAGATAGAGGACAAAGTGTTTGTACTCAACTATGGCAGGGGTCCCAAATGGCTTGCAGGGACAGTAACGGGCAAGGAAGGAAACAGGCTACTGGTAGTACAAATGGACAATGGCAAAACCTGCCGGAGGCATATAGACTAAGTCAAAAGCAGATTTACCAGCAACACTGCGGAACCAGAGGCAGACTACAAATGTGGAACTCGCACCACACCTGGTGGACAGACAGAGGGAACAACCTGAGGAAAGGGCAATCCCAACAGACAGCCCAGGCAAGATACCAGCAACCACACCCAAAGAAAAGCAGACACCAAGGCAAACAACTGAATCACAACTCAGACGTTCCACGCGAGAGCATAGACCACCTGAGAGACTGAACCTATAAAGACAATAAGACCTTGGGGGAGGGTGATGTCATGTATCTTACATTATTATATATAACTGTATCCTAACATGCTATACATGACTGTAATAAGATATGACCTGCAACCACCAGCATACCTTACCACCAGGGGTACACTTGCAAGAGACAGGTATATAAGGACAGGTCTCAGGCAAGTGCAGCATTCCAGAGCTGTGAAATAAAGGTGCAGGTCCAGAGTGACCTTGACTTCACTACATGCCTCGTGTGAATCTGTACTGAGGGGACAGGACTTTGCAATCACGGTGCCGCGTCAACCCGTCTCTCCCCTTCACTTAAAGGGGAGAGCGGTGTGATTCTTTAAGTTTGGTCCACAGGGTCAACAAAGTGGGGATGCCAGATTGCCAGTTGGCAGCCCGGCCGAACCCAGGGACATAATTGTCGACTCGACATGGCAGTCGGACGACAAAAAAAAAGATGGCAGTCTCCCCTTTAACGTCAGCTGCACTGCCATTTTGAGCACACTCTAAGCACAGTTCACCGGGGAACATCGGTGGTGCATGCTCTGATGACGCACTTCGGACGGATTGGCAGCAGAGGAAGCAGTAGTCGGGGGAGCGGGTCACCGCCGGGATACTACAGAAGCGGAATTTTCAAAATGGCGGCCATTCCACGAAAATTCTGGTAGTAACAGGCCTTTAGGGAAGGGGAAATTAACAAAGCAAATATTCTCCAACTTCTTCCTCCTTTTTTAAATTCACTCACTGACACATCATCATATCTGTCCTGTGTCAGCATGGTGCTGAGACTAGGCAGCTAACTACTTTATGCAGCTACTATGGCAACACATGTTCCTTTACTCTTTATATAAGGACCTCTCAAGGTGACATTCCTGTCAACAAAAACAAACAGGAAGCCTGGCCATCTCACAACGATCCATCAAACCCTTTTGAGCACACATGCACCAGCTCAGATACAGCCATTTGACACAGATAATTGTGGATACTTCATTAATGCTATAGATCAATACCCAACCTAATCTTTCCAAGTGCTGAAAGCTCTGTTTGAGCATGCCAATTGTATGTTCCCCCAAAATTCAAGGATAGACATCTGTGTTCCACCTCTGATGGGTGTTTCTCAATATGGTCATTAGCTAGGGCTGCAGTGGATATGCGTGGTTCCCCAGCTCTTCAATGTTCTTTCAAATTCTAGTAGCTAGAAAAATAGAAAATTAAGGTCGCATGGTTGTTGTCAGGGAATTGTACATTTACTTGCATCATTCCATTCCTGTGGTCCAATACGAGCAATTCATTATTGGAATGAAAGTCGTTCCTATTCATATATGCAATAGGACAGTTGTTCGGGGCCTAAAGGCCACATCTGCGCCCTTTCATGCTATTGCCTCACCACAGGAAAAGTGAGTGAAAGGGTTTCCATTGGCCAAAAGGATTTTCACCGTTTTATGCATCAACGGACAAAATACTGATTGATGTAACAAATGTCACCAGTGACAGAAACTAGCATGGTTGTGGATGATCTTGCTTTGCAGGTTGGCTTCAAGGAGACAGCTGAGCCTCAATATTAATCCCCCTCCGCTCCTACCTCCCACAATGGGCAGGAGAGGGATTAAAGACTTAAATATGAGAAACAAGTCTCAACACTGAATGCATGTGCTTGACACCTTTTTTATGGTGGCATATATCAGAGCGTCCAAATGTCCTGCTGAGAGAGGCAGGCTACGTCATTAACATATTTAACTTGGGCTCCCACAGTGCAATTGGGTGTCCAATTTTAAAATTCACTTCTGCTGCATGGGTTTCTCATGTGTCAGGGAGCCTGGCAGTGAAAGGGAGGTGGGAGCTGCCTGTTCCACAAAGTAAGTGCCTTTCTCAGAACTCCTTGAGTGCCAGGAGGAGCAGGAGTGCCCCCTCCAGCACCTCAAGGAAGACATCAGCCTCCCCCTTTCCAATCGCTGACCTCTCTTTCCTCCTCCACATCACGATCACTCTCACACCCCTACCCCAGCCCTGATTGCCAACCAACCCCCACCTGATTGCCGGCATCTGACCCCAAGGGTCCACAGCTGTGGCCTCCTGCTGTTGGTTTTCCCTCCCGGCCGCTGGCCAGGCTTTCAATTTGGCTGGCGGCTGGGCGAGAAATGGAACAAAAGCTTTATATTCAGGTCCTGCCAGGACCTCCGCAACCCTGTCCTTGCTTGGTTCTTCAGCCATTTTCGGCCTCCCCCGCACCATCCCTGCCTCCCCAAAAATATTGAGCCCATAACTCTGCAACAACCTCCCCAATGAATTGCAGTTGGCATTGGTATGACGCTCGACATCCCCAAGTAGGTTCGCGAGATGAGCCCCAATAGGTGACAGACACTTGGGGTGTAATTGCCCCTACATGAACTCATCTTCCTCCTCCAAAATCATCACTGCCATTGGGATGCTTAGCGGAATTTCTATGCTAAACACTGTGGTGCTGCAGCTGAAGTGCTGTTATCAGTAACATTGCTGTGGGAAAGCATACCTGTAAAAAGTAGCCTTATAATGTAAAAATGCAGCAGCAAACACTAGCAGCATGTTATGCACCAAAGATAATGTGGATATGAAAAGCACATGAAAGATAATTATAAAAACAAAACCACTCCTTTAAGAATCAAACTCCTAAAGGTCAGAGCAGGACATTTTAAATGGGCAAAAGAGTGAACAGATGAAAAAGATTGTGTATGTCTGGCATGGGATCAATTTATATATGACTGACGAAAATTAAGAAGCATTAATAAGGTTCAGAAACACTCTGTGTGAGGCGTCCAAGAACATAAACATCTTTTGAATTTGGCACCTCTTGAATCAGATGGTTGGGCCTAATTGCCGAATTCAGTGAAGCAATCCGCTGGAAAACTAGTGTGCGCTCAAGTACTTTGCATATGGCATGGTGTTATCGTTCCTCTGCCAGTGGGTCATCCTGGGACAGCAAAAGTGTGCAATATCTGTTAGGTTTGTGTGGTATATGCAAGCACGCTAATAATGACTCCACGAGGTAAAGGTATAGTACTTGAACTGTAGTGACCTTAGTCACTTTCTTGCAGCTCCTAGAATGAGGACACCAATAGGTGAGCTCCCTTTTATACTTGGTTACCTGCAGTGTACAGGTGACCCTTAGGTCTCCAGCAGCAGCACCCTCTGGTGGTACAGGTATAGTTTATACAGGGTGAAGGTACATTCAGTGGTGTAGTGTTACAGTACATACATTAACAACCATACATAACAACACTCCCCCCTAAACCTTTCCCAAGTCCTTATTGCCATGACATGAGGAGGTGATCAGTAGTGGACAGTGGGAGGTTGTGGTGAGGGTTCTGTGGGTTTTGGGGTGTGATCAATGTGTCCGTGGCTGCACACATCCATTTCCCAGCCCCCCTCCCCCCATACATAGACCATGTGGGTATGTCACTGTTGGAGGATTCCGCAGTGGTGGAGAAAGTACATGTTGTTATGGGTAAGGTACATACATTGTTGAATGGGTAGGTGGTGGCGTTTAGTGGTGGGCAGGGCCACAAGGTGTTGTGGCCTCCTTGTCTTCCACTGGTGGTGGAAGCCTGGTCATCCCAGGTTCCGTCGGGAAGGCTGGAGGGTACTGGCCTCTTGCTCCCGGTGATGGCCCTGGTGGCCGGGGTGGGGGGGGGGAGGCATAGGGACGATCTGGGGCAGGTTGCCAGTGGTGGTGGCTGTGCTGCCCATTGACCACTGTCCCTGCAATGGGTATGCTCCCACTGGGTGTGTGTGAACTTTTCCTGGGGCATCACATTGGTCCCGGAAGCGCAGGCTACTTGATCAGGTAGCCCGCTGGACCTGGGTGTTTCCTACAGGAGGTTACTTTTGGCACTGTCAGTATACATGTAGAACCCGGTATCATTTCTCATTTTATCATTAGCATATATGATACATTGGCTCCGACCGCAACTAGCCGACTCGACATTGTTATATCTCTTTACACTTTCACAGTTATCACTTACAATGCTTTCTTGTGTGCTATCGGTATCTCTGTACAAGGTCACATTTGGATACCTGTCTTTGTTGGTTACATTTGTCACGTTAGCATTATTGGCATCACTGTTCAACAGTACAAGCTTGTCACTTACATCACTTTTTGAAGCATTTGTTACATTTCTCCCATTAGCATTGCTGGCATCACCATTCAACAGTACATTTATATACCTGCATTCATTAATTGCACTTTTATCCTTAATATCACCGGCATCGCTGTGCAAAGAGTGGAACTGTCCCTTTAATTGTTTTGGGTTGACTGTCTCCTTTAAGAGGGCCTTGCAATCTTTACCCCAATCCGGTTCACCGCGCGGTAATTCGTGTTGCTCCCTCAACACTGCCCCTTGTGGTCTGGTCGCGGCCATCTTGATTTCAGGTGCTTCATCTCGTGGTGTGGGTGCCATCTTCGTTCTTTCCACGAGGTAGGCTGCGGTGATCCTTTTCTCCCCAGATTCTGCCGAGGACGCCGGGAATCTACCTTTTGCGCTGATCTTCTTCCCTCGGAGTCCTACCACTGGAGCCCGGAAGGTGAGGTCTGGTCGTTCAGGTTGGATCATCTCGCCATTGAGTTGTGCAGTCTGTGTCGTCAACGCGCAGTCGAGTCAGTCGGTAGGATTTTCAGGTACTGCGATGGATCCAAGTTTGGGGCCACGTAGGATGTCGATCGCCAGGGCCCGGAGGCCTTCGTCACTCTGACAGATTTGGACTTGCTTCATCCATCTTCTTCCCAGCAGCATTGGACCATCACCGGCAACGATCCACAAGGGAAGCTTGTGCATCACGCCGCCATGGGACACCTGGGCCTCCACACTGCCAACGACTGGGATGGTGCCTTTTGTGTAGGTGAGCAGCTTTGCCTGGATTGGGGACATTTTGGGTCATTTGGCTGGGTTGTCCCAGAGTTTCTCAAAGGCCGTCTGATTCATCAACAACTGGCTTGCCCCTGTGTCGATCTCCATCGAGATTGGAATCCCGTTGATTTCTACTTCCATTTTCCATGGGGAACTCTCGGTGGAGCAGGTATATATTCTGTACTCTCTTCCAGGGGCTGAGCAGCTTCGTCGTCTTCAGCACTGGAGCCCGGGTGATCGGCCAACTCTTCAGCGACTCAGTGAGTAAAACTACTTCTACACATTCGCTGAAGGTGACCTTTAGTGTTGTAGCCTTTGCAGGTATAGTTTTTGTATCGGCACTGGTGGGTCTGTGGTTTCCTCCACACCGCCAGCACGGGGCTAGCCGGTTGGCCCCATGTGGCAGACTCAGGGTTGCGGGACTCGGGGCAGCAGTCTTGCCTTTGAAAGTCGCCATTCTGTTCACTGTACATCGTCGGGTTAGAGTCCTGGGTGTGAGTCATCATCCTTTTGGAGTCGCAGGCTGAAATCACTTTGATTGCCTTCTGCAGCGTGACCGCAGTGTCCGCAGAGAGCAGTTTATGGAGGCGATCCTCGTGGCCGATTCCAATAACGAAGATGTCCCTTAGTGCTTCGGTGTGGTGGTCGCCAAAATCACATGGTGCAGCCAATCTTCTCAGATCTGCAGCATATTTAGCAATTTCTTAGCCTTCGGGCTGCCGGTGGGTGTAGAACCGGTGTCTGGCTGTGAGGATGCTCTCTTTAGGTTTGAGTTGTTCTTGTATTAAATTTACGAGCGCCACATAGGTCTTGGTTGTTGTCTTCGCTGGGGCTAGCAGGTCCCTGGCAAGGCCGTGGACATTGGGCCCACAACTGCTGAGCAGGATGGCTCTGCGCTTGTTCGCCAGCGAGGTCAGTGAGTCCCCAGCCAGGTCGCTTGTGATGAAAAAGTGTTCTAGCCTTTCCACAAAGGCATCCCAATCTTCCCCATCAGCGAATTGTTGGAAGTTGCTTAGGTTCGACATATTTTGCGTGGAAATTCGTAACCTCATCACCAGTTGTATATGCAAGCACTCTAATAACGACTCCATGAGGTAAGAGTATAGTACTTGATTTGTAGTGACCTTAGTCCTTTATTGTAGCTCCCAGAGTGAGGACACCAAGAGGTGAGCTCCCTTTTATACTTGGTTACCTGCAGTGTGCAGGTGACCCTTAGTTCTCCAGCAGCAGCACCCTCTGGTGGTACAGGTATAGTGTATACAGGATGAAGGTACATTCAGTGGTCTAGTGTTACAGTACATACATTAACATGATCAAGGGGTATGGAGAGAAAACAGGAAAGGGGTACTGAGGTTGAATGATCAGCCCTGATCTTATTGAATGGCGGTGCAGGCTCGAAGGGTTAAATGGCCTGCTCCTGCACCTAATTTCTATGTTTCTATGTTTCTATGTATAAATAAGTTTGTGATCTAGAAGCAGAAGGAATGTGCAACCTGTGCGAAACTCAATAAGCAATCTATGTAATCACCTGTATCAACTCTCACTAGGTGATGCAGAAGCAGGCAATTGCAGAAGTGCTTTCTGGGTCAGCTAAGAAGAATCCCCATCAAAGTGACAGCAATGAGCAGAGCATGCATCTCAGGTTTCAGAATCCAAGCTCACAAGAAGTGTAGTGAATGGAAGGATATCAAATCATCGGGGCTATCTGATCTGTGATGTCCTCAGACAATGGTGGCATCGTCTGTTGGAAACTGGCAGCTGTTTATGTATATAGATCATAAATTTACATTACTCTGCGAAAATATGCATGACTTTCAAACCAATCTGTCATCTTTTGCCATTGTCGACCTTCTTGACAATTGAAATACTAGCTATCTGATTTATTTTTAATGGACTAAGTAATGAACAAGGCTCAAGCTATAATTTCTTTCAACAGAACTGGGCACAGATGGTGAGTGAGTTATCCTTATTTCCCAAACACGGTTTGGGCTACATTTGGAAACAAGTATCTTCAAAGCAGTGTTCTTCAAGTAGTGGGAGGCCTATTGGCAACAGTTTACCACTGACCATCTGCCAATGATTCCATTATTTGCCTAAAAATTCAATCAGCTATCCCTAGCTGCTCCATTTTACTGATTAGCAATTTCAGCTGCTTCTTTCAAAACTGCATCAGAAGCAAAAAGCAGACCATCACAGATATATTTTGTTCTCCTTCATAGTCACTAACAGGCTTAACTGACATGATCACTTTCCAATGAGAGCTAATGTCTAATTAGATCTAACATTGACCAACTTCCCTAATCACCTAAAAGCACTCAACACGCAGGAATTGGCATCACTGACGACAATCTGTTCTGCAGCCAAGTGCCCTTTTGTTAGTAATTTGGAAGGAATACCAAGTACAAGATTTGACTGTATAACAAGGCTAATTGGAATGGATTCAAGCAGGGAGGCACAGACTGACTCCCATCTACCAGTCAAAATATCTAAGCTTCATCTGGCAAGGAACCCATATCTTATGCTTCAGAGCACAATATCTTATCCATCATAGAGTCCCAATTTACTGAGAAAATTACTGCAGCATAAGCAAAAGTATGTAAATGCTTTAGTAGATTAGAAAGATCACATAGCATTTACTCATTTGAGAATTAGTACACTTCCCAATCAAATCCCTTGGAAATTCACCATGATACTATTCTTTCATCATAATTTTGTTTGACAGGATCAGAAATATAATGTTTTTCACGTACTGAATATTGCACTTCCAACGTTTCCCAATGAAGGAATTAAGGTCCATACAGTATCAAATAACACTCACAGGTATATAGGATGTAGGGGGTTTGCATTTGGGGTTGAAGTCAGATATGCCAGAGTTACTCTCATTCTAAAACATCTATTAAATTCCATTGGCATTCAGTACTGTCAGAAGATTCATCTGCTCACAAAGTGGCGCATGCATGTAAATAACGGAAGGACGAGTGAAAAAAATATACTGTCGCAAACATTCTGCCATTTATGCCAGAATTGCAGTTAGTTTAACTTAGACCTGTAGAAAAGAGAGGTAAGTTGTTCACATGACTTGTTAAACCAGAAAGTGGGTGAGTTCACAGGCTTTAATCGTCTAGCGTCTTTTTCTGAAATGGCAACTTTGATTGAAGAGTCCTTTTCCAGGTGTATTTTGAAAAAGGAAATCTGCAAATTGCCTTTCATCAATTAAAAAAAGGAATTTGTTTTCCTCCCACCCTTTTGTCATGGAACTCTTACTATGGGGTTCACTATGGTTATTCTGACCTATGCCCTACCATGGAGACAGAACAGGAGCTGGAGGAAGAGGAATTGAGAAGATAAGATTACACTAAAAGATAAGAACACCAACTAGGAGGTACCTCTCCACCAGTGTATACAAACTGCACAGGTCCCTCAAAGACATATGCAAAGCAATCTGCTAAATAAAGGTAACAGTTCATTAAAGAGGCAAAGAAGGAACTGTATGTATCATTGCAAACTTATCTCCAAACATCTTCTCAAATATATTAGTTGCTCCAGGAGGCATTGCTCTTTGTCAAATGCTTCTGAAATATTAACCTGAGGAAGATACTAGAAGCCACTATGACTCTTGCCATCTGTCTCTGATGACTGATATAGTCCTCAGTATTTCCATTTTTAAATGGAGTCTGCCTGCTCGAGAGCCAGGGGTCGGTTCCTGTGAAGTATCCTCTGACAGATCCCATTTTAATTCTAACTGCTCTGGCATCTTCGAGTGTTTGAGTGAAAACCCCTCATTGGAACTATCTACATCCCCGGGTGGATTCTCTGGACAGGTAAGTGAGAGAGAAAGATGGAGTGATGGCATTGGTAAGGATGCAACTGTTTAGGGAAGGTAGAAGGCCGCTCACCAGATTTTATATTCTGCACATCTCTTCATATTTAAATGCTCTTACCCTGCCATGATAGCACCTCCCCTCCTCACTGCAGGTGAACACGGAGCATAAATAGGTGAAAATTTCACTAATTTACACGGATACAATGTTATTTTTACTTGGGTAGAATTCAACATGAGCAGTTGCTTCGGAATTTATATGCAATATCTGCCTTAAGATAGCTTCTTCAGGACTTCTTTGAATTGTCAACAAATAAATTGGGTAGGCTTAATGGACCAAATGTTTTTTTTTCTCATTCAAACTGTTTAAGTTCTTGCTCACCAGAATCACATGGCAGCATATAACTTAAAGAGACAGATGCTAATGAAATCAATTCCAACGTTTCAGAATTTGAAAAGGTCGAATGTGGATCAGCTTGAATCTAGTGCTTATTCTGAATAGACAAAGTTATGTTGTAATATTTTATAAATCAGATCAATTGTGGTTGTGAAAAAATGAATATCATTGTGAATGTTTAAGAAATTTGCAATAACAGCTGACAGGAGAAATACATATTACTGATTCTCATTCTTTGGATCACAATGGCCATTCGCCAATTTATCGACTGCAAGTACTGCATTAATGCCTCATGCCAAAATATAGTTCCATGGCAAAGAGCAATTACGAAGTGTTATGATGTGGTGCTGTTGTGAACATCTGACCATGTTCACAGACAGCAGGAATTTCCCCCAACAGAGCATTTACAGCAACCTTCACACCAAACGTTTGCTGCCCACAGTGATCCAGCTGGTTTACAGACGTAACTGGCACCCACTCAGTTTTTGAAGCCCAATATAACATTCATCAGGCATCTTACAATTGGTAGAGATGCAACACCATGGTTATATTATGCAAACTGCTCAAAATCTGTTGAAAGATTATAAAGGCACACACTTTGGGCAGGGAGTTTCACCCACTGGCAGTGCAAATTTATAAACTTTGCCCGACTGTGTCAACAGTAAGTTATTTTGGGGAAAGGGTGAAAACAGGCGCTAAGTGGATGCTGTGCTAATAAGACATACCTGTTTAAAAATCTGGTTTCAGCCCATAATTTTGGTGATTACCATAACTTAAACCTGCCTGGAGGTATTAAAACGGAGACCTGCATGTTTGGCACTCAAGCGCTGATTAGGAGCAATTTTCCTGGAGCGGTAAATGTAGCCTCCACACATGCACTTTTACTGAAGGTGTGGAGTACGCTGGCCGCTCAGAAAATTCAAAGACACCACGCACCAAACAAAATTACAGGGAACATTGGTGGTCAAGGTGAGACCCCATCTCTCAAAAAAACTTCTCAATAATTGCACCACCACCAGCTTCACAACCTCAAACACACTTCATCCACCATCTAACTACACACTGACATTCACACATCCTACACTAGTGCATTCTTCAGAGGCACTACTCACACATATCTCACAGCTCTTCAACCATGTGATGCAGCACACACACACAACCACGCCTGCCAATACACTCATTCACAATCACCATTCTCTCTCTTCCAGGACAAGATCACACATGACAGGTGCAAGCAGGATATGACCGGGGAGGGGAAGCACAACTGCATAAGATCACTCCCTTTGAGGAGACAGTATTGGTGGTGATCGGGAGGGGAATAGCAGATGCTGTGGCCACAGGCAGATCGGGGACATTTCGCCTAGAGGTATGCAGCCACGATAACTTTCTTATATATCCACACCTATTCCTGATTAATAATCCCCAAATCTATCCTCACACACAAGCTCCATATGGTCTCATCATAAACGTCCTCCTATATTGGCCACATGCGCTGCACCCTAAACCTTCTAGCTATATCATTGCAGACTCCCAGGAGCTAGATCCACCTCGCCTCCCTCCCCCCCCCCCCCCCCCACAGGAACTGTAAGAGCCACCTTGGGTTGCGCTTCATAGAAGCACCAAAGTAGCCAAGAGCACGTATAGGATAGCCACTTTGTAAGCACCACGGTTAGTAATTTAATATTTGTAAATGCTGTTGGTTGTTGTAATGTTTTCATTGTTTGTTTTTGGTATAGATAAAGAGTGATTATGATAATTAGATAGTGCTGGAATTGGTGGACTTTGTATTGTGTTCTTCATGGGGAAGGGATTGAAAGGATTGAGTGCAGATGGTGGATTGCTTGATGGATCCTCAGTCATGGAAGTTAAGGCATGTGGCAACAGTACTCTGAAGTCAGTACTCTGGAGAACATTTCTCAAAAGCAACAGGTCTTCAATTAGGTGGTGGTGAGCATCCCTCCCAAGTGCCGGCCATCTACGTGGTACTCTCTAGTGCTCTCACTGGCCCCACTCATCTTCCTCCTTCTCCTCAACCTCCTCCTCCTCCCATCCCTCCTCCAGACCAAGGGGGACCCCTAGCAAGATCCCCATGACCAAGTACGTCCTTTCTCCTGGTGACTCCTATAAGGTCTCCAATAAGGTACAGTAGCACAGCACTTACTTTCTTTAGATGAAGGCCTCAGAGAATTTTCAAAATAAATGTTGATCAAGTGTTTGTGAAGTCTTGACAAAGTGTCCCAGAAAATCTCCTGTTGTGTATCAAAAGTCCTTTTCAAACGAAGGTTGTCAGTCGAACTCAATCAGCAAATGACCAGTGAACAGTGAAAGCTAAACATGGCTTTAAGTAGCGCTCAAAATACTCAGCAACAAATTCTTTGCTCCTGTTCAACTGGTCGCTGTTATGAGTGGTCGTTAATCCAGTAGTGAATGGTGGTGGACAATTAAACAACTAACGGGAGAAGGAAGCTCCATGAACATTCCCATCCTCAATGATGGTGGACCCGAGCACACGAATGCAAAAAACAAGGCTCAAGAGTTTTCAACCATCTCCAGCCAGAAGTGTCGTGTGGATGATCCATATCGGCTGCCTCCTGAGGTCCCCACAATCACAGAAGCCAGTCTTTAGCCAATTTGATTCACTTCACGTGATCTCAAGAAATGGCTGAGCGCACTGAATACAGCAAAGGCTATGGGCCCTGACAACATCCTGGCTGTCATGCTGAAGACATGCTGCAGAATTAGCCATACCTCTAGCCAAGCTATTCCAGTACAGCACTGGCATCTACCCGACAATGGAGAAAATTTGCAAAGTGTTGCTGTACAGCAAAAGGTTAGTATACAGGTACAGCAAGTGATCAGGAAGGCCAATGGAATCTTGGCCTTTATTGCAAAGGGGATGGAGTATAAAAGCAGGAAAGTCTTGCTAAAGTTATATAGGGTATTGGTGTGAGGCCACACCAAGAATACTGCGTGCAGTTTTGGTTTCCATATTGAAGAAAGGATATACTTGCTTTGGAGACAGTTCAGAGAAGGTTCACTAGGTTGATTCTGGAGATGAGGGGGTTGACTTTTGAGGAAAGGTTGAGTAGGTTGGGCCTCTACTCATGGGAATTCAGAAGAATGAGAGGTGATCTTATCGAAAAGTATAAGATTATGAGAGGCTTGACAAGGTGGATACAGAGAGGATGGTTCCACTTATAGGGGAGACTAGAACTAGGGGGCATAATCTTAGAATAAGGGGTCGCCCATTTAAAACTGAGATGAGGATGAATTTCTTCTCTCAGAGAGTTGTAAATCTGTGGAATTCGCTGCCTCAGCGAACTGTGGAAGCTGGGTCATTGAATACATTTAAGACAGAGATAGACAGTTTCTTAACTGATAAGGAATTAAGGGGTTATGGGGAGCGGGCAGGGAAGTGGACCTGAGTCCATGATCGGTTCAGCCATTATCGGATAAAATGTTGAAGCAGGTACGAGTGGCCGAATGGCCTAATCCTGCTCCTATTTCTTATGTTCTTATGTTCTTATGTAATGTGGAAAATTGCCCAGGTACGTCCTGTCCACAAAAAGCAGGACAAATCCAAAATGGCCAATTGCCGCACCATCAGTCTACTCTCAATCATCAGCAAAGTGATGGAGGGTGTTGTTGACAGTGCTATCAAACGCTACTTGCTCACCAATAACCTTCTCACTGATGTTAAGTTTGGGTTCTGCCAAGACCACTTGGCTCTAGGCTTCATTAAAGCCTTGGTCCAAACATGGATAAAAGAGCTGAATTCCAGAGGTGAGTTAAGCTCTTGACATCAAGGCAGCATTTGACCGAGTGTGACATCATAAGAACATAAGAACATAAGAATTAGGAACATGAGTAGGCCATACAGCCCCTCGCGCCTGCTCTGCCATTCAATAAGAGCATGCCTAATCTAATCATGGACTCAACTCCACTTCCCCGCCCGCTCCCCATAACCCCTTATCGTGTAAGAACTTGTCTATTTCTATCTTAAATTTAATCAATGTCCCAGCTTCCACAGCTCTCTGAGGCAACGAATTCCACAGATTTACAACCTTCTGAGAGAAGAAATTTCTCCTCATCTCTGTTTTAAATGGGTGGCCCCTTATTCTAAGATCATGTCCTCTCATTCTAGTCTCCCTCATCAGTAGAAATATCTTCTCTGCATCCACCTTGTCAAGCACCCTCATAATCTTATACGTTTCGATAAGATCACCTCTCATTCTTCTGAATTCCAATGAGTAGAGGCCCAACCTACTCAACCTTTCCTTAAAAGTCAACCCTCCCATCCCCAGAATCAACCTAGTGAACCTTCTCTGAACTGCCTCCAAAGCAAGTATATCCTTTCGTAAATATGGAAATCAAAACTGCACGCAGTATTCCAGGTGTGGCCTCACCAATTCCTTATATAGCTGTAGCAAGACTTCCTTGCCCTTATATTCCATCCCCATTGCAATAAAGGTCAAGATACCATTGGCCTTCCTGATCACGTGCTGTACCTGCATACTATCCTTTTGCATTGCATGCACAAGTACCCCCAGGTCCCGCTGTACTGCGGCACTTTGTAATCTTTCTCCATTTAAACAATAACTTGCTCTTTGATTTTTTTTGCCAAAGAGCATGACCTCACACTTTCCAACATTATACTCCATCTGCCAAATTTTTGCCCTCAAGGAGCCCTAGTAACATTGAAGTCAATGGCAATCAGGGGGGAAAACGTTCCACTGGCTGAAGTCATACTTAGCACAAAGGAAGAGAGTTGTGGTTGTTGGAGGCCAATCATCTCAGCCACAGGACATCGCTGCAGGAATTACTCAGGGCAATGTGCTTGGCCCAACCATCTTCAGCTGCTTCATCAATAGCCTTTCCTCCATCATAAGATCAGAAGTGGGAATGTTGGCTGAAGATTGCAGTGTTCAGTTCCATTCACAACTCCTCAGAAAATGAAGCAGTCCATGCTCACAGGGCAGAAAGACTTCGATGGCATCCAGGCTTGGGCTCATAAGTGGCAAGTAACATTCGTGCCACACTAGTGCCAGGCAATGACTAACTCCAACAAGCGAGAGTCTAACCACTGCCACTTGACATTCAATAGCATTACCATCACCAAATTCTCCACCATGAACATCCTGGGGGCTCACCATTGACCAGAAACTTAACTGGACCAGCCACATAAATAATGTGGGGCCACGAACAGTTCAGACGCTGGGTATTCTGCGATGAATGTCTCACCTCCTGATTCCCAAAAGCCTTTCCACCATCTACAAGGCACAAATCAGGAGTGTGATGGAATATTCTCCAATTGCCTGGATGAGTGCAGCTCCAACAACACTCAAGAAGCTCAATACCATCCAGGACAAAGTAGCCCATTGATTGGCATCCCATCCACCACCTTAAACATTCACTCTTTCCACCACCAACCCACCGTGGCTGTAGTGCGTACCATCTACAAGATGCACTGAAGCAACTTGCCAAGGCTTCTTCGGCAGCACCTCCCAAACCCACAACCTCTACCAGTTAGAAGAACAAGGGCAGCAGGCATATGGGAATATCAGCATCTGCAGGTTCCCCTCCAAGATACATACCTTGTAAATATATCGCCATTCCTTCATCGTCGCTGTGTCAAAATCCTGGAACTCTCTCCCTAACAGCACTGTGGGAGTAACTTCACCACAGACTGCAGCAGTTCAAGAAGGCGGCTCACCACCACCTTCTCAAGAACAATTAGGAATGGTCAATAAATGCTGGCTTTGTCTGCGATGCCCACATCCCGTGAATGAATTTTTAAAAACTGTGGCGCCCGCCAGAAAAATGCTGTGCAGCATCTTTAATGAGCATTAGCATTTACTTTAATTGATTATCAGAGCCTTAATCATCCTCGGGCAGGCCATTCCTAGCGCAGTTTCAAATCCTTTACCAAGATGACGCTTTGAGCTAAAGGCGGGCTAAAGTCATTGCAGCTCAAGAACCTATCTTGGCCACCTCGGAGATTCTTTAGTGCCTAACGTATCCGGGGAAAATTGTCCCCTCAGAATCTAACTTGGTTCCATTCCTTAAGATTACAAGAAAAGTTTTAATTATTGTACAATCTGCAAGGTCACTTTATATCAATATCACTAGCTGCTGCAGAGCAGATTTTTCTGCGTTTAGAGTGATGGTGCTCGAGCCCAATGTCAGTATAAGCAGGCTAGACAAAGGCAGGTATTGATAGGCTTCTGTTTACCCAATAATGGTAACTGATGTTCTTCTAATTACAATCAATGCCAACTCACTGCCCAAACTTGCTTTTCTCACTTTAAGTCACACTCTCCAGCTTCCAATCACCAGATCCCAGCTTTTCTACCTTCATTTGCTCACTTCCCTACTTCTTGGACTCTGAACTTCTGAGGCCATTCATCTAGCTCTATTTGTTCCTGTCCTTGCACTCCCAATAATCATGTCCCCAGTCTGTTGCCTCTTATGATTCTGCTCCTTCTTTCCCAACCTTTTTCATGAACTTTGTATCAAAGCAAATAATTTATTTGATGATACTAAAATTATTGTTTTAATTCCTTTTGTATGTTTGGTATTAATAACTATTCACAATCTGTCTAAATGTTTAATTGTAATACATTATATTATATTACATCAAATCCCAGAGTAGGGGTTGAGTGCTAGGCTACAAACTCAAGGGGAGCAACAAGGTAAATGGAAGCAATTACAGCACGGGTCAGTAGCTGGCTGGGAACAGAGCAGGATCACAGTAATCCAGGTTAGGAGTGCACAAAATTAGAGTGACATGACACAATGAAATATTAGAAAGGTCATTTCACTAATGAGGTCTTGAATATTCAAATCTTCAGAACTTTTTAAATATTTAGGATATTTGGGCCAAGAGAGCACCAAAGCCGAAGAGCATAACTATGTCACAGACAGGGGTTAATCACTATAAAAATGTAGAATCAGGGTTGGAATAAGTATCATGATTTGAAAAAAAACATCATAGTAAAGCAGGTTTATCACCCTGCTTTGACGTGGAAACAGAGAACCTATTTGGTCAAGGATATTATGCCTCTGCGGGAGTTTTGTTCATATTCGGTCCATTCCCATACAATTCAACAGGATGCTTCCATGACTGGCCTTTTAAATGCCCTTAACAAACAATTTTGTTTGGAGGGGTAATTTTCATAAATACATTATAACATGACAGCAAGGTTAAGAAAGACTACCACTTCTAGCAGGCTTGCTCCTGTGTTTACTCTCATCCACGCATAGTTATAACTAACATGTCGGGAAACTAGGATTTTCCTATGGATTTGGTTGAATTCTGCAAGGATTAACCATTTCTTTAGAGATCGTTAATGCTGTGGTTTTCTTGAACTAAAATCATTCCATCATTAGCACAGCAGTAAAGAAAAAGAAGTCAACAACCTCATGACCAATTTGTACTTGTACCTAAAACGATTAATCTTTTATGAACAAGTCACTGATTAGGTTCTTGTAACTTCTCATCACTGACAAAAAAAGTGGCTAGTTTGTCATTTTTGTTCAACAAAGAAATGAAATGCAAAAAATAGGCTATATGCAGACAACCCATTCATGTTTGTAATAAAACATGGGCCTGGAAATCCCGGCCTCCTCAGGTCCGTACGAAGTTTCTACAGATCGTGAAGGCATCGGAAAAGCTGGTTTTCAGCGCACAGTGCGCATGCGCTGAAAACCGGCTTTTCCGTTCTGTCAGAGCTTGACAGATGATCTGCATCTCGGGAGCGAGGACATTTGCAAGGGCAAGATTGCGGTATTTACCCACAACTTGCCCAGCAAATGTCCTCAAAATTCTTGCGCTTGATAAAAGCAGGCGCATAGCCTACTTTTACAGACATAAAAACATTCAAAAATATAATTAAATTAAATTTAAAAAACTAATTATTTTAAAAACCCTGCCCACCACGTTACATTTATTTTTAACCATAATTAAAAAAATGTTTTAAAAACTCAGAAAAAAAATTTTATTTCATATATTTATTAACTTTAATTTGAATTAGTTTTAATTATGTGAAGTGTGTTTTTTATTTTTTATTTCATGTTTAGTGTCTTTGTTTTTTTTTCTCATTAATAGTAATGAGAACTCGTAGATTCTCATTGCAATTTATGAGAAAGCCTGATTGGCTGAGCCATCACATGTGACTGCACCTTCTGCGTTGGAACCTGGAGGACGGAAGCGTGCTTCACAGCGAGGGACGAGAAGGCCTCCCCACCGGAATCTCACGCTCCTTCCAGACCACCAGGTCCTTTCATAGAAATGTTTCAGGTCGAAGGCAATTGCCTGCGGGAAGCCTCCGATCGCAATTTCAGTCCCATGATCATTACAAACTTGTGAGGACAGGCAAAATGGTTCTAATCAGAACTTCATCTCATCAAGACAAGAGCTTCTTTGCTGGATCCCCAATCAGACTAATGAAAAAGTTAAAAAAAAAGGCAAGATACTGCAAATACTGGAAATCTGAAATATAAGCAGAAAATGCTGGAAATACTCAGCAGGTCAGGCAGTATCTGAGGCGAAAGAAACACTCTTGTTTCTCTCTCCACAGATGCTGCCTGACCCGTTGAGTATTTCCTGCATTTTCTGTTTATATTTAATTAAAACGTTTGTCACAGTGACAGGTTTCTAATAATCATTTATCATATTCTTTTGGATCGAAAAAAACAATTCCCGACAAATCGTAGAATTTGATGAACAAAGCACCAAATGGGAAACATGCTGTTTTATGTTACACATTCTTTGCAAACTACTGTGGCTGGGAACTTGATTTTATGCTATAATGCACACACTGACCTTTCCTGATAACTTTTAGAAGTTGCCTTATACATCATAGCATGCGTTTGTCACAGTACAAGACTCAGCACTGCGGCAAGTTAAGCTAAATTACAGAAACAAAGCAGGTACAGGAAAATGTACTCAGGCATCTACACTGTGTTATTAAAAAAATATGTGATTCCAGTGGCTGAGCAGCAGGAGAAAAGGTAAAGAAGGCTGTGTCCACCTGCTAAGAGTAATATCTTCCCAGCTCAAAATTTCAGACATTAGACTTAAACAGTGAAAGAGCCTTTATAATTCGTTATACCAACGAATTAAGGGACTGGACAGTAAGCAATACTGGAGTGAACCTTTACCCCAATGGAAATAATCACACTCACTAAAATCTACATATAAAAAATGTATATGTTGATGAAAAACATCTTATTTTGCAGTTTTAACAACAACTTGCATTTATATAGCGCCTTTAATGTATTGAAACGTCCCAAGGCACTTCACAGGAGTACTATGAGATAAAAAATTTGAAACCGAGCCGCATAAGAAGAAAGTAGCGCAGATGACCAAAAGCTTGGTCAAAGACGTATGTTTTAAAGAGGGTCTTGAAGGGGAAAGAGAGGTAGAGAGGTTTAGGCAGGGAGTTCCAGAGCTTGAGGATTAGGCAACAGAAGGCACGGCCCCCAATGGTTGAGCGATTATAATCAGGGATGCTCAAGAGGGCAGAATTAGAGGAGCGCAGACATCTCTGGGGGTTGTGGGACTGAAGGAGATTACCGAGATAGGGAAGGGTGCGGCCATGGAGGGATTTGAAAATAAGGATGAAAATTTTTAAATCAAGGCGTTGCTTAGCCAGATGCCAATGTTGGTCAGTGAGCACAGGCATGCTGGGTAGTGGGACTTGGTGCAAGTTAGGACACGGGCAGCCGAGTTTTGGATCATGTCTAGTTTACATAGGGTAGAATGTCGGAGGCCAGCCAGGAGTGCATTGGAATCGTCAAGTCTAGAGGTGACAAAGGTGTGGTGTATTTGGACTTTTAGAAGGCTTTCGACAAGGTCCCACACAAGAGATTAATGTGCAAAGTTAAAGCACATGGGATTGGGGGTAGTGTGTTGACGTGGATTGAGAACTGGTTGGCAGACAGGAAGCAAAGAGTAGGAGTAAATGGGTACTTTTCAGAATGGCAGGCAGTGACTATTGGGGTACCACAAGGTTCTGTGTTGGGGCCGCAGCTGTTTACGTTGTACATTAATGATTTAGACGAGGGGATTAAATGTAGTATCTCCAAATTTGCAGATGACACTAAGTTGGGTGGCAGTGCGAGCTGCGAGGAGGATGCTATGAGGCTGCAGAGTGACTTGGATAGGTTAGGTGAGTGGGCAAATGCATGGCAGATGAAGTATAATGTGGATAAATGTGAGGTTATCCACTTTGGTGGTAAAAACAGCGAGACAGACTATTATCTGAATGGTGACAGATTCGGAAAAGGGGAGGTGCAACGAGATCTGGGTGTCATGGTACATCAGTCATTGAAGGTTGACATGCACGTACAGTAGGCAATTAAGAAAGCAAATGGCATGTTGGCCTTCATAGCGAGGGAATTTGAGTATAAGGGCAGGGAGGTGTTACTACAGTTGTACAGGGCCTTGGTGAGTCCACACCTAGAGTATTGTGTACAGTTTTGGTCTCCTAACTTGAAGAAGGGCATTCTTGCTATTGAGGGAGTGCAGCAAAGGTTCACCAGACTGATTCCTGGGATGGCGGGACTGACATATCACGAAAGACTGGATCAACTGGGCTTGTATTCACTGGAGTTCAGAAGAATGAGAGGGAATCTCATAGAAACGTTTAAAATTCTGATGGGTTTAGACAGGTTAGATGCAGGAAAAATGTTCCCAATGTTGGGGAAGTCCAGAACCAGGGGTAAGCCATTTAGGACCGAGGTGAGGAGAAACTTCTTCACCCAGAGAGTGGTGAACCTGTGGAATTCTCTACCACAGAAAGTTGTTGAGGCCAATTCACTAAATATATTCAAAAAGAAGTTAGATGTAGTCCTTACTACTAGGGGGATCAAGGGGTATGGTGAGAAAGCAGGAATGGGGTACTGAAGTTGCATGTTCAGCCATGAACTCATTGAATGGCAGTGCAGGCTCGAAGGGCTGAATGGCCTACTCCTGCACATATTTTCTATGTTTCTATCCCAATATTCAATTGGAGAAAATTTCTGCTCATCAAGAACTGGATGTTGGACAAGCAGTCTGACAATTTAGAAACCGTGCAGGGGTCGAGAGAATTGGGTGTCATCAACATACATGTGGAAACTGACGGCGTGTTTTTGGATGATGTCGCCAAGGGGCGACATGTCGATGAGAAATAGGAGGGGTCAAGGATAGATCCTTGTGGGACACCAGAGGTAATAATGTGGGGGCGGGAAGTGAAGCCGTTGCAGGTGATTCTCTGGCTATGATTAGAGAGATAAGAATGGAACCAGGCGTGTGCAGTTCCATCCAGCTGGACGAAGGTTGAGAGGCGTTGGAGAAGGATAGAGTGGTCAACCATGTCAAAGGCTGCAGACAGTTTAAGAAGGCCGAGGAGGGGTAATTTGCCTTTGTCACAGTCACAAATGATATCATTTGTGACTTTGATGACAGCTGTTTCAGTACTGTGGCAGGACGGGAAACCGGATTAGAGGGATTCAAACATGGAATTGCGGGAAAGATAGGCATGGATTTGGGAGGCGGCAATACGTTCAAGGACTTTGGAGAAAAAAGGGGGGTTGGAGGGGCGGTAGTTTGCAAGGGCGGAGGAGTCGAGGATTGTGTTTTTTTAGGAGAAGGGTGATAATGGCAGGTTTGAGGGAGTTGGGTGGTCAGCAGTTTGGCGGGAATAGGATCAAGGGAGCAGGAAGTGGTTTCCATGGACAGGATGAGCTTGGAAAGGTCATGAGGGGAGATCGGAGAGACACTGGAGAAAAATATGTCAGGGCTAGGGCAGGGGGCTTCCTTAGAGGAAGTTTGGCCCGGTGGGCATGGGGAAGAAAGGAAAGAGGCAGAGGCAGCCGAACGGATGGTCTCAATTTTAGAGACAAAGAAGTCCATGAGCTCTTCGCACTTATTATCGGAGGTGAGGGTGGAGACTGGGGAGAGAGTTTTAAAAAGACGGATAGCAATGGAGAATAGAAGCTGGGGTTTATCTTTACATTCCAAAATTATTCTGAAATAGTGAGTGATTTTGGCACACGGGAGCAGGACCCGATAGTGCTTCATGTGGTCCAGTTGTGTCATATCGGTTCAAGTCTGTGACCCTTGGACTTAAGGGAGTGAAGATCAGGGCTGTACCAGGGGGAACGGCCAGGGTATGAGTAATGGTTTTAACAGGGACTAGGCATCAAAGGTGATGGTGAGGATGTGATTGAGAAGATCGGTAGCTGCAGAGATATCATGGTGAATGAAGGGCCAAAGGCAGGACAGTTGGGAGCTCATAAGTGCAGTTGTAAGAGAGTCGGGAGAGCGTTTTTTCCAGGGATGCACACAGAAGAAAGTAGGGTTTGGCGGGGGGGAGGGTGGAAGGGGGATATGGGTGGAAAGCAATACGAGGAAGTGGTCAGAGATAGCCTTATCTTTGATTGACACGATGGGAGTCGCGAGGCCACGAGAGATGGCAAGGTTGAGGAGCTGGCCGTGAATATGGATTGGGGAGTTTACATGGTGGGAGAAATTAAGGAAGAATAGGAAGCTAGTGAACTCAGAGGAGAGAAAGCATGATGAATTAGATGGAGGATAAAATCACCGAGGATGAGAAGTCATTCGGTGCAGAGGAAGGAAGGTTGTGAAGAAATATCGGTAATAACATTTTTATGATATTTGGGTGGGCAGTAGAGAACGATAATTTTAAATGAGAGGAGAGCAGGGTGGAATAAGATGAGGTGCTCTAAGGAGGAGAAAGTGCTGGAGGAGTAGGGGGACAGACCAAGGTATGATCTGCTGATGAGAGCCACACTGCCATCACGCCGGTCTGAGCGGGGCAAGTAGTGGAAGGTATAGCCAGGCGGGGAGGCTTCATTTTAGAGTAAGGTTTCATCGTCCATCAACCAGGTTTCCATCAGGGCCATGATGTCGATGCCATCAAGCGCAATAAGCTCATGGATGGGAAGGGCCTTGGTCGCAAGTGAACGAACGTTCTGGAGGGAGATGCAGAGAAGGTCGGTGATGGCTGCCCCACAGCCTGCATCCACAGGGTCACATTGGGGGGAGGGGTGGGGGGGGGTGAGTTGGACGCGGAGGAGATTGGCAAGATTAGTCCCCAGTGGCCCCACTGGCCGGGAAGGTCGGCGAGTTAGTAGGATGGGACCGTTGGGGTTGCTGCTTTTAAGGAGGCAGTGATGAGTGCCTCGATGGGCCCTTCGTAGGATGCCAAGAGAGGCACCTAGGGAAGCTGTAGGCTTATCTAGGAGGGAGTCAAGCCTGGGACGGCAGCAGGAGAGTAAGAACGTCAAAGATGAAGGATTGGGATAGGGATTTGGGAGGGCAGAGTATCTGAGAAAGGAGAGATGAAAGGAGGCATGTTGACAGGAGAGAATGGTCAGGGGGGAATAAAGAGAAAAGGAAAGGGGGAAAAGTGGAAAAGTATTGAATGGCTTGGGTCTGGGTTTTAAGTTATGTTTTCTGCCACTGTGGTGCGATACAAAATTTAAAACACTATCAACTAAACCAGTTTTGCAAGGGAATCAGTTTTTGGTGACAATTGATTTTCATGGCACTATGTTGGAATTGCAGTTAATTCCAATCTTTTGGGCCAGCTTGAAGTGCTCTGAGATGTGCATAATCTAGGCTGACACTCCAGTGCAGTACTATGAGAGTGCTGCACTGCCAGAGGTGCTAAATCGAGACCCTGTCTTCTCTTTCAAGTGGACGTAAATATCCCATGACACTATTTTGAAGAAGAGCAGGGGAGTTATCCCCGGTATTCTGCCAATATTTATCTCTCAATCAACATCGCTAAAACATATTATCTGGTCATTATCACATTGCTGTTAGTGGGAGCTTGCTGTGTGCAAGTTGGCTGCCACGTTTCCCACATGACAATAGTGACTATACTCCAAAAGTAATTCATTGGCTGTAAAGTGCTTTGTGGTCGTAAAAGGCACTATATAAATCCAAGTCTTTCTTTTCACTTCTCCTTCTCTGATTCTTGCTTAAAAACCTGGCATATTCGTGGGTTTGACAACAGCAGTAATATATTTGTTGCCAATTACATGGAACTGAGATGAGAAGAATTGTATTAGTTTCTGTACAACAGCCAAAGGCAGCTTTGTTAACATAGTTACATTTAATACTTCATCCCATTTAAGAGGATTTTCAGTGGTGTAACTAGTTACATCTGGAGAGAGATGAGAGCACTTACAAGACACAACTGAGACTATGAAAGCACCTCCTGTAATTGCAATTATCCCTACTAAATTGAAACAAAGTAATATGTAAGTGACTTAATTTTAATTAAAATCTTTTTTACGATTGCATAAACTAATTAATGATGAACACCAAAATACTCAGTTTGTTTCCAATTATGAGGAAGGCTTTCATAACCCAATTAGCTCATTTATTCAAAGCAAAATTATTCAGTTGTTAGCACACTATTGTTTACCCACGTTAGAACCCATTTCTGACAGATGAGACAAAATCCTCTTTTGAGGCTCACAGCACGAAAAAACTGTCAACACTTTTTCCTAAATTGACAACTCCATCCATGAGGCTAATGTAAAAAAAATGAAACCGCCACCCTTGTATTCAGGGGATGTTTCTCTGAAAGTGGCATTCAGGCACATTGCTGGTGCACAGACATTGACACTTGGGTTCTTCTGCCCCAAATCGGGTAGGATGGTGGCAGAGAATGAGGGAAATTTGCGGCAGTGAAACCTACCGCGACTCACCACCCGACCTGCATTACCCTGCCACCGCCCTGCTAGGATGCCGCGATCCACTCCTTCTCTGCAAATGGCCATGGCAGGAGGCTGGGTCTGGGTAATTTTCCTTTGCAGCTGCCCATGTTATAGCTGCTTCCCAGGGGAAGGTGGTGGTAGATGCTAGGAAATTAAAATAACAGCTTTAAGGTGCCCCAATGGAGGGAACGGGATTTGTAGCAATCTCTTCTTCTTCCATTTTCCCCCCAGCTCTTACCTGTTGGAAGTCCTCAGTCTCAGCCGATCTGTCTGGGAGAATGAGTCGATCGATAACTAACAAGAACTGTGAGACATAAAAATTTGCTCCCTAGTGACAATAAACGCATCAAGAGCTATTAGGCTAATCACCGGAGACCATTAGTGGTATGCATGTGCAAATAGACCAATAGAAATCACGGGCCCAGCCAAAATGGCAGAAGAGTTTAAACACTGCTCCAACAATGCCAACAGGTGATTTTCCACATTAACACATCATAATCAAATTATGGCTGAACAAGCCCGACAAATTCTGACAAAGAAGAGAGCTCAAAACTAATGAGCAGCTCCCTTGAAACAAAGAGCTGGGGCAGATTTGGTGGGAGATAAGGAAGCCTTTTTGGGGTATATCTATTTTCAGTTTTACAAGGAAAAGAACACAAGCAGCCGGAGGTGGGGAGTGAAGAAATGGAGTAGTGGAGAAACCTACAAGAAATCATCAAGGACTGACCAAGCATGAGGCCCACGAAACAGAAGGATGTCAGCAACCAAATTGACAACCCGGGCCACCACAACCAGCAAAACGACCAACCGAAACCAACTCAGCAAAAACCGAAGCATCGACATTTATTTCCACTCAACAATCTACTTCTGAACGACCAACGGTTGAGAAATTACCAAAAAGGACTAACTAAAACTATTTCTAACCAAAAAAAGTGGGTACTTACCCCATACATCCAAAACGCAACTTACCGCATCAACGGACTCACCCCAACTGAAGACTATGCAGTCCAAATTCCTCTCCTCCATCCGGGTACAGCTCGCCTAGAAGGCCAAGTGCAGTGAACCCCGAAACCACGATTCACCGGCAACTGTCAAAAGGGATTGGTGTGCATAGCCCCTGAACCCCCAGAGCTATAACTTAGTTGGTTAGGAGAATTGGGAGGGGGAGGCTGGGATAACTTGTGTAAATGTATCTGCATTCTCCTCTTTACCCCATTTAGAGTTTAAGCTGTATTCTTTTCCTTACGTTGACAATTTATTCAATGTGTTGTACCCCTCAGTGTGTATTGGTATTACTATTCTGTGTGTGTTATTAAAGGTGTGCCTTTTACTTCCTTTTAAACACAATAAAGCCATACCTGCTTCCTACCTTGAAACCGATTGTCTGTCCAAGTCTGTCACAGTCGCTTTATAATTCTAGAGTCTAGAACCAAGGGTGTTGGAGCGATTCGGAACCGCTCATATAAGGTCAGAAGGGAAAGCTGACCTCCTGAAAACCACCCCTTACTAGAGTTTAACAGCTAATACAAAAGACGCCACCTCCAACAGTACAGCATCCCTCAGTGCTGCATTGATGTGTTAGCCAGTCCTAAAGTCTCTGGCATGGAGTTGGAACCCACAATCATCTGACATAGAGACAAGAGTGCTGCCAGTGAGCCAAGGTTGACACCAATTAATTCAATGGTTATGCTAGTTAGTCTATTCATTATATATACTGCAGCAACTCGCCAAGGCTTCTTCGGCATAAACCACAAACCCACAACCTCTACCAGCTAGAAGGACAAGGGCAGCAGACGCATCACCTGCAAGTTTCCCTCCAAGTTACACACCATTCTGACATGGAAGTATATCGCCATTCCTTCATCGTCACTGGGTCAAAATCCTGGAACCTCCACTGTAACAGCACTGTGGAAGTACCTTCACCACACTATCTGCAGTGGTTCAAGAAGGCGGCTCACTACCACCTTCTCAAGGGCAATTAGGGATGGGCAATAAATGCTGGCTTTGCCAACGAAGCCCACATTCCATGAACGAATAAAAAAACATAATAATAAATAAATAAATATATATATAGATCACCACGTCAGTAATCATAGCGAACCCTCTACATATTAAATTGCATTAACTCAGTTGTTCTTCAACGGAAAGTATTTGTCATTTGCGGTGCAAGTATTCATCATGACTATAATGCCAGACCTCGACAAATCCATGACGGATCATGTGATAAAATGTCTAGCAGTACTACTTACGATAAAGTAGCATCGCTTATTTGAAGGATTTGCTGGACTTGTGCTGGGTGCTAATCTTTATCTATGCTGACTTGTACTTAGAGTATAATTTATATTCTTCAATTACAAATAAAATTGAATTAGTGCTCGCTCTGAGATCACCATCTAATTTTACTGCTGCTTCTGTTCTTTTGTCGCTGTATTTCCTTTGTGATTTGGAGTAATTTCACTGACAATGCTCCTGTACACACATAACTGAGAACTTACAATTACAAATATGGAAATAAACTTCAGATATTTTGATCCAAGGTTTGCATTTACAGGAAAATCAAGAAGGTACAGCAAAATGCATAGGCCTAGAAATCTGCCAGCGTGGGAAAATGGCCGGTGCCACCGTGGGGCGAGTTTAACTCCCGCCTGTAAAAAGAGCGCAGAAATACCATTATTTTGGTGCTGCCTGCTGTTTTAAATAATCAGAGTGCAGAACCTACCGTGCAACGCATTGTTTCGGGCCGTATGCTCAACAGGAGCCCCAATGTAGTGTGGCCGTAGCATCCCTGGAGCAAGGCAGCGTTATCTTAAAGCTAGCCTGTCATTTTAGAACGCATTCTCGAGCCCCTAAAGAGGAACTGCCTTCTACAATGAAAAAAAAAACTTTTATAATTGGCAATCTTTACTCTTTGGAGCTCAACTGACTTCTGAAAAAAAAAAACATAAGAATAGTAGTAAGCCTGAGGATTGGGAGAGCTTTACAAAGCAGCAACTGATGACCAAAACATTGGTAAAAAGGGAGAAAAGAGAATTTGAGAGTAAACTAGCAAGAAAAATAAAAACAGACTCCAAGAGCTTCTGCAAGCATGAAAAAAGGAAGAGAATAGCAAAAGATATTGCTATTGGTCCCTTAGAAACTGAAAAAGGAGAAATTATAAAGGGGAATAAGGAAATTACTTTAAACACATATTTTGTATCTGTCTTCACAGCAGAAGGCACAAAAAAGGATAGCAGAGATAATGGGATACCAAGGGGCTAATGAGAGTGAAGAACTTAAAGTAATTAATATCTGTAGAGAAAAAGTACTTGAAAAATGAATGGACCTAAAAGCTGACAAATCCACTGGACCTGATGGCCTACATCCTCGGGTTCCAAAAGAGGTGGCGGCAGTGATAATGGATGCATTGGTTGTGATTTTCCAAAATTCCACAGATTTTAGGATGGTCCCAGCAAATTGGAAGGTAGCAAATGTAACCCCGCTACTGAAGAAAGGACAAAGAGAGAAAACAGGAATACACAGGCCAGTTAGCCTGACGCTAGTTGTCGAGAAAATGCTGGAATCCATTATTAAGGAAGTGGAAAATCATATGATTATGCAGAGTCAACATTGTTTTATGAAAGATAAATCGTGTTCAACAAATTTATTAGAATTTTTTGAGGATGTAACTAGCAGTGTAGATAAAGGGGAACCAGTTCATGTAGTATATTTGGATTTCCAAAAGGTATTAGATAAGGTGCTACATAAAAGGTTGTCATGCAAGATAAGAGCTCATGAGGTTGGGAGTAATACAGGATTAGTGCTTGGACCTCAGCTATTTACAATTTATATTAATGACTTAGGTGAAGGGACCTAGTGTAATGTATCTAAGTTTGCTGACAATATAAAGCTAGATGGGAAAGTAAGCTGTTAGGAGGATGCGAAGAGCTTGCAAAGGGATGTAGAAAGGTTAAGTGAGTGGGCAATAAGGTGGCAGATGGAATATAATGTGGGGAAATGTGAGCTTATTCACATTGGGAGGAAGAATAGAAAAACATTTTATTTTAAATATTTTAAATGTACAGAATATTTTAAATGGTGAGAAACTATTAAATGTTTGTGATCAGAGAGATTTAAGTATCCTCATACAGAAAACACAGAAAGTTAGCTTGCAGGTACAGCAAGCAATTAGGAAGGCAAATGGCATGTTGGCCTTTATTGCATGGGGGTTGGATTACAAGAGTAATGCTGTTTTGTTTCAATTGTACAGGGCTTTGGTAAGACCACATCTGGAATACTGTGCAGTTTTGGTCTCCTTATCTGAGGAAGGATATAATTGCCTTAGAAGTGGTGCAACAAACATTTAAAGATTGATAGCTGGGATAAGAGGTTTGTCCTATGAGGAGAGATTGAGTAGATTGAGCCTGCAGTCTCTGGAATTTCGAAGAATGAGAGGTAATCTCATTGAGAAATATAATATTCTGAGGATGATTGACAGGGTAGATGCTGTGAGGTTGTTTCCCTGGTTAGAGAGTGTAGAACTAGCAGGCATAGTCTCAGGATAAGAGATTGGACATTAAGACTCAGATAAGGAGGGATTTCTTCACTCAGAGGGTTGTGAATCTTTGTAATTCTCTACCCCAAAGGAATGTGAATGCAGAGTCGTTGAATATATTCAAGGCTGAGATAAATAGATTGTTGGTCTCTAAAGGAAAGAAAGACTGTAAGGGAATCAAGTGATATGGAGATCGGGCGGGAAAGTGAAATTGAGGTTGAAGATTAGCCATGATCTTATTGAATGGCAGAGCAGACTCATTGGGGTGGGGGTGCGGGGGGGCGGGGGTGGTGGTGGCTGTATGGCCGACTCCTGCTCCTAATTCTTATGTTCTTATTAAAGATAATTCCGAAATGGCAGTCTTCAGCTCTTAAAGCCTTCTGCATGTAAAAATGTTAAAAGTGCTTCAGCACTAACACAAATGGCTCAACAAGCAAGGGAAAGGGCACCAAGGGACTTGCATGCAGCACTCCAGCTTTGTGCAGAGGGTCAACACTGCAAGAAAGGTCCTCCACTCACAGGGGTCCAGGAGGTCCTCCAGAAAGAAGGATGTGGGACCAGATCGCAGAGGCCCCCACAACCTGGATCCAATTCCCAATGAAGTTTCATGACCTCAGACCAGTGGTCAATGTCAGTGAATACATTTTCAAAAACTGTCTCCTACCAACTGCACCATTAGCCTCACACACTGCTCATGGCACGACCCCGCCCCCTGCCTCACCCTGCCTAATCACTCATCTACCAATCTGTACCAAACACAGGGCACACCTCACATTCTGAGCTTCACCTCACCCATTGGAGGAGACGGTGATGGCCATTCTTGGCAGGGGCATGGCTGAGCCCTTGGCCAGTGGCGGGGCTGAAAGAATACAAGCTACTGGTATCCTCATACATTATCCTCCTTCTCATATTTCACTTCCTCCTCAGCCCACAATATCTTCTGACGTACATGATTCACATGGTATAAGCATGCAGATCTTGCTTTCCCACCCTCAACTCACTGCACCTCTACCCTTGTGCCTTCCTTATTGTAGACACCTAAGAATTCAGCCTGCCTAGCCAGTGGTTGACGAAGTAGAAGGAGAAGGAGGAGGAGAAGAAGAAGAAACAACAACATTGTCACTTGATTGTCACTGTGCATATTCAGGACACGCTGATTGACGTCATGATTTGCTTATTTAAATTTGAGAGGCCAGCACTGACCAAAAGGGCGGCCATCGCATCCCGTGCCAGAAGCAGGCGGAAGCAAGGCAGCGGCCATTTTTTCAACAAAACCGGCCTGAACAGCCAAAGCTACACCAGAGAGTTTCTCGGCCATAACGTTAGCAAAAATGGACATTGGGTGGTGGAATTGATTAAACACTGTCCTCCATCTCTGAGATCTTGATCCGAGTTTAGTCTAAAATGATGGGCTAGCAATCTTTTCTGTTCTTTGGTGATACACAGCATGTATAAAATGAGTTTGGGAATTAATAGGAGGATATTAAGAGAAATTCAACTCCCTCATAATTAAAATTCCTACTGTAGCCAAATGCAGGGGTAGAACGTGTATTACAATGAACTGAACCAGTATGAGTATTGATGCTTATTGATGGGCAGGTACAGCAGGAGAGATGAGATCGGGGCAAAGGAGCTGTGAGACACTGTAGAAGGATGTGATCGGGGCCCAGAAGAGGTGTGAGTTCGAGGCCAGGGGCCCGGGGGCAGCACGGGCCTGCCCATACTGTTTTATGTGTGCGAACTGGGTCCATGCAGCAGAGCAGGTCTCCAGTTGTCTTGGGTAATCCTTGCCACTGGACCGAGACCTAACTTTGTCAAGCCCATGTGGTGGCTGGTGTGCAACGGTCACCATACGTTAAAAAAAATCCACACACAGGCATCTTCCACCCTTGAGGATGTAGTTCAGGTTCTTCATTCGAAACACCTGTGAACTCATTCTTTTTTTTGGCTTGGAAGCAAGTCTTTCTCGTTTCAAGGAACCGCCTATGATGATGATGATGATGGTTCTCATATACCGCACCAGCTTGGGACAACAAAGGTCAGTAGTCCTTCCTCTGAAACATCCAAACTCCTTATTCCAGGATGGACTGAGTCATTTGGGAGTGGTAGTTCTAATGGCCAATTCACGGACAAGAATATGGTCAGATGTCTATCTAGAGCAGATGCACAGCTTGTAACAGGATGCATGGAGAAAATTAATCTGAATCTAACTCTGCTATACCTGACTTTGGGATACACAAATCTGACTCCTTGTGTCTGAAATGTTAAAAGTATTCAATTTCTCAGCACCACAAGTTTTCATTTTTTTTAAAAAGTGGTTAAAAAAACCCAAAAGTTGTACTTAATTGCATTTGGTTTAATGATTTTCAAATTCAATGCTCCGTAGAACAACCCTCTGAAGTATAACCAATGATGGGAAACTAAAGTAATCCACATTTCAAAACAGTTCTGAAATACTGTTTTGTGCTATAATTATAAAATACCTTCACTGGACACATTCAATCCTACTGAACACCAGGGATTAGGAACATGTGTTGTCCGACACACTGCCCCACCCAATATCACCAGAGACTGGAAACATGTGCTCCCTGACATGCACCTCCAACAAAACAGCATCAGGGCATTGGACAGCTCCAACACCCGTGTTCCAGTGATTATCAAATGGAGGAAATTATATTATACTAATGAGGATCAAAAACACCAACATGTTTTCTTCATCTCCAGCCTCACATGCCAAGTTCCAAATATGTTTTGGGAAATTGAAGCAAGAAACTTATTTCTCTTTCACATGTATATGCTAGGATCTATTATTAAGGATGTGGTAACAGGGCACTTAGAAAATAATAATAGGATTGGGCAGAGTCAACACGGATTTATGAAAGGGAAATCATGTTTGACAAATCAGTTTTTGAGGTTGTAACTAGTAGAATAGAAAAGGGGACGTGGTGTACTTGGATTTTCAGAAGGCTTTCGATAAGGTGCCACACAAGAGGTTATTAAACTCGGCTCATGGGATTGGGGGTAATGTACTATCATGGATTGAGGATTGGTTAATGGATATAAAACAGAGAGTAGGAATAAACAGGTCATTTTTGGATTGGCAGGCTGTAACTAGTGGGGTACCGCAAGGATCGGTGCTTGGGCCTCAACTATTTACAATCTATATCAATGATTTGGATGAGGGGACCAAATGTAATATATCTAATTTTGCTGATGATACAAAGCTAGATGGGAATGTAAGTTGTGAGGAGAATGCAAAGAGGCTTCAATGGGATATAGACGGGCTAAGTGAGTGGGAAAGAAAATGGCAAATGGAATATAACGTGGAGAAATGTAAAGTTATCCACATTGGTAGGAAAAATGGAAAAGCAGGGTTTTTGTTTTAAAGGTGAGAGATTGGGAAATGTTGGTGTGCAGAGGAACCTGGATGTCCTTGCACACAAATCACTGAAAGTTAACATACAGGTACAGCAAGCAATTAAGTAAGCAAATGGTATGTTGGTCTTTATTACAAGAAGATTTGAATATAAGAGTAAAGACATCTTCCTGCAATTATATAGGACCCTGGTGAGACCACACCTGGAGTATTGTGTTCAGTTTTTGTCTCCTTGCCGAAGGAAGGATATACTTGCCATTGAGGGATTGCAACGAGGGTTCACTAGACTGATTCCTGGGATGGAGGATTGTCCTATGAGGAGAGATTGAGTAGACTAGGGCTATATTCTCCAGAGATTAGAAGAATAAGAGGTGATCTCATTGAATCATACAAAATTCTTACACAGTTTCACAGGGTAGATGCAGGGAGGATGTTTTCCTCTGGCTGGGAAGTCTAGAACCAGGGGTCACAGAATAAGGAATCAGCCAATTAGGACTGAAAGGAGGAGAAATGTCTTCACTGAGAGGCTGGTGAATCTTTGGAATTCTCTACCCCAGAAGGCTCTAGCGGTTCAGTCGTTGAGTATATTCAAGACAGCGATCGATAGATTTTTGAATATTAAGGGAATCAAGGATTGTGGAGATAGTGCAGGAAAGTGGAGTTGAGGTAGAAGATCAGCCATGATCTTATTGAATGGCAGAGCAGGCTTGAGGGGCTGAATGTTCTACTCTGATCCCATTTCTTATGTCTTACGTTCATATGTATGCAGTATTTTTAAAGGGAGAAGTACAAAAAGGCAGGCTGGTGTGAACTGGGTGCAGATAATGATCATGGTTGCCCAATTTTGCATATGGAGCATGAAACTGGCATCAAGACCCCTTATTTGCAAATGCACCTCTTTTTCCACCATGAAGCAAATGGCAGGCAGTGCCCTTCCAGTGTGTAATAAGAACACGGCCTTCACCCACCATATTGAGTGCTTGACAAACGGACACGACACTAACAAATTTCTAGGCTAAATAAATCCTGAGCTATTTTGACATATGCCCAACATAGCCAATCAAATCAGGCAAACATTCTACAGCAACAGAAAAGCAAAATACTGCGGATGTTGGAATCTGAAATTAAAAACAGAAAATGCTGGAAATCTCAGCGAGTCAGGCAGCATCTGTGGAGAGAGAAACAGAGTTAACGTTTCAGGCCGAAAACCCTTCGTCAGAACTGGCAATAGTTTCAAATGGAATGGATTTTTAAGGAAGTGCTGGGACCCTGAAAAAGGGAGGGAGGAAAGAACAAAAGGGAAGGTCTGTGATAGCGTGGTAGGCAGAAGAAATTTGAGCGACAGAGGGGATGATGGGTCGAATTGAGATGGTAACAGCACAAATTAGAAAACAAAAGGTGAGTCTAGATAGGATGTGAATGGCAGAACAATTACCAGCTGCCATGGAAAACAAAGAGAAGCAAACTAAAAATAAAGAACGGGGGTGGGTGGGGAGTTTTTGTTAAAAAAGAAAACATAGAAACATAGAAAATAGGTGTAGGAGTAGGCCATTCAGCCCTTTGAGCCTGCACTGCCATTCAATAAGATCATGGCTGATCATTCCCTCAGTACCCCTTTCTTGCTTTCTCTCCATACCCTTGATCCCTTTAGCAATAAGGGCCATATCTAACTCCCTCTTGAATATATCCAATGAACTGGCATCAACAACTCTCTGCGGCAGGGAATTCCACAGGTTAACAACTCTCTGAGTGAAGAAGTTTCTCCTCATCTCAGTCCTAAATGGCCTACCCCTTATCCTAAGACTGTGTCCCCTGGTTCTGGACTTCCCCAACATCGGGAACATTCTACCCGCATCTAACCTGCCCCCTCCCGTCAGAATCTTATATGTTTCTATGAGATCCCCTCTCAGCCTTCTAAACTCCAATGTATAAAGGCCCAGTTGATCCAGTCTCTCCTCAAGCGAGGAAAGGGACCAAAATTTGGGTAGAGATTATGGTCTGAAATTGTTGAACTCGATGTTGAGTCCGGAAGGCTGTAAAGTGCCTAAACGAAAGATGAAGTGTTGTTCCTTGAGCTTGCGTTGAGCTTCATTGGAACAGTGTAGGAGGCCGAGGCTGGAGAGGTCAGAATGGGAGTGGAGAGGAGAATTAAAGTTGCAGGCAAGCGGAAGCTCAGGGTCACACGTGCGGACTGAACGGAGGTGTTCTGCAAAGCGGTCACCCACTCTGCACTTGGTCTCTCCACATCGTGAGCAGCGAATACAGTATATTAAATTGAAAGAAGTACAAGTAAATCGTTGTTTTACCTGGAAGGAGTGTTGTGGCCCTCGACAGTGGGAGGGGAGGAAGTAAAAGGGCAGGTGTTGCATCTCTTGCGCTTGCACGGGAAAATGCCATGGGAAGGGGAGATGGTGCTGGGGGTGACTGCAGAATGGACCAGGGTGTTGCGGAGGGAGTGGTCCCTTCGGAATGCTGAGAGGGGCGGGGAGGGGAAGATATGATTGGTGGTGGGATCACATTGGAGGTGGCGGAAATGGCGGAGGATGACCCGTTGAATGTGGAGGCTGGTAGGGTGAAAGGTGAGGACAAGGGGAACCCTGTCGTGGTTCTGAGATGGAGGGGAAGGTGTGAGAGCAGAAGTGTGGGAAATAGAACGGACACGGTCGAGGGCCATGTTAACCATGGCAGAGGGGAATCCTCGGTTAAGGAAAAAGGAAGACATATCAGAGGCACTAGTGTGGAAGATGGCATTGTTGGAGCAGATGCCACAGAGATGGAGAAACTGGGAGAAGGGAATAAAGTCCTTACAGGAAACAGGGTGGAATGCAAAGTGAATAAAATGTTCTAGTTCAGGGCGAGAGCAGGAAACGGCACCGATACAGTCATCAATGTACCGGAAAAAGAAGTGATGGAGGGTACCCGAGTAGGACTGGAACAAAGAATGTTCTACATATCACACGAAAAGGCAAGCATAGCTAGGACCCATGTGGGTTCCCATAGCAACACCTGTCATTTGTAGGAGGTGAGTGGAGTTAAAGCAGAAGTTGTTCAATGTGAGAACAAGTTCAGCCAGGCGGAGGAGGGTGGTGGTGGGTGGGGACTGGTTGGGCCTCCGATCGTGGAAGAAGCGAAGCGTCCTCAGGCCATCTTGGTAGGGGATCGAAGTGTAGAGGGATTGGATGTTGATGGTGAAAAGGAGACGGTTGGGGCCAGGAAACTGGAAACTGTTAAAGTGACAGAGGGCGTCGGAGAAGTCTCGGGTGTAGGTGGGAAGAGAGTGGACAAGGGGAGAAAAAATAGAGTCGAGATAGAAAGAAATAAGTTCTATGGGGCAAGAACAGGCTGAAACGATGGGTCTACTGGGGCAGTCCTGTTTCTGGATCTTGGGAAGGAAGTAGAAGCGGGCTGTGTGGGGTTGGGGAACTATGAGGTTGGTGGCTGTGGAGGGAAGATCTCCAGAGGAGATGAGGTCAGTGACGGTCTGGGAAATTATGGCTTGATGTTCAGTAATGGGGTCATGGACCACGGGGAGGTAAGAGGAGGCATCAGAGAGTTGGCGATCAGCCTCTACAAGGTAGAGGTCAGTTCGCCAAACAACAGCAGCACCACTCTTGTCAGCAGGTTTAATGATAAAGTTGGGGTTGGATCTGACAGAGCGGTGTGCTGCAAGTTCAGAGGGAGGTAGGTTGGAGTGAGTTAGGGGAACAGAGAAATTGAGATGGCCGATGTTCCTTCGGCAGTTTGCAATGAAGAGATCTAGAGAGGGTAAGAGGCCAGAGGGAGGGGTCCAGGTAGACCGAGAATTCTGTAAATGGGAGAAAGGGTCAGTTACTTTCATGGGGAAAACACTCCTCATTATAAAAAGGGTGTTTATTTTGACTCACAGTCAATAATACCTCAAGCGATCTACTTGAATTCATAGTAAAATGTTTTATGTTTACCATGTATGTTGTGGCTATGAAAGCATCAATTTTTTTCTGTATGTATTGGTTAAATGTTAAGTCTATGGGGGAGAAATTGTCCTGGTTTGCGCCTCCCATTAGCGCCTGTGGGAGGCATTAACAGGGCACTAAGGGGTTCCTGACGAGTCACAGCAAAATCACAGATGCCCGCAAACTTCCCTGGCGGTTTTGTGCAGGCGCTAAGACTGACCGCCTCGATCTCTTGCGCCCTGTAGATCGTGATGTCATCTGGTGCGCACCACCCTGTTACCGCCCCGGATGTAATATTCGCTTCCATCCCTGCAGCATTGCTGGGTGACAAAAATGGCAGCTGCAGGAGGCGTTGTCGCCTTGGCTAGCTGCTTGACGAGCGCTAATTAAAGCTAGTGGTTGTAAGGTAGTGCAAAATTTACTTATGTCCCCTTTTTGTTATCACCTGCTATCTTTTGACCACACAATTGCTCAGCCCTGCACTCTCTTAGGGGCTACTATGCATGTAACGTAGATGCTGTCCCCCACCAGACACAGCCTGAAGATTCCTTCAATGCAGCATTGGCCCTTCTTTTTATGGGAAGGAAGGAACCTGTAAAGACGGCAGTGCTGCACTGAACATTGCTCAGCGCTCTGCTGATACTGCTCTTCTCACTCCCTTTAGTGCTCTAAGTGAAGTGGTAACACTTGATTTAGTGCTCAACTTCCCTCTTGGAGCGCTAAAGCGGAAATTCCAACAGAATCAAATCTTTGCACTCCCTGAATAGTTAGCGCTCCAAATGGGCTGCTATGCAATTTCTAGTCCTATGTTTTACTACTTATTAATTGGTCCAAATTATCTAGTGTTTTACTTGTTTTTATTTTCCACAATGGAAACACCTCTACCCACTTTGAATGACTATCAATCACAATGAACAATTGCTCTCCTTCTAGCTCCGCAAAATGTACATGTAACATTTTCAACACGCTGGGAGGCCATTCCCATGGCAGTAATGGTACTCTTGGTGGTTTTTTGCTTAGCAATTGACATGTTGTACACTGACTAACGATATACTCCATGGGCTAGACTTTCAGCACACATTTGCCCATTTATCGCTCATTTAGCGCCCATATAACCAGCGAGATTCAGTTTATTGCCCATTTATGATGAGAAATGGAAACTACAGCCCGATTATTACCTATTTATCACTGACAGAACTTTCGGTATACAGGAATGAGCTGAATCGCTCGGCCTATTTTTTTTCTAAAATCTGACATCATCGCTCATGCAAGGCCCAGAATACATAAGAACATAAGAACATGAGAATTAGGAACAGGAGTAGGCCATCTAGCCCCTCGAGCCTGCTCCGCCATTCAACAAGATCATGGCTGATCTAGCCGTGGACTCAGCTCCACTTACCCGCCCGCTCCCCATAACCCTTAATTCCCTTATTGGTTAAAAACTGTTTATAATGGAAACTAATGCCAAATATTGCCCAAATTATCGGCAAGCGTTACTTTTGCCATTTTGCCCATATTGCGCCCGAATGGTCGCTCGCTCAAGAAAAGCTGCACTCACCTAACCTTAACCCAACAGCATGGCCGCCATTTTGTAAACTGGAGGAAGTTTAGTAAAAGACTGCTTCAAGTTGATGGGAGCATTGAAGTAATTAGTGAGTGATTTTAAGGATGTTTTAGAATCTTGCCAATCATCTAATCACATTGTGGTCACTTTTGAGTTTATATTGCGTTTGTTGAGGACAATTTAAGAATTTTAAAGACAGATTAGGGCACTTATAGCGATTTATAGTGATGGGGCCTGTAATTTCTCAACCAGTATTGATGACTACACACATGCTGCAGAAAAGAGATGGGAGAAGGTTCATTGAAGAGTATTATGTGCCCAATCAAAGGGGTGGCAGACTGCTGAAGAGGAGGAGACCTCACACCCAATGCATTTACAGGGATAAGCGATCATAACTGGACTTGTCCAATAACACATGGGTTAGCAGGTTGCGCTTCTGAAAAGAGGTCATCAGTGAAAGATGTCAACTAATTAAGGGAGATCTGCAGCCTACCAGCACCATCAGGACCGCACTGCCCATTGAGGTTAAGGTTACTGCGGCACTTTCCTTCTATGCATCGAGCTCCTTTCAAGCCTTGGCTGGCAACATTTGCTGCATCTCTGAGCATGCCACACATTGCTGCATTCGACAGGGGACTGAAGCCCTTTACACATGCAGGATGGACTTTATAATCTTCCCTTTGACCACGTAGGCACAGAATGAGAGGGCTTTGGGGTTGTTGAGAATAGCAAACTTTCCCAAGGTGCATGGAGTAATAGACTGTATGCACATTGCCCTGTGAGCACCTTTACAGGTTGCAGAGGTTTACCGTAACCAAAAGGGATTTCACTCCCTGAATGTGCAGCTCGTTGTCGACCACAAGCAAATAATCATGATAGTAAATGCAAATTTTTCAGGGAGCATCCATGATGTGCACATTTCGTGTGAGAGCATTGTCTCTGACCAGTCACGGTTGGATGCTGCGAGATAAAGGATATGGCCTAGCCAACTGGCTCATGATCCCTCCCCCACCCCTGCGAAAGACTCAGACAGAAGCCAAGAAGCACTACAACGAAAGCCATATAGCCACACGCACTATCGTCGAAAAGATTTCAGATGCCTGGACCACTCAGGACGCATGCTACAATACCACCCTGAGCAGGTCGCTGTGTTCATTGTGGTGTGCTGAATGTTGTATTACCTAGCTATCAGGAGAGGACAACAATTGCCAGATGGGACTGCCAGTCCACCTCAGGAGAGAGGGGAGGCAGAAGAGGAGGAGGAGGACGAGGACCTCAGGGAGGACAATCAGCCTGGCGATGAACCCATGCCCCCGCCGCCCACCTCCCCGAACCTGACACCACTGGAAAAGCTCCGTGGGAGTTACGCATCAGCAAGACTGTTGCGTCAGCAGCTTATAAATGAACGATTTTTGTGAAGTTACACAGTGACAGTTACAGTTGCATTACGTTTCATCCTTGCTTGGCCTAGCCTGGCCTGGCCATTGTTTGCAACGCTTGTATTGATGTTTAATCTTACGTTATTGGAAGGCACTGCACAACAATTGTAAAGTTCAATAAAACATTTTAATAATTTAACAATTGATGTAAAAAAAAAAATTTAAACAAACTATAACACCCATCTCCCCCCTTCCCCAACAGTCAGCAACATTTTTTACCCTACAATAAATTTTCAATAACGATAACAGTACAAAAACCCTCCCACAACCCCAACATTCAAGAAATGTTTAATAACAATAAGAACAATCAACAATTTTAATTAAAATAGATTAAAGCCCCCCCACCCCTTCCTACCTGCTTCCCTCCTCTACCTCTACATCCCTCATCATAACCCACCCTTTCCCACTTACATTCCCCTTTCTAATAAAGGGGCCAAGTCATCTTGCAGCAGAGCACCTCAAGCACTGCTGCCGTGGGCGGTGGCGGGGTGGGGGGGGTGTCCCAGGGCAGACAGAGAGCCAGAGCAGATCAACCCCAGTCCAGACTGAGTCACTGTGTGACTGACAGCAGCTGGAGAAACTCACAGTCTGGGCAAAGCTGAGCGGCCTCTTCAGCGCTCAGTCGTGCCCCCATCCACCAACCTAACCAAAAAGGAGAAGGTGCCCAAGTTAAAGAGTTGCTCACAGCACTTAAGCAGTAAAATAATTTAATAATTCTCCTTCTAAACTATAGTGATAGAAATGCCGAGTGTTTGCGGCCTGTCTGTTTCCAATCATACCTTTGGCCCCACTTTTCAATCAAAGCATTTAAATAATAATTAATACTGTTGATTCAGTTTAAGGCATCCCTGCCAGATTACGGAAGCACATTTACACGGAATGGTTCCTGGGATACCTGCCATCCCAGGGTTAGAGTCCTGGGCCCTGCCCTGCCAGAGTTGGAGACCAAATCTTAATAGGGACGCTACCCAAGATTACCCAGCTTAATTACAATCTGGCAGCTTTACATTTGAATTAATAATTTAATACTTACTCTTGCAGATGCTACCAGACTGTTCCAGTGCTTGTGGCACTGGTTTGGCACTCTCACGTTATGGGCTGCTGAAGTTACCACTTCAGCGATATCCGCCCATATTTGCTGGTATATTCTGGCGGGGGGGGGGGGGGAGGTTTCTGACGCCCACCCTGGGTTAATTGGCCCCACCTAGTCTCCACGTCGTGGACCAGAGCTTCGTTGACTTCATCAGAAAAGGGTTTCGCCCTCCTTCTCCCTGCAACCTCTGCAACATCACTCTCTCCTGGCTCCTCGTGTTCCATCTCCATTGCCTCGACATAACCTTCCTTTTCTCTCTCTCTCTCTCTCTCTCCCTTTGTCTTCTGAGCATGCACAGATGACCCCTGACCTCCCAAATCGCGGGAAAAGTTAAATGACTTAAAAAAAACGCACATGC
Organism: Pristiophorus japonicus; assembly: GCF_044704955.1. Classification (NCBI taxonomy): domain Eukaryota; kingdom Metazoa; phylum Chordata; class Chondrichthyes; family Pristiophoridae; genus Pristiophorus; species Pristiophorus japonicus. The sequence goes on along the minus strand of NC_091977.1, from coordinate 361,963,118 downwards.
GCAGAACGGTCGTTGCTATGGACGCTGGCCTTGCATGACTGAATACATTGCTATCGCCCATTTCACATCGCTACGGCTATCGATACCAAATTAAAAAGGCAAAACTAGCGGTTTTTAAAATGAGCGATATTCCGACAATTCTGCAAAGTAAAACAATCACTAACGTTGGAAATATCGCCCATTTTTGGGCGATAGCGATAATAATGGAAAGTCTAGCCCCATATCTTTATCTAAACCTGTCCACCTTAAGTAACTGTGTGCAAAACTCTTGGGCAAGCACATTCCCAGGTGCTGATCATGAAGATCTCCTAACAATTTGAACCTGAACTTATTTGGAATAACCCACATGATACAATCTTTATCCACTGAAAATTAATTCTTACGAACGAAGTATGGATGAATATCTTTCTCTGATACTTGGTTTAGCCAGCCATTTTCTATGTAATCATGCACCTTTGACATAACTGGGTCATATTTGGCTGGCAGTTCATCAATGTATGAAAAATAGAACACTTCAGCTACCTTAGAGATAATGTCTTCAGTTTCTAGTTTTATGAGTCATAAGAACATAAGAACATAAGAATTAGGAACAGGAGTAGGCCATCGAGCCCCTCGAGCCTGCTCCGCCATTCAACAAGATCATGGCTGATCTGGCCGTGGACTCAGCTCCACTTACCCGCCCACTCCCCATAACCCTTAATTCCCTTAAGTCCTCGCTCAATTTCCTCCTTGAGTTCATAAGGTACGGGATGTGGCTTGCATTGAACTGGTCTAGTGTCTATCTGCACTCTGACACTCACCTTGAATTCTTGGAACGGACTGCCTGTTTTGTGGAACACCTTCAGATATTGCTTGATGACATCACCTTTCGATGCAAATATTGTTTCCACACAAAAAATCTCATTCAGATCCAGCTTCAGTGATCCCAGCCAATTTCTACCTATCAAGGCAGGCTTGTCACCTTATGCTTGTATTTCACCGGTATGGTGATACATCCTACCACAGGGATTTGTTCTCTTGAGTAACCTCGCAGCTCTATCTTCGATTTCTCCAGCACAATTTGCCCAAAATTGGCCAAACCAGTGCAAAAGATCACGAAAGTTCAAACGCAAATTACATCCAGTGCAAAAGAGTTTCCATGCTATTTTGCGCTAGTTTAAAATACATTGTGCTAGAAGCTAGCTGCACCCACAAAACTGGCCGCGCCCCCAGGGTGAATTAGTCACCACTGGGAGTTTCTGCTAATTGCGCTCGTTTCCAGAACTTCGAGGCGGCTCTGAAAATTAAGCTGATTCTTTTGGGCAGAAGGACACCAATAGGCACATTTTGAAAGTGTTTGAATATATATATTTTTTTAATTTACTGAGGTACTGACTACTGTATTCCAATGTAACTAGCAATGGTTCTGTATAGTTTTTTTAAGTCATTCTCAGTTTTTTTTAATTGGGTTACTCACAGTTGGTGTGTAGACACTGTGATTAAAAGTGTTTATTTTTTGTGATAAACCTATTTGCAGCTGTATTAATCATACTGCACTGAGTTACCACTCTTAAATACAACGAGGATTTTTAAATTCTAAAATACTTTCCGATTGCACTGGTTCATGGCAGATTTTATGTTCAGTGATATGTGAATGAGCTTGAGCAGATACTTGAAAACAAAATACTTCTCAAAACTAGTGCAGTTTTGAGCACAATTTGCACTCAGATCACCAATTGCACCCAAAGCAGAAACTCTAACTTATAATATATATCTCTAATGTATATAATATATACTAATCGGCACTGTTAATAACTAATCTAAAGGAACAACGATTGCCATGTCATAATGAGAGGTTTACTGAGAAACGTTGTACAGTTGGGTGGTCTTAATTTGTTTGACTTCCAAATATTACAATGGGGTAAATTATCAATTTGAGATGCAATAATGCTGATATAATCCACATAGTGTTAAATTTGTGTGGTTGAGTTATGTTCTTACATTAACCAGATTTCACTAGCAGAAATAAATTATGTATGTAATTCATCTGTAATCGACGAGTTTAATATGTTGAACAACAGTACACGACAGGAAAATAGTCCAATATGTTCACATTGTCACTTCAGGTTAGTAAGTCCTGAACATGAAAGTGCACTTGATACTCTATCCAGTTAGTGCATGGAGTGTGTGAGACATGCTGTAACGTATGATTTATTTTGCATTGATTGTTGGTTTATAATGCAAATCTTGTTTCTGCAGTTTATTTGACTTCAAGGAACATTAGCCGCAGAACACATCTGCAGACTTTTACTGCATTTCTTGAAACTGATTAGTGTACTTTGCACTTCAAGTCATTGTAACCCTTTAGTTTAAAGCAATGGTGAGGTGGGCAATAATCTTTTCAAAACTATGGCAAAGAATGTCGAGATGTGACTCTTTACTGCCCACTGCTAATGGTCTAGAATGTCATCTTGGCCTAGAAATTCTATAAGGCCTGAAAATGGGTGGTGCCACCTCGGGGTGACGTTTGTTCACACCTGTAAAAAGATGGCAGGCAGCGCCGTTATTTTGATGCTAACTGCTGATTATCATTATTGTGGCATTCAGCCCAGCACTAAATGCGCTGAATGCCCAGCAAGGACTCTGGGGAAGAGTTTAGTGGTTGGGGCCAGCATCGGGGACCTGAAGGTCATGACCAGCATAGAGGGGAGGTCGGGGCCAGCATCAGGGGGACCTGGAGTTCGGGGCCAGGATCGGGGGGCAGTCGGGGCCCAGGGTTAGCATCGAGGGGACTTGCAGGTCGTGGCCAGCATCAGGGGAACCTGGAGCTCGGGGCCAGGATCAGGGGGAGGTCAGGGCGAGTATAGCAGGGAGGTCGGGGCCTGCATCAGAGGGTGATCGGGACTCGGGGTCAGGATTGGGTGGACATGGAGGTCGGGGCCAGAATTGGGGGGGAGATCGGTGAGGTCCTGGAGTTCAGAGTCGGGAGTGACGTCGGAGATGATAATGATAAGTACTTAGCTTTTTTTCATTCGGCGCTGTTTAACACTTGTTTTCCCAGGGATAAACATCACTAGTGCTGGCTGCCTCAGACACAAGCCAAATTTGTAAGAGGTAGCAGAAGCAGGCATTCGAATTATTTGAATATATTAATGGCCTAACGCTTGCTTCAGACAAAGGTAAAAACATCTTGTGGCCGAAATAGTCCTTCCTTAACGCCTGTTACCACCGCAAATCGGTGGCCACATTTCGTGAAATGGTTGCTGATAGCCCAATTGCCATTCCGAGTTTTCCCGGCGGTGCCCCGATTCTGCCCCCCCACACCTCCACCGCTCTGCAGCTGCCGATCCATGTTAAGCACATCATCACCGTGCGTACTTTAAGTGAAGGGGAGAACCGTGGTGACACGGCGCCGTGATGATGTCATCGCAGCGGTCACTCTGCAACCGCCCCAACTTCCGCCCCCTCGTATAGTTACCGCCCTGTATCTGCCCCACTTGTATAGTCACCAACCCCATTAAGAGTGACTTTTGGATCCAAATTAAAAAAAACAACAAAGAGTGGAATTTCGTTCAAGAGGCGACCTCAACCACAACTGCAGTAAAAACCATTGGAATGGGGTGTGTGCGCCCCATTTTGGGCGGGGGGCAATATCTACCCCCTAATTTTTAGCCCTCATCAACACCGGCTCATGCCAGTCGTGGAAAGAAGCAAGTGTTAGAAATGAGGAGTTCAAAATGTATAAAACTGATTCGTAGAATGAAGAATGTTGTGTTTAATTCGTTGTTTTAACTGGAGACGAAATGTCTTCTCAGATTGGTATAAGATGCATAGCAATGCTAATGTTTTGGTATCCTGCTGAGATGTTACAGCATTCTGCACGATGACAACCATTATCTGTTGTTTTCAAGTTAAAACTTCAACTTTGTTTATGTATCTTTAAGACAAATAGTCATAGAAAGACTTAGATTGATGGAAGTTTAGGGAAGTTAACTTAAATATTTGCTACGTTATAAAGAAGGTAACACTCTGAGATGAGTAGTTTTCTGATTTGGCCTCATGGGATCAAAGGCAGGATAGGGACAAAATAAATAAGACATGAATTTCAAAGAAAGAAACCCTGGGAAAGTATAAACAAAGAAAGACAAATGGCCAAGAACATGAGACATCTTTAGAGTGGACTTTGACACAAGAATCAAAACAAAGAACTTGATACGGCATTGGATCGCAAGTTTTTAGGGAAACCTTTATATGTGAAAAGGTCTTGTCAATATTGCATTTCAGGCCCACCCCATAAAAGAGAATAAAAGTAGCCAAATCAAGGTTGTCCTCACAAATGCTATGAGGGAAGAGCGAAACAGAAGTTGGGCTGGCTGAATGCTCTTTGAGCGATCCCATGCTTTACCAATGGAAGCTCTATACAAAGAGAAAGAGGCTGCAAGCCAGAGAACTGCTCTCGTGCGCCAGCTATTTGTCCGATCGGATCGGTATCAACGACTTGTTACGGTTGTACATTTTTGCTGTATAACTAATGTGTTATATTCTGTCTTAAATTCTGATTAAACACAATGCACCCACCAAATTGCTTGACAGTCGATCCTGATTATTGAAGTGACCAGAGATAGCCTTAAACTTGGTTATTTCCAACATGAGGCAGACACCATTTTTTCCACAAAACCAGCCTTAACAGCCATCGCTAAGGTGTTGAATTTCAGGTCACTAGACTCTTAACAGCCCACCACTTTCTGAAGGGAAATTAAGGATGGGCAATAAATTATGTCCTTGCTCACATTGAAGAATTAGGCAATTTGTATGCAGAAGGTAATTTAAAAAGACATTTGAAGCTCCTTTTCTTGAAGATGTGGCCCCTTTAAAAGTCAATTATTGTAATGGTAGGATTGCAGAGATTTGTAGTGTTGAATTTTCCTTTCTTGATTATTAAGGATGATTAAATCCTGATATCATTATCACATGCTTTAAAATTACTATTTCTAAAAATGAAAATGTCGATTATATTTTCTTGTAATGCTACATATACACGGCCTTATAGGGGATGGGTTACAATACCTTCCACATTTTTCTTTCTTTTACGTTTTCAGTTTTGGTCATGGGTTTTTGATACAAGACATTTTTTGCCTCTGCACGTTGGACGGCAATTCACATCGGGTTATCCAGAACATCAGTACTCACAGTTCGGATTATGATTTCTACAATACGTGCAAGAGTTAATGTCATTCAAACACATAAATGAAAATGCTGTCCTAAAGATATCTTACACATACTGGTTATGCAGGGTGCTTTTCATCATTTACCTTTGTAGTTTATCTTGAAGCCAATTGATCCAATGCTTTCATCTGTTTGCAGATGTAACCACATCTGATTGCTCTTGCTTACAATCAGGTCAGGGACAAAGCTACCCGTCAGCCTGCAGCCAATAAGGAAAAGAAAACAAAGAATCTGTTCAACTGAATGTCAGTTTACTAATGTTCAATTTCCAAAGTGCCATTTTCTTCAAAGTAAGATTTGTTGAACCTAAAACAATTACAGCATTACAGTATTTTAGTTCTAAACCCATCAGTACCTAATTTCAACAACGGATAATGTTAATTAATTATACATTTATGACATGTCAATGATATTTCTGTAGTATCACAGTACAGTGCAGCAGAATACTCTCAGCTTGTGACTCTGTTTATGTACAGAGTGATCAAAGGATTAAGATGAGGTGGTAACCATAATAATGAAGATCAAACTGTTTATCAATATTAAACAAATGTCAACATTCGTGACATGCTTTTAATATCCTGCATATTGTTTCTTAGCGTTGTCCCTTATCCCTCCTCTCTTGAAAGAAGTGTAATTTAGATTACAAGATATTTCCTATGCAGCATCAACTGCGTACCTCACTCAAACAATCAAGCTTTATATGTAAGTCCGGATAATGCTGGTAGATATTTGATCATGGCAGGATTTGGAGGGGGTGTGGGGCCGGGGGCTGAGGGGCGGGGGGGGGGGTGTGGGGGGCAGGCGGGGAGGCTGCTAATTCTGATCCAACCCTCACCATAGATCCACACATCACTTCCTGGCAAGAGCTACTGGATAGAAATGGTAGTGAAAATACAGATTTTTTCCCTTTCCAGGTCAAGGGTTCAGAAGGCAACAGTTGAATCCCCACTGCCAACCTAGCTGAGATCAGCACATCTGGCAGATACTCCATACCAAATAGTGCATTACCCACTGAGCCATTGAAACCAGTCGCACAATTTTGGTTCTCACATGCCTTACTGCTCTAGGACTTGGTCCTGCATTTGGAAGTTGTATGAGGTAGGGAAACAACCAGGAATGTTTATGTTAGTAATTGTTTTCCTTTTTTCCTATGCTGTCGTTCTTCTTCCCTTGGATAATAAGTCTCCAAGAGTAATAAGAAAACAAGGGTTGATAGAAGTTGTGTTTTGTGTGTTTTAAGGTATCACTCTTTTACTCCTATGCAGTAACAGCAGATCATTTTTGATACTCTCAGAAAATAATTTAAGGAGTATTTATTTTATGTTTACATATACTATATAAAATATCCATCGGCCAGTAAATGTTATTGAACTTAAAAAAAAACTTTTCATACTTCACATAGTGGCACAAAATAAAATAGACAACTTAATTTATCAAACTGTTACTGGTACCGATTAACAAACAAAACTATTCTTTGACTTTGTTGAAGAAACAAATATTTTTGAAATCAGCCCATGAAGTATTTTTGAAATGTAGTCACTGTTGTAATGTAGGGAAACACGGCAGACAATTTGTGGACATCAAGGTCTTACAAACAGCAATGAGATAAATGACTAAATCATCTGATTTAGTGATGTTGGTTGAGGAATAAATTTGGCTAGGACTCTTCTGCTCTTATAGTGCCATGGAATCTGTTGCATCCACCTGAGAGGACAGATGGACCTCAGTTTCAACTGAAAATTAGCAGCACCGACAATACAGCACACCCTCAGTAAAACATAGAAACATAGAAAATAGGTGCACGAGTCGGCCATTTGGCGCTTCGAGCCTACACCACCGTTCAATAAGATTATGGCTGATCATTCCCTCAGTACCCCTTTCCCGCTTTCTCTCCATACCCCTTGATCCCTTTAACCGTAATGGCCCATATTTCACTCCCTCTTGAATATATCCAATAAACTGGCATCAACAACTCTCTGCGGCAGGGAATTCCACAGGTTAACAACTCTCTGAGTGAAGAAGTTTCTCCTCATCTCAGTCCTAAATGGCCTACCCCTTATCCGAAGACTGTGTCCCCTGGTTCTGGACTTCCCCAACATCGGGAACATTCTTCCCGCATCTAATCTGTCCAGTCCTGTCAGAATCTTATACGGTTCTATGAGAGCCCCTCTCATCCTTCTAAACTCCAGTGCATAAAGGCCCAGTTGATCCAGTCTCTCCTCATATGTCAGTCCTGCCATCCTGAGAATCAGTCTGGTGAAACTTCGCTGCACTCCCTCAATAGCAAGAACATCCTTCCTCAGCTTAGGAGACCAAAACTGAACACAATATTCCAGGTGAGATCTCACCAAGGCCCTGTACAACTGCAGTATGACCTCCCTGCTCCTATACTCAAATCCCCTAGCTATGAAGGCCAACATACCATTTGCCTTCTTCACCGCCTGCTGTAACTGCATGCCAAGTTTCAATGACTGATGAACCATGGCACCTCCACTTTTCCTAATCTGCCACCATTTCGATAATATTCTGCCTTCATGTTTTTGCCCCCAAAATGGATAACCTCACATTTAACCACATTACCCACATCTGCCATGCATTTGCCTACTCACCTAACCTGTCCAAGTCACCCTGCAGCATCTTAGCGTCCTCCTCACAGCTCACACCTCCACCCAGTTTAGTGTCATCTGCAAACCTGGAGATATTACACTCAAATTCCTTCATCTAAATCATTAATGTATATTGTAAAGAGCTGGGGTCCCAGCACTGAGCCCTGCGGCACTCCACTAGTCACTGCTTGCCATTCTGAAAAGGATCCGTTTATCCCAACTCTCTGCCTCCTATCTGCCAACAAGTTCTCTATCCACATCAGTACATTACCCTCAATACCATGTGCTTTGATTTTGCACACCAATCTCTTGTGTGGGACCTTGTCAAAAGCCTTTTGAAAGTCCAAATACACCATATCCACTGATTTTCCCTTCTCCACTCTGCTAGTTACATCCTCAAAAAACTCCAGAAGATTCGTCAAGTATGATTTCCCTTTCATAAATCTATGCTGACTTAGACCGATCCTGTCACTGCTTTCCAAATGCGCTGCTATTTCATCCTTAATGATTGATTCCAACATTTTCCCCACTGCTGATGTCAGGCTAACCGGTCTATAATTACCCATTTTCTCTCTCCCACCTTTTTAAAAAAAGTGGTGTTACATTAGCTACCCTCCAGTCCATCGGAACTGATCCAGAGTCGATAGACTGTTGAAAAATGATCACCAATGCATCTACTATTTCTAGGGCCACTTCCTTAAGTACTCTGGGATGCAGACTATCAGGCCCCAGGAATTTATCAGCCTTTGATCCCATCAATTTCCCGAACACAATTTCCTGCCTAATAAGGATATCCTTCAGTTCCTCCTTCTCACTAGATCCTCGGTCCCCTGGTATCTCCAGTGCTGCAATGAAGTGCAATACTCAGACTTCTCCATTTACTACATAGGAATAAAAGAGTGAGACACAAAAAGACACAAAAAACACATAACTCTGTGAACCCTCGTTTTCTTATTACATAATTATTATCCAAGAGGAGTAGATTACGTGCTCAAGTCTCTGGAGTGGAGCTTGAACTGACAACCTTCTGACTTGAGAAAAAAAAATACCTTGGGTCACTTTGGTCAATTATCAACATCAAGAGCAAAAATAAATATAGTAATATGTACATATTTGTTTATCCATGTCATTCTTTGCTTCACCACACACAAGTGGAAAGTTTTTTAGTCAGATTGGGACACAAGCGCAGTTGATAAATCATTTCAGATGACCTGAGTGAAGAAACTCAGATTTGTACTTAAGATATCAGCATGACATGATGTTTAATTCTGCTTCTTGTATTAACGAGCTGCCCCTCATGCTTGTATCTTGCTTGCACTGCTTCACACTCAGTGGTGATGCCAATGCAGGAGCTTTGTGGTAATATTCTGACTGATTTCATTGCCTGAAGACATGCAAAGATCAAACTCGTCCCTCCAGCATGAGACTAGGCATTTATTTACATGCCACTGCACTAATACTTAACAAAAGCCCAAGTCTGGAAGTAGTTTCATACAATGTGTGATGGTGGTAGGGGAGAAGGGAATTCCAATGCCAAGATGATTCTGAGGACTGATCCTGCTGGAATGACTGCCAATATTTTCTTGGATTTGCAAACAAGTTATTGGTGAAGGAAGATCTGAATTGAAAAAGTTAGGAATGGCAGATCAGCAAAAACGTGGAAGGTCAATGAAAATAAATCAAAATAAGTCGAGTCAGAAACACCTATGGCTGGGTTTTCAGCATTCAAGATTTCAGGGCACTAATTGCGGTGGGGCGGTCCCAATACTGCCTGAAAAAAGTTTGCGCCTTCAACTGGAAATATCAGCAAAAAATGGGAATCCATGATCATGGACGTTAAATGAGGTGTTGCACAATGGACTTTGTGCGCTCGAGCCAAAAAGTGTGGCGGTAAAAGAGGCGGCCATTTTTGCACATGCGCAGTCGAGCTTTAGTTTTCCCGGGCGCAGACGTTATTTCAGGAGGCGGCAGCTTCCTCCACGCATGCACAGATGATCCACCTGACTTCTGGCACTTCTGCAGAGATAGAGCAGCAGGAGGGCAGGCAGTGTGCCATGCATTTCTCCAATGAGGCCTTAGTCCACACAGTGGAAAGGAGGTGATCATCACTCCATCTGGCTGGGGGAACAAGACCGCTGCCAGCTATATTTAAAAGAATTTGGTGTGAAATTGCCCAGGTGATGTCTGCGGCAGACACGGTTGCCAGAACTGGCACACAATGCTGTAAAAAGTTCAATGACCTTACCGGGGTCATCAGGGTGCATACCATTCACATTTATTTATGGCTGCTCTCCTTCCAACATGAATGTCAGACACTATGTGACGTATCTCATGTATATTCTGAAAGTCATGAGTCCTGTGGGGCAGGTTTCACAATGCCTCAGAAAATTCAAGATTAAATAAGGATGCACTTACACTCTTGTTCGCTAATCATTGAGAACCTTCCTCGCAATACAATCCAACTCCTGATATGGGTTTCATAAAGATTACCTGCAGCCCCTATGTTACCTCCCTCTCATCTCGTAGCAATCACTCACAAAGCACTCATGCAACATTGAAGTGATGACATTAGAACATCCACATAGTTTCACCGATTGAAGTATGGTGGGCATATGTGGCATAACAGGACGTGTACCCTTTCTGAACCCTTCCTATTTTTCTCTTTGCAGTCGAAGCACTCACACAACAGTTATGAGCAGCTGTGCACAGTCAGGGGTCCACCTCAAATCCTAGAATTGACCAATGTCGAGGAACGGGTGTTTGCCCTCATTGGCAGTTGCCGGGGATGATGCTGAGCGCCCTTCGGGTAGTACATTGCGTGAATGATGTGACTTCTGTGAGACATATTATGAAGTGGCATGGGGCCTTATCATGTACATGTGCAATGCCACCTTCCTGCTACCACCCTGCCCCCTCCCCTCCTGCTATCCACATGTCTGTTTTTTGTGCTTGCCACAATCTAGCCAGGCATGCAGGGACCCATCAACATCTGGCCATGGGGGAGATGACATGGCTTGCGATGACACTGCAATGCCTGAGCTGCAAAGCCTACCAGTTGGCCCCTTGGAAGAGACCACATCTGGGGACGAGGCCAATTTCCAGGGATTTGAGTCATCGGAGGCTCCTGGCCCCAGTCGCCTACAGCAACGCGAAACGAGAGGAGAATCTCGGAGACCAGCACTCCGGAGGGTGAGTTGGCAAAGTTAGTCTGCTCAAGAACAGGCAGACATGGAACTGAACTTGGTGGAAATGTCAAGTGAGAATACAGGCATGCACTGTGAGCTCATGGATGCATTGGGTTGCATCCGAGAGAGCATCGACAAGATTTCTGTGACTGTTACGGAGACAGCATCACGAATTATCATTGCAATTCAGAACTCTAGCGAGGACATCATTGCCCACACAGAGGCTGGTGGCCTCCAGCAGCAACAATGGCTTCCCAGAGTGTGTGGCTCGTGCCCGTGATCAAATTGCAGACACAAGCTGCGCTGCTGCTTCGTAATGTGATCGATGACTACAGCCATTCTCTCTGTGTTCCCCACTGTCGAACAGGGAAGGGATGGTGCCGAAGTAGTCCAGCAAGTTGTGGAGACACATTGTGCTCTAGATGTTGAGGCCCAACCCTGTCAAAGTCTTAATGGCTCCCAGGAAATGGAAGGTGCTGTCCTTCCTCAGGATGACAGCATTCTGGCTCCCAAAACTGACTCTCCCACCATGCATCATACACACTACACACCCCAGACACCAGTGACTGCTTCCGCCGATGATGAGGTGCAGCAGTCTGCAGTCGGACATTTCAGGCTAAGAGCTGGTCCAAGGCATCATCATATGCCATCTGCACTGACTGGCCCCGAACACAGCAGCCCTCAAACAGTCTCACTGCAGGCACTGAGGCCTCATTGAGGAGGATCAGCAGGCGTAGGAGGAGGATGATAGTAAGGGGGGTTAAATGTGAGGCAAAGTCCCTTTTAGGGGTGGGACAATGTTGTGTAGATGGCCAGAGGTATTATGAGTATGCATGTAAATAGTTTATTTTCATTAATGCACTTCATGATTTTACGGCACAAATTGAGTCTAATGGGTATGATCTGATAGCCATTACAGAGACGTGGTTGCAAGGTGACCGGTCTGGGAATTAAATATTCAGGGGATTTGACAATCCAGAAGGACAGACAGAGATAGGGAAGCTCTATTGATAAAGGATGGAATCACTGCAATTCTGAGAAACGATATTGGCTCAAATGATCAGGATGTTGAAACAGTTTGGGTGGAGATAAGGGATAATAAAGGGAAAAAGTCACTGGTGGGCGTAGTCTATAGGCCCCCTAACAGCAGCACCTCTGTTGGTCGGAGCATAAACCAAGAAATAGTGGAGGCTTGTAAAAAGAGAACAACAATAATAATGGGTGATTTTAACCTCCATATTGATTGGACAAATCAAATTGGTCAGGGTAGCCATGAGGAAGAGTTCATAGAGTGCATAAGGGACGGGTTCCTTGAGCAGTATGTAATGGGACCAACCAGGGGGCAGGCTATCTTAGATCTGGTCCTGTGTAATGAGACAGGATTAATAAACAATCTCCTAGTGAAGGATCCCCTTGGAATGAGTGATCATAGCATGAGTGAATTTCAAATTCAGATGGAGGGTGAGAAAGTTGGATCTCTAACCAGCGTACTAAGCTTAAATAAAGGAGACTATGAAGGTATGAGGGCTGAGTTGGCTAAAGTGGACTGGGAAAATAGATTAAAGTGTAGGACGGTTCATGAACAGTGGTGTACAATGAAGAAGATAGTTCACAACTCTCAAAAAATATATATTACAGTGAGGAGGAAAGGGCGTAAGAGAAAAGATAACCATCCGTAGCTAACTAAAGAAATAAAGGATGGCATCCAGTTAAAAACAAGGGCATACAATGTGGCCAAAACTAGTGGGAGGACAGAAGATTGGGAAGCATTTAAATGCCAACAAAGAATTACTAAGAAAATGATTAAGAAATGGAAGATAGACTATGAAAGTAAGCAAGCACAAAATATAAAAATAGATAGCAAGAGATTCTATAGGTATATAAAAAGGAAAAGAGTGGCTCGAGTAAATGTTGGTCGCTTGGAGGACGAGACCGGGGAATTAGTAATGTGGAACATGGAGATGGCAGAAGCTCTCAACAAATATTTTGTATCAGTCCTTATTGTAGAGGACACTAATAATAATAACATTGGATAGTCAAGGGGCTATGGGGGAGGAGCTTAACACAATCACAATCACGAAGGAGGTGGTACTCAGTAAGATAGGTGCATAAATCCCCTGGACCTGATGGCTTACATCCTAGGGTCTTAAGAGAAGTAGCGGCAGGAATAGTGGATAGTGGGTTGTAATTTACCAAAATTCCCTAGATTCTGGAGAGGTCCCAGCAGATTGGAAAACTGTAAATGTAACGCCCCTATTTAAAAAAGGAGGCAGACAAAAAGCAGGTAACTATAGACCAGTTAGCCAAACATCTGTGGTTGGGAAGATGTTGGAGTCCATTAGTAAAGAAGCAGTAGCAGGACATTTGGAAAAGCAAAATTCGGTCAGGCAGAGCCAGCATGGATTTATGAAGGCGAAGTCATGTTTGACAAATTTTCTAGAATTCTTTGAGGATGTATTTGAATTTCCAGAAGGCATTTGACAAAGTGCCACATGAAAGGTTACTGCACAAGATCAAAGTTCATGACGTTGGGGGCAATATATTAGCATGGATAGAGGATTGGCTAATGAACAGAAATCAGAGAGTAGGGATAAATGGTTCATTCTTGGGATGGCAATCAGTAACCAGTGGGGTACCGCAAGGATCAGTGTTGGGACCCCAACTATTTACAATCCATATTAACGACTTGGAGGAAGGGACGTAGCCAAGTTTGCTGATGATACAAAGATGGAAGGAAAAGCAATGTGTGAGGAGGACACACAAAATCTGCAAAAGGAGATAGACAGGCTAAGTGAGTGGGCAAAAATTTGGCAGATAGAGTATAATGTTGGAAAGTGTGAAGTCATGCACTTTGGCAGAAAAAAAATCAAAGAGCAAATTATTATTTAAATGGAGAAAGATTACAAAGTGCTGCAGTACAGCGGGACCTGGGGGCACTTGTGCATGAAACACACAAGGTTAGTATGCAGGTACAGCAAGTGACCAGGAAGGCCAATGGAATCTTGGCTTTTATTGCAAAGGGGATGGAGTATAAAATCAGGGAGGTCTTGCTACAGTTATACAGGGTATTGGTGAGGCCACACCTGGAATACTGTGTACAGTTTTGGTTTCCATATTTACAAAAGGGTATACTTGCTTTGGAGGCAGTTCAGAGAAGGTTCACCAGGTTAATTCCAGTGATAAGGGGGTTGACTTATGAGGAAAGGTTGAGTAGGTTGGGCCTGTACTCATTGGAATTCAGAACAATGAGAGGTGATCTTAGCAAAATGTATAAGGTTATGAGGGGGCTTGACAAGGTGGATGCAGAGAGGATGTTTCCACTGATGGGGGAGACTAGAATTAGAGGGCATGATCTTAGAATAAGGGGCCGTCCATTTAAAACTGAGATGAGGAGAAATTTCTTCTCTCAAAGGGTTGTGGATCTGTCGAATTTACTGCCTCAGAGAGCTGTGGAAGCTGGGACACTGAATAAATTTAAGACAGAAATAGACAGTTTCTTAAACAATAAAGGAATAAAGGGTTATGGAGAGCGCGCAGGGAAGTGGAGCTGAGTCCATGATCGTATTAAATGGAGGAGCGGGCTTGAGGGGCCATATGGCCTTCTCCTGCTCCTATTTCTTATGTTCTTATTGTTGTTGAGTTACTTGCAGAATAATGCAGTTTATTGTATGGTTTTGTTTAGTTGGGGGGCGGGAATGGGACTATTTTCGGTCCCTCACCAGACTCCTCTTCGTCATCGCCCTCCTCCTCATGTGGGCCTGCAATCCCCACCAGCAATTCCAAGCCCGTCATGATGGCTAAGTTGTGTAGCATGCAGCACACCACAATGAATTCGGAGACCTGTTGAGGGGAGTATTGAAGACTCCCCCCAGAACATTGGAAGCGCTGCTTGCGCACAACAATTGTCTGTTCAATGATGTTGCGGGTGGTTGCATGGCAGCCATTGTAGCACTGCTCGGCTTGGGTGGTGGGGTTGCGGAGGGGGGTCATGAGCTAATTGGCCAAGCTGTATCCTTTGTCCCTGATCAGCCAGCCCTGCCCTTGCCTTTGTTGCTCAAACATTCATGAGACTCTGCTCTCATGCAAGATGAAAGCATCATGTGCGCTCGCTGGACAGCAGGCATTCACTGCGAGGATGAGCTGCGTGTGGTCACACACCAGCTGCAAGTTTAGGGAGTGGTATCCCTTTTGATTTCGTAATAACTTTGCGTTGTGTAATGTTGCTCGCAAGGTGACAAGTGTGCAGTCAATAGCTCCTTGAACCCTTGGGAAGTCCGCAATTCTGCCAAACCCTGAAGCCCTCTCATTCTCGCTGTCCCTGCTCATAGGAAACTTTATGAAATCCAATCTGTGGTTGTACAGAGCCTTTGTTACGTTGCGAATGCAGCGATGGGCAGCGTGTTGAGAGATGCTGCCTGGAACAAGCTGAAGGCATAGAAGGCCTTTGCCACTGCAATGGGCAGTGCAGTCCTGTTGGCACTGGTAGGCTGTAGGTCTGGCTGTAGGAGCTGGTATATCTCTGTTGGCACTTCCTTTTGAAAGCTCAGCCTTCTCACGTATTACAGCTCAGAGAGCTGGAGGTATGACCGATGGTCCCTATAAACCGCTGGGGGGTAAGGCCTCCTCCCCTGACGTCTTTGACCTCTCCTCATCCTTTGGCCGACATGGCCAAGAGCACTTTTCGAGCTTGAAGACGCCTGCCATTAGCAACCAGCATGAATGGGAGCGAACTAATAAAGCCCCCATTCAAATCTCTCACTGACCTCGTAAGGAAACTATAACGGCACATAAAACTGACTGTTGCAGTCAAATGTGGTGTCTATCCCTCCACCCTCCATTTAAATACGCCGCCCATACTACATGCTGTTCCCTGGGAATGGCAATTTTTTCCGTCGTTTTCTGGGGCGAGCATTAAATGAGACGTAAGGGCTGAATGTTCCATCCGGGACACGAGTGCAGCATTGCTTAACTATTGACATCGATGTTGTGTATCTGTAAAGCATGCACTCCCATGTTCCGCCACCATGGAGCTCATCCCCTGAAGTCCCAAGGGAGCCCAGCATCCCTTGGGAGCACTGTATATAAGCCAGCCCTTAAGGACTGTTCCTCACTCTGGAGTATCTTATTAAAGACTGAGGTCACTGTTACTTTAACGTCCTTGTGTGCAGCCTCATCTGTGTTAGGAACACAATAACTGCCGACGAGTATACGAATCCAACGCAAAGATGCAGCAAACTGTGGGCATCCTGGAGAAATTCTCAGAGGGTGAGGACTGGGAAGCGTATGTCGAACGGCTAGACCAGTACTTTGTAGCCAACGAGCTGGACGGAGAAGGAAGTGCTGCAAAAAGGAGAGCGGTCCTCCTCACAGTCTGCGGGGTGCCGACCTACAGCTTCATGAAGAATCTTCTGGCTCCGGTGAAACCCACAGATAAGTCACATGAGGAGCTGTGTACACTGTTTCGGGAGCATCTTAACCCAAGGGAGAGCGTGCTGATGGCGAAGTATCGGTTCTACACGTGCCAGCGAATTGAAGTTCAGGAAGTGGCGAGCTACGTCGCCGAGCTAAGGCGACTTGCAGGAAAATGTGAGTTTGATGGCTACCTGGAGCAAATGCTCAGAGACTATTTTGTACTGGGCATTGGCCACGAGACCATCCTATGAAAACCTTTGACTGTAGAGACACCGACCCTCAGTAAGGCCATTGTGATAGCACAGGTGTTTATGTCCACCAATGATAACACCAAACAAATCTCTCAGCACACAAGTGCGAGCAATGTTCATAAATTAACTGGAACTGTGTTTTGAGCAGAAATGTACAGGGCAGAACCCACGAGTCTGCAACTGCCAGCAGGTCTAAGGTGACCCAGTTGACTCAAAGTCCCCAACAAAGGATGAATGCAAGGCAATTAACACCTTGTTGGTGTTGTGGAGGCTGCCATTCAGCCTATTCATGCCATTTCAAAGGGTATGTTTGCAAGAGCTATGGAACAATGGGGCACCTCCAACGAGCTTGCAAACGAGCTGCAAGCTCTGCAAAACCTGCTAACCACCATGTGGCAGAGGAAGATCGGTCCATGGTGGATCAAAGCAATTTTGAGCCACAGAGAGAGGAGGCAGATGCTGAAGTACACGGGGTGTACACATTTTCGACGAAATGTCCACCTATAATGCTAAATGTAAAATTGAATGGCTTACCCGTAGCCATGGAATTGGACACTGGCGCTAGCCAATCCATCATGAGTAAAAAGATGTTTGAGAGAGGGTGGTGCAACATGGCATTCAGGCCAGCCCTGAGTCCCATCCACATGAAACTGAGAACGTACACCAAAGAGCTTATCACTGTCCTGGGCAGCGCCATGGTCAAGGTCACCTACGAGGGCATGGTGCATGAACTGCTACCCTTGATTGTCCCGGGCGATGGCCCCACACTGCTTGGAAGGAACTGGCTGGGCAAAATCCGCTGGAACTGGGATGACATCCGAGCACGATCACATGTCGATAAGACCTCATGTACCCAGATTCTTAACAAATTTCCTTCCCTTTGTGAGCCAGGCATTGGAAACTTTTCCAGGGCGAAGGTGCGGATCCACTTGGTCCCAGAGGCATGACCCATTCACCACAAGGCGCGAGCGGTAACTCACATGATGAGGGAGAGAGTGGAAATCGAGCTGGCCAGGCTGCAACACGAGGACATCATCTCCCCAGCGAGTGGGCCAGCCCGATTGTTCCAGTACTCAAAAGTGATGACACGGTCAGGATTTGCGGCGATTATAAAGTAACTATTAATCGTTTCTCGCTACAAGACCAATACCCGCCACCTAAGGCAGACGACCTACTTGCGACGCTGGCAGGAGGCAAGACGTTCACCAAGCTCCACCTGACTTCGGCCTACATGACGCAGGAGCTGGAGGAGTCTTCGAGGGGCCTCACCTGCATCAACACGCACAAGGGACTGTTCATCTACAACAGATGCCCGTTTGGAATTCGGTCGGCGGCAACGATCGTCCAGAGAGACATGGAGAGCCTACTCAAGTCGGTACCACACACGGTGATCTTTCAGGACGACATATTGGTCATGGGTTGGGACACCGCCGAGCACGTACAAAACCTGGAGGAGGTCCTCCAGTGACTGGATCACATAGGGCTGCGGCTGAAGAGGTCAAAATGCGTCTTCATGGCAACGGAAGTGGAGTTTTTGGGGAGAAAGATCATGGCGGACGGCATTCGGCCCACAGACGCCAAGACAGAGGCTATCAGGAACGTGCCCAGGCCACAGAACGTCACGGAGCTGCGGTCGTTCCTGGGACTCCTCAACTATTTTGGTAACTTCCTACCGGGGATAAGCATCCTTTTAGAGCCCTTACATGTGTTATTGTGCATCGGTGAGAACTGGGTATGGGGGAAAAAAACAAGTAATTGCTTTTGAGAAAGCCAGAAACATTTTATGCTCCAACAAGCTGCTTGTATTGTATAACTGGTATAAAAGACTTGTGCTAGCATGTGATGCATCGTCGTATGGAGTTGGGTGTGTATTACAACAAGCTAACATTGCGGGGAAGTTGCAACCTGTCGCCTATGCTTCCAGGAGCTTGACTGAGGCCAAGAGGGCTTACAGCATGTTTGAGAAAGAGGCATTAGCGTGTGTGTTTGGGGTAAAGAAAATGCATCAGTACCTGTTTGGCCTCAAATTTGAGCTGGAAACCGATCACAAGCCCCTCACATCCCTGTTCACTGAAAACAAGCGGATAAATACTAATGCCTCAGCACTCGCGCTATCACCATATAACTATACCATCCGCCACAGGCCAGGCACCGAGAACTGTGCGGATGCTCTCAGTCGGTTACCATCGCCCACCATGGAGGTGGAAATGGCGCAGCCTGCAAACTTGTTGATGGTGGCGCAGCCCGCAGACTTGTTGATGGTCATGGAAGCATTTGAAAATGATAAATCACCTGTCACGACCTGCCAGATTAGGACTTGGACCAGCCAAGATCCTCTGCTGTCCTGAGTAAAAAACTGTATACTGCATGGGAGCTGGGCCAGCATCCCCATTGAAATGCAAGAGCTAATCAAGCCGTTCCAGCAACGAAAGGATGAGCTGTCCATTCAGGCAGACTGCTTGTTTTGGGGTAACCGCGTAGTGCTACCAAAAAAGGGCAGGGAGACATTCATCTCGGATCTCCACAGCACACACCCGGGTATAGTTATGATGAAATCGATAGCCAGATCCCACATGTGGTGGCCCGGTATCGACTCTGACTTAGAGTCCTGTGTACGGCAATGCAGTTGAGCAACGCACCCAGAGAGGCACCACTATGTTTGTGGTCCTGGCCCTCCAGACCATGGTTGAGGATCCATGTCGACTATGTGGGTCCATTTCTCAGTAAAATGTTCCTGGTGGTGGTGGATGCTTTTTCAAAATGGATTGAATGTGAAATAATGTTGAGGAGCACCTCCACCGCCACCATTGAAAGCCTGAGGGCCATGTTTGCCACCCACGGCCTGCCTGACATACTGGTCAGTGACAACAGGCCATGTTTCACCAGTGCCGAATTTAAAGAATTCATGACCTGCAATGGCATCAAACATGTCACCTTGGCCCCGTTTAAACCAGCCTCCATTGGGCAGGCTGAGTGGGCAGCACAAACCATCAAACAGAGTCTTAAACGAGTCACAAAAGGCTCACTCCAAACCCGCCTGTCCCGAGTACTGCTCAGCTACCACACGAGACCCCACTCGCTCACAGGGGTGCCCCCGGCTGAGCTACTCATGAAAAGGACACTTAAAACCAGCCTCTCGCTGGTTCACCCCAACCTACATGATCAGGTAAAGAGCAGGCGGCAGCAACAAAATGTAAACGATGGTGCCACTCTGTCACGGGAAATTGATCTGAATGACCCTGTATATGTGCTAAACTATGGACATGGCCCCAAATGGATCGCGGGCATGGTGATAGCTAAGAAGAGAATAGGGTGTTTGTAGTCAAACTTGACAATGGACAAATTTGCAGAAAGCACCTGAACCAAACGAGGCTGTGGTTCACAGACTGCCCTGAACAACTCACAGCAGACACCACCTTTTTCGAGCCCACAACACACACCCAAAGGATCAACGACACCACGCCGGACCAGGAAATCAAACCCATCACGCCCAACAGCCCAGCAAGGCCAGACTGACCTAGGAGCTCTGCAGGGCCAACAATACGCCAGCCCAGTGAGGGCACAGCCAACACAACAGAACAGACATTTGTATCGAGGCGGTCCACCAGGGAAAGAAAGGCTCCCGACCGCCTCACCTTGTAAATAGTTTTCACTTTGACTTTGGGGGGGAGTGATGTTGTGTATCTGGAAAGCATGCACTCCCATGTTCCACCACCAGGGAGCTCATCCCCTGAAGTCCCAAGGGATCCCAGCATCCCTTGGGAGCACTGTATACAAGCCGGCCCCTCAGGCCTGTTTTTCACTCTGGAGTGTCTTATTAAAGACTGAGGTCACTGTTACTTTAACCTCTCTGTGTGCAGCCTCATCTGTGTTAAGAACACAATAGTCATGATCTCAGTCAAAATGGAGAGCAGGGTGGTAAGTTTTTGCACTGCCGTAAATCAGGAGCCGAATTTACTGACCGGGCACTGAAACCTCATTATTTGAACTTTCATCTCAATTGAATATCCTGCCACTTCAGTGCTGTCTTTCTTTTACAGTGCATATGTGACGTCATTATGCAGGTTTGGGAGTAATTTTCAATTTTGCAGGTTGAATGGTAGCCTGACTCAGCCCTCATCTGGGCAGGCAAGTGATTGGCTGGTTGACTGATAAGTATCCCTCTTTGTCTTTTATAACGGATTAGTCTAATTAGAGGGATGGCAGGGCAGCTCAGTCCTGTGGAGTGCATATCCTGCGGCATGTGGGAAGTCCTGGACACTTCCCGCAGCCTCGACAACCACGGGTGCAGGAGGTGTCTTCAGCTTCAACTACTCGAGCTCCACATTTGAAGCTTGAGCAACGGCTGGAGTCACTATGGTGCATCCACGAGGCTGAGAGCTATGTGGATAGCACATGTCAGGAGGTGGTCACCCCACAGCTTAAAAGCATGTAGGCAGAGGGAAACTGGCTGACCACCAGATGGAGGAAGAATGCTAGGCATGGAGTGCAAGCAGCACCCCCTCCCTAAGTCTATCTCGCTTTCCAACTGATATTCTCTTCTGAGCACCGGTGAGGGCGATGGTGCCTCTGGCGAGTGCAGTCAGAGCCAAGTCCAAGGCACCACGGGTTGCTCAGCTGAACAAGGGGGAGGGACAAAGAATAAAAGAGCTTTAGTGGTAGGGGATTCAATAGTTAGGGGAATAGAAAGGCATTTCTGCAGCTGTAGACGTGACTCCAGGATGGTATGGTGCCTCCCTGGTGCCAGGGTAAAGGATGTCAGAGAGTGGACGCAGGGCATTCTGGGAGGAGAGGGTGAACAGCCAGAGGTCGTGGTCCATATTAGGACCAATGACATAATTAGAAAGAGGGGTGAAGTCCTACAGGCAGAATTTAGGGAGCTAGGAGAAAAATTAAAGTGTAGGACCTCAAAGGTAGTAATCTCCAGGTTGCTCCCGGTGCCACGTGCTAATGAGTCCAAGAATAGAAGGATAGAGAGGATGAACGTGTGGCTGGAGTGCTGATGCAGGAAGGAGGGCTTCAAATTCCTGAGGTACTGGGACCGCTTCTGGGGGAGATGGGACCTGTACAAACTGGACGGGTTGCACTTCAACAGCGCCTGGACCAATTTACTTGTGGGGTTTTGCTAGTGCTGTTGGGGAGAATTTGGCAGGGGGATGGGAACCTGAGAACAAAATCAATAGGGAAGGAAGTAAAGCTGAAATTGAAAAGCAATAATGTAGAAAGTGAATCTGCAAGGCAGAGGAAACAAGGGTTAGTAACTAGTAATCAAGGATGTCTTCCTGTACTAAAATGGTATATATTTCAATGCAAGAAGTATAGCGAATAAGATGGATGAGCTGAGAGCACAGGTAGACATTTGGGAGTATGACATTATAGCCATTACAGAGACATGGCTGAAAGAGGGGCAGATTTGGCAGCTCAATATTCCTGGTTACAGGATTTTTAGACAGGACAGAGAGGTGGGTAAAAAGGCGGGTGTGGGTCACGGTATTGATGAAAGAAACTATTACAGCTGTGAGGAGGGATGATATCTTAGAGGGATCATTAAATGAGGCCATATGGGCTGAACTGAAAAATAAAAAAGGGGCGATCACACTGCTGGGCATGAATTATAGACCCCCAAACAATGGGCCCAAGTTTCGAGCCGCGCCTCGAACGGCGCAGTCCCGACCTGGACGCCAGTTTGTCGTGCCACAAAGTGCGCCTAAAAAAATCCTCCAGATTCTCAGGCTCCCTGCAGGTCGTTTGCAGCTCGGCACAGCGCAGCAAGAGCAGTAGGGGGCGGAGCCAGGTCCCTGCGCTGAAAACAGTGCTGGGACCTCTGCACATGCGCGCTACAGTGGGCGCGCATGTGCAGTAGCTCCAGGCACCCAAAACTGTGTGGGAGGGCCGAAGCACGCAGCCCCTAGCCCTGGCCGAATGGCCTCACTGGGGCTGCATGAATAATGCTCCTCCCATGGCCAGCTCCTGCTTCCTCCCAACCCAACTCGACTCCCGCTTCCCGCCTCCCGCCTCCGGACCGGACCCGACCCCGACCTGACTCCCGCTTCCCCCCCCCGCCCCTGGACTGGACCCAACCTCGACCCCAACCTGACTCCCGCTTCCCCCCCACCGGATCGGACCCGACCCCGACCCGACTCCTGCTTTGCCACCCCCCGCCCCGGACCCGACCCGACCCGACCCCCCGGACTGGACCCAACCCGACTCCCGCTTCTCCCCCCCGCCCCCCCCCCTGCCCCCGGACTGGATCCGACCTGACCTCCCTCCCCCCGACCTGACCTCCCTCCCCCCGACCTGACCTCCCTCTCCCTCCCTCCCCCCGACCCGAACCGAACCGACTACCCTCCCACCATTCCCCCCGACCCGCGCTCCACCCGACCCGACCCAATGCCACCTACCTGTAAATCTGGTGCTGGGGACGGGCCCTGCCCGAAGTCTCTGGCCTGGCCCATTCAGCCACCCTCCCCCTTCTCCTTCCCCCCCCCCCAATCTTCTTTCCCCCCATCTCCTTTCCCCTTCTCCCCCCCTCCCCCTTCTCCCCCTTCTCCCCCATCCCTCCCCCTTCTCCCCATCCCTCCCCCTTAAGTGTTTAATCTTTGTAAACCTCCCTTTAAACCCCCCCCCCCCATTCCCTACGCCTGATTTGTAACCTACGTGTGATTTTCTAAAGTGTAGACAAGGTTTTTTCGAGCGTACAAAAATCTTCACTTACTCCATTCTCAGTTAGTTTGGAGTAAGTTTTCACTGACGAAACTTTGAAAACAGACATAAGTGGCCGGACACGCCCCCTTTTGAAAAAAAAATTCTGTTCTAACTGACTCGAACTGGAGCAAACTAAATGGCGAGAATTCCGATTTCTAAGATATTCCGTTCTACACCAGTTGCTCCTAAAAATCAGGAGCAAATCATGTCGAAACTTGATGCCAGTGAGAGGGAGAGAGGCAAATGTCTGTGAAGTCCAAAAACCATAGGTCAGTAATAGTCGGGGATTTCAACTATCCTAATATTGATTGGGACAAATATAATGTGAAGGATATAGAGGGTACAGAATTCCTAAAATGCTTTCAAGAGAACTTTTTTAGTCAGTATGTAACAAGCCCAATGCAGGAGGCGGTGGTTCTGGTTTTAGTTTTGAGAAAGGAAGTTGGGCAGGTGTAAGGTGTATCAGTGGGAGAGCACGTGGGTGCCAGTCACCATAATTCAATATGTTCTATAAATATATTAAGAGCAAGAGGATAACTAAAGAAAGAGTAAGGCCTATTAGAGACCATGAGGGTAATCTGTGTGTGGAGGCGGAAGATGTGGGTATGGTTCTTAATGAATACTTTGCGTCTGTTTTCACAAAGGAAAGGAGCAATGCAGATATTGCTATCGAGGAGGAGTGTGAAATTCTGGATGAAATAAACATCGTGAGAGAGGAGGTAGTAAGTGGCTTAGCAGCTTTGAAAGTGGATGTCCCCAGGATGAAATGCATCCCAGGCTGTTGAGCAAAGCAAAAAAGGAAATAGCAGAGGCCTTGACCTTCGTTTTCCAGTCCTATTGGATTCAGGCATGGTGCCAGAGGACTGAGGACTGCTAATGTGGTGCCCTTGTTTAAGAAGGGAGAAAGGGCTAGGCTGAGTATTTATAGGCCTGTCAGCCTAGCCTCAGTGGTGGGAAAATTATTAGAAAAAATCCTGAAGGACAGGATAAATCGACATTTCAAAAGGCAAGGGTTAATCAGGGACAGTCAGCATGGATTTTTTAAGGGAAGATCATGTTTGACTAACCTGATTGAATTTTTCGAAGCGGTAACTAGGAGGGTCAATGAGGGTAGTGCATACGATGTAGTACATATGGACTTTAGCAAAGCTTTTGATAAGGTCCCACATGGCAGACTGATCACGAAGGTAAAAGCCCATGGGATCCAGGGCAAAGTGGCAAGTTGGATCCAAAACTGGCTTAGAGATAGGAAGCAAAGGGTAATGGTTAATGTATGTTTTTGTATCTGGAAGGATATTTCCAGTCGGGTTCCGCAGGGCACAGTACTGGGTCCCTTGCTTTTTGTGGTATACATCAATTATCTAGATTTGAATATAGGGAGTATGATTAAGAAGTTTGCAGACAACATTAAAATTGGCTGTGAGGTTGATAATTAAGAGGATAGTCATGGACTGCAGGAGGATATCAATCAGGTGGGCAGAACAGTGGCAAATGGAATTTAATTTGGAGAAGTGTGAAGTAAAGTACTTGGGGAGTGCTGATGAGGAAATGGTTTACACCTTAAGTGGTAGGCCACTTAGAAGCATGGATGAACAAAGGGACCTTGGAGTGCTTGGCCACAGAACTCTTTTGGTTGGATAACGAAATAACCATTAAATCAAATGCCCCCCAATCTGGGGGACACTCCAAACATTTTTCAAACTGCCCTTTTTTTTTTGTTTTTATTTTACTTTTTTTTTGGACTTTTAAAAAAAATTTTTGGGCCATAAAATCGTAAATTCTACAAGTGCCCCCTATAAAAGGGGAGGGGGACACTAAAACCGGCAATTAAAACAAATCAAACTGTAAAATAAATAAAATCAAATTAAAATTTGGTTGCCAGGGGTAACGATGCACTCCAGTCCCTCCGGCGCCCACCTCTCGCGGAAGGCCGCGAGCGTACCGGTGGACACTGTGTGCTTGGCCACAGGTCCCTGAAAGTAGCAGGCCAGGTGGGTAAGGTGATTAAGAAGGCATACAGAATG
Organism: Pristiophorus japonicus; assembly: GCF_044704955.1. Taxonomy (NCBI): domain Eukaryota; kingdom Metazoa; phylum Chordata; class Chondrichthyes; family Pristiophoridae; genus Pristiophorus; species Pristiophorus japonicus. Next base: position 361,937,730 of record NC_091977.1, on the reverse strand, counting down.
CTTGACTTTATTGGCCGAGGCATAGAATGCAAGAGCGGGGAGGTTATGCTTAAATTGTATAATACATTGGTAGGCCACAGCTGGAATACTGCGTGCAGTTCTGGTGACCGTATTATAGGAGGGACGTGATTGCACTGCAGAGGGTGCAGAGGAGATTTACAAGGATGCTGCCTGGAATGGAGAATCTTAGCTAGGACAGGTTGGATAGGCTGGGTTTGTCCTCCTTGGAACAGAGGAGGATAAGGGGAGACCTCAATGAGGTGTATGAAATTTTGAGGGGCCTGGATATGGTGGATAGCAAGGGCGTATTTCCCTTGATGGAGGTGTCAATTACAAGGGGGCATCGGTGTAAGGTGGTTGGTGGAAGGTTTAGAGTGGATTTGAGCGGAAGTTTCCTCATCCAGAAGGTTGTGGGGGTCTGGAACTCACTGCCTGGAAAGGTGGTAGAGGTAGAAACCCTCACCACATTTAAAAGGAGCTTGGATGGGCACTTGAAGTGCCGTAACTTGCAGGGTTATGGACCTAGAGCTGGTAAGTGGGATTAGACTGGATCATAATCATCGGCGTTTCCGTGAATGAGGATGACTTGCTTCCACAGGAGTTCACAGATGTTTCAATGAAGGACCTGATGTTCCAGTCCTAAATTCCAATTGAGGGAGTGGAAGATGCCTGTGCATGGATCTTTTTAACGTGTGGTGACCATTGCCCACCAGCCACCACACAGGCTTGACAAAGCTAGGCCTTTATCCAGTGGCAAAGATTAACCAGGACGTCTGGAGACCTGCTCTGCTTCACGGACCTAGTGCACACATATATCGCTGTGTGGGCAGACCCGTGCTGCCCCAGGGCCCTCGGCTCTTCTGGGCCCCATTAGAGTGGATAACCTCTTATTGGCTGCCGCAGATGCAATGCTAAGTACTTCAGGGAATTTAATACGGCCAGAGTTGTCTCCTGGCCAAGTTTCGATCACCTGGATTGGTCGGAAAGGAATTCTCCCAGATTTGTCTCCCCAATTGGACTGGGTTTTTATCTCTTTTTTTTGCATATTTCAGGAGATTGCATGGCTCCCGGTGGGGTAGAGTATAAAATGTTGCGATACATGGGATATCGCAATTGTATGGGGCGGACTGGTTGGGCCGGATGCTCTTTACCTGTCTGCCAATGTTCATTGTTCATAGGTTTATATGTAACCTTCAGGGCTGCTGATCGAGTGCCGTGTGGCTCTTTGTCGGCCGCCGCAGACACGATGGGCCGAAATGGCCTCCTTCTGCACTGTAAATTTCTATATTTCTGACAGAACAGATTGCCTGCCATTTATAGAACTCAGTCAAAATCAGTGGACTGTAAATCAGGCGTGTGCAACAATGCCTGGGCAACCCACTCCTCCAAATTACTGTCCAGGCATCAAAGTTTAAAATGGGCCCCTTTATGTCAATGTTTTCATACTTAATCCTGTTTTCTTCCAATGCATGGAGCCATTCTGCTAATTAATGCATATCTTATGATTTCCCTTGGTAGCGATATTTTTTCTATTTAATAATTTTTCTAATTTTGTTCCAGCATGTGTGAACACGTATGTGTTGACAGTCTAAATGGGTGGATGCAGCTTATTTAGGATATGTGTTTTCAGTTTTCAAGCAGTCTACTGAAAGAAACCTATCCGGGCTCCCTGGCAGAGGATAGGAAATTTTAACTGCAGTCTTTCAGTCAAGTATTTGATTTATGGCATTTTGGAGTTATTTCCCATTTCCCAAGCAGTTTAATGCTTTTTGTCAACATCTGTTTCTCCAAGCTTTTCATCATGTTCTCAGCCATTTTTTCCTAGTTTTTCACCTTTATTCTCACCTAAGCAAAGTCCCAAAGTTTTGTTGTTTTCTACACTCTTTTTCTGGTATGGTAATGAATACGTTGCAGAGAAAATAGATGAGATCTCAAAGATCCTGCCAAGATGATAGCAGAGCATTAAATACATTTGGGGGTTCTGCATGGCTTCTCCCACCATGGGCGGCACATCGGTGGGATTGAGGTAGAGTTCACTGCCATGCACCAACATCCAAGAGGGATTTAATTAATTGCAGGACAGCCTGGAGGAAATGCCACAGGAGTATCTGCAAATTTTCCCAGCATCATGAGAGATCCAGGCAAGTCAGTTAGCTCATGTGTAGGCACTGAATAAAGGACTTACTGCAATTATATATATAAGGCCCTGGTGAGACCGCACCTGGAGTATTGTGTCAGTTTTGGTCTCCTTACCTAAGGAAGGATATACTTGCCATTGAGCGAGTGTAACAAAGGTTCACCAGATGGATTCCAGGGATGAGGGGATTGTTCTATGAGGAGAGATTGAGTAGACTAGGCCTATAATCTCTAGAATTTAGAAGAATGAGAGGTGATCTCATTGAAACATACTAAATTCTTACAGGGCTTGACAGGGTAAATACAGAGAGGATTTTCCCCCTAGTTGGGGAGTCTAGAACCAGGGGTCACAGTCTCAGAATAAGGGGTCGGCCATTTAGTACTGAGATGACGAGAAATGTCTTCACTCACAGAACAAAGAGCCTCATAACATTTTGCAGAAGTTGTCTATTTCTCAAGACACCAAAACATTATTTTGATCATATCTATGGTTTGCTCAATTCTTATACTGTCTTTGTGTGTGCTTCACTTTCGTGCTCCTCTACAACATTGGTGGTCTTGCGAAAATACATCATGAGCTATGGGAGCAGTGACTTATCACACAGCAGCCATCCATCTAGAAAAGTAAAGCTGACATACTAAACTAAATACATATAAAAACATCATGACAGCTCCAAGCAAGTTGTGAATGTATGTGCACGCAAGAGTGCCTGTCATCAGAAAAGAGCTGCACATTTAAGTGATGGAAGTTTTTGTGGCGCATATGTATATGGGGGGTTACATTTGTGGCATGCAATGTCACATGGCTGCATTACACAGCCCCATTACCCCTGGGGAATCCAATAATTCTGTAATATTTGATGGTATTCTCCGTAACCTGCATGAGAGTGCTGTTAAATGGTATATAGTGACCTGACCTGGCAAAGAGGGCATTGGTAATTTGTCTTATGGAGGAGTGCACAGCAAATTGGTTGATCTCACAAAGTTCCCTAGGGTTCCCTGGATTTAACCTGTGGCATAAAAGTTGAGAGCTATGGTCATGTTGTCTGCCACAGCCAGATCTCTCTGTGTTGTGAATACTGGTTGCAAACCTGGCTCCAGCAGAGAACAAAGCTCCTCTCAATTTTCATGACAGAAGCACAGCCTGCTGAGATGTTGAAATAGCATACCTTGCAGTGGCAACACAGATTGTAGGGGAAGGCTTCCCGAGTATGAGTAAACAAATTTGTGCAAAAGCTGCAGTGAGCCCGAATATGAGGTCAAAATCTCCACAAGCAATATCAGTTGAGCAGAGTCCTTGGACCAAGTACCTCTGCCTTGATGAACAGGTCCTGGCAAACGGCATCTTCTAAACAGTGACGCACATTCTCAAGAGCGGAAGAAAGGCAGAAGTCATGGGATTTAGGATGGGTGATGTCATTCTAGCCTAACTCCAACATTTGCATTTGGCTGTCACTGAGAGGACCGTCACTTCTCCAGCACATCCTGAAATGAACCTCCTTCCCAAGATCCACAAACAGGACTGCCCCGGTAGACCCATTGTTTCAGCCTGTTCTTGCCCCATAGAACTTATTTCTTCCTATCTCGACTCAATTTTTTCTCCCCTTCTCCACTCTCTTCCCACCTACATCCGAGACTTCTCCGACGCCCCCTGTCACTTTAACAGTTTCCAGTTTCCTGGCCCCAACCGTCTCCTTTTCACCATTGATATCCAATCCCTCTACACTTCTATCCCCTACCAGGATGGCCTGAGGATTCTTCACTTCTTCCTCGAGCAGAGGCCCAACCAGTCCCCACCCACCACCAACCTCCTCCGCCTGGCTGAACTTGTTCTCACATTGAACAACATCTCCTTTAACACCACTCACTTTCTCCAAATTAAAGGTGCTGCTTTGGGAACCCGCATGGGTCCTAGCTATGCCTGCCTTTTTGTGGGGTATGTGGAACATTCTTTGTTCCAATCCTGCTCAGGTCCCCTCCCTCACCTCTTTTTCCAGTACATTGATGACTGTATTGGTGTCGTTTCCTGCGCTCGTCCCGAACTATAAAATTTCATTCACTTTGGATCCAATTTTCACCCATCCCTCACCTTCACATGGTCCATCTCTGACTCTTCCTTTCCCTTCCTTGACTTGTCTGTGTCTATTTCTGGGGAGAGGCTTTCGACCAGTAGCCTACCGACTCCCACAGCTACCTGGACAACACTTCCTCTCACCCCGCATCCTGTAAGGACCCCATTCCATTCTCCCAGTTTCTCCATCTCCGTCGCATCTGTTCTGACGATGCCACCTTCCACACTAGTGCCTCTGATATGTCTTCCTTTTTCCTCAACCGAGGAATCCCCTCCGCCGTGGTTAACATGGGCCTCGACCGTGTCCGTTCTATTTCCCACAACTCTGCTTTCACCCCTTCCCCACCCTCTCAGAACCATAACAGGGACCTTTTGTCATAAGAACATAAGAAATAGGAAGAGGAATAGGCCATCCGGCCCCTCGAGCCTGCTCCGCCATTCAATAAGATCATGGCTGATCTGATCATGGACTCAGCTCCACCTCCCTGCCCACTCCCCATAACCCCTTATCCCTTTATCGTTTAAGAAACTGTCTATTTCTGTCTTAAATTTATTCAATGTACCAGATTCCACATCTCTCTGAGGCAGCGAATTCCACAGATTTATAAGCCTCTGAGGAAATAAATTTGTCCTCATCTCAGTTTTAAATGGATGGCCCCTTATTCTAAGATCATGCCCTCTAGTTCTAGTCTCCCTCATCAGTGGAAACATCCTCTCTGCATCCACCTTGTCAAGCCATCTCATAATCATATACGTTTCGATAAGATCACCTCTCATTCTTCTGAATTCCAATGAGTCGAGGCCCAAACTACTCAACCTTTCCTCATAAGTCAATCCCCTCATCTCCGGAATCAACCTAGTGAACCTTCTCTGAACTGCCTCCAAAGCAAGTATATCCTTTCGTAAATATGGAAACCAAAACTGCACACAGTATTCCAGGTGTGGCCTCACAAATACTTTGTATAGCTGTAGCAAGACTTCCCTGTTTTTATACTCCATCCCCTTTGCAATAAAGGCCAAGATTTAATTGGTCTTCCTGATTACTTGCTGGACCTGCATACTAACCTTTTGTGTTTCATGCGCAAGTACCCCCAGGTCCTGCTGTACTGCAGCACTTTGCAATCTTTCTAACATTATACTCCATCTGCCAAATTTTTGCCCACTCATTTAGCCTGCCTATGTCCTTTTGCAGATTTTTTGTGTCCTCCTCACACATTGCTTTTCCTCCCATCTTTGTATCATCAGCAAACTTGGCTACGTTACACTCAGTCCCTTCTTCCAAGTCATTAATATAGATTGCAAATAGTTGGGGTCCCAGCACTGATTCCTGCAGCTCCCCGCTAGTTACTGATTGCCAACTAGAGAATGAACCATTTATCCCAACTCTCTGTTTTCTGTTAGTTAGCCAATCTTCTATCCATGCTAATATATTACCCCCAACCCGTGAACTTTTATCACCTCACCTTTCACCCCACTAGCCTCCATGTTCAACGAATCATCCTGCACCATTTCTGCCACCACCAGCATGATCCCACCATCAATCACATCTTCCCCTCCCCTCCCCTCTCAGCATCCCGAAGGGACCACTCCCTCCGCGACACCCTGGTCCAGTCCACAGTCACTCCCAGCACAGCTCCCCTTCCTCGAACTACTGCACTGTTCCAATGAAGTTCAACGCAAGCTCAAGGAACAGCACCTCATCTTTCGTTTGGGCACTTTACAGCCTTCTGGACTCAATATCAACAATTTCAGAGCATAACCTCTGTCCATCTTTGGCTCCCCCCACCCCATATTATGTTTTTTTTTCTTTCTCTCCAATGGCAGCTGGTCATTATTCCACTATTCACACCCTATCTAGATTCACCTTTTTCTAACCGGTCATTACCATTTCAATTAGGCCCATCATTCCTTTTGTCTCTCTAATCTCTCCTGCCTGCCACTCTATTACAAACCTTCTCCTTTGTTCTTCCTTACCCTCCCCCTTTCCTTGCTTCTGAAGAAAGTATTCTTTTCAAACATTCGGCAGTTCTAACGAAAGGTCATCGACCTGAAACGTTAACTCTATTTTTCTCTCCACAGATGCTGCCTGACTCACTGAGATTTTCAGCATTTTCTGTTTTTATTTCAGATTCCAGCTTCTGCAGCATTTTGCTTTTGTGTTGCCGAGTATTATAGTGGTGTGCTTCTCGAGATGTTACCTGATCTGCTGAGTATTTCCAGCATTTTCTGTTTTTATATGGGTAATATATGCTGACCTTGGCAGTGATGCCCATTGCCCAAGAATGAATGAAAACAGTTTGCTACTGCATTTTTACATTTAATATCAACTAGTATGGGTTAAAACAGCCAGCAAAGTTGAAACCAATGGAATAAAAGGGACAGTGGCAGCATGGATACGAAATTGGCTAAATCACAGGAAACAGAGAGTAGTGGTAAATGGTTGTTTTTCAGACTGGAGGAAGGTATATAGTGGTGTTCCCTAGAGGTCGGTTCTAGGACCACTGCTTTTCTTGATATATATTACTCTCTTGGATGTGGGTGTACAGGGCGCAATTTCAAAATTTGACGATGACACAAAACTTGAAAGTATAGCGAACAGTGAGGCGAAGATTGATAGACTTCAAGAGGACATAGACAGGCTGGTGGAATGGGCGGACACGTGGCAGATGAAATTTAACGCAGAAAAGATTGAATTGATACATTTTGACAGAAAGAACGAGGAGGGGAAATATAAACTAAGGGGTACAATCCTAAAGGGGGTGCATCAACAGAAAGACCTAGCTCTATCTGTGCACAAATCGTTGAAGGTGGCAGGGCTGGTTGAGAAAGTTGTTAAAAAAGCTTACGAGAACCTAGGCTTCATGAACAGAGGTATAGGGGCCGAAATTTAGTCTCCCAATAAGGTCTATTACCTTTCCGGCAACCACGCGGCGGTGTCGAATGGTCGCCGATTTGTAGTCGAATAGCCACCACTCGCAAAATTCTCCCTGGTGGTTTTTCTGGTGGTCCCCACATCCGCCCCACTGCTGCCGAACTCTCCTAAGTGCCTCATCAAAGCACGCACCGCCAATGTACTGCCCCGCAAGCAAAATTCATCTTAGAAAATCTTCCGGCTGCCGCTCGGTGCCCCCGACAGCTTTTTCTTTTGGTGCACGGTGTTTGCAGTGTGTGTAAAATGGCGGTGCGGCCTCCATTAAAGGGGTGGACGCACTGCTGCGGCCGCCATCTTATTTTTTTTTTGTTGTCCGACTGCTAGGTCGGCCCGACAATTATGCCCCCCGGGTTTGGCCAGGCTGACAATAGGCCGCTGGTCTGGCCGAAACCCTCCCTGGTAGCCCAGTGGACCTAACTTAAAAAGCTGCAGAACTCGTAGCGGCTCTCCCCGTAACTGAAAGGGAGAGATGTGTTGTTGACGCGCCAGTGCGATGGTGTCACCAGCCCAGCGCTGATGACTGACAGCGACGGAGAGTTCGTCCCACCTCCACTTCCGCCCCCATTATGACCAACACTCCAATCCCACCCCCACTTCCCATTATGACCGACTTCCGTCCTGCTCAAAAAAAAATGACAAAGAGCTGAATTTCGCAAGATGGGCCATCATTGCAACGGCCAAAACACGAGAAAAATGGAAGGTGCGACCCGTTTCCGGCTGGGGTGAATTTCGGCCCCATTGAATAAAAAAGCATGGAGATTATGAAGAACCTGGATACAGCACTGGTTCGGCCTCAACTGGAGTACTGTGTCCAATTCTGGGCATCGCACTTTTGGAAGGATGTGAAGGCCCTGGAGAGGGTGCAGAAAAGATTTACGAAAATGATTCCAGGGATGAGGGGCTTTAGCTACGTGGATAGACTGGAGAAGCTGGGGTTATTCTCCTTAGAGCAGAGACAATTGAGAGGATATTCGATAGAGGTGTTCAAAATAATGAGGGGTCTGGACAGAGTAGATAGAGAGAAACTGTTCCCATTGGCGGAAGGGTCAAGAAACAGAGGACACAGATTTAAGATGATTGGCAAAAGAACCAAAGGCTACATGAGAACAAACATTTTTACATAGCGAGTGGTTAGGATTTGGAATGCACAGCCTGAAAGGGTGGTGGGGGCAGGCTTTCAAAAAGGAGTTGGATAAGTACCTGAAATAATAATTTTTGCAGCGCTACAGGGAAAGGGTGGATGAGTGGGACTAACTGAGGTGCTCTTGCAGACAGCCGGCACAGGCTCGATGGGCCAAATGGCCTCCTTCCATGCTGTATGATCCAGCAGAAGCCTGCCGTATATCAGCCCCATCAGAAATTCCTGGTCCCAGAAATGCATCATTACTGACTTACACCCTCCCTCAATCCAGCAATTTTTCAGCTCTGGATTTTCAGTCTGTAAAGGAGACATTTAAGACATGATCTTATAAAGGTGCAAAAGAGAGTAAATGGTATGAGAAAAGTTAATCTGTAATGTTGCTTTAAATTTAACAGTGGAAGTAGAACAAGGAGACAGAGCTCAAACTAATAAAAGTAACTTGAGGATAGGAAATTTAGGACAGAAAATAATCAACATTGGAATGGACTTCCAGACAGAGTGGTGGAGATGAAAACCCTGAAATCATTTAAGAACAACCAGATGCAGCAATATGGGGAGTATCGGGTCGTTCTGGATGGATGATTTAAGATAAGCCAAATGGCCTGCTGATGCTTAAACACCTTGTGACTTTGAATCATATCTTAACTTGCTCTTGGATACTGCAACCCTCAGGTTGGATCATTAAATTCAATCCTTAGGAATCCCCTTCTTTTCCTATTAATTTCTCTCATTCATATTCCACTATATTCCCTTCCATTTTAGAGCTGTTCAACTCAGCTTTTGTCTTTCCCAATGCCTTTTCACCATTCTGACAGTACATCATCCAGTGACCTTTACATGTTGCTCTAACCCTCTTTGTTTTAGTCAGCTCTATAAAGGGGCTCACTATCCTTCCCTTTCAATTCTGACAAAGGCTCCCACCCAAAATGCTAACCTGTCTTTTCTCTTTTCAGATGCCGATTGATCTGCTGCATATTTTGAGTATTTTCTGCTTTTGTTTAGAAAATCTATTCTTTGGCCAGGTTCATTTTTATTCAGGTCTCAAATTAAGAGATATTACACGAGTTTGCCATGGGATACTTTCTTGCATCTACCATTCAAAATTCAGTTTTGAAGAAAATAAAAATGACTGTGTTTAATGATGTTTCTAATTGTTTCAACTGCTCTCTCATGAAATTAATAATACAAAACTCTTGTTTAAAGCAGATGATTATATAACAGATCGGTTAATCAATAATGCACTTACACATGCAGCACAGTGGTCGGGTCACCAACTTCTCCTCCATCGCCGATTGTGAGGGTGTCGTAGCCTATCTCCAAGTCAAATTCTTCAAAATCAATTTGGATCACCTGGTGTTAAAACAGATAAGACAACGACAGAGCACTTTAGCACAGAACTTCCAAAAAGCTCAAGTATCAGCTTGGTAAATTAAGTATTTACCATATTTAATTCATTGCTGCAGAATGTCACTTTATTTTGCATGATGCAAGCACACAATAGAAAAATAAATTAATATTTTCCTGCCTTTTCTAAAATTATTACATTTAAAATAATAAAGAAGGTAGAGTAAATGTTCACGCCACCATAAATTCCAATAAGTTACAATAAGTAGAAATCTTAGGAAACAGTTGAGTAATATTTGCAACACTTTGGGCCCAATTTTCTCTAACCCTTTTTCATTGCACTTATCTTAAATGCGCCGACTTTGTGCGCTGGAAACAGCGCCGAAAAAAAGGGGCCCCATCCTGCCCGCTCTGCCGAATCCCTGGTGTCCCAGCATGGCGTAGATAGTGAAGTGGGGGGCGGAGCAACAGGCCACGCAGAAAGCACTGCCGGCAGCTGTGCGCATGCGCAGTGAAGTCTGCACGCATGCTCCTCGCCCTCCCAGCGTGTCCTACGGGCTGTGAGCAGGACCCGACGCTCGCAGCCCCTATCCCCAGCTGAAGGGTGCCCCGATCTTCGCCGCATCCTATCCCCAGCCAAGTGGCCTCCCGCACCGGCCAGCCGGCCCGCTGACTTCCCGGGCCGAGGTAGGACTTCCGTTTTACTTTTTATTTATTGATGATTGTGTTTGAGAGTTTTGATTAGGAGGGCGGAGGAGGAGAGTTTGGCTTGGGGTGGGGGGGGAAGTGTTTTGATGGGGGGAGGGAGAAAGTGTGTTTTGATGGAGGGGGGGGGGGGAAACTTAAAAAAAAACTTGATTCTGGCATAAAGGTAGGACTTCTATTTTTTATTTGTTATTGATTGATTGCTTATTACTTTTTGTGGTTTTGTGGAAATGTACTCTTAAAGTTGCATACACTGTTTTTTGTACCCTTTTGCAATAAAACAAAATTGAGTCCCGGTCCTGCCAGAAGCTTCTGCAGCAAACAGTCTGTTTGCATAAACATGTTAACCTTGACTGAAACTGCTGCTAGCTGATTAATAGCCACCAGACAACATTAAGACTGTCCTGCTGAGATAAGTACCACCCATTGTGCTCCCCTGTATTATCAATAGTCTGTCGCTATGCCAGACCTTAGAAGGGCTTGATAAAGGTTGTAAAGATGCAGCACCAATTCACCCCCGAAGAGATAATCAAATTACCAGCCATTATCTCAACTACAGAACTCATCCAAAATATGCAAGAAGCCAATTACCCAATCAACCACTATGGAAATCATGGGCCCAAATAGATGGCCAGGAAACTGGACAATCCTAAAACAATGCAAAACCAGTGATAGCACATTATCACACCCTAATCGAGTTACTGCTGACTAGCCCACCAAAAACACTGACAAAGGAGATATTTGAAAATATGTAAAAGACTCAGACAAGGATGTGGTAATCATTAACTGATTGGAGAACTCTTTATCTGTTTTCGCTGACTGCAAAGGCTGAACCAATACACAGGATGGAACCATAACTTGTTTTTTCTACTGTAGAAATACATTGTGAATCTGTACCATATTGGGATTCTCCACTTAGCCTTTGACTGAGTGAGACTCTTCCTTGCTGCAAGTAAAACTTATTAAAGGAACATCTACCGGAGCTGATTGTGTTGGAGTCATATACTGAGAGTCGAGATTTTGACAGTTACTTCTTGGAGGTTCCACCGAGATCGCTTACTCTCTACTCTGTGAGTAAACAGATGCCGGCACAGTGCCTCTTCAGTGAAGGGCTTCACTGGCCAGAATAAGGTGAGCCTTTTGCTCACAAGAGGTCTCTTTACTGTTGAATCGTATATGTTATCTGTTGTCCACAGTGGAGGTACAGCGATCTACGAGACTCGACATTTAAGAGCTAAAGTTATTTTTGTGATCATTTCCTTCTCAGCTTGTAGGCAGAAGGGATCTGATCCTGAAAATATCCGATCTTGAAACAGCCCGGGGAGATTTTCATGAGGAAAAGGTAAAAAGAGCACTATCGATCGATGATCCTTGTGCGATAGGATCAGGGTCCTTGTGTGATAGGACTATAAATTAAGATTATCCTTGTTTGATAGGGTAATACAAGTCCCTACAGGAAAGTTCCTTGTGTGATAGGATTGCCTTAGTAGGGAAAGGGTCCTTGTGTGATAGGATCCAGGTCCTTGTGTGATAGGACCATAAATTTTATTAAGATAAGTTAAGGACTCGGTCTGTAGTGGCGTACAACGCAGACAGAGAATTGACTATTTGTTTAGATAGAGTTTAAGGTTATGATTTGTATACCCATGTGAATGTTGATTGTCCTAGTTGTCTTTGTTATACTGTTGTGTTCAATACTTTTGTGCGACTTTGTAATTAGAGAAACGGGAAGAGTCACTACGGAAAATTGTGATTCGGAAAAACAAGGATTGATTGAGAAAAGAAACAGTAACTGATTGATCAACTACGGTTGGTTCATGTCAACATATCCCACACACCCAGACTGAGCCCGAATTAAGAGCCTTTTCAGGCCATATGATGGCCAGGAGAAGTGGGCGTAGAGAACTCGGTTGACCAAAAGGATTGTGAGATCAGAAACTGTGAAAAATCTTAATCATCCAGAATGGGTGCCGGAGCAAGTAAAACACCACCAAAGGGCACACCAGCCTATTTTATGCTCCAGAATTGTGGTCAGTCTTCAATTGACCACCGAAAAAAAAAATGGGTAAAATGGACTAAGGGTGAAAACAGGCCATTTCCACCTGATGGTTCATTTAATTTAGAAAGAATCACATGTAAAAAATCACATATTTTAACCAATAAGGGAATTAAGGGTTATGGGGAGCGGGCGGGTAAGTGGAGCTGAGTCCACGGCCAGATCAGCCGTGATCTTGTTGGGTGGCGGAGCAGGCTCAAGGGTCTAGATGGCCTACTCCTGTTCCTAATTCTTATGTTCTTATGTTCTTATTAATGTTGTGGAAGTCCAGAACCAGGGGTCACAGTCTAAGGATAAGGGGTAAGCCATTTAGGACCAAGATAAGGAGAAACTTCTTCACCCAGAGAGTGGTGAACCTGTGGCATTCTCTACCACAGAAAGTTGTTGAGGCCAATTCACTAAATATATTCAAAAAGGAGTTAGATGTAGTCCTTACTACTTGGGGGATCAAGGGGTATGGTGATAAGGCAGGAATGGGGTACTGAAGTTGCATGTTCAGCCATGAACTCATTGAATGGCGGTGCAGGCTCGAAGGGCTAAATGGCCTACCCCTGCACCTATTTTCTATGTTTCTATGTTTCTATATCTAGAGGAGTGTCTCATAGACAGAGACCCAGGTAGAAAAAAAAAGAAAGTAATAGAAAAGGCCTGGGTTCCGATTCTTCGAGCCCACGTAAAATTAATAGAGGAAGTATCAATATATAAGAAAAGAAAAAAAAACCTGATAGTGACTATCTTAAGTGACGTATGGATCCAAAAATAGAGCTGACCAAACAATAAGCTTTGTTGAATGAAGAGGGACTTTTGTGAATGTCTGTCTTTGAATGAGAGTGCTTGTGTGATTTTTGACTGTGAAATATTTGAGGTGGGAATTAATTAATTTTTCATGTGTCTGAAAGCCTGTTTCAGAAAGTGGTGGCGCTGTCTGCTGTTTTAGCTCCACCCACTTTTTCGGACAGAGTGAAGGTTTTTTTTAACCCTTTGTAGTGTTGCCCTTTATGTGGGAAGTTTTAAGGAGGTGTGAACCTAGAATTGAATTACATTTTAAGTTAGAAACACCAGGTGTGGATTTATTCAGATGATAAGTTACGGAGCTAGGAAATGAACAAAGGATAGGTATGTTGAGGAAAAGATAAAAAATGCCTGGCCTGTTGGTTTAAAAAAATAAATTTCGACATGCTCACTTGTCAAAAGAAAACACGTAATCATTGATTACATTGGGTTGAAAGACAATAAATTTAGTCTCGGAATGAGATAAAGAATGGAGAAGAGAAGTTGTAATGCCTTTTAAAAAAAGCCTGTGTGGGTCTCTCGAGGCTGGGGAAGTACACCCCATTTTCCTTTGTGTAAAACCTTGACACGAAAGCTTCTAGCTCAGTAAAAAGAGTTTTAAAGATTGACAGTACAAAATTTGAATTGGGGTTTTGAGATATTTCAGGTGATTCTCCTTGATAAACATTTTGGTTGTATTGGAAAATCTTAGGTTTGGAAGCCTTTTTAATAAAATTACACAACTACTGCGTCAGAAGCTGAAACTTAAAAAGATGTAATTTATGAGACACTGTATCATAAAATTGAAGTTACAGAACAAAAGATTGGAGTTTTTGATATTCAGTTTCTAAAACAGAAGTTGGGCACACAATTATAAAACAAGTACTTTGCATTCTGTGATCTGTGAATCACTATAAGCATAAATGAGAAGTCCGTGTAACACACTGATTTTTCTGGTTCAGAAGCCCAATAGTGAGAAATGGAGGTTTGTCCAAGACCTATGAGCCGTGAATGAATCTGTATTCCCGACTTATCCGGTGGTGCCCAATTCTGCGACTATACTTACCAGTATTCCGGCAAACTCAACGTATTATACGATGATTGATCTATGTTCGGCATTGTTCTCAATACCCATTCACCCAGAGTCCCAATTCCTGTTTGCCTTCACGTATAAAGGATGCCAATATACGTAGACAAGACTCCCACAGGGATTTACCGAAAGCCCTACTATATTCTCACAATGCTTAAAGAAGGATCTGGAAGATGTAATTTTACCAGCAGGTTCTACACTTGTGCAGTATGTTGATGACTTACTGCTCGCTTCACCCTCCAAATTAGCCTGCAAAACAGATTCTCTTGTGTTATAAAAAGGCTTGACCTCGAAAGGACACAAAGTGTCAAAGGCGAAGTTACAATTTGTCTCGGAAAGGGTTCGGTATCTAGGACACAAATTGGTCAGAGATACGAGACAATTGACACAAGACAGAGTAAAAGCAATCTGCTCTGCTCTACTACCAATAACCAAGAGAGAAATCAAACATTTCCTCGGCATGTTAGGATATTGCAGGCAATGGATTATGAATTATTCCGCGATCGTTAGACCATTGTTAGACATTTCCATGCCCTCACTACCAGAAAAGTTGATTTGGAATGAAGTATCCCGGAATGCATTCCAGAATCTTAAGTAGTCCCTCACTTCAGCACCAGCCTTGGGATTACCAGATTACACTAAGCCATTCAACTTATGTGTTCATCACAAGTCAGGTTTTGACTCAGTTACATGGAGACAGGCAGCGACCGATAGCGTATTTCAGTACCCAACTAGATCCAGTGGCACGCGGACTACCAGGATGTCTTCCTTTTTTGGCAGCAGCTTATTATGTTGTACAACAGGCTCAGACAATAACTCTAAATCATCAAACTGTTTATATATCCCACACGCTGTCGAGATTTTACTTACTAAATGTGCCACTCAACACCTAACTTCTGCAAGAACTACTAAATATGAAATTGAACTGTTGTCAAATCCGAACCTTACCATTAAAATATGTACTACCTTAAATCCAGCCACTCTACTCCCCACGGAAGAAGACGGTAAACCCCATTCATGTGAAATGGTAACCGAAATAGTGACTAAACCACGTATCAATTTAACAGATGTACCAATGTGTAACCCTGATCTAGTGTACTATGTTGACGGATCAGCCTTACGAAATGATAAGGGCCAACCTAAAGCGGCTTATGCAATTGTAACCCAGTTTAATACTATCAAAACAGCCTCTCTTCCAGACTCCTTGTCAGCCCAACAAGCCAAATTATTTGCATTAACTTGAGCTTGTATTCTGGCTGAAGGACAAACAGTTAATATCTACACTGACTCCAGGTCTGCTTTTGGAGTAACGCATGACTATGGACAAATTTGGAAAATTCCCGGGTACCTGACTTCTTCAGGAACCACTATCAAGAATGCAGAACAAGTAGAAAATCTTCTGCGAGCCATTCAATTCCCCTTAAAATTTGCCATTATCAAATGCCAAGCACATGCAGGCCAGTTGAATGAGGTAGCACTTGGAAACGCCAGAACTGATAATGCAGCTAAGTCAACAGCTCGGTCAAAAGGGGGGATGCAGGTGTCATTGTTTCCACTAAGGAAAAATAATTGCTCAGATCCGCCACCCACTATTAATGATGTGCTGGCCTTCCAGACACAGGCCAGTACGGAACACTGACAAAGGAGACATTTGAAAACATGTAAAAGACTCAGACAAGGATGTGGTAATCATTAACCGATTGGAGAACTCTTTATCTGTTTTCACTGACTGCAAAGGCAGAACCAATACACAGGATGGAACCATAAATTGTTTTTTCTACTGTATAAATACATTGTGAATCTGTACCATATTGGGAGTCTCCGCTTAGCCTTTGAATGAGTGAGACTCTTCCTTGCTGCAAGTAAAATTTATTAAAGGAACATCTACTGGAACTGATTGTGTTGGAGTCGTATATTGAGAGTCGAGATTTCAACAGTTTGTTTAGTGCTTGGTGCAGGTCCTCAGCTTCCTTCTATTTTTTATTTGTTAACTAATTGCTTATTACTTTTTGGTCTTTGTTTAATGCTTCGTAAGTCTTGGTGCAGGTCCTCTCAGCTTCCTTGTATTTTTTATTTGTTAGTGAAGGCTTATTTTTGTGCTTTGTGTCGTGCTTTGTAAGTATTGGTGCTATAAATGTACTAACCTGCGCCAAATTCTTAACTGCCCGCAATGTTTTTCAGAGCTGGCCACATACGCTAACCTAAGTCGATTTGGAGTAAGTTTTAGCTGGCCAAAGTGGCATAAATGACCAAAACTGGCGTAAGTGTCTGGGAACGCCCCCCTTTGAAAAAACAACTGAACTTTAAAAAAAATCGTATCTAACTGACTTACTCTGGAGCAAATTTTTTGGATAAAATGACATTTTTTAACTTACGCCAGAAAAAACAACTTACTCCAAAAAAATTGATGCAAGTCATGGCCAAAATTGGGCCCTTTGTCTGCAGTGAAAATGAAAATATAATGCAAACCATATTTTCTATAGGGTAAGAAGGTTCCTCCTCCCAAAATGCCTAAACTCTGCATCTGGTGACACAAAGGCCTTGGCGATGTTGCAAATAGCATCAAATGTAATGGCTGTCATAAAATCTCTTTGTAGACCTTCAAACTGTTTCTACATTGTACGTATTGCAGCAGCCCAATTTCTGTAAGTGTTTAATATTCGAGTTTGCAATCAAAGAATGCATCAAAACAGTTGTACATCGTACTGTGGCAATCTGTTAGCAAACAAATCAGCAGCCAGGATTTAAAGATAGGAAAGTCATTGCAAATAAAACAGTTAGAATTTGCAAGTCTTCTGAATTCTACTTTTATCAACACTTTCCTGGCGAGGACTCTATTTAGTTAATTTAGCATCAGTCCTAACTTTCTTCAAACATCACTACTCATGCAGAAACTTGTGTTTGGCAGGCGTAAGTGGTGAGTGATGAAAGTACATTCCTCACAAAAGAGGCAACAATGAGATGTCATGCTGTCTTTTTTCATGCTCCAACACATCTTTTAGCAGAAGGTCATCAATGCCATCTCTGTGGAATATCAAACTGAGAGAATTTAAAAGTTAACTGTGATCGAAACGCTTGTGAAAGTGTTGAGGTTATTTGATAAAAATGCACAGGATACGAGATGCCACAGAGTCTCACTGAACCCAGGACTCCAGTACTTGTTATGTTAATAATGTTGACCTAATGTTGACAGTATTCTATATTATCAGGTAATCCTGTGTCCCCAAGGGCATTAACAGATATTCTTGTGACCCCACCCTCCACCTTTCCAAAACAAAATTGTATCTCTACACCGAGCTTTGTGCAACAACCAAGCTTTTCCAACCAACACTGATTCTAGGGGCTAGAATTTCCTTTCAGCTCACCAGCACCCAATTGTCACCCAAAAAACCGCTAAGGCTGGGAAGATAATCACCGGCGAAAACATCCCGAAATTTTTTTTTTAAATCCGCCCAGCGAAAAATATGGGTCTTGCACCCCCAATCTGGGTGGAATAGTGCAATTTTGACTAGATTGGGCGGTGCCTAAAGAAAATGGGCGAAAAATTTTAAAATCTATAAAAATTTACACCGAGGCTGCGGGTTGGGTCTAACACCAAAAAATAATAAAAATTGTTCAAAAAACCTAACTAAAAAAATGTTTAAAAACA
The DNA here is from genome assembly GCF_044704955.1 of Pristiophorus japonicus. Taxonomy (NCBI): domain Eukaryota; kingdom Metazoa; phylum Chordata; class Chondrichthyes; family Pristiophoridae; genus Pristiophorus; species Pristiophorus japonicus. The sequence goes on along the minus strand of NC_091977.1, from coordinate 361,919,835 downwards.
TTCCCAAGACACTTTTAAATTAAATCACAGATTTTGAAAATAAATAGTAAAAAAACAATCACTTACCTTTTTCTTGCAGACCTGCTTACCGACCGCCCAGCTCCGCTGATCCTTGTGGGCGGTTTAAAAAAAATGTTTTTATACTTACCTACGGGTCCCTGCTCAGCCAAAGATCGCGCCAGGGCGATCTGTGGACGGTGCACGCCAGCGGACCGCTCCCCAGCAGTACTTCGAAACTGCTGTCGTGCCTCAGCTGGGGAATTTTTCGCTGACCCGGTTCTCGCCCAAAACGGTCAATACTGCCGAGAAACCAGGCGGTGAAACACTGGAAATTCTAGCCCTAGTTCTCAAAGTGTTTATATTGCCTATATTTCATTTCTCCAAAAAAGAATGGTATAATTTAAAGAAGAGCCCTTTATGTCTGTTCAGACAGAATGCAGTCAGTGCATAGGTCAGTCAATATTCACACACACATCTGTTGTATACTAAATCTATGTTAATTTTACTGATTTTTGGAGGAGCTTGTAATCCAATTTTCAATATACAAAATATAAAGCTACATTTAGAGGAGAGAAAGTAGCAATAATTGAGAGAAGACAATGGATTGGATTTTCTTCGTTGAGACACCAGCATTTGGGTGTTTCCAGGTGGCCATCAGAGGAAAATTTAGATGGGATGGAGGGTTGAGACCAATGCTCAGGCGTCTATACAAGAAATATCCAGGTAGATTTTCCTCTGTCCTGGTGGCTTTTCCTCGTTATCTCTTGCAGCCCAACCTGCAGCATATAAATTAAGTTAGGTTCGAGGGGTTTGATGTTGGGCCACATTTATCTTTTCTTTCCTTCACTGGCTATCAATGATAGAGAACGCTTTATGGGAAGAGGCATTATGGATCAGTCTGCAGTGAGCTCCATCTTTGAAGGCTAGAGGGAACCACAATAGCCTGGAGGCAAATATTTAAATGTTATTGCTAAAGTTTTTCAAACTTTTTAATACATTTTTTGAGAGTTTTATGAAGTTTTACTATATAGGTACACGTCTCAAATCCGGCAACCTCGGGACCGAGACCATGCCAGTTTTCGTATTTTTCCGGATTTTGGACCGAAAATTCAACGAAATGTGCACGGATCTGTCGAGGCCTCGCAAAAGCCAGTTTTCTGGGCGCGATGCACATGCGCCGAAAACCGGCTTTTCCAATCTGTCAAGATTACTCCGAAGAGGATCCTCTGCATCCCCGAAGCCGATAACTAGTCCAGCCCTCTGGTTTTTGGACAATAATTCCAGATTCTGGACTACTGAATATCATATGGGATTTTCTTAAAAATGTCTGGTTTTCAGACAATTCCGATTTTCGGACAGCTGGATCTGAGACGTTGTACCTATATTTTGAAAAAATGTTTTAAAATTCCTTCAAGTTTTTTTTAAAGAATCGTTAAGTATGTAAAAATATATTTAAAAATGTAAGTATTTTTTAAGTTTTCATGGTATACTTTCAAATTAACCTTCTGGACCAGTCCCTAGGAATCAATCGGATCTCCGTTAGGACTCCACTTATTCTGTTTTGAAGAGAAAAGTAGGGGGATCTGGAAGCCAGGGCAAACATGCACCGCAGATGGTCTTAGGTGTCTGCCGCTCCTTCTTGCAGGCAAATCGCTCAACTTGACCCAAATCATTTACATGTATCCCATAATTGACAAAACCATGTTACTAACAAAACATCTGCAATGGCGTCCCTCGGTGCTTACTGACATGTGCCCTTTCAATCCTAACTTTCTATTTCTCCTACAGTGGCAGGCTTTTCTGTGGTATGTGACTCATGATTTTCAGCAGGAACTTTGGTGGAGTTGAGATGGTGTTATCTTTTCATTGATTGTGGGCCATTTCTGCTTCAACAAGAGAATAGAGTCTGAAAGTACTCTGTGAGCTATTATATGGAATGAAACCCTTAATTTCCAAAGGCATTCCTTAATAAGTTGAGGTGGCACTCAATACCAAGGCCACCTTTCATGGGCTTGGATCATGCTCTTTGTGGGCCTCCTTCCCTCAATGCATAAAAGCTTGGCTAAGGGACCACCAACTGTGCACAAGAGTACTGCTAAGTTTCCAGATACTTGATCAACTAGTACCACCCTACTTTATTGAGTGGGAGCGAGGTCAAGGCCCAGGAGCAAGGTAGGGAGGAGTGTGCCCTGGGAGAGGTGCAGCAAAGACGGGGGGCCCAGCAGCAAGGTGGAGCCAAGCAGTAAGGTCAGGTCCCAGGAGCGCGATAGGGACCCAGGAGCGAGGTCGTGGACCAGCAGCAAGGTCATGGCACAGGGAAGGTGCAGCACGGGCCAGCTGTGAGGTCGGGAAGCCTTCACTGTGTTCTCTGAAACCCAGGGAGAGAGGACCTGTGGGAAGGAGGGAGGGGGACAGTAGGAATGTGTGTGTGTGTGTGTGTGCTAGGCCCATGCAGCAGAGCCTGGTCTCCAATCATCTTGGATCCCCTTGCCATTGGACCAAGACCTTGTTCCGTCAGTGCGTGTGGTAGCTGGTGTGCAACTGCCACCCCACATTGAAAGAAATCATGCGCAGGCATCTTCCACCTTTTAAAATGAAGTTCGGGACCTGGAACGTTAGGACTCTCATGGACAACTCCAACAGCGATTAAGTCATCCTCGACTCGGAGGGACTGCCTAAGAAGAAGACTTTATTGGCTATTGGCTTGCAGAATGTTCTGGAGTCATGTGAAGAATCGTGCCTTCAGTGATTGGACTACCTTACCAAGATCATCAATCAATTTGGTTGGCTGATCAATAACCTACAACACCCTGTGAGCCTGCCTGGCTCAGTCACGGAGATTGCCAAATTTGCCATAAAAGTTTGTCCGTTAAAATCTCCCCCGACCAGGCAAGTCAACTCCGAGGCAATAAGAACCGCAAAGAGGACCGGTTTCCTTTCTCAGAAGGAGGCTTTTTTCACATAGGATTGTTACTGATGGAGGAGATCTCCTCTAATTAATCTGGACTAGATTTGAATCCAATTCCAGAGGTGACTACTCTACCATTAAATCCCATTTTAGTTGATTTTTTTTACATTAATGGTGTATTTCCACAAGTTTATGCTCTCACTGACGAGATTCTATTGTCTACCCCAGATTTTCTGTCCATTAGAATTAATGGTCCCAAGTTTCGGCCTCAGTTGCTCCTGATTTTTTGGAGCAACTGGTGTAGAACGGAGTATCTTAGAAATTCAAATTCTCGGCATTTAGTTTGCTCAAGTTCTAGTCAGTTAGAACAATTTCACTTTGGAATAGAATTTTTTTTTCAAAAGAGGCCGTGTCCGGCCACTTACGCCTGTTTTCAAAGTTTCAGCAGTGAAAACTTACTCCATACTAACTTAGAATGGAGTAAGTGAAGATTTTTGTACGTTCGAAAAAACCTTGTCTACACTTTAGAAAATCAGGCGTAGGTTACAAATTAGCCGTAGGGAATGGGGGGGGGGGGGTTTAAAGGGAAGTTTACAAACATTAAACACTTCAGTTTTACAAATAAAGAGCCATCATCAATAATAAATGATAAAAACATCAATAAATCAACCAATAAATCAAAAGAAATTTTAAAAAAAATCAATAAATAAAACATTTTCTACTTACCGACTGCAGCACCAGGAGTCCTCCAACAGCGTGCTGGGATGGTCCCCCCAGTATGTCTCTGTCAGTGTCTCTATCTGTCTGTCTGTGTGTGTGTCTCTCACTCTCTGTCTGTCAGTGTCTGTGTTTCTGACAGCGAGGGGAGGGGGAGAAGGGGGGGAGGGGGAGAAGGGGGGGAGGGGAGAAGGGGGGTGGGGGGAGGGGGAGGGGGAGAAGGGAGGTTGGGGGGGAGGGGGAGGTGGGGGGAGAAGGCAGGGGGAGAGGGGGAGAAGGAGAGAGGATGTAGGGAGGGAGGGAAGGAGAGAGGATGGAGGGAAGGAGAGAGGGAGGGAGGGAGAGAGGGGGTGGAAGGAGAAGGGGGGGAGGGAGAGAAGGAGGCTGAACGGCCGGGCCCAAGACCTCGTGCTAGATTTACAGATAGGTGGCGTCGGGTCTCGGGGGGGGGGGGGGAGAGAGAGTCGCGGAGGTCCGTGGGGGGGGGGGGTGAGAGAGAGTCGCGGAGGTCCGGGGGGGGGGGGGGTGAGAGAGAGTTGCGGAGGTCGGGTCGCCGGTGGGACGGGGGGGAGTGGGAGTCGAGTCGGGTCCGGTCCGGTCCGGAGGAAGCAGGAGCTGTGCGTGGGAGGAGCCTTATTCACGCAGCCCCAGTGAGGCCATTTGGCCAGGGCTAGGGGCTGCGTGCTTCGGGCCCCTCCCACACAGTTTCGGGCGCCTGGAGCTACTGCACATGTGCGCCCACTGTAGCGCGCATGTGCAGAGGTCCCGGCACTGTTTTCAATGCAGGGACCTGGCTCCGCCCCCAACAGCTCGTGCTGCGCTGCGCTCGGCTGTAGAAGACCTGCAGGGAGCCGGAGAATCTGGAAGTTTTTTTTAGGTGCACTTTCTGGCCCGAAAAATGGGCGTCCTGGTCCAGGCTGAGCCGCTTTAGGTGCATCCCGAAACTTGGGCCCAATAAGATGGAGAATCATGGGGACCTGCGCCCAAATTCTCGATATGCGTGCTCAACAGATGAGGCTTGACGTTACTTCATAAATTACCCCATGTGTATTAATGTGAATAAAATTTACTTTTCCCCCCCTTTGAATTTGGATTTCTGGAAATCATTCTAATATTTTAAACTGATTAGGAGGATATGAGTAACTTAAAAAAATAATTAAATATTTGATTATTTAAAACATTTATGGTATGTATGTATAGATTATGCCCATTTGTTGCTCATTTCTAACACTTGTGCCCTCATTTTCAAGTCTCTAGGGTTGAGAGCTATGGGCCCAGCTTATTTCACATCAAACTCTTACTGCAATTGAAGAGTCTTATTACATCATTCAGGCTGTGTTCAGCCCAACAACAATGTACATTTATATTGCCCCCTTTAACGTAGAAAAACATTCCAAGGCACTTCACAGAAGCGTAATTAGCCTTAGATGTGAAAAGACATGTTAACCTATTGTACTAGGACATGTTGACCTTGCTTGCTAGTTTGGAAAAAATATTTCTACAGTAACCCTGAATTAGCAAACAGTAATGTTATTATGCTACATAGGCTGTGGTGTGACTGTCTTTTACTTAGGTAAAGTGATACAGCCAATAGCAGTTGCCTGTTATGCTTGTAAGCAGCTTTAGGTAGAAATTACAAAGAATAGTTTCAAGTTTTTATTATTAGTGCACTGGGAAGGATAGCCTCATAACTCAGGGGCAGTATTAATAGTGAGTTATGCAGAACACCTTCACTAGTAAAATGCGAACAGATGATGAATAACAGTGAAATTCCAATCCTCATAAGATACAGTTACATCTTCCTCCCAAATTAAATAACTATTGCACTGCAGCCGGTTGCAACTAAGTGATAAAGTTGTAATTTACTCCCAGGCATAAAAGCCATACGAGCAAAGTTCAAGTGGCTTAAATCATTATCTGAATTTCAGGATTTTTTAAAGTTCTAAATATCATTTAGTTTTCATAAGATATATAAGGCAGTATTATTTCCCTCTTCAGAGCCATCCTGTTTCTCGCTCCCATTACTATTAAGGAGCTTACGTGTGCAGCTCCAAATCACATGAAAGGAAAAAGGATATTCTGCAGCTATCGGACTACAACAACAACTTACATTTATATAGCACCTTTAATGTAGTAAAATGTCACAAAGTGCTTCACAAGAACACTATCAAAAAACAGAATTTGACACCATGCCATATAAGGAAATGTGAGAGTAAATGATCATAAGCTTGGTCAAAGAGGTAGGTTTTAAGGAGGATCTTAAAGGAGGAAATTGAAGTATAGAGGCAGAGAAGTTTAGAGAAGGAATTCCAGAACTTACGACCTAGGTAGCTGAAGGCACAGCTGCCAATGATGGATGATTAAAATCGGGGATGTTCCAGAATTGGCAGAGCAGAGATCTTGGGGGATTGTAGGGCCGGAGGAGATTACAGAGATAGGGAGTGGTGAGGTTATGGAAGGATTTGAAAACAAGGCTGAGAATTTCAAAATCGATGCGTTGATTAACTGGGAGCCAATACTGGTCAGCGAGCATAGGGGAGATGGGTGATCGGGACTTGGTATGAGTTAGGACACAGGCGGCAGAGTTTTGAATGATCTCAAGTTTTTGAAGAGTAGGACTGGGGAGGCTGGCCAGAAGTGCGTTGAAATAGTTACGTCAAGAGATAACAAAGGCATGGATGAGGGTTTCAGCAGCAGATAACCTGAGCGAAGGATTGAGACGGGCAATGTTACGGAGGTGGAAATGGGCCGTCTTAGTGATGGAGTGGATATGAGGTAGGAAGCTCAGCACGTGATTAAATATAATACCAAGGTTTCAAACAGACTGGGTCCGTCTCAAACATTTGCCAGGGAGAGGGATGGAATCAGTTGCAAGAATTAGAGCATATTTGGCTCAGCTTACAAGAGCAAATGGTTTCACAAAGAAATAATACTCTGCTTTAATAGCAAATAATATACTTTTATGTAGTATAATAGCAATAAGCTCCAGTGCAATATTACTCATTGTGACAATTATTAAAGTTTGTTTAGCATGCAGAAAACATTTATTGCATTGTATACTCAGATTCCTACATTTCCAACTTACATGGAGTCTGTAATTAGAATTCTGCACATTACAGGTCATGGGAAAACCATATCAAGACAGCTGTTGTATGAATTACAGCTTTAAATGAATACTGAGGCACACTGAGCTGCTGTCAATTTTCAACTGCTATTTCATACACTTGAATTCCCAGTGAGTGACCTCGCTGACTCCAAACCATTGGAATCGAATCTGGAGCCGAATCAGTGAAATTACAGAGATAAAGTCAATAGCACAGGGTAGAATCTGGCTCATCTCCAACCCTTCTGTTAGGTGCAGGTATGGATTTTTTGAACTGAGGATTTTTAAAAGTAAAAATAATGACCGAAACTGAGCCAATTAAGGCAAGCTGCAGTCTAGCCTAATCTGTTAAAATTTGGGCAGCATTGATTTATCAGCCTTATATTACATTTAAAATTTTTTTTTGCTGAATATTGCATTTTATTACCATACGAAAAACAAAAAATATTTTCAACAACTTTCAAGTTAAAATTACAACTTTGCCAATTAATATTTTTAAACTCCATAGAAATAAAGAAATGTTGACATGACTCAATTTAGCTCAATTTCAATGTCATTCAACTCAATCCAACTCACCCAATATCTGTGACTAACACAGCTCCCAAACTCTAGACTGAAATAATAAATACTCTTCCATTCATGCCAGCCTAATGAATACTAAGATTCGCAGCTTTTCTTTAGTCAGCTATAACCGAGAAAGTATCTAATCAAGCTGTCCTTGACCGACTTTTTTCTTTTTAATTTTCTTTCCCTCTTCTCTTGAAGGTACATCATTTGCCTGATGACAGTTCCGCAGACATCAGTCACCCTCTTATGCCTCGTTCAAGTGTCTATTCTTCACACATGAACACGGATGGGTTGGGGTTGGGGTCGGGTGGGAGGTTAAAGTGTAAAAAACTGAAATCTCGACCTTAACCCCACTCCAACCCGCCCACTTACAGTTTTAATGGAGGCAGTACGTTGGCTGTGCAGCCAACCTGCTCCCAGGAGGTGGATCACCCATTTAAATACTATGATGAGGCTGTGTGCCTCAGATTTAACCAGCATTTTTAATTTAATTCTGGCTGGTCGGCTTCTCAGGCCTAAGGGATCTTGCCAGCTAAAATAAGGCCAGGACTTCTGGATCCAGGAGGTCAATGCCTTTCCACTTAGCTGCTGGCTCTAACATTTCTGCCTCACCCACCTCCTGCAATCGGATTGCCCCAAGGCCACTGATACCCCCTCCCCGAGGCCTACAAGTCCTTCCCCCCCGCCCCCAATACATCATGATGCCTCCAATCCCTTTCCTGCTACCCCAAGACCTCCGATTGCACCCCTCCCCAAAAAAAATCAAAGGCCTCCGATCCCCCACGAGGCCCCCGGTCACTTTCCCAGACACCCCACTCCAGCCCCGATACTCTCCAGCTCGAGTCTCGACCACCCTCCACCATCGATCCTCCGGCCGGCCCTGAAGCTTCCCCCATCTCCCCGATCCTCCGAACCCCCATCCTCTCTGCCTCTCCATCTGGCTGGCTGCAGGTGGGAATTGGTGCTTTGAAATGTTAATCAAGCCCTGTCATTACTTTCAGCAGGGCTTATGAGAAACCCATTCTCCCGGGTTTCTGATTGCTTTCTAGCCCTATCATTCCCAACTCAGCTCTAGATTAAAATTCTGGCCATTATTCCACCACAGAGAGCTAACTACAATCCTGTCCTCCACCAACATCCTCACATATACATTTGACAGCAAGAGACAGTAGATAGCGATCGAGGAGGGGTGAGGGGAACCCTATGTGACTCTTTGCTGCTCTAAACAAAAAGGGTTGTGGCTAATTTGGTCTGTGGTTTATCAAACCCTTGTGTCACCAGTTTGGTTTGGTTTTGCCCTTAATCCTGTAATAGCTACTGGTTTGAAAATGATTGTTCCAGTAATGCAACCATCATGCCACTTTTTTAGATTTGTAAAGGAACATGTACAATGGTGCAAGTCAGTTGTGTCAGGACTATTACTGTTTCTCAGCAGCTAAAACATATTGTATTTTGTTTCAAAATTAAAGCAACATGAAAATTGTAAAATTGTAGCTTGCATTCAGTTAACATAACATTTGTTGCAGCATTTAGTTTCCCAGATCCCCATTGTGCCAGTTCTGAAACAATTCTCAGATATTCAGAACAAGCAGTTCCAAAAATGGAGTTGGCTTAAAAATTCTCCCAAATCACCACATTTCTTTAAATTGATCTCAGACAGTCTGAGTCCAAAGTTTCATTGTGTAACAAGATTTGCAAAATAATGTTGGTAAAATCCCACTCCGGAATCTATACAAAATGTTACTGTACAACTGCAAGATTTACTATCAGTCAACATCTAACATATTAAAAAATACCTTTCTCTATGATAGAACTACATCCAAACCTGGCTGCTATATTTTTTTGTCAACCAGTTTCTTACTTTTAAGCTGGATCATACTAGGTTTTAGTAACTGCCTACTTTCAATTGCAAGTACAACAAATGATGGCAATTATCTAAACGAAGCCTACTTTGTAATACATCTATAAACATTCGTTGAAATATTACTGTAAGATACATGTAGTGGCTAGATAATATTATTGATTCCAACAACAAGATACAATGGTAAGCTCAACAAAGCTTGCATGCCAACATCCACAGATATGAATGGAGTAGGTTATAATTGGAAATCACTTAGTCAGTTTTAGTGTTTAATTGCAATACAGAAAGTAACACAGAGAACAGTAGTAGAAATAAATATATATATATATATATATATCAGCTGAGATTAATTTGAGCTGGCTCAGTAGGTTTGTAACTAGGATTCTGATTAGAACTGTCTCTCCTTATTTCTGTTCTCTGCTGAGACCCTCAATTGCCTCCTTAATATCAGAGCAAAATGTAGATTCTCTGCTTTACATAGCTTTTATTACACAGAAACAGGCCATTCGGTCCGACCAGTCCATGCCAGAGTTTATGCTCCACGTGAGTCTCCTCCCGTCTTTCCTCACCTAAATCTATCCGCGTAACCCTCTATTCCCTTCTCCCTCATATGCTTGTCTAGCCTCCCCTTAAATGCATCTATATTATTTGCCTCAACTACTCCCTTGGGTAGTGAGTTCCACATTCTCACCACTGTTTGGGTAAAGAGTTTTCTTCTGAATTCCCTATTGGATTTCTTGGTGGCTATCTTATATTCATGGCCTCTAGTTATGCTCTTGCACTCAAGTGGGAACATTCTCTCTGTATCCACTCAATCAAAACCTTTCATAATTTTAAAGACCTCTATTAGGTCACCCCTCAGCCTTCTTTTTTCAAGAGAAAAGAGATCCAGCCTGATCATCCTTTCTTGATATGTATACCCTCGCATATCTGGTATCAGCCTTGTAAATCTTCTCTGTACCCTCTCCAGTGCCTCTATATCCTTTTTATAATATGGCGACCAGAACTGTACGCAGTACTCTCCGTGTGGTCTAACCAAGGTTCAATTCAGGTTTGGCATAACTTCCCTACTTTTCAATTCTATACCTCTAGAAATAAATCCTAGTACTTGGTTTTCTTTTTTATGGCCTTGCTAACCTATGTCACAACTTTTAGTGATTTGTGTATTTGTACTCCGAGATCCCTTTGTTCCTCTACCCCACCCAGACTCTCACCCTCCAAGTAATAAGTGACCTCCTTATCTTCCTACCAAAATGTAATACCTCACATTTATTTTCATTAAACTTCATTTGCCAATTATATGCCCATTCTGCAAGTTTATTAATGTAATTTGTTGCAGTTCTCCTCAGTATTGACTATCGCCTCCAATTTGGTGTCATCCGCAACATTAGAAATTGTGTTTTTGATTCCAAAGTCTAAATCATTAATATAATGTGTGAACAACAGTGGTCCCAGCACTGATCCTTGTGGAACAGCACTACCCACCTTCTGCCATTGTGAATAGCTACCTTTTACCCCCTACTCCCTGCTTTCTGTCTTGAAGCCAGCTCGCTGTCCATTGAGCTAGCTGATTCCACGTTCTCTTCCCTTGTTCATCAGTTTAATATGGGGTACCTTGTTGAAGGCCTTTTGAAAATCTAGATAAATTACTTCTACTGCAGTATAATTGTCTACTCTCTCTGTTACCTCTTCAAAAACTTCAATGAGGTTGGTCATGCAAGACTTTCCCTTTTGAAATCCATGCTGACTATTCGTTATATTTTTGGTTTCTGGATGTTGTCTCCAAGCAGTCAGGATATAAAGGCAAATACCTCATTGCCTCCCTTGATAAGCAGTCAATCATTGGGGATACCATGACTTCATAATCTTTCATTGTCTACTCCTCCATGCCATTTCACTGGATCATTGAACTCCCCATGTTAAGAGAACTATGGGCTAGATTTTACACTTTTTTGAAGATTGGCCAAAAATGGGCGTTATTTCTGGCATGAGCGGTAAAAATGGGTTTTCAGACCACCGGCTTGTCGCCCATTTTCAAAGCCCCTAGTCTCCATTTTAAAAATTGAGCATTAGCGTGAGCGATATGAAATGGGCGTTAGCGTTAAATCTCTCTGACCTTCTGCCGTAAAGTGTCACCATCCTTAACAATGGCATGGCAACGCTCAATTCCCACGATTCAGGAGGTCAAGGGTCATCATTACATGCGCTTAAGAAGAGACAGAGAGAGAGGGAGCTGAGAGGGAGTGAAGGCGTGTGTGGGTGTGGTGTGGCTGCTTTGGGAGGAAGGAAGGAGAGTTTCGAGCTTTATAGCAAATTGTGCCAAAAAAATGAGCTGTTGCCAGCCAGATATTTTCCCGAATTTGGTGCCTATAATGGAGGGAGAGGAGGAGGTGATACAGCACGCTGTGGAGACTGATGCTGGCGAGAGCAGTGAGCTGGGAGAGGAACACATTGGAGGATGCAAAAGAGTAAGGAGGTTCTCGCTTGAGGCAAATACCTCCCTCCTGCAGGAGGACGAGTCACGCTGGGATGATTTGACACAGGGAGGGTGTGGGAAGCCCATCTCAAAGGCCTACCAAAACATATAGGCCGAGATAGCAGAGGTAGTCTCGTCGGCTACCAATGAGGTGTGTGAGGGCAACCAATGCGATGGAACGACCTTGTCGGATCCTCAAGAGTAAGTATTACATTTATTTACATGTACTTATGTATTTATATAATTTGATTTGTAAGCGTCATGAGTGACTATCATCAGATGTGAGGTCTTTCACTTTTACCGGGAATGTTGTACTCAAAGCCTACGGTTACAGTGCACGTCTTTAGGTAAAGAATGCTAATTATCATAATAATCATGATTACATCTGTCAATTATGTGTTGTATCCATCTCTGTGACAATACCTAGCAATGATATCATGCAATGATCTCATGCCATGTCCTTCTCTGTCACCTTTTACAGAAGAAGCTATCAATGAATAGGTCTGTGCAGAGGCGAACGGGTGGGGGGCCACAAGTCACCAGCGACATCACTGACATGGAGGAGCGGGTGCTCACACTAGTGGGGAGGCATCCCCGGACCGCCACGCAGACAGCTGCAGGCCCTGAAGTAATGCCACGTGAGTAAAGTATATATATTTAAAGTCAATTGATGCCACACCCATGCAAATCTGAACAATAATATATGATAGATGGTTTCTAAAATTGTTCTATCAATAACGCTGGTGTCATGAGAATCATTGCAATGTACAATGTGTTGACGGTCATGAAATGTGATGTCTGTGATGATTTTGATAATGGTAGTGCTTTTGTCGTGCATATGCTGTGTGTAGCGCTGGACTCACCCTGTGACCCTTGCACCCCCTTCTCCTTTAATAACCTCATTTGTGTTTTGCAGCTCAGCCAGCAGCGCGTCCCAAGGCAAGACCACAGAGGCCAGAAGGTGGGGGCGCGGGGCCGGACTTGGCGGACGATCCTACAGCTGCTGCTGAGGAGGTCCGATTCTCGCCCGTCAATCAGCTGGGCCTGTTCTCTGTGGATGAGAGCGCAGATTTTGAGGAGTCTGCATCACCAGGCTCCAGAAGGCATTCCACCCCAAGGCCATCTAGTGCTCCTACGGCCATTCCCACCTCCACTTTGGAGGTACTGGGCCAAAGCACCTCACCACAGGGCATCCCATTTGTCCCCAGGACTGCGTCGACCCTGCGGAAGTTTCGTGGACGCGGCAGGTTCTGGTCCACGAGCGCCAGATGAGAGCGGAGAGAGGGTAAAGTTGTCCAGGAGAACTTTAGACATAGGTGACCAGATCCTAAATGCATATCCTGACAGCTGGCCAGCATCTTCGGCTGATAGCAGAGGCTCTGGAGGTGATAGCCAGGAACACTGCTGGCACAGGCCTCCCAGTGGTCCCAGAGCGCGGCACTCCAACCCTAGGTTCTGCACCCCCAGTGCCAATGACAGATGAGAGGCAGGAACAAGATCCTGCTTCTGGATCTAAGAATGTTCCCACCTCGGAATCCCCGCTCCCATACCCGTGCAACCACCGGGTCTACCTACATCCCCCCCAATGAGGCACCACCTAAGGAGCTCCTCGGCCAGGCGGCGTGGAGTGAGGAGGGGAAGAGGTAGAGGTGGGGAGAAGACGGGGGGGGGAAGGAAAGTGAGATGCATGTCCGCAGGTGACGGCTTTCTTATATCTCCATCAGCGTGTATGCAATTTGTTGTAATGTATGGGGGGAGGAGGCCACCCTCCTGGTTTGCATTTGTGTTCTCTGTTGCTGGACATGTTGAGCATTTGATTGATGTCAATGGTTGAAAAAGTGGGGTGGGGGTGTTTTTTTTTTGCCACTGATACGTATGATTTCATACCAATGGTCGTATTAAATGTTTTTTATTCAACATAACCTTATTGCACATTGTCTCAGATAGCTGGACTGTTACACACTGGTGATTCCTTAATCTGAAAGGGTATAATTAAACTTAACTTGAACCAACTTAACCTTTAACTGGCACCAAGGTGATGCTTGATGCTCACCATTGATGTCTGAGCTGCACACACACAGCAGTGTGTCAGTTTTGTCAATAACAGCAACATTCTTTCAGGCAAATCACTCATTTATGAGCTCCTAAAGTAAGAGTCTTGCAGCTATGTTGCCACCACGGGCTCTTTCTTGTGGTCTTGAGGGTGGCGTGGGCATGATCACATAGTCAGCCTTATTGTCTAGCCCGAGGTCAGCATCCAGCCCCTCATCCTCCTTGTCCTCTCTCTCCTGAGGTGGACCATCAGTCCTTTCTGGCAATTCTTGTCCCCTCCTGATAGCCAGGTTGTGCACCATGGAGCACACAACCACAAAAGAAACTATTTGCTCAGGGTTGTATTGTAGCTCCCCTCCTGAGTGCTCCAAGCATCTAAAGTGTTGCTTAAGCATACTAATAGTTTTCTGGACCACATTGCGTATGGCTCTGTGGCTCTCTTTTTATTGCTTCTCGGCCTCGGTTTGGGTGTCATGCAGGGGAGTCATCAGCCAGGCGGCTAGGCAATATCGTTTGTCATCAAGCATCCAGCATTATCCTTGTGGCTGACTGGTACACATGTCAGAGACATCGCTCTCACGCAGGATGTGAGCCTCATCGAAGCTGCCCAGATATTTGGCATTCACTGCCATAATTATCTGGTTATGGTCGACAACTAGTTGGATCTTCAGGGAGTGAAATCCTTTTCTGTTACGAAAAACCTCTGGGTCCTGAGAAGGTGCCCGCATGGCGATGTGAGTACACTGTATTGCTCCCTGCACCTTGGGGAACTTGGCAATGCGGTAGAATGCTCCAGCCCTTTCAGTCTGAGCCTCTGTGGTCATGGGGAAGCTGATAAGGTCCATCCCATGCGCATACAGGGCCTCCGTGACCTAGCTAATACAGCAATGTGTGGCATGGTGAGACAGAGGGGAAATATCGACCATGGAGGCCCAAAAGGAACCGGACATATTAAACGACAGTGCAGTGGTGAACTTGACCTCGACGGACAATGATGTCCTGAAGGTGCTGGCAGGCTGCAGATCTGCCATAATGAGCTGGCATATTTCACTGATCATCACTTTGTGGAAGCGCAGTCTCCAAAGGCAGGTGTTCTTGGATACGTTGAGGTAAGACTGCTTCTCTCTATAAGTGCGGGGTGTGTATGGTCTGGACCTCCTCCTCAGTCTGGCACATCTTAGATTGGGCACATAATGCTGTGCATTAGACGTTGTGTCATTTGCATTCTGCAGTATCTGCATAATCGATGTAGGCTGAGAAATGGCTGGCCCCATTCCAATAAAAGTATAATGCCGATTGTTCACAAGCAATAAATTTCAACACTAAAAGACACTTACAATAAAACCCAATCATCCACAGTCTGAAAAGATGTCTGTTCAGATGGTCACTTCACTTAAGAACAACTCCAGATTCAATCCAAACTCCCCCGAAGTTGAAGCAGCCGTTTCAACGAAGAGACCTGCGATTTGAAAAATGGCATCCACACCGCTGTGATTAGTTCAGAACAGTGCCACTTTTTCAGAGCGGTGTTTTGGGCGAGCGATATTGTGGGCGAGATGTGTGCGAGGTGGTGAAAGTGATGCTGGGCGATATACTCTGAGTTAGTTTCGGCAAATGTGATCTTTACGACAAAAAAAAGTGGGCGGTCGGTATTATTGAATCTCGTGCCGAAAGTAATGCTGGCCGATATTATGGGCATTGGTTTCGCCCATTCTGTTGATTCTGCCCAAAAAAAGTGGGCGGGCGGTATTATTTTTCCCGGCATTACGTACATGCCGAAAGTAATGCTCGGCGATAAGTATCTGAAAAATGGGCGTCAGTTTCCATTTTGTGGCTAAATGGGCGATATATGGGCGTTACACCTCATTAAAATGGATGTTAAGTGGGTGTTATGCATGCCAAAATAATGGAAAATCTAGCCCTCTGTCTCTGAATGTAGCCTCATGACCTCTGTGACCTACAAGATAAGTGGTTACACTTAACTAATCAATTAAACATTCAGGTTCTTTGCCACTGAAATAGTGGTTGGGTGGTAACTTAAATTTCACGTGTAAGGTGAAAGGACTGTATGCTGATCTACTGCAGTGCTCAGTCCCTATAATTGTTCAACTTACAGGAATAATACAGGACATTTTATCTACAGTTCAGAAAGTAATAATAAATAAAAATAATGAATCAATCACATAGTTTGTCAACTGGAACATTCTGTTTTGGCTTATTAGTTACATTCTAAGACATTAGAAACTGGCCAGAATGAATAAACTACAAACAATATCAATACTTAATGTGTTGTGGGGAATCATCCCTGATAGCATTTTTTAAATGGATCTTCTAGGATGTTTGAGTGATGTAATGGGCCTCAGAAAACAGCATATCACCTTGGGGTGCCAATATAGCCCAGACTTATAGGATGGAAATTTTCTCTGTCTGTTGACTAGATAGTTTCTTTCCGAACTGAAATTGATCAGTCTCAATACTGTTCTTGGTGGGCATAGGCAATGGCATAACATTTGCGACCACACTTAAGAGAGACCACAAAATGTTTATTATGAGAGATAACAAATTGTTTAGTGCAGTAGGTCTTCTGAGGTTGGCAAAACATACTGTCATGGGAGAGTATTACTATGCATTAATATTCTATGTCTAAGCTCGGAATGCTTAATCTTGGCTGCAAGCGGTAAGTGTTTTGACTTGGTACTCCTGGCACAGACCTTTGCATGATGGGAATGCATATTGGGAACTTGAAGGTCAATGGCTGACATGATTTGCCATTCATTAAAAGACCGATTCTTGATATGCACTCGCATCACGTAACGTTTTGTGCCCTGAGTGCTGAATCATAAGACTAACCCTTAGATGCACAACATTAATATTCCTCACCTTGTTTTTTGCCTGCTCACCTTCTCTCCATCCATTTGGTGCCATTCTCTTTAATTTCTCCTGTCATTATTTTTGCCATGTCCATGAATTACCTTCTCAATTACTCGATAAAATTCACTGCATTTCCTTTGCCTATGCTCTCCATTATTTCTTCAAAGAATTCTATAAGATTAGGCAAGCATCCTGAATAACTTATGATTGTCCCAAGTGCTTAGTAATTGAATCCTTTTTCAGGGTACCTAGACTTTTGCAGCACCTTGAAACCAACTTCTGCAGTCAGCACAGCTAAAATTGTATGGCAATGGGAATGCAGCCTCTGCAACAAATCTTTCAGAGCAAGTGTGGAGCTGCCTATTGACAGTTTTTATATGATTTTATATATGAATGCTTAGCAGAGTAGAGAGAGGAGAATCCCTGCTCTCTAAACATTGAAATTAAGGGTGGGTAGGTTCCCAACTTGATTAAGAGGTCTAACAGATGCCTTTAGCACATTGCAAGCCATATTAGACACCATCCCGCAATTAAACTCCATGCAAAAGGCAAGACTATTCAACCAACTTCAATTTTGTCTGAAGTTGGATCAGACACCTACTGTGGATTTACACTACCAGTTTAGTGTCAGTGCAGAGAGAAAATTGCTTTACACCAATGCTAAACTTGCAGTGGAAATGCACCTGTAAACGGTAACAAAAGGATAAATCTCCTTACAGAATGGAGAGACTAGAAGAGCTGGGGTTATTCTCATTAGAGCCGAGAAGGGAGATTTGATAGTGGTGTTCAAAATCATGAAGGGTTTAGATTGAGTAAATAAGGAGAAACTGTATCCAGTGGCAGAAGGGTCAGTAACCAGAGAACACAGATTTAAGGTGATTAATAGCGAGTTGTTATGATCTGGAATGTACTGCCTAACAAGGTGGTAGAACCAGATTCAATAGTAACCTTAAAAAGGGAATTGGAAAGATAGTTGAAGGGGAAACAATTGCAGGGCTATGAGGAAAGTGCAAGGGAATGGAACTAATTGGATAGCTATTTCATAGAGACGGCACAGACATGATGGGCCAAATGGCCTTCTTCTGTGCTGTATCATTCTATGATTCGATGAAAATTATAAACCAGGAGAGTGTAGTTTAGTTAATCTTACTATAGTTGTTGGTAAACAGTCACATTTCCAACTTTCAGCAAGCCTTCTTGCTGGGAGCAGAACCTCACAAAATGATCCCTAAATTCACATATGCAAAAAACAAATGTGATTAAATATGAAATCTAGTGTTAAGTATTTACATTTCAAATTAAACCACAAAAAATAGCCTATGGAAAGAAAAGTAATGCAACAAGGTAGCAGCAATGTGTTTTTGAAGCCTCCAAAACACCAGCTGCAGCAATAAATTCTCCAAAGCAATAGAGCTGTGCCTGGAGGAGCAGGTAGCTTTACTTTCAAAGAATCAGATCTTCCTGTGAGTTTTCTATCCCTCTTTGCTAAAATCCCAGCCTATTGCATCTCTGGACAAAGTATCCACTCTCAAGGTGCACAGGGCAGCCCCCCGCGTCTGGTCACATCTGCTACATAGTTGGGTCGGCCTGGATGCTAATTATCTGGACCATAACCCATCCAAGCCCACATATGGCCACGTCATTGGTGTCACTAGTCTCCCACTGTAACTCTGGTCGCACATCAGCAGAACCCCCAAACAAACCGCATAGATGACCATTTCTCCGGAAGATTTTTTCCCATTAGGGTTACAATGAAAGACTTCAGTGCCTGTTAGTTTACCAACAACTGAAATAAAATTAACTAGACTCACTCCCCTGGTTTATATGTCTTTTGTCCAGAGGGTGTCACATATGGCACTCTCCAGTTCTCTGGCATAACTTTCCTTCCCACAGATTTTTGGATAATTCTATTCAGAGTGCCTGCTATTTCTTCATGAGCTTCCCTCAGAATCTTCAGATATAAATCATCAGATCCCAATAATTTGTCGACATTAAGTCTGATAAACTCTTTAGCACCATTTCTATTTGAATAACAACATCCACTTACAGTACTATGACCCACCTCTATTGGTTCTACAGTCGCAATATTCATCTCTTCTGTGAAAACTAAGACAAAGTGCTTATTTAGCATTTCTACCAATCTCTTTCTTTACACGACAAGATTGCCTCTTTCATCTGATAGCAGTCCTACTGCAAACCTTGACTATCCTCTTATGACTAATGTACATATGGGAGCCTTTTAATTGTCCATTATGGTTTCATTAATTTTCTCTCAAGTTTTAAGCCACCCTTGTCCTAGCTTCTCTGTATATTCTTTATATTTACCTTAGCTTTATATTTTATTATTTACAGAGTAAATTATCTTTTTTTAATTTTTTACTTTGACCTAATCTCCCTATTTATCTTTGAAATACCAGCCTTTGACGCATTCCCTTTTTTCCTACTGATTCTTTTCATCTGTTGCTCAAATAATTCCCATTACATCTGCAGTTTTATTTGACAATTGTTCATTCCGTTTAATGTGGCAAGAAATCTATGATGCAGGAGTGAATTGATTTTTTCCCCCTCACTGTTTTATGAAGCACTAACTGTATATTAATGCAAGCCTTACTAATGAGGGAGAAAGCACCATTAACCCTATATTGGTTTGATTGATTTGTATGCATTGAATTTAATTTCAAACAAAGACAGGTCTCTCTGAACACCAGCATTTCCCAATCTCTCACCATATAAAAATAATCTGCTTTTCTATTTTTCCTACCAAAATGGATAACTTCCCATTTCTCCACATTATGGGCCCAAATTTCCCCAACCCCTTCTTCTGGCGCACTTATCCGAGATGCGCTGACTTTCTGCTCCTAAAACAGTGCCGAAAATGTAGCTCCTTATTCTCCCCACTCCCTGGACTGTTCTAGGGTTTGGCATGCGTGGTGTGGCAATCACAGTGGGGGGCGGAGCTGCAGCCCTACGCCGAAAACAGTGCCGGCAGCTGTGCCCATGCGCAGTGGAGTCTGCGCACATGTGCAGCAGCTCCTTGCCCTCCCAGCGCATCCCTATGCTCGCTGCTCCTATCCCTGGCCAAAGGGATGACCCGATGTTCACCGCCCAATCCCAGGCTGAGTGGCCTGCCGCACAGGCCGGCTGCTGTCTTCCCTGCCTCAACCACGCTCCACAATTGGACACCCTGAGGCATCCAATCTCCCCCTGACCTGCAACCCTGAGACCTCCGATTCCACCCACGAGATCTCTGTTCCCCCCTCCCCGAGGCCTCTGGCCGACATCGCCTTCCCGACCTCCTCCCTCCAGTCCTAATGCTCCTCTGGATCCTGAGTCTCAACCCCTGCCCCTGCCGCCCGATGCTCCTCAGGGCCCCGTTGCTCCTCTGGCTCCCGAGTTCCGAGTCCCAACCACCTCTCCCCCGATGCTCCTCCGGCCCTCGATGCTCCTCTGGCTCCCGAGTCCCAATCACCCCTCCCCCAATGCTCCTTCAGCCCCCGACGCTTCTCCAGCTCCTGAGTCCCGACCTCCTCCTCTGCTGGAAAAGTGTTCACATTTGGGGATGTTGGACGAGGAAAACATTGGCTGTGAAACCTTCCTCAGTAAAATAGCCCCCTAAACCTAACTATCTAAATTCACACTTGATGATCTTGGAGCGTTCAAGACTCAAACCACTCTGAGGTCCACAAGAAACGGGTTGATGCAGGGAGATTTTTGATCGGGCGGGGGGGGGGAAGAGTTTTGATCGGGGTGGGAAGGAGGAGAGTTTCTTTAAATGATTTAGAAAAAGAACAAGTTGCTCGAATTAGAAAAGTTGTCCCTAGACTGTCTGCTGATAAGAGCAGTAAGAAAGGTAGTCAGCACCATCAAAATTCAACTTCTGATATGAATGATATTAAAAAGTGCATACTTTATGAAGCTTTATATAGTGAAATGTGTAAATTATGGAAAAGTTACAGTACAAGATCTGTATTAATTGTTGTGAAGGTGCTTAGTGCTTTGCAAGGTCCTCTCATTTCCCTCCGCCACCGCCCCACCCCCACCCCATCACCCACCCCCCCCACCATCTCTGGCTACCTGTGCTGATTTCTTCGCTCACCGTAAGGTTTTTCTGTGCAGACACAAATGGCCACATACGCTGGCCTAAGTTAGTTTGGAGTAACTTTTAGCTGTCTAAACTTGCTTAAATGGCCAAAACAGGCTTAAGTGGCTGGTAACGCCCCCTTTTGAAAAAAAAACTAAACTTAAAAAAAAAAGCTAACTAACTCACTTACACTTACACTTAAATGGGCAGAATTGCGATTTTTAAGATACTCCAAAAAAATCCAGTTGCTCCAAAAAAAACGGAGCAACTCCTGGGCAAACTTGGGCTCTATATCCCATTCACTTAGCCTGTCTAAATCCCCTTGAAGCCTCTTTGCATCCTCCTCACAACTTACATCCTAACCTAGCTTTGCATCATCAGCAAACTTGGATATATTACATTTGGTCCCCTGATCTAAATCATTGATACAGATTGTGAATAGCTGGGGCCCAAGCACTGATCCTTGCAGCACCCCACTGGTTACAGCCTGCCAACCTGAAAATTACCTGTTTATTCCTACTCTCTGTTTTCTGTCTGTTAACCAATCCTGAATCTATGCTGGTATTTTACCTCTAACCCCATGAGCCCTAATTTTGTTTAATAACCTCTCGTTTGGCACCTTATCGAATGCCTTTTTTAAATCCAAATACACCACAACCACTGGTTCCCCCATATCTATTCTATTAGTTACAATCTCAAAAAATGAAAACAGATTTGACAAACATGTTTTCCTTTTCATCATCATCATCATCATCATAGGCAGTCCCTCGAAATGAGGATGACTTGCTTTCTCGCCAAAAAAGGATGAGTTCACAGGTCTTTCATTGAAGGAACTAATATTCCAGGTCCTGAACTACATAATGGAGGGTGGAAGATGCCCGTGCGAGAATTTTTTTAACGTGTGGTGGCCATTGCATACCAGCCACCACATGGGCTTGATATAGCTAGGTCTTGGTCCAGTGGCAAGGTGCCACTTTCAAAGCTGGTGTAGGAGGGCGAAGGCAGTGAAGAAGGATGTCATCAAGGTTCAGGTCGCTGATTGGAGCATGGGCAGGTACAGCAGGAGCGGCGAGGTCGGGGCGAAGTAGCAGCGAGAGATTGTAGAGGGACGTAATCAGGGCCCAGGAGAGGTGCGAGTTCGGGGCCAGAAGAGGCGTGAGCCCAGGGGCAGCACAGGCCAGCCGACATTGCAATATGTGTGCGCACTAGGCCCGTGCAGCAGAGCAGGTTCCTTTCATAAATCCGTTGACTCTGCCCAATCCTATTATTATTTTCTAAGTGCACTGTTGCCATGTCCTTAATAATAAATTCTAGCATTTTCCCTACTGATGTCAGGCTAACTGGTCTGTAGTTCCCTGTTTTCTCTCTACCTCCTTTCATATATTACGGGGTTACATTAGCTACCTTCCAATCTGTGGGAACCGTTCTAGAATTTATGGAATTTTGGAAGATAACAACCAATGCATCCACTATCTCTATAGCCACATCTTTCAAAACCCTAGGATGTCGGCCATCAGGTCCAGGGAATTTATCGTCATTCAGTCCCATTAATTTCTCCAGTACTATTTTTTTTACTTATACTAATTTTTTTCAGTTCCTCATTCTCACTGGACCATTGGTACTCCACTATTTCGAGAGGTTTTTTGTGTTTTCTTCCATGAAGACAGACACAAAGTATTTGTTTAATTTCTTCATCATTTCCTTATTCCCTAATATAAATTCTCCTGTCTTAGCCTGTAAGGGACCCACATTTACTTTTGCTAATCTTTTCCTCTTTACATACCTATCGAAGCTTTTACTATCTGTTTTAAGTCTCTCGCTAGTTTACTCTCATATTCTATTTTCCTTTTCTTTATTAATTTCTTGGACCTCTTTTGCTAAATTCTAAAATCCTCCCAATCCTCAGGTTTACTGCTCCTTTTGGCAACAGTATAAGCCTCTTCCTTTGATCTAATACTATATTTAACTTCTCTTATTAGCCATGGTTGGACCACTTTCTTATTTACCCTGGTACTATTTAAATGTTTGATAACCTCTGTATTGTTATCTTGGAATGCTCTCCTGTGCGCCCTGATATTACGGGGATGGGAGATGGACGGTTCTCCCAGTCTCTTGCTATCGCTCCAATGGGTCTCCGAGAGAATTGGTATAAATGGCCATGAACGGGTTTCGGCTGGTCTTCCATATGAGTTATGGCAGGAGACATGTAGAAGTCTCCCAAAATTTCACAAACCCTGTGGCCTATTTCCAATGGTGTATTGCTACTATTATAGAATCATAGAATGTTTACAGCACGGAAGGAGCCCATTTGGCCCGTCGAGCCCATGTCAATTATCAGCTAGTCCAACTGCCCAGCCCTTTCTCCATATTCCTGCAATTTTTTTTTCTTCAGATACTTATCTAACTCGCATTTGAAAGATAAAATTGAGTCTACCTCCACCACCCTTTCCAGATCCTAACAACTCGCTGTGTAAAAAAAGTTTTATCTTATGTCGCCTTTGGTTCTTTTGCCAATCACCTTAAATCTGTGTCCTCTGGTTCTCGACTCTTCTGCCAATGGGAACAGTTTCAGCTCCATCTACTCTGTCCAGACCCCTCATGATTTTGAACACCTCTATCAAATCTCCTCTCAATCTTCTCTGCTCCAAGTAGAACAACCCCAGCTTCTCCAGGTTATCAAAGTAACCGAAGTTCCTCATACCTGGAATCACTCTCATGAATCTTTTCTGCACCTTCTTGAAGACCTTCACATCATTCCTAAAGTATGGTGCCCAGAATTGGACACAATGCTCCAGTTGGGGCCGAACCAGTGTTGTGTACAGGTTCATCATAATTTCTACACTTTTGTACTCTATGGGCTAGAAATCCGATTTTGGGTATAGTGTTTCTTTTGGCGGAATAAAACCGCTATGACTCCAATATGATTTTGAGTCGAACATTCGGGAAAAAATGCACTAAAATGCGCCTGGCGGGAAAAATCGGCATTGCACGAAGATTCGCAATGCAAACCATGAATTTTCTGCAACTTTTCTCCGAGGGTGATATCGCTGCGAGTTGGGCCGAGGGAGGGGAGGAAACACAATTTTTTCAAAAAAAATTCACAAACCATTCACAAGACCCTTTTCTAGTGAATCACTGCAAAAGAATTAAACATTTAAAACTTTAACTTACCTTTTTGCAGGGTTTCATATCTACCGCCATTCCAAGGGCTGCACCGACAGGTTTTTCCTCTTTTTTTCCCATCTATGGGTGACCGCTGAGCCAAATATCGGGCAAAAGCGCTTTTTCCAGTCTTGCACGCTGGCGGTTCGCTCCCCAGTGGTATTTCCAAACTGCCGGCGCAAGACTTCAGGAAATTTCGTGCCGCACCATTTTCCGCCCAAATCAGCGAAATACCGCCGAAAATCCCGGCGCATATTTGCAGAATTTCCAGCTCTATACTTCTATTTATGAAGTCAAGGATGCCGTTTGCCTTTTTAACTGCTTTCTCAACCAGCCCTGCCACCTTCAACGATTTATGCACACATACCCCCCAGGTCTCTCTATTCGTGCAGCCCCTTTAGGATTGTATCATTTAGTTTATATGATCTCTGCTCATAATTTCTACCAAAATGCATCATTTCACATTTTTCTGCATTAAATTTCATCTGCGATCTGTCTGCCCATGTCACCAGCCTATCTATGTCGTCTTGAAGTCTATCACTCTCCTTCTGACTGTTCACTAGACTTCCATGTTTTTTCTCAGCTGGAAATTTTGAAATTGTGCCCTGTACACCAATGTACAAATCATTAATATATATTAAGAAAAGCAGTGGTCCGAGAACTGACCCCTGGGGAACATCACTGTATACCTTCCTCCAGTCCAAATAACAACTGTTCACCACTACTCTGTTTCCTGTCACTTAGTCAATTTTGTATCCAGGCTGCCACTGTCCCCTATATTCCATGGGCTTCAATTTTTCTGGCAAGCCTATTATGTGACACTTTGTCGAATGCCTTTTGGAAATCCATGTACACTACGTCAACGCATTAACCTCATCCACCCTCTCTGTTACCTCATCAAAAAACTCGATCAAGTTGGTTAAACACAATTGGTCTTCAACAAATCCGTACTGGCCATTTCCACACATGACATATAATTTGTCTCACAATAATTGCCTTGTCCATTTTGGTGGCTCCTGTAATATTAGCTTCCATTTGAAAGAAGACCAATACAGCTTCTCTGTTAATGCAAGAGGTAGTAATGATTTCATAATGTTTGTGTGTGTGTGTGTGTGTGTGTGTGATGGTGGAGGTGGGGGGGAGATGGGGGAGCTGGTCAGAATGTATTGTAAGTGCTGTACTGGTGTGTTGCTGTTAGTTTTTAACTTCTTTTTGCAGCTCAACATAATTTAGAACAGAATCTGACTGAGTTTGTATGCAACTTCACACATTTTAATTCAACTAACCTGAAGGGTTCAACTAACCTGCACCACTCATAGTTTACATTCAAATGCAGTAAAATATATACTAAAAATTAAGAAAAAAAATTAAAACACTTCACCGTTGGAATCAAATGGAGACTCCAATATTTCAGTTCGACGAGCAGTGGCCACAGAATCTCTATTCGAACTTGGTGGCCAAAACATTTTGTTTCAAAGTAAAGTCAGTCAACTCTGTGGTCCTACATTTGTAGCATTACCAGACCCTGGTTAATGAACTCTGTAACTAGATGATGAACCAAAGGGATGATCCATCAATTCCAGCTGGAAGCAGCGCTCATAGGGAGAATATCCTGGAAAATCGCAAGCTGCCGCCCATGGATTCCCATCGATTAAAATTGCCTGAACCACAATTTCCAAAGATGTGATCCCTGCTGGGATTGCTGGATCATGTTTCATGTTACCTCCCTCCTATTACTCCTGCCCCCTCCCAAGGATTCTATGCAACATTTTGCATCATTTTGATTCAGCTCCTTTCAGGCCTCACCTGCCTTTACATGTGCCAGAACTCACAGCGGTCTGTTGCATGTAAATATTGCCATCTTCAAACTTTAATTGAGGAGAGATGGCAATTGATACTAAAAGGTAAATGATGCCACTGTGCTTGTTCAACTTACTTTGTTTAAAACACACTGACATTGCTATTTTCAATCTCTTTAAATTGTAGATACCCAGCTGCATTTCACTTTCCAGTTGAGTTTGCAAATAATAATATACATAGTGCTCTCTAGGTTTCTTTCACTCTAACAATGCTGTGCATTATGTAAGCATGAAATCTAATTATACTATGTGGCACGTGGCTAATTTGGACAAATATATTTCTGGCTGGCATATGAACGAGATCAAAAGGGCACACTAAGGTAAGTTAAAGAAAAGGTATGTGGATTGTGTGGAACTGAGCCACTGACTTGTTAGAGGGAAATATCACTTATGATAAACATTTTAAATTGAAAACAATGAGCTGCAAGACTCAAATTTAATTCCAGTTGAACAGCTCATTAAAATAATTAGCACAGAGGGAAAAAGCTGTCAAATTCCATGTACTTTTATAAATATGTTAATTTAAAATGATAAAGCTACAACTCTTTTGTGGGGGGGACAAAATAAACATTAGATCAAGTGCCCCCCCACCCCCCCGATCTGGGGGACACTCCAGACACTTTTAACTGCCCTCTTTTTTTTTTCTTTTTTTGTGGGGTTTTTTTTGTGATTTTTTTGGGGGGCATTAAAATCATATAATTTACAAGTGCCCCCTATAAAAGGGGAGGGGGACATTAAAACCCGGCAATTAAAACAAATTAAACTTTAAAACATAAAATCAAATTAAAATTTGGTTGCCGGGGGTGATAATGTACTCCAGGCCCTCCGGCGCCTCAACAGCTCAACAACTCTTTTTGGCGGGGGGGGGGGGGTGAACAAAATAAACATTTGATCAAGTCCCACCCCCCCAATCTGGGGGACACTCCAGACACTTTTAACTGCCCTCTTTTTTCATTTTTTTTTTTTCCTTTTTTTGGGGGGCATTAAAATCATATAATTTACAAGTGCTCCCTATAAAAGGGGAGGGGGACACTAAAACCCAGCAATTAAAACAAATTAAACTTTAAAACATAAAATCAAATTAAAATTTGGTTGCCGGGGTGATGATGCACTCCAGATGATAAAGCAGCAACATCCTCAGACAGTTGACAGCTGATTTGATTAATTAATTCTGCTTCTAATTTGTAATCCTAACAGACCTGATTATTTGATTAAACCTTCTGACGACAAATTTTAATTTAATTTTAGTTGAAGTAATTTAAACAAATGCACATATCATTAATCACTTGTGCTTCAATATGGGATATGAAAAAAATTGAATTACTTCAAATCCCATAAAGAAGCAATCTTCCAATCATTTGCTTTTGCATGAATGTTGCCATTGACAGCTGGGAAACACCTTTCAACTATTATTTGCAGCAAGTGGCTAAACCTATAAGCTGCAAGGGAGCATCAGAACTCCAACCTTAGTAGAGCAATCCCAACTGCATCAGTATGATACTTTTGCATTTTTCACCAGTTATCCTTATAGTCTGATAGTCTCTCAGAATAAATAGGCAATTGATCACAATTTGGGTACAATCATGACCTTGGAACTGAATTGAGGTGACCCAAACTCATTTCACACCAAAAAAGCAAAACATTGCAGATGTTGGATATCTGAAATAAAAACAGAAAATATGGGTAACACTCAGTAGGTCAGGCAGTGCTGATAAAAGATCATTGACCTGAAATTTTAACTCTACCTCCATCTCTCCACAGATGCTGCCTGACCTGATGAGTGTTGCCAGCATTTGTTGGTTAAACCTTGTTTCACATCAGACCTATTTATCAGCAGAGATAGAAAATGTACATTCCATTACACTGAGCTCAATACAAATTCAAGAGGGCAATGGGTAAAAGAACAGTGTTTTAACAAATTGTACTATGAAGTCGTTATCACATCCCACCACCACACGTTCTGAAGACAGGCAATTACATCTTAAACCTGTAATGTGAGCAATATTAAAGTGTGATATTAAAACTAATTGCGTTGCATTTTACAGAAACACTATGCCGCAATTTTTCCCTACCGAGGCGGGCGACATCTATGGCGTATCCCGAATCCGCGCCCGTCTCCACCCTGGCCTCCGACATGAATTTCCCCCATTGTTAAGCCCACCCAGCGAGTTTCTTGGCCAATTGTTCGAAGTGGGTCTGATTTATGACGCATCATCAGCCTATTTTCTTAAAGGGACCATGCGCAAATTTATTTTGACATTTGTGCTGTCAGTGTTCTACAGCATTGAGGTGATGCAAACACTGACAAGCACTGCACAGATGTGCATCGCTGCATCATGAGTCACAACATACAGGGACATTCCCTTCCCTTCCAATGGGCGAGGAGACCTCCCCAGGAGATCAAAGGAGTCTGGTTTCACATTGCACAGGAGGGCACAAGCAAGGATGTCGTCAGGAGGACCAGACTGCAGTGGCACAAACCTTTCAATGATCTTAGTAGATCACGAAACGTTACTGCAAAGCCACACTCAACCTCATCCTGCTGTGCCACTCATTACATCCCTATCACTCTGCCTTCCCTACCCTACCCCTGCATATCCTTACTCACACCAACTTACCTTGCACCTCCACCCATCCCTCTCTATCTACATTATCACTTCCCATTTCACTAGCCACCAGTCACCCTCATCCTCGTGCAATCATATCAACGAACAACACACAAAGATATGCACTTGGGTGTTTTAACCAATGTTCATGTGAAGTTTCTGTTAATGTGCTATCAAACATTGAATTTTTTATTTTCAACATTTTACTTTCTTCAACAGATTTGTGTGCACCTTTGGAAGTGGCTTAGTGAGATGCAGTGAATGGTGAGACATAACAGTACCCCGCAATACTGATGAGTGTGAAAGAATTGTCTTGGGATTATAGGGATGCTTTATACTTTTGGTGTGGGGTGGTGCCAATCTGGCACATCACATGGCACATCAAGTGGCAGCCAGGGTGTGCAGCATCAAGTGAAGTAAACGTGGCCATGGTGAGGCCATCCCTGGTGTCCCAGGCAGCAATGTCCTTCTGTTCTGTGCAGCATCAGGTAATTGCAGAGAAGGTTGGTGTGGTTGTCGATGTTGCTAGTGTGCCTGGTGCTGCTGGTGTTGGGGCTGATTATGGTCAGATTCTGAGGACCAAGGTAAGAGAGTATGAAGTGCACCCATGCTGATGATATAAATGGCAGGTGAAGTAGAGATGTCAGAAGCGATCTGTCAATGGTGGGAGAGATAATGAGGTCAGACTGCATGGAGACTTGTGTAAAGACTTGCAGCATGGTGAATCTGTAGTGGAAATGCAGGTTAGAGATGTTAATGCTTATGGGAAGCTATCTGAATCAGCTGGGAGCTATAAGTTGACATTTGAAGCTGTCAACTCATCTGCTTCACAGATGAGGTCTAGGCACAGTGGGAAACTCATCGGGGACCCGTGAAAGTTAAAAAGTTGGGAAATGAAGCATTGTTAAGTGGCTGTAAATAAGCCACTAATTATTTAAATTGAGTCCCCCGCCGCTGTCTTTCGGGTCTGCTCAGCGCTGGCAGACCCAACATCAGAAAATGCAGGTGCGCAAGTTTTGATAGCAGGTTCCTGACCCGCTGCTAATCATTTAAAATTGACAGCTGACCCACCATCAGTCAGGTCCACTGAGCACTGACAAAACCACGGCCATTATGACTGTCAACTAGCCAAAATGGTTTACACACAATGGCCCAACAATTGCGGTTGGAGGCTTCCTGCGGACGGACGCCTCCAAGCAAATTTTTTTTTACGAAAGTACCTGGTGGTCCCGGAGGAATATATACTTGTGGTCTGAGGCTCCGATGCGCAGCCCAGCATATGGGCTCATGCATCCCAGGAACATAAGTGCATCCTGGGATCACATGGGCCTGCAGCACCAATGAACATGGAGTATTCTCATTGATAATAATGGGAGCTCTGTTTGAACGAGCTCCCATTACTATCAATGAGAATACTCCCCCAAAACACAGAAACACAAAATAAATTAAAAAAAACACTTCATATATTTAACATTAATTGAATTTAATTTAGTTAAATGTTTTAGACAATATTTTTTAATATGTTTTAATGGGATAAAAATATACTTAACTTAATGTACAGGGTTTTTAATATAAAAATTAGTGATAACATTTAATTTTTCTATCTTTTAAAACTCTTAAACTGGTAGAATTTGAAGGACATTTGCTGTGCAGGAGTTGGGCAAATAGCCTAAATCTCCGCGCGCGAATGTCCTTCTCCCAGGGATGTGCGCAACATTTTGTCAGATCGTAAATGCCGGTTCTCGGCGCATGGGTATCACATCCCAAGAACCGGCATTTGCGGGGCCTCTTCGGGTGCGTGCGCACATCGTACTCACCCGGAGAGGCCGCAATTTATGGCCCTATATCATATTAAATATCATAGCTGAGAGATCCCATTTGTGTTTCTAAGTTGGTTGACAAACAAATGTTTAACTAAATTGAAGTTAGCATTAATTGTAGTGTAAATATGGCTAGACTATAAATTTCTATGCTTTATTTAAATTAAGCATATTTTTGTTCCATCATAATTTTCTCCTTGCATTCCTGTTAGCACTTACTACACTGTGGACGATCTAATTTATCCGGGTGCACTCACCTAATTTATAAAAGCACACCAGGAATAGATGCAACCATATTAATTGTTTTTCTTCTGGCTTTCAATTGCCTAGAGAATAGTTTGCAGATAAAGCTAACTTAGGAAGCACAATAACTTGTGCGGATCGGAGCGGGAAGTTACAAAGGAACATGGACAGACTAAGTGAGTGGGCAAATCTATGGCAGATGGAGATCAGTGTGGGGAAGTGTGAGGTCATCCACGTTGGATCTGAATATTTTCTTAATGGTGCGAGACTAGGAGCTGTGGAGGAGCAAAACAATTTAGGTATCCATGTACACAAATCACTGAAAGCCAAAGTACAGTTACAAAAATAACCAAAAAGGCTAATAGAATGTTAGCCTTTATCTCAAGGGGATTAGAGTGATGCTTCAGTTGTACCATGCCTTGATGAGACCCATCTGGAATACTGCACTCAGGTTTAGGCACCGAATCTCAGAAAAAAGAATACTGGTCTTGGAAGGGGTACAGCATAGATTTACCAGAATTATACCAAAGGTTAAAATATGAGGGCAGGTTGCATAAACTTGGCTTATGTTTCCTTCAGTTTCGAAGGTTGAAGAGTGACCTAATTGGAATATTTAAAATGAGAGAGATGAGGTCCTGCAGATTTTAGGGAGTTGGAAGGAAATTAAAAAGTAGGACATTAAAGGTAGTAATCTCTGGATTACCCCCAGTGCCCCATGCAGGTGAGTATATAAGTAGAAGGATAGAGCAGATGAATGTGTGGTTGGAGAGATGGTGTAAGAGGGTGTGCTGTAGATTCCTGGGACATTAGGACCATTTCTGGGGATGTGGGACCTGTATATGCCGGATGGATTGCATCTTAACAGAGCCTGGAGCAATATCCTTGTGGGGAGGTTTGCTAGTGCTGTTGGAGAGGGTTTAATCTAAGTTGGCAGGGGGGAGACACCAGGACATAGCATTGGAAAGGAGTAAGAAAGGGCACAAAGGATTGGGAGAATGTAGAGCAATAAAGTAAGAAATAGTAAGGTATTAGGGGGTCAGACTAATAGAGTACACCGGATGGTCTAAGGTAGGTTTACACTGTATGTATGTGAACACATGAAGCATAGTAAACAAGGTTGGTGAGCTGCAGGCGCAAAGAGCCACATGCGAATATGATGTTATGGCAAACAAAAAGGGCGGGATTGGGTACTAGATATTAAATATTCCTGGATATAAGGTGTTCAGAAGGATAGGGAAGGAAATAAAGGAGGTGGCGTGGCAATATTAGTTAAGGAGAATGTTACAGTGCTGGAGAGAGAGGATATCCTGGAGGGGTCAAGGACAGAATATATATGGCTACAGTTAAGAAATAATGGAGGTGCCATTACACTACCAGGTGTTTTCTGTAGACCATCAACTAGAGGAAAAAATATAGAGGGGCAAATTTGCAGAGAAGTTACAGAGAGATGCAAGAACTATAGAGTAGTGATAATAGGGGACTTCAACTATCCTAATATAGATTACAATAGTACTGGTGTAAAGGGCAGAGAGGGAGAAGAATTTCTGAAGTATGCTCAGTAGAACTTTCTAGATCAGTATGTTTCCAGCCCAACGAGGGAGGAAGCATTGCTGGATCTGGTTCTGGGAAATGAGGTAGGTCGAGTGGAGCAAGTGACAGTAGGGGATCACTTAGGGAACAATGTTTAGAGCATCATAAGGTTTAGACGAGCTATGGAAAAGGACAGGGAGCAATCTAGAGTAAAAATACTAAATTGGAGGAAGGCCACTTTCAGTGGGATGAGAACAGATCTGGTCTGGATAATTGGAATCAAAGATTGGCAGGGAAAACCATAATGGAACAATGGGCTGCCTTTGAAGAGGAAATAGTTCAGGCATAGTTGAGGTACATTCTCACTGGGAGGAAAGGTAGGGCAGCTAAAGTCAGAGCTCCCTGGATGACGAAAGAGATAGAGTAAGATGAAGCAATAAAAGGGCATGACAGATGTCAGTGTAGTATAGGTTCCACCTAGTGAACTGCTGCTCTACCTAGTGGACTACTGTGGTAATGCAGCCATGGCTGTTTACCAGAATGATTCTAACCAAACAACCAAGAGACCAGAGAGATCCTTTGTTTAAAGAACAGCTAAAATTCCAAGTTAAGTTACAAGCATAATTAGTTGAACTGCCAGAGTCCAGATGGCTGCGCCTATGGAAATAATAGGGAGCTTGGGTGAATTCCATCGCGACCATAAAACTTTCGGAGTGTATGTGAAGTGACTGGAAATGTTTATCATCGCGAATAGTATCATCAAAGTCCCGGATGATGAAATCCGGAACTGGGTTGTGTTGGCAAGAAAATGGGCTATTTTCTTGACTGAAGCAGGTCCGGAGGTGCATGAAACCGTGAAAAATGTGCTTGTTCCTGTCAAGCCAAAGGACACAGCACTTATGGAGATTCTAAGGAAGTTAGAACAGCATTACAGTGCTGAGCCCCTGGAAATTGCTGGAAGTTATCATTTTGGAATACAAGACCAATTAACTGATGAGAGTATCAGTGAGTACATTGAAGCACTAAAAAAGCTAACTATTCACTGTCATTTCGGAAACTTTCAGGACCAAGCATTACATGACTGCTTTGATTGTGGGATGAAAAATTAAGCAATCAGAAGAAAGTTGTTGACAACTCGTAACTTGACTTTTGATTTAGCTTGTCAGACAGCTATGTCAATGGATATGGCCAACCAATATTCCCGAGAATTTCGTAACATTTCCAGTCATCAGACAACTGAGGTGAATCGCCTGCAGGTTAAAAGTGAAAGGCAGTTGGTTTGACAGATACAACAGTTTGAGCCTGAAGATTCTTTATACATTTCAAACTGTATAGGTTGGACTTTCCTTCACTATAACCACCCAAAATTGGGAGATGTAATGCTGAGGATGCAAAATGGGGCAGGGATGTCTATTGCAGAAAGGAAGCTATACAAATTTTGCTCAAAATTAAGCAAAGCTGACCACTGAAGGCACATTTCTTGGAATGACAGACTTATTAATGAAGTTATCTTTCACAGGGGTTTTCGGGTGGCCTCCCAGAAACAAAAAGTTTTACTGTATTCAGCCTTTGAGTCTCCATACACACTGTGCTGCTTAGTTGCAATGGCTATCACTTAGCATCCAGGTATTGCACCTGAATTTTTAAACTTAGTCCACTGAGACAGTGAGGTGTTAAATGGTCACTATTATTATTCAGTGGTAAGCCACCATTTTCTGGGATACCAATAATGTCTTGATTTGGAATGGTGTCAACTGATACCAATCTTCAAATTTCCCAATGATTTGCATTTTGCATGTTAAACTTTGCTAAGAGCTTCTGTAATGCTAGTTGATTCAAGATCTGAGATCAATGAGTTTCTATAATCACCATTCATTTCACATTTTGCAGGCTTCAACTCTATGTCAATCACCATTTAGAAGCAGGCCCACAGGTATTGGGTTTAGTAAGCTAGTCATTTGTTCCAATTTGTAACTATGGGGAAAACAGTTTCAAGAAGGGACACAGGAAAAAAAATGTCTGGGAAGAAATTCAGCAGTGGCTACTAACTGAATTCTATGATTGCAGAATACAAGGGCTGCTGCTCAATCATGAACACAAACCCACAAGTCATCACTTTGTGGCACAGAGCACTAAAACTCAAATGACCTGTGCCATTTTATCACCCTCCTTTTGACCTTCAGTTTCATTTTCATCTGCAATTGTGAACTACTTTTCTGACTTCAACCATGCCACGTCAATAACATATGACCATAGCAAATGGCCGCCTATGCACCATAAAACATGAAGCAAAAGTATAAATACAAGGTTAAAACCAAAATTTGAAAGGGCATTCAGAATTCAAATCAAAATTTTTTAAGCTATAAAAGCTATATTGTGGCCTAGAAATTGGAACCTTTAGCACCAGCCATTAAGAAAAAATGGCGGCCGCCTCGCCTGCACCCACTTCCGGCACAGAATGCAGGGGATGTCCAGTCCAGTGAGATGGCTCATGGTTATTGCTGCAGAAACACATCAGTAGATTGAATGCCTGTTCTATACATGTCAGATGCCAGCACTCAACAAGTCAGTGAGTTCTGGCACATAATGTGTACAGAACAGCATCTGGTTACAAATAAAAACAGAAAATGCTGCAAATCACAGCGGGTCAGGCAGCATCTGTGGAGAGAAACAGAGTTAATGTTTCAGGTGAACCGTTAACTCTGTTGCTCTCCACAGATGCTGCCTGACCCGCTGAGATTTCTAGCATTTTTTGTTTTTATTTCAGATTCCAGCATCCGCAGTATTTTGCTTTTGTATGGTTACAAATAGTTGGGGGGACTTGTACTGCATCTAAAAGCTTGATCCATGACTCTTGGTCAGTTGTGTAATGCAAGACCTACACTTGTACACCAGATTTTCAAACCTTACTAATAAGCGCTTGCAGTTGTGTCAGTTATCTGGGAATGAAATGTTTTGTTATTGTTACAAACATCAGTACTGAATATCCATCCTATTCGTCTGGAGTAGCAGGTGTGTGCTTTTTGCATTTTCAATGAAAGGAGATCCAATGACTTTTTCCAGTTTCTGAAGGAATTTGTACATCTGCGTTTACAGTCAATATTCAGATGTTCAAAGTATCCAGTAAACATTTCACATCTCTTGGTGTATTCAGGGAGCAATCATGGATCACCTATGCCAGCTCTGATAGCCAGTATTGCAAACAATTACAGCACACCATTGCCCTTTAAATGGTCATCCGGGTACTTTCTAAAGGGACTTACAATGAAAAACCTCTGTAATAACAAAGCTTATTCATGAAGTATGGGCATTTAAATAATAGGTTGCTTTTATTTGTATTCTAGGGAGCAGAATCAGAAATATTGGTTGCATTCTTTAAAATTAGACAGATTAGCGTATTTTTAGGCTTTCATTTATCTTGCATACCCTCTCAATCTAACTACAAAATGGGAGAAACAGCTCTTCACTTCAATAAATTATGATTTAATAACATAAGAACATAAGAACATAAAAGATAGGAGCAGGAGTAGGTCATACGGCCCCTCGAACCTGTTCCGCCATTTAATACGATCATGGCTGATCCGATCATGGACTCAGGTCCACTTCCCTGCCCGCTCTCCATAACCCCTTATTCCCTTATCATTTAAGAAACTGTCTATTTCTGTCTTAAATTTATTCAATGTCCCAGCTTCCAGAGCTCTCTGAGGCAGTGACTTCCACATATTTACAACCCTCTGAGAGAAGAAATGTCTCCTCATTTTATTTTAAATGGGGGGCCCCTTATTCTAAGATTATGCCCTCTAATTCTATTCTCCCCTATCAGTGGAAACATCCTCTCTGCATCCACCTTGTCAAGCGTTTCGGTAAGATCACCTCTCATTCTTCTGAATTCCAATGAGTAGAGGCCCAACCTACTCAACCTTTCCTCATAAGTCAACCCCCTCATCTCCGAAATCAACCTAGTGAACCTTCTCTGAACTGTCTCCAAAGCAAGTATATCCTTTTGTAAATATAAACTGCACGCAATATTCCAGGTGTGGCCTCACCAATACCCTGTATAACTGTAGCAAGACCTCTATGCTTTTAACGCCGCACAGATAGATAAGATAACTTCGGCCTTTTGCTTATCTCAGCACCTGAAAGAGCACGGTACATGGGAGGTTCTGCGCTGCGCTCAATTAAATCAGCAAGCAGCACCAAAATACCAGTGCTCTGTTTACGGGCGGCCATTAAACTTGGCCAACAGTAGCACCGTCAATTTTTGGGATTAGTCGAACTTCTAAGTCACAGACTCTTCTCATTATGAATTCCTCTTTAATTTTATGCAACACCATCTGTTAATAGAAAACACAGACAGCTCCCATAAAAAAGTAGTCTTTATTTATAGGTAGTACATTTACATAGTTGTAAATTAAATTTGTGTCTAAACTGTCTAAACCAACTGAATCCCTAAATTATTTCAAAAGCAAATTACTGCGGATGCTGGAAATATGAAATAAAAAAAGAAAATGCTGGAAATACTCAGCAGATCAGGCAGCATCTTTGGCGGGAGAAACAGAGTTAACGTTTCAGGTCGATGACCCTTTGTCAGGACTGGAAAAAGTTAGAGATGTAACAGATTTTAAGCAAGCATAGTGGCAGGGAAAGATGGATTGGAGGAAAGAACAAAAGGGAAGGTCTGTGATAGGTTGGAAAGCAGAAGAGATTAAGATATGAAAATCACCTGCCGTGTTCCAACCGATAGCGCCTACGGGGGATGCTAATGGGGCACGAAAATGTTTTCGCACGGGTGGGGTGGGGGGGGGGGGGCGCTACCGACGTCTGTGAAATCGCGTGGGAGTTCGTGGAGGCGCAACAACGGTAGCGTCGCGCACCCCCCCGGTAGAGCCGCAGACCGCTGCGACTCTGGCAATGACATCATCGCCGTGCGTGGCAACCCCTTTTTGCCCATGGTGGCCCGTTTTTGCCCCGCGGCAGAAATTGGGCAGCACCCCGTGAGGCTGCCCAATATCAGCGCCAGCCTCGCGGGCCGTGAACTGGGCCGCACTTCACTCGCAGGGCTAAACTTAAACAGAGTGACTATACGCAGGGTGTTTTTTCTGCGCCTGCATCCTCTAGACTCCACCCCGACACCTCTCGCACATGCGCCGTCTCCTCGGACCCAAAACTGGAAGTGGGGCCCCGCAATGACCACATTGTAGCCTGGAGCTGGATTTGCTTTCAGCTTTTGCATTATTTGGAACATTTTCATGGCCTTCTGTGGGAGAGAAAACATCGGAGATTGTAGGAGAGAGGGACACACACGGGGGGCGGGGAAGGGGTGGAGGGATAGGAGAGAAAGAGACATGGCGGGGGGGAAGACACACATAGGGGGAGAAAGAGAGAGACACGGGGGAAGAGAGAGAGAGAGACAGAGACTTGGTGGAGAGAGACAGAGACTGGGGGAGAGAGAGGGGAAGTAGAAGAGGGGATCGAAGGGGAGAGACGGATCATGTTCTTCCAACCCCACTCCCTTTATACCCACACCCAATTTCTCAGAAAGCTCAGGGGTGTGTTACAAGGGACATCATTAGAATGGATAAAATCCAAAAGTCACGATACTGTCACTATTCAATTCATACCCAATAAATCTGTTAACAATCCACGACCCACACACAATGCCCCATCTATGGCGGAGTGGAATGGGGTAAGTTCAGGAACTTGGGCTGCGATGGGATCAGGAAGTTGGCTGGGGTGGGGTCAGGAACTTGGGCTGGGATGGAGGTGAGGAACTTGGGCTGGGATGGGGGTGAGAAATTTAGGCTGGGATGGGGTCAGGAACTTGGCTGGAATGGGGTCAGTAGGCCTCATTCTATCAGCAGAAATCTTCCTACCAAGGAATTCAACTTCAGGTGCTATGAAGGCACATTTCGAACATTTCAGCCCGAGTCCAACTTTGTCCAGACGATGTAGAACTTCCTCAAGATTGTTCAGATGTTCAGCGGTGTTGCGACCTGTGACCAGAATATCATCTTGGAACAAGACAGTTCTAGGAACGGACTTCAGTAGACTCTCCATATTCCTCTGGAATATGGCTGCAGCCGAACAAAATTCTGAAAGGACACCTGTTATAGACAAACAGTACTTTATGGGTGTTGATGCAGGTCAGTTTCTTTGAATTATCGATGAGCTCCTGTGTCAGGTAGGCTGACGGCAGATCTAGCTTAGTGAATGACTTTCCACCAGCTAGCATGGTGAATAGGTCATCAGCCTTCGGTAACGGGTACTGAACCTGTTTTGAGAATCAGTTAATTGTAACCTTGTAGTCTCCGCAAATCCTGACAGTGCCATCACTCTTCAACGCAGGAACAATAGGGCTGGCCCACTCCTTGAACTTGACAGGTGATATGATCCATTCACGTTGGAGTCTGTCAAGTTCAATCTCAATCTTCTCCCTCATCATATAAGGGACAGACCGAGCTTTGTGATAGACAGACCTTGCATCAGAATCTAAGTGAATCTGCACCTTGGCTCCAGGAAAAATTACCAATGCCAGGCTCAAACAAAGAAGGAAACTTTTCAACACTTGAATACAAGAAGTGTCGTCCACCGAGGACAACGGTTTGACATCACTCCAGTTCAACTTGATGTTCTCGAGCCAATTCCGACCGAACAGCATTGGACCATTACCTGGGACGATCCATTATGGTAGATCTTGGATCACGCCATCATACGACACCTTGACTACTGCATTGCCAATCACAGGTATGAGTTCCTTCGTATAAGTACGCAACTTGGCCTTGACTGGACTCAGCTTAGGCTTCACAGCCTCAATGTCCCACACAGCTTGTCAAATGTTACTTGGCTCATGATCGACTGACTTGCATCTGTGTCCAGCTCCATTGATACACGCACGCCATTCAGCTTTACATTAACAGTTATCGGCTGGTCCTTTGACGAGAACAAATACAAACTATACATTTCCTCCTCAGGTTGTGTATCAAAGTCAGCACTGGGTTAGTCATCATCAACAATATGATAAGCAGCAGCAGCAGCACGCTTGCTCAGTTGTGGCCACATTTTCTGGAAATGTCCCACTTTCGAACAGGCATTGCAGGAGTATTATTTAAACCAACACTGATGAGGCCGATGATTGCCCCCACAACGCCAAGAGAGTGAACTCAGCTTGTCGGGCTCTGAGCAGTTACAGGTTTCATGTAAACAGTTGACTTGGCCCTGCCATGAGCAGCTTTGCCAGAAGACGACACAATCTTGTTTACAGTACCTGACAAGCCTGCAGTGGAGCTCTGACCTTTGGATGATATCTGCCTCAAGTTCTCATCAGTCGTCATGCATGCCTGGGCAATCGCGATGGCCTTTTTCAAGTCCAGTTTCTCTTCGGCCAAGAATTTCCGAAAAATCACATCATGGTTGATGCCTATCACGAAAAACGTCTCTCAACATTTCTTCCAGTGTATTCCCGAACTTACACAGCTCAGCAAGACGTCGTAGGTGGGCGATGAATCCCGACACGTCCTGGCCCTCAGCACGGACATGCGTGTAGAAGCTATAGCGTGAGATGATAATCCCTTCCTCCGGCTTTAGATGGTCACGCACAAAATCACACAATTCCTCGTAAGACTTGTCAGTTGGACATAAAAGCGAGAGTAGGTTGTTCATGATGCCGTAAACCTTCTGACCACAGATGGTGAGGAGAACCGCCCTGCGACGGATTGCATCAGCCTCTCCCTCCATTTTGTTGGCAAAAAATATTGATCCAAGCGGTCGACAAAATCCGCCCAATCCTCACCATCCATGAATTCGTGCCCATTGTAAATAGGAATGTTCTTAGTTTACCTCATCGCCAATGTAATAACATAAGAGTCCTGTTATTATAAACTGCCTCGGGTGTGTACCCAATCTCATATATTCCCACTTTGGATAAGAACAAAATCTGACTTCCTGTATTGCCTGTATGACATCCAACAGTGGCGCCCTCTGGTGTCAGGTGACCCCAAGCATAAATATATTACAGTCAGGAACTTGGGCTGGAATGGGATCAGGAACTTG
This sequence comes from Pristiophorus japonicus, assembly GCF_044704955.1. NCBI lineage: Eukaryota > Metazoa > Chordata > Chondrichthyes > Pristiophoridae > Pristiophorus > Pristiophorus japonicus. The sequence goes on along the minus strand of NC_091977.1, from coordinate 361,879,930 downwards.
GGTTGAGGGTGTCAGGAACTTTGGCAGGGGAGGCATGAGCTTGGGGGTCAGGAACATGGCCTTTGATGTGGTCAGGAACTTTTGCTGGGTTGGGGAGCTCTATCCTGTGTGGGTTCTGGAGTCAGAATGGCTCGAATTACACTTTGCAAGGTCACTCAGAACTTGGGGTGGGCGGTTCCAATTACACATTCCAGAGATATTTCTGGGTGTGGCTTATCCACCAAGGGGACAAATCAGCAATCAGGTCATGTGATAATGGAGAGCCAATCAGAGCATTTTTCTAGTGCAAATAATTCCGTCCAAACTTAAAATGGAGATGCGCGCCACTGCCTGCTGACGTTATTTTTAGCCAATTTACCAGTCGGGCTTTTCTCTACTGATTTTGCAGGGTCCGTGCCATGATCATGCAGCCTGGCACTCCGTTTCGGTGCCGGTCTGCAGGCACAGCTCCCCGTGGAAGCCCTTCAATACCCGTGCAGAGCTCGCAGCCTACCTCCCGTTTAATGGAAGGGGAGGGCCCATGGAACATGTCAGCTCTACACAGAGAGGCCACATAACACTCCGACGTTCACCCAGGTTGCGCCCCTGAGCCCACTCAGAGAGGGAGTGGAGCACGTGACATTGCCCTCCACCTCCTGTCAGGGGCGGTAAACACAATTTCACTTCCGGGGTGAGACTGCACTAGGCGCAGAATGTCTGATCTCGGAAAGGTTACTGCCCCCAATCAGGACGATACACAATTTCGGCCCCTATGACAAAAGGAATGATGGTGATGGGACAATTTAAGGAGATGGTAATGGGACAATTTAATAAATAAAAGATGAGTCTACATAGTGTGTAAATGGCAGAATCATCAACAGCTGCCATGGGAAAGAGAGATAAAATAGAAAAGCAGAAAAAAAATTGGGGCAAATAAATGATTTCCTTCTGAATTGTTAATTTATGTTGTCATAGCAAGAAAGACACATTCAAGTACCTCCCCATTCCCTTCAATGCATTCTTCTGCATTTATGATTTTGCCTCCAGGAATCAAGCGGATTCTTTTTATCTTTGACCATTCTCCAAGTGTGTGTCGCAGCAGTATTTTGGGATCACTTTTGGCAAGTTACATGGTCACTATAGACACTTGCCTGGAATTTGCGATCGGGCTGATGGTGAACCAGCAGTGTTGGCTGTCATTCTACCTTTGATACCGATCACAACTTCGGGATTGGCCGCATGAAGTTGCGGTCTGTCATTGACAGCTCCAAAACTGGATGCGTTGTTTTTAATTTTTTTTAAGTTTGCCCATCTTTATTTCAGGTTTGCCTTTTCCCCATGCGAGAGCCCCAATCTTTTGTTTGCTCTCTTTTAAAAAGTTAGAATTTTGAGAGCTTACTCACTTTCTGCTTCGCGGTCTGTGAGAATTTTGCATTTTGATTGGCTGCTCAGACAGTTTGCAGCAGATTGCACAAGTGGATCCCTACTATACTTAGTTAATTTGAATTAAATGTCGGAAAACTCAGGAATTGTGAGATCCTTGTGCAAAACGTACTTCGGGGCCAGCAGCGAGCACCTTTGCTTCGCTGCTGACTGCAGATTCCAGACCATATTTTGTGAGCATTGTATCGTAAAATTAGACTGAAAGTCTGAGGTCACCCACACATTTCAAATTTTGCCGCAGAATAAGTCAGTGGGGACATTTTGCTTCTGTGTTCTTTTTGGTCATCATTGTCAAGTGATGCTTTGTCACGAAGATATGTCTTGTACTTTAAATTCCCAATGAAGTGCTGCATGCTTTTGTTCTGTCTGGAGGGAAATCCGTCAGACTCAACAGTTACAGCAGTTGCATTATTTTGTCGGGAACTAGCAATCACATCATTCTACCTAAAGCTGTCACATTTCAAATTTACAGAGTGGTGTTCTGTAAAATGGGCATGTTTATGCCAATTAATTGTCAGACAAGAATAGCCGCCTTCTTGTTTCCTTAGAATTAGAAATGGTAGCATGATGGCACTGCAAAATAACACAGATTTTACAACTAGATCAGAAGGCAGACAACGAGCTTACTTGCATTCGCTCTTTTATTGTTTCATGAAACCATACCTATGGTACTATTGTTTGTGTTCCTGCTGTACTTTCAAGTTTGATTGAGGACATCTCAATGTGATTGTAGATATGCTCATGAGATAAACATCAGCACACAACCTGACAACTCGTCTTTATACAGCAACAAAAAGCACAACCAGCAGTAGAAACTCCTCAGTTATATTTTAGAGAAAAGAACCTTTTCTTCATGATTCGGCTGAGGAAAACTCTGGGATCTGACAAAATGAGGACAAATTAGAGCTGACAACATTACCTCAGGTTCCTGTTTATTCTCAGAGATGCAGTTGAGCGCCCTCCGCCCAACCTTTCATCTTGACTGATATGAGAGTTGGAGTAAGAGAATTTCTAAATGTTCCCTCAATGTTTCAATTATGCATAACTGGACTGGAGAATAGGTCAATCTGCAAGGTGAAAATTGTAAACAGAGGTTGACCTGCTGAATGGTTTTTGAAGTGATTTTTAATTATAATAAAAATAGTTGTCACTGAGGAATTTCTACTGTTGCTGTCTCAAGAAACGCACATAAATAAATGCCCCGTGAGGAAAAGCTAAGGACATAAAAGAAAACAAATCAGGCATGAACAGACAGCAAAAAGCACCAATAAAAAAGAGAAACTGAACTAATTAAATCACTCCAGTATTATATTGTTGGTTTGAGCTGCTATCTTGAACTTTTAACCCAGCTGAAAATTGATGACATAAAACCCCACAAAAAATGTATTCATTCTTAAATTACTTATTCTCACTATTAGAACTTCTTCCAGTGGTGTAAATCCTGCAAAAACCTTCACTCCCATGCCCCACGCCTATTATTTCATTTGGAATACTTGGCTGGAGCGTCAATTATTTTTGCTGAGCTTTTTTCTTACAAATGCCTTGGAGATCCCTGAAAAATGCTACACAAATAGTGCAATACCTCCCGGATGCCAGGAGAAGGGATAACAAGGAGCAGGTGCAAACAATTTTGTAGAGGGAAAGGCAGCCATAAGTCATTGTTCTTTTCAAAATAATGAGACAAGAAGGAATGCAATTGAGGTCATGCAAAGAGAGTTTCAGGAATTATGAGACTGATTAATGAGGGCCTCAACCATAGTATTTCAGGGATTATTCCCAGTACACATGTTAGTCAGTACAGTAATAGTAAGATAAGAATGTAACTGCATGGTGTAGGATAAAAGGATTCTGATTCCTGGACATTAGGAACATTTGTGGGACAGGAGGGACCTGAACAGAATGGATTGGTTTCATTTGGACAAGGCTGAGACCAGTACCACACTGGAAAGAAACTAATGTTTTGAGACAAGGCAATAAACTAATATGGTGGGTTTGAGTGAGGCAAGAAATAAGATAAGGAAGCAATGAAGAAAGCAAAAAATCAGCAAGTAGTGCAGGAAAGATAAAAGGGGAAAAGACAGGACAATAACAAAGAACAGATCAGAGGAGGAAAGTTAAAAGAGTAAGACTGACAAACAAGCAGAGATAAGTTTGAGCTGTAAGTACATGAATATATTCTAAATAAAATTGGTGAGCTGAAGGCACAAATTACCATGGGGATGTTATAATAGCATTAACAGAAATGTGACTTGGGCTACAGTAAGGCTGGAGAGGGGTTAGGGGGGCCATGGGGGAAGGACTGGCAGTGTTTATCAAAAATTCCATTGCAGCACTAGAATAAAAAGATAATGGAGATTGAGCAATAGCTGAATCTATTTGGTCAGAGTTAAGGAATGAGAAGAGAACTATTACCATCTTGGGAGATGATTGTAGAGCACATAACAGAAGAGATGAGACGGAGGAAGAAATATATAGACAATTTAGAGAAATTTGCAGAAATTAAAGGGCCAATAAGTTTTCAAAGATTGACTGGGTAAAAGTAATGGAAGTAGAAAGAAGGAGAGGGTTTTTACAATGCGTCCACTATTGCTTTCTAGATTAGTATGTTTTAGTTCAACAAAGAAGGCGGCTATGTTTGATCTAGTCCTAAGAAATGAAGTGAGGGAAATCAGTAATGTAAGGGTAGAGAGACATCTAGGAAACAGTGACCACAGTATAATTAGATTCAATATAAAAATTGAAAAGGAAAGGAGACAAAGATTGGAAACATGATTAGAAAAAGAAGCATTTCAATAAAATAAAAAGAGAACGAGCCCAGATAGATTGTAAAAAAAATACTGACAGATAAGACACTGAATAAACAAAGAGAAACTTTCAAACAGGAGATGATTATAAAGTGGATATATTCTTAAAGCAGTAAATGGGTTGCAACAAAGCTGAAATTCCTTGGATGAGTTGAAAAATTAAACTTAAAATGGAACTTAAACAATAGGCATATGACAAAACCAGTAATACTAAAGAAATCAAGTAGAATGTAGAAAACATAGAGTGGATGCAAAAAAAGATTATGGCCTATAAATTGGAGATATTAGCATTGGCTGTTAAAGCAGGTTTTGTTGAAAAAATGAAGGCCACTTCCGGTGGATTTTGCAGTGGCCGCCATTTTCAGCAGGTCGCCAGCACTGTCATTGCTCATGGCAAGTATTTTAATTAGCAGGAGCATGACATCAATTGGCATGCACTGCTGAATTGACGCACGCTCATCCATTTTGCAGCTCGCCACTCCTCTTACTGGCCTCTACAAAGCACACCGGAGAGGTGGGAAAAAGCGACAGTGAGCTATAAATCGTACAGTAAACAGCTGCTGGGATAACTGTTAACTATGAAGAGCTATTGACTGCAAACCGCTTCCAATATGCGTCAAATCTCCCCTGTGTCAGTCAAGCCGTATAGGAGGTAAATACATTTAAAATAAACTACAGTTGTAATAATCGCAGGATAAAATCAAACCTGCAAATCCTTAAATTTTATGCGTTGGGATTTTCCAGTTTAGGATCTGATAAAATGGTATACAAAGTTTGGAAGTCTGCTTTTAAGAGGATTAACAGCATATTCTCACCATGGAAGCCTGCTGGGGTTAAAAATGTAACTGAACTCTCTTCTGCACCATTTACATAAGAATATAAAATATAGGAGCAGGAGTAGGCCATTTTGCCCCACAAGCCTGCTCCGCCATTCAATAAGATCATGGCTGATCTGATCTTGTTTTCAACTCCACTTCTTTGCCCACTCCCCTTTACTCCTTTATTGCTCAAAAATATGTCTATGTCCAACTTAAATATATTCAATGACCTAGCCTCCATAGCTCTCTGGGGTAGAGAATTCCAAAGATTCACCACTCTCTGAGAGAAGAAATTCCTCCTCATTTATGTTTTAAATGGGTGGCCCCCCATTCTGAAACTATGCCCCCTAGTTCTAGATTAGCCCATGAGGAGAAACATCCTCTCTGCATCGACCCTGTTCAGCCCCATCAATCTTATATGTTTCAATAAGATCACCTCTCATTCTTCTAAACTCCAATGAGTATAGGTCCAACCTGCTCAACCTTTCTTCATAAGACAACAACTTCATCTCAGGAATCAACCTCGTGAACCTTCTCTAAACTGCCTCCAATGCAAGTATATCCCTCCTTAATTAAGGGGACCAAAACTGTACTCCAGGTGTGGTCTCACCAACGCCCTGTACAGTTGTAGCAGGACTTCCTTACTTTTATACATCATTTTCCTTGCAATAAAGGCCAACATTCCATTTGCCTTCCTAATTACTTGCTGTACCTGCATGCTAATTTTTTGTGTTTCATGTATAAGGACCCCCAGATCCCTCTGTACCGCAGCATTTTGTAATCTCTCCCCATTTAAGTAATAATTTGCTGTTTTATTAAGGATAACCTCACATTTTCCCACATTATACTCCATCTGCCAAATTTTTGCCCACTCACTTTGCCTATCTATATCCCTTCTCAGATTCTTTGTGTCCTCTTCAAAACTTGCACTCCTATCTACCGATGTATCATCAGCAGATTTGACTACATTATACTCTGTCCCTTCATCCAATTAATTAATATTGACTGTAAACAGCTGAGGCCCCAGCACTGATCCCTGCGGCATCCCACTTGTTACAGTTAGCCAACCTGAAAATGATCCATTTATCCTGACTCTCTGTTTTCTGTTAGTTAGCCAATCCTCTATCCATGCTAATATGTTACCCCCAACCCCATGAGCTCTTAACTTGTGCAGTAACCTTTTATGTGGCACCTTATCGAAAGCCTTCTGGTAATCCAAATACACGACATCTACTGGTTCCCCTTTATTCACCCTGCTCATAAATTGCTGAACAAGAGTTCATGTTCCCCTTTTAAAAAAATATATTTCTATTGAAGTCTCATGCAATGGTTTAAGAACATCTGCCACATTCTCATGTGCTGTTTCCAGTCACAGTCCCTCTAGATCTGAGCCTGTGCTTTAAGAGCCACTCACCAGGAAGTGAATCCCCTATGAGATATGCAGACTAGGGCACTGTCACTACTAATTTCAAGATGGTGCATCCCTATCATCCCTCCTCCTCTCCCTCCAGCACAAACCTCAATACAGCAATCATGTGGGTGAAAGACTTGTGGAACTATGGCAGCCAGTGAAGGTAGAAGTATCAGGCAGTCTGGCACCAATGTTCCCTGTAAGCTGTGCGGGCACAAGGCCGTGGAGTGCTCTGGGGTTCCACAAAGCCAGCTTTTTAATAGAAAAATTGAGCACATGAGGTATTTTGAATGGGCCACGTGGTCTGAAAATAAATTACAGAGAACATTGACTGGCACCTATTTGTGGACCCCACACAAGACCCAGAAAAATGTCTGCGAAAGTAAGAGGGAAGCCCTGGAGAAAAGAATGCCTCGTGATCAACAGAATAACATAAGTACATAAGAAATAGGGGCAGGAGTAGGCCATTTGGTCCCTCGACCCTGCTCCACCATTCAATAAGATCATGGCTAATCTGATCATGGATTCAGCTCCACTTCCCTGCCCGCTCCCCATGACCCTTGACTCCTTTATTGCTCAAAAATTTGTCGCTCTCCGCCTTAAATATATAAAGTGACCCAGCCCCATGGCTCTCTGGGGCAGAGAATTCCATAGATTTACAACCCGCTAGGAGAAGAAATTTCTCCTCATCTCAGTTTTAAATGGGTGGTGCCTTATTCTGAGACTATGTCCCCTGGTTTTAGTTTCCCCTATGAGTGGAAATATCCTCTCTGCATCCACTTTGTCTAGCCCTCTCATTGGGCCCAAGTTTCCACAAGAAAAAAAACGGCGCCTAAAAAAATCCTCGGTATTCTCCACCTACCTGTAGGTCCTCTGGCCCTCGGCGCAGTCAGCACGAGCTGTGGGGGGGCGGAGCCAGGTCCCTGCGCTGAAAACAGTGCCGGGACCTCTGCATATGCGCGCTACAGTCGGCACGCAAGTGCAGTAGCTCCAGGCGCCGAACTGTGTGGGAGGGGCCCGAAGCACGCAGCCCCTAGCCCTGGCTGAATGGCCTCCCACGGCCAGCTCCTGCTCCCCGCCCCCGACCAGACCCGACACCGATACCCGCTCCCCTCTGCCTCCAGACCAGACCCGACACCCGTTCCCCCCACCTGCCTCCGGACCAGACCCGACACCCGCTCCCCACCCCGCCCCGACCCGAGACCCGAGACCCGCTCCCCCCCCCCACCCGACTGACCCGACCCGCGCTCCTGTTCCCGCTCCCCGCCCCCCCCGACTGGACCCAACCCGACCCGCGCTCCCGCCCCCCCCCGCACTGGACCCAACTCCCGCTCCCGGACTGGATCCGATCCGACCTGACCTCCCCCTCCCTCCCTCCCCCACCTCTCTCTCTACCTGCCCCCCCCCTCTCTCCCTCCCCCTCTCTCTCCCTCCCCCTCTCTCTCTCTCCCTCCCTCCCCCCCTCTCTCTCTCTCTCTCTCCCCCTCCCGCTCAGCGGCACGAACGGCTGCAGAATTCTCCCTGGCTGAAGCACTTTCACACAGGTAGGAAGATGGTTTATTTAATCTTTTCTTGGCTTATAAATGTTTATTCAGGTTGGATTTATTTGTATAATATTTGTAGAAGTATAAATAAGGATTTATTGTAGAATTTAATGAGTTCCCTTCCCCCCCCCTCCCCCACCACCTCGTTCTGGACGCCTAATTTGTAACCTGCGCCTGATTTTTTTATGTGTAGAACAGGTTTTTTCAGTTCTACAAAAATCTTCACTGGCTCCATTCTACTTTAGTTTGGAGTACGTTTTCACTGTGGAAACTTTGAAATCAGGCGTCAGTGGCCGGACACGCCCCCTTTTGAAGAAAAAATTCTGTTCCAAAGTAGAACTGTTCTACCTGACTAGAACTGCAGAAAAAAAAATGTGGAGAATTGCGATTTCTAAGATAGTCCGTTCTCCACCAGTTGCTCCTAAAAATCAGGCACAAATCATGTGGAAACTTGGGCCCATTATCTTATATGTTTCGATAAGATCACCTCTCATTCTTCTGAACTCCAATGAGTATAAGCCCAACCTACTCAACCTATCTTCATAAGTGAACCCCCTCATCTCCGGAATCAACCTAGTGAACCTTCTCTGAACTGCTTCCAATGCACGTATATCCTTCCTTAAATACGGAGACTAAAACTGTATGCAATACTCTAGGTGTGGCCTTACCAATACCCTGTAAAGTTGTAGCAGGACTTCTCTGCTTTTATACTCTATCCCCCTTGCAATAAAGGCCAACTTTCCATTTGCCTTCCTGATTATTGCTGTACCTGCATACCAACTTTTTGTGTTTCATGCACAAGGACTCCCAGGTGTCTCTGTGCTGAAGCACTTTGCAATTTTTCTCCATTTAAACTTTAATTTGCTTTTCTATTATTTTTGCCAAAGTGGATAACCTCACATTTTCCCACATTATTTTCCATCTGCCAAATTTTTGCCCACTCACTTAGCCTGTCTATATCCCTTTGTAGATTTTTTGTATCCTCCTCACAATACCTGCATACTCACTTTTTTGTTTCACGCACAAGGACCCTCAGGTCCCACTGTACTGCAACACTTTTCAATTTTTCTCCATTTAAATTGTGATGTGCCACAATCCACAATGCTCCAATCCTACAAGGGCCATCAGCGGACTCGATAACAAAACCCAGGAGCCATCACCAAATGATCCGACACAGCACATTGCCCAAGAACGCCACACTGAGCCTTCAAACGCAATCTTCGGCCTCCTGCTGAGGCTAGCACCGGAAAGAGCACGTTGCACGACAGGTTCTCCACTCGGCTCATGTAAATTAGTAAGCAAAATACTGGTGCTGCTGCGTTCTTTCTGCAGGCAGGTGTTATCCTTGGCCCGCACTGGCCTACTCGAATTTCTAGACCTATAAAAGCTAAGTGGGTTATGAAGGGAGATACCAGCATCCACACTATTTTGTTTTTGTATGAAGGGACAGTGGCAGGATAGTATAAAGAGAATAGTAAAGGGTTTTATAAACACACATATAAAGTAAAAGAATAATTAAAGAATGTATAGGGACAATTAAGGGTTAAAGATGAAATCCTTTCTTGATCCATGTCGAAATAATGGCGATAATAAGCGCTGAATTTTCCTGATATCCTGCCCAAAGTTGAGCGCACTGCTACTTCACTGCCCTATTCTGAATTTCCTTCATCTACTGGGATGGAAGCAGGCTGCTCCTTCCCTAACCATTGCATGCAAGTGACAGCAAAGGGGAAAGGAGCCTGGACTTCTGAACCATATTTTTCCAAAGGTCATTGTTCTCAATGCTTTCCAGGATCACCAGATGAACAATGTTAATAAGTCTGGATTGCTGATGGGACTGGCTCCATATTCAGCAGACAGCGGCTGAGGTCCTGATGGAGGTCTCCTCTTCCTCCAGTCTCTTATCTGCTGAACACCTGAGTCTCGCCGGTGCCTTCAGTTAATGTGCTAGTCCAGTCTTCAGAGCCTTGTGGCCCATTTAATGTTGCCTTCTGTGTTCTCGGGTGCTGCGGCAGCAGCCCCACGGTAGCATTGCCTTTGTATTCCTGGGGGCCATTGGTGGGCTCCCGCTTGTGAAGTCTGCATGAATACATAGTGACCCCCAACCCAGAACACTGGGCCAGGGTCATGGTAGGGTCAGGGAAATGTGTGGGGTGAGGCGGGGGTGTGCAGGGAGGAAACCTGCCCTAACCACAAGTGCATACTTCACCTCACCTTTTATTGAAGATTGTATTAGTGGGCATTGAAGTATACAACTGGAGGAAGTGGAGCAATTTGGTAGGATAACTGTACATAAGGAAGCAACACTTAAAAAATTGGTCCAACTTAAAGTGGAAAAGGCAACTGACTCTGACGCATGCGTTCTAGAATGCTGAGGGAAATCAGAAACAAAATAGCTGAGGCTCTGACTACAATCTTTCAAACATGCATATGGAAGCTATCCTGGTAATGTAACACCTTTGTCAAAAGATGGGACAAAGGGATAAATCAGGTTACTATAGATCCACTCATGCATGAACTTCTAGAAGTCATAACATAAAACAAATGAATACTCACTTGGGAAAGACATGAGTTAATTAAGGACAACCAGATTTGTAAAAAGTAAGTCGCGTCTGACATTTCCCATCCTCCAGTTCTTTGGCAGTTTCATTTCCCAAGATTTCCGGTGCACTAATCCAATTAATCAACACTGAAGCATCATTTGTGCACCAACAATTTTACCTTAGACTCATGGCACAATAATTTAAAACAGCACAAAGCCAAATATAAAAACTACAGGGTCGAAATTGATCAAAGGCAAGTTCCATCCATTTACCGTCGAAAAGACTGCTAAGATCCTAACGGTACTTTGGGCGGAACTTTGGTCAAAAAAAGGAGGAAAAATGCGCCCGGCGGCAAAAATGGGTGTTACACGCCGATTCTGGGCGGTAGAGGGCAGTGGGGGGGATTCTGGGCGGCAAATGGAATCCTGGAGAAAGTTACGCCGAGGCTGGAGGCAGGCCCAGGGAGAGGGGAACGCACAAAAAAATGTTCAAAAAATAAAAAACAAAACATCACAAACCCTTCAGAAAACCCTTTCACACAAAATCTCTGCAAAAGAAGTAAAGAAAAAGTCTCACTTACCTTTTCTTGCAGGTCTTCATACCTACTGTCCAGGTAAGACCTGTCCACACGCGGCGGTCTTTTCTCCTGCAGGAGTGGAGGACCGCTCGGATGAATCGTGGGCAGGAGGACTTTTTTCGGTGTTGCAGGCCTGTGGACGCTCCCCAGCAGTCCTTCCAAATTACCAGCGTGAGGGCCTCACCAATCTTCCACGGAGGGGAGAGTGCCGAAAAAACGGGGAAACCGCCGAGAGAACACAGTGGCAGCTGACGGTAGGACCATCAATTTCGGCCCCCATGAAACTTACTTTTGAATGTCAGCAAAATACCACACTCTCCTGACATTAAAATGTAGTCAGAATTCAAATGTGTAAGCTAAGTTGTCCCTGGGTAGAGAGCAATGTTGGGGAGAGTGTAATCCTTAATTCTTTGGTGCAAAAGTGGGATACTTTTGGCATAGGAGGTCAGAATATAGGGTGCACGCCAGATATGTCAGAGTTATACACATTCTAATTACACGCAAAATTTAGCTGGAACTGGTTGCTAGCAGGATATCCCAAAAGTGTGCAAGTAATACAATAATAAGGGAAAAACGTACTGGAACTTCTGACATTGAAGCAAGAATTGTATCTGAATTAACTAATACCAGTAGTAAAGAAGAGTAAGTTACCAGCATGACTTGTCTAACCAGTAAGTGTCTGAGTTCACAGGCTTTGACTGCCCACAAACTTTCTGAAATATCAGTTCTGACTGAAGCATTTTGAAAAATCTTTTATTCACTGTACTGAGAAAGGATTCTGCAAACTGTCCTTCAGCAGTTGCAGGCAGGGAAATGTTTTGTTTTCCACCCTTGTTCCATTGGGTCCCCACACAGGTTCTTATGACTAATCGAGAGCAGGAGCGGAGCTGGAGAGAAAACATAATAGGCAAGCAGCACATAGCTACACCAAAGGAGAAGACCAATAAAGAGATACTCTTCCACCAAAGTTTGCAGGCCATGCAGGTGTATCAGAAGCGATCTGCTTTCGGAGGCAATGGTTCAGCAGGAAGGTATAGAAGAAATCGGGGATAGATTTTTAACCAGCTGCCTGGGTGTAAAATTGGTATTGTGGATCAAACACACATTATAGGAACTGTAACACAATTCCATTAGGGAAATAAAAATCGTATAGTTTCTATAATGGATAGTGTTGAAAAATTTACGCCTCTGCTTCTCATTGCAGATCATTAGTAATCTCTAAACATCCTCTCAATGGCTACATCATACCGACCCATGTGTCTCAATCCTATTCTTAAACGTATCATAGTGCTGCACCAAGGTGATAGCCAAGAGCCTGGTATGCCAGTGGGGCTTGGTTATGCTATGGGACTTTGATCTCAGGGTTTTGCATCCCAAGAGGATTCTTCAATTAGGTTATGCCATCATGCAGGTGTGTGGCCAGTCTGCACTGTGTTCTAACACCATCATGAGGAGGCACCTAAGGAGTCTGGATAGAAAGGACACTTGAACAGTCATCTGGAGAGAGGACAGTAATATAAAGGTGAACTCTAGTAATGTTACTTATGCTGAACCTCGAAAAGAGTGCCCATGATCAATTGAATGATGCCCTTCAGTCCTTGGGCGATGGTTCCCGAAGATCTTAGAAACTATCAGTTCATCATGCTCTCCAAATAGTCTCCTGTGTGTTGAAGGTCAGTCCAAAACAACTGTTGGATACACTGATTGGTCTGGAGGCCTCTAAGTTAGGGAGATGGGTGCAGATAATAGAATCATAGACTGATTACAGCATGGATGAAGGCCATTCGGCCCATCAAACCCGTGCTGGTTCTTGGCTAGTCCCACTTCCCACCCTTTTCCTGTAACCCTGCAAGTTCTTTTCCTTCAGATACTTATCCAATTCTTTTTTGAAAGATATGATTGAGTCTCCCTCAACAACACTTTCAGGCAGTACATTCCAGATCCCAACCACTCACTGCCTAAAAAGGTTTTTTCTTGCATCGCCTTTGGTTCTTTTGCCAATCACCTTAAATCTGTGTCCTCTGGTTCTCGATTCAATGGGATAAGTTTCCCTCTATCTACTCTGACCAGACCCCTTAAGATTTTGAACACCTCTATCAAATTTCCTCTCAATCTTTTCTGCTCTAAGGAGAACAACCCCTGCTTCCCCAGTCTAAGAACGTAACTGAAGTCCCTCATTCCTGGAAGCATTTTCGTAAATCTTTTCTGCACCTTCTGTAAGGCCTTCACATTCTTCCTAAAGTGTGGTGCCCAGAATTGAACACAGTACTCCAGTTGGGGTCGAACCAGTGTTTTATGCCGGTTCATCATAATTTTCGCACTTTTGTACTCTGTATCTCTATTTATGAAGTCCAGGATCCCGTATATCTTTTTAACTGCTTTCTCAACCTGCCCTGCCACCTTCAACGATTTGTACACACATACCCCCAGGTAACTCTGTTCGTGCACCCACTTCAGGCTTGTACCATTTTGTTTATATGTCCTCTCCTCATTCTTTCTATTAAAATGTATCACTTCACATGTTTCTATGTTAAATTTCATCTGCCACGTGTCTGCCAATCTCACCAGCCTGTCTATGTCTTCCTGAAGTCTATCACTCTCCTCCTCACTGTTCACTAGACTTCCAAGTTTTGTGTCATCTGCAAATTTTGAAATTGTGCCCTGTACACTCACATCCAAGTCATTAATATATATCAAGAAAAGCAGTGGTCCCAGAGCCGACCTCTGGGGAACAGCACTGTATACATTCCTCCAGTCCAAAAAACAACCGTTCACCATTACTCTCTGTTTCCTATCACATCGACAATTCTGTATCCATGCTGCCACTTCCCTTTTATTCCATGGGCTTCAACTTTGCTGACAAGCCTATTATGTGGCACTTTCTCCAATGCCTTTTGTAAATCCATGTACACTACATTAACTGTGGCCTGAAATTCTCTGTGGTTATGAGGCATCTGATGTGAGAGAGGCATGAGTATTTCAGTGAAGGCTGGACAGATTATTTTGTTATATTGTGTTATTTGAGGGCAAACACCGTAAAGCACAGGTGTGATAACTGAGGGATACTTATGTGCATGGTGCACTGAGATAAGGTTCGTTTATAGGTAACAGGTAAAACATGATGGCAAGAGGGATCAGAGGTTCAAAGTATGGTCCTAGAACTTTGCAAAGGTAAAGATTGAAGGAGTACAATACATATAAAAAGATTGCAAAGAAGGGTCAAAGGAGCAGGAAGCTTATCTTTGCAGCTCTAGTAAGGTCATTAACTTTTATGTGCACTGAAAAGAAGTGGCACTGATTGCCACCGCCACTCATCCCTATCATAATTTTGGCAGGTCTCTGGCCCTGAGCTCTGACCCCAAACAACCTATTCTTCCTGCTCTATTTCTCCTCTTAGAAAACACCCAGGCCAGACTTCATTAAGTTAGCTGCTCTTTTTGGCCTTTTCTCCCATCCTTCTTGCACAGGTTGCTTGCTTCCTCCAGTGCTGTTATTGGTCCTTTAAACAGGCCCTTTATATTCTGCTGTTCCACAATGTTTTTGCCTCTCTCGCAACTATCTTCTGCCCTGTGCTTCATTTAGTAACCATTGAAATTTCAATGCCATTACAATGATAGCTTAGAGCAATCTGAACTGTTACCATAGCTACAAGATGGGGATTTGACATCTATGCAATTACAGATAATTGCAGAAATCAACTTCCATCCTTACAATGAAGGAGGTTATGGTCCCTTGAGAAAATAACCTTCTTGCAATGACGTCTCGATCAAAATTTAACTTTTGTAACTTTTCCAAAATATCTTTTCAGCTAAGATTATATCACACTCAGAATCTATATTTCTTTCTCTCAAGAACCCAGATCAGTTGGGATTGTAATACAAACAGGAACCTGTATTTACATAAATAGAATGCCCTAATGTGTTATGATTACAAGATGATTTAGCAACATCAGCTTTAAGTGAAATTCTGATCAATGAAATAAGCATTTTGACATCCACAGAAATAAAGAACAGTTACTAACACTGGGATGAAATTGTTGATGTATTCACTTAAGCTCTATAAAAAAAAACCTGCCTTTTCAACACAGAGGCTCGTTATACAACTATAAATTTTACAAGAGCAATAAAGTTGTCAAGGGATTTGAAGCATAAACAACATTGTTGATATTCTTACTGCATTCTTTGGATGAACTTGCCTTTCTGTGCATTGCTCTATGACACATTTTAAATTAGTAAAACAACCTCTTCAATGATTACAGGTGATAAACTGAAAGGAACAGGGCTGGAATATCTTTTCATGTTACGAAAGCAGATTTAAATTTTAATATGAGGGATGGTATATATAAATTAACTATATGGACAATGTGGTTGGTATGTGCTAGTGATATTGTCAACGTGACAGGAAGCTTTGCTCTAATCGCCGTTTCTAGCAGAATCTAACAGCAGGGGTCTATGATTTTGTTCTAAATTGAGAATGTTGTAAATTTTCCGACTATGTTTATGACATAGTGACCAGAGGAAATCTTCCCCTATAATTAGCATTGAGCATTGGACCAGCTGGACTGTGCACGAGGTAGGAAAAGCCATAAGACAGCTCAAGAACGGGAACAGATGGAATCCCTGCTGAGGCGCTAAAGTATGGCGGAGAGGCATTGTTGGCATGTATACATGACCTCATCTCCCTCATCTGGAGGGAGGAGAGCATGCCGGGAGATCTCAGAGATGCAGTGATCGTGACCATCTTTAAAAAAGTGGACAAGTCCGACTACGGCAATGACAGGTGAATCTTCCTGCTATCAGCCACTGGGAAAGCTGTCGCGAGAGTCCTCCTCAACCGTCTTCTCCCTGTGGCCGAGGAGCTTCTCCCGGAGTCACAGTGCGGATTTCGTCCCCTACGGGGCACAACGGACATGATCTTTGCAGCGCGACAGCTGCGGGAAAAATGCAGGGAGCAGCACCAGTCCTTACACATGGCCTTTTTCGACCTTACAAAGGCCGTTGACATTGTCAACCGTGAAAGTCTATGGAGCGTCCTCCTCCATTTCGGATGTCCCCAAAAGTTTGTCAACCTCCTTCGCCTGTTCCACGACAGGCCATGATCCTTACCAACGGATCCAATATAGACCCATTCACGCCCGGACCGAAGTCAAATAGGGCTGCATGATCGCTCCGACCCTCTTCTCAATCTTCCTCGCCGCCATGCTCCACCTCACAGTTAACAAGCTCCCTACTGGAGTGGAACTAAACTACAGAATCAGTGCGAAGCTGCTTAACCTACGCTGCCTCCAAGCCAGGTCCAAGATCACCCCAACTTCTGTCATTGAGCTACAGTACGCGGACGATGCCTGCGTCTGCGCACATTCTGAGGCTGAACTCCAGGATATAGTCGACGTATTTACTGAGGCATATGAAAGCATGGGTCTTGCGCTAAACATCCGTAAGACAAAAGTCCTCCACCAGCCTGTCCCCACCGCACAGCACTGCCCCCCAGTCGTCAAGATCCACGACACGGCCCTTGACAACGTGGACCATTACCCATGCCTCGGTAGCCTCTTATCAACAAACGCAGACATTGATGAAGAGATTCAACACTGCCTCCAGTGCAGCCTTCGGCCGCCTGAGGAAAAGAGTGTTCAAAGACTCGGCCCTCAAATTTACCACCAAGCTCATGATCTACAGGGCTGGAGTAATACTCGCCCTCCTGTGTAGCTCAGAGGCATGGACCATGTACAATAGGCACCTCAAGTTGCTGGAGATATATCACCAATGATGTCTCCGCAAGACCCTGCAAATCCCCGGAGGACAGGCGCATCAACATCAGTGTCCTCGTCCAGGCTAACATCCCCAGCATTGAAGCACTGACTAAAATCGATCAGCTCCGTTGGGCAGGCCACATAGTTTGCATACCAGACACGAGACTCCCAAAGCATGTGCTCTATGCGGAGCTCCTTCATGGCAAACGAGCCAAAGGTGGGCAGCGGAAATGTTACAAGGACACCCTCAAAGCCTCCCTGATAAAGTGCAACATCCCCACTGACACTTGGGAGTCCCTGGCCAAAGACCGCCCTAAGTGGAGAAGAGAAAGTGCATCCAGGAACGCGCTGAGCACTTCAAATCTCAATGCCGAGAGCATGCAGAAATCAAATGCAGGCAGCGGAAAGAGCGTGCGGCAAACCAGTCCCACCCACCCCTTCCCTCAATGACTATCTGTCCCAACTGTGACAGAGGCTGTGGCTCTCGTATTGGACTGTTCAGCCACCAAAGAACTCACTTCAGGAGTGGAAGCAAGTCATCCTCGATTCCGAGGGACTGCCTATGATGATGATGATGATGAGCATTGCTTATTTTTTTACAAAGCAAAAGTATGTCATTACTCATGTTCAAATGCACAGATAAATATTTGTCACTTACCTTATTAGGGTTTAATGCTGTTATTATCCAGACACATTGAGCATTACTGTCATATTGGAAAGGGAAATTGGGAGACACAAAGGTACCAGCTGGACTGTGCAGATTAACTCCACAAGTTTTAACTGGAAAAGATAAACAAAGTTGTTAAACATCGCACTGCTAACATAACAAACAAAACAGTCCATAAAAGTGTTAAGTTTTATACTTCGATAACATCGCCAGGAATTTCCTCAGTGGTTCTACCCACGGCTGCCATAACTTTGGCAGAAGGTCAGTGGAAACCTCAGATAGACACATAATTGGGGCTTCCAGCAAATCCTGCTGAAGTTACAGCAACCAATCCAGAGAACTCCCGAGGAAATTCCTGGCACATAACCTCATTCATAATTTCATAATTGTATTACACGGCGAGGGGTACTGAAGTTGCATGTTCAGCCATGAACTCATTGAATGGCGGTGCAGGCTAGAAGGGCCGAATGGCCTACTCCTGCACCTATTTTCTATGTTTCTATGTTTCTATGTTTCTAAATCAAGTGCAGGCAGCGGAAAGAGTATGTAGCAAACTAGTCCCACCCACCCCTTCTCTCAATTTGTTCAAAAGTTTGCTTATATTAATAGGATGCATTGCAAAAAAAACCCATAGAATTGAAGATTTCCTATTTGATGAGTGTATGAAGTTCACTCTAGGCTATACATTTCAATGAGAAAGGATAAAGTATTGTAAAATCTGGTGAATGAGTCACACCCCAACTTAGGGTTTTATGATCTGTGACCTGAAGGTACAGATTATACGTGAGTGAAAATTCTTGTATTCTATGACCGGTGTGACCAATCTATTGGTCTTTGCACCAACAATGCAACAATTGTTCATTTAAAAAAATCATTTCAACAGCTCCCTTGGATCATTTAGAATCAGCACAGAAAGAGGCCATTCAGCCCAACGTGCCTGTGCCACCTTTTTACAAGAGATATTCAATTAGTCCCACTCTGCTTTTTGCCTAAATCCCTGCAAATGTTTCCTTTTCAAGTATTTATCCAATGTGGAATTTAGTCATGCACGTCAAAAGGTACAAGGTCAGACACCTGGGTTGTGCTGAGCTAACTGAGTTCAGCTGTGTTGACTTTAAGAGTAATGCAATTGGCCTCAGCTAAGGGGGCGAAAGCCTGCTCCTGGTCACTAACTGGTGATTCTCTTCTGGAAAATGCATGCTTGGTGAGAACAGGATCGGGCTCGACTGATGCTGTCCATGGTAAGATAGCCTACCTACACTCACTATCTAGCCTCATGCATGAATAATGGCTACTTGGATGGGGCACCAGAGGACACACATGGAATGGTATCCCACAGGAGTCAACACCTATGAGAAATTAAGAGATAGCTGAGAGGAAAAGGAAAGAATATTTGGAGTATACATTATCCCTTAATATGTTTCAACTTATTTTGTTTGATAATTTCAACAATCGCTTACATTTTTAATGTATAACCATATAAATCATTCTTTCTTAAACTATATGGGCAGGAGTTTCCACGAGGTTGCATTGGTTTTTTCAGTGCAATTTCCCAGAACCGGCCAAACCAGCTCAAAAGATCGCGGAATTTCAAGTGCAAATTACATTCAGCACACGGCGACTTTCCACGATCTTTTGTGCTAGTATAAAATACATCGCGCTGGAAGTCGCCCCGCCCACAAATCTGGCCACACCCCCAGCTCGAATGAATCACCATGGCGAGTTTCCGCTCATTGCATCTGTTTGCGGGCCTTCGAGGAGGATTTTAAAATGAAGCTGTTTATTTGGGGACTCAAGAGCACTAATAGGCACATTTTGGATGCTTTTAAACATATTTTAATTTACTAAGAAACTGACTACTGTACACCAATGAAACTAGTTCTGTACAGTTTTTTGAAGTCATTTTCAATTATTTATAATCGGGTTAATCATAGATGGTGGACTAGACACTCTGGTTATAAATACTTATTTTTTGTGATAAACCCATTTTCAGCTGTCTTAATAAAACTGCACGGTTACCACTTTTAAATATATCAAGGCATATTTATTAATACAAAAATGCATTTTTTTAAATTCCGTTCTAAAACACTGCCCAATTGCTCAGGTTCAGAGAAGATTTTACATTCGGTCATATGCAAATGAGTTTGAGTGGAAACCTGAGCAAAAAAAACACTTCTTAAAACTAGCGCAATTTATGCCCAGATTGCTGATTGCGCCCAAAATGTGTGCAGTAGTAAGGGTATAGAAAATAATAATACTGAGACTAAATGTAAAAACTTCAGATGTAACACAAAAAAGTTTAAACATAAACATCTGTAAAGGCAGGAATGAAGCAAATCTTACTGAGAATTTTTGAGGATGTTTCCAGTAGAGTGGATAAGGGAGAACCAGTTGATGTGGTATATTTGGACTTTCAGAAGGCGTTCGACAAGGTCCCACACAAGAGATTGATGTGCAAAGTTAGAGCACATGGGATTGGGGGTAGTGTACTGACATGGATTGAGAACTGGTTGTCAGACAGGAAGCAAAGAGTAGGAGTAAATGGGGACTTTTCAGAATGGCAGGCAGTGACTAGTGGGGTACCGCAAGGTTCTGTGCTGGGGCCCCAGCTGTTTACACTGTACATTAATGATTTAGATGAGGGGATTAAATGTAGTATCTCCAAATTTGCGGATGACACTAAGTTGGGTGGCAGTGTGAGCTGCGAGGAGGATGCTGTGAGGCTGCAGAGCGACTTGGATAGGTTAGGTGAGTGGGCAAATGCATGGCAGATGAAGTATAATGTGGATAAATGTGAGGTTATCCACTTTGGTGGTAAAAACAGAGAGACAGACTATTATCTGAATGGTGACAGATTAGGAAAAGGGGAGGTGCAAAGAGACCTGGGTGTCATGGTACATCAGTCATTGAAGGTTGGCATGCAGGTGCAGCAGGCGGTTAAGAAAGCAAATGGCATGTTGGCCTTCATAGCAAGGGGATTTGAGTACAGGGGCAGGGAGGTGTTGCTACAGTTGTACAGGGCATTGGTGAGGCCACACCTGGAGTATTGTGTACAGTTTTGGTCTCCTAACCTGAGGAAGGACATTCTTGCTATTGAGGGAGTGCAGCGAAGGTTCACCAGACTGATTCCCGGGATGGCGGGACTGACCTATCAAGAAAGACTGGATCAACTGGGCTTGTATTCACTGGAGTTCAGAAGAATGAGAGGGGACCTCATAGAAACATTTAAAATTCTGACGGGGTTAGACAGGTTAGACGCAGGAAGAATGTTCCCAATGTTGGGGAAGTCCAGAACCAGGGGTCACAGTCTAAGGATAAGGGGTAAGCCATTTAGGACCGAGATGCGGAGGAACTTCTTCACCCAGAGAGTGGTGAACCTGTGGAATTCTCTACCACAGAAAGTTGTTGAGGCCAATTCACTAAATATATTCAAAAAGGAGTTAGATGAGGTCCTTACTGCTAGGGGGATCAAGGGGTATGGCGAGAAAGCAGGAATGGGGTACTGAAGTTGAATGTTCAGCCATGAACTCATTGAATGGCGGTGCAGGCTAGAAGGGCCGAATGGCCTACTCCTGCACCTATTTTCTATGTTTCTATATAAAATATTAAATGGTTTAGATAATGAGAATCCATAATATTATTCAAAGCATTCCAGAAAGTATATAGCGGCATATGCAAATGGTCTGATAAATTTTTAAAAAACAGAAATTGAAAGCAAATTGAGAACAGATACAGGTTGAACCTTCCTATCCAGAACTCCCTTATCCAGAAGGATCCCTCGTCCAGAACCATTCCCGGCCACTGAGTGGTGCATGCGCAGAACTCCAACAGGAAAAAAATGAAGTCCTTCCTCGCTGGCGACTCCCACAATCACTGGCTTGACACCACAATCCACCATAACCCCAGCGCCTCCCCCACCCCCCCGCCCCATGATCTCTCTGTCACACTCTCAGCCGCAAGCGAGCCAGCCCTGAAATCCCCTTGCTCAGTATCTGTACTATCCAATTGAACGTGACCAGCCCTCATCCGGAAAAATTCCTTATCCAGAACAAGCCAGGTCCCGAGGGTTCCGGATAGGGAGGTTCAACCTGTATTAGGAAGAACTTCTTTACTCTGAGTGCTAAATGTTTGGAGTAATCTACCAAGCAAAGTAGCTGAGGGAAAACATTGAGTTACTCAAAATGCAATTGGGAAGAGTTAAAATACTGGAGGGGTGAGCTACAATGGGCTGAATGGCTCTTTTCATAGTTGAATTTTCAGATTATAATAAAAGTCTCAATCTTAAATAAATTTCAAATTTATTTGTTAAATTTTAGCCAGATGTTTTCTTCCACATAATGCTACGCAGATCTTTACTGATAGGTGAAACAAAAATCTGAGTTTTATTTCAGTTCAAAGTTAACACACTTGGGGCTGAATTTTCAGCTTTTTGCATTTTCGCCCGTTTTCGGGCACAATTTGCCGTGAAATCAAAATTTAGCACCGGGTTAGCGTTAGCGCCAGAGTGTGCACCTTTCGCCAAGTGAAAGTTCACGAGGAGCATTAGTGTTAACTTTAGTGTTGCACTTCACCGTTCCGGCGCTAATAAAAATCGGCCATTCTGCGCATGCGCAAATTTTTAAAAAGAAATTCTTCCCGCGCTTCTGGTCTGCTGTCCGATCGCAAACGCAAATGCAGGGAGTGACCGCACGCATGTGCAGTACACACAGGGCTGAATCAGCCATTTTAAAATTAAACTTTGATCCAGGAAGAGAAGTCGAGACAATGTGCCAGCGATTCAGCCAGGAGGCTAACGAACCTCCAGTGGGGCCTGTGTTGAGAAGATGGCAGGAGTTTCATTGCAGGGGTGGATCTAGACCACTGCCATCGATTTTCAAATACATTTAGAGGGAAATCGCTGAGGAGGTCTCTGCCTCAGACACAGTGGTCAGGAGTGGCACAGTGCCGAAAGAAGTTCAATGATCTTTCGAGGGTGAGTACTGTAAGGTCCTTACTCTACAGCATGAAACCACACGAGGCACATTCCAGGGACAAGGCCACTCTGTGACCTTAACTCTTTATTACAGGACTCCAGAAATGATGACCCTGCGTGGGACCTCCCTTTATATACCTGTGTGATCAGGTAAGGTGTGTCTCCCACAAGTTCACCCCCTGTGGTCAAGGTGTGCATCTAGGTTGAGTGTATACAGTAATACAGTGGTGTTACATTGCAGTTACAAACATGACATCACCTTCCCCCCGCCCCCCAAAGTCTTACTGGGATCATAGGTTCAGTCTTTCAGGTGGTCTACGCTTCCTCGTGGAGTGCCGCAGTTGGGGCTTTGGTTGTTGGACGCTGATGTGAGTGTCTGTCACCTGTGGTGATTCCGGCCTGTCCGGGCTGACCTCAGTGACTGTGCATTATTCCGATTGCTCTTGTTGCACATTCGCTGGTGGTAGTGTGAGCTCCATCTCATGGTCTTCTTCAGGTTCCTCCATGTCCATGCTGAACCTTTTTTTTTTAAAATGGTCCAGCTGCTTACGGCATATCTGGCCATTGTTGAGTTTTACCACGATGATCCTATTCCCCTCTTTGCCAATTACAGTACCCTCAAGCCATATAGGCCCCACGGCGTGATTGAGGAAGAATACAGGATCATTTATTTCTATATATCTCCCCCTTGAATTACGGTCATGGTACTCGTTTTGTGACTTGCGCTTGCCTTCACTATGTCGGTCAGGGCTGGGTGAACATAAACTCCCGGAATTCATAGCTCATGAAATACGGGCTGTTGTCACTAACCAGGATGTCCGGCAAGCCATGGGTTGCAAGGATCACACATAGGCTTTCCACGGTGGTAGATGGTATGCATGAATTCAGGATGATGCACTCGATCCATTTCGAGTAGCATTTACTACAATGAGGAACATCTTCCCCATGAACGGGCCCGCGTAGTCAACGTGAATGCGTGACCATGGCTTGGTGGGCCAGGGCCATGGACTGAGCAGGGCATTACCCAGCTGGGCACAGGTCATGCACCTGCGAACACAGTGTTCCAGGTCTGAATCAATTCCAGGTCACCAAACGTGTGTTCGGGCAATGGCCTTCATCATCACAATGCCTGGGTGCTCACTGTGGAGTTCCCTGATGAATGCCTCCCTGCCCTTCTGGGGCATGACTACCCAGCTGCCCCATAGTAGGCAGTCAACTTGAATGGAGAGCTCATCCATCCGCCTGTGGAACGGTCTGACCTCCTCAGGGCATGATCCGTGTGCAGGCGCCCAATCCCCAGTCAGGACACATTTCTTAATCAAGGATAGGAGGGGATCTCTATTTGTCCAGATTTTGATCTGGCGGGCTGTGATGGGGGAGCCTGCACTGTCAAAGGCATCGACAGCCATGACCATTTCAGCGCTTTGTTCAGCTCACCCCTCGGTGGTGGCCAGTAGGAGCCTGCTGAGTGCGTCAGCGCAGTTTTCAGTGCCGGGCCAGTGCCGGATGGAGTAGTCATAAGCATCTAGCGTGAGGGCCCACCGCTGTATGCGAGCTGATGCGTTGACATTGACAGCCTTGCTGTCTGACAACAGGGATGTGAGTGGCTTGTGGTCTGTCTCTAATTCAAACTTCCTACCGAAGAGGTACTGATGCATTTTTTTTGCACCATAGACAGATGTAAGCGCTTCCTTCTCGACCATCCCATATCCCTGTTCTGCTTGAGAGAGCGACCTGGAGGCATAAGCCACAGGTTGTAGCTGACCTTCAGCATTACCCTGCCGCAACACGCACCAAACCCCATAGGACGATGCATCACAATTCGGAACTAAACGTTTACAGGGGTCACACAGGGTCAACAACTTGTTTGAACAAAGTAGGTTTCGTGCCCGATCAAAAGCCCGTTCCAGACAGTCCCCTCAAAACCAATTGCAACCCTTACGCAGGAGCACGTGTAACGGCTCCAACAACGTGCTCAAGTTCGGTAGAAAGTTCCCGAAATAGTTCAACAGTCCCAGGAATGAACGCAGCTCTGATGTGTTGCAGGGCCTGAGTGCTCGTCGAATCGCCTCTGTTTTGGATTCGGTGGGCCGAATCCCATCTGCAGCAACCCTCCTGCCCAGAAACTCAACCTCAGGAGCTAAAAACACACATTTAGACTTCCTGAGTCACAGGCCTACCCGGTTCAGTCGACGTAGCACCTCCTCCAGGTTGTGAAGGTGTTCCTCGGTATCTCGAACCGTGATGAGGATGTCGTCCTGGAATACGATCGCTACCGGAATGGATTTAAGCGGCTTTCCATGTTACGTTGAAAAATCACGGCCCAACGGGCACCTGTTATATGCAAACAGTCCCTTGTGCGTGGTGATGGTGGTCAGTAGTTTGGATTCGTTGGCCAGTTCCTGGGTCATATAGGCTGAAGTGAGGTCCAACTTGCTGAACAGCTTGCCGCCTGCCAGCGTGGCGAAGAGGTCCTCCGCTCTTGGGAGCGGGTACTGGTCTTGTAGGGACACCCGATTGATGGTGGCCTTGTAGTCGCCACGGATCCTGACAGCCATCCGCTTTTAGAACGGGAGCGATAGGGCTCGCCCAGTCGCTGAATTCAACAAGCGAGATGATGCCCTCTCGCAACAGCCGGTCCAATTTGCTCTTGTTTTTTTTCCGCATCACATAAGGCACCATTCTGGCTTTGTAGTGCACTGGCCTGGCATCCAGGGTGATGTGTATCACTACTTTAGTGCCTTTGAAAGTCCCGATGCCCGGTTGAAATATTGACTCCAATTGTTGTCGGACTTGTGAGCATGAACTTCGCTCCACCGAGGACATTGCGTGAACATCCCCCCTTTTCCAGTTCATCTCGGCTAACCAGCTCCTTCCCAACAGTGCGGGACCATTGCCCGGGACAATCCAGAGTGGCAGCCGGTTCACTGACCCATTGTGTGTGAAAGCCATCATTGCACTGCCTAGCACCGGAATGATTTCCTTGGTGTAAGTCTGTAATTGTGTCTCAATACATTCTAATTTGGGTCTACTGGCTTTGAGTGGCCATAGCTTCTCGAATTGCTGAACTCCCATGAGTGACTGGCTGGCCCCAGTGTCCAGCTCCATGTGTACTGGGATACCGTTCAACAAAACCCTCATCGTCATTGGTGGCGTTTTGGTGTATGAACTGTGAATATTCGCTGCATGGACCCGCTGAACCTCGGCGTCCATCGATTTGCCCCAAAAGTCATCCTGCCTTACAGAACCCTCTTCTGGTCCATCTGTCTCATATATCAGTCTGGTTGCAGATTTTCTACACATCTGAGCTAAGTAGCCACTGAGATTGCAGTTTCTGCAGACAAAATGTTGGAATCTGCAAGATCTGGCTGAGTGTTTTCCCCTACACCTCCAGCATGAGTTAAAGTTTCCATTGTTGGGGACAAAGGGACTATGACCAGGAATTCCGTGCTGACTGTCCCTTTGACTGCTTTTAAGTACCCTATTAGTGGGTGTCAATGGCTCCATCCCGGGCCGCATTGTCCACTGTGATGGCGTGAATGTCCGTTCAGCCTGCCATTGTCTCTGTTGAGATCCTGCTCTGGGATTTATTGCTGCCTGGTAAATGTCGGACTGCCCCCGCCTGCCTGCAGGGCTCTGAGTAGCATTTATGATGTTGACTCCCTGATCCATCGCCGCGTTAGAGGCAGAATTGTGCGTGTATATTATTTTCGTCTCTACCTCCCCTGCCATGAAAGTTTGAGCTAACAACGCTGCCGCTTCCAAGGTCAAGTCCTTGGTCTCAATTACCTTTGAAAAATTCCCACATGACCGATACCCTCGATGAAGAAGTCCCTTAGCATCTCCCCTCTGCAGGCATCTGTGACTTACAGAGGCTGGACAAATGCCAGAGGTCCGCTACAAAGTCCGGTATGCTCTGTACTTCACGACATCGGTGGGTGTAGAATCTGTGTCGAGCCATGTGTATGCTGCTCGCCGGTTTGAGGTGCTCCCCGATTAATTTGCTGAGCTCTTCAAAGGTTTTGTCCGACGGCTTTTCGGGTGCCAGTAAGTCCTTCATGAGCGCATAAGTCTTTGGTCCGCAGCTGGTCAGGAGATGAGCCCGTCGCTTGTCGGCCGCTGCGTCCGCTAGCCTGTCTTTAGTAACGAAGCTTTGCTGAAGCCTCTCGACAAAATCGTCCCAGTCTTCCCCAACACAGTACCATTCCTCTGTGCTACCATTGGCCATTGTCGTGGGTCGTGAATTCCCGTTTCTCGTCGCCAATGTAAGGTCCTTACTCTACAGCATGAAACCACACGAGGCACATTCCAGGGACAATGCCACTCTGTGACCTTAACTCTTTATTACAGGACTCCAGAAGTGATGACCCTGCGTGGGACCTCCCTTTACATACCTGTGTGATCAGGTAAGGAGTGTCTCCCACAAGTTCACCACCTGTGGTCAAGGTGTGCATCTAAGTTGAGTGTATACAGTAATACAGTGGTGTTACATTGTAGTTACAAACATGACAAGTACAATTTTTATTCATGCACCCCTTCATTACTTCAATTATAAATCTGACACACTATTTGTTATCATGCTTTTGGTGCCTATCAGCAGTCTGTGGGTGTTCTCATGCTGTTGTTGTCTCTCAGCACTCTGTGGGTACCCTCCTAAAATGTGTGACACATAGGTAGGCTTAGCCTGACATCCTTTTTGCAATGAATGATCTTTACACATTATTAACGTTGCTTTCTGAGATCTCATAAGATGTCTCCGCAGTTCGTTGTCCTCCTGATAAACCTGGTGTAACTTCCAAGGTCATTAAACAGAGGACTGTATTACATTCAGACAGTATGGTATAAGTGCTCTGGTGGCTATCTGTGTGTGCCACAACCGCAGATGGATCCTCGGGTAACCATCCCCATTTTCATCTTTGCAGGCAAAGAAGTCCCATAATCGGCACGAGCAGGTGAGGACAGGCGACAGTCCGCCTCAGACCCTGCCACTCACGGACATTGAGGAGAGAGTAGCAGGTCTCATTGACATCTCAGGTTGGCCAATTGCCACTGGGGCACTGACACCAGCTCGGAAGCTGAGGGTAAGTCCTGCACATTCCCTGGGCTGGGTTGGGGCAAATTCCTGCAGTGTTTCAGGACTAGATATAATGGAGTAGCAGCGGTCTTTCAAATGAGCCTGTGTTATGCGACCTTCCTCATGTCACCCTGCCCCCTCCCCTGCTACTAACCACTCGTCTGTTGCTTTCTACTTCCAGATGACCAGACACAGGCGCCGCATCCCTCAAGGCAACACTCCATGTCAGGCCATCATTTGAAGGAGGAGGAGGAAGAAGAGGATGAGTTTACCGATCAGCCGACTCTGGAGCAGATGCAATCCCCATCTCTTTTACCACTGGCACTCACCTCATCTGAGGACGATGATGTAACGTTCTCGTGGTTTGACAATTTCGAGGCTCCTGGGACTAGTGGTGTGCCGCAATGCAGTTCTGGGGTTGAATCCCGTATGCCATGTCTCTGGAGGGTGAGTCGGCAAAGTTGGTCTGCTGACAGACAGGCAGACGTGGAATTAGACATGGTGGGAATGTCCAGGGAGAGCATCCTGGTAAGCTGTCAGCTCCTTGATGTCTTGGGTAGGATTCCTGCGACCAGCGAGAGTTTCAAAGCGACCATTACAGAGGTAGGGTCGCAGATTGTCGATGAGATCCGTGAAATCTGCAAGGCCATCAGTGCCCACAAGAGGCTGGTGGCCTCCAGCAATGACAATGGAGTCTTGGAGAGTGTAATGCGAAGCCTTGCAGAATATGGCGCATCACAGGCACAAGCTCTGCTTCAGCTTGGGCAGGTGATGCAGTCCATAAACCCTCCTGCCATACACTCTGCATTCCCCACTGGCACACCCAAACCCAAACCACCGATGAAGAGGCTCGCCTGTCAGAAGCCGGGCCTTCCACGCCACAAGCTGGTCCAGTGTGTCCCCACGCGGCATCTCCATTGTCTCGCCCCCCAACACAGCAACGCTCTGACAATGTTACTGCATGCCATCTTGGTACCACTTGGGTTAGGAGCAGCAAGCAAGGGAGGGCAAGAGGAAGGCGGGGGGGAGGCGGCGCGGGGAGAAAGCCAGAGGTAAAAAATAGTGGGGCAGGGGTTGCTTCATTATGTTATTGATGCTTGATGCATCCTATGTCTTATGTTTTATTATTATGTTCTGATTTATGTTGTTCATAATGTTGTTGTTGTTGAATGATCACACTGCTGGATGCAACTAATTTAAGTTATTTTATTAAAGTTTCACGATTAAGTTTACAATGTTTAATACATTATTTTGTTCACCTTAACCATTCCTGTGCAGTGTCTCATTTGAAGAATAAGAGGGGGAATAGTCAAAATGGTGGGATAGAGTGGCCAGGCAACGGTCCAACGTGCCATTCAGCCTTCAAGCAAAGCATCCAATTATGAGCTGCTGACGTAAGGCTTTTGCAGCGGCAAGATTTCCATGATGCCTCCCCTGTGGTTGTGGTGGGGGTGGTGGCATGGATTCCTCGCCAGGCTCCTCTTCTTCATCTTCCTCCTCCTCCCCCCCCCCACCCCCGCTCTCCTGAGGTGGTCCTGCAATCCCCATTGGCAAATCCTGTCCACTCATGATGGCTAAGTTGTATAGCACGCAGCACACCACAATGAACTCAGAGACCTGCAGAGAGGAGTGTTGTAGACAGCCTCCAGAGTGGTCTAGGCATCAGAGGCATTGCTTGAGCACTCCAATTATCTGTTTGACGATGTTGCGTGTGGCTGCATGGCTCTCATTATAAGCAAAGCTCAGATTCTATCTGAGGGTTCCGGAGGGGGGTCATGAGCCAGGTGGCGAGGCCGTAACCTTTGTCCCCGAGCATCCATCTCTGGCTTTGTGGTTGACGCTGGAATATGCATGAGACACTACTCTCACGCAAGATGAAAGCATCAAGGATGTTCCCTGATATTGGGCATTGACTGCCATGATGCGCTGAGTATGATCGCAGATGATCTGTACATTCATGGAGTTGAATCCCTTTTGGTTTTGGTAAACCTCTGGATTGAGTAAAGGTGCTTGCAGGGCAATGTGCATACATCAAGGGCACCCTGAACCTTGGGGAAGCCAGCAAATCATCCACTTTGGGTCTCCTTGGTCAATGGGAAGTTTATGAACTCCATCCTGTGTGCGTACAGTGCAGTAGTCACCAAGTAAATGCTGCAATGTGGAGCGTGCTGCGAGATGGAGCATATGTTCCCTGCTGATGCCTGAAAGGAGCCGGAGGCATAGAAGGCAAGTGCTGCAGTCACCTTCACCTCGATAGGCAGTGCAGTCCTGCTGCGGCTGGTAGGCTGTAGATCTGCCTGTATGACCTGCCATATCTCTGTGACCACCTCTTTTTTGAAGCGCAGCCTTCGAATGCAATGTGCCTCAGAGAGCTGCAGATATGAGTGATGTTCCTTGTAAACTCATGGGGGGTAAGGCCTCCTTCCCATATGTCTGCGTCCTCTTCGATAACTTTGATAATGATCATCAATAAG
This sequence comes from Pristiophorus japonicus, assembly GCF_044704955.1. NCBI lineage: Eukaryota > Metazoa > Chordata > Chondrichthyes > Pristiophoridae > Pristiophorus > Pristiophorus japonicus. Next base: position 361,849,872 of record NC_091977.1, on the reverse strand, counting down.
CCTTCTTCCAGCTCAACGATGTATGAATATAGTAGCCAGGATTACTGGCTCCCAACATAGCTTAGCCCCCATCTTTTAAAATGTTCTTAAATGTTCTTTAAAACAAACTAGAAACGCACATAAACTTCACGATCAAAAGTATACAGTAACGCAGCGTTCTTCTCCCAATGCTTTTAATCACTGACAACTGCGACTTCCTTCTTCGTTTTCAAAATGGCGCCATTAGCGCCTGGTGCACCCTGGGTCCGACTGGATTTTCTTGGCGGGTTCCCGGTTCGACGCTAAATCGGGCGATAGGCTTGAAAGTTCCGCCTGGGGCGCTAGCACAGCGATGCACGACGATTGACATCATCCAAACGCAAAACCATTGGCGAAAATTCCACCCGGGCGCAAAATCTTGTGCGCCTCGTTTCATGCACAAAAAAAATAATTTTTACGTCCCGCAGAGGCGCTAAATGGTGCACAAATGAACTAAAAATCCATCCCTTTGCCTGTAAACTCAATGATAGCTCTATGAATTATGTGCATACTAGATATCTGTCAAACAACCAAAACATGTGCAGCAGGCAACACCTTCCATATTCTTTCAAAAACTACCACAGGTTACACAAACATGGAATAATATCTAATTAAAATGCAAACTTTCGGTATCTTATCCAAACAATATTCCCTTTCACATAGATTCATCTTGTTACGGAATTTTTGACAATTTGAAGAGGTTTCATCCTCACATTATGGCACCATATATACAGGTGATGTAGATTAACGACAAGCAAGGTAAAGTCAACAACAAAGAATAGCTACACTACAACAGTGACTACATTTCAATAGTACTTCATTAGATGTAAAGCACTTTTGGATGTCCTGAGGTCAGGAAACGCTCTATATAAATACAAGTCTTTCATTTACTCATTTAACCAATAGTACAACCATACATTGGAATGTTTCTATAGATACCATGTTAAGCTGTACATGTTTTGAAATCAGTTTTATTTTAATCTGCAGTTTTGCCAATACACCCGACAGCTATCATCACTGAATAAAGAAATGGTGCATCTTTGTTTTATATTGTAGATTTATTTTGTTGCAAAATAAACTTGCAACTTAAAAAAATAACATTCTAAAAATATTGTAATGCACCAGAATAATGGGCTCAATTTTCCCCAAGCCCATTTTCTGGTGTATTGTCAGGGTTACGCTGGGTTTTCTGGGCCAGAAATGTGGCAGAAATATTTTGCCAAACTTTCCCCGATGTATAATTCAAATTTGGCGCTGCGTAGCGTGTCCAGTCTCCTTGAGGGGTGGAGCCTGCTGTTTGCATCTTTTGCGCATGCGCGGAAAATATAATTATGTTTTTGACATCGTTCCAATGGACGCGCTTGCTCAGTACAGCTTGGATTTGGCAATTGGCCATTGATCAATACCCAGTTGTGTGTGGGAGAAGAAGCGATGTGCAAGAGCATTCGGAAAATCGCAGTTGGAGCAATACAAGATGCAACGCGGACCAAGGACCAAGAATTTCTTGTTGGCAGAAGTGGAGGCACTAGTTACTGTGATTGAGAACAGATGGCAGAAGCTGGACACCAGCAGAGGTCACATAAAAGTTCCACCGAAAGAAATGAAGAAATGCTGGAACCAAGTTGCAGAAGATTACTGCGCAATGGTGAACACCATGAGATCTGGAAGTCACTGTAAAAAGAAGTGGCAGGACCTTGGTCAAGCAGTTAGTGTGAGTAATATTTTCATTTATTCAATGCAATTGTGAATATGAACAGCTGTACATGTCCCACCCAGCAGAAAGACACCCTCTCTTAAAAAGTTGCATTTTCATCTTTGCAGAGGCAAGTGGCACACAACAAAAGGGAAAGAACTCGGACAGGAGGAGGCCCGGCAAATCTGCACCCACTGACACCCTTGGAAGAGAAGGTCGCTGCTTTGATGGGTCCTGCCTGGAGAAAAACATTCAGTACTGCACAAGCTGGGCCCACACTCGAGGGAGAAGGTAAGTCCTGCAAATTCATCATGGCCCTTCAAATCAACCTGCTGCCTGGCCTGCGATGTGTGAGCCTACTCATGCCACCCATCCTGCCTCCTCCTAACCATTTGTCTGTGTTCTGTTATATTTTGCAGAACTGGAGGCCAACCCTGATGATGCAGAAGAAGATTGAAAATACAATCCAACCCTCCAGACCAAGAACATGGGGAGGAGGGGGAGTGGATTGAGCTGGATGAAGCTCGCACTGTTGTACTGAATATGGAGGACATGCTGCTCATGAAAGTGCCAGCCCCTTCCGTGATTAGTGGTTTGAGTGTTGGTGGGACATTCCATGGTTTCACACCTTCCGAGGTTGCGGATCCCGGTAGTGGGGTGCAGCGAGGCACACCCAGGACCCCACTGTCCCAGGCTGCAGGTCCCAGTTGAATGCAGTGAGGCACACCCAGGGCCCCAATGTCCGAGGCTTCGGGTCCCAGTGGGATGCAGCAAGCCACACCCAGGATGAGGAGGGGAAGGAGAGCTCGACCACACTATCCTGAGATGCAGGATGTAACAGATGTGGTTCAGATGATGTAATTGAGTGCGAAGAGCATTGACCTTACCCGATCACTCCTGGATACTATCAGTGGGGTAAATGATGTTGGGAGAAGTAACAACATTCGCCGGGACCACCAGCGAGGGAATAGTGGCCATGAGGGAGGGAATGTCAGAGGTAGTGCAAACCACGTCACTAGCCATGAGGGAGGGAATATCAGAGGTAGTGCAAATTATGTTGCTGGCCATGAAGGAGGGAATGTCAGACGTAGTGCAAACCATGAAACTGGCACTGAGTGAGAGAATATCAGAGATAGTACTGGCCATCAGGGAGGGATTGTTGCAGTCCGCTGAGATACTGTCAGGGTGCATAAGGGACGGTATGTGTAAGTTAGCTGCTGCAATAAGGGAATACGCCCAGACCACGCAACCATTGACAGAATCAACTGCTACTCCCACTGCAATCCCCACACCAGCCTCTGAAGAGCCCAAAGCCGGGCCCGCCAACTTGCGGCCTGATGCTGACAACCCCCACCATCAAGAAGTGCGCAGTACCTGAGATGTTAGAAGGAATAAGCTTGGTACGAAGCTCAAAAACACTGCGCCACCGCCTGCAGGCAGGGGTGGTGGAGAGTCCAAGACTAAGCGCAGCGGGCGGTCTTAGACTAAGGAGGATGAGAGATGGGTGCAGCCTTTTTTTGCTACTGTTGTTGTTGTTGTTGTTAGTATTATTGTTACTGTGGTATTGCTGTGCAATGGCCACCACACGTTAAAAAAATCCATGCACAGGCATCTTTCACCCTTCAGGATATAATTTGGGACCTGGAATATTAGGTCCTTCATTGAAACGCCTGTGAACCCATCCTTTTTTGGCGTGGAAGTAAGCCATCCTCGTTTTGAGGGACTGTCTACAATGATGATGTTACTGTTGTAACTGTTCTCAAATTAAAAGATTTTTGTAAGTTATGTAAATTTATAAGTTTATAAGTGATCTTAAAGAGTGATATTAAAGTAAAGATTGATACAAGAATAATTTTATTAAAGTTAAGTTAGTACATTGTAAACTTTTAAATAAAATATATTTTACATTAAAACAGAATCATGTTCCATTAACATAACACAACCTTACGGAACAGCTCCAAACAATAAACATGTCCATGTGGAATAGTTGTCGCTGAGCCCTCAGGCATCAGTAAATTCACGGATGAGCTGCTGGCACAAGGCTCAAGCAATCGTTAAAGGAGCCATCGTGCTCCGGCCTCAGGCACTTGCATGTCTTCCTCATTCTCGTCATCATCATCATCCTTCTCCTCCTCCTCCTTCTGCTCGTCATCTGCGTCTTCCACATCATTATCATCAGCCACTCTCACCGCAGGTGGGTCTTCCACTACCAGCAGCTGCTGCCTCATGATGGCTAAGTTATTCAGCATGCAGCACACAACAGTGAACTGACCGACAATCTCAGGGGAGTACAGCAAGTAGCCTCCGGAATGGTCCAGGCATCGGAAACGCTGTTTCAGTATGCCAATGGTCCTCTCAACGATATTGTGCGTCGCAATGTACAACATGTTGTATTGATGGTCAGCTTCCGTCCGGGTTACGCGTAGGGGGTCATGAGCCAGGTGACGAGGCTGTACCCTTTGTCTCCCAATAGTCAGCTCTGCCCTTCTGGCTGCTGCTGAAACATGGCAGATATAACATTGTCGCATAGGATGAACGCATCATGGGTGCTGCCAGAGTATCTCGCATCAACTGACATGATGTGATGCATGTTGTCAATCACACTGCACATTCATGGGGTGGAAGCCTTTTCTATTCATGTACAACTATTTTGTTGTAATCAGAAAATCAAGTGCCCCCTGATTAAAGGAGTAGGCACACATAAAAAAAAACTTTTCAAGTGCCCCCTTGTTTTTTTGGGGGATTTTTGAGGGCACTAAGACACAAATTATACAAGTGTCCCCTGGCTAAAAGGGAGGGGGGGCACTTAAACCGGCACAATAAACAAATTAAGTTTTAGACATAAAAATCAAATTAAAATTTGGTTGCCGGGGTTGATGATGCACTCCAGTCCTTCTGGTGCCCATTCTATTCCTGTACATCTTGGAATCCTGCAAAGGTGCTCGCAAGGCGATGTGGGTACAATCAATGCAGCCCTGTACCTTTGGGAAGCGAGCAATCCTTGAGAAGCTCACAGCCCTGTCATGGATTGCTTGGGCGGTCATGGGGAACGTTATGAAGTCATTCCACCGCACATACAGTGCAGCCGTGACCTGGCGAATGGAGACATGTGTTGCATGTTGAAAGATGGCGCACACATCCCCAGTTGTAGCTTGAAACGATCCGGAGGCATAGAATGAAAGTGCAGCTGTAACATTCACTTCAACTGATAACGCAGTTCTCCTGATGCTTCTTGGCTGCAAGTCTGGTTTCACCAACTCACAGACCTCACGGACAACTTCTTTGCGGAAACGCAGCCTTAAGACACAGTCTGCATCACTCAGGTGCAGGTACAAATGCCTGTCTCAATACAGCCGAGGTGGGTAAGGCGTCCTGTACAGCATCCTACGGGCTCTGATGTTCCTGATGCAATGAGCTCTAATCAATTATCATAGCACCATGATGCAGAAGGCTCGCGCAAGGTATGGCATTGTCAGTATTGCCCCCATACTTAAAGTTAAACTTTCAAAGAAGCTCAAAATGGCAGGAAAGCAGGCAGCACAGGTTCGCAGTTCTCTCTCTCCCCAAGGTCTGTATGGCTGGACCACACACAAAGGTCTTGTGACCTCTCCTCTCACCCCCGCCCCCTCCCCGAGTCTTGTGACTTCTCTCTCCCTTCCCCTCCCTGGGCTACAAGTCGTAAGATCAGCTATCTCTCTTCCTCCCCGGGCTACAAGCCGTAAAATCGTCTCTCTCTCTCCCTCTCCCTCCCCAGGTGTTACAAGCCATAAGATCGGCTATCTCTCCCTCTTCTCCTCTCTTCCCCCTCCCCTCCTTCCCCCCCCCACAGCTTGTTTTGTAGCCGAACCCCGAGCCGATTCTGCCGGCCAAACCTACAACCCTCCAGGCCTTCTTCAAGACGTTGAGTGGTGACGTGTGAGTGAGTTAAAAAATGAGAAAACTTGTGAAATCCAACAAATTTACACTTCTACGTTGACAGGTGAAAAAAAGTTGAACTTTATTATTGATTTTGACAGTGTTCTTGACTCCCTCCAAAATCTTCGATTTAAAACAATGGCATCTTTTCAGCACAGATTTGTGAATGCGCGCTGGTTTCTTAACTCACCAGAAGGTTTTTTGGGAGTGGCCAGATACGCCAACGTAATGGAGAAAAATGTTGGCCAAACTGCGAACAATTGAAAAAACCAGCGCAGACATGAGGGAACGTGCCCCTCTGAGGAGAAAAAAAACTGGCCTAGAAAAATCGTAACTAAGTCCGTTACGCCAGCGCAGATCGCAGGGGGAAAGTTTGAAAAAAAAAATACGCCAAAAATTTAACTCAATACGCCAAAAAAAGCAGCCTACTCCAAAAGAATGGCGCAAATCATTGGGGAAAATTGAGCCCAGTGTGGTTTTACACTATTTTCCAAAGTCAAAATTACCCCTTTTTGCGTGAAGAAGAATTTCCTGATTAGCTGTCCTAAAATTACCCTTTGCCAATTTGAACCTGTTAGTTCTACTCCCAAGTTTAATTTAAAGTAATAATTCTGGCCACTTGAGCATCCCCGATTTTAATCGCTCCACCATTGGCAGCCAAGCACTAAGGTCTGGAATTCTCTCGCTAAACCGCTCCGCTTCTCTGCTTTTCTTTCCTCCTTTAAGGTGCTCCTTAAAACCTACTACCTGCCCTAATATCTCCTTATGTTGCTCAGTGTCAAATATTTATCTCATTACATTCCTGGGAAACACCTGGGACATTTTACTACGTTAAAGGTGCTGTATAAATGCAAGTTGTTGTTGTTGTTGATTAGAAAGGAAGAATTAGCATTTATATAACTCCTTTCACAACCTCACAATGTCCCTATGCTCTGCACAGCTAATGAATTACTTTTAAAGTGTGGTTACTGTTATAATACAGAGAAACATGTCAGCCAATTTGCGCAATAAGATAAATGACAAATTAACTTTTTTGAGTGGTGTTGGTTGAGGGATAAATGTTTGCTAGGACACTGCTCAGGATCAGGATCATTGTATAAACAAATTCAAATTGAGCATCTCCAGCTGTACTGCATTTCAAAACTTTCTTGAGGTGTGACCTTGAGCTGCGCGAGCTCGAGGGACTCCTCGCTGGGCTGCGGAGGGAGCGGAGTTCAACAAAAGACTCCGCTCCCTCCCCCACAATAGGTTAAGGTAGAGGTTGCACTATGCTTTTGCCATGAAGATAACCATAGCCAGCCTCAACATCAACGGCGGCAGAGGGGCACGCCGTAGATTTGACAATTTTTCGCTCCTGCGGGAGGGGAAATATGCGGTGTGCTTCCTGCAAGAAACCCACACCGTTCCGGGAGACGAAGCCACGTGGCTCCTGGAATGGCAAGGAGAGGTCCGCATGAGCCACCTCACTGCCATTTCTAGTGGGGTGGCCATCTTGCTGGGCCCGCATTTTCAGCCGGAGATCTTGGGGGTCGAGGAGCCCGTGCCAGGCCGCTTGCTGCACGTAACGGTTCGCCTGGGGGACGTGCCGCTCCATCTCGTGAACGTGTACGCCCCTCAGCCCGGCCCGCAGCAAACGCGCTTCTTTGAAGAGGTGTCCGCTCTTCTTGGCTCCGTCGACGTCGGCGACTGCATTGTCCTCGGGGGGGATTTTAACTGCACCCTCGAGGCGAGGGACCGCTCCGGTGCCCCGCAGTGCATGACGGCGATGGAGAAGTTGAGGGACCTGGTCGGGGCCTTCGACTTGGTGGACGTCTGGCGAAATCTCCACCCCGACTCCAGCGCCTTTACTTGGGTGAGGCCTGGAGTTGGATGGTCTAGAGTCGACCGCCTTTACGTGTCTCGGGCGTACGTTTCCTGCGTCCCGGCGGCCTCCATGCGGCCGGTGCCGTGTTCGGACCACCACCTGGTGTGGGCGGAGCTCGCTTCGCTCCGCGCGAGGACGGGGTCCGCGTACTGGCACTTTAACAACCGGCTGCTGGAGGACGTGCGGTTCCAGGACTCGTTCCGTCGATTCTGGTCCGACTGGAGAAGGAAGCAGGGGGGCTTCCCCTCCTTGAGGCTATGGTGGGACGTGGGCAAGGCTCACGTCCGCGTCTTCTGTCAAGAGTACGCGAGGGGGTCGACCAAGAGGCGGGCGGCCAGAGTCGGGCGCCTAGAAAAAGAGGTGCTCGACCTGGAAGCCCGTCTCGGTCAAGTCGTCCAGGACCTGGCCCTGCGGACGGTGTACGAAGCTAAGAAGGCCGCGCTGAAGGACCTGCAGCTCGTCGGGTCCCGAGGCGCGTTCGTGAGGTCGCGGATCCGGTTCCTGTGGGATCTGGACCGCGGCTCCCCCTTCTTCTACTCGCTGGAAAAAAGGCAGAGTGTCCGTAAGCAGCTCTTGACGCTGCTGGCCGACGACGGCTATCTCGTCTCGGATCCGGAGGGCGTCAACAACAGGGCCCGTGAATATTACGGGGCTCTGTTCTCTCCGGATCCGTCCAGCGAGGAAGCGCGTAGAGTTTTGTGGGAGGACCTGCCGAAGGTGAGCCCGGAGGGCGCCGAAAATCTGGAAGCTCCGCTAAGCCTGGCGGAGCTGACCGGTGCCCTCGCCCGGCTCTCGAGGGGAAAATCCCCGGGGCTGGACGGGCTGACCGTGGAGTTCCACAGGGCGTTCTGGGACGTCCTGGGGAGTGACTACGCGCGGGTCCTGGGGGAAAGTCTGGCGACCGGGGAGATGCCCCTCTCTTGGCGCAGGGCAGTCATCGTCCTGCTGCCTAAGAAGGGCGATCTCTGCCTCCTTAAGAACTGGCGCCCGGTCTCCCTCCTCAGCACGGACTACAAAATCTTCGCCAGGGCGATGTCTGCTCGCCTTGGTGCCGTGCTGGACCACATGATCCACCCCGACCAGTCCTACACGGTCCCGGGCCGGACAATCCACGATAACATCCATCTGGTCCGGGACCTCATCCATTGTTCCCAGGAGGCTGGTCTGTCGGTCGCCTTCCTATCCCTCGACCAAGAGAAGGCGTTCGACAGGGTGGATCACGACTATCTGCTCGGAACTCTGCGCGCTTTCGGGTTCGGGACGCATTTCGTCGCCCGGATCCGACTTTTGTACGCCGCCGCGGAGTGTCTGATTAAGGTTAACGGGTCCTTGACGGTGCCCCTTCGCTTTAGGAGAGGGGTGCGCCAGGGATGCCCCATGTCCGGCCAGTTATACGCCGTTTGCGTGGAGCCTTTCCTGCGCCTCTTGCGGACGAGGTTGACGGGACTGGCTCTGCAAGGGCCGGGCGTGGAGGTCGTCCTCTCGGCTTACGCCGATGACGTGCTCCTCGCGATAGAGGATCCCGCTGACCTGCGGAGGATGCGTGAGTGCCAGGAGATTTACTCGGCCGCGTCCTCCGCCAGGATCAACTGGGAGAAATGTTCCGGACTCCTGGTGGGTCAGTGGCGGGTGGACTCCCTGCCGGAGGAGCTCAGGCCTTTTGCCTGGAGCACGACCCATCTCCTCTATCTGGGAGTCTACCTTAGCCCCGACGAGGGAGCCTGGCCGGCGAACTGGCAGGAGCTGGAGGCCAAGGTCGCCGCTTGCCTAGGGCGCTGGACAGGACTGCTCCGAGTGCTGTCCTACAGGGGTCGAGCGCTAGTCATAAACCAGCTGGTGGCCGCAATGCTGTGGTACCGGCTGGTCACTTTGACCCCTCCTCCTGCGTTTGTCGCCAAGATACAGAAGAAGCTGGTGGACTTCTTCTGGAACAACAGGAAGCACTGGGTCTCTGCTGCGGTCTTGAGTCTCCCGCTTGAGGAGGGCGGTCAGTCGTTGGTGTGCGGTCAGCGCCCAGCTCGCGACTTTCCGTCTTCAGACCCTGCAGAGATACCTTTACGTCGAGCCCCCTCCTAGGTGGTGTGCTCTGGCGAGGTATTTCTTCCGCCAGCAGCGCGACCTCAATTATGACACGCAGCTCCTGTTTGTGAACTTGGGGGGTGCCAGGACCGCCCTCCGGGAGCTGCCTGTCTTTTACAGGGAACTCATCAGGGTCTGGAAGAAAGTCTCCACCAAGCGCAGCTCTCCGCCGGCTGGAGTGGCGGCCGTCCTGCAGGAACCGCTGCTCGGGAATCCGTACCTCCACGGCCGAGGTTTTATGTGGCGGTCGGAAGAGAGGGCTGTGGCTGGTGAGGTGACCAGGGTCAGGGACCTGCTCGATGGCGGAGGAGCGGGCTGGATGGCGCCAGACACGCTGGCGCGGCGCCTAAATTCTGCCAACGTCCGCCACGCGGCCGATGCCATCGAGTCGCTAAAAACAGCTCTGGGCCCTGACTCCGTTAGGTGCATCGAGGAGGCTCAAGCACGTGGGGAGATCCCGTCCGAACTGACCCCCGTCCGGACGGAATTCCTCATCGGCGCCAAACCCCGGAACCTCCCTCGGGGGCCGGCGCCTCACAACTTGAGCCGCCTCGGGGAAATCCCCTCCGCGCCTTTCAGTTCCGCGCGGAGGGGTTTCCTGTACGGGCTGCTCCTGCACACCCTCAACTTTGCCATCCTCGCCGGCCGTCCGGACACGCCATGGCGTACCATCTTGCCGTCCGGAGGAGGCGGGGGTCCCCGATGGAGGGCACTCTACGCAGGGGTCCTCCCACTATTCATCGGGGACTTGGCCTGGAGGGTGGTGCACGGAGCAGTGCCGTGCAACAAATTTTTAAGCCGGTTCACGGACTCCCAGGCCGCCTGCAATTTCTGCGGTCTGGAGGAGTCCGTGTTCCATGTTTTTATTGAGTGCACGAGGTTGCAGCCCCTGTTCCATTATTTGAAGGGGCTGCTCCTGAAATTCTGGCTGCACTTCAGTCCCACTCTCCTGATCTTTGGGCACCCTGTGCGGAGGGGAGCGGGTAGGTCCGAGGGCCTCCTCGTAGGACTGCTCCTGGGCACGGCCAAGGGTGCCATCAGCCGGTCCAGGCAGCGGGCGGTCGAGGGGGTCGTTCAACCTGACTGCCTGCCTCTCTTCCGCTCTTACATCCGGTCCAGGGTGTCCTTGGAGATGGAGCACGCGGTGTCCACCGGTACGCTCGCGGCCTTCCGCGAGAGGTGGGCACCGGAGGGACTGGAGTGCATCATCATGCCCGGCAACCAAATTTTAATTTGATTTTACGTTTTTAAGTTTAATTTGTTTTAATTGCCGGTGCTTTTAGTGTCCCCCTTCCCTTTTATAGGGGGCACTGGGGAAAATTGTGATTTTAGTGCCCAAAAAAAAAAAAAAGAAAAACACAAAAAAACAAAAAAAGGGGGGGAAAAAAAAAAAAAGGGCCTTGTAAATGTCTGGAGTGTCACCCAGGTCGGGTGGCACCGTTTAATGTTTTATGTTTTCGCAGGTAAACTCAAAAGAGTTTCAAGACATTTTTTCTTTGCAGGTGTTCAGCAATTCTCCATTGACGTTGCACACACCATTGCTGGATCAATTAACTTTTCACCAATTATACTAGTTAAGTGAGTTGTTACTCATTTAATAGCTTATTAGCTGCTTGAGAAATTGATGGATTTCTGTTGCATTTACCCAATGTGTTAAGTATGTGAACCTCACCAATGTGTAAGACTTGCCACTAGGGGGCACACCTGTGGGAGACCTATGGGTCACCTGCGTACCCTGGAGCAAGCAGGTATAAAAGGCAGACAACCATGCTGTTGCCTCACTTTGGAGTTATATTAAAGAGACCAAGGTCACAATGGTTTGAGCTTACAACACAGTCTCATGGAGTTATTCTGAATTTAACAACTGGAGACGAGTTACAGATCACAAACTTTCATGTGGAAATAGCTGCCGTTGGTATTCTTGAGAGAAAGTCGAAATTGAGCTGGACAGACTTCAACGAGAGGGAATCATATCGCCAGTCGAGTTCAACAAGTGGGCCAGTCCAATCGTGCCGGTACCAAGAGCGATGGGACGGTCAGAATCTACGGGGACTACAAGGTGACGATTAACCGAGTCTCGTTACAGGACCAGTACCCACTACCCAAAGCAGAGGACTTATTCGCAACACTGGCAGGGGGAAAGTCGTTCACTAAGCTAGACCTAACCTCTGCTTACAGGATACAGGAGCTGGCTGAACAGTCAAAGAAGTTGACGTGCATCAACACGCACAAAGGACTGTTCATGTACCACAGATGTCCCTTTGGGATTCGCTTGGCTGCGGCCATCTTCCAGAGGAACATGGAGAGTCTGCTGAAATCGGTTCAATGCAACGTGGTGTTCCAAGATGACATATTGATCACTGGTTGCAACACCACTGAAGACTTGCACAACCTGGAAGAGGTTCTTAAGCGACTGGACAGAGTGGGACTCGGGCTGAAATGCTCCAAGTGTGTTTTCCTGGCGCCAGAGGTTGAATTTCTGGGGAGGAAAATCGCAGCAGACGGCATCAGACCCACGGACTCCAAGACGGAGGCCATCAAGAACGCACCCAGACCACAGAATGTGACAGAGCTGCGCTCATTCCTGGGACTCCTCAACTATTTTGGAAACTTTATTCTGGGGTTGAGCACACTGCTGGAGCCCTTGCAGTTATTGCTTCGCAAGGGTGATGACTGGGCTTGGGGTAAATCTCAAGAAACAGCCTTTAATAAGGCCAGAAATCTGCTATGCTCTAACAAGTTACTTGTATTATATGACCCATGTAAACGTTTAGTACTAGCATGTGATGCATTGGCGTACGGGGTCGGTTGTGTGGTACAGCAAGCAGATGCATCAGGGAAACTGCAACCGGTTGCATATACATCCAGGAGTTTATCCAAGGCTGAAAGAGCCTACAGTATGGTTGAGAAAGAAGCATTGGCTTGTGTATACGGGGGTTAAGAAAATGCACCAATATCTATTTGGCCTCCGGTTCGAGCTCAAAACCAACCACAAACTGCTTACCTCCCTGCTCTCAGAAAGCAAAGGTATCAATACCAATGCTTTGTCCCGCATACAGAGATGGGCACTAACATTGTCTGCTTATGACTATGTAATCCGCCACAGACCAGGCACTGAGAACTGCGCTGATGCTTTCAGTCGGCTGCCATTGCCCACCACCATGGTGGAAATAGCGCAACCCGCAGATTTGCTTCTAGTAATGGATGCTTTTGAGAGTGAGGGGTCACCTGTCACGGCTCGCCAGATCAGGACCTGGACTAGCCAAGACCCCGTGCTATCACTAGTAAAAAGCTGCATCCTCAATGGGAGCTGGTCGGCAGTTCCCGGGGAAATGAAAGGTGAAATCAAGCCATTTCACCGACGCAAGAATGAATTGTCCATCCAATCTGATTGTCTTCTATGGGGGAACTCGCGTGACCTTGCCCAAAAGAGGCAGGAAAATGTTAATATGCAACCTACACAGTACCCACCCAGGCATAATCATGATGAAGGCTGTCGCCAGGTCGCACGTCTGGTGGCCCGGCATTGACTCCGAATTGGAGTCATGCATACACCAATGTGACACTTGCTCACAGTTGAGCATCGCGCCCAGGGAGGCCCCCCTGAGCCTGTGGTCATGACCCTCCAAGCCGTGGTCCAGGGTCCACGTAGATTTTGCTGGTCCCTTTCTATGGAAGATGTTTCTAGTAGCAGTGGATGCTTACTCAAAATGGATTGAATGTATAATAATGTCATCATGTACGTCACCATTGAAAGCCTCGGCCATGTTCGCCACCCATGGTTTGCCTGACGTCTTTGTTACTGACAATGGACCATGTTTCACCAGCTCGGAATTCAACGCATTCATGACCTGTGATGGCATTAAGCATGTCAGGTCTGCGCTATTTAAGCCTGCATCCAACGGCCAAGCGGAACGGGCAGTCCAAACCATCAAGCAAAACTTGGAATGCGTAATGGACGGTTATTCAGGGTCCTGCTCAGCTACCGGACGCACCCTCACTCGCACACCAGGGTTCCCCCTGCAGAATTGTTAATGAAGAGAGCACTTAAAACCAGCCTCTCCTTAGTCCACCCTGATCTCAATGATCATGTAGAAACCCGGTGGCACCGGCATTTCGCGTACCACGATCACGCGGCGGCCTCGCGTGACATTGAGGTTAACGATCCAGTGTTTGTTCTAAATTTTGGTCACGGTCCCAAGTGGATTGCTGGCACTGTCTTAGCCAAGGTTTATTGTAAAATTGTTGAATGGGCAAACGTGCAGAAAGCATCTGGATCTGACCAAACTGCGATTCACGGACTACCAATAACAGTTTGAAGAAGACCCTACCATCTATGATCCACCAACACACACCCAACCAGCAATTGACCTCGCTGTCAACCATGAGGATGAAACCACCATGCCCGACAGTCCGATCAGACCAGCCGCGCTGCTGTGCAGCAATGATCCGACAAACTCACCCAGGCCAGGACTTCAACTCAGGTGATCGACCCGGGAACACAGAGCGCCAGATCACCTCAACCTGTAAATAACTTGCACTCAAGACTTTGGGGGCAAGTGATGTTATGTATGTGAACCTCACCTATGTGTAAGACTTGCCACTAGGGGGCACACCTGTGGGAGACCTATGGGTCACCTGTGTACCCTGGAGCAAGCAGGTATAAAAGACAGTCCACCATGCTGCTGCCACACTTTGGAGTTATATTAAAGAGACCACGGTAACAATGGCTTGAGCTTACAACATAGTCGCGTGGAGTTATTCTGAACTTAACACTATGATTGGCTACATCTTTTATTACTGTAATAAAATTGGATTCCCAGGAATTACATATTTCAGAAGAATATGTTTCTGTAATTTTACTAGCAGTTTGCTCACTGTGACAAAAACATCCAGGCATTTTATATTTTTTGTGTCTGGTGGGGGTGGGGGAGTAGAAAATTAATTCCAAAACCATTGGGGCCAAAATTTAGTCCCGGCGGAAAGCTGGCGCACTGAATGTTTCTTTTAGAGTTTTTACCGCCGTTTCCGGCTTTCACGAAATTCAGCTTTGTCTTTTTTTCAATCGGCCAGGAAGTCAGTCATAAAGGAGGCAGAAGTGCAGCAGTAACTGCTGGTGCAGGTGGAAGTGGAGGTGGGATGGATTCTCCGCCACTGTCACTCAGCAGCAGAGTGGTGATGACGTCATTGTGCGTCTGCGTCACCACGTATCTCGCCTCCATTAAAGGCGAGAGAATCGGCCATCAGTCGCGATCAGATACTGGACCACCAGGGAGGGTTTTGGAGGTGCCAGCAGCCTGGCACCCAAGAGGGGGTACCAGGCTGCCTTTTGCTGGCCCAGCAGAACCAAGGGGCACAATAGTCCGATCAACATGGAAGTCGGCCAGCAAAAAAAATAAAATGCCGACTGGTGTATTGGCCTTTAATGGCAGCCAGGGCTTATGGAGGGAATCAAAGATGCACCGACAGAAAAGCAGTCGGGGGCACCACTCGGCGGCAATAAGATTTTTATGGCTAAATTTTGCGGAAGGTGGGGAGTGCCAGGGGTGCACGCACTGATGACGCATTCATGGCCACTCAGCAACAGCGGGGCAGAAGTGGGGACCACCAGAAAGCCCCCACTGCCGAATTTAGCATGCGACAGCCATTCGACCAGAAATCAGCGGCCGCTCGACTCCGCCGCATGGTCACCACAAATCAGCGATAACGGGCCTTACTGGGAGCTGAATTTTGGCCCATTAGAAACACAGAAACATAGAAAATAGGTGCAGGAGTATGCCATTCAGCCCTTCTAGCCTGCACCGCCATTCAATGAGTTCATGGCTGAACATGAAACTTCAGTACCCCATTCCTGCTTTCTCGCCATACCCCTTGATCCCCCGAGTAGTAAGGACTACATCTAACTCCTTTTTGAATATATTTAGTGAATTGGCCTCAACAACTTTCTGTGGTAGAGAATTCCACAGGTTCACCACTCTCTGGGTGAAGAAGTTTCTCCTCATCTCGGTCCTAAATGGCTTACCCCTTATCCTTAGACTGTGACCCCTGGTTCTGGACTTCCCCAACATTGGGAACATTCTTCCTGCATCTAACCTGTCTAAACCCGTCAGAATTTTAAACGTTTCTATGAGGTCCCCTCTCATTCTTCTGAACTCCAGTGAATACAAGCCCAGTTGATCCAGTCTTTCTTGATATGTCAGTCCCACCATCCCGGGAATCAGTCTGGTGAATCTTCGCTGCACTCCCTCAATAGCAAGAATGTCCTTCCTCAAGTTAGGAGACCAAAACTGTACACAATACTCCAGGTGTGGCTGTACAACTGTAGCAACACCTCCCTGCCCCTGTACTCAAATCCCCTCGCTATGAAGGCCAACATGCCATTTGCTTTCTTAACTGCCTGCTGTACCTGCATGCCAACCTTCAATGACTGATGTACCATGACACCCAGGTCTCGTTGCACCTCCCCTTTTCCTAATCCGTCACCATTCAGATAATAGTCTGTGCTGGTCGAAAAAGACCTATCCGGCCTAATCCCACTTTCCAGCTCTTGTTCCGTAGCTTTGTTGGTTACAGCACTTAAAGTGTCTATCCAAGTACTTTAAAATTCGATGAGGGTTTCTGCCTCTACCATTCTATCAGGCAGGAATTTCCAGACCCCCACCACCCTCTGGATGAAAAAGGTTCTCCTCAACTCCCCTCTAATCCTCTACCAATTACTTTAAATCTGTGCCCCCCTGGTTATTGACCCCTCTGCTAAGGGAAATCGGTCCTTCCTATCCACTCTATCTAGGCCGCTCATAACTTTACACACTTCAATCGTCTCCCCTCAGCCTCCTCCATTCCAAAGAAAATAACCCCAGCCTATCCAATCATTCCTCATAGCTAAAATTTTCCCAACCTGGCAACATCCTCATAAATCTCCCCTGTATGCTCTTTAATGTAATCGCATCTTTCCTGTAATGTGGTGACTAGACCTGTATGCAGTACTCTACCTGTGGCCTAACTAGTGTTTTATACAGTACTAATATAACCTCCCTGCTCTTATATTCTATGCCTCGACTAATAAAGGAATGTATCCCGTATGCCTTCCCAACCACCTTATCTACCTCTCCTGCTACCTTCATGGATCTGTGGACATGCACTCCAAGGTCCCTCTGTTCCACTACACCTTTCAGTATCCTACTATTTATGGTGTATTCCCTTGCCTTGTTAGCCCTGCCCAAATGCATTACCTCATACTTCTCCGGGTTAAATTCCTTTTGCTACTTTTCTGTCCAGCACAAATACATTGATAGCTTCCTGCAGTCTATAGCTTTCTTCTTCACTATCGACCACACGGACAATTTTTGTATCATCTGCAAACGTCTTCATCATGCCTCTTACATTGACATGTACCACAAAATGCAAGGGATCTAATCAGTGCCTGATTAAAGCTATGAGCGGTCTAAGGCTAATAGGAGGGAAGGGCCTATATATGTACTATATATTGCATACAATTCATAAAATCATCAAACAAATATAATTGTACATTTATCCAATTTTAACAACAAACAAAAAATCAAAGCTATGTACATTAAAAAACAACATACAATTCAAACAGAGGATGGTTTCTTCCTGGGTTTCAGCTGTGATATCAAACAAAAAATTCTCTGAATACATATTTTCAAACAAAGACTGGTAAGTTCCTGGCCTTGACTGTGGCAAACAAATTGCAAAATTCAAAGCTATGTATATAAAAAAAAAATGCAAAAACAAGCATATAGTTCAAGCAGAGATTAATTTCTTCCTTGCTTAAACTGCAATATCAAACAAAAATTCTCTGATTATGTTTCTTCAAAGACAGATTGTTTTTTTCCTGGCCTTAGTTGTGGCAAAGTCATGAATAATATCAAAATTTAAAAGACCTGACAATTTCACTCTCAATGCTCAAAAGAGACAAAGCAGCGAGATCCTCCTGATTTATGGTGGATCGTAAGATATTTTTTACCCTTTTGAGAAGAGAGAAGGAACATTTTCCACCACAATTAGTGACCATTAATGACAAATACAGCCGTAATGCAGTTTCTACATTTGGGAAACATTCCATCACATTGGATTCAATAATTACACAGTACATCCAAATAGATGCCCTCTCATCCACTTTTCTTTCTATATTTGTGAAGGTTGAAAATTCAAGAAATTCAAGAAATTCTTTCGTAAAATCTGTTGGGAAATCATCTGGCTATTTCTGACATAAGCGTCTGATACCTTCACTGACTTGGGAGCTTGACATATTATGTGAACAATTTGCCAGGACACTGAAGGTCTAGTCAATATCGGCATAGGCCTTGATTCGATATTCTAATGCACTCCAGTTTGTCAATGATTGTGAGAAATGTATTAACTTTGAAGGTTTCCTTGTCGCTGAATGTGTGTGAAGTTGTATCATCACATGTCTTTTGATTTTTGCACTGTTTGGCTGATTTATATTCCTGATTCACTGTCCTTGCAACCCCTTGGGCCTTGTACTTATCAAAACTGTCCCGCATTTGTTGAAGAACAATTCCAAGATTCCTCAGTAAGTTTACAGTGGTGGAAAAGTCAATTTGGGGACTTTGCAAACATAGACTGTATCTGTTGAATGGTTGAAGTACATCACTCCAGACTTCACACAAAATACCAGTCTCCAAGTTATTCATTGCATCACTCAGTATCTTTGCAACTTTTCTTGTTGGCTTTTGAGATTCATCAACTTTGATTCTCTCGAGTGACTCAAGGATGTTACAATATCCCAGAATGAGTGCCTTCACAGCTTCAGCGTTGACACTCCACCGTGTCCCAAAGAGTGATTTGGGCACTAGACATCCCTTTGGTAGTGAATCTGTAAGAATCTTCCAACAGCTGGTTGATGCAGTGAAAAAATTATATAATTTTTGGACAAATCCAAAAAATTAAACTGCTTCAATGCAACAGCCCACAGCAGACTGGCCAACAAGATTTAGTGAGTGTGTTGCGCATGGTATATAATCACCCAAAGCATTGTGCCCTATTATCTTTGCTTGCATCCCTGAATATTTACCACTCATATTGGAGGCATTATCGTAACTCTCCAGGTCAATTTTTTTTGGATATTTATACATGTTTCAAGATTGTCACAGAATTTTATACACATTTTGAGCCATAAGGATGCAATATTTTGCACCTCTGTAGATATAATTTTGCAGTTCTATTGCTTATCCAACCTTGTGACAAAGATTTTGGGTTAATGATATAAAAATTAGGGCCTAAAAAATATGAGGGCCTAAGGCTACAGCCTTATTTGCCAAGGGTTAATCCGGCCTTGGATATAATACTGAACTACACGGAGCCCCACTGAAAACAGCATGCCAGTCATAAAAACACCTGTCGACCATCATTCTTTGCTTCCTGCCACTGAGCCAATTTTGGATAAACTTGCCCACTTTCCCTTGGATCCAATAGGGTTTTTACTTTTCTGACTAGTCTGCCATGTGGGACCTTTCATGTTCCTTGCTAAAATTCATGTAGACTACATCAAACACACGACCTTCATCAACTCTCCTTGTTATCTCCTCAAAAAATTCAATCAAGTTAGTTAGAGCTGTGTCGAAGATAAACTAGGCAGGTACCAGAACCTCAAGTAGTGGTACGAATCAATAATTGAAACTGATATCTCTTGTATCATCGAATCAATAGATTCTAGATGTCTTCTTGAGCTGTACAAAGCAATTATAGTGCACTTGGAGACACCAAATACCATTCGATTAGCTCAATGTTCAAGATAGAGTGCACCAGATCGGAAAGTGAGTCCACATATAATCTATGTAAAGAAGCACCACAATCCTTTCAGAAATTCCAGGAATTGACACTGTAAGACTATCACTTATGGTGTCATCCAACACATCATTGACAATGACACTGAATTTGATAGATGACTGTGGATACCTTGTCTCATTCCTTTCTTGAGAGAAACAGTTTCTGTGAGGTATCAACTGAAACAACATCATGAACAATCCTAAAGTAATAAGGAGTGGCTTCCACTCACTAATGATGTATGTTATACTATGAAATAAGCAGGTTGTGCATCATATAGCTGATGTGGATCCCTGCAGAGAAAGGAGCACAAGCAAGGGTAAAGCTGAAGTGCTACCAGTGTAAAATGGAGAGATCTGAATGGAAGAGCAACAATTGACAGATAGCTGCCGAAGTTGGCAGAGAAAAAGGAGACGATGAAAGCCTAATGGAATCTTTGGCCAGCCTAAATACAAATGATAGATTAACATGTTTCAATCATTTATTTAAAGTGTAACATTTATATTTTCTGATAAACATGAGTAATTAATAAATTATTAACTGAGATTTATGTAATTAAATATTTTCAACGGACTTGGGATACAAGAACGCAAGAAATAGAGCAGGAGTAGGCCATACGGTCCCTCCAGCTTGCTCTGCCATTTAATAAGATAATGGCTAATCTTCTATGTCAACGCCACTTTCCTGCTCTATCTCCATATATCTTGATTCCCTTATTGCCCCAAAAATCTATCGATCTCAGTCTTGAATACACTAAACAACTGAGCATTCACAGCCCTCTGGGGAAGAGAATTCCAAAGATTCCCAACCCTCTGAGTGAAGAAATTTCTCCTCATCTCAGTCTTAAATGGCCGACCCCTTATCCTGAAACTATGGCCCTTATTTCTAGACTCTCCAACCCGGAGAAACAGCCTCTCAGCATCTACCCTGTCAAGCCCTCTAAATATTTCAAAGGACATTCATTGATATTCTTGCGCATGTAAAACTAATACATCAAAAATGATATCCTCAGCATTGGCCAAATGCTACATTTCATGCAATTGAAGTAAAATATGGCTTGACAATAATTAACAGAAAGGCATGTTGGTAGCTTCACTGGATTGGTTTGGCACACGGCAAAGTGAACACTAAATCAACGACCAGCGTGGCAAAGCCCTGATCTACATGTATTCCAGACCATTATTACCCCTTACAATATTCTTTATAATAACAGATAGTGGGTTGGATTTTCTGGTCCTTTGTGCTCCGGGAGTCACCATGGAGCGGCGTGAAATATGGCGGTGAGGTCTCCAGCGCCCCATCGCAATCCTCCGGTCGGGTTTTGAGGTGGCGCTGAGCAGGACCGCCGGGAAGAGCTGCGCCAGGTGTGCAACGCCACTGGTTGCGACACCAGCACAAGTTTTGACTCTTGCCCGATTCGTACACCCGGAAGTGTGCCCACAATTGACCGCCTGGGAAATCAATGTGCTGTAAAAGTAAGTGCGAGTCTTTTTTGTTTTCATTATTCATGTGATTTGTGTTGCGGTGGTGTGAGCAATGTTTTAGGATTGTTTTGCTGTCTTTTTTTTAATGTATTTTTCCCCCAACCCCTCCAGATTCCTTGCTGCATGGAGAAGATTCTTTTCTCATTTAATGCATAAATAACTCATTATGACACCCACTGATTTTATGCCAACGTCTTGTTCGCCCCATGCCGTCCACCTCATGAACTGGGATGTTACAGTTTTTAAACTGAAATCTAATCTTCTGAAGACCTAAAGGGGCCAAAATTGTCCCTTTCCTTAAGGCCTCTTAAAACTTGAAAGCGGCGACGATGCTGCAGAGTGCAATGGCCGCCAACTTTTCGTGTAATTTCCGCCATTATCAAAATTCCGCACCATTGTTATCCCGGCGATGACCTGCTCCCCCATCACCACTCCTCTGCTGCAGATCCACGTTCAGTGCGTCATCACAGTGGGCACCAGCGATCTACCTCCCCGACGGCGAAATTCCGCCGTGAAAATCTTCACTCTGCCCGGCGGTGCCAAAACCTGTTTTTTTCCAGTAGTTCAATGAGGCTCAGGCCTTCTGCAACGGCGATGCAGCTTCCCTTGAAGGGGAGGAAGCACTGCCACTGCTGCCATTTTCTTTTGTTGGTCGATTGCCATGTCGGTCTGACAATTCTGCCCCTAGGTTTGGCCGGGCTGCCAACAGGCCTGGCCGAAACTCTCCCTGGTGGCTCAGTGGACCTAAGTTTAAAAATTGCGGAGGCTCTCCCCTTTAAGTGTAGGGGAGAGCTGTGGTGATGCGGCGCTGTGATGACCTCGTCGCGTCGGCTGCTCTGCACCGCCCCAACATCCACTCCTCAAGTGTTGCCACCACCGCATAACTGCCCCCATTAAGAGAGACTTCCAGATCCAAATAATAAAAAAACAAGAAAGAGCGAAATTTCGCTTAAGAATCGACCTCAACCACAGCTATGGTAAAAACCATTGAAACGGGGTGCATGCGCCCCGTTTCAGGCGGTGGGGGGGGGCAATTTCAGCCCCAAAATGGCTAATCATTTGTAGAAGTACAAAGCAAGGATAACACTGCCTGTGCCAAACATGTTGCACACAGACTTTTTGGATAGATTCTTCTTCCTATCTTCCTATTATGTGCTCAATGCATCATGAACACCAGATTTAGTATCACAATTATAAGCATTGTTGTATTGATCCCAGGAATTAGGAGTGTATTTACACAGTAATAGTGTTAGTGTACCAATTAGTTATTTTGTAAATGCAGCCTGAATCTAGTGTCAGGGCCCAAACTGACACCAGAATAAAGTGGAGTGAGATATCTGAAACATTGAAACATAGAAACATAGAAAATACGTGCAGGAGAAGGCCATTTGCCCCTTCGAGCCTGCACCACCATTCAATAAGTTCATGGCTGATCATTCACCTCAGTACCCCTTTCCTGCTTTCTCTCCATACCCCTTGATCTCTTTAGCCGTAAGGGCCATATCTAACTCCCTCTTGAATATATCCAATGAACTGGCATCAACAACTCCCTGCAGTAGAGAATTCCACAGGTTAACAACTCACTGAGTGAAGAAGTTTCTCCTCATCTCAGTCCTAAATGGCTTACCCCTTAGACTGTGACCCCTGGTTCTGGAGTTCCCCAACATCAGGAACATTCTTCCTGCATCTAACCTGTCCAGTCCCGTCAGAATTTTATATGTTTCTATGAGATCCCCTCTCATTCTTCCAAACTCCAGCCTCTCCTCATATGTCAGTCCTGCCATCCCGGGAATCAGTCTGGTGAACCTTCGCTGCACTCCCTCAATAGCAAGAACATCCTTCCTCAGATTAGGAGACCAAAACTGAATATTCCAGGTGAGGCCTCACCAAGGCCCTGTACAACTGCATTAAGACGTCCCTGCTCCTATACTCAAATCCCCTAGCTATGAAGGCCAATAGCTAGCCTTCTTCACCCCCTGCTGTACCTGCATGCCAACTTGCAATGACTGATGTACCATGACACCCAGGTCTCATTGTACCTCCCCTTTTCCTAATCTGCCGCCATTCAGATAATATTCTGCCTTCCTGTTTTTATCACCAAAGTGGATAACCTCACATTTATCCACATTATACTGCATCTGCCATGCATTTTCCCACTCAGCTAACCTGTTCAAGTCATCCTGCAGCCTCGTAGCATCCTCCTCACAGCTCACACCATCACCCAGCTTAGTGTCATCTGCAAACTTGGAGATATTACACTCAATTCTTTCATCTAAATCATTGATGTATATTGTAAATAGTTGGGGTCCCAGCACTGAGCCCTGCGGCACCCCACTAGTCACTGCCCGCCATTCTGAGAAGGACCTGTTTATCCCTACTCTCTGCTTCCTGTCTGCCAACCAGTTCTCTATCCACGTCAATACATTACCCCCAATATTATGTGCTTTAATTTCTCTTGTGTGGGACCTTTTGAAAGTCCAAATACAATACATCCACTGGTTCTCCCTTGTCCATTCTAGTAGTTACATCCTCAAAAAATTCTGGAAGATTTGTCAAGCATGATTTCCCTTTCATAAATCCATGCTGACTTGGACTGATCCTGTCACTGCTTTCCAAATGTGCTGCTATTTCATCTTTAATAACTGATTCCAACATTTTCCCCACTATTGATGTCAGCCTAACCGATCTATAATTCCCTGTTTTCTCTCTCCCTCCTTTTTTAAAAAGTGGTGTTACATTAGCTACCTTCCAGTCCATCTGAGAGGTTATACCAAATCTAAATGTGGGGTATTTAAATACACTGGCATCAATTTACTTCAGGCTATACTGGCAAGCTGTAAAGTAAATCCAGAGTGAAGAGCATGTGGATGTATGCTTCCAGACATCAAAGATTAAATATAGCGTATTTGCTTTGCTGATTATGCTGAGTAGTGTGCCTTTCGCTTTCATAATTAGTATGTGTTTTCATTGGCATGCACTGCATCAAACCTGCTTTTTATCCTTTGTGAAAGCAACTTGCATCCATTAAAAACAATAGTCACTCCGTTGAAGTCCATAAGTTGGTACATCCCATCATGTTGGAGTCCATTATTAATGAAGCAGTAGCAGGACATTTGGATAAGCATAATTCGGTCAGGCCGAGTCAGCATGGATATATGAAGGGGAAGTCATGTTTGACAAATTTGCTGAAGTTCTTTGAGGATGTAACAAGGAGGATGGATAAAGGGGAACCAGTGGATGTGGTGTATTTGGACTTCCAGAAGGCATTTGACAAGGTGCCACA
Source organism: Pristiophorus japonicus (assembly GCF_044704955.1). NCBI lineage: Eukaryota > Metazoa > Chordata > Chondrichthyes > Pristiophoridae > Pristiophorus > Pristiophorus japonicus. The sequence goes on along the minus strand of NC_091977.1, from coordinate 361,825,726 downwards.
AAAAAAGTTACTGCACAAGATAAAAGTTCACGGGGTTGTGGGTAATATATTAGCATGGATAGAGGATTGGCTAACTCGCAGAAAACAGAGAGTCGGGATAAATGTTCATTCTCTGGTTGGCAACCAGTAACTAGTGGGGTGCTGCAGGGATCAGTGCTAGGACCCCAACTATTTACAATCTATATTAACAACTTAGAAGAAGGGACTGAGTGTAATGTAGCCAAGTTTGCTGACGATACAAAGATGGGAGGAAAAGCAATATGTGAGGAGGACACAAAAAATCTGCAAAAGGACATAGGCAGGCTAAGTGAGTGGGCAAAAATTTGACAGATGGAGTATAATGTTGGAAAGTGTGAAGTCATGCACTTTGGCAGAAAAAATCAAAGAGCAAGTTATTATTTAAATGGAGAAAGATTGCAAAGTGCCGCAGTACAGCGGGACCTGGGGGTACTTGTGCATGAAACACAAAACGATAGTATGCAGGTACAGCAAGTGATCAGGAAGGCTAATGGTATCTTGGCCTTTATTGCAAAGGGAATGGAGTATAAAAGCAGGGAGGTTTTACTACAGCTATTCAAGGTATTGGTGAGGCCACATCTGGAATACTGCATGCAATTTTGGTTTCCATATTTACGAATGGATATACTTGCTTTGGAGGCAGTTCAGAGAAGGTTCACTAGGTTGATTCTGGAGATGAGGGGTTGACTTATGAGGAAAGGTTGAGTAGGTTGGGCCTCTACTCACTGGAGTTCAGAAGAATGAGAGGTGATCTTATCGAAATGTATAAGATTATCATGTATCTCACACTACTGTACATAACTGTATCTTACCATGCTATACATGACTGTAACTAGAGATGACCTGTAACCACAAGCTTACCTTACCACCAGGGGTGCACTTGCAGGAGACACTGGATACCTGTCCCAGACAGGTATATAAGGACAGGTCTCAGGCAAGTGTGGCATTCGAGAGCTGTGTAATAAAGGTGCAAGTCCTGAGTGACCTTGACTTCAGCATGTGTCTCGTGTGAGTCTGTACTGCAGGGGCAGGACTTTACAATTATGAGGGGGCTTGACAAGGTGGATGCAGGGAGGATGTTTCCAATGATGGGAGAGACTAGAACTAGAGGGCATGATCTTAGAATAAGGGACCGTCCATTTAAAAGAGAGATAAGGAGGAATTTCTTCTCTCAGGGAGTTGTAAATCTGTAGAATTTACTGCCTCGGAGATCTGTGGAAGCTGTGACATTGAATAAATTTAAGACAGAAATAGACAATTTCTTGAGCGATAAGGGGTTACGGGGAGCGGGTGGGGAAATGGAGCTGAGTCCATGATCTGATCAGCCATGAGCTTATTGAATGGCGGAGCAGGCTCGAGGGGCCATATGGCCTACTCCTGTTCCTATTTCTTATGTTCTTATAACTGCTGCAATGTGTTGTTCACAGCAGTTGGCAATTGATTTGGTTATCCATCCTTGCCTTCACATCAAGTGAATGACATATCCTGTACTCAGGGGTGGAGGTCAGTAGATCATCATCCAAGTGAACCACACCATGCTACTTTTTCATATATTCCAACATTGCTGATTTTCTTACTTTTTGTACCCTGATAACAGCTATCTCACCATTTACTTTAGCCTGGGTGTGAAGGAATCTCATCTGATATTTGGTTCAGTCAATCCTCCTGCATGACTTTTCCTCATCAAGGGCTCAATTTTGGCCCACCCCTTTTTTCGACGACTTACTGGAGATGCGCCGCTTTTCTCCGTTTAGAAGTGCTCCGAAAAAATTCCTCCCCACTTTGGCTGCTGTCCGGCCTCTCCCTGGTCGTCGCACAGCGTGACCAGTTGAGTCAGGGGTCAAGCCAGCGTCCTGCGCTGAAAACAATGCTGGGATGTCTGCACATACACATTGGAGTCGGGTCGTGATATCCGCGTATGTGCAGTAGCGCCGAAATTTGGCAATTGGCCCACCCTCTCTCTCGCTCTCCCCATGTTCACTCGCTCTCCTCCTGCCGCACTCCCCTCTCCACCCCCGATCATTTGCAGCCTAGCTTCTCTCTCTCTCTCTCCCCGTGGAATACAAATGCCGCGTTGAATCCCGATGCCGATCGCTCCCACCCCAAACCCAGTCCAAGTGACCTCCCGCACAGGCCGGCCCACTGCCTTCCCGGGCCAAGTTTTAAGATGCAGGTAGGACTTACGTCAATTTTTTATTTGTTATTTAATTCTTAGAACTTTTTGTTTGCAAGGTTTGGTGGTTTGTAAGGCTTGGTGCTTTAGGTACAGGTCCTTACCTCTTTTATTTTTGTCGTTTAAGCTTCCATGAATGCTTCGGTTGTATCGTAAATTAACTTTGCGAAGTTTGTCATATGATGTCCTATATAGCTGTTTGATCCTATTCACATTCTTTAGTCATTAGGTTTTTTTATTAGTGACCACATTAAATTTTAGTCTTTTGAAACTCACTCGGCCAGGGCTAGGGGCAGCCAGGCAGCAGAACTGATAGAAATCACCCAGGCAGGAACACTTTCAGTTCCAGGCCGAATGGCCTCCGATGTCCCTACCTGCACTGATTTCTTAACTCTCCGCAAGGATTTTCTGAAGTGGCCACATACGCTGGTCTTGGTAGATATGGAGTAACTATTAGCTGGCCAAAGTTGCCAAATTGGCCAAAACTGGTGTAGGTGGCTGATAACACCCCCTTTTGGAAAAAAAAGGAACTAAAAAAATCATAATTAACTCACTGACACAGGCGCAAATTAAATGTGCAAAATGGGGATTTTTAAGATACGCCACAAAAATCAAGTTACTCCACAAAAAACGGAGCAACTCCTGGCCAAAATTGAGCCCCAAAAGTAGACAGTTCATTATAGCTATTTATTGACAATTTTTTAAAATGTTGTTTTAGTTGCCTGACGTTCCCTTTCAATTTCTCCAAATAAGAAAATAAGAACTCAAGAAATAGGAGCAGAAGTAGGCCATTTGGCCCCTCGAGCCTGCTCCACCATTTAATAAGATGATGCTGATCCGATCCTGGCCTCAACTCCACTTCCCCGCCCGCTCCCCATAACCTTTGACTCCCTTTCATTCAAACGTCTGTATCTCCACCATAAATACAGTCAGTGACCCAGCTTCCACAGCTCTTTGAGGTAGAGAATTCCAAAGATTCACAACCCTCTGAGACAAGAAATTCCTGATCATTTCTGTCTTAAATGGGCGACCGCTTATTCTGAAACTATGCCCCCTAGTTCTAAATTCCCCAACTAGGGGAAACAGCCTCTCTGCATCTAACTCTTTTAGAGTTTATCTGTAAAACATAAAACATTAAACCGTGCCACCCGCCCTGGATGACACAGCAGACATTTACAAGGCCCCTTTTTTTCTTTTTTTTTTGTTTTTTTTTGGGGTGCTAAAATCAAATTTTTTCCGGTGCCCCCTATAAAAGGGAAGGGGACACTAAAAGCACCGGCAATTAAAACAAATTAAACTTTAAAACGTAAAATCAAATTAAAATTTGGTTGCCGGGCGTGATGATGCACTCCAGTCCCTCCGGTGTCCACCTCTCGCGGAAGGCCGGGAGCGTACCGGTGGACACCGCGTGCTCCATCTCCAAGGACACCCTGGACCGGATGTCCTTGTGCATGAAACTCTTTTAGAGTCTACCTGCAAAACATAAAACATGTATCCGTGCCACCCGACCTGGATGACACACCAGACATTTACAAGGCCCTTTTTTTCTTTTTTTTTTTCCTTTTTCCAGTGCCCCCTGTATAAGGAGAGGGGGACACTAAAAGCACCGGCAATTAAAACAAAATAAACTTTAAAACGTAAAATCAAATTAAAATTTGGTTGCCGGGCGTGATGATGCACTCCAGTCCCTCCGGTGTCCACCTCTCGCGGAAGGCCGCGAGCGTACCGGTGGACACCGCGTGCTCCATCTCCAAGGACACCCTGGACCGGATGTAAGAGCGGAAGAGAGGCAGGCAGTCAGGTTGAACGACCCCCTCGACCGCCCGCTGCCCCTCTCTACCTGCATCTACCCTGTCAAGCCCCCTCAGAATCTTATACTTTTCAATAAGATCACCTCTCAGTCTTCTAAACTCCAATGAGTATAGGCCCAACCTGCTCAACCTTTCTTTATAATACAACCCCTTCATCTCCGGAATCAACCCAATGAGCCTTCTCTGAACTGCCTCCAATGTAAGTATATCCTTCCTTAAATAAGGTGACCAAAACTGTACGCAGTACTCCAGGTGTGGTCTTACCAATGCCCTGTACAGTTGTAGCAGGACTTCCCTACTTTTATACTCCATCCCCCTTGCAATAAAGGCCAACATTCCAATTGCCTTTCTAATTACTTGCTACACCTGCATGCTAACTTTTTATGTTTCATGTACAAGCACCCCCAGATTTTGTAATCTCTCCCCATTTAAATAATAATTTGCTTTTTTATCTTTCCTCCCAAAGTGGATAATCTCACATTTTCCCACATTATACTCCATCTGCCAAATTTTTGCCCACTCACTTTGCCTGTCTATATCCCTTTGTAGATTCGTTGTGTCCTCCTCACAACTTGCTTTCCCACCTATCTTTGTATCATCAGCAAATTTAGCTACATTACACTCATTCCCTTCATCCAAGTCATTAATATAAATTGTAAGTAGTTGAGGCCCCAGCACCGATCCCTGTGGCACCCCATGAATTACAATTTGCCAACCTGAAAATGACCCAAATATCCCCACTCTCTATTAGTTAGCCAATCCTCTATCCATGCTAATATATTACCCGCAATCCCGTGAGCTCTTATCTTGTGCGACAACCTTTTATATGGCACCTTATCGAATGCTTTCTGGAATCCAAATACACCACATCCACTGGTTCCCCTTATCCACCCTGCTCATTACATCCTCAAAAAACTCCAGCAAATTTGTCAAACGTGATTTCCCTTTCCCTAATGTTCAGTTTAATATTTTCCATAGTTTGGCGTGCTCCATGCTGATAATTACAAAGTGCTGTAGTTCCTGTCTTCTTTATATCCAATAGGCATGAAACCATATCCTCAGTGTAGTTTTGTCGGCATTAGCATTGATGAAGTATTTTGTCATGGCGGTGAATCATATACCTGTGTCCAGTTCATGTGTGCTATGAATTCGATAGCAAAACCATCACAAATATTTTGAATGATAGGGTAAGAAGTCCTTTTCCCTGTTTTCTTTTACTATTTATCCTTCACATTGAAGAGGTCATCTATTGGCATTACTATTCTGACCAGATTCAATGGATTCATCCTGTTGTTGAACCAAAGTCCATAAATGATTTTAAAAGGAAATTGCATTGCTTGAAACAGAGGAATATTAAAGCTCATTGGGAGCAAGCAAAAAGTGAGAATAGACTAAGGCAGAGAAAGTCACATCATTTGCGCCTCCCGTTAGTGCCGGGACACAACGATTTCTTGCCTGGGGCGCGGGGCTGCTACCGCCTCCTGCGAAATTCCGCGGGAGTTAGTGGAGACACAAACTGGCAGCGCCCCGCTCATGCCGGTAGCACCCCGGGCCGCTGTATTGGTAATAAGCGTAGCAGGCTGTTTTCGCCCGGAGAGAAAATTTTAGCGAGCTCCACATGTGGCCGCCGCAGGCGATGTCCACGCTTGCATCGGAGGTCACGAACCGGGCCGCACTCCGCTCGCGGGGCAAAAATTAAATGGGAGGCTCGTCATGACAGTTTTTTTTCCATGGCCGGCTGACTGATCATAGAAACATAGAAACATAGAAAATAGGTGCAGGAGTAGGCCATTCGGCCCTTCGAGCCTGCACCGCCATTCAACAAGATCATGGCTGATCACCCACCCCAGCACCTCCCCCCCAGCCGCAAAGACCACATCCAACTCCCTCCCGCACACATCCAATGAACGGGCATCAACAACTCTCCATGGCAGGGAACCCCACAGGCCAACAACTCCACTTCTGTGCCGGGCTGCTGCCACGACTTCCCGCTCCCCGGTGGAGAAGGAGAAGTGGTGACCCTTCGCTCTATTGCAGAGTTTGCAACGTGCCCTTCCCTTTACCCAAAGGGGAGGACCCTGTGCTCCCACCTGCACTACGTGGCGCTCCGCTTGGCGCTGATTAGTGGGTAAAATGATGGAATCAATTATTAAGGATGTCATAGCAGTGCATTTGGAAAGAGGTGACATGATAGGTCCAAGTCAGCATGGATTTGTGAAAGGGAAATCATGCTTGACAAATCTTCTGGAATTTTTTGAGGATGTTTCCAGTAGAGTGGATAAGGGAGAACCAGTTGATGTGGTATATTTGGACTTTCAGAAGGCGTTCAACAAGGTCCCACACAAGAGATTGATGTGCAAAGTTAGAGCACATGGGATTGGGGGTAGTGTACTGACATGGATTGAGAACTGGTTGTCAGACAGGAAGCAAAGAGTAGGAGTAAATGGGTACTTTTCAGAATGGCAGGCAGTGACTAGTGGGGTACCGCAAGGTTCTGTGCTGGGGCCCCAGCTGTTTACACTGTACATTAATGATTTAGATGAGGGGATTAAATGTAGTATCTCCAAATTTGCGGATGACACTAAGTTGGGTGGCACTGTGAGCTGCGAGGAGGATGCTGTGAGGCTGCAGAGCGACTTGGATAGGTTAGGTGAGTGGGCAAATGCATGGCAGATGAAGTATAATGTGGATAAATGTGAGGTTATCCACTTTGGTGGTAAAAACAGAGAGACAGACTATTATCTGAATGGTGACAGATTAGGAAAAGGGGAGGTGCAAAGAGACCTGGGTGTCATGGTACATCAGTCATTGAAGGTTGGCATGCAGGTGCAGCAGGTGGTTAAGAAAGCAAATGGCATGTTGGCCTTCATAGCAAGGGGATTTGAGTACAGGGGCAGGGAGGTGTTGCTACAGTTGTACAGGGCATTGGTGAGGCCACACCTGGAATATTGTGTACAGTTTTGGTCTCCTAACCTGAGGAAGGACATTCTTGCTATTGAGGGAGTGCAGCGAAGGTTCACCAGACTGATTCCCGGGATGGCGGGACTGACCTATCAAGAAAGACTGGATCAACTGGGCTTGTATTCACTGGAGTTCAGAAGAATGAGAGGGGACCTCATAGAAACATATAAAATTCTGACGGGGTTAGACAGGTTAGATGCAGGAAGAATGTTCCCAATGTTGGGGAAGTCCAGAACCAGGGGTCACAGTCTAAGGATAAGGGGTAAGCCATTTAGGACCGAGATGCGGAGGAACTTCTTCACCCAGAGAGTGGTGAACCTGTGGAATTCTCTACCACAGAAAGTTGTTGAGGCCAATTCACTAAATATATTCAAAAATGAGTTAGATGAGGTCCTTACTGCTAGGGGGATCAAGGGGTATGGCGAGAAAGCAGGAATGGGGTACTGAAGTTGAATGTTCAGCCATGAACTCATTGAATGGCGGTGCAGGCTAGAAGGGCCGAATGGCCTAATCCTGCACCTATTTTCTATGTTTCTATGTTTCTATGATTAGCGCTCCAGGACTGCTCCCGAGAGGAAGTGAAGCACGGGTCATTGCACTCCATTGCCTCTTGGGGGCAGTAACCCTAATTTCGCTGCCAGGACGGGACTTCTACGCCGGGCGCAAGAAGTCCTGCCTCTCCTCGGTTACTGCCCCCAAATAGGGCGCGATCGAATTTTGGCCCCTCGGTAACTTATGTAGAAGAAACCAATGAAAAAGACTTGATAGACAAGCTAACCTTTTTCTGTACAGTAGCATTCTCTGATCTGCCTGGTATAGTTACATTTAGTTTTGGCATATATTACAATTTGTGCTACTATCTGTTGCCTGCTCAGGAAGCTTCCACATTTTCTTAAAGTTTTTTCATAATGCATATATAATACTAATGAGACCCAACACTGATTATATGTGACACTATTTAACATGTGCTGAAAAATTCCCTAACCATATCCTGTTTCTCTGTCGACCTCTATTCACCCACATATAAAATATATATATACTATAATTTGCATTCTCAACTTAACTTGACTCAGAACATCAAAATAAACTGAAAAAAACATAAATACAAGGCCTAGAGTTTCTGCTAGGTTCTGTTGGTGTTATCAGCGCTATCTGGCTGAAATCGACCAAACCAGCACAAAAGATCACAGGTTATGTCAAGTGTAAATAGAGTTTCTGCGATCTTTAATGCTGGTTTAAAAAACATTGCACCGGAAGCAGGCTCCGCCGACAAAATTGGCAACGACCCAGATCAAAATAATGAGCATGTTGAGTTTCAGCCAATTACGGCCCTTCGAGGAGGTGCTTCAAACTGATCTTTTTTGGGGGACACAGGCACTAATAGGCATATTTTTTTTTTAATTACATGTTAAAAATTAGTTCATTTATTAAGAAACTGACTAGTGTAAACCAATTAAAATAGCAATAGTTTATTTTAACTAATTTTCAGTTATTTAAAATCGTGTTTCTCACAGGTGGTGGAGTAGACACAGATTAAAAATATATTTTATTTATTTTTTGTGATAAACCCATTTTCAGCTGTATTAAGAATACTGCAATAGTCTGTTACTTGAATAATTTTTTATGCACTGCCCCTTATTTCTCTATCTTTAAAGCACATTATTTTCAATCCAAAGCCTATTGTGTCCTCGATTTATCTTTATTTGTTTCCATCATTGACTAGATTATTGAGCACCAGAATGCTATCTGTACAGCCACAAGGTCAGCCATGGAAAATGCACTTCAGCACAAAAGCAGCAATTGCAGGCAGCATATTAAATCTTTGCTCAGTGAACTGCACAAGTAAAGAGACCAGCAGTTTGCTGCACATTATTCAGGATATGCCATAGCCACCAATGAGGGAATAATGAGGGAAAACCATTACATAACTCGCTATTTGAACACTTGCTGAGTTGAATTTCCAATGCATAAATGCACAACACCTTTCGAGTCGAAGGGCCTATAGTAAGTGTTCACTCAAACGTAATTGGATCCCAATGAACAGAGACCAGGGGACCGAAACTGAATCCCGCCCCAAATGGGGTGCACCGATAATTTTCTAAAGCTTTTCATGTTGCCAGCTCGACCAAACCCTGTGGGCATAATTGTGGCCTGATCTGGCAGTCGGGCAACAATAAAAAATAAAATGGAGTCACCGGCAGCATGATCTCCCCTTCAAGAGTGGACGCACCACCCAACCACAGATATCTCCCCGCCGGTGAAAGCTGTCGGCAGCACCGACCGGCGGCGGCGCTGCTCCCGTGGGGCAATGGGGAAATTTCCCGCGGGGCAATTTCCAGCGGTGCCCGATGCGACGGAAAAATGTGCGGAGCGGAAACGCGTTCCCGTAGCTTCCAGCCCGGGGGCAATTTCAGACGGGTCGGCGCATCCATCCGCCCCCGGACAGTAAGGCCTCTTACAGAGCTTATGGAGGGGGGCAATTTCAGCCCCCAGATAACCATATGCACTGTATTCGCGTACAGTGAAGATGTTACAGGAGTAAGGATTACAAAAACCAACCCCAAGAATAAACCATGGCAAAAATGTTGGATTTTAATGTGATGGAATGACGCAGCTACCGAATATTAAGAACTATGTATTTATTAAGGAAATATTGTTGAACCAGTTACTTACATCCAACATAATTTAAGATGTTGTAAGACATTAAGGGGTGAAATTGTCCCACACGCCGATTGGGGGCGGTAATCTTCCGGGCCGGGACTTTCATCGACCAGCCCAGATGTCCCGCCCCCAACGCGGAATTGGGCCATACGCCCGTCAGAGGAAGTAGAGCACTGTCTCCGGCACTCTGCTTCCTTTGAGGGGCGTTCCCGGGGTAGTAGTGCAGCGCTGAGGCTAGCACTATGCAGATACTCCGCCGAGTGTTCACGCACTACAAATCCCCTCCCCTTTGACTAAAGGGGAGGGCTGCTGCACTCTCTGCATGGCACTTTGGTGGCCGCCACTGGAGCACCAAAATGGAGTGCCGGGCCGCACGATAGTGGCCTGGTCCACACTAGTGCCGCCATGATCGGACTGACCCAAGAGTCGGCCGACCAATAAAAATGGTAGCCTGGGGTGCTGCTGGCCTCCTCTTTTAGCAGCATCCTGGGAGCGGAAGCCTGCCAGCTTCGAGACCCACAAAGCTGGCATTGGCATCCATCCACGCCAGCCTCGTGGCCCACGGTGCAATTTCCCCCGCATGGCAGTAAGGGGTCGGCATGCACAGCGATAACATCATCGCCGGTTGCGCACTAGCCTGGACGCTAACCGTGAGGCGCGGCTCTGCCGGGACAGCACATCCCAAACCTCCGGGGCAATTTCCTGGGAGGTGGTAGCAACACCTCCTTTGGTCGAAAACGTCCTTGCTCACCGGAGAGGCAATAACAAGATTATAAAAAGGGATAATTTTGCCCCTAAATATGTTATTGTAAGTGAAACTTAACTGCTAAGCAGTTTTCATGCATTCCATTTCTATGAACACAATTGATTGAACCATATATCAAACATGATCACAGCCAGTCAAGGTATACAGGGATTTAATTAGCTCCAAAATGAGACTGCACCCATCTAGGCTAGTGGTGAGAATTGCATCACACTCCTAACTTAAGCCTTGGAGCTGATGGATAACCTTTCAGGGGTCAGCAATGTGAGCAACATGTCACAGAGTATCCAGCCTTTCACCTGCTCTTGTAGCCAAGATGTTTTGTTTATTTATTCTCGGGATGTCGGAGTCGCTAATAAGCCCAGCATCTATTACCCATCCATAGTTGCTCTGAGAAGTTGGTGGTAGACCTTCTTTAACCATTGGTAGTGATTTGATACACTTTGGCTTACTTTGTCACTTCAGAGAGAAGTTAACAATCCACCACATTGGTGTGGGTCTGGAGCCAAATATAGGCTAGACCTGGTAAGGATACCAAGCTTCCTTCCATTAATAAAAAATTCAAAAACCTTATGACCACTTTTACTAATTTCAGATTTTTATTTCTAGATAATTTTTAAAAACAGTAATTCAAATTCTCAAATTCCTGTGGTGGGATTTGAGCTTGAACTTGAACCAGTTCAGCACCATATAACTGTACCCCAATGTTTATACGGCTTGTACAGGTAAGCTTCTGGCCAATAATGGCTCCCAGAATATTGATGGTTAGGGGCTCAGTTATGGAGGTGCAGTTGATGTTTAAGGATGATGGGCATTGCTTGGCGCTTAAGTGGCATGAAAGTTACCTGACAGTTGTCAGCCCAAGCCTGAATATTGAACAAGACCTGAGTGACTTAATTATCAAAGTTGTGAATGAGGCTGAGCAGTCTATAATCAAACTCTTCAAATAATAACCAATGGTAACAAGGCTAATGGTATATGCCAATAGAGTGCATATATGAGGGAGAACAGAAGGATATGGGGGCAGGAATAGTTAGAATGGGAGAAATCTCATGTGGAGCATAAGCACTTGAATAGACCTGTTTCTGTGCTGTAGGTTCTGTGGCCCGGAATTTGCGATCAGTTGCGAAGCAAAGGTATTCGCTACTAGCCCCGAAGTGAGCTTTGCACAAAAATCTTGCAATTTCTGTGTCGACGTTCAATTCAAATCGACGGAGTATAATGGGGATCCCCTTATGCAAGCTGCTGACGTCAACATGCTGTCGAAGCAGCCAATAAAAATGCAGAATTCTTACAGACAGCGAACAAGGAAGCAGGTAAGCTGTTAAAATTCTAACTTTTAAAATGATACTGAGAGAAAAATAAAGATTAGGGCTCTTACCAATTTTAATTTTTATTAAATTTGACACTGCACAAAATTAAAATAAGTTTTCCAAGCTCTTAACCTTTGTTGAGCAGTCAATACTCTGTTAAAACCCCAGTTACACCTAATCCCTTTGGGTTTAATATTTAGTGGGGAATTTAACAGCGTAATTACTACTAATTGAAACCAACAATTTCCCACCAGAAACCTGTTGACAGTTAAAATCCTTCCAAACCAATATATAGCCACATAATACTGCAGTAAAAAAGAGAACCCAATATTGTCAAATCACTTATTACCTACTCAAAAAATAAAGATAAAAGAAAATAATTTTCAAAACTTATATCAGTAACTACAAAAAATGATAAAGCAAATTAATGTTGTATATTCTCATAAAATGCACACTTAAAAAATACCTAGTATTACGGCCATTTGGATGTGGTTTTGAAACTAGCCCAGAATAATGAAATAAAAGCTTGACTGCATGCCAAGAGTAAGGTCTGAAATGACTGAGATTGGGTAGTCTTAATTCAGTTCCTCTGGGTGATACTGCACAACACAAAACTGTGCATAATTCAGCACTAATTGGCACTAAATTAGGTAATTTCACTTAGTGAGGCCATACGAATTGCTGGTGTGGGAAATGGAACCATCAATGATGGTATATTTGTGTATGTACTCGTCTGATTCCTTTTGTTGGGAATTCAGTGACAATTGGTCTTTAAGGTAAAGTTGTCACTAAGAGAGCAAGGAGGGAACTTAGGATAAACTTCTTTGTTCGAGAATGAATGCCTTGCCACAGGGATGACTGAGGCACAGACCATTGCATCTGTTATGGGAAAATTGGATGAATATTTTAATCACAGGAAGATACAGGGGACAGCAGGTCAGTTGGATTCATTTTGAATTGCTCTAGCAAAGAGCCAGAACAGATATGATAGACCAAATAGGATCCTTCTGTAGTCTAAACTTGAGCATAATTATTGCTGATACAAGTGTAAAATGTGGGAAGTATTCCATTCCACAACATCAACATCCTTCATCTTACCTGTCATGTATGTACATGCTGTTTGTAGCCACTAGATGGTGTCATTGCTGAAGGCCACTGATCAGCACGCACATGGTGCTGCTCTGGTATAAAAGGCCAGCCATTTTGTGGGTCAGACACTTTGGGCCAAAATAAAGCAGAAGCAATATTGTATCTTGCTTAGTTAAACAGTACTCAGTTTGTATCTTTATTGCATACATAACATTTGATAACGAAAATACAAGAACCTTTGTTTGCAAAATGAGCACGATTGGATTTTTAGAGCGATTCATGGAGGGAGAAGATTGGGCAGACTTTGTGAGCCATTTGAACCAGTATTTCGTGGCCAACAAAATGAAGGAGGTCGACGATGTAGATTGGCGCCAGGCTGTGTTCCTCACTGTGTGCAGTTCAAAGATCTATGGTCTGATAAAGAATCTACCCATGCCTAGTGATCCAACAGAGAAAATGTACGAGGAGTTGTGTACATTGGTACGGGAGCACCTTAAGCCAGACGACGGCATCATCATCTCGAGATACAGGTTTTATACACACGCTCGATCGGAGGGCCAGAGCACGGCGGAATTTGTTACCGACCTGAGATGTCTAGCGGGACTGTGCAAGTTCGGGACGGTGTTGGCAGACATGCTGCGGGACTTCTTTGTTATCGGTATCAACCATGAGATGATCCTGCACAAACTTCTGGCGGTGGAGGAGTTGCATTTAAAAAGGGCCATCCAGATCGCTCAATCATATATGACAATGGACAGGAGTCTAAAACAAATAGCGGTGAAAAATTGAACCTTGGCAAGTACTATAAATGTGATTGATTCGGCGTTCAGCAGAATGGCACCTGGCAGGGCCTTTCCACCTGCGTTCGCAAAACCTGTGGCTGGCTAAAGTCCGCCGGCGGGAATGTATCCGACTTTTCGGTGTTAGCGTTGTGGGGGAAATCATCGGCACCAGCAGTGCCGATTTAAGCAATATAGTTGCAAAGGCTGTCTGAGAGTGGGGCATCTCCAGCGCAAGTGTCCGCAGATGAGCAAGCGAGCTGCGACACACCACGTGGAGGATGAGAGTCAGACTAGCGCGGATCTGGATATGCAATCCGAGATGCCAGAGGAGGAAGTGTATGGACTGTACTCTTTCATCACCAAGAGTAAACGAATTTTGATTAATGTGAAGTTCAACGGAATACCGGAATCGATGGACTGGACACAGGGGCGAGTCAATCGATCAAGAACAAGGGGGCATTTAATAAGCTGTGGGATACTAAGACTGTGAGGCCCAGGCTGAGCCCTGTTAATGCCAAGCTGCGCACGTGCACCAAAGAACAGATAATGGTGATTGGCAGTGCATAAATTAATGTGTTGTATAATGGTGCGGTTCACGAGTTACCGCTGTGGATTGTTCCAGGCAATGGCCCAACGTTGCTCGGCAGGAGCTGGGTGGAAAAAATCAGATGCAACTGGAACGATATAAAGGCGTTGTCGTGGTCGGAAGATACATGTGCCCAAGTATTGAGCAAGTTCCTTTCGCTGTTCGAACCGGGTATTGCCAACTTCACGGGAGCTAAGGTACAGATCCACGTGGACTCAGATGCAAGACCCGTCCATCATAAAGCTCGTGCCGTGCCGTATATGATGAGGGAGAAGGTCGAAATTGAACTGGACAGACTCCAGCGTGAAGGGATCATATCACCGGTCGAATTTAATGAATGGGCCAGCCCCATTGTTCCTGTGCTGAAAAGTGATGGCACAGTCAGAATCTGTGGAGACTACAAGGCTACGATCAACAGGGTTTCGAAACAAGATTAGTACCGGTTACCGAAGGCTGATGATGTGTTAGCGACGCTAGCCGGAGGGAAGTCGTTCACAAAACTGGATTTGACGTCGGCCTATATGACGCAGGAGTTAGTCGAGACGTCGAAGAGACTTACTTGCATTAGCACGCACAAAGGACTGTTTATTTACCACAGGTGCCCGTTTGGAATTCGCTCGGCTGCAGCAATATTCTAGACGAATATGGAAAGTCTACTGAAGTCAGTTCCCAGAACCGTTGTGTTCCAAGATGACATCCTGATCACCGGTCATGACTCCAAGGAACATCTGAACAACCTGGAAGAGGTTCTACTGCGCTTGGACAGAGTGGGACTCAGACTTAAATGCCCGAGGTGCGTCTTCATGGCACTGGAGGTCGAATTCCTCGGGAGGAAAATTGCCGCTGATGGCATCAGACCTACTGACGTGAAAACCAAAGCCATCAAGAATGCATCCAAGCCGCAGAACGTGATGGAGCTGCATTCGTTCCTGGGTCTACTCAACTACTTTGGTAACTTCCTACCTAAATTGAGCACCTTACTTGAACCATTGCACATGCTATTGAGAAAAGGCGACAACTGGGTGTGGGGCGCATTGTAAGACAGAGCTTTCGAGAAAGCCACCAATCTGCTTTGCTCAAACAAGCTGCTGGTACATTATGACCCATGTAAACATTTAGTTTTGACATGTGACACATCGTCATATGGAATTGGTTGCGTGTTACAAGCCAATGAGTCAAGGAAACTTCAACCTGTCGCGTATGCATCCAAAAGTTTGTCTAAAGCAGAAAGAGCCTACAGTATGGTCGAAAAAGAAGCTTTAGCTTGTGTGTACAGTGTTAAAAAGATGCATCAACACCTGTTAGGTCTGAGGTTTGAATTAGAGACTGATCACCAGCCGCTCATTTCGTTGTCTTCCAAGAACAAAGGTATTAATACCAACACTTCATCCTGCATCCAAAGGTGGGCGCTGACATTATCTGCCTATAATTATGTAATTCGCCACAGACCTGGCACAGAGAATTGTGCCGATGCTTTGAGCCGGGTACCGTTGCCCATCATCATAGGCAGTCCCTCGAAACGAATATGACTTGCTTCCATGCCAAACAAGGATGTTTCAATGAAGGACCTAATATTCCAGGTCTTGAACTAAATCCTGAAGGGTGGAAGTTATCTGTGCGTGGATGTTTTTAACGTGGGCTAGCCGTTGCACACCAGCCACTACATAGGCTTGACAGAGGCTAAGTCTTGGTCCAGTGGCAAGGGTTATCCAAGACTACTGGAGACCTGCTCTGCTACACAGACCTAGTGCGCACACATATCGCAGTGTGGGCTGGCCTGTGCTGCCCCTGGGCCCTCGCCTCTTCTGGCGCCGAACTCACACCTCTCAATGCACTTATCCTGCGAAGCACAATGATCCATCTCCAATATTCTGCAAATGTTCTGCATAATTCACAACATAGCCACACAGAGAGACCTGCATTTGGAGGAGCAGCAGACCTCATCAGATGAGGAAGACCAAGGAGAAGGTGAGCAATGTCTGTGCTGGTGCTTGGGATGGATGGAGCACATGACAGTGCATCCTCAGGAAGATTGTCCTGCTGACAAGGTGCCTTTTTCAGGAAGTTCTCGCTGCTGAGAGGGTCCAATCCGCCCTTTCTTGCGCACTGGTCCTTCCTCAGCAGTTCGACTCCACGGCCCCGTGCTTGGCTGAAGCATGCGAGATCCAGGTTGAAGTTGAAGTCCGTTGAGTTGGAGAAGTGAGGCTTCGCTCTCTGTCCTTATCCTCGAGGGTTGGGGAAATGTGCCTTCACCTAGGATGCGATACAACGAAAATTGAGCTTCCAAAATGCTCGACAGATATACTCGTGTTAATCCACATTTCTGGCTGGATTTGGATGGTTCTGTTACATCCGGGGAACCTTTCTGGCTTATTCAGGGCTTATCTGAGATGTACTGGACTCTGAACAAAGCCAGCCATTGCCCACACCGGAGGTGGAAACACCACAACCAGCAGATTTAATGTTAATCATGGATGCTTTTGAGAGTGAAGGTACCCCTGTCACAGCTCAACAATTTAAGACCTGGACCAGCCCGGACCCGATATTATCGGTGGTAAAGGGTTGCATCCTCAAAGTGGATTCGTCTGCCATACCTAAGCAAATGTGCGAGGAGGCCAAACAAGACATTAGTCGCAAGGACGAACTGTCTATTCAAGCAGATTGCATATTGTGGGGCAATCAAGTTGTAATGCCTAAGAAAGGGAGAGAGAAGTTTGTGCATGAGTTACACAGCACACATCCTGGTATAGTGATGATGAAAACCAATCGGCAGGTCCCATGTATGATGGCCAGGAATTGATTCTGAGCTAGAAGCATGCGTGCATCAGTGCAACACCTGCATGCAGCTCAGCAAAGCACCAGCGGAATGGCCATCCAAACCTTGGTCCAGGATCCATGTAGAGTTTGCAGGTCCCTTCCTGGGCAAGATGTTTTTCGCACTGGTGGATGCTTATTCGAAATGGATAGAATGCATTATCATGTCATCCAGTACATCCACGGCAACCATAGAGAATCTCAATGTCATGTTCGCGACACATGGTCTGCCTGACATATTGGTGAGCGACAATGGGTCATGCTTCACCAGTCAGGAACTTCGGGAGTTTGTAAAACTTAACGGCATAAAACATGTAAGGTCAGCACCGTTCAAGCCTGCATCCAACAGACAAGCAGAACATGCAGTACAAATTATCAAGCAAAGCATGAGGAGAGTAGCCCAAGTGTCACTGCAGACCCACTTATCTTGCATGCTGCTGAGTTACAGAGCAACACCCCACACACTCACAGGGGTCTCGCCTGCTGAACTCATTATGAAAAGAGTTCTTAAGACCAAGTTATCTCTTGTACACCTAGATTTAAGTAATCATGTTGAATACAGAAGATAGAGTCAACAAGGGTACCACGATCGCGCAACTGTGTCACGCGAGATTTCTGTCAATGATCCTGTATATGTGTTGAATTATGGTCAGGATCTCAAATGGATTGCTGGTACGGTCATGGCCAAGGAGGGCAACAGAGTATTTGTTATTAAGCTCAAGAATGGGCAAACTTGCAGGAAACACATGGATCAGACAAAGCTGAGGCACACAGACGAGCCAGAGCAGTCAGACAAAGAAACCAACCAACCTACCAGCAGCCTTCAGTGGACTCAGGGTCACCGGAATTTCCATCACGGACTTGTTCAATAAAAATGGACTTACAATTCCTGACATGGCACTGCCACTCCCAACAAGTCAGCCATCCAGCCACCAGCCACAACAGACTCCGCATATTCACCCAAGGCCGGAAACGAACTGAGACGGTCAACCCGGGAGCGTAAAGCACCGGACCGTCTCAACCTGTGAAAGACTGTGATAAGAACTCAAAGGAGGGTATTGTCATGTATGTACATGCTGTTTGTAGCCACCAGATGGTGTCATTGCTGGAGGCCATTGAGCAGCACGCATATAGTACTGCTATGGTATAAAAGGCCAGCCATTTTAGGAGTCAGACACTTTGGGCCAAAATAAAGCAGAACCAAGATTGTATCTTGCTTAGTTAAACAGTACTCAGTTTGAACCTTTATTGCATACATCACATTACTAAACAAAATGAGTGCTTTATTACAACCTAAGATGCTGAAGGAATTGAGGGCGGAAATTGCGGAGGGACTGGCCATAATATTCCAATCCTCCACAGATACGGGGGTAGTACCAGAGGACTGGAGAATTGCAAATGTTATACCATTGTTCAAAAAAGGGTGTAAAGATTCACCCAGCAACTTTAGGCCAGTCAGTTTAAACTCAGTAGTGGGGAACAGTTTTAGAAACAGTAATCAGGGACAAAATTAACAGTCACTTGGACAAGTGTGGATTAATTAAGAAAAGCCAGCACAAATTTGTTAAAGGCAAATCGTGTTTAATCAGCTTGATTGAGTTTTTTGATGAGATAACAGAGTGGGTTGATGAGTGTAATGCAGTTGACGTAGTGTACATAAATTTCTGATGTATGTAATAACTCGATAGACTGAATATTGTAAACTAACACAGGTACCTGGCTCTGCTTTATTAGGGCCCAAAGTGATTACATTACATGATGGCTTGCCTTTTATAGCTGGGCCGCACTCACGTGCGTACAGCTCAATGACCTCTGACAGTGGCGCCACCTGGTGGCTAGTAACTCCAAGCATACATACATGACAATTTCCAAAAAGCGTTTGACAAAGTGCCACATAATAGGCTTGCTGGCAAAGTTGAAGCCCATGGATTAAGAGGAAACAGAGAGTAGTAGTGAATTATTGTTTTTTCGACTGGTGTTCTAGGACCACTGCTTTTCTTGATATATATTAATGATTTGGATGTGGGTGTACAGGGCACAATTTCAAAATTTGCAGCAGACATAAAACTTGGAAGTATAGTGAACAGTGAGGAGGATAGACATAGACAGGCTGGTGAAATGGACAGAAACATGGCAGATGAAATTTAATGCAGAAACGTGTGAAGTGATACATTTTGGTAGAAAGAATGAGAGGACATATAAACTAAATGGTACAATCTGAAAGGGGGTGCTCGAACAGAGAGATCTGCCGGGGAGGGTCGGGGGGTATATATGCATGCACAAATTGTTGAAAGTGGCAATGTAGGTTGAGAAAACAGTTAAAAAGACTTATGGGATCCTGGGTTTCATAAATCGAGGTATAGAGTACAAAAGTGTGGAAATGATGATGAACCAGTATAAAACACCGGTTCGGCCCCAACTGGAGTACTGTGTCCAATCATGGGCACCATATTTTGGAAGGATGTCAAGGTTTTAGAGAAGGTGCAGAAAATATTTACGAGAATGATTCCAGGAATGAGGGACATCAATTACATTGATAGTCTGGAGAAGCCGGGGTTGTTCTCCTTGGAGCAGAGAATATTGAGAGGACATTTGATAGAGGTGTTCAAATTCATGAGGGGCCTGGACAGGGTAGATCGAGAGAAACTGTTCCCATTGGCAGAAGGGTCGAGAACCCGAGGGTACAAGACTTAAGGTGATCGGCAAAAGAACCAAAGGCACATAAGAAAAAAATTTTACGCAATGAGTGGATGGGTTCTGGAATGCACTGCCTGAAAGGGTGGTGTAGGCAGACTCAATCTTATCTTTCAAAAGTATCTGAAGGAAAAAAAAATTGCAGCGCTGGGAAAGGGCAGGAGATTGGGACTACCCGAGAGCCGACAGGGGCTCCATGGCCTTCTTCCGTGCTGTAACCATTCTATGATTGTATGGGGCCGAAATTGCCCTCAGCCTAAAACATGGTGATCACATTACCGTTGGCCGTCCGTTACCACCAATATGATTGTGGTGATAATAAGATTGAAATTGCCCTTTTTTGGGTCATAAACAGAGTTGGTAATGGTTGTTTTCAGTGATGTTCCCCTCATCCATTTAATGCAAAACCATCATGCTTACGCTGCAGCTGCTCCCTGGCCTTCTTAAAGGGCAGGCTTTGCGGCTGTGACTTCAGTTCGTCTTGACTTTTCTTTGCACAGGCTGGCCATTAATCTGGAAGCACAGAATGCTCCCATGCACTCTGGGCAACAAGGTACTGAACCTCTAATGGCCGCCCGAGTGGCTGCTGCCATGCAGTGTCAGCTGCAGGCTGGTGCTGCCCAGGATCTGGCTCCGCTGCATCTGCCTCCTGGGCTGCTCAACCGTTATCTGCTGGAGGGGGTCGGCAAACCTGACTCTCCTCCTTGAGGGGTGGCCCTTGCTGAGGTGCTTCGTGTGACAGCTCTCTCGCTTGCCCTTTGTGACCATCTCCCTGGCCCTCTCCATTGTGCTCCGCAATGATGCCGGCGACCCTTGCCCGCTGCCTCTGCATCCCTTGCCCCCGGCGCCGACTTCCCCTCTGTGCCTCGGTGACCCGCGCAATGCGCAGGAAGCATTGGCCTGCAAGCACTGCCCCTAACTCAAGACCCTCCACATGCGCAGCCTCCTCGATGTGGTCTCCCTCTTCTACAGCTGGAAGGCACCTCCAGCACTTAGCAAGCAGTACACACTGAAGACAGTAGTGCAAATTTATAAAAAAGCAATGGAATTTAAAAGGGGGAAGAAGCTCCTCAGGCTGATTAATAATTCGATGTAGAGAGATACTTTAAAACAAAATAAAGGTGTGAACTCACTCCAGTGGTCTTTCCCCCTCAGCCGGCACAAAATTCTGTTCCATCAACAAGCCTTTAAGAGACTTCGGCGGTGTGCATCTGCAACAATGCAACTCTTGTGACCACCGAATCTTGTTTCCTTCCCGGGACCTTGGCGGTGCGCGGCGCAATGACACGCTGAGTGCTGTCAATCACTGCCGCAGAAGTGAAGGGGCAGATTGGTGCAAGACCGCCTCCGGGGAATTCCGATGTCGGTGTCCATTTGATGGAAGCTTGGCGGCCACTGGACTCCACAGAGTGGCTGCCAGGTTGAGATGGTATGGGGCATTTTTTTTAAGAGGGGCAATTTTGGTCCCTCTGATTCTAACTAAACAGAATTGTATGAATTTCTATTATTATGGTGTTTATTTTCTGAATAGACATAAAACAATATGCATTATTATTTTAATATTTGATTTAGGATGCTGAAATTTGTAATGAGTGTCATGTATCCTACATGGCTACTGTTGGTACTGTCACAAAGTGTGTCACCAGAGGGCACAGCAGTGGGAGACTTGTAGGTTACTTGTGCAGGTGTGCGTGGCCTCGTATAAAAGGCAGGCCACCTGTGTGATCCTCACTCTGGAGTTAACAAATAAAGGACTAAGTTCACTACAGTTCAAGTACAACACATTGCCTCATGGAGTCATTACTAGAGCATCTAAGGATACAATAATTGGCGACGAGATTACGAACTTACACGCAAAAATGGCTACCCTTGGTACGTTGCAGCAGTTCGCTGATGGTGA
The DNA here is from genome assembly GCF_044704955.1 of Pristiophorus japonicus. Taxonomy (NCBI): domain Eukaryota; kingdom Metazoa; phylum Chordata; class Chondrichthyes; family Pristiophoridae; genus Pristiophorus; species Pristiophorus japonicus. The sequence continues at coordinate 361,804,161 of NC_091977.1, read as the reverse complement.
TGATTGGGATGGATTTGTGGCGAGGCCTGAACATTTCTTCACAGCAAACGACCTGGCAGGAGACGACCCGGCCACACTGGCTGATAAGCGCTAAGCCAACTTGATAACCAGTTGTGGGCCCACTGTCTATGGCCTCGTCAGGGACTTGCTGGCACCAGTGAAAACAACGACCAAGATGTAAGAGGAGCTTGTAACCCTGATCCATGAGCAACTCAAGCCCAAGGGGAGCATCCTCACAGCCAGACACCGGTTCTACACCCACCGATAGCCCGAAGGTCAGGAAATCGCGAAGTACGCCGCAGACCTCAGGAGGCTGGCAGCACCGTGCAAGTTTGGCAACCACCTCAACGAAGCGCTGCGGGACATTTTTGTCATTGGAATTGGCCATGAGGGCCTTCTTCATAAGCTACTGTCGGCAGATATCACAGTCACACTGCAGGAGGCCATCTCTGTGAGCCAGTCATTCATGACCTTGATCTGCGGCTCCAGGCAAATGACTCGCCCTCAGGACTCAAACCCGGCAGCTACTGTGCACAGAGTGGCATCGTTTAGATGCTGGACTGTAGAGCGCAAACCCTCTCAGGGAAGAGAGAACAGGCCCACGAGTCCCTTAACTAAGCATCTGCCAAGGGGGGCTAATCGAGTAGCACCATGCTGGCGTTGCGGAGGGAATCACAGGGCTCTGCAGTGCCGCTTTAAAGATTATGTATGCAAAGGCTGCAGCACAAAGCGCTACCCTCAGTGAATGTGTAAGAGAAATATGACTCACTGTGTCAATGAAGAATCTGCAGATGGCCAGGAATCCAGCGCGGATTATGAATCGATAGGCACAGAGGCAGCCCAGCCCCACGGGGAGGTACATAGAATGTTTACCTGCACCACCGAGTGTTCCCCGCTGAAGACGGAAGTCGAGATAGAGGGAAGTCCAGTCTTCATGGAAGTGGACATGGGCAAGCCAGTCAGTGATGAATCGAGAAGCCTTTGAGTGGCTATGGGACAATCAAGCTGAACGACCCAAGTTGGTCCCGGTTCAGGCAAAGCTGCGCACCTACACCAATGAAATCATTCCAGTCATTGGTAGTGAATGTAAAGGTATTCCATGATGGCACGGTGCACAAGTTACCTCTGTGGATTGTTGCAGGTGATGGACCAACACTGCTCGGCAGAAGTGGATGGAGAAGATCCATTGGAAGTGGGAAGACTTCACCCCTCCAATGATCGACGTCCTCTGCGCTCAGAGGCAAAGCAAGCCCTCACATGAGGGTGGAACCGGCACCGGAGAGCAGACCAGCATAGCACCCGAGGCACAGACCGCTCAGTACGACTGCGTGGAGATGATCCAGCTGAGACGACCCGAACACACCTTCCAGGCTCCAGTGGCAGGACTCTGGAGGAAGAAAATTGGATCCAGAGGCAACTTCCCAGTTTCGGAGGCAGATCCCGGGGAGAAGAGGATCACCGCAGTCAACATCGTCGATGGAGGAAAGATGGCACCCAAACCACGAGGTGAGGCACTGAAAAAAAAGATGGCCGTGGCCAGACCACGAGGTGCAGCGCTGATGGAGCAACACGTGGCACCAAACGGAGAAGAAGATTGGGGTAAAGATAGCAAGGCTCTCTTAAAGGAGGCCTGCAACCCACCACACTTAAAGGGACAGTGCCACACACTCAAGCAATGTAATAGTAACATTAAGTCAGAAACAAAATGTGCAATTGATCATGTAAAATGTGTAATTGATAATCTGAATGGTGTACATGCAACCACCGAGGAAAAGTCGCGCGATTATGTAAAATGTGTGATTGATGATCTGAATTGTGCACATGCAATCAGCGAGGAAAAGTTGCGCAATCGTGATCGGACCCACAGATTGTCCATAATAAGTAATGAAAGGGTGGGTGATGCAGGATTTCAACTGCACACAGCCAATGCAGTGGGCAGACATCCATCAGGAGCACACAGGTCCAGCGAGCTACCTAATGCTGTAGCCTACGTCTCGGGGACCAGAGTCATGCACCATAGAGTGTGGTCACAAGTAACCAACGCACATGAGCTGCAGAGCAAGCGACCTCAGCAGGGCAACGACATCGGTATCGATACCATGCCCCTGATCGGCTCCACCTCTCAGGCACCTGATGGCACCAACTGCCATGAGCCTGAAGGAGCAGACTGTGCTAAGGCGCTGTCCCCAGACCCCATCGCCACCAAGGCCATGTCTGTAAATGAAGGATCACCCACCACAATTCCCCCAAAGGGGACCGGGACCAGCCAGGATCCCAAACGAAACAACGCACAGGCCAGTGAGTCAGCAGTCCCCTGTGCACTACTAGGCGATAACTCCTCAGGAAGCAGCAGTGCAAAGAAAGGACAGGGAGGTTACAGGCATCTGTGAACCTGTCCAACGCTAGGAACCACGGCACAGCCCCAAGAACAGGCAACTCGAGCCAACCGGGTTCCCACTGCCAGCACCGGGCACTGAGCTGCCATCAGACTGCAGGGACACAACCCAGCAGCTCCGGAACTAGTTTGTCCTCACGCATCGGTCACTGCATCGATAAGGCACCTCACTAGTCTAACGTACTTGTCTCACAATGGAACCACAAATGTAATGCAAACCTGAACTTGAATGTATATGAATGCTATGAGTCTCCGCCATAATCGATGTGGGGGGGGAATGGAATGGTCAGGGACACATACAAACAGCAACCACCAGCACCCTACTGCACCAATCACTCACCCAAGATTGAAACGACCTGCCAAGGGTCAACCAGACAGAGCCCACATTGAGCTAAGCCCAGAGCACAGTCAATGCAGAGGCAATTGCACTAAAGACTCAGAGGAGAATGTGTCATGTATCCTACATGGCTACTGTTGGTACTATCACAAGGTGTGCCACCAGAGGGCACAGCAGTGGGAGACTTGTCGGTTACCTGTACAGGTGTTCCTGGCCTAATATAAAAGGTTGGCCACCAGGTGTGATCCTCACTGGAGTTAATAAATAAAGGACTAAGGTCACTACAGTTCAAATACAACACATTGCCATGTGGAGTCATTACTAGAGCATCTAAGGACACAACAGTGAGCTATCAAACATGGGGATTAGATTAGCTGCCAGTTAAAATTTTAAGTTCTATTAATACATGATCACCAGAATACAGAAATCATTAATGCAGCAACAGGTATTCAAATCTCAGGTGTAATAAAAGCAAGAAACAAAAATAAAAGTAAGTCATGCACAATCATTTTGTTAGTAGTTTCGATAACACTAATAGAAATTTTACATCATGCAATATTGCCTCAGGCTCCCAGTGCTGTGGAAACCAATCTGTTTATACTGCAGAGTACATTTCACAGCAGCCAGAATCAAAAATAAAAACAATGGGGTAGAAATTGTTTTGCATTACATCTGTTTCTTGGATGTAATATAAGCACATAACTTACCAATTCAGCTGTGGAATGGTGTACGTCCAATCTGTGCAGGCGTTGGTTCCACTGCTAAATCCTTGAGGCCTTTTTTTAGGAATCTTGCATGTAAGAGGGTGCATCTCGCACTTAAACATGTAAATTAGGAGCCTAATGCCTATTGAAGGGCTCCATTGAGAAGTTTGTCAGCAATAAGCTGTGCAGATGTCAAACCTACCCTGCTCATAATTCTTCAGTGGCCCCCATGGTTACTGACTCCAAAAAAACAAGCTCTTTGAAGCCAGGAGGAGCAGGAGTGTTCCTCTAACTCCACAGCAATCATGATTAACCCCATGCTCCCATGGAACAAAATCCACTTTTCCCCCTCCCAGGACTTACCTGAGAACTACTGCCGGGGAGACAGGTGGCACAACATTGAAATCCATGCTCAGACGGGCTGCCTGTGGAAGCACGACCAACATTGGCAGCTCAGGTCTAGTATGTTAATCAGATCCGAGGACCGATTCCCGTAATCCTTGGGCAAGAAGTCCGGACTAATTTCCGAGCCTCTGTTTCTAAGATATGATTCCTGATTTTCTTTCCTGGCCAGCAAACCTTTCTCAGTGCTTGGCAGGATACATTTGGGCAGCTTGAGCAAACCGACTTTGCTAACCTGCCTGAGTAGACTGAGCTGCTTGGCACATTGGCGGCTAGTAAATACTGCTTCCAAGACAATGTTTATTCTCATTGATAGTGCTGCCCATGAAGGTGCCTGTGAAAATGTCCTCTTTTGATGTGTTTCAATTCAACAATTTTTAATTGAAACCTCCTTTAAAGTAAAAAAACATAGAAACATAGAAATCTACAGCGCAGAAGGAGGCCACTTCGGCCCATCATGTCCACACGGGCTAACAAAGAGCCACATGGCCCTTGATCAGCAGTCCTGAAGATTACATATAAACCTATAACAATGAACAATGGCGGAAAGGTAAAGAGCACCCAGCCCAACTAGTCCATCCCACACAACTGCGACACCCCTTGTACCAAAACATCCTACCATTCTACACTCTACCCCAACCGGAACCATGTGATCTTCTGGGAGAGGCAAAAACCAGACAAAAACCCAGGCCAACTGGGGAAAACAAAATCTGGGAATATTCCTCTCCGACCCATCCAAGCGATCAAAACTATAACCTTGGTCGTATTCAATTCCCTGCAGTGCTTACCATCGTATCTGCGCCAGCCAACAAGAGGTTATCCAGTATAATCCCACTTACCAGCTCTAGATCTGTAACCCTGCAGATTACGGCACTTTAAGTGCCCATTCAAACACCTTTTAAATGTGGTGAAGGTTTCTGCATCCACCACCCTTCCAGGCAGTGAGTTCCAGACCCCCACAACCCTCTGCGTGAAGAAACTTCCCCTCAAATCCCCACTGAACCTTCCACCAACTACCTTAAAAGTATGCCGCCTCGTAATTGATCCTTCCACCAATGGAAATAGGCCCTTGCGATCCACTATATCCACACTCCCCAAAATTTTATACACCTCAATGAGGTCTCCTCCCAATCTCCTCTGTTCCAATGAGAATAAACTCAGCCTATCCAATCTGTCCTCATAGCTAAGATTCTCCATTCCAGGCAGCATCCTGGTAAATCTCCTTTGCACCCTCTCTAATGCAATCATGCCCTTCCTATAATAAGACGACCAGAACTGCATGCAGTACTCCAGCTGTGGGCCAACCAAAGTATTATTCAATTTTAGCATAACCTCCCTGCTCTTGTATTCTATACCTCGGCCAATAAAGGCAAGCATTCTGTATGCCTTCTTAACCATCTTAACCTAAAATATCAAACAAGGCTTTGTTGAAATGACAGCCAAGACACAGAGCAGCAATGAAAGAAAGATTAGAGAGATAACTGATGTTCATCGAGAAGCATTAACAGTGTTGTCTCATTTACCCCATTGTGACTGATAACCTTTAATGGTGAAGTACACAATGCTATAGAAGTATAAAACACCAGTCAATCTCCCCTGGCATCACACATCAGGAGTCAAGGCCAGTTTTCAGTTGAAGCAGGATAAGAGTGTGCAGGAGAATTGGACCAGTGTGTGTAATGTAATACAGACCTCATTTTGAAGTTGTACATTCTGGCCTTATTTTTTATACTAGATTAGTATTTATATAGCTAAATAGCACTACCAATAGCAATTTGGAAAGCAGAAAAGTAGAGGTGGCTGGAGCATGGGAGTTTATCTGCAGTGCTTGGACATGTAAAACTGAGGTGCTAGAGCAGGGTGCAATAACAAAGTGACATATTTATATAGCCAGTTTCCATCATAAATGGAAACTGGCGAAATGTTGGCCTCGGGATTTATAATAGGAAAAAATTGTCAAAAGAATGTAACAAAATATTGCAACAGAAAGTTAGATTTTGCAGACAGAAAGTGCATGTAGATAAAAGATTTTTAATGCATCATCGATATACCGATTACAAACAAAAGTATAAATAAATCCTCTAAGGAGCAGCAAGGAACAAAAAAGCAGCCACACAACCAACTGCAAAGCCAGACTGCCTCAGTGAAAAGATTACAAGCCAGTTGTGAAGATGAATGAGAAACATTATGACAATGACTAGCTATCAGTGGACAGATTAAAGACACCATTTCTTAGTCACAGGATTAGTTTACACCCCGCAGCAACTATACACTGGGAAACATGCAGTAAAGGATTTTTAAAAAACAGGAAAAGTCTGGAAATATGTAGCAAATCTGTCACAGCTGAAAAGAAGGAGGTTTGTATTTTAGAGACGCTTCATGAGAACTAAAGGAGAAAACAACCAAGCCCTTTTATAGGACTGTCTTGCTATTTATTTCTGACATTTTCTGTTTTGGTACAGAAAACCTTAACAATAGAATATGGAAAATCAAACTGATGGAACTCATTATAGAACAACAGAAGGATCGTAATAGAAACATGAGTTACAGATAGCCATGAGATATGCATAAAAAAGTACTATAGCCTTGTGTAATAATTAAATAATGCAAAGATTAAAAGGTAAAAAGAACTATTTATTCCCCATATAGTTGTCTTATACAACAATTAAAACCACAGAAATATGCCATTCGGCCCAGCCAGTCTGTGCTGGTGTTTATCCTTCTCGCGAGTAATAGTCCCATATGCCTGCCCTGCTTCGATATCCCATTATTCCCCTTTCTATCAACCACCATTTTAAAATGTGGACATGATCTCTGTTTCCCACACTATAGCAGCGATTTTGTCTGCCGTGACAAGTCTGCTGCGGCCGGAGTAGACAGCGGCCTCAAACCCTGCTCCCGTCTTCATCCCGCCTCCTCCAAGTGATTTTACCTGGTTGGGCTTGTTAAGCCCGCCCTGCGAGGTTTCCGGCCAATTAAAAGGAAGTGAGTCTGGTGACATGATTTGATGATGCGTCATCAGCCAGTTTCCTTAAAGGAGCCATGTCCACGTTGATTTTGACAGTGGTGCTGTCATTGTTTTACAGCATTGAGCTGCTGCAAACACTAAGAAGCACTGCACATTAGTGCATGGCTGCACCCAGGCTCTCCCATGACTCCCTCCATATGCTTATGGAGTCACAGCATGCAGGAGATCAACAGACCCTGGTTGCACATTGCACAGGAGGGATGTCATCAGGAGGACGTGGCTGCAGTGGCACAAACCTTTTAATGATTACAGTAGATCACGAAATGTTACTGCAAAGCCATACCCAACCTTATCCTCCTGTGTCACTCATCACATCCCCATCACTCTGTCTTCCCTACTCTACTCCTGCACATTCATACTCACACCAACTTACCTTACACCTCCACCCATTCCTCTCTATCTATGTTATCACTTCCCCATCTCATTAGCCACCCCTCACACTACACTCATCCTTATCCAATCGTTCAAACTAACACCACACAAGGGTAGACACTTAGGTGCTTTAGCAAATGTTCATGTAAAGTTCCTGTTAATGTTTTTAAGCATTGAAATCTTTCTTTTCATCAATTTGCCTTCTTAGACAGATTTGTGTGGACCTTTGAATGTGTCTTAGTGAGTTCCAGTGAATGGTAACCTATAAAATTCTGACGGGACTGGACAGGTTAGATGCAGGAAGAATGTTCCCAATGTTGGGGAAGTTAAGAACCAAGGGTCACAGTCTAAGGATAAGGGGTAAGCCATATAGGACCAAGATGAGGAGAAACTTCTTCACCCAGAATTCTCTACCACAGAAAGTTGTTGAGTCCAGTTCATTGGATATATTCAAGAGGGAGATAGATGCGGCCCTTATGGCTAAGAGGATCAGGGGGTATAGAGAGAAGGTGGGAGTGGGGTACTGGAGTTGAATGATCAGCCATGATCATATTGAATGGCGGTGCAGGCTCAAAGGGCTGAATGTCCTGCTCCTGCAACTATTTTCTATGTTTCTATGTTTCTATAACACCCCACACGCTTCCCCAACCCCCCCCATCAATGGTGATGAGTGTGAAAGGAATGGCTTGGACATTGTGAGGATGTTTTATGGTGCTGGTATGGGGTAGTGCCAACCTGGCATAACATGTGGCAGCCAGCGTGTACAGTGTTAAGCAAAGCAAATCTGCACATGGTGAGGCCATCGTTGGCGTCCCGGCTGGCATTGTGCACTGGTGATGATGCCCTGTGTCCAGTTGCAGCATCAGTTGATTACGGAGAAGGTTAGTGTGGATGTTGGTGCTGTTTGTGTGCCGGTTGATGCTGATGTTGGGGTAGATTTTGTTGGGAGTCTGAGGACCAAGATGAGAGTTTTTCAAGGGCACTGATGCTGATGGAAGAGATGGCAGGTGAGGTTGCGATGAAAGAAGCGATCTATCGATGGTGAGAGAGGTTGTTCCAATGAAGTGACACTGGATAGAGAGTTTGCACCAAACACTTACTCGCTGCTTAAAGCTCAATCTGGCTTCTAACTGCAATAAACAACTGCTTCTAATCTTTGAAAGTGAAGACCTATGTAATGGAAGCTTTCATAGACCATTTGCGGCTGTCAGGTTAGTGAATCATTCGATGCTGACACAACACCCGACCTACTTACCTGATGTGATAACCGTGCTCTGGGAAACTCATTAAAAACCTAGTAAAATGGTAAGTGCATGGTAAAATCTTGCTTAACTACCTTTTAATTATTTAATTGGCTGACCCGCTGCCTGGTGGACAAGGAGGCGAGTTTACAGCTGGATACCGACCCGCTGTCAATCTTTTTGATTTTGTCAGCGGTCCTGCCTCCAAAACCCATACTCTGAGTGCCAGCAAAATTCCGACCTAACTCTGGTAGTAAGTTCCAGAGCCGCACAACCCTCCATGCAAATCAGCTTATCTTGCCATCTGTTCTAAATCTCTTATATTTAATCTTATGTGTTCCATGTGTGATTGACTAATATTTTATATTTTTATAGCATTGGTTATGCCAGTCAGTTTGTGAAGTTGGTGCCACTAAATCTTACTCAGTGGGTGTGACGTGTGATCTGCAGTGAAAATCGTGGCGGGGTCCACATGACTTCATTGGACCCCTATTTATAGTTATCAATGTGGCACCTGTCTGTTTCTGATTTAAATTTGTAAAGGAATAGGACAAAGTAGATAGAAACAAATTATTTGGTTTTGGTTGATTGGTTTACAATAAGTGGACTCTAACTGTGGCCTCTTGAACATCCTCCCCTCTTTTCATCCACCATTGGTGGGGTATCTTCAACCATATAAGCTCCACGCTCTGGAACTTTCTACCTAAACCTGTCCAACTCTCCACAGGCGAAGGGCACAAGTTAACAAAAAGCAAATGTGGGGCATATCAGGAAGTTCTTCACATAAGAAGAGATCAAGAGTTGGCATAGGGTCAGAGAGGCAAAATCCTTGGAATCATTCTTCCTGGATGGGTCACATGGCTTTCCTATCAATATCTAGCTTATGATTTTGTGATGTAGAATGTGAGGTAAGATCAGCATTCTGAAGGGTTGTGTGATTTACATTGTGTGGAAGGGAAAGAGGCAAAAATTTAGCAGAATCTCTATTGAAGATTGACTGGTAGAGTTCATGACAGAGTGGATTGTACATGGTCAGTGATAGCTGATTTTCTTTTGCTTATTCCAGTTTATGTTCTCATATTATGAACTGGCAGTTGCACAGCATAGTCACATATCATCTCTTTTTAACACTCTGTCACGCTAGATATGAGTTTAATTATACATGATCAATTGGGTTCTGCCTTATTCCTATCTTCAGTGCAGGAAAATGCTTGGGATAATTCAGTTCAATGCTTGAAACTTCCAAAGCTTTTAAATGGGTTTCAACCCTATAAACTGATGTAATCCTCTTTAATATTCTGCTTCTGTTCATTTGCATTCATTTCTGATCAATAACCTTAATATCTAGCATTACAGTTACCTAACTTCGAATACAACTTTTATATAGAATCTCTGAGCACTAGTAATAGCACTGAGAAATCTGTAACAAACGATCTGTTGACACGTGATAAAAGAGTAGAAAGCCATGGCAAAATAGCCGAGGGGCTACATACTAAACATTCCAATCAGAATTGAACAAATTTTCATACTGGAATGCAAAGTTACTTTTAACTTTAAGGGAACAGTAGCATAGTGGTTATGTTACTGGACTAGTAATCCAAGGCCTGGACTAATAATTCGGATACATGAGTTAAATTCCACCACAACTGCATCTGTCTTGTTTAAATTCAGTTAATTAAATAAATCTGGAATAAAGAGCTAGTGTCAGTAATTGTGACAATGGGCTCAATTTTCCCCAAGCCGTTTTTCTGGCATTGCCAGAGTTACACCCGTTTTTCTAGGCCAGAAATGCACTGGAAATAATTTGCCGAAGTTTCCCTGATGTATAATTCAAATTTGGCGCCGCGCAGCGTGTCCAGTCGCCTCGGGGGGTGGAGCCTGCTGTCTGCCCTGAAAAATGATGCCGCACCTTCTGCGCATGAGCGGGAAAAAAAAGTTACATTTTTGACATTGTTGCAATGGACGCAGTACAGCTCCAAGTTGGCAATCAGCCATTTTTAAAGAGGCAGTTGTGTGTGAGAGAACGTTGAGTGTTGTATGAGAGCATTGGGAAAATCGCAGCTGGAGTAATACAAGATACAACGTGGTGCAAGGACCAAGAATTTCTTACAGGAAGAAGTGGAGGTACTAGTTACTGTGATTGAGAACAGATGGCAGGAGCTGGACACCAGCAGAGGTCACATAAAAATTCCACCCAAAGAAATGAAGAAACACTGGAACCAAGATTACTGTGCAATGGTGACCACTACGAGATCTGGAGGCCAGTGTAAGTAAAAAAAAGTGGCAGGACTTTGGTCAAGTAGTTAGTGTCAGTAATATTTTCATTTATTCAATGGAATTGCAATTGTAAATGTGACAATCTGTATGTCCCACCCAGCAGAAAGACACCCTCTTTAAAAAGTTAGGTTTTCATCTTTGCAGAGGAAGGTAGCACATAATAAAAGGCAAAGAACTCGAACAGAAGGAGATCCGGCAAATCTTCACCCACTGAAATCCTTGAAAGAGATGGTCACTGTTTTGATGGGTCCTGACTGGAAAAAAGCAATCAGCATTGCACAAACTGGGCCCACACAATTTCATCATGGTCCTTCAAATCAGCCTGCTGCCCTGCCTGCAATGTGTGAGCCTACTCATGCCACCCACTCTGCCCCTCCTCTGCTGTTAAAGAATAGTGACCAGGAGGGAGGGAATGTCAGAGGTAGTGCAAACCAAGTCACTGACCATGAGGGAGGGAATGTTGCGGATAGTTCAAACAGTTTTGCTCAACATGAGGGAGGGAATGTTGCAGGTCATTGAGACACTGTCAGGGCGCATGAGGGACGGCATGTTGGAGTTAGCTGCTGCAATAAGGGAACACGCCCAGAACACGCACCCAATGATAGAATCAACTGTCACTCCCACTCCAATCTCCACTTGCCGCCTGATACCGACGCCCCCCCCCCCCCACTCAAGAGGTGCACAGTACCCAAGAGGTTAGAAAGAATAAGCTTGGTACCAAGCCCAGAAACACTGCGCCACCATCTGTGGGCAGGGGTGGTGGAATGTCCAAGACCAAGCGCAACGGACGGTCTTAGAATAGCGTGGAGGAGAGATGGGTGGATGCAGCCTTTCTTTGCTGATGTTGTTGTTATTATTGTTGTTACTGTTGTAACTGTTCTCAAATTAAAAGTTTTTTGCAAGTGATGTAAATTTACTTTAAAAGTTGGTAAGTGATCTTAAAGTTTTTATGTAGTCTTAAAGAATGATCTTAAAGTAAAGTTTAATACAAGAATAATTTTATTAAAGTTCAGTTCAGTACAAAAGAACTGTACGTTAAACTTTCGAATAAAATATATTTTATATTAAAACTGAATCATGTTCCATTAAGGCAACACAACATTACGGAATCGCTCCAAGCAATAAACATGTCCATGTGGAATAGTTGTCGCTGAGCCCTCAGGCATCAGTAAAGCATTCATGGATGAGCTACTGACGTAAGGCTCGAGCAATCGTTAAAGGGGTGCTCCAGCGTGGTGCTCCGGCCTCAGGCACTTGCATGGCTTCCTCATCCTCGTCATCCTCCTCCTGCTCATCATCTGCATCTTGCGCATCATTATCATCAGCCACTCTCACCGCAGGTGGGTCTTCCACTACCAGGTTCTGCTGCCTCATGATGGCTAAGTTATGCAGCATGCAGCACACAACAGTGAACTGACTGACAATCTCAGGGGAGTACAGCAAGTAGCCTCCGGAATAGTCAAGGCATTGGGAACGCTGTTTCAAGATGCCAATGGTCGTCTCTATGATGCTGCACATCGCAATGTGCAACATGTTATATTCACGGTCAGCTTCCATCCGGGTTTCACGTAGGGGCATTATGAGCCAGGTGGCGAGGCCATACCCTTTGTCTCCCAGTAGCCAGCTCTGTCCTTCTGGCTGCTGCTGCTGAAAAATGGCATATATAACGCTGTCGCGTAGGATAAACGCATCATGGGTGCTCCCAGGGTATCTTGCATCGACTGACATGATATGATGCATGTCGTCACACACAAGCTGCACATTAATGGAGTGGAAGCCTTTTCTGTTCCTATACATCTCGGAATCCTCCAAAGGTGCTCACAAGGCAATGTGGGTTCAATCAACCTTTGGGAAGTCAGCAATCCTGGAGAAGCCCACAGCCCTGTCATGGATTGCTTGGGCAGTTATGGGGAACTTTATGAAGTCATTCCTCCACGCATACAGTGCAGCCATCACCTGGCGAATGCAGACATGTGTTGCATGTTGAGAGATGGTGCACACATCCCCAGTTGTAGCTTGAAATGAACTGGAGGCACAGAATGAAAGTGCAGCTGTAACCTTCACTTCAACTGACAAAGCAGTCCTCCTGATGCTTCTAGGTTGCAGGTCTGCTTTGACCAACTCATAGATCTCATTTAAACTTCTTTGCGGAAATGCAGCCTTCTGACACAGTTTGCATCACTCAGGTGGAGGTACGAATGCCTGTTTCGATATACCCAAGGTGGGTAAGGCACCCTACGGGTTCTGATGTTCCTGATGCAATGAATTCGAATCAATTGTCTCCTACATAGCACCATGATGCAGAAGGCTCGCATAAGGAATGGCATTGTCAGTATTGCACCATTACTTAAATTTAGCCTTTGAAAGCTCAAAACAGTAGGAAAGCAGGCAGGACAGGTTCACAGTTCTCTCTCTCCCCAAGGTCTGTATGGATGGACCACACCCAAGGTCTTGTGACTTCTCCTCTCCCCCCCCACCCCGCCTTAACTAATTGCAGTCTTGTGACTTATCCCCTTGTCTCCCTCCCCCACCACCCCCTCCCACTCAGTCTTCGGAAGCCTTCCGATCGGCACCTCGCTCCCCAGGCTCGAAGCCTTCCAATCGGCACCTCGCTCTCTCTCTCTCTCTCTCTCTCTCTCTCTCCTTCCCCCCCATCCACAGCTTGTTTTCTAGTTGAGCCCCGAGCCCCTGTGCCCGGGCGTGGGGCCGATTCTGCCGGCCAAAGCTATGACCCTCCAGGCCTGCTTCAAGACGTTCGGTGGTGGCGTGTGAGTGAGTAGAAAAATGAGAAAACTTCTGAAGTCCAACAAATTTACATTTACTATGTTGACAGGTAAAAAAAATTTGAACTCTATTATTGATTTTGACAGTGTTCTTGACTCCCTCCAAAATCTTCGATTTAAAAACAATGGCGTCTTTCAGCGCCGATTTGTCAATGTGCGCTAGTTTTCTTACGTGCCCAGGTTTTTCAGGAATGGCCAGATATGCCGACCTAGGAGGAGAAAATGTTGTCCAAAATGCAAAATATTTTTTTAAATGATGCAGACACAAATCTGGCCTAGAAAAATTGTAACTAAAAATCGTGGCGCAGATCACAGGGGGAAACAGAAAAAAAATACGACAAAAAAAACAACGCGCGCCAAAAAAATGGTGCAAATGACCGGGGAGAATTGAGCCCCATGAAACTACTGGATTGTCGCAAAAACCCACCTGGTTCACTAATGTCCTTTAGGGAAGGAAATCTGCTGTCCTTACCCAGTTTGGCCTATATGTGACTCCAGACCCACAACAATGTGGTTCACTCTTAACTGCCCTCTGAATGGCTGAGCAACAAACTACTCAGTTGCAACAAACTGCTACAAGAAACAATTAAAAAAAACTGGACGGACCACCCAGCATCGACCTCGGCACTGGCTACAGGCATGACAACGGCACAAGCAGCCTGGTCAACCCTGCAAAGTCCTCCTCACCAACATCTGGGGACTTGTGCCAAAATTGGGAGAGCTGTCCCACAGACTAGTCAAGTAACAACCTGACATAATCGTACTAACAGAATCATATCCTTCTGCCAATGTCCCAGACTCTCCTCCATCACAATCCCTGGGAATGTCCTATCCCGATGGCAGGACAGATCCACCAGAGATGGCAGCATAGTGGGATACAGTCAGGAGCGAGTCACCCTGGGAGTCCTCAACATGGACTCCAGATTACCACCTAATGCCCTCCCTCAGTTGATGAATCAGTACTCCTCAATGTTGAACAACACTTGGAAGAAGCACTGAAGGTAGCGAGGGCACAGACTGTACTCTTGGTGGGGGACTTCAATGTCCATCACCAATGGTAGCTCGGTAGCACCACTACTGACCGAGCTGGCCGAGACCTGAAGGGCATAGCTGCCAGACTGGGCCTGCAGCAGGTGGTGAGAGAACCAACATGAGGGAAATACCTACCTGACCTCGTTCTCACCAATCTACCTATCGCAGATGCATCTGTCCATGACAGCATTGGTAGCAGTGACCACCGCACAGTCATTGTGGAGACGAAGTACTGGCTAGAGTAAATGTTGGTCCCTTAGAGGACGAGACCGGGGAATTAGTAATGGGGAACATAGAGATGGTAGAAACTCTGAACAAATATTTTGTATCAGTCTTTACGGTAGAGGACACTAACAATATTCCAACAGTGGATAGTCAAGGGGCTATGGGGGGGAGGAACTTAACACAATCATAATCACTAAGGAGGTGGTACTCAGTAAGATAATGGGACTAATGGCAGATAAATCCCCTGGACCTGATGGCTTGCATCCTAGGGTCTTAAGAGAAGTAGCAGCAGGGATTGTGGATGCATTGGTTGTAATTTACCAAAATTCCTGGGATTCTGGGGAAGTCCCAGCAGATTGGAAAACTGCAAATGTAATGCCCCCATTTAAAAAAATGAGGCAGACAAAAAGCAGCAAATTGTAGATCAGTTAGCCTAACATCTGTGGTTGGGAAGATGTTGGAGTCCATTATTAAAGCAATATCAGGGTATTTGGAAAAGCAAAATTCGGTCAGGCAGAGTCAGCATAGATTTATGAAGAGGAAGCCATGTTTGACAAATTTGCTAGAATTCTTTGAGGATGTAACAAACAGGGTGGATAAAGGGAAGCCAGTGGATGTGGTGTATTTGAACATTCCATTTAAAACAGCTATTGTTTACAAGTCACTGCAAAATCACTTTTTTTTCACAGCACAGTGGGATTTTCTGCAGTAGATGGAATATATTGATTCTTCCTATGGATCTCAAACTGATGCACTGTTTCCCTTAAGAACTTATAACCCCTGCAGTGCAGTACTATCAGCAATAGCTGAAAAAATGTTCAATGACATAATGCACAAATAACAGTAACTACACACTGAAGACATATGCACTTTTCCTCCCCTATCAACAAGGGCTGAGTCCTATGTGTCCACCTGCCATGATGTATATACAGTACTTTGAAATCATCCCTACAGTCAGGTTAACTTTTTTTTTGATGTGACTGCATAAATAGCTGATGGTATGAATAATTATTTATCCCTGCAACATTCTTGGTAGCCTAATTGACCATATGATCAATAGTTCATGTGTGCGGGGAATTACTAAAAAAAAAATTCTACCAGGGAACAAACAATTAGTCACTAACATCAATGAATGGTGTTCCAGAATTTGTTAAAGATGCAGAAGGTAAGAACCCTGGAGAGTTTTAGGATCCAGATGTTTCAGGCAGTTTTGACAATGCAGATATCAGATAATGGTAGTGCGTTAATTGCTGCACTTATTTCTGATTTCAGAAATTAGCATTTCTTTTATCTCTTAACTCTTAGTATAAGTTCACTACAGAGCTAACAAATTATATAGACAGACATGCATTCCAAAAGGATTTCCATGTTCTCTGGAGATATAATTATACTGTTTCCTTGTTTTAAAAAACATTTAAAAATGAACTCCATTCTCCAAGCATCCAAGTATACATTTTTTGTACCCATTTTAGGTGAATGTATGCACATCAATCTGAAAGATTGTTAGTACTGAGGAGTGGAATATTCCACATTGTGATGGAAGTCCAACCTCAGGAGCTATTATTTCCAGAAAATGCTTCTTCTAATTGTTCACGACAGACAACATCGTTCCTTTGTGCAAACATGCTACAGTAGCATGTAGTTAACAAAATGGACTTTCAAGTACTGGCCATCTACTTTGAATACACGAGTAACATTGCCTCTTGACACGCTGATTGGAATGGGGCTAAGAAATCAATAACTTCCAGATACAGCACTAGAAAAAGCAGTGACCAGGGAAACTAAGGAACCATCAAATGAATAACAACTTCCTCAGTCCTTCAACATGAAAGCGAACTAAAATTCTCAGCCTGCTATTGAGAAATTGTGCTGACCTAAGTACTACTTCTGTGCATATAACCATTACTGACAACTGCAGGATTAGGAAGTAGGTGCTCTCAGTTTGCAGCATATCTGCTAACTCCAGTTTACAAAGGCTTCAGACATGCTAATTTTTCAAACAAAAGACAATTGGTAAATTTCATGCATGTTTACTGGGTAGAGTTAATTCAGCAGTAAAACCAAATTTACGTTTCATTGATGTTGAACTTGCTCCATAAATGAGATTACTTTTAATGTTCTGACTGATCTGAACGGATTGCACCCCATTTTATACTTTCAACTGGAAGGTAAAATTCAGCAGATGTCACGTCTGTTTCAACCACTAATTGGCATTGTGAACAGGTGTAAGAATACATAATGGGGGCATTAAATCAAGAAATGCAAATGACCAATTAAAGGTACATCATATAAAAAGAATAGCTATAAATAAAAACAAAGAAGTTTCAAGCATCAAACTACAAAATACACCAGAACTAAAAACAAAACACTATGAATTGCAACCAGGCTTGAAACAATTAATGCTTTTCAAATACACACGAAGAAGTCAATAACTTATAAAGACAGTGAAATCAAACAACCATGAAATGAATAACAACTTACTATGTCTTTAGACATAGGAACATAGGAACATAGGAATTAGGAACAGGAGTAGGCCATCTAGCCCCTCGAGCCTGCTCCGCCATTCAATAAGATCATGGCTGATCTGGTCGTGGACTCAGCTCCACTTACCCGTCCTCTCCCCATAACCCTTAATTCCCTTATTGCTTCAAAATCTATCTATCTTTGACTTGAAAACATTCAATGAGCCAGCCTCAACTGCTTCCTTGGGCAGAGAATTCCACAGATTCACAACCCTCTGGGAGAAGAAATTCTTTCTCAACTCGGTTTTAAATTGGCTCCTCCGTATTTTGAGGCTGTGCCACCTAGTTCTAGTCTCCCCCACCAATGGAAACAACCTCTCTGCCTCTATCTTGTCTATCCCTTTCATGATTTTAAATGTTTCTATAAGATCATCCCTCATCCTTCTGAACTCCAAGGAGTAAAGACCCAGTCTACTCAATCTATCATCACAAGGTAACCCCCTCATTTCTCGAATCAGCCTAGTGAATCGTCTCTGTACCCCTTCCAAAGCTAGTATATCCTTCCTTAAGTAAGGTGACCAAAACTGCACGTAGTACTCCAGGTGCAGCCTTACCAATACCTTATACAGTTGCAGCAACACCTCCCTGCTTTTGTACTCCATCCCTTTCGCAATGAAGGCCAACGTTCCATTTGCCTTCCTGATTACCTGCTGCACCTGCAAACTAACCTTTTGGGATTCATGCACAAGGACCCCCAGGTCCCTCTGCACCACAGCATGTTGTAATTTCTCCCCATTCAAATAATATTCCCTTTTACTGTTTTTTTTCCCAAGGTGGATGACCTCACACTTTCCGACATTGTATTCCATCTGTCAAACCTTAGCCCATTCGCTTAACTATCCAAATCTCCTTGTAGCCTCTCTGAGTCCTCTACACAACCCGCTTTCCTACTAATCTTAGTGTCATCTGCAAATTTTGTTGCACTACACTCTGTCCCCTCCTCTAGGTCATCTATGTATATTGTAAACAGTTGTGGTCCCAGTACTGATCCCTGTGGCACACCACTAACCACTGATTTCCAACCCGAAAAGGACCCATTTATCCCGACTCTCTGCTTTCTGTTCGCCAGCCAATTCTCTATCCATGCTAATACATTTCCTCTGACTCCGCGTACCTTTATCTTCTGCAGTAACCTTTTGTGTGGCACCTTATCGAATGCCTTTTGGAAATCTAAATACACCACATCCATTGGTACACCTCTATCCACCATGCTCGTTATATCCTCAAAAAATTCCAGTAAGTTAGTTAAACATGATTTCCCTTTCATGAATCCATGCTGCGTCTGCTTGATTGCACTATTCCTATCCAGATGTCCCGCTATTTCTTCCTTAATGATAGTTTCAAGCATTTTCCCCACGACAGATGTTAAACTAACCGGCCTATAGTTACCTGCCTTTTGCCTGCCCCCTTTTTTAAACAGAGGCGTTACATTAAAAAACAAAAAGTTAACGGACTGGTGCTGAACTGTAAAGAGCAAGAGAAACTACTGACTTGATTATTACACAATAATAACCCAAAGAAATTTAAAATTCTCATCCTTTGAAATCCCTCATGGCCTCGCCTCCTCTAACCCTACAGCCCTCCAAGATCTCTGCACTCCTTCAATTCTAGCCTCGTGAACATCTCCAATATTCATCGCCCCCATGATTGGCGGTCATGCCTTCAGCTGCCGATGACCTAAGCTCTGGAATTCCTTCCCTAAACCTCTTTGCTTCTCTACCTCTCTCCTCCTTTATGATGCTCCTTAAAACTTACCTCTTTGATCAAGCTTTTGGAGACTTGTCCTAATATCTCCTTATATGGTTAGGGGTCAATTTTTGTTTGATAATGCTCCTGTGAAGCACCAAGGGAAAATGTACAATGCTAAAGGTGCTAGTTTCTATTATTGCTGTTGAAATTGAGAAAGGTAGAAGAAAACAAGGAAAATAAGCAAACCCATGTTAAGCAAAAACATAGATTAATTATCCAGCATCAAATAATTTTCATCTATCGAGTAGGGAAGTGGGCACCCCATACAAAGCTTCACATTTGTCTTCCTGCCTTATTGTATAAATATAATTCTCACTTTGTACCATCCGAGGTTCAACTGATGTTGAAGATTCATTATTAATGTTTACTTTTAGTGGCAAACACTCAAGCATTCAATGAATGATGTACTATCTGGGTAAATCATTCAATGAATGATGTACTCTCTGGGTAAATATTCTTGCCGTTAACCTGAGGTTGGCAGCATTTGTTGCTGCTTTAATCAAAAGGACTACTTGAAATGGGCAATGCAACTACCATCGATACAGACATGAACTAGTTTACCTACCTGAAACAGTAGCTAATAACGAGCTTTTCTTGAACCTTTATATTAAGTGGGTTAACTTCACACAGAAATAGAAAAGCAGGCTTCAAGGGTAAAACAAAGTCAAAGTAAACAAGTGTAAGAAATAGAAACAATCAATAGCTGCAGCGCAACAATATTTGGATTCTCCCAAAGAACTAATACCTGCACTGTCCATAAAGCCTCATTAGTAGAAAACATTAAAAACCAACATAGTTCCAGGTATTATTCAAACAAAAACTACTCATATGCATGTAACCAACATTGCCAGCTGCAAGGTTTTGAGAGATGCATTTTTGGTTTGTTCCCTGTCTGTCAACTGCAATTTCCACTCATTAGTAAATGTCACTAATACATCCTAGTTTAAAAAATTGAAGGAGTACAAAAATAGAGTGCCAACATCAACAAGCTTAAGACATTGGCTTGCCTGCTTAATAACCATCACTCGACTTCAAAGGTAATTCATTGTAAAGTGTTTTGAGCTGTTATGACAAGATAATTAAGTACTATATGAATGCAAGTATTATTATATTGTCCTGGTATTATGTTGTATAATTGCTGCATGGATACATACCTGTGTACTGAGAACCAAAATCATCTCTTTCTATCAACCCAATTCTGTCCAAATGCTCAATCTGAACAAGTGTTCATGATTTGAACTATTCATAATAGCTTTTTTAATGATAAAAACACAAGCTCTATATTCCTAAGCCCATGCTGCAAATCCGAATGCTATAAAATGAAAACTGCAATTTAGTAATGCCCTCAAGGTGCGATCTCAGATTCCAAGGCAGAATGTCAAAACTGCACAATTTACTTGAATTGCACCATGGTAAGCTGCCATCTCGCTGGAGCACAAGTAACATGATAATGACAACAAAAAAACTGGAATAAAAGCCACGAACCTGTCAAAGAAAGATTATCAGGATCAAATGTTAAGTACAACGGTTTCATATACACAAGTGCGAGGCTGAGTCGTGCTACAGTTACATTTGGCATTTAATGCACTAGTTCTTCCAGGTAATCAATCATAACACTATGGGGTGGAAATTCAGTCACGCCTCAGTTGGGGTGGTGCCCGGGGCGGAGCGGTAAATTTTGTGCATGCAAATGGTTTGCGTCTGCCACCGCAAAATTCATTAGCTGGGCCTGGAGTTTGGAGCGGGTCGCTAAGGGAGGCGTTGCATGCGTCTTTTAGGGCATTAGGCCGGCTGCGCAAGGGAAAATCCCGAGCTAAAGAGCCAGCTGCGGAGCACTATAATAGAGGCCTGGGGGGAAAGAAAACCTGAAAAAAACAACAAAAGCATTTCCAATATATAGCTCACGGCACCATAACATAAATCACAACTTTAAAAAAAAAACAGGAACACTTATCTGAGGTCGGCATTATGTACCTCACTGCGGCCGCTGCAGCAGGGAATGCCCGCTTTCACAGGCATTCCCACCAGTACGGAGCGCTAAGGGTCGAGCGACAACCAAAAATCGACCCGGTCGCGCAAACAGGGACACTGCACATCGGCTCGCCTTTCCCGGGCGATACTGCTCTGTGCCCCGTCGATACTGGCACCGAATGTTCCGCCAGGGCACTGGAAGCTGGCCGCACGGGTGCAAGTGCTTTCCACCACCCTTGCCACCCCTCCGGAGTGCTACGAAGGCCGGCAGAAGACCGAAATTCCACCCCTATGTATCTCTGGTTTGCGAACTGCAGAAAAAGAGACGTCACACAACTGTGTTGTTCATATGCTAATATTTGCACATCATAATTTGAAGGCCTATGGGTCCTCATTTGATGGACTCACCACCCACTGCTGCCGACTCCCGCCGACATTCCTCTTCGGGTTCCGCCCAGTGCCACTTTCCATTTGGGCTGGAGAGGGTGGGAGGGGAAAGCCGCCGGGAACCACCCACTGATGTCATTGGATGGCTGAGTGGCATAAATGGACTCCCGCCCACCGAGATGCTGGGTGTGAGTCGGCGGCAGTCGGCGCAAGAATGGGGGTGGACCACTGCAAGGAGGCTGGTCTGTCCCCAATGGTAGGTATGAAGATCCTGAAAAAAAGGTAAGTAAACTTTATAAATTTTTCTTTTCACAGTGACTTACCTCAATGGTGTCCCCTGAAGGTCTTCCAATCGATTTTTTTTTTCTGATGCTTTTAATTTTCATCTCTTCGACCCTCCGTGGGCCTGACTCTGTCCTCGGTGCAACTTGGGTGGCAAATGCCTCTGCCGCATTGGCGTGTACGTCGCAGATTTGCCGCCCGCCAAACTTCGAGGGACCTGGGTGATGAAAACCCTGCCCAAAGAACCATCAGGATCCTCGGTGGCCATTGGCGGTCCTTTGGGCAGCACTTGGGCGGGGGCCTTCATCAAATTCGGTCTCTTTATTTTTTTTATTGGAACAGGAGAATGAAATGTAACAAGACAATCTATACCTGAAGTACTGGCCATTATACTAACCAATTCTGAATATCGGCTTGTAGTTACTTTACTTCCATTTCTAAATTGTTTGAGCAGAAATGATAGTGGAATCCAAGTATGTGAAAGAGATTATCAATGGAAGAATGAAAACTAAATCTAACCTCTAGAAAGTGTATATTTCAGCGAGTATAAGGAGTCGTGAAAAAGTTGGCGTGAGTAAACAGGGGAGCAAAACCAGTCAGCTAGCAGAAATGGATCAGAAGTCCATTTCTAACATTAGTCTGAGATTTTCTACCATTGTTCAAGGGCTGAAAGTTTAAAAAAAATCTATGTTATGGGTTTGTTAAGCAGTGGGAAGTTCTTGCTAAACATTAATGAAGAGAAACTCATATCGAATCGTGCAAGGGTGGGTAGGGAGGTTAAGGGAAACTCAGATTTTATGTCAATTAGCCAAGAGTATTAGAGAATTCTAAATATCACCGCAGCTTAAAATCACTCCTGTAGGAACTGTATTTATAATTAGAAATAAATCATGATCATCTGACTAGCCTTTTTCCTACATCGCTAACTGTTACATGGAAAAAACCTGACATTATAGTGTATTTAAAGTGAAATGTAGCAAAGGATTCAACCACACCACCAACAGCTTGCATTTAAATAGTGCCTTTAATGTAGAAAAATATCCCAAAGTACTTCACAGAGGCACCGTCAAAATTGCGCGCTGAACCAAATAAGGAGATATAATGGTGGGGCAAAGGGAGATAAAGATGAACTGGAGGCCAGAGTTAGATGAATAGAGAGTTTGTGTAGAGTAGTAGGGCTGGAGGAGGTTATAGAGATAGGTACAGGTGAGGCCATGAAGGGATTTAAATAGGAGGCCGAAAATTTTAATTTTGAGGTGTTGGGAGTGAGAGCTAATGTACATCAGTGAGACAGGAGTGATGGATGTGCAAGACTTGTTGAGGAATAGGAGATAGCAGCAGAGTTTTGGATGAGCTAAAGTTTGGAGGATGGAAGGCCAGCAGAGAATTTGGAATAGTCGAGCATGGAGGTAACAAAGATATGGATGAATGTTTCAGTGACAGAGTGGTTGAGGTAGAGGTGGTTGATGTTACAAAGATGGAGAGCCAAAGAAGAAGGCATTAAGAGCATGACGAAAAGCTTGATCAAATACATGGGTTTTTAAGGAGGGTCTTAAATGAGGAGAAGGAGCTGGATAAGTGGATATTATGGAATTTGTCCCTTGTAATGTTCCTAATGGAGCAACAGCATAAAGTTCTCTGGTTCTGAGTATCAGCATGAATGGTAAGGACTCTGAGATAGAAACTGGTCATGTTGTGTTTGTTTTCCAGATGAGAAATGACGGCAAAAATGATCAATTTTGGAGGGCTATGCATTTAACCCCAAGGATAACTGAAAAATGTCCAAGACCATATTGGCATTGGATGAGTTTCAGACATCTGGGGCAGCTGCCTAATGCAGCCTTAGGCTCCTTGTATATGGTAATGATTTTGCTGATGAGGTGCCCACTGCTGTTTTAGGTGCCCTCTGAGAAATATAGCTGCCCTGAGCCAAGGAATTGGTTGACACTGAAAGGGTATATTTTCATTTTATTTTAATTCACGTGGAACCAGGAGGAGCAGGAGTGCTGGACATTTTAATGAATGGCAATTCTACGACTGGAGAACTAAACTATATATTTTTATTTTTGTTTATGGGATGTGGGTTTCCCTGGCAAGGCCAGCATTTATTGCCCATCCCTAATTGCCCTTGAGAAGGTGGTGAGCCGCCTTCTTGAACCGCTGCAGTTCCTATGCAGAAAGAACTGTCGCTGTGCTTTTACGTTGGTGAGTTCCAGGATTTTGACCCAGCGACAATGAAGGAACGGCAATATATTTCCAAGTCAGGATAAAGGGGAACTTGGAGGTGGTAGCGATCCCATGTGCCTGCTGCCTTGTCCTTCTAGGTGGTAGAGATCACGGGTTTTGGAGGTGCTTCCAAAGAAGCCTTGGTGAGTTTCTGCAGTGCATCTTATAGATGGTACACACTGCAGCCATGGTAGGCCAGTAGTGGAGGGAGTAAAAGTTTAAGGTGGTGGGTGGGGTGCCAATCAAGCAGACTGCTTTATTCTGGATGTTGTCGAGTAGTGATGTTAGGGAGGGCAGCAAACAGGAAATTAGGGGTGCATGCAATAAAGGTGCAGCAGTTATCATGGGTGACTTTAATATGCATATAGATTGGGCTAACCAAACTGGAAACAATACGGTGGAGGAGGATTTGCTGGAGTGCATAAGGGATGGTTTTCTAGACCAATATGTCGAGGAACCAACTAGGGGGGAGGTCATCTTAGACTGGGTGTTGTGTAATGAGAGAGGATTAATTCGCAATCTCGTTGTGCGAGGCCGCTTGGGGAAGAGTGACCATAATATGGTGGAATTCTACATTAGGATGGAGAATGAAACAGTTAATTCAGAGACCAGGGTCCAGAACTTAAAGAAGGGTAACTTTGAAGATATGAGGCATGAATTGGCTAGGATAGATTGGCGAATGATACTAAAGGGGTTGACAGTTGATGGGCAATGGCAGACATTTAGAGATGGCATGGATGAAATACAACAATTCTACATCCCTGTCTGGCATAAAAATAAAAAAGGGAAGGTGGCTCAACCGTGGCTATCAAGGGAAATCAGGGATAGTATTAAAGCCAAGGAAGTGGCATACAAATTGGCCAGAAATAGCAGCGAACCCGGGAACTGGGAGTAATTTGGAACTCAGCAGAGGAGGACAAAGAGTTTCATTAGGGCAGGGAAAATAGAGTACGAGAGGAAGCTTGCAGGGAACATTAAAATGGACTGCAAAAGCTTCTATAGATATGTAAAGAGAAAAAGGTTAGTAAAGACAAATGTAGGTCCCCTGCAGTCAGAATCAGGAGAAGTCATAACTGGGAACAAAGAAATGGCAGACCAATTCAACAAGTACTTTGGTTCGGTATTCACTAAGGAGGACACAAATAACCTTCCGGATATAAAAGGGGTCAGAGGGTCGAATAAGAAGGAGGAACTGAGGGAAATCCTTATTAGTTGGGAAATTGTGTTGGGGAAATTGATGGGATTGAAGGCCGATAAATCCCGAGGGCCTGATGGTCTGCATCCCAGAGTAGTTAAGGAGGTGGCCTTGGAAATAGCGAATGCATTGACAGTCATTTTCCAACATTCCATAGACTCTGGATCAGTTCCTATGGAGTGGAGGGTAGCCAATGTAATCCCACTTTTTAAAAAAGGAGGGAGAGAGAAAACAGGGAATTATAGACCGGTTAGCCTGACATCGGTAGTGGGTAAAATGATGGAATCAATTATTTGGAAAGAGGTGACATGATAGGTCCAAGTCAGCATGGATTTGTGAAAGGGAAATCATGCTTGACAAATCTTCTGGAATTTTTTGAGGATGTTTTCAGGAGAGTGGACAAGGGGGAATCAGTTGACGTCGTGTATTTGGACTTTCAGAAGGCTTTCGACAAGGTCACACACAAGAGATTAATGTGCAAAGTTAAAGCACATGGGATTGGGGGTAGGATGCTGATGTGGATTGAGAACTGGTTGGCAGACAGGAAGCAAAGTGCAGGAGTAAATGGGTACTTTTCAGAATGGCAGGCAGTGATTAGTGGGGTACCGCAAGTTTCTGTGCTGGGGCCCCAACTGTTTACATTGTACATTAATGATTCAGACGAGGGGATTAAATGTAGTATGTTGGTCCCTTAGAAGATGAGAAGGGGGATTTAATAATGGGAAATGTGGAAATGGCTGAGACCTTAAACAATTATTTTGCTTCGGTTTTCACAGTGGAAGACACAAAAACTATGCCAAAAATTGCTGGTCACGGGAATGTGGGAAGGGAGGACCTTGAGACAATCATCATTACTCGGGAGGTAGTGCTGGACAGGCTAAAGAATCTCAAGGTAGACAAGTCCCCTGGTGCTGATGAAATGCATCCCAGGGTATTGAAAGAGATGGCAGAAGTTATAGCAAATGCATTCGTTATAATCGACCAAAATTCTCTGGACTCTGGGGAGGTACCATCGGATTGGAAAGCAGCTAATGTAATGCCTCTGTTTAAAAAAGGGGGCAGACAAAAGGCAGGTAACTATAGGCCGGTTAGTTTAACATCTGTAGTGGGGAAACTGCTTGAAGCTATCATTAAGGAAGAAATAGCGGGACATCTAGATAGGAATACTGCAATCAAGCAGACGCAACATGGATTCATGAAGGGGAAATCATGTTAAACTAATTTACTGGAATTTTTTGAGGATATAACGAGCATGGTGGATAGAGGTGTACCGATGGATGTGGTATATTTAGATTTCCAAAAGGCATTTGATAAGGTGCCACACAAAAGGTTACTGCTGAAGATAGAGGTATGCGGAGTCAGAGGAAATGTATTAGCATGGATCGAGAATTGGCTGGCTAACAGAAAGCAGAGAGTCGGGATAAATGGGTCCTTTTCGGGTTGGAAATCGGTGGTTAGTGGTGTGCCACAGGGATCGGGGCTGGGACCACAACTATTTACAATATACATAGATGACCTGGAAGAGGGGACAGATTGTAGTGTAATAAAATTTGCAGATGACACAAAGATTAGTGGGAAAGCGGTTGTGTAGAGGACACAGAGAGGCTGCAAAGAGATTTAGATAGGTTAAGCGAATGGGCTAAGGTTTGGTAGATGGAATACAATGCCGGAAAATGTGAGGTCATCCACCTTGGAAAAAAAAACAGTAAAAGGGAATATTATTTGAATGGGGAGAAATTATAACATGCTGCGGTGCAGAGGGACCTGGGGGTCCTTGTGTATGAATCCCAAAAGGTTAGTTTGCAGGTGCAGCAGGTAATCAGGAAGGCGAATGGATTGTTGGCATTCATTGCAAGAGGGATGGAGTACAAAGGCATGGAGGTCCTGCTGCAACTGTACAGAATATTGGTGAGGCCGCACCTGGAGTACTGCGTGCAGTTTTGGTCTCCTTACTTAAGGAAGGATATACTAGCTTTGGAGGGGGTACAGAGACGATTCACTAGGCTGATTCCGGAGATGAGGGGGTTACCTTATTATGATAGATTGAGTAGACTGGGTCTTTACTCGTTGGAGTTCAGAAGGATGAGGGGTGATCTTATAGAAACATTTAAAATAATGAAAGGGATAGACAAGATAGAGGCAGAGAGGTTGTTTCCACTGGTCGGGGAGACTAGAACTAGGGGGCACAGACTCAAAATACCGGCGAGCCAATTTAAAACCGAGTTGAGAAGGAATTTCTTCTCCCAGAGGGTTGGGAATCTGTGGAATTCTCTGCCCAAGGAAACATAGAAACATAGAAACATAGAAAATAGGTGCAGGAGTAGGCCATTCGGCCCTTCGAGCCTGCACCGCCATTCAATGAGTTCATGGCTGAACATGCAACTTCAGTACCCCATTCCTGCTTTCTCACCATACCCCTTGATCCCCCTAGTAGTAAGGGCTTCATCTAACTCCTTTTTGAATATATTTAGTGAATTGGCCTCAACAACTTTCTGTGGTAGAGAATTCCACAGGTTCACCACTCTCTGGGTGAAGAAATTCCTCCTCATCTCGGTCCTAAATGGCTTATCCCTTATCCTTAGACTGTGTCCCCTGGCTCTGGACTTCCCCAACATTGGGAACATTCTTCCTGCATCTAACCTGTCTAACCCCGTCAGAATTTTAAACGTTTCTATGAGGTCCCCTCTCATTCTTCTGAACTCCAGTGAATACAAGCCCAGTTGATCCAGTCTTTCTTGATAGGTCAGTCCCGCCATCCCGGGAATCAGTCTGGTGAACCTTCGCTGCACTCCCTCAATAGCAAGAATGTCCTTTCTCAGGTTAGGAGACCAAAACTGTACACAATACTCCAGGTGTGGCCTCACCAAGGCCCTGTACAACTGTAGTAACACCTCCCTGCCCCTGTACTCAAATCCCCTCGCTATGAAGGCCAACATGCCATTTGCTTTCTTAACCGCCTGCTGTACCTGCATGCCAACCTTCAATGACTGATGTACCATGACACCCAGGTCTCTTTGCACCTCCCCTTTTCCTAATTTGTCACCATTCAGATAATAGTCTGTCTCTCTGTTTTTACCACCAAAGTGGATAACCTTACATTTATCCACATTATACTTCATCTGCCATGCATTTGCCCACTCACCTAACCTATCCAAGTCGCTCTGCAGCCTCGTAGCATCCTCCTCGCAGCTCACACTGCCACCCAACTTAGTGTCATCCGCAAATTTGGAGATACTACATTTAATCCCCTCATCTAAATCATTCATGTACAGTGTAAACAGCTGGGGCCCCAGCACAGAACCTTGTGGTACCCCACTAGTCACTGCCTGCCATTCTGAAAAGTCCCCATTTACTCCTACTCTTTGCTTCCTGTCTGACAACCAGTTCTCAATCCATGTCAGCACACTACCCCCAATCCCATGTGCTTTAACTTTGCACATTAATCTCTTGTGTGGGACCTTGTCGAAAGCCTTCTGAAAGTTCAAATATACCACATCAACTGGTTCTCCCTTGTCCACTCTACTGGAAACATCCTCAAAAAATTCCAGAAGATTTGTCAACCATGATTTCCCTTTCACAAATCCATGCTGACTTGGACATATCATATTACCTCTTTCCAAATGCACTGCTATGACATCCTTAATAATTGATTCCATCATTTTACCCACTACCGATGTCAGGCTAACCGGTCTATAATTCCCTGTTATCTCTCTCCCTCCTTTTTTCAAAAGTGGGGTTACATTGGCTACCCTCCACGCCATAGGAACTGATCCAGAGTCAATGGAATGTTGGAAAATGACTGTCAATGCATCCACTATTTCCAAGGCCACCTCCTTAAGTACTCTGGGATGCAGTCCATCAGGCCCTGGGGATTTATCGGCCTTCAATCCCATCAATTTCGCCAGGCTAGCTCATTGAATGTATTCAAATCACAGATAGATCGATTTTTAACCAGTAAGGGAATTAAGGGTTATGGGGAGCGGGCGGGTAAGTGGAGCTGAGTCCACGGCCAGATCAGCCATGATCTTGTTGAATGGCGGAGCAGGCTCGAGGGGCTAGATGGCCTACTCCTGTTCCTAATTCTTATGTTCTTATGTTGTTATCTCCAAGTTTGTGGATGACACTAAGTTGGGTGCCAGTGTGAGCTGCGAGGAGATGCTATGAGGCTGCAGAGTGACTTGAATAGGTTAGGTGAGTGGGCAAATGCATGGCAGATGAAGTATAATGTGGATAAATGTGAGGTTATCCACTTTGGTGGTAAAAACAGAGAGACAGACTATTATCTGAATGGTGACAGATTAGGAAAAGGGGAGGTGCAACGAGACCTGGGTGTCATGGTACATCAGTCACTGAAGGTTGGCATGCAGGTGCAGCAGGCGGTTAAGAACATAAATGACATGTTGGTCTTCATAGCGAGGGGATTTGAGTACAGGGTCAGGGAGGCGTTACTACAGTTGTACAGGGCCTTGGTGAGGCCACACCTGGAGTATTGTGTACAGTTTTGGTCTCCTAACTTGAGGAAGGACATTCTTGCTAATGAGGGAGTGCAGTGAAGGTTCTCCAGACTGATTCCCGGGATGGCGGGACTGACATATCAAGAAAGACTGGATCAACTTGGCTTGTATTCACTGGAATTCAGATGAATGAGAGGGGATCTCATAGAAATGTTTAAAATTCTGACGGATTTAGACAGGTTAGATGCAGGAAGAATGTTCCCAATGTTGGGGAAGTCCAGAATCGGGGTCACAGTCGAAGGATAAGGGATAAGCCATTTAGGACCGAGATGAGGAAAAACTTCTTCACCCAGAGAGTGGTGAACCTGTGGAATTCTCTACCACAGAAAGTTGTTGAGGCCAATTCACTAAATATATTCAAAAAGAAGTTAGATGTAGTCCTTATTACTAGGGGGATCAAGGGATATGGCGAGAAAGCAGGAATGGGGTACTGAAGTTGCATGTTCAGCCATGAATTCATTGAATGGCGGTGCAGGCTCGAAGGGCCGAATGGCCTACTCCTGCACCTATTTTCTCTGTTTCTATGTTTCTATGTTTCTATGTTTCTATGTTTCTTCAGTTTTGTTGGAGCTGCACACATCCAGGCAAGTGGACAGTATTCCATCACACGGGTGGGATACCAGCCATAGTGCTATTTTAAACACAGCAATCATTATGCTATTTGTCCAATCAATTTCAATATCCAAATTCCAAAGAATGTTTACATTTTAAAAACTTTACTGCTTGATAAATATTTAACAGAGTAACTGATTCTAATATTTCCATCATTTCTTATATTGAGAGTAATGTGTAGCAGTTCTTTTAAACAAAGTTCTGAATACATAACTGGAAGGCAAATCTGTAGCACACAGAATACAGTTCAATTGAATCGTTTCCATTAGCTTATAAACTCACATTTGGACCTAGCTGTGTGTATACAAGCTCTGAGTATCAAATGAAAGACCCACTGTACTCTCAGCAATATCTCAAAATGTCAAGCTTTTCAGATATCTACAGTGCTCTGTGCTTCCAGGTTGCGAGATGCAGCAACATTTTTTATTTCAAGTGTAATTTTGACACTGATATGAAATATTTAATTATATTTTGCATATAAAAGATTGATTGTGTCTGATATCCATGCTTAAATTAACCAAATGTAAAAGATCCATCATAGTTTAAATCAAATCAGATTGCTAGCCTGCTCATTCCAACTTGCCTCAAAAAAGTTGTAAGCAAATCCTGTAATTACTCAAAATAACAACAGCATCCAAAAGGGCATACAAGTAGAGAAAAGTTTCCCTAGAGAACCTTTCTTGTTCCTGTCACTTTCTGTTTTATTATGATTATTTTATTTGCTGTTATCGTCATTGTTGCTTACTGCACACAATTTGTATTCTGTGTTGTTGTTTCATTCCAAATTTCCAAATGTATGATTTGAAATGGACATATGAACACACATCAACCATTTTCAGAAAGCTAGTATGGAATTTTAGCTTCCACCCCTCGTTTGGCCAGTGAATGTTTCCACAGTGAAGGGAACTGAAGTGTGGCTAGTTCATTTTTAGAAAGCTATTATGCGTAATTATTGCTCACTTCAGCTAAATGCCAAAACTTTTCTAAAAGCAAATTACTGTGGATACTGGAAATCTGAAATAAAAACAGAAAGTGCTGGAAATACTCAGCAGGTCAGGCAGCATCTGTGGAGAGAGAAACAGAGTTAACGTTTCAGTTCATTGAACCTTTGTCAGAACTGGAAAAAGTTAGAGATGTAACAGGTTTTTAAGCATGTGTAGGGGCAGGGAAATGGGGCGGAGGTGGAGGAAAGAACAAATGGGAAGGTCTGTGATCGGGTGGAAGGCAGGAGTGAGTAAATGACAAAAGGTAGGATTGTACAAGGCAAAAGGAGATGGTAATGCGACAAGCAAAGAAAAAAAGGCGGGTCAAGAGGAGGGGTAAATGGTAATAGCAGAATCATCAACAGCTGTCGTCCGGACAAATGGGGGCAGAGGTTATGATCTGAAATTGTTCCTCGAGCTTAATCAAAACGTTTTAATGCTTCGACAGCTTGTGGCAATTTAGCTGCCTCAAAGTTGTGAAAGCAGTATTATTTCAGGTGTATTGTGATTAGATGGTTTTCGGCGATTCCCATTTTCAAATTTGCATTGGACAAAACCAACTGTTGTAGAAATAGGACTATCTGCTATTTTCATGTTCAAAATTCGAGTAATTAATTCTTTGAGGAAACTGTAGCCTTAGTTAAATCATTTCCCTTTCTTCTTTGTTCTCAGGCCTCCTGTACAGAACCATGGGATCGTTGTATCAAAGATTGTCTTTTCTGGAGCCTGGTCAATCAGTCTATCTGAAATTGCCTGGTCTAACAGTTATTCTGGAGAATAAAATTACCCTGTTACATTTCAATTCTTTGGAAGAAGAGAAATTAATGCAACAATGTTTGATAAATCTGTTGCTGTTACTCCAAGTGGCAATTTCATATGTGTTTGAAGGCAGATTGCTTTGAAGCTCGTCCAAATGGTAACCATCGTCTTGGGGAAGTATCCCAAGAGGACCCCATGGTATAACTGTATCCCCTATTGGTAAAAATAGGAAATGCATTCTTTGATCCATCTGGCTATTGTCTCTGGAACTTTATCACTGGAGGGTAGACTCCCTTTAGGAAACAAGCACCAATCTCTCTGTCATTCTTGTTATGTTAAATTCCTGGGTTGAAGCAGTGACATGATTTTTTGTTGTTTATAGCACAGCAATTCACCTAACCACTAAAACAAAGTCTCTGTAACACAAATCACACCATTGATAATTTAAATAAAAAGAAAAGCTGAGAGAGATGCAATTTTGCCTATTAATGGAACAGGAAGAAATGCACGTTTCCTTCGAATGTAACAAAATATTTATATAGCACCTTTATTTTTTTTAATTAGTTCCGGGATACGAGTGTCGCTGGCTGAAACAGCATTTATTGCCCATCCCTAATTGCCTTTAAGAAGTTGGTGGTGAGCCACCTTTTTGAACCACTGCAGTCCATGTGGTGAAGGTACTCCCACAGTGCTGTTAGGGAGGAGTCCAGGATTTTGACCCATGATGATGAAGGAATGGTGATATATTTCCAAGTCAGGATGGTGTGTGACTTGGAGACGAACTTGGAGGTGATGGTGTTCCCATCCGCCTGCCGCCTTTGTCCTTCTAGGTGGTAGAGGTCGCGGGTTTGGGAAGTGCTGCTGAAAAAGGCTTGGCAAGTTGCGGCAGTCCATCTTATAGATGGTACACACTGCAGCCATGGTGCGCTGGTGGTGGAGGGAGTGAATATTGAAGGTGGTGGATGGGGTGCTGATCAAGCAGGCTGCTTTGTCCTGGATGGTGTCAAACTTCTTGATTTTATTGGAGCTGCACTCATCTAGGAAAGTGGAAGAGTATTGCATCGCATCACACTCCTGACTTGTGCCTTGTAGATGGTGGGAAAGCTTTGAGGAATCAGGAGGTGAGACACTCACCACAGAATACCCAGACTCTGACCTGCTCTTGTTGCCACAATATTTATGTGGCTGGTTCAGTTAACTTTTTGGTCAATAGTGACACCCAGGATGTTGATGGTGAAGGATTCGGTGATGGTAATGTTATTAAATATGAAGGGGAGGTGATTTGACTCATAAGAACATAAGAAATAGGAGCAGGAGTAGGTCATACGGTCCCTCAAGCCTGCTCCGCCATTTAATACGATCATGGCCAATCCAATCATGGGCTCAAGTCCACTTCTCTGCCCGCTCCCCATAACCCCTTAATCCCTTATCGGTTAAAAGACTGTCTATTTCTGTCTTAAATTTATTCAATGTCCCAGCTTCCACAGCTCTCTGAGGCAGCAAATTCCACAGATTTACAACCCTCTGAGAGAAGAAATTCCTTCTCATCTCTGTTTTTAATGGACGGCCCCTTATTCTAGGATTATGCCCCCTCGTTCCAGTCTCATCTATCAGTGGAAGCATCTTCCCTGCATCCACCTTGTCAAGCCCGCTCATAATCTTACACGTTTCGATAAGATCACCTCTCATTCTTCTGAATTCCAATGAGTTGAGGCCCAAACTCCTCAACCTTTCCTCATAAGTCAACCCCTCATCTCCAGAATCAACTTAGTGAACCTTCTCTGAACTGCCCCCAAAGCAAGTATATCCTTTTGTAAATATGGAAACCAAAACTGCACGCAGTATTCCAGGTGTGGCCTCACCAATACCCTGTATAACTGCAGGAAGACTGCTTTTATATTCCATCCCCTATGCAATAAAGGCCAAGATACCATTGACCTTCCTGATCACTTGCTGTACCTGCACACTAACATTTTGAGTTTCATGCACAAG
This sequence comes from Pristiophorus japonicus, assembly GCF_044704955.1. NCBI lineage: Eukaryota > Metazoa > Chordata > Chondrichthyes > Pristiophoridae > Pristiophorus > Pristiophorus japonicus. Next base: position 361,770,173 of record NC_091977.1, on the reverse strand, counting down.
TACCCCCAGGTCCTGCTGTACTGCAGCACTTTGCAATTTTTCTCCATTTAAATAATTCTGTCAAAGTGCATGACCTCACACTTTCCAACATTATACTCCATCTGCCAAATTTTTTTCCCCACTCACTTAGCCTGTCTAATTCCTTTTTCAGATTTTTTGTGTCCTCCTCACACATTGCTTTTCCTCCCATCTTTTCTTCATCAGCAAACTTGGCTACATTACACTCGGTTCTTTCTTCCAAGTCGTTAATATAGATTGTAAATAGTTGGGGTCCCAGCACTGATCCCTGCAGAATCCCACTAGTTACTGATTGCCAACCCGAGAATGAACCATTTATCCCTACTCTCTGTTTTCAATTAGTTAGCCAATCCTCTGTCCATGCTAATATATTAGCCCCAACCCCGTGAACTTTTTTCTTGTGCAGTAACCTTTTATGTGGCACCTTGTCAAAAGCTTTCTGGAAGTCCAAATACACCACATCCACTGGTTCCCCTTTATCCACCCTGTTTGTTATGTCCTCAAAGAATTCCAGCAAATTTGTCAAACATGACTTCCCCTTCATAAATCCATGCTGACTCTGCCTAACTGAATTATGCTTTTCCAAATGTCCTGCTACTGCTTCTTTAATAATGGACTCCAACATTTTCACAACCACAAATGTTAGGCTAACTGGCCTATAGTTTCCTGCTTTTTGTCTGCCTCCTTTTTAAAATAGGGACGTTACATTTGCAGTTTTCCAATCCACTAGGGCCTCCCCAGAATCCAGGGAATTTTGGTAAATTACAACCAAAATGCATCCACAATCCCTGCCACTACTTTTCTTAAGACCCGAGGATGCAAGCCATCAGGTCCAGGGGATTTATCTGCCTTTAGTCCCATTATCTTACTGAGTACCATCTCCTTAGTGATTGTGATTGTGTTAAGTTCCTCCCCCGCTATAGCCCTTTGACTAGCCACTGTTGGGATATTGTTTGTGTCCTCTACCGTAAAGACTGATACAAAATATTTGTTCAGAGTTTCTGCCATCTCCATGTTTCCCATTACTAATTCCCTGGTCTCGTCCTGTAAGGAACCATCATTTACTTTAGCCACTCTTTTCATTTTTATATACCTATAGAAACTCTTGCGATCCATTTTTATATTCCATGCTAGTTTACTTTCCTAGTCTATCTTCCCTTTCTTAATTATTTATTTAGTCATTCTTTGCTAGCTTTTAAAAGCTTCCAATCTTCTGTCCTCCCACGAGTTTTGGCCACTTTGTATGCCCTTGTTTTTAATTGAATACCGTCCTTTATTTCTTTAGTTAGCCACGGGTGGCTATCTTTTCTTTTACACCCTTTTCTCCTCACTGCAATATATTATTCTCGAGAGTTATGAAATATCTCGTTAAATGTATGCCACTGTTCATCGACCGTCCTACACTTTAATCTATTTTCCCAGTCCACTTTAGCCAACTCTGTCCTCAGAACTTCATAGTCTCCTTTATTTAAGCTTAGTACACTGGTTTGAGATCCAACTTTCTCACCCTCCATATGAATTTGAAATTCAACCATGCTATGATCACTCATTCCAAGTGGATCCTTTACTAGGAGATTGTTTCTTATTCCTGTCTCATTACAGATCCAAGATAGCCTGTCCCCTGGTTGGTTCCATTACATCCACCTTGTCAAGCCCCCTCATAATCTCAAGGAACCCATCCCTTATACACTCTATGAACTCTTCCTCAAGGCTACCCTGACCAATTTGATTTGTCCAATCAATATGGAGGTTAAAATCACCCATGATTATTGCTGTTCTCTTTTTACAAGCCCCCACTATTTCCTGGTTTATACTCCGACCAATAGAGTTGCTATTGTTCGGGGGCCTATCGACTACGCCCGACAGAGCGGCACTCACTCAGCACTGCACTGGAGTGTCAGCCTAGGTTTTGTGCTCAAGTCTCTGGAGTGGTACTTAAACCAACAATCTTCTGACTCAGAGGTAATGGTGCTACCAGCTGAGCCACAGCTGACACTGCTATGTTGGACATCTTGGAGAGATGTCCAACACAACCTTCCTTATATCTTGGGGCAACAGGCTTTCCAAGATAAACATGATACCAGTGGGGTGCCACAGAAGAAAGGATGGCTTACCTACTGCTCCAAATGTCTACGGAAAATGTTTGGGCAAGGAAATAAGTGACTGAGTATGAATTGGCAGAAATGGAGTGCACCATAAACAGAGTAAAAGTTGGGAATTTGATGAGAATGGAAATTCGGTGCAGAAGGGGAAGGAGGTGTTGCTTTTTGCCTACAATTTTTGTTTTGGTTCGTGATCCAGGTAAATATTTAATTTAGTCTATCTATAACTTAAACTAGATGAAATAATTATGTAAAGAACTAAAAACCAGAAGGTAAATTGATTAAATACATAAACTTTAAGTCATTAAAAAAAAAACAGGTTTAGATAGCAATGGCAGTGCAGGAACTGCAGCTTGTGGGAGTTTCGGGAGAGCATCATGAACCCTGACAACCATGTCTACGTTAAGAATCTGCATCTTGAGGAACTTCAGCTCAGTGTTGTTGAGCTGGAGTCTGAGATGCAGGCACTGCAGGGCAACAGGAAGAGGGAGAGTTACCTGGAAACTTTGATTCAGGAGGCAGTCACCTCTCTTCGGTTAGATTGTGGTACAGGTCTGGTTAGTGGTCAGGGATAAGAGGGTGTGACTCCAAATCAGGCAGGTAAAGGGATTCCAAGTCTTTCTTTTGTTCGTGGGATGTTGCCCGTCGCTGGCAAGGCCAACATTTATTGCCCATCCCTAATTGCCCTTGAGAAGGTGCTACCTTCTTGAACCGCTGCAGCCCTTGTAGTGAAGGTACTCCCACAGTGCTGTTAGAGAGGGAATTCCAGGATTTTAGAGACATAGAAACATAGAAATTTACAGCGTAGAAGGAGGCCATTTTGACCCATCATGTCCTTGCCGGCCGACAAAGAGACCTCGGTCAGCAGCCCTGAAGGTTACAAATAAACCTATGAACAATGAACAATGGCAGAAAGGCAGAGAGCACCCATCCCAACCAGTCTGCCTCACACAACTGCGACATCCCTTATACTGAAACTTTCTACACTCCACCCCAACCGGGTGATCTCCTGCGAAAGGCAAAAACCAGATAAAAACCCAGGCCAATTTAGGAAGAAAACAAATCCAGGAAAATTCCTCTCTGACCCATCCAGGCAATCGAAACTAATCCAGGAGACTACCCTGGCTGTATTCGATTCCCTGCAGTACTTACCATTATATCTGCACTGGCCAACAAAAGGTTATCCAGTCTAATCCCAATTACCAGCTCTAGATCTGAAACCCTGCAGGTTACAGCACTTTAAGTGCCCATCCAACCATCTCTTAAAAGTGGTGAGGGTTTCTGCATCCACCACTCTTCCAGGCAGTGAGTTCCAGACCCCCACAACCCTCTGCGCAAAGAAGCCCCCCCTCAAATTCCCTCTAAACTTTCCACCAACCACCTTAAAACTATGCGCCCTCATAATAGACACCTCCACCAATGGAAATAGGCCCTTACTATCCACTATGTCCAAGCTTCTCAATATCTTGTACACCTCAATGAGGTCTCCTCTCAACCTCCTCTGTTCCAATGAGAACAAACCCAGCCTATCCAATCTGTCCTCATAACTAAGATTCTCCATTCCAGACAGCATCCGAGTAAATCTCCTCTGTACCCTCTCACGTGTAATCACGTCCTTCCTATAATACGGTGACCAGAACTGCACGCAGTACTCCAGCTGTGGCCGAACCAAAGTATTATACAATTTAAGCCTAACCTCCCTGCTCTTATATTCTATGCCTCGGCCAAGCATTCCGTATGCCTTCTTAACCACCTTGTCCACCTGGCCTGCTACTTTCAGGGATCTGTGGACAAGCACTCCAAGGTTCATTTGTTTATCTACACTCTTAAGTGACCTACCGCTTAATGTGTGTACCCTTTCCTTATTAGCCCTCCCAAAGTGCATCACTCACACGTCTCTGAATTAAATTCCATTTGCCACTGCTCTGCCCACCTGACCAGTAGATAGACATCCTCCTGCAGCCCATGACTTTCCTCTTCATTATCAACCACTCAGCCAATTTTAGTGTTGTCTGCAAACTTCTTAATCATACTCCCTATGTTAAAATCTAAATCATTGATATATACCACAAAAAGCAAGGGACCTTGTACTGAGCCCTGTGGAACCCCACTGGAAAAATCCTTCCAGTCACAAAAACATCCATCAGCCATTATCCTTTGCTTCCTTCCTCCAAACCAATTTTGGATTGAACTTGCCACTTTGCCCTGGATCCCGTGGGCTTTAACCTTCATGACCAGTCTACCATGTGGGTCCTTAGCAAATGCTTTGCTAAAGTCCATATATCGTACGCACTACCCTCATCAACCCTCTTGGTTACCTCCTCAAAAAATTCAATCAGTTAGTCAAATACCATCTTCCCTTAACAAATCCGTGCTGACTGTCCCTAATTAATCCTTGCCTTTCCAAATGTAGATTTATCCTGTCTTTCAGGATTTTTTCTAATAATTTTCCCACCACTGAGGTTAGGCCGATGGGCCTCTAATTACTCGACCTATCCCTTTTCCCTTTCGTAAATAAGGGTACTACATTAGCAGTCCTCCAGTCTTCCGGCACCATGCCCAGATCCAAAGAGGACTGGAAAATGATGATCAAGGTCTCTGCTATTTCCTTTAACTTCGCTCAACAGCCTGGGATGCATTTCATCCATGCCTGGGGACATAGCTACTTTAAAAGCTGCCAAACCCCTTAATATTTCCTCTCTCACTATCTTTATTTCATCCAGAATATCACACTCCTCCTCGATAAAAGTATCTGCATTGCCCCTTCCCTTTGTGAAAACAGATGCAAAGTATTTGTTTAGAATCTTCCCAACATCTTCCGCCTCCACACATAGATTACCCTCATGGTCTCTAATAGGCCCTACCTTTTCTTTAGTTACCCTCTTACTCTTAATGTATTTTTCGAACATCTTAGGTTTTTCCTTAATTTTGCTCGCCAAGAATTTTTCGTGTTCTCTCCTGGTATTTCTAATATCCTTTTTAATTTTGCCTCTTAGCTTTCTATATTCCTCTAAAGATTCTATAGTATTTAGCCATTGGTATATAACATAACCGTACCTTTTTTTCTTAAATCCTCCCCTGAAAGTCCCTAGACATCCAGGGGGCTCTAGAATTATTATTCGCACCCTTTTTCTTTAAGGGCACATTGTTATGTATGGAGAAAGAGTCAGACTGAAAAATGCGAGCTCAATATAAAGTGTGACCTTAGTCTTTTATTGCAGGTCTCCAGAGTGCCTCTCCAACCTGTGAGGCCTTCTTAAATACCTGTGCTCCCAAGGGATTATGGGATCCCTTGGGACTCCAGGGGATGAGCCCTCTGGTGGCTGTACAGAATAAATACAAGTTTACAGATATAGCACACATGTTTGGCATGAGCCTTCTGGATCTCCTCCTTGAATACCTCCCACTGTTCCAACACTGATTTACGCACAAGTCGTTGTTTCCAGTCCATTGTGGCCAAATCACTCCTTAACTTAGCAAAATTAGCTTTTCCCCTATTCGGGATTTTTATTCCAGGTTTATCCTTGGCCTTATCCATAACCAACTTGAATCTGACTGAATTATGGCCACTGGCACCCAAGTGCTCTCCCACTTAATTCCCTTAAACCTGCCCAGCTTCATTCTCCAAAACGAAATCCAAAACCACCCTTTCTCGTGTTTGGCTTGCTACATACTAACTAAAAACGTTCTCTTGAATGCATTTCAAGAATTCTGCACCCTCTATACCCTTCACACTATATTTGTCCCAATCAATATTTGGATAGTTGTAGTCCCTTATTATTACTACCCGATGGTTTTTGGACTTCACAGCAATTTACCTACATATTTGCTCCTCTATCTCCCTCCCACTTGTTTGGGGGTCTATAATACATGCCCAGCAGTGTGATCGCCCCTTTTTTATTTTTCAATTCAACCTATATGACCTCATTTGATAATCCCTCTAACATATCATACCTCCTCACCACTGTAATAGTTTCTCTAATCAGTACCATGACACCCCCTCACCCTTTTTACCCCCCTCTCTGTCTTGTCTAAAAATCCTGTAACCAGGAATCTGCCAAACCTGTCTCTCTTTCAGCCATGTTTCTGTAATGGCTATAATGTCATACTCCCAAGTGTCTACCTGTGCTCTTAGCTCATCCGCCTTATTCGCTATACTCCTTGCATTAAAGTATATACCATTTAGCACAGGAAGACCTCCTTGCTTACTACTTACTAAGCCTTGTTTCCTCTGTCTTACAGATTCACTTTCTAGATTCTTGCTATCCAATTTCTGCTTTACTTTCTTCCCTATTGAAGTTGTTCTCAGGTTCCCATCCCCCTGTCAAGCTAGTTTAAACTCTCCCCAACAGCACTAGCAAAACTCCCCACGAGGATATTGGTCCTGGCGCTGTTGAGGTGCAATCTGTCCAGTTTGTACAGGTCCCATCTTCCCCAGAAGCATTCCCAATGCCTCAAAAATTTAAAGTCCTCCCTCCTACACCAATTTTCCAGCCACGTGTTCATCCTCTCTATCCTTCTATTCTTGTACTCATTAGCACGTGGTACCTGTAGTAACCCGGAGATTACTACCTTTGAGGTCCTCCCTTTAATTTTCTTCCCAGCTCACTGAATTCTTCCTGTAGGACCTCATCCCTCTTTTTATTTATGGTCGTTGGTCCCGATATGGACCACGACCTCTAGCAGTTTACCCTCCGCCCCCCCCAGGATGCCCTGCATCCGCTCTGTGACATTCTTGACCCTGACACCAGGGAGGCACCAAACCATTTGGGAGTCACGTCTACTGCTGCAGAAACGCCTGTCTGTTCCCCTAATTATAGAATCCCCTATCACTAGAGCTCTTTTTTTTCTTTGTCCCTTCCCCCTGTACAGCCGTGGTGCCTTGGAATTGGCTCTGGCTGCACACCCCAGAGGCACCATCACCCTCACAGATACTCAGAAGTGGATATCGGTTTGAAAGTGAGACGGACTGATGGGGAGACACCTGCACTACTTGCCTAGCTTTCTTACTTCGTCTAGTGGTCACCCACTTCCCCTCTACCTGCACGCTTTTAAGTTGCAGGGTGACCACTTCCTGAAACGTGCTATGTACATAGCTCTCAGCCTCGCGGATGCACCATATTGATTCCAGCCACCGCTCCAGCTCCGAAACGTGGAGCTCGAGTAGTTGAAGCTGGAGATACCTCCTGCACACATGGTTGTCTAGGCCGCGCGAAGCGTCCAGTACTTCCTACAGGACTGGCCCAGCGACGATGAAGTAACAGCGATATATTTCCAAGTCAGGATGATGTGTGAGTTGGAGGGGAACTTGGAGGTGGTGATTTTCCTATGTGCCTGCTGTACTTGACCTTCTAAGTGGTAGAGGTTGTGGGTTTGGGAGGTGCTGTCGAAGAAGCATTGGTGAGTTTCTGCAGTGCATTTTGTAGATGGTACACACAGCAGCCACAGTGCGCCAATGGTGGAGGGAATGAATGTTTAAGGTGGTGGATGGGGTGCCAATCAATCGGGCTGCTTTGTCCTGGATGTTTTCAAACTATTTGAATGCTGTTAGAGATGCACTCATTCAGGCAAGTGGAGAGTATTCCATCACAATCCTGACTTGTGCCTTGTAGATGGTAGAAAGGCTTTGGGGAGTCAGGAGGTGAGACACTCGCCACAGAATACCCAGCCTCTGACCTGCTCTTGAAGCCACAGATTAATGTGGCTGGTCCAGTTAAGTTTCTGGTCAATGGTGACTCACAGGGTGTTGATGATGGGGGATTTGGCGATTGGAATGCCGTTGAATGTCAAGGGGCAATGGCTAGACTTTCTTTTGTTGGAGATGGTCATTGCCTGGCATTTGTGTGTCACGACTGTTATTGTAGAGCAGAGTAGCCATGCCTTCTGTTGCCTCGATCCTAAGCTCTGGAATTCCCTGCCTAAACCTCTCTACCTCTCTTTCATCCTTCAAGACACTCCTTAAAACCTACCTCTTTGAACAAGCTTTTAGTCACCTGCCCTGATTTCTCCTTATGTGGCTTGTTGTCAAACATTTTATCTCATAATACTCCTGTGAAGCGCCTTGGGATGTTTCACTACGCTAGAAGTTCTATATATATACACACACACACAATTTGTTGTTGTTGTTGTAGCGATTGAATAAAAATTGGGTAAAAATAAGCAGAGTGGGTCAGGAATGGACAGAGAGCTTAACAAAGATGATAAGGAAAACAAATAGTATACAAACAGATTGGAGTATAAGATTAAAGAAGTCTTACTCCAATTATATATGGCCTTGGAGAGACCACACCTGGAGTACTGTGTACAGTTTTGGTCTCCTTACCCAAGCAACAAGCAAGCTTCACTGGGCTGATTCCTGGGATGGGAGGCTTGTTCCATGAGGAGTGATTGAACAGATTAGGCCTATATTCCCTAGAGTTTTGAAGAATGAAAGGTGATCTCATTGAAACATATAAAATTCTCCCCGGGCTTGACAGAATAGATGCTGGGAGGATGTTTCCCTTTACTGGGGAGTCTAGAACTAGGGGTCACAATCTCGGAATAAGCATTTGGCCATTTAAGCTGTGATGAGGAGAAATATTTTCACACAGGGGGTGGTGAATCTTTGTAATTCTCTACCTCAGAGGGCTGTGAATGCTCAGACGTCGAGTATATTCAAGACAGAGATCAATCAATTTTTGGATACTAAGAGAACCAAGGGATATGGGGATAGTATGAGAAGGTGGGGATCATGTGGGACGGTGGCGTTGAGGTCAAAGATCAGCCATGATCTTATTAAATGGTGGAGCAGGCTCGAAAGGCCGAATGGCCTATTCCTGCGCCTATTTTTTATGTTCTTGTGTTATGAGTGATTAAAGTCTAACTTTAATGATTCGTGTAATAAACGTCGGCAGAGGAGTCAATTAACTATAGTAAAAAAAAGTATGTTTAGGCTGATAAGCTGATATTAAAACATTTCCTCAATGGATTCAAGAAAAGATAGCTCAGATAATCTTGTTTGACAGATGTATCTTTGGAATAAGCAAGCAAGAGTATTTATATAAATAGACTGTTTTCAAAGAATTCAAGAACAGATAAATCATGAGGTCTTATCTGTGACATGTACCTTTGATATAGACAAACTAAGGTATAGAAGGGAGATGCTTCCTGACCTGCTGAGTATTTCAAGCTTTTTCTATTTATATTTCAGATTTCCAGCATCCGCAGTATTTTGCCTTTTGTATTAATGTATAAAAGAGCTTTCAACAGTCAGTTGGAGAGCTCAAGAGAGAAACTGAAAATCTGCTCTCCATGTACATTGTAGATTGACCACCTGTGATGTATATAAATAAAGTCTGTTCCGTATACTCCATCAAGTGTCTCGTGCTTGCTCGAAGCTTGCCATTGCAAACCATAGCAGTTGACTAACATGTTGTAGCAACAAAAAAGCAACCATGTTGTACCTGCAATAATGATCCTTAAATGCTTCTCAAACAACTAACGACCCACTTAACCACAAGAAATGTTGAAAGATTTGTCAATCCAGATGTGTTATCTGCAATTCTAAGTAAAAAGAGCTTAATTGCAACTGAGACAAAGCTGGTTTCATAATAGATCCTTGCTGCCCATACTGTCTCATGTTGTTATTAATGTTTGGTACCTACCATGATTGGGATGCAGAGAGGTAAGTAGATGTTGCTGCTCAAGATCCGCATCATTAACTGATGAGACCGACATTCCATGGAGCATGCTATGTGCCCATGCTGTAGTCAGGCATATGGTGTTTTATGTTTAGATGGCTGGTCGTGAAAAACACCTGGGCTCCTGCTGGTTGCTGTCTGCCAAGTGAGGGCTCAAATCTATACTTTCTCAGGAACAACTGGTGGCTGTCCTCCTTGGAGGGTGGAAGGAAGGAGGAAAATGAGGCCTCTTTCTGCATGCCTGACCAATAGCATCAACCCTCTCTGGTAGATTTGGTAATCTGATACCCAAGGTCAAGCAGGTAAGTAGGAATACAGGCCATTTTTGATGATTGACCAGCCAGCAAGGCTCACTAATAAAACCTGAAGGGGTAGATCTGGTACTGGGTGCAAGGATTCTTTCCACTCTGCTTCAGATAACTCTGCAAGTTAATGCCTTGATACATAGGTGGTCCTAACTGGACAAGTGGCAGGAAGCTTACTCGTGCTCTGTGCAGTGCATTTTTGGCTGGCAAACTAGCATCAGCATCCCTGCCCTCACTTTGGAGTACCAAAGCCTTGGCTGTGCCAAACATGCAACTGTGTCCCAATAGAAACAGATTATGATCTCTGCATTGGGTGAACGGACCTGTGTGATTTTCACAGTTGCTTAGTTTGGAGACTTCTGAACATGGATTTCTACACATGTCAGATACCAAGTTTGATCAAAAATGTGATGCAGGACATCCACTTCAGAAATAACAAGCAGCAAACCTGTTCGATATTAAATTCCTCTATGTTTTGTATTTTGACTCTGCCAAGTTTATTTCCCCTTCAAACTATCACACCAGAGGATTTGCACTACCAAAAGCATGCATGTTTTATGAACGTAAAATAATAATCGTTCATGCAGTAGATCACAGTTTTCTTTTACATTTATACTTTTCATCTAATAGATACCAATCATCACCATGCTTCCTTCTGTATTTCAAAGGGCAAGATAGAATAGGTCACAGTGCTCTTCGTCACTCCATAGTCTACAAATATAATGCACATTTCTTAAGTACAGTAAGCAGTCTAGTTACTCAATCCCAATTCCTAGGATTTACTGTACCACCAATGTAAGCGTTTTACCAAAAATCTGGCTACAAAGCTTGGGAAACATTGGGAGACATTGAGTAGTGAATTTAGAAGCTGGTCACAGAGTGAGATTGAAGTTCGTGCTCTTTAAATAGGACTTCACTGCAAAGTTCCTTAGCCATCCTCATTAAAGCTTATTTTAAAAGTTTACTAAAACATAACACAAATTATTTTTCCCACTTACTTCCCAAATATATGTTTATGTATTAGTTACTAAATTCTATTAGCACTCTCCGATGGAACAAATGTATCTTTACCCTTATGAACAAAACTCTATGTGAACAAATGGTAATTTAAGGTTTCTTAGCACTGCTTACTCCAATGACTGCATCAGTGAATTTGCTAACAAAACTGATATAGAATCATAGAATGGTATAGCACAGAAGGAGACCATTCATTTTGTCTCCACTTACACAACAACAATTATATGCAGGAGTGCCACTTCTGAGCATTTCTTCAAACCGTGTGCTGTTAATGAGGAGCTTTTACCATTTATATATTCTCACACAATTGAACAATAACTATGAACAAAAAGATGGCAAGAATCTGTTTACTAAGTGAATGTTTAATTCAAAAAAAAACATGGTCTCGTAATTCCTGGGCTACTACTCTGTTGGCACAAGGGTGGAGGAGCAGAACCCTTGCCAGCCCATGCCGGTAGCCCAGACACCATCTCAGATTCAGAGGATGCAGTCATTACCATAGTTGGAGCAAGCCACTGGTGCCTGCTGGGCCGCCCATCCCATTCTACTCTTATAACAAGAAATGTCCGTAGACATCTTGCCTGAGGTCCCATTAAGCCCAAAGGGGCTGAAGTCTTTGCTTTCAAAAGAAGCTATTTAGCTTCCTTAGTTCTAGTACTGTTTGGAACCTTTCAGAAAGTCTCAAAGGGTTTCATTCCCACTCTCAACTGGCATAAGAGTCACTGAGGCCTTTGAAGGGAAGCCTGGAAACTTTCACTGACACACTCCTTTGATGTAGGGGGTTGGGCGGAAAATTCATCCTTCCCGCCACTAGAATTTAAAAGGCCAGGAAAAGTCTCAGTGTAACCAGGTCCCAACCAAATTCTACCCCTTCTCAGTAGAAATCAAGCTAGCGGCACTCTCCAGCTCCAGTCATTTCAAGGTGTATTTACCTTAATCAGATATGAATCTCAACTGTCCATCAAATGTCTAACTGAAAAAAAAAGTCAAATGAGGTCTTTCACACAAAGAATGCGTATAGGTGATGGTAAATGCATATGGTAAATTGAATGCCTTTGCACCCTTTAGTTCTAGATTTCAAATAACCAATGTCTAAAGGAATACTGTTGGTTTAATTTCCTCTGGCAAATACACTGATTAATGTTAAAGTCCTTTGTTGGCTACTGTATTACAGTGCAGTACTAAGGAAGTGCTGCACTGTTGGAGGTGCTGTCTTTTGGATGGGATGTTAAACCGAGGCTCTGTCTATCCTCTCAGGTGAACATAAAAGATCCACGGCACTATTCGAAGAAGAGCAGGGGAGTTCTCCCCGGTGTCCTGGCCGATATTAATCCCTCAACTAACATCACTAAAACAGATTGGGGTTAAAATTCTATCAGTCCTGAAAACAGGAGATTTGCTCGTGCCCATTTGGAAAGTGCAGATCCCACATTAATTTGGTGCTGCCTGCTGATTTGATTGATTTAAGCGCACAGCCCATTGTTTCAGGCTGTGCATTCAGCATGAGGTCCAATGTTGCATTGCTGGAGCGATGCTGCATTCTCTTAAAGCAAGGATGTCAATTTTGAAATCAGTCTCGATCCCTTAAAAGTGAGCAGCCTTCTGAAAAAAATTCAAATAGTTTAAAAATAGGCAGTCTCTAAAAATCCTTAAAGCTCAACTGCCTTCTGAAAAAAAGCATTGAAAATCATTCCATGTTAAAAATGGTATAAGTGCTTCAGCACTACCACAAATGGCTCAACAGGCCAGGGAAAGGGCACCCAGGGTCTCGGACGCAGCCCTTGAGCTTTGTGCAGGGGGGTCAACAGTGGAAGAAAGGTCTTCTACCCAGTGGCAGCCAGGAGGCCCTCCACAAAGAAGGATGTGGGACCAGATTGCCAAGGCTGTCACTGCCAGCAGTGTCAACCCCAGGAACTGGCACCAGTGTCCAAAGAAATTTCATGATCTCAGATGAGTGGTCAAGGTCAGTGCCAGCATCTTCAAAAGCCATTTCCTACCAACTGAACCACTAGCCTCACACCCCACCATCCCCCCGCCCAACCAATCACTCACCTACCAACAATCTACTAAACACGAGGCATACCTCACATTCCTAGCTTCACCTCACCCACTTGGAGGAGACAGTGCTGGCCGTTGTTGGCAGACCTTGGTCAGCGGCAGGGCTGAAAGAATCTTCATAATCATAGGCAGTCCCTTGGAATCGAGGAAGACTTGCTTCCACTCCTGAAGTGAGTTCTTTGGTGGCTGAACAGTCCAATACGAGAGCCACAGACTCTGTCACAGGTGGGACAGACATTCGCTGAGGGAAGGGTTGGGTGGGACTGGTTTGCCGCACGCTCCTTCCGCTGCCTGCGCTTGACTTCTTCACGCCCTCGGCATTGAGATTCGAAGAGCCCAACGTCCTCCCGGATGCACTTTATCCACCGAAGGCGGTCTTCGGCCAGGGACTCCCAGGTGTCAGTGGTGATATCGCACTTTACCAGGGAGGCTTTAAGGGTGTCCTTGTAATGTTTCCACTGCCCACCTTTGGCTCGTTTGCCATGAAGGAGCTCCACAAAGAGCATTTCCTTAGGGAGTCTCATGTCTGGCACGTGAACCATGTGGCCTGCCCAGCGAAGCTGATTGAGTGTGGTCAGTGCTTCAATGCTGGAGATGTTAACCTGGATGAGGATACTGGTGCACCTGTCCTCCCAGGGGATTTACAGGATCTTGCAGAGATATCGTTAGTGATGTATCTCCAGCAACTTGAGGTGCTATCTGTACATCATCCATGCCTCTGATCCATACAGTAGGGTGGGTATTACCACAGCCCTGTAGACCATGAGCTTGGTGGTAGACTCGAGGGCCTGGTCTTCAAACACTCTTTTCCTCAGGCAGCCAAACGCTGCACTGGTGCACTGGAGGCGGTGTTGAATCTCCGCATTAATGTCTGCTTTCGTTGACAAGAGGCACCAGAGGTATGGGAAATGGTCCACGTTGTCGAGGGCCACGCCATGAATCTTGATGACTGGGGGGCAGTCAACCAGAAAACACCAGGACTGGTTTGATGAAAATGATCAGGAGATCCAAGAAATAATAGATCGCAAGCACAGAGCATTTCTGAGCCTCAAGCAACAACCCAACTCGGAAGCAGCAAAGCAACGTTACAGCTGGCTCAAGGCTAAGGTCCAACAAAAAAACAGGGACCTAAAGAACAGGTGGTGGATGGAGAAAGCACAGGAGACACAACAACTGGCCAACAGCCACGATATGTGAGGATTCTTCATTCAGTCAAGGCCACCTAGGGTACAAACTCCTAAGGCACCACCCCACTCCTGGTCAAGAACAGGGAAACATTCATCAAGGGCACCGAGCTGAAAGAATACAAGATGCCGGTATCCTCATATGTTATCCTTCTTCTCACATTCCACATTTCAATGTGAGAAGAATCTCTTCTGATGTACAAGCTGTACATGGTGTAAGCACACACATCTTGCTTTCTTGCCCTCCCATCACTGCAAACCTTGCTCCTTTATCATTTCAAACACCCAAGAAATCCAGTCTGCCTAGCCAGTGGTTGACCAAGAAAAGGGAGAGGAGAATAAAGAAGAAGAAACATTGTCACTTGATTTGACAATCCCAGCCACCAGCACCTAGAGGTCATCCTGCAAGGCCATTTGCAGTGGCCCCCACAATCCATGCTGTAGCCACTGGGGTAGCTTTGCATGACATCACTAGGGTAGGCAAAGCAACACACAAGACAGTCACTAAGGGAATGCACAAGGAGGATTAGTTGATTTTTTTGATGTAATATTGGACGCAAATATGGATAAAGGGGGATAGAAAAGTTTGCTTTGTGGTGGATTTTATTTAATTATTGTAGCCAAGAGGATACTGTAATGGTCAATAATAGAGGGAAGGTAAGGTGTGGGACAAATGTTGAAAGGGGAATTAGGGTTGTGGTCACTGCGACTGCAGGCAGATGATTTGATCCCGGATATCCTGGTTAGAAAGGGGCTGTCTGGATTGTCTTCCTTCCGCTTCCTCCTCTTCTGCTTCTTCCTCCCTCTGTGAGCAGCTTGCCCCTTGGCTTCATCTCTGTTATATATGTACACTTGTATTTACTCTGTACAGCCACCAGAGCGCTCATCCCCTGGAGTCCCAAGGGATCCCATAATCCCTTGGGAGCATAGGTATTTAAGGAGGCTTCACGGGTTGGAGAGGCACTCTAGAGACCTTCAATAAAAGACTACAGTCACACTTTACTTTGAGCTCAGTGTTCAGTCTGACTCTTTCTCCATACACAACAACTGGTGACAAGATACAGATAGCGAATCCAAAGATGCAGAGTTAAACTAATATGGCAGGGGGATGGGAACCAATACAGGAAGACAGGGGGAAACAAAAAGGAGACAAAAGCAAAAGACAGAAAAGAGATGAGTAAAAGTGGAGGGCAGAGAAAGCAAAGGCAAGAAACAAAAAGGGCCACTGAATATAAAAGGGCTGCAGGAGGGGTCAAAACTAAAAATCATGGTTTAAAAACTAGGATGAAAACACTCTACCTAAATGCACGCAGCATTCGAAATAAAGTAAATGAGTTGACGGCACAAATCATTACAAATGGGTATGATTTGGTGGCCATTACAGAAACATGGTTGCAGGGTGGCCAAGACTGGGAATTAAACATACAGGGGCATCTAACGATTCAGAAAGATAGGCAAGAAGGGAAAGGAGGTGGGGTAGCTCTGTTAATAAAATATGATATCAGGGCAGTTGTGAGGGATGATATTGGCTCCAATGAACAAAATGTTGAATCATTGTGGGTGGAGATTAGAGATAGTAAGGGGAAAAAGTCACTGGTCGGCGTAGTTTATAGGCCACCAAATAATAACTTCACGGTGGGGTGGGCAATAATCAAGGGAATAATGGAGGCATGTGAAAAAGGAACGGCAGTAGTCATGGGGGATATTAACCTACATATCGATTGGTCAAATCAAATCGCACGGGGTAGCCTGGAGGAGGAATTCATAGAATGCATACAGGATTGTTTCTTACAACAGTATGTTACAGAACCTACAAGGGAACAAGCCATCTTAGATCTGGTCCTGTGTAATGAGACAGGAAAAATAAAACGATCTCCTCGTAAAAGATCCTCTCGGAATGAGTGATCACAATATGGTTGAATTTGTAATACAGATTGAGGATGAGGAAGTTGTGTCAGAAACGAGCATACTATGCTTAAACAAAGGGGACTACAGTGGGATGAGGGCAGAGTTGGCTAAAGTAGACTGGGAACACAGACTAAACGGTGGCACAATTGAGGAACAGTGGAGGACTTTTAAGGAGCTCTTTCACAGTGCGCAACAAAAATATATTCCAGTGAAAAAGAAGGGCAGCAAGAGAAGGGATAACCAGCCGTGGATAACCAAGGAAATAAAGGAAAGTATCAAATCAAAGACCAATGCGTATAAGGTGGCCAAGGTTAGTGGGAAACTAGAGGATTGGGAAAATTTTAAGCAACAGCAAAGAATGACTAAAAAAGCAATAAAGAAAGGGAAAATAGATTACGAAGGTAAACTTGTGCAAAACATAAAAACAGATAGTAAAAGCTTTTACAGATATATAAAACGGAAAAGAGTGACTAAAGTAAATGTTGGTCCCTTAGAAGATGAAAAGGGGGATTTAATAATGGGAAATGTGGAAATGGCTGAGACATTAAACAATTATTTTGCTTCCGTCTTCACAGTGGAAGACACAAAAACCATGCCAAGATTTGCAGGCCACAGGAATGTGGGAAGGGAGGACCTTGAGAAAATCACTATCACTAGTGGGGTAGTGCTGGACAGGCTAATGGGACTGAAGGTAGACAAGTCCCCTGGTCTGGATGAAATGCATCCCAAGGTATTAAAGAGATGGCGGAAGTTATAGCAGATGCATTCGTTATAATCTACCAAAATTCTCTGGACTCTGGGGAGGTACCAGCGGATTGGAAAGCAGCTAATGTAACGCCTCTGTTTAAAAAAGGGGGCAGGCAAAAGGCAGGTAACAATAGGCCGGTTAGTTTAACATCTGTTGTGGGGAAAATGCTTGAAACTATCATTAAGGAAGAAATAGCGGGACATCTAGATAGGAATAGTGCAATCAAGCAGACGCAGCATGGATTCATGAAGGGGAAATCATGTTTAACTAATTTACTGGAATTCTTTGAGGATATAACGAGCATGGTGGATAGAGGTGTACCGATGGATGTGGTGTATTTAGATTTCCAAAAGGCATTCGATAAGGTGCCACACAAAGGTTACTGCAGAAGATAGAGGTACGTGGCATCGGAGGAAATGTATTAGCATGGATAGAAAATTGGCTGGCGAACAGAAAGCAGAGAGTCGGGATAAATGGGTCCTTTTCCGGTTGGAAATCAGTGGTTAGTGGTGTGCCACAGGGATCAGTGCTGGGACCACAACTGTTTACAATATACATAGATGAGCTAGAGGAGGGGACAGAGTGTAGTGCAACAAAATTTGCAGATGACACTAAGATGAGTGGGAAAGCGGGTTGTGTAGAGGACTCAGAGAGGCTGCAAGGAGATTTGGATAGGTTAAGCGAATGGGCTAAGGTTTGGCAGATGGAATACAATGTCGGAAAGTGTGAGGTCATCCACCTTGGGGAAAAAAACAGTAAAAGGGAATATTATTTGAATGGGGAGAAATTACAACATGCTGTGGTGAAGAGGGACGTGGGGATCCTTGTGCATGAATCCCAAAAGGTTAGTTTGCAGGTGCAGCAGGTAATCAGGAAGGTGAATGGAATGTTGGCCTTCATTGCGAGAGGGATGGAGTACAAAAGCAGGGAGGTCTTGCTGCAACTGTATAAGGTATTGGTAAGGCCACACCTGGAGTACTGCGTGCAGTTTTGGTCACCTTACTTAAGGAAGGATATACTAGCTTTGGAAGGGGTACAGAGACGATTCACTAGGCTGATTTCAGAAATGAGGGGGTTACCTTATGATGATAGATTGAGTAGCCTGGGTCTTTACTCGTTGGAGTTCAGAAGGATGAGGGGTGATCTTATAGAAACATTTAAAATCATGAAAGGGATAGACAAGATAGAGGCAGAGAGGGTGTTTCCACTGGTAGGGGAGACTAGAACTAGGGGGCACAGCCTCAAAATACGGAGGAGCCAATTTAAAACCGAGTTGAGAAAGAATTTCTTCTCCCAGAGGGTTGTGAATCTGTGGAATTCTCTGCCCAAGGAAGCAGTTGAGGCTGGCTCATTGAATGTTTTCAAGTCAAAGATAGATAGATTTTTAACCAATAAGGGAATTAAGGGTTACGGGGAGAGGGCAGGTAAGTGGAGCTGAGTCCACGACCAGATCAGCCATGATCTTATTGAATGGCGGAGCAGGCTCGAGGGGCTAGATGGCCTACTCCTGTTCCTAATTCTTATGTTCTTATGTTCTTACAACAAGGGGCATCTTGAAGAAATTTTTGGAAGGAGATGATTGGGAAACGTTTGTGGAGCGCCTCGACCAATACTTCGTGGCCAACGAGCTGGATGGGGAAGAAAGCGCTGCTAAACATAGAGCGATCATCCTCACCCTCTGTGGGACACCAACGTATGACCTCATGAAGAATCTGCTCACTCCAGCGAAACCCATGGAGAATTTGTACGACGATTTGTGCACACTGGTCCGAGAGCATTTGAACCCGAAGGAAAGTGTTCTGATAGTGAGATACCGGTTCTACAGCTACAAAAGGTCTGAAGGCCAGGAAGTGGCGAAGTATGTCGCCGAGCTGAGACGCCTTGCAGGACATTGCAAATTTGAAGGACATTTGGAGCACATGCTCAGAGGTTTTTTCGTATTGGCATTGGCCATGAAACCATACTTTGCAAGCTTTTGACTGTAGAGACCCCAACCTTGAGTAAGGCCATAGCGATAGCCCAGGCGTTCATTGTCACCATTGACAATATTAAGCAAATCTCTCAGCACACAAGTGCTGCTCCAAGTACTGTGAACAAAATGGTGTTTTCGAATCATAACGTACAGGACAGGTCACACATACCTGCAGCTACACGTCCGCAGATGTCTCAGAGTCCACCATCAAGGGTGATGAACGCAAGGCCATTAACACCTTGTTGGCACTGCGGGGGTGATCATCGTTTCCATTCATGCCGATTCAAAGGATACGTTTGCAAGGGCTGTGGAACAATGGAACAACTCCAACGAGTGTGCAGGTGAGCTGCTAAGCCTGTTAAACCTGCAAACCACCACTTTGCAGAGGAGGACAGATCCACGGAGGATCACTATGAACCAGAGCCTCAGATCGAGGAGGCAGAGGTACATGGGGTGCACATATTCACCACGAATTGTCCCCCGATAATGCTGAATGTTGAACTAAATGGACTCCCGGTGTCAATGGAGCTGGACACAGGCGCGAGCCAGTCCATCATGGGCAAAAGGACTTTCAAAAGGTTGTGGTGTAACAAGGCCTCAAGGCCAGTCTTAACTCCAGTTCGCACGAGACTAAGAACTTACACTGAAGAACGGATTCCTGTAATCCGCAGTGCTACTATAAAGGTCTCCTATGATGGAGCAGTGCACAAGCTACCACTCTGGGTGGTATCAGGCGATGGTCCCACGTTGTTCGGCAGAAGCTGGCTGAGAAAGATATGCTGGAACTGGGACGACGTCCGAGCACTATCGCCTGCTGACGAGACTTCGTGTGCCCAATTCTTAAACAAATTTCCTTAGCTGTTTGAACCAGGCATCGGGAAATTCCAAGGAGAAAAAGTGCAGATCCACCTAATTCCAGGAGCGCGACCCATCCATCACAAGGTGAGAGCAGTACCATACATGATGAGAGAAAGGGTAGAGATCGAGCTCGACCGGCTGCAACAGGAGGGCATCATTTCACCGATCGAGTTCAGCGAGTGGGCCAGTCCTATTGTCCCAGCCCTCAAGGGAGACGGCACCGTCAGAATCTGTGGCGATTACAAAGTAACTATCAATCGTTTCTCCCTGCAGGACCAATACCCACTACCAAAAGCCGACGACTTCTTTGCAATGCTGGCAGGAGGAAAGACGTTCACGAAGCTGGATCTGACTTCAGTCTATATGACGCAGGAACTGGAGGAATCATCGAAGGCCCTCACCTGCATCAACATGCACCAAGGTCTTTTTGTTTATAACAGATGCCCATTTGGAATCCGATCAGTGGCGGCGATATTCCAGAGAAACATGGAAAGTTTACTGAAGTCAGTCCCGCACACCGTGATTTTCCAGGATGACATCTTGGTCACAGGTCGGGACACAGTCGAGCATCTGCAGCACCTGGAGGAGATTCTTAGTCGACTCAACTGCGTGGGGCTCAGGTTAAAATGCTCAAAGCTGGCACCTGAAGTGGAGTTCCTGGGAAGGAGGATTGTGGCGGACTGCCTCAGACCCACCAATGCGAAGACGGCGACAATCGAGAGCGCACTGAGGCCACAGAACATGGCGGAGCTGCAGTCGTCTCTGCGATTCTTGAACTACTTTGGTAACTTCTTACCGGGTCTCAGCACCCTACTAGAACCACTACATGTCTTACTACGAAAAGAGAGTGAATGGGTTTGGGGCAAAAGCCAACAAAATGCCTTTGTAAAAGTGAGAAAATTGTTATGCTCAAACAAATTGCTTGTGTTGTATGATCTATGTAAGCGTTTGGTACTAGCATGTGATGCGTCGTCATATGGCGTTGGGTGTGTATTGCAACAAGCTAATGATTTCGGGAAACTGCAATCGGTTATTATGCATCCAGGAGTCTGTCTAAGGCCGAGAGAGCCGACAGCATGATTGAAAAAGAAGCGTTAGCGTCTGTCTATGGGGTAAAGAAAATGCATCAATACCTGTTTGGGCTAAAATTCGAATTGGAAACTGACCTTAAGCCACTTATATCCCTGTTTTCTGAGAGTAAAGGGATAAATACCAACGCATCGACCCACATCCAGAGATGGGCGCTCACATTGTCTGCATACAACTATGTCATCCGCCACAGGCCAGGCACAGAAAACTGCGCCGATGCTCTCAGTAGGCTGCCATTGCCCACCACGGGGGTGGAAATGATGCAGCCCGCAGATCTAGCCATGGTTATGGAAGCATTTGAGAGTGGCAGACCAAAACCTGGACAAGCCAGGACCCCTTATTAATTCTAGTCAAAAGCTGTATGCTTCACGGGAGCTGGTCCAGTGTCCCAGTGGAAATGCAGGAAGAGATAAAGCCGTTCCAGCGGCGCAAAGATGAAATGTCTATACAGGCAGACTGCCTTCTGTGGGGCAATCAAGTAGTGGTCCCCAAGAGGGGCAGAGATACCTTCATCAATGACCTCCACAGTACCCACCCAGGCATTGTAATGATGAAAGTGATAGCCAGATCCCACGTGTGGTGGCCCGGTATCGATGCGGACTTAGAGTCCTGTGTTCACAGATGTAATACATGCTCGCAGTTAAGCAATGTACCCAGGGAGGCGCCGCTAAGTTTATGGTCTTGGCCCTCCAAACCATAGTCTAGGGCACACGTCGACTATGCAGGCCCGCTCTTGGGCAAAATGTTCCTTGTGATTGTAAACGTGTACTCCAAGTGGATTGAATGTGAGATAATGTCGGCTAGCATGTCGGCTGCCACCACTGAAAGCCTGCGGGCCTTGTTTGCCACACGCGGCTTACAGATGTCCTGGTGAGTGACAACGGGCCATGTTTTACCAGTGCTGAGTTCAAAGAATTCATGACCCGTAACGGGATCAAACATGTCACATCTGCCCCGTTTAAACCAGCGTTCAATGGTCAGGCAGAGAGAGCAGTGCAAACCATCAAGCAAGGCTTGAAGAGGATAACTGAAGGCTCACTACAGACTCGCCTATCCCGAGTCCTGCTTAGCTACCGCAGGAGACCCCACTCACTCACTGGGATCCCACCTGCTGAACTGAGCACTTAAGACAAGGCTCTCGTTAGTTCACCCTGATCTACATGAACAGGTAGAGAGCAGGCGGCTTCAACAAAGTGCATACCATGATAGCGCAAATGTGTCACGTGAGATTGAAGTCAATGATCCTGTATTTGTATTAAATTATGGACACGGTCCCAAGTGGCTTCCCGGCACTGTCGTGGCCAAAGAGGGGAGCAGGGTGTTTCGGGTCAAACTTTCAAATGGACTCATTCACCGGAAACACTTGGACCAAATTAAACTCAGGTTCACGGACTATCCTGAGCAACCCACCTTGGACCCTACCTTTGATCCCCCAACATACACACCAGTGGCAACTGGCACCACGGTTGACCACGAAGCAGAACCCATCATCCACAGCAGCCCAGCAGGACCAACACACCAGGCAGCCCAGCAAGGCCAGCTGCACAGCAGCCCAGTGTGGGCCCAACAAATGATTCAACAACACCAGCTTTTATACCGAGACGATCAACCAGGGCCCCAAGAAGGGCCCCAGATTGACTCACATTTTAAATATTTACACTGTTGACTTTGGCGAGGAGTGTTGTTATATATGTAAACTTGTATTTACTCTGTACAGCCACCAGAGGACTCATCCCCTGGAGTCCCAAGGTATCCCATAATCCCTTGGGAGCAAAGGTATTTAAGGAGGCTTCACAGGTTGGAGAGGCACTCTGGAGACCTGCAATAAAAGACTCAGGTCACACATCACTTTGAGCTCACTGTGTCCAGTCTGACTCTTTCTCCATACATAACAATCACAATTTGCATATTTACATAGGAGAGGCAAGCACAAGCAATGGCAGTTATGCCAACCTCTCCAAAATGACGACCTTCGTGCCCCGCGCCCGAAGCAGGCAGAAGCGATGTGGCCGCCATATTTTTTTTTAAATGGCTGCAACGGCCGGCACTACAACATCGAGAAGTATCGTGGCCATTATCTGGTTATTATCTCATTGCTGTTTGTGGGACCTTGCTGAGCAGGAATTTGCTACCATGTTACCTACACAACAAGAGTGAGCATCAAAAGTATTTAATTGGCTGTAAAGTGCTTAGGTCATGAAAGGCGCTATAAATGCATGTCTGTGAAGTACCTTGGGAATTTTTTCTATATTAAAGGTGCTATAAAAATGCAAATTGTTGTTGCGCATTTTGTTAAAATACATTTAATATTTCTGTCTTAAACAGAAGGAAAAGTTGTGAAAGTTCTAATGTACACATTGTAGCTGTAAGGAAAATTTAGCCGATGATATTAAAATAATAGTGCCTGATCTTCTTGCAAACAGGATGATGCTATTGGCCCGGATGTTGTGGTAGGAGTAACAGTGAGGCTTTCAACATTCACCAGTATTAAGCAATAAATCGGGCGGCTAGTTCTGTCGTCCGTTCATGCCCAGTTGAATGTGGAAATCAGGAAGTTAATGTCTGAGTTGCCCTGCTCCTCCACAAGCTTCGCTACACTGATACCTTGCCAAGAGATTCAGCATTGAACCACATGAAGGGTGTGAAGCTGTGGTACCTACCCACTAAACATGACAGAAAAAGTTAGAGTTTGTCCATTAAAGTGTAAGTGATATTTTAACAGTGTGAGAAGTCTTAATTGCTTTCAAAGATCCTCTCTGGCACTGAAAATTTACCTTTACAAGTGTGAAGTTTCATTCCTCCAGATTTTAATTATTGTTGGAGATTTTTTTTAAATTAAAAATGAAAATAAAAAATATTATCTTTACTTTTTCTTTCTGTCACTTTTATCTTTCTCTTTCTTAATCCAATCTTTCATTCCCCCTCTTTATTTCACTTTCAGTATATGATTTTACATTGAATTGTATATTCTAACTTACAATTCCTAGTTTGAACTCTGCAGGCTGGATTTTGCAGTGGGGTCAGTGGGCACCATTAGTGGCGGGTCGGGTAGAACCCCGCTGTGACCCTGCCACCACACGCCTTTCCCCGATGTTGGGTCTGTCAGCACTGAGCAGACCAGACAGTCAGCGGCAGGTTCACAGCGGGGGACCTAATTCAAGTAATTAGTAGCTTGTTTAGAGAAACTTAAGAATGCATTTCAGCTCACCTCCGGCATTTGACAGCTCACCCACGAGGTCCACACTGCTCGTGGACCATGTCTGTCAAGCTGAGGCAGGAGTTCAGTGGCCATTGAATCAGCTATTGAGTTGACAGCTTCAAATATAAAGTAAAAGCTTCCACTTTACAGAGATATCTCCCCGCAATCACAAACTCTTCATTAATGTATTTCCACACCAGATTCACCATGCTGCAAATTTTTATACAAGTCTCCATCCAGTCTGACCTCATTACCTCTCTCATCATTGACAGATCACTTCTGTCATCTCTACTTCACCTGCCATCTACTCCATCGGCATGGTTGCCCTTTATACATTCTCACCTTGGTTCTCAGAATCCCACCACAATCAGCCCCAATACCAGTAGTACCAGACATTTGCAGCACTGCACCCAGGTTCTCCTGACCACATCACTGCTGGTGCCCTCCTTTGCAATGTGCAACCTGGCTGTGTTGATCTCCCGGCGAGGTCTCTCCCTGTGTGCTGTGGATCCCTCCATAAGAATATGGAAGAAGTCATGGGAGACCCTGGGTGCAGCCCTGTGCCTCTGTGCAGTGCTTTTCAGTATTTGCAGCACCTCAATTGTGCAGAAAACTGACAGCACAAATGTCAAAATAAAGTTGGCCATGGCCCCTTTAAGGAAACTGGCAGATGACACATCATCAAATTACATCACAATATACGCTTCCTCTAATTGGCCAGGAAACTCGCTGGGCAGGCTTAACAAGCCCGATCTCGGGAAATTAATTTCAGAAACCGGGATTGAGCCAACAGCGGGGTCGGGACTTGCCACCGACGTCACGCGCGAGGGTCATAAAATTATGGCCTGCACATCTCAGTGAGAATTCTTCAATCTAATTGGTTGAAGAGACAGACAGGCGTGGAAATTGTGGTCAAAGACTTGCTTCATAGGAATGCCTCCAACCCAAAAATAATCTCCGAAAGTACCTGGTGTTCCTGTAAGATTCGCTGCGCAGCGCATGGGAAGATCCATTTGAGGTACGTACACACATACTGGAGTCACATGGGCCTGGACTACCAATCACTATGCAGTATACTCATTGATAAAAATGGAAACTTCGTTTATACGAATTCCCATTACTATCAATGAGAAAAAATTCTAAAACACCGAAACACAACATAATAAATAAATAAAGCACCTCGCATATTTAAAATGAATTGAAATTAAATGTTTTAGAAAAAATATTTTTTTGGAATTATTTTTTATGTGTTTTAATTGTGTTAAAAATAAACTTACCTTAATGGACAAGGTTTTTAATATAAAAATGTGTACTTAAATGTAATTTTTATATGTTTTAAAACACTTACGCTGGTGAAACTAAGCTATGCGCCTGCTTTTACCAGGCATAAAAGTTTGAAAGACATTCATTGGGAATGAGTTGGGCAAATAACCCAGTCTCTGCCGCGCGAATGTCCTTCTCCTGGATATGCGGAGGATCTGCCAAGAGAAATCTTGGTAGATCGGAAAAGCTGGTCTTTGGCATGTGCACATCTCGTCCCAAAAACCGGCTTTTGCGAGGCCTCGCCGGCTCCGTGCACACTTTATACGGACCCGGCGAGGCCAGAATTTTCGGCCCACTGTTATTTGTCACTGGTACAGATCCCAGATGCCCGGTAGAGGGCGCCATGCTGTATCGGACTCCAAATGATCGTAAATTGCCGTGCAAAAGCCCACAAAAAGTCTGTGCCCAGCTATAAGTGTAATTCGCCGTTCATTCGCTACTAACCGCCAAATACGGGGTAATGTGTTTGCTAACATTTGATGAACATGTAGGGCTTTTTTTAAATAGCTTTTGTTTTATTTGATCATTCTTATCAGGTAACAAATTAACATGGATTACGATAGGGGAAAAGGAACTTTTAAAATAAAATCTTTTGAATAGGATGTTATAAGTAATCTGCATTCTCATCAGTTTGTTCATAACAAAAAGCACTGTGATTAATTTGATTTTTTTTGTGAAAAATTCAATTTCACTTACATAGAGAAGAAAGTATGTATGTGTATTGTAATATTTAATATTATTTTGTGTATTATTTAAAACTTAATATACTCACATTTTAAATTTAAAATCTTTTCAATGACTACCTTATGTTTCTTTCCTATTCAGTCTGGTGGATCATTTTGAAACTAAAACTTGAGGCAGAAAGTTGCCAGAATCAATCTCATTCACATGAAGCTAGAGTCAGAATATTGAAAATTCATTGTTAAGCATGTATATGGTATAATATTCTTTATACTGTGTCAAAATCATTCCAAAAGATTGATGTGATAATAAGGATTGGAGATATAGTCGGGGACCTTTCTCAGAAGTTCCACTAAATGCTGCAAAATGTATCCATCGCTAGTTTATATGATTTATGGAGCAACGTGCAGTGGCCTGGCCCGGAAATCGGCGTGGTCCCGGCCTGCAAGACCATCAGCAAGCCGGGGTCATTAGAGGGAGCAGCATGTGGCGGCATGCCACTGCAGACAGCAGCGCGTGCTGCTGCAGGAGGGTGACGGCTGCAAAGAGAGCGACTCGATTTGACGTCATCTAAATCCAGGTCGCTGATTGCAGTGCGGGCAGGTACAACAGAAGCGGGGAAGTCGGGGCGAAGGAGCAGCAAGAGTTCATAGAGGGATGTGATCGGAGCCCAGGAGAGGCGTGAGTTCGGGTCCCAGAAAAGATGTGGGCCCAGGGGCAGCACGGGCCAGCCCACACTGCGATATGTGTGCACGCTAGGTCCGTGCAGCAGAGCTGGTCTCCAGTCGTCTTGGTTAATCCTTGTCACTGGACCAACACCTAGCTCTGTCAAGCCCGTGTGGTGGCTGGTGTGCAACGGCCAACACATGTAAAAAAAATCTATGCACAGGCATCTTCCACCCTTCAGGATGTAGTTTAGGACCTGCTATATTAAGTCCTTCATTGAAACACCGGTGAACTCATTCCTTTTTGGCGTGGATGCAAGACATCCTTGTTTCGAGTGACTGCCTATGATGATGATATGATTCCAATAATCAATCATTGAAAAGCTAGTTGAAGACCTGAAAAGGTTAAACCAGAAAAAGATAAGCCACAAAATGAGGAATAATTAAAGTATCGAATACTCTGTAGTAGCATCGCTGCTAAGAAACAGGGCTATATTCATCATCATAGGCAGTTCCTCGGAATCGAGGAAGACTTGCTTCCACTCCTAAAGTGAGTTCTTTGGTGGCTTAACAGTCCAATATGAGAGCCACAGATTCTGTCACAGGTGGGATAGCTAGTCATTGAGGGAAGTGGTGGGTGGGACTGGTTTGCCGCATGCTCTTTCCGCTGCCTGCGCTTGATTTCTGCATGCTCTCGGTGTTGAGACTCAAGGTGCTCAGTGCCCTCTCAGATGCACTTCCTCCATTTAGGGTGGTCTTGGGCCAGGGACTCCCAGGTGTCAGTGGGAATGTCGCACTTTATCAGGGAAGCTTTGAGAGTGTCCTTGTAGTGTTTCCGCTGCTCCCCTTTGGCTCGTTTGCCATGAAGGAGTTCCAAGTAGAGCGCTTGCTTTGTGAGTCTCGTGTTTGGCATGTGAACTATGTGGCCTGCCCAGCTGATCGAGTGTAGTTAGTGCTTCAATGCTGGGGATGTTGGCCTGGACGATGACGCTGATGTTGGTGCGCCTGTCCTCCCAGGGGATTTGTAGGATCTTGCGGAGACATCGTTGGTGATATTTCTCCAGCAACTTGAGGTGTCTGCTGTACATGGTCCATGTCTCGGAGCTATACAGGAGGGCAGGTATTACTACAGCCCTGTAGACCATGAGCTTGGTGGCAGTTTTGAGGGCCTGGTCTTCAAACACTCTTTACCTCAGGCAGCCGAAGGCTGCACGAGCTCACTGGAGGCAGTGTTGGATCTCGTCGTCGATGAAAGAAACAGCTATATTAATCATATCAATGAAGTAGAAAACCTTACTGACATCCCCTTTCCCCAGAAAGTTATTGATTAATTTTGACCTGCTTTGGTCACATGAAAAACAGGATATTATCTTCATATTGTGTCACATTGCATATAGCATTTGACATGGTGTAGGAAAATGATAAAATTAGATAAATGATTGAAAGGACAAAATGCCTTTTTGATTTTAAGAGTAATAGACCTGATCATGCAATAAATAAGTAAAAACATTGCAAGTGTACTATAATGTAGTCAGGTCTATTTAAATTTTCCGTCACACCACAACCAGATGCGATAATGGTTAGCGAATGTTATTTGATAAAATTTGGAAAACTTTGTCACCATCAAGGATATTCCACCTTGAAGTCGCACATTTCATTATATGTGGTGTTTCAGTAAGTATATTGGCAATTGCTGCTGGGTCTTTGTTGATGTCTGAAGACATTTCTGAATTATTTTCGATAATTTTTCCATGTTAATTATATTTGAAGTGTTTCTGTGTTGAGACACTTGTTCTTTGCAGTTTTCTTAATACAGTTTGTTCCTGTCTTTCAATGAATTGTAAAACCGGAGAAAAATGATAACAATGCTGTGATACCTGATCGTGTGGTGCAGCTCATAACAGTCAAGAATCTGCTCTGATGGAAACATCACTATAATATTATAATATACTTAAGAGGTCTCAGCCAGTGTGAAATGCTATATCTACAGTGAATTTTGTTAATTAGTCATACCTTTACATACTGGCCTGTGGTCACTCCATGCAGCAAACACTTCAGCAATCGTCTGGCACGTGATAGTTTTGGATCCTTGCAGAACAAAGTCTTCATCGCATGTAAATTGCACAGCTGCTCCAAGACTTTAGAAAGAAATTGTGGGAAAAATGTTAACTCTCTTACCTCTCTACAAAAGGCATAATTGCATCATTAAAATAAACACAAAGTAAACAGCAGAGAGCATTTTCAGAATTAAATATTACTCCTCAAACCAAATTTACAATGCACCGTAAAAATTAAATAAAAAACGAAAATGCTGGAAATACTCAGCAGGTCAGGCAGCATCTGTGGAGAGAGAAACAGAGTTCACCTTTCAGGTCGATGACCCTTCATCAGTACTGGAAAAAGTTAGAGATGTAACAATAAAAACATTTCTTCTGCACCCTCTCCATGGACTTGATGTCCTTCCCAAAGTGTGGTGCCCAGAATGGAACACATTACTCCAGCTGAGGCCTAACCAGTGTTTTATCAAGGTGTACTATAATTTCCTTGCTTTTGTACTCTATTGAGGGGATTTTAACCCCAAAAACATGTGAGTTGGGGGAAGGTTGGAGGTTAAAATGTTAAAAATCTGAATCCCATCTGCAACCCGCCCACTTCCAGTTTTAACGGAGGAGGGACAGGAGCAGGCTTCCCAGGCCTTAGGAAACCCGCCAGCTAAAGGAAGGCGAGGACTGCTGGATCCAGGAGGTAAGTGCCATTTCGCTTACCTGCTGGATCCAGTATTCCTGCCTCGTCATTCCCCCCACGATCAGACACCCCCCACCCTTCCAATCACCCCACAACCTCCCCACCAACCCACACTAGGCCTCTGATCTCTGATCCCCCTTCCGGCGTTCCAACCCCCGGCCTCCGGTTTTTGCGGCCCCCCCATCTGGCCTCCAATTCTCCCCTCCGGCCGTCCGACACCGCCCCTGCCTCCGGCTTCCGACCTCCACCAGCCCCCCCCACCGCATCCCCGCACCCCGGAGGCCTCTGATCCCCCCTCTGTCCTCCAATCTGCAGCCCTCAAGCCCCCCGCCAACTTTGAGCCCTCAACCCCTCTAAAGATTCTCCAGCCCCCAACCCCACCGAAGATCTGCAACACCTGACCCCCTCCAAAAATCCTCAGCCTTCTGACCCCGATCCCTCCCTGCTCTCTGCGGCCTTGTGCCACAGGCCTACCTGACTAACAGCCAATCAGCCTCTCCATCTGACTGGCTACGGGCAGGAAACAGAGATTCAAAATGTTAATCAGGCCCTGCCATTAAATTCGTCAGGCCCTGGGGAAAGCCGTTCTGCCAGGTTTCCCCACCGCATTGCAGCACCAGCCCCACTGTTCCCTCCCCACCTCCAAATTTAACTTCAAATCTATGCCTCTTTTAATAAAGTAAAAGATCTCTTCTGCTTTTTAACAGCTTTCTCAATGTTCTGCCTTGAAAGATTTGTGTTCATACACCCCAGTTTCCTCTGTTCCTGCACTCCATTTAAAATTGTACCATTTAGTTAATATTGCCTCTGCTCATTCTTCCCACTAAAATATATCACTCTATACTTCTCTGTGTTAAATTTCATCTGCCACGTGTCTGTCAATTCAACAGTCTGTCTATGTCCTCCTGAAATCTATTACTATCCACCTCATTGTTTATTACATTTCTGAGTTTTGTTTCATCTGCAAAATTTGACATTATACTCTGTTTACCCGAGTTCAGGTCATTAATATATTAAAAAGAGCAGTGGTCCGAACACCATTGTATACTTCCCTCCAGTCGGAAAAACAACCGTTCACCATTACTCTTTGCTTTCTGTCTCTGAGCCAATTTAGTAGCCAGGCTGCCACTGTCCCTTTATTCCCATAGGCTATCATTTTCCTAACAAGTCTATTATGTAGTACTTTATCAAATGACTTTCAAAGTCCATATGTGCAATATCAATTGCACTACACTCATTAACCTTCTCCATCACTTCATCAAATAACTTAATCAAGTTAGTCATACAAGATTTACCTATAACCAATCAATACTGTCTTTCATTTATTAACCTACCATTGTCCAAGTGGCAATTAATTTTGTCCCTATATGTTTCCCCAACACCGATGTTAGTCTGACTGGTCTGTAATTCCCTGGTTTAACCTTTTCTTTTTTGAACAAGCATGTAACATTTTCAATCCTCCAGTCTTCTGGCACAACTCCCATATCTAAGCATGATTGGAAGATTGTGGCCAGAGCCTCTGCAATTTTCCGCCCTTACTTCCCTCAGTAAGCTCGGATGATTCCCATCGAAACTGGGTGACTTTTTTACTTTGAGTGCTGCAAACCTTTTAATTACCTCCTCTTTATCGATATTTATCCTATCCAATATTGTTACTACCTCCTCTTTTACTGTTATATTGGCAGCATCCTGGTTTCTAATGAAGACATAATTAATAAAATGGACACTGAGCCAAAGGAGAAAATATTAAGAGGGTTCACCAAAAGCTTGGTCAAAGAGGTGGGTTCTAAGGTGCACCTTAAAGAAGGATAAGGAGGTGGAGGTTTAAAGGATTTCCATATTTACGAAAGGATATACTTGCTTTGGAGGCAGTTCCGAGAAGGTTCACTAGGTTGATTCCGGAGATGAGGGGGTTGAGTAGGTTGAGTAGGTTGGGCCTCCACTCATTGGAATTCAGAAGAATGAGAGGTGATCTTATCGAAACGTATAAGATTATGAGGGGGCTTGACAAGGTGGATGCAGAGAGGATGTTTCCACTGATAGGGGAGACTAGAACTAGAGGGCGTAATCTTAGATTAAGGGGCTGCCCATTTAAAACTGAGATGAGGAGAAATTTCTTCTCTCAGAGGGTTCTGAATCTGTGGAATTCGCTGCCTCAGAGAGTTGTGGAAGCTGGGACATTGGATACATTTAAGACAGAAATAGACAGTTTCTTAAACGATAAGGGCTTATGGAGAGCAGGCAGGGAAGTGGACTTGAGTCCATGATCGTATCAGCCATGATCGTATGAAATGGCGGAGCAGGCTTGAGGGGCCATATGCTTCTATTTCTTATGTTCTTATGTTCCTATGTAAATTCTAGAGTATGGGGCCAAGGAAGCAGAAGTCACAGCCACCTGGAGAATTGGTTTCAATGTTTAAATATTAATTATGCAATATCTCAAACGCTTCCATTGAATTTATGGTGGGAGCCATGAAAATCCTGCCTAAATTCTCCCCAATATCTATTGTCAAATGTATTTTGTTTTATTCATTTTAATGAGCATTATTAATAGCACAGAGAGTGCTGTACTGCTTAATATGTAATTGGGATTAAGTATTACATTCAAGGAGCTACCCAAAGCCCAAGAAGTTATTTATTTTACTGTGAACTCAGAGTTCAAATGATTTGCTCAGTCACTCAATCTAAATCTGCACAAAGAAACCAATATTTTAGCATCAGTAAGTGTTTATTTTTAGGACAGGCTTATTTGCACTGTGTTTCTGACTGATTGGCACTCCATTATCACATGACCTGATTGCTGATTGGTGTGCAATTGGAACCGCCCAGCCCAAGTTCTGAGTGACTTTGCAAAGTGTAATTCAGCCATTTTGACTTAGAACTCCCTGTGTAAGGCTGACACACTTTCAGAAAAAGGCACTGGAAGAGGCCATGAACTAAAAATGGTTTAGAACAAACTTTTGGGACTGACTGGGCGGGGGAGGAAAAGGTGCTAGCCTGGGGCAGGTGGTGACTCATCACTGATTAAAAACAATCTCTGCGGTCAGGAGCCAGACCTGTTTATGCATCAAAACAAAGGGATTGATACAATCTAATCAAGGAGCCCCTGGATTGATTGGCCGGAAGGGGAAAAACCGTTCCTTATAGTCTGCAAGAAACCAGGACAACAAAGGATCCCACAAGGTGTGCATTTTTGGATACGGGCACTGAAGTTAAGGAGTTATCTTTTGTCCCGGCGACTCCGTGTGCAAATTGTGGACATCCAGACCCATCACCGCAGCCAGTCAAATGGATCACCACAAACAACAAAACCGATCCAGACACATTAACGGAAACCCCAGCCCAGCAGGACATTTATTCATAAAATGGATATATATGTACAAGCTGGAAGCAGCTCAGAAGAAGGAGAAGAAAGAAGGGAATGGAAGGAAGAAAACAACCAGAAAGAGGGAACATCAGAGAGGAACAACCGGTCACAGAACCAATGACCACGAGCCTACAATCGACGATAACAGCAACTAACTGGACGGGTTATTGTATGTCTTCGGTCAATTCTCTCAGAAGTCTTGTTCTGTAATTTTAGTTGCTTTTTGCGTAATAAAACTAACAGTTGGATTAAGTCTAAACTTTGCATTACATGTAGTTCTTTCCTGTAATTCCCAAGGTCTACGAATCAAGGTAGAGTGTAAAACGAACACCGTACACTTGCAAGCAGTCACAGAAAGGATCGGGCTCCCAACAAAAACATCCCAAACCAAGCGCAAGTGCATGCCACCCCTCTGCCAGCCGAAGTCCCTGACACCCCCAGCCCAAGTTCCCTCCCTCCGTCCCGCCCAAGTGCATGCCTCACCACCCCCAGCTCAAGTTCATCTCCCACCCAGCCAAATTCATGCCTCTCCCAATCGAAGTGCCTTATCCCAGCGCAAGTGCTGCTTCTGCCAGCCAGAGTCCATTACCCCAGTGCAAGTGCTGACTCCCCCAGCCGATCCCTTACCCCCGCCCTCCTCCACCATAGATGGGGCATTGTTTGTGGGTCACGGATTGTTAACAGGTTTATTGGCTGTGAAGTGAATAGTGACAGTGTCGTGACTTCCGGATTTCATCCATTTTAGGTGTAAAGGGGGTTGGACGAACGTGATTTGGCTTCCCTGAATTCCCGCTCCCTCCTCTGATCCCCCTCCTGCTTTCACATCTCGCTCTCTCCCCCATCTCTCTCTCTCTCTCTCCCCCCGCCGCCATTCCTCTGGCTCTCCCCCCCTCTCTCTCTCTCTTCCCCTGTCTCTCTCTCTCTCTTAGCCCCACATCACTCTCTCTCTCTCTTCACCTCCTCACCCCGGGCTCTCGCTCTCCCTCCCCCACCCGGACTCTCTCTCTCTATCACTCTCTCCCCTACCCCCCACCCCGCTCCGCTGCCTCTTTTTCCGCCCGCCCACCGCCTCTCTCTCTCCGCCACTCTCTTCCAAAACCTCAGATGTTTTCTCTCCCACAGAAGGCCGCAAAAATGCAAAGGTAAGAAGCAATGTTTCAGCAGCGGACTACACGCGGACTCGTCGGAGCCCTACTTCCGGTTCCTGTTTCGGGTCTGAGGACACTGCGCATTCGCGAGAGGCATTGGGGGCGGAGTCCAGAGGACGCATGCGCAGAAAAGCACAGTGCATATAGTCACTCTGTTATTTTTTAAATTGGTTGTATTATTGATATATAATTATAATTCACAGAAATGAATAAAATAATTAGTTACCTAAAATCAGACCCAATTCTTTCTCCATGTTCTGGCTCTCCAGGATCTGGACACGAGTTGGATGCTTGCTTTATTCCTCCTTCATTCACTGCAAAAGAATGTAAACAAAATAATAACATGCATCAGAGCCATTTCAAAGCACAATCAGATTCTTCAATAACAATCATTGCATTGTACTTCAATTACAAAATAGCTGGGAAATCTCTGCTCTTGTAAATGTGATACAAATAGAAATCTTGTATTGCATAGAATGAACCCTCAAAATAAATTGAAATAAGAGCACTAAAGCAAAGAGTTTTGCTTTCTTACAGTTGACAACAGAATCTCTTTGCTGTAATGCAATGTTTCAGCTTCATTCACATTTCCAAAAATGTTGATCTTTAGCACAGCTGTTTCAGATCTACAAATGTTGGTGAAAGAAAGGCAGAGCTTGCATTTATGTCATACTTTATCCCATCCTCAGAACATTTCATAACACTCAGCATTTAATGAATTACATTTTGAAGTGCAGTCACTGTTGTTATGTAGGCCAACATGGAAGTCAATTTGTGATGCACCAACTTCGACAAACAGCGAGGAGATAAATGACTAGTTAACTGTTTTGGTGGTATTGATTGGGGGAGGAATGTTGGCAACGCACTGGGAGAACACCCTGCCCTTCTTCAAAATGTGACATCCGACCTTTCACACCGGCAAGGAAAGCTTCATTTTAACATCTCATCTGAAAGACCACAATACAGTACTCCTTCAAATTCTACAATGATGTGCCAGCCTAAATTCTGTGCTCAAGCCAGTCTTGTACCCACAGCTTTTTGACTCGGAGACAGGAATGAACTAAACTGATATAACAGTTTGTAGTGGTTCGTGGTAAGAAGTAATGGGGAACATTCTGACATGTCGGTGGAAACCTTGCCTGCTGCTGGTGCATATCAGGAAGATGTTGTGTAAGGTTTTCCAATCATTTAAATGTATGGCAGCACACACCAGAATTTTGATATGTGCTCCTGGTAGATAAGGCTTCCCTCCTGCAGTATGACGTTGGAAAATTATCCCTCGCATGTACAATGATGGGGATTGTCTCCAGCTGAACATCTACTCATTGAAAGGTACAGAAAGTGGATTCTTCTCTTCAAAAGTTAGACAAATCGGAGGGAAGCAAATATGTGAAGAAAATGATAAATGCCTTATATTTTTAATTGATTTTGTAGATCTCAAGAACAGTGCTTCAAGCATCAATGAGATTTCAACAAGTTTTCGATTCTGTTTAATTTTCCTCACTCTATGTTCCACTCATACGTGTTCTTGTGCTGGTTATTGTGCAAATTTAGATTTGTTCAATTCTCCTCTGAATAACTTATTTTCATTTATTCTTCGTTGACAGACTAAATCATAAAGTATGCTATACTTGCTCTGTTATTAGAGCAGGATGTGAGCTAAGAATGTGAGCTGGTTAATCAAATTCCTTGGGGGTCACCAGATATCAGGGACAGTGGGACCAATTTCAATTGTTGCTGTCCAGCGTAAACAGGCGGCAATGACCTGAAAATTCTTCTCATGGCACCACAGAATTATTCTGGCCTGCTGCCAATCTGTATGTACCTCCCCTCCATGACAGCTGCCCCCGCCCATGGATTGCCTCTCCCTCCACAGCCAGAACTGTTGGCCAGTTCCATGTGGGAGCAGGCTCATTTCCTATACTCCTCTACTGGCGAGCTCCATCCGGGAGCCAGTTGTTACACATGGCTCAGCAGATCAATGCAAATGAAACGCGGAGTTAAAATGGCAGCAATGACAGTTGATCACTGTCCACATATTTTGTACCAAATATTAAAATCGGCCCCAGTTTTCCTGTACTACATTGAGCTCACTTTATGAACTCAGCCTGGAACAATGTAATACATTCTTGCGCAACATCCAGCAACCAAAGCTACATTTTTTCTAAAGTTTGTTAGTTCATTGTAAAAGCTCTGTTAGGTGAAGCTTTGGATTGTCACAAATTGACACAATAAACAACTTTGACTTCAATTTTAGGTTCCCATCGGGATTTTACCTTTGGCAGTCTTTCAGATAAAATAATCTCTTCAATAAAGTGATTTGTGGCCAAATAAAAGAAAGGCAACTATATTGTAAGGAAAAACAGGTTTACATCCTTATTCAAAGAATATTCCTAGCACTGGCGCTTCTATTTCTTCTCTGAAAATTTGAAGCATGCAAAGTATAACATCATCAGTGGTCCATGTCAGCTTGTTGACAAATGTGATTTCTATTCAAAATGTTCTTCAGTGCTCCCCTTGTTATACATGCATTTCTAATGATAATGTGGACAGGTCCGTCTTAAGTAGCGTAAGATTTTCTGCTGTGAGCTTCTCTAACTATATATTTACATAAGTGAAGGAAGATGTCTATTAAAGGACATTACCTACTTTTTTCCCCCCATACAGAAATATACCAACTATTTAGAAACAAAATCTGTGCTTTTGAGAAGAAATGTAATTATTTATTGTTCACAATTTCAGTCATGCACCGTAGCTTATAGAAGTATGTTTTAATGTGACAGTTCCAAGGTTAAGTTTCCAGATGTGCAGTGGTAACAGGGAAATTATCCCCTAGTTAGTGGATAGAATCTAGACCAAGATGCTTGTTTAGTAGTTACTTGTATAGGCTTCCATCTTCAAGATCTATAGAATTCTCTGTGTAACTGAGATAAATATGAATAAATTGAGAGACAAGCCCTGACTTTAACAATCCACACCCGACGATAATGGGGTGTGCGAATTGGTAAAATATCAGAAGTATGGCACTTGTCTTGTCCACCCTCGTGCCCCATACAATTTAAACAGGCGCTTTATGGCCAGCATGCAGGGACCTTGCCCCAGGCCTTGTAAATCCTGCCCGATCTTTGTTCACCTGTCTCTCTCTAGATTCTTTCCCATTTTGCCCATGAGACACACCTCAAGCTCCTTTGGCCCCTTTTCCACGAAACTGCTGACCACCCAAATTCCTTTCTTGGCCCCCATGCGATTTGACATTGCACCATTTACCTTTCTATGTCTTAATGCCATCCACATGAATTATGTGTAGAACTAGAAAAATGAATAAAAATTCCTTCCTCAAGCTGCAATGTCTCCATTGCAACAACAACTGTCAGAAACTTGTGAATGAATTTCAGAGCTCTTTTTAATTTGCAATAATATTGGTTTCAGTTTTATAAGTAATGTTTCAGTGCGAGAACTCAATTTTCTTAAAAATTCTGTTCAAATGTCAAAAATTCAGATATCTCCATTGTGATTTGATGCCTGGTTATCAAGTCCTAATATCGGCAGCCAATAAGCAATTTTTCTGAGAAATACTGACATATCCCTACAATATTCTGATAGGGAAAATACTCAATTGAACACTCTGAATTACAGCCCAGCAACTTATAAATGTGTTTTGCCATATACCTAACCAAGTTAGAGGAGGACAGCTCAAGTATTTTGTCAGTGATTGTGCAATTTTTACAAATCATCGGTTGTGGGCTACTCAAAAGTATTGCAAAGGTGGATCAAAAGCAGAACCAATGCCAAGCCAATTTAAGCACAGATGTGCACTATAAAAATACAGAGCTAAAGTTGCACTGGTATTTATCACCATGGTGAGTTTCTGCTACTTATGACCATTTGCGAGCCTTCACAGAGGCACTTAAAATTAAGCTTTTTTTCAGCACAAGGGCACCAGTGGGCAGCTTTTGAATGGTTTTAAATATTAAAAAATATTTAATTTTCTAAGAAACTGGCTGTTATACACCAATAAAACTAGTAAATGGTTCCGTATAGATTTTGTAAAACTCATTTATTTAAAAATCGGGTCACGTACAGGTGGTGGACTAGGCGCTCTGATTAAAAATGCTTATTTTTTTTATGACAAGCCCATAATAAAATGACACCAGGTTACCACTCTTAAATACTGCAAGGAATATTTCATAATGTAAGAAAAAAAATAAACAATTATGTTCTAAAACGTTGCCTGTTTGAGCTGGATCATAGAAGATATTACATTTATGATTACGCAAATACATTTGAGCAGAAACATGAACTATAACTTCATTTTGGAAAACCAACATAATTTCAAGCGCAATGTGCACCCAGATGGCCGATTGCGGCCAAAGCGGGAACTCTACCCACACCTTATTTTGTTCCTTTTTAGTTTTGGACAGTATTAATTTGGTATGTTTTGAATTGAGTGCAACTTAATATAATCTTTTATAAGCTTAGCTAACCAGCAATCACCTTGACTGTAAAAAAAATGGTATATTTAAAAGTCAACTTGTCCACACAAGTGTAAAAGTTTGTACATGCACTGATTTTTGCTTGGCAGATTTGAAACTTGTAATGTAAAAAATGTCCACGGGACTTCACAGATGCATAATCAGACAAAAATGGACATTAGGCAAAAGAAGGGGAAATTAGGAGGGATGACTAACAGTTTAGTCCATAGCCTAGAAATTCGTCTTGGGAAGTATCGGATCAGCTGCAATGGAACTGAACATCATGCGCTGTATATAACGGGCAGCCAATCCAATACCGCCTGCCTTTTGCCACCACCCAAGAGGAATTTATGGGCTAAAGAGGTAGGTTTTAACAAAAGTCTTCGAGGTAGATTGGCAGAGAGAATAAGAGATGCAATTCCTTAATGTGGGGACGAGACAGCTTAAGACGCGGCCATGAATGGTAGGATGTGCTGAGAGGGGATGCACAAAAGGCCAGAGTTAGAAAAACCGAGAGTTCATGGGTGAGGGTTGTCGGGCTGAAGGACGTTGCAGAGATAGGGAGGGGTGAGGCCA
This sequence comes from Pristiophorus japonicus, assembly GCF_044704955.1. Lineage (NCBI taxonomy): Eukaryota > Metazoa > Chordata > Chondrichthyes > Pristiophoridae > Pristiophorus > Pristiophorus japonicus. The sequence goes on along the minus strand of NC_091977.1, from coordinate 361,731,059 downwards.
TGAAGGGATTTCAGCTCAAGTCTGTAAATTTTAAATCACAGGTGTTGGAGGACCAGGAGTCAATGGCGATGAACAAGAACAGGAGTGATGGGTGAGCAGAACTTGGTGCAAGTTAGGATACGGGCTGCAGAGTTTTGCATGAGCTGAAGTTTACGGAGCGGCCAGAAGAGGAGAACAGCCAGGAGAGCATTAGAATAGTTGAGTCTGGAGATGAAAAAGACATGAATGAAGGTTTAGGCAGCAGATAGGCTGAGGCAGAGCTAGAGGCAGGTAATGTTATGGAGCTGGAAGTAGGCAATGTTTGTGATTGAGAGTATATGGGGTTGGAAGCTCAGCTTTCTTTTCCAAAAGACATCTGAACATATATTTATGTATCCTAATTGTCAAGTGTTTTAGAGCTTAAAAATTAATTTTAGATTATTGATACTAACTTTATTTATTTGAAAGGAAATGGCCCTGAGTCAGGTAGTAGTGGAAAATGGGTGGAGAAAAATACTGATTTCATAAAATATAATGGTTGTGCTGAGTGAGGAAGTAGCTGCAGCCTCACATCATGGCTAGATTGAAGTGCTATTGAGACATTATAAATTAATCTTGGAAGGGAGTGGGAGAAAGTGCTGGTAATGTGCGGAAAGTAATCTCGTAAAGGCCTGCAATTTTGATAAACAGAAGGAATAAATATGAGAAAATATGAGAAAATGCATCCAAAAAAAATACAGTCCGGTCTGTTTAGGATTAGCTATTTTTCTATATTGTTCTTTAGGGAATAATGGATAGCTAGTGGTAATTACAAATCATTGAACCTCATGTGCACTCCTAAACTTAGTGCACAAAATTTAAGTGGCTTATGATAGAATTGGCTAGAATCACAGAATGCTACAGCACAGAAAAAGGCCATTTAAACTACCACGTCTGTTACATGGGGTACCTGATCTATTTCCACTCTTCTGTTCACTTCTCATACACTTTAACACTCTTCTTTTTCAAGCAATTATTTAATTCCCTTTTATTTATTTAATTCTTATTTATGAATTATAATTCAACAAAAAATTTTAGTAGCAAACTCCAATCGTGAACACACTGAGCAAAGAAGATTTTTCTCACCTCTCTTTAATTATTTTTATGATTAATCATCTCTATATCTGGTAGAAACAATGGGGCTGAAATTGGTCTCCAGTAAAAGCATGAAATAGGCGATAGCTAATCAACAGTCATGTTTTAAACCGCACCCTATTTTCTTTTCCTTTTAAGCCAAAATGGCCTGTCGATTTGCTATCACTTAGCTTTCGCTAAACACCAATTTCACCCTCATCTATTACTATTTACCCTCTCATAGTCTTTCATGATTTTAAAGGCCTCTCACAATTCACCCTTTAAAAACACACACACACACACACACACACAATTGCCAATCTCTTTCTGTTTTGCACAAGTGGAGTCAATACCAAGTGAAGTAGCCAGGTGAAGCAAAGTTGTAGGGTAAGCAGAGTAACGGGACCTCGACAAGGAAGGGGAGCAGCAAGTGGGAATAGGCAAAGCAGAAGGGAAAGACTGAGGCAGGGAATGGGAGGGGAGATAAGGGTAGGAGCAGAGAGAAGAGGACGATGAAAGGAGGAGGGCAGGGTGGGGAGGGAAAGGTAGACGTGTGGAAAACAGGGAACAATGGGGACAAAGATGTAGATAGAGGAAGAAAAGGGAGCAGAGGAGCAAGGGGATGGAAAAATGGGAATGAGGATGTCGAGTTGGACAGGGTACAGGGAAGAGAAAAGCGAATGTGATGATGAGAAAGAGTACAGGGGATGAGGTTCTTTGAATTACAGAATGTGTGGGGGCACATTAATTCATTGCCCTGCTCAGTGGGGAGAGAGGGGAAACAAGAGTTGAAATGGTGCTGATGGGGAAAAGGATGGGAGTCAAGAAACTGCTGAGATAGTTTAATTGCCTAAAAACTGACTTAACTGGGAGGCCAGGAGAAGAACTGACCAACTCAGTCGGAGGGGAGGGGGCAGAGGAGAATTATTGCTTAAATGGGGGGGGGGGGTGTTAAGAAGAAGAACAACAGCTTGCATTTATATAGCACCTTTAAAGTAGTAAAATATCCCAAGACGCTTCACAGGAGCGTTATCAAAAAAAATTGACACTGTGCCACGTAAGGAGATAGTAGGACAGGTGACCAAAAGGATGGTCAAAGAGGTAGCTTTAAGGAGTATCTTAAAGAAAGAGAGAGAGGTAAAGAGGAGGAGAGGCTTAGGGATGGAAATTCAGAGGGTTGGTTACCAAAATGGTGCTTTGTGAGGGAGTACCATATGGTTCTCAGTTGGGAGGGTGATAGGCTGCTCAGTGGGAGAAATAAGTGCCAAATCTGCGGTTTATTGGGGATGGAGTTCAATATGTTACTGCAAGGAGGGGAGATACCCGACATGCTGTTCAGCCAGGGGAGGGTTGTTGAAGCATAAGTTATTGATGCTAGCGCCAGGGATATGACCTTGATGTAGAAGGAATAAGGGTAGGATTTGGAGGCATTTCATTGTATCATTAATGATGCTTGCACTGTTTACAGATGCCCCATTAAGGGTCAAGCAATCAGATATACATTCATACTTCCAAGGGTGTGTGCTGGAATGGGGCAGGCAAGGGATTGTGTGGACATGTAACACTTAGACCAGTTATTGGCTGAGAGAGAAATGGTGCGGTGTGGGAGGGCTGATTGAGCAGAAGGCAGTGCAATGCCCATGGACGAAAGACATATTTAAAGTGCTCTACAGTGACACGTGTTGGCCAGCTTCGTACAGGCTCAACATGGTCTTGTTAGAAATTAAGGTTATCTGAAAATGGTACTGTGTTTAGATGATTCTATGTTCCTGCTCAAGGCAAGTAAAGGATTAATGTATAAGCTATGTTTTACTCAAGAATGCTTAAAGCTTTCCTTGGAAGACTTACACTGAGACGGTGTTTTTAATGAGTTAGATTAGAGAATGCATAATATTTTGACTTAGTCTTTAATTTGGCCAATGAAGGACCAAGCTAACGTTTGTTCCATTATTACTAATAACCAATTAAAATGATAAGGTAGAATTTGGAATTTGTTTAACATAACTACTTGCAAATATTAAAAGTTAATAGTTAACTTGGTATAAAAGACATAGGGCTAGATTTTCCACTTTTTTTGCATGCATTACGCCCACTTAACGTCCATTTTACTGATGAAATGACGTATAACGCCCAGATATCCACAAAATGGAAACTGACTCCCATTTTTTGGACACTTATCAGCGAGCGTTGCTTTACCCATGTGTGTAACGCTGGGAAAAAATAATACCACCCGCCCACTTTTTTTGGGCGGAATCTTCAGAATGGCAAAATCAACGCCCATAATATCGCCCAGCGTTAGTTTCCGCACATAATTACCGCCGACATTCAATAATACTAACCGCCCGCTTTTTTTTGTTATAAAGATCACATTTGGCGAAACTAATGCCCAGGAGATCGCCCAGCATCACCTTCATCACCTCGCACACATCTCGCCCACAATATCGTTTTCCCAAAACACCGCTCTGAAAAAGTGGAACTGTTCTGAATGAATCACAGCGTTATGGACGCCATGTTCTAAATCACATATTGCAGCATTTAAAAGACTGCTCTGTTTCAACCTCGGGGGAGTTCGGATGTACTCTGGTGGTCTTTGGAGGTGATGCGAACATATGAACAAACATCTTTATCATACTGTGGACGATGGAATTTAATAGGTGTCTTCATCGTGACATTCATTCTTTGTGAACAATCGGTGGAAAACAGATAGGAATTGGAATGGAGCCTGTCCTTTTTCACCCTCTCTTGATGACCAATTAAATGCAGCAGACTCGAGATTGCAGAAGGTATGCTCCACAGCATTATATGCCCAATGCAAGATGTGCCAGACTGATGAGGAGAACCAGACGTTACACCTTCCATAAGTACAGGGAGAAGCAGTATTGCCTCAGCTTACCTGCCTTCGGAGACTGCACTTCCACAAAGAGGTTATCACTGAGGTATGCCAGCTCATAAGGGGAGATCTACAGCCTGTCAGCACCTTCAGTTCTGCACTGTCCGTTGAGGTCAAAGTCACCACGGCACTGTAGTTCTATGCCTCGGGTTCTTTTCAGGCCTCAGCTAGCGACATTTGCGGTCTATCTCAGCATGCCACACAATGCTACATTAGATAGGTCACTGAAGCCCTCTACGCATACGGGATGGACTTTATCAGCTTCCCTGTGACCAGGGAGGCTCAGACTGAGAGGGCTTTAGGATTCTACCGAATTGCTAACTTCCCCAAGGTGCAGGGAGCAATAAACTGTACGCACATTATGATTTGGGCACCTTTTCAGGATGCAGAGGTTTTCAAGAACCGCAAGGGATTCCACTCCCTGAATGTGCAACTCGTTGTCGACCACCAGCAAATTATTATAGCAGTGAATGATAAATTTGCGGGCAGCATCCATGATGCTCACATCCTGCGTGAGAGCACTGTATCTGACTTGTTTAACCATCAACCACAAGGTCAATGCTGGATGCTTGGGGACAAAGATATGGCCTCGCTACCTGGCTGATGACCCCCCCTGCGTGACACCCACACCGAAGCCGAGAAGCGATACAACGAAAGCCACAGAGCCATTCGAAATAGTGTGGAGAAAATCATTGGGGTGCTTAAGCAGCGCTTTAGATGCCTGGACCACTCAGGATGCAAGCTCCAATACCACCCTGAGCAGGTAGCTGAATTCATGGTCGTGTGTTCCATGCTGCACAACTTAGCTATCAGGAGTGGACATGAATTTCCAGAAGAGTCTGACAATCCACCTCAGCACAGAGAGGAAGAGGAGGATGAGGTGGCAGATGCTGACATCGGCGCAGACAATCAGGCTGACGCTGAAGTCATGCCGCCCTCCCCCCACCCCCTGTAGACCACAGGAAAGAGCCTGTGGTGGCATAATAGCTGCAAGAGCCTTACGTCAGGAGCTCATCAATAAACGCTTTGTCTGAAAGAACGTTGATGTTATTTACAAGGCTGACACACTGCTGGGTGTGCAGATCATACAGCAATGGTGGGCATTATCTTGGTGACAGTTAAAGTTTAAGTTGATTAAAGTTAAATGTAATTATAGCCTTTGATGTTAAGGAATCACCAGCGTGTAACGGTGCAGCTATGTGAGCCAATGAGCAACAAGGTTTTGCTAAATAAAAAACATTTAAACCAAACATTTGTCTGAAATCATAAGTATTTCTTAAAAACCAACCCTCGCCTCCCCCCCCCACTCCTCCCACTTCACCTCACCACCTATACCCCTTCCCCTCCTGACTCCAAGCCGACTGGCCGAGGAGCTCCTCAGGTGATCCTTCATTGGAGCTGGGGGGTGGGGGGATGACAGCCGAACCGCTGCTTGGATGGATACGGGAGAGGACGGTCCCGAGGTGGGAATGTGCTCCGAGCCAGAAGCAAGATGTTCTCATGTCTGGTTGGCAATGGGGGTGCGGCACCTTGGGGTGCAGTGCCATGCTCTGGGACCACTGGGAGTGCTCTGCTACCAGTGTTCCTGGCTACCAGCTCCAGGGCCTCCTCCATCCCTTCCATGTTATATATTATTTGTTGGACAAAAACTCGATGCCAACTATGTTCTTGCTGCTCAGTGGGCTTTTTGCTGCTGGTGAATCTCCCTCGTTCTTCCCACAACAGCCAAACAAGCACACGCCACAGCCACACACGGCTTCAGTCCCTCTCAGCTCCCTCTCTCTTATCTCCTCTTCTGTGCATGTGATGATGACCCTTGGCTTCTTGAATCGCGGGAATCGAGCGTTGCCATGCCGTTGCTAAGAACGGTGACACTTTACGGCAGAAGGTCAGAGATATTTAACGCTAACACCTGTTTCATATTGCTCATAGTAACGCCCAATTTCAAAAATGGAGACTAGGGGCTTTGAGAATGGGTGACAAGCCGGCGATCTGAAAACCCATTTTTACCGCCCACGCCAGAAATACTGCCCATTTTTGGACGATCTGCACAAAAATGTAAAATCTAGCCCATAGAAGGAATAGGAGTTAGAATATCCATGACGACTGGCTGAAGTAAGAGAGTTCTAGTCTGGGCCCCTGATGTAATGGCCTAAGGCTGCCCTGAGACATGCACCAGTTGTAGCAGGGAGGATAAGACAGGATGTGATAAGAGACTATAGCTATGAGGGAACCAGGCTTGACAGAAAAGAGGGGTCCAGATGGATGGATTGACCTTCAAAATCATAAACAAGAAAGATGCGTAACGGTTGTAAAGACCCTTCCTTCAGGGTGGGTCCTCATCCACAAGTGGAGACAAAGAACTAAAAGTACTATTGGGTAATAAGTTTTTAAGGGAGCCTCCATAGGTCGAACAGCCCGGTCAATAATTTGATCCCAGGCCCAGTCCAAAAATGAGGATAAAAGAAACACCATTAGGGCTCATTCAGACAGATTGGGAAGGAAGAACCACACAAGGATGAGCTGGATGAACGCTCTTTCAAGAGTGGACCCCACTCATTGAAGTCAATCACACTTGGGGTTCCAGATGAAAGGAAAAGAGGCAATAAGCCAGAGATCTACTTGTCACTATGCTTTTGCTGTATAACTTGTGTGTTATATTCCATCCTAAACACTGAACAAACACAATATATCCATCATATTGGTTTGCACTCAAAACCTGATTATTAAGGTGACCAGAGGTAGCCTGAGAAGGCAACTTCTAACAATGGCGAGCCGAGCCAGGAATGCAAAAGGGTTATGGTGGTCCAAAAGAGTTTTGATTTATAAAGATACTAGGTGTTGTCGGGATGGCAAAGTTGCGAACAGTCTCTTGGATAAGTTAGGGATTCCGGGGGCTCAAGCGGTAATCGAAATAGTGCAGGGTGACGAGAAGAGCGGGAAGAGTTGCTCTGAGATTTGGGGCTAGATAGCGTCTCAGGTAGATGCGAAGAAATGTAAAGTTAAGGAAGCCAGAAATAGACTACCCACTTATGTGCTGTTCATTTGGGAGGCGAAGTTATACTCCTGAAAGAGAGAAATGTACAACTTGAAAGGGATTTACAGGACAAGCAGGAAAGACACTTTACAGCCTGTGTCTTGGCAAATGAAGCACGACTTGCTTTAAGACACCACCATCAGGTCTATGAGGATAACAAGGCTTTAGAAATTAAAAATGAATCCCTGATCTCACAACTTGAGGATGCCAGGGGTGCCTTGAGAGAGTTGCTCAAGAAGTTGGGCGAGCGCTGACCATACTCACTGCGAATTACAAAATAAAAGCCATTTATTCTTTGTCTTGGTATTGGAAGTTTTAAGAATGTGTGAAAATATTTGAGTTAAGCTGATAGAAAAACTGAGAAAAATGAAATATTTGTTTAATGAGATTCAGCCTAAAATTTAACCTTGGAATTTCAGTTGCTATAACAATTTTCAAAGCAGTTTGATTTGATTTGTTTAAATTTTACCTGTTCTGTATTATGCTTAGTTATAAGGTTGAAGTTAACTAACCTATTAAATTGTAAAACACCCGACTTACATTGTGACCACAGTGAAATTCTGGTTATTTTAAATACTAAAAATTTTGGAAACAATCTAAAATGCTGTTTTCTCTGATGAGAAACAGAAGTGGTCAAGATGAGGACGTGATCTTGTAAATGAATTGTGAGCCCTTGTGTCTCGAATATTAAGACACCATTGATGTGTAAAATTGAAAGACGACGTTTTGGAGGTACAAAGATTTGAAAAAAATAGTTTCTCTCAGGAAAGGTTTTTAAAACAAAAAATTAAGTAAAGGGACGCATTTGCATGTGTCTGATAATATTTGCTCCACCTTTTTACAAACCTGCAAAGGCGTTAACCCTTTCCACTGTCAGCTTTTTTTTTTGTTCACAAAACAACTTTAGTATTGCTGAATTAAATGTTAAAGATATTGGATATTATTTATTTAAATCTCTTAATGTTATGTGAATATTTTGGGCTCAAGCAGAGCCACAATTCAAACACTTGAGAAGGGAACATCTAACTGAAGTTTAAAGGGACAATTGCTATGTATCAAGAGAAAAGTTTGTGGGGAAATAAAATTGAACATTGACAAAAGCTGTCAGTGCAACAATACTGCTGTTTGGATTTGCGATAAATTTGAAATGATGAAATGGATTCGAGCACCATATAGCTGGTTCTAAAAAATTTTTAAAAATGTGTTAGTAACTTGGACCAAGTGGGAACATTTGGTTTTATATCTTTAATATTGTATTGGACAGTAAGATTACTCCAGGGCTCATGAGATATGAATAGTAATTAATGGGATGCCCCACTTAAGATGCACGATAGAAACAGGAAAAGTACGTCACCAAATGGGAATTTTTCTAACATTCTAGTGACAGTCAGGAAAGTGTAGTTAAGAATAGAAAACCGAGACCTTTGTGTCCTTGCCCATGTACCGTTTAAGAAAACTGCACTGATAGCCTGGCTACTACCCAAGACATCAGGAACATGCAGTGGAAGATGAGCAAAGATCTCCAGACAATCTTTTGATAAGATCACCTGAAACCCCAAGATGGCTTGTATCGGAAGGCATTGAGATACTGGTGTAAGTGCGCAGACGTGATTAGCATGCGGAAATGCATGGTGAATTTGCATTGAAGAACGGGTCTCTGACATGCTCAGTTACTTGACAACAGCAAGACATGAAATGGTTAATGTGGCTCAGGAAGTGAGACAATTTTTAAAGCATTGACACATATTCCTTTGAGAAACTATCTAATTAATTGAAGGCTAGGGAGAAATAAATTCAGTAAAAATTATCCACAATGGATGGATATGAATAAAAGAGATCCGGAGACTCTTTTAAGTCCATGACTTGGTGATTAGATGTTAAACTTCAGCTTTCTTTACAATGTATTTTTTCTTTGTCTACATCATTGTCGCTCGAAATGTATGTACTTAGTCGACGTACTGCTGATTGTGAGACTGAATTATAACTTTAACTGTAACTGAGTTTTGTCGGTAACAGAGCGCAGGAAAAGCCAGTATGAATCCAGTATGAGGTAGTTTTAGTGGTGCCACTACCATGTTTTATGATCTAACAGGACCTGTCTCAAAACCTATACTTAAGTATAAGCTGCACATTCGTACAACATTCACACTGGTGGGATATTGGGCATAATATATCAACACACCCTTAGGTTCATATTATTTCACGCACTCTGGTAGTTCTCCAAATTGTAATATGATAGTTTATTTGATATATGTACCCCGTGTAGCAAGACTTTGATGCATAAGCCAATGTCTATGATTAACCAGCATTAAAAAAAAAATCTAATTGAATGAACACAACGAAACAGAAAATCCGAAACAATGTAAAGGAGACTCCAGGCACAGTAAGATGAGGAAATATAAAAGAAACAGGGGATACCCCAGGCAGGGCAGAATTCGAACACCGGAACAATGAATTGAGGTCGGAGGTTGCTCCTCCTCCTCATAGGAATGGACTGTAAGAAAGGATGAAATCTTCATATCTGAGTCTTCCTACTAACAATGTCCAAATCGAGAATACAATAAGTAAGTAAAGGGACCGCAAATGGTGGCAAGTAGTGTATAATGCCAGCCAGCATCCTTGGGCACGAATGATATCAGCAGTCCGAGTAATTGCTCAATGCCAGGTCTTAATAATGTCATGTTATTTGAGACGTTTGACATACTGATTGAACCGTCAAACCAATAATATAAAGTTGGCATGGTTGGTAGAGGTTCATAAATGAGAGGTCGAAATAGAGTTTGCTCCCTCTCAAGGTAAGAAATATGTTAGAAATTAGGGTTACCTGAAAATGCACTTACCGTTTTTAAGTGTTTTCACCGCCGGGTAGGATGAGGTCGACTCTTGATCGATATTCAACTCTTTGTCTATTTTTTTAAGCAGCCAGAAAGTCGGTCACAATGGGGACGGGAGTGCGGTGGTAAGTGCTGGTGCAGGGTGAAAGTAGAGGTGGGACGGGAGTCTCCGCCTCTGTCGCTCAGCAGCAGAGCGGTGGTGACATCATAGCGTGTCTGCATCACCACGTATCTCCCCTCCTTTCAAGGGGAGAGAATCAGCGATTATTTAGGATCGGCCACTGGGTCACCAGGAAGGGTTTTGGCCAGGCCAGCGGTCCGGCACCCAAGAGGGGATGCCAGATTGCCTGATGGCGGCCCGGCTGAACCAAGGGTCACAATAGTCCGACTGAAATGGAAGTCGGCTGGCAAAAACAATTAAATGGCAGCTGCAGCATTGGGCCCTTGGCCTTTAATGGCCACTGTGCAGCCAGGGCCGATAGAGGGAATGAAAGGTGCACCAACAGAAAAAGCTGTCGGGGGCACCCCTCAGCGGGCATAAGATTTTTCGGGCTGAATTTCGAGGGAGGTGGGGGATCCCGGCACTGTGCGCATTGATGACGCACTCACGGCTGCTTGGCAGCGGGGGGCAGATGTGGGGACCACCAGAAAAACACTGCTGCTGAATTTAGTTTGCTGTGGTCATTCGACCAGAAATCGACAGCCGCTCGACTCCGCTGCATAGCGCCGCAATCCGGCGGTAACAGGCCTTATTCAGGAGCTGAATTTTGATCTATATGTTTCTGCTCATGGCAAGTAAAGGGTTAATGTACAAGTTATGCTGTACCAAGAATGCTTAAAGCTTTCCTCGGCAGACTTGCATTGAGGCAGTGGGGATGAAGTTCACCGCCTCCCGAAACGGGTCGCACCGACCGCTGTGGATGAGGTGGCCTCTTGCGCGAAATTCAGCTCTTTGTCATTTTCTTTCGAGTGGACTGGAAGTCGATCATAATGGGGGCAGAAGTGGGGCGGAGAGCAGAAGGTCGATCATAAGAGGGATGTAAGTGGAGGGGGGACGGAGTCTCCACCACTGTCAGTCATCAATGTAACGCTGATGACATCATGTCGCTTATGCATCACCGCGTCTCTCCCCTTCGCTTAAAGGGGAGAGCCGGTGTGAGCTCTGCAATTAATTTAGATGGATCCACTGGGCCACCAGAGTGGGTTTCAGCTGGGCCAGCGGCCTGGCATCCAAGAGAGGGAATCTGGGGGCATTATTTTTTTGTCGGTCGACTGCCAGGTCGGCCGACAAAAAAGATGAAATGGTGGCCGCGGCAGTGCGCCCTCCCCTTGAATGGCCATTGCACAGCCATGTTGCACACACTGCACTGACTAAAGAACTGAATTTAGCCTGAGGTGTGGGAGGTCGGCAGTGCGCGCTTTGATAAGGCACTTAGGAGGGGTCGGCAACAGCGGAGCAGGTGGGGACTGCCGGAAAAAGTATGTAGGAGAATTTCGTGAGTGGCGGCCATTTGACTCCAAATTGATGGCGATTCGACTCTGCCGCGTGGCCATCGCTTTCCAGTGAGAGGCATTTTCTGGAGGGTGAATTTCGGCACCACTGTTTTTAATGAGTTAGATTAGAGAATGCATAATATTTTGACTTTGTCTTCAATTTGGCCAATGAAGGCCCAACCTAATGTTTCTTCCATTATTACTAATTACCAATTATAATGCTAAGGTAGAATTTGGAGTTTGTTTAACATAACTGCTTGCAAATATTAAAAGTTAATAGTTAATTGTATAAAATATATAGGGCTAAATTTTCAGGTCATTTGCAACCCAGTTTTTGCCGGGTTTTGAGGGCACTCAGATGTTTTTCGTCCGGTCGTGATCCTTGTGTCATTTTTTGTGGCGGCGCTTAGAAGCAGCATCGGGGAGAGCTGTGCCGGGGAGAGCTGTGCCAGGGAGAGCTGTACCGGGGAGAGCAACACTGGGGAGAGCTGTGCTGGGGAGAGCAGCACCGGGGAGAGCTGTGCCAGGGAGAGCTGTGCCGGGGAGAGCTGTGCCAAGAAGAGCAGCACCAGGGAGAGCTGTGCCGGGGAGAGCTGTGCCGGGGAGAGCTGCGGAGAGCAGTGTGGGGAGAGCTGTGCTGGGGAGAGCTGTGCCGTGGAGAGCTATGCCGGGAAGAGCAGCACCAGGGAGAGCTGTGCCGGGGAGAGCTGTGCTGGGGAGAGCTGTGCCGGGGAAAGCTGTGCCAGGGAGAGCTGTGCCGGGGAGGGTTGTGCTGGGGAGAGCTGTGCCGGGGAGAGCTGCGGAAAGCAGTGTGGGGAGAACTGTGCCGGGGAGAGCTGTGCCGTGGAGAGCTGTGCCAGGGAGAGCTGTGCCAGGTGTGTAACGGCTCGCATTGCAACACCGCTGTGAGTTTCGAGTCTCACCCGACCTGTACGCCCCAAAACGCGCCCCGCGATGGCCGCCAGGTAAAGCACAGCGGTCGAGCCCTACTGGGAGCGGTGAGGTAGATAAATTGCAAAAAAGGTAAGTTAAAGTTTTTATTCTTTTATATTTTTGCAGTGATTTGTGAGGAATGGGTGTTGGCAATGTTTTTTGAATGTTTTTTAAAATGTTGTTTTGTTTTTTTCGCATTGCAAAAATGGGAACCTCGCCAACTTTAGTGCGGAGCCGGGAACGCTCCGAGAGAGGCCTTGGGAGAGGGGAGAAAAAAACAAAACAAAATTCAAAAAAACATTCAAATGATGAGAGTTAATCAATTAATCGCTGATGTTAATTGGCTGGTAAATTTCCGACCCCGCCTCCGTTTTCGCCCCGAAAATGGCAAAGTCGAAAATCCAGCCCATGGAAGGAATGGGAGTTAGGATATCCATGATGACTGGTTGAAATAAGAGAGCTCTAGTCTGGGCCCCTGATTTGATGGCCTAAGGCTGCCCCGAGACATGCACAAGTTGTAGCAGAGAGGATAAGACAGGATGCGATAAGAGACGATAGCTATGAGGAAACCAGGCTTGACAGATAAGAGGAGTCCAGATGAATGGATTGGCCTTCAAAATCATAAACAAGAAAGATGCGTAATGGTTGTTAAGACCCCTCCTTTGGGGTGGGTATTCACCGACAAGTGGAAACAAAGAACTAAAAGTATTTTGGGTAATAAGTTTTTAAGGGAGCCTCCATAAGTCGAACAGCCCGGTCAATAATTCGATCCCAGGTCCAGCCCTCAAAAGAGGATAAAAGGAACACCATTAGGGCTCATTCAGACAGATTGGGAAGGGAGAATCACACAAGGATGAGCTCGATGAACGCTCTTTCGAGATTGGAAACCGGAGATCTGCTTGTCATGGTCGTATGCTTTTGCTGTACAACTCATGTGTTATTTTCTGTCCTAAATTCTGAATAAACTCAATATATCCACTATATTGCTTTGCACTCGAACCTGATTATTAAGGTGACCAGAGGTAGCCTGAAAAGGCAACGTCTAACAGTCTTAATATGAATTATAGACTATAGGTCCAATATTCATAGAATCATAGAAATTTACAGCACAGAAGGAAGCCATTCAGCCTATCATGTTTATGCCGGCCGAAAAAAAAGTTATCCAGCCTAATCTCACTTTCCAGCTCTTGGTCCATGGCTTTATAGGTTACCAGCTCTGTTGGGCAGGCCACATCATCCGCATGTCTGACACGAGACTCCCTGAGCTAGTGCTCTACTTGGAACTCCTACACGGCAAACGAGCCCCAGGTGGGCAGAGGAAATGTTTCAAGGACACCCTCAAAGCCTTCTTGATAAAGTGCAACATCCCCACCAGCACCTGGGAATCCCTGTCCCTAGACCACCCAAAATGGAGGAAGAGCATCCAGGAGGGCACCTTGAGTCTCGTCGCCGAGAGCATGCAGAAATCAAGCGCAGACAGTGGAAGGAGCGTGCGGCAAACCAGGCTCTCCACCCTCCCGTTCCTTCAACCACTATCTGCCCCGCCTGTGACAGAGACTGTAGGTCTCGCATTGAACTGTACAGCCACCTGAGAACTCACTTTTAGAGTGGATGCAAGTCTTCCTCTATTTCAAGGAACTGCCTATGATGATGATGATGATGATGTTGATTATGGCACTTCAACAGTTTCACAGTTATTTTGGGAAGGTTGTTGGGATAACAGAAGTGATTCTATGGCAAACACTATTGAAATGATAAATTGACTTCAGCAGTAATCTAAGATTGTTTGAGCAGCAACGTTACATGACATAAGTGACATTTTATATTGAAAATAACACATCACAATGCCACATATAGGCATAACAGGTACTGAATTTAAACATTGATTCTATTAGTATGGATTTTCCAATAAGAGAGATTAATGAGGCATGCTGTTCAGTTTATAGGGTGGTTTTACTGAATTTGGAGTCATTTTATCTCCAACAATGACTGTCAACACACGAAGATGCCCAGTAGGCTCTGCGGAACTTCAGCCGCAAGAGATTCACACTGAAAAATTAATGATAACAAGATCATTATGCCAAGTTTATTGATGTTGTTGACTGGTCTCTTGGTGATTCTATGGCCAATATATAAAATCCTGTTACTCACCTGACTTTAATGTCCCATATGATTTCAAATACTAATTTGTATTAAGATTCAGGATGTCCCATTATATATATAAAAATTGCAGTTCACAGTTTCTGTAACTTTTGATGAATAATGCTACATGGTAACGTACAGGAATAACAAACCTTTTTTAAGATCTTTTCTCCTGAGGTTGTCTAAATAAATTCCATTCTCCTGTATTGCTAACAATTATTTATTTCAGAAAAAACGGTATATCTAATTTAAAATATAATGAGTTATTTCTATATCATTTGATATTTGAGTGTCACTGAACAGAATCAGATCGTATTTCTTAAAATTAATCATTCTGAGAAAAGCATAAGCAATTAAGCAAGAAAGCACTCTGGCAATGGACACAAGAGTTCACAGTTGTTTCCATCATATTGGATGTGGGGTTTTTCTGTTGATTCATCAAAAACTTGTAAATTAAAGAATGAACCATTGAAGCAGCAATCCAACCTTATATGCCAAGAGGCTGATTGATGAACCACCTGACTAAATTACAGACTGTACATTTTCACTCCAATACTTTCTCAATAATAGGACTTTGTTTTCAAATCTTTTGTTACATCAAACTCTGTAAAATGAATCTGTCAAGCACACTTTCATTGGATCCGTTTCACAGTTAATTTGGTAAGATTGGCAGGATAGGAGAAATGATTCTGTGGCAAACAATATTGAAATGATGAATTGACTTCATCAGTTATCGAATGAAAGCAATGAACAAGCTTTTTCTGTAACAACCTTCTGATTTATCAGCACAGTGCAGTACATTTAAAACACCAAAATTAATGCAAGATAAAAAATTGCAACAAATAAAATCACCATTTATTTTTCTATTTTACTTTTCTTTTTGCAATACAGAATGGCCCTGAAATTGTGATCTCAGTGATGGCATAATCTCAGAGTACGCCGTCGTAATCCTTTTGAAATTCCCCTCAACTTCTGGATTTCCGCATATGCTAAATCCAGAACTTGCAACTTGTCAAGGTATGCCTTGACAGAGTATCTGAACCACCTGAAAAATGTGTATTGCTGGTGCAGAGTTAGGCTATTTGCCCAACAACTGCCCAGCAATTGCCCATGCAACTCTTACATTTGGTAAAAGTAGGGATTGGGCCTGATTTCATCAGCATAAGGGTATATATAAGGCTTAAATTAAACATTTAAAAATCCAAAATTATGCACATCCACTTTAAATGATTTATGCAAATACTGGCCCGGATAAAACTGTTTCAAATTATTTATCAAAACATAAAATATTTATTGAAGTTGGTGCAATGAAGGAACTTATGAATAAAATTCCAATTCAGTGCATTTATAATTATTAGAATTCTGTACAATGTATAATTACTTGGGGATTCCATTGCATATCATTATGAGGATTCCCATCATAAATAGTTGAAATGGAATCCTCCTTCGTTATTGGTGGACCGGGCCCACGTGATCCCGGGGACGTCTCCGAAATGCCTGCGAATGTGATCCGTGGGCCTTAACGCGGCCGTCTGCCTGGAGGCCCAAGACCGCAACTCTTTGCGGCCTTCACACCAGGGGGTACTTTTGGAGTTGTTTCGTGGGTCAGTGGCGTACTCCAGAGGTACACATCCGACTGCAATTTCTAGGCCAATATTGATGCTGGTCAGGGCAAAACTGTATTAAACGCAAGTATTTTTTATTGTATGTGAATTGTACCATACTTGTGATTTATTGACAATATAGGCTACTTTGTACATGCAATGTATAACTATGAAATCTAATGATGTTGCATCGTTGGTGAATTAAAATCCATCAGTTCAGCTGAATTACTCTGCATTTAGTGTTTTTTCTGTCTGTTCAGGATATGACATACATGAAAACCCATCACCACGTTTCAGCGACTCCACATTAAGCTATTGAAAATCCGTAGATTTTCTGTTTGCCCAATAGGCAATGCACGCTTTGACCTCACCGAGAGAAAAATTCGATTTACCAAAGTTTAGAGAGTTTAGGCAAGAGCAGTGCCCAAATATATGGAGGCGGCAATGCAGCTACAGTTCTACCAGTTAAAACTGAATACTAAACACAGAAACATAGAAACATAGAAGTTAGGTGCAGGAAACATAGAAACATAGAAACATAGAAAATAGGTGCAGGAGTAGGCCATTCAGCCCTTCTAGCCTGCACCGCCATTCAATGAGTTCATGGCTGAACATGAAACTTCAGTACCCCCTTCCTGCTTTTTCGCCATACCCCTTGATCCCCCGAGTAGTAAGGACTTCATCTAACTCCCTTTTGAATATATTTAGTGAATTGGCCCCAACCACTTTCTGTGGCAGAGAATTCCACAGGTTCACCACTCTCTGGGTGAAGAAGTCTCTCCTCATCTCAGTCCTAAATGGCTTACCCCTTATCCTTAGACTGTGACCCCTGGTTCTGGACTTCCCCAACATTGGGAACATTCTTCCTGCATCTAACCTGTCTAAACCCGTCAGAATTTTAAACGTTTCTATGAGGTCCCCTCTCACTCTTCTGAACTCCAATGAATACAAGCCCAGTTGATCCAGTCTTTCTTGATAGGTCAGTCCCACCATCCCGGGAATCAGTCTGGTGAATCTTCGCTGCACTCCCTCAATAGCAAGAATGTCCTTCCTCAAGTTAGGAGACCAAAATTGTACACAATACTCCAGGTGTGGCCTCACCAAGGCCCTGTACGACTGTAGCAACACCTCCCTGTCCCTGTACTCAAATCCCCTCGCTATGGAGGCAATTCGGCCCTTCGAGCCTGCACCACCATTCAATAAGATCATGGCTGATCATTCAACCTCAGTACCCCTTTCCTGCTTTCTCTCCATACCCCTTGATCCCTTTGGCCATAAGGGCCATTTCTAACTCCCTTTTGAATATATCTAACGAGCTGGCCTCAACAACTTTCTGCGGTAGAGAATTTCACAGGTTAACCACTCTCTGAGTAATGAAGTTTCTACTCATCTCAGTCCTAAATGGCTTATCTCTTATTCTTAGACTGTGACCCCTGATTCTGGAACTCCCCAGCAATGGCAACATTCTTCCTGCCTCTAACCTGTCCAATCCTGTCAGAATTTTATATGTTTCCATGAGATCCCCTCTCATTCTTCTAAACTCCAGTGGATACAAGCCCAGTTGATCCAGTCTCTCCACATATATCAGTCCTGCCATCCCAGGAATGAATCTGGTGAACCTTCGCTGTACTCCATCAATAGCAAGAATGTCCTTCCTCAGATTAGGGGACCAAAACTAAACACAATATTCCAGGTGTGGCCTCACCAAGGCTCTGTACAACTGCATTAAAACCTCCCTGCTCCTACACTCAAATCCTCTAGCTATGAAGGCCAACATGCCATTTGCCTTCTTCACCGCCTGCTGTACCTGCATGCCAACCTTCAATGACTGATGTACTATGACACCCAGGTCTCGTTGCACCTCCCCTTTTCCTAATCTGTCACCATTCAGATAATATTCTGTCTTCCTGTTTTTGCCACCAAAGTGGATAACCTCACATTTATCCACATTATACTGCATCTGCCATGCATTTGCCCATTCACCTAACCTGTCCAATTCACCCTGCAGTCTCTTAGCATCCTCCTCACAGCTCACACCGCCACCCAGCTCAGTGTCATCTGCCAACTTGGAGATATTACATTCAATTCCTTCATCTAAATCATGATGGATATTGTAATAGCTGAGGTCCCAGCACTGAACCCTAGTCACTGTCTGCCATTCTGAAAAGGATCCGTTTATTCCGGAACTCTCTGCTTCCTGTCTGTCAACCAGTTCTCTACCCACGTCAATACATTAACCCCAATACCATGTGCTTTAGTTTTGCACACTAATCTCTTGTGTGGGACCTTGTCAAAAGCCGTTTGAAAGTCCAAATACTGGTTCTCCCTTATCCACTCTACTCGTTACATTCTCAAAAAATTCTAGAATATTTGTCAAGCATGATTTCCCTTTCATAAATCCATGCTGACTTGGACCAATCCTGTCACCACTTTCCAAATGCGCTGCTATTTCATCTTTAATAATTGATTCCAACATTTTCCCCACCACCGATGTCAGGCTAACTGGTCTATAATTCTCCGTTTTCTCTCTCCCTCCTTTTTTAAAAAGTGGTGTTACATTAGCTACCTTCCAATCCATAGGAACTGATCAGAGTCAGTAGAATGTTGGAAAATGATCACCAATGCATCCACTATTTCTAAGGCCACTTCCTTAAGTACTCTGGGATGCAGACTATCAGGCCCTGGGGATTTATCGGCCTTCAATCCCATCAATTTTCCTAACACAATTTCCTGACTAATAAGGATTTCCTTCAGTTCTTTCTTTTCGCTAGACCCTCGAACTTCTGGAACGTTATTTTTGTCTTCCTTAGTGAAGATAGATCCAAAGTATTTGTTCAATTGATCTGCCATTTCTTTTATTCCTCATTATAAATTCACCTGATTCTGTCTGCAAAGGACCGACGTTGGTTTTCACTAATCTTTTTCTCTTCACATATCTATTGAAGCTTTTGCAGTCACTGTTTATGTTCCCTGCAAGCTTCCTCTCGTACTCTATTTTTCCCCTCCTAATTAGACCCTATGTCCTCCTCTGCTGAATTCTAAATTTCTCCCAGTCCCCAGGTTTGCTTCTTTTTCTCGCCAATTTATATGCCTTTTCCTTGTTTTAACACTATCCCTAATTTCCCTTGTTAGCCACAATTGAGCCACCTTCCCCTTTTTATTTTTACTCCAGACATGGATGTACAATTGTTGAAGTTCATCCATGTAATCTATAAATGTCTGCCATTGCCTATCCACTGTCAACCCTTTCAGTATCATTTGCCAGTCTATCCTAGCCAATTCACGTCTCATACCATCGAAGTTACCTTTCCTTAAGTTCAGGACTCTAGTCTCTGAATTAACACTGTCACTCTCCATCTTAATAAAAATTCTACCATATTATGGTCACCCTTCCCCAGGGAGCCTCGCACAACAAGATTGCAAAGAACATAATAACATAAGAATTAGGAACAGGAGTAGGCCATCTAGCCCCTCGATCCTGCTCCGCCACTCAACAAGATCATGGCTGATCTGGCCGTGGACTCAGCTCCACTTACCCGCCCGCTCCCCGTAACCCTTAATTCCCTTATTGGTTAAAAATCTATCTATCTGTGATTTGAATACATTCAATGAGCTAGCCTCAACTGCTTCCTTGGGCAGAGAATTCCACAGATTCACAACCCTCTGGGAGTAGAAATTCCTTCTCAACTCGGTTTTAAATTGGCTCCCCCGTATTTTGAGGCTGTGCCCCCTAGTTCTAGTCTCCCCGACCAGTGGAAACAACCTCTCTGCCTCTATCTTGTCTATCCCTTTCATTATTTTAAATGTTTCTATAAGATCACCCCTCATCCTTCTGAACTCCAACGAGTAAAGACCCAGTCTACTCAATCTATCATCATAAGGTAACCCCCTCATCTCCGGAATCAGCCTAGTGAATCATCTCTGTACCCACTCCAAAGCTAGTATATCCTTCCTTAAGTAAGGTGACCAAAACTGCAGGCAGTACTCCAGGTGCGGCCTCACCAATACCCTGTACAGTTGCAGGAGGACCTCCCTGCTTTTGTACTCCATCTCTCTCGCAATGAAGGCCAACATTCCTTCGCCTTCCTGATTATCTGCTGTTCCTGCAAACTAACTTTTTGGGATTCATGCACAAGGACCCCCAGGTCCCTCTGCACCGCAGCATGTTGTAATTTCTCCCCATTCAAATAATATTCCCTTTTACTGGGTTTTTTTCCCAAGGTGGATGACCTCACATTTTCCGACATTGTATTCCATCTGCCAAACCTTAGCCCATTCGCTTAACCTATCTAAATCTCTTTGCAGCCTCTCTGTGTCCTCTACACAACCCGCTTTCCCACGAATCTTTGTGTCATCTGCAAATGTTGTTACACTACACTCTGTCCCCTCTTCCAGGTCATCTATGTATATTGTAAACAGTTGTGGTCCCAGCACCGATCCCTGTGGCACACCACTAACCACCGATTTCCAACCCGAAAACGACCCATTTATCCCGACTCTCTGCTTTCTGTTCGCCAGCCAATTTTCTATCCATGCTAATACATTTCCTCTGACTCCACGTACCTTTATCTTCTGCAGTAACCTTTTGTGTGACACCTTATCGAATGCCTTTTGGAAATCTAAATACACCACATCTATCGGTACACCTCTATCCACCATGCTCGTTATATCCGCAAAGAATTCCAGTAAATTAGTTAAACATGATTTCCCCTTCATGAATCCATGTTGCGTCTGCTCTCTCATTAAGTAGTCCTCTCTCATTACACAACACCCAGTCTAGGATGGCCAACTCTGTAGTTGGTTCCTCAATATATTGGTCTAGAAAGCCATCCCTAATACACTGCAGGAAATCCTCCTCCACCGCATTGCTACCAACTTGGTTAACCCAATCTATATGTAGATTAAAGTCGCCCATGATAACTGCTGTACCTTTATTGCACGCATCCCTAATTTCTTGTTTGATGCCATCCCCAACCTCACGACTACTGTTTGTTGGTCTGTACACAACTCCCACTTGCGTTGTCTGCCCTTTGGTATTCCACAGTTCTACCCATAAAGATTCCAAATCATCCAAGCTAATGTCCTTTCTTACTATTGCATTAATTTCCTCTTTAACCAGCAACACTACCCCACCTCCTTTTCCTTTCTGTCTATCCTTCCTCAATGTTGAGTTCCCAGCCTTGGTCTCCCTGGAGCCAAGTCGCCGTAATCCCAATTATATCATAATCATTAATAGCTGCCTGCACAGTTAATTCAACCACCTTATTATGAATACTCCTTGCATTGAGGCACATAACCTTCAGGCTTGTCTTTTTAATACACTTTGCCCCTTTAGAATTTTGCTGTAATATGGCCCTTTTTGATTTTTGCCTTGGGTTTCTCTGCCCTCCACTTTTACTATTCATCTTTCTATCTTTTGCTTCTGCCCTCATTTTATTTCCCTCTGTCTCCCTGCATAGGTTCCCATCTCCCTGCCATATACTCGTTGTATTTCCCCCAATGGGACCACTCTATCTTTCATAGCATTCGTTTGCAGGATTATCTGAAGCCAAGTGAGAAGATTCTCAGCCCCCAGCAACAAATCTACTCATCCAGGCCTCATCAATGAACCAGGAGGGTTTGTAAATCATCAAAAATGCTCTGGAGCATTCTGAACCTGTGTAGGTCATGTATTAATAATAAGGGTTGACCCAATTACAATCTTGCACCACCAATTGTGCCACCTTTTAGCTACTCACAATTTTCTTGCAATGTGGCTATACAAAGGAGAACGGATACAGATTTGACCTGTGTGCTGATTTAGCCTATCCCAGCTGGGAGAGATGTGTCAGCACTAAAATTGGCCTCAGGGTGTTCTAATCTTGGAAAGTGAAAGAAGTCATGCATAGATCTTGCTTCTCAACTGTCCAGTGATCCTGTTGGAAAATGGATATCGTCGAGAACGGAAAAGACAGAAACTTAGCTGTAATGCTCTTCTCCCCAACCCTCAAGGGAAAATAGCTTGCAGACATTCACTGACTAGGATCATTTATGAATAATGCTACTTGTATCAGAGTGCCTAGGTGGCTGTGAACTCATATCTCAGAATCACTGGGGCAGAGAATAAATTAGGGCTAATCCCTTGTTGACTAGCAGAGTGCACAAACATCATCTATGGCTTTTCCAGTGTCTGCAGCTGACTACACCTGAAGAGGGTGCAATAGTATAAATTTCACTGACCTCACCACTGAAATTTTCTCAAATAGTGTTGGGTGCAGATCAATGGAAAAGTGGTCATAGATAGAAGTGGCACAACTAATTCCAGAGTTGCTGTTTTCATGTAATTTGTCTGAAGGGACAGGCTGGTATCCTCAAGCGAGATTTTTATTGTTGTCTTTTTCAAATAGGTTATGTTTTTGCGGCCCCTCTACTTATTGCAATATGTTGTTACTTCTTTATACTTAGTGTTGGAAGCTGCATTCAGTATTATACCAGTTCCTCCCCTTTTTGCAATATGGCTTTAGAGACAGATGATGGGAAATAATGAGAAGCCACCTCATCATCTTCTGAATTGATTCACCTGGGCCTCTCCTGAGCCATCAACAACTGTTTTCCTACCTGTGTGTGAGTCCCCTTCTCACTCACCACAAACCTCCATCAGACCACTCAGAATAAAATGATCAGCTTCACAGTTAAACCAGCAACCTCCTCCGATTCCTATACTATCATTCTTCAAAGCCATATTTGTGTTCCCTGACCGCCCAGCTACTGCTTTGCACAATGGTGCCATCCTCTTACCAGCCGCCTTCAAGGCGGGCTGCAGAGGTGCTTGATTCCTGCTTAGGGTGCTGCCACCATTCCAGTAAGGCACCACAGCATGATCATATTCACTGCGAAAGGAGCTTTTAAATATAGACCACCGGCATGCAAATTCCAGCTTTCGGCAGGCATAAATTACATTGTCACAAGTAATGAAGGTAATACTGGCCCCAACACAAACAGGTCTAAACATTTTCAAGAAAGTTCTTCATTATTCTGGGATCCAGGCTGTATCCCTAGCCTGATCCACAAGTGATCCCCACATTCATAAGAACAAAAGAACATACGAAATAGGAACAGGAGTAGGCCATTCGGCTCCTCGAGCCAGCTCCGTCATTCAATAAGATCATGGTTGATCTGATCATGGACTCAGCTCCACTTCCCCGCCCGCTCCCAATAACCTCTTATCCCCTTATTGTTTAAGAAATTGTCTATTTCTGTCCCAGCTTCCACAGTTCTTTGAGGTAGTAAATTCCACAGATTTACAACCCTCTGAGAGAAGAAATTTCTCCTCATCTCCTCATTTTAAATGGGAGGCCCCTTATTCTAAGATAATGCTCTCTAGTTTGTGTCTCCCCCATCAGTGGAAACATCCTCTCTGCATCCACCTTTTCAAGCCCCCTCATAATCTTATACATTTCGATAAGATCACCTCTCATTCTTCTGAATTCCAATGAGTAGAGGCCCAACCTACTCAACCTTTCCTCATCAGTCAACCCTCTCATCCCCGGAATCAACCAAGTGAACTGCTTCCAAAGCAAGTATATCCTTTCGTAAATATAGAAACCAAAACTGCACGTAGTATTCCAGGTATGGCCTCACCAATACCTTATATAGCTGTAGCAAGACTTTCCTGCTTTTATACTCCATCCCTTTTGCAATAAAGGCCAAGATACCATTGGCCTTCCTGATCACTTGCTGTACCTGCATATTATCCTTTTGTGTTCATGCACACAAGTACTCCCGGGTCCCTCTGTACTGCGGCACTTTGCAATCTTTCTCCATTTAAATAATAACTTGCTCTTTTTTTCTGCCAAAGTACATGACCTCACAATTTCTAACATTATACTCCATCTGCCAAATTTTTGCCCACTCACTTAGCCTGTCTATGTCTTTTTGCAAATTTTTTTGTGTCCTCCTCACTCATTGCTTTTCCGACCATCTTTGTATCGTCAGCAAACTTGGCTGCGTTACACTCACCAGCTAACAGGCTAAAATACCTGCTTTCACCCAGCGTACTGGCCATTAATCTTCTCCCAACTAGGCCTGAGCTAGGGACTTGTAAATTGCAGGTGTTGGGAGACCCTGCCTCTCGTCCTTCTCCCTCCTGCTTTATTTGGAGTGGGTAGACAACAACTCATAGAATCATAGAATTTTATGGTGCAGAATGAGAGTTATCCTGCCTAATCCCACTTTCCAGCTCCTGATCCATACCTTATAGGTTACAACACTCCAAGTGCATATCCAAGTACTTTTTAAATGCTGCTCAACTCCCCTCTAAACCTTCAACCAATTATTTTGAATCTATACTCCCTGGTTATTGACCTCTCTTCTAGGGGAAATAGGTCCTTCCTATCCACTCAATCTAGGCTCCTCATAATGTTGTACACCTCAATCAAATCTCCCCTCAGCCTGCTCTGTTCTGAAGAAAACAACACCAGCCTATCCAATCTTTCCTCATATCTAAAATTCTCCAGTCCTGGCAACATCCTCGTAAATCTCCTCTGTACCCTCTCTAATGCAGTCACATCTTTCCTGTAATGTGGTGACCAGAACTGCATGCTCTGGCCAAACTAGTGTTTTATACATTTCAAGCATAACCTCCCTGCTATTTTATTATGTGCCTTAGCAAATAAAGACAAGTATCCCATATGCCTTCTTAACCACATTATCTTCCTGTCCTGCTACTTTCAGGAATCTGTGGACATGCACTCCAAGGTCTCTCTGTTCCTCTACACTTCTCAGTATCCTACCATTTATTGTGTATTCTCTTGCCTTGTTAGCCCTCCGTAAATACTTTACCTCACACTTCTCTGGATTGAATTCCATTGCTCACTTTTCTGCCACCTGACCAGTCCATTGATATCTTCCTGCAGTCAACAGCATTGTTCCTCGCTATTAACCACACATTTCCAAATGAAACTTTATTTTATCCCTGACATTGGTTTCCAATAATTTCCCCACAACGGATGTTAGGTTGACTTGCCTGTAGTTTCCTGCTTTATCCCTTTCCCCTTTCTTGAATAGTGGTACAACACTAGCAACCCTCTGCTGCAAAACTACCCTTCCTGAGGATCCAGGCTCAGGATTGGCTTCTTTCACAAATAATTTGAGCTCCAAACAACAGCAGTCTGTCTTACTGAGATTCATCTTATTGGGGAACCAGGTTAAACAGGGCTAATCTCATTGCTGCCCAGATGTCTGCACGCATACAGGTTCTTCTACCATGCTGAGGATGTGTTCAGCATTACAGGACTGGCCTCATCCGCCTGTGTGTTGAAGGTTGGGAGATTTGACAGATTCTGCTGTTGCTTGGAAGGACTCCAAATGAATCAGAGTCAAGATTAGGATAATTTTTTTAACGCAGTGAGTTGTTATTATCTGGATTGCACTACCTGAAAGAGCGATAGAAGCAAATTCAATAATGACTTTCAAAAGGAAATTCAATAAATACTTGAAGGGCAAAAACAATCTTCAGGGATATGGGGAAAGTGCAGGAGTGTTGAAGTAATTATATAGGTCTTTCAAAAATCTGGAACAGGCACAGTGGGCCGAATGACCTCCTTCTGATGCTGTATCATTCTATGATTCTATGACTCTGTGGAAACAAAAGTTCAAGGCAGGTAGCTTGACAGTCAGAGTAATTAATGTGCTATAAATGGTTATCAAATTTGGCTACAGGAATCTGCATATGTAGGTAATGGCTTGCTATACAAATCATAATCTCCATATGCAGATGTCTTCCTGCATATGAGTAGGAATAGAAACAGAAAATGCTGGAAATACTCAGCAGGTCAGACAGTATCTGTCTATAGGGAAACACAGTTAACGTTATAGGTCAATGACCTTTTGTCAGAACTCTGCTATGCAGCAAGGAGTATTAAATAAATGAACATAACCAGCAGGTAATTGTGAAGTAGGAATGCCTCATCCTGGTTTTTATGGTCACAATATAAAGGCAGATCCTATATAAGGTCAGAGAATGCCAATGTACCTGTGTGGCATCGATCCTTTCATCCTCTCCCTCTTCCTTAGAAACCTGCAAAATTGAAGGGATGCCTATAGAAATACCCATATGGGCAGCGCAGTATGAAATATCCCTGGGGAAAGAAACTGACCTAGCAGATGTATTGTAGTTTCTGAGAAGCTGAGAAGCCTGAGCACCAAAACAAAGCAATAGACAAACAAATACTCTGCTCTGCAGCAAGGATTATTAGATAAGTAAACATAACCAGCAGGCAATTTAGAAAACATAGCGCAGGTTAAGAGCCCTACAATAAACATCACTGAAGTAGTCTCCCTTGAAATAAATGCTAAGCATCTGGAACAAAAACATATATGGGGGTTTGATATACCTTATATGAAATGGAGGGGCCTTGATGAGCCATGTGTAAAGTACATGCACATGCTCAATGCGCTTCCAGCCCACCTTATCATACGCAATGCTAACGCCCAAAGCAGAGGATGCTGTGGGAACCATGGATAACATTACCAGTCCCATGCTACTAGAATTAATTTTTAGTACGTTCTACCAAGACATCTAAAATACATATTTTGAAAAAATTCATTGCTAACAGGTAAAGTGCTGCCGAATATAATATTAAGCTGCAGCAAGCAGAAGAGTCCAGCTTTGATTTCCTGACTAATGATCTGTGTCAGGGTAGCAATTAAAATACTATAGCTGGCCTGAAGATCCCTAAGCTAAGAAGGAGTACAACCAATCCCCACTCTTGGCTCCTGCTGGAAAGTAAATGTGTAAAGATATCACGAGGGGCAGGATTGGGCTTGGCTGTTCTACCCAATTCAGCTAAATGGCTTGCCCTGACACTCACTGTGTAAGCCCACGTGTAGTATGGCTGGCTGGAAAGAGCTGCGAATGCCTATAGAACCAAACCCACAGAAGAGGAGCAGGAAAAACTGGCAATTCAATGTTACTGCTGAATTTAACAATGTAAAAAATGTTGTGGATAGATTTCAACAATCTTTTATTAATGTAACAGGACATCCTGTGCCTTTTCATCATCTGAGGGATATAAATGACAAATTTAAATTTACAGTACTTATATACAAGCCAAAAGTTAAAAAAATGTCCATCAAGTATAGTAAATGCTCATTATAATGTACGAGTTGGTAGAAAGCCAAATGGAGCATTATAACAAAGAGTCCTGCTTCCCACTCCATTTGATTTTAGACAGCACATTAAAATAATCTTTTTTAGTAAGGCCAATTTTGCAGGGCCTTGCTGATGGTAGATAAGGCATTTTGTGCAGTTCTCATTCAAATATTACTCGATCAGCTCCATTGGCCGGGCCATATTATTCACATGTCTGACACAAGACTCCCAAAGCAAATGCTCTAATCAGAACTCCTTCATGGCAAACGAGCCAAAGGTGTGCAGAGGAAATGTTTCAAGGACACCCTCAAAGCCTCCTTGATAAAATGCAACATCCCCACAGGAAGACATTCATAAACTTCCAGAATGGACATATAGGCCTAACCATTTGGGTCATTTGCCCGGGGGGCGCTAACAGGGTGCAAACGAATTTTCGCCTTGGCACCACTAACAACTCCTGTTAAATTCCACTGAGGCTGCCACTACGCCATTAACTATCACCCCACGAGCGGCCTGCAACTAATTTCACGTCCGATACCCAATTCATGGTCCGGGGCAATAATGGGGCACTGTGTACAATGGTGACATCGTCATCGTCAGTGCAGTGGGGTGTACGGTTCGGGAGCAGGGTGCAGTGCTACATACTGGGCCGTGTAGTGCTGCCAAGTAGGAGGGACTCGGTTGCTGCTTTGATTACGGAGTCTGTGCCGCAATCGGTCAGCCCGGCACTCTGTTGACAGGGATTCCCACTCCCTGGTGGTCCATGGAGGCCCATTTCATCAATGCAGAGTTTGTAGCTTGGGCCCTTCCCATTAATGAAGGGAAGAGCCACTCCTACCTGGCAGCACTACGCGGCCCAGTGTGTAGCACTGCGCTCCGCTCCCGACCCGTCCGCCTCACGACCGCCCCAGAAAGGAAGTTGAGCGTGTTATTTTGCACTACACTTCCTTTCGGGGTGGGGGGGGGCGGGGCAGGGGAAACACGAATTTAGCCTGCAGGGCGGGACTTCGCACATGGCACAAAATGTCCCGTCTCCCAGCTGTTACCGCCCCCAAACGGGGCGCAATGGAATTTCAACACAGATACGTGTGAGGTATTGCATTTTGGTAGAAAGAATAGTGAGGTCACTTATTATTTGGAGAGTACGAGTCTGGGTGGGGTAGAGGAGCAAAGGGATTTTGGAGTATAAATACACAATTCGCTAAAAGTAGCAACACAGTAGCAAGGCCATTTAAAAAGTAAATCAATCAATAGGGTTTATTTCCAGAGTGATAGAATCGAAAAGTAGTGAAGTTATGCTAAAACTTACATTAAACCTTGGTAAGATTACACTTGGAGTACTGCATACAGTTCTGGTCGCCATAATAGTGCTAAATTCCTGCCTCACTGGGTCCGTACGAAGTGCACACGGACCCGACGAGGCCTCGCAAAAGCCGGTTTTCGGGTTGCAATGCGCACGCGCCGAAAACCAGCTTTTCCGATCTGTCAAGGCTTCTCTTGACAGATCTTCCGCATCCCTGGGAGAAGGGCATTTGCGTGGCAGAGATTGGGCTATTTGCTCAACTAATGCCCAGCGAATGTCCTTCAAACTCTTACACCTGGTGAAAGCAGGTGCATAACCTACTTTTACCAGCATAAGAGTTTTAAAACATAGAAAACAAATTTAAAACCCATTTTTACGTTAAAAACCCACCTGTTAAGTAAGTTTATTTTAAACTGTATTAAAACACATTAAACAAAATTAAAAAAATATTTTTTTTCTCTAAAATATTTAATTAACTTTAATTTCATTTATTTTATTTATTTACCGTATATACTCGCGTATCCTGCGATCTCGCGTATCATGCGACCCCTAAATTTTCGTCCCCAAAACATGATTTTACCATATATCTCATGTATCATGCGAGTCACTTTTTTGAGATCGAATACAGACCTTAACATGAAACATCGAGTGGATTCTGCTCTCTCTCAGTGCTCTCTCTCCGTGCTCTCTCTCAGTGCTCTCTCTCCGTGCTCTCTCTCCGTACTCTCTCCCCGTACTCTCTCTCCGTGCTCTCTCTCCGTACTCTCTCCCCGTACTCTCTCTCCGTACTCTCCCCCCCTGACCTCCGCGACTCTCTCTCCCCCCCGACCTCCGCGACTCTCTCTCCCCCCCTGACCTCCGCGACTCTCTCTCCCCCCCCGACCTCGCGACTCTCTCTCCCCCCCCGACCTCCGCGACTCTCTCTCCCCCCCGACCTCCGCGACTCTCTCTCCCCCCCCGACCTCCGCGACTCTCTCTCCCCCCCCGACCTCCGCGACTCTCTCTCCCCCCCCGACCTCCGCGACTCTCTCTCCCCCCCCCGACCTCCGCGACTCTCTCTCCCCCCCGACCTCCGCGACTCTCTCTCCCCCCCCGACCTCCGCAACTCTCTCTCCCCCCCCGACCTCCGCGACTCTCTCTTCCCCCCCGACCTCCGCGACTCTCTCTCCCCCCCCCGACCTCCGTGACTCTCTCTCCCCCCCCGACCTCCGCGACTCTCTCTCCCCCCCGACCTCCGCGACTCTCTCTCCCCCCCCGACCTCCGCGACTCTCTCTCCCCCCCCGACCTCCGCGACTCTCTCTCCCCCCCCGACCTCCGCGACTCTCTCTCCCCCCCCGACCTCCGCGACTCTCTCCCCCCCCGACCTCCGCGACTCTCTCTCCCCCCCCGACCTCCGCGACTCTCTCTTCCCCCCCGACCTCCGCGACTCTCTCTTCCCCCCCGACCTCCGCGACTCTCTCTTCCCCCCGACCTCCGCGACTCTCTCTCCCCCCCCGACCTCCGCGACTCTCTCTCCCCCCCGACCTCCGCGACTCTCTCCCCCCCGACCTCCGCGACTCTCTCTCCCCCCCGACCTCCGCGACTCTCTCTCCCCCCCCGACCTCCGCGACTCTCTCTCCCCCCCGACCTCCGCGACTCTCTCCCCCCCGACCTCCGCGACTCTCTCTCCCCCCCCGACCTCCGCGACTCTCTCTCCCCCCCCGACCTCCGCGACTCTCTCCCCCCCGACCTCCGCGACTCTCTCTCCCCCCCGACCTCCGCGACTCTCTCTCCCCCCCGACCTCCGCGACTCTCTCTCCCCCCCGACCTCCGCGACTCTCTCTCCCCCCCCGACCTCCGCGACTCTCTCCCCCCCGACCTCCGCGACTCTCTCTCCCCCCCCGACCTCCGCGACTCTCTCTCCCCCCCCGACCTCCGCGACTCTCTCTCCCCCCCGACCTCCGCGACTCTCTCTCCCCCCCCGACCTCCGCGACTCTCTCTCCCCCCCCGACCTCCGCGACTCTCTCTCCCCCCCCGACCTCCGCGACTCTCTCTCCCCCCCCGACCTCCGCGACTCTCTCTCCCCCCCCGACCTCCGCGACTCTCTCTCCCCCCCCCCGACCTCCGCGACTCTCTCTTCCCCCCGACCTCCGCGACTCTCTCTCCCCCCCGACCTCCGCGACTCTCTCTCCCCCCCGACCTCTGCGACTCTCTCTCCCCCCCCGACCTCCGCGACTCTCTCTCCCCCCCCCGACCTCCGCGACTCTCTCTCCCCCCCCGACCTCCGTGACTCTCTCTCCCCCCCCCCCGACCTCCGCGACTCTCTCTCCCCCGACCTCCGCGACTCTCTCTCCCCCCCCGACCTCCGCGACTCTCTCTCCCCCCCCCCGACCTCCGCGACTCTCTCTCCCCCGACCTCCGCGACTCTCTCTCCCCCCCCGACCTCCGTGACTCTCTCTCCCCCGACCTCCGCGACTCTCTCTCCCCCGACCTCCGCGACTCTCTCTCCCCCCCCGACCTCCGCGACTCTCTCTCCCCCCCCGACCTCCGTGACTCTCTCTCCCCCCCCGACCTCCGCGACTCTCTCTCCCCCCCCGACCTCCGCGACTCTCTCTCCCCCCCCGACCTCCGCGACTCTCTCTCCCCCCCCCGACCTCCGCGACTCTCTCTCCCCCCCCGACCTCCGTGACTCTCTCTCCCCCCCCCCGACCTCCGCGACTCTCTCTCCCCCGACCTCCGTGACTCTCTCTCCCCCCCCCCGACCTCCGCGACTCTCTCTCCCCCGACCTCCGCGACTCTCTCTCCCCCCCCGACCTCCGCGACTCTCTCTTCCCCTGAAGAGAAGAATTTCAGCAGGAGTCAAATGGATTTTTTTTTGCATTGGGAGGATGTAGTTAGTGGTGTGCTGCAGGAACTTGGCTTGTTTTCCACATAAACTAATGATTTGGTCATGAGTATCGAGGAACTAATATCAACCAGGGATATTTGATTTACAACCATCATGGAGAGTGAGAGGAGAAACCAAGAGAAATGTCTTTACATAGAGGATTGTTGGAGCATGCCGAGATTCAGCGTGGATACGGTCTGCTTAACAGCCTAACAGCCTAATCTTGGCCAGCACTTCACACCCGCAAATTTTGTATCTCGCGTATCATGCGACCCCCCAAATTTAGGTTACAATTTAGGTCTTCAAAAGTCGCATGATACGCGAGTATATACGGTATTATGTTGTATTTCTTGCCTTAGAGGTTTATTATCAATGAGAATTCTACCTACTGATTTGTGGTCCAGGCCCACGTGACTCCAACATTTCCATGCGTATGGGGAAGTCCTCTCCCCATATGCTATGCATGGAATGAAGGCCTCCGGCAGCAATCAAAGTTGCCTCCGGGGCCACCAGGTACTTTCGTAAAAAAAATTTGGGTCTTGGGCGTTCGCCCGAAGGAAGCCTCCAACCTGAATTTTAGCCCCATTATAAAATGGATGTAAAGGCATTGGAAAGGCTGCAAAGAAGATTTACAAGGATGATACCAGAAATGTGAGGGTTTATCTATTAGGAAAGGATGAACAGGCTGGGTCTCTTTTCTCTTGAAAAGAGAAGGCCGAGGAGTGACCTAATATAGGTCTTTAAAATTATGAAAGGTTTTGATAGGGTAGATACAGAAAGTGTTTCCACTTGTGGGGAAAAGCAAAACCAGAGGCTATCAATACAAGATAGTCACCAAAAAAATCAAACAAGGAATTCAGAAGAAACTTCTTTATAAGAATCATAGAATCATAAAAATTTACAGCACAGAAGGAAGCCATTCAGCCCAGCGTGTCCACGCCGGTTGACAAAGAGCTATCCAACCTAATCCCACTTTCCATCTCTTGGTCCGTAACCTTGTAAGTTATGACATGTCAAGTGCATATCCAAATACTTTTTAAATGTGGTGGGAGTTTCTGCCTCTGAGTTCCAGACCCCCACCACCCTTTGGGTGAAAACATTTCTCTGCAAATCCCCTCTAAACGTCCTACCATCTTTTGGATGAGATGTTTTCCTGAGGCCCCACCTGCTCTCCCAAGTGGATGTAAAAGATCCCATGGCACTATTTTCGAAGAAGAGTAGGGGACTAATCCCCGGTGTCCTGGCCATTATTTATCCTTCAATCAACATAACAAAAGGCAAATTATCTGGTCATTATCACATTGCTGTTTGTGGGAGCTTGCTGTGCGCAAATTGATGCATTTCCTACATTGCAACAGTAACTACGTTCCAAAAGTAATTAATTGGCTGCAAAGCGCTTTGAGACATCCGGTGGTCATGAAAGGCACTATATAAATCCAAGTCTTTCTTTACCAATTACTTTAAATCTATGCCCCCTGGTTATTGAACCTTCTGCTAAGGGAAATAGGTCCTTCCTATCCACTCTATCCAGGCTACTCATAATTTTATACACCTCAATAAGGTCTCCCCTCAGCCTCCTCTGTTCCAAAGAAAACAAACCCCCGCCTATCCAATCTTTCCTCACAGCTAAAATTCTCCAATCCAGGCAAAATCCTCGTAAATCTCCTCTGTCCCCTCTCTAGTGCAATCACATTTTTCCTGTAATGTGGTGACCAGAACTGCATGCAGTGCTCTAGCTGTGGCCTAACTAGTGTTTGATACAGTTCAAGCATAACCTCCCTGCTCTTTTTTCTATGCCTCAGCTAATAAAGAAAAGTATCCTGTATGCTTTCTTAAGTACCTGTCCTGCTATCTTCAGGGATCTGTGGACATGCACTCCAAGGTCCCTCTGTTCCTCTACACCTCAGTGTCCTACCATTTATTGTTTATTCCCTTGCCTTGATAGCCCTCCCCAAATGCATTACCTCACACTTCTCCGGATTGAATTCCATTGGTCACTTTTCTGCCCACCTGACCAGTACATTGATATCTTCCTGCAGTCCGCAGCTTTCTTCTTCATTATCAATCACACAGCCAATTTTTATATTAACTGCAAACTTCTTAATCATACCCCCTACTTCCAAGTCTAGATCATTGATATATACCACAAAAAGCAAGGGACCTAGTACTGAGCCCTGCGGAACCCCACTGGAAACAGTCTTTCAGTCACAAAAACATCCAACAACCATTACCTTTTGCTTCCTGCCTTTCAGCCAATTTTGGATCCAACTTGCCACTTTGCCTTGGATCCCATGGACATTTACTTTCATGACCAGTCTGCTATGTAGGACCTTATCAAAAGCCTTTACCCAGAGAATGGTGAGAATGTGGAACACGGTACCACAGGGAGTTGAGGTGAATAGGATAGATGCATTTAAAGGGTGGTTAGATAAGCATATGAGGGAGAAGGAAATAAAGGGTTATGCTGATAGAGTTAGATAAGGAAAGACGGGATGAGGCGCAAGTGGAGCATTAACGATGGCATGGACTGGTTGGGCCGAATGGCCTGTTTCTGTGCTGGAAATGCTATGTAATCCTCTATCTTACTGATGTTAAAGTTTATAAATCTGCATGGATCATTTCTGCTCATGTGGGGCATATAATTGTAGTGTTTACTGTTGAATACTTCCTAGGAACTATTCATTGAATAAAATAACTATTCTCCCAATTAGCATCCATTATTGTTCTTTCCCCTTCCCTGACTGTCTTCTACTGATACAGGTTTGTTCAAGGTCTTAAATCCTTGTTTAAATACAGAAAGATATGTTTGAGTACTAACGACTGATCAATGTTGCCTTTGTGACAGCAGATGGTTGGGTTGGCAGGCAAATTAGCTTCAACATCATACTACATAAACCATTTGCCCATCAGGAACATCCTAGGTTAAGCCTGAGCTGGAATGGGAGTGGGATGCTAAAACCTCCGTGCTCACTCGTGGGAAAAGGGGTAGATCTTGACTTTGCGCGATAGTATAAAACAAGTGACAGCAAATCGGCAGCCCATTTTACATCTCTTACAATTGATTTTTCCATTGAAATCATGATCTACCCTGAAGAGCGGAAAAAATTGCACCTATAGTAAAAGGGTTACAGGTGAAGCTCCACAGTAATATCATGCAGTCCTGTTCTAAAGGTTTGAAAAGGAATCTGATGGCTTAGTATTGGATCTGCAACAGTTGGCATGGAAAAGTACTGTATATGATTGAAATTGAGATCATTCGATACACATTTCCATTTCTTTTCTGTCCTTCTATTTTCAAATTGACAAATATTTATTGACAAAATGTTAAAAAAAATTTCATGATTATATTAAAAATATTTTACTAACATGCTAAAAAATAGTACAAAATAGCATAGATTTTCCTTTTCTCTGTGCCTGGAAAATCAGCATCCTACAGGTGAAGGGAAGAAGAAGATGGGACTAGATCACATTGCACTGCCTGGGATTTCACTAGAGACATAACTTGGCCTGTTGGGCACCAATATAAAAAAATACCCTATTGTCTCATTTTCATATTAGGTAGCTGATTCACTTTATTCTGCATATAGATGTTATTATGTAATGTTATTGAGTTACCCTAACAAAACAATATGATGCAAGTATCAAATCAAGTGCATATAATAAATTCATTGAATGAATCACGTATAATTCAGTTTGCTGAACCTATTGGGGCCAAAAATGAGCAATCCTTGAAAGCCCAGCACAGCTTGAAGGGCTGAGAATTAGTTCTGGACCCAGATACTCTAACCTTTTGAGGGATGGAATCTCTGCCAGCTCAAACAAGGTCAGCAAAGAGAAGGCCAAGAGTGGGAATTCCCCGTACTTGAGATTCCCACATTCCCAGCCTCTCCGTGGCCTGGCAGAACATTGAAACTGGTCTGCTGCATGTGGGTGTAATGTGAGAAAACAGTTGCCAGTACTCCTCCACCCCCCCATCACGGATGTTTGCATTGTCCTCTCCAGGCATAGGCCCACCACCTGGGTAGATCTTTCGGCAAATAATACGGAATTAAATTTGATTGTGGCTGGAACGTAACTGGATTGGTGGGGGTAAGTCGCTGCGGCCATTTTAACTGCACAAGCTGAAAAGTGTTTGAAGCTCAGCATTTGTAACAGACACATGGAAAGCAAAAATAAATAGGAACTACAATAACTTCCACTTATATAGCATCTTTACTGCAGTAAAACATCCCAAGATGCTTCACAGTTATCCAACAAAACTTGACTGAGCCACATAAGAAGATATTGTAATAGGTGACCAAAAGCATAGTCAAAGAAATAGATTTTAAGGAGCCTCATGAAGGAGGACACAGAGGTAGAGAGGCAAAGATGTTTAAAAATGTTAGAACTTAGATCCGAGGCAGCTGAAGGCCCAGCTACTAATGGTGGAGCGATGCAATTCAGGGATGCTCAAAAGGCCAGAATAGGAGGAGTGGAGAAATCTTGGAGGGTCGTAGGACTGAAGGAGATTGCAGAACTGAGGTGGGAAGGGGGGAGGGGTGGAGGGAGGGGTTTGGGGGTGTGGTGGGGGGATGTTGGGGGGGGGGTTGGAAACTGGATGGGTGGGTGGGCAAGGCCATGGAGATATTTTAAAACAAGGATGAGAATTTTAAAATTGAGGTGTTGCCAGGAGCCATCTAGATCAGCGAGCATTGGGGTAATGGGTGAAGAAGACATGTTGCGAGTTAGGATATGGGCAGCAGAGCTTTGGTTCAGCTTAAATTTATAGAGGGTGCAAGGTGGGAGGCCAGCCAGGAGAGCATTGGAATAGTAGATTGTGGGGGTTATGGATGGTCTGGTTCAGTCTCAGACAGTGGCCAGGGAGAGGGATGGAGTTGATGGCTAGGGAATGGAGTTTGTGGTGGGAACTGAAGACAATGTTGAAAACAAAATATTTAGTTGGAGGAAATTTCTGCTCATCCAATAGAGGATGTTGGACAAGCAGCGTGACAAATCAAAGGCAGTGGAGGGGTGGAGAGAGATGGGTGTTGTCAGCGTATGTGTGGAACCCAACATTGTGTTTTTGGATGATGTCGCTGAGGTGCAGCATGTAGATACAAAATAGGAGAAGGCAGAAGGTAGATCCTTGGGGAATTCCAGAGGTTATGGCGTGGAAGCAGGAAAAGAAGCCATTGCAGGTGATTGTCTGGCTATGACATGATATATAGAACCAAAACTATAAAAGCATAGGGGGAAAAATTTGTGCGTGCCAACAGAATTGTCGGCGTTAACAGCTGTCGAAAATGGCCACAGCATTAGCATTAAAAATTGGCTCTGGAGGTTGACGATGTGGAACGCAGCACTAACTTAACATGTAATGCCCTCCTGGTGGCATTAATGGAGGCTTCCAACTCTAGGTTCCCATCCACAGTCGGTGTTGCTGCTTCTTACAGCCTCTGGGAGCAAGGCTGTGAAGTGCCCAAGGCAATTAAAGGGGCAATGCATTCAAAACTAATAAAAATTCAAACCAAGTGAAAAAATGCATTTTTCAACCCTCACTGCCTATCAAAAAAAAGACATAAACATTGAAAATAATTCCCAAATAGAAGTCTTCAGCTCTTAAAGCTGAATTGCCTTCTGCACCTAAAGAAATTAGAGAAGTGCTTTAGCACTAACACAAATGGTTCAGCAAGCCAGGGAAGGGGCACCCAGGCTTTAACACACAGCACTCCAGCTTTGTGCAGGGGGTCAACACTACAAGAGAGGTCCTCTACCCACAGGGTCCAGGAGGCCATCCAGAAAGAACGATGTGGGACCACATCAGCAAGGCCATCACTGCCAGCAGTGTCACCCTCACCAACTGGCTCCAGTGCCCAAATAAGCTTCATGACCTCACCGCTCCTCTGCCCCGATCAAAAATGGAGCAGTCAGTAACAGGACATCAATTAGTCTCCTCTTATCTTGGAGACATCAAATATCAACACATTGTTATTTGAAGTGTCAAAATATTAAACTCCAGCCTAGTTAAAGGGTGATTAACATCAGCAGAAACAAACACCAACGAGTGAGCAAAGAAAGAGTCAGCTCAGAGAGTCAAAGCTTTGGTACAGAAAATAAATTGATGTCAAGCAACCCAACATGAATTGGGAATGGCATAATATAGAAGTAAGGTAACAGAATCAGAAATAGTGTGGTACATAGATTATTTTTGCATACATTACATTAGGATTCCACAACTAATAAAATATATTTATAGATCTGTGCCTGTGCCTTCGAATTGGATTTGTTTGCATACTAACTTATGAATGGTTAATCCATTTGTGAAAAAAATTGTCTGCTATTTTAATGGATACATTAAGTGATGTCTTTGTTAAAATAATGGAATGAGGGGTTTTGTATGAGTAGATTAAACTAATATTTGAAAACTCCAATTTTAAAACACCAGTTATTCGAACATAAGAACATAAGAATTAAGTGCAGGAATAGGCCATTCAGTCCTTCAAGCCTGCTCCGCCATTCAATAAGATCATGGTTGAACTTCTACCTCAACCCCACCTTCCTGCAATATACACATATCATTGATTCCCTTAATATCCAAAAATCTATCAATCCCTGATTGAATAAACTCAAGAACTGAACATCCACAGCCCTCAATTCCAAAGATTCACAACCCTTTGAGTGAAGAAATTTCTTCTCATCTCAGTCCTAAATGGTGAACCCCTTATTCTGAGACTGTGACCCCGAGTTCTAGACTCCCCAGCCAGGGGAAACATTCTCCCAGCATCAAAGCTGTCAAGCCCTGGAATATGTTTCAATGAGATCACCTCTCATTCTTAATGAGGGAAAATTACAGTCGGAGGCTTCTTTCGTACGAATGCCTCTGACCCGAAAAAATCTACGAAAGTACCTGGTGGTCCCGGAGGAACATAGGATCCCGGTCAGAGGCCTAGATTCACTGCGCAGCACATAGGAAGATGTATTTCAGGTATGTACATACAAGCTCGAGTCACATAGGCCTGGACCACCAATCACTATGCATATTCTCACTGATAAAAAAGGGAACTCCGTTTGTACGGACTCCCATTGCTATCAATGAGAATGACACCCAAAATACTGAAACACAGCATCATCAGTAAATAAATAAAACACCTCACATATTTAAAATTAATTATAATTAAATGTTTTAGAAAACAGATATTTTTTGGAAATTTTTAATGTGTTTTAATAGGGTTGAAAATAAACTCAGCTTAATGGACAGGTTTTTAAAATAAAAATGAATTTACAAATTTAATTTTTATACATTTTAAAAGTGTTACTCTGGTAAAAGTAAGCTATGTGCCTGCTTTTACCCGGCGTAAAACGTTGAAGGATATTCGCTGGGCTTGAGTTGGGCAAATAGCCCAATCTCTCCCGGAGATGTCCTTCTCCCGGAAATGCAGAGGATTTGTCTTCAGAAATCTTGACAGATCGGAAAAGCTGTTTTTCGGGGCATGCACATTATGTCCCGAAAATCGACTTTTGCGAGGCCTCGCCCAGTGGACCCGGCGAGGCTGGAATTTTTGGCCCATTAATTCTAGGGAATTGACCCTTTTTTAAGAGGCGTGTCGTTAAGCAGCTATCGCTCAATCAGGGCGGAGGTGTCTATATTTTGTAAATTGCCCTCCTTTATTTTTGTGGTGATGGTCACTACCGCCCCGCCCATTGGCCACGTGCTGACCCTTTACCGACCAGCGGTGACCCCTTTCCAATCCACACGGGAAATTGCCCTGCGGGAGCGGAATGGCCGCTGCTCGATGCCCCCAACAGCTTTCACTGGGCAGGAAGCTGCTTGAGGGAAGGGCGGTGCACCCATCCTTAAAAGGGAGGGCGTACTGCCCTGGCCACCATTTTATTTTAATTGTCGGGCCGACTCTGAAGTTGGCTCGACAATGGCAGTCACGGGTTCGGCCGGGCCGGCAACAGGCAGCCTGGCACCTCCTCTTGAGTATCAGACCGTTGGCCCAGCCGAAATCCTCGCTGGTGGCCCAGTGGGCACCACCAAAGATAATGTAGACCTCACAGTGAGAATGTAGATAGAAGGTTTGCAAATGTGTTAGTAAGGGATCATGGGAAAATGGCCAAGAGAAATTGTCCAGCTGCGATATTTGCCCTGTCGACACAAACAAAGGATTACTCAGAGTTGTGGTCAAACACGAGTTACGTGAAAAAGCAAAAGTCAGACATGATTCAGACGAGGGGCTGCTATAAACAGCAGTAAAATAGGGAAGTGTGATGAGATTCGAAACAATAAACACATCCCTGGAGCCCGCCCTATTTGGAGAGTTGTTAGCCTGCAATTGGGTATGCTATGGGGGAAATCGACCAATGATTGTATAAACTGAGTGTCACTCAAATGTGGTTCTGCTGTAACAATGTATAAGTGTTGAGCTTTTGTACTGTTACGAGACTTGTCCGGAGAAAGGTGGACAGGCTCGAATCGAGAGTGTTCCCTTTATCTTAACAGGTCCCGGCCGGAGTATCTACAGAATAAAGGTCTTATGTTGCTAAGACTAAAAGTGTTCGTGTGTCAGTGAATTCGCTGAAACAGATTGAAGGGAAAAGAATCCAGTATCAACATTTGGTGTCAGAAGTGGGATCTCAACAGACGACTGCCGAAAACTTGCGAATTAAGAGCTAGACTAGCCTTGGACGAGACGAGAGGAAAATGGCCATTGGAGTAAGTATAATTTTAATACTGCTCCAGTTTCCTCCGGTTTCAAAAGTCTGAGGAAAGTTTATCCACTCGCTGGTTCTCAGGTGGTGTCTGAACGAGATCCAAGTCAATCTGGCGAACACGTTTTAAACTTAGAAAATAAGTGTCCAAGTCAGGTGTGACGTTGACCTTGTATATCACTTGGCCCGTCTAGGCACTGATTGGATTTAAATCGGGAACCTAGAAAGATTGTTGTGCGTGTCACGAACAGGCTGTGTGGGTTCGAGGCCCAAGTAAATAGAGAATTGCGCGAACCACGTCGGGAAACGCGGAGGTTAGGGAATTACGTAAAATTAAGCTGCGGGACTACGCGGGACTGTGTAAATTTTAAATTGTACTTACGCCAGGTGCGGTGTCGATCTTGTATATCACTTGGTCCGCCTAGGCTCTGGGTAAGATAACTGAAACCACCACAGGGCGACGTGGAGACAATTAGGACAATTAGGACCCTGATCCAACGTGCGGCGAGGATGGGTAATTTAGATAAAACTACGAATTCCCTGAAAGGTCATGGATCCAAAAAAAAAGCGACTCTTGTGAACGTCTGTTTTAAATGAGAAATGCTTGTATGATTTTTACTGTGGATGAGAAAGCTTGTGTGGGGAGACCGGGGAGTTGTGGTTTGCTTTAGCTCCACCCACTTTTTCAAACAGTGAAAGTTTTTTTAACCCTTCGTAGTGTTGTCCTGTATGTGGGAAGTTTAAGAGTGTGAACCTTATTGAATTACGTATATTCGGATGATAAGTTACGGAGCCAGGAAATGCACAAAGGATAAGTTTGTTGAAAAAAATATATATATATGGTCCTGTGGGTAAAAAAGAATTTAATAGCCAAATGGAGACAGTACTGTCAAAAGCTGAAAGATGAGTCCCTTCTGTCAAGCTGGCAGGAAAACGCCACTAAATTAGGGCTGTCCTTGACAGAAGGAGGACATGTTAAAACTGTCGACGTCTTAAAGAAAGAGTGCGCGTACGAGAAACGTACTAAGAGTTCCCTTGGGACCTCTGAGAAGGGTACAGATAGACTAGGTAGTCGAATGGTTGGTTTTGCGTTGACCGAGGCTGATGATGAATTTGATGAATGGACACAGCCGTGCCCAACGGCGCCTCCTGCAGCCTCTGACCCTTTGTCACAGCCTCTTTCCCATCCCTCTCCACCTTACACTCCAGCGAGAGGAGTTAAAGATAAATGTAACCCTACACCAACGAAGCGACAAGCCCAAACGGACTCCAGTTTATAGATCATCTTCGAACTACTATTTCAGTTTATAATGCAGAATCAAGAGACTTGTGGTCCTTAGTGCAGCAGACCCTGAGCCCGACTGAACACGTCCGGTTCTTAGAAAATTTGAGGCGACCCACCCACCATGAGTTAGTGACTGCTCATCCTCTAGACCCGGATCGTCTAGACGCCATTTTTAATGCTCTCAGCAAGACCCTTCAGAAGCCCATCAGTATGGCAGCAGTATTAGAAACTAAACCCAAACAAGAAGAAACTGCCGATGAATTCATGGAAAGATTTATTGAAATATACGGAGGTCAATCAGGAGATAATGCCTTCAGGGCAGGGGATAATTCACCTCAATTCTGCGCTATTCTACTTCAGTGCCTGCCCTATTCGATTGCTCATGCTATCCGGACAAATAATATGAATTGGGCAGATAACAGTAAAGCCCAGATGGAAAGAGCGATAAAATATTATTGGCAGGAGAAGAAAGGAGGGGAAGGAAGAGGCGCACCCCTGACCCGGGTCAAAACCGAATATGTGACTAGAAAGGAAGAACCCCCACGGAGAGAACCCTGGTCCGACCCGAGGGGATACCAGATGGAACCACAGTACTGTGTAAAGGGATGGGTGGATAACCAAGGATACGGATATACCAAACACCCAAATGGCCCGGGCCCTGCTAATTACGGACCGCCCTACTGTCCCCGGCCTGGTATGGGACGAGGTCGGGGCTGGGAAAGACGAGATGGATGCTTTAATTGCTGGCAAGAAGGACATTGGAGTAGAGAGTGTCCCTCCTGTCGGCACGAAAGAGGAAGAGGAGGAAGAGGAGGGGGGCAAGGGGGGAGAGGACGGGGATCTTACACTAACTTCTCCCAGAACAACCCCTTTGGCCAACCGTCCCCCGATTACGTAACTTGATTGTACAGAGAACCTCCCCGGATGACGAACCGATTTGTCGGTTTCCAGTCCCTAGCACGGCTAAACAAATGCGGCAGTGGTTGGGGATGATCAATTACTGTAGATCCTGGATCCCTAATGTTGCCCTGATGACTAAGCACCTCACACCGTACACAACTAAAGAAGGCAGCTTTGAAATAGAAGCCACAGACGTTCAGGCCTTTAAGGAACTAAAGACAGCCCTGCTGCAAGCTCCGGCTTTGGGTCGGCCCCTCTATGACCGGCCCGTTCAACTGTACTGCACAATCTTGAAAGACTGTGCCATTGCTGTGTTAACTCAGAAACACGGGGATAAGCATAGGCCTGTTGCCTACTACTCTTCTAAAATAAACCCCGTTGCCTTGGGGCACCCTGTATGTACCCAAATATTAACCGCTATCTACAATAGCCTTCAATCCGCTGCCAACATTACCCTCCAGCAGGATATTGTTGTGTACACCTCTCACTCCGTGGCTGCCCTCCTGGGCCAACTGCAGACTCAACACCTTACAATGGCCAGGCAAAGCAGATATGAGATCTACCTACTGAATAATCCTAAGCTGACCTTTCGGCACTGTACGGCCATTAATCCGGCCTGTTTTCTTACTGAGCCACCCTAAGATGAGGAAGAACCCAGTCATGATTGTTTATCTTTAGTTCAGGAGGCCTCATCGGTTAGGGAACATTTAGTTGACGTACCAATGGAAGACCCAGACTGTATTATGTATGTTGACCGAAGTTCTTCTATTAATCCAGAAGGTACATGAATCTCAGGATACGCCATAGTAAACCAGGAGAATCAGGTCTTGGAATCTGCCGCCTTTGAAACCGCCTATTCTGCCTAACAAGCTGAACTATTCGCCCTCACCCGAGCCTGTATCTTGGCCAAAGACCTCAAAGTCAATATCTATACCGATTCTAGGTATGCCTTTGGGGTAGCCCATAATTTCGGACAGTTATGGAAAAATAGGGGATTCCTGACCTCACAGGGAAATGAGATATCTCATAGGCAACTAGTATCAGATTTGTTGCAAGCCCTCATGCTCCCTAAACGTATTGCTAGTGTTAAGTGCACTGCCCACACTACCGGAAACTCTCCGGTCAATATAGGTAACCGCCGTGCTGACAGAGAGGCTAAACAGGCCTCTTGCGGACAACAAATGGTGGTGCCTAGAATGATGAGTCAAACTAAAAGTCCTGCCAAGGATAAGTTAGCCTCGGAAAAACCAATGCCAACCATCCAAGATGTCATTAAAGCACAGGAGGACGCTCCTGAAAAAGATAAACTGTTGTGGAAAGATTATGGATGTACTTATGACAATGTTTCTAAACTCTGGACCACTCCCGCGGAACAGACTTGCATGTCTGACGAGTTGGCTCTATGGGTTATTGAATGTATGCATTTTGCTACTCATTGTGGAGCGAGGACAACAAGTGATACGCTTTTGGCCACTTGGTGGCACCCTAGACTCCAGATGCTAGCCCAGAACATCAGTAGTCGCTGCCTTGTTTGCCAACAGCATAATCCAGGGAAGGGAGTCCCCTGTGATCAGGGTAAGACGCCCCTACCAGAAGGCCCCTTTGAGACCTTGCAGTTGGACTACATTGAGTTGCAAAAAGTTCAGTGTTACAAATATGTGTTAGTAATAGTTGATGTGTTTAGTAAATGGATCGAAGCCTATCCTACCCTGGACAATAAGGCTCAAACTGTTGTTAAGGTGTTAATAAGGGAAATTGTTCCTAGATATGGTATCCCAGCTCGACTGATGACCACCTATGTTCTTTCTCTGACTCAGGCTCTGCGACTAGCTCACAACCAGGTTCGAGAGGCTCACCTCGACCTCCCAGTGTTACCCGAATCATCTCTCATGGCCCCAGGGAAGTACGTGCTGATTAAGAAATGGATTCGAAAGGAACTAGAGCCACGATGGGAGGGGCCTTTTCAGGTGTTACTCACTACCCCCACCGCAGCTAAGGTTGAAGGAAGGAGTGCCTGGGTTCACCTGCACCACTGTAAACTGGCTACTACATAAGCCTATGTTATCAGCCATCCTAACCTTTGTTTCTGTTCCAGACTTCCTCTCCACCATAGCTGAATAAACCACATCCTTGGGGCAGGAAGAAAAACGCCAAGAACACGGCAAGAGAAAGGAACAAGCAGACTTAGCTGTTTTCTGATCTATCCTTATCCTATTGTTAACTAATGTATAGTATCGTCTAAAATTATTTAAACATGTGTAAGCTAGTAGGTATAATTGTGCTATCTTGTACTATCCTAGCTGAACTGGAAGGGCTACAGGATAACTTATTTTATCAGACCCGTACCCGATTGCATGGCAATCGAACTGTGTGTTACCCACTAGCCCAATCAGTAGAGGCCCTGTTCGTGGCTACCTCTGGGTGGACCCCCCGTGACTTATATACGGCAGATACCTCGGATACA
The DNA here is from genome assembly GCF_044704955.1 of Pristiophorus japonicus. NCBI lineage: Eukaryota > Metazoa > Chordata > Chondrichthyes > Pristiophoridae > Pristiophorus > Pristiophorus japonicus. Next base: position 361,686,391 of record NC_091977.1, on the reverse strand, counting down.
CCTTGTGAGGGACAAACGGGCGAATATAGAAAGGGTATACCGGGAAGATGTGTGGAATTAATAGACTCCATGAATCCTGAGTGCAGGGGATCCCAGGGAAAGAACGGAGCAGTATGCTCGGATATTGCAAGCTACCCGCTTTGCTTCTCAGGACAAGGGTGGGGTTGTGTATATGCCCTGGTCCCCGGGAACGCCACCTGTGTGCAGATGCAATGTGCCCGTCAGCACTGTCGAGTGCGTAAGGGCCAGTTTACCTGTACCTGTACCTGTAACGAGCATAGATGCCTGAACGTGACCGCAGGAAGGCAAGTTGTCTGCGGTCAGTGTAACGGAACTCATGTCACGGATGAATCATACAATATCACCCAGGCCATTGATGCCATAAAAAAGCAGCTGGCTGAGTTTAGGCAGGGCCCAGAGAAAGGAAATGGTTGGTTGGATTGGCTATTAGGAGGATCGTGGGGATCCTACTTGATGCACGGAGCAGTTATTCTCGTTGTAATAATAGTTACCTGTTGCTTGATCATTGGTTGCTTTAATGTCTGTTGTAAAGTAATGATGGCAAAATTGGAGCAAACTCCTACAGTCACGAGCTCCCGGAATTTGGTTGAACAAACTAAAGGATTACTCGAGAATCAAGAGAAGTATGAGAAACAAGAATGCGAACGGCTGAATGTGATACTCCTGGAATAATCACCAGGTTTATCATGGAATGATAAAAGGGGGGAATGAGAATGTAGATAGAAGGTTTGCGAATGTGTTAGTAAGAGATCATGGGAAAATGGCCAAAAGAAATTGTCCAGCTGCGATATTTGCCCTGTCGACACAAACAAAGGATTACTCAGAGTTGTGGTCAAACACGAGTTATGTGAAAAAGCAAAAGTCAGACATGATTCAGATGAGGGGCTGCTATAAACAGCAGTGAAATAGGGAAGTGTGATGAGATTCGAAACAATAAACACATCCCTGGAGCCCGCCCTATTTGGAGAGTTGTTAGCCTGCAATTGGGTATGCTATGGGGGAAATCGACCAATGATTGAAAAACTGAGTGTCACTCAAATGTGTTCTGCTGTAACAATGTATAAGTGTTGAGCTTTTGTACTGTTACGAGACTTGTCAGGAGAAAGTTGGACAGGCTCGAATCGAGAGTGTTCCCTTTATCTTAACAGATCCCGGCCGAAGTATCTACAGAATAAAGGTCTTATGTTGCTAAGACTAAAAGTGTTCGTGTGTCAGTGAATTCACTGAAACAGATTGAAGGGAAAAGAATCCAGTATCAACAACAGCGCCCCTCCTCTTTAACTGAAGGGGAGGAATGCTGTGACGCGTTCGTGCGGTGCTCATGAATCCACCCTCCTTCCGCCGCACTCCCCACTGACATCCGCCCCGCCGCATCCTGACCTCACCGCCCCACCATTAGAAACATTGAAAAGAGGGAAAAATCGCTCGACACACCGCCCCAATGATTGGGGCAGTAACTCCACAAACAAAACAGTGAGTGCGCCCTGTTTTGTTCAGAGGGCAATTTCGGTTCTCTAGTGTCCTCAATTTCTTCTCACCAGACAATCCCCGCCATCCCAGGAATCAGTCTGGTGAACCTTTGTTGCACTCCCTCTAAGGTATATATCCTTCCTTAGGTAAGGAGACCAAAACTATACACAGTACTCCAGATGTGGTCCAACCAAGGCCCTATATAATTGCAGTAAGACTTCTTGGAGCCTCTCCTTGCTCTTCTCCTTAAGTCCTGTTACCACCGCAAATCGGCGGTCATGCTACGGAGTGGAGTGGCCATCGACCTTTTGTGGAATGGCCGCTGATAGCCCAATTGCCCTTCCAAGGTTTCCTGGTGGTGCCCTGAAATCTCCCCTACTGCTCCACTGCTGGTGGTAAGCACATCATCACCGAGCTACCCGCCCCACCTCCCCTCCTGACAGCGACCTTCCCCTCTGAAAATCTTCAGCCTGCTTGGCAATGCCAAAACTTGTTTTTTCCCGGTGGTCCAGTGAGGCTGTGGCTTTCTGCAATGGTGGTGCGGCTTCCCTTAAAGGGGAGGATGCACTTCCACCACGTTTTTTCTTGTCGGCTCAACGGGATCGGCTGGGTCGCCAACAGGCAGCCTGGCACCCTCTCTTGGGTCCCAGGCTGCTGGCCTGGCCGAAACCCTCCCTGGTGGCCCAGTGGACCGAAGTTTTAAAATGGCAGAGGCTCTCTTCTTTAAATGAAGGGGAGAGCCATGGTGGCGCACTGCCGTGATGACATCATCACGCCATTCACTCCGCACCACCCCCAACTTCCGCTTCTCAGGTGTTGCCACTGCCACGTATCCGCCCCTGAATTGTTGTCACCGCCCCCATTAAGAGCAACTTCCAGATCCAAGGAAAAAAACCAAACAAGAGTGGAATGTCGCTCAAGAGGTGACCCGAACAGCAGCTGCGGTAAAAACCATTCAAACGGTGTGCATGTGCCCCATCTCAGGCGGGGGGCAATTTGTACCCCCTTTACTCTTGTACTCGAATGCTTTTGTAATAAAAGCTAACTAATCATTTGCTTTCCTAATTGCTTGCTGTACCTGCATGTTAGCTTTCAGTGATTTATGCACAAGGACTCCCAGATCCCTCTGAATCCCAAAATTTCCTAAACTCTCATCATTTAAAAAGAATCTGCTTTTCTATTTTTCCTATAAAACTAGGATAACTTCACATTTCTCCACGTTATATTCCATCTGCCTTGTTCTTGCACACCCACTTAACCTGTCTTTATACCTTTGCAGCCTCTTTGCATCCACCTCATAACTTATTTTCCCACCTATCTTTGCATCATCAGCAAACTTGGATACATTACACTCTGTCCCCTCATCTAAATCATTAATATAGAAACACAGAAACATAGAAAATAGGTGCAGGAGCAGGCCATTCAGCCCTTCGAGCCTGCACCACCATTCAATAAGATCATGCTGATCATCGCCTCAATATCCCTTTCCTGCTTTCTCTCCATACCCCTTGATACCTTTAGCCATAAGGGCCATATCTAACTCCCTCTTGAATATATCCAATGAACTGGCATCAACAACTCTCTGCGGTAGAGAATTCCACAGGTTAACAACTCTCTGAGTGAAGAAGTTTCTCCTCATCTCAGTCCTAAATGGCTTACCCCTTATCCTTTGACTGTGTCCCTTGGTTCTGGACTTCCCCAACATCGGGAACATTCTTCCTGCATCTAACCTATCCAGTCCCATCAGTATTTTATATGCTTCTCTGAGATCCCCTCTCATCCTTCTAAACGCCAATGTATAAAGGCCCAGTTGATCCAGTCTCTCCTCATATGTCAATCCTGCCATCATTAGGGCAGACTTCAATGTCCATCACCAATAGCTAGGCCTGCGGCAGGTGGTGAGAGAACCAACATAAGGGAAAAACCTTCTTGACCTTGTCTCCACCAATCGACCTGTCACAGATGCATCTGTCAATGACAGCATTGGTAGCAGTGGCCACTGCACAGTCATTGTGGAGACAAAGTCCCGTCTTCACACTGAGGACACCCTCTATTGTGTTGTGTGGCACTAGCACTGTGCTAACTGGGATAGATTCAGAACAGATCTAGCAGCTCAAAACTGGGCAGCAGTGAAGCGCTGTGGGCCATCATCAGCAGGAGAATTGTATTCCACCACAATCTGTAACCTCTTGGCCCAGCATATCCCTTACTCTACCATTACCATCAAGTCAGGAGAAAAACCCTGGTTCAGTGAGCAGTGCAGAAGAGCGTGCCAGGAGCAGCACCAGGTGTACCTAAAAATGAGATACCAACCTGGGGAAGCTGCACCGCATGACTACATGCATGCTAAACAGTGGAAGCAGCATGCTATAGACAGAGCTAAACGATCCCACAATCAATGGATCAGATCAAAATTCTGCAGTCTTGCCACATCCAGTCGTGAATGGTAGTGGACAATTAAACAACTAATGGGAGGAAAAGGCTCCATCAACATCCCCCATCCTTAGTGATAGTGGAGCCCAACACGTGAGTGCAAAAGACAAGGCTGAAGCGTTTGCAACTATCTTCAGTCAGAAGTGTCGAGTGGATGATCCATCTCGGCCTCCTTCTGGGGTCCCCACCATCACAGAAACCAGTCTTCAGCCAATTCGATTCACTTCACATGCTATCAAGAAATGGCTGAGCGCATTGGATACAACAATGGCTATGGACCCTGACAACATCCCGGCTGTCATGCTGAAGACTTGTGCTCCAGAACACGCCACGCATTTAGCCAAGCTTTTCCAGTACAACTAAAACACTATATCTGACAAGGTGGAAAATGACCCAGGTATGATATGCCCACAAAAAAAAGCATGGCAATCCAATCTGGCCAATTACCACCCCATCAGTCTACTCTCAATCATCAGCAAGTGCTACCAAGCGGCACTTACTCACCAATAACCTGCTCACCGATGCTCAGTTTGGGTTCCACCAGGACCACTTGACTCTAGACCTCATTACAGCCTTGATCTAAACATGAACAAAAGAGCGGAATTCCAGAGGTGAGGTGAGAGTGACTTCTCCTGATATCAAGGCAGCATTTGACCGAGTGTGGAATCAAGAAGCCCTAGTAAAACTGAAGTCAATGGGAATCAGGGGGCAAACTCTCCACTGGCTGGAGTCATACCTAGCACAAATGAAGATAGTTGTGGTGGTTGGAGGTCAATCATCACAGCCCCAGGTCATCACTACAGGAATTCCTCAGGGCAGTGTCCTTGGCCTAACCATCTTCAGCTGCTTCATCAATAACGTTCTCACCATCATAAGATCAGAAGTGGGGAGGTTCGCCAATGACTGCACAGTGTTCACTGTCTTTAAGAACACTCCTCAGATAATGAAACCATCCATGCTCGCATGCAGCAAGACCTGGACAACATTCAGGCTTGGGCTGATAACTAGCAGGTTATATTCGTGCCACATAAGTGCCAGGCAATGACCATCTCCAACAAGCGAGATTCTAACCACTTCCCCATGACATTCAACACATTACCATTGCCGAATCCCTACCATCAGCATCCTGGGGGGGTCACCATTGACCAGAAACTTAACTGGACCAGCTACATAAATACCATGGCAACAAGAGAAGGTCAGAGGCTGGGTCTCCTGACTCCCCAGAGCCTTTCTACCATCTACAAGGCACAAGTCAGGAGTGTGATGGAACACTCTTCACTTGCCTGGATGAGTGCAGCTCCAACAACACTCAAGAAGCTTGACAACATCCAGGATAAAGCAGCCCACTTGATTGTCACCCCATCCACCACCTTAAACATTCACTCCCTCCATCGTGGCTGCAGTGTGTACCATCTACAAGATGCACTGTAGTAGCTCACCAAGGCTTCTTTGGCAGCACCTTCCAAACCCGCGACCTCTACCACATTGAAGGACAAGGGCAGCTGGCGCATGGGAACACCACCACCTGCAAGTTCCACACCATCCTGACTTGGAAGTATATCGCTGTCCCTCCATTGTCACTGGGTCAAAATCCTGGAACTCCCTCCCCAACAGCACTGTGGGAGTTTCTTCACCACAAGGACTACAGCAGTTCAAGAAAGTGGCTCACCACCACCTTCTCAAGAGCAATTAAGGATGGACAATAAGTGCTGGCCTTGCCAGCGACACCCATATCTCATGAACAAATATTTTAAAAATATTGTCAATGTTCCCTGTGGTAACATGGAATAATTCTTAAGTATAAAAGTTCAGGGATGCGGTGGACACCTTCATTACCATTGGCACTGCCATCCTTGTGTGGCTGAAGGTCAGATTACAGCAGGCGGCACAATCTGTCAATGCCTCCCTGGTGAAGCAGAGCCCACAAGGCTATAGCTCGTCCATCTCAGGTGCATGTTAACCTGCCTCATATCTCTCCTTCCATCCTTTTCTTCCTCCTCCAGAAAACATAAAGTGAGGAATAGCTGTAACATTTCTCATATTCTGATCTTTTGGCTGCAACAATAGAAAGTCCTGCTCACAAAATTGCAGCAAAATAGTCCTTTGGAAAATAACACCATTAAAAAAATCACTTATCAGAAATCTTCCAGTTAAAACTTTAACAAGAATTCCATAACATGTCTGGCATCTGTCACACAACTTTATGGGGAAGATGAGCACATTCCCTATGAGAAGATTCAAGGAATCGTGGGCAGATTGATTTCAATATAATTTCCATGGATTCCATTATTAAAGTGAAGCTCTCAGTTACAATTTGAGGTGACTGGAAATTAAGTACCATGGGAGATAGATAGTGAGACCGGTCTTGTGGATTTCTGCTTGATTTCCCAGCCCTTATTCACCCATTCCATGCAGTTTACACCCATCCCACTGGTTGTAAAATGTAGCCTACAAAGAAAACAGATCCCAGAACATCATGAAGATGCTGGGATTCTGCTATGATCATCGGTCCATGTCTGATTTAGACCTGCAGTTGTCAATCAAAATTTTGTCCCAAGAGTTTTTCCCAGGTCAGAGGGTATCATCCTGAGATCAGACAGAGACACAATTTTTGTACAAAAGACCCGTGTTCTTGCTGGAACAGTGTCAAGCTTTTACTTTGCCATTTCTCTTGATGGCCTGACTGAGATCAGGAACTTGCTCTATCAGGAATTAGAATTATGATCTTGCGTTCTAATATTTATGTTTGTGTAAAGAATTGATGCACCAAGCTACACTATTCATTTTATTTCTCATTCTTTCTTATGCTAAGTATTTGCAATTGTAATTAAGACTTTGCAATCCTCTACAATGTTGTAGGATTTCCTGAGCAACATTGGGGGATAAGGAAGGGGTGGAGCATAGGGGAAGGGTGGGGGGGGATATTTCTGGAGATCTAAGAAGGAAAAAGGAAAGAACCTGTATTTATATAGCACCTTTCACAAAATCAGGACATCCTAAAGATTCTGAGAGGGGCAGAAAGAAGGACAGGGAGGCATCTATAGGCAAATAGGAGAGAACCTGCAACTCGGCTATGCCTGAAATTCAGGTGAATTCAGGTCATGTCAGGCACTTTGAGTGCACTCTGCCTGGGAATAAGTCAGGGATGAGGAAAATTGGGGCCCCCTATGACATTGGAAGGGTTGAGTTCAAATTTGATAAGTTTTTAGGTCATAAGCCCAAGCTAACAAGGATGCAGCAGTATCATTTATATCAAGACTTAGTACTTACAAATTCTAGAAAAAATCATTCACAAAATACCTATATCCCAAGAGTGAAGAATAGAGTGCCTTTATCTGACAAACAAGGCTCCAGTACCAACAAGCCTTTCAAACATAAGCAGAAAATGAATGAGGTCCCTGTTATATCAGTAGACCTTACAGTGATGAATTGCTTTAGATGCAATGACCTTCATTTTGACAACATCCTGGGGAGCAGAATGCAAATCAAATATTTTTCAGAAAATTCTACCTGTAGTGTTTTTTTTAAATCTAAGAAACTCTTAAATACTGCAGAAGTAGTTTGTGGCACAGAAGAAAGGCCAAAAATACTTAGTAAAGTCTTTATGTCCCTCGGACAATTAAGCTGAAGAAACATCCATGCCATCACGTCTATTAATTTCCTAACTAAAATTCAATACTTGTCTCTGGTTTACAGCCCAGTGCTCAGGTATGGATTAAAAATATCCATCTCATCCCAAAGTCTCCTGGGATGGCCATACTCAGATATTTGACTGGTTTTGAGACATTCAAAGTTCCACAGGGGGAAAATAATCTGATGCATGTGTCACAAGAAAATCATCCAGCAATGATCAGCAACACCATTGGTTCCTAGCAAATAGAAAATAGGACAGGATATGCTCTATAGAGGAAACATAGTCATAGCATAGCACAGCACAGAAGGAGGCCATTCAGCCCATCAAGACTGCACCAGAAAGCAAACTGTTCTGTAACTCAGAAAGTCGGTTGTGTTATTTCAGTTTGGCCCTGTATCTATTGTACACTGCACAACAGATACATTAATATAATTTTTTCATGTTATTATCACCTGATTGATTGACAAGACAAGATTGTTACAGCCACAGATCTATTATCTACAGTGGCAGGGATTTCCTTTGTAATGTTCAGATCTTGCCGGTATTACCTTCTGACAGTTCTGACATACAAGCTGTTTGAAAATCATTCATTCTTTCTTCCCTTTTCTGCTAATTATCTTCCTCCTCTCAATTCCTTAATTACTAACTCTTTACTTGCAGTACTTTGCCCGAACGACCACTCTTCATATTTGGACCTAGATAGTGAATGATCTAGATACTTTAGAATGGTCTCTCGCGAGAGACCATTAGCGGCAGGTTGGGGCCATAAAAGGAGCGGCGAGTGGCGGCCCCTGGACAGCGTGGTGGCTCCGACCTGCGAGAGACCATCAGTAGCAGGTCGGGGCCATAAAAGGAGCGGCGAGCGACGGCCATGGGCAGCGTGGAGGCATACCATTTCAAGGTACAGTGTGAGCTGGTGCAGGAGGGCGACGGCAGCGAAGAGGGACGTCATCGAGGTCCAAGGTGATTGGAGCGTGGGCAGATACAGCAGGAGTGGCGAGGTGGGGGTGAAGGAGCGGTTTAGAGAAAGTAGAGGGATGTGATCGGGACCCGGGAGAGGCGTGAGTTCGGGGCCAGAAGAGGTGTGGGCCCAGGGGCAACACGGGCCAGCCCACACTGTGATATGTGTGCGCACTAGGCCCGTGTAGCAGAGCTGGTCTTCAGTCAGCTTGGGTAATCCTTGCCATTGGATGAAGACCTAGCTCTGTCAAGCCCGTGTGGTGGCTGATGTGCAACGGCCACCACACGTTAAAAAAAATCCACGCACATGCATCTTCCACCCTTTAAGATGCAGTTCGGGATCTGGAATATTAGGTCCTTCATTGAAACATCTGTGAAGTCATCCCTTTCTGGCGTGGAAGCAGGTCATCCTTGTTTCAAGCGACTGCCTATGAAAATGAATGATTTTAGCATGATATTTTGTTCATGGATTCTTTATCCCTTCTTACTCAATGGCCAAGAAATTGCAGTACGCTGGAAACCGGTATTTTGGTGCTGCCTTTTCATTTAAATTAGCACAGGTAATTGGGGTACAGTAGCTTAGTGGTTATGTTACTGGACTAATAATTCAGAGGTCTGGATTAATGATCTGGGGAAGTGAGTTTAAATCCCACCATGACAGCTGAAGAATTTAAATTCAGTTATTTAGGTAAATTTGGAATAAAAAGTGAGTATCAGGAATGGTGACCATGAAAATACCGGAATGTTATCAAAAACACATCTGGTTCACTAATGTCCTTTAACGAAGGAAATCTGTCTTCCTCACCTGGTCTGGCCTACATGTGACCCCGGACCTACAGCAATGTGATTAACTCTTAAATGCCCTCTGATTTAGCTTTGCAACTCACTCAATTGTACCAAACCATCACAAAGAAGTATGATGGACTGCAACAGTTCAAGAACGCGGCTCATCATCACCTTCTCAAGAGCAATTAGGGATAAGCAATAAATGCTGGCCTTGCCACATTCCATGAACGAATAATAAAAAAAACAAGGTCCCGCACACAGCAATCCAGCTTTGTGCAGGGGATCAACATTGCAAGAGAGGTCCTCTACCCACAGGGGCCAGTAGGCCCTCCAAAAAGAAGGCTGTAGGAGCAGATCACAGAAGCCGTCACTGCCACCCCCATGCCCAAAGAAGCTTTATGGACTCCGACAGTGTTCAAGGTCAATAATTGCATCTTCAAAAGCCATCTCCTACCTACTGCACCATGAGCCTCGCACATTGCTCAATGCATGACCACCACCGCTTCATACATCACCTACCAACAAATATACCAAACACGAGGCACACCTCCCATTCCTAGCTTCTCCTCACCCCCTTGGAGGAGACAGTGCTGGCTAAACTTGGAAGGGGCATGGCTGAGCCCTTGGCCAGCGGTGGGTCTGAAAGAATACAAGATGCTGGTATCCTCATTCGTTATCTTCATTCTTGTATGCACCTCTTGCTTTCCCGCCCTCCCCTCACAAGAAGAAAAAGAAGAAAAAGGTCACTCAACTTGACAGCTCCTAGAGGTTATCCTGCAGGGCCATTTGCAGTGCCCCCCACTGAAAGTCAGCAGCCTTCCACCAGCCATGCTGCAGCCACTGGGGTGGTGCTGCGTGACATCAATAGGATGGGCAAAGGCACACAGAAGATAGTCACTAAGTTGATTAGTTGATTTCTTGATGTCAGAATGTTCTTTGTTTTAAATTTCCTTCAGTTACTCATGTTATCATGCTGTGCCTTTGAAAGTGGTAAAACAGAACTCGACTAGAATTTGTATTGAGTTTTAATTGTTAAACATATTTAGTAAACAGTGCTAAAAGAAGCAAATAATAGTAGACTCCTAACAGTATTACAGTAGTTGTTAAAATTTACTAGCTCTTCATGTAATGGAAAATAATAATAGTTCACAACTCTGGTACTATAGGTTGAACCTCCCTTATCCGGAACACTCGGGACCTGGCCTATTCTGGATAAAGAATTTTTCCGGACGAGGGGTGGTCACGTTAAATTGGATGGTATAGGTACTGAGCAAGGGATATCGGGGCTGGCTGGCTTGGGGCTGCGAGTGCGGCAGAGAGATCATGGGGTGGGGAGGTGGATCGCGGCATCAGGCCAGCGATTGTGGGAGTCGGCAGCGAGGAAGGACTTCAATTTGTCCAATTTGTTCATGTCGGAGTTCTGCAAATGCGCCACCCAGTGGCCAGGAATAGTTTCGGATGAGGGGTGATTCCAGATAAGGAAGTTCTGGATAAGGGAGGTTCAACTTGTATAACTAAGACTGCAAGTACATTAAATCTCTGTTCACCAACTCCAATAGTTGGATTTCCTCTAAATCAAATTGCCTTCCAGCCAACAAATAATAGTCACAACACTGTATCACGTTAAACTGTGACATGATTTTTATGAGTGAAATTGTTTGTTTACCTCATTAAGCATCATGACATAAATAAAGGAGCTAATACCATGCTAAAAGTGAAATTGCTTCCTTTTGATGCAGATCAATTGAGTCCTGATCAAATATCTGCAAACACACTTTCAATAGGAATCACTAAGTCTCAAAAGCCTTTTTGCACAGGGGCTGGGGGATCAGAACTACCCCAAAAATTGATCTTGACATCAGAGGAGGTGGGGCTCAGGGGTTGGCTTTCTCACATTAAGTATTTCCTCAAATATCACCCCTATTTTACCCAGCAAATCGCTCACTCTAAGGAACATGGTATAGAGATCAGCTCAAGGTAGAAATGGGGCCCAGCTGAACATAAGAACATAAGAAATAGGAACAGGAATAGGCCATGTGGCCACTCGAGCCTGCTCCGCCATTCAATAAGTTCATGGCTAATCTGATCTTGGCCTCAACTCCACTTCCCTGCCCGCTCCCCATAACCCTTAACTCCCTTATGGTTCAAAAATCCGTCGATCTCCACCTTAAATATATTCAATGACCTGGCCTCCTCTGCTCTCTGGGATAGAGAATTCCACAGATTCACAAACCTCTGAGAAGAAATTCCTCCTCATCTCTGTTTTAAATGGGCGACCCCTTACTCTGAAACTATGCCCCCAGTTCTATATTCCCCACGAAGGGAAGTATCCTCTCTGCATCTACCCTGTCAAGCCCCCTCATAATCTTATACATTTCAATAAGATCACCTCTCATTCTTCTAAACTCCAATGAGTACACGCCCAACCTGCTCAACCTTTCTTCATATGACAACACCTTCATCTCAGGAATCAACCTCGTGAACCTTCTCTGAACTGCCTCCAATGCAAGTATTATCCTTCCTTAAATAAGTTGACCAAAACTGTACCCAGTACTCCAAGTGTGGTCTCACTAACTCCCTGTACTGTCGTAATAGGACCTCTCTACTTTTATATTCCATCCCCCTTGCAATAAAGGCCAGAATTCCATTTGCCTTACTAATTACTTGCTGTACCTGCATGCTAACATTTTGTGTTTTATGTACAAGGATCCCCAGAATCATCTGTACTGCAGCATTTTTCAATCTCTCTCCATTTAAATAATAATTTGTTTTTTTAAATTTTTCTTACCAAAGCAGATAACCTCACATTTTCCTACATTATACTCCATCTGCCAAATTTTTGGTAGATTATTACCAATGCATCCACTAACTCTGCAGCCACTTCTTTTAAGACCCCAGGATGCAAGCCATCAGGGTCTAGGATACTTGTCCACCTTTAATCCCATTAGTTTGCTCAATCATTTTTCTCCAGCGATAGTGATTGTTTTAATTCCCCCCTCCCTTTAGCACCTTTATCTTTGCTGAGAGTTCTGAAATATCTCCTTAAATGTCTACCACTAATTATCTACTGCCTTATCCTTTAATCTATGTTCCCAGTCCACTTTAGCCAACTCTGTCTTCATACCTTTATAATTGCCTTTATTTCAGTTCAGGACGTTAGTTTGAGACCCAAGTTTCTCACCCTCAAACTGAATTTGAAATTCTAACCTTCCTGAGAGGATCCTTTACGATGAGATCGTTAATTAATCCTATCTCATTATGCATTACCAGATCTAAAATAGCCTGCTCCCTGGTTGGTTCCACAATGTATTGTTCTAACAAACGATCCTGAAAACACTCTGTGAACTATTCCTCAATGTTACCTCTGTCAATTTGATTTGTCCAATCTATATGAAGATTAAAATCACCCATGATTATTGCAGTACCTTTCTCACAAGCCTTCATTATTTCTTGATTTATACTCTGTCCTACACTGTTAGGGGGCCTAAAGACTGCTCCCATCAGTGACTTATTTCCCTTATTTCTTATCTCCACCCAAACTGATTCGACATCTTGATCTTCTGAGCCAATATAATTTCTCACTGTTGCACTGATCACATCTTTTATTAACAGTGCTACCACCACCGCCCCCCACCCCTGCCAAACCCACCCCCTCCCCCATTTCCATTCTGTCTATCCTTCCGAAATGTTAAATAACCCTGAATATTCAGTTCCCAGCCTTGGTCACCTTGCAAGCACGTCTCTGTCCTGGCTATCAGATCATACCCATTTATTTCTATTTGTGCTGTCAACTCATCTATCTTGTTATGAATGCTGCGTGCATTCAGATAAAGAGCTTTAACATTTTTCTTTTTATGATTTTTCCCCACTCTGACCCCACTTTCTGATGCACTCTCACGTGTATGCGCTCTGTCCCTTCCTGTCACATTCTGGTTATCATTACTCCTGTCGCTACCCTGCACGATTGCCTTCTCCTTTCTCTTTGACTTTTTAAATTTCCCCTCACCTGAAGCTCCCGCCCTACTATTTAGTTTAAAGCCCGATCTACAGCCCTAGTTATTCGATTTGGCAGGACATTGCTGCCAGCATGGTTCAAGTGAAGCCCTACCAATGGAACAGCTCCATCTTACCCCAGTACTGGTGCCAGTGCCCCATGAATTGAAACCCATTTCTCCCTCACCAATCTTTGAGCCACGCATTCATCTCTCTGATCTTATTTACCCTATGCACATTCACTCATGGCTCAGGTAGTAATCCAGAGATTATTACCTTTGTGGTTCTACTTTTTAATTTCATCCCTTGCTGCTCATACTCCCTCAGCAGAACTTCTTTCTTTGTCCTATCTATGTCCTTGGTACCTATGTGGACCATGACAACTGGATCTTTCCCCTCCCACTCCAAGTTCCTCTCCAGCTTAGAAGAGATGTTCTTAACCCTGGCAGACAACTCAGCCTTCGGGATTCACGCTCTCGACTGCAGAGAACAGTATCTATCGCCCTATCGATATTCTCCCCTACCACTACAACATTTCTTTTTATTCCCCCAACTTGAATGGCCTCCTGTACCACGGTGCTGCGGTCAGTTTGCTCATCCTCCCTGCAGTCCCTGCTCTTGTCCACACAGGGAGAAACAACCTCGTACCTGTTGAATAAGTGCAAGGGCTGAGTCTCGTCCAATGCTACCATCTGGGTCACTCTTGGTCACATCCTCCTGTCCCTGACCACGGACCAAATTTGAATTATTCAACCTAAGCTGGATATCTCTGAGATCTGCAATCAAACAAATTAGCATCAGCCCCTTTATAAATGTGCCAGCAGTTGATGCTGGTTGGCCTTTGAGCAGTCTGCTCATGTTACATTATATTAATTAAGTGGCCTCACCTTGAACCTTGACCTTTTCAGTGGAAATAAAAAATTGAGCACGGTATAAAATGGACCACTGATTCACTATGAGCCTATATCGTGCTATATTTGCAGAAGCAGTTCCGCAAAAATGTTAATGCCGGGGCATTTAGAGACCCAGCTAAGAGAGCCCTATACAGCCAGTGCCTCACAGCCAATCTGGCGTGCCTTGATGACCCTGAGATGCTGAATCCCCATAGCGCTTGGTCTGCCATCAGGCCTCTATAACCAGTGCCTGTGAGGAGCCACTTGGTCACTCAACCAGAAAACATCAGGACTGGTTTGATGAAAATAATAGATCTCAAGCGCAAAGCATTTCTGAGCCTCAAGCAACAACCCAACTCAGGAGCTGCAAAACAACATTACAGACGGCTCAAGGCTCAGGTCCAACAAAAAACCCGGGACCTAAAGAACAGGTGGTGGATGGAGAAAGCACAGGAGATACAACAACTGGCATACAGCCACGATATGCGAAGATTCTTCACTGCAGTCAAGGCCATCTATGGTCCAAACTCCCAAGGCCCCACTCCACTCCTGGCCAAGAATGGGGAAACACTCATCAAGGACACCGAGGCTGTCAGGGCCCGATGGAAGGAGCACTTTGAAGATCTCCTCAATTGAGACTCTGCCTTTGACTTGAGTGTTCTTGACTCAATCCCGCAGCATGCGACCCGCCATCAACTCAGTGAAACTTCAACTTTGCACGAGGTAGGCAAAGCCATAAAACAGCTCAAGAATAACAAGGCTATGGGTGCGGATGGAATCCCTGCTGAGGCGCTAAAGTATGGCAGAGAGACGCTGTTGGCGCGGAAACATGACCTCATCTCTCTCATCTGGAGGGAGGAGAGCATGCCGGGAGATCTCAGAGATGCAGTGATTGTGACCATTTAAAAAAAAGGGGACAAGTCCAACTGCGACAACTACAGGTGAATCACCCTGCTATCAGCCACTGGGAAAGTTGTCACTAGAGTTCTCCTCAATTATCTTCTCCCTGTGGCCGAGGAGCTCCTCCCGGAATCACAGTGCGGATTTCGTCCCGGACAGGTCATAACAGACATGATCTTTGCAGCGCGACAGTTGCAGGAAAAATGCAGGGAGCAGCTCCAGCCGTTATACATGGTCTTTTTCGATCTTACAAAGGCCTTTGACACTGTCAACCATGAGGGTCTATGGAGTGTCCTCCTCCGTTTCAGATGCCCCCAAAAGTTTGTCAACATCCTTCCCGATGACATGCAGGCCGTGACCCTTACCAATGGACAACGGATCCATTACAGACCCAATTCACGTCCGGATCGGGGTCAAACAGAGCTGCGTCATCGCTCCAACCCTCTTCTCAATCTTCCTCGCCGCCATG
The DNA here is from genome assembly GCF_044704955.1 of Pristiophorus japonicus. Classification (NCBI taxonomy): domain Eukaryota; kingdom Metazoa; phylum Chordata; class Chondrichthyes; family Pristiophoridae; genus Pristiophorus; species Pristiophorus japonicus. Next base: position 361,670,832 of record NC_091977.1, on the reverse strand, counting down.
CTCCACCTCACAATCAACAAGCTCCCCGCTGGAGTGGAACTAAACTGCAGAACCAGTGGGAAGCTGTTTCACCTATGCCCCCTCCAGGCCAGGTCCAAGATCACCCCAACCTCTGTCATTGAGCTGCAGTATGCGGACGATGAAGCGTCTGCGCACATTCAGAGGCTGAACTCCAGGATATAGTCAATGTATTCACTGAGGCATATGAAAGCATGGGCCTTATGCTTAACATCCGTAAGGCAAAGGTCCTCCACCAGCCTGTCACCGCCGCTCAGACCTGCCCTCCAAACATCAAGATTCACAGCGCAGCCCTGGACAACGTGGACCATTTCCCATATCTCGGGAGCCACTATCAACAAAGGCAGACATTGATGTGGAGATTCAACATCGCTTCTAGTGTGCCAGTGCAGCCTTTGGCCATCTGAGGAAAAGAGTGTTTGAAGACCAGGCCCTCAAATCTACCACCAAGCTCATAGTCTACAGGGTTGTAGTAATACCTGCCCTCCTATATGGATCTGAGGCATGGACAATGTATAGAAGGCACCTCAAGTCGCTGGAGATATATCACCAACGATGGTTCCGCAAGATCCTGCAAATCCCCTGGGAGGACAGGCACACCAACATCTGTGTCCTCGTCCAGGCTAACATCCCCAGTATTGAAGCACTGACCACACTTGGTCAGCTTCGCTGGGCAGGCCACATAGTTCACATGTCAGATACGAGATTCGTTATGTGGAGCTCCTTCATGGTAAACGAGCCAAAGGAGGACAGCGGAAACGTTATAAGGACACCCTCAAAGCCTCCCTGGTAAAGTGCGACATCACACTGACACCTGGGAGACCCTGGCCGAAGACCGCCCGAGGTGGAGAAAGTGCTTCCGGGAAGGCGTCAAGCACTTTGAATCCCAACGCAAAGAACATGAAGAGGACAAGCGCAGGCAGCGGAAGGAGCACGCAGCAAACCAGCCCCACCAACCCCTTCCCTCAACGAATGTCTGTCCCACCTGTAACAGGGTCTGTGGCTCTCGTATTGGACTGTTCAGCCATCAAAGAACTCACTTTAGGAGTGGAAGCATGTCTTCCTCGATTCCGAGGGACTACCTATGATATTGTGCTACTGCTGAAGACCATTTGCACCTGCAACTGCAATCCGTTCCTTTACCCCTATAATTCTAATCCAGAAAATATAATTTTGCACGGCAATGTGCCTCAACTCACTTTTGATTACCCGAAAAGTCTAAAATTCAAGATAAAATACTATTCCACTGAAAGAGAGTGACCCAATCAATTGAAAAAAAAATCGGCAAAGAGAAAATTAAAGTCTTTGTCCAGAACCTCATTTTGGAAAAGCTGGCCAAAATAACGAAGCAGTTCACGATTTGAAAATTCTATGTCAAGAACAAATTGTACTTCTCCCTATACATCTATTTTAACTGTCCCTGACAATGGCAATTGTATCTTCTAAGTGAAAGCTAAGATCATGCCGTACCACAAGAAAAATCAAAGACAGACTCTTACAACTACAAGCCACGATCTCCATGGCATGTTACTTTCAATGCTGAAAATAATAAGTCAATCGTTATGTTGAGGAAGATTGACTGTGATGTTGCCCATCTACCTCTATTTTTTAAAGATTGCAAATTCCCTTCAGTTACAAACATTTAGCTCTCAGTCTTGATAATCACATCTGTTATACACTGAGGCATACAATTGGCCTAAGTGGCTGGGAAAGCCAGTCGGAAAGTGAGAATTCTAAGAAATCTTTACTTTATTCATCAACAGATTCCTAACCTGTGTTTTATAAAGGTTTAGCATAGCTTCCTTGCTTTTGTACTCTATTCCTCGATTAATAGCCAAGGATCCATATGCTTCTTAACTTGTCCTGCCACTTTTATATCATGAACTGCAAAGTTAAAGAAGAACAACACCGGCTTCAGTTGGGTATCCTTGTCACCTGCAATTCAAAATTATAGCAGCGGGATAGGGGTGGGAAGCCAGTTGCTAAGTCTCCCATTCTATTTCAACTGCTCCGGCCCGGTTTCTGCCAGGTGGGCAGGGAGGTCAATTCCGGCTTGCCATAGAGCTTCCCCTCCTGGACTACTGCTCCACCTAGTGGACTACTGATGTACTGCAACTATTGATGAAAATAATAAAGGATTTATTTAGGTCACATGATGACAGGTTTTCTGTTAAGAGCCACCTTGTGTGTAGTGTGCTTCTTAGTGATGTCATAAGGATATATCACGTTGGTGATGAGGATAGCATTTCTGGAATCCCTAGCTGAAATTTTTGTTGGAGAATTTTCCTACCAAACAACAGAGTGACTTTGAGAGGTTCTTTGTTTTGCAGAACAGCTAAAAATCCAAGTTAAATTTCAAGCACACTTGGCTGAAATGTTGATGTTGCCAGAGTCCAGATGGTCATGCCTCTGGGAATAATCGGGCACTTGGGTGAGTTCCATCATAACCGAGAGACTTTCGCAGAATATGTGGAGTGGCTAGAAATGTTTTTCATTGCGAATAGTATCGTCAAAGTCCCCGATGATGAACACCGTAACCAAATGGTTTTAGAAAGGAAATGGGCTATTTTCTTGACTGAAGCAGGCACGGAGGTGTATGAAATCCTTAAAAATGTGCTTGTTGCTGTCAAGCCAAAGGACATGCCATTGATGGAGATTCTAACCAAATTCAAACAGTGCTACAGTCCTGAGCCCCAAAATACACGTCATCAGAAGCACGAGGTACCGAACAGCAATTCGCGATATAGCATCATCCAAATAGACATTGCAGGAACTAGGATATCCATGAAAATCGACACTGGTGCATCCGTGAGCATAGTACTGGAATTGCTATATCTCGACAAGTTGCGTAATTTTCCACTAGAGAAATCGAAGATAAAGTTTCGAGGCTACTCAGGAGAACAAATCCCTGTCGTATCACCATACCTGTGAAATACAAGGATGAGCTTGCCTCTCCTAGTAGTGGCAGGAGACAAGCCTGCCTTGCTAGGTAGAAATTGGTTGGGATCCCTGAAGCTGGTTTGGAATGAAATTTTTCATGTGGGAACAAAATTTGCATTGAAAGATGATATCATCAAGCAATAGCCAAAGATGTTTCACAAAACAGGTAATCCGATCAAAGACATCAAGCCGAGTGTCAGAGTGCAGAAAGACGCTCAACCAGTTTACCGCAAGCCACGTCCCGTATCATACACACTCAAGGAAAAAGTTGAGGAAGAACTCAAAAGACTATAAACTGAGAACATTATCTCTGAGGTAGATCTAAGTAATTGGGCTACACCTATTCTTGTTGTACCTAAGTCAGATGGTAAGATAAGGTTGTGTGGTGATTATAAAGTAACCGTAAACCAGGTTGTAAAGGGTAATCTACCCAATACATTGCCAAACGTGGAAGATTTGTTCACAACGCTGACAGGTGACCATATCTTCTTAAATGCTTACTTACAACTTGAGCTAGATGAGGAATCCAAGTCATGCTTGACTATAAATACCCATCTAGGCCTATAGCAATTTAATAGGCTACCATTTGGAGTGTCTTCAGCCCCCGCCATATTCCAAGGGGTGATGAATCAGATTTTGGAAGGTCTTGAATGGGTATATGTTAATTAGCACCAAACAAGAAAATCCATAATAACGTATTGAATTAAGTGCTTAAATGTCTAGAGAAGCACAGAATGTGAGTGACTGCTCACAAGTGTGAGTTATTTCAAAACTCAGTGGAGTACTTAGGGTACAGAGTAGACAAAGATGGTTTATATCCAACCAAGGGAAAGCTGGATGCAATTGGAAATGCACCCACTCCCAAGAATGTCACTGAACTTCAATCATTTTTGGGTCTTTTGAAGTATTATGGGAAGTTCCTACCAAATTTGGCTACAGTGTTACATCTACTGAATGAGTTGTTGAAACACAACATTCAAAGAGTGTAAAAGCCAATTGGTAGAGAGCACCATGTTAGTTCACTATGACGTATCGAAGGAGTTCAATCTAGCATGTGTCACCTCTCCATATGGATTTTGAGCAGTGGTCTCTCATATACTAGTTAGTGGAGAGGAGAGACCAAATGCTTTTGCTTCATGCACTCTCAGTGCCAGTAAGCGTAATTCTGCACAGATCGAAAGAGAAGCTTTGGCATTCATTTTTGGGGTCAAGAAGTTCCACAAATACTTGTATGGCTGTAAGTTTACCATTGTTACTGACCATAAACCCCTGACAGCAATCCTCCATCCAAAATCCCCAGTTCCAACTGTAGCTGCAGCCCGAATGCAGAGATGGGTTTTGATTTTGTTAGCATATGTGTCTGACATTGAGTACAGACGATCAACTGATCATAGTAATGCTGATGCTATATCTAGATTGCCTTCCCCATCAGAAGTTACACCCAATAGGGAAAAAGTGTTCTATTTTTCATACATTGATCAACTGCCAGTCACAGCTGAAGAGATTGGTAGAGCAACCAAACATGACCTAGTTATGTCAAATGTGTATGATTACATAGCAAATGGTTGTATCAGCGAGGTATCAGAGAAAGATATTCATCCATACTTTGTTTGTAGGAATGAATTATCAGTTGGTAAAGATTGTATCATTGGGGTGGGGGGGGGAGGGTGGCGGTACAAGAGTAGTTATCCCAAAAAGTTCAGGTCCAAATTGTTAGGAGATTTTCATGACCAGCATCTGCGAATGTGTTTGACCAAGAGTTTTGCATGTAGTTACTTATGATGGCCAGATTTAGATAAAGATATAGAGTACAGCATTAGTCAGTGTACAACATGTCAATCAGTAAGCAAGAAATCACCATCAGTACCATTACAGCCATGGAAATGGCATCCCACGATATGGCTAACTAACAGAAAACAGAGAGTTGGGAAACATTAACTAGTGGGATGCCGCAGGGATCGGTGCTGGGGCCTCAACTATTTACAATCTATATTAATGACTAAGATGAAGGGACCGAGTGTAATGTAGCCAAGTTTGCTGATGATATAAAGATGGATGGGAAAGCAAATTGTGAGGAGGACACAAAAAATATGCAAAGGGATATATACAGGCTAAGTGAGTGGCCAAAAATTTGGCAGATTGAATATAATGTGGGAAAATGTGAGGTTATCCACTTTTGCAGAAAAAGTAGAAAAGCAAATTATAATTTAAATGGAGAAAAATTGCAAAGTGCTGCAGTATAGAGGGATCAGGGCGTCCTTGTGCATGAAACACAAAAAATTAGTATGCAGGTACAGCAAGTAATCAGGAAGGCAAATGAGATGTTGGCCTTTATTGCAAGGGGGATAGAGTATACAAGCAGAGAAGTCTTGCTGTCACTGTACAGGGTATTGGTGAGGCCACATCTAGAATACTGCGTACAGTTTTGGTCTCCGTATTTAAGGAAGGATATACTTGCATTGGAGGCCATTCAGAAAAGGTTCACCAGGTTGATTCCAGAGATGAGGGGGTTGACGTATGAAGATAGGTTGAGTAGGTTGGGCCTATACTCATTGGAGTTCAGAAGAATGAAAGGTGATCTTCTCAAAACATATAAGATAATGAGAGGGCTCAACAAGGTGGATGCAGAGAGAATATTTCCACTCATAGGAGAAACTAAAACTAGAGGGCATAGTCTTAGAATAAGGAGCCGCCCATTTAAAACTGAGATGAGGATGAATTTCTTCTCTCAGAGGATTGTATATCTGTGGAATTCTCTGCTCTAGAGAGCTGTGTAGGCTGGGTCATTGAATATAAACAGATTTTTGAGCGATAACAGAATAAGGGGTTACGGGCAGGGAAGTGGAGCTGAGTCCATGATCAGATTAGCCATGATCTTATTAATTGGCGGAGCAGGCTCGAGGGGTGAGGTGGCCTACTTCTGCTCCTATTTCTTATGTTCTTATGTTCTTATGATGTCGAATCAGTTTGGGTGGAGATAAGAATTAATAAGGATAGGAAGTCACTGGTGGGAGTGGTCTACGGGCTGCCAAACAGTAGCGACACTATAGGGCAGAGTAAATATCAAGAAATAATAGAGGCTTCTAAGAAAGATACGGCAATAATCATGGGCGATTTTAATCTTCATATTGATTGGACAAATCAAATTGGCAAAGGTAGCCTGGAGGAAAAGTACATAGTGTGTATGCAGGATGGTTTCTTGGAACCAACCAGGGTTTAGACTATTTTAGATCTGGTAATGTGTAACGAGTCTGGATTAATTAATGATTGCATAGTGAAGGATCATCTTAGGAAGACTGATCATAGTATGGTAGAATTTCAAAGTTAGTTTGAGGGTGAGAAAGCAAGTTCTCAAACTTGTGTCCTGAACATAAATAAAGGTAATTACAAAAGTATGAAGGCAGAGCTGGTTAAAGTGGACTGGAAAAATTTATTAAAGGGTAAGACTGTAGAAAGGCAGTGGCAAATATTGAAGGAGATATTTCATAACTCTCAGCAAAGATATATTCCAGTGAGAAAGAAAGACTCTAAGAGAAGGATGAACCATCCGTGGCTAACTAAAGAAGTAAAGGTTGGTATCAAATTGAAAACAAAGGCATACAATGTTGCAAAAAACAGTGGAAGGACAGAGGATTAGGACATTTTTGGAAACCAACAAAGGACGACTTAAAAAATGATAAAGAAAGAGAAGATAGCTTATGAGAGTAAACTAGCAAGAAATATAATAACAGGGAGTAAGAGCTTCTACAGTTATATCATCATCATCATAAGCAGTCCCTCGGAATCGAGGAAGACTTGCTGCCACTCTTAACATGAGTTCTTAGGTGGCTGTATCGTCCAATATGAGAACTACAATCTCTGTCACAGGTGGGACAGATAATCATTGAGGGAAGTGGGGGTTGGGACTGGTTTGCCGCACGCTCTTTCTGCAGCCTGCAAAAAAGGAAGTAAATAGCTAAAGTAAATATTGGTCACTGAGAGGATGAGATTGGGGAATTAGTAATTGGAAACAGAATTGGCAGAGACTTTGAACAAATATTTTTTATCAGTCTTCACGATAGAAGACACTAAAAGCTTCCCAATAATTGATAATCAAGGGGTTATCAAGAGGTGGGGGTGATTTAAAGCAATCACTATCACTGGAGAAAAAGTACTAGGCAAATTAATGGAAATAAAGGTGAACAAGTCCCCTGGACATGATGGCCTGCATCTTAAAAGAGGTGGCTGCAGAGATAGTGGATGCATTGGTTGTAATCTACCAAAATTCCCTGGATTCTGAAGAGGTCGCAGCAGACTGGAAAACCACAAATGTAATACTCTTATTTAAGAAAGGAGGGAGACAGAAAGGAAGAAACTATAGACCAGTTAGCCTAACATCTGTCATTGGAAAAATGCTGGAGTCCACCATTAAGGAAGTATTAGCAGTATATTTGGAGAAACATAATGCAGTCAAGCAGAGTCAGCATGGTTTTATGAAAGGGAAATCATGTTTGACAAATTTTCTGGAGTTCTTTGAGGATGTAACGAGCAGGGTGGATAAAGGTGAACCAGTAGATGAACTGTATTTGGATTTCCAGAAAGCATTCGATAAGGTGCCAAATAAAAGGTTACTGCACAAGATAAGAGCTCACGGGGTTGCAGGTATTATATTAGCATGGATAGAGGATTGGCTAACTAACAGAAAACAGAGAGTCAGAATAAATGGGTCATTTTTAAGTTGGCAAACTGTAACTAGTTGGGTGCCACAGGGATCAATGCTGGGGCTTCAACTATTTCAATTTATATTAATGACTTGGATGAAGGGACCAAGTGTATTATAGCCAAATTTGCGGATGATACAAAGATAGGTGGGAAAGTAAGGTGTAAGGAGGATGCAAAGAATCTGCAAAGGGATATAGATAGGCTAAGTGAGTGGGTAAAAATTTGGCGGATCATAGAATCATAGAATCATAGAAATTTACAGCACAGAAGGAGGCCATTTTGGTCCATTGTGTCCGCGCTGGCCGACCAAGAGCTATCCAGCCGAATCCCACTTTCCAGTTCTTAGTCCGTAGCCCTGTAGGTTATGGCACTTTAAGTGCACATCCAAGTATTTTTTAAACGTGATGAAGGTTTCTGCCTCTACCCTTTCTGGCAGTGAGTTCCAGACCTCGACCACCCTCTGGGTGAAGAAATTTTGTCTCATATCTCCTCTAAACCTGCCCCCAATTACATTAAATCTATGTCCCTGGTTATTGGCTCATTTACCAAAGGAAACATGTCCTTCCTATCCACTCTATCCAGGCCTCTCATATTTTTATACACATCAATCAGGTCTAATCTCAGTTTCCTCTGTTCCAAAGAAAACAGACCCAGCACCTCCAATCTATCCTTATAGCCAAAATTCTCCAGTCCAGGCAACATTCTTGTAAATCTCCTCTGCACCCTTTCCAGTGTAATCAATAAGGTGCCACATAAAAGGTTACTGCACAAGATAAGAGCTCACGGGGTTGCGGGTAATATATTAACGTGGATAGAGGATTGGCTAACTAACAGAAAGCAGAGTGTTGGAATAAATGGATAATTGTCAGGTTGTCAAACTGTATCTAGTGGGGTGCCATGGGGATCATTGGCGTATAATGTGGGAAAATGTGAGGTTATCCACTTTGGTAGGAAAAATAAAATGTTAATTATTATTTAAATGGGGAGCCATTACAAAATGCAGTGGTAGAGAGAGATCTGGGGGTCCTTGAGCATGAAACACAAAAAGTTAGCATGCAAGTAATTAGGAAGGCAAATGCAATGTCAGCCTTTATTGCAAGGAGGATGGAGCATAAAAGTAGGGAAGTCCTGCTATAACTGTACAGGCATTGGTAAGACCACACCTGGAGTACTGCGTACAGTTTTGGGCTTTTTAAGGAAGGATATACCTGCACTGCAGGCAGTTCAGAGAAAGGTTCACAAAGTTGATTCCTGAGATGAAGGGGTTGTCATATGAAACATAGAAACATAGAAACATAGAAAATAGGTACAGAAGTAGGCCATTCGGCCCTTCGAGCCTGCACCGCCATTCAATGAGTTCATGGCTGAACATGCAACTTCAGTACCCCATTCCTGCTTTCTCGCCATACCCCTTGATCACTCTAGTAGTAAGGACTACATCTAACTCCTTTTTGAATATATTTAGTGAATTGGCCTCAACAACTTTCTGTGGTAGAGAATTCCACAGGTTCACCACTCTCTGGGTGAAGAAGTTTCTCCTCATCTCGGTCCTAAATGGCTTACCCCTTATCCTTAGACTGTGACCCCTGGTTCTGGACTTCCCCAACATTGGGAACATTCTTCCTGCATCTAACCTGTCTAAACCCGTCAGAATTTTAAACGTTTCTATGAGATCCCCTCTCATTCTTCTGAACTCCAGTGAATACAAGCCCAGTTGATCCAGTCTTTCTTGATATGTCAGTCCTGCCATCCCGGGAATCAGTCTGGTGAACCTTCGCTGCACTCCGTCAATAGCAAGAATGTCCTTCCTCAAGTTAGGAGACCAAAACTGTACACAATACTCCAGGTGTGGCCTCACCAAGGCCCTGTACAACTGTAGTAACACCTCCCTGCCCCTGTACTCAAATCCCCTCGATATGAAGGCCAACATGCCATTTGCTTTCTTAACCGCCTGCTGTACCTGCATGCCAACCTTCAATGACTGATGTACCATGACACCCAGGTCTCGTTGCACCTCCCCTTTTCCTAATCTGTCACCATTCAGATAATAGTCTGTCTCTCTGTTTTTACCACCAAAGTGGATAAACTCACATTTATCCACATTATTCTTCATCTGCCATGCATTTGCCCACTCACCTAACCTATCCAAGTCACTCTGCAGCCTCATAGCATCCTCTGCGCAGCTCACACTGCCACCCAACTTAGTGTCATCCGCAAATTTGGAGACACTACATTTAATCCCCTCATCCAAATCATTAATGTACAATTTAAGCAGCTGGGGCCCCAGCACAGAACCTTGCGGTACCCCACTAGTCACTGCCTGCCATTCTGAAAAGTACCCATTTACTCCTACTCTTTGCTTCCTGTCTGACAACCGGTTCTCAATCCACGTCAGCACTCTACTCCCAATCCCATGTGCTTTAACTTTGCACATTAGTCTCTTGTGTGGGACCTTGTCGAAAGCCTTCTGAAAGTCCAAATACACCACAGCAACTGGTTCTCCCTTGTCCACTCTACTGGAAACATCCTCAAAAAATTGCAGAAGATTTGTCAAGCATGATTTCCCTTTCACAAATCCATGCTGACTTGGACCTATCATGTTACCTCTTTCCAAATGCGCTGCTATGACATCCTTAATAATTGATTCTATCATTTTACCCACTACTGATGTCAGGCTGACCGGTCTATAATTCCCTGTTTTCTCTCTCCCTCCTTTTTTAAAAAGTGGGATTACATTGGCTACCCTCCACTCCATAGGAACTGATCCAGTCTACGGAATGTTGGAAAATGACTGTCAATGCATCCGCTATTTCCAAGGCCACCTCCTTAAGTACTCTGGGATGCAGTCCATCAGGCCCTGGGGATTTATCGGCCTTCAACCCCATCAACTTCTCCAACACAATTTCCCGACTAATAAGGGTTTCCCTCAGTTCCTCCTTTTTACTTTACCGTCTGACCGCTTTTATATCCGGAAGGTTGTTTGTGTTCTCCTTAGTGAATACGAAGAAAGGTTGAGCAGGTTGAGCCTATACTCATTGGAGTTTAGAAGAGTTAGAGGTGATCTTATGGAAACATATAAGATTCTGAGGGGGCTTTACAGGGTAGATGCAGAGAGGATGTTTCCCCTTGTGGATGAATCTAGAATTAGGGGGCATAGTTTCAGAATAAGTGGTCACCCATTTAAAATGGAAATGAGGAGGAATTTCTTCTCTCAGAGGGTTATGAATCTTTGGAATTCTGTACCTCAGAGAGCTGTGGAGACTGGGTCATTGAATGTATTTAAGGTGGAGATAGACAGATTTTTGAAAGATAATGGAGTCAAGGGTTATAGGGAGTGAGCGGGCAAGTGGAGTTGAGGCCAGAATCAGATCAGCCATGATCTTATTGAATGGTGGAGTAGCCTATTCTTATGTTCCTATTTCTTATGTTCTTATGTTTTTATTATCTAGACTTGAATAGATAGTAAATACTCATATGAATAACTGTTTTGCAGGACTTGTGCAGCTTGTATCGTAGGCAAAATTCTTTAGCATTTTAGAAAACACCTAATAGGTATAGTGGTCTATGTAAATTTTATTTTAAAATTATGTGCAAACACAAAAGAAAATCCACAAATTTGTTCAAATAAAAATAAGATCTAAATAAGTAGATTATTTATCTTTATATTTCGTGTACTACACTTACTATCAATACTGAAATACTCAGCACCTTTCTGTTTAAGAGACTTTTCACCTGAAATCCAAATAATCCATATTACCTCCCAGCTTTTGAATTTGAATTCCAGTCCAATTGTGTTTCTCAGTGAAAGTCACATCGGTTAACTTGTGTATGATATTGTGTTATCTTAGCTTTTAACAAAATTGTGCAAATTGCTGGGTATAGATGAGTTATTTCTAACTCAGAGTACCATCTGCATGACGTTAGTCCAGGGGGTAATCACTATTATATTATGGTCCAACTTTTTCTATGGTGCATTTATTTTCCATGGTCATTAATTGATTGTATTCAGATATTATTTGGACTTTCAATTGTTCAAAGATTTGCTCTCAAATAATTCAAACATCTTGATTTCTTGAAAAATTTCCTATAATTGTCTGGCTTTGTCTCTCTTTTGCTGGGGGATGAGGTGTGAACCTAAGCCAGAACGTGATTTATTACTGGTGGCAGCCCTCTAGTACTTCTTCCTGTGGGTGTATGAGCCTGGAGATTGAGTGCTAATGGTCTAATCAGCTCAACTAGTATCGCAGCCAAACCTAAAGCAGTTGTCATCTGGGATTCATATAAGCACATTTCCAGCAGTGGATGGAGATTAGCATCAGGAATCCTGCTTGTTTTTTCCAGAGATATCCACCTGATTGTTTTTAGCTCTTTCAAAGTACTTAGAGAGGGTCTGTTTCATGTTTACGTTATGGAATAAATGTTTTCTCTCTTACCTGTGTGGAGCAGGATAGAAGGTTGATACTATAATTTCATGAGGCAAATACAACTCACATATATCTTTAATCAGAAACATTAGACAAATCAATGCCACTGAGACATCTAGGGTTTGATTTTCCTCGTGGGTAGATTTACTGTCAGAAATGCACTGGAATTGTTCTGAAGCCTGCCGGTGTTATACTGACACGAATGCGCCCAATTTGCCTCAATGCACATTCTACATTATATATTCAGGGTGGGCTCTGGCTCTATTAGTGCCCTTTCTAAGCAGACTGTCTTTGGAGATAACAAAAATCCAGTGCTGTTATACCAATGAAAAGCAAACTAATCTGTAAATAGCAATCTTGGAAGTTATGCAGGACCAATCAATAGAAGTGTTTTAAGCAGGGGTCTCAAAGGAAGAGAGGGAGGTGCAGAGGTGGAGAGGTTTAGGAGGGAATTTCAGAATTTAAGGCCTAGACAACTGAAGGCACGGCCCATAAGAAGGCTCGTGCACAAGAGGCTAGAGTCAGAGGAACACTGAGTTCTCAGAGAGTTGTATGGCTGGAGAAGGTAACAGAGATAAGGAGGGGTGTGGCCATAAATTAATTAAAATACAAAGATGAGCATTTTAAATTTGAGGCATTAGAGGACTAGGTCTGCAAGATCAGGGGTTATAGGTTAAAACAAAAAATGTACATTAAAATCATTGTTCAATATTCAAAACACAAAAATAAAGAAGTGATATCATGTTAAAGACTTTTTTGGCAGATGAAGGCACCGATTTTAATTCTATCTGCCTGGCAGAAACCGACTGGGTGGTGGGGGGGCCTAGTTAAAATGAGGCCAATCATTTATCCCCTCTGATCCTGCTGCCTTCTCACCTTGTCCTGATCTTAACCTACTCTTTTGAGTAGGCGAACCTACCAACTGCAGGAAGAAAGCGGAGTCCTTCCTTTAATATGCAGACGGGACCCGACTGAAATATTAGCTGGAGCCCCGAGGGGGGAAGCAATGACTCCTTTCCGGTTAGGTCAAACTGTCGGGAGCCAGATCTTTGGTGAGAAGAAGCCCAGGCAGGTTTTGTAACTACATCTTAGGTTTCATTGTGGGCCAGGAGAAGCATGGGTCCTAATCCGGAAATCTTGCCCCAGGATCCCCCATCTCCCCGATTTAGGGCAGAGTCCTGACATCCCCAATTTCAGCCCCCCACTCCCCGCCTCCCCCACCCCCCCACTCTCAACTGACTACCTGGATCCGTTCTCATCATGGCCTCCTGCCATGAAATTCCCGCTCCTGCTAGCCGACCAGGTAGTGGATCTGGTCGGGTTCAAATGGGACTCCGGGACAATTCATGGAAATCTTAACAGCCAAGCTTTCATGTCTTCCGACCTTCCCAGGCCTTAGTTTCCAAAAATGCCGTAGAAATTTATGCTGCAGAACATTATTCTATTTTTTTTAGTTAAACACTTAAAGTTGAAATCCCTCTCATGAATAATCTTACTGCAAAAGTCATGTGAGCACAAAATGCAAAACCCTTGAAAGGGCTAGAAATTTGTGACAGTCCGGTGTAAGCGGTGACAATGCCTGGTCACTAACTTTAGCACTGGGCGACGTTTACCGCCTTCAACCAGGATATTCGTTTTTAGCACCCCAAGAGGGAAGTAGAGCACTAAGAGAAGCATGCCACACTCCTCTTAGGGCGCTAACCCTGATTCTTGAGGCGATATCACGGGAGCGCTATTGAAGTTCTGGCGCAAGGAAACCGGCATCCTCGCACTTAAAGGAGAGGTCAGCTGGACCTCCCGAAAACTGAAAGAAAATGCAAGGTAGATTAGCAACAGCGTTGAACACCTAAGCAAGATAAATTGGTACAAATAAATTCAATTTTAACCACCCACCTGCTCACCCGTGGAAATATTGCCCCGGCTGCTTCTTCGGGATACTTGTGCTCCCTGTCAGAATTAGCGGCAGGCACTATGGCAAGCAAAAGCATTTAATTTCGCGACTGCGGTGCTAAGGGGCCGTTGCTCACTCACTGATGTCACCAAATGGGTGGCACTCGAGCAAGCAGCAGTAACTCTTAGCGCCACCGGCAAACCTCCACTGAAGGTCACGGGAGGCGCTGCTAGCGTGGTACTCGGTCGGTAAGAGCTTAGCGGCCTGGCTATCAGCCTTAGCAATAATTACAATGTCCCGAATTTTATATTTGACTGTAATGAATTAAATATGATTTACCTCATTGCTGAATTATCCTTCAGCTATCCACATTGCATATTAAAACAGATTTTCCATCACTGTGCTCTTGTTGCATACCAGGAACGTGTATTGTAAATTGTACATCCTAGGCCCATGACTCTGTGCCTCTTAAAATTAAACATTGAAAATCATGGGCTGAGAGAGTGAAACTTTGTGGTTTCTGCTCTCAACATGTACAGGGATTGCAGAAACTGAAAACGTAACCCTTAATGCCCAAACTCAAAGCTGAAGAGACATTGCTGGAAGGACCATATAATGTCCCCGCAAGGAAAATTGCGTCTGGGCCTAAAGTTTCCTCCTTGAGCACAACTCAGAAGTTGTACCCAAAATTTATGAAGAGTGGAAGATAGGAGGCTGGCAAGGATCACATTAGAGGAGTTAATTTTGGAAGCAACAAAGCCACATATGAATGTTTCAACAGATGGGCCGAAGTAGGGGTGGAGGCAGACAAAGTTGTTGAGGTGGAAGCAAATTTGAGAATATATGTGGTCTGAAACACAACTCAAAGTTGAACAGGACCCAGAGGTTGAGGTTTTGGCTCAGCTGAGACAGTGGCTGGATAGTTGAATAAAATCAAAGACACGGGAACAGAATTTGTGGCAGGGGCTGAAGATGACAGCTCTGGTCTTCCCAATGTTGAGCTGGCAGACCGGATATCAGACAAGCAGCCTGACAATACAGAGGTAGTCAGAGAGTGGTGGTGATTTCAATTCCATCCATATACATGTGGAATTTGACACCATGGGGGAGTTTTAACACTGCACCCCTGACCGGTGAAAATCAGAGAACAGTTAGAGCTGAGCAGGGGACGTACTACTCACTGCCTTTCTACCTTGATCTGGCTGACAAGCTGGCTCCTTCTTTAAATAGGCAGATTGGGCTCCAATAATGTCATCGGGGCCCACCTGCAATATTAATCCTGAGGCCTGAGCTGGGAAGCAGCGGTGGCTTCCCTGCTAGATCGCACCTGCCACTAGCTGGATTGAGTGCCAGAAGAATCTTCTCCATGCCCCAAAGGGAAACCTTTACCCCTCTGCCCCAACTGTGATTACACTCGATTCACTTACCTAACTGTTGCAGACGGTACCGTCAAGTCCCTCGAGCAGCCTGCTACCACCCCAATTCCCTCTCCCCCTTGCCAACCAGGCAGCAATTTTCACCGGGTGGGAGTCTGATCTAATTTGTGAAAATGAGGCAAGGGAGCTAAAATCTCTCTGGGCGTCAGACGACATGACTTGCCAGCTTACGGGTTGCACCAGCCCCACTCCCCCTCTGCCCCCCCACCCCACGCACTGCTTTAACCTCCAGGTAAAACTGTTCCACATTGTCTGAGGGTGATATGATATTGTTAAAGAGTGATATGTAAATAAGAAAGAGGAGAAGATGGATCCCTGTTGAAGTGATGCTGTGAGGGTGAGAAGAGAAGCTATAAACGAAATTTAGGATAGGATCTGGAATTCACTGCCTGAAAGAGAGGTGGAGGCAGATTCAATCATGGCTTTCAAAAGGGATTTGGATAAGTACCTGAAGGAAAAAAAATTGCAAGGCTACGGGGAAAGGGCGGGGGAGTGGGACAAGCTGAAGTTCTCTTGCAGAATGCCAGCACGGGCTTGATGGGCCAAATGGCCTCCTTCTCTGCTGTAACCATTCTATGATTGTATGATTCTAAATAGGAAAATAATAGGAAGACATTGGGAAGCTTATTGTTTCACAAAATACATGGGGAATTCTGTAACCTGTATATGTTATGAAAAACGTAAAAATTCACTGTGACACTTTCTAATAGCAGTATCAAATATGAGAGCAAGTATCTTGGTATATTTGGACCTCAGATTCAGATTCACCTGATGAGACTCCAAATTTTGCTGCTTAAAATTTAACTCCAAATCTACATTTTAAGGTCATGTTATGCAAATTAAAATGACAAATCTCTTATTCATGTTCTTTTGCATCAATGTAAAGGGTACTGCTAGAAAGAAAGAAGAAAAAAAGACTTTCATTTTTATAGCGCCTTTCACGACCACCGGATGTCTCAAAGCGCTTTACAGCCAATGAAGTACTTTTGGAGTAAAGTCACTGTTACAATGTGGGAAGCGCGGCAGCCAATTTGCGCACAGCAAGGTCCCACAAGCAGCAATGTTATAATGACCAGATAATCTGCTTTTTGTTATGTTGATTGAGGGATAAATATTGGCCAGGACACTGGGGAGAACTCCCTGGCTCTTCTTCGAAATAGTGCTATGGGATCATAAGAACATAAGAAATAGGAGCATGAGTAGGCCATTTGGCCCCTCGAGCCTGCTCTGCCATTTAACAAGATCATGGCTGGTCTGATCATGGACTCTGCTCCACTTCCCTGCCCGTTCCCCATTTTATTCCATTATCGCTCAAAAATCTGTCTATTTCCACCTTAAATATATTCAATGACCCAGCCTCCACAGCTCTCTGGGGCAGCGAATTCCATAGATTTACAACCTTCATCATGAGAGAAGAAATTCCTCCTCTCAGTTTTAAACCGGTGGCCCCTTATTCTGAGACTATGTCTCCTAGTTTTAGTTTCCCCTATGTGGAAACATCCTCTCTGCATCCACCTTGTCGAGCCCCCTCATTATATTATATGTTTCGATAAGGTCAACTCTCATTCTTCTGAACTCCAATGAGTATAGACCCAAACTACTCAATCTATCTTCATAAGTCAACCTCTCATCTCCGGAATCAACCTAGTGAACCTTCTCTGAAAATCCTCCAATGTATCAGGGCTGCGTCATTGCCCCAACCCTCTTCTCAATCTTTCTCGTCGCCATGCTCCACCTCACAGTCAAAAAGCTCCCCGCTGGAGTGGCACTAAACTACAGAACCAGTGGAAACCTGGTCAACCTGCGCCATCTCCAGGACCACCCCAACCTCTGTCGTTGAGCTACAATAGGCAGTCGACGCCTGCGTCTGCGCACATACAGAGGCTGCACTCCAGGTTATAGTTGACGTATTTACTGAGGCGTACGAAAACATGGGCCTTACGCTAAACACCCGTAAGACAAAGGTCCTCCACCAGCCTGTCCTCACTGCACAGCACTGCCCCCCAGTCATTAAGATCCACGGACACCGTGGACCACTTCCCATATCTCGGGAGCCTCCTATCAACAAGAGCAGGCATCAACAACGAGATCCAATACTGCCTCCAGTGCACCAGTGCAGCCTTCGGTTGCCTGAGGAAAAGAGTGTTTGAAGACCAGGCCCTCAAAACAGCCACCAAGCTCATGGTCTACAGGGCTGTAGTAATACCTGCCCTCCTGTATGGCTCAGAGACATGGATCATGTACAGTAGACACCTCAAGTTGCTGGAGAAATATCACCAATGATGTCTCCGCAAGATCCTCCGAATGCCCTGGGAGGACAGGCGCACCAACATCAGTGTCCTCATTCAGGCTAACATCCCCAGCATTGAAGCACTGACCACACTCGATTAGCTCCACTGGGCAGGCTACATAGTCCGCATGCCAGACACGAGACTCCCAAAGCAAGTGCTCTATTTAGAGCTCCCTCACGGCAAACGAGCCAAAGGTGGACAGCGGAAACGCTACAAGGACACCCTCAAAGCCTCCCTGAAAAAGTGCCACATCCCCACTGACAGCTGGGAGTCCCTGGCCCAAGACTGCCCTAAGTGGAGGAAATGCATCTGAGAGGGCGCTGAGCACTTCGAGTCTCAACGCCAAGAACATGCAGAAATCAAGCGTAGACAGCGGAAAGAGCGTGCAGCAAACCAGTCCAACCCACCCCTTTCCTCAATGACTATCTGACCCACCTGTGACAGAGTCTGTGGCTCTTGTATGGGAGTGGTCAGCCACCAAGTCTTCATCGATTCCAAGGGACTGCCTATGATGATGATGATGATGATGATGATGATGATGATGATGCTTCCTTAAATACGGAGACCAGAACTGTATGCAGTACTGTAGGTGTGGCCTCACCAATACCTGCTACAGTTGTAGCAGGACTTCTCTGCTTTTATACTCTATTCCACCTTGCAATAAAGTCCAACATTCCATTTGTCTTCCTCATTAATTTTTAGTGTTTCATGCACAAGAACCCCTTGGTCTCTTTGTACTGCAGCAGTTTGTAACTTTACTCCACTTAAATTATAATTTGATTTTTATTTTTCCTGCCAAAGTGGATAACCTCACGTTTTCCCACATTATACTCCATCTGCCAAATTTTTGCCCACTCACTTAGCCTGTCAATATCCCTTTGCAGATTTTTTGTGTCCTCCTCACAATTTGCTTTCCCACCCATCTTTATATCATCAGCAAACTTGGCGACAATACACTCGGTCCCTTCATCCAAGTCATTAATATAGATTGTAAATTGTTGAGGCCCAAGCACCGATCCCTGTGGCACGCCCCTAGTTACTGTTTGCCAAGCGGAAAATTACCCATTTATCCCGAATCTCTGTTTTCTGTTAGTTAGCCAGTCCTCTATTCATGCTAATATATTGCCCCCAACCCCGTGAACTTTTATCTTGTGCAGTAACCTTTTATGTGGCACCTTATCGAATGCCTTCTGGAAATCCAAATCCACCACATCCACTGGTTCCTCCTTATCCACCCTACTTGTTACATCGTCAAAGAACTCCAGAAAAATTTGTCAAACATGATTTCCCTTTCATAAAACCATGCTGACTCTGCTTGATTGAATTATGCTTTTCCAAATGTCCTGCTACTGCTTCCTTAATAATGGACTCCAGCATTTTCCCAACGACAGATGTTAAGCTAACTGATCTATAGTTTCCTGCTTTTTGTCTGCCTCCTTTTTTAAATAGGGGTGTTACATTTGTGGTTTTCCAATCGCTGAGATCACCCCAGAATCCAGGGAATTTTGCCACATTACAACCAATGCATCCACTATATCTGCAGCCACTTCTTTTAAGACCCTAGGATATAAGCCATCAGGTCCAGGAGACATGTCCACCTTTAGTCCTATTATTTTACTGAGAACTACTTCTTTAGTGATAATGAATGTATTAAGTTCCTCCCTACCTATAGCCCCTTGATTATCCACTATTGTGATGTTTTTAGTATTTTCTACCATGAAGACTGATAAAAAAATATTTGTTCAAAGTCTCTGCCATTTCCCTGTTCCCCATTATTAATTCCCCAGTCTCAACCTCTGAGGGACCAACATTTACTTTAGCTACTTTTTTCCTATTTATGTATCTATAGAAACTCTTACTATCTGTTTTTATATTTCCTGCTAGTTTACTTTCATAATCTATCTTCCCTCTCTTTATTATTTTTTTTAGTTGTTCTTTGCTGGCTTTTAAAAATTTCCCAATCCTCTGGCCTCCACCTAATCTTGTCCACATTGTATGCCCATGTTTTGAAGTTGATACCATCAATTATTTCCTTAGTTAGCCATGGATGGTTATACCTTTTCTTACAGTCTTTCCTTCTCACTGGGATATATTTTTGTTGCAAGTTATGAAATATCTCCGTAAATGTCTTTGGTGTCCACCCAAGAGAGCAGATCGGGCCTCGGTGTAACGTCTCATCTCATAGTGCAGCACTTCCTCAGCACTGCACTGGAATGTCAACCGAGATTTATGATATGCTAAGTGGCTTTGACAGGAAATTCTTCCATTTGAGGTCCTGGATAATATACTGTTTATCTTGAGTGAAATCAGTTAAAGATCTGACACAAAATGCCAGAAATGGAAATCAAATGTGTTCAAATGTATCATTAGAGCATTTATCAACACTTAGACTAACATACAATGGAAGAATGCATCACCATCGGAATTGAGGAAGACTTGCTTCCATTCCTGAAATGAGTTCTTTGTGGCTGTACAGTCTAATACGAGAGCAACAGACTCTGTCACAGGTGGGACAGATAGTCGTTGAGGGAAGAGGTGGGTGGGACTGATTTGCCTCACACTCTTTCCGCTGCCTGCGCTCTCGGCTTTGAGACTCGAAGTGCTCAGCGCCCTCTCAGATGCACTTCCTCCACTTAGGGCAGTCTTGGGCCAGGGACTCCCAGGTGTCAATGGGGATGTCACACTTTATCAGGGAGGCTTTGAGGGTGTCCTTGTAGTGTTTCCGCTGTCCACCTTTTGCTCATTTGCCATGAAAGAGCTCCGAGTAGAGCACTTGCTTTGGGAATCTCGTGTCTGGCATGTGAACTATGTGGCCTGCCCAGCGGAGCTGATCGAATGTGGTCAGTGCTTCAATGCTGGGGATGTTAGCCTGGACGAGGACGCTGATGTTGGTGTGCCTATCCTCCCAGGGGATTTGTAGAATCTTGCGGAGACATCGTTGGTGATATTTCTCCAGCAACTTGAGGTGTCTGCTGTACATGGTCCATGTCTCTGAGCCATACGGGAGGGCAGGTATTACTACAGCCCTGTAGACCATGAGCTTGGTGGCAGTTTTGAGGGCCTGATATTTAAACACTCTTTTCCTCAGGCGGCCGAAGGCGGCACTGGTGCACTGGAGGCGGTATTGGATCTCGTCGTCGATGCCTGCTCTTGTTGATAGGAGGCTCCCGAGATATGGAAGTGGTCCATGGTGTCCAGGGCCGTGCTGTGGATCTTAACGACTGGGGGGGCAGTGCTGTGCGGTGAGGACAGGCTGGTGGAGGACCTTTGTCTTACGGATGTTTAGCATAAGGCCCATGCTTTCGTATGCCTCAGTAAATACGTCGACTTCACAGGAGTATTATCAAACAAAATTTTACACTGAGCCACATAAGGAGATATTCGGACAGGTGACAAAACTTGGTCAAAGAGGTTGATTTTAAGGAGCATCTTAAAGGAGGACGGAGAGATTGAGAGGCAGGGAAGTATAGGGATGGAATTCCAGAGCTTGGGGCTGAGACAGCTGAAGGAACGGCCACCAATGGATAGGCAAAGGAAATTGGGGATGCACAAGATGCCTGAATTGGAGGAAAAGATAGATGTTGGAGGGTTGTATGGTTGGAGAAGCTTACAGAGATAGAGAGGGGCAAGGCCATGGAGGATTTGAACACAAGGATGAGATTTTTTAATCAAAGCGTTGCTGGACTGGGAGCCAGCGAGCACAGGGGTGATGGGTGAATGAAACGATACAAGTCAGGATACGGGTAGAAGAGTTTGAGATGAGTTCAAGTTTACGGAGAGTAGATGATGGGACACTGGCCAGGAGAGCTCAGGAGTAGTTGAATATGTAATTAATAAAAGCATGGATGAGAGTTTCAACAGCAGGTAGTGATAGGTACTAGTGATAGAAAGGGTGCATTATTGCAGTGTATCACCTTCACTTCCACCTAAACCAGAAGGATTGAGCCACCACATTCTCATCATAACAAGGAATAAAATGGATACACTACTGCCAGGAGGCCACATACCCTCTTCACATCATACGACCACAGTTCAATGTTCAGAAACAAACTACCAAACCATCAACTCACCCACCACATGACTAGACTACTGGGAATCAGATAGATGTATCGTAGCCACAAACTGTTCTATCGCACCTTCCCTTCTAAAAGAATATCAGGATTCTGACCTGTATTTTCAAAGTAAATAACTAAAATAGCACTTACATTTGTCACTCTGTGGATCCAACCAGAGAAGGAAGTTGCTAGCCTGACAATGGACCTGACAAAGGGACAACAAAGATGGCAGCATGCATGTGGAAAAGGAGGATTGTCTCTCTTGGTGTGGATGCTGTCTTCCTGCCCACCTCCCTCCCCAAGAAAAAAAGACTCACATATCAGGATATTACTCACATTACTGAAGTCTCATTACTGTTCGATTTTAAGTATTACAATCATAAGTCAGGCCAATTCAAGTTCAGAGTATGATTTAATGTTCATATCTTTCTTAATATAATACAGTAAAAAAATAACTTGAGAGAATCAGGATCTGCTGATAATCATAGGAACATAGAAACACGAGTCGGCAACTCAGCCATGCGAGCCTGTTCCACCATTTAATTTGATCATGGCTTATCTGTATTTCAACTCCATAACTAACTTTAATGCCATTAAAGTTACCATAAAGGCTCGCCTGATAACAGAGTCAAACTGACCAAGAAGATATTGATTTTGAATCTATTGCTTGCTGAGATAGCTGATCTACCCGATGGTAGCAGGGACATTATATGTGTCCTCAGCTCTCTAAATTAGGGAGAGGAAAGTTGGCTAGGGTTTCAGCTAGAAGTCGATTTGTGTGTGGAAATTGAATTAGAACACAATCGGCTATCACATCATCAATAGCAAGTGTCCAGCTCAAGGTTCACACATGAACAATGGGCAAGGTAACAGAGAGCAGTTAGTGTCCACTGAATTTTAGCCCAGCAATGAATCAATGCTTCCAGGAGAATGGGAGACTGAAGATAATTGGTGAGGAAAATAATACAAAGATACACCATGCGAAGGAGCTAGGAATACGACAGCTTGCCAGTGCACGATAAAAGATGTAATGCCTTTGCCTTTTTACCATAACCTATTTCCCAAATTCTGTTACAACATCTTGCATTTATATAGCATTTTTAACATAGTAAAACATTCCAAGGTGCTTCACAGGAGCATTATCAGACAAGATTTGACACTGAACCACACAAGGTGATTTTAGGACAGGTGGGTCACTGAGGTATGTTTTAAGGAGCATCTTCAAGGAGGACAGAGAAAGTGGAGTGGCAGAGAAGTTTAGGAAAGAAATTCCATATCTTAGGGTTGACACAGCTAAAAGCATGGCCTCCATTGGCATAAAAGGCTAGACTTGGAGGCATGTAGAGTTCTCAGAGGTTTGTAGGGCTGGGGAAGGTTACAAAGATAGGGAGGGGTGAGGTCACGGAGTGATTTGAACGCAAGGTTGAGAATTTGAAATTTGAGGCATTGCTGGACCAGGAGTCAATCTAGGTCGGCGAGCACAGGGGTTATGGATGAATGGGACGGTGGAAGTTAGGATACGGGCAGCAGGGTTTTGGATGAGCTCAAGTTTATAGAAGGTGGAAATATAGAAACATAGAAAATAGGTGCAGGAGCAGGCCATGCGGCCCATCGAGCCTGCACCACCATTCAATAAGATCATGGCTGATCATTCACCTCAGTACCCCTTTCCTGCTTTCTCTCCATACCCCTTGATCGCTTTAGCCTTAAGGGCCGTATCTAACTCTCTCTTGAATATATCCAATGAACTGGCATCAACACTCTCTGCGGTAGAGAATTCCACAGGTTAACAACTCTCTGAGTGAAGAAGTTTCTCCTCATCTCAGTCCTAAATGGCTTACCCCTTATTCTTAGACTGTGACCCCTGCTTCTGGACTTCCCCAGCATTGGGAACATTTATCCTGCATCTAACCTGTCCAGTCCTGTCAGAATTTTGTATGTTTCTATGAGATCCTCTCTCATCCTTCTAAACTCCAGTGAATACAGGCCCAGTCGATCCAGTCTCTGCTCATATGTCAGTCCTGCCATCCCGGGAATCAGTCTGGTGAACCTTCGCTGCACTCCCTCAATAGCAAGAATATCCTTCCTCAGATTAGGAGACCAAAACTGAATACAATATTCCAGGTGAGGCCTCACCAAGGCCCTGTACAACTGCAGTAAGACCTCCCTGCTCCTATACTCAAAACCCCTAGCTATGAAGGCCAACATACCATTTGCCTTCCTCACTGCCTGCTTTACCTGCATGTCAACTTTCAATGACTGATGAACCATGACAGCCAGGTCTCGCTGCACCTCCCCTTTTCCTAATCTGCCGCCATTCAGATAATATTCTGCCTTCATGTTTTTGCCACCAAAGTGGATAACCTCACATTTATCCACAGTATACTGCCTCTGCCATGCATTTGCCCACTCACCTAACCTGTCCAAGTCACCCTGCAGCCTCTTAGCATCCTCCTCACAGCTCACACCGCCACCCAGCTTAGCGTCATCTTCAAACTTGGAGATATTACACTCAATTCCTTCATTTAAATGTATATTGTAAATAGCTGGGGTCCCAGCACTGAGCCCTGCGGCACCCCACTAGTCACAGCCTGCCATTCTGAAAAGGATCCGTTTATCCCTACTCTGCTTCCTGTCTGCCAACCAGTTCTCTATCCACATCAGTACATTACTCCCAATACCATCTGCTTTAATTTTGCACACCAATCTCTTGTGTGGGACCTTGTCAAATGCCTTTTGAAAGTCCAAATACACCACATCCACTGGTTCTCCCTTGTCCACTCTACGAGTTACATCCTCAAAAAATTCTAGAAGATTTGTCAAGCATGATTTCCCTTTCATAAATCCATGCTGAAATGGACCGATCCTGTCACTACTTTCCAAATGCGCTGCTATTTCATCTTAAATAATTGATTCCAACATTTTCCCCACTACTGATGTCAGGCCAACTGGTCTATAATTACCCATTTTCTCTACCCCTGCTTTTTTTAAAAGTGGTGTTACATTAGCTACCCTCCAGTCCATAGGAACTGATCCAGAGTCGATAGACTGTTGGAAAATGATCACCAATGCATCCACTATTTCTGGGGCCACTTCCTTTATTACTCTGGGATGCAGACTATCAGGCCCCGGGGATTTATCAGCCTCCAATCCCATCAATTTCCCGAACATAATTCCCCACCTAATAAGGATTTCCTTCAGTTCCTCCTTCTCACTCGACCCTCGGTCCCCTAGTATTTCCGGAAGGTTATATGTGTCTTGCTTCGTGAAGACAGAACCAAAGTATTTGTTCAATTGGTCTGCCATTTCTTTGTTCCCCATTATAAATTCGCCTGATTCTGACTGCAAGGGACCTACGTTTGTCTTCACTAATCTTTTTCTCTTCACGTATCTATGGAAGCTTTTGCAGTCAGTTTTTATGTTCCCTGCAAGCTTCCTCTCGTACTCTATTTTCCCCCTCCTAATTAAACCCTTTGTCCTCCTCTGCTGAATTCTAAATTTCTCCCAGTCCTCAGGTTTGCTGCTTTTTCTGGCCAATTTATATGCCTCTTCCTTGGATTTAACACTATCCTTAATTTTCCTTGTTAGCCAAAGTTGAGCCACCTTCCCCGTTTTATTTTTACTCCAGACAGGGATGTACAATTGTTGAAGTTCATTCATGTGATCTTTAAATGTTTGCCATTGCCTATCCACTGTCAACCCTTTATGTATCATTCACCAGTCTATTCTAGTCAATGGGAGGCCAACCAGGAGAGCATTGAAATAGTCGAGTCTGGAGGTAACAAAGGCATGAATGATGGTTTCAGCAGCAAATAGACTGAGGCAGGGGCAGTGACAGCTGATATTGTGGAAGGTGGAAGTAGGCTGTCTTGGCGATGTAGAGGTATGGGGTTCAAAAGCTCAGCTCAAAATTCAATGTGACGTCAAGTTTGAGAATAGTTTGTTCAGCCTCAGAAAGTGGCTCAGTACTGGATGTTGGACAAGCAGCATGACAAATCAGAGGCAGTGGAAGGGTCAAGAAGGTGAGGTAGAGCTGGGTGTCATCAGCATACATATGGAATCTGATGTATGTTTTTGGATGATGTTACCGAGGGGCAGCATGTAGATGAGAAATAGGAGGGGGCTAGAGCGAGAGCGGGAAGAGATTCTCTGGCTATGTAAATACGAATGGAGCCAGGGAAGGCTAGTCCATTCAGCTGCACAATGGAGGAGAGGTGTTGGAGGAGGGATAGTGCACCATGGTCACAGTCACATGTATGTAATAACTCGATAGACTGAACACTGTAAACTCACTCAGTGCAAACCTGGCTCAACTTTATTCAGTGCCCACATTACATGGTGGCTTGCTTTATATACCTGACCTGCACAAAGTGTGTACAGCCCAAGGACCTCCATCAGTGGTGCCTCCTGGTTGCTAGCAACACCAAGCATACATACATGGCAACATCCCTTTTCAAGATCTTAGTATCAGTCTTTTTACAACTTAAGACGGTCCAGGGCTTTCCGCTCACAAATTGATCATCTCAATTCAACTCCAGTTCTGGGCGAGTGTTCTGAGTCAGTTATGACTGGAGGCTGGGTAGCCGATCTGATGGGAGTGGCAATGACCATGTTAGAGATTGAAAGTCCAGATTCATTGATGACGACGGAGTCCTCTGATGAATGAATATGGGTTGGTTGATCACTGATCGTATCTTCCTCAACTTGTTCCTGCTCATCCATGTGCCGCAGCTTTATCTGATCAACATGTTTCCTGCATGTTTGCCCATTCTTGAGCAAGACAGTAAACACTCTGTTACCCTCCTTGGCCGTAACAGTACCGACGATCCACTTGGGACCTTCACCATAATTTAGCACATACACAGGATCATTAACAGAGATGTCGCGTGACACAGTAGCACGATCATGATATCACTGCTGATTTTGACATCTGTTTTCAACATGATCATTCAAGTCAGGGTGGACGAGAGAGAGCTTGGTCTTGAGACCTCTCTTCATCAATAGTTCAGCAGGGGAGACCCCGGTAAGCGTGTGGGGTCTTGTCCTGTAACTAAGCAATATGCGTGACAAGTGAGTCTGCAGTGAACCTTGAATTACACGTTTCATACTCCGCTTGATGGTTTGGACAGCACGCTCTGCTTGACCATAAGAAGCAGGTTTGAATGGTGCTGACCTCACATATTTAATACCATTGAGGTTCATGAACTCTTGAAACTCCAGACTTGTGAAGCAAGATTCGTTGTCGCTCACAACGATATTGGGCAGACCATGAGTTGCAAATATGACACGAAGGCTCTCAATGGTAGCTGTGGATGTACTGGATGACATGATTATATACTCTAGCCACTTGGAATATGCATCCACCATAACAAAAAACATCTTACCCAGGAAAGGACCCGCAAAGTTGATGTGGATCCTCGAACATGGTTTGGATGGCCACAACCACAGACTCAGCAGAGATTCCACTGGTACTTTGCTTAGCTGCATGCAAGTGTTGCACTGATGCACACATGATTCCAGATCAGAGTCAATTCCAGGCCACCATACGTGAGACCTGCCGATGGCTTTCATCATGACAATACCAGGATGAGTGCTGTGTAGATCACGTACACATTTCTCTCTGCCTTTCTTAGGCACAACAACATGATTACCCCACAGTAAACAATCTCACTGAATGGATAGTTCGTCTTTGCGATGGTTAAGGTTTGGTCTCATCACACATTTTCATAGGTATAGCAGACCAATCACCGCTAAGGACACAACATTTTACAACCGATAAAATTGGGTCCTGTCTGGTCCAGGTCCTAACTTGTTGAGCAGTGACAGGGGTTCCTTCACTCTCAAAAGCATCCATAACTAACAGTAGATCTGCAGGTTGTGGCGTCTCCACCTCCGGTGTGGGCAAAGGCAGACAGTTCAGTACATCAGCACAATTCTCGGTGCCAGGTCTATGGCGAATGACATAATCATAGGCAGATAATGTCAGTGACCACCTCTGGATGCAGGACAATGCACTGGTATTGATACCTTTGTTTTCTGAAAACAATGAAATGAGTGGCTTGTGATCCGTTTCGAGTTCAAAATGAAGACCAAACAGGTACTAATACAGCTTTTTAACCCCATACATGCAGGCTAAAGCTTCTTTTTCTATCATGCTGTAGGTTCTTTCCACCTTTGACAAACATTTCTAAGCATAGGCAACAGGTTCTTGATTAGCCGACTCATTAGCTTGTTGGAGCACACAGCCAACCCCATATGATGAAGCATCACATGCCAATACTAGACGCTTATACGGATCATAATGTACCAGCAACTTGTTCGAGCAAAGCAGATTTGTAGCTTTCTCGAAAGCTCTATCTTGAGACACACCCCAAACCCAGTTGTCACCTTTTCTGAGCAGCATGTGCAGTGGCTCTAATAAAGTGCTCAATCTAGGTAAGAAATCACTGAAGTAGTTGAGTAGACCAAGGAATGAATGCAGCTCTATCACATTCTGAGGCCTGGGTGCATTTTTGATGGTCTTGGTTTTCGAGTCCGTAGGCCTGATGCCATCAGCAGCAATCTTCCTCCCCAGAAATTCGACTTCTGGTGCCATGAAGACGCATTTCGAACATTTCAGCCTGAGTCTGACTTTGTCCAGACGATGTAGAACCTCTTCAAGGTTGCTCAGGTGTTTGGCAGTGTCATGAGCTGTGACCAGAATGTTGTCTTGAAACACAAAGTTTCTAGGGACAGACTTCAGTACACTCTCCATGTTCCTCTGAAATATGGCTGCAGCCGAGCGAATTCCAAAAGGTCACCTATTGTCGATAAACAGTCCTTTATGAGTGTTGATGCACGTAAGTTTCTTCGACGTGTCGACGAGCTCCTGTGCCATATAGGCTGACGTCAGATCCAGTTTAGTGAACGACTTCCCACCGGCTAGCGTTGCAAACAGGTCATCAGCCTTCGGTAACGGGTACTGATCCTGTTTTGAAAATCAGTTGATCGTGACCTAATAGTCTCCACAAATCCTGACAGTTCCATCACTCTTCAACGCAGGAACAATGGGACTGGCCCATTCATTAAATTCGACCGGTGATATGACCCCTTCACGATGGAGTCCATCCAGCTCAATTTCGACCTTCTCCCTCATCATGTATGGAACTGCCCAAGCTTTGTGATGGACGGGTCTTGCGCCTGAGTCCAGATGAATCTGCACCTTGGCGCCCATGAAATTATCGATGCCCGGTTCAAACAGCGAGGGAAACTTGCTCAGCACTTGAGCACACGAAGTATCATCCACCGATGACAACGCTTTGATATCGTTCCAATTCCATTTGATTTTTTCGAGCCAATTCCTGCCAAACAGCATTGGACCATTGCCTGGAACAATCCATAACGGTAGATCATGAACCACACCATCATACGACACGTTGACTACTGCACTGCCAATCACCGGTATGAGTTATTTGGTGTAAGTACGCAACTTGGCATTGACTGGACTCAGCTTAGGCTTCACAGCCTTAGTGTCCCGCAGCTTGTCGAATGTCCTTTATCGACTGACTCGCACCCTTGTACAATTCCATTGATACCGGCACACCATTTAGTTTCACATTAACCCTTATCGATTGGCTCTTTGTCAGGCACGAATATAGTCCAGATACTTCCTCCTCGGGTATCTCGGGTTGCATATCCAGGTCCGCGCTGGACTGGTCGCCATCATCCATGTGGTGAGTCGCAGCACACTTGCTCAGTTGTGGACACATTCACTGAAGATGCACCACTTTCGAACAGCCTTTACTGATGTACTTTTTAAAACACTGATGATGCCGGTGATTACCCCCACAATGCCAACAGGCTAAAATCGGATTCATACCGGTTGGCGGATTTGAGCAGCTACAGGTTTCACACACGCAGTTGAGTAGGCCCTGCCATAAGCAGCTCTGCATAACGACGACACAATCTTGTTTACAGTATTGTCGTGGAGCTCCAATTCTTCGATGATATCTGCCTTACATTATCATCCGTCATCATGCATGCCTGGGCAATCGCGATGACCTTGCTCAAATCCAGCGTCTCCGCAGCCAATTACTTCTGGAGGATCACCTCGTGGTTGATTCATATTATGAAGAAATCTCGCAGCATGTCTTCCAAAATGTCTTCAAACTTATATGGCCCAGCAAGACATCGTAGGTCGGTGACAAATTCTGACACATCCTGGCCCTCAGAACGAACATGCGTGTAGAATCGATAGCATGAGATAATGATGCCTTCTTTTGGTTTGCGATGGTCACATACCAGAGCACACAATTCCTCATAGTCCTTGTCCATTGGACGTGCAGGTGAGAGGAGATTCTATATGAGGCCATAGATTTTTGGACCGCAAACAGTGAGGAAAACCGCCCTGCGCCTAACTGCATCAGTAGCTTCCTCCATTTTGTTGGCCACGAAGTACTGGTCCAGGCGATCAATAAAATCCGTCCAGTCTTCTCCTTCAATGAATCTCTCCAGAGTTCCAATGGTGCTCATTTTGCATGCGAAGGTTCTTGAGTTACCTCGTCGCCAAATCTTATGTATCGAATAACTCGATAGATTGAATACTGTAAACTCATTCAGGTGCAAACCTGGCTCAACTTTATTTGGACCCAAAGTGCCCACATTATATGGTGGCTGCTTTATATACTTGGCCTGTGCACAGTGCATACAGCCCAATGACCTCTGACAGTGGCGCCCCCTGATGGCTAGTAACCCCAAGCATACATACATGACACACAGGATGTTATTTGAGACTTTGATTAGGTCAGTTTCAGTGTTGTGGCAGGGGTGGAAACCTGATTGGAGAGGTTCAAACATGGAGTTGCGGGAAAGATGGGAACGGATTTGGTAGGTGACAACATGTTCAAGGAATTTGGACAGGAAAGGGAGATTGGAGGTGGGTAGTAATTTGCATGTTCAAGGAATTTGGACAGGAAAGGGAGATTGGAGGTGGGTAGTAATTTGCAAAGGCAGAAGGGTCTAGGATGTTTTTTTTAGGAGGGGTTGAGAACAGCAGATTTGAAAGGGAGAGGGATAGTTCCAGAGGAGAAGGAAACATTTACAATATGGGGGACAAGAAAGGAATTTGGGTGGTCAACATTTTTGTAGGAGTATGTTCAAGAAATCAAGAGGTGGACCTCATGGACAAGATGAGGGGAGATAGGAAAGCAACTGGAGAAAGATG
Organism: Pristiophorus japonicus; assembly: GCF_044704955.1. Taxonomy (NCBI): domain Eukaryota; kingdom Metazoa; phylum Chordata; class Chondrichthyes; family Pristiophoridae; genus Pristiophorus; species Pristiophorus japonicus. Next base: position 361,639,874 of record NC_091977.1, on the reverse strand, counting down.
TGAGCTCAGGGCTCGGGCAGAGGGGAACCTTAGGGGAAGTTTGGCTTAATGGGATGCGAGGCAGCAATCTTATTGATAAAGAAGTCCTGAGCTCCTCGCATTTGTTGGTGGATCCAAGGGTGGAGGGGACAGGGGAGAGGGGTTTAAGATGATGGTGATAGTGGAGAAGAGAAGCCGGGAGTTATCTTTGCATTCCAGGATGATCCTGGAGTAGTGAGCAGTGTTGGCGGAGGAGAGCAGGACCTGATAGTACTCAATATGTTCCAGTCAGATCTGATGAGAGATGGCTAAACCAACTGTCCACCTTAAACATTCAAGTCTGCATCCCTTAGACTGAAGAGAGTGGAGATGGGGGCTATATCGGGGGAACAATCAGGGTGGGAGAGAGTAACGGTTCAGAGATGGAGGTGAGGATGTGATTGAGGAGAGCTGTAGCTGCACAAGTATCATGGCGAATGGAGGGCTCGAGGCTGACACTTGGGAATTTGAAAGTGCCATTGAAAGTGACTTGGAGGAGTGTTTTTTTCAGAGGCAGCTGCAGCAGAAAGTGGATTGGAAGTGATCAAAAATGGCCTTATCTATGATTGAGACAGAGGGAGTAGAGGGGTCAGGTCAGGTGGCATGGTCGTGGAGGAGACGTTAAGGGAGGACAGGAAGTCATTGAACTCAGAGGAAAGGGGACAGGGTGAGTTGAGATGGAGGTTGAAATCAGTTTTGCGGCAACAGTAACAGTAACAGCATCCTGCTCTGTTGCGCCGGTGATGATCACATCAGCAACGTGCGCAGTGCCCGTTAGTGCCCCGGACCCTTAATTAGCTATCGCCCCCTGAAGCTGCACCGAGCAATGACAGCGACAGCTTCAGGGGACATGTACTGGGTGGCTGGCTGCTAACGGGGTGAAAGTTAAAGGGGAGGCAGCCGGCTGTTCCTAAAAAAATCTCCGATTTATTTGTGCGCTTTGGACGCGGAGTCCGGGCCACGATCGGTCAGCCCGGCAATCTGCTTGAGTGCCGGGCTGTTGGCATAGCACTCCTGCTCCCCGGTGGTCCAGGTAGGAGCCTTTTTATTGTGCAGAGTTTGCAGCTTGGGCCCTTCCCTTTAATTCAGGGAAGGGACCCTCCTAAGCGGCCCAATGTGTAGCTGTGTGCCCCGCTCCTGCCCCAGAAAGGAGTGGAGCACTGGATTTAGCGCTCTACTTCCTTTCAGGGGCAGTAACCCCAATTTCTCGCGAGAGGCGAGACTTCTGCGCCTGCTGCAAAGACTCACTCCTCACCAGTGTTGCTGCCCTCAAATGGGGGGCAATGGAATTTTCAGCGCTAAGATTTTAAAGGAGCGGTGAGAGGAATGGAATAACGTGAGGTGCTAAAAGCAGGAGGTACAAGAGGAGTATAGGGCCAGACCAAGATCAGATTGGGTGATAAGGGCCACACCTCTGGATCAGTTCCTATGGACTGGAGGGTAGCTAATGTAACACCACTTTTTAAAAAAGGAGGGAGAGCGAAAGCGGGTAATGATAGATCGGTTAGCCTGACATCAGTACTGGGGAAAATGTTGGAATCAGTCATTAAGGATGAAATAGCAGCGCATTTGGAAAGCAGTGACAGGATCGGTCCAAGTCAACATGGATTTATGAAAGGAAAGTCAAGCTTGACGAATCTTCTGGAATTTTTTGAGGATGTAACTAGTAGAGTAGACAAGGGAGAACCAGTGGATGTGGTGTATTTGGACTTTCAAAAGGCTTTTGACAAGGTCCCGCACAAGAGATTGGTGTGCAAAGTCAAAGCACATGGTACTGAGGGTAATGTACTGATGTGGATAGAGAACTGGTTGGCAGACAGGAAGCAGAGAGTCGGGATAAACGGGTCCTTTTCAGAATGGCAGGCAGTGACTAGTGGAGTGCCACAGGACTCAGTGCTGGGATCCCAGCTCTTTACAATACACATTAACGTTTTGAATGAAGGAATTGAGTGTAATATCTCCAAGTTTGCAGATGACACTAAACTGGCGGTGTGAGCTGTGAGGGGGACGTTAAGAGGCTGCAGGGTGACTTGGACAGGTTAGCTGAGTGGGCAAATGCATGGCAGATGCAGTATAATGTGGATAAATGTGAGGTTATCCATTTTGGGGGCAAAAACACAAAGGCAGAATATTATCTGAATGGCGGCAGATTAGGAAAAGGGGAGGTGCAACGAGACCTGGCTGTCATGGTTCATCAGTCATTGAAGGTTGGCATGCAGGTACAACAGTCGGTGAAGGCGGCAAATGGTATGTTGGTCTTCATAGCTGGGGGATTTGAGTATAGGAGCAGGGAGGCCTTACTGCAGTTGTACAGGGCCTTGGTGAGGCCTCACCTGGAATATTGTGTTCAGTTTTGGTTTCCTAATCTGAGAAAGGACGTTCTTGCTATTGAGGGAGTGCAGCAAAGGTTCACCAGACTAATTGCAGGGATGACTGGACTGTCATATGAGGAGAGACTGGAACAACTCACTGGATGAGAGGGGATCTCATAGAAACGTATAAGATTCAGACGGGACTGGACAAGTTAGATGCAGGAAGAATGTTCCCGATGTTGGGGAGGTCCAGAGCCAGGGGACACAGTCTTAGGATAAGGGGTAGGCCATTTAGGACTGAGATGAGGAGAAACTTCTTCACTCAGAGAGTTGTTAAGCTGTGGAATTCCCTGCCCAAGAGAATTGTTGATGCCAATTCATTGGATATATTCAAGAGAGCGTTAGATATGGCCCCTATGGCTAAGGGGATCAAGGGGTATGGAGAGAAAGCAGGAAAGGGGTACTGAGGGAATGATCAGCCATGATCTTATTGAATGGTGGTGCAGGCTCGAAGGGCCGAATGGCCTACTCCTGTACCTATTTTCTATGTTTCTATGTTTCTACCACCACCATGACTGTTTTAGCAGGGCACTTGGTGCAAGGTTTGGCCATGCGGGGAGATTTCTGTAAGCAGAACACATCATTACCTGTGAGCCAAGTTTCTGTCAAAGCCATGATGCCAATGCAACCTTCCACAATAAGGTAAATGATGGTAAGAGCCTTGTTAACAAGGGAATGGACAGTCTAGAGAGAGATGCGGAAAGTGTAGGTGATAGTTGATCCATTGGCAGAATACACAGGGTCGGTGGTGTTGTGGGATAAGTGGGACGGGACTGTGATTGGCAAAATTAACTCCCAGCAGGCGTGCTGGGCAGAAAGGTCAGTGAGCGAGTAGGATGGGGCAGTTGGGATTGCTGCTCATAGGGAGGCAAAGATGAATGCTTCGATGGGCCCTCAGGACAATGCCGAGAGAGGCACAGAGGGAAGATTGAGTCAAGCCTGGGAAAGCAGCAGGACAGTAGGTAGTTCAAATAGTGAAGGGTTGGGGCTAGCGATTTGGGGGGCAGGCATAGTACTCGAGAGGGGAGCAATGAAAGGAGACATGACTGGGTAACAGGAAGGTGGAGAGACAGGAGAGAAGGGTCCAAGTGGGGTAAAGAGAAGACAAGAAATGGGAAATAGAAGTAATGGGCTCAGGTCTGGTACGGCAGCAAAAAGAAGGTACAAAAGATCAGATTGTAAAATTGAATATTTTTATTTATATTTATCCAATTCTGTTTCTTTATCGACACAATACAGCACAAGTCAGACGATCTGTTTTGCCCAGTCCCTCTGATGTAATATTAGACAATGCAGGGCTTGAACCTTGAGCTGGATCCAACTTTCAAACCTATTCTTGATCGTGGCAATGACTATTAGGCTTAGAGCTAGATTTGACTGTTACTTTGGGCCAAGTAATGGACATGACATGATTTTTTTGCTCTAAATACAGTCCTGATCATTCAGAATGTGGTGAAAGAGTAAGGACTTTGCGCGGGATTTTCGGCTTTCGGGGTTTCTCGGCAAAAACAGGAGCGATATGTGAAAATTAATGTTTACGTTGTGCTACTGTTTTTAGGCCGAACTTTCAGCCTTTATGTCTGCAGTAAAGGAGGCGCTGCATGATTATTCGCAGCGTAAAACGCGAGTTTCGTCAACTTTAGTCCGTGGTCGTTTGCGCTGCGATAGGGGCCTTGGGAGGGGGGATATTTTGTTTCTTAAATTGCAAAAAATATTCACAAAACCCTTAGCTAGGAAATCGCTGAAAAATAATTTTAAAATAAAAACTTTAACGTACCTTTTTTTGTAGGTTTTCATACTGACCACTGCTGTCGAGATGCACTGACAGGTTTGACCTGTCGGTATTCTGGGTATGGTGTACGGATCAGGAGAGATCCAAACGTCTGATGGTAATGCAATCCACGTCATTACACGTTGGTGCACCTCTCCCTGGCGGGTCTTGAAAGCGCCGTCACAAACAGGTACCCAAGGAACCCGCCCGGGCTTTGCAAATGGGTTTTCACAGGACAATTCCTCCTCATCTGAGTTTTAAATGGCGGACCCTTATTCTGAAGGTAGTAGGACAGGTGGATAAGTTGTTAAGAAGGTATATGGGATACTTTTCTTTATTAGCCGAGGCTTAGAATATAAGAGCAGGGAGATTATGCTTGAACTGTATAAAACACTAGTTAGGCCACAGCTAGAGTACTGTGTGCAGCCCTGGTCACCATATTACAGGAACGATGTGATTACACAAGAGAGGGTACTGATGAGATTTACGAGGTTGTTGCCAGGACTAGAGAATTTTAGCCATAGGAAAGATTGGATAGGCGGGGGTTGTATTCTTTTGAATGGAGGAGGCTACGAAGAGACTTAATTGAGGTGTATAAAATTATGAGGGTCCTAGATAGAGCGGATAGGAAGGATTTATTTGCCCTAGCATTTAAATCAATGGACTGGCCAGGTGGGCAGAAAAGTGGCAAATGGAATTCAATCTGGAGATGGCATTTTGGGAGGGCTAACAAGGTAAGGAAATACACAATAAATGGTCGGATACCGAGAAGTATAGAGAAACAGAGGACCTTGGAGTGCATGTCCACATATCCCTGAAAGTAGTAGGACATGTAGATAAGGGGCATAGATTTAAGTAATTGGTAGAAGGATTAGAAGGGAGTTGGGGAAAAACTTTTACACCCAAAGGGTGATGGGGGTCTAGAACTCACTGCCTGAAAGGGTGGTAGAGGTAAGAACGCTCATCACATTTAAAAAGTACTTGGATGTGCACTTGAGGTGCCGTAACCTGCAGTGCTACGGACCAAGAGCTGCAAAGTGGGATTAGGTGGGATAACTCTTTTTCAGCCGACATAGACATGATGGGTCGAAAGGACTCCTTCTGTGCCTTAAATTTCTATGATTCTATTATTTACTTTATAAATGTTGTGTCCCCTGTAATTGAGTATTTTTGCTCATGCTTTCGCGCCTGTAGCAGTTGTGCGAAAAGTTCTGAGAACCTGGAAACCACCATGGAACAGCAGAAGAGGGGAAACTGAAGGCAGGAGAGCCATTAACAGGGGGCAACCAGAGGTGGGATGAACTTTGATTCCACCGGTAACTAATAGTAACTCACTGAAATTGCACTGATAATTAATAATATTGGTAACAATCAGATTTCCCTCAGAATCAATATAACTCACTGGTAGTCTGTATGTAACTGGTAGTAATAGATTTAACACCCCAATATCTTACCTGCAATTAGTAGTAATCCTATAACTCGCTGATATTCATCCTGAAACTAAAACCAAACAATCTCCAGCGCTGCACAAGGTGTGGTCAGGCTCCCTAGTCAATGCCACTTTTAACAGGCTCCATTTCACTTTGGACTCTGGTTTGGACTTGGGGCTGTGTGTGAAGATGACAAATCAGAACTAGGAGCCTGAATGAGAGCTGAACTGTACTTAGACTTCTAAACCCTCTAACCTGAACCTAACCGAGAGATTGCACAAGGGGCAGTGGGCTCAGAATTTGGGACACTTCTCACAAGGCACGTTGTACTAAACTCAGCTCAGCACTAACATTTCTAAACTACCCCCTGGGCTTGACTCAATAAAGGAAAGTTTTCAATTTTCATCGAATTCTAGAATTTGCAGCACAGGAGGCAGCCATTTGGCCCACAGTGCCAGTGCCTGTGCTGGCACTCTCTCCTGTAACCCTATTCCTCCCAGATCCTTATATAATCTTCCTTTTCAAATACTTATCTCTTTCCCTTCCAAATGATGCTCTAGTCTCTACCTCAATCACCACTTTTGGTGAAGCATCCCATGATCTAATAACCTTCAGTTCAAACACCTTCCTTCTACTTTCCTCCTTGGCTCTTCCAGAGTGAATCCTAATACTTGCTCTGCTTGGTCCCCACTAGTGGAAAAACATTTTTACTATTTACGCACAGCACGACGTTTCACTCACCCTTTTAGTGGCTGCTCCTCTCTCGACGATGTTCCCACTCACCATAATGTGCTCCCAACTCTGCAGAAAATACTGATTCCAATGCCCACTCCATTCCCCATTCTCTCCCCCTGCTCAAGCCTCAATTTCCCGATCTCCATACCCCTTTTCTCTCCTGATCTGAGTCCCAATCTCCCAGTCCCCTTCTGTCCCCCAATTCCCATCCCCCGAGCCCCATTCTGCAGTCTCCGTCTCTATGTCCAAACCATCATTCCCAATCTCACTCTATCCTCCCATCTGACTCCCAATTGTTGTTGACACACCAGATCTTTGGAGTGATGGGTTGGTGGTTTGAGTTTTCTCTGTGGCAGCAGCAGTGATTTAATGAACGAGCGATGGTGGAGAGGGCGGGGAGAGGGGAGGGGGAGGGTGAAAATGGGGCACAGCTGCGGCAAGGAATTTGAAGTACAAAGATGTCCTGTATTGCTAGCAGCAGCACCCAGGAAATCAATCCCCCCGTTCCGGCAACCCTACCTTAGAGTGGTAGGGGTTTTGCTTCATGGGCCACTGGCATCAGTACTGGGGAAAGAGGGAGCTGTTGCGTTGGGACAGATTCCACTTGAATTGGGCTGGAACCAGTGTCCTGGAAAATCAAATAGACAGTAGTCAGGGCTTTAAACTAATGAAGGTGACTGGAGAGTCAATTTAAAAACTGCAAGAGAAATGTCAAGGCTCTTGAGCAGAGCAGAGTTTTGGGTAAAAATAATCAGAGTGAGTCAGGAAGGGACAGCGAGAGTAACAAAGGTAACAATGCATCAGTGACTAAGGTGACATCAGGGAAAAATAGAAAAACATCAAAGCTAAAGGCACTATATCTGAATGCACGAAGCATTTGCAACAAAATAGTTGAATTAATAGTGCATAGTAATTAATAGGTTTGATCTAATAGCCTAAGAGATGTGGTTGCAAAGTGGCCACAGTTTGGAACTAAACATTCCAGGATACTTAACTTTTAGAAGAGAGCGGCGAAATGGAAAAGGAGGAAGGATAGCCCTGATAATAAAGGATGGGATAAAGACAGTAGACAGAAAGGATCTTAGTTTGGAAAATCAAGACGTAGAATCAATTTGGGTGGAACTAAGAAACAGCAAGAGGTAGAAAACATTGGTAGGAGTTGTTTATAGGCCCCCGCCAAACAGTAGTGACAATGCAGGGCACAGTATAGCGGTGCACACTAAATTAGAGGTGCATGTAACAAGGGTAATACAGTAATTATGGGGGACTTAAATCTACATATAGTCTAGGCAAACCAAAATTGCAGGAAGAATTAATGGAATATATATATAAGATGATTTTCTAGAAAATGAGGTACCAACTAGGGAACAGGCTATTTTAGATCTAGTATTGTGCAATGAGAATGGGTTCATTAATAATCTTGTAGTAAAGGGGCCTTTGGGGAAGAGTGGCCATAATATGATAGAATTTTATATTGCATTTGAAATCCGAAACTAGGGTCTTAACAACAACAACTTATATTTATATAGCACCTTTAATGTAGTAAAAGGGCACGGAGAGTTGGAGGAGCAACACACGCAGGGCGATCGAGGCCCTGATAAAAGGGTGCAGGGAGTTTGGGAGGAGCGGCAGTAGCAGTTCGAGAGATCGAGTCCGAAGGTAAAACAAAGAAGTAAAAAGAAATCGAAGTGTGACGTCACAGCCAAGAGGGTAAGTGATTGGCTGGTTGATTGGCGAGGAGTTTTTCTTTTTTCTTCATCTTTTTCTTTTTCTTATTAGTAAGAAACCTTTGGCATTGTTGCCAAATTAAGTTAATTTAAGGGTTAAGTCATGGCAGGAGAGCCCAGACCCGTGTCATGCTCCGCCTGTGTTATGAGGGAAATCAGGGACGCTTCCAGTGTCCCTGAATACTATGTGTGCAGGAAGTGTATCCAGCTGCAGGTCCTGACAGACCGCATTGCGACACTGGAGCTGCACATGGATTCATCCTGGAGCATCCGTGGTGTAGTGGATGTCATGAATAGCAAGCTGAGTGAGTTTCTCACACCGCAGGTAAAGGTTACAAAGGAAGATAGGGAATGGGTGACCATCAGGCAGAGCAGGAGTAGGAAGGTATTGCAGGGGTCCCCTGTGGTCATCTCCCTCCAAAACAGACACACCGTTTTGGGTACTGTTGGGGGAGATAGCATATCAGGGGAAGGCAGCAGCAGCCAAATTCATGGCACCATGGGTAGCTCTGCTGCACAGGAGGGCAGGAAAAAGAATGGGAGAGCTACAATTGTAGGGGATTTTATTGCAAGGGGAATAGGTAGGCATTTCTGCGGCCACAATTGAGACTCCAGGATGGTATGTTGCCTCCCTGGTGCAAGGGTTAAGGATGTCTCGGAGCTGCTGCAGGGCATTCTGGAGGGGGAGGGTGAACAGCCAGTTGTCGTGGTGCATATAGGTACCAACAACATAGGTAAAAAACGGGATGAGGTCCTACAAGCTGAATTTGGGGAGCTAGGAGTTAAATTAAAAAGTAGGACCTCAAATGTAGTAATCTCAGGATTGCTACCAGTGCCACGTGCGAGTCAGAGTAGAAATAGCAGGACAGTTAAGATGGCTTGAGGAATGGTCCAAGAGACAGGGATTCAAATTCCATGGACATTGGAACCGGTTCTGGGGGAGGTGGGACCAGTTCAAACCGGACGGTCTGCACCTGGGCAGGACCGGAACCAATGTCTCAGGGGGAGTGTTTGCTCGTGCTGTTGGGGAGGGTTTAAACTGATATGGCAGGGGGATGGGAATCTATGCAAGGAGAGAGAGGGAAATAAAATTGGAGCAAAAGCTAAAGGTAGAAAGGAGATAAGGAAAAGTTGAGGGCAGAGAAATCAAAGGCAAAAATCAAAAAGGGCCACATTACAACATAATTCTAAAAGGACAAAGAGTATCAAAAAAACAAGCCTGAAGGCTCTGTACCTCAATGCGAGGAGCATTCGTAATAAGATGGATGAATTAACTGTGCAGATAGCTGTTAACGGATATGAAGTAATTGGGATTACGGACACATGGCTCCAGGGTGACCAAGGCTGGGAACTCAATATCCAGTGGTATTCAATATTCAGGAAGGATAGCCAGAAAGGAAAAGGAGGTGGGGTAGCATTTCTGGTTAAAGAGGAGATTAACGCAATCGTAAGGAAGGACATTAGCGTGGATGATGTGGAATCTGTATGGGTAGAGTTGCGGAACACCAAAGGGCAGAAAACCACCAAACAGTAATAGGGAGGTTGGGGATGGCATCAAACAGGAAATTAGGGATGCATGCAATAAGGGTACAGCTGTTATCATGGATGACTTTAATCTACATATAGATTGGGCTAACCAAACTGGTAGCAATACAGTGGATGAGGATTTCATGGCGTGTATAAGGGATGGTTTTCTAGACCAATATGTCGAGGAACCAACTAGAGAGCTGGCCATCCAAGACTGGGTATTGTGTAATGAGCGAGGATTAATTAGCAATCTTGTTGTGCGAGGCCCCTTGGGGAAGAGTGAACATAATATGGTAGAATTCTTAATTTAGATGGAGAGTGACACAGTTAATTCAGAGACTAGGGTCCTGAACTTAAAAAAAGGTAACTTCGATGGTATGAGACGTGAATTGGCTAGGATAGACTGGCAAATGATACTTAAAGGGTTAATGGTGGAAAAGCAATGGCAGACATTTAAAGATCACATGGATGAACTTCAACAATTGTACATCCCTGTCTGGCGTACAAATAAAAAAGGGAAGGTGGCTCAACCGTGGTGTACAAGGGAAATTAGGGATAGTGTTAAATCCAAGGAAGAGGCATATAAATTGGCCAGAAAAAGCAGCAAACCTGAGGACTGGGAGAAATTTAGAAGTCAGCAGAGGAGGACAAAGGAGGGGGAAAATCGAACATGAGAGTAAGCTTGCAGGGAACATAAAAACTGACTGCAGTTTCTGCTTCTGTAGATATGTGAAGAGAAAAAGATTAATGAAGACAAATGTAGGCCCCTTGCATTCAGAATCAGGTGAATTTATAATGGGGAACAAAGAAATGGCAGACCAATTAAACAAATACTTCGGTTCTGTCTTCACAAAGGAAGACACAAAAAACCTTCCAGAAATACTAGGGGACCGAGGGTCTTGCGAGAAGGAGGAACTGAATTAAGTCCTTATTCGTCAGGAAATTGTATTAGGAAAATTAATGGGATTGAAGGCCGATAAATCCCCGGGGCCTGATAGTCTGCATACCAGAGTACTTAAGGAAGTGGCCCTAGAAATAGTGGATGCATTGGTGTTCATTTTCCAACATTCTATAGACTTAGATCAGTTCCTATGGATTGGTGGGTAGCAAATGTAACCCCACTTTTTAAAAAAGCAAGGAGAGAGAAAACAGGGAATTATTGACTTGTTAGCCTGACATCGGTGGTGGGAAAATGTCGGAATCAATTATGAAAGATGTAATAGCAGTGCATTTGGAAAGCAGTGACAGGATTGGTCCAAGTCAGCATTGATTTATGAAAGGGAAATCATGCTTGACAAATCTTCAAATTTTTTAAGGATGTAACGAGTAGAGTGGACAAGGGAGAACCAGTGGATGTGGTGTATTTGGACTTTCAAAAGACTTTTGGCAAGGGCCCACACAAGAGATTAGTGTGCAAAATTAAAGCACATGGTATTGGGGTTACTGTATTGACAGGAATAGAGAACTGATTGGCAGACAGGAAGCAAAGAGCAGGAATAAACGAGTCCTTTTCAGAATGGCAGGCAGTGACTAGTCGGGTACCGCAAGGTTCATTGCTGGGATCCCAGCTATTTACAATATACATTAATGATTTAGACAAAGGAATTGAAAGTAATATCTCTAAGTTTGCAGATGACACTAAGCTGGGTGGCAGTGTGAGCTGTGAGGAGGATGGTAAGAGGCCGCAGGGTGACTTGGACAGGTTAGGTGAGTCGGCAAATGCATGGTAAATGCAATATAATGCAGATAAATGTGAGGTTATTCACTTTGGTGGCAAAAACAGAAAGGCAGAATATTTTCTGAATGGTGACAGATTAGGAAAAGGGAAGGTGCAACGAGACCTGGGTGTCATGGTACATTAGTCATTGAAAGTTGGCATGCAGGTATAGCAGGTGGTGAAGAAGGCAAATGGCATGTTGGCCTTCATAGCGAGAGGATTTGAGAAAAGGAGCAGGGAGGTCTTACTGCAGTTGTACAGGGCCATGGTGAGGCCACACCTTGAATATTGTGTTCAGTTTTGGTCTCATAATCTGAGGAAGGATATTCTTGCTGTTGAGGGAGTGCAGCGAAGGTTCACCAGACTGATTCCCGGGATGGCAGGACTGACATATGAAGAAGGAGTGGATCGACTAGGCTTATATTCACTAGAATTTAGAAGAATGAGAGGGGATCTCATTGAAACATATAAAATTCTGACGGGATTGGACAGGTTAGTTGCAGGAAGAATGTTCCCGATGTTGAAGAAGTCCAGAACCAGGAGTCACAGTCTAAGGATAAGGGGTAAGACATTTAGGACCGAGATGAGGAGAACTTCTTCACTCAGAGAATTGTGAACCTGTGGAATTCCCTACCACAGAAATTTGTTGAGGCCAGTTCGTTAGATTATATTCAATAGGGAGTTATATATGGCCCTTATGGCTAAAGGGATCAAGGGGTATGGAGAGAAAGCAGGAACGGGGTATTGAAGTTGCATGATCAACCATGATCATATTGAATGGTGGTGTTGGCTCGAAGAGCCGAATGGCCTATTCCTGCACCTATTTACTATATTTCTATGTTTCTATGTAAAATGTCACAAGGCGCTTCACAGGAGTAAAATGAGACTAAAAATTTGACAACGAGCCACATAAGGAGCAATTAGGGCAGGTGACCAAACGCTTAGTCAAAGAGGTAGGTTTTAAGGAGTGTCTTGAAGGAAGAAAGAGAGGTTAGAAAGGCGGAGAGATTTCGGCAGGGAATTCCAAAGCTCAGGGCACGAGGCACCAGAAGGCACGGCCATCAATGGCGGAGCAATTATAATCAGGGATGCTCAAGCAAACTAGCTAAGTATGTGGGGAGGGTTGGCTAAGGTAGACTGGGAGAGCGATAGTGATAGGGGATTCAATTGTAACGGGAATAGATAGGCGTTTCTGCGGCCGCAACCGAGACTCCAGGATGGTATGTTGCCTCCCTGGTGCAAGGGTCAAGGATGTCTCGGAGCGAGTGCAGGACATTCTAAAAAGGGAGGGAGAACAGCCAGTTGTCGTGGTGCACATTGGTACCAACGACATAGGTAAAAAAAGGGATGAAGTCCTACGAAATGAATTTAAGGAGCTAGGAGCTAAATTAAAAAGTAGGACCTCAAAAGTAGTAATCTCTGGATTGCTACCAGTGCCACGTGCTAGTCAGAGTAGGAATCGCAGGATAGCGCAAATTAATATGTGGCTTGAACAGTGGTGCAGCAGGGAGGGATTCAAATTCCTGGGGCATTAGAACCGGTTCTGGGGGAGGTGAGACCAGTACAAACCAGACGGTCTGCACCTGGGCAGGACCGGAACCAATCTCCTAGGGGGAGTGTTTGCTAGTGCTGTTGGGGAGGAGTTAAACTAATATGGCAGGGGGATGGGAACCAATGCAGGGAGACAGAGGGAAACAAAAAGGAGACAAAAGCAAAAGACAGAAAGGAGATGAGGAAAGGTGGAGGGCAGAGAAATCCAAGGCAAAAAACAAAAAGGGCCACTGTACAGCAAAATTCTAAAAGGACAAAGGGTGTTAAAAAAGCAAGGCTGAAGGCTTTGTGTCTTAATGCAAGGAGTATCCGTAATAAGGTGGATGAATTAACTGTGCAAATAGATGTTAACAAATATGATGTGATTGGGATTACAGAGACTTGGCTCCAGGATGATCAGGGCTGGGAACTCAACATCCAGGGGTATTCAACATTCAGGAAGGATAGAATAAAAGGAAAAGGAGGTCGGGTTGCATTGCTGGTTAAAGTAGATTAAGGCAACAGTTAGGAAGGACATTAGCTTGGGTGATGTGGAATCTATATGGGTAGAGCTGCAGAACACCAAAGGGCAAAAAACATTTGTGGGAGTTGTGTACAGACCTCCAAACAGTAGTAGTGATGTTGGGGAGGGCATCAAACAGGAAATTAGGGGTGCATGCAATAAAGGTGCAGCAGTTATAATGGGTGACTTTAATATGCACATAGATTGGGCTAACCAAACTGGAAGCAATACGGTGGAGGAGGATTTCCTGGCGTGCATAAGGGATGGTTTTCTAGACCAATATGTCGAGGAACCAACTAGGGGGGAGGCCATCTTAGACTGGGTGTTGTGTAATGAGAGAGGATTAATTCGCAATCTCGTTGTGTGAGGCCCCTTGGGGAAGAGTGACCATAATATGGTGGAATTCTGCATTAGGATGGAGAATGAAACAGTTAATTCAGAGACCATAGTCCAGAACTTAAAGAAGGGTAACTTTGAAGGTATGAGGCATGAATTGGCTGGGATAGATTGGTGAATGATACTGAAGGGGTTGACTGTGGATGGGCAATGGCAGACATTTAGAGACCGCATGGATGAACTACAACAATTGTACATTCCTGTCTGGTGTAAAAATAAAAAAGGGAAGGTGGCTATCAAGGGGAACCAGGGATAGTATTAAAGCCAAAGAAGTGGCATACAAATTGGCCAGAAATAGCAGCGAACCCGGGGACTGGGAGAAATTTAGAACTCAGCAGAGGAGGACAAAGGGTTTGATTAGGGCAGGGAAAATGGAGTACGAGAAGAAGCTTGCAGGGAACATTAAGACGGATTGCCAAAGTTTCTATAGATATGTAAAGAGAAAAAGGTTAGTAAAGACAAACGTAGGTCCCTGCAGTCAGAATCAGGGAAAGTCATAACGGGGAACAAAGAAATGGCAGACCAATTGAACAAGTACTTTGGTTCGGTATTCACTAAGGAGGACACAAACAATCTTCCGGATACAAAAGGGGTCAGAGGGTCTAATAAGAAGGAGGAACTGAGGGAAATCCTTATTAGTCAGGAAATTGTGTTGGGGAAATTGATGGGATTGAAGGCCGATAAATCCCCAGGGCCTGATGGACTGCATCCCAGAGTACTTAAGGAGGTGGCCTTAAAAATAGCGGATGCATTGACAGTCATTTTCCAACATTCCATTGACTCTGGATCAGTTCCTATGGAGTGGAGGGTAGCCAATGTAATCCCACTTTTAAAAAAAGAAAGGAGAGAGAAAACGGGTAATTATAGACCGGTCAGCCTGACATCGGTAGTGGGTAAAATGATGGAATCAATTATTAAGGATGTCATAGCAACGCATTTGGAAAGAGGTGACATGATAGGTCCAAGTCAGCATGGATTTGTGAAAGGGAAATCATGCTTGACAAATCTTCTGGAATTTTTTGAGGATGTTTCCAGTGGAGTGGACAAGGGAGAACCAGTGGATGTGGTATATTTGGACTTTCAGAAGGCTTTAGACAAGGTCCCACACAAGAGATTAATGTGCAAAGTTAAAGCACATGGGATTGGGGGTAGTGTGCTGACATGGATTGAGAACTGGTTGTCAGACAGGAAGCAAAGAGTAGGAGTAAATGGGTACTTTTCAGAATGGCAGGCAGTGACTAGTGGGGTACCGCAAGGTTCTGTGCTGGGGCCCCAGCTGTTTACACTGTATATTAATGATTTAGATGAGGGGATTAAATGTAGTATCTCCAAATTTGCAGATGACACTAAGTTGGGTGGCAGTGTGAGCTGCGAGGAGGATGCTATGAGGCTGCAGAGTGACTTGGATAGGTTAGGTGAGTGGGCAAATGCATGGCAGATGAAGTATAATGTGGATAAATGTGAAGTTATCCACTTTGGTGTTAAAAACAGAAACACAGACTATTATCTGAATGGTGACAGATTAGGAAAAGGGGAGGTGCAAAGAGACCTGGGTGTCATGGTGCATCAGTAATTGAAGGTTGGCATGCAGGTACAGCAGGCAGTTAAGAAAGCAAATGGCATGTTGGCCTTCATAGCGAGGGGATTTGAGTACAGGGGCAGGGAGGTGTTACTACAGTTGTACAGGGCCTTGGTGAGGCCACACCTGGAGTATTGTGTACAGTTTTAGTCTCCTAACTTGAGGAAGGACATTCTTGCTATTGAGGGAGTGCAGCGAAGGTTCACCAGACTGATTCCCAGGATGGCGGGACTGTCCTATCAAGGAAGACCGGATCAACTGGGCTTGTATTCACTGGAGTTCAGAAGAATGAGAGGGGACCTCATAGAAACGTTTAAAATTCTGATGGGTTCAGACAGGTTAGACGCAGGAAGAATGTTACCAATATTGGGGAAGTCCAGAACCAGGGGTCACAGTCTAAGGATAATGGGTAAGCCATTTAGGCCAGAGATGAGGAGAAACTTCTTCACCCAGAGAGTGGTGAACCTGTGGAATTCTGTACCACAGAAAGTTGTTGAGGCCAATTCACTAAATATATTCAAAAAGGAGTTAGATGAAGTCCTTACTACTCGGGGGATCAAGGGGTATGGCGAGAAAGCAGGAATGGGGTACTGAAGTTGCATGTTCAGCCATGAACTCATTGAATGGCGGTGCAGGCTAGAAGGGCCGAATGGCCTACTCCTGCACCTATTTTCTATGTTTCTATGTTTCTATTAAAAGGTATTATGGTCGACAACCAATGACTAGCATTTAAAGAATTAATACATAATTTACAACAAATAAACATTCCTTTAAGGCACAAAAACCCAAAAGGAAAAGCGATCCTACTGTAGCTAACAAGAGAAGTTAAAGATAGCATTAGATCAAAGGAAGAGGCTTATAATGTTGACAAAAAGAGCAGTAAGCTTGAGGATTGGGAGGATTTTAGAATTCAGCAAAGGAGAACCAAGAAATTGGTAAAGAAGGGGAAAATAGAATATGAGAGTAAACTAGCGAGAGACATAAAAACAGGCTGCAACAGCTTCTATAGGTATGTAAAAACAAAAAGATTAGTGAAAATAAATGTGCGTCTCCTGCAGGCTGAGACAGGAAAAATTATAATGGGGAATAAGGAAATGGCAGAGAAATTAAGCAAATACTTTGTGTCTGTTTTCACGGGAAACAAAAACTTCCTGGAAATAGTGGAGAACCAAATTTCTAGTAAGAATGAGGAACTGAAAGAAATTAGTATTGGTAAAAAAATAGTACTGGAGAAATTAATGGGACTGAAATTAATGAATCCCCTGGACCTAATGGCCTACATTAGGGTTTTGAAAGAGGTGGCTATCAAGATAGCGGATGCATTGATTGTAATCTTCCAAAATTCCATAGATTCTAGAACGGTTCCCACAGATTGAAATGTAGCTAATGTAACCCTGCTATTTACGAAAGGAGGGAGAGAGAAAATGGCGAACTACAGACCAGTTAGCCTGACATCAGTAGGGAAAATGCTGCAATCTACTTTTAAGGACGTGGTAACAGGGAACTTGGAAAATAATAAGAGGATTGGGCAGAGTCAACACGAATTTTTGAAAGGGAAATCATGTTTGAAAAATCTGTTTGAGTTTTTTGAAGTTGTAACTAGTAGAATAGTTAAGGGGGAACCAGTGGATGTGGTGTATTTGGATTTTCAGAAAGCATTCGATAAAGTGCCACACAAAAGGTCATTAAACATAATTAAGGCTCATCGGATTGGGGGTAATATACTTGCATGGATTGAGGATTGGTTAATGGATAGAAAATGGATAGGAATAATTTTCGGGTTGGCAGGCTGTAACTAGTGGGATACTGCAAGGATTGGTGCTTGGGCTAAAGCTATTCACAATCTATATCAATGATTTGGATGAGGGGACCAAATGTAATAAATCCAAGTTTGCTGATGATACAAAGCTCGGTGGGAATGTAAGTTGTGAGGAGGATGCAAAGAGGCTTGAAGGGGATATAGACAGGTTAAGTGAGTTGGAAAGAACATGCCAAATGGAATATAATGTGGAGAAATGGGAAGTTATCCACTTTGGTCGGAAAAATAGAAAAGCAGAGTAATTTTATATGGTGAGAGATCGGGAAATGTTGATGTTCAGAGGGACCTGTGTGTCCTTGTACACAAATCAGTGAAAGTTAACATCCAGGTACAGCAAGCAATTAAGAAAGCAAATGGTATGTTGGCCTTTATTACAAGAGGATTTGTGTATAAGAATAAAGACGTCTTGCTGCAATTATATAGACACTGGTGAGACCTCACCTGAAGTATTATGTACAATTTTGGTCTCCTTACATAAGGAAGGATATACTTGCCATAGAGGGAGTGCAACGAAGATTCACCAGACTGATTTCTGGGATGGGGGGATTGTCCTATGAGGAGAGATTGAGTAGACTAGGCCTATATTTTCTAGAGTTTCAATGAGAAGTGATCTCATTGAAACATACAAAATTATTTCAGGGCTTGACAGGGTAGATGCCAGGAGGATATTTCCTCTGGCTGGTGAGTCGAGAACCAGGGGTCACAGTCTCAGAATAAGGGGTCGGGCATTTAGGACTGAGATGAAGAGAAACCTCTTCACTCAGAGGGTGGTGAAGGCTCAGTCTTTGAGTATATTCAAGACATAGATCGATACATTTTTGGAGATTAAGGGAATCAAGTGATATGGAGACTGTGCAAGAAAGTGGAGTTGAGGTAGAAGATCAGCCATGATCTTATTGAATGGCGGAGCAGGCTCGAGGGACAGAATGGCCTATCCTGCTCCTAATTCTTATGTGCTTATGTACCTTATTTACTCTATCATAACACCTCATAAATTTGAACACCTCTATTAAATCTCCCCTTAACCTTCTTTGTTCTCAGGAGCACAACGTCTGCTTCTCTAATCTCTTCATGTTATTGAAGTCCCACAACACTACTACCACTCTAGTAAATTCCCTCTGCAGTCTCGCTAAAGCTTTGACACACTTTCTAACTTTGGTGTCCAGAATTGGACAGATACTCCAGATGAGGCCTAACCAGTGATTTATGAAGTTTTAACTTAACTTTCTTGCTTTTATAATCTATGCCACTATTTATAAAGTGAAGGGGGCTAAAATTCAGTATAACCTCATTTAGGGTGGTAATAGTTGTGAGGTGCAAGACTTAGCGGCAGGCTGAAGTCTCGCCCCTCTCCAAAAATTCGGTAAGGAGACCAAAACTGCACACAGGACTGTGTGGTGCTGCTGCAGCCGAGGGGCCCTTCGCTCACTTAAAGGGAAAGGCTCACGTGGCCGACTCTTCATATGAATCTGGACCACCATGGAGCGGGGATGTCGCCCGATCAGCCCGGCAATCAAGCAAAGTGCTGGGCAGAGTGATCACGGCCAGTACGCCGTAAAGAAAAACAGATCAGCATCGGGAAAACCAAGGTAATTTTTTTTTCTAATTTCCATCGGTCACCTTGTCTTTAATTTTCACCCCGGTAGCAGCCGGCCGCAAGATTCACGCATCCTGCAGCTATCGGTGCTTTCGCTCGGCGCTGCTGCCGGGGGTGGAAGTGAATTTCGGGGTCGGGGTGCTAGCGTGGCAATGCGCATGGCGATGACGACACGATCTCCAGGCAGAGTAGATCAGGGCGCAAAGCCATTGCATCGGTACAAAACTCCCGCCCAATATGGCGGGAGTCATTGCTAACGTCGTGTCCGGGGGCGCTAACGGGAAACGCAAAAGCACTGAATTTCTAGCCCCATCCTAAAGCTTTTCTAACAGCTTTATCGACTTGTCCTGCCACCTTCAAAGATTTGTTAAGTACACCACCAAGTCTCTCTGCTCCTGGACCCTCTTTAAAATTGTACCACTTTATCTTGCCTCTCCTCATTCTTCCTATCAAAATGAATCATTTCACGTATCTTTGCATAAAATTTGATCTGCCACATGTCTGCCCATTTCACCAGTCAGTCTATGTCCTCAAGTATCTGCTACTAAGGTGGGAAAGCAAGTTGCGAGGAGGACACAAA
Source organism: Pristiophorus japonicus (assembly GCF_044704955.1). NCBI lineage: Eukaryota > Metazoa > Chordata > Chondrichthyes > Pristiophoridae > Pristiophorus > Pristiophorus japonicus. The sequence goes on along the minus strand of NC_091977.1, from coordinate 361,620,553 downwards.
AAATCTGCAAAGGGATATAGGGCCCAAATTTGGCCTTCTGGTTTTTTCGGTGCACTTCCGTGAGGTGCGCCGACTTTCTGCTCTGATAAAGGTGTCGAAAATATATCGGCATATTCTCCCCGCTCTGTGGACCGTCCTTGTGCTTGGCGTGGTGTGGCAATCACAGTGGGGGGCGGAGCTAGGGATGTGCGGCTGAAAGACTGCTGGCAGGAGGGGCGGGGCTAGGGCCCAGCGTCTGTAACAGTGCCAGCAGCGTTGCGCATGCGCATTGGAGCGTTCGCGCATGCGCCCGGGCGTCCCACCTATCCCCGGTCGAGTGGCCTTTCGAACTGGCATTGCTTTAGCATCAGACCTATTGCTCAGAGAAATAACTCTGCAATTGTTGTGTATGAGGGCACCTTGAACATCTGACCACAGAATGGCTGCAGCCCTGAGAAGTATGCAAATAGATGTAAAGATTCAATCAAACTCCTTCAATCTTAATTACTAGATTCAATTCAAGCAAATCTCATGCAACCTGATTTTAATTCTATGAATTACGACACTACCATTCAAATTTATAATCATTTCTGAAGTCCATACAAATGGTACATGCTGTTGGGAGTATATTTAGTTGTCTCAGATGAGCTTTCATTTTTAAAATGTACTTTTTTAGTCGAGCACGGATGTTTTCGATTGTTTCATGGCCTTTTTGTCAGCATTATTTATGATTTATTTTGAGGTGTCATGGCAACTATCAAAACTTACAATAAGTACGTAATAGACTTTTACACTTAACACATTAAGGCTCCTGCAGCCTGTGTATTCCCAGCCCCCCACCCTCCTTCCAGCCCCCCTTTAAGTTCCCTCCTGCAGCCTCCTTCGGCGAGCCCAACCTGCTGCGTCTCATGTGTGGCCCATTCACTGCTCTCCCACCCTGGCTTCCCACCCACCAGCTTCCCTATCCCCGGCCGAGTGGCCTCTCGCACCGGCAGGCCCACTCATTTCCCGGGCCGTGTATGAAGGTAGGACTTAAGTTTAATTTTTTATTTTTTATTGATTTTTTAAAAATTTATTATTGATGGTCTTTATGCTTCATGAATGTTGTTGAAACATAGAAATGTAGAATCATAGAAAATAGGTGCAGGAGTAGGCCATTCGGCCCTTCGAGCCTGCACCGCCATTCAATAAGATCATGGCTGAGCATTCCCTCAGTACCCCTTTTCAGCTTTCTCTCCATACTCCTTGATCTCTTTAGCCGTAAGGGCCATATCTAAATCCTTCTTGAATATATCCAATGAACTGGCATCAACGACTCTCTGCAGCAGGGAATTCCACAGGTTAACAACTTTTGAGTGAAGAAGTTTCTCCTCATCTCAGTCCTAAATGGCCTACCCCTTATCCTAAGAATATGTCCCCTGGTTCTGGACTTCCCCAACATCGGGAACATTCTTCCCGCATCTAACCTGTCCAGTCCCGTCAGAATCTTATACGTTTTTATGAGATACCCTCTCATTCTTCTAAACTCCAGTGAATAAAGGCCCAGTTGATCCAGTTTCTCCTCATATGCCAGTCCAGCCATCCCTGGAATCAGTCTGGTGAACCTTCGCTGCACTCCCTGAATAGCAAGAATGTCCTTCCTCAGATTAGGAGACCAAAGCTGAACACAATGTTCCAGGTGAGACCTCACCAAGGCCCTGTACAACAGTAAGCCTCCCTGTTCCTGTACTCAAATCCCCCAGCTATGAAGGCCAACATACTATTTGCCTTCTTCACCGCCTGCTGTTCTTGCATGCCAACTTTCAATGACTGATGTACCATGGCACCTAGGTCTCGTTGCACTTCCCCTTTTCCTAATCTGCCGCCATTCAGATAATATTCTGCCTTTGTGTTTTTGCCCCCAAAATGGATAACCTCACATTTATCCACATTATACTGCATCTGCCATGCATTTGCCAACTCACCTAACCTGTCCAAGTCACCCTGCAGCCTCTTAGCGTCTGCCTCACAACTCACACCGCCACCCAGTTTAGTGTCATCTGCAAACTTGGAGATATTACACTCAATTCCTTCATCTAAATCGCTAATGTATATGGTAAATAGCTGGGGTCCCAGCACTGAGCCCTGCAGCACTCCACAAGTCACTGCCTGCCATTCTGAAAAGGATCCGTTTATCCCGACTCTCTGCTTCCTGCCTGCCACCCAGTTCTCTATCCACGTCAGTACATTATCCCGAATACCATGTGCATTGATTTTGCACACCAATCTCTTGTGCGGGACCTTGTCAAAAGCCTTTTGAAAGTCCAAATACACCATATGCACTGGTTCTCCCTTGTCCACTCTGCTAGTTACATCCTTAAAAAATTCCAGAAGATTCGTCAAGCATGATTTCCCTTTCATAAATCCATGCTGACTTGGACCGATCCTGTCACTGCTTTCCAAATGCGCTGCTATTTCATCCTTAATGATTGATTCCAACATTTTCCCCAGTACTGATGTCAGGCTAACCAGACTATAATTACCCATTTTCTCTCTCCCTCCTTTTTTAAAATGTGGTGTTACATTAGCTACCCTCTAGTCCATAGGAATTGATCCAGAATCGATAGACTATTGGAAAATGATCACTAATGCATCCACTATTTCTAGGGCCACTTCCTTAAGTACTCAGGGATACAGGCTATCAGGCCCCGGGGATTTATGGGCCTTCAATCCCATCAATTTCCCTAACACAATTTCCCACTTTATAAGGCTATCCTTCAGTTCCTCCTTCTCACTAGACCCGCTGTCTCCTAGTACATTCGGAAGGTTATTTGTGTCTTCCTTTGTGAAGACAGAACCAAAGTATTTGTTCAATTGGTCTGCCATTTCTTTGTTCCCCATTATAAATTCACCTGAATCCAACTGCAAGGGACCTATGTTTGTCTTCACTAATCTTTTTCTCTTCACATATTTATGGAAGCTTTTGCAGTCAGTTTTTATGTTCCTTGCAAGCTTCCTCTTGTACTCTATTTTACCCCTCTTAATTAAACCCTTAGTCCTCCTCTGTTGAATTCTAAATTTCTCCCAGTCCTCAGGTTTGTTGCTTTTTCTAGCCAATTTCTATGCCTCTTCTTTGGTTTTAACACTATCCTTTATTTCCCTTGTTAGCCACGGTTGAACCACCTTCCCTGTTTTATTTTACTCCAGACAGGGATGTACAATTGCTGAAGTTCATACATGTGATCTTTAAATAGTTGCCATTGCTTATCCACTGTCAACCCGTTAAGTATCCTTTGCCAGTCTATTCTAGCCAATTCACGCCTCATACCATCCTTAAGTTCAGGACCCTAGTTTCCAAGTTAACTGTGTCATTCTCCATCTTAATAAAGAATTCTACCACATTATGATCACTCTTCCCCAAGGCGCCTCGCGCAACAAGATTGCTAATTATTCCCTTCTCATTACACATCACCCCGTCTAGGATGGCCAGCTCCCTAGTTGGTTCCTCGACATATTGGTCTCGAAAACCATCCCTAATACACTCCAGGAAATCCTCCTCCACTGCATTGCTGCCAGTTAGGTTAGCCCAATCAATATGTAGATTAAAGTCGCCCATGATAACTGCTGTACCTTTATTGCACACATCCCTTATTTCTTGTTTGATGCTGTCCCCAACCTCACTACTACTGTTTGGTGGTCTGTACACAACTCCCCCTAGCGTTTTCTGCCCTTTGGTATTCCGCAGCTCCACCCATACCGATTCCACATCATCCAGACTAATGTCCCTCCATACTATTGCATTAATTTCCTCTTTAACCAGCAGTGCCACCCCGCCTCCTTTTTCTCTCTGACTATCCTTCCTAAATGTTGAATACCCCTGGATGGTGAGTTCCCAGCCTTGGTCACCCTGGAGCCATGTCTCCGTGATGCCAATTACATCATATCCGTTAACTGCTATCTGCGCTGTTAATTCGTCCACCTTATTCCAAATGCTCCCTAAATTCGTCTCGTCGGACTTCATCCTGTTTTTTACCTATGTCATTGGTACCTGTATGCACTACGACAACTGGGTGTTTACTCTTCCTTTTCAGAATGTCCTGCACCCGCTCCGAGACATCCTTGACACTTGCACCAGGGAGGCAACATACCATCCTGGAGTCCCAGTTGTGGCCGCAGAAACACCTATCTATTCCCCTTATAGCTCTCCCACTCTTTTTTCTGCCCTCCTGTGTAACAGAGCCACCCATGGTGCCATGAACTTGGCTGCTGCTGCCCTCCCCTGATGAGTCATCCCCCTCAACAGTACCCAAAGCGGTGTATCTGTTTTGCAGGGGAATGACCACAGGGGACCCCTGCACTACCTTCCTTCCACTGCTCTTCCTGTTGGTCACCCATCCCCTATCTGGCTGTGTACCCTTTACCTGCAGTAAGACCAACTCACTAAAGGTGCTATTCACGTCATTCTCAGCATGCAGTCAGTCAGGAGCTGGAGGCGGATACACTTCCCGCACACGTAGTTGTCAGGGACCCCGGAAGCATTCCTGACTTCCCAATTAGTACAGGAGGAGCATAACATGTATCCGAGCTGTCCTGCCATGACTTAACGCTTAGAGAAACTTAAATTGGCAACAACAATGCTAAAGGTTACTTACTGATATAGAAAAGAAAAATACTCACCAATCACCAGCCAATCACTTACCCGCTTGGCTGTGACGCCAACTTTCGATTTCTTTTTGGCCTTCCTGCTGCAGATGCACCGGTAGTTCTCCAACTCCCCGGACTTTTATAGGCTGCCTCCTCGACACACCCGCTCACAGCCCCACTGTCTCTGACTCCCCGGTCTTTTATAAGCCGCCTCCTTGATGCACCCGCTCGAAGTCCCGCTGTCTCCGACTCCCTGGACTTTTATAGGCCGCCTCCTCGACGCACCCGCTCGAAGTCCCGCTGTCTCCAACTCCCCGGACTTTTATAGGCCACCTCCTCGACACACCCGCTCGAGAGAATGTGTTTAGTGCTTTGCAAGGTCTTCTCCGCTTCCCTTCACACCCCCTATCTCTGGCTACCTGCGCTGATTTCTTAACTCTCTGCAAGGGTTTTCTGTGCGGCCACAAGTGGCCACATACGCTGGCCTAAGTTAGTTTGGAGCAACTATTAGCTGTCCAAACTGGCTTAAATGGCCAAAACAGGCGTAGGTGGCTGGTAACGCCCCCTTTTGAAAAAAAAATTAAATTTAAAAAATCCTAACTAACTCACTTACACTGCCAAAAATTAAATGTGCAGAATGGGGATTTTTAAGATACTCCAGAAAAATCAAGTTGCTCAAAAAAAATGGAGCAACTCCAGGGCAAATTTGGGCCCATAGATAGGCTCAGTGAATGGGCAAACATTTGGCAGATGGACTATAATGTGGGAAAATGTAAGTATATCCACTTTGGTAGGAAAAATAAAAAAGCAAATTATTATTTAAATGTGGAGCGATTACAAAATGTTGCAGTACAGAGGGACCTGGGGGTTCTTGTACATAAAACGCAAAAAGTTAGCATGCAGGTACAGCAAGTAATCAGGAAGGCAAATGAAATGTTGGCCTTTATTGCAAGGGGAATGGAGTATAAAAGCAGTGAAGTCCTGCTACAACTCTATAGGATATTGGTGAGACCACACCTAGAGTACTGTGTACAGTTTTGGTCTCCTTATTTAAGGAAGGATATACTTGCATTGGAGGCAGTTCAGAGAAGGTTCACAAGGTTGATTCTAGAGATGAAGGGGTTGTCATATGAAGAAAGGTTGAGCAGGTTGGGCCTATATTCATTGGAGTTTAAAAGAATGAGAGGTGATCTTATTGAAACTTAAAAGATTTTGAGGGGGCTTGACTAGATGCAGAGAGGATGTTTCCCCTCATGGGGAAATCTAGAACTGGGAACATAGAATAAGGGGTCACTCATTTAAAACAGAAATGAGGAGGAAATTCTTCTCTCAGAGAGTCGTGAATCTTTGGAATTCTCTACCTCTGACAGCTGTGGAGGCTGGATCATTGAATATATTTAAGGTGGAGATAGACAGATTTTTGAATGATGAGTCAAGGGTTATGGGGAGTGGGCAGGGAAATGAAGTTGAGGCCAGGATCAGATCAGCCATGATCTTATTGGATGGTGGAGCAGGCTCGAGGGGCCAAATAGCCTATTTCTTTGGTTCTTATGTTATGTTCTGTCCTCCTCACTGTTTACTATGTTTCCACGCTTTGTGTAATGTGCAGATCTTTGGAATTGACCCCTATACCCAAGTCCAGGTCATGAATATATATCAAAAAGAGCAGTGGACCTAATACCGATCCCTGGGGAACATATATACAGTTTGTGCTTCCTTCACTGAAGGAGAAACTTTAGAAAATACCTCTGTTTTTTTTATTCTGGACTGTTTTTACCCTTTGCAATGAGAGCTGAGAAAGTTAAATCAATTAACACATAATTTGATATAAACCGAAAAAATTTCAAGTAACTGAGTGCTGCATTACACTTTATTTCTCTTGCCGGTTTTCTCTAACATCCTCCTTTCCTAAAGGCATTGACTCCTTGCTGGAGTGTGGTTCCATGGGCACTGGCCCAAGGGGCTTAGGCATTGACACCTGGAATTTCCACTGTGAGTGCTCTGGATCGTCTCAGGCTGATTCACAGTGCAAGTGCCTGAAGTCACAGCTGACGAATTGGGTGAAGCTGTACAGAAATTCTCCCCCAGAATGTTGACAGCTGTTCAACTGTCAAGCTCAGTCCTGTTCTCACCTCACAGCACACAGCTCACGAGAAAGCACTCACATGGGAAGTCTGAATGACTTTGTTTCTCCTTTTTCCAGGGACACCAAAGATAATTGTAGTGCCCCTATCACCATCCTGGCTGAGATCAACTAACTCTGCACAGACCAGGGTTTGAACCTGTGACCTTGCTTGCATGTTTCATTTATTGACTGGACAAACTTACTGAGCCATTGGGCAACCTGCACTACAGTTTTTAATTACACTGCAGTGACAAAAGAAATGCACCTTAACAACAACTCGTATTTATTTAGCGCCTTTAACATAGAAAAACATTCCAGGGCGCTTCACAGGAGCATTATTAAACAACATTTGACACCAAGCCACATAAGGTGATATTAGGGCAGAACTGAAAGCTTGGTCAAAGAGGTAAGTTTTAAGGAGTATCTTAAAGCAGGAAAGAGAGGTAGAGAGGTGGAGAGGTTTAAATAGGAAATGAGAGAGCTTAGGGCCTTGGCAGCTGAAAGTACGGCCACCAATGGTGGAGCAATTAAAATTGGGGATGAGCAAGAGGCCAGTCCTGGAGGAGCTCAGATACCTCAGAGATTTGTAGGACTGGAGGATGTTACAGAGATAGTGAGGGGCGAGGTCATGAAGGGATTTGAACACAAGGATGAGAATTTTAAAACTGAGGCATCGTCGGATCGGATGACAATGTAGGTCAGCAATCACAAGGGTGTTAGGTGAACGGGACCTGGTGTGAATTAGGTCACAGACAGCAGTGCTTTGGATGAGCTCAAGATTATGGAGGGTAGAAAATGGGGGACCAGCCAGAAGTGCCTTGGAACAGTCAAGTATTGAATTAACAAAGGCATGTATGAGGGTTTCAGCAGCAGATGAGCTGAGGCAGGGGTAGAGTCCGGCGATGTTACAGAGGTGGAAAGAGGCTGTCTTAGATATGGCACAGATATGTGATCGGAAACTCATCTCTGGGTGAAATACGACACCAAGGTTACGAACAGTCTCATTCAGTCTCAGATAGTTGCCAGGGAGAGGGATGGAGTCAACCCAAGTATTACTGCAAATATTTAGACCTTTTATATTCATACTGTATTGGTGCAATGTGAAGTGCTTGATTTCAGGTCACTTTAGTCTGGAAGCATATTGACAATTTAATTGACAAGTTTAGTTCTGTCAATGTATTTCAAGCAAAACAGTTTTCCATTAAAAATAAACATTAATTACAGTTCCATGCTGTCTCCTGTACCCTGGCTTCTGAAGTGGGTATTCATGCACATGTAGTGATCATCAGTGCAAACACATTGCTCCCTGAGCCTCATGCAAAATAAACATGCATGAATGGTTTAAAAAGTCAGACCTGATTTCTCATAGGTTTTGTTGTGCACCTTTTTAATAGCAGCTGTCCCAATTCTGGCTCCATAAAAATTAAGTCACTTTCAGTGCCGACCACAAGAACAGTAAGGATACCCATGCACGCTGTCACAAAGCTGTATCTATCACAATGACTAGCAACAAAACATCAAACAAGGATAAAGCACAGAAAACGCATACAGAGAACACATCACAAATGACACAGACTCATTTCACTATTCCTCTAGAAAAGATAACAAAAAGGTAGACTCACAGATAGAAAACTTGTTGCTGTTGTCTTTCCCTGGGAACAATTTAACTCCTCTAGATTTAAAATCTATGGACTTTTTCACTATTTAGAAAAACAAACAAAAATACACATCAGAAGAAACAATTTAAAATAAAACTATCTTCCTTTAAAAAAATGTCATTATTTAATATGCCGCAGTGTTGATGTGATGCAGTTCATTGCAAGAAATAAAGATCTGCTGTAATTCACAACTAGCATAATGCTTATTAAATAAAAAATCTCCCCAAATAAAAATAACTTCAATGAAAGGAAAGTTGCTCAGTTTTTCTTCAGTTTCTTTATCATGTGAGATGACGAACTCAAGGAGCAATTTTGATCCTCAATTGATCTTAAATATATCTTGTGGTACTCGCTTTGTGAATATAAATCCTGAGAGGAGATTATCCAGTTAGCACAGAACAGGAAATTTAAAAAATGTAAAGATAAAAACAGATACACAAGTATATTTGTCCGGTTCATTTTTATGTGAAGCAAGAAGTGTTCTGGGCATGTTTTATTCAGCTTCATTAGCCTATTGCACACAAATTACACAAGTACATTCTCCAACAGAAAATGCGTATTTTGAAAACTACCAAATATACTCAGTAGTCTAAAGGCTCATTTCACAGTATTAAAGAAAATATCTAATCCTAGAGGGATGTTTGGATTGCTATATCAATAATCAACACAATGAGATTTAAAAAGTATACAAGGTGGCAATATCCAAGAAAATTATTCTACTAGTTTGTATTTGCAAAAATATTATATTCAGCATTATTGCTGTGCTTGATCGTCATGAGCACAATGATTCATTCCTTGATAACATTTCAGAGTTTTTTCTTGCAATTGCTTTATGTTTCAGATAAATTGCACCATTTACTTCGGACCATACATTATTTATATCGGTTGTGTAAAGAAGCCAGCTTTAGAAGTCTGGTGGCGCATCATGTTGATAGAGTAATGTGCTGTGACTTGGAGCAGTAGAGATGGTTTTACAATCACAGTTCCCTACATGGTGCGCTCCTGACGTTGCCTATCCTGTTGAGGAGAAGCACCATGTGAGAGTCAGCCATTCCCTGCAGGGAAGGAGAAGAAACTGATGGGTGAATTATCCTGAATTATTCCCATGAGTCTCCTGAAGGTCAACTGCAAAAATTGCACAAAGACTTCAGATCACATCATTTACCTGTTTGCTTGGTAAGAAAAAGAAGCATTTTGTGAGAAACCATTGCAATTAACAAGTCAGTTTCATCCCATTTCCTATGTTCTTATGGTGTATATATACAGGATTTATTTAAATGTTCCTTTATGAAATCACTTACAATGCTGAAGATTTATATTTTGCTCAATTATATTTTAAAAAATCATTGTGAAACAAGTGCACTTCTCAAAAAGTTTGGAGCAAAAGAAAATATTCTTAATGCCTGAACAGTGAATTATTACACCGGTAGTTATAAAAAGATAACACACATTTTACTGTGATCTTAACCATAATTTTGTTTTTCATACTAATAGTATTCAGAGATTAACTGTTCAAAAGTCATATTAACATACTTAAAACTAAAACCGTGGGGAAAAAGCAGAATATGTATGTTAATTATTTGATTGCTTAATAAAAGAACTGTATATTTTATATGAAAACGATTTAAGCTTAAAACTGCAAATAATTTTCAAGTGATGATATATCACATTAAAGCATATCGAAGTGAATGTGAAAGCAGGATCAATACCAAATTGGATAAGATTCTTAATTTACAAGGCTTGTGGTTTGAAGTAGTGTAATGGTCGAACAATCAAATTAACCAGTCGTGCTTGCAAGAGTGAAGGGTGCACATCTAAATGACTTGTCATCTCTTTCCACAGATGCTGCCTGATGTGCTCCGTGTATCCAGCATTTATTGTTTTTCATTCAGATTTCCAGCATCTGCAATGTTTTACTTTTTGTTCACACTTGGAAGAGTCACTGGTTAGATTAGATTGCTCAGTCAGATGACTCTCAAAGAACCTTTTTTGTCCTGAAGGAGAGAGGAGAACCGACTAAAACCATATCATCCAACAACAGGTGTCTGGGAACACTAGTACTGGGGTGGAGCTTTGTAGAGTTCATTTTTCAGTCACAATCCTCCAAGATTAAAAGGGCACATGAAGGGAAGTTAATTAATAGGAGTAAATAAAACACAAATAAATCTATTAGAACTATTGAATGATACTCAGCTAAAAAGAATATAAAAGTCTAAACTTTAGAAGAGTCAATCAGAAAAGGTTTTCATTAGGTAAATTATATAATGTTCCACCTTACATCAACCAAGGATTTTATTTGACTTGGACATTGTCTATAGAACGTTTAATACTGGATAAAGAAAGTTATTTGGAGCTGAAACTGGTCTTTGCAAGTCAAGCCAAATGGGCTTATGGTGAATTGACAGCCTATTTTACACTATTTAATTCAATAGTAAAGAAAATTGGATGGGTTGTAAAACAGGTTGCCCATTCGCTGTCGCCCATTTGCGGCTACCAGTCAAGACCCCCATAATATCAAGTTTCCTCAGAGGACTATTTGAATTTCTTATACTCTCCCAAATAAGCAGGTACTTCTGAAGCTCTATAATAGTAGCAAAATATTCAACTTAACCAAGCCGGAGCTTTCTGAGTTGAAATTATTCCAACCTGTTAGACTTTGGACACAAGTGGAGTTCAGTTTCATTATAACCTGCTCAAGTGTAGTAAGATCCACAACAGATACAATCCGAAAACAATTTCAATGCTATTGTCAGGTTATAAACTGTTCAATATAAACGAGGAATCCTGCACTGTTTCTCAGTGTGAGTGGTTTTACAGTAAGATAGATTTGGATGATGAAACCCATTTGATCTAACCCTTCTAGAAAACTAACTTTACTGTCTTTCAATCAACATATCTCACTCTTTCTTAAATGAGTCCAGTTTCCTGGAGTCAACCACCCTTCCTGGCAGAAGAATTGATTTGTCACAAGAATTTGCGATATTTATACTGGTATACACTGTGATATAGATATAGCAGGGCTATTAAACTCAATTGGTGGTGCAGATAAGTTCTGGTCTCCATACTACAAAAAGGATAGATAAGCATTGGAGAAATTCCCAAAAAGATTTACAAGGATGATACCAGAACTCAGAGGGTACAACTATCAGGAAGGAATGAACAGGCTGGGCCACTTTTCTCTAGAAAAGAAAAGACTAAGAGGTGACCCGATAGAGGTCGATAAAATTATGAAGAGCTTCGATAGAAGATGTTTCCGCTTGTGGGGAGTACAAAACTAGAGGTCATAAATATAAGATAGTCACTAATAAATCCAATTAGGAAATCAGGAGAAATTCCTTTACTCAGAGAATAGTGAGATTGTAGAACTCATTGGTGGTTGAGGTGAATAATATAGATGTATTTAAAGAGAAGCTAGATAAGCACGAGGAAGAAAAGAATAGAAGGATATGGTGTTGGGGTGAGATGAAGTAAGGTAGGAGAAGACTTACGTGGTGCATAAATATTGGCATAGACCTGTTGGGTCGAATGGCTTGTTTCTGTCTGTAAATTCTATGTAAAAAACCCTAATTCAACCAATTATTGGGGGTAAGTCCAATTAACTTACATTACACAGCAACTTCCAAATAGTAAAATGGAGTACTCAACTGGAGCTCTAAATCACAATCAGTACAATGATAGTCAATTTCTCAAAATCTTATTGCCTTCAAGAAAAACATAAATTCTATTCTGATGTACATGAATGCATTCCTCTCGCATTGATGCGCATTGCAATATACCAAACAAAGTCTCTGCATCATATTGTAATGCATTTATCACAATATACATGATTCACAAACATAATAATGACATTTTATTCTGTTAGAATTGACATGTGATCAACACGAATATATTGTCAGCGGGCCCAGAGGATGGAAAAAGTACCACATGACTGAAGATTCCAAGAACCATTGCAGTTCTACGCAGGAGAGGTAACTACTATTCCAAAAGGTCACAATTACAAATGAAATAGGATTGAAAAATAGTCATGGAGTTCGAAAAAATGACACTGGTGATAAAAGTGAGGAAAAGAAACAATTTTTATTTCAACAATTGGAAATATACTACAGGTAAATACATTATATTAAATAGTAAATGAGTATAGAACAAATTGCAATTACTTCATACAATCTAAGGTAGTAACTTGAACCAATCAGGTGATTATGTACAAAAAATGTTGTGTGTGATGTTTATACCACAGTATTCTGTGCAAGAATTATATGTACCAAAGCTAAACCGTGCATTGCTATGGAAACAAGCAGTAAGATCATTCTATCAATTTTTGTGATACATTGGCATGATGACTATACCACAATCTTCTCAAGAGAAGTAGCTTATGCAAGAGTGGAAAGACTTCACCTTTGATCAGTGTAGAAGAAAGTTGGTACTTTTGACCTAAGATACTGAACAAATTAACTGGAGAGTCCCTATATCTTGATGACTATGCCAGCCCAAATGTTATATTATTAGACAGTTTCATCATGTCAATGTGCATCAAAGTGTAACTGCACAGTCATATGTAAGTTATTAATAGCCTACTTACACAGGCATTATCCTTCCTGTGCAAAACTCTAGGAGGTCAAGCATTTTAAGGCATCTCCCTTGATGTGTCATTGAAGACCATCCTGTTTGTTTCCAGAGCCTTCAGACAGGCCCTGTGGGGAACCTACCCAGTAGAAATTTACAGCAGCACGTTGTGTACTCCCATCATTCAAAGGCAACTATTCAATGGTTTATCATATTCCAGTTGATCCATATCATTGTTCTCAGGAATGGTTATGACCATGTGAAAGATGTAAAAACCTGAATGAGGACTAGTCCTCTGTGGAGACAAGAACAACATTATGCAATATATTCTGTAAACATTGTGCAATTTACTATTGTATTATGCAATATTTTAATTATTTTTACTGAAAATGAAAGAGCTCTACCAATGCCATACTGAAAGAGAATAATGCATGAGTAGTGGAGGTGAAGAATATTTACAAAGGATTTCTGCAGGTTTAAAGACTGCAAACTAATATTGGCATTCTATATTCTACATAACATTGTTCAATGACTGAGAATTTGCTTAAAAATAAGGCACTTACCAGACTGATGAAACTTTGAGGATGGAGTTCATTCCTCAGGGGTGAGATTGACCAATATGGCTAATATTTCCTCCAGTCATGAATGCCTTTTCATGTTGTGACTGAACCTCCTCAGTGTACTTTTAATCTTGAGCATTAAAAGCTGTTGTCTTAAAACAATTTTCTGTTATTCATTCAAGTAACAAAGAGTTCAATCTTCTGGTTATAATCATTTTATACATTAACTTCAGCATAGAAAGCAATTTACAAGCAGAATATAGGCACAGATAGAACATACAAACCGAGGCATGGGTCTTTTCGTACTGCTTCAACAAAGGTAAAAGCATATATTTCTGCACTGTTTTCTTATCAAATCGGAGCTGGCATTGCCAAATAAGGTAGGGCTACTGCATAGTCCAGAGGTGCAAGTCTACATTTTCTTCAACATACATCAACAACATTAAAAGCACATGAAAGCACTGTGGCCTTGCTTTGGTAAGCATAAACCTTCGATTCTCTAGACTTTCTTATTGTACCATAACATTTCTAATCTAAACATTCTATTATTAAAATATCCAAGGCCAGTTGGTTGCGAACTGTTGCTGAGTGAAATCTGTATCTCTCTCTCTCTTCAATGATACCAACCATATTTGTTCCCTACATCAAATGAACTAAACATGAACATCTTTCAGAAACTGAATTACCGAGTCCCATATACCAACAAAAGCAACCTTCTTTATTGGGTGGGTGGGTGCACCAGTGCTTCTAGGAATGATGGAGCTTGTGGGTTGATTCTTGAGATAGGGGTCCCTATCAGTACACAGCCTGGAGGTCTGCACACCTGGGGAGTGAAATTCCCCAGGGCTCCGTTTGGGAGCAGTAACTGAGTCGGGGTGGGACTGCCTGTGTCCGGCCGCATAAATGCGGTTACCATGCCTCACAGAAAGTGGAGCACAATGTCGCATGCTCCACTTCCTGTTGGGGTGGGTTCGAGGTTTTTCGGGTGCATTCGGCTTCTCCACATAGCGATGATGCGTTTCAATGCCCCTCCCATTCTGTTAAAGGGGAGGGATGTTGCACACTCTGCCAGGCCTCTGATTGGGCTTCCATTGGGCCACCAGGGTGGCGGGGTGACGAGGCCGCTGCCCGGCACCCAAACGGAGTGTCGGGCTGCACGATGGCGGCCCAGGCCATGCCACGGAGACTCAAGACAGGCCAACCGGTGAGTCAGCCAAAATGGGAAAAGTGTGGCCTGCGGCCTGCCAACTCCGCTTTAACTGCCGCCCCGCGAGTGGATGTTGGCCCGGTTCGTGTCCTGCGAAGCTGGCGATGACACTGCTTGCGGAAACCTTGTGGGGCGCTATCCAATTTCTGCCAAGGGACACCAAGGAGTCGCCCCTCACGACGATGGCATCATCGCAGGTTGCGTGGCAACCCCGGCGCTACCATGTCAGCGACTCCACTAACTCTCTCGCGCAATTTTGCAGGAGCCAGTAGCATCTGCCACCCGCCCCACACCCCACTGTGTGAAATCAGGTTTGCGACCCGTTATCGCGCCCCAGAGGCGCTAGCAGGAGGCACACAACACATAATAGGGGAATTCCGGCCCCCTGGTGTTTACCTGGCTTTTTCTTATACCATACTCCTGGGCCACTGGAGCCTTCTCCATTTTGCTAGATATCTATGCTTCCCTCCTCGTCTTCTTTCTCCCATAACCATTCACATGTTCGGTGGGTTTCGGACACATCTGTTGTTTCTCTAATTTCTCTCATTATTGCCTCCTTTTTGTCCTGCATCATCATTACTTATGTCATTTAAGCATCTCCTGTCCTCCACCCTGCCTTCCCTGGCTCTGTCTTCCTTATAAGCTGTTCACCTGTAACATCTTCTGGTTCTGACAAAAGCTCATAGTCCTTGATCATTAACCCTACCTTCCTCTCTTTAAGATAATGGGACTAAAGGTGATAAATCCCCTGGACCTGATGGATTGCATCCTAGGGTCTTAAGAGAAGTAACGGCAGGGATTGTGGATACATTGGTTGTAATTTACCAAAATTTGCTGGATTCTGGGGAGGTCCCAGCAGATTGGAAAACTGAAAATGTAACGCCCCTATTTAAAAAAGGAGGCAGAGAAAAAGCAGGAAACTATAGACCAGTTAGCCTAACATCTGTGGTTTGGAAAATGTTGGAGTCCATTATTAAAGAAGCAGTAGCAGGACATTTGGAAAAGCAAAATTCGGTCAGGCAGAGTCAGCATGGATTTATGAACGGGAAGTCATGTTTGATAAATTTGCTGGAGTTCTTTGAGGATGTAACAAGGAGGATGGATAAAGGGGAACCAGTGGATGTGGTGTATTTGGACTTCCAGAAGGCATTTGACAAGGTGCCACATAAAAGGTTACTGCACAAGATAAAAGTTCACGAGGTTGGGGGTAATATATTAGCATGGACAGAGGATTGGCTAACTAACAGAGAACAGAGAGTCAGGATAATAATGGTTCATTCTTGGGTTGGCAACCAGTAACTAGTGGGGTGCTGCAGGTATCAGTGCTGGGACCCCGATAATTTACAATCTATATTAACGATTTGGAAGACGAGACCGAGTGTAACGTAGCCAAGTTTGCTGATGATACAAAGGTGGGAGGAAAAGCAATGTGTCAGGAGCATACAAAAATTCTGCAAAAGGACATAGACAGGCTAAGTGAGTCGGCAAAAATTTGGCAGATGGAGTATAATGTTGGAAAGTATGAGGTTTGGCAGAAAAAAATCAAAGAGCAAGTTATTATTTAAATGGAGAAAGATTGCAAAGTGCCGCAGTACTGCAGGATCTGGGGGTACTTGTGCATGAAACACAAAAGTTAGTATACAGGTCCAGCAAGTGATCAGGAAGGCCAATGGTATATTGGTCTTTATTGGAAAGGAGATGGAGTATAAAAGCACGGAAGTCTTACTACAGCTATTTAAGGTATTGGTGAGGCCACACCGGGAATACTGCGTGCAGTTTTGGTTTCCATATTTACGAAAGGATATACTTGCTTTGGAGGCAGTTCAGAGAAGGTTCACTCAGTTGATTCCGGGGATGAGGGGTTTGACTTATGAGGAAAGGTTGAGTGGGTTGGGCCTCTATTCATTGGAATTCAGAAGAACGAGAGGCGATCTTACCGAAACATATAAGATTATGAGGGGGCTTGACAAGGTGGATGCAGAGAGGATGTTTCCACTGATGGGGGAGACTAAAACTGGAGGGCACAATCTTAGAATAACGGGCCACCCATTTAAAACAGAGATGAGGAGAAATTTCTTCTCTCAGAGGGTTGTAAATCTGTGGAATACACTGCCTCAGAGAGCTGAGGAAGCTGGGACATTGAATAAATTTAAGACAGAAATAGACAGTTTCTTAAAAGATAAGGGAATGAAGGGTTCTGGAGAGTGGGCAGGGAAGTGGAGCTAAGTCCATGATCAGATCAGCCATGATCTTATTGAATGGCGGAGCAGGTTCGAGGTGCCGTATGGCCTACTCCTGTTCCTATTTCTTATGTTCTTACATTCTTATATTCTTCACAAATGCTGTCTGACCTTCAGTGTTGCCAGTATTTTCTGTTTTCATTTCTTTATTGCTCCCCTGTGGCAATCAATGCATTCTCTTGCTTTATATTGCAATCATTTCACATATTTGTTCCTCTCGAGTAATCAGTGCTGATGACATCACGTAACAGGGCTTTATATTTTATGAACTGATCCCCTCCAAAAACAATGTATATTCAGTAAAATGTTGTCTGATATGTCTATGGACTCTATTATGTATTTTTACCACCTCTTTGAATGATGTGACATTTGATGTCCCAGTACCTGTGGTCTGATGACGGCGAACTGGCAGTGCTCGCCGTCATTTCACCTTTGAAACTGACCACAACTTCTGGACTAACGTGGAAATCCTGAAGTTATGGTCTGACATTCAGTGTTCCTCCACAGGAACCCATTCCCCACCCTCCATCCACTCCCCCCACCACCGCCCCACGAGCCAACAACCAGTAAAATCACTGATCTGACAAAAACTTCCACTTTTCTGAATAAATATCACTGTTAGAAACCCCATAAGAAGTTAGATCCATTCAAATAGGTGTAACTGGCTTTTTAATGGTGATCTGAGTAATAACAAGTGATAAACAACCGTTCTGGCTCTGGAAAAAAAATGTAATATTGGTGGAATGTCAAATTTCTCCATTAAGTTAAAAATATTTAGATTAAAAAATGAATAAAAAATATATATATATTTTTTTAAGTTTGTTCATGATATTTCAACTTCTACCTGAACTCAATGTGTAAGTTCCAATCTTTATTTCGCTCTCTGTAAATGTTTTGAACAATGAATGAATGTTAGTGCTTTCTATTTCCTGATTTCCTGTCTGTGAGAATTCTGCAATGTGTTTGGCTGCGAAGACAGCTTGTAGACATCACAGCAGCTCGCACTATGGGATTCCCACTAAACTACACTGATTTCAACTGCACGTCAGAAAAGCTGAACTTCTTGGTACAGAGATCATGAGATCTTTGTGGGAAGCATACTTCAGGGCCAGTGGCAAATGCCTTTGGGGAGGGTGGAATCCATAGCAGAGCCTGTGGAGGAGCAGTGAATGACAGACCACAACTTCAAGATTTTTGTGTTAGCCTGCGCGTGCGCTAAATCCTAAAGTTGCGGTCAGTTTGAAAGGGGTTTGCCATCATCAGGACCGCAATTTACGAGCCAGTATATATTATTGCTGAAAGATAATTAGCGAAAAGTTATTAGAATGTCAAATAGAATTTTAATAAAGTATTTTTGAAAATACTATTTCAGATTAAAATAGGATGAGCATACACTAAATCCTTCAATTAGTTAATTTTGCTAATGTATTTTCAAATAAATGAGCATTCATATAATGCTGCACATTAACTGAAGTGGCCTAAGGGGGGATTTATCTGAATGCAGAGTAGCCAGAAATAATTAGATCAGCAAAACAAATATAAATAATCTTTTGAAGAGCTTTAACACTGGTGGTTGGTATAAATTTGGTATGAAAATTTCCAACTGAAAATGGCACAATGCCCTTCCATTTCCAATGATTTTTATGGACAGGTTTAAAAAAGGCAAAGCAAAACAAAGACAAATATTTTGAGCCTCAGGGCCAGATTTTCGGCAGGTTTGCGACCGGATTTTTGCTGCAATTTGACCCTCGGTGGCAAAAACCTGGTCGCAAAGCCCGGGAGGGATCCTCGGGTACCTGTTTGCGGCGGCGCTTTCAATTACCGCCGGGAAGAGGTGCGCCGATGTGCAACGACTCGGATTGCGTTTGCGTCCGAATTTCGTCACTCTCCCGACCCATACGCCAAGCCCAGAATAGCGACAGATCAAACCTGTCGGTGCAGCCCTGCCAGCAGTGGTAAGTATGAACACATGCAAAAAAGGTAAGTTGAATATTTTATTTGTTAATTTTTTTGCAGCAATTAGAAAGTTACGGGTCTTGGTAATGCTTTTGGAATGTTTTTTGGATTTTTTTTGTTCTTTTCCCACCTCCCAAGGCCTCTCTCGCAGCGCTACCGGCCCTGGACTAAAGTTGCCAAAACTCACGGTTTGTGCTGCGAATCGTAGTGCCATGCCTCCCTACTGGTGCAGACGTAAAGGACGAAGGTTCGGACTAAAAACAGTAGAGCAGCGAAAAAGGTAAGTTTCACGTATCGCTACTGTTTCTGCCGAAAAGCCCCGAATGCTGAAAATCCGGCCCTTTGTATTTTAAAATGATGATGATTCACTACTTCTGGAATTGTAAACTTGGGGAAATATTCATATACGTCTGGCAACCAGAACCCCTAACTTGTTAGTATGCTGCATCATTTGATTTAGCCTTATAACTGCTGGAAAAATACACCATTTTGAGAAACTTTATTTTGTATTCCCAACATATTAATTTGTTTTTGATGGAATAGATTTTAATTTCTCTTAATTTATTCAGCAGGCACGTTTTTCCTTAATGTGTAACATAATTTTATTTTACTGCCCCAACATAGCTGTAATGTTAAAACTACAGGGTGACAATTTGTAAAGCCAATGACTAGTTTTAAATGACCAATTTATGAACTATCATTTAATTGTAATTTTAGGACCACAAATTTGTTCTGCCACCTAATTATTTTTAATGTTGCTGCAATTATGTTCTGGATAATCTTTTATGAATAAATACTTTTTTTAACAACTTATTTGTAAGCAAGTTTGTCAAATGACATCTGCTGTTATGCTACTTAATTTATCCAACACAAAAAAATGGACTAAATGATAATTAATTTCACTATGATAACATTCTGGAGCAGATCTGTAACGTTACTAAAAAGGGGCGGGACAGGGGGATGGGAAGTAATGTCCTCTGGTCATCATGTGTTAACAAGAATGTGGGAATATTTCCTATGTTTCCCTAGTACATCCTTCAGGTGGCCAGCTGGAGGCTATGGACAAGAGTATGGGAGCAGATCAACTATCTAACGTTTTGGCTAGAGGGATGTTAAGCCAGGGATAATACTACAGAAAAAGGTGGCAAAATCATTAATGCATTATAAAGAAAGGGTATTACAATTTTGTTAGAATTAACAATCTGGGGAAACCTTTTGTTATGTTTATAATTTTGCTAACACAGTCACGAGAACTTCTATGGTTTGTAAAATATTCGGTTTGAAATACATGGTCAAAATAACCTTCTAACACTTCGTATAAAATAGAAACATTGTAGGAATAGAAACAGTGTATAATCTGCTCTGCATTTTTTCCTTTTTTACTCCAGGTATGTCTTGCTGAAACACATGCCATCTGGAAGCAACAGGACAAGCGTCCTGCTCATTGTGATCCTCTAATTCCACTGGGAGACATGAGTGATATGTTTTTAGTGGGTCTTCTTCTAATTATCAATTCCTCCTGTGCAGAGATGTGTGGCCATCACTCTGCAGCTTTCCAAGGCAGCATTGGTAAAATTCTGAATTTTGTGAGTAAAGCAATGTCATTAAGTGTCATGGAGTGAAGACAGACACAGGAACAAGTGCCACTCTGTTTTGATCTGAGCCATATCAAGGGGAAAGGTACCGAGTGGAGACATGAGGAAGGGGCAATCAGAGACATAGCTGAGCAAATCCTGGCAGTGCCTGGTAACTCCTGGCATCCAGCTACAAAGGTTATTGGCAAAAGCCTGGGAGCAGGCCGTGCATCCACCCATTCATCACCATAGGCAGTCCTTTGAAATCGAGGGAGACTTGCTTCCACTCTAAAAGTGAGTTCTCAGTGAGTACTAAAAGTACAGTCCAATGCGGGAATTACAGTCCCTGTTTCAGAGATGTCACACAAGGGGATGAAAATATAAATTAAAAGGGGGAAAAGTGTGCAAAATAACCCCGGAAGAGTTAAAGAAAAACACAGTAAATTCAGCGCTGTAGAGGAAATCACACCCTCCATTTCCAATCCCGTAACATAACACGTTGGTACGTTAATATACTGTTGCACCATGATCGAGGTCTATGTCTATGAAATGTTTATAATCCATTCTCAGCTCAAAACAAAATACTTCACTCATCCTCACACAATCAGTTCAAAAAATGACAAGCATATATAATGGATAAATGCTTGCATCATTCATATGGCATTCTTTTGTCTCTTATTTTAAATAGATTCTAAAATCAATGATATCCAGAAGCCTTAGAACTAGTTTAGTTTAGTTCTTTCCAGATGCAAACATGATAATTTTTTCCATCCATTTATTCAAAATAGCCTCTTTCAATTTAAAGCTACTTTAGCAATCTGCACACTTGGCATTGGTGGAATATGATCTCTTACCATGCAATACAATGAAACCCTGCCATTTTGCAGAAATCAGAAATTTGACCTCAGAAGCTTGTCCACTTGTAAAAGTTTGCCTTAAATCATAAGTACTGTGTATTAGCTGGGTGTGAAGTTAACCTATTAAACTGTAACTTTCACAGTGTTAAGTTGCCATTTATTGCATTAAAGATGTTTGCATCAATTCTAATCCTTAATAGACAAAAGCAGTAAACAGTGCAATGTACACTTGTAAATAAGCATGCATGGACTTCTGCCGTCTCATCACCCAGCAAGTGTTATCATTTTCTCCCCTCTTCGTCTGAGGTTGATGACTCATGCTGGGGTACAGTTTCATGAGTCTGTGGTGCCCTCCAGTACCTTGTTCAGTGGTCATTCATCATGTCTGAGCCAGACAGCGGATGTTGGGAGGGAACCTGACTATGCAGGGCATCACAGCTGGGTTCCATCTTGTCCTCAGCCCACAGCCACAAATGAAATTAAAAGGACTTCTTGTGATCATCGGGGTGAGGAATGTTAGTGCTGAGAAATTAAACACTTTCCATTTCTGGTGCCCATTGCCAGCATCAAAGACGATTAGATGCAGAGTAAAGCCCTCACTATTACACACTAACACTGTGCCTCAGCTGCAACTTCAGGTGAGCATCTCTACTTCACCAGACTTACATCTTTTAATACATTTCCCATATCAGCCACCCTGTTGTCTCTCTAATTGAGAGTAACAGATTCGAGCAGTCATATGCTGCGGGCTATGGCCATTTGGAACTATATTGAGGCTACTGAAAGTTATTTCATGTAGGAGGTGTTAAGCCAGCAGACAAAAAATAAATCCCTCCAGTCTGGGCTGCATTTGAAGCCAGATGCCACAGATGAAAGGTTAATACACCAACCAGTCCCCTGAAATCGAAAATTTATTGTCCATTTTTTCTTTCTTAAACATAGGGACCTACCTAGAAATCTGATAAAGCTCAAAAATGGGCAGTGCCACCATGGGTGGAGGTTAACTCACGCCCGTAAAATGAGCGCAAGCAGCACCATTATTTTAGTGCTGCCTGTTGATTTAAATGATTGCAGTGCAGAACCTACCGTGCAATGCACTGTTTCAGGGGAAGGCCCAATATAACATGGCCACAGCATCCCTGGAACAAGGCAGCATTTTCTTAAAGCTAGGCCTTCAATTTAGAAACATAGAAACATAGAAAATAGGTGCAGGAGTAGGCCATTCGGCCCTTCAAGCCTGCACCACCATTCAATAAGATCATGGCTGATCATTCCCTCAGTACCCCTTTCCTGCTTTCTCTCCATACCCCTTGATCCCTTCAGCCATAAGGGCCATATCTAACTCTCTCTTGAATATATCTAATGAACTGGCAACAACAACTCTCTGCAGTAGGGAATTCCACGGGTTAACAACTCTCTGAGTGAAGAAGTTTCTCCTCATCTCAGTCCTAAATGGCCTATCCCTTATCCTTAGACTATGTCCCCTGGTTCTGGACTTCCCCATCCTCGGGAACATTCTTCCCGCATCTAACCTGTCCAGTTCCGTAAGAATCTTATAAGATTCTTTGAGATCCCCTCTCATCCTTCTAAACTCCAGTGTATAAAGGCCCATTTGATCTAGTCTCTCCTCATATGTCAGTCCCGCCATCCTGGGAATCAGTCTGGTGAACCTTCGCTGCACTCCCTCAATAGCAAGAATATCCTTCCTCAGATTAGGAGACCAAAACTGAACACAATATTCCAGGTGAGGCCTCACCAAGGCCCTGTACAACTGCAGTAAGACCTACCTGCTCCGATACTCAAATCGCCTAGCTATGAAGGCCAACATTCCATTTGCCTTCTTCACCGCCTGCTGTACCTGCATGCCAACTTTCAATGACTGAGGAACCATGACAGCCAGGTCTCATTGCACCTCCCCCTTTCCTAATCTGCCGCCATTCAGATAATATTCTGCCTTTATGTTTTTGCCCCCAAAGTGGATAAGAAAGCAGTCTCGAGCCCTTAAAGGGGAAATTCATCCTAAAATTTAAAAAAATCAATTAAAAATAGACAGTCTTTAGCCCTTAGAGCTCAACTGCCTTCTGAAAAAAACATAAAAAATAATTCCAAAATGGCAATCTTCACCTCTTAAAGCTAAACTGCATTCTGCACCTAACAAAATAGTCAAAATGCTTCAGCACGAACACAAATGGCTTAACAGACCAGGGAAAGGGCACCCAGAGTAACAGAGGGACGGTAAGGTGTGGGACAAATGTTGAAACGGGAATTGGGGTTGTGGTCACTGGTACTGCAAGGCGGATGATCTATCCCAGATAGCCTGGCCAGAAAGGGGCTGTTTGGGTTGCATCCTTCCTTCTGCTTTCTCCTCTTCTGCGCCTTCCTCTTCTGCTGTGATCCCTACTTTCTGTGAGAAGCCTGTCCCCTTTGCTACCTCTGCTTCATCTCCATGTGTACCCCAGACTGTAAGCAAGTGTTCTTCTCAGAGGCAAAATACTATGGATGTTGGAAAACTGAACTGAAAGCAGAAAATGGTGGAAATATTCAGCAGGTCAGGCAGCATCTCAACCTGAAACATGAACTCTGTTTCTCTCTCCACAGATACTGCATGACCTGTTGAGTATTTCCAACATTTTCTGTATTCTCAGAAGCCTTGCAAACGTCCAGCAGTACTCCATGCACACTTTAACAACTTTTAAAATCTATCGCACCAAGCCAATACTTCAATAAATTGTTGAAAAATATCCAAAAGTTGAAATCCAAACTTACCTGAAAGATGTGGGTGTTCCTTTAAGAAGCACTGACAGCATCTCTGCAGGGGTGCTACATGCACTTTCTTGCATACATAGTTGGGAGAGGGTGTTGTGACATGTGGCGACATCCAAAATAGCAATCATGGCATCAAATCAGGTGTTACACGAATTTGAATGAGAGGCCTGCACTGGCAACGGTAGCGCTATGGCCCTCACCAAATTGGCGACTGCCATGTCACACGCCTGAAGCAAGGCGGCTGCCATTCTTTCAACAAAACCGGCATTAAAGACCGGCAGTTCAATGGGGAATTTCTAGGCCATAATAATTAGTTTTCACTAAACTATGAAGCATGAACCCTTCCACCTGATGCAGTTTTGGCACAATGGTGTTGATACAGTGACAGCAGCAAAATACATCAAATTTAATTTCCTGCTGAGTAGTATAATCATTAGATTATGAATTATGAAGTTATTATGCAGACTAAGGCAAATATTTATCAACACAGGATAACGATATAATGACAGGGAGTTACTTCTTAACACTTCGATGTTTAAGGTACTATTTTTGGGATATGGTTTATCCAGAGAATATAATCAATGATGTAATGTGTTCCTCGCTTCTATGCCTCAAATATTCAACACTCAAAGAGTAAGTATTACCCACTTCCTACAGTTTGTAGATCACAGCTGATGGTATATTTTGTGCTAAGGTATGAAAGTAATTTAGCAAATTAGCACACATACTGCAAGTATTGTTTTATGCACCAATTAATATTGGAAGCATCTGTGTGGCATTATTTTTGGTGGTATCTGTCTGTCCAGTGTCATTTATTATCCAATTTAATGTGATCTTGGAATTCAACTCTTAAACAACATTAATTGACATATAAAATAATTTACAGGCAAGTGAATTTCTTTAAGGGAAGTTCCAGACAATTTGGCTACGAGCAGATTTAATTATCATATATGTTGTACTGGAAAAATAAACTTAGGAATTATGAGAATGGTTCAGAATGGGGTTGCCTCATTATAGAATTGATTATGAGCCAGCACCAGTGCTGAACTGGCAGAGAAAACATTTTAAACAAAAACAATATCAGAATATTATCTTGTTAAAGGTACAGTGAATAAGTAATCCTAATTGAGATATTTGTGACCTAAAGGATTGAGAACATTTTATACAATCCCTTGCTAATAGATGTAGTCTAATAGACATATTTTGGGCTGTTTAACACCATTTACCATATTTGGGAAACCATCTGTGAGAGAGTGATAAGTTTAGTTTGTTTCTTTTTTTGGGACATATCACCATTGGTAAGCATTACTGTACATACTTTAATAGTGTTTGTTTAATAGGAACAATTCTAAAAAAAATACTTTATTTGCCAAGCAGGGGGCTCAATAATGAGTATACTCAGAACAGGGATGCAGTTAAAAAAATTCCATAGTAATATCAGGCTAATAGTATTCATGTTTAATTTCATATGAAGTTTAATACAATTCAGATTATGTACTATAACGCTGCATGCAGTAAAATATCTATATAACCTCTCCATAATTAACATTTAATAAAAGCACAAAGACTAGAAATAATGGAAAATCCTAAAACTATAGACCATGAACAAGAGAACATAAAATGCTTGGCGGTACGACAGATTGTCAGGTACCAGCTAAGCATGAATATTGTAAGCATTTGCTTTAATTCCTGGCTACCAGTGATAGCAAAAATTGTGCCCTCACTTTCCATCAAAAATACACTTCATTTAAGAAGTAGGTTATAGTTTAAATAAAATCCAATAGGGAATTCAGAAGGAAATTCTTTACCCAGAAAGTGGCTACCACAAGGAGTGGTTGAAGCGAATAGAATAGATGCATGTAAGGGGAGGCTAGATAAGCATATGAGGGACAAGGGAATAGAGGATTACACTGATAGATTTAGATGAGGAAAGATGGGAGGCGGCTTGAGTGGAATATAAATGCTGGCATGCACTGGTTGGGCTGAATGACCTGATTCTGCACCGTATATCTTATGTATGTAAAATGGTACTGCTGAATGTTACTCTGTACCCATCTACAAGATGTCTTATTTTTTTAAATGACATAACAGAGATCAGCTGGAGGAAAATGTAATGATGGCAAGTGTCACATTAATTTGATCCTAATACTAGTTGCCACGTGCATAGAAGGATGAGAGTAATTTTACTAAGGTACTAAGGAGCAGGTCACAGTTATCTTGTGATCTAATACATGTTCCATCAATTCTGGTTCACCAATTGATGGTTAATTCTGCTTTCAAATTTCTGCATACAAAGAATAGAGGTCCAGGTGAAGACACTGTCCAGGAGAGAGCCCCATAGGCAGGAGAAGTGCTTCGTTGCTGGTGTTCAGTGCAATTATTTTGGATTTATAAAGAATTTTGAGGTGCGATTGCAGCAGCTCATGTTTCCCTAATACAGCAGTCCCTCAACATAACAGGAGGCTAGGAGAAACAAAATGTTATTGAGTAGCCATTGTATATTCAGCTTCTGCATGATTCAGTGGGCTATGGCAATTTCTGAATATCTTTTAACTCATCCTTCCAAAAAATGCAATCAATAAACAAAAAAAGATTGACCTACATTCTTATTATCTGAACCAAAGTATTTAAAAGCAGACTGTGTCGACCAAATCTGAACAATTGAATGGTTGTGCATTACTAGATTTGCTTACCTGTCTATTGCAGGGTAGGTTTAAGGGTTCGACTATAGTCCACAAATTCCTGGATAGATCTTGGGAAGGCAAATCTGGCATGCAATGGCACTGCCACTAGTCCACTGCCAGTGTCCCTGACCCGGTCAGAAATCTCAGGGCCAGGCTACTTTTTACATTGATTCTAACACATATGGGAAGAAATAATGTTGTTGCGGTACCTTGGTCCAGTGCCAGTGGTCCCACAGGACTTTGGTGGGGCATCGGAGAAATTAAACAAAATACCTTTGTCTGCCAATTTAGGTAATGTAATTGATAATTGATCACATTCAAGAATCTGGTCTTGAAATGTATAAATTCCACTCGCCTCCCCCTCATGCCTCAAGCTATACTGGATGCCAGGCACCTATGGGCACGCCTCGCAGTTCAGATGTTTATACCAAGACATTTTCAGCTGCTCAATTTTCTTCTACCACAAAAAGAGTCATTTCAGTGTGACGGATGAAGAGGATGATGACCAGGGATTTACTTGAGAAAGTTTATGGAAGTGTCCCTAAGACTTGTATTCTTCTTATCAGCTGCAATATTTGGATGTTACAGGATCAGGATCAAAAGATGAGTTTCTCTGTACTTTTCCAAATGAAGCCTCCAATATTTTTTAACTGAGCAGGTATACGCTTTGTAGAATATTAACGTTGTTGATGGTAACAAGCAGGGTCAAGGTGTCATGAAGATTTCCACTCCTCATGGCTTTTGCAACTATCTTCTTTAGTTAATGATCCGAGCTGAGTTCAAATGGATGAGAATACCAAGACAATGGGCAGAGTGTCTGCAGCATACTCTTGGGAAGAAGGAGCTCCCTATCGGAAGAATTACAGGCACAAACCAATGTCCTACCACCTGTGGAATATCACCATCTTTAGGGATACTTGCCCTTTATATCTTAACTAATGTTGGCAAGCACTGAAAATTTGGAATGCAGATTCAAAATTATTCTTTACAATATATGTCACAAATAAATGGTACAAATGGATTGTATAGTTACCCAGCAAGTTGTGCACTGAGTCATTCTATTACACGAGGCACAACAATAAAACAATTTAAAAAGCTGTTCATAAATTAGAGAAAAGTAACATTTGCAAAATTGTTTATACTGGAGTTTCTACTGGCTTGATCAGATCATGGCAAAACTGAAACCTTCTCAAACCTTTGGTTCTGCCTCCTCAGTATGTTATTGTAACACACCTTACAGTATGTTATTGTAGCACACCCTATAGTATGTTATTGTAACACACCCTACAGTATGTTATTGTAACACACCCTACAATATGTTATTGCAGCACACCCTACATTATGTTATTGTAACACACCCTACAATATGTTATTGTAGCACACCCTACAGTATGTTATTGTAGCATACCCTACAGTATGTATGTTATTGTAAAACACCCGACAATATGTTATTGTAGCACACCCTACAGTATGTATGTTATTGTAACACACCCTACAGTATGTTATTGTAGCACACCCTACAGTATGTTATTGTAACACACCCTACAATATATTATTGTAGCACACCCTACAGTATGTATGTTATTGTAACACACCCTACAGTATGTTATTGTAGCACACCCTACATTATGTTATTGTAACACACCCTACAATATGTTATTGTAGCACACCCTACAGTATGTTATTGTAGCATACCCTACAGTATGTATGTTATTGTAAAACACCCGACAATATGTTATTGTAGCACACCCTACAGTATGTATGTTATTGTAACACACCCTACAGTATGTTATTGTAGCACACCCTACAGTATGTTATTGTAACACACCCTACAGGATATTCTTCTTTCAGTAACATCATGTAGAATTTTACCATTTTCTTTTTTAAATGATTAAACATTCCGTAATAACAATTTTACATCTCGTTTGGATAGTTGTTTACTTCTGACATAATTGAGACAAGATAGACATTCAAACCCCAATCAGATTACGCTATCCTATCAGTAGCTGACCATGGTATACTACATTAAGCATTGGTGAGATATCCAATGAGGATTTCTGGAGTGCACCACATGCAGGGACACCATTATGTATATTGACAAGATAATCATGACTGTTTATTTGCATTCTAATGGTACAGTCTACAGGATACTGGTTTCAGTTAGCAGTAGGATGCTGACTTTATGTTCCCTGACACTAACCTCGAACACTCAGGAAAAAAACAACCTTTTGAAGACAGCGAGGTCGAAATTACCCCACCCGATAAGGCCTCTGGGGGCAGCATGGAATGGCCGCTGGCTCTCCGTGGAGGGGCCGCCATTTTAGAAATTGCCCTTCCTCAGGGATGGCTCTGTCCATTTTCCCACCGCGGCTTGCACATGCCGACACCATACCGTCTGGCGGGGAGCCCCTCACGAAATTGCCCCTTACCCAAAATTTCCCCGCGGGAGAGGCCCCGCCACTGGTCGGTGCCCCCGATAGCTTTTGTTGTCAGTGCACTCTGTGTGAAATGGCGGCACAGCCGCCCTTAAAGGGGAGGGCGCACTGCTGCGGCCGCCATGTTAGTTTGGCAGGTTGGCCCGACAATTATGCCCCTGGGTTCAGCCGGTCACCAACAGGCAGCCTGGTACCCACTCTTGGATGCCAGGCCACTGGCCCAGCCGAAACTCTCCCTGGTGACTGAATGGACCTAACTAAAATATCTGCAGAGTTGGCAGTGGCTCTCCTCTTTAAATGAAAGGGAAAGACATTGTGACGCGCCAACGCAATGACATCATCAGCACAGCGCTGATGACTGACAGCTGTAGACACTCCGTCCTGCCCCCACTTCCACCCTGCTAGTGACAGCCACTCCCACTTCCGCCCCCATGATGATCCACTTCTGCCCCACTGGAAAAAAAAAACCCAAGGAGCTGAATTTTGCCAGATAGGCTGCCGCATCCATTGCTGCATCCGCTTCAAAAAGGCTAGGTGCGCCCTGTTTCTGGCAGAGGGAGTTTCTACCCCAGCATTTCTTGTCTGGGGTAATAAAAAAGCACTACCAAGATAATCTGCAGTGCTTGCTCCTTTAATCTAACACTTGTCTACTGGTGTAGATTTCCTTTCTGATTTCTCATTGTAATGTTTCAATAATTATCTTCCTGAACATTTATCACTAAAGAGTGTCTTTTGTTTAAACAGCTTGACATTCTTGGAAGAAAATTAAAAAACATCAAAAAACAACAATGTACTTCAGAGCAGCAAAGAAATGTAATGATGAACGGACCAAAGGATTGAAATTGGTCCCCTCCTGACGATTCAATCTGATATAAATCAAGAACAATTTCTGTGATAATGTTCACAAAAGGTAAATATGCAGGTACAGCAAGTGATCAGCAAGGCCAATGGAATCTAGGCCTTTATTGCAAAGGGGATGGAGTATAAAAGCAGGGAAGTCTTGCTACAGTTATACCGGGTATTGGTGAGGTCACACCTGGAATACTGCTTGCCGTTTTGGTTTCCGTATTTACGAAAGGATATACTTGCTTTGGAGGCAGTTCAGAGAAGGTTCACTAGATTGATTCTGGAGATGAGGGGATGGACTTATGAGGAAAAGTTGAGTAGGTGGGCCTCTACTCATTTGAATTCAGAAGATTGAAAGATGATCTTATTGAAACATGTAAGATTATGAGGGGGCTTGACAAGGTGGATGCAGAGAGAATGTTTCCACTGATGGGGAAGACTAGAACTAGAGGGCATGATCTTAGAATAAGGGGCCCCCCATTTAAAACTGAGATGAGGAGAAATGTATTTTCTCAGAGGGTTGTGGATCTGTGGAATTCGTTGCCTCAGAGAGCTGTGGAAGCTGGTACGTTGAATAAATTTAAGACAGAGATAGACAGTTTCTTAACCGATAAGGGAATAAGGGGTTACAGGGAGCGGGCGGGGAAATGGACCTTAGTCCATGATCGGATCAGCCAAGATCATATTAAATGGCGGAGCAGGCTCGAGGGGCCGTATGGCCTACTCCTGCTCCTACTTCTTGTGTTCTTATGTTCTTATGTTCAAAATACCCTACTGAGGGTTATATTTTGGTTGCAATTTCTTTGCTGTTGTTATGATTAGTCATTTCTCAGCTGCACCTATGTATCTCATTTGACAAACTGCCCATCAGCAATTTTCTGTCGTAATTTATAAATTAAGGGATCTAAATGATTTATTTTGAATGGGAATCGCTGGGGACTGGCAATAGAATATTTTCCTCTCCTTTATAGTTTGCAAGGAACGTACAGGAGCTCACAGGAAACCAACAATGCATTAACTGGTTTCAGCAGGAGTTAGATAATTCCTGCTATTGCTGCATTGCTTATAGGTTCACCAGAGAAAGCATAAATATGAAAGATTTATCTTTGAGTAACAAGAGAGACAGAGCTCATGAAAACACAGCTCTGTATGGACAATGGACAATGACCTTTACTGCAAACTTTGATGACATGCACTTTGAAGGCTTTCAAATTGTAATTAATATTTCAAGAAACTTTGGATACAGATGAATCCCATTTTCAGACATTGTTATTAATTTTTACTTCAAACATTATTGATTAGACATTTCCCAGAGACGTCTAATGGCTGAAAATAAACTGCCCGATGTGCTTGTCGTTGTGACCACACAAAATAATCTTCTGAAAGTAAGCACTCTTCTTGTATGTAAAGTTACCTTGGTATTGAGCACTGAATCCCCTGTGTCTGTGGTTGTTGTCTGTTATAAAGTGCAGCCTAAGCCAGTTCTTGCTGCTGATAATAGGTGGAGGCAGATTCATCCCCGACAACCTGTGACAGAAAATAAAACAGGAATATCCTTGTTATTATTATCCCAGTTCATTTTCCTCCTTTAATAGTTATCATCTAAATGGACCAATGTCAGTCCGGTCAAATTTAAAGACAGCTGTAAGGATATCAATCTTTGCACAAGGTAAGCTGCTCAAAATAAATTACTTTAAGTAGACAAAGACGAGTGACTTATGGCTCTCACCAGCTTTTGCGATCAACATAACAAGTTTTCTGCATTTTTTGACAGCTTACTGTTGTCCAAGTATATTTTTTGAATGCATGCATATTGTTGAATTAAATAACAGTATCAAACAACACTACTTGTGGTCTTAAATTAGGAGAGTAAAATTACTCAGGAAGCTGTACCGAAACTGATTGTTGAAAAGACACACTAAATGTTACCATTAAGGCCAGTGCACTAATACATTTTGCAAATCATTTTTTTTAACCGGTAAGTAAATAGTCACCCTAACTCTCTCTGTTTTACTCATTTCCATTGCAACCTTTTTACATTGCACAATAAATTAACATAATAGAATGCTACAGCACAGGAAGCAGCAACTAGGGCCATTAGGTCTGCATCAAAGTTGAAGTTAAAAATGGGGCAAACTAGCTTTATTACTGACACCTGTCAAATCTATTCTATTCTCTTTATCTGGTTGGATAATATTATTTCTATATCTTATCAATTGAAAGGCTACATCAGGGCCCAGGCTATCAGACTGACTCTTATCTCCAGCATTGCAGGATTTGCCCCTGCCCCAGAGATGCTCACTTATCCTGATCATATTTTTATACCCCGAGTCATGTACGTATGGCAGGGGCCTCCCTGGGTTTCATTGGTGGTGTCATACTCATATGGGAGCAGAGAGTTGCTGTGGCAGGCCTAAGGGCATGCTGCAGTAAGAGAAAGAGATGGCCAGTGAGCTGTCTGGTTGTGACAAGTTTGAAAATCTTGCTTTGAACCAATGGTGCCCATACTCAGCTGAGCTCTGATGACTGTTGTACAGGCCTCTCTTCTATTTTTGGTGCAAGGCCCCCTCCATTGATATCTGAAAACTGGATGCCAGGGCTTAGAAGATTGTTTCCCTCAATTACTTGGACTTTACATAGTGGCACCTTGTGACGCAACCATAGTGCTCCCTCATGGAACCAGTCCACAGAAAATGGCTGAGATGCAGGGACTATTTTCCAATTCTGTTTACCTTAGATCATCAGAAAAACATCGGGGAGGAGGCGGGAAGCTTAGACCATGTTGGATCTCCATTGTTGATGGATCAGTGTACATTAAACCATACAAGGAATTTTATTAGCCCCTACATCACATTCGACTGTGTAATCCTGGATTTTCAACAAATGTTGCACAAGGTTGCAAAATGGTTTGCTGCTTCAATAGTATTTAATTGTGTCATTCACTTCCACTCAAAGGAACAGCTCGCTGCTATGGAGATGCCATCATTTAACAAACCCATTACAGGGTACCACAAATCTCACCCTTCTGTGGCCTTGACTGAGCAACAGTGTGCTATCTGACTAAATCAGTTGGATAACTTTAAGACTGCCTGGTTTGTCTAGCAGGACAGGGTACCATTCTATCATTATTTATGTTCCATTTCATACAAACTAAAAGAAATACAATACTGAAAAAGTTCAGTATGAAATGAACACTAAACAAGCACCTTTGTTTTTAAAATTCCGAATGCATTGGCTCATGTTAATTTAATAAAATCAAGTGCATTTTCTAATTATTTTTTCTGGGTTACTGCACAGAAACTACTGGTCCCGATATCAAAATCACTGGTGCATTTCGCATAACCACAAGAAAACAACTGATCTGTCCAAGACTTTGTTCACTTGCAGATTTGGTGGAATATTTCCCACTTGTTCAACCTAAAATAATATCCTTAAAACAAGCCACAGCGCAACACAAAAGTTTGATTCTAACCTTGCGGCAAGAGGTGAGTGTAGGGCCGGCAAGCGAGACCGGCGGGGCAAGGGGCAGGCGAGCCCCAACTCACCAGTGTGAGACCAGGCCTCATCGCCTTTCTGAGAAAGCTACTCCTGCCTGAATCCAGTGGGAGTGATGTAGCAACCAGCAGATAGGAGCAGAGCAAGGCAGCGGCAGGAGGGAATGGTCCCCAAAAGCTAGGTAAGTGCATCAGGGGATGCGACAATTGTGGTCAGGAAGGGGGCAAGTCTGCAGGTAGGAGAGGCCCTGCTCCTCAATGCCCACAAGAAAACCTTAAAAAAAATACTTCCTTTGGCACTGCTGGTGAGTATAGCACAAGGTGCCACCTATGCGACTGCACATTAAAATGTCATTGGGTCTGAATTACCTTTTCAAAGCATGAGTTTTGAATTCCAGGTAGGTGAGGGTCACAGACGTAGCCCCAAACTCTCCTATTAAAATGGTGCCATTTGTGAGTACGGTTTGGACATGCTGAGGGTCAATATTCACTTGATTGCCCTGTTGGTAATCGAGTGGTAAGGGCCTCAAAATTGGGTCCATAGCCTTACTGGCCCATAACACTAATGATGCAACTGGCTCCCTAATGAAAGTGGCTGCCACCAGGCATTCGAAGAGCCTGCCTGTTTCAGGCAATAGGCCCATTTTAATAAGTTAATTGGGCTCCTAGGATGTTAAAGGACCCCAATTGCCATTTTAGGCTCAAACTGGTGTGCGCCATGTAGATTCCGATTAGTTCCATGGACGATGGAGCCGAAGAGGCCCAGCAAAGGTAAGTTTGAATTCAATTTTTATCCTGCTTCTGCTCCTCTGAGTCCCGTAAAAATAATCTGGCTGCTGCTGCTTCAGGAGCTTTCCCAAGGGAACGTGACTGCCTCCACTTATCTTACTGGCGACCAGTGTGGCTCGATAGTGGTAGGCCTGAATATGGTGACCAGCATCAAGAAGCATTTGGGGCTGGAGCTGAGGCCTCAACATGATGGCTGCTTCTTCACTTTGACTGTGGGCAACCGTTCAGCATGCTCCACCGGTTGGTCGCCAGAAGACAGAATTAACCCTGCTGATGTGGAAGTCACACCCATAAATTTTCACACTGTCTATATTTTGTGTGCCTCACATCCTGTTCTTGTCAGGAGGTTAAAATCAGACTTTAGGTTTTATAATCTTCCACTTAAGAGCGCAATTTACCAATCAGTACAAGCACTAATTACTGACTACATAGCATAGTGGTTAAGTTACGGGACTAGTAATCCAGAGGCCTGGAATAATGATCCAGAGACGTAAGTTCAAATCCCACCACGGCAGCTGTGGAATTTAAATTCAGTTGATTAAAATAAAACTATGGAATAAAAAATAGTATCAGTAATGGTGACCATGAAACTATCGGATTGTTGTAAAAACCCATCTGATTCACTAATGTCCTTTAGGGAAGGAAATCTGCCGTCCTTACCCAGTCTACTTTATATGTGACTCCAGACCCGTAACAATGTGGTTTATGTTAAACTGCCCGCTGAAATGGCCTGGCAAGCCACTAAAAACTTGCTACAAGAAACAATAAGATGAATAAAACTGGACAGACCACCCGGCATCGACCTAGGCACCAGCTTCGAAAACAAAAATGGCACCTCCAGCCCAGTCGACCCTGCAAAGTCCTCCTCACCAACATTTGGGGATTGTGCCAACATTGGGAGAGCTGTCCCTCAGACTAGTCAAGCAACAGCCTGACATAATCATACTCACAGAATCATACCTTTCAGCCAATGTCCGAGACTCCTCCATCACCATCTCTGGGTATGTGTTGTCCCACCGGCAGACAGACCCACCAGGGGTGGTGGCACAATGGTATACAGTTGGAGAGGGGAGTGGCCCTGGGAGTCACCAACATTGACTCTGGACCCCATGAAGTCTCATGGCTTCCGGGCAAGGAAACTTCCTGCTGATTACCATATTCCACCCTCCCTCAGCTGATGAATCAGTGCTGCTGCATGTGAACACCATTTGGAAGAAGCACTGAGGGTAGCAATGGCACAGAATGTACCCTGAGTGGGGTCTTCAATGTCCATCACTAAGAGTGGCTCGGTAGCATCACTACTGACCAAGGTGGCCAAATCCTGAAGAAGATAGCTGTCAGACTGGGACTGCAACAGGTGGTGAGACAACCAACACGCGGGAAAAACCTACTTGACCTCATCCTCATCAATCTACCTGTCACAGATGTATCTGTCTATGACAGCATTGGTAGCAGCGACCAACGTACAGTCACTGTGGAGACGAAGTCCCATCTTCACACTGAGGATGCCCTCCATCGTGTTGTGTGGCACTACTACCGTACTAAATGGGATAGATTCAGAACAGATCTAACAGCTGAAAACTCGGCATTGATGAGGCACTGTGGGCCATCAGCAGCAGCAGAATTGTATTCCACCATGATCTGTAACCTCATGGCTCAGCATATCCCTCACTCTACCATTACCATCAAGTCAGGGGACCAACCCTAGTTCAATGAGGAGTGTAGAGGAGCATGCCAGGAGCAACACCAAGCATACCTGAAAATGAGGTGCCAAACTGGCGAAGCTGCAACACAGGAAAATGCTAAAAAGTGGAAGCAGCATGCTATAGACAGGGCTAAGAGATCCGACAATCAATGGTTCAGATCAAAGCTCTACAGTCCTGCCACATCCAGTTGTGAATGATGGTGAACCATTAAACAATGAACAGGATGAGGAGGCTCCATGATTATCCCCATCCTCAAGGATGGCGGCGCCCAACACGTGATTGGAAAAGACAAGGCTGAAGTGTTTGCAACCATCTTCAGCCAGCAGTGCTGAGTGGATGATCAATATCGACCTCCTCCTGAGGTCTCCACCATTACAGAAGCCAGTCTTCAGCCAATTTGATTTAGTCCACGTGATATCAAGAAACTGCTCAATGAACTGGATACAGCAAAGGCTATGGACCCTGACAATATCCTGACTGTCAGGCTGACGACTTGTGCTCCAGAAATAGCTGTGTCTCTAGCCAGTTGTTTCAGTACAGCTACAACACTGCATCTATCCGTCAATGTGGAAAACTGCCTAGGTAAGTCCTGTCCACAAAAAGCAGGACAAATCTAATCTGGCTAATTACTGCCCCATCAGTCTATTCTCAATCATCAGCGAAGTGATGGAAGATTTAGTCGACAGTGCTATCACCAATAACCTGCTCACCGATGCCCAGTTTAGGTTCCACCAGGACCGCTCAGCTCCAGACCTCATTACAGCCTTTGTCCAAACATGGAAAAAAGAGCTGAATTCCAGAGGTGAGGTGAGTGACTGCCCTTGATATCAAGGCAGCATTTGACCAACAGTGGCATCAAGGAGACCTAGTAAAATTGAAGTCAATGGGAATCAGGGGGAAAACTCGCCACTTACTGGAGTTATACCTAGCACAAAGGAAGATAGTTGTGGTAGTTGGAGGGCAATCATCACAGCTCCAGGACATTGTTGTAGGAGTTCCTCAGGGAAGTGTCCTTGGCCCCAACTATCTTCAAATGCTTCATCAATGACTTTCCCTCCATCATAAGGTCAGAAGTGGGGATGTTCGCTGATGATTTCACAGTGTTCAGGGCCATTCACAACTCCTCAGATAATGAAGCAGTCCATGCCCGCAAGCAAGAAGACCTGGGTGACATTCAGGCTTGGGCTGATAAGTGGCAAGTAACATTCGCGCCACAAAAGCACCAGGCAATGATTATCTCCAACAAATGAGAGTCTAGCCACTGCCGCTTGACATTCAATGGCATTACCATCGCTGAATCCCCCACCATCAACATCCTGGGGGTCACCATTGACCAGAAAGTTAAATGGATTAGCCACATAAATATTGTGGCAACAAGAGCAGGTCAGAGACGTGGTATTCTGCGGCAAGTATCTCAGCTCCTTACTCCACAAAGCTTTTACACCATCTACAAGGCACAAGTCAGGAGTGTGATGGAATACTCCCCAGTGGCCTGGATGAATGCAGCTCCAACAACACTCAAGAAGCTCGACACCTTCCAGGACAAAGCAGCCTGCTTGATTGGCACCCCATCCACCACCTTAAACATTCACTCCCTCCACCGCTGATGCACCGTGGCTGCAGTGTGTACCATCTACAACTCACCAAGGCTTCTTCGGCAGCACCTCCCAAACTCACAACCTCTATCACCTAGAAGGACCAGGGCAGCAGGCACATGCAAGTTCCCCTCCAAGTCACACACCATCCTGACTTGGAAATATATCGCCATTCCTTCATCATCGCTGGGTCAAAATCCTGGAACTCTCTCCCTAACAGGACTATGGGAGTACCTTCGCCACACAGACTGCAGTGGTTCAAGACAACGGGTCACCACCACCTTCTCAAGGGCAATTAGGGATGGGCAATAAATGTGGCCTTGCCAGTGACGCCCACATCCCATGAACAAATTTTAAAAAGCACACCTGGCATAAAAGTTAAGGGTGTGACTTCCACAGCAGTGCAATCAATGGCAGGTCCTATTCCTTGGAACAATCACATTTTTGACCCCTGTCACATCTGCTACATTGAAATTACTGGACATGTCTGTCAGAGATTTAAACAGGATTGTCCACTGGGACATTTTTTGAACTGTGAACAGATAAAAGACTGCGAGCGCGTTGGTTGGAAGCTACACAAAGTTTTGAATAGCCCAAGCGAACAAGTAGGCTCATGACATCCAAGATTCATGTAATTGTCACAGGCTCACTCACTGTTATTGCCATTGTCATCATATTTTTTTTGTGCATCAGCTCAGTATAAGAAGTAAAGGTGATCCTTATTATATGAGGAATTGTTTTCAGTGTAAAGATTCTGCCCATTTAGCAAACTGTCTTTTTTGCTATTTTCAACCTCATTCCTGTCAGGAAAAATCCATGCTTTTAAATCTACTCCTATAGCTTCACGGAGGCCCAGCATTATGAGTCTGAAAATCATTGAACAGCTGCTCAGTTGACTTCAGTTTGCAGAAAGTTATATATTATAGGGTTGATTCCTCAATGCCATGCTCCCAGCAAGGATACACACTCTAGGGAGTGCAGGTTGGAGATAGATTTACAACACTCTCGGCCCGATTCCCAACCCATGCTCCCTGCTCGGAACATGGGATCGCCCTGTATCAGGGATATTTAATTCATTGTTTGATGCTTAATGTAAAATATACAGAATTATTCAATTTTAATATTACAAAATAATGTGGTGTAATGTTTTATTCTTTTTTCACAGTATATTAATATTTTAATGTAAGATTTGTTAAATTATGGCTCGAACTAATTCAGCACAAATTTAGGAATCTCAGTCAGAGAGGCTAATGTGGGAAATAAAAAAATGTCACACTACTGCTGCAAAGGATTCTCTACCAAGATTATGGCTAATGTATATTGTTCGGCAAAGTAGAGGAAGTTTTACTTCACATCTAGTTGCACTAAACTTGACCATGGAGTGTTCCATGTTGACACGAGAGGAGGTAATTTCTAGTCCCGGCTGCCCATTTCATGCCTGTAAACGGATGAGCAGTGTTCCTGTCTATTTTGGGCATGAGGCCACTTAAATATTCAAAAAGAGGTCCGATGGCGATTGTTGGACCCTGCTTACAATATTAAGATAGAGTTTTGTGGGGCCCGGAGGCAGCGTGCTGGTCCCACTACCAGCCCACGCTCAAAGGGATTGAAAATCGGAAAGAAATACAGTCATGGAAATTACAAAATTGGTTCCCCTTCTGCTCCCAGGTGCAACCTGATGACTAGATATGAACTGGACGATTTCCCATCATCCCACAACCAGGAGCTAGATATTGCCCACGACTCACTGGCTACATTCAAATAAGGCTCAAACCCAGTAATGGTTCTGGCCTCTTGACTGCTTCAACTTTGTGACCTTTGCGGCCACAAGTCAAAAATTCTGAAAATGGAAGTGTTTTCTTCCTCAGCACCAATTGCTCTCAAATTAATGAGAAGGAACTATTATGGTACAAAACTTTAATAAACTAATTTGGGTCCTGGTGAATTGATTGCTGGAGCGATCAACACAGTGTGAGACAGCATGAAACACAGTAAATAGGGCCTTGTGTTGTACAGCCACAGAAGAGAGCACACATTTCTGCTACTATTTCTGAGTTTATACGGAGCTCAGGTCTGGCTCCACCGCATACAATTTGGTTCACTGTATTATGAGAAAAACATCCAGGAATTGGAGAGGATACAGTAGAGGATAACTAAATTGATTAGGCAGGTGAGTTTCTGAAAAGAGGCTGCAGTAATTGGGGATGTTTACACTGAGAACCGAGGGCTCGGGAGTGATCTTATAGAAGTATTCAAGATCCATAAGGCCATATATAAGATAAACAGCAATATTTTTATGAAATTAAATGTTAGATTTAACAACTTTATACAGCGAATGGTGAATCTATGGGGTGAACTGTCAAGGGCAGCGTTAGGGGCTGATGTATCAGTACGATTCAAGAGAGAGTACTTGGAGAGAGATTTGATACAGGGTTATGGGGTATTATGGTTTAAGATGTTTGCTAGACACTGGGTGCAGCCAGATGGTCTTTTTCTGTCCTGTATATTTTTACATTGCTATATAATGATACATGCACTCCATTTTGTCACAAAAAGTGCCAAATGATAAGTTAGGGTTTGAGCAATTTGATTAATTCAAAAATACGATTTTAAGTCGTAAAATTCGTTAGTGAGACATAAAATGATCATCTGTCCAAAGTATTATCAAAGATAGTGAAATTTAGTCTGAAGGTGATAAAACTGCAGCTGGGGATTTTAGAGGCCATGTTAAAAG
The DNA here is from genome assembly GCF_044704955.1 of Pristiophorus japonicus. Classification (NCBI taxonomy): domain Eukaryota; kingdom Metazoa; phylum Chordata; class Chondrichthyes; family Pristiophoridae; genus Pristiophorus; species Pristiophorus japonicus. The sequence goes on along the minus strand of NC_091977.1, from coordinate 361,580,162 downwards.
CAGAAGTGGGTGATGTTGTGGAGGTGGAAATCATCATCATCATCATAGGCAGTCCCTCGGAATCGAGGAAGAGTTGCTTCCACTCTTAAAATGCGTCCTTAGGTGGCTAAACAGTCCAATACGAGAGCCACAGTCCCTGTCACAGGTGGGGCAGATAGTCATTGAGGGAAGGGAGGGTGGGACTGGTTTACCGCACGCTCTTTCCGCTGCCTGTGCTTAATTTCTGCATGCTCTCGGCGATCAGACTCAAGGTGCTCAGCGCCCTCCCGGATGCACTTCCTCCACTTAGGGCGGTCTTTGGCCAGGGACTCCCAGGTGTCGGTGGAAATAAGGTGGATTTGATGATAGAAAAAATATGGAATTTGAAGCAAACTGTTAGGTTCAGTTTGAATGAGTAGCCAAGGAGGGAATAGGATTGGCATATAGGAAGAGAGCTTTTGGCGGCGCCAGCTAAATAGGACAGCTTCTGTTTTTTTCTGAATATTGTGTTGGGAGAATATTCTGGCTCTTCAACAACTTGCTGCCGAATAAGCTGTCAGAGAGCACAGTGGTGGTTATGAAGCTGAAGTTGATGTTGAAGAGGTAAGGATGGTTGTTGTTAGCATACACACAGAAACTTACCCGATGCTTACAGATCAGGGGGGACCAGCGGGGTGTGGCGGGGGGGGGGGCAGAGGAGGGGGCCTGGCTTCTTTGGAAGATATTTAGAAATGGAACTAAGTGATGACAGTGCCATGGAGCTCAATTACGGATAAGAGATAGTGGAGGAGAATGGAACCTGACTTCAATAGAATTGAAAATCGAGAGAGATGTATAACACGAGGCTGAATTGATATTGCACATTTTCATCATCATCATCATAGGCAGTCCCTTGGAATCGAGGAAGACTTGCTTTCACTCTTAAAATGAATCCTTAGGTGGCTGAACAGTCCAATATGAGAACCACAGTCCCTGTCACAGGTGGGACAGATAGTCGTTGAGGGAAGGGGTGGGTGGGACAGATTTGCCGCACCCTCTTTCCGCTGCCTGCGCTTGATTTCTGCATGCTCTCGGTGATGAGACTCGAGGTGCTCAGCACCATCCTGGATGAACTTCCTCCACTTAAGGCGGTCTTTGGCCAGGGACTCCCAGATGTCGGTGGGGATGTTGCACTTTATCAGGGAGGCTTTGAGGGTGTCCTTGTAACGTTTCCTCTGCCCACCTTTGGCTCGCTTGCCGTGAAGAAGTTCCGAGTAGAGCACTTGCTTTGGGAGTCTTGTGTCAGGCATGCGAACAATGTGGCCTGCCCAGCGGAGCTGATCAAGTGTGGTCAGTGCTTCAATGCTGGGGATGTTGGCCTGGTTGAGGAATCTAATGTTGGTGCATCTGTCCTCCCAAGGGATTTGTAGGATCTTGCGGAGACATCATTGGTGGTATTTCTCCAGTGACTTGAGGTGTCTACTGTACATGGTCCATCTCTCTGAGCCGTACAGGAGGGCGGGTATTACTACAGCCCTGTAGATCATGAGCTTGGTGGCAATTTTGAGGGCCTGGTCTTCAAACACTCTTTTCCTCAGGCAGCCAAAGGCTGCACTGGTGCACTGGAGGTGGTGTTGAATCTCGTTGTCTGCTCTTGTTGATAAGAGGCTCCCTAGGTATGGGAAATGGTCCATGTTGTCCAGGGCCACGGCGTGAATCTTGATGACTGGGGGACAGTGCTGTGCGGCGAGGACAGGCTAGTGGAGGACCTTTGTCTTACGGATGTTTAGCATAAGGCCCATGCTTTCGTACGCTTCAGTAAATACGTCGACTATGCCCTGGAGTTCAGCGCTGTATGTGCGCAGGCATCGTCCGCTTACTGTAGCTCAATGACAGAGGTTGGGGTGGTCTTGGACCTGGCCTGGAGATGGCGAAGGTTGAACAGGTTCCCACTGGTTCTGTAGATTAGTTCCACTCCAGCGGGGAGCTTGTTGACTGTGAGGTGGAGCATGGCAGCGAGGAAGATTGAGAAGAGGGTCGGGTCAATGACACAGCCCTGTTTGAGCCCAGTCTGGACGTGGATTGGGTCTGTAATTTATCCGTTGGTAAGGATCACAGCCTGCATGTCGTCATGGAGCAGGCGGAGGATGGTGATGAACTTTTGGGGGCATCCGAAATGGAGGAGGACGCTCCATAGACCCTCGCGGTTGACAGTGTCAAAGGCCTTTGTAAGGTCGAAGAAGGCCATGTATAAGGGCTAACGCTGTTCCCTGCATTTTTCCTGCAGCTGCTGCGCTGCAAAAATCATGTCTGTTGTGTCCCATAGGAGATGAAATCCGCACTACGACTCCGGGAGCAGCTCTTCAGCCACAGGGAGAAGACTGTTTAGGAGGACTCTTGAGCGATGACTTTCCCAGTGGCTGATAACAAGGGAAATTCCTCTGTAGTTGCTGCAGTTGGACTTGGCTCCTTTTTTAGAGATGGTCACGATCACTGCATCTCTGAGATCTCCCAGCATGCTCTCCTCCCTCCAGATGAGAGAGATGAGGTCATGTATTCATGTAAACAGTGTCTCTCCGCCGTACTTCAGTGCCTCAGTAGGGATTCCATCCGCTCCCGTAGCTTTGTTGTTTTTAAGCTGTCTTATGCCTTTTTCTACCTCGTGCAGTGTTGGGTTTTGCTGAGGTGGTGGTGGGTAGCATGCTGCGGGATAGAGTCGAGAACACTCGGGTCAAAGGCAGAGTCTCGACTGAGGAGATCTTCGAAGCACATTTTACATCATCAGTCAAAGTCAGAGTTACCCCCATCGACTCTGCTATGGGAGTGGGGGTTGTTGAGAAGGGCAAGGAGCAATAGCATGCCACAGTCACAATTTGACCAGGACAACCTCTGCTGTGGGCAGGGTAAAAACTGAACTGAAAGTATTAGAATAGTGCATAGTGAGGAAGAGGTGAGTGTGGAGTGTAGTGGTAACCACATGTTAAAGGGCATCAGAGAAAAAGGAGAAGTTGGAAATGGGGATGTATTTGAAGAGAAAGGAGATGATAATAAAGGCAGTTTTAAAGATAGCGAGGAAAGGTAGCAGTTGACAATATCTACAAGCTTTGGTCCAATGGAAGACAGCAGTTTAATCGCGAAGGGATCACAACGGGTACAGAAAGTGGGTCTAATGGATTTTTGTTCTTGTAAAATGGTTATCAGTGAGTATAAAGTACTGCATAATTAAAATACACTTTATCATGATCTTATACTCAGAGACATAATTCACTTGCTTTATAACATACCTGTCTAAGGCCAAGAATATTGAATCCCAGTTTTAATATTATAGATGCATTTAAGCAGAATAATTTTTTTTTCCAGTTCGTACATTAAAATAATAAGCTTCTGAAAGGAAAATGCTCAGGATAATTGTGTTTTCTTTTTCTTGTTTAAAATGCAAAAGTTTTTATAATTGACACATGAACATTCTCCTTCCTCAATAAGCACTCCTTACTCTATGCAAATTTCAGCTTGTCATGTTCTGAAGGACAGACATGATCAAAAGATCTGTCTTGTTAGGTTACAATCTATCATCTTCCAAACTAAAAAGAATGTATCTATAATTGTTTCAGAAATTCCCTAATAATAATAAATTTGCATAGTCATGCAGTTTGAACAATTGGCAAATCCATACCGACTGGTGAAGATTATTTTACAATGGCATTGAATAATACTGAGAACACAGACTTTTGGATTGTGGCAAATAGCTTTGTTTTCTAAGAAGTGCACGATTCAGGTTTGATCCTTGATGTTTGCAGAGTTACCAGATTTCTGTCAGGGCAATCGAGGGATAGGCCTCAAAATCTTTTATGTGAGGTAAAGAATGAATATATGCTACTGCCGTTCACTGTTCAGTGATCCCTTGTTAGGATCTATCGGGTAAATTTAACTATCGGGCGGCTGACCAGAAGAGCGCACTGTTCATGCAATATTTTTGAGGGATTGGCCTCGTCTATTTTGAGGGCCAGGTCTCATTAGCATCAGGCCGGAAGGCTGTGGGTGGAAATTGAGCACCCCGGGGCAGTCTGCTGGCCTACCGCACATTCAGGCAGGTCCTCAGCACATGGTACATTGTTAGAATATTGAATTCCACGAAGTGATGGTAAGGGAGATATATTTTAGAGAGCCATCTTTAAAAAGGAATTTTGGTCACTGACTGTGTTTAGACAAAGGACATGGTGATAAATCAAATGCTGATGTATGTTATTATGATGCCACACAGGACATTATTTTACATGGACTACACAACAAGTTGCATTGGTTCAGCCCAAATGGATTCTTACTGCACTGAAAATTAAACTTCTTGGTCCCAAATTTCCTCAGTGTCAGAGGATCACTCCCGGCATAAGTTGGATATGCCAGGTCCCAGCCCAGGTAGCCAATTTTTGACAGGGTCCAATGTATGTGGAATCTCTGTCCACCCCAAACATGGCCCATAACACTGGAGAGGACAGGCCCGAGGAGAGAGATTTCCCACACTGGGAATTTCTTGGCCCCAGCTTCCCTTACACCCAGTGACCTGATGATCCCAGCATACAGATCAGCTGACAACATCAACAACTTACATTTATATCGTTCCTTTAATGTAGTAAAACATCTCAAAGTACTTCACAGGTGTGTTATCAGATGAAAGTTAACACTGTGCCACATAAGGAGATATTAGGACAGGTGACTAAAAGATTAATCAAAGACATAGGAGGAGAAATGGGTGCATTTGCACCTCCCGTTAGTGCCCACGGGCATGGCGCTGACATCGACTCCCGCCATATTGAGTGGGACTTTAGCGGCGGTGTTACAGCATTGCGCCCCGACCTCCTGCACTCAAACGTCGTGACATCACCGTCTTGCGCATCGCCCCGTTCGAGCCAAGGACCTGAAATTCATTTTCATTCCCTTCAGCAGCGGCAGCCGAAAACATCGGTAACTGCAGGAGGCATGGATCGGGTGGCCGGCTGCTACCGGGGCAATGATTAAAGACGAGTTGGCTGAGGTAAGTAGAAAAAAAAAGTATTACCTTTGTTGTTGCTGTTTTCTTCATAGGGTCCTATCTGCGATTGTTCAGCCCGGCACTGTGCTTGAGTGCCAGGCTGATTGCGCCTTTAAGACCTTTTTGGCACCTTTTACATTGCAGAGCCTGCAGCAATGGCTCTGCCCAGTGTGCAACATTGCTGAAGTTTCTGCCCCTCCTGCATTCTTTAGTGCTCCAAGAAGGAATTGAAGCACTTGATTTAGCACACTACTTCATTCCTGAAGCACTGGGGTAAGTGTAAACCACAAGGTGATAAGAAGGGACAATATGTATGAATATAAAGGGGCTGCAGGAGGGGTCAAAACTAAAAATCATGGTTTAAAAACTAGAATTAAAACACTCTACCTAAATGCACGCAGCATTCAAAATAAAGTAAATGAGTTGACGGCACAAATCGTTACAAATGGGTATGATTTGGTGGCCATTACAGAAACATGGTTGCAGGGTGGCCAAGACTGGGAATTAAACATACAGGGGTATCTGACAATTCGGAAGGATAGACAAGAAGGGAAAGGAGGTGGGGTAAATCTGTTAATAAAGGATGATATCAGGGCAGTTGTGAGAGATGATATTGGCTCTAATGAACAAATGTTGAATCATTGTGGGTGGAGATTAGAGATAGTAAGGGGAAAAAGTCACTGGTGGGCGTAGTTTATAGGTCCCCAAATAATAACTTCACGGTGCGGCGGACAATAATCAAGGGAATAATGGAGGCATGTGAAAAAGGAACGGCAGTAAGCATGGGAGATTTCAACCTACATATCGATTGGTCAAATCAAATCGCACGGGGTAGCCTGGAGGAGGAATTCATAGAATGCATGCGGGATTGTTTCTTAGAACAATATGTTACAGAACCTACAAGGGAGCAAGCTATCTTAGATCTGGTCCTGTGTAATGAGACAAGAATAGTAAACAATCTCCAAGTAAAAGATCCTCTCGGAATGAGTGATCACAATATGGTTGAATTTGTAATACAGATTGAGGGTGAGGAAGTAGTGTCTCAATCGAGCGTACTATGCTTAAACAAAAGGGACTACAGTGGGATGAGGGCAGAGTTGGCTAAAGTAGACTGGGAACACAGACTAAACGATGGCACAATTGAGGAACAGTGGAGGACATTTAAGGAGCTTTTTCATAGGGCTCAACAAAAATATATTCCAGTGAAAAAGAAGGGCGGTAAGAGAAGGGATAACCAGCCGTGGATAACCAAGGAAATAAAGGAGAGTATCAAATTAAAAACCAATGCGTATAAGATGGCCAAGGTTACTGGGAAACTAGAAGATTGGGAAAATTTTAAACGACAGCAAAGAATGACTAAGAAAGCAATAAAGAAAGGAAAGATAGATTACGAAAGTAAACTTGCGCAAAACATAAAAACAGATAGTAAAAGCTTTTACCGATATATAAAACGGAAGAGAGTGACTAAAGTAAATGTTGGTCCCTTAGAAGATGAGAAGGGGGATTTAATAATGGGAAATGTGGAAATGGCTGAGACCTTAAACAATTATGTTGCTTCGGTCTTCACAGTGGAAGACACAAAAACCATGCCAAAAATTGCTGGTCACGGGAATGTGGGAAGGGAGGACCTTGAGACAATCACTATCACCAGGGAAGTAGTGCTGGACAGGCCAATGGGACTCAAGGTAGACAAGTCCCCTGGTCCTGATGAAATGCATCCCAGGGTATTAAAAGAGATGGCGGAAGTTATAGCAGATGCATTCGTTATAATCTACCAAAATTCTCTGGACTATGGGGAGGTACCAGCGGATTGGAAAGCAGCTAATGTAACACCTCTGTTTAAAAAAAGGGGGCAGACAAAAGGCAGGTAACTATAGGCCGGTTAGTTTAACATCTGTAGTGGGGAAAATGCTTGAAGCTATCATTAAGGAAGAAATAGCGGGACATCTAGATAGGAACAGTGCAATCAAGCAGACGCAACATAGATTCATGAAGGGGAAATCATGTTTAACTAATTTATTGGAATTCTTTGAGGAAATAACGAGCATGGTGGATAGAGGTGTACCGATGGATGTGGTGTATTTAGATTTCCAAAAGGCATTCGATAAGGTGCCACACAAGGTTACTGCAGAAGATAAAGGTACGCGGTGTCAGAGGAAATGTATTAGCATGGATCGAGAATTGGCTGGCTAACAGAAAGCAGAGAGTCGTGATAAATGGGTCCTTTTTGGGTTGGAAATTGGTGGTTAGTGGTGTGCCACAGGGATAGTTGCTGGGACCACAACTGTTTACAATATACATAGATGACCTGGAAGAGGGGACAGAGTGTAGTGTAACAACATTTGCAGATGACACAAAGATTCGTGGGAAAGCGGGTTGTGTAGAGGACACAGAGAGGCTGCAAAGAGATTTAGATAGGTTAAGCGAATGGGCTAAGGTTTGGCAGATGGAATATAATGTCGGAAAATGTGAGGTCATCCACCTTGGAAAAAAAACAGTAAAAGGGAATATTACTTGAATGGGGAGAAATTACACCATACTGCGGTGCAGAAGGATCTGGGGTTCCTTGTGCATGAATCCCAAAAAGTTAGTTTGCAGGTGCAGCAGGTAATCAGGAAGGCGAATGGAATGTTGGCCTTCATTGCGAGAGGGATGGAGTACAAAAGCAGGGAGGTCCTGCTGCAACTGTACAGGGTATTGGTGAGGCCGCACCTGGAGCACTGCGTGCAGTTTTGGTCGCCTTACTTAAGGAAGGATATACTAGCTTTGGAGGGGGTACAGAGACGATTCACTAGGCTGATTCCGGAGATGAGGGGGTTACCTTATGATGATAGATTGAGCAGACTGGATGTTTACTCGGAGTTCAGAAGGATGAGGGGTGATCTTATAGAAACATTTAAAATAATGAAAGGGATAGACAAGATAGAGGCAGAGAGGTTGTTTCCACTGGTCGGGGAGACTAGAACTAGGGGGCACAGCCTCAAAATATGGGGGAGCCAATTTAAAACCGAGTTGAGAAGGAATTTCTTCTCCCAGAGGGTTGTGAATCTGTGGAATTCTCTGCCCAAGGAAGCAGTTGAGGCTAGCTCATTGAATGTATTCAAATCACAGATAGATAGATTTTTAACCAATAAGTGAATTAAGGGTTATGGGGAGCGGGCGGGTAAGTGGAACTGAGTCCACGGCCAGATCACCCATGATCTTTTTGAATGGCGGAGCAGGCTCAAGGGGCTCGATGGCCTACTCCTGTTCCTAATTCTTATGTTCTTATGTAAAGCCAATTATTTAAAAGCTGGGCAGCATGCTGAGAATGACGTGAGTATCACGTGTAGCGAGTTGGTCTTACCGCAGGAGAAGGGTCCACAGCCAGCGAGGGAATGGAAGACCAGCAGGAAGAGTAGTGCAAGGAAGGTAGTGCAGGGGTCCCCTGTGGTTATCCCACTGCAAAACAGATACACTGCTTTGAGTGCTGTTGAGGGGGATGACTCATCAGGAGCGGGCAGCAGCAGCCAAGTTCATAGCACCGTGGCTGGCTCTGTTGCACAGGAGGGCAGGAAAAAGAGTGGGCGAGCGATAGTGATAGGGGATTCAATTGTAAGGGGAATAGATAGGCGTTTCTGCGGCCGCAACCGAGACTCCAGGATGGTATGTTGTCTCCCTGGTGCAAGGGTCAAGGATGTCTCGGAGCGGGTGCAGGACATTCTAAAAAGGGAGGGAGAACAGCCAGTTGTCGTGGTGCACGTTGGTACCAATGACATCGGTAAAAAAAAGGGATGAGTTCCTACGAAATGAATTTAAGGAGCTAGGAGCTAAATTAAAAAGTAGGACCTCAAAAGTAGTAATCTCGGGATTGCTACCAGTGCCACGTGCTAGTCAGAGTAGGAATCGCAGGATAGCTCAGATGAATACGTGGCTTGAGCAATGGTGCAGCAGGGAGGGATTCAAATTCCTGGGGCATTGGAACCGGTTCTGGGGGAGGTGGGACCAATACAATCCGGACGGTCTGCACCTGGGCAGAATCGGAACCAATGTCCTCGGGGGAGTGTTTGCTAGTGCTGTTGGGGAGGAGTTAAACTAATATGGCAGGGGGATGGGAACCAATGCAGGGAGATAGAGGGAAACAAAAAGGAGGCAAAAACAAAAGACAGAAAGGAGATGAGGAAAAGTGGAGGGCAGAGAAACCCAAGGCAAAGAACAAAAAGGGCCATTGTACAGCAAAATTCTAAAAGGACAGAGGGTGTTAAAAAAACAAGCCTAAAGGCTTTGTGTCTTAATGCAAGGAGTATCCGCAATAAGGTGGATGAATTAACTGTGCAAATAGATGTTAACAAATATGATGTGATTGGGATTACGGAGACGTGGCTCCAGGATGATCATGGCTGGGAACTCAACATCCAGGAGTATTCAACATTCAGGAAGGATAGAATAAAAGGAAAAGGAGGTGGGGTAGCATTGCCGGATAAGGAGGAGATTAAGGCAATAGTTAGGAAGGACATTAGCTTGGATGATGTGGAATCTATATGGGTAGAGCTGCAGAACACCAAAGGGCAAAAAACGTTAGTGGGAGTTGTGTACAGACCTCCAAATAGTAGTAGTGATGTTGGGGAGGGCATCAAACATGAAATTAGGGGTGCGTGCAATAAAGGTGCAGCAGTTATAATGGGTGACTTTAATATGCACGTAGATTGGGCTAACCAAACTGGAAGCAATACGGTGGAGGAGGATTTTCTGGAGTGCATAAGGGATGGTTTTTTAGACCAATATGTCGAGGAACCAACTAGGGGGGAGGCCATCTTAGACTGGGTGTTATGTAATGAGAGAGGATTAATTAGCAATCTCGTTGTGCGAGGCCCCTTGGGGAAGAGTGACCATAATATGGTGGAATTCTGCATTGGGATGGAGAATGAAACAGTTAATTCAGAGACCATGGTCCAGAACTTAAAGAAGGCTAACTTTGAAGGTATGAGGCGTGAATTGGCTGGGATGGATTGGCGAATGATACTTAAGGGGTTGACTGTGGATGGGCAATGGCAGACATTTAGAGACTGCATGGATGAACTACAACAATTGTACATTCCTGTCTGGCATAAAAATAAAAAAGGGAAGGTGGCTCAACCGTGGCTATCAAGGGAAATCAGGGATAGTATTAAAGCCAAGGAAGTGGCATACAAATTGGCCAGAAATAGCAGCGAACCTGAGGACTGGGAGAAATTTAGAACTCAGCAGAGGAGGACAAAGGGTTTGATTAGGGCAGGGAAAATGGAGTATGAGAAGAAGCTTGCAGGGAACATTAAGACGGATTGCAAAAGTTTCGATAGATATGTAAAGAGAAAAAGGTTAGTAAAGACAAACGTAGGTCCGCTGCAGTCAGAATCAGGGGAAGTCATAACGGGGAACAAAGAAATGGCGGACCAATTGAACAAGTACTTTGGTTCGGTATTCACGAAGGAGGACACGAACAACCTTCCGGTTATAAAAGGGGTCGGGGGGTCTAGTAAGGAGGAGGAACTGAGGGAAATCCTTATTAGCCGGGAAATTGTGTTGGGGAAATTGATGGGATTGAAGGCCGATAAATCCCCAGGGCCTGATGGACTGCATCCCAGAGTACTTAAGGAGGTGGCCTTGGAAATAGTGGATGCGTTGACAGTCATTTTCCAACATTCCATTGACTCTGGATCAGTTCCTATGGAGTGGAGGGTAGCCAATGTAACCCCACTTTTTAAAAAAGGAGGGAGAGAGAAAACAGGGAATTATAGACCGGTCAGCCTGACATCGGTAGTGGGTAAAATGATGGAATCAATTATTAAGGATGTCATAGCAGTGCATTTGGAAAGAGGTGACATGATAGGTCCAAGTCAGCATGGATTTGTGAAAGGGAAATCATGCTTGACAAATCTTCTGGAATTTTTTGAGGATGTTTCCAGTAGAGTGGATAAGGGAGAACCAGTTGATGTGGTATATTTGGACTTTCAGAAGGCGTTCGACAAGGTCCCACACAAGAGATTGATGTGCAAAGTTAGAGCACATGGGATTGGGGGTAGTGTACTGACATGGATTGAGAACTGGTTGTCAGACAGGAAGCAAAGAGTAGGAGTAAATGGGTACTTTTCAGAATGGCAGGCAGTGACTAGTGGGGTACCGCAAGGTTCTGTGCTGGGGCCCCAGCTGTTTACACTGTACATTAATGATTTAGATGAGGGGATTAAATGTAGTATCTCCAAATTTGCGGATGACACTAAGTTGGGTGGCAGTGTGAGCTGCGAGGAGGATGCTGTGAGGCTGCAGAGCGACTTGGATAGGTTAGGTGAGTGGGCAAATGCATGGCAGATGAAGTATAATGTGGATAAATGTGAGGTTATCCACTTTGGTGGTAAAAACAGAGAGACAGACTATTATCTGAATGGTGACAGATTAGGAAAAGGGGAGGTGCAAAGAGACCTGGATGTCATGGTACATCAGTCATTGAAGGTTGGCATGCAGGTGCAGCAGGCGGTTAAGAAAGCAAATGGCATGTTGGCCTTCATAGCAAGGGGATTTGTGTACAGGGGCAGGAAGGTGTTGCTACAGTTGTACAGGGCATTGGTGAGGCCACACCTGGAGTATTGTGTACAGTTTTGGTCTCCTAACCTGAGGAAGAACATTCTTGCTATTGAGGGAGTGCAGCGAAGGTTCACCAGACTGATTCCCGGGATGGCGGGACTGACCTATCAAGAAAGACTGGATCAACTGGGCTTGTATTCACTGGAGTTCAGAAGAATGAGAGGGGACCTCATAGAAACATTTAAAATTCTGACGGGGTTAGACAGGTTAGATGCAGGAAGAATGTTCCCAATGTTGGGGAAGTCCAGAACCAGAGGTCACAGTCTAAGGATAAGGGGTAAGCCATTTAGGACCGAGATGCGGAGGAACTTCTTCACCCAGAGAGTGGTGAACCTGTGGAATTCTCTACCACAGAAAGTTGTTGAGGCCAATTCACTAAATATATTCAAAAAGGAGTTAGATGAGGTCCTTACTACTAGGGGGATCAAGGGGTATGGCGAGAAAGCAGGAATGGGGTACTGAAGTTGAATGTTCAGCCATGAACTCATTGAATGGCGGTGCAGGCTAGAAGGGCCGAATGGCCTACTGCTGCACCTATTTTCTATGTTTCTATGTTTCTATTAGCACCTGGCGCTATGTTTTCCAGCTTTTAAAAGTTATCGCCCCCAAACGGGGTGAAAATGAATTGTAACCCATGCATTGTATATGTGTTCCTTCTTACCATCATGCTATTCCATGATGCCTGTGAGTGAGTATTAACTCTTCACCCCAATCTTCTCCTTGGTGTTACCTGGATGGCAGGTGTGCATGAGATGATTGGTTGCTGTGTGTCAATACAAGTCTCTTATGACAGAGACCGCCTTCATGTCATAGCAGCTAAGTGGACTTGCTGCAGGGTATAATCTCTCATGCTGCTACATCAGCGAACTGGCCCTGCTGCTTTTTTTCTTAATTTGCATGCAACAGATGGCTCTGCTGAGATGCAGCACCATCTACGTGCAATCTTGTCATTTCATGAGTATGGAGCACTGCTGCAACATAGCCCTGAGCTGCAGCTCCAGTGCTGTTATCTGTATTCTAATGTCCTACACAGATTGTTAATACACTCTGCCATCAGCTGCGCACTTGTTTGATACAATCCTCTCGATACCTGTGCCAACATTCTTAAATGCAAGACCTGAGAGTCGCTGATCCCCAGACACTTTCCAACTTCCTAGGTTGCATGCCTTCCTTCTCATGTGCCACCAACAGCTGCTACTGTCCACTTTTGCTCTCTATGTCACCCAGTGCACTATCCTCTGCCTTAGGTGAGTGGGCAAATGCTTGGCAGATGCAGTATAATGTGGATAAATGTGAGGTTATCCACTTTGGTGGCAAAAACACAAAGGCTGAATATTATCTGAATGGTGACAGATTCAGAAAAGGGGAGGTGCAACGAGACCTGGGTGTCATGGTACATCAGTCATTGAAAGTTGGCATGCAGGTACAGCAGGTGGTAAAGAAGGCAAATGGCATGTTGGCCTTCATAGCTTGGGGATTTGAGTATAGATGCAGGGAGATCTTACTGCAGTTGTAAAGAGCCTTCGTGAGGCCGCACCTTGAATATTGTGTTCAGTTTTGGTCTCCTAATCTGAGGAAGGACATTCTTGCTATTGAGGGAGTGCAGCGAAGATTCACCAGACTGATTCCCGAGATGGCGGGACTGACATATGAAGAAAGGCTGGATTGACTAGGCTTATATTCACTGGAATTTAGAAGAATGAGAGGGGATCTCATAGACACATATATTATTCTGACGGGACTGGACAGGTTAGATGCAGGAAGAATGTTCCCGCTGTTGGGGAATTCCAGAACCAGGGGTCACAGTCTAAGGGTGATGGGTAAGCCATTTAGGACCGAGATGAGGAGAAACTTCTTCACCCAGAGAGTGGTGAACCTGTGGAATTCTCTACCACACAAATTTTTTGAGGCCAGCTCGTTAGATATATTCAAAAGGGAGTTAGATGTGGCCCTTGCGGCTAAAGGGATCAAGGGTTATGGGGAGAAAGCAGGAATGGGGTACAATGTTGCAAAAGTGATTAGCCATGATCATATTGAATAGTGGTGCAGGCTCGAAGGGCCGAATGGCCTTCGCCTGCACCTATTTTCTATGCTTCTGTTTCTATGTCTCACTCTCTGACTGCCCCAGGATGGATGTGTCCTACTTGGTACTTGGGGGTGGCGGGGGGGATAGAGTAAGTGACTACGAAGATTACAAAGTGCTAATATCACTAGATGCTGAGGGGCCTGATTCTTCCTGTTGCTGAAGTACTTCTTGAGGAACAAAAGAGGAAGAGGGAGTAAAATGGTTTCTTAAAGGGTCACTTTCAGCAGAATTAATGACGTGATAGTTGCATGATATGTTGTACTGACCGTTAATGCAGTAAACAATAGGAAGACCTGGCATATGCCCTACAACTTCCCCATCTGACACTATCTAAGGACATGCTCCCCAAGATTTGCAAGGCTTCCGCTTCATAGGGACTGCCAATGGAACAATTTGTATCTTTACATTTACATGTTGACACTGTTTTAAAGGGAGCCTGAACCATAAATGACCCAAAATTGGCACGATATTAATATTTAGTAATAACCTGAAATTGTTTAATTTAGGTCACAGATTTTCAATTTTGGCCTTTATACTCAACAAATATTGATCATACTTGTTCAGATGGACAACTGCGATAGATTAACTTTAATCACTGTTGATTGAATCTAACCAATTAACTCAACTGTGTAGGCGTCTGTTTAACTAAAATGCTGCAATACCAATCGATCTGCTTGTTGGACTGATAGACAACCTTGTGCAGTGTTTGGAGTCTATTTTCATCTGTCTTACATTTAATGGCATGATAAAACATGTGCTGATTAAATCATTTACTGTCTATTTTATCTCAGTCCATGGGGAAACATTGGATAACAGTACAAATATATAACCCTTTTTATTTACTTTGCCAACCACTACTCAGAAATTCCATTGGACCAGTGGAGAAGACTAGGAAACGGTACAAAGGGGTTTGCCATCAATTTTTGCACAGAAGTTACAGTCGGAGTCTAGGAGAACTCGATGGACTTTCAGGGACCAAATATTTATTTGGTTCTTTCTTTGAAGAACTGATGCTACACCATGAATTGCAACACCTGGTAGTTCCTCCCACCTATGTACTAACTTGTAGGAAAAAGTCTAGGCTAAGATTCTACACTCACACCCGAAGCCACACAGCCAGCTTACATCCACAAAATATATCTCTCAGCAGTCTAAACACCTGCATTCTATTTACAAGCTACTTATGGGGGTCAAATTAAATGTTGGCCGAGGTGCAAAACAAGCAGTAGTAGATGAGTCGACCGTTATGCACCCCACACAATTGTCCTTTGCACTCATTTTATGAATCTCCACAGCTTTGAGCTTAATTAGTAATATTTTGTGTGAAACTTTATCAAATGCCTTTTGGAAATCTAAGTACACAATGTCGTGTGCTTTACCACAATAGACTTGGGTTCTCACTTCCTTCATGCAAGCAAGGAGGTTGGTCAGGCAGAATCTTCCCCATCCAAAGCATGGGTTTATGAAAGGGAAATCATGCTTGACAATTCTTCGAGAATTTTTTGAGGATGCAACTAGTAGAGTGGACAAGGGAGAACCAGTGGATGGGGTGTATTTGGACTTTCAAAAGGCTTTTGACAAGGTCTCACACAAGAGATTAGTGTGCAAAATTAAAGCACATGGTATTGGGGGTAATGTATTGACATGGATAGAGAACTGGTTGGCAGACAGGAAGTAGAGAGTCGGGATAAACGGGTCCTTCTTAGAATGGCAGGCAGTAACTAGTGGGGTCCCTCAGGGCTCAGTGCTGCGACCGCAGCTATTTACAATATACTTCAATGATTTAGATGAAGGAATTGAGTGTAATATCTCCAAGTTTGCAGATGACACTAAGCTGGGTGGCGGTGTGAGCTGTGAGCAGGATGCTAAGAGGCTGCAGGGTGACTTGGACAGGTTAGGTGAGTGGGCAAATGCATGGCAGATGCAGTATAATGTGGATAAATGTGAGTTTATCCACTTTGGTGGCAAAAACATGAAGGCAGAATATTATCTGAATGGTGGCAGATTAGGAAAAGGGGAGGTGCAACGAGACTTGGGTGCCATGGTACATCAGTCATTGAAAGTTGGCATGCAGGTACAGCAGGCAGTGAAGAAGGCAAATGGCATGTTGGCCTTCACAGTTAGGTGATTTGAGTATAGGAGCAGGGAGGTCTTAATGCAGTTATATAGGGCCTTGGTGAGGCCTCACCTGGAATATTGTGTTCAGTTTTGGTCTCCTAATCTGAGAAAGGAAGTTCTTGCTATTGAGGGAGTGCAGCGAAGGTTCACCAGACTGATTTCCGGGATGGCGGGACTGACATATGAGGAGAGACTGGATCGACTGGGCCTGTATTCACTGGAGTTTAGAAGAATGAGAGGGGATCTCACAGAAACATACATTATTCTGACGGGACTGGACAGGTTAGATACAGGAAGAATGTTCCTGATGTTGAAGTCCAGAATCAGGGGTCACAATCTAAGGATAAGGGGTAAGCAATTTAAGACAGAGATGAGGAGAAACTTCTTCACTCGGAGTTATTAACATCTGGAATTCTCTACCGCAGAGAGTTGTTGATGCCAGTTCGTTAGATATATTCACAAGAGAGTTAGATATGGCCCTGACGGCTAAAGGGATCAAGGTGTATGGAGAGAAAGCAGGAAAGGGGTACTGAGGTGAATGATCAGCCATGATCTTATTGAATGGTGGTGCAGGCTCGAAGGGCCGAATGGCCTACTCCTGCACCTATATTCTATGTTTCTATGCTTTGAAGCAATGTTGACTGCTGTGTATTGTTGTACAGATAATCCTGAAATTTACCCCTGATAATCAATTCCATTATTTTACAGCCTTTCATTGGATCAGATCGGGACCCGACTGACTCGGAGCCCTGAGTCATTGTTCGGGTTGTACGGCCGTAATGTCACCCCTGGTTGCACATGCACGCATGCACACAGCCCCTCTAAAAAGAACTGGTGAAAATTGAAATGTACTTTGTTACGGAGGGCAGAGCTACGTTAATCAACAGTGGAAGGTTTCAGAGGAGGTTTCGCAGAATCGGCATATCAGATCGAGGAAATTTGGGTGTGGCCTATGAACAAGCATTAGCCACTTATGCCCAAATTTCCTTGATCCTTTACACCAATAATCAAAACTGATGAGAATAAAACTGATGCATAGTGACACTGACAACTAAATACAATTTGAAGTAATTGTGCCCGATTGTGCTAAACTGCTTCTTGATGGGTATATTCTCAAAGTTGCTTTGATTTTTCTCACACCATCAGTAGAAGGTTAGATTTCCCTTAGTCTCCCTTCTATTCTTTGTAAAGTAGGGCAAAGTTACTGATAAAATAAACTTGAAAGTGCAATGCAGACAACAAAGTTTAGTCGGTGAAAAGTCTTAGCAGTGTTGAAAAATGAATAAAAATTCAGACTTCAATGGTCTCAAAAAAAAATCTGTTAAAGAAGAATGGGCTCGATGTTTGTGTGGGTGGATGTCATAAGCTCATTTACAACAATGGGAAAGCAGGCTATGAATTTCTCTTGGTGTTACACTGCCATTTTAACAGCAGAGAAAAAAGTTGCTGCTTGTGAGAGAAGAAAGGGTGGAAGAAAGGTTTCCAAAAGTTGTTTTAAATTCCACTTGAAAAAAAATAATAGTCATCAGTGATCTGGAAAACAAAACATTGCTGTTTTAATAAAATGTACGTGCGTGCAAAGTAAATGAACAAGAGAAGTGAGGCAGCAGACATTTCGTAAAGTTTTATTCCCAATTGGCTAGTTATCCGGCAGTTCAGAAGCTGAAAATGAAGTTATGACAGGTATGGATTTCTGCACCTCATGACTTCTGAATTCTAATCTTCAGTAAATTCAGCACTTCCTTGTAGAAGGAACATATTTCTGTGCTCTCTCCAGCATAAAGCCCAGGTCCCAAAGAAACTTGCTGTTCTCAGCAGACCCTTGCCTTGGAGTACAGTTCACTGCAAAGTGCCAATGACATGACATGCAAGTTCTACGTTACAATGAAGATCATCTTTACTAAGAACCTAAGAAAACATATGTTCAGGAAAGGATTTTCAGCCCAGTAGAACCACTTTATTCCACGTGCCAAGCAAAGGTTTATGCTCTTGTGGCAATGCTGCAGAAGGGCAGGATTTTTGCCCACCTGCTCGGCCACTGATCCCGTCAATTCAGCAAATTTCCTGTGACAATCTTATGCAGATGATTTGATAGGTTCCTGCTGGTGTTTCCACCAATGCCAGGAATCCACATTGGGAGTGTGACAGAAGAAAAATCACTGCTGAGTTCAGCAGGGCCTCTGTAGGTTACAAACACAAGGAGCTTTTTAGCTTATGCCCAAGCAACGGTAGAATAAATCAATCTGAAGATGAAACTCCATAGATGCAGCTCATTGAAATCAGTTCAAATGTTTAAAACTGTAATCCAGATTCTTTTTTCATGGGTAAGGACTCATTTTGCATGCAGCACAAGCACCCAGCAGAACCACCGCCACTGAGAAGGAGCCCAACACTAGGAGGGACGAAAACATCGGTGGTACAGCAGTGAAATATCCTCTACAGTACCAAGAGGAGGAGGAAGCATCTTGAAGGG
Organism: Pristiophorus japonicus; assembly: GCF_044704955.1. Lineage (NCBI taxonomy): Eukaryota > Metazoa > Chordata > Chondrichthyes > Pristiophoridae > Pristiophorus > Pristiophorus japonicus. The sequence continues at coordinate 361,561,901 of NC_091977.1, read as the reverse complement.
GCAGACGAATTTTTTTTAAATGACGTGCTCTCTACAAGCTGGGGGGGGTGGGGAGGGGGTGAGAGGTGGTGATAGGGGTGGGGGGGGATGGGAGGTGCCCAAAAAAATAAATTGAAGAGGGGCTGATGAAATAGAGAGGAACCCATTGCTTGTGCCACCACCTCCAACATTCTCCCAAATGGGATTGCCACCAGTGCCCCAACGCTTATTGTTTTCCCCCTCCTAGTGGCCCGAAGTCAGTGGTGGCAGCCTACTTCCCTGTGGTTAAGGAGGGAGGTAAATCCAGGTTGGGGATGGTGAGGGCAGGGATGCACTCGTAGACATTTCCCACCTCTTTTTTCATCAATTTATGTTATTACACCGCTTGATTTAGAGCAATATAATGAGGGAAAGTCTAGCCCTATATAGCTCATCCCAGAAAAAGTGGCACTGTAGTTTGTTCAAAGGCTCAGAGGCACAAGGAGTTACATGTCTACTAGGCAGATTTCTATGCTGTTCATGAACTTCAATGGTCTAGGAGGATCAGCAGACATGGTGGAATACCTGGTGAGAATTGAATAGGTTTTGCAAGTGAGATTTATTCTATTTTCAGTGGAAATTAAAGGGATCCTCCACTGCAGTCAGGGAAAAATGGATGGCGGTTCAGGAAACATTTTTATGACCGTTGTGGGTTTCGAGCCTTAAAGGCTTCCAGATTTAATACTGCCGGTTCTGTACACAAGATTCCTGTTGCTTTCAAGTGCCCTTTACATTCGGCTGCCCGCTGGATTTACCACCTCCAGATCAGCAAGCTGCCGATTGCATAATGTGTTTCGTGCTGACAGCTTGTCGACTGCATTATAATGGGATCAGTGCCCACAGTAAAACCTCCGGGCAGCTACCACACATTCGCCATCCACCATCTGCCCAAATAGCACTCTAAATGGAAATCACCTCACCAGTTTGTGCAATGCTCCAACGTATCTGGATAATTAAGGGTATTTATGAGTTGAAAATCTACGCAGTGAAAATTTTGAATGTTTGCCAGTTTATTACAGTGAACTAAAGAAAACCTCCAGTCAAGCCAGGGAGTAAAATTGAGAGTAAAAAAAATAAACATACCTAGCAATCACATTATTGAATGCACCTTTTAAGTGTATTAATAAATAGCGTTGTGGTAGGTTTCCTATGAATAATAAAAATATTGTAAAAGCTAGGTTATGTAAGGTGTTACTTAATTATAAATCAGAGTTCTTTTATGTTATGCAGTCAAGTAAATGGCTCGTGATTATTGGCTGGATGCTTTCAACCTGTACTCTCGTGAGTATAATTATTTATGAGATAGATGAGATAATCCTGAAACAATGAGAATATATTAGAAAGTACTCAACGTACACAAAGTCTAATATTCAAAACCTTTGGGGAGAGGGGGAATAGTCAAACAAAGCAGTACCAAGAGTTGAAGGACAACTGAAGTTCTAGTTATCACCTCTGAAATGCTATATGTTTCCAGGCAGAAACATTGGGGGGAAAATTATGGTCAGAGTCTTCCTTCGGACGAACGCCTCCGAACCGAAGTATTTTTATGAAAATAGCTGGTGGTCACGGAGGCACCTTCGATTCCGGTTGTAGACCTTTAGTCAATGCGTACGGAAATGCTGGAGTCACGTTATCCTGGACCAATCACTCGGTAGTATTCTCATTGATAAAAATGGGAACTCTGTTTTTGCAAGTTCCCATTACTATCAATGAGGAAGCCCTCATAAAACAAGAAACACAACATAATAAATTTAAAAAATGCCACACATTTTAAAATTAATTGTAATAAATATTTTAGTAAAAAAATAATATTATTTGGATTTTTTTGAATGTGTTTTAATAGGGTTAAAAATAAACTCAATTTAATGGACAGGGTTTTTAGCATAAAAATGAATAATTAAATTTAATTTTTATTTGTTTTTAAACTCTTATGCTGATAAAAGTAAGCTATATGCCTGCTTTTACCAGGCGTAAAGTTTAAAGAACATTCGCTGGGTATGAGTTGGGCAAATAGCCCACTATCTCCCATGCACATGTCCTTCTCCTGGGGACGCAGAGGAGAAATCTTGACAGATCAGCAAAGCTGGTTTTTGGCGGATGCGCATTGCACCCCGAAAACCGGCTTTTGCGAGGTCTCGCCAGGTCCATGCGTGCTTCGTACAGACCCGGCGAGGTCAGAATTTTCGGCCAATTGTCTTTCCCTGGTGACACATTGCAACTGAATCCCCATCATCTCCAATAATCAATTTCTTTCTAAGATGACTTAATTCCTAAAATTACGATTATAGATGTTGGTTTCAGAGTTAATTCTACAACAGTTTATTGATTTAAAGAAAACATGTACTGACTGTGTACGTTCATTCTTTTTGCCATCACTTGGTAATAATCTCCAGAAACACTGAACCTGTAGTTCATGCACCAACTTCACAATGAATTTAGTTGTCTCATGCTTGGAAAAAACATGTGCAACATATTTTAGTTATGTACCACACATTGTATTGCACATTAGGGTGATAGAGTTTCTACTTTGCATACAATTGGTTATCAGGGTACAAATTACGCCCAAAATTGCGCTAGTTTGAGAAGTGTTTTTTTCCCCTCAAATTTCCGCTCAAACTTATTTGCATATCACCAAACCTAAAATCTGCCATGAACCAGCACAATCAGGCAGCGTTTCAGAAAGTATTTTTTTTTAATTGCTTTAAAACGTATTCCGTGATAAATTTAAGAGTGATAACTACAGCTATTAATACAGCTGAAAATGAGTTTATCACGATAAGTAACCCAATTTAAAATAATTGAAAATTACTTAAAATTTGACTGAACCATTTATTAGTTATATTGGTATACAGTAGTCAGTTTCTTAATTTTTTTAAATGTGCCTATTAATTTTCTTGTAATCCTTTAAATTAATTTTAAAAAGTCACGCTTCTGCCTTTGAGCACCTCCTAACCTGAACTCAGAAGCATCAAATTTTACATGTTACTCTGCTGACTTTTCACTTTTTTGCCTTTTTATTCCTTTCAATAATTCTGTAACTATGTCTCTCTTGAGCAGTAAGAGAAACCTTTCATGAGTAGCCTTTAAGAATTAACCACCATGATACAGTACTAACCTGGATCTGTAGATTTTTATGTTGCTACAAACACGTCTTAAATGTGAAGTCAGTTCAATGACAGGTTCTGTGAGGAGTTAAAAAATTCCTTTTTGCATGTTGTCTTTTTGTTATTCTAAATATTTAATGTTGGATAAGAGCATGTTTTTAACTAAATAAATTGATATTTTTGTCAGCAAATTACTTCAGTCATGTTACCATGGTCAGTTAACAAGTGGAGGCCAAGAACATCCACACAGAAAGAGAAATTAACAATTAAAACTGAAGGAACAGTAATTCAATAAAATAGTTTGATTTTAATGTTTCATTTGATGCATGGAAGCCTGGATAACTTTGCCTCCCAATAGAATTCATTTTGTAAGTGGAAGGCAAAAAGAGACAAAGTAGCATGGAGGCATCATGGTCAACACTTCTCAGCCAGGAAGCCCATAAATGGAACGGCAGAAAAATATTGAGTCGGTAAGTGTTTCAAAGCTTAACAAAAAAATTGTCCTGTTTTTGTCACCTACACGATTAACTGTGGACCCTAACATCACCCCAAATGATTTCCACATAATTCAGGGCCTATAAACAGGCCTAAAGACATTGCCCGGGAATTTGCGGTGGGTAATAACAGCAAACGGACAGCGTTCACTGCTATTACCCCTTTAAAATGGACCACAACTTCAGGATGTAGCGTATGCATCCGAACATGGAAATCCTCAAGTTGCATTCAGTCATTCACTGCTCCGGCACTGGCTGCGCACCCTGCCCGCCCCTCCCCAACACAGCCGGCAATCAGTGTAACATGTCAAATCAGGGAAACGTTGGTGCTTTTGCAGTAATATCACTGTTAAATACTCCATTAAAAGTTATATCTTTTTGGATGAGGTGTAACTGGGGTTTTAATAGCGTATTGACTACTAAACAAAGGTTATGACCCTGAAAAACTAATTTTAATTTTTCGGCGTGTTAAATGTATTCATTTTAATAAAAATTTAAATTTTTAATAAGCTTTAAAAATGTTTTATTTTTTTTTTAAGTTTGTTCATCTTTATTTCAGGTTTACCTTTTTCCCATGTAAGAGCCCCAATCTTTGTTTTGCTCGATATTACATTTTTAAGAAGCTAGAATCAAAGGAGCTTACTTACTTCCGAGTTCTCGGTCTGTGAGAATTCTGCATTGTGATTGGCTGCTGAGACAGTTTGTTAACATCACAGCAGCCTGCATTCGAGTTTCCCAACTATCTTATGCTGATTTCAACTGCATGTTGGGAAAGCCGAACCTGTTGCCAGAGACCGCAAGATCTTTGTGAGAAGTTTACTTCGGGGCCAGCGGTGAACGCCTTTGTTTCGTTGCTGACCGCAATTTATGGGGCATTGTATTCGGGGGTAGAAATTAGGGCGGGATGTGATTATGTGCGGTCTCCACTCCAAATTCTGCTCGTTAGAATTTCTGGTCCATTTGGGCAGGTGTCTGCAAAATCACGAGCAACAGTCACACACATTTATACCCTTAGCAACGTTGGCCTCATGAGATGCCTGTGTATCTTTAGCATCCAATGTTGCTGGGGTGACTAATGCTTTTAAAAATGACTGAGGATTGGTTCATGGACAGAAAACAGAGAGTAGAGATTAACGGACCATTTTCCGTTTGGTAGGCTGGAAATAGTTGGGTGCCGCAAGGATTAGTGCTTTGTCCTCATCTAATTACAATCTATATAAATGACTTAGAGGAAGGGACTGAGTGCAATGTACCTCTAATGTATACAATGACTTGCAAGACTTTTTACTGTAAACTCACTCAGGTGCAAACCTGGTTCAACTTTATTCGCGCACAAAGTGCGCACATGACATGGTACTCGCTCTTATATCCCAGGGCCCACGCACACGTATGTACAGCCCAATCACCTCCGACAGTGGTGCCGCCTGGTGTCTAGTGACCCCAAGCATCAATAAATAACAGTATTCAAGTTTGCTGGCGATACAAAGCTAGGTGGCAAAGTAAGTTGAGAGGTGGACACATCGAGCCTGCAATGGATATTGACATAATAAGTAAATGGGCAATAAGGTGGCAGATGGAGTATAATGTGGGAAAACACTTTGGTAGGAAGAATAGGAAAACATAATTTTTTTTAAATTGAAAAACTATTAAACGTTGTTGTTCAGAGAGATTTAGATGTCCTCATACAGGAAACACAGAGAGTTAGCATGCAGGTACAGCAAACAATTAGGAAGGCAAATGGCATGTTGCCCTTTATTGCAAGGGGCTTGAGTACAAGAGTAAGGAAGTCTTGGTACAATTGTGCAAGGATTTGGTGAGACCACACCTGGAGTACTGTGCACAGTTTTGCTCTCCTTATCTGAGGAAGGATATACTTGTCTTAGAGGTGGCACAAAGAAGGTTCACTAGATTGATCCTTGAGAGGAGTTGGTTGTCCTATGAGGAGAGATTGCGTAGATTTGGCCTATACTCTCTGGAGTTTAGAAGAATGAGAGATGCTACATGCAAGATTCTGAGGGGGATTGAAAGGGTAGATGCTAAGAGGTTGTTTCTACTGGCTGGGAACTCGAAAACTAGGGGGCATAGTCTCAGCATAAGGGGTCGGCCATTTAAGACTGAGATAAGCGGTCGGCCATTTAAGACTGAGATAAGGAGGAAATTCTTCACTCGGAGGATTGTGAATCTTTGGAATTCTCTGCCCCAAAGGGCTGTGGATGCTCAATTGTTGAGTATATTCAAGGCTGTAGTAGATAGTTTTTTGGACTCAAGAGGAATCAAAGGACATGGGCATAGGGCATGAAAATAAAGTTGAGGTCAAATATCAGCCATGATCATATTGAATTGTGGGGCAGGCTCAAGGAACCGTATGGCCTACTCCTGCTCCTCAATCTTATGTTCTTAGGTTATAGAAAATCTCAGAATTGTTATGTGGTGTCCACAAAGCTATGTGAGTGCAGTCGATGGTGCCTTGCACCATGGGGAAGCCCACTGTCCTGGCAAAGCCACAGGCGTGCTCCTCCTGTTTCTCTCTGCTTAAAGAGAAGAAAACATAGTCCGTTCTCCTGTAGTAGAGCGCCTCTGTGACCTCCCAGTTGCAGTGATGGATGGTGAACTGGGAGATGTTAGCTATGTCTCCTGCTGCAGACTGGACCGATTAGCTGGCAAAGAAATTGAGGGCCACGGTGACTTTGAGGGTCACAGGGAGAGCCAAGGTCACCCTGCTCTGAGGCTGCAGGTCTGATTGCAGGAGGTGCCAGGACGAGTGACCACCTCAGTAATGAAGTGGAGCCTACTATACACTGCTCCTCACTTAAATGGATACAAGAGAAGTTCTCTCAGAAGATCTCCTGTTAATGGCCTCCTCCTCCCTCTGTGTGCATCTTCTCCTCTTCTCCATTGCCTCTGCTCCATTTCCTTAAGATACTTGAGCACAGTAGAGCCCCCATGACTGTGAGCAAGTGATGTGAGCAGAAGCCTTTAAATAAGAATAAAGGTGTTCTCCACTTGTCCCAACACTCCCTGTTACTTGAAAGAAGTTTACACAGCTGCTGGAGTTACAGAAAGTTCCACAGAGCCAGTTAAATTGCAGAAACATTGTTGCTGATGATCTCTTTAAATAATGTTGCTGGAGCCTCCTTCCTGTTTGTCAACACTTGCTCAGTTGGTCGTATTTAAGACAGGCCAGTAAGTTGAGCAGCGAACTCGAAAATCGCGGCTCAGATGTCAATTGAGCGTTGCACATTCACTGACGTCATGATCTGCATAATCTCCATAATTTTAGTGAGTGCAGACATTGGCAGCACTACTGTCCAGCCAAATATGGCAGAACTTGCCGGCAGCGGGTGGAAATGTGGCAGTCGCCATTTTTATCCTGAATCTAGCCTTAACGGGCAGCGCTAAACTCCTGAGTTTTTAGGCCAGGTTTCTTTACTGAATTCCTGGTTCAATCTTCCATTCAACTTGGTAAATCAGACTTTAATATAGTCATTAGTACCTTAAAAAAGAAAAAACTATTGTTTATAATGTTCCAATCATATTTGTGATGACCAAGTTGTCAAGATGAAGCTCTTGAAAAATTATGTAAATATCTATTGTTTAGTTTTCAGAAATAGAAGATCTTTATACTGTTACCTTGCTCAAAATAACACATGCTTTGAATAAATCAACCATTTCCCATCTTATTAAATCTGAAGCTCATCATCAGTGAAGCCTGAGATGGTGTTTTTAAAATGTTTTTTAAAAATGTATTAATGTGAATAAAAAGGATCAAGACCAAATATGAATATTATTTTATACAACCAGGTAAAAAAATATATTCCACATAATCTGTCATCGAACAATGCTTGTTTCAGTATCCAACAATGTTTCAAATGGATTTCTTTTCAATATACAAGAGGATCTTCATATGTGGAATTAAAAATGCAAGGTGGTGCCGCAAGTTAGAATATTGTTCTTTTATTACTGAAAACTGGGTTAAAATCTACAATAGAGTGAGAGGATGAAAGTTACCTCTTTCTGCCAAGAACCCTAAATGAAAGTAGTTGTAGGAATCACAATCAACTTCCTCGTGGGTGTGGGCCAAAAGCACAAAATTGACAATCTTGCTCAGTCAAACCATGACTGGCATGAGAAATGGAAAATGTCACACTCATTCACCAGCATACGTTTTATAATTGACAAATTGTTGCAGGAGGGTGACCTTGGAGTACTTGGTGTTGACATCATGTGGACAATTTTATCTTGCTAAAATCGACATTAACAAGGCAGTAATGGCCTCAAAATAGAGTCTGTAGACTTATCACTGCCACCAGCACATTTACAAGGATCTTTCGCTGGGCTTCCAAAAGGCCTGCATATTTCAAGTGGTAAGCCCCTTTTAATATGCAAATCAGGGTCCTACGGCATCCATCTTCAGGGTATAAATTTCTGCCAACCATTGATAATGGATCAAAAATAGTGAATATTGAATCAGGTGTACACCAGAATTACGAACAAGTGCTCCTGTGTGTAGAGTTCTGCGTCAGGAACATTGAAGATAACAAAGCTAACCCTATTCTGAACAATTATTAAACACTGAAATGCAACAAATTAGGTCACTAAACTTTATCTTTCAGTATTATGGAATTGACCTCACAAAGTTACAGTTAATATTAATCTATCTTTCAACCTTCTGATGAACAAAGACATTGAGAACCAAAATTTTACTTTTACACTATAGATAGTTTTAGTGAAGAAAATAGCTGACATGTATATAAAAAAAGCACAGTTTATTTTTCTGGGTGTCATGTATTCAAAATTCAATTCTGACATGTATATCAAACAGAAAGTCAGTAATTATGAACAAAGCAAGATATGCCCAAAAAATAATGCAAATATGTTTGAGCTATTTTGATATTAATGCAATCCTACAACTATCAGAAAAAAACACTGTAATGACGATAAAGGAATAGCACTTTTTAAAATTAAGTTTGCATGGTGGTGCACTAAGCCACAGAATGATAAGATATAGGTTGTGTCTAGAATATTGCTTCTATTGCCAGGGTAATTTCTACAGATGTTAAGTGTATGATTTTACCCATGCAACATGGAAATTATGGCCCAGAAATCTCAGCCTCCCTGGGTCTGTACTGAGTGTGTACGGACCCGGGAAGGCATCGCAAAAGCCGATTTTCAGTGCACAATGAGCATGTGCTGAAAACAGGCTTATCCGATCTGTCAAGCTCCAGTGAGGACATTTGCAAGGGCAAGATTGCGGTATTTACACATATCTTGCCCAGCAAATGTCCTGAAAACTCTTGCGTCTGATAACATTTGGAGGAAGGGGAATATAGTTCAGAGCATGTGGAGTCAGGAAACAAGTAGCAGACTGGATAACAAACTGGCTACAAAACAGAAAATAGAGGGTGAGGTTAAAGGTAGTTATTCAGACTGGTGGAAGGTGGGAAGTTGTGTTCTACAATGATCGGTATTGGGACCACTATTATTCAACACTTAAATAAATGAATTGCATACAGGAATCAGAAGTACATTATCAAATTTGCAGATGGCGAAATATTGTGGGGTATAGATAATACTGAGGAAGATTGCCACAAAATACAAAAAGATGTCAACAAACTGCAGAATAGCCATGTAATGGCAAATTAATTTCAATATAGATAAGTGTGATGCGGTGCATTTTTGTCGGAGAATTAAGGAGACCACATAACCCCTTGGAAAATATGAGTCTGAATGGGTTAGGGGAGCAAAGGGATCTTAGGGTACAGATTCAGGAATCATTAAAAGTAGCAATGCAGGAAGACAAACTCATTAAAAAAAGCAAACAAAGCACTGGGGTTCATTTCTAGAGGAATAGAATTCAAAAACAGAGAAGTTGTGCTAAGCTTATAACAGAACCTTACAGACCACACTTAGGGAACTGTGATCAGTTCTGGTTTCCATATTACAAAAAGAGATAGAGGCATTATATGCCTCTATGCAATGAGAGTCAAAAAAGATTTACAATGATTATACTAGAACTGAAAAGACTGAGTAGGCTGGGGCATTTCTCTCTGGAGGTGACGTCATAGAAGCATTCAAAATCATGAAGTAGTTCGATAGGGTAGATGTCGAGAAAGAGTTTCCATTTGTGGGAGAGTCCAAAAATATAAGATGCCAGCTGGATTAACTCATTTTGTAACTCTTCCTGGCAGTGGGCCTTAGTAAACCAGTTGGCGTTAAGCACCATAGAATGATACAGCACTGAAGAGGGTCATTCGATCTATCGTGCCTGTGCCCGCTCTTTGGTAGAGCTATCTAACTAATCCTACTCCCCTGCTCTTTCCCCATAGCACTGTAAATGTTTTTCCTCAAGTATTTATCTAATGCTTGATTGAATATTATATTTGAAATTGTTTCCACCACCCTTTCAGACAGTGCATTCCAGACCACAACTCACTGTGCAAAACAATGTTTCACATCATGTTGCCTCGGGTTCTTTTACCAATCACTTTAAATCTGTGTACTCTGTTTACTGGCACTTCTGCCACTGGAAACAGTTTCTCTTTATTTACTTTATCAAAACCTTTCCTGATTTTGGACACCTCTATCAAACCTCCTCTTAAACTTCTCTGCTCTAAGGAGAACAACCCCAGCTTCACTAGTCTCTCCACATAACTGAAATCCCTCATACCTGATACCATTCTAGAAAATATCTTCTGCACCCTCTCCAAGGACTTCATATTCTTCCTAAAGTGTGCTGTCCAGAATTGAACATAATAACCCAGATTTTTCAGTCAGCGGCAAAGTGACGGTGCTCACAACAGATCTTGAAGTGGTGCACTAAGCCACAGAATGATAAGATATGGGTTTGTGTCTAGAATGTTGCTTCTATTGCCAGGGTGATTTCTACAGATGTTAAGTGTATGATTTTACCCATGCAACATGGAAATTATGGCCCAAAATTCTCGGCCTCCCTGGGTCTGTACTGAGTGTGTACGGACCCGGGAAGACATTGCAAAAGCCGATTTTCAGCGCACAATGACCTTGAAGAAAGCTGCCAACAAAGATCTAGTGATCTCTCTGGCATTGATTTCACATTTCCCGATGTTAGTTTGATTCTGGCACCAACTCTAGGGGATCTGCAGTTTCCAGCAACAGTGATGTCATCAAGCAGGCTAAGCAGCCAATCACATTAAAGAATTCTCACATACAGCAAACCAGGAGTAAAATGCACTGATTATCCTTCACGTTTTATAAATTTTACAGAGAGTGAAATAAAGATTGCGCATACACATGGGATTAAGATTGAAGCTGAAATATCAAAAACAAACTTAAAAAGATAACGGGGCCAAAATAGCCCCCCGCCCAAAATGGAGGACATCTACCAACCTTTAAATGTTCCATCTGCCCGAATACATGGGGCAGACAATCCAGGGAACTGCAGTTCTTTGGTTTGTTTTGGAGCTGGGCAGATGTGGTGTCGTCAGCGGGGCGGAAACGTGGGTGGGTCGGAGCGGCCTTCATCAGCGAGGCGGAAATGCAGGTGGGGTGGAATGGCCATCATCAAGTCGTCAGCGCTCCACTGACACGTCACAACATCCCTCCACTTCAGTTAAAGGGGAGGGCCACTGTGAATGCTGTAGCCACTTCAGTGGCAAACACTGGGCAAGTGGCCCTGTACCCAAGAGAGGGTGCCGGGCTGCATGTTGGCGGCCTGGCCGAACCTATGGCCACCATTCTCGGGTTGACCTGGCAGTCGGCCGACAATTAAAAAAAATGGCAGCCGTGGCAGTGCGCCTTCCCCTTTAAGGGTGGACATGCCTCCCAGTCACAAGAACGTTCCCGTCAGGGATAGCTGTCAGGGGCACCGAGCGGCAGCCGATCCGCTCCCGGGGGCAATTTCCCACGGGGCAATTTCCCACGCGGGGTGGAAAGGGGGTCACCACCGGTTGGTAAGGGGTCAACGGACCAGCAACACGGGCGGAGCAGAGATGTTCTCCACCGGGAAAATCCACGAAGGCAATTTTCAAAATGGCGGCCCCTCCGCGCTGAGCTCTTTGAGGTGGTCATGGCTTTTATAAGGGTCAATTTCGGCCCCAATAACGATTATCATATTAAAAACCTGTGGAATGTTTATCATCATCATCATCAAATGCTGTCCCTTGGAGTCGATGATGACTTGCTTCCACTCTAAAAATGAGTTCTCAGGTGACTGAAGAGTCCAAGCAGGACCTACAGTCTCTGTCACAGGTGGGGCAGACGGTGGTTGGAGGAATGGGAGGTTGGGGTGACTGGGTTGTTGACGTTTGGCTTCAGCTTGCTCTCAGTGAAGAGACTCGAGGTGTTCAGTGCCTTCCCGGATGCTTTTCCTCCACTTTGGCTGGTCTTGGGCTAGGGATTCCCAGGTATCAGTGGGGGTGTTGCACTTTTTCGAAGAGGCTTTGAGGGTGTCCCTGTAACGTTTCCTCTGCCCACCTGGGGCTTGTTTGGGAGTATCATGTCAGGCATGCGGATGATGTGGTCAATACTTCGATGCTGGGATGTTGGCCTGAACGCGAACACTGACGTTAGTGCGCCTATCCTGCCAATGGATTTGTAGGATCTTGTGGAGGCGACGTTGGTGATACTTCTCCAGTGTTTTGAGGTGCTGTTGTGAATAGTCCATGTCTCTGAGCCAAATAGGAGGGCGGGTATCACCACTGCTCTGTAGACCATGAGCTTGGTGCCGATTTGAGGTCCTGGTCTTCAAACACTCTCTTCCTCAGGCGACCGAAAGCTGCACTGACACACTGAAAGCGGTGTTGGACCTCGTCGTCGATGTCTGCCCTTGTTGACAGTGGGCTCTCAAGGTATGGAAAATGGTCCACATTGTCCAAAGCCTCATCATGGATTTTGATAACTGGGGGGGGCAGTGCTGTGTGGCAGGGACAGGTTGGTAGAGGACCTTTGTCTTATGGATGTTTAGTGTAAGGCCCATGCTCTCATACGCCTCGGTGGAGCTGTTGATGATGGCTTAGGAATCGGCCTCCGAGTATGCGCAAATGCAAGTGTCGTCTGCATAGTGTAATTTGATGATGGAGGATGGGACGACCTTGATCTGGCCTGGAGGCGGTGGAGGTTGAACAGATTCCCGTTGGTCATAATGGAAAAAACTGACATTCCACAAATATAACATTAGTTTTTCAGGGCCAGAGAGGCTGTTTAGCAGTAGTTGTGTCTTAAAACCCAGTTAAATCTCATTTAAGAGGCTTAACTTTTTCAATGGAGTTTAGTTGCGATATTATAGCATAAAAGGGGAAGCTCTCTTCAGTTCTAAAGATTATTGTCTAATCAGGGGATGGAATCACTGACAACAACTTCTGGATTTCCACGTTTAGCAGTGCAAGTGTGGGAGCTGGATGTTGCTGTTAGTTTCACAGTTGTAATGACGGCTAATGCTGACAGTTTTTCCATCATTACAATTGCAAAATCTGGGTTAATACTCCATCTAAGGCCTAACCAGTGTTTTCTAAAGGTTTAGCATAACTTTCTTGCTTTTGTACTCTATGCCTTTGTTGGAGTGGAACTAAACTATAAAACCAATGGGAACCTGTTCAACCTTCGTCGCCTGCAGGCTAGATCCAAGGTCGTCTGTCATTGAACTACAGTACGCAGATGGCGCTTGCATCTGCGCACATTCAGAGGCCGAACTCCAAGCCATCGTCAACATCTTCACCAAGGTATACGAAAGCATGGGCCATACACTAAACATCTGTAAGACAAAGGTCCTCCACCAACTTGACCCTACCACACAGTACTGTCTCCTGGTCATCACAATTCATGGTGCGGCCTTGGACAATGTGGACCATTTTCCATACATTGGGAGCCTACTATCAGCAAAAGCAGACATCTACGATGAGGTTCAACACCGTCTCCAGTGTTCCAGCACAGCCTTTGATCGTCTGAGGAAGAGAGTGTTTGAAGACCAGGACCTCAAATCTGGCACCAAGCTTATGGTCTACAGGGCAGTCATGATACCTGCCCTCCTATATGGCTCAGAGATGTGTACCATATGCAATAGACACCTCAAAGCACTGGAGAAGTACCACCAGCACTGTCTCCACAAGATTCTGCAAATCCACTGGGAGGATAGATGCACCAATGTCAGTGTTCTCAATCAGGCCAACATCCCCAGCATCGAAGCACTGACCACACTCAATCAGCTCCGTTGGGTGGGCCACATCGTCCACATGCCCAACACGAGACCCCCAAAGCAAGCACTCTACTCGGAACTCCTACACGGCAAGCGAGCCCCAGGTGGGCAGAGGAAAAGTTTCAAGGACACTTTCAAAGACTCCTTGATAAAGTGTAACATCTCCACCGGCACCTGGGAATCCCTAGCCCAAGACCACCCTAAGTGGAGGAAGAGCATCCGGGAGGGCGCTGAGCACCTCGAGTCTCGTCGCTGAGAGCTGTAAGAGAAGGGCAAAATTAGTGGGAAACACCTCCCCGCCCCGTGTTTGGACTCATTGGAAAGGAAATTTAATTTGGAACTAGCTACCAGAAAGTTCGAAATCCTAAAGTGCGCATGGAAAAAACTATGAACTTTAATCGAATTTGGGATTTTACAAAGCAAATTGAACCTGTGTGGGCAGGGCTAAGGAACTATCCCTCAAAGAAGCCAGTTTGACTATTGAAACTGCCTGGGGCATTGAGACTAAAGTAAATTGTCTGGAAAATGGATACTCGAAAACCCTTCTCCACAAGAGACATTAACATTGCAACAATTAACTCAGAGATGGCCAGCCATCAACCTGAATGTGGAAAACCATTTTCAGCCTATGCATAAAAACAAATGGCCCACTCCAGCCTGCATGTAAAAACCAAGCCCAAAGAACATTGCGATTACCAAGCTAATATTTCCATCAAGAAACAGATTGAGAAGATCAATCCACCCAAGACATATTAACTTCTAGTGAGCCCGCCAAAATATGACAAAGAATTCTCGGACCCGCCACAATTAAACAAAGAATTCTGGACTGATTTGGTGTGAAGATTAGGACAGCTCACACTGTACAACTGTCCCAATGTTGTAGCAAAGGGTATGCTGCTGCTTATGCTACTGCCTTGAGAGACGCTGCTTGTGCTAGTGCTAGTGCCATACTACGCCTATGCCATCAAGAAGGGAGAGAAACCAACGCGACAGTTGTAAACTAACTTCTCCAGCCTCAATGTCCTGAAATCGAAAAGGAAGGAAGAACATCACCATCGTGGCAGCAACTGACCACAGTCAACGTGATACCACTAAAACCACTGCGATCGACAACCTCGAAACAAAACTTCACAAGGAAGAAACCGAAGAATCGAAAGTTTCCACTCTACAATCTAGGCCTGACTACCAACAGGTGAAAATGTTACCTAAAAGGACTTTGAAACCTATTTTTAACGAAAGAAAATGGGTACTTACCCCACAAATCCAATACGTGCCCTACCTCATCAGCAGACTCAACCCAACTGAAGATTGTGCAGTAAGAAGTACTCTCCGACGTTCGGGGTATGGCAAGCAGAACCTACAGAATCCAATGAACACCGAAAACGCGAACTACCACTAACTGACCAGAAAGGATTGATAAACATTGTCCCTGTCTGCCCTGGAGTCTAACCTAGTTAGTATTAGGTATTTGGGAGGTGGGAGGTGTATTATTCACTGCAACCCCTTTGAATGTGTGATGTACTGTTCTTTATTGGTATATTTCTAAGTATGACATTGTATTTTCTTATCCTTAATAGAATCAAAGTTCATTTGCACCTAACCAGTTGTCTCTTGCACTTTGTCACATCCCCCAAATAAATCCAGAATCTAGAACCCAAGGGAGTGGGAGCGATTCGAATGGCTAAGAAGGTCAGAGGTGAACCTGACCCTTGGGACCACCCCTTACAGAGCATGCAGCAACCAAGCACAGACAGCGGAAGTAGAGTGCGGCAAACCAGACTCCTCAGCCACTCTTTCCTTCACTGACTCTCACCTGTGAAAGACTGTAATTCCCACACTGGACTGTACAGTCACCTGAGAAGTCACTTTTAGAGTGGAAGCAAGTCTTCCTCAGTTTCAAGGGACTGCCTATGATGATGATGATGACTATGCCTTTATTAATGAACCCAAGCATCCCATATGCTATTTTAACAGTCTTTTCAACTTGTTCTGCCTTTTTAAGATTTGTGGACATATACCCCCAGATCTCTCTGTTTCTGCAACCCTTTAAAATTGTTTCATAAATGTTATGTATTTAACCCTTTGTAACTTGCATCACACCTGTCCACCTGTCCACCTGTTGGAATCCCAAAGGATCCCAGCATCCCTTGGGAGCACAGTATATAAGCAGGCCACCCACGAGGTACCTGCACTCGAGAACCTTAATAAAGGAGCTAAGGTCACACTTGCTTATTAAACACAGTACTCTGTCTGACCATTTATCATGAGTGTAACAATTGGCGACGAGGTAACGAACAACCACTCAAAAATGCAAAGAACAGTCGGCATCCTGGAGAAGTTCTCGGAGGGGGACAATTGGGAGGCCTTCGTAGAGAGACTCGACAATACTTCATGGCCAACGAGCTGGAAGGGGACGAGAAGGCAACCAAACGAAGGTTGATCCTCCTAACTGTCTGTGGGGCAACAGCCTATGGCCTCATGAAGAATCTCCTGGCCCCGGCAAAAACGACAGAGAAATCCTATGAAGAACTGTGTACGCTGGTCCAGGAGCACCTAACTCCGAAGGAAAGCATTTTGATGGCGAGATATCGGTTCGACACGTGTCAAAGATCAGAGGGCCAGGAAGTAGCGAGCTACGTCGCTGAACTAAGGCGCCTCGCAGGACATTGTGAGTTTGAGGGATTCCTAGAACAAATGCTCAGAGACTTTTTTGTACTGGGCATTGGACATGAGACAATCCTTCGCAAACTGTTGACTGTAGAAACTCCGAATCTAAGTAAAGCCATAACGATAGCCCAGGCATTTATGTCCACCAGCGACAACACCAAACAGATTTTGCAGAGTAAAGAAGTTTCGGCCAGTATTGTGCATAATGTAACGTCGGTTTTGAGCAGAAATGTACATGGCAGAACATACACACCGGCTGCTGTGGCCCGACCTCAATTGACCCAGAATCCGCCATCATCTGTTAATGCTAGGTAGTTAACACCCTGTTGGCACTGCGGGGATGATCATCGGCCCCATCAATGCCGCTTTAAGCACTATGCATGCAATGGCTGCAGAACAATGGGACACCGCCAACGAAAGTGCAGGCGAGCTGCAAACCCTGCAAATCCTGCAAACCACCACATTGCAGAGGAAGATCAAGCCACAGTGGATCAGATGGAATTGGAAACTCGTACTGAGGAGGCAGAGGAGTACGGGGTACACCTGTTCATGACAAAATGCTCACCAATAATGTTGAAAGTTGAACTGAATGGTATTCCAGTGTCTATGGAGCTGGACACAGGTGCAAGTCAGTCCATAAAGAGTAAATCGGCCTTCGACAGGCTGTGGGGGAAGAAATCATACAGGCCCAAGCTCAGCCCCATTCACACCGAACTAAGGACTTACACCAAGAAACTAATCCCTGTAGTTGACAGTGCTGAAGTCAAAGTCTCCTATGATGGAGCAGTACATGAACTCCCGCTGTGGATTGTGCCAGGGGATGGTCCCACGTTGTTTGGCAGAAGCTGGCTGGGGAAAATCGGCTGGAACTGGGACGACATCCGAGCGCTTTCGTCAGTCGATGACACCGCATGTACCCAGGTTCTAAGCAAGTTCCCTTCGTTATTCGAGCCAGGCATTGGAAACTTTTCGGTGGCGATAGTGCAGATCCATTTGGTTCCCAATACATGACCCATCCACCACAAGGCCCGGGCAGTACCGTACATGATTCTGAAAAAGTGGAAATTGGCTGGACAGACTGCAATGTGAAGGCATCATTGCCCCGGTGGAATTCAACGACTGGGCCAGTACCCAGTTCCGGTACCCAAGGAGGACGGTACGGTTAGAATTTGCGGGGACTATAAAGTAACAATTAACCATTTTTCTTTGCAGAACCAGTATCTGCTACCCAAGGCAGATGACCTATTCACGATCCTGGCTGGAGGGAAGACATTCACCAAGTTGGACCTGACCTCGGCCTACATGACGCAGGAGCTGGAGGAGTCTTCGAAAGGCCTCACCTGCATCAACAAGCACAAAGGTCTATTTATCTACAACCGATGCCTATTCGGGATTCAGTCGGCCACAGCGATATTCCAGCGGAACATGGAGAGCTTGCTAAAGTCGGTTCCTTGCACAGTGGTCTTCCAGGATGAAATATTGGTTACAGGTCAGGACACCTTGGAGCACTTGAACAATCTGGAGGAGGTTCTTAGTCAGTTGGATCGCATGAGGCTCAGGTTGAAACGCTAGAAGTGTGGTTTTCTAGCACAGGACGTCGAATTTTTAGGAAGGAGAATCACAGCAGATGGCATCAGACCCACCGACGCCAAGACGGAAGCCATCAAGAACCACAGAATGTGATGGAGTTCCTGGGAATCCTTAACTACTTCGGTAATTCCCTACCTGGGTTAATCATCCTCCTAGAACCCCTACATGCGCTACTGCGCAAGGGAGATGACTGGGTATGGGGGAATTCACAAGAGGCTGCCTTTAAGAAAGCCAGAAACTTATTGTGTTCTAACAACTTGCTTGTCCTGTATAACCCATGTAAACGATTGGTGTTAGCTTACGATGCGTCGTCATACGGGGTCGGGTGTGTGTTACAACAGGTTAATGAATCGGGAATTTTGCAACCAGTTAAGTAGGAATCCAGGAGTTTGTCCAAGGCCGAAAGGGCCTACAGCATGGTTGAAAAAGAGGCTCTGGCCTGCGATTATGGGATAAAAAAAAAATGCACCAGTACTTATTTAGCCTCAAGTTCAAGCTTGAAACTGACCACAAGCTGCTCATATCGCTATTCTTGGAGAGCAAAGGGATTAATACCAATGCCTTTGCCCACATCTAAAGATGGGCGTTCATGCTGTTGGCATACAACTATGTAATCCGCCACAGACCGGGCACAGAGAACAATGCAGTTGCTCTCTGTCGGCTACCATTGCCCACCATCGGGGTGGAAATGGCACAGCCAGCGGACTTGCTCATGGTCATGGAGGCATTTGAAAATGAGAAATCCCCTGTTATAGCCCACCAGATCAGGACCTGGACTAGCCAGGATCCTTTACTGTCCTTGGTAAGAAACTGTATCCTCCTTGGGAGCTGGTCCAGTGTCCTAGTGGAGATGCAGAAAGCGATTAAGCCATTCTACAGACGCAAAGATGAGCTGTCCCTGCAGGTGGACTGTTTTTTGTGGGGCAATCGCGTAGTCTTGCTCAAGAAAGGCAGAGACACATTTATTTGCGAACTGCACAACACCCACTCAGGCATCGTAATGATGAAAGCCATAGCCAGATCCCACGTATGGTGGCCTGGCATCGACTCAGATTTAGAGTCATGTGTGCACCAGTGCAACACTTGCTCTCAGTTGAGCGATGCACCCAGAGAGGCACCACTAAGTTTGTGGTCATGGCCATCTAAAGCATGGTCGAGGATCCATGTAGACTATACGGGCCCATTCCAAGTCAAAATGTTTTTGGTTGTCGTGGACGCTTACTCAAAATGGATTGAATGTGCAATAATGTCTGTAACACATCCACGGCCATCATAGAAAGCCTACGAGCCATGTTTGCCACGCACGCCTTGCCTGATGTCCTAGTCAGCGACAATGGGCCATGCTTCACCAGTGCTGAATTCAAAGAATCCATGACCCACAACGGGATCATGCATGCCACATCTGCCCCATTCAAGCCCGCAGCCAATGGCCAGGCAGAACGGGCAGTTCAGACCATAAAGCAAAGCTTGAAACACGTGTTGGAAGGCTCCCTGCAGACCCGGTTGTCCCGAGTACTGCTCAGCTACCGCACCAGACCCCACTCACTCATCGGGATTCCCCCAGCTGAGCTGCTCATGAAAAGGGTGCTTAAAACAAGGCTCTCTCTTGTCCTCCCTGGTCTAAATGATCACATGGAGGACAAGCGGCATTAACAAAGTGTGAATCATGACCGCGCAAATTTGTCATGCGATATTGAGATCAATGATCCTGTGTTTGTGCTCAATTATGGACATGGTCCCAAATGGCTCGTTGGCACGGTCACAGCCCAAGAGGGGCGTAGAGTTTCAGTTCAAACTGCCCAATGGACAAATGCACAGAAAACACTTGGACCAAATGAAATTGCAGTTCACCAGCAGCTACGAACAATCTGAAGAGGACACCACCAACTTTGACTTTCCAACACACACACAAGTGGCAACTGACATCACAGTTGACCATGAAACAGAACTCGTCATCCCCAGCAGCCCTGCAAGACTGGCTGCCCAACAGCCTAGTGAAGAACTGACCAACCCACCCACACCAACATTTGTACTGAGACGATCGACAAGGGAGCGCAAAGCCTCAGATCGTCTCACCTTGTAAATAAGTGTACTGTTGACTTCACGGGGGAGTGATGTTATGTATTTAACCCCTTGGAACTTGCATCACACCTGTCCACCAAAGGGCCTACCTGTTGGAGTCCCAAGGGATCCCAACATCCTGGGAGCACAGCATATAAGCTGGCCACCCACGAGGTACCTGCACTCTGGAACCTTAATAAAGGAGCTAAGGTCACACTTGCTCATTACACACATTACTCATTCTGACCATTTATTATGAGTGTAACAATAAGAACATAAGAACATAAGAAATGGGAGCAGGATTAGACTATATGGCCCCTCGAGCCTGCTCCACCATTCAATAAGATCATGGTTGATCTGATCATGGATTTAGCTCCACTTCCCCACCCTCTCCCCATAACCCCTTATCCCCTGATTGTTTAAGAAACTGTCGATTTCTGTCTTAAATTTATTTAATGTCCCAGCATCCACAGCTCTCTGAGGCAGCGAATTCCACAGATTAACAACCCTCTGAAAGAAGAAATTTCTCCTCATCTCTGTTTTAAATGGGCGGCCCCTTATTCTAAGATCGTGCCCTCTGGTTCGAGTCTCCCCTATCAGCAGAAACATTCTCTCTGCATCCACCTTGTCAAGCCCCCTCATAATCTTATGCGTTTCAATATGATCATCTTTCATTCTTCTGAATTCTAATGAGTAAAGGCCCAACCTACTCAACCTTTCCTCGTAAGTCAACCCCTCATCCCCGGAATCAACCTAGTGAACCTTCTCTGAACTGCCTCCAAAGCAAGTATATCCTTTCGTAAATATGGAAATCAAAACTGCACGCAGTATTCCAATTGTGGCCTCACCAATACCTTATATAGCTGCAGCAAGACTTGCCTGCTTTTATACTATATCCCCTTTGCAATAAAGGCCAAGATACCATTGGCCTTCCTGATCATTTGCTGTACCTGCATACTATCCTTTTGTGTTTCATGCACAAGTACCCCCAGGTTTCGCTGTACTGCAGCACTTTGCAATCTTTCTCCATTTAAATAATAATTTGCTCTTTGATTTTTTTCTGCCAAAGTGCATGATCTCACACTTTGACATTATACTTCTTCTGTCAAATTTTTGCCCACTCACTTAGCCTGTCTATGTCCTTTTGCAGATTTTTTGTGTCCTCCTCACACATTGCTTTTCCTTCAATCTTTGTATTGTCAGCAAACTTGGCTACGTCACACTCAGTCCCTTCTTCCAAGTCGTTAATATAGATTGTAAATAGTTGGGGTCCCAGCACTGATCTTTGCGGCTTACTGGTTGTCAACCAGAGGACGAACCATTTATCCCGACTCTCTGTTTTCTGTTAGTTAGCCAATACTCTACCCATGCTAATATATTATCCCCTAACCCCGTGAACTTTTATCTTGTGCAGTAACCTTTTATGTGGCACCTTGTCAAATGCCTTCTGGTCCAAATACACTACATCCACTGGTTCCCCTTTATCCACCTTGTTCGTTACATCTTCAAAGAACTCCAGCAAATTTGTCAAACATGACTTCCGTTTCATAAATCCATGCTGACTCTGCTTGATCGAATTTTGCTTTTCCAAATGTCCTGTTTCTTTGATAATGGACGCCAACATTTTCCCAACCACAGATGTTAGGCTAACTGGTTTATAGTTTCCTGCTTTTTGTCTGCCTCCTTTTTTAAATAGGGGCATTACATTTTCAGTTTTCCAATCTGCTGGGACCTTCTCAGAATCTAGGGAATTTTAGTAAATTACAACCAATGTATCCACTATCCCTGCCGCTACTTCTCTTAAGACCCTAGGATGCAAGCCATCTGGTCCAGGGGATTTATCTGTCTTTAATCACATTATCTTACTGAGTACCACCTCCTTTGTGATTGTGATTTAGTTAAGTTCCTCCCCGCCTATAGCCCCTAGACTATCCACTGTCAGAATATTGTTAATGTCCTCTACCGTAAAGACTGATACAAAATATTTGTTCAGAGTTTCTGCCATCTCCATGTTCCCCATTACTAATTCCCTGGTCTCATCCTCTAAGGGATCAACATTTACTTTCGCCACCCATTTCCTTTTTATATATCGATAGAAACTCTTGCTATCTGTTTTTATATTTTGTGCTAGTTTACTTTCATAGTCTATCTTCCCTTTCTTAATCATTTTTTTAGTCATTCTTTGCTGGCTTTTAGAAACATCCCAATCTTCTGTCCTCCCACTAGTTTTGGCAACTTTGAATGCCCTTGTTTTTAATTGGATACCGTCCTTTAGTTCTTTAATTAGCCACAGATGGCTATCTTTTCTCTTATACCCTTTCCTCCTTATTGGAATATATTTTTCTTGAGAGTTGTGAAATATCTCCTTAAATGTACACCACTGTTCATCAACCGTCCTACACTTTAATCTATTTTCCCAGTCCAATTTACCCAACTCTGCCCTCATACCTTCATAGTCTCCTTTATTTAGTACGCTGATTAGAGATCCAACTTTCTCACCCTCCATCTGAATTAGCTCATATTTCCTTTTCCCATTCTTCCCAGCAAAATGCATCAATTCACACTTTTCTGTGTTTAATTTCATCTGCCATGTGTCTGCCTATTTCAGCAGTCTATCTATGTCCTTCAGAAGTTTATTACTATCCACTCATTGTTTACTACATTTCCACATTTTGTATCATATGCCAACTTGGCAATTATGCCAAGTGCAGGTCATTAATATACATCAAAAAGAGCACTGGTCCTAATACCACCCTTTGGGGAATACCACTGTATATTTCCTTCCAATCTGAAAAATATCCATTCACCACTACTCTCTGCTTTCTGCACCTTAGCCATGCTGCCACTGTCCCTTTAATCCCATGGACTTTAATTTTGCTAACAAGTATATAATGTCATAAATTGGCAAATGCTTTTTGAAAATACATATACACATCAACCACCTCATTAACCCTCTCCGTTACATCATCAAAGAACCCGATCAAGTTAATTAAACACAGTTTGCCTCCAACAAATCCATTCTGATTTTCAGTAAGTATCCCTTACTTTTCTAAATGCCAATTAACTATGTCCTGGATTATGAGCTGTAAAAGTTTCCCCACCACCGACGTTAGGCTAACTGGCCTGAAGTTGTCGGGTTTATCCCTCTTCCCTTTTTTAAAAAGGAGTGTACCATTTGCAATCCTCCAGTCCTCTGGCAGCACCCCAATATCTTAGGAGGAGTGGAAGATTGTGTCTCGCACCTCCGCAATTTCCACTCTTACTTCCCTTAATAATCTAGGATGTATCCCATTCAGGCCAGGTGACTTTTCTACTTGTCGGACTGCCACCCTTTGAAGTACTTTTTCTTTCTCTATTTTTATCCTATCCAATATCGCTTCTGCCTTCACCATTACTGCTACATTGGCAGCATCCTCTTCTCTAGTGAAGACAGATGCAAAGTACTCACCTCGTTTAGTATCCCAGCAATGTCCTTTGCCTCCACAAGAATATTTCCTTTATGGCCCCTAATCAACTCCACCCTTCCGTCAACTACCCTTTTACTATTTATATGTTTTCAAAGACATTTGGTTTACATATGCTCTGCAGTAACTCCAGTCCATTCTCAAGCTCAGAACCCCTGAGCTCGAGTTTGAGCAACGGGAGACACTTCATGCACACCTGGTTATCTAGCACACATGAAGTGCCCTGGAGTTCTCACATGGCGCAGGAATTGCAGGTAACAGGTCTCAGCTGTCTCTTAATTTATCTTAATAAAATCCCTTTTAATCTAATTAATTACTCTGATTATTTATATATTTACTGTTGTCCATTGGCATAAATCACTTAATACCTCCTTCCCTCTCTGCAGCGAATTCTGACTCTCACCAAGTTCCTGTTCACAAGCCATTCCATTTATCAGATTCTTGCAGTTCTGTGCACACAGCTGCCACACATCAGTCTTGCATAGTCTTGGAAGACCAAAACTGGAGACCACAAATATAAGATAGTCACTAATAAATCCAATAGGAAGTTCAGGAATAACTTCTTTACTCAGAGAGTGGTCTGAATATAGAACTTGCTACCACCTGGAGCAGTTGAGGTGAATATATAGATGCTTTTCATGAGAAGCTAGATAAGTACACAAGAATGAAAGGAATAGAAGGCTATGTTGATAGGTGAGATGAAATAAGGTGGGAGGAGGCTCATGTGGAACAAACACCGACAAAGACCTGTTGGGCTGAATTGCTTACGTAAATCTATGCAATTTTACTTTCCACAGCCTTTAAAGTTGAAGTATTTTACAACCAGTTCTTTTTTCAATTGTACTATTCATGATTCTCCATGCCCCTTATCCCATACTGGAGAGGTTTGGCTTTCACTCTATTTTCACTGGACATCACACCAAACATGTTATCCACTGCTAATTATCAATCCTTTCCGCTGTTCTTGTACAACATTTGGTAAAATCCTACAGTGGATGTAGCAATGACAAGGAGCAATACAAAGCTCACAAAAATTCAGCCCAAAAATCCAGATCAACAATTTCATCTTTACTGTGAGTTCAACCAAGAACAATTCAGTAGTGTTAACTCAAACATGAAAACTTCAGTGATGTATAACCACATTCCCCTGGGCCATTACACTCAGCCTGAATCTCTACAGTAACTGAGTGCCTTTTAATCACACAAATCCAAGTGGATTCATTTTATGTGTTGAAGAAAATGATGGCCCGGAACTTGCGATCAGCGGTGAAGCAAAGGGGTTCGCTGTTTGCCCCGAAGTAAGCTTCGCACAAAGATCTCGCGGTCTCTCGTGTTGAAAAGTTCAGGTTTTCTGACATGTAATTCAAATCAACTTAGTATGGTTGGAATCCCTTAGTGCGAGCTGCTGTGACATCAACAAGCTGTCTAAGCAGCCAATCAAAATGCAGAATTCTCACAAACACCGAACCAGGAAGTGGGTAAGCTCTTAAAATTCTATCTTTTTAGATATGTTGGAGAGAGCAAAACTAAGATTGGGGCTCCCACATGGGGAAAAGGCAAACCTGAAACAAAGATGAACAAACTTGTTAAAACATTTTTTCTTTAAGTTTCTTTAAAATTTTAATTTTTGATTAAAATGGATGAATTTGACACAGCACAAAATTAAAATTCATTTTTCAGGGCCATAACCTTTGTTTAGCAATCAATATGCTGTTAAATGCCAAGTTACAACTAATCGCTTGGTGTCTAACTCTTAATGGGGAATTTAACAGCATAATTACTCCGGAAGAGCCAATGTTTTCGTCGGTTTCCATGATTTGAGAGATTTCACTGATTGCCGGCTCTGTGGAGGGGGTGGGGAGGAAAGGTACAGAGCAGCCTGTGGAGCAGCAGTGGATGACAGACTTCAGATTCAGGATTTCTGCGTTAGGCTGCGCATGTGCTAAATCCTGAAGTTGCGGTCAGTTTCAAAGATGAAATGAGGGTGACGCTGCCAGTTCATCATCATCAAGACCACACAATCTAGGTCTATCTAAACTGGGAAACATAATACAGATGCTAACTGTTATATATGTAAACTTGTATATATCTTGTACAGCCACCAGAGGGATTCCACAATCCCTTGGGAGCACAGGTACTTAAGGAGGCCTCAAAGGGTGGAGAGGCACTCTAGAGACCTGCAATAAAAGACTACGGTCACACTTTACTTTGAGCTCACAGTATCCAGTCAGACTCTTTATTCATACACAACAACTGGCGACGAGATACAGATGACGAACCCAACGATGGAGAGAATAGTGGGCATCCTGGAGAAATTCTCAGAGGGAGATGATTAGAAAACCTTCATGGAGCGACTCG
Source organism: Pristiophorus japonicus (assembly GCF_044704955.1). Lineage (NCBI taxonomy): Eukaryota > Metazoa > Chordata > Chondrichthyes > Pristiophoridae > Pristiophorus > Pristiophorus japonicus. The sequence continues at coordinate 361,535,977 of NC_091977.1, read as the reverse complement.
ACCAATACTTCATGGCCAACGAGCTGGAAGGAGAAGCGAATGCTGCCAAATGAAGGGCGATTCTCCTCACCATCTGCTGGACACCAACGTATGGCCTCATGAAAAATCTGCTTGCTCCAGCAAAACCCACAGGAAAATCATACGATGATTTGTGCACACTGGTCTTGGAGCATCTGAACCTGAAGGAAAGAGTTCTAATGGTGAGGTACGGGTTCTACACCTACAAAAGGTCTGAAGGCCAGGAAGTGGTGAGTTACGTCACCGAGCTAAGACGCCTTGCAGGACATTTCAAATTTGAAGGACATTTGGAGCACATGCTCAGAAAATTTTTCATACTTGACAATGGCCATGAAGTGATACTTCACAAACTTTTGACTGTAGAGACCCCAACCTTGAGTAAGGCCATAGTGATAGCCCAGGCATTCATTGCCACCAGTGACAATACTAAGCAAATCTCTCAGCACACGTGTGCTGCTACAAGTACTGTGAACAAAGTGATGTTGTTTTCAAATCACAATGTACAGGGCAGGCCCCATATGCCTGCAGCTGCACATCCACAGATGTCTCAGAGTCTACCATCAACGGTGATGAATGCAAGGCCATTAACACCTTGTTGGCGCTGCCGGGGTGTTCATCATTTCCATTCATTCCGCTTCAAAGGGTACGTTTGTAAGGGCTGTTGAACAATGGGTCACCTCCAACGCATGTGCAGGTGAGCTGCAAACCCTGTTAATCCTGCAAACCACCATGTTGCAGAGGAGGACAGATCCACGGTGGATCACAATGAATCAGAGCCTCAGGCCGAGGAGGCAGAGGTATATCGGGAGCACACATTTACCACAAAGAGTCCCCCGATAATGCTGAAGGTTGAACGAAATGGACTCCCAGTGTCAATGGAGCTGGACACGGGCGCGAGCCAGTCCATTATGAGCAAAAAGACTTTCAAAAAGTTGTGGTACAGGAAGGCCTCTAAACTAGTCTTGACTCCCACTCACACAAAACTGAGAACTTACACAAAGGAACTGATTCCCGTAATCGGCAGTGCCACTGTAAAAGTCTCCTACGATGGAGTGGTGCACACGCTACCACTCTGGGTGGTACCGGGCGATGGTCCCACGCTGCTCAGCAGGTGCTGGCTGGGAAAGATATGCTGGAACTGGGACGACGTTCGAGCGCTCTCGTCTGTTGAAGACACTTCATGTGCCCAGGTATTAAACAAGTTCCCTTCGCTGTTCGAACCAGGCATTGTGAAGTTTCAAATGGCAAAAGTGCACATACACCTAGTTCCGAGGACACGACCCATCCATCACAAGGCGAGAGCAGTACCATACATGATGAGAGAAAGGGCAGAGATCGAGCTTGACCGGCTGCAAAGAAAGGGCATCATTTAGCCGATCGAATTCAACGAGTGGGCCAGTCTGATTGTTTCAGTCCTCAAGGGAGACGACACCGTCAGAATCTGTGGTGATTACAAACTATCAATCGTTTCTCCCTGCAGGATCAATAACCACTATCAAAGGCTGATGACCTTTTTGCTACGCTGGCGGGAGGAAAGACGTTCACGAAGCTGGACTTGACCTCGGACTACATGACGCAGGAGCTGGAGGAATCATCGAAGGGCCTCACCTGCATCAACACGCACAAAGGTCTCTTCATTTATAACAGATGCCCGTTTGGAATTCGATCAGCGGCGGCGATATTCCAGAGAAACATGGAAAGCTTACTGAAGTTGGTCCCGCGTACGGTGGTCTTCCAGGACGACATCTTGGTTACTGGTCAGGACACAGCCGAGCATCTGCAGAACCTGGAGGAGGTTCTTAGTCGACTCAACTGCGTAGGGCTCAGGTTAAAACGCTCAAAGTGAGTTTTCCTGACGCCTGAAGTGGAGTTCCTAGGGAGAAGATTCTCGGCGGACGGCATCAGGCCCACCGATTCGAAGACGGAGGCAATTGAGAACGCACCGAGGCCACAGAACGTGAAGGAGCTGCAGTCATTTCTAGGACTCCTGAACTATTTTGGTAACTTCTTACCGGGTCTCAGCACACTGTTAGAACCACTACACGCCTTACTGCGTAAAAGAGACAAATGGATATGGGGCAAAAGCCAAGAAAATGCCTTTGTAAAAGCTAGAAAATTGTTATGCTCAAACAAATTGCTTGTGTTGTATGATCCATGTAAGCGTTTGGTACCAGCATGTGATGCGTCGTCGTACGGTGTCGGTTGTGTATTGCAACAAGCTAATGATTCTGGGAAATTGCAACCGGTTGCTTATGCGTCCAGAAGTCTGTCTAAGGCTGAGAGAGCCTACAGCATGTTTGAAAAGGAAGCATTAGCATGTGTCTATGGGGTAAATAAATGCATCAATGTGTGCTTGGGCTAAAAATTGAATTGGAAACTGACCATAAGCCACTAATATCCCTGCTTTCCGAGAGTAAGGGGATAAATACGAATGCATCGGCACACATCCAGAGATGGGCGCTCACGTTGTCCACATACAACTATGCCATCCGCCACAGACCAGGCACAGAAAGCTGCCGTTGCGCACCATAGGGGTGGAAATGGCACAGCCCTCAGATTTAGTCATGGTTATGGAAGCATTCGAGAGTGAGCAATCACCCGTCACAGCCCGACAGATTAAAACCTAGACGAGCCACGGCCCCTTACTGTCCCTAGTAAAAAATTCTGTGCTTCACGGGAACTGGTCCAGTGTCCCAGTGGAAATGCAGGAAGAGATAAAGCCATACCAGTGGCGCAAAGATGAAATATCTATACAGGCAGATTGCCTTCTGTGGGGTAGTGGTCCCCAAGAAGGGCAGTGACACTTTCATCAGTGACCTCCACTGTACCCACCCAGGCATTGTAATGATGAAAGCGATAGCCAGATCCCACGTGTGGTGGCCCGGTATCGATGTGGACTTAGAGTCCTGTGTGCACAGCTGTAACACATGCCCGCAGTTAAGCAATGCGCTCAAGGAGGCACCACTAAGTTTATGGTCTTGACCCTGCAAACCATGATCCAGGGTCCACGTCAACTATGCAGGGCTGTTTTTGGGTAAAATATTCCTTGTGGTTGTAGATGCGTACTCCAAATGGATTGAATGTGAGATAATGTCGGCAAACACATCCAGTGCCACCACTGAAAGCCTGCGGGCCATGCTTGCCACGCACGGCCTGCCTGATGTCCTTGTGAGCGACAACGGGTCATGTTTCACCAGTGCTAAGTTCAAAGAGTTCATGACTGTAATTGGAACAAACATGTTACATCTGCCCCGTTCAAACCAGCATCCAATGATCAGGCAGAGAAATCAGTGCAAACCATCAAGCAGAGCTTGAAGAGGGCAACTGAAGGCTCACTGCAGACTCGCCTATCCCGGGTCCTGCTTAGCTACCAAACGAGACCCCACTTGCTCACTGGGATTCCACCTGCTGAACTGCTCATGAAAAGGGCACTTAAGACAAGGCTCTCGTTAGTCCATCCTGATCTACATGAACAGGTAGAGAGCAGGCGGCTTCAACAAAGTACATATCATGATAGCGCAAATGTGTCACGCAAAATTGAAATCAATGATCCTGTATTTGTGTTGAACTATGGACAAGGTCCCAAGTGGCTTCCCAGCACTGTCGTGGCCAAAGAGGGGAGCAGGCAAACTTTCAAATGGACTCATTTACCGGAAACACTTGGACCAAATCAAACTCAGATTCACGGACTATCCTGAGCAACTCACCTTAGACCCTACCTTTTTTGATACCCCAACATACACACCAGTGGCAACTGGCACCACGGTTGACCACGAAGCAGAACCCATCATCCACTGCAGCCCAGCAGGACCAACACACCTCTCATCCCAGGGATCACTCTAATAAGCCTTCCTTGCTCATTGGTTTGTGTTTCCAGTTGGAGTGGTGTTGGTGTGAGGTGAGGGGCAGAAGTGCGGTCAGAGTAACCGCCACTAGCGGGGCAGAAGTGGGGGCGGGTCGGAGCGACCAATGTTCCAAGTCATCAGCATTGCGCTGATGACATCATCGCACTGGCGCGTAACAACGTCCCTCTGGATTTGTTTCTGGCTGCGGTGGAGATGAACTCTTACAGAAGGTAGGTACTGCAGGGAATTTAATGACCAGAGTGATCTCCTGGAGTAGTTTTGATCACCGAGGTGGGTCAGAGAGGAATTTCCCAGATTTTTTTCCCCAAATTGGCCTGGTTTGTTTATCTTTTTTTTTGACTCTCCCAGGAGATCACATGGTTTCAGGTGTGGGATGGAGTGTATAAATTGTGATACACAAGGTGGGACAATTGTGTGGGACTGGCTTGATGGACCAGATGATCTTTACCTGTCCGTCATTGTTTGTATGTTCATATGTTCTCCCCTTCAGTTAAAGAGGAGAGCTGCTGCGAACTATGCAGCCATTTTAATGGCAAACACTGGGCCACTATGGAGGGTGTCAGCCAGACCAGCAGCCTGGAACCCAAGAGAGGGTGCCAGGCTGCCTATTGGCAGCCCGGTCGAACCCGTGGGCATAATTGTTGGTCTGACCTGGCAGTCGGCCGAAAATATAAAATAAAATGGAGTCGCCAGCAGTGCCACTTCCCCTTTAAGGGCAGCCGTGCTGCCCAGCCCCAAAAAGGGTAGAGTCAGAAAAAGCTGCCAGTGGCACTGATCGATGGCAGCGCTCCCGCAGGGCAATTCTGCAAGGGGCAATTTCCTGTGGGGCAATTTCAGAAAGGGGGTTGCTGCCGGTCAGTAATGGGTAGGCGCATGCACGATGCGGTGGGAAAACGGGTGGGGTGGTCCCCTACACTGGTCCAAAATTAAAGGAGGGCAAGATACAAAATGGCGGCCCCTCCACGGCGACTCAGCGGCCAGTCTGCATCGACCCATGACCGCCTGCAAATGGTGGCCATGGACCTTATAGAGAGGGGCAATTTCGGCCCCAAGGTGTGGTCTCACCAAGGCCCTGTCCAAATGTAGTGAGACATCCTTACTCTTGTACTCCAACCCCCTTGCAATAAAGGCCAACATGCTATTTGTCTTCCTAATTGCTTCCTGTACCTGCATGCTAACTCTCTGGGTTTCCTATATGAGGACACCTAAACCTCTCTGAACACCAACATTTAATAATTTCTCACCATTCAAAAAATATTCTGTTTTTCTATTCTTCATACCAAACTGAATAACCTCACATTTCCCACATTATACTCCATCTACCAACTTATTGCCCACTCACATAACCTGTCTATATCTCTTTGCAGGCTCTTTGTGTACTCCTCACAGCTTACTTTCCCATTTAGCTTTGTATCATTAAACTTGGATACATTACACTCGGTCCCTTCTACTGAATCATTAATATAGATTGTAAATAGCTGCGGCCCAATTACTGATCCTTGCGGTACCCCACTGATAACAGCCTACCATCCTGAAAATGATCCATTTATCCCTGTGCTCTGTTTTCTGTCCATTAACCAATCCTCTATTCACGCTAATATATTACCCCCAACCTTTGAACCTTTACCTTGCGTAACAACCTTTTATGTGACACCTTATCGAACGCCTTTTGGAAATCCAAATATACTACACCCACCGGATCCTCTTTATCTACCCTGCGAGTTACATCCTCAATTTGTCAAACACAATTTCCCTTTCATAAAGCCATGTTGACGTTGCCTAATCATAATAAGGTTTTCTAAGTACCCTGTTACCACTTCCTTAATAATGGATTCCAACCTTTTCCTGATGTCAGACTAACTGCCCTTTACTCTCTCCCTCCTTTCTTGAATAGCGGAGTTAAATTTGCTGTCTTCAATTCCACTGGGACCATTCTAGAATCTAGGGAATTTTGGAAGATCACAACCAATGCATCCATTATATCTGCAGCCATTTCTTTTAGAACCCTAGAATGCAGGCCATCAGTTCCAAGGGATTTGTTGGCTTTTAGATTGATTAGTTTCTCAAGTACTTTTTCTTTACTGATATTAATTACTTTAAGTTCCTCACTCTCATTGGCCCTTTGGTTCCGCAGTATTTTTGGTCTGTTTTTTGTGTCTTCTACTGTGAAGCCAGATACGAAATATTTGGTTAAAGTCTCTGCTATTTCCTTAATCCCCATTATAATGTCTCCTGTCTCAGCCTCTAAGGGACCAATGCTTACTTTTGCTACTCTCTTCCTTTTTACATACTTGTAGAAGCATTTACAATCTGTTTTTATATTTCTAGCTAGCTTACTCTCATATTCTATTTTCTCCCTTTAGAACATTTTTTTGGTCATCTTTTGCTAGTTTCTAAAGCTCTCCCAATCCTCAAGCTTACAACTATTCTTCGCACCGTTATAAGCCTTTTCTTTTAATCTAATACTATCTTTAACTCCTTTAGTTAGCTACGGGTGGATCATATTTCCTGGGGAGTTTTTATTTTCAATGGAATCTATATTTGTTGAGAATTTTGGAATATTTATTTAAATATTTGTCACTGCTTATCTACCGTCATAGGTTTTAATCTAAATTTCCAATCTACCTAACTAAGCCAACTCCTCCCTTGTACCTATAATTGGCATAATTTAAGTTCAAGACTCTAGTTTTGTACTTAAGTATTTCACTCTCAAACTTAATGTGAAATTCGATCATATTATCTTCACTCTTCTCCAGAGAATCCTTTACTAGGAGATTACTAATTAACCTTGACTCATTACACAAACAATATCTAAAATAACCTGTTCCCTGGTTGGTTCCATGACGTATTGTTATAGGAAACTGTCTCGAATGCATTCCATGAACTCATCCTCCAGACTACCCTTGCCAATTTGATTTTCTCAGTGTCTATGAAGATTAAGGTCCCCCACGATTATTGCATTACCTCAAGCAGCAGGTATGAATGATTCTTCCCTTTGAAAGCTCCCCCATTGAAAATTTCAAAACTAAGATTGCTATATTTCTGTAAGGCAAAGGTATGGAGGGTTTGGTACCTAGGAGGGTATATGGAGTTAAGATACAGATCTGTCATGATCAAACTGAATGGTGGAACAGGATCAAAGGGATGAATGGCCTAATCCTGTTCCTAAGTTCCTATTTTTTATAAGCATAGTAAATAATACAACCTCACTATAGTTCAATCAGATTTACTGCTGGTGCTAGAAATATTATTGCAGCAACTCCATTCTAGCTGTTCGTTCCCTGCTAATGGTTACTGGATGCTGAGATGACTGCTGAATGTGTCTCACAATAGATGATAACACATATTAATGTCAATGGCACTTTTTTGGTGAACCTAGTTGTATTGCCAGATAAAAGAAATGACCTTGGCTAGGGCACTGAGTTAGTAGACCCTAATAAAACCTTATTTTAATGTTACCTATAAAGTAAGCATGGCCTGTACAGTTCGTTCCCATCCATTTAATCTAACAGTACTTTGAATGTTTCCCATGAATAGAACTGAGACGTTATGAGTATGAGAAAAGACTTAACAGGCTGGGGCTATTTTCTCTTGAAAATAGAAGGATGACCTAGTAGAAAAATGAAGGTGTTTAATGGGCTAGTTGTAGAGAAGAAGTTTCCACTTGTGGGAAGTCCAAAACTAGGGATCATAAACATAAGATAGTCACTAATAAATCCAATAAGGAATTTAGGAGAGCTGTCTTTACCCAGAGAGTGGTTAGAATGTTGAACTCACTACCACAAGCAGCAGCTGACAATCACAGCATATATGTATTTAGGAGGAAGCTAGATAAATACATGAGTGGGAAATAAATAGTAGGATGTGCTGATAGGGTTAGCTAAAGTAGAGTGGGATGAGGTGAGGTAACGTAGAGTGGGTGTGGAGCATAAACACTGGCATAGGCCAGTTGGGTCTCGGGGCCTGTTTCTGTGCTGTAAATTCTATGTAATAAATGCACATTAAGCAGCAGCTCCCTTCAACATGAGGAGCTCCTTCCTTCACTTGCATTTACAATTGTTATTTCCCCCAACACTTTCTTCCACTTGTGGCACCTGCATGATGTATGTTTATGTAATCACTCCCACTAGGGGCTGCACTCATTTACATACTTATCATGTATGACCACCTGCCAATTTCACTTTCTCTACTCTTTCAATTTGTCAATTGTATCTATGCAATTTGCAGGAGAGGGTTACATATAACAATAGGAGAGAAAACATACAGAAGGATGACCCACCAATCAATATACCCTGTACGCTGTGCTTTGTTCTGCATGGCATGTTTCTTTAAATGAGCGGTCCTTTTAAATTTCTGCACATGTGCGGTATTTGCAATGTAAAAGCCAAAGAACGGCCTGCACGGGACCTTTCAGATTACTGCACTGCTGCACTTGGCACACCTTAGCGGGAACATTGACACCAATCCTCTTCGAGAACATTGAAGAAACAAGGAATGTGAAAGGAGTTTGGGCTCCAGCTGATGATTTGTACCAAACTTCTCAAGATCTTTTTTCTCATCCGATTTATTAAGTCACTCACTGGAACCAAAACGTAAGCTGAAGCACTGGTATCAAACTTGCAACTTTCCATGGCCAGCCGACTCAGTCCCATTTTCAATTATTTATTCATTTGTTCTGTTTGAATTTTATAGGCCTGAAGGTTTGGAAAGAGCTGGTTTTAGAAATATAGAAACATAGAAAATAGGAGCAGTAGTAGGCCATTCGGTCCTTCGAGTCTGCACTGCCCCCAATGTCCTAGGAGGAGTGTTTGCTAGTGCTATTGGGGAGGAGTTAAACTAATATGGCAGGGAGATGGAAACCTATGCTTAGAGATCGAGGGAAGTAGAATGGGGGCAGAAGCAAAAGATAGAAAGAAGAAAAGTAAAAGTGGGCAGAGAAACCGAAACCGAAGGCAAAAAGCACAAAGGCCACATTACACCAAAATTCTAAAAAGACAAAGTGTGCTAGAAAGACAAGCCTGAAGGCTCTGTGCCTCAATACGAGGAGTATTTGGAATAAGGTGGACGAATTAACTGCACAGATAGCAGTTAATGGGTATGATGTAATTGGCATGACAGAGACATGGCTCCAGGGTGACCAAGGCTGGGAACTCAACATCCAAGGGTATTCAACATTTAAAAAGGATAGACAAAAAGGAAAAGGAGGCGAGGTGGCATTGCTGGTTAAAGAGGAAATTAATGCAATATAAGAAAGGACATTAGCTTGGATGATGTGGAATCGGTATGGGTGGAGCTACGGAATACCAAGGGGCAGAAAATGTTAGTGGAAGTTGTGTACAGACCACCAAACAGTAGGAGTAAGGTTGGGGACAGCATCAAACAATAAAATAGGGATGCATGCAATAAAGATACAGCAGTTATCATGGGTGACTTTAATCTACATATTGATTGGGCTAACGAAACTGGTAGCAATGCGATGGAGGAGGATTTCCTGGAGTGTATTTGAGATGGTTTTCTGGACCAATATGTTGAGGAACCAACTAGGGAGCTGGCCATCCTAGACTGGGTGATGTGTAATGAGAAAGGACTAATTAGCAATCTTGTTGTGCGAGGCCCCTTGGGGAAGAGTGACGATAACATGGTAGAATTATTTATTAAGATGGAGAGTGACACAGTTAATTCAGAAACTAGGGTCCTGAACTTAAGGAAAGGTAGTTCGATGGTTTGCGGCATGAATTGGCTAGATTAGACTGGCAAATGATACTTAAAGGGTAGATGGTGAATACGCAATGGAAAAGATTTAAAGATCACATGAATGAACTTCAGCAATTGTACATCCCTGTCTGGAGTAAAAATAAAATGGGGAAGATGGCTCAACCATGGCTACCAAGGGAAATGAAGGATAGTGTTAAATCCAAGGAAGAGGCATATAAATTGGCCAGAAAAAGCAACAAACCTGAGCACTGGGAGAAACTTAGAATCTAGGTTTAATTAAGAGGGGGAAAATAGGTTTAATTAAGAGGGGGAAAATAGAGTACGAGAAGGAGCTTGCCGGGAAGATAAAAACTGACTGCAAAAGCTTCGACAGATATGTGAAGAGAAAAAGATTAGTGAAGACAAATGTAGGTCCCTTGCAGTCTGATTCAGGTGAAATTATAATGGGGAACAAAGAAATGGCAGACCACTTGAACAAATACTTTGGTTCCGCCTTCACGAAGGAAAACATAAATAACCTTCCGGAAGTACTAGGGGACCGAGGGTCTAGTGAGAAGGAGGAACTGAAGGATATCCTTATTAGGCGGGAAATTGTGTTAGGGAAATTGATGGGATTGAAGGCTGATAAATCCCCAGGACCTGATAGTCTGCATCCCAGAGTATTTAAGGAAGTGGCCCTAGAAATAGTGGATGCATTGGTGATCATTTTCCAACATTTCATGGACTCTGGTTCAGTTCCTATGGACTGGAGGGTAGCTAATGTAACACCACTCTTTAAAAAGGGAGGGAGAGAGAAAGCGGGTAATTATAGACCGGTTAGCCTGACGTCAGTAGTGAGGAAAATGTTGGAATCAATTATTAAGGATGAAATAGTAGCGCATTTGGAAGCAGTGACATGATCAGTCCAAGTCAGCATGGATTTATGAAGGGGAAATCATGCTTGACAAATCTTCTGGAATTTTTTGAGCATGTAACTAGTAGACTGGACAGGGGAGAACCAGTGGATGTGGTGTATTTGGACTTTCAAAGGCTTTTGATAAGGTCCCACACAGGAGATTGGTTTGCAAAATTCAAAGCACATGGTATTGGGGGTACTATACTGACGTGGATAGGGAACTGGTTGGCAGACAGGAAGCAGAGAGTCAGGATAAGCGGGTCCTTTTCAGAATGGCAGGCAGTGACTAGTGGAGTGCTGCAGGGCTCAGTGCTAGGACCCCAGCTCTTTACAATATACATCAATGATTAAATGGAGGAATTGAGTGTAATATCTCCAAGTTTGTAGATGACACTAAACTGGGTGGCGGTGTCAGCTGTGAGGGGGTAGCTAGCAGGCTGCAGGGTGACTTGGACAGGTTAGGTGAGTGGGCAAATGCATGGCAGATGCAATATAATGTGGATAAATGTGAGGTTATCCACTTTGGGGGCAAAAACGCAAAAACAGAATATTATCTGAATGGCGGCAGATTAGGAAAAGGAGAGGTGCAACGAGACCTGGGTGTCATGGTTCATCAGTCATTGAAAGATGGCATACAGGTACAGTAGGCAGTGAAGAAGGCAAATGGTATGTTGGCCTTCTTAGGTAGGGGATTTGAGTATAGGAGCAAGGAGGTCTTTCTGCAGTTGAACAGAGTCTTGGTGAGGTCTCACTTGGAATATTGTGTTCAGTTTTGGTCTCCTAATCTGAGGAAGGAAGTTCTTGCTGTTGAGCGAGTGCAGTGAAGGTTCACCAGACTGATTCCCGGGATGGCAGGACTGACATATGAGGAGAGATTGGATCAACTGGGCCTTTATACATTGTAGTTTAGAAGGATGAGAGGGGATCTCATAGAAACATATAAGATTCTGACGGGACAGGACAGGTTAGATTCGGGTAGAATGTTCCCGCTGTTGGGGAAGTCTAGAACCAGGGGACAGTCTTAGGATAAGGGATAGGCCCTTTAGGACTAAGATGAGGTGAAACTTCTTCACTCAGAGAGTTGTTAACCTGTGGAATTCCCTGCCGCAGAGAGTTGTTGATGCCAGTTCATTGGATATATTCAAGGGGGAATTAGATATGGCTAAGGGGATCAAGGGGTATGGAGAGAAAGCAGGAAAGGGATACTGAGGGAATTATCAGCCATGATCTTATTGAATGGTGGTGCAGGCTCGAAGGGCCGAATGGCCTACTCCTGCACCTATTTTCTATGTTTCTATGTTTCTAATATGATCATGGCTGATCCTCTATCTCAACACCATATTCCCGCTTTTTCCCCATACCCCTTCTTGTCTTTGTGTCTAGAAATCTATCTATCTCCTTCAATATATTTAGTGACTTTGCCTCCACAGCCTTCAGTGGTAGAGAATTCCACAGGTTCACCACCCTCTGATTGAAGAAATTGCTCCTCATCTCAGTCCTAAATTTCCTACCCCATATCCTGAGACTGTGACCCCTTGTTCTAGACTTCGCAGCCAAGGGGAAACATCCTCCCCGCATCCAGTCTGTCCAGCCCTGTCAGAATTTTATACGTTTCAATGAGATCCCCTCTCATTCTTCTAAATTCTCGTGAATACAGGCCTAGTCGACCCAATCTCTCCTCATATGACAGTCCTGCCATCCCAGAAATCAGTCTGGTGAACCTTTGTTTCACTCCCTCTGTGGAAAGTATATCCTTTCTTAGGTAAGGAGATGAAGACTGTACACAATACTCCAGGTGTGATCTCATCAAGGCCCTGTATAAGTGTAGTAAGAGATCCTTGCTCCTGTACTCAAATTCTCTTGCAATGTAGGTCAACATACTATTTGCCTTCCTAACTGCTTGCTGCACCTACATGTCTGCTTTCAATGACTAGTGTACAAGGACACCCAGGTCCCTTTGTATATTTCCCAAGCTATCACCATTTAAATAATATCTGGGTCAGACTTTCGGCTTCATTGTTGGTGATTTTCTCGGCATTGAAGCTGGTTTTTCACCCAGCAGGAGTTTCCAGGTAAGTTTTTGAACGTTATCGCCCACATCTGAAGTCGCCCGCTGGGACCAGACTGCCCACGTGCAATGCCGAGAACAACCGCCAGGTTGTAAGTTTGGGCTCAACTGCTGTCGTCCAGATCGCCGAGAGACCCGCCCTATAAAAGCTGCTTTTACAGGGCAGTAAGGGGGGAACTCTGCAAAGAAAGATAAGTTAAAGGTTATTTAATTATTTTTTAAAAATTTTAGCATGGCGATTAAAGTTAAAACTACCTTGGGAATGCTTTGTATGTGTTTTTGTTTACTGATAATTTTTTCTTTAAGTTTTCCCCCCTCCGTAGGCCGAACCATATCCTCACCCTAAATTTTTCTACTTACCGTCCATTCCGGTAACGACTGCTGAGAAAACTGCCGACAATGAGTGTGCAGTGCCCATTTTTTCACCGGGAGATCAATTCTACTCACCTTTACCATCAAAATGGAAATTCTCGACGGATTTTTCGCCGAGCGTTAGCGATCCTTCTCAGCGGGAATCGGGCATTGAGGGTCTTTATGGAAAGTCTGGCCCTTTGTCTTTATGTTTTTCCTACCAAAGTGTTTTTATGCCAGAAAGGAATGTATGACTGTTGCAATTCATGCGTTCATTCCTTAAATGAATCTTCCCAATCTATCATAGCAAATTCATTCCTCATACCTTCGTAGTTTCCTTTGTTTAGATTCAGGACCCTAGTTTTGGATTGGACTACTTTACTTTCCATCATAATAAAGAATTCGATTATGTTGTGGTCACTCTTCCCTAAAGGACCCCGCACAACAAGACTGTTAATTAACCTCTTCTCATTACACAATACCAAATCTAGGATAGCCTGTTCCCTGGTAGTCTCCTCAACGTACCTGTCTAAAAAACTATCTCGTACACACTCCAAAAATTCATCTGCCACAGTATTATTACTAATTTGGTTTGGCCAGTCTATATGTAGATTGAAGTCACCTACGATTACTGTAGTACTCATTACATGCATCTCTAATTTCCTGTTTGATGCCTTCACCTAAACTATCACTACTGTTTGGAGGCCTATAGACAACTCCCACCAATGTTTTCTGCCCCTTGGTGCTCCTTAGCTCCACCCAGACTGATTCTACATCTTGATTCTCTGAGTCAACATCCTTTCTCGCTATTGCTCTGATTTCATCCTAAACTAACAACGCCACACCAACCCCTCTTCCTTTTTGCCTGTCCTTCCTAAATATCGAATATCCTTGGATATTCAGTTCCCAACCCTGGTCATCCTGCCACCATGTCTCTGTAATTGCAACTATATCGTATCCGTTTACATCTATTTGCGTTGTTATTTGGTCTACCTTATTATGAATGCTTCGTATATTCAGATACAGTGCTTTTAGATTTGTTTTTTTAACATTATTGGACATCTTAACATTATTTTGTACTATAGCCCTATTTGTCTTGTCACTACTTTTTCTTACCTGGACCCTATTTGTTAGTGCACTCTTTTGTTTGGATGTTCTGTCCCTTCCTGACATAATCTGTTTATCCTTACCACAATCACTTTTCTGCATTGCTTCCTTTTCATTTCTCTTTCGCATCCTAGATATCTCTCCACCCTATCTATCCCCCTAACTATACTGTCCCCTACTACAACCACCTGCTTCTTTACTCCCCCCACTTGAATGGCTTTCTGCACCACGATGCCTTGATCAGTCTGCTCATCCATCCCGCAGTCTGCACACTTGTCCACAAGGGTTGCAAGCACCTCAAATCTATTGGATAAGTGCAGGGACTGAGGCTCCTGCAACACTACTTTCCTGGATCCCCTTACCTGCTTCACTCGCAGTCACACCCTCCTGTCCCTGACCACATGTCAATTCTAAAGTATTTAATCTAGAAGGTGTGGCTGCCTCCTGGAGCAAAAGGTTCAGGTAACTTTCTCCCTCCCTGATGTCTCGCAATGTTTGCAGCTCGGACTCCAGCTCCTCAACTCGGAGCTGAAGTTCGTCGAGCCACAGACACTTACCACAGATGTAGTCGCCCGGGACCAAAATGTCCAGAAGCTCCGACATATTGCAACAGCCTAGATTTTGTGCTCAAGTCTCCACAGTGAAGCTTGAACTCACAACCTTCTGAGGTGAGAGTGCGCCTACTAAGCCACGACTGACACCATGTGCAGGAGTAGCACGTTGAAGCAGTAACCAGCTGTCTAGAAGGGCAACTCACCTTCCTCTTCAGTAGATGAAGGCAAAGATGTGGACTTTTGCAGTTATGATTTTTTTTTAAACATGCTTTCTGAGTATCAAAGTTTGCTGCAGTAATTGCATTGCATGCCAAGCAACCTTCAACAGCTACTGTGGAGGAATCCATAACCTGAATTTCCACTCAATCAATGCATAGAATTAATATACTGCAGTGCATCATAGGGCATTTGGCTACTCTGATGACATCTGCAGCAGCATCTGTAGATCTTACTGTTTTTAGATCATCTCTTGTGAATGCTCAGGATGCTGCCATAGAGGCCTTGGGCTCCAATATGCAACCGACTGTTCCCTCCACTTGGACATACTTGAAGATCACATGGGACGAACTGTGGATCGAGTTTTCAACTATCTTATTGCTGCAATTGGGTCTGCTGTCATATTGGTCAATGAGTACATTGAGATGTGTCTCAAGGTCAGCTGTTTCTCAGGATTCCAAAATATCCACACACAAACGTTTGCTTACTGCACAGTACAAGAAAGTAAACAAGGTCAGAATACCCCACAGCTGTTGGAGTCATGCAAGCTGGATCATCTCAGGATTCTGCTTGCAGATTCACCTCAAGATCAAGGTCCACCTCGATCCCAACAGTAGCCAGCCATCTCAACTATTCTAAGCACTGAGAAGTACAAGACTAGGCTTTAGAGCATATCAGTCATACATTGTCAACAAGGGGAAGCTCCACAGTGGCAAATAGCAGTGATTATACATTGGTCACTTTGAAGCAATAACATTAGCTAGCACTTCAAGTGTTCGTGTTCGGATGCTAGACACTGTATCAGCAGGTGATGAAAATGGTTTGTGTGGCAGTTCAAGAGAACGTAAAAATAACATAACTGAAATCACATTTGTTAACAGCATGGTGAAGATGCAGGGAGGACTGTAAATACATGGGAAGGAAGGGGTAATTATGAATATGTGTCCTCAATAACTCTTAACTGGCAAAGGTGTTCATTTCTTGCCTCCGAAGGCCTTTACATTGTTGGGCTAATGATGAGTGTCAACTGATGATATCACGAGAAAGCAATTTCAACTGTTTGTCCAATGTGAAATGAACTAACAGACTTCTCATTATAAAGGTAGACTTTCCGTGAAGGTGCATCTGCTGTGTATTGTTTTTGATGGGAGATGGCTTCTGCTTCCCAATGTTTATGATCATTCATGATGACCTCAAATAGGCAACCTAACAGTAGAGCTGAATGTTGTCAACTGTACATAATGTTTACAATACACAGCATGTAAGTGAATAAATGGAGAAAGCCAAGGATGAAACTTTTGGATTCTACAGAGGTGACCATGTCTGTGGAGAAACTATTGTTGAAAGTATCAAGTACTTGTGGGACAAGCATGAGTGGAACCATGCATGATCGGTCTCCCAGAGGTGAACCACAAAGAAGAATGCAGTGGTGTTTGTGTTGAAAGCTATTCCATAAGTTCCTGACATCAGTCTAAATTCAACTTTTACTAGTTTGAATCTGTGGGTTGGGTTGGGGTCGGATGGGAGGCTAAAGTATTAAAAAATTGAATCCCAACCTGAACCTGTTCCAACCTGACCACTTCCGGAACGGAGGTGCCGGGCAGCCAACCCGCTGCCAGGAGGCGGGTCACCCATTTAAATATTACAATGAGGCTGGCATGCCTCAGATTTAACCAGCATTTTATATTTATCTGTAACTGGTCGGGTTTCTCAGGCCTCAGAGGACCAACCAGCTAAAATAAGGCAAGACCTTCGGGATCCAGGAGACAAATGCCTTTAGACTTACCGAAGGTGGTGGTGAGCTGCCTTCTTGAACCACTGCAGTCTGCGTGGTAAAGGTACTGCCATAGTGTTGGTGGGGAGGGAATTTCAGGATTTTGACCCAGCGACAATGAAGGAACAGCGATATATTTGCAAGTCAGGATGTTGTGCGACTTGGAGGGGAACTTGAAGGTGATGGTGTTCCCATGCGCCTGCTGCTCTTGTCCTTCTAGGTGGTGGAGATCGCGAGTTTGTGAGGTGCTGCCGAAGAAGCCTTGGTGAGTTGCTGTAGTGCATTTTGTAGATGGTACATACTGCAGCCATGGTGCGCTGTTAATGGAGGGAGTGAATGTTTTAGATGATGGATGGGATTCTAATTAAGTGGGTTGCTTTGTCCTGGATGATGTCGAGCTTCTTGAGTCTTTTTAGGGTTGCATTCATCCAATCATCGCTTTTGTGGCTGGTCCAGTTAATTTTCTGATCAATGGCGACCCCCAGGATGTCGATGGTGGGGGCTACGGCGATGGTAATACTGTTGAATTTCATGGGGAGGTGGTGAGACTCTCACTTGTTGGAGATAATCATTGCCTGGCACTTGTGTGTCGCGAATGTTACTTGCCACTTATCAGCCCAAGCCTGAATGTGTCCCAGGTCTTGTTGCTTGCGGGCATGAACTGCTTCATTATCTGAGCAGTTGTGAATGGCCCTGAATACTGTGAAATCATCAGCGAACATCCCCACTTCTGACCTTATGATGGAGGGAAGGTCATTGATGAAGCTACTGAAGATGGTTGAGGCTAGGCCACTGCCCTGAGGAACACCTGCAGCGATGCCCTGGAGCTGTGATGATTGACCTCCAACCACCACAACCATCTTCCTTTGTGCTAGATATGACTCTATATTGCATAATTTCCTTGAAGAAATAACCATACCTGCACTCTATTCTATATCCTGAAAAATGGAACAGTATAATGCGCTCCCAAATTCATGCATTTGCACAGGATGAGTTCCTGCTATTCTGGTCAGGTGTCAGGGTGCACCTGTGCATGCGCAGTACACCCAAGTCTCAATCTGCCATTTTTCACAGACAAGAGAAGATGCAGCAGGGTAATTATAGTGTGCAGAGGGCCAGGAAATTTAGTTCCGTGCCAATGCAGCACTGATCACAGCAATTGAAAGTACATGGAGGGGGGAGTTTAATAGGAGGAGTCGAAGTAACCACCACCCCCCCCCCCCCCCCAGCTATTATAAGGAGGTTTTGGAACTCTATTGCTGGGGAGGTCTCCTCAGTTGATGATATTCACAGGGACCCCCAGTAATACAGGAAAAGGTGGAATGACCATTGCAGGGTTGTGAGAGTAAGTAATATTTTTATTGATGCACTCCTTAATTATTTAAATTATAAATCTGACACAATTTGTTGTAGGTAGGCCTAGTGTTGCATCTTATTTGCCATGAATGATCATTACACATTATTAAGACTGCTTTTTGACATCTTAAAAGATGTTTATGCACTTCGATATCTTCCTCATGAACCATGTGTAACTACCAGGGCAATTAAACAGACGGTTGTATTAAATTCACACAGTATGGTATAAGTGTTTTGATGGCTATCTGTGTGTGCCACAAGAGCAGAAGGACACTCTGGTAACCATTCCTATTGTAATTTTTGCAGGAAAAGTTGCCCCATAATTGCCGCGAGCAGCGACGAACAGGTGGTGGTCCATCGCAAACACATCCATGAACAGACCTGGAGGAGAGAGTGGCTGGTTTAATTGGTGCCTCCGGGAAGTCAATTACCCATTAGGGTGCTCAGCTCGTGTTCCGAACTGATGGTAAGTCTTGCAAAATCCCTAGACTGGGCTCGGGTAGTGATGCAGTGGCTCTCAATTACATTTATTGCAGTAGCGGTGGTCCTTCAAATAAGCCTGCACTATGTGACTTTATTCATGTCACCCTGCCCCCTCCCCTGCTGCTAACCACTCGTCTGTTGTTTTTTTAATTTGCAGATGAGGGTTCTGAGGCGCCACATCCTCCTATGGAAGCCTCCACCTCAGCCCATCATGTGTGGGTCGAGGAGGAAGATGAGGGCCATGCTGAGGACTCTCCATGGGAGGAATAAGATCGTGAAGCTGTTGCGGGGGTCGGGGAGATCGGAGGGTGCGGGGGGGCAGGGAGGGCAGGGGTGGAGGGGGCAATGCAGTCACCACCTCTTTTAGCTCTGGCCACAAGTTCCACGGAGGAAGCCACATTCACCGGCTTCATCCAATCCGAGGCAGCGGGTCCAAGTCGTGTGCAGCAACAGGGATGAACCTCGTATGCTGTCTCTTGGGAGGTTGAGTCGGCAAAGCCGGTCTGATCAAAGACAGGCAGACGCATACCTAGATATGGTGGGACTGTCAATGGAGAGCTTCGTACTCAGTCAAGAGCTCCTCCAGGCCCTGGGTGGCATTTCCGGCAACATTGCGGCACAATCTGCAGACATGTCACAGATTGCAGCTGCAATGTGGGACAACACCGAGGCTGTCAATGCCTTTTGGCAATTGATAGTCTTGACTTTTGACACTTCTCCCCAGTGTCATACCACCCAAACCTGTGAGTGGTGAGGCCGAGCAAGAGCCTTCCGACTCAGAAGCCGGGCCTGCCATACCCCGAGCTTCTCCATGGAGTGCAATGGCGTCCCCATTGTACCTCCCCCCAAAACAGCAGCACTCTGCGCGCCTTGCTGCACACCGTCTTGGTCCCAATGCAGGTAGGAGTAGGGGCAAGAAGCAAGGGGGGGGTGGGTGTTAAGATCGGGGGGGGGAAAGGTGGCCGCAGTTAAAAGACGTTCGGTGTAGGGTTTGTTGTTATTCTATTGCTGTTTTGCTGTAGTTTTCCTATTTTTGTTATTTTATAAAAGTTTTTAAAGTTTTACAAATTTTGTTCGTTAAAAATTTATTTAAGTTTCAAAATTTAAGTTTACAAAGTTTCAAAAATGTACAAAGTTTCTGAAATGTTTCATAAATTTACAAGTGTTTTATAAATTCTTTTCTTCACCTTAACCATTCTTGTGTAGTGTCTCATTTGTAGAATAAGAGGGGGAATAATCAATATGGTGAGATAGTGTGGGCAGGCAACGGTGAAACATGCCTTTCACTGTTGAAGCAAAGTATTGATTTATTATGAACTGCTGACGTAAGACTTTTGCAGTGGCGAAAGCTCCACAACTGGAGTATTGTGTTCAATTCTGGCACCACACTTTAGGAAGGATGTGAAGGCTTTAGAAAGGGTGCAGAAAAGATTTACAAGAATAGTTCAAGAGATGAGGGACTTCAGTTACATGGATAGATTGGAGAAACTGGGGTTGTTCTCCTCAGAGCAGAGAGGATTGAGAGGAGATTTGATTTGAGATGTTCAATATCATGAGGGTTCCAGACAGAGTAGATAGAGAGAAACTGTTCTCATTGGTGAAAGGGTCGAGAACCAGAGGACACACATTTAAGGTGATTGGCAGAAGGTCATAATGCAAAATGATTGAAAAAAAATTATGCTGCGAGTGGTTATGATCTGGACTGCACTGCCTGAATGGTGGCTTTCAAAATGGAATTAGAAAAATACCTGAAAGAAAAAAAATTGCAGGGCTACAGAGAAAAGGCTGGGGAGTGGAACTAGCTGAAGTGCTCTTGCAGAGACTGGCATGAGTTTGACTATGCTGTGGCTATTCTATGATTCTTTGATTCTATACATTAGTGTCTATACATTTGGAGACAAAAGTAATCTCTTCCTAATCTCTAGCCTCCAACTCCTCTCTTTCCCCCACACTTTTCTTGTCCTTTTATTTCAGCAATACTAATATGGTCAATGCTTCTCTGAATTTTACTTTCTTGTTCTTCCAAAGCTACACATTTTATTTCCTCCTCCCTGCATCCTCACTATGTTGAAATAAAGACGCATCATATAGGATTTTACTCTGATTTATTTTCTCAGGACCTCAAAACTGTGAAGCTCTTTTACCCCACCCCCAGCTTCAATCTTTCCTTCCTTCCTGCTTCAACTTTCAAACTATTAAAGTGCAAGGGGCCGAAATTGTCCACTGCCTGAAACGGGGCACACCCTCCGTTTTTCAAGTTTTTCTCTGCCGTAATCCATGCAGCGGAATTGCTGTCGATATTCGGCATTTTGAAGTTTATTTTTGGTTGGGGCGAATGTTGTGGTGGCTGAGGGGCGATTTATAAACTTCAGTCCACTGGGCCACCTGGGAGGGTTTCAGCCGGGACAGCAGCCAGGCACCTAAGAGGGGGTGCCAGGCTGCCTGTTGGCAGACCGACCGAACCTGGGGCATAATTGTCGGGCCGAGCTGGCAGTTGGCTGAAAATAAAAAATAAAATGGCGTCGCTGCCAGCACCACCTCTCCTTTAAGGGCAGCCATGCCGCTGACCAACAAGAAGTGCACCGACAGAATAAGCTGTCCGGGGCACCGACCGCAGTCGGCACTGCTCCCATGGGGCAATTCCAGACAAGGGATATTTCCCGTGGGGCAATTTTGGGAAGGGGTCACTGCCGTCAGTAAGGGGTCGGCGTGTGCATGCCACGCGGGAAAACGGGTGGAGCAGTCCCCTACACCGCTCCAAGCTTGAGGAAGGGCAATGTTTAAAATGTCAGCCCCTCCGCAGAGACTCCGCGGCCATTCCGCACCACCCCGTGGCTGCTGCTTTCAGGCGGCCAGAGGCCTTATCGGCAGGGGCAATTTCAGCCCCCAAATTTGTTATCACTTAATACAACTTCCTGATTCACCTTGTCTTCTCTTTTTCTCTTTACAACCTTGGTGATGTTGTGCACTTTGAACCCTCATGATGATTTTTCAATTTAAAAAATATCTTAAAAAGTATCACAACCATATCACCTGTCAGTGAAGAATTATGTTTCCCAATGCAAATTATATCACTGTGTAATTTATGAACAAAAATACAAAGAAAGTTTGTCAATGGCTTTTTACAGTAAACTTGTCTCCTAATTTCAGTTATAAGTGAATGCAATCTAGAATGGATCAATATAAATCTTCTGCTTATAGTAGGAAGATTGAACAAATGCTGCATTATATAATGTCTATCCTGATGAGCAGAAAGCAACTTCTTCATGGCTTTTGCACTTTCAAGAGATGAGCTTAACACCAATGTATTACTGGAACTAAAGCAATTAGCATCCGATTTCACTTCATGAAGTCAAGTATAGCAATGTCCTTCTCCTAGGCTGTGACCTGAGATAATGTAACTGTGACACAGATGATGCGGTCCATTGGTGACCTAATGTGCTAGGACACATGTTCCCATTATTGCTTGTTGCAACTGCTTTGCCTTTTTTATTTCTCTTGCTGCATTCTGCCACTTTCTGATGCTAATTTAGGGCTGGATTTTCGGCCTTTTTTGCGATTTTGCCTGTTTCCGGGCACAATTCAAAATTTTAGGGCCGGGTTAGCCTTAGTGCCAGAGCACGCAACCTTCGCCAAATGAACGTTCACAATGAGCGTTAGCGCTTACTCCGGCGTTGCACCAAAGAATTTGTGTGCCGGAGCCGAAAGTATCAACTCTATGAAAAGAATCGGCCGTTCTATGCATGTGCAATTTTTTTTCATCCCGTTCTTCTCATCTGCTGTCCAATCGCAAATGCTAATGCAGAGCATGGCCTTGCATATGCACAGGACACCCGGGGCTGAATCAGCCATTTTATAAGTCGATTTTAATCATGGAGGAGCAAGATAGCAGACAGCGTGCCAGGCGATTTGCTCAAGAGGCTAACAAAGCTCTTGTGGGCGCTGTGGAAAAGAGATGGCAAGAATTACATTGGAGGGATGGATCGAGACCCCTGCCATCTATTTTTAATAGAATATGGAAGGAAATCGTTGAGGAGGTCTCTGTCTCAGACACAGTGACAAGGAGTGAGAAACAGTGCTGAAAAATGTTTAATGATCTTTCGAGGGTCATTAGAGTGAGTACAATTTGTATTGATGCACTCCTTTATTACTTCAGTTCTAAACCTGACACACTATTTGTTCTCATGCTGTTGTTGTTTCTCAGCACTCTGGGTTGCCTCCTAAAATGCATGACACATAGGTAGGCTCAGTTTGGAACCCTATTTGACATGAATGATCTTTACACATCATTAAGATTGATTTCTGAGATCTCATAAGTTATCTCCACACTTTGATATTCTCCTGATGAACCATGTGCAACTTCCAAGGCCATTAAATAGAGGACTGTATTACATTCAGACAGTATGGTATAAGTGCTTTGGCGGCTATCTGTGTGTGTCACAAGAGTAGATGGACCCTCTGGTAACCATTCCCATTTTCATCTTTGCAGGCAAAGAAGTCCCATGACTAGCTCTGAACAGGTGAGGACAGGCGACAGTCTGCCTCACACCCTGCCACTTACCAACCTCAAGGAGCGAGTGGCAGGTCTCATCGGCATCTCAGGTCGGACAACTGACACTGGGGGCATTGGCCTCCGCTTGGATACTGAGCGTAAGTCCTGCACACTCCCTGGGCTGGGTTGGGGCAATGTGATGCAGTGTCTGCTGTCTAGGGTGGGGCAATGTGATGCAGTGTCTCTGGGCTGGGTTGGGGCAATGTGCTGCAGTGTCTGTGGAC
This sequence comes from Pristiophorus japonicus, assembly GCF_044704955.1. Lineage (NCBI taxonomy): Eukaryota > Metazoa > Chordata > Chondrichthyes > Pristiophoridae > Pristiophorus > Pristiophorus japonicus. The sequence goes on along the minus strand of NC_091977.1, from coordinate 361,512,798 downwards.
TAGATATAATGGAGTAGCGGTGGTCCTCCAAATGAGCCTTTGCTATATGACCTTCCCCATGTCACCCTGCCCGCTCCCCTGCTGCTAACCACTTGTCTTTTGTTTTCTATTTCCAGATGACCAGTCACAGGTGCAGCATCCCTCAGATAAGCCCTCCATGTCAGGCCATCATGTGGAGGAGGAGGAGGAAGAAGAGGAATTCAGCGATCAGCCAACTCCGGGGCAGATGCACTCGACACCTCTTTTTCCACCTGCAAACATCTCATCTGAGGATGATGTAACTTTCTCGGGGTTTGACACTTCCAAGGCTCCTGGGACTAGTAGCATGTGGCAACGCAGTTCTGGGGTTGAATCCCATATGCCATCTCTCCAGAGGGTGAGTCGGCAAAATCGATCTGCTGACAGACAGGCAGACGCGGAACTGGACATGGCGGGACTGTCCAGGGAGAACATCCACCTCACCAGACAGCTCCTTGATGTCTTGGGTAGGATTCCCGCGACCATCGAGAATCTCACTGCGACCATTACAGAGATAGGGTCGCAGATTGTCAATGCGAGCCGCGAAACCTGTGAGGCCATCAGTGCCCACACGAGGCTGGTGGCCTCCACCAGTGACACGAGTCCCAGAGAGTGTGGCGCGAACCCTTGCGGAATATGGTGCATCACAGGCACAAGCTCTGCTTCAGCTTGGGCAGGTAATGCATCCCTCCCACCATACACACTGCGTTCCCCAGTGTCACACCCAAACCCAAACCACTTGTGACTGTCGGCGGCGATGAAGAGGCTCGCCAGTCAGAAGCCGGTCCTTCCACACCATGAGCTGGTCCAGTGTCTTCCCAAGTGGCGTTTCCAATATCTCTTCCCCCCAACACAGCAGCACTCTGGCAACTTTGCTGCACGCCTTTGTCGTGCCGCACTGGGTAGGAGCAGCAGTCAATGGAGGGGGATAAGGGTAAGGGAGGGGGAAGCCGGTGGTAAACAACCATGGGCAGGGTTTGCTGCATTATTTTCTGCATTCTGTTATTTATAATGTTGTTGTTGTTGAATAAGTTCAAAAGTTTGAAAATTACAAAAGTTTGAAAGTTATAAAAGTTTACAATGTTTGATAAATTATTTTGTTCACCTTAACCATTCCTGTGTAGTGTCTTATTTGCAGAATAAAAGGAGGAATAGTCAACATCGTGGGTTAGAGTGGCCAGGCAATGGTCAAACATGCCGTTCACTTGAAGAAGCAAAGTATTGAATTATGAGCTGCTGAAGTAAGGCTTTTGCAGCGGCTAAATTTCCATGGTACCTCCCCTGTGGTGGTGGTGGCATGGGTTCCTCACCATGCTCCTCTTCCTCCTCTTCCTCTTCCTCCCCCTGAAGTTGTCCTGTAATTCCCATTGGCAAATCCTGTCCCCTCATGATGGCTAAGTTGAGGAGCATGCAGCACACCACAATGAACTCAGAGGCCTACTGAGGGGAGAATTGCAGGCAGCCTCCAGAGTGCTCCAGGCATCAGAAGCGCTGCTTGAGCATTCCAATTGTCTGTTCGACGATGTTGCATGTGGCTGCATGGCTCTCATTATAGCAATGCTCGGCTTCTGTCTGAGGGTTCCGGAGGGTGGGTCATGAGCCAGGAGGTGACGCCATAACCTTTGTCCCCCAGCATCAAGCTCTGGCCTTGTGGTTGACCCTGGAACATGCCTGAGACAGTGCTCTCACGCAAGATGAAAGCATCATGGATGCTCCCTGGATATTGGGCATTGACTGCCATGATGCGCTGAGTATGGTCGCAGATGATCTGTACATTCATGGAGTGGAATCCCTTTCAGTTTCAGTAAACCTCTGGTTTCTGTAAAGGTGCTCGCAGGGCAATGTGTGTACAGTCAAGGGCACCCTGAACCTTGGGGAAGCCAGCAAATCATCCAAAACCTACAGCACTCTCATTTTGTGTCTCCTTGGTCATTGGGAAATTTATGAAGTCCATCCTGTGTATGTACCGTGCAGTAGTCACCTGGCGAATGCAGCAATGTATAGCGTGCAGCGAGATGGAGCATATGTCCCCAGCTGACACCTGAAAGGAGCTGGAGGCACAGAAGGCAAGTGCCACAGTCACCTTCACCTCGACGGACAGTGCAGTTCTGTTGCCGCTGGTAGGCTGTAGGTCTGCTTGTATGTGCTGGCATATCTCTGTGACCACCTCTTTTGGAAGTGCAGTCTTCTAATGCACTGTACCTCAGAGAGCTGGAGGTATGAGCGATGTTCCCTGTAAACTTGCAAGGGGTAAGCCCTCCTCCCCATACGTCTGCAACCTCTTTTATTATGTTGAAAATGGTCATCAATAAGCCTTCTTCCAGCTTGATGCCATATAAATATAGCAGCCAGGAATAATGGCTGACATATTATGGCTTCCATCTTTTAAAATGTCCTTAAATGTCCTTTAAAACAAACTATAAACTCACATAAACTTCACAATGAAAAGTATGCAGTAACACAGCATTCTTCTCCCAATGCTTGTAATCACTCAGAACTCTGACTTTTTCGTCCGTTTCCAAGATGGCACCAAGAGGAAGGACATTCTTGCTATTGAGGGAGTGCAGCGAAGGTTCACCAGACTGATTCCCGGGATGGCGAGACTGACCTATCAAGAAAGACTGGATCAACTGGGCTTGTATTCACTGGAGTTCAGAAGAATGAGAGGGGACCTCATAGAAACGTTTAAAATTCTGACGGGGTTAGACAGGTTAGATGCAGGAAGAATGTTCCCAATGTTGGGGAAGTCCAGAACCAGGGGACACAGTCTAAGGATAAGGGGTAAGCCATTTAGGACCGAGATGAGGAGGAATTTCTTCACCCAGAGAGTGGTAAACCTGTGGAATTCTCTACCACAGAAAGTTGTTGAGGCCAATTCACTAAATATATTCAAAAAGGAGTTAGATTAAGTCCTTACTACTAGGGGGATCAAGGGGTATGGTGAGAAAGCAGGAATGGGGTACTGAAGATGCATGTTCAGCCATGAACTCATTGAATGGCGGTGCAGGCTATGAAGGGCTGAATGGCCTACTTCTGCATCTATTTTCTATGTTTCTATGTTTCTATGTTTCTATGTTAGCGCCTGGTGCGACCAGAGTGTGACTGCTTTTTGGTGGAGGGTTCCCGGGCAGACACTAAAACGGGCGATATGCTCGAAAGTTCTGCCCGGAGCGCTAGCGCAGCGATGCACAACGATTTATGTCACCCAAACGGTGAAGACAGTGGGTGGGTGCTAATCTTTAGCGCCGCCGCAAAACCATTGCCGAAAATTCGCACAGGCGCAAAATCATGTGTGCCTCGTTTCACGCCAAAAAAATTGTTTTACACCCCACCCAGGTGCTAAATGCGGCACAAATAAGCCAAAAATCCAGCCCTCAGTATGAGAAACTTTGACTCTTATACCCAGCACAGTGCAAACATATTTTCGTGGTATGAAAAGAAATAAGAGGCATTAAAGATTCAAGTCCCAGCAAATATATTCTGGCTTCCTCCAGAGGGCGCTAATGGGGCGCAAAATGTTTTTGCCGGATGGGGGCGCGGCGGGGGTGGGCCCGTGGTGGAAATTGGCCAGTGCTCTGCGAGGCTGCTAGGGGGATTGGAGGACTCGTGGGGCGGGGGGGGGTGGGGTAAACAGATGGACAGGCGGTCTCCGTTCACAGGAGACCAGAAAGCAGAGTAGGGGGTGGGTTAGGCAGTAAGTGTCTATAAGTGCATAGGCACTTACCTCCTGGATCTAGCCATCTTCGCCTTCCATTAGTTGTAGGGTTCCCCGAGGCCTGCGAAACTCAATCAGCCACAGTTAAATTTGAAATGCTGGTTGAATCTAAGGCACGCATCATAATATTTAAATGGGCGAGCCGCCGCCGTCCCTCTTCCGTTAAAATCAGAAATGGGCGGGGTTGGAGTCGAGTTCTGGTCGGGATTCAATTTTTTTACTTCGCACCCAATCTCAACCCACCCGTTTTTTGGCCCCTAATTGTTGGCTAATTGTGAGGATTGGTGAAAATACAGAAAATTTAGAACATATCATAATACTTTAGCCCTCCAAACCAGTAAATGTTGCAAAGTTTTTGGTTGTCATTCTGTTACCACGTAATTTCAATGAATAATTTGCTGGATCTGCTTTCTGGTCTCAGAAAAAACTCATGGGTCACTTCCCATCCCTCCCCCCACCTGGCAGTGGAAGTAGAAGATGAATGGCAACATTATACCCATGCAAGGAGAGGAGGGGTGTGTGTGGGAGAGTAAGAGAGAAGGGGAGAGAAGAAAGGAGAGATAATTGACAGAGATCATTTTTAAAAAAAAAACACTTTTTAACATTTTTATCAATTCCTGGGATGTGGGCTTCACTGGTAAGGGCAGCATTTATTGCCCATCACTGGTTGCCCTTGAGAAGATAGTGGTGAGCCGCCTTCTTGAACCGGTGCAGTCTGTGAAGTGAAGGTACTCCCAAATTGCTGTTAGGTATGTAGTTCCAGGATTTTGACTCAACAACAAGTCGCTTCAGTGCATCTTGTAGATGGTACACACTGCAGCCACATTGCGCCAGTGATGGAGGGAATGAATGTTTAAAATGGTGGTTGGGGTGACAATTAAGCAGGCTGCTTTGTCCTGGATGGTGTCAAGCTTCTTGATTGCTGTTGTAGCTGCACTTATCCAGGCAAGTGGAAATACTCCATCACACTCCTGCTTATGCCTCGTAGATGGTGGAAAGGCTTTGGGGAGTCAGGCGGTGAGTCACTCGTCGCACAATATCCAGTCTCTCACCTACTCTTCAGCCACAGCATTTATGTGGCTGGTTCAGTTAAGTTTCTGGTAAATGGAAACCCTCAGGGTGTTGATGGTGGGGAATTTGACAATGGTGATGCCATTGAACCTGGTCTCTTGTTGAACATGGTCATTGCCTGGCACTTATGTGGCGTGAATGTTACTTGCCACATATCAGCCCAAGCCTGAATATTGTCCAGTTCTTGCTGCACGCGGGCATGAACTGCTTCATTATCAGAGGAATTGCGAATGGAACTAAACAATATACAATCATTGCTGAAAATCCCTACTTCTGCCCTTATGTTGGAGGGAAGGTCAATGATGAAGCAGCTGAAAATGGTTGGGCCTAGGACACTGCCCTGAGGAACTCCTGAAGTGGTGTCTTGGGCTGAGATTATTGGCCTCCAACAACTACAACTCTCTTCCTTTGTGCTATGTATGACTCCAGCCAGTAGACAGTTTCCCTCCGATTCCATGACTTCAATTTTATTAGTGCTCCTTGATACAACACCCAGTCAAATGCTGCCTTGATGTCAAGGGCAGTCACTAGCACCTCACCTCTGGAATTCAGCTCTCTTGTCCATGTTTGGACCAAGGATGTAATGAGGTCTGTAGATGAGTGGTCCTGGTGCAACCCAAACTGAGCATCGGTGACCAGGTTATTGGTGAGTATGTGCCGCTTGATAGCAGTGTCGACGACACCTTCCATCACTTTGCTGATGGTTGAGAGTAGGCTGATGGGACGTTAATTGGCCGGATTGGATTTTTCCTGCTTTTTGTGGACAGGACATACCTGGGCAGGTTTTCACATTGTCAGTTAGATGGCAGTGTTACAGCTGTATTGGAACAGCTTGGCTCGAGGCAAGCTAGTTCTGGAGCATAGGTCTTCAGCATGACAGCCGGGATGTTGTTGAAGCCCATAGCCTTTGCTCTAGCTAGTGCGCTCAGAAGTTCTTGATATCACATGGAGTGAATTGAATTGGCATCTGTGATGGTAGGAACCTCAGGAGGTGGCCGAGATGGATCATCCGCTTGACATTTCTGACTGAAGAAGGTTACGAACACTTCAACTTTGTCTTATGCACTCATGTGCTGGGCTCCGCCATCATAAAGGTTGGGGATGTTCATGAAGCCTCTTCCTCCCCTTAGTTGTTTAATCATCACTCACGACTGGATGTGGCAGGACTGCAGAGCTTTGATCTGATCCGTTGGTTGTGGGATTGCTTAGCTCTATTTATAGCATATGCTTCTGCATTTAACATGCACGTTGTAGCTTCACTAGGATGGCATCTCATTTTTAGGTTTGGCTGGTGCTGCTCCTGGCATGTACATCTACGTTACTCATTAAACCAGGGTTGTTTGTCTGGCTTGATGGTAATGGTAGAGTGAGGGATATGCCAGGATATGAATTTGAAAGATTTCAACTATGCAGGTCAGCTTGTTAAATATAGCTACTTGTTCTATATATTTGTAAATATATAATAAAAAGAAAGTGCAAGCTTATGTGTACATGGGGAAGCAGAAGTTAAAGTGTACATTTCCACAATAAATCCACAAAATGGGTGAAGTTTACTCGATGAAATGGCTGATAGGCTTCGATGAAGTGGAGTAGGAGGAGGCTTGTGTAGAGCATAAACACCAGGATAGACTACTGAGCTGAATGGTCTGCTCCTGTGCTGTCTATAGGGCACTGTTACACTGCAGCTACTGGTATACTAGACTTTATTCAAAAACCTGGTGTCTTCATAAAGTTTAAGTCGCATACTTTTGGAACCCAGGGTAACCAAATCTGCTAAATAAACTGTTCAAGTTGCTATTCTTTGCTGTCACACTAACCAGCAAAACCCTTTGTTGAATTTTGTTCTTTTGTTCTCCTAATACCATATATCAAGTTTAATATCAAGTTCTCAAATGTTCTTGAAAAATGTCGAATACGAAAGTAAACTTGTCATTCTTGGCTACATCAGGTGGTCAGGGCAGTGTATTGCCCAACAGATGTAATGAGTCCACAGAACTAAATCAATAGGATAGATGTTCTGAAATCTTATTTTAATTGGATATGTCCTGCCACCTCCGACAGAAAAATCTCTCTACATTTCCAATTCTTTCAACAGTAAAGCAGAGTTTACTTGGCTAGCAAGCTGCCAAGTGAAATACCATAAAAGTAATTGGGTTTCAAATTGTTCACTGACACATTGTTCGAGAGCTGCACCAAATGCTCTGTTGATTATATATATCCCCTGTAGGACTTTCAAGAGTCCCTTATTGCCAAGTATAAAGCTGATTCACAGATATCGAGGGAAACATTTTCTCTTTTACCATTGTCAAAAGCTACAAGGCAAAATATTAATATATTGGCAAAAGGACATAGACAGGCTAAGTGAGTGGGCAAAAATTTGGCAGATGGAGTATAATGTTGGAAAGTATGAGGTCATGCACTTTGGCAGAAAAAATCAAAGAGCAAGTTATTATTTAAATGGAGAAAGATTGCAAACTGCCGCAGTACAGCAGGACCTGGGGGTACTTGTGCATGAAATGCAAAAGGATAGGATACAGGTATAGCAAGTGATCAGGAAGGCCAATGGTATCTTGGCCTTTATTGCAAAGGGGATGGAGTATAAAAGCAGGGAAGTCTTGCTACAGCTATATAAGGAAGCGGTGAGGCCACACCTAGAATACAGTGTGCAGTTTTGGTTTCCATATTTACGAAAGGATATACTTGCTTTGGAGGCAGTTCAGAGAAGGTTCACTAGGTTGATTCTGGAGATGAGGGGGTTGACTTATGAGGAAAGGTCAAGTAGGTTGGGCCTCTACTCATTGGAATTCAGAAGAATGAGAAGTAATCTTATGAAGGGGCTTGACAAGGTGGCTGCAAACAGGATGTTTCCACTGATGGGGGAGTCTAGAACTAGAGGGCACGATCTTAGAATAAGGGGCCACCCATTTAAAATAGAGATGAGGAGAAATTTCTTCTCTCAGAGGGTTGTAAATCTGTGGAATTTGCTGCCTCAGAGAGCTGTGGAAGCTGGGCATTGAATAAATTCAAACCAGAAATAGACAGTTTCTTAAACAATACGGGGATAAGGGGTAAGGGGAGCGGGGACGTGGAGCTGAGTGCATGATCAGGTCAGCCATGATCTTATTGAATGTCGGAGCATGCTCGAGGGGTCGTATGGCCTACTCCTGTTCCTATTTCTTATGTTCCTTATGTTCCTTATTTGCTTCTGGCAGCTATATTAATTCCAGAGGCAACAGAAATTAAAATGTCTCTTCAAGTGCTAAGATTCAGAGCATGAGTGCATTACTTTTAAAAAGCATTGAGCAACAATGCAATGTTACATGTACCATAGTGTCTAAGTCAATACATTGATCATAAACTGACCGGGTTTGCAGCTGGATCTATTCACCACAATGAAACTATTATGATGTGCTACTTTTGTTCATTTCAATCCTGTGCAGTTTGGGAGCACACCAATTGTTATTTGTAACTGGTTTGTTACTAAAAGTGAGGTATAAGTAAGCTATTGTCCTGCTTTGATTAACTGCCTATATAACAGTCATCACATTTCAAAGTAATTGAGTGTGGCTGAAGTGCTTTTGAACATTTCTGAGAGTAGTTATCAGCGTTATGTAATTGACAATCAGACACGTCTCTTTCAGGGTAATTTTTGGGTGTGTAGCTCCAAAGTCTCACCAGTGAATCACCAAAATAAGGCAGCATCTTTAATTCAAACTATGTTCCAGAATCAGCACCAAGTTATTATGCTTAATATTGACCAGTAAGGATATTTAATTATTATTACACCTGAAATCAGGAATAATGCTGGTAAAATTAGCAAGTATAGCCATCTGCCCACAGGAAAGGTACAGTCATTTTATTTTGGCTAACGTGCATGGAAATCCATCAAACATTTAAGTATCTTCAAACCAAGCCACTCAGAAATCAACATAATTAATTTATGTTTGCTTGATAAGTTTAATACCGGCAGTGTTTCTGCGGTAGAAATTGGACCTCGCTGTGTCCGTTTTCCGAGCATAAAACAGGTGCTTCGAGGGCCAATGTTCTGTGCCCCAAGCAGCTAACCCAAAATTGGGTTTCTGGTGCAACCACCTAACACAGGCATTAGACCACTTGCATATGAAAATGAGGGGTGTAATACCTGTTTTAGGAGCCCTCATCTAAATTGGGCTGCCCTGAGCATAGCAGGTGCTCTGCTCAGGCTCCCTAGGCAAAGATGCAGCCGAGCAAGTGGCCACGACTGAAAAGGATTTTTTTAATAAATTCTGGAGTCAGAAGGAGCGGGAGTGCTCCTCCCGGCTCCACAGTACTCCTGCCAATCATGAATGGCTTCTCTCTGTTGTCCTCCCCTTCCCCCACCAGCAAGCTAAACAGCCTGAAAGTCGTTTTGGAGATGGCCGAGCTGCTTGTGAAGGCATGACAGGCACGAGCAACTCACCTAAGTTATTGAAATGAAGCCCGAGGCCTTATTTCGGGCTGGCCTCACACCTCTCCCTGTTGGGGTGTGTGCTGCCTGCACTGCACCGATTCTGGGACCGCAATTTTTACCCCTCAGTTTACCCACATACCCAAACCTAGAGAAGTTACGCACAGGTTGGCAGGAGCCAAGGCTTTTGGATCTCTGAGTAAGTTCAGAGGTGCTTTTTCAGCTTAAGCAGCTAGAAATGTTCAGTTTACCAGCATAAAGCACCATTCAGTTAGATCACCCTATTAACTACAGCTTGCAGAGTTATCTGGAGCAGAGTGGAAAGAGCCCTCAGTGATAAGTCTACCCCTCCAGACCTCATTAATTAATTAGGCTGGCTGGTCAATCATTAACTGTGCCCTGAAGTACTGCAGAACTGTTGGAGTCTGGTATCAGTCTGCCGAGACATTAAGGAGCCACTTTCACCTCAAAGTGACCATGTTTACCTTCCTCTGCTCTCACTAAGGAGGCTAATCAATAGAATCATAGAAATTTACAGCACAGAAGGAGACCATTTCGGCCCATCATGTCCGCGCCGGCTGACAAAATGCTATCCAGCCTAATCCCACTTTCCAGCTCTTGGTCAGTAGCCTTATAGGTTACGGCACTTCAAGTGCACATCCAAGTACTTTTTAAATGCTAGGAGGGTTTCTGCCTCTGCCATCCTTTCAGGCAGTGAGTTCCAGACCCACAGCACCCTCTGGGTGAAAACATTTCCCCTCAAATCCCCTCTAAACATCCTACCAATTACTTTAAATCTATGCCCCCTGGTTGTTGACCCCTCTGCTAAGGGAAATAGGTCCTTCCTATCCATTCTATCTCAGCCCCTCATAATTTTAACACCTCAATAAGATCTCCCCTCAGCTTCCAAAGAAAACAACTCCAGCCTATCCAATCTTTTCTCATAGTTAAAATTCTCCAGTCCAAGCAACATTCTCGTAAACCTCCTCTGTACCCTCTCTAGTGTAATCATATCTTTCCTGTAATGCAGAGACCAGAACTGCACGTAGTACTCTAGCTGTGGCTGAACTAGTGTTTTATACAGTTCAAGCATAACCTCCCTGCTCTTGTATTCTATGCTTCGGCAATAAAGGCAAGTATTCTGTGTGCCTTATTAACCACCTTATGTACCTGGTCTGCTATCTTCAGGGATCTGTGGACATGTACTCCACTGTCCCATTGTTCCTCTACATGTCTCAGTGTCCTACCTTTTAATGTGTATTTCCTTGCCTTGTTAGCCCTCCCCAAATGCATTACGTTACACTTCTCTGGATTGAATTCCATTTGCCACTGTTCTGCCCGCCTGACCAGTTCATTGATATCTTTCTGCAGTCTACAGCTTTCTCCTGGAGTGTATAAGGGATGGCTTTCTAGACCAATATGTCGAGGAACCAACTGGAAAGCTGGCCATCCTAGACTGGGTGTTGTGTAATGAGAGAGGATTAATTAGCAATCTTGTTGTGCGAGACCCCTTGGGGAAGAGTGAGGATAATATGGTAGAATTTTTCATTTAGATGTAGAGTGACACAGTTAATTCAGAGATTAGGGTCCTGAAATTAAAGAAAGGTAACTTCGGCGTTATGAGATGTGATTTGGCTAGGATAGATTGGCGAATGATACTTAAAGGGTTGACTGTAGATAGGCAATGGCAGACATTTAAAGATCACATGGATGAACTTCAACAATTGCACATCCCTGTCTGGCGTAAAAATAAAATGGGAAAGGTGACTCAACCGTGGCTTACAAGGGAAATTAGGGAAAGTGTTAAATCCAAAGAAGAAGCATATAAATTGGACAGAAAAAGCAGCAAACCTGAGGACTGGGACAAATTTAGAATTCAGCAGAGGAGGACAAAGGGTTTAATTAGGAGGAGGAAAATAGAATATGAGAGTATGCTTGCAGGGAACATAAAAACTGACTGCAAAAGCTTCTACAGATACGTGTAGAGAAAAAGATTAGTGAAGACAAATGTAGGTCCCTTACAGTCAGAATCAGGTGAATTATAATGGGGAAGAAAGAAATGGCAGACCAATTGAACAAATACTTTGGTTCTGTCTTCACTAAGGAAGACACAAATAACCTTCCGGAAATACTAGGGGACCGAGGGTCTAGCGAGAAGGAGGAACTAAAGGAAATCCTTATTAATCAGGAAATTGTGTTTGGGAAATTGATGGGCTTGAAGGCCGATAAATCCACAGGGCCTGATAGTCTGCATCCCAGAGTACTTAAGGAAGTGGCCTTAGAAATAGTGGATTCATTGGTGGTCCTTTTCTAACATTCTATCGACTCTGGATCAGTTCCTATGGACTGGAGTGTAGCAAATGTAACCCCACTTTTTAAAAAGGGAGGGAGACAAAACAAGGAATTATAGACTGGTCAACCTGACATCAGTGGTGGGGAAAATGATGGAATCAATTATTAAAGATGAAATAGCAGTGCATTTGGAAAGCAGTGGTAGCATCGGTCCAAGTCAGCATGGATTTATGAAAGGGAAATCATGCTTGACAAATCTTCTAGAATTTTTTTGAGGATGTAACTAGTAGAGTGGACAAGGGGGAGCCAGTGGATGTGGTGTATTTAGACTTTCAAAAGGCTTTTGACAAGGTCCCACACAAGAGATTGGTGTGCAAAATTAAAGCACATGGTATTGGGAGTAATGTATTGACATGGATAGAGAATTGGTTAGCAGACAGGAAGCAGAGAGTAGTCATAAACGGATGCTTTTCAGAATGGCAGGCAGTGACTAGTTGGGTATCGCAAAGTTCAGTGCTGGGACCCCAGCTATTTACAATATACATTGATGATTTAGATGAAGGAATTGAATGCAATATCTCCAGGTTTGCAGATGACACTTAGCTGGGTGGCATTGTGAGCTGTGAGGAGGATGCTAAGAAGCTGCAGGGTGACTTGGACAGGTTAGGTGAGTGGGCAAATACATGGCAGATATGGTATAATGCAGATAAATGTGAGGTAATCCACTTTGGTGGTAAAAAGAGGAAGGCAGATTATTATCTGAATGGTGACAGATTCGTAAAAGGGGAAGTGCAACGAGACCTGCGTGTCATGGTACATCAGTCATTGAAAGTTGACATGCAGGTACAGCAGGTGGTGAAGAAGGCAAATGGCATGTTGGTCTTCATAGCGAGAGGATTTGAGTATAGGAGCAGGGAGGTCTTACTGCAGTTGTACAGGGCCTTGGTGAAGCCACACCTTGAATATTGTGTACAGTTTTGGTCTCCTAATCTGAAGAAGGAAGTTCTTGCTATTGAGGGAGTGCAGCGAAGGTTCACCAGACTGATGCCAGGGATGACATGACTGACATATGAAGAAAGACTGGATCGACTAGGCTTATATTCAATAGAATTTAGAAGAATGAGAGGGGATCTCACAGAAACATATAAAATTTTGATGGGATTGGACAAGTTAGATGCAGGAAGAATGTTCCCGATGTTGGGGAAGTCCAGAACCAGGGGTCACAGTCTATGGATAAGGGGTAAGCCATTTTGGACTGAGATGAGGAGAAACTTCTTTACTCAGAGAGTTGTGAGCATGTGGAATTCTCGACCACAGAAAGTTGTTGAGGCCAGTTCATTAGATATTCAAAAGGGAGTTAGATGTGGCCCTTACGGCAAAAGGGATCAAGGGGTATGGAGAAAAAGCAGGAATGGGTGCTGAAGTGCATGATAAGCCATGATCATATTGAATAATGGTGCAGACTCGAAGGGCTGAATGGCCTACTCCTGCACCTATTTTCTATGTTTCTATGTTTCTTCATTATCAACCACACAGCCAATTTTAATATTATCTGCAAACTTCTTAATCATACCCCTTACATTCAAGTCTAAATCATTGATATATACCACAAAAAGCAAGGGACCTCATACTGAACCCTGCAGTACCCCACTGGAAACAGCCTTCCAGTCACAAAATCACCCATCAACCATCACCCTTTGCTTCCTGCCTCTGAGCCAATTTTGGATCCAACTTGCCACTTTGCCTTGGATCTCAAGGGCTTTTACTTTTGTGACCAATCTGCCATGTGGGACTTTATCAAAAGCCTTGCTAAAATCCATATACACTACATCAAATGCACTACCCTCATCGACCCTCCTTGTTCCCTCCTCCAAGTGGCAATTTATCCTGTGCAAGCCTAGGCTGTCCATTCCTACTGTAGTTTACGCCAGTGTGGCTATTGGATGGTTTTATGCAAAGTCAAGTGGAAATGCAGTTTCCACCCAATTTTTCTAGGTCAGTTTATTAACATGGGGGAGAAAAATTGTGTGTAAGGAAAGTTTAAGGGGATGAGGACAATTAAAGCATTGCATCATAATGGGGGAGAAAAAATTAGAAAGTCTTTGGATAACCTCAAAAGCATCCGAGCCTATTAGCAACCTTTGCAAAGTCTGAAAGAGCAGGGAGCTAAGAAGCAGTGGGCAAAATTGAAGGGAATGGAATCTAAGGTTCAAGCATAAATCTTCAGGTAAGTGATGCTGTAGCCCAGCACTCAGTCCTCTATTTGATGGCTGCTGAAGTGCAGATGGTGTTGCATGAGGTGGTGGTAAAGATGGGTGGTCATCTCTGCCACTCCCCAGTACCAGCCCCACAGGTTGACATTACAGATTAATTCAAAGAGTTGGAGCCACATTTTAAGCCACAGTTGATCGTTAATGTTACCTAGTGTGCCAGACTGATGCTGTAGGTGTCCTTACAACAGAAGGCAGAACGCACTGTATTTGGTTCTCTGCTAACTCAGACGCTAAGAATGTAGATCCCCATGGACATTGCCAGCTAGTTGTGATTGGGCCCTCAGATATGTTTGTGACATCTTGACAGTTGTGACCAATCAGGCAGAATGTGGCTCTTGATCATCCTGGCATGCCTTCTTTCATTCAATGCCAATGAAAGGATGAGATACTGTGACTGTTGTGCTTCTAAGGAAGCATCCAGCATTAGAGCCAGTCAGGCAATCACATATCTTGCTGATGCCAACAGATATGTAGTTCCTGTTATCTTTGGAACGAGGAGCCTCCATCTGCACCAATTGAATCCCAAAGTGAGGTATGTTCACCTCCATCTGCTGATGAGGGTTTGTGGCTACCATCAGGTATCCATCATGCAACCTGCCATACCTGGAATCCCTCTGTAGGTCCTCCTGTTATTCCAAACAAATCAGATAGGGGTTTCCCATTGGCAAAAAAAAATAACTTACAATAATTGACAGAAAGAATAGCGAAAACCTAAGTGTAAGTAAGAGGGAAAAAATAAAGAATGGGCAATAAATACAAAAAATACACGAGCCGTTATATTACTGTGTACTTTCCATGTCCTCCAGTACACTTAGTGCAGCCTTCCAATCCTGACCACACATTTCAAATGAGCGGTTTCTATACTTGACCTCCTGAACCCTGGAACAGTGAGAAATAGCCTGCAGAACATCCTGCTCTCGCCTCCCCACAAAATTATTAAAATCAGGCGTGGAGCTGGGCGTTTGCCCCACTGCTCCCACTCGATAGAAAATGCATCTGGACACAAACTCAGCCAGTTTCTGGCCGGGCAGAATTGCTGCCAAATTTTCCAGATCCAGCTGCAAACATGTCAGCTGTCAATCAGGAAGGAAAGGTGGGAAAATCTCCGCTTTGATCATAAGAACATAAGAAATAGGAGCTGGAGTAGGCCAATTTGGCTTTGAGCATTCAACAAGATCATGGCTGTTCTTTTACCTCAACTCAACCTTCCCAACTCTATCCCCATATCGCTTCATTCCCCCAAATTTATCAACCTCTGTCTTGAATATACTCAGCGACTGAGCATCCACTGATCTCTGGGGTAGAGAATTCCAAAGATTCACAACCCATTGAGTGAAGAAATTTCTCCTCATCTCAGTCCTAAATGGCTGATCCCGCATTCTGCGATTGTGAACCCTGGTTGTAGATTCCCCAGCCAGTAAAGCATTTTCTCAGTATTAACCCTGTCAAGCCCCTTAAGAATTATATATGTTTCAATTAAATCACCTCTCATTCTTCTAAACTTTAGGGAATATAGGCCAAGTCTACTCAATCTCTTCTCAAAGGGCAATCCCCTCTTCCTGGGAATCAGTCTAGTGAACCTTCAATGCACTCCCTCTAATTCAAATATGTATTTCCTCAGGTAAGGAGACCAGAACTGTACACAGTACTACAGGTGTCGCCTCACCAATGCCCTGTATAATTGTAGTAAGGCTTCTTTATACTTGTACTCTGATCCCGCCCTCCTGTATGGCTCAGAGACATGGACCATGTACAGCAGACATCTCAAGTCGCTGGAGAAATACTACCAACGATGCCTCCGCAAGATCTTACAAATCTTCTGGGAGGACAGATACACCAATATTAGCGTCCTTGACCAGGCCAACATCCCCAGCATTGAAGCAGTGACCACACTTGATCAGCTCCACATGTCAGACACGAGACTCCCAAAGCAAGCGCTCTACTTGGAACTCTTTCATGGCAAACAAGCCCCAGGTGGGCAGAGGAAACATTACAGGGACACCCTCAAAGCCGCCCTGAGAAAGTACAACATCCCCACTGACACCTTGGAGCCCCTGGCCAAAGATCGCCCTAAGTGGAGGAAGTGCATCCAGGAGGGCGCTGAGCACCTCGAGTCTCATCGCCGAGAGCATGCAGAAATCAAGCGCAGGCAGCGGAAGGAGAGTGCGACAAATCTGTCCCACCTTTCCTTACCCTCCGTGACTATCTGTCCCACCTGTGACAGGGACTGTGGCTCTCGTATTGGACTGTTCAGCCACCTAAGGACTCATTTTAAGAGTGGAAGCAAGTCTTCCTTGATTCCGAGGGACTTCCTATGATAATGATGACTCTAATCCCTTTATAACAAAAGCTAACATTCCATTTGCTTTTCTAATTGCTTGCTGTACCTGCATGTTAACTTACTGTTATTCATGTACAAGGACACCCAGGTCCATCTGAATGCAAACATTTCCCAATCTCTCATCATTCAGCAAATATTCAGCTTTTTTTTCCCCTACCAAAGTGGATGACTTCACACTTCCCCACATCGTATTCCATTAGTCTTGATCTTGCCCACTTAGTCAACCTGTCTACATCTCTCTACAGCCTCTCTGTGTCCTCCTCACAGCTTACTTTCCCACCTAACTTTGTATCATCAGCAAACTTGGATATCTTACACTCAGTCTCTTCATCTAAGTCATTAATATAGATTGTAAATAGTTGAAGCCCAAGCACTGATCCTTGTCGTACCCCGCTTATTACAGCCTGCAAACCCAAAAAAGTCCCATTTATTCCTACTCTCTGCTTTCTATCCATTAATCAACCCTCAATCCATGCTAATGTATTACCCCCAATCCGATGAGTCCTCATTTTGTCTAATAACCTCTTGTGTGGCACCTTATCAAATGCTTTTTGAAAATCCAAGTACACTACACTAGTTCCCCCTTATCCATCCTACTAGTTACAACTTCAAAAAACTCTAACAGATTTGTCAACCACGATTTCCCTTTCATAGGGCTGAAATTGATCAATTTACCGCCCATTGTTGCCGACTGTCGCCCACTGCCTCCGACATTTCTCTGATCGAACCGTCCGGTGTCATTTTCGACGTGGCCTGAAGCGGGCAGGGAGGGCGAGCCGCCAGGAAGTGCCCGCCGACATCAGCGGACGGCCAATGCGCATAATTAGAGTCCCGCCCACCGAGATGCAAGATTGGTGCGGGCGGGAGTCGGCCGGAATCAACGGCAGGAAGGCGGTGGAATGCTGCATGGAGGCTGGGCTGTCCTGAATGGTGAGTGTCAAGATCCTGTAAAAAAGGTAAGTGGAATGTTTTTAAATTATTTCTTTACAGGTACGTACCTGGATGGGGGTCCCCTGAAGGTCCTCAGATTTTTCTTTTTTTTTTGATGATTTCTATGTTTAGGTCTTCGACCCTCCGTGGGCCCAACTCCATCCTCGGCAGCACTTGGGCAGCAAGCACCTCTGCCACCTAGAATGAGACCTCCTGCCTGCTGCCGCCCAAATTGGTGGCGTACGTCATTGATTTGCCGCCTGCCGAACTTCAAGGGAACTCGGTGATGAAAACCCCGCCGAAAATACCATCCAGTATCTCGGTGGCCTTCGGCAGCACTTGGGCGGGTGGAAGTCTTGACCAAATTCAGCCCCATAAAACCATGTTGACTCTGCCTAATCATATTACCACTTTATAAGTGCCCTGTTACCACATCCCTAATAATTGATACTTGCATTTTGCCTTCTACTGATGGCAGACTAACTGGCCTATAGTTCCCTTTTTTTTCTCATCCTTTCTTAAATAGCTTAGTGCAGTTGTTAAAAAAATCTGTCTGAAAGCAAGTTGCTGACCCAGAAACAGGAACCACTGACTTTTATTTAGGTAACAGGCTTTAGGATTTTAGATTTTATGAGCAGTACTACCATTGAACATCATTTGGGACAGCAAATCAGCTGCTTGAAGAATGTGATTTGACTTGTACTGTAATTCTGTTTACACCTCTTTAAATATTGATAAAGATCTAATGGCAAAAACATTACAAAACATACATTAGATAATATTCTACAAAGCATTGTTATTACAGGTAAGATATTTTAAGTGAATATTGAGATCCCTAAATGCTTTCAAATGATCTGCTATGTGTACCATATCGGTCTATATGTTTACTCAAACATCTGGGCTCCAGTAATTCTCTATACATAGCTGACTCATCATGTAAAGCAAATCTAATGCTACTATATAACAGCATTGGTGCCATATGAGTCAGGCAATATGAAGCAATGACACTTGGATTGGCTAAAGCTCTAGTTCCTTTGAAAGCTGAGACTGTGCATTGGCTATGTGCTCAAATTTTCAGAAAAAATTAATGATTTTGTGCACATACATAACAACAGTGACAACTTCAAAATAAATTCACTGCTTGAAATGTTCTGAAGACATGTATTTGCAAGCTGATTCATCCAAATGAGTCTCAAGACTGTCTCAAATTCTCTGGACAACTCCCTGGATGTTCTAATAGAAGAGGTCAGGACAAGAAGTGATTTTCTCTTTCCGATGAATGGGAAGAAGATTTCAAAAATCTGCATACTGCAAATTTTCAGTGACGTGACTGAGCTTGTGAGATCAAGAAGCATCACCCCTTGGATCTGGATTCAAAGTAGAAAACACTTCAATGACCTGACATGAGCAGCAAGCACTTTGTTTCTCCATCTCTCTACATAACACCTGGCAACGATCCTGCCCCAGACCTCCTACAGCACTCTAAACAAATCCCTTCCCTGCATCACCTCCTTGACTACTAATCACACACAATACCACCTCTCATTCTCATTCCAAACACACACTAACCTCTTGCTTGCTGCCTTCACAGCTGTCACTAACAGCATTCTGTTCTCGCGTGGTAGCTACTGCAGAACCAGAAACTCCTCTAATTACTCCTTCCTCAATTCACACTCCCGCCATTTGCTTTCCATGTAACATCTGCTCATCTTGGTTGCATCTTGCTTCTTCTCCATCTCAACATTTGCACAATATGCAGAAAACCTACACATCTGCACTTTCCTTTTAAATAACTTATGAATTGTTGCTGCGAGAGAAAATGTCCAACAACACGAAGAAGAGGAGGAAGACCAGGGGAGCAACAGCCAGCATCTAATCCCTCACCCAGCTGCAGCAGGAAGCAATGGAAATCAGCAATGAGAATTAGAGATGATGTAGCTGGTGACTTACTTGATCAGAGTGTCTGCCTATTACTCATGCAGAATGCTATTACCCCTTCATGTAGCTCAAGTGGACACACATTCAACCAATTTGACAACATCAAGCTGGATTGTGAAGTCTGGCATCTACAACTGTCCAGCCTATAATGCTATACTAATTTTTGTTCCTTTTCTTTTTCCTCTAGGCCCTTCTCAGCAGCATGATTCTGAAGAAGACACCTCTAAGGGGATAATCCTCCTGCTGATGCATTGTCATATGTTCCATTCCTCCCAACCATCAGCACATAGATTTTATTTTTATTCATTCACGGGATGTGGGCATCGCTGGCAAGGCCAGCATTTATTGCCCATCCGAATAGCCCTTGAGAAGGTGGTGGTGAGCCGCCTTCTTGAACTGTAGTCCATGTGGTGAAGGTTCTCCCACAGTGCTGTTAGGGAGGGAGTTCCAGGATTTTAACCCAGCGACAATGAAGGAATGGCAATATATTTCCAAGTCAGGATGGCGTGTGACTGGGAGGGGAATGTGGAGGTGGTGCCCTTGTCCTTTTGGGTGGTAGAGGTCGCAAGTTTGGAGATGCTGCCGAAGAAACCTTGGCAAGTTGCTACAGTGCATCTTGTAGATAGTAAACACTGCTGCCACGGAGGGAGTGATTGTTGAAGGGGTGAATGGGGTGCCAAAACAAGTGGGCTGCTTTATCCTGGATAGTGTGGAGCTTCTTGAGAGTTGTTGGAGTTGTGCTCCACCAGGAAAGTGGAGAGTATTCCATCACGCTCCTGACTTGTGCCTTTTAGATGGTGGAAAGGCTTTGGGGAATCAAGAGGTGAGACACTCACTGCAGAATACCCAGCCACTGACCTGCTCTTGTTGCCACAGTATTTATGTGGTTGGTCCAGTTCAGTTTCTGGTCAATGGTGACCCCTAGGATGTTTATGGTGAGGGATTCGGCGATGGTAATGCCATTGAATGTCAAGGTGCAGTAGTTAGACTCTCGCTTGTTGGAGATAGTCATTGCCTGGCACTTGTGTGGCATGAATGCGACCTGCCACTTATCAGCCCAAGTCTGAATGTCATCCAGATCTTGCTGCATGTGGGTATGGACTGCTTCATTATCTGAGGAATTGGGAATGGCATTGAACACGTTGCCATCATCAGCGAACATCCCCACTTCTGAACTTATGATGGAGGAAATGTCATTGATGAAGCAGTTGAAGATGGTTGGGCCTAGGACACGGCCCTGAGGAACTCCTGCAGTGATATCCTGGGGCTGTGATGATTGACCTCCAACCACCACAACCATCTTCCTTTGTGCTAGGTATGATTCCAGTTAATGACACCCTGGGAGTGTTAGACAGTGAATTAGATGGGTCTGCTCTTGGTAAAGCACCAACCACTGAGAAGCAGCACATAATTGGTGAGGTCTTCTGCCAGCTCTGCTGTACACCACAGAGATGCAGAGTTCATGGCCCCAGGCATGAAATAAAACTGCTTGCCTCTCACAAGCACTTATCAGGTAATGGAAAGCCCACCAAGGATTTGTTGCACCATGGCTGAAAGTATGGAGGAGCCCGTTTTTCAGCTTGTCCTGGTGTCCTATTATCTGGCATCAGAACTCTGCAGTCCACCTCGGGCATTAATGATGTGGTAAGTAGTCTCCGACAATTATAATTGTATGCCTGTCCCATTTTTGCCAGATAGAAGGGGGTTGAATGAGGGTGGTGCTAAAATATATTCCCCTGTATTTATTTTTGCCTCTGCAAAGGGATTAAATGTGCATTTCTATAATTTCTGCTTATCAGTAAGGCTGCCTAACCGATAATTGCCAATTATAGGAACATGCATTTAAACATCAACTCATTTTACAGCCATCTAAAGAGAGAATCGAAGCTGAATGAGCATTCCGATCGTTGTTCTGTTATGCTATGTACCCAATGTTATATATGTGGACTTGTATTTACTCTGTACAGGCACCAGTGGGCTCATTCTCCAGAGTCCCAAGGGATCCGATAATCCCTTGGGAGCACAGGTATTTAAGAAGGCTTCACAGGTTGGAGAGGCACTCTGGAGACCTGCAATAAAAGACTAAGGTCACGCTTTACTTTGAACTCACAGTGTTCAGTCTGACTCTTTCTCCATACACTACAACTGGCGACGAGATACAGATAGCGAACCTAAAGATGCAGAGAACAGTGGGCATCCTGAGGAAATTTTCAGAGGGAGATGAATGGGAAACTTTGGTGGAACGACTCGACTAATACTTCGTGGCCAATGAGCTAGATAGGGAACAAAGCACTGCCAAATGAAGGGCGATCCTCCTCACCATCTGTGGGGCACCAACGTATGGTCTCATGAAGAATCCGCTCACTCCAGCGAAACCCACAGAGAAATCGTACGATGATTTGTGCACACTGGTCCGAGAGCATTTGAACCCGAAGGAAAGCATTCTGATGGCGAGGTATCGGTTCTACACCTACAAAAGATCTGAAGGCCAGGAAGTGACGAGTTATGTCACCGAGCTAAGATGACTTGCAGGACATTGCGAATTTGAAGGACATTTGGAGCACGTGCTCAGAGACTTTTTCGTACGTGGCATTGGCCACGAAACCCTACTTCGCAAACTTTGACTGTAGAGACCCCAACCTTGAGTAAGGCCATAATGATAGCCCAGGCGTTCATTGCCACCAGTGACAATACGAAGCAAATCTCTCAGCACACAAGTGCTGCTACAAGTACTGTGAACAAAGTGATGTTGTTTTCGAATCGTAACGTACAGGGCAGATCACACATATCTGCAGCTACACATCCGCAGATGTCTCAGAGTCCACCATCAAGGGTGATGAATGAAAGGCCATTAACATGTTGTTGGCGCTGCAAGGGTGATCATCGTTTCCATTCATGTCGATTCAAAGGATATGTTTGCAAGGGCTATGGAACAATGGGACACCTCCAATGAGTGTGCAAGCCTGTTAAACCTGCAAACCACCAGGTTGCAGAGGAGGATCATGGCAAAACAGAGCCTCAGATAGAGGAGACAGAGGTACATGGGGTACAAACATTCACCACAAATTGTCGCCTGATAATGCTGAATGTTGAACTAAATGGACTCCCAGTGTCAATGGAGCTGAACACGGGCGCAAGCCAGTCCATCATGGGCAAAAAGACTTTCGAAAGGTTGTGGTGCAACAAGGCCCCAAGGCCAGTCTTAACTCCAATTCGTATGAAACTAAGAACTTACACAAAAGAACTGATTCCTGTAATCGGCAGTGCTACCGTAAAGGTCTCCTACGATGGAGCGGTGCACAAGCTACCACTCTGGCTGGTACCGGGTGATGGTCCCACTTGGCAGGAGCTGGCTGGGAAAGATACATCTGAGCGCTATCGCCCGCTGATGACACTTCGTGTACTCAGATCTGAAACAAATTTCCTTCGCTGTTCGAACCAGGCATCAGGAAATTCCAAGGAGCAAAAGTGCAGATCCATCTAATTCCGGGGGCGCGACCCATCCATCACAAGGCGAGAGCAGTACCATACATGATGAGAGAAAGGGTAGAGATTGAGCGAGACCAGCTACAAAGAGAGGGCATCATCTCACCAATCGAGTTCAGCGAGTGGGCCAGTCCTATTGACCCAGTCCTCAAGGGAGATGGCACCGTCAGAATCTGTGGCGATTACAAAGTAACTATCAATCATTTCTCCCTGCAGGACCAATACCCACTACCAAATGCCGACGACCTCTTTGCAATGCTGGCGGGAGGAAAGACATTCATGAAGCTGGATCTGACTTCAGCCTACATGAAGCAGGAACTGGAGGAATCATCGATGGCCCTCACCTGCATCAACATGCAAAAAGGTCTTTTTGTTTATAACAGATGTCCATTTAGAGTCCGATCAGTGGCAGCGATATTCCAGAGAAACATGGAAAGCTTACGGAAGTTGGTCCTACACACCGTGGTCTTCCAGGACGACACCTTGGTCACAGGTCAGAATACAGTCGAGCACCTGCAGAACCTGGAGGAGGTTCTTAGTTGACTCAACTGCGTGGGGATCAGGTTAAAATGCTCGATGTGCGTTTTCCTGGCGCCTGAAGTGGAGTTCCTGGGAAGGAGGATTGCGGCGGAGAGCATTAGATCCACCAACGCGAAGATGGAGGCAATCGAGAGCGCACCGAGGTCACAGAATGTGACGGAACTGCGGTCATTTCTGGGACTCCTGAACTACTTTGGTAACTTCTTACCGGGTCTCAGCACCCTGCTAGAATCAGCACATATCTTCATGTCTTACTACGAAAAGGAGGCGAATGGGTTTGGGGCAAAAGCCAAGAAAATGCCGTTGTAAAAGCGAGAAAATTGTTATGCTCAAACAAATTGCTTGGTTTTATGATCCATGTAAGCATTTGGTACTAGCATGTGATGCGTCGTCATATGGTGTCGGGTGTGTATTGCAACAAGCTAACGATTTCAGGAAACTGCAACCGGTTGCTTATGCATCCAGGAATCTGTCTAAGGCTGAGAGTGCCTACAGCATGATTGAAAAAGAAGCGTTAGTCTGTCTCTATGGGGTAAAGAAAATGCAACAAACCCTGTTTGGGCTAACATTCGAATTGGAAACTGACCATAAGCCACTTATATCTCTGTTTTCCGAGGGTAAAGGGATAAATACCAATGTATCGGACCGCATCCAGTGATGGGCACTCACATTGTCCACAAACAACTACGCCATCCGCCACAGGCCAGGCACAGAAAACTGCGCCGATGCTCTCAGTCGGCTGCCATTGCCCACCATGGGGGTGGAAATGGCATAGCCCGCAGATCTAGCCATAGTTATGGAAGCATTTGAGAGTGAGCAATCACCCGTCACTGCCCGGCAGATCAAAACCTGGACAAGCCAGGACCCCTTGTTATCTCTAGTCAAACGCTGTGTGCTTCACGGGAGCTGGTCCAATGTCCCAGTGGAAATGCAGGAAGAGATAAAGCTGTTCCAGCAGTGCAAGGTTGAAATGTCTATACAGGCAGGCTGCTTTCTGTGGGGCAATCGAGTAGTGGTCCCCAAGAAGGGCAGAGACACCTTCATCAATGACCTCCACTGCAACCATGCAGGCATCGTAATGATGAAAGCGAAAGCCAGATCCCATGAATGGTGGCCCGGTATCGATGCGGGCACTTGGAGTCCTGCGTTCACAGATGTAATACATACTAGTAGTTAAGCAATTTACCCAGGGAGGCACCACTAAGTTTATGGTCTTGGCCCTCCAAACCGTGGTCTAGGGTACACGTCGACTATGCAGGCCCGTTCTTGGGTAAAATGTTCTTTATGGTTGTAGATGCATACTCCAAGTGGATTGAATGTGGGATAATGTTGGCTAGCACGTCCGCTGCCACTACTGAAAGCCTGCGGGCCATGTTTGCCACTCACGGCTTACCCGATGTTCTGGTGAGTGACAACGGGCCATGTTTTACTATTGCTGAGTTCAAAGAATTCATGATCAAACATGTCACATCTGCCCCGTTTAAACCAGCGTCCAATGATTAGGCAGAGAGAGTAGTGCAAACCATCAAGCAAGGCTTGAAGAGGGTAAGTGAAGGCTCACTGCAGACTCGCCTATCCCGAGTCCTGCTTAGCTACCGCACGAGACCCCACTCACTCACTGGGATCCCACCTGATGAACTGCTCATGAAAAGAGCACTTAAGCCAAGGCTCTCGTTAGTTCACCCTGATCTACATGAACAGGTAGAGAGCAGGCGGCTTCAACAAATTGCATACCATGATAGCGCAAATGTGTCACGCGAGATTGAAGTCAATGATCCTGCATTTATATTGAATTATGGACAAGGTCCCAAGTGGCTTCCCGGCACTGTCATGGCCACAGAGGGGAGCAGGGTGTTTCGGGTCAAACTTTCAAATGGACTCATTCACCGGAAACACTTGGACCAAATCAAACTCAGATTCACGGACTACCCTGAGCAACCCACTTGGACCCTACCTTTTTTGATCCTCCAACATACACACCAGTGGCAACCAACACCGTGGTTGACCATGAAGCAGAACCCATCATCCACAGCAGCCCTGCAGGGCCCAATACACCAGGCAGCCCAGCAAGGCCAGCTGCACAGCAGCCCAGCGAGGGCTCAACAAATGATTCAACAACACCAGCTTTCACACCGAGACGATCAACCAGGACAAGAAGGGCCCCAGATCGACACACATTGTAAATAGTTACCCGATTGACTTTGGTGGGGGGAATGTTGTTATATATGTGGACTTGTATTTACTCTGTACAGCCTCCAGAGGGCTCATTCCCTGGAGTCCCAAGGGATCCGATAATCCCTTGGGAACACAGGTATTGAAGAAGGCTTCATAGGTTGGAGAGGCACTCTGGAGACCTGTAATAAAAGACTCAGGTCACACTTTACTTTGAGCTCACTGTGTTCAGTCTGACTCTTCCTCCATACACAACATCCAGAATGAAAGAAAAAGCCTTCAGGCCGATACTTACTTACCCCACTTCCAATTAGACTCATGCCCATATCTCCCAACCATCCTTCCCTTTCACCCCCACCTCTTCGAAATGGCAAAAAGACCTGTGGTCCAGCATTCAGATTTTATCACGATACACGATACGGAAACGCATTCTTGTGCGTATAATTTATTTAATTTGATATTTGCTGATTTAACTTGAAAGGTGCTTTAATATGATAATCGACCTAAATCCAGTCTCAGAATAGCACTCTGAAAACACACTGTGATGTTCCCATTTTCCCTTAATCCTCCTTTTGACCTCTCCGAGTGAAACTAGTGCTAATTATAACAGTTTTCAGCGATTGGCTGCACACGCTAGGAGATGGAAATCAACGGACCAAACTCACTTTGGGCGCAGTCTGCGAAATGGATGCAAATTGCGGCCAAAATTGCACCCACTTTGGAAAGTGTTTTTTCTTGAATTTCCACTCAAACTCATTTGCATATTGGCAAATGCAAAAGGCTGGATTTTCCTGGGTCCCACCTGCACAATGCGGGGCGGTGGGGGGGGCGCCGGGGTGGGAATGGCGGAAAAAACAGAAATTTTAACTCCACAGCGTTTGTGCGATGTCAGGGGCAGATTCCCCACCCAGAAGTCAGCCTGATTGAGAAGAAGGCTGCAGGACCAAATATGTGCTGGTTCTAGGATGGTGGGGACAGGGCAGTCCAAACCCAGTGGGGTCGGTAGGTAGGGGATCCGATCCCTGTCCCAGGGGAGGGGGAGAATTGCGATTTCGTGGGGGGGGGGGCGTTCCGAATTGCGACTCCGGTGTTCCGGCGAGGGGTCTGGAGTTACTCCTGGCCCTGGGCGCCGGGGAGTTCCGATCGTCGACCCCACGGGGTGTGGGTTGATGGTGAGGGTGCTTGGAGGCTGCAGTAAAACCTGCAAAGCAGATTAAAGTAGAGGCTTCAGGCCTCATTATATATAAATTGACAAACCGCCTCTTGTTCCACAAAACATGTGCAAAGTTTATTTTTGTTTTATTGAATGCTTCATGGGAGATAACGTGGAAAGTTCTGGAGCTGAATAAAGAAGATGGGAAATATGAATATGTCAGATATCAAGCTTAAAGATTGATCTGGCAGTTGGGGAATTTAAGTTCAATTTATTTTTTTTTAAATCTGGAATTAAAAAACTAGTATCAGTAATGGTGACCATGAAACTACCGGATTGCCGGTAAAAACCCATCTGGTTCACTGTCCTTTAGGGAAGGAAATCTGCCACCCTTACCCAATGTGTGACTCCAGACCCAGAGCACTGTGGTTGACTCTTAAATGCCCTCTGAAATGGCCTAGCAAGAAAGTGGCTCATCATACCACCCTCGAGGGCGATTAGGGATGGACAATAAATGCTGGTGTTGCCGGTGATGTCCACAGCCCATGAACGAATAAAAAAGAAAACCTAATTTTCCAACAAGCTCCCCAAGCCTGGAAGTAAGCCAAAAGTATAATGCACCTGCCCTGATTTGGCCAAGCATGAATTTGATGGGCAAGGACAGTTGAATGGTCCAATTACACAGTGTGCTTAGAAATATGATCCATGAGAAGAAGCTGGAACAAAAATGTAGTACTTACCTTTTCAGGTTTTTGTATCTTGATGCCTGACCCCTGATCTTTCATTCTGAAGGGAGTTCAGGTGCAAGGCCGAATGCAGCTTCTTCAGGCACCCATGTGTCTGAGCTACCTTCCAGCGTATTTGAGGAAAATGAGGCAAAATGACTTTGAACGTTGTCTTTCGTCTCATTTAAATGGCCATATTTCATCGGCACGTGTTTTCGGTACAGGCATTTGTCCCACCCGTTCTACCCTTGGGGGATCCGCCATGAAATCCCAGTGCAATGTAAACAGGCAAAGGTGCAGTGTTACAGGTCTCCATTTCCTATTTCCCAAGCTTTGTGCCTGGGGAATAAATGCACAAGCCATGGGAAAGTTGGCCTCATTATATTTAGAACTTTTTTTTAAAAGGAGAAAACAATATTTGTCAGTGCAAAAATGTTCAAGATATATGAATTCATAGAGAAACATGTTGGTTCTGAAATCATTATAATTTAGTAACTGACCTAAGCTCATTATTTGAACCTTTCAGTGGCAATAAAAACAAGGATAACAGCTCATTTGCAACATAAAAAGACACAAGTGGGTCCGAATTTCCACAGCAATTCTCCCACTCTTCCACCATAACCCAGGAGGACATTACATGCAGGAAATACAATGGCAGTGGAAAAAGTAAATGTTGCAAGCTGGATTGCTCCACCATACATTATCACAATTTTTAAAAATGCCCATCAGGAGACTTAGTTCATGAATAATCCATTTAAAACATTTTTTTAAAGGGCAGAGTTCTAATTTACAGATTAAAGTCTCAGCTTCAAATAAAGATCAGTCTGTATACTAGCAGCTCACTGTTAATGTGCACTGACTTTCGGGTTGGATTTTAATACAAATGTTTGAAACTATACAATGCAGCAAAGTTGCTATCCAAATGCTATAAAATACTGTATGCTGTACAATATAGTCTAAGCTCACGCCACATACTTCAGTGAACTTTACTTCAAGTCTAGCCTGAATGCTGTATCTTGCTGAGTGCTACGACTGTACATCATTAAAACGACACGTCATTAGGCTATCATAAACTTGGAGCAGTTTACTGTGTGTGCAGAAAGCGAATAGGGCTGGTTAGGATACTTGTCCAAGTGTTTACATTTTTAAACCTAAAGTGGGCTTTCTCCCATATATTGCATTTAATTCGTAGGATAAAATTGTAAATACCAGTGTCCTTTTTATGAAAAAAAATTTGACAGGATGCAATCAAAACCCTTGAGGGAAGATGGCATATCAATGGCACTCTTCATTCATGATGTCATTGCAGCTTAAACTATGTTGCAGCAAGGGGAGCAGCAAGCAAAATGTCTAATTCAGGCAACAATTACCGAATCTGAAACAGGGCGCCAAGGGTTGCCCGAGAGACACAAATACAGAAATTTCCCTTTATAGTAGTTAATATTATTCAGTAAACTATACTTTCCTTTAAATTGCTATCATAGAAATTGATGCATCTGGTGTTGGCAGGTATTTTGTGGAACATGTTGAAGCTCTCTTATCCGGGACTCCCTTATCTGGCACCAAACCTCGTCTGGGAACATTCCCGGCAGGGTGGCGCATGCGCAGAATACGACCGTCAAAATCTTACTCACTAATATAATCTTTCTCCTCAATCGGCTGCCTCCTCCTCGTCGCCCTGCTGGAACTCCTGCAGCCACAGTCCTCGGGCCGGCCGCTCCTCCCCACAGTGCTCCCTCCGGGGGGGGGGGTCGGGCCGACTCTTCTCGGCCCGCTGACTCTTTGAGACCCTCCGATTCTTCGGGGCCCGCCGACTCTTCGAGGCCCGCCGACACTGCGAGGCCCCCTGCACACTGATTGGCTGACTGACTGACTGACAGTCAGTCCAGCCAATCAATGCACACACACAATTACCCCAGCAACTGCACTTAAAGGCGCAGTCCACCCAAATACGTGACCTCCCCTCATCTGGCAAAATCCCTAATTCGGGACAGGCTATGTCCCGAGGATGCCCGGTAAGGGAGGTTCAACTTGTATCATGAAATTGTTATATTAGGGATTTTTAAAATAAATATATATGCCCTTGTGGACTAATTGTCCAATATTTCAATGTACTTTGTCAATGATTTGACAAAGAAAGAACTTGAATATATTAAGCTGCTTGTCACAGCTTCAGGATGTCCCAAAGTAGTTTTGCTCACATTTAGCAAAGCCAGCAGGCACTATTACATAAGAACATAAGAAAATAAGAAATAGGAGCAGGAGTAGGCCATATGGCCACTCTAGCCTGCTCCGCCATTTAATACAATCATGCCTGAACCGATCATGGACTCAGGTCCACTTCCCTGCCCGTTCCCCATAACCCCTTAATCCCTTATCAGTTAAGAAACGTCTATCTCTGTTTTAAATTTATTCAATGTTCCGGCTTCCACAGCTCTCTGAGGCAGCGAATTCCACAGATTTACAACCCGCTGAGAGAAGAAATTCCTCCTCATCTCAGTTTTAAATGCACGACCCTTTATTCTAAGATTATGCTCCCTAGTTCTAGTCTCCCCATCAGTGGAAACATCATCTCTGCATCCACCTTGTCAAGTCCCCTCATAATCCTATATGTTTTGATCAGATCTCCTCTCATTCTTCTGAATTCCAATGAGTAGAGACCCAACCTCCTCAACCTTTCCTCATAATTCAATGCCCTCATCTCCAGAATCAACCTACTGCACACAGTATTCCCGGTGTGG
This sequence comes from Pristiophorus japonicus, assembly GCF_044704955.1. Taxonomy (NCBI): domain Eukaryota; kingdom Metazoa; phylum Chordata; class Chondrichthyes; family Pristiophoridae; genus Pristiophorus; species Pristiophorus japonicus. The sequence goes on along the minus strand of NC_091977.1, from coordinate 361,482,977 downwards.
CCTCACCAATACCCTGTACAACTGTAGCAAGACTTCCCTGCTTTTATACTCCATCCCCTTTGCAATAAAGGCCAAGATTCCATTGACCTTCCTGATTAATTGCTGTACCTGCATGCTAACCTTTTGTGTTTCATGCACAAGTACCCCCAGGTCCTGCTGTATTGCAGCACTTTGCAATGTTTCTCCATTTAAATAATAACTTGCTCTTTGATTTTTTTCTGCCAAAGTGCATGACATCAAACTGTCCAACATTATACTCCATCTGCCAAATCTTTGCCCACTCACGTAGCCTGTATATATTCCTTTGCAGATTTTTTGTGTCCTCCTCACACATTGCTTTTCCTCCCATCTTTGTATTGTCAGCAAACTTGGCTACGTTACACTAGGTCCCTTCCTCCAAGTCATTAATATAGATTGTAAATAGTTGGGGTCCCAGCACTGATCCCTGCGGCATCCCACTAATTACTGCGGCATCCCACTAATTACTGATTGCCACCCCGAGAATGAACCATTTAGTCCGACTCTCTGTTTTCTGTTCGTTAGCCAATCCTCTATCCATACTAATATATTACCCCCAACCCTGTGAACCTTTATCTTGTGCAGTAACCTTTTATGTGGCACCTTATCAAATGCCTTCTGGAAGTCCAAATATCCCACATCCACGGGTTCGCCTTTAGCCACCCTATTCGAAACATTCTCAAAGAATTCCAGCAAATTTGTCAAACATGACTTCCCCATTATGAATCCATGCTGACTCTGCGTGACCAAATTATGCTTTTCCAAATGTCCTGCTACTGCTTCAATATTTTCCTGGCCACAGATGTTAGACTGACTGGTCTATAGTTTCCTGCTTTTTGTCTGCTTCCTTTTTTAAATAGGGGCATTGCATTTGCAGTTTTCCAATCTGTTGGGTCCTCACCAGAATTCATGGAATTTTGGTAAATTGCAACTGATGCATTCATTATCCCTGTCGCTACTTCTCTTAAGACCCTAGGAAACAAGCCATCAGGTCCAGGGGATTTATCTGCCTTTCGTCCCATTATCTTACTGGGTACCACCTCCTTATTGATTGTGATTGTGTTAAGTTCCTCCCCCCATAGCCCCTTGACTATCCACTGTTGGGATATTGTTAGTGTCCTCTACCGTAAAGACTGATACAAAATATTTGTTCAGAGTTTCTGCCATCTCCATGTTCCTCATTACTAATTCCCCAGACTCATTCTCTAAGGGACCAACATTTACTTTAGCCACTCTTTTCCTTTTCCTATACCTATAAAAACACTTGCTATCTGTTTTTCTATTTCATGCTGGAAAGACTTCCATTGTGTAAGCAACTTAGGGTAGAAATTCAGTGGCTTAGCACCCCTGGAAAGGATCGGAGCAGTGGCGCTAAACGGGTTGGAGCCGCAAGCGCTGGCATTCATGCCGCCCGGCATTTTCAGTATGCCGGTGCCGGCGGCACGGAGCAGTACCGCCCGGGAGAGTCCAGCCAGTGTGCAACGCCTCCGGTTGCGACACCGTTCTGAAAGTAGTCTGCAGCGAGACCCGTAGTGCCCCTGTTGCACACCCTAGTGAGACCGCCTGGGAAAGCGGGTGGTCCGAGCTGTTCCGGCGGCGGTGAGGGAGTGAATGAATACATAAGCTAATTGTGATTATTTTTCTTCTCTTTATTTTTGCGATTTATATTTATGTGGGGTGAACAAGGTATTGGGAATGTTTTTTTGGGGCAATTTCTTTTCCAGGGAAGCCTGTCTTCGGACACTCTGAGGCCGGCTCTTTAGCTCGGGATTTGCAGTTGCTCAGCCGGCCTAGCGCCCTAAGAGAGGTATGGATTGCCTCCCTTAGTGCTTCACCCCACATTCAGGGCCCAGCTGATGAATTTTGTAGCTGCAGACACAAACCATTTCCCGGGGCAAAATTTACCGTCCTGCCTCCATTCGTGCCCTAATTAGCCTGAAACCGAATTTTCACTCCCTAAAGTTGCGTTGTTTCCAGAGAAAGCAGAAAAATTAATCTAAATATGTCTATAAAAGCATTTTAAAATTTCAAACACATTGCCCTTTGTGTCAACACCCAACGATGTCACGCATGCAGCATAAAGATGACTGATACATTTGCATTATTATTTGCATTTGACTTTTCAGAAAATTTGGAACGGATGCTCTGTAATTGTGACCACTGCAGATAATGTTCAGGCTAGTGCTCAGTGGTTTGTAAGAAAATCATAACCTTCTGAAATCAATATTTCCTGGGAGCACTCATTAGAAAGAAAAAAACAAAAGACCTGCATTTATATAGCACCTTTCATGACCATCGGCGGTCCCAAAGCACTTTAAAACCAATGAAGTACTTTTTGAAGTGTAGTCACTGTTGTAATATAGCAGAAGACCGCCCTAATTGGAGGAAATGCATCCGGGAGGGCGCCAAGCACCTCGAGTTTCATCGCCGAGAGCATACAGAAATCAAGCGCAGCCAACGGAACGAGCATCGCAAAACCTGTCCCACCCTCCCTTTCCCTCTGTCCCACCTGTGACAGGAACTGCGGTTCTTGTATTGGACTGTTCAGCCATCTAAGGATTCATTTTTAGAGTGGAAGCAAGTCTTCCTCGATTCCGAGGGACTGCCTATGAGGATGATGATAGCAAATAGAGCAGCTAATTTGTGCACGATAAGTTCCCACAAACAGCAATGTAATTATGACCAGAAATTTGTTTTAGTGATGTTGAATGAGCGATAAATATTGGCCAGGATACCGGGGATAGCTCCCCTGCTCTTCTTCGAAATAATGCCGTGGGATCTTTTATATCTGAGAGAGCAGACAGGGCGTCAGTTTAATTTCTCATTCGAAAGGCGGATTCTTCATTAGGACTCTTGTTTTCAGGAGCTCTAACAGTGTAATTCTAACAGCTTTAAAACAGTAAAAAGTCTTGCAATGTGAAGAAGGTAGAGAGAGTTAAACCAAAAATAAACAATGTGTGTATGTAGGCACCTTTAGTAATGACTCCACGAGGCAGGGTATGGTACTTAAACTGTGCAGACCTGCAGTCCTTTATTAGCAGCTCCTGAGTGACGACAACAAGCTGTGAGTTCCTTTTTATACTGGGTTACCTGTCGTGTGCAGGCAACCCCTGGGTCTCCAGCAACAACACCCTCTAGTGTACCAGTAAGGTGTGTACAGTACAAGGGTACATTCAATGTTGCATAACAGTGTTACAGACATCACACAGTGAACAGGCAAGCCTACACAACAATACTCCCCCCTGAGCATTTTTCATATCCTAGTTGTCATGACCAGGGGAGGTGATCAGTGGTGGGTTATGGGAGGTTGTGGTGAGGGTTGTGTGGTTGCCAGGTGTGACCCCTGTGCTTGAGGCTGGCCTCGTACATTTCCTCTCCCTCACACACAAACCAAGTGGGTGTCACTATTGTGGGATCCCTCGGGGAGGTAGCCACGGCAGCAGTGGGTGGTATGTATACACTGTGATGTGGGTAGTTGTGGGGTGGTGGGCAGGGCCACAAGACTGGGTGGGATCTTTGTCCTCCAATGTGGATGAGGGTCAGGTCATCCTAGGGTTTGCCAGGGAAGTTGGAGGGTATTGGCCTCATGCTTCTGGTGTTGGCCCTGGTGGCTGTCGGGCTGGTTTGGAGCAGGTTGCCATTGGTGGTGGCTGGGCTGCCCATTGACCACTGTCGCTGCAGTGGGTCTGCTCCCACTGCCTGTGTGTGTGTCCAGCAAGGGCCATCACATTCATTCCAAAGGTCCAGGCTACATGGTCAGGTAGCCTGCTGGACCTGGAGGCCTTCCACAGGGGGATTCCATTGGCATCAGCATGGTCCCTGTAGGACCCAATGTCCTTTGGCAGTGTCCTACCGGTATACATGACATCATGGCTCTGATCACACATAGTCGAGCCTGCATTATATATTCTAGCACTTGCATCACTTTTGGGTGTCCTGATTTCAACAGACATGGTTACATTAGGCATTTCACAATCTCTATCATTATTGTTAAGCATAATAAACTTGTTCTTAACCTTACTGACACCTGCATTCATCTCATTCGTCACATTAGTTAAACCAGCATCACAATACATGGCTACATTGCATACATTTTCATACTTGCACCCTTTAATTGCATCTTTAGCTTTAAAGTCCATGTACTCAAATAGTTGGAAATTCCCCTTTAAATTTTTTTGGTTACCAGACTCCTTTGAGAGAGCCTTCAAATCCGATTGGCCGCTCGATGTCACATGATGCTCCTCCATGTTGACTCGTGGCATGGCGGAAGCCATGTTGAATGCAGGTCTGCTACTTGTGGTGCTGCAGCCATTTTGTGGTCTGGCTGCAGGCAGGCTGTGGTGCTCTTTTCTTCCACAGCACCACTTCACCTGATGTGGACCCGGTTCATCAAATTACTGCCCAGCAGCGTGGGACCGTCGCCGGCTACAATCCACAGGGGGAGTTTGTGCAACACGCAGCCCTGGGAGACCTGGACGTCCACACTGCCAACAATTTGGATTTTACCTTAGGTATAGGTGAGCAGCTTTGCCTGGACCGGAGATAGTTTTGGTCGAGTGGCAGGATTCCTCCAAATTTTTTCAAAGGTCTTTTGGCTCATCACAGACTGGCTCGCCCCTGTGTCGATCTCCATGGAGACTGGGACCCCGTCGATGTCAACTTCCATCATCCACGGAGAACTTCCAGTGGAGCAGGTAAAGATTCCATACACTTCTTCCAGGGTTTGAGCAGTTTCATCTTCATCTGTGTCGGAGCCCCGGTGATTAGCCAACTCATCAGAGACACAGTGAGTACAGCCTTTTCTGCACATTCTCTGAAGGTGCCCTTTTTCTTTGCAGCCTTTGCATGCATAGTCTTTGTAGCGGCACTGGTGGGCCCTGTGGTTTCCTCCACAGCGCCAGCACGGGGCCATCCGGTTTGCCCCATGTGGCGGACTCAGGGTTGCAGGACTCGGGGCAGCATTTCTTCCTTTAGAAGTGTCCATGCAGTGCACTGTGCTCGCCGGTTTAGAGTCCTGGGTTAGTATTCGCCTGGAGTCGCTGGCCGAAACCATGTAGGCCTGGCTCACTTGAATTGCTTTCTGCAGGGTGACTGTGATGTCAGCTGAGAGCAATTTGTGTAGGAGGCCTTCATGGCCGATTCCGATGACAAATATGTCCCTTAGTGCTTCATTAAGGTGGTCGCCAAACTCACACGGTGCAGCTAGTCTTCTTAAGTGTGCAGCATACTTGGCAATTTCTTGGCACTCAGGTCGCTGGTAAGTGTAGAACTGGTGCCTGGCTGTGAGGATGCTTTCTTTCGGTTTTAGTTGTTCCTGTATGATTGTTACACATTCCTCATAGCTCTTGGTGGTTGTCTTCTCCGGGGCTGGTAAGTCCCTGACGAGACCATAGAAGGTGGGTCCACAACTGCTGAGCAGGATGGCCCTGTGTTTGTTCGGTAGTGTGGCCGGTGTGTCCCCGTCCAGGTCGTTGGCTATAAAGAAGTGTTCCAATCTTTCCACAAAAGTATACCAATCTTCCCCCTCTGTAAATTGCTGAAAGTTGCTGAGGTTAGACATGTTGAGTGTGTAGTTCGCGATCCCGTATTCCCGTCGCCAGTTGTTGTGTATGTCGGCACCTTTAGTAATGACTCCATGAGGCAGGGTATGATACTTAAACTGTGCAGACGTGCAGTCCTTTATTAACAGCTCCTGAGTGACGACAACAATCTGTGAGTTCCTTTTTATACTGGGTTACCTGCCGTGTTCAGGCAACCCCTGGGTCGCCAGCAACAGCACCCTCTAGTGTACCGGTAAGGTGTGCACAGTACAAGGGTACATTCAATGTTGCATAACAGTGTTACCGACATCACACAGTGAACAGGCATGTCTACACAACATTAGGACTCTTGTTTTCAAGAGTTCTAACAGTGTAATTCTAACAGCTTTAAAACAGTAAAAAGTCTTGCAATGTGAAGAAGGTGGAGAGATTTAAACCAAACATAAACAAATTAACATTTAATCAAAGCTGAGTTGATGATAGTTTTCATGTATGTTATTTTCAGGCATCAACTGATTCCCAATCTGGTTAAACTTGCACTGATGTATTGGGTTCACAGGATAAGATGGAGGGAGAAGGGGACCCGATATGTTGGCATATGGTCAACTTGCTGTCCAACAGTCCTTCTTAATTAAAATAATATTCTAACTGGTAAACTTTTAAAATTCGTACTCCCAGTGTGAAGCTTTATATACCTTAAAATGCAAATTTATAAAATCTGCTTTAATCTCTATTAATCCTGGTCTTATCTCCATTCCCATTACTCTTTCTACTTTTAGTCTCTGTTATTCTCTTGTGTTTTGTTCCTCACTCTTTCTTTCCTTTTTTATTCCCTTCCTGTGTTTCTGTCCCCATTTACACTCTGTGCCTATCTCTCTGCTATGTTCTCAATGGTCATGGTGCATTCTCTGTTACTTCAGCTGTCGCTGCCAACCATTTCATTTTCCTTCAGTGATTTTCAATTTCTGCCTTTTCCTCCACAATGGGACCAAAGCCATGGAAGCTGGGAACAGACTGCAGCACCAGAGAGTGAAGAAAGAAACGGGGGAGACGAGAAGGACGAGAAGCAGCCCTAAAATGCAATGAGCAGAGAAGTTCAGGATAATACAGAATAGCTGGAAGTGGCACCACAGGCCAAGAGAGCATGGAGTCCTCAGCACGCACATGCCTTTGGTTTGCAATGCATGTGTTCTTCACGTCAGGCCTTAAGTCATTGTGCCAGGATCTGGCATACGAGGGGCTTACTAGATGTGATGTTTCTTCTACTGAGGGAGGCTTTACCCTTGGTTAATACTACTGATTTTTATTGGGGAGAGTAGCAGATATAAACATTAAAAAATGGATGGGATGGAAGTTTGTTGGGAAATTTGTAATTTTTTTGTGAATTATCAAATTTTGTATGTGTTTATTATGTGATAAAGTTAATTGAACATAGGAACAAGAGTCGGCCATTCAACCCCTCGAGCCTGTTCTGCCATTCAGTTTGATCATGGCTGATCTGTATCTTAACTCTATCGACCTGCCTTGGTTCCATAACCCTCAATACCCTTGCCTAACAAAAATATACCAGTCTCAGTTTTAAAATTTTCAATTGAACTAGCCTCAACAGCTTTTTGGGGAAGACAGTTACAGATTTCCATTACTTTTTGTGAAGAAGTGGTTCCCGACATCACCCCTGAACAACCTAGCTCCAATGTTAAGGGTATGCTCCCAAAAGAGAAAATAGTTTTTCTCTATATACTCTGTCAACTCCTTTAATCATATTAAACACCTCAACTGGATTATCCTTTAATCTTCTATGCACAAGCAAATACAAGCCTGGTCTATGCAACTGGTCCTCATAATTTAACTCTTTTAACCCTAATATCATTCTGGTGAATCTGCACTGCACCCTCTCCAAGGCCAATATATCTTGCCTGAGGTGTGGTGCCCAAAACTGAACACAGTATTCTAAATGGGGTCTAACCAGAGCTTTATACAACTGTAACATAACTTCCACCTCTTTGTATTCCAACCCCCTTGAGATAATGGTCAAAATTCAGTTAGCCTTTTACGTTATTTTTTTGTACCTGTTTACTAGATTTTAGTGATTACAGTACTTGGACCCATAAATCTCTTTGCTCCTCCATAGTTCCTAGTTTCTCACCATTTAGAAAATACTCTGATTTCTCTTTGAGGTTCAAAATGGATGACCTCATATTTCCCCATATTGAACACCATCTGGCATACTTTTGCCCATTCACTTATTCTATCAATATCCCTTTGCAACTTTCTGCTCCCATCTACACTACTTACTGCCCCACTTAACTTGATATTGTCGCTAAACTTGGATATACGGCTCTCTATTTCTTCATCTAAATCATGTATAAATATTGTAAAAAACCGAGGCTCGAGTACAGATCCATGAGGGATACCACTGTTAATAACTGTTCATATCCTGCCAATTTGAATATATATCCATAATCCCCACTCAATAGTGTAATTTTGGTGACCTCGGCGGGTCTATGGCGGGTGATGTCGGTGGTGGGTCCCGACCCCAATGCTGGTTCCATCCTGCTGTCTGAAAATAATTCCCTTGTTGAGGCTTGTAAGCCTGCCCAGTGCATTTCCCAGCCAATTAGCGGAAGTGGGTCTGGTGACGTCATTTGATGATGCGTCATCAGCCGGTTTCCTTAAAGCGGCCTCTCCAAATTTATTTTGACTGAGGTGCTACACACACTGACAAGCACTGCACAGACAAGCTCTCCCATGACTCCCTCCATATGCACAGCATGCAGGGAGGTCCTCTCCCCTTCCTGTGGGTGGAGGATAGCTCCCCAGGAGATCAACACAGCCTGGCTGCACTTGCACAGGAGGGCACAAGCAGGGAAGTGGTCAGATTGGACCTGGGTGCAATTGGCAATTTTCCAATCCAAGAGTACATTTCCTGAATCAAGAGAGTTTTGGAAGATCATGACAAGAGTATCTATAATTTCCTCATCTTTTAATGCCCTGGAGTGGAAACCATCAGGTCCTGGAGATTTGTCTAGCTTTATTATTTTCTCCATTACCATGTTTTTACTTCTATTAAATCTAGTAAATCCCTCCTCTTGATTTTAATTTTAATTTTAAAGTATGTTTTTTTATACATTGGGAGGGTAAGGGGCTGTCCTGTTGACTGTATGTCAATAACTGTTTAGAGGTTAGACTGTGATTGTTCAGAGACTAAATAATGATACATCAGAAAAGGTTATTGAATATTATTTGTCATCTGTGCTATGTTTCTGGGACCTTATTGGCTTTTGGTTCTGGGATGTGATTGGATGAAGAGGCAATGGTCTGTGGTTTTGCTGATTGAAACAAATCCATGAGAAAAAACATTGCATTCACACTGAGACAAGATTTTTAATAATATGCATCTATGTATTTTTTTAATGGAGCTTTGCCAGTTATTGCAGAAGCTTTTGGAGCAGGTAATTAATCCTGGAATATTTGTTTGACAGAGTTCAGCTAAAGTAGAATGGTCTATTCAAACGATTTGTAATTAGTCTGTAAGTGACTATACATGGAGACCAGTGACTTCAGTGTTTAAATTGTTAAAGAAAGAACTTGCATTTATATAGATTCATTCACAATGTCAGGACACCCCAAAGTACTTTACAACCAATGAAATACTTTTTGAAGTGTCGTCGTTGTTATAGTATACTTATGTCAGCTCTCGCCTCTCCTGGGCCCCAATCTCTCAGCGCTCCTCCGCCACAATCATTTGCCACACCTCCGCCACGATCTCTCACCACACCCCGTCCCTGACCTCCCCGCTCCTCTACTGTACCCTGAGCCCTGCCGGTGGTCGAGGGCTCAGGGCCAGCACGGGCCAGCCCACACTGCGATCTATGGACAGGAGGTCGATGTGTGCGCACTAGGTCCGTGCAGCAGAGCTTGGTCTCCAGTCATCTTGGTTAGCCCTTGCCACTGGACCAAGACTTTGCTCTGTCAACCCCATGTGGTGGCTGGTGTGTAATGGCCACCCCACTTAAAATAATCCATGCACAGGCATCTTCCATTCAATAGGTAGCTCGGGACCTGGAGTGCCAGGTCCCTCATTGAAACACCTGTGAACTCATTCCTTTTTGGTGTGGAAGCGGCTCATCCTCAACACGAGGGACTGCCTAATATTATATTATGTCAGCTTATTTCAAAAGAATCAGCCAGTGCTCAAACAAAATATTTGCCTTGCATCTCAATGCCAGATCTTTGGGTTCAAGCCCCAGGGGATCTCCCAACTCTCTCTACTATGTTTGATATGTTTTATTAATCTTCAGCCAACTGTCAGTAAGGACTTTGGCACCCTGTGAAAAACTGACATGCATCAATTTTTTGTCAGATGAACACACTTATCAACTAAACCTGGCACTAGAAATCAGGACCAGTGTGCTGCAGTTCCATTATCCTAACTTGAGGTTGATGGTGCCAGAAACAAGACTAAGAGGCGAGAGAAAAAAATTGAAGCTATATAATGAAAGAGAAGGGGTAGGATGGGGGGACAGGACGTAGTGGTTTGGTGATTGAAGCTATTCATTTTATCCGTTAATGAATGAGTGTTCAGTCAATTCATTTTCAAAGCAAGGATGCTCCAAAATATCGCAAACCATTATCTTGATCCAGAAAGTGCAATAGGCTGTAGCTTACTGAGAGGGATCGCACTGAGCTGTGCATCTGTGTTCACAGGCACACTATGTGGCAGTTGTACTGACAAATCCTACAGTGATGGATTGCATTATTTCAGAGCATCTAGGGAAATGTAGATTAAAGGAAGCTATTTTCACCTTCCCCACATTCCGAGAGATTCCAGCTATCCAGGCATTTAAAAAAAACTTGTGTGACAAGCTGCAATCGCTTTTTATTTTCACATAATCATGTGCGTGCTGGTAAGCCATGTAGAGGGTGAGTCAGTTCGCGTCCAAGTCTCATTTGTATTCCAAGCAACATGGCTAGCTTCTCACTAAAATAAATAATGTAAGCCGGCACTGATTTAATTCACCTGTGAGATTTATGACAAAATACCTTGAGGAATAAGCAAATAAAAATATTAAATTTCAGAATGCAAGTCTTTACTATGCAATTTATTTGTCTTTACATATTGCTTTTTTCAACATGCCTCAAATTAGTTTTATAGTCTATTTTCCTAACCCATCATCATCATAGGCAGTCCCTCGAAAGGAGGATGACTTGCTTCCACGCCAAAAAAGGACAAGTTCAGAGGTGTTTCAATGAAGGACCCGAACTACATCCTGAAGGGTGGAAAATGACTGTGCGTGCATTTTTTTAATGTGGGGTGACCTTTGCACACCAGCCACCACACGGGCTTGACAGAGCTAGGTCTTGGTCCAATGGCAAGGATTACCCAAGACAACTGGAGACCAGCTCTGCTGCACGGACCTAGTGCGCACACGTATCGCAGTGTGGGCTGGTCCGTGCTGCCTCTGGGCCCCTGGCCCCGAACTCGCGCCTCCCCTGGGCCCCAATCACGTCCCTCCACAGTCTCTCGCCGCTCCAGCTGTATATGCCCACGCTCCAATCACCGACCTGGATCTTGATGACGTCACTCTTCACAGCCATCGCCCTCCTGCACCAGCTCACGCTGTACCTTGTAGTGGCATGCCTCCACGCCGCTCACTGCTCCTTTTATGGCTCTGACCTGCCGCTGATGTTCCCTCGCAGGTCAGGGCCTCCACGCTGCCCATGGCCACCTCTCGTCCCTCCTTTTATGGCCCCAACCACTCCGCTTCACTTCTGAATCAGTCCCGATCTTGATGTCAGATATCCATGCTACAAATTGAGCATGAGTTCGAAGCTGAAACCACTTCACACTGATGCTATAAACTGTAGTATGAATACACCGTCAGTTCTTTCTAAACGTGGTGTAAATGAAGGTTGATGTATGAAAGGCAAAGAGCCATAGCTAATGAATAATTAAGCAAGGCAAATAAAATGCTGCCAGTTATAATTTTTTTCCCTAAGCATCATCCCTTTAATTTTGTGGGCATGATTTTATGTAAATTCTTACATTTTGTGAAGTTGATTATACAACAACAATAACCGCTATTTATATAGCGCTTTTAACAAGGTAAAACATCGCAAGGTGCTTCACAGGAGAATTATCAAACAAAATTTGACACTGAGCCACATATTGGGCAGAAACAGGTAAGTTTTAAGGAATGTCTTAAAGGAGGAAGGAGGGGTACACAGATTGGGGGAGGTTTCGTGAGGAAAGCGAGCTTGGGGCTTTGGCAGCTAAAGGCATGGCCACCAATGGTGGAGCAATTGAAATAGGGGACGCAGATATTTTGGAGGGTTGTGGGGCTGGAGGAGATTACAGAGATAGGGAGGGGCGAGGACGAGGGCATGGAGGGATTTGAAAACAAGGATGAGAATTTTTAAATTGAGGTTTTGCTTAACCGGAAGCCAATGTAGGTCAGCAAGTACAGGGGTGATGGGTGAACGAGACTTGGCGCGAATTAGGACACGCACCTTTACCAAATGTTGGTTCAGTCAGCGCTGAGCAGACTCGACACGCAGAGGTGGGGGAGGAAATTAAAATCATTAGTGGCTTGTTTACAGAAGAACATAAGAAATAGGAGCAGGAGTAGGCCATTTGGCCCCTCGAGCCTGCTCCGCCATTCAAATAAGATCATGGCTGATCTAATCATGGACTCAGCTCCAATTCCTTGCCCGCTCCCGATAAGCCTTTACTCTCTTACCGCTCAAAAATCTGTCTATCTCTACCTTAAATATATTCAATGACCCTGCCTCCACAGCTCTCTGGGGCAGAAAATTCCACAGATTTACAACCCTCTGAGAGAAGAAATTACTCATCTTAGTTTCAAATGGGTGGTCCATTATTCTAAGACTATGTCCCCCAGTTTTAATTTCCCCCATGAGTGGAAATATCCTCTCTGCATCTACCTTGTCGAGCCCCCTCATTATCTTATATGTTTCGATAAGATCACCTCTCATTCTTCTGAACTCCAATGTGTATAGTCCCAACCTACTCAACCTATTCTCATAATTCAACCCCCTCATCTCCGGAATCAACCTAGTGAATCTTCTCTGAACAGCCTCCAATGCAAGTCTATCTTACCTTAAATACGGAGACCAAAACTGTATGCGGTACTCTAGGTGCGGTCTCACCAATACCCTGTACAGTTGTAGCAGGACTTCTCTGCTTTTATACTCTGTCCCCCTTGCAATAAAGGTCAACATTCCATTTGCCTTCCTGATTACTTGCTGTACCTGCATACTAACTTATTGTGTTTCATGCACAAGGTCTCTCTGTACCGCAGCACCTTGCAATTTTGCTCCATTTAAATTATAATTTGCTTTTCTATTATTTTTGCCAAAGTAGTTAACGTCACATTTTCCCACAGTATATTCCATCAGTCAAATATTTGCCCAGCCACTTAGCCTGTCTATATCCCTTTGCAGATTTTTTGTGTCCTCCTCACACTTTGCTTTCCCTCCCATCTTTGTATCATCAGCAAACTTGGCTACATTATACTCGGTCCCTTCATCCGAGTAATTAAAATAGATTGTAAATAGTTGAGGACACAGCACCAATTCCTGCGGCACCCCACTAGTTACTGTTTGCCAACCGGAAAATAACCCATTTATCACGACTCTCTGTTTTCTACGAGTTAACTAATCCTCTATCCATGCAAATATATTACCCCCAACCCCATGAGCTTTTATCTCGTGCAGTAACCTCTTATCGAATGCCTTCTGGAAATCCAAGTACACTACACCCACTGGTTCTCCCCAATCTACCCTGCTCGTTACATCTTCAAAGAACTCCAGCAAATTTGTCAATCATGATTTCCCTTTCATAAAACCATGCTGACTCTGCTTGATTGAATTATGCTTTTCCAAATGTCCCGCTACTGTTTCCTTAATAATGGATGCCAGCATTTTCCCAACGACAGATGTTAGACTAACTGGTCTATAGTTTCTTTCTTTTTGTCAGCCTCCTTTTTTAAATAGGGGCATTACATTTGCGGGATTCCAATAGACTGGGACCGCTCCAGATTCAAAGTAATTTTGGTAGATTACAACTAATGCATCCAGTACCTCTGCAGCCACTTCTCTTAAGACCCTAGGATGTAAGCCATCAGGTCCAGGGGACTTGTCTGCCTTTAGTCCTATTGTTTTACCTAATACTACTTCATTAGTGATAGAGATTGTATTAAGTTCCTCCCTACCTATAGCCCCTTGATGTTCTTAGTGTCTTCTACCATGAAGAATGATACAAAATATTTGTTCAACGTCTCTGCCATTTCCCTGTTCTCGACTATTAATTCCCCAGTCTCATCCTCCAAGGGACCAACATTTACTTTAGCCACTCTTTTCCTTTTTATTTACCTGTAGAAACTCTTACTATCTGTTTTTATATTTCATGCTAGTTTACTTTCATAATCTATCTTCCCTCTCGTAATCATTCTTTTAGTCGTTCTCTGCTGGCTTATAAAAATTCCCAATCCTCTGGCCTTCCACTAGTCTTGGCCACATTGTATGCCTTTGTTTTCAATTTGATACCTTCCTTTATTTTCTTAGTTAGCCACGGCTGGTTATCCTTCTCTTACAATCTTTCCATCTCATTGGGATATATTTTTGTTGCGAGTTATGAAATATCTCCTTAAATGTCTGTCACTGCTCATCAACCGTCCCATTCTTTAGTCTATTTTCCCAGTCCACTTTAGCCAACTCTGCCCTCAAACCTTTGTAGTCTCCTTTATTTGTGCTTAGGACCCTGGTTTGAGAACCAACTTTCTCACCCTCCAACTGAAATTGAAATTCAATCATATTATGGTCACTCAATTCTAGAGGATCTTTTACTACGAGATCATTTATTAATCCTATCTCATTACACAGTACCAGATCTATGATAGCCTGTTCCCTGGTTGGTTCCGCAACGTACTGTTCAAGGAAACTGTCCCGGATACACTCTATGAACTCCTCCTCTAGGCTACCCTGGTCAATTTGCTTTGTCCAATCAATATGAAGTTTAAAATCACCCATGATTATTGCTATTCCTTTATTACAAGCCTCTATTATTTCTTGATTTATACTCCATCCAACAGTGCAGCTACTGTTAGGGGGCCTATAAACTATGCCCACCAGTGACTTTTTCCCTTTATTATTCTTTTATTAGTCTCCAGAGGCACCGTCGCCCCCACCGGTATTTAGAAAATTAGTGAGATGGACTCAGGGGGCTGCTGCACTACCTGCTCTTCTGTCTGCTGGTCACCCACTCCCTCTCTGCCTGCACACTCTTAAGCTGCGTGGTGACCACCTCGAGAAACGTGCTATCCATTGAGCTCTTAGTCTCGCGGATGCACCGCAGTGACTCCAGCCGCTGCTCAAGTCCCAAAACACAGCGCTCGAGTTGGTGCAGCCAGTTATTAATGGTTTTTTCCCAGCTTTTTGAATTTGACAAGTCGCGCATCGGTTTCCTCCGGGGGCGCTAATGGGAGGCGCAAACGTCCTGAATTTCTTCCCCTTTTACTTTAACTTCGTATTAACCAGTGCTTCAGTCTAGGTAGAAAATAAGTGGAGAAACTGTAGGCAATATACTATTTAAAATTTCTGAGGAGTGTTCAAAGTATTCTTTACCCTGCAAATTGGTGGTTTCAGGTTTTTCTTGTATACCCTGTGGAATCCTTCGTGTTTCATCAGTTCAGGTCTGAAGGGTAAACTCAGGGTTAGTTCCAACTGAAAACTGATCATTACCTCAACCATAGGTCATTAAGGACAAAAGAGAAGCACCCTAGAGCGAGGTTATAAAGCTTCATCTCCTTTAGATGTGTCAAGTGGAAGTTGAGTGACTTCTACTTATTTTGGAACAGATCTGTCTTGCTTTGAAACATACCCTCCCCCCTACAGATACCCATGGCAATAGACCTATAAAGCCCTGCAGCAAACAGAAAATAGTGCTCATTAGTGTGACTGTTTTAATCAGGTTTGATTAGTGGCCTGAACAGAAAGCATTTTTTTATTCCTTGCACAGCCTTCTCGGAGAAATACCAAAGGTACATTGTGATTTGATTTTCACTCCATCTACCTCTTTTTCTCCAGCTACTCAAGAAGTGATTTCCTCAAGCTCCTACAGAACTGAGGCTTTTATTTTGGGCTTAAGCCTAGGAAAATTGATGCCCATAACTCCTACATATATAAATCTGAATCTAATTGTGATGTGTTATTTGCTATGCAAAGAAAATAACAGCTTATTGATTTTGTTATTTGCATTATGATGTTAACTCAGATATAATCTTACGTAACTGTGTATTAAGGGAAGGCTAAAATATGGATTGCATGTACGGCCAACAAACAAAATTCCTGCCTGTGATACCTTTTTCATTTACATCATCATCATCATCATAGGCAGTCGCTCAAAATCGAGGAAGACTTGCTTCCACTCTAAAAGTGAGTTCTTAGGTGACTGAACAGTCCAATATGGGAATTACAGTCTCTGTCACAGGTGGGACAGGCAGCCTTTGAAGGAAAGGGTTGGTGGGACTGGTTCACTTGCATAGGATTACATCGGATATACGACACAGAAACAAGCCATTCGGCCCAACCAGTCCATGCCGGTATTTATGCTCCACTCGAGCCCCCTCCTGTCTTTCCTCATCTAAATCTATCAGCATAACCCTCTATTCTCTTCTCCCTCATATACTTGTCCAGCCTCCCCTCAAATGCATCTATACTAGTCGTTTCAACCATTTCCTGTAGTAGCAAGTTCCACATTCTCACCACTCTTTGGGTTAAGAAGTTTCTTCTGAATTCCCTATTGTATTTCTTGGTGATTATCTCTTCCCCACAGGTGGAAACATTCTCTCTGTGTCCATGCTATCAAAATCTTTTAAAGACCTCCATTAGGTCACCCCTCTTTTTCCAGCTTTTTGAGCTTGTGCTGAAGAGAAGGGTTATTATTCCTCACTTACAGAATGGCTGTCATCAATCCACTCATTAAAAAATTCACTCACAACCCCACTGTCCTTGCAAAGTACTGCCATAGCTCCAATCTCCCTTTCCTCTTCAAAGGGCTGGATTTTGCAGGGGTCAGTGGGTGCGATCGGTGGTGGGTGGGGTCCCAACGGGTCAGGACCCTGCTGTGAACCCGCCACCACGTACCTTTACCAAATGTTGGTTCAGTCAGCATTGAGCAGAACCGACACGCAGTGGTGGGGAAGGTAATTAAAATCAATAGTGACTTGTCTTACAGCTATTTATCAATGTTTTTTTTCTTAGCTTTTTGAATTTGACAAGTCACACACCGGTTTCCCACTGTGCCTAGACCTCGTCTGTGAAGCTGAGGTTAACAGGTTCAAATGTCAAGCCTTAGCACCCAGCTGATTGAGAAATGTTCCCTTAACCACTAGCTTCTCTAAATTGCATTTCCATTACATATTCAGAAAGCTGCAAGTCTTTAGTCAAGTTTCCAATCAGTTTGACCTCATTATTTTTCCCACCATTGTAACATCTGGAAACTGAGACGACTGGAAACATTGCTGTTTGTGGGAGCTTGCTTGTGCACAAACTAGCTGTCGCATTTCCCACATTACAACAGTGACTACACTCCAAAAGTACTTCATTTGCTGTAAAGCACTTTGAGACTTCGGGTGGATGTGAAAGGCGCTATATATATCCAAGTCTTTCTTTCTTTCACGATTGACAGATTGGATCTGTCATCTCTACTTCACCTGCCATCTATTCCATCAGCATGGATGCCGTTGAAACTCTCTCACCTTGGTCCTCAAAATCCCACCACGATCAACCCCATCACCAAGCACACTGGCAGCACTAACAACAACACCAATCAACTCTGCAATCAACTGATGCTGCACAGGACATAGGGCATAAGCACACAACTACACTGCTGCCTGGGGGGGGCCAGGGATGACCTCACCATGGCCAGGTTTACTTCATTTGATGCACCAGGTTGGCACCACTCCACAGCAACACCATAAACCATTCATAAGCCATTCCTTTCACACTCATCACCATTGCGGGGAGTATATCTCACCATTCACTGCAACTCACTAAGCCACTTTCAAAGGTTCACACAGATTGTCCAAGAAAGCAAAGTGTTGAAAGTAAAAGTTTCACTCTTTGGCACCATATTAACAGAAACTTTACATGAACATTGCATAAAACATCCAATTGCCTACCCTTATGTGTTGTTAGTTGGTATGATTGTATTAGAAGGAGGGTGAGTGTGAGGGGTGGCTAGTGAGATGGGGATATTATCATGTGGATAGAGAGGGATGGGTGGAGGTGCAAGGTAAGTTGGTGTCAAATTTATCTGTTTCATCTTGTAACACTGCTGTGTAATGCCTTTGGATGTTTTACTATATTAAAGGCGCTATATAAATAAAAGTTGTTGTTGTTGTGTGAATAAGGATGTGCAGGAGTAGGGTAGGGGAGACAGAGTAATAGGGATGTAATGAAAGGCACAGCAGGATGAGGTCTCACGTTTTGTGATCGACTGAGATCATTGAAACATTTGCGACATTGCATCCTGGACCTCTTGACCACAACCCTGCCTGTGCCTTCCTCTGCAATGTGTAACCAGGCTGTGTTGATCTCCATGGGAGGTCTTTTCCACCCGTAGGAAGGGAGGAGAGCCTCCCTGTTTGCTGTGACTCCCACTATAAGCATACGGAGGGAGTCATAGGAGAACCTGGGTGCAGTCGTGCACCTTTATGCAGTTTTGTCAGTGTTTGCAGCACCTCAATGCCATAGAACATTGACAGCACAGATGTCAAAATAAATTTACATGATCCCTTAAAGGAAACTTACTGATGATGCGCCATCAAATGATGTCACCAGACCCACTTCCTCTAATTGGTCAGGAAATGCGCATCAAGGTAAATTCATTCGACACAGTGGACTGGAGCCGGAAGCAGGGCTAAGACCAACCATCAACGCGGACTTCATGGAAAAGAGTGACCATAATATGGTAGAATTCTTCATTAAGATGGAGAGTGACACAGTTAATTCAGAGACGAGGGTCCTGAGCTTAAAGAAAGGTAACTTCAATGGTATGAGACGTGAATTGGCTAGGATAGACTGGTGAATGATACTTAAAGGGTTGATGGTGGATAGGTAATGGCAGACATTTAAAGATCACATAGATGAACTTCAACAATTGTACATCACTGTCTGGCGTAAAAATAAAACAGGGAAGGTGGCTCAACCGTGGCTAACAAGGGAAATTAGGGATATTGTTAAATCCAAGGAAGAGGCATATAAATTCGCCAGAAAAAGCAGCAAATCTTAGGACTGGGAAAAATTTAGAATTCAGCAGAGGAGGACAAAAGGTTTCATTAGGAAGGGAAAAATAGAGTATGAGAGGAAGCTTGCAGGGAACATAAAAACTGACTGCAAAAGCTTCTATAGATATGTGAAGAGAAAACGATTCGTGAAGACAAATGTAGGTCCCTTGCAGTCAGAATCAGGTGTGTTTATAATGGGGAACAAAGAAATGGCAGACCAATTGTACAAATACTTTGGTTCTGTCTTCACTAAGGAAGACATAAATAACCTTCCGGAAATACTAGGGGACCGAGGATCTAGCAAGAAGGAGGAACTGAAGGAAATCCTTATTAGTCAGGAAATTGTGTTGGGAAATTGATGGGATTGAAGGCCGATAAATCCCCAGGGTCTGATAGTCTGAATCCCAGAGTACTTAAGGAAGTGACCCTACAAAGAGGAAATGCATTGGTGGTCATTTTCCAACATTTTATAGACTCTGGATCAGTTCCTATGGATCGGAATTAGCTCATGTAAACGCACTGTATAAAAAAGTGGGGAGAGAGAAAACAGGGAATTATAGACTGGTTAGCCTGACATTGGTCGTGGGGAAAATGTTGGAATCAATTATTAAAGACGTAATATCAGTGCATTTGGAAAGCAGTGACAGGATCGGTCCAAGTCAGCATGGATTTATGAAAAGGAAATCATGTTTGACAAATCTTCGGGAATCTTTTGAGGATGTAACTAGTAGAGTGGACAAGCAAGAAGCAGTGGATGTGGTGTATTTGGACTTTCAAAATGTTTTTGAAAAGGTCCCACACAAGAGATTAGTGTGCAAAATTAAAGCAGATGTTATTGGGGGTAATGTATTGACATGGATAGAGAACTGGTTGGCAGACAGGAGCAAAGAGTAGGAATAAACGAGTCCTTTTCAGAATGGCAGGCAGTGAATAGTGGGGTACCGCAAGGGTCAGTGCTCGGCCCCCAGCTATTTACAATTTACATTAATGATTTGGAAGAAGGAATTAAATGTAATTTCTCCAAGTTTGTAGATGACACTAAGCTGGGTGACAGTGTGAGCTGTGAGGAGGATGCTAAGAGACTGCAGGGTGAATTGAACAGGTTAGGTGAGTGGGCAAATGCATGGCAGATGCAGTATAATGTAGATAAATGTGAGGTTATCCAACTTGGTGGCAAATACAGGAAGGCGGAATATTATCTGAATGGTGCTATCATCAGGGAGAGCAGTAGAAGGAAGGTAGTGCAGGGGTCCCCTGCGGTCATCTCTCTTCAAAACACATAAATCGTTTTGGGTACTGTTGGAGGAGATGACTCATTAGGGGAGAGCAGCGGCAGTCAAGTTCATGGCACCATGGGTGGCTCTGCTGCACAGGAGGGCAGAAAAAAGAGTGGGAGAGCTGCAGTGGTAGGGGATTCTATTGTAAGGGGAATAGATAGGCATTTCTCCATCCGCAATTGAGACTCCAGGATGGTATGCTGCTTCCCTGGTGCAAGGGTCAATGATGTCTCGAAGCAGCTGCAGGGCATTCTGGAGGGGGAGAGTGAACAGCCAGTTGTTGTGCTGCATATAGGTACCAACGATATAGGTAAAAAACGGGATGAGGTCCTACAAGCCGAATTTAGGGAGCTACGAGTTAAAGTAAAATGTAGTACCTCAAAGGTAGTATTTGCAAGATTGCTACCAGTGCCACGTGCTAGTCAGAGCAGGAATAGCAGGATAGTTAAGTTGAATACATGGCTTGAGCAATGGTGCAAATTCTTGGGACATTGGAACCGGTTCAGGGGGAGGTGGGACCAGTACAAACCAGACGGTCTGCACCTGGGCAGGACTGGAATCAATCTACTGGGGGGAGAGTTTGCTAGTGCTGTTGGGGAGGGTTTAAACTAATATGGCAGGGGGATGGGAATCTATGCAGGGAGACAGAGGGAAGTAAAATGGGGGCAGAAGCAAAAGGCAGAAAGGAGGTTAGGAAAAGTGGAGGACAGAGAAATCAAAGGCAAAAATTAAAACGGGCGTCATTACAACATAATTCTAAAAGGACAAAGAGTGTTAAAAAAACAAGTCTGAAGGCTCTGTGTCTCAATGCGAGGAGCATTCGTAATAAGGTGGATGAATTAACTGCGCAGATAGCTGTTAACGGATATGATGTAATTGGGATTACGGAGACATGGCTCCAGGGTGACCAAGGTTGGGAACTCAACACCAGGAGTATTCAATATTCAGGAAGGATAGCCAGAAAGGTGAAGGAGGTAGGGTAGTGCTGTTGGTTAAAGATGAGATTAATGCAATAGTAAGGAAGGACATTAGCTTGGATGATGTGTAATCTGTATGGGTAGAGCTGCGGAACACCAAAGGCCAGAAAACGCGAGTGGGAATTGTGTACAGACCACCGAGCAGTAGCAGTGAGGTTGGGGATGGCATAAAACAGGAAATTACGGACGCGTGCAATACAGGTACAGCAGTTATCATGGGTGACTTTAATCTACATAGAGATTGGGCTAACCAAATTGGTAGCAATACGGTGGAGGAGGATTTCTGGGAGATTATAAGGGATGGATTTCTCGACCAATATATTGAGGAACCAACTAGAGAGCTGGCCATCCTAGACTGGGTCTTGTATAACGAGAGAGGATTAATTAGCAATCTTGTTGTGCGAGGCCCCTTGGGAAAGAGTGACCATAACATGGTAGAATTCTTCATTAAGATGGAGAGTGTATTGTAGAATTCTTCATTAAGATGGAGAGTGACACAGTTAATTCAGAGACTAGGGTCCTGAGCTTAAAGAAAGGTAACTTCAATGGCATGAGATGTGAATTGGCTAGGATAGACTGGTGAATGATACTTAAAGGGTTGATGGTGGATAGGTAATGGCAGACATTTAACGATCACATGGATGAACTTCAACAATTATACATCCCTGCCTGGAGTAAAAATAAAATGGGGAAGGTGGCTCAACCGCGGCGAACAAGGGAAATTAGGGATAGTGTTAAATCCAAGGAAGAGACATATAAATTGGCCAGAAAAAGCAGCAAACCTGAGGATTTGGAAACATTTAGCATTCAGCAGAGGAGGACAAAGGGTTTAACTAGGAAGGGGAAAATAGAGTACGAGAGTAAGCTTGCTGGGAACATAAAAACTGACTGCATAAGCTTCTATAGATATGTGAAGAGAAAAAGATTAGTGAAGACAAATGTAGGCCCCTTGCAGTCAGAATCAGGTGAATTTATAATGGAGAACAAAGAAATGGCAGACCAATTGTACAAATACTTTGCTTCTGTCTTCACGAAGGAAGACACAAATAACCTTCCGTAAATACTAGGGGACCGAGGGTCTAGCGAGAAGGAGGAACTGAAGGAAATCCTTATTAATCAGGAAATTGTGTTCGGGAAATTGATGGGACTGAAGGCTGATAAATCCCCAGGGCTTGATAGTCTGCATCCCAGAGTAATTAAGGAAGTGGCCCTAGAAATAGTGGATGCATTGGTGGTCATTTTCCAACATTCGACAGACTCTGGAACAGATCCTATAGATTGGAGGGTAGCTAATGTAACCCCACTTAGTAAAAAAGGAGGGAGAGAGAAAACAAGGAATTACAGACCAGTTAGCCTGACATCGGCAGTGGGGAAGATGTTGAAATCAATTATTAAAGATGTAATAGCAGCGCATTTGGAAAGCAGTGACAAACTCGGTCCAAGTAGCATGGATTTATGAAAGGAAAATCATGCTTGACAAATCTTCTAGAAGTTTTTGAGGATGTAACTAGTAGAGTGGACAAGGGAGAACAAAGGAGGTGGCCTTGGAAATAGCGGATGCATTGACAGTCATTTTCCAACATTCCATTGACTCTGGATCAGTTCCTATCGAGTGGAGGGTAGCCAATGTAACCCCACTTTTTAAAAAAGGAGGGAGAGAGAAAACAGGGAATTTTGAAAAGGCCCCACACAAGAGATTAGTGTGCAAAGATAAAGCACATGTTATTGCAGGTAATATATTGACGTGGATAGAGAACTGGTTAGCAGACAGAAGCAGAGAGTAGGTATAAATGGGTCCTTTTTAGAATGGCAGGCAGTGACTAGTGGGGTACCGCAGGGTTCAGTGCTGGGCCCCCAGCTATTTACAATATACATTAATGATTTGGACGAAGGAATTGAATGTAATATCTCCAAGTTTGCAGAAGACGCTAAGCTGGGTAGCAGTGTGAGCTGTGAGGAGGAAGCTATGAGATTGCAGGGTGAATTGTACAGGTTCAGTGAGTGGGCAAATGCATGGTAGATGCAGTATAATGTAGATAAATGTGAGGTTATTCACCTTGCTGGCAAAAACACGAAGGCAGAATATTATCTGAATGGTGACAGATTAGGAAAAGGGGAGGTGCAATGAGACCTGGGTGTCATGGTACATCAGTCATTGAAAGTTGGCATGCAGGTACAGCAGACAGTGAAGAAGGCAAATGGCATGTTGCCCTTCATAGTGAGAGGATTTGAGTATAGGAGCAGGGAGATCTTGCTGCAGTTGTACAGGGCCTTCATGAGGCCACACCTTGAATATTGTGTACAGTTTTGGTCTCCTAATCTGAGGAAGGACATTCTTGCTATTGAGGGAGTGCAGCGAAGGTTCACCAGACAAATTCCCGGGATGGCAAGACTTACATATGAAGAATGACTGGATCGACTAGGCTTATATTCACTGAAATTTAGAAGAATGAGAGGGGATCTCATAGAAACATATAAAATTCTGATGGGATTGGACAGGTTAGATGCAGGAAGAATGTTCCCGATGTTGGGGAAGTCCAGAACCAGGGGTCATAGTATAAAGATAAGGACCGAGATGAGGAGAAACTTCTTCACTCAGAGAATTCTGAACCTGTGGAATTATCCACCACAGAAAGTTGTTGAGGCCAATTTGTTAGATATATTCAAAAGGGAGTTAGATATGGCCCTTACAGTTAAAGGGATCAAGGGGTGTGGAGAGAAAGCAAGACTGGGGTACTGAAGCGTGATCAGCCATGATCATATTGAATGGTGGTGCAGGCTCGAAGGGTCGAATGGCCTACTCCTGCACCTATTTTCTATGTTTCTATGTTTCTATGAGTGCACCATAAGCTTATGGCTGCATTGTACGGATCCCAGAGATCATCAACAAGCTTACTGTGAGTGTTGCGGAAGCAGAGTCACGGTTTGTCAATGCGATTCAGGACTCCAGTGAAGCTATCATTTCCCACACACAGAGGCTGGTGGCCTTGAGCAGTGACAATGGCGTTCTAGAGTGTGTGACGCGTGCCCTTCAGCATGTTGCAGCATCGCATGAATCACAGACACAAGCTACGCTTCAGCTTGGTGATGTGATGCAGTCAATGACTGCTGCCATCCACTCTGTGTTCCCCACTGTCCAACAGGGAAGGGACGGTGCCGAAGCAGACCAGCAAGTTGTGGAGACACATCGTGCTCCAGATGCTGAGACCTAACCCTGTCAGAGAGACAGTGGCTCCCAGGAAATGGAAGGTGCTGTCTTTCCTCAGGATGACAGCATTCCGGCTCCCACCATTGACTCGCCAACCATGCACCTTACACGGTTGACACCCCAGCCATCAGTGACTGCTTCTGCTGATGATGAAGTGCAGCTGGGCCTTCCATGCCACGAGCTGGTCCAGGGCATCCTCAGACACCATCTGCATTGTCTTCCCCCCCCAAACACAGCAACCCTCTAGCAGCCTTGCTGTAGGCACTGAGACCTCATTGAGGAATAGCAGCAATCGTGGGAGGGGGCTGACAGGAAAGGGTGGGGAGAGGTAAAGTGTATCTAAGAGCCATTAAAGCCTGGCACAAGTTTGAGTTCATGTGGAATTGTTCACATTGTAAATAGTTATATCTTAAGAAATGGGTTATTTTGCATTGACTTGTTGCGGGAAGCAGTTTTGTGTTTAATTAGTTTTGGTTTTATGATTGTAATGTGTTGGGTTGTTGTGTCGGCGGGGGGGGCGGGGTGCATTGTTCATTATTGATGTTCATTAAAATATTTCTTGGACCTTTTCCATTGGTGTCTTGTGTCTCATCACAGAATTCAGTGTGGATGAGTCGTCATGGTGGCACAGAATCACGAGTCAAAGCTGCAACCCCACCTTCCGCATTCAAGCAATGATGAGCTGGCGACGTAAGGCTCTTGCTGTGGACACATCATCACACTGCCCCCCTGTGGTTGTGGTGGATCTGCAATGAGTTCCTCACCAGGCTCATCTTTCTCGTCCTCCTCCTCCTGAGGTGGTCCTGCAATCCCCACTGGTAATGCCTGGCCCCTCATGATGGCTCAGTTGTGTAGCATGCAGCACACCACATTGAATTTGGAGATCTGTTGAGGGGAGTATTGAAGACTGCCTCCAGGCATCGGAAACGCTGCTTGAGCACCCCAATTGCCTGTTCGATGATGTTGTGGGTGCATGGCTGTTATTGTAGCGCTGCTCGGCTTCTGAGGCGGGGTTACGGAGGGGTGTCATGAGCCAGGTGGCCAAGCCGTAACCTTTGTTCCCGATCAGCCAACCCTGTCTTTGTCTTTGTCGTTGAAACATTTGTGACACACTGTTCTCACGCAAGATGAAAGCAATGTGTCGTATGTTTTTGCTGTATAATTATTGTATTCCGTCTTAAACTCTGATTAAACACAATATACCCATCAGATTGATTTACAAAGCACCTGATTATTAAAGTGACCAGAGATAGCCTGAAAAGGCATCATAAGTGCAAGTCTTCCTTCCTTCTTTTGTTCTCGCAAAGATCTTTTATGTGAAATTTTATCTTATCTTTCACTTTTGGGATGCTGATGAACCTGCATGAGCTTTCAGCATTTTCTGTTTTCATTTCAGATTTCCAGTGCTTGTAGATTACGTTAGAGATTACTGCTTGCATGCTCTGGTTCAATGACATACATAAAGCTACATGTTATATAAGAATCATCCAGGCATAATACAACATTTCCCATGAAGCAATTTTATTCCTTCAAAAAGGAAATTGAAGATCAAGGAGTTGGGGTATAGGTTCATCCTGCAAGTGTTGAACCAATACCCAGAGAGAATCTGTGGACTAAAACTGATTAAATTCTGAAGTTAACATATGCAGTTATGGGTAAAAGGTAAACAATCATGTCTAATAGAGTACTGAGCGATTTAACTTGGTCCTCATAGGCAGAATCGTTCAATGCCAATTTTTACCGAGGTATCGCATGTGTAGCTGCACTACAAGACTCCCTTTGCTACAACCTAAAAATCTTCCATGACACCAGCCTTGAATGCCTTATAGATTAATAGATTCATAGAAATTTACAGCAAGGAAGAAGGCCATTTTGGCCCATTGTGTCCATGCTGGCCAACAAAGAGCTATCCAGCTAAATCCCACTTTCCAGCTGTTGGTCCGTAGCCCTGTAGGTTACGACACTTCAAGTGCACATCCAAGTACTTTTTAAATGTTGTGAGGGTTTCTGCCTCTACCACCCTTTCAGGCACTGAGTTCCAGACCCCTATCACCTTGTTGGTGAAGAAATTTCCCATCAAATCTCATCTAAACCTCCGACCAATAACTTTAAATTTATGCCCTCTGGTTCTTTAAATCTTCTTTATACCCTCTCCAATACAATCACATCTTTCCTGTAGTGCGGTGACCAGAACGGCACGCAGTACTCTAGCTGTGGCCTAACTAATGTTTTATACAGTTCAAGGATAACCTTGATAAGCTCTGGTATTCTATGCCTCAGCTAATAAAGGCAAGTATTCCGTATGCTTCTTAACCACCCTTATCTACCTGGTCTGCTATCTTCAGGGATCTGTGGACATGCACTCCAAGGTCCCTTTGTTCCTCCACACTTTTCAGTGTCCTACCATTTAATGTGTATTCCCATGCTTTATTAGCAATCCCCAAATGCATGACCTCACACTTCTCCGGATTGACTTCCAATTGCCACTATTCTGCCCACCTAACCAGTTAATTGATATATTCCTGCAATCCGCAGCTTTCTTCTTCGTTATCAACCACACAGCTGATTTTCATATCATTTGCAAACTTCTTAATCATACCCCCTACATTCAAGTCTCCTTCTCTTCTTCTTAGGTAATCCCTTGGAGTTGAAGATTGCTTGCTTCCTCACTAAATTGAGTTGTCAGGTGACTGAAGAGTCCAATGCGGGACCTACAGTCTCTGTCACAGGTGAGACAGACAGTGGTTGAAGGAATGGGTGGGCGGGGTGCCTGGGTTGCCATGCACTCCTTCTGCTGTCTACACTTGGCTTCTGTTTGCTCCCGGCGAAGAGACCCGAGGTGTTCGGTGCCATCCCAGATTCAAGTCTAAATCATTGACATATACCACAAAAAGCAAGGAACCAACCTTGTACTGAGCCCTGTGGAACCCCACTGGAAATAGCCTTCCTCTCACAAAAACATCCATCAACCATTACCCTCTGCTTCCTACCTCTGAGTTAATTTTGGATCCAACTTGCTGCTTTGCCCTGGATCCCAGGGCTTTTACTTTCATGACCAGTCTGCCATGTGGGACCTTATCAAAAGCCTTGCTAAAATCCATTAAATGCACTACCCTCAGCGACCCTCCTTGTTATCTCCTCAAAAAATTCAATCAAGTTAGTCAGACACGAACTTCCCTTAACAAATCCATGCTCACTATCCTTGATTAATCCATATTATATTCATCCCCTGGAGCCCAATAATGGCATTATCAACTTTTCAATTCCCATAACATGTGCTTACATATGCACTCTCCATTTTTTATAGCTGACTGGAGTGAAGCCGACAACTTAAGATAAATTTCCACCAATTTGACAGTTTTATGCTTGGACTTGCAAGCATTAGGAAATGAGTTCAGACTGCCCAAACCCATTTCATATAGGACCATTACAGCCGGATAGGTAAGAGTTTCATTCCATTAGTCTGGGTTCAATTCACAACCAGATGCCAAAGTTGAAAGAACAGACTGCTCACTCAGCGACAGATCCAGCATCCCCATTCAATAAAATATTTTATCCTGCTCCTGTGTGACTTACAAATTCACTAATCCCGTTACCCCAGAAGACAGATGCATTCAGTAATACAACATTGTAGCCCCATCTCCAACCTGCACTCACTTTGAATGCAGCTCATTACTGGGAGGGAAAGGATTTGTGAATGTAAACTTTGGTGTCAACCTCCGAGTCAAAAGGTTATAGGTTCAAGCCCCACTCCAGAAACATAACCACAAAATTCAGGCCGACAAAATTCATAGTTGCTGTCTTTTAAATGAGATATTAAACCGAGGCCCCATCTGCCCTCTTGGATGTAAAAAAATCCCATGACACTGTTTCAAAGAAGAGCAGGGGAGTTCTTCCTGGTGTCTTGGCCAATATTTATCCCTCAGATTATCTGATCATTATCTCATTGCTGTTTGAGGGACCTTGCTTTGTGCAAATTGGCTGCTGCATTTCCTACATTTCAAAAGTGCTTTCAGACATCCTGAGGGCATGAAAGGTACTATATAAATGTTACTCCTTCTTTCTTATAGATTTCTCTATAAAATGCAAAACATCTGTTCACAACATTACCTGAATTTATGATGTTTTTTTTGCAAAATTTAGAAGTTAGCTCATCACAGCTAGCCTTCAACACAATACATGCATCTCAAACCACTTTTATAATGTTCTTGAAATTCAGTTCCCAAGATCCGAGAGTCCGCTCCGTGTTTATGTAGGTTAAATCCATTTCCATACCTGGCAGCAGTCTTGTAGACCTCAAATCTGATCAAGGAGCAGCTTTACTGTCCTCTCTGAGGTTCCGACTCTACTTACTGTCCTCGCTTAGGATCCAACTCTATTTTGAACAACTGATTTTTTTTTGTCTCCACTATCCAATCTGGTAGATTATTCCAAACCTTTATCACTTTTTCAGTCAAGTAGTTCTTCATTAACTATCTATGTTATATTCAAAATCTTGCATCTGCAAATTTCACATCTACAAAGCTTATTGCCTATTGTCACAATTTTTTTGGTCACACTTTGTCAACTTTTCTCATGAATTAAATTCCTATGTCCACATTTCCCATTCAATTTTCCTGGGTTGACGCAATTATTGGCTTTGACCACTCTGTCGCTCTGTGGACCAAATTTCAAAATTTAATTTTTTTCTCTTCTCTTTGCCCACTTTCACATTGTTTGTTCCAGTCCCTCCAACATTACCCTGCTATTCCTACTCTGGCCTCCACTTTTCTTTCCGGCCTTACCTGCCCTGTTTCTTCTCTCCATTTCAGGGACATTACTCTGTCCTTTCACCCTCAGACCTGACCTCTGTCTGCCTCTTTTCTTGCCACTCACCATTCACTCTGGCCTTGGATTCTTCTCTCAGCTCTAGTACCTGCCAGATTTTACTTTCACCTCCCATCCACAGATCTCGGGCATCTCACCTCTGTCTGCCCTTACCACCTACTATCTGCCCTTGCCACCTCCATCTGCCCCACAGCTTTCCTTCCTCTTAGTTCATGATTTTCTTTTCAACAAAGACACCATTTTCAAAATGTTGATTTCCAGTGGCTCCTATCTGGCGGACAGAACTAACTGTTTCAAACCTTTTAACTTTACAGGAGATGAGAACCGTTTGCTTGCAGCCACTGTGGAGATTAGCTGAGTTCCCTTTTCATTTCTGTCTTTTATTCTTATTGCTTAAAAGATTAGATTTTAAAAGGTTATTGAGATTTTAAAGCTATCACTGTTATTTACTTCATTATACAGCACTCTGTTCTCAATTATGCTTTATGATACTTCTCAGTTGTTTTAATTTCATGTAAGATCCTTTTATGTATATAAAAATGTAATCAGCAAACCATGGACATCGCCATTGGCAACTCACTAGTGTTTCAAATTCACTGTCACCAATTTAAGGTTATAAGCTCTGGTCTAACTTCTCTGGCTTATTTTAAGTAATATTGGGCTGGATTTTCCACGGCATCTCCAACCGGTTTCTCGGCGGTATTGGTCGGAAAATTACTCGACGGAAACTTTGGAAAACAGTTCTGAAAATGGTTTCAAAATACTGCTGGGGAGCGGACCGCCAGCGTCTGAGTTTTGTCCCAGCGGTGACCTTTAGGTAAGTAAAAAAAAAACGCCCACGAGAAACCAGCCGGAGCTGAGCGGTAGGTATGAAGCCCTGCAAAAAAAGGTAAGTTATATTTTTCTTTTACTTTCTTTTTCAGCAATTATGTGTAAAAGAGTCCTGAGAATGGATTGTTATTATTTATTTTTTGTATTTTGAAAAAATTATTTTTAATGTTTTCCCCCCGCCCGCCCAACTCGCCGCCTCGGTCTAAATTTTAGTAAGTACCGCCCGATTAGATTAAGTTCCGCCCAATCGGCCCAGGATCGCGTTTTCCACCGAGAACCGGGGTGTAAGGTCCATTTTTTCCGCCAGGCGGAATGTTTTCCTTTTTTTGTGGAATTTTTCGCCCCCGGTAATTTTAAAATCTTAGCGGTATTTTGGGTGGCAATCCGGCGGTGGTGGATTTATTTGAAATTCTAACATAGAAACATAGAAACATAGAAAATAGGTGCAGGAGTAGGCCATTCGGCCCTTCTAGCCTGCACCGCCATTCAATGAGTTCATGGCTGAACATTCAACTTCAGTACCCCATTCCTGCTTTCTCGCCATACCTATTGTGTTTTGTTATTCATGAGATTCCAGGTTTACCTTAGCTATACCTTTAATACTTTCCATTTTGTGAGGAGGTTTTCCCCTTTATTCCCTTCTTTCCAGAGCTTAAACTTTTCTAATCTTGGGAAAACCAGTTTGAATAGCTTTCTGCTGCAATTTTCTGCAAGTCTGAATCATGCTAGCTGCTCACAGTGCCACAGTGTGCACAGCATGATATACATGTGTATTTAACCATGTGGAGTTATTAATAAGGTACA
Organism: Pristiophorus japonicus; assembly: GCF_044704955.1. NCBI lineage: Eukaryota > Metazoa > Chordata > Chondrichthyes > Pristiophoridae > Pristiophorus > Pristiophorus japonicus. The sequence continues at coordinate 361,452,185 of NC_091977.1, read as the reverse complement.
GGCTGGATTTTCAGCTTTTAAGATTTCGGGGCATTAATGATGGCGGAGCTGTCCTAATACCGCCTGGAAAAGATTTGCGCCTTAGTCAGCAAAATTCAGCAGCTGGGTCCTGAGTGTGGGGCAGAGTGCTCAGAGTTCTCCGCCAGCTGAGCAAGTGAAAATCCCAAGCTAAAGAACTGGCCACGGAAGCCTCTAAGAGAGGGCTGAGGGGAAAAAAAAAACAGGAAAAAAACTCACAAAAATATTCCCAATAAATACCTCACACCACCACTACATAAATCAAATAAAAATAATATAAAAAACAATCACACATACCTGAGGTTAGCATTACTTTCCTCTCTGCAGCTGCTACAGCTTAGACCACCTGTTTTCACAGGCGGTTCCAGCACAAAGCTCTATGCAGCGCTACTTGTCGGGCAGGAGGCATAAATCGATACGGATACGGTGTAGCAACCAGGGGCTTTGCACACCGGCTCACCTCTTCCAGGCAGTAATATTGTGATATTTTGCAGTGACCCCAGCAGTGGTGCGCTATCTCTGCTCGATCTCTCCGCAGCCTTTGACCTGGTAGACCATCGGATCCTCCTCCAATGCCCTTCATGTGTTGTCCAGTTCAGAGCATCTGCCGCCAGTTGGATCCATTCTTATTTTCCTAATTGTAGCCACAGCATCTCCAGCAACAGCTTATGTTCCTGCCCCCGCACCATTACCTCCCGTGACTATTCTCAAGCCAAACTTTATTTCACATTTGCACAGATTTTTCTGGAACGGGGCATCTCGTGGCATGCCCTGTTGGTTAGATTTTGTTCCCTTCACCTTACAGCTTGAAAGCTTTCCGCCCTACAAGTTGCTGAAGTTGCGAGGTCAACGGGGCATCTGAGACCTTGGTGAATGATGCGACCAACAGTCTATCTCCTTAATCAATGCGATTTAAGGATTGAATAAGAAACAGGTGAAGGATGGAGAAGGAAATAGGGTGAAAGAGAAATAAAGGGCTCATGTTTTGGCCTTCCCTTAGAACGGCGCACCTCGGAGAGGCACGCCTGTTTCGTCGAACAAAAAGTGCGCCTAATGCCTACCTCCGTATTCTGCAATGTTTTTCGGACCCGTTTCAGGTCAACGCGGCATACCAGCAGCTGTGGGGGGTGGGGCCAAGGCATGGTGCCAAAGAACTGCCAGCAGGGGGGGCGGGGCTAGCTCACAGCAGCACATTTAGTGCCGGCAGCCCTGCGCTTGCGCATTGGTGTGTGCGCGCATGCGCAGTGGGACACAAACATTGGCACTCAGCCATGTTTAAAGGTAGATGAGGAACAGTGCTGTTTACTTTTGTGGAGCTGTGGAAAGGCTTGTGAGTGAATTTTGGTGATTTTTTTGTGCCTGAAGGAGTGCTTTTAGCAGCATTGTTGAAGAAATCACCTGCTGAAATCAGTGAGTGCTGTTTGTTGCTGCTAAACTTCCAGAACAATTGCTGCAGAGGTGCATGCAAAATAAGGACTGTGTGTTTTGAAAAATCAGAGTGTCAATTCAAAACAACAACGGAACAACGTCCACCAAGAGCAAAGAATTTCTTGCATGACGAAGTGGAGACATTAGTTAATGTTATTGAGCAGAGATGGCAGAAGCTGGATACCAGCAACAGAGGTCGCACAAAAGTGCCACCCAAAGAAATGAAGAAACGCTGGAACCTAGTTGCAGAAGATTACTGCGCAGTGGTGCATACCAGGAGATCTGGAAGCCAGTGTAAAAAGAAATGGCATGACCTTGGTCAAGTAGTTAGTGCAAGTAATATTTTCATTTTTCAATGGAATCTTAATTGTAAATGTGGCCATCTGTATATGTCCCACCCTGCAGAAAGACGCACTCTGTAAAAAGTTATATTTTAATCTTTGTAGAAGAAATTGGCCCACAATAAAAGGGAAAGAACTCGAACAGGAGGAAGCGTGCCAAATTTGCATCCCCTGACACACTTGGAACAGAGGGTAGCTGCTATGATGAGTCGTACATGGAGAAAAGCAATCAGTACTGCACAATCTAGGCCCACACGCGAGGGAGAGGGTAAGTCCTGAAAATGCATCGTGACCCTTCAAATCAACCTGCTGCCTGGCCTGCTATGTGTGAGACTACACATGCTACCCATCCTGCTCCCTCCTGTGCTGCTAACTATTTGACTGTTCTGATTTATTTTGCAGAAAGATGATGCCAATCCTGAAGATCCTGAAGAAGAACCAGAAGAACCAGATGCGGACAATCCAGACCAAGGATGGCTGCAGGGGTTGACTGAACTGTCTTCAGGGGAGACCTTAGAACTTAATATTTATGAGCCCACATTAACGGATATCAATGTTTCAAACCCTTGCATAAGTTCTGGTTCCACCGTCCATGGTTTCACAGATTGCGATATAGTGGGTCCCAGTGGTGCTGCTGGTGTAATGCAATAGATTACACCCACTGCCCCACCATCCCAGTCTGTGCCTCCCACTGGAGTGGTGCCACGAGGCAGACCCAGGCAGAGGAGAAGGAGATTGGAAACACACTCTCCTGAGATGCAGTGTGCAACAGATGTGGCTCAGGTTGTGGCATTGGGTGCGGAGAGCAATGACCTCTGTGATCACTCGTGGGCAGCGTCAGTGCAGTGGGTGAAGAGGTACTGACGGAACAAATAGCAGCAATGACATGCGAAATGAGGGAGGGAATGTCCGAGGGAGTGCAAATGACGACACAGGCCATCAGGGAGGGTATGCAAGTGAGGGCACAGGTCGCCAGGGAAGGCATGCAAGTGACGGCACACGCCCTCATGGAGGTAGCTGCTGCAATAAGGGCACACAGCCCGGCCAATCAAATGGCACCCCCATGAAGGAGTGAACATTCACCGAGATGTGAATGAGAGATGGTTGCTGCCTTTCTTTGCTGCTTTTATCCTTGTTCTTGATGTAACTGTAGTAACTTTTTTCAAATTGAAATTGTTTTGTAAGTTTTGTAACTTTACAACTTATAAGTAAACTTAGGGTTTTTAAGTGATCTTACAGTGTAAATGTTCTCATATTTTGTAACTTATTTAATTTTACGCCTAAAAAGTGATATTGAAACATAGAAACATAGAAAATAGGTGCAGGAGTAGGCCATTCGGCCCTTTGAGTCTGCATCACCATTCAATAATATCATGGCTGATCATTCACCTCAGTACCGCTTTCCTGCTTTCTCTCAATATCCCTTGATCCTTTTAGCCGTAAGGGCCATATCTAACTCCATCTTGAATATATCCAATGAACTGGCATCAACATCTCTCTGCGGTAGGGAATTCCACAGGCTAACAACTCTCTGAGTGAAGAAGTTTCTCCTCATCTCAGTCCTAAATAGCTTACCCCTTATCCTTAGACTATGTCCCCTGGTTCTGGACTTCCCCAACATTGGGAACGTACTTCCTGCATCTAACCTGTCCAGTCCCGTCAGAATTTTATATGTTTCTATGAGATCCCCTCTCATCCTTCTAAACTCCAGTGAATACAGGCCTAGTCGATCCAGTCTCTCCTCATATGTCAGTCCTGCCATCCTGGGAATCAGTCTGGTGAATCTTCGCTGCACTCGCTCAATAGCAAGAACTTCCTTCCTCAGATTAGGAGACCAAAACTCAACACAATATTCCAGGTGAGGCCTCACTAAGACCCTGTACAACTGCAGTAAGACCTCCCTGCTCCTCTACTCAAATCCCCTAGCTATGAAGGCCGACATACCATTTGCCTTCATCACTGCCTGCTGTACCTGCATGCCAACTTTCAATGAATGATGTACCATGACACCCAGGTCTCATAGCACCTCCCCTTTTCCTAATCTTCCACCATTCAGATAATATTCTGCCTTCGTGTTTTTGCCACCAAATTGGATAACCTCACAGTTATCGACATTATACTGCATTTGCCAAGCGTTTGCCCACTGACCTAACCTGTCCAAGTCACTCTGTAGCCTTTTAGCGTCCTCTTCACAGCTCACACCGCCACCCAGCTTAGTGTCATCTGCAAACTTGGAGATATTACACTCAATTCCCTCATCCAAATCATTAATGTATATTGTAAATAGCTGAGGTCCCAGCACTGAGCCCTGCAGCACCCCACTAGTCACTGCCTTCCATTCTGAAAAGGACCCGTTTATCCCAGCTCTCTGCTTCCTGTCTGCCAACCAGTTCTCTATCCACGTCAGTATATTACCCCCAATACTATGTGCTTTAATTTTGGACACCAATCTCTTGTCAAAAGCCTTTTGAAAGTCCAAATACACCACATCCACTGGTTCTCCCTTGTCCATTCCACTAGTTACATCCTCAAAAAATTCTAGAAGATTTGTCAAGCAGGATTTCCCTTTCGTAAATCCATGTTGACTTGGACCGATCCAGTCACTGCTTTCCAAATGTGCTGCTAATTCATCTTTATTAATTGATTGTAACATTTTCCCTACTACTGATGTCAGGCTAGCCGGTCTATAATTACCCATTTTTGCTCTCCCTCCTTTCTTAAAAAGTAGTGATACATTAGCTACCCTCAAGTCCATAGGAACCGATCCAGTGTCGATAGACTGTTGAAAAATGATCACCAATGCATCCACTATTTCTAGGGCTACTTCCTTGAGTACTCTTGGATGCAGGCCCCGGGGATTTATCGACCTTCAATCCCATCAATTTCCCTAACACAATTTCCCAACTAATAAGGATTTCCTTCAGTTCCTCCTTCCCCCGAGACCCTCGGTCCCCAAGTATTTCCGGAAGGTTATTTGTGTCTTCCTTCGTGAAGACAGAACCAAAGTTTAACTTGTCCGCCATTTTTTTGTTCCCCATTATAAATTCACCTAAATCTGACTGCAAGGGACCTACGTTTATTTTCACTAATCTTTTTCTCTTCACATATCTATAGAAGCATTTGTAGTCAGTTTTTATGTTGCCAGCAAGCTTCCTCTCATACTCTATTTTCTCCCTCCTAATTAAACCCTTTGTCCTCCTCTGCTGTATTACAAATTTCTCCCAGTCCTCAGGTTTGCTGATTTTTCTGGCCAATTTATATGGCTCTTCCTTGGATTTAACACTATCCTTAATTTCCCTTGTTAGCCACGGTTGAGCCACCTTCCCCGTTTTACTGTTACTCCAGACAGAGATGTACAATTGTTGAAGTTCATCCATGTGATCTTTAAATGTTTGCCATTGCCTATCCACCGTCAACCCTTTAAGTATCACTCGCCAGTCTATTCTAGCCAATTCATGTCTCATATCATCAAAGTTAGCTTTCCTTAAGTTCAGGACCCTAGTCTCTGAATTAACTGTGTCACTCTCCATCTTAATAACGAATTCTACCATATTATGGTCACTCTTTCTCAAGGGGCCTCGCACAACAAGATTGTTAATTAGTCCTTTCCCATTACACATCACCTAGTCTAGCATGGCCAGCCCTCTTGTTGGTTCCTCTAGGAAACCATCCCTAATAAACTCCAGGAAATCCTTCTCCACCGCCTTGCTACCAGTTTGGTTAGCCCAATCAATATGTAGATTAAAGTCACCCATGATAACTGTTGTACCTTTATTGCACGCATCCCTAATTTCTTGTTTGATGCCATCCCCAACCTCACTACTACTGTTTGTTGAACTGTACACAACTCCCACGAGCATTTTCTGCCCCTTGGTATTCCGTAGCTCCACCCATACCGATTCCACATTATCCAAGCTAATGTCCTTCCTTACTATTGCATTAATTTCCTCTTTAACCAGCAACACCACCCCAACTCCTTTTCCTTTCTGTCTGTCCTTCCAAAATGTTGAATACTCCTGTATGTTGTTCCCAGCCTTGGTCACCCTGAAGCCATCTCTTCGTGATGCCAATTACATCATATCCGTTAACTCCTATCTGTGCAGTTAATTTGTCCACCTTATTCCGAATACTCCTCGCATTGAGGCACAGAGCCTTCAGGCTTGTCTTATTAACACCCTTTGCCCCTTTAGAATTTTGCATTAATATGGCCCTTTTTGCTTTTTGTCTTGGGTTTCTCTGCCCTCCATTTTTACTTTTCTTCTTTCTATCTTTTGCTTCTGCCCCCATTCTACTTCCCTCTGTCTCCCTGCAAAAGTTTCCATCCCCCTGCCATATTAGTGTAACCCCTCCCCAACAGCACTAGCAAACACTCCCCCTAGGACATTGGTTCCAGTCCTGCCCAGGCACAGACGTCCGGTTTGTACTGGTCCCACCTCCCCCAGAACCGGTTCGAATGTCCCAGGAATTTGACTCCCTCCCTTCTGTACCACTCCTCAAGCCACGTATTCATCTGACCTATCCTGCGATTCCTACTCTGACTAGCACGTGGCACTGGTAGCAATCCTGGGATTACTACTTTTGAGGTCCTACTTTTTAATTTAGCTCCTAGCTCCCTAAATTTGTCTTGTAGGACCTCATCCCGTTTTTTTACCTATATCGTTGGTACCTATATGCACCACGACAACTGGCTGTTCACTTTCCCTCTTCAAAATGTCCTGCACCAACTTCGAGGCATCCGTGACTCTTGTACCAGGGAGGCAACATACCATCCTGGAGTCTCGGTTGCGGCCACAGAAACGTCTAGCTATTCCCCTTACAATAGAATCCCCTATCACTACAGCTCTCCCATTTTTTTCCTGCTCTCCTGTGCAGCCGAGCCACCCATGTTGCCATGAACTTGGCTGCTGCTGCTCTCCTCTGATGAGTCATCCCCCTCAACAGTACCCAAAGTTTCTATGATCTTAAGAATGTAAGATTTTTCACATTGAAATTGTTTTGTAACTTTTGTAACTTTATAACTTATAAGTGATCTTAGAGTTTTTAAGTGATCTTAATGAGTCATATTAAAAAGTAAAGTTTGATACAACAAATATTTTATTACACTAATGTTAACTTTTCAAGAAAATATTTTTTCATTAAACTGAATCATGTTCCATTAACACAACACAACATAGGAACAGCTCCAAAAAATAAACATGTCCATGCGCAATAGTTGTCGCAGAGCCCTCAGGCATCAGTAATTGAAGCGTTCACGGATGAGCTGCTGGCGCAGGTCTCGAGCAATCATTAAGGGGGAACGATGGACCACCCTCCTCCGACCTTGTGCTCCGGCATCAGGCACTTGCATGCTTTCCTGATCATCGTCATCATCCTCATCTTGCTCTTCCAAATTACTATCATCAGGCACTCTCCCCTCATGTGGATCTTCTGGTTCCACTACCAGTTCCTGCTACCTCATGATGACTAAGTTAGGTAACATGCAGCACACAACAGTGAACTGACCGATATTCTTAGCAGTGTATTGCAAATGGCCTCCGGAATGGTCCAGGCATCGGAAACGCTGTTTCAAGATGCCAATGGTCCTCTCTATGATGCTGAGCGTCGCAATGTAAGACATGTTGTACTGATGGTCAGCTTCCGTCCGTGTTACGCATAGGGGCGTCATGAGCCAGGTGGCGAGGCCATACCCTTTGTCTCCCAGTGGCCAGCTCTGCCCTTCTGGCTGCTGCTCAAACATTGCAGAAATAATGCTGTCGCATAGGATGAACGCATCATGGGTGCTGCCAGGGTATCTCGCATCAACTGACATGATGCGTTGCTTGTCGTCACACACGAGCTGCACATTAATGGAGTGGAAACCTTTTCTATTCCTGTACTGCTCGGAATCCTCCACAGGTGCTCGCAAGGCGATGTGGGTACAATCAACAGTCCTGGAGAAGCCCACAGCCCTGTCATACATTGCTTGGCCGGTCATTGGGAACTTGATGAAGTCATTCCTCCGCGCACACAGTGACCTGGTAAACGCAGGCATGTATTGCACATTGAGAGATGACGCACACATCTCCAGTTGTAGCTTGAAATAATCCCGAGACATAGAAGGAAAGTGCAGCTGTAACCTTCACTTCAACAGACAAGGCAGTCGGCGTTCTGCTTCTCGGCTGTGAATCTGCTCTCAGCATATCACAGATCTCAACGACAACCTCTCTGTGGAAAGGCAGCCTTTTGACACAATCAGCCTTGCTCATATCCAGGTACGAACGCCTGGCTCAATATTGCCGATGTGGGTAAGGCCTCCTGCCCATCAACCTACGGGCTATGACGTTCCTGGTGCGGTGAGCTCTAATCAATTCTCTCCTATGCAGTGAATTGATGGAGAACCATTGCATAATCCATGGAGTTGATAATGCAGCACCCATACTTGAAATACAAATTAAACTTTTAAACTTGCTGGCTGGCTGGCTGACTCTCCCTCCTGGTGCTTTGCACGCTTCCCCTATCCCCTGGCTGAACGGCCGAACTCGTAAACAGCTCGGAGCCTGCTGCTGCCGTGGGGTTGTACTGCCATCGCTCTCGCTTCACACCGCCCCTCTCTCCTGGCCGAACGGCCGAATTCGTCTCCACAGCTCGGTGCCTGCTGCTGCTGCTTCAGACAGGTAGGAAAATTAAATGTATTTTTTATTTGCTTTATTTATCATTTATTATTCATGATGGCTCTTTATTTGTAGAAGTGAAGTGTTAAATGCTTGTAAAATATCCTAACTTTACTCTAACTTCCCTTTCCCCCCCATCTCCCATTCCCTGTGCCTAATTTCTAAAGTGTAGGCAAGGTTTTTCTGAGTGTATAAATCTACACTTACTCCCATTCTAAGTTAGTTTGGATTAAGTTTTCGCTGCCTAAACTTATAAAACAGGCGCAAGTGGCTGAATACACCCTCTTTTGAAAAAAGAACTGTTCTAAAATGAAACGATTCTAACTTACTAGAACTGGAGCAAACTAAATGCCGAGAATTGCAATTTCTAAGATGCTCCATTCTAAACTAGTTGCTCCAAAAAATAGGAGCAACTCAGGCCGAAACTTGAGCCCAAAGAGAGGGAAAGAAAGATGGATTGAGAGAGAGAAAAAAGAGACAAAGTAAAAGTAATTTAAAAATATAATTTTTTATTTAAAAAATCGCTAACAATAATTTACTACCTGTAGGAATGAGACGCCACAATTTCAAACATTCCCTTTGTGGTCTGGAGAGTTTGAGTGGCATTGCAGCAACATAAATCTCTTCATTAAAAAGGTGTTCATTTCCATCCCCAAATTTGTGTGGTGAATTTAATTCACAATTAATGTGTATAAATTGTCCAGTAACTTGTGGAGATTCATAATTCACAGGGTATCTCTTTCTCGCCAAAACTTGTTCGATGATTTACACATTAATAATGGTGAGCGCCATTAAATGCACTTTTATTTTGGCAACAAAACCTGGGCCATTGTGTTTTCTACCTAAAGCCTCAAAGTGATTTGATGCAATGTTCCTTTTGTGGTGAAATGGGGCTTTGCTTCCATTACACACAGCCCTTAGAAATTGAACCAATTCCTGTATTGAATTTTTCAAAAGTATGTATTAGCCATTCTATTTCATTAACAGCAAAGTTAACTTAAAGAAATTATTCCTTGTGTTTAGACTGCATGATGGAGGTCGTTTTGTTGCCAAGAGAAAGAACAGCCAACAGGCCAAAATTCTAATTTGGTCATTGGTTTCAACATTGGTGTAACTCTGTAATTAACATAAGAACATAAGAAATTAAGAAATAAGAGCAGGAGTAGGCCATTTGGCCCCTCAAGTCTGCTCCGCCATTCAATAAGATCATGGCTGATCTGATCCTGGCCTCAACTCCACTTCCCTGTCCTTTCCTCATAACCCTTAACTTACTTATCATTCAAAAATCTGTCTATCTCCATCTTAAATATATTCAATGATCCAGCCTCCACCACTCTCTGGGGTAGAGAATTCCACAGATTTACGACTCTCTGAGAGAAGAAATTCTTCCTCATCTCAGTTTTAAATGGGCGACCCCTTATTCTGAAACTGTGCTCCCGAGTACTCGATTCCCCCACGAGGGGAAACATCCTCTCTGCATCCACCTTGTCAAGCCCCCTCAGAATCTTATATGTTCCAATAAGATCATCTCTCATTCTTCTAAACTCCAATGTGCAAAGGCCGAACCTGCCCAACCTTTCTTCATGATAACTCCTTCATCTCAGGAATCAACATCGTGAACCTTCTCTGAACTACCTCCAATGCAAATATATCCCTCCTTAAATAAGGAGACCAAAACTGTACGCAGGACTACAAATGTGATCTCACCAATGCCCTGTACAGTTGTAGCAGGATTTCCCTACTTGCATACTCCATCCCCCTTGCAATAAAGACCTACAGTACATTTGCTTTCCTAATTACTTGCTGTACCTGCATGCTAACTTTTTGTGTTTTATGTACAAGGATCCCCAGATCACTCTGTGCCTCAGCATTTTGTATTCTCTCCCCATTTAAATAATAATTTGCTTTTTTATTTTTCCTAGAAAAGTGGATAACCTCATAATTTGCCACATTATACACCATCTGCCAAATGTTTGCCCACTCACTTAATCGATCCATATCCCTTTGCAGATTACTTGCATCCTCCTCACAACATGCTTTCCTGCCTATTGTTGTATCAGCAGCAAATTTGGCTACATTACACTCGGTCCCTTCATCCAAGTCATTAATATAGATTGTAAATAGTTGATGCCCCAGCACTGATCCCTACATTTTTCCAACCTAAATATGACCTATTTAATCCAACTCTCTGTTTTCTGTTTGTTAGCCAATCCTCTATCCATGTTAATATATTACCCTAACCCTGTGGGCTCTTACCTTGTGCAGTAACCTTTTATGTGGCAACTTATCGCATGCCTTCTGGAAATCTAAATACATGACATCTACTGGTTCCCCTTTATCCACCCTGCTCATTACATCCTCAAAGAACTCCAGCAAATTTGTCAAACATGATTTCCCTTTCATAAAACCATGCTGACTCTGCTTGACCGTATTATGATTTTCTAAATGTCCTTAATAATGGACTCTAGCATTTTCCCAATAACAGATGTTAGGCTAACTGGTCTATAGTTTCCTGCTTTCTGTCTCCCTCCTTTCTTAAATAGGGGCATTACATTTACGGTTTTCCAATCCGCTCCAGAATCCAGGGGATTTTGCTAGATTACAATCAATGCATCCACTATCTTTGCAGCCACTTATTTTAAGACCCTAGGATGTCTACCTTTTGTCCCATTAGTTTGCGTAGTACTATTTCTTGAGTGATAGTGATTGCTTTAAGATCCCCCCTCCCAATAGCCCCCTTGATTATCAATTATTGGGATGCTTTTAGTGTCTTCTACCTTGAAAACCGATCCAAAATATTTGTTCAGAGTCTCTGCCATGTCCCTGTTTCCCATTCTTAATTCCCCAATCTCATCCTCTAAGGGACCAACATTTACTTTAACTACTCTCTTCCTTTTCATATAACCATAGAAGCTCGTACTGTCTGTTTTTATATTTCTTGCTAGTTTACTCTCATGAACTATCTTCTCTCTATTATTTTTTTAGTCGTCCTTTGCTGATTTCTAAAAATTTCCCAATCCTCCGACCTTCCAATATTCTTAGCAACATTTATGCCTTTGTTTTCAATTTGATTCATAAGAACATAAAAAATAGGAGCAGGAGTAGGCCATATGGCCCCTCGAGCCTGCTCTGCCATTTAATATGATCATGGCTGATCCGATCATGGACTCTTATGCCTGCTCCCCACAACCCTTTAATCCCTTATTGGTTAAGAAACTGTCTATCTCTGTCTTAAATTTATTCAATATCCCAGCTTCCACAGCCCTCTGAGAGAAGAAATTCCTCCTCAGCTCAGTTTTAAATGGGCAACCCCTTATTCTAAGATTATGCCCTCTAGTTCTAGTCTCCCCTATCAGTGGAAACATCCTCTCTGTATCCACCTTATCAAGCACCCTCATAATCTTATACATTTCGATAAGATCACTTCTCATTCTTCTGAATTCCAATGAGTAGAGGCCCAACCTCCTCAACCTTTCCTCATAAGTCAACCCCCTCATCTCCGAAATCAACCTAGTGAACCTTCTCTGAACTGCCTCCAAAGCAAGTATATCCTTTTGTAAATATACCATCTTTTACTTCCTAAGTTAGCTACGGATGGTTCATCCTTCTCTTAGAGTCTTTCTTTCTCACTGAAATATATCTTTCCTGAGAGTTATGAAATATTTCCTTAAATGTTTGCCACTGCTCATTTACCGTCTTATCCTTTAGTCTATTTTCCGCGTCCACTTTAGCCAACTTGGCATGCATACCTTTGTAATTGCCTTTATTTAAGTTCAGGTCACTAATTTGAGAACTAGCTTTCTCACCCTCAAACTGAATTTGAAATTCTATCATGCTATGATCACTCTTCCCAAGAAGATCCTTTACTATGAGGTCATTAATTACTTCAGTCTCATTACACATTACCAGATCTAAACTAGTCTGCTCCTTGTTTGGTTCCACAATGTATTGTTGTGAGAAACCATCCTGAATACACTCATTGAACCCTTTCTCAAGGCTACCTTTGCCAATTTGATTTGTTCAGTCAATATGAAGATTAAAATAACCCATGATTATCACTGTACCTTTCTTACAAGCCTCCATTATTTCTTGATTTATGCTCTGTACTATAATGTAGCTACTGTTAAGTGGCCTATAGACTACTCCCACCAGTGACTTCTTTCCCTTATTATTTCTTATTCCACCCAAACTGATTCTACATCTTGATCCTCTAAGCCAATATCATTTCTCACGACTGCACTGATATCATCCTTTATTAACAGAGCTACCCCACCTCCTTTTCTTTTCTTCCTATCCTTCCGATACCCATGAATATTCAGTTCCCAGCCTTAGTCACCTTGCAACCACATCTCTGTAATGCTGCATTCATTCAGATAAAGAGCTTTTAATTTTGTCTTTTTACCATTTTTCCCTACTCTGACTCCACTTTTTGATGCACTCTTATGTTTATACGTTCTGTCCCTTCCTGTCACACTCTGGTTATCATTACCCCTATCACTACCCTGCATTATTGCCTTCTTCTTCCTTTTTGACTTTTTAAATTTCCACTCACCTGATTGTTGCGTGTGACTTGGAAATGTCATTATGATTGACAGCTGCATATAGTCTATTGAAATGGCTGATCAATGCACAGTACGATTTGAAGTTCTACAGTCCTTCTAGTATTTTACCAACTCGTCTAATACATGTAAATTAGCTGAATCTGGAGAAACAGCTGGCTTCAGTGAAGATCAAGTCAGACACGTATAGAATGCACACTCACTATGTTTGATATATGAATGGAATTAGGGGGCAAGGTGCCGAAAATCTGAGTTCCACTCCGCTGCCATAACTGCACCAGAGCAGGGATTGTAATCTGCGAGTTACTGGCAGGAGAAGCAGAGGAAGCTGCGGTACTAGAATGTCACGTGGATAAACAGCCAGCGAGCTCAGCTTCAAAGGGCATTGATCTCTTTTGATTGGCCTCTTTTATAAGAGGAGTGATTTAAACTATTTATTGAATAGCCTTCTAGGTTGTTTCAGGTCAAGACTCATGCTTGGACACCCTTGTGGCCCTAATTGCTCTGCTCCTTTGATCTGGATGCTGCCAACTTGACGCTGTCAGGGCACCTGGTGCAAAGGAGCTGGAGGCTGCGGGAATTTTGGCAGGTCATGCTATCCCGCGGAATTGGCCTCTTGGAGGCATAAAAATGCGTGGGACGGTAACCGGGCGTTCACGGGGCGCGACTCTCAACGCTGCGCTGAGCACATCAATGCCGTGCTGATGTGCTGCATCATGCTGATGCGTCACAACGTCACTCCCCTTCTTTTGAAGGGGAGGGCCGCTGCAAACTTTGCAGCCTCTTTAGTGGCCCACTGGGCCACCAGGGAGGATGTCAGCTGGGCCAGTGGCCTGGCACCCAAGAGGTGGTGCCGGTCAGCATGTTGGCGGCTTGGCAACACCAGCAGCCGTCATTGTCTAGCCAACTAAAAAGTTGATCAACAGAAAAAAAATGGCTGTCGTGGCACTACCACCTCCCCTTTAAGTGCGGCCAGGGTGCCCCAGCCACCAAAGTTTCTCGTCTCAAGAAGCTGTTGGTGGCATCGCCCCATGCCGACCTCACGTCCTGTGGTGCAATTTCTCCCGAGGGGTGCAAATGGGTTGGCGCGGAGCAATCGGGTCGGTGCGCATGATGATGACATAATCGCCGTGCGTGCGCCACGTCAGTGTGCTAATCGCGGGGCACAGCACAAACCATTTTTCGGCGGCAGAGCCCCGGCACAATTCCTGAAGGGGTGGGGGGGGTGCGCTCTGGCTGCTCGGGCAAAAGCCCTTTAGCATCTCTCAGAGGCGCTAATGGGCCTTTCTGAGAGGGACAATTTCGGCTCCCTTATCAAATACATTTTGAACTCAAGATATATAAAACACACCACATTATCAATTACTTCTGATTGCATTATTCCAATAATCAAATCTTGTTGTAATTTAAAATACTAGCTTTGCCTTTACCCAAACTAATTGGAGTTTGAATGGCATTGTGCGTTACTGTCTTGCCTCTGGAACCTGAAGTCAAATCAGTTCAGATTGAAACAGCGATCGCTTACTTTCTCTGATGACCACGACGATATGAAGTAGAATTAGCTTGGACAATCTCAAAAGCATAAATGCTGCAACAGAGGTGAGTAAGATTTTCTCCACTTGACTCATGGTATACCCTGTTATATCAAGAAGTGCTTGATGCTGACTCTAGTGCTAAAGATGGAAAATTACATTGCTCAGATTGATCATCCCCCAGATTCATTAAAAATAAAGAATAACAGAAAACTGCACTGTTCTTAAACAATTACAATAATTCTTGCTAATTAGCCAGAATATATAAATCTAATCCAATGGTTTCTGCAGGTTATGTATAGAAAATTGCAGTGTGCTGTGATTTGTAACTGGGCACAAGAGGTCCACAAGTAGCTTTTTACTTTTAAAACTGCCTGTTATTAAGACTGTGGTTTATTCTTTTTGTAAAGCTCAGTTGTTTTATTTTGCACCTCAGAAGTGATACACTACAATTAATTAGACTGATGGTATCACAACTCTTTTTAGGGTAAACAAACTGAAACATTAAATCAAGTGCCCTCCGATCTGGGGGACACTCCAGACACTTTTAACTGCCCTCTTTTTTGTTTTTTTTGGGGGGGTTTTTTGTATTTCTTTGTAGGTTTTTTTTGTGATTTTTTTGGGGGCATTAAAATCATATAATTTACAAGTGCCCCCTATAAAAGGGGAGGGGGACACTAAAACCCGGCATTAAAACAAATGAAACTTTGAAACATAAAATCAAATTAAAATTTGTTTGCCGGGGGTGATAATGCACTCCAGTCCCTCCGGCGCCCACATCTCACGGAAGGCCGCGAGTGTACTGGTGGACACCGCGTGCTTCATCTCCAAGGACACTCTGGCGTGGATGTAAGCACAGAAGAGAGGCAGGCAGTCAGGCTGAACAACCCCCTCGACCGCCCGTTGCCTGGACCGGCTGATGGCACTCTTGGCCGTGCCCAGGAGCAGTCCTACGAGGAGGCCCTCGGACCTACCCGCTCCCCTCCTCACAGGGTGCCCAAAGATCAGGAGTGTGGGACTGAAGTGCAACCAGAAATTGAGGAGAAGCCCCTTTAAATAATGAAACAGGGGCTGCAACCTCGCACACTCCATAAAAACATGGAACACGGACTCTTCCAGACCGCAGAAATTGCAAGCGGCCTGGGAGCCCGTGAACCGACTTAAAAATTTATTGCACGGGACTGCTCCGTGCATCACCCTCCAGGCCAAATCCCCGATAAACAGTGGGAGGACTCCCGCATAGAGTGCACTCCATCGGGGACCCCCGCCTCCTCCGGACGGCAAGATGGTACACCATGGCGTGTCCGGACGGCAGACGAGGATGGCAAAGTTGAGAGTGTGCAGGAGCAGCCCGTACAGGAAACCTCTCCGCGCAGGACTGAAAGGCATGGAGAGGATTTCCCCAAGGTGGCTCAAGTTGTGAGGCGCCGGCTCCCGAGGGAGGTTCCGGGGTTTGGCGCCGATGAGGAATTCTGTCCGGACGGGGGTCAGTCCGAACGGGATCTCCCCACGTGCTTGAGCCTCCTCGACACACCTAACGGAGTCAGGGCCCAGAGCTGTTTTTAGCGGCTCGATGGCATCGGCCGCGCGGCGGACGTCAGCCGAATTTAGGCGCCGCGCCAGCGTGTCTGGCGCCATCCAGCCCGCTCCTCCGCCATCGAGCAGGTCCCTGACCCTGGTCACCTCACCAGCCACAGCCCTCTCGTCCGACTGCCACCTAAAACCTCGGTTGTGGAGGTACGGATTCCCGAGCAGCGGCTCCTGCAGGACAGCCGCCACTCCAGCCGGTGGAGAGCTGCGCTTGGTGGAGACTTTGTTCCAGACCCTGGTGAGTTCCTTGTAAAAGACAGGCAGCTCCTGCCCCCCAAGCTCACAAACAGGAGCTGCGTGTCGTAGTTGAGGCCGTGCTGCTGGCGGAAGAAATACGTCGCCAGCGCACGCCACCTAGGAGGGGGCTCGACGTAAAGGTATCTCTGCAGGGTCTGAAGACGGAAAGTCGCTAGCTGGGTGCTGACGCACACCAACGACTGACCGCCCTCCCTAAGCGGGAGACTCAAGACCGCGGCAACTGATGGTATCACATCCTGCAATAGCATTACAAATGAAAATCATTGCCACTCATGTTAATTGCAGAATAACCATGTTAACACTTTGTCTATTGCAGCAGCGAGGAACATCTGTTTGCTGTGCGATAAAAACACACAATCAGAAATTCTGAATATTACATCATTCATTCTGAGAAGAGTACTCAATTCAACAAAGTATTATGTTCCATAAATTTAATGTGCCCTGCCCTTGTGCACTGTCTTATCCTCATCAATAAATCTGTTACCATATAATTTCCTGGTTCTTCCTTTAATCATGAAAACAAGTATTTTACACATGTACGGTTTCATAGTGGACACACTTGATTTCCGATGGAAATTAAGCACAGGCCCCAAAACTGTTTGCAGACACTACGCGCTGGCATGGTTGTTAGGCACCTGCTGCTCCCAGTAAATCTGACTGCAAACCAGTGATCCATTTCACAGCACTTTGGCTCTCACCAATATCAGAGTCACAGGGTGCAATATAAGCATCTGTGCTTCCATTTTACTTTGTAATTTGTGACACCTTACTTTTATTTCCTTTCATAGCAATAAATTCTATCGTTTGGAAAGGAATTTACTACCACAAAAGAAAAGTTAGTGTTGCAGGCTTCATTGCAGATCCAACCGCCCTCCGGGAGCTGCCTGTCTTTTACAGGGAACTCATCAGGGTCTGGAACAAAGTCTCCACCAAGCGCAGCTCTCCGCCGGCTGGAGTGGCGGCCGTCCTGCAGGAGCCGCTGCTCGGGAATCCGTACCTCCACGGCCGAGGGTTTATGTGGCGGTCGGAAGAGAGGGCTGTGGCTGGTGAGGTGACCAGGGTCAGGGACCTGCTCGATGGCGGAGGAGCGGGCTGGATGGCGCCAGACATGCTGGCGCGGCGCCTAAATTCTGCCAACGTCCGCCACGCGGCCGATGCCATCGAGTCGCTAAAAACAGCTCTGGGCCCTGACTCCGTTAGGTGCATCGAGGAGGCTCAAGCACGTGGGGATATCCCGTCCGAACTGACCCCCGTCCGGACGGAATTCCTCATCGGCGCCAAACCCCGGAACCTCCCTCGGGGGCCGGCGCCTCACAACTTGAGCCGCCTCGGGGAAATCCCCTCCGCGCCTTTCAGTTCCGCGCGGAGGGGTTTCCTGTACGGGCTGCTCCTGCACACTCTCAACTTTGCCATCCTCGCCGGCCGTCCGGACACGCCATGGCGTACCATCTTGCCGTCCGGAGGAGGCGGGGGTCACTCTACGCAGGGGTCCTCCCACTATTCATCGGGGACTTGGCCTGGAGGGTGGTGCACGGAGCAGTGCCGTGCAACAAATTTTTAAGCCGGTTCACGGACTCCCAGGCCGCCTGCAATTTCTGCGGTCTGGAGGAGTCCGTGTTCCATGTTTTTATTGAGTGCACGAGGTTGCAGCCCCTGTTCCATTATTTGAAGGGGCTGCTCCTGAAATTCTGGCTGCACTTCAGTCCCACTCTCCTGATCTTTGGGCACCCTGTGCGGAGGGGAGCGGGTAGGTCCGAAGGCCTCCTCGTAGGACTACTCCTGGGCACGGCCAAGGGTGCCATCAGCCGGTCCAGGCAGCGGGCGGTCGAGGGGGTCGTTCAACCTGACTGCCTGCCTCTCTTCCGCTCTTACATCCGGTCCAGGGTGTCCTTGGAGATGGAGCACGCGGTGTCCACCGGTACGCTCGCGGCCTTCCGCGAGAGGTGGGCACCGGAGGGACTGGAGTGCATCATCACGCCCGGCAACCAAATTTTAATTTGATTTTACGTTTTTAAGTTTAATTTGTTTTAATTGCCGGTGCTTTTAGTGTCCCCCTTCCCTTTTATAGGGGGCACTGGGGAAAATTGTGATTTTAGTGCCCAAAAAAAAACCAAAAGAAAAAGAAAAACACAAAAAAAAAAGGGGGAAAAAAAAAAAAGGGGCCTTGTAAATGTCTGGAGTGTCACCCAGGTCGGGTGGCACCGTTTAATGTTTTATGTTTTCGCAGGTAAACTCAAAAGAGTTTCATTGCAGATCCACTCTTACAATTAAATCTAATATCTTACGTTTCTGTTGTCTACATTTAGAAAGACAATGGTTGCAGCATATGAGAAGGTTGATTGTTATTGACACCATACACTGAATGTAGCAATTTGTTTTTGCATACAGATTCACGAGTAAACTCAAGTGCTTTGGACAAGGCGTAACAGTACTGGTGACGTCTCTTGATCTCAGAGCCCACTAAAAGGATTGATTAGTCAATTGAAAAGGAAATGGGCAAATTGGCAACAGTGAATGCATAGTTGAAAGGATAAAAGCCATATTGTAACATAGGTGAAAAAGGATGAAGTATATATAAAAAATGTTAAAATAGAAAGAAACAAGATTTGAATGGATACCTAAAAAAAACACAGGAAATTAAAACAAAGGAATTAATTGACAAATAAAAGGGAAGAATGGCAAAGTATAAAGTTGATCATGATATTATTAATCCAATCAGTTTGCTGTTGCACTAAAGACATTGATGCTTAGACTGCTGATAAGTTACAACTACTTCTAATCACTAGTAAGTGGAAGCAGCCTTTGGGGTATAAATTGCTAAGCATTGCACTCTTTTTCTGGGAGTAAAACAGGCACACCCAAAAAAAAAAAAACCAAAAAAAGAAAAACACAAAAAAAACAAAAAAAGGGGGGAAAAAAAGGGCCTTGTAAATGTCTGGAGTGTCACCCAGGTCGGGTGGCACCGTTTAATGTTTTATGTTTTGCAGGTGAACTCCAAAAAGAGTTAAAACAGGCACAAGGTATACTAATTTGGCAGTGGTATGGCCTGTGCCCAATCTGCGCAGGTGTTAGTCCCACTTTAAATTCTTGGAGCCCGTTTTTTTAATTTCCCATGTCGATGCCTAACATCGGCATTGGGCATCTTGAATATGTTAATTAGGAACCTAACATTTATTTCAAGGTCCCTTGGTGAAATTAATGATGAGCGTCATGCCTGCCCTGCTGAGGATTCTTCAGTCACCAACTAAAGGCAAGTGACAGAATTTTTTTTTGAAAAACCCTTGCTGAAGAGCCATATGAAGCAGGAGTGTTCCCCGAACTCCACAGGCACAATCCTTCCATAGCCCACTCCAAGCCCCCACCTCTTTCCTCTTCCGCCCCCCAATGCCCCCGCCCCCTGCTCCCCCCGGAACTTATTCAATCGCCGCTGCCAACAAGGCTGAGCTTAATATTTCCCCTCAGGTGAGCTGCTTGTGCAGATGCGGCCATTGACAGAAACTCATCCCAAATATGCTGGTGAAGCCCAAGGACCAATTTCCATCGCTCCTTGGGCCTCTTAGTTTAGGTGCACCAAGTCTAGGCCAAAATAAATGGGTCCGGACCAATTTTTATCCTATCTCTTCGATCTTTCTTGATTATTAAAATTAGTACAGCTAGTTATAAAGTTAACGGTTATCAAATAATAATTTGTCCAGAAATATCTTCTCTACTTTGAAGGCTCCATAGTCATTGGTACACCTAATGTCACTACATTTGATTCTATTACATTATTGCAAATTGGTATCACTTTACTGCACAATATTTTCTTGTAACTACTTTAACAGGTTCTAGCATTTATTTTAAAAATGCTACAAACTGAAAAAAAAAATTATATTGCACACTTTAAAACACAGAATAGCTCACACAGCTTCAAAAAGAGACAAATTTATATCGCACCTTTCATGACCACTGGATGTCTCAAAGCGCTTTACAGCCAATGAAGTGCTTTTTGAGTGTAGTCACTGTTGTAATGTGGGAAACGCAGCAGCCAACTTGCGAACAGCAAGCTCCCACTAACAGTAATGTACTAATCACCATATAATCTGTTTGTTTTTCTTATGTTGATTGAGGGATAAATATTGACCAGGACACTGGAGATAATTCCCCTGCTCTTCTTCGAAATATTACCATGGGCTCTTTTACATCCATCTGAGAGGGCAGAGAGGGCCTTGGTGCAACGTCTAATCTGAAAGTCGGCATCTCAGACAGTGCAGCACTCCCTCAGTACTGCACTGGAGTGTCAGCCTAGATTTACGTACTGAAGTGGGACCTGAACCCACAACCTTCTGACTCCGAAGCGAGTGTGCTACCTATTGAGCTATAGCTTCATTGCATTTATTCATTATTAGGTGAGATTTACTTAATCAGAAAAATCAACTAAATGAGAATTTAAATGGTTCAGCAATACGAATTAAACCACAGATGGTGCAAGTGAATTTATTGGTCACATGTAACTAGTGTCCATTACAAATTAATAATGCATATTAAACATCACCGATTCATTTAAGTGCTTCTTCTGTATATATGGATTTACAAACTAACATAAATATTATGGGCTAGATTTTTCACTTTTGCACTTATCGCCCAAAAATGGGCGTTATTTCCGATGTGGACAATAAAAATGGGTTTTCAGATTGCCGGTTTCTCAAAGCACCTAGTCTCCATTTTTTAAATTGGTCGTTACCGCGAGCGATATGAAATGGGCGGTAGCATTAAATCTCGCTGACCTTCTGCCTTAAATTGTCGCTGTCCTTAGCAATGTCATGGCAATGCTCGATTCAGGAGGTCAAGGGTGATCATGACATGCGCAGAAGAGGAGACAAAGAGAGAGGGAGCTGAAAGGGACTGAAGGCGTGTGTGGGTGTGGTGTGGCTGCTTTGGGAGGAAGGAGGGAGGCTTTAGAGCTTTACAGCAAATAGAGAAACAAAAATTAGCTGTTACAAGCCACATATTTGCCCAAATTTGGCCGAAAATGGAGGGAGAGGAGGAGGCATCACAGCACGCTGTGGAAACTGACACTGGGAGGTGGGAGATGAGCACATTGGAGAGCGGAAAAGAGCGAAGAGGTTCTCGGACAAGGCAAATGCCTCCCTCCTGCAGGAGGTCGAGTTACGCTGGGGTGATTTGACACAGGGAGGGCGTGGGAAGCCCACCCCAAAGGTCTACCAGAAGAGATGGACCAAGTTAGTAGAGGTGGTCTCGTCGGCAAACAACGAGGTGCGTGAGGGTAACCAATGCCACAAATGATGGAACGACCTTGTGGGATCCGCAAGAGTAAGTATTACATTTATTTATATGTACTTATGTATTTATATAATTTGATTTGTAACAGTCATGAGTGACTATGAGCAGATGCGAGGTCTTCCACTTTTACCGGGAATGTTTTACTCAAAGCCTGCGGTCACGGTATATGTCTTTAGGTAAAGAATGATAATTATCATAATAAGCATGATTACATCTGTCGGTTATGTGTTGTATCAGTCTCTGTGACAGTACCGAGCAATGATATCACGCAATGATCTCCTGCCATATCGTCCTGTCACCTTTTACAGAAGAAGCTATCGATGTGGTTGGTGCAGAGGCAAACGGGTGGGGGCCACCAGTACCCAGCGGCATCACTGAGATGGAGGTCGGGTGCTTGCACCCTTGGGGAAGCACCCTCAGACAGCCACAGATGCATCTGCAGACCCTGAAATGATGCCACGTGAGTAAAGCTTACACCATTGTGTGAGGTGGGACCAGTACAAACCAGATGGTCTGCAGCTGGGCAGGACCAGAACCGATGTCCAAGGTGGAGTGTTTGCTAGTGCAGTTGGGGAGGGTTTAAACTAAAAAGCCAGGGGGATGGGAATCTATGCAGGGAGGCAGAGGTAAGTAAAAAGGGGGCAGAAGCAAAAGGTAGGAAGGAGAAAAGCAAGAGTGGAGGGCAGAGAAATCGAGGGCAAAAATCAAAAAGGGCCACATTACAACATAATTCTAAAAGGACAAAGAGTGTTAAAAAAACAAGCCTGAAGGCTCGGAGTCTCAATGCGAGGAGCATTCGTCATGAGGTGGATGAATTGGCTGCACAGATAGCTGTTAATAGATATGATATAATTGGGATTATGGAGACATGGCTCCAAGGTAACCAAGGCTGGGAACTCAACATCCAGGGGTATTCAATATTCAGGAAGGACAGACAGGAAGGAAAAGGAGGTGGGGTAGCATTACTGGTTAAAGAGGAGATTAACGCAATAGTAAGGAAGGACATTAGCGTGGATGATGTGGAATCTATATGGGTAGAGCTGCGAAACACCAAAGGGCAGAAAACGTTAGTGGGAGTTGTGTATAGACCATCAAACAGTAATAGGGAGATTGGGAACAGCAACAAACAGGAAATTAGAGACGCGTGCAATAAAGGCACATCAGTTATCATGGGTGACGTTAATCTGCCTATTGATTGGGCTCACCAAACTGGTAGCAATACTGTGGAGGAGGATGTCCTGGAGTTTATTAGGGATGCTTTTCGAGACCAATATGTCGAGGAACCAAATATAGTGCAGGCCATCCTAGACTGGGTCTTATGTAACGAGAGAGGATTAATTAGCAATCTGTTCATGCGGGGCCCCTTGGGGAAGAGTGACCATAAAATGGTACAATTCTTCATTAAGTTGGAGAGTGATACAATTAATTCAGAGACTAAGGTCCTGAACTTAAAGAAAGGAAACTTCGACAGTTTGAGACGTGAAATGGCTAGGATAGACTGAACAATAATACTTAAAGGGTTGACGGTGGATAGGCAATGGCAGATATTTAAATATTATATGGTTGAACTACAACAATTGTACATCCCTGGGTCGCGTAAGAGTAAAAAAAGGGAAGGTGGCTCAACCGTGGCTAAAAAGGGAAATTAGGGAAAGTGTTAAATCCAAGGAAGAGACATTTAAATTGGCCAGAAAAAGCAGCAAACCTGAGGACTGGGAGAAATTTAGAATTCAGCAGAGGAGGACTAAGGCTTAATTAGGAGGGGAAAAATAGAGTATGAGTAAGCTTGCAGGGAACATAAAAACTGATTGCAAAAGCTTCTATGGATATGTGAAGAGAAAAAGATTAGTGAAGACTAATGTAGGTCCCTTGCAGTCAGAATCAGGGAATTTCATAATGGGGAACTAGGAAATGGCAGACCAATTGAACAAGTACTTTGGTTCTGTCTTCGCTGAGGAAGACACGACTAACCTCCCGAAAATACTAGGGGACCGAGGAAAATCCTTATTATTCAGGAAATCATGTGAGGGAAATTGAAGGGACTAAAGGCCGATAAATCCCCAGGGCCTAATAGTCTGCATCCCAGAGTACTTAAGGAAGTGGCCCTAGAAATAGTAGATGCATTGGTGGTCATTTTCCAACATTCCTGGACTCTGGTTCAGTTCCTATGGATTGGACGGTAGCTAATGTAACCCCACTTTTTAAAAAAATGAGGGAGAGAGAAAACAAGGAATTATACATGGTTAGCTTGACATCGGTGGTGGGTAAAATGCTGGAATCAATCATTAATGATGTAATAGCAGCGCATTTGGAAAGCAGTGACTGGATCGGTCCAAGTCAGCATGGATTTATGAAAGGGAAATCATGTTTGACAAATCTTCTAGAGTTTTTTGAGGATGTAACTAGTGGAGTGGATAAGGGAGAACCAGTGGATGTGGTGTATTTGGACTTTCAAAAGGCTTTGGACAAGGTCCCACACAAGAGATTGACGTGCAAAATTAAGGCACATGGTATTGAGGGTAAAGTATTGATGTGGATAGAGAACTGGTTGGCAGACAGGAAGCAAAGAGTAGGAATAAACAGGTCCTTTTCAGAATGGCAGGCAGTGACTAGTGGGGTGCCGCAGGGTTCAGCGGTGTGACCGCAGCTATTTACAATATACATTAATGATTTGGATGAAGGAATTCAGTGTAATATCTCCAAGTTTGCAGATGACACTAAGCTGGGTGTCAGTGCAAGCTGCAGGGGGTCATGGACAGGTTATGTGAATGGGTAAATGCATGGCAGATGCAGCATAATGTGGATAAGTGTGAGGCTATCCACTTTGGTGGCAAAACAGGAATGCAGATTATTATCGGAATGGTGACAGATTAGTAAAAGGGGAAGTGCAATGAGACCTTGGTGTCATGGTACATCAGTCATTGAAGGTAGGTATGCAGGTACAGCAGGCAGTAAAAAAAGCAAATAGCTTGCTGGCCTTCATAGCGAGGGGATTTGAGTATAGGAGCAGGGAGGTCTTACTGCAGTTGTACAGGGCCTTGGTGAGACCACACCTTGAGTATTGTGTACAGTTTTGGTCTCCTAATCTGAGGAAGGACATTCTTGCTATTGAGGGAGTGCAGCAAAGGTTCACCAGACTGATTGCCGGGATGGCGGGACTGACCTATCAAGAAAGATTGGATCAACTGGGCTTGTATTCACTGGAGTTCAGAAGAATGAGAGGGGACCTCATAGAAACGTTTAAAATTCTGACGGGTTTAGACAGGTTAGATGCAGAAAGAATGTTCCCAATGTTGGGGAAGTCCAGAACCAGGGGTCACAGTCTGAGGATAAGGGGTAAGCCATTTAGGACCGAGATGAGGAGAAACTTCTTCACCCAGAGAGTGGTGAACCTGTGGAATTCTCTACCACAGAAAGTAGTTGAGGCCAATTCACTAAATATATTCAAAAGGGAGTTAGATGAAGTCCTTACTACTCGGGGGATCAAGGGTTATGGCGAGAAAGCAGGAAGGGGGTACTGAAGTTTCATGTTCAGTCATGAACTCATTGAATGGCGGTGCAGGCTAGAAGGGCTGAATGGCCTGCTCCTGCACCTATTTTCTATGTTTCTATGTTTCTATGTTAAATAAAGTAAAAAGGGAGTTAGATGTGGCCCTGATGGCTAAAGGGATCAAGGTGTATGGAGAGAAAGCAGGAATGGGGTACTGAAGTTGCATGATCAGCCATAATCATATTGAATGGTGGTGCAGGCTCTTAGGGCCAAATGGCCTACTCCTGCACCTATCTTCTATGTTTCTATGTTTCAGGGAAATCACTCATTTATGAGCCCCTGACGTAAGAGTCTTGCAACTATGTAGCCACCACGGGCCCTTTCCTGCGGTCTGGAGGGAGTCGTGGGCATGGTTGCATAGCCAGCCTGATTGTCTGGCCCAAGGTCAGCATCCAGCCCCTTGTCGTCCTCTTCCTCTCTCCTGAGGTGGAGCTTCAATCCCTTCTGGCAATTCTTGTCCCCTCCTGATAGCCAGGTTGTGCAGCATGGAGCACATGACCACAAATTTAACTACTTGCTCAGGGTTATATTGTAGCTCCCCTCCTGAGTGGTCCAGACATCTGAAGTGCCGCTTAAGCACAGTTATTGTTTTGTGGACCATATTGCGTGTGTCTCTGTGGCTCTAATTGTATCGCTTCTCGGCCTCGATGTGGGTGTCACGCAGGGGGCTCATGAGCCAGGTGGCTAGGCCATATCGGTTATCAGCAAGCATCCAGCATTGTCCTTGTGGCTGACTCTTAAACATATCCGAGACAGTGCTCTCACACAGGATGTGAGCCTTATCGAAGGTACCTGGACATTTAGCATTCACTGCCATGATGATCTGGTTGTGGTGAAATGCTTTTCTGTTACGAAAACGCTGAGGGTCCTGAGAAGGTGCCCGCATGGCGATGTGAGTGCACTGTATTGCTCCCTGCACCCTGGGGAACTTAGCAATGCCCTGTCAGTCTGAGACTCCGTGGTCATGGGGAAGCTGTTAAAGACCATCCTTCTCGCGGACAGGGCCTCCGTGACCTGTCTAATTCAGCGATGGGTTGCATGGTGAGACAAAGGGCAAATCTCGACCGCAGAGCCTGAAAGGGACCGGATGCGTAGAAAGACAGTGCTGCAGTGATCTTGACCTCGAGTGACACTGATGTCCTGTTGGCAGGCTACATATGTGGCCTGATGAGCTCCCATATTTCATTGATCGCCACCTTGTGGAAGTGCAGTCTCTGAAGGCAGGTGTGGTCGGAGACGTCGAGGTAAGACCTCTTTTCCCTGTACGTGCGGGGTGTGTATGGTCTGGCCCTCCTCCTCATTCTTGCACGTCTTAAATTAGGGACATAATAATGTGCATCACACATTGAGCCATCTGCACTCTGCTGCATCTGCGTATTAATTGATGCAGGCTGAGAAATAGCTGGTCCCATTGCAATGAAAGTATAATAATAGCGATTGATCAGAAGCAATAATTTCCTCACTAAAATACACCTAGAATAAAACCCCAATAGTCCAGAGTTGAAAATATGTCTGTTGAGATGGTCACTTCACCCAAGAACTCCAGAGTCAATGCAAACTCCCCCGAAGTTGAAGCAGCCTTTTGAATGAAGTGATCTGCGATTTTAAAAATGGCAGCCACACCGCTGGCTTTAGTTCAGAACAGTTCTTCTTTTTCTGGGCTTTTTTTGGGCGAGCGATATTGTGGGCGATATGTGTGCGAGGTGCTGAAAGTGAAGATGGGCGATCTCCTGGCCGTTAGTTTCACCAAATGTGCTCTTTGCGACAAAAAAAAATGGGCGGGCGGTATTATTGAATCTCGCCGTTAATTCTGTGTGGAAAGTAATGCTGGACGATATTATGGGCATTGATTTTGCCCATTCTGGTGATTTCGCCCAAAAAAAGTGGGCGGACGGTATTATTTTTTCACGGTGTTACGTACATGGGGAAAGTAACGCTCGGCGATAAGTTTCCGAAAAATGCCCGTCAGTTTCCATTTTGTGGCTAAATGGGCGCTATATGGGTGTTATATTTCATTTCAGCGGTAAAATGGACGTTAAGTGGGCGTTAAGCATGCAAAAAACATGGAAAATCTAGCCCCTATGACCCTGGCTCAGTTGGTAGCACTATTGCCTCTTTATAATCAAGTTATGGGTTCAAGTCAATCTGCAAACATACTCTGGGCTCACACTCTGGTGCAGTACTGAAGGAGTGCTGAGTATCAACAAGTGCTATGCTACATGAGATGTTTAAGCAAAGTCCTTTTCTCCCTGTTTGGGTGCCTCAAGTGAATGCAAAATCCTATGGCACTATTAAGAGAAGAGCATTGAGCTCTTCTGATATCCTGGACAAGCAACATTTCTTCTTCAGTGAACACCACCTAAAATGGAATAATTGGTCATTCATCTTGTGTGGAGCATAAACACCGGCACAGACCACTTAAGAACAATAAGAACATAAGAACATAAGAAATAGGAGCAGGAGTAGGTCATTTGGCCTCTCGAGCCTGCTCCGCCATTCAATAAGATCATCGCTGATCTGATCATGGTCTCAGCCTCACTTCCCTGACCGCTCCCCATAACCCTTTACTCCCTTCTCGCTCAATTGCTCCTTTGTCACTCAGTTGGGCCAAATGGCCTGTTTCTGTGCAGTAAATACTATGTGATATCATCGCTGTTTACGAAATCTTCCTGTAGATAAAATGGCTGCTGCATCTGCCCACATAATGATAGTCACTGCACTGTTGAGGCAAATAGTGTAGATACATTTATGAGGAATCTAGATAAGCATATGTCTGAAAAGGGAATAGAAGGCTATGCTGATAGTTAGATGAGGAAAGACTCGAGACTCGAGTGGAGCATAAACGCCGGCTTGGACAGGCTGGGCGAAATAGCCTGTTTCTGTGCCATATATCCTATAAAATCTTAGATACTTAAAAATAATGTATTTTACGTAAAGTGCTTTGAGGTGTTTCTAAGTGCTATATAAATGCAAACTTTACTATTCAAGAGGTACAACAATTCTTTTCAAATTAAATATTGTTTCATTTGTTTATTTATTTAATAGCATGATTTTTATCGTTGGAGCACTTCTGGTTTACTCTGGTAAGCACTAGCTTATAATGGAACTTAAAATGATGTGTTAGTATGTGACTACCTAGAGAACCAGAATGATTTATTGTGAACTTGTGCAATGTTATTGGTGTTGTATTTCAAGTTAATCTTCGATAAACCTGTTGAGTGATGTTCTTCCTTTGAAGTACCTGAGGATAACACACATTGCAGACACCAAACCTTGTAAATTAACTTCTGCATCACAGCGAGCTCCAAATATTGGCATTCACAGTCTACTGAACCGAAATTTTGAATGGTGTACATTGTCTCAGGGGTTGACTAAATGGAAATATACTCTATATAGCCATCAAAGTAAATAGATTTTATGTTCTTTGGCAATGTTTTAGGGAGTGAATAAGGGTAACTGAAGCAACATTTTTAAAGAACATTTATTTCTAGTTGAGAATATTTGTTAAAATAACTGACGATCAATAGTACAACAGGATTTGAAGCTGTACTTGTACTTTACTAATCGATCTGCCATGGCATTGTTCATGGAGAGTCAATATTGAGTTCAGTGTTCAGGTCAAGCAGGAAAAGAGTGCAAGGGTTAACTGGATCAAAGTGGAGAGGGGAGGAGGCAGATGGGAAAACAGAGGCAAAAGGGGAAGGGGAGAGGGTAAGGTAACAAGGGAGGGGAAGGAAAGAGGGAAAGATAAGATAAGAGAGGAGAGGAAGGGACCGGAGAGAGGGGCAGGTGGATAGGGAGAGAAGAGGGATGGGAAAAGGGACAGTAAAGAGTTGGATACGTAATGGGGAACAGGTAGAGGAGGGAGGGGAGAAGAGGTTAGAGGATAAAGAGAAGGGGAAATATTTAGAGACAGAGAAGCAAAAGTAGAGGCACATCAGTGTGGGAGGGTGGCAAACTCTTTTGAGATGGGTTTGTGTATGGTTGGGAAGATTCAGACCACTGCTCAAAGAATTTTTCCATGACTTTTTGTTACTTCTATTTGGAGTAATAATGATTCTTGGTGGCGCAGCTGTTGGTCAGTTCTATAAAACTTGATGGGTCAGCACAACAGAAGATATGCAAAATGTTCTGAGTGTCTTTTTGGCAAGGAAAGAGGAGAAAACCAAAGCCACAAGTGATATTACAGCTTCTGGGTTAGGTGGGTTTGGTGTCAGGTTTGGTCTGCTGGAAGAAACAGTGCAAAAAATGTGCTTCTGCAAGCTTTATATAGTTTTTTTCTAAATGTAAAACTCACTTGCTTCTTCACCTCTTGCAAGATAGCAGCTAAGGGAGGTTGAGACCCCAAAAATTGCTCTTGAAATGATGTTGGGCCTGTTTGCAGTGCCACCTAGTGGTAAGAATATGGACTGCAGCATCACAGGCTGTCATATTAGTGAAAATATCCTACGACCAACGTGACACGACAGATGTCACCAGGTGTGAAGACAATGCACATTGAAAAATCTATAGATGCTGTTGACATAGAGCTTTTAAATGGGAACTCGACATGACATGACACAATAATAAATATAGATTACCGACTCGAGAGTGATAGCTGTCAACTCTGAAATGCAGTTGACAACATTTCAGTTTTATGGAATTTTTGACCACCAGGAAAGAACACTACGCATTGCATGCAAGACCGAGTTCTGCTCCAGAGCCTGTATGTTTCTAACATTTTGAGGGCCCACAATCTGGAAACATTATACAGTACGTTTATAATGTGCCCAGGAGGTCCAATGGATTTCCCTGAGCACTTTTTAAAGCTGGCTCCTAACTGCACAGCAGGCTGGCTGTGGCAGCTGGCACACATAAAGGCAGAATTTTAAAGAATGCAGTAGACTTGGTGCTGTTTGATGCTGCTGGCGGCTCAGGGAAAAGAAAAGGGGTACTATGGTGTTGATGAGCTCAGCTCTGAGAGAAACAGAAAGCTTCCTCTGTTCCCTGGCCACGATCCGAGCACAATTCGGCACTGTGGACGTCTTCTATCTGCTACTGATTGGGACTGAGGATCTGGATTGACTGTACTGATTTGTCAGTTTGAATTGCATGCTGTCGTGGGGCTCCTGAAGCGGCATGAAAGATTATGGACATGTGATGCTGCTTTTAAAGAACACTAAAATAATGGACTTGAAACCCTCAATTTCTTGGCAAAAGAACACAGAACTGTCAGCTTGACCAAAATTAGGATGCATGATGGTCTTTGCTTATTGTCCAAGATGTTTGGAGAGAGAAACACATGTGTCAGCAAATCTGAAAGGAGCTTTCGTAAGCTATAAAGCCTGATAATAAACAATGCTGGCAGTTACAGAGATAAGGAAGCAAGGCCCGCAAACTGGTCAGAGATTATTTGATGTTTAAATCAACCCATATATTGTATGATGATCAAACAGCAGATTTGAAAGAAAAGCATACAAAAGTCCTCATTCTACAAGGATTTTCAGGTGAACCACATGTGATGTTAGGATAAAAGGGTGTAGGAGAGGAACCTTCTTTTTATCTCCAGACAAAGAACTTGATCAGTTGTACTCGCCAGAAAAAGATTGTACAAAAAGTTACTACTTTCTTTCAGCTAAAAATTGCTGCGTTGGGAGGACAAGTTGAGAAGGTTGTTCAAAAGGCCTACGGATCCTTGGCTTTGTTAATTGAGGTATAAAGCACACAAGCAAGGAAGTTATCTATGTAAGATAGTCACCAAGAAATCCAAATGGGAATTCAGATGAAACTTATTTACCCAAAAGATTGGTGAGAATTTGGAACTCGTTACCACAGGGAGTGGTTGAAGTGAATAGTATAAAAGCATTTAAGAGGAGGCTAGACAAGCATATGAGAGAGAAGGGAATAGAGGGTTATGATGATTGATTTGGATGAGGAAAGAGGGGAGGAGGCTCAAGTGGAGCATAAATGCCGGCATTGACTAGTTGGGCCGAATGGCCTGTTTCTGTGCAGTATTTCCTTTGTGATCCTATGTTATGGTAAGCCTTTATAAAATTGTGTTCAATTCTGGGCACTGTACTTTAGGAAGGATATCCAGGCTTTACAGAGAGGGTGCAGAAGAGATTTACTAGGATGGTACCAGGTATGAGGGACTTCAGTTATGTGGACAGACTGGAGAAGCTGGAGTTGTTCTCTTTAGAGCTGAGAAGGTTAAGAGATGATTTGATAGATGTGTTCAAAATCATGAATGGTTTGGATTAAGTAAATAAGAAGAAACTGTTCCAGGGCAGAAGGGTCGGTAACCAGAAGGCACAGATTTAAGGTGATTGGCAAGAGAACCAGAGGCGAGCAGTTTTTTTCACAATGGGCTGTTGTAATCTGGAATGCACTTCCTGAAAGGGTGGTGGAAGCAGATTCAATAGCGACATTCAAAAGAGAATTGGATAAATACGTGAAGGGAAAAAAATTACAAGGCTATGGGGAAAGAGCAGGGGACAGGAATTAATTGGATAGTTCTATGAAAGAGGCAGCACAGGCATGATCGGCCAAATGGCCTACATCTGTGCTGTATGATTCTATGATTCTAAGGTGAGCTAATTGAAGCATAACAAGTGCTGACCAGCGTCAAAGTAGCCTGGTATTAGTCTTAGACTGATGCTACCTTGGGATAAGTTCTATTTTCCATAGGGGCCGAAGATGATTCCAAGCAGCCTCCTGAGCAGGACAGACTCAAGCTTCTCAGGTATCCGAGTGACCCACAACTTGTCCGGCCCACAGTGCTGTTAGGGAGCAAGTTCCAGGATATTGACCCAGTGACGATGAAAGAACAGCGATATATTTCCAAGCCAGGATGGTGTGTAACTTGGAGGGGTACTTGCAGGTGATGATGTTCCCATGTGCCTGATGACCTTGTCCTTCTAGGTAGTAGAGGTTACGGGTTTGGAAGGTGCTGTCGAAGAAGCCTTGGTGAGTTGCTGCAGTGCATTAAACATGGCAGTTATCTGTCCCTTTTAATCCCATCTTTCTTTCCCTCTCTGTATTTCACTTACTGTATATGATTTTACGTTCAATTAAATATTCTAACTTACACTTCCTGGTTTAGACTCTGCGGGCTGGATTGTCGGTGAAAACGATAGTTTCAACGGCAAAATTACCGTATTCGCCGTGCTACCATTTTTAGGCCTAACTTTTGGCCTTTATGTGGTAAAGTTGACGTTGCACAAGGACTCGCAGCGCAAACCGCTAGTTTCGGTAACATTAGTCCGGGGCCGGTAGCGCTGCCAGAGAGGCCTTTGTTAGGCGCGTGAAACAAAAAAATAAATTGCAAAAAACCCTTGTCTATTAAATTGCTGAAAAATAATTTAAAAATAAAAACTTTAACTTACCTTTTTGCAGGTCTTCATACTTACCGCTGCTGGCAGGGCTGCACTGACCCTGTCTGTATTCTGGGTGCAGCATATGCGTCGGGAAAGTGCCAAAAGTACGCTGGTAACACAATCAATGGTGTTGCACGTCGTTTCACGTCATTTCTCCCCGACGGCACTTGAAAGCGTTGCCGCAAAGAGGTATCCGAGGATCCTGCCAACCGGGTTTATGCCACGGAGGATCAAATTGCAGTGAAAACCTGGTTGCAAATCTGGCAAAAATCCAGTCCCTGCATGGCTCGGTGAGGATTGTTCAATCTGATTGGTCGAAGAGCCATGCGGTTATTTGCCCTATTCATGCACAACGCAGATCACCGCGCTGAAATGGATCTCTAGTAAACATAAATCACCACTCAAAAGCCCATGTAAAGTCTGTGGGCAGCTGTAAATATAATGGGCCTGAAATTTCGGCATCGCCAGGTCCGTATGGAACAGGTGAGGCCCCGCAAAAGTCAGTTTTTGGCATGCGCTGAAAACCGGCTTTTCCGATCTGTCAAGTTTTAGCTTGACAGATACAACGCACCCCCGCAGCCAGGACATTCGCGCGGGCAAGATTGCACTATTTTCTCATCTCTTGCCCAGCGAATGTCCTTAAAACTCTTGTGCCTAGTAAAAGCAGGCGCAGAGCTTACTTTTACCAGCCTAAGAGTTTTAAAACATATAAAAGAACATATAAAAATAAAATTGAATATGTTACAAATCCTGTCCACTAAAGTAAATTCATTTTAAATCCTAATTACAACTTAAAAAAAATCCCAAAAATATATATTTTTTTCATTAAATTTAATTTAAATTAATATAAATATGTGAGGTGTTTTTTTTATTTTTTTTTTGTGTTTGGGGGTCAGAGAGAGGGGGTGTTCTCATTCACAATAATGAGAACTCCTACTTACGGAGTTCCCAGTTCCCATTATTATGAATGAGAATACTGTACCTTCATTGGCTGTCCAGTGCCACGTGACTCCAGCTTCTCCCTGCGCATCTCCAAGACGTGAACGTGCTCCAATGCACAGGAAGAGGAGGCCTCAGACCGTGATCGCTGGAGGGCGCAGGAGCAAAAGGGAGGTGCGGATCTTTTTTCTTATTTTCAGACGAGTGCCCGCGGGAAGCCCAGAGTCGGGATTTCAGGCCCAATGGATGCATAAGGGCCAAGCTTGGGGTTACTAGCCATCAGGTGGCGCCACTGTTGGGAGGTCATTGGGATGTACGCACTGGTGTGCGGCTCAGGTATAAAAGGCAAGCCATCATGTAATGTAAAGACTTTGGGCCCTAATAAAGCATAGCCAGGTTTGTACCTGTGTTAGTTTACAGTATTCATTCTATCGAGTTATTACATTCGTAACATTTGGCGACGAGGTAACTTAAGAACTTTCACATGCAAAAATAAGCACAAACAGAATTCTGGAGGGAAAGGACTGGGCAGATTTTGCAGGGCGCCTGGACCAGTACTTCGTGGCCAACAAAATGGAGGAACCCACTGACGCAGTTAGGCGCAGGGCGGTCTTCCTCACGGTTTGCGGTCCAAAAATCTATGGACTCAAAGAATCTTCTCTCGCCTGCAAGTTCAACGGACAAGGACAATGAGGAATTGTGTGCTCTGGTGCGTGACCATCTCAAACCAGAAGGCGACATCATCATCTCACGATATCGATTCACGTGCGCACGCACGTACGTTCTGAGGGCCAGGATGTGTCGGAATTCGTTGCTGACCTAAGACATCTAGCTGGACCGTGTAACGCGTTGGGAGACATGCTGCGAGACTTCTTTGTAATCGGCATCAACCACGAGGTGATCCTGCATAAGCTACTGACGGCAAAGACGCTGGATTTGAGCAATGCCATCACGATTGCCCAGGCATGCATGACGACAAAAACTTAAAACAGGTAACATCGAAAAATCGGAACTCGGCAAATACTGTAAACAAGATTCTATCGTCGTTTGGCAGAGCTGCATATCGCAGGGCCTACTCGACTGCGTATGCAAAACCTGTGGCTGCACTAAGTCCGTCAACGGGAATGAATCCGATTTTGCCGTATTGGCCTTGTGGGGGCAATCATCGGCCTCACAGTGTCGGTTTAAACAGTACATTTCTAAAGGCTGTTCGAGATATATTCAAGAGGAAGTTGGATATGGCCCTTATGGCTAAAGGAATCAAGGGGTATAGAGAGAAAGCAGGAAAGGGGTATTGAGGTGAATGATCAGCCATGATATTATTGAATGGTGGTGCAGGCTCGAAGGGCCGAATGGCCTAATCCTGCACCTATATTCTATGTTTCTGAGACTGGGACATCTCCAGCACATGTGTCTGCAACTGAGTAAGCATGCTATGACACACCACGTGGACGATGATGACCAGTATAGCACAGATCTGGATATGCAATCCAAGATACCAGAGGAGGAAGTATATGGATTGTATTCGTTCCTAACAAAGAGCCAACCGGTAAAGATTAATGTGAAACTTAACGGTGTGCCGGTAACGATGGAATTGGACACGGGTGCGAGTCAATCAATAATGAGCCAGAGGACATTCGACAAGCTGTGGGACACTAAGGCTGTGCGGCCTAAGCTGAGTCCAGTCAATGCCAAGTTGCGTACATACATTAAAGAACTCATAACAGTGATTGGCAGTGCAGTAGTCAAGGTGTCGTATGATGGTGCGGTTCATGATTTACCATTATGGATTGTTCCAGGCAATGGTCCAAAGCTATTCAGCAGGAATTAGCTCGAAAAAAATCAAATGGAATTGGAACGATATCAAAGCGTTGTTGTCGGAGGATGATACTCCATGTGCTCAAGTGCTGAGCAAGTTCCTCTCGATGTTTGAACCAGGTATCGGCAATTTCACGAGAGCCAAGGTGCAGATCCACGTGGACTCGGATGGAAGACCCGTCCATCATAAAGCTCGGGTGGTTCCGTATATCATGAGGGAGAAGGTTGAAATCAAACTGGACAGACTCCAGCATGAAGGAGTCATATCACCGGTCAAATTTAATGATTGGGCCAGCCCCATTGTTCCTGTGTTGAAGAGTGATGACACTGTCAGGTTTTGTGGAGACTACAAGGTTACGTTCAACCGAATTTTGAAACCGGATTAATACCCGTTACTGAAGGCTGATGACGTGTTTGCAATGCTAGCCGGTGGGAATTCGTTCATTAAACTGGATCTGACATTAGCCGACATGACACAAGAACTGGTTGAGACATCGAAGAAATTTACATACATCAACGCTCATAAAGGACTGTTTATCTACAACCGGTGTCCTTTCGGAATTTGCCCGGCTGCAGCCAAATGTCAGAGGAACATGGAGAGTCTACTGAAGTCTGTCCCTAGAACCATCATGTTCCAAGATGGCATCCTGGTCACAGGTCGTGACACCACCGAACAACCTGGAAGAGGTTCTACATCGTCTGACAAAGTGGGACTCAGACTGAAACGTTCGAAGTGCGTCTTCATGGCACCGGAAGTCAAATTCCTGGGGAGGAAAATTGCTGCTGATGGCATCAGATCTACGGACTCAAAAACCAAGGCCATCAAAAATGCAACCGAGCTTCAGAATGTTCCTTGGTTTACTCAACTACTTTGTTAATTTCCTAGCTAGATTGAGCACTTCATTAGAGCCACTGCACATGCTGCTAAGAAAAGGTGACAACTGGATTTGGGGTGCGTCTCAAGATAGAGCTTTTGAGAAAGCTACTAATCTACATTACTCTAACAAGCTGCTGGTACATTATGATCCGTGTAAGTGTCTAGTCTTGGCCTGTGATGTTTCGTCATATGGAGTTGGTTGCGTGCTCCAACAAGCTAATGAGTCGGGTAAGCTACAACCTGTTGCGTATGCTTCTAAAGGTTTGTCAAAGGTGGAAAGAGCCTACAGCATACCAGAAAAAGAAGCATTATCCTGTGTGTATGGGGTTAAAAAGATGCATCAGTAGCTGTTTGGTCTTTGGTTTGAACTGGAAACCGATCACAAGCCACTCATTTCATTGTTTTCAGAAAACAACTATCAATAACAATATATCATCCCACATCCAGAGGTGGGCGCTGACAGTATCTGCCTATGATTGTCATTCGCCATAGACCTGGCACCGAGAATTGTGCCAATGCACTGAGCCATCTGCCGTTGCCCATATCGGAGGTGGAGATGCCACAACCTGCAGACCTACTGTTTGTTATGGATGCTTTTGAAAATGAAGGAACCTCTGTCATGGCTCAACAAGTTATGACCTGGACCAGCCAGGACCCGATATTATCGGTTGTGAAATGTTGTGTCCTTAGTGGTGATTGGTCTGCCAGACCCAAGCAAATGGGTGATGAGACCAAACCTTACAGCCGTCGCAAAACCAAACTATCCATTCAGTCAGATTGTTTACTGTGGGGTAATCGTGTTGTTATGCCTAAGGAAGCCAGAGAGAAATTTGTACATTATCTACATAGCATTCATCCCGGTATTGTCATGATGAAAGCCATTGCCAGGTCTCATGTATGGTAGCCTGGAATTGACTCTGATCTGGAATCATGTGTGCATCAGTGCAACACTCGCATGCAGCTATGTAAAGCACCAGTGGAATCACCGCTGCGTCTGTGGTCGTGGCCATCTAAACCATGGTCCAGGATCCACATCGACTTTGCATGTCCCTTCCTGGGAATTATATTTTTAGTTGTGGTGAATAGAGTGTATAATGTCATCCAGTACACCCAAAGCTACCATGGAGAGCCTTCGTGACACGTTTGCCACTTATGGTCTGCCCGACATCGTTGTAAGTGACAACGGACCTTGCTTCACTCGTCTGGAGTTTCAAGAGTTCATGAAACTCAATGGTATCAAACATGTGAGGTCAGCACCATTCAAACCCGCATCTAATGGTCAAGCAAAGCATGCTGTCCAAACCATCAAGCAGAGTATGAAACGTGTAACTTAAGGTTCACTGCAGACTCGCTTGTCATGCATATTGCTTAGTTACAGGACAAGACCCCACACGCTTACCAGGGTCTCCTCTGCTGATCTACTGATGGAGAGTTCTCAAGACCAAGCTCTCTCGTGTCCACCCTGACTTGAATGATCATGTTGAATACAGACGTCAAAGTCAGCAGTGGTATCATAATCGTGCTGCTGTGTCACACGACATTTCTGTTAATGATCCTGTGTATGTACTAAATTATGGTCAAGGTCCCAAGTGGATCGCCGGTACTGTTACGGCGAAGCAGGGCAACAGAGTGTTTATCTCAAGAATGGGCAGACATGCAGGAAACATGTTGATCAGATAAAGCTGCGGCACACGGATGAACCAGAACAGTCTGAGGAAGACACAATCAGTGACCAACCAACCTACCCTCAGTCATCAGAGGACTCCGCTGTCATCAATGAATCTGGACGTTCAATCCCTGACATGGTCATTGCCACTCCCATCAGATCGGATACCCAGTCCCCAGTCATAACAGACTTAGAACACTCGCCCAAGGCTGGAGTTGAACTGAAACGATCAACTCGGGAGCGTAAAGACCCGGACCGTCTCAATTTGTAAAAAGACTGTTACTAATATCTTAAAGGGGGATATTGTCATGTATGTATGCTTGGAGTTACTAGCCACCAGGTGGCGCCACTGTCGGAGGTCATTGGGTTGTATGCATGTGTGCGCGGGCGAGGTATAAAAGGCAAGCCATCATGTAATGTAATCACTTTGGGCCCTAATAAAGCACAGCCAGGTTTGTAGCTGTTAGTTTACAGTATTCAGTCTATTGAGTTATTACATACATAACAGTGTCCTTTGACAAAACCGAATCGAATGACTCCTGTGATGTTCCCAGTTTTGTTAAGGTAGTTGATTCTGTTTTGATATACTCATTGACTAGAGTAAGACCTGCTCATAGCTACGAAGGATCAATGACCTCTGCACCCCTAAGCCTGCCTGCTCTTCTCTTGTGTCCCACTATGATATGCCCACCAATGGCAGCTGCACTCATTCTCCTGGACAGAAATCTCCTGAGTTATTCAGTACTTTGTGTTGAACGGAGTCTTCCAAATTTTACCCTAAACTCATTAAATCCAGGTCTGACCGACCATGAAACGGGATAAATGGTTCAAACTCTGGTTGACAACCAGTAACTAGTGGGATGCCGCAGGGATCAATGCTAGGACCGCAACTACTTACAATCTATATTAAAGACTTGGAAGAAGGGACTGAGCGTAACGTAGCCAAGTTTGCTTTTCCTCCCATCTTTGTATTGTCAGCAATGTGTGAAGAGGACACAAAAAATCTGCAAAAGGACATAGACAGGCTAAGTGAGTGGGCAAAAATTTGGCAGATAAAATATAGGGCCCAAGTTTCCACACGATAAAAAACGGGCGCCCCTCCGAGCTGATCGCCCGTTTTTCGCGCCTAAAACGGCGCCGGAAAAAAAACTCGCGATTCTGGAGCGCCCTGCAGCTCCTTGTCTGTTTGGCACGGCGCCCAGAGGGGTGGAGCCTACACTCGCGCCGATTTTGTAAGTGGGAAGGGGCAAGAACCATTTAAATTAGTTTTTTTCCTGCCGGCATCGCTGCGCATGCGCGTTGGAGCGTTCGCGCACGCGCAGTGTGAAGGAAACATTGGCACTCGGCCATTTTTGTAGTTCTTTGTAGCTGTTTAGTTTTTGAACATTTTTTAATAAAAGCACATTGCCATCAGCACATCAGCACTGAGAAGGCTGCAGGAAGCCTCAAAGTTGAGGCAGCCGTTTCCCGACGACCTCCCACTTTTGCCGTCGGGAAATGGCTCCTCAATTTCTGAGGCATCCTGCAGCCTTCTGTCTCCTTCCCTCCGTCTGGAATGGCTTCCTCCCCCCCGCCCCTCCCCCCCGCTGCGTTCGGTCGGTTGGGTCCCTCCCGCCCTCTCGCTCGCTCGTTGTCTGGAACGGCTTCCCCCCCCCACCCTGCGTTCGGTCGCTCGCCCGCCGTCTGGAACGGCTCCCCCCCCACCCTGCGTTCGGTCGGGGGTCCCTCCCCGCCTTTTGGAACGGCTTCCCTGCGTTCGGTCCTCCCGCCCGCCATCTGGAACGGCTTCCTTCCTCCCCACCCCGCGTTCGGTCGGTCGGTTCCCTCCCTCCCGCCCGCCGTCTGGAACGGCTTCCTTCCCCCACCCCCCCCCCCCCCTACCGCGTTCGGTCGGTCGGTTCCCTCCCACCCGCCCGCCTTCGGGAACGGCTGCCTCATTTTGTGCAGCTTGCTGCAGAATTCTCCCTGGCTGAAGCACTTTCACACAGGTAGGAAGATGGTTTATTTAATCTTTTCTTTGCTTATAAATTTTTATTCAGGTTTGATTTATTTGTATAATATTTGTATAAGTATAAATAAGGATTTATTATAGAATTTAATGACTTCCCTTCCCCCCCCACCTCGTTCTGGACGCCTAATTTGTAACCTGCGCCTGATTTTTTAATGTGTAGAACAGGTTTTTTCAGTTCTACAAAAATCTTCACTTGCCCCATTCTAAGTTAGTTTGGAGTACATTTTCACTGTGGAAACTTTCAAATCAGGCGTCAGTGGCCGGACACACCCTCTTTTGAAGAAAAAATTCTGTTCCAAAGTGGAACTGTTCTACCTGACTAGAACTGCAGAAAAAAAAATGTGGAGAATTGCGATTTCTAAGATAGTCCGTTCTCCACCAGTTCTTCCTAAAAAATCAGGCGCAAATCATGTGGAAACTTGGGCCCATAATGTTAGAAAGTGTTAGGTCAGAAAAAAAATCAAAGAGCAAGTTATTATTTAAATGGAGAAAGATTGCAAAGTGCCGCAGTACAGCAGGACCTGGTGTTACTTGTGTATGAAACACAAAAGGATAATATGCAGGTACAGCAAGTGATCAGGAAGGCCAATGGTACCTTGGCTTTTATTGCAAAGGGGATGGAGTATAAAAGCAGGGAAGTCTTACTGCAGCTATATAAGGTATTGGTGAGGCCACGCCTGGAATACTGCGTGCAGTTTTGGTTTCCATATTTACGAAAGGATATACTTGCTTTAGAGGCAGTTCAGAGAAGGTTCACTAGGTTGATTCCGGGGATGAGGGGGTTGACTTATGAAGAAAAGTTGAGGAGGTTGGGCCTCTACTCACTGGAATTCAGAAGAATGAGGGTGATCTTACCGAAACATATAAGATTATGAGGGGGCTTGGCAAGGTGGATGCAGAGAGGATGTTTCCACTGATGGGAGGGACTCGAACTAGAGGGCACGATTTTAGAATAAGGGGCCGCCCGTTTAAAACAGAGATGAGGAGAAATTTATTCTCTCAAAGGATTATAAATCTGTGGAATTTGCTGCCTCAGAGAGCTGTGGAAGCAGGGACATTGAATAAATTTAAGACAGAAATAGACAGTTTCTTAAACAATAAGGGGATAAGGGGTTGAGAGCGGGTGGGGAAATGGAGCTGAGTCCATGATCAGATCAGCCATGATCTTATTGAATGGCAGAGCAGGCTCGAGGGCCGTATGACCTACTCCTATTCCTATTTCTTATGTTCTTATATTATTCACTTTTTGTTTTACCTGCAGCAGCAGAATGCTGTACAAATTCACCATTGATAACCTTAAAAAAGGTAATCAAACGTTTGTCTCCCTTTTGGTTGACATTTTGCGCTTCTTTTATGGAATGGATGAAATAATCAGAGCAGAACACTGTAATTTGATTTTCAGAAGGCAGAGAAACATATAAAATAGATGCAGGAGTATGCCATTTGGCCCTTTGAGCCTGCACCACCATTCAATAAGATCATGGCTGATCATTCACCTCGGTACCCCTTTCTTGCTTTCTCTCCATACCCCTTGATCCCTTTAGCCTTAAGGGCCATATCTAACTCCCTCTTGAATATATCCAATAAACTGGCATCATCAAATCTCTGCAGTAGGGAATTCCACAGGTTAACAACTCTGAGTGAAGAAGTTCCTCCTCATCTCCGTCCTAAATGGCTTACCCCCTATCATTAGACTATGTCTCCTGCTTCTGAACTTTCCCAACATTGGAAACATTCTTTCTGCATCTAACCTGTCCAGTCCCGTCAGAATTTTATATGTTTCTGAGATCACTTCTCATCCTTCGAAACTCCAGTGAATACAGGCGCAGTTGATCCAGTCTCTCCTCATAGGTCAGTCCTGTCATCCCAGGAATCAGTCTGGTGAACCTTCGCTGAACTCCCTCAATAGCAAGAACGTCCTTCCTCAGATTAGGAGACCAAAACTGAACACAATATTCCAGGTGAGGCCTTACCAAGTTCCTATACAACTGCAGTAAGACCTCCCTGCTCCTATACTTAAATCCCCTAGCTATGAAGGCCAACATACCATTTGCTTTCTTCACCACCTGCTGTACCTGCATGCCAACTTTTAATGACCTGGTGTACCATGACACCCATGTCTCATTGCACCTCCCCTTTTCCTAATCTGTCGCCATTCAGATAATATTCTGTCTTCGTGTTTTTGCCCCCAAAATGGATAACCTCACATTTATCCACATTATACTGCCTCTGCCATGCATTTTCCCACTCACCTAACCTGTCCAAGTCACCCTGCAGCCTCTTGGCATCCTCCTCGCAGCTCACACTGCCACCCAGTTTAGTGTAATCTGCAAACTTGGAGATATTACACTCAATTCCTTCATCTAAATCATTAATGTATATTGTAAATAGCTGGGGTCCCAACACTCAGCCCTGCGGCACCCCACTAGTTACTGCCTGCCATTCTGAAAAGGACCTGTTTATCCCAACTCTCTGCTTCCTGTCTGCCAACCAGTTCTCTATCCACATCAGTACATTACTCCCAATACCATCTGCTTTAATTTTGCAAACCAATTTCTTGTGTGGGACCTTGTCAAAAGCCTTTTGAAAGTCAAAATACACCACATCCACTGGTTCTTCCTTGTCCACTCTACTAGTTACATCCTCAAAAAATTCCAGACGATTTGTCAAGCATGATTTCCCTTTCATAAATCCATGTTGACTTGGATCGATCCTCTCACTGCTTTCCAAATGTGCTGCTATTTCATCTTTAATAATTGATTCCAACATTTTCCCCGCTACTGAAGTCAGGCCAACCGGTCTATAATTACCTGTTTTCTCTCTCCCTCCTTTTTTAAAAAGTGTTGTTACATTTGCTAGCCTCCAGTCTATAGGGACTGATGCAGAGTCGATAGACTGTTGGAAAATGATCACCAATGCATCCATTATTTCTAGGGCCACTTCCTTAAGGGATGTAGACTATCAGGCCCCGTGGATTTATCGGCTTTCAATTCCGTCAATTTCCCGAACAATTTCCTGCCTAATAAGGATATCTATCAATTCCTCCTTCTCACTAGACCCTTGGTCCCCTAGTACTTCTGGAAGGCTATTTGTGTCTTCCTTCGTGAAGACAGAACCAAAGTATTTGTTCAACTGGTCTGCCATTTATGTTCCCCATTATAAATTCACCTGAATCTGACTGCAAGGGTCCTATGTTTGTCTTCACTATTCTTTTTCTCTTCACATATCTATAGAAGCTTTTGCAGTCAGTTTTTATGTTCCCGGCAAGCTTCCTCTCATACCCTTTTTGCCCCCTCCTAATTAAACTCTTTGTCCTCCTGCTGAATTCTAAATTTCTCCCAATCCACAGGTTTGCTGCTTTTTCTAGCCAACTTATAAGTCTGTTCCTTGGCTTTAACACTATCCTTAATTTCCCTTGTTAGCCACGGTTGAGCCACCTTCCCCATTTTATTTTTACTCCAAACAGGGATGTACAATTGTTGAAGCTCATCGATATGATCCTTAAATGTTTGCCGTTGCCTATCCACTGTCAACCCTTTAAGTATCACTCGCCAGTCTATTCTAGCCAATTCACATCTCATACCATCGAAGTTACCTTTCCTTACGTTCAGGACCCTAGTCTCTGAATTAACTGTGTCACTCTCCATCTTAATAAAGAATTCTATTATATTATGGTCACTCTTCCCCAAGGGGCCTCACACAACAAGATTGCTAATTAGTCCTTTCTCATTACACATCACCCAGTCTAGTATGGCCAGCCCTCTAGTTGGTTCCTCAACATATTGGGTCCAGAAAACCATCCCCAATACACTCCAGGAAATCCTCCTCCACCTTATTGCTACTAGTTTGTTGAGCCCAATCTATATGTAGATTAAAGTCACCCATGATAACTGCTGTACCTTTATTGCACGCCTCCCTAATTTCTTGTTTGATGCTGTCCACAACCTTACTACGGTAAGGTGCCGTACAAAACATTATTACACAAAATTAGGCCTCATAGGTTTGGGGGCAATCTATTCGCATGGATTGAGGATTGATTACTGGACAGAAAACAGAGAGTAGGAATGAACGTATCATTTTCAGGTTGGCAGACTGCAACTAGTGGAATACTGCAAGGATCAGAGCTTGGGCCTCAGCTGTTCCCAATCCATATCAATGACTCAGATGAGGGGATTGAGAGTGATGTATCCAAGTTTGCTGACAATACAAAGCTAGGTGTGAAGGTAAGTTGTGAGGAGGATGCAAAGAGGTTGTAAAGGGATATAGACAGGTTAAGTGAGTGAGCAAAAATATGGCGGATGGAACATAATGGAGAAGTGCAAAGTTATCCACTTTGGTAGGAAAAATAGAAATGCGGAATTTTTTTAAATGGTGATTGAATGGGAAATGTTGCTAGT
Source organism: Pristiophorus japonicus (assembly GCF_044704955.1). Lineage (NCBI taxonomy): Eukaryota > Metazoa > Chordata > Chondrichthyes > Pristiophoridae > Pristiophorus > Pristiophorus japonicus. The sequence continues at coordinate 361,407,913 of NC_091977.1, read as the reverse complement.
CAGAGGGACCTTGGTGTCCTTCTACATGAATCACTGAAAGTTAATATGTAGGTACAGCAAGCAATTAGGACAGCAAATGGTATGTTCGCCTTTATTGCAAAAGGATTAGAGTATAAGAGTAAAGAAGTCTTACTGCAATAATATAGGGATTTGGTGAGACCACATCTAGAGTACTGTGTATCGTCTTGGTCTCCTTACCTAAGAAAGGACATACCTGCCATAGAGGGAATGCAAAAAAGGTTCACCAGACTGATTCCTGGGATGGGGCAATTGTCCTATGAGGAAAGATTGAATAGACTAGGTCTATTTTCTCGAGTTTAGAAGAATGAGAGGTTATATGATTGAAATGTATAAAATTCTTAAGGGACTTGACACGGTCGATGCTGGAAAGTTGGTTCCCTGGCTGGGGAGTCTAGAACCAGGGGTCACAGTCTCAGAGTAAAGGATCGCAAGATGAGGAGAAATGTCTTCACTCAAAGGGTTGTGAACCTTTGGAATGCTCTACCCCAGAGGGCTGTGGATGCTCAATCATTGAATGCATACAAGATCGAGATCGATAGATTTTTGGATACTAAGTAATCAACGGGTATGGGGATAGTGCAAGAAGATGGAGTTGAGGTAGAAGACCAACTATGGCCTTACTGAATGACAGAGAAGGCTCAAGGGGCCAAATGGTCTACTCCTGCTCCTATTTGTTGTGTTTTATGTTCTTATGCAGGGCTAAGCATGGATGAATCATTTATTGAGGCTTTCTCCTCATGTCTATTTTTCCTAAGATGAAAACAGTAATACTAGACCTAAAGTTTCTATTTCTCTTAATGATACTAATTGTTATTGGCCCCATCATCCTTGCGAAGCTAACGGTTGCAAATTCAGCAGTAGTGTACTACTTGTTAAGATAATTAGAAAGCTGATCTTCTCATGAATGGGGATCAATTATTACAAATATATGATTTGCCTACAAAGAATTGTGGATAAATTTAAATCACCATGGAAGTACTTCCTATTTAAAGGCTCCCATTTAAATAATGACATCTGGTGGAAGGGACTAAAATGAATCTGTGATATATTTTACTTATAATTAATGAGAAAACAAAAATGGCAATCAAAATGGCCTAAGGAAATGATCATGGAATACTTCCAGAAGAGATGTAAGAAATAATAAAGAACCACTGATAACATTACCTGAAAAGATGAGCAATTAATATAACAAGAAAAGGAAACAAATGTTTGGGTGTAATTTAATTTAAATCTCAAAGGAGAATACTTTGCTCATTATGTTTGTTTATTGAACTCATAATTAATGATAAAGAAAGTTCAAATTTAACACACCCCTTTGGGGATAGATCTTTGATGCCCTTACTTCCATCATTTTACATTTATTTTTTAGTAGCACTACTGTTATACTCACTTTGTTTCCCATAGGAGCGACTCGTCATCCTTTATCTAGTGCAGCAAGGGAACTTCTCCATTATTGTTGGCAATGCCAATCTGTAATAATATAACTAGTAGCACACAGGCTGAGGCAGTCACATTCAATCAGGAATCTCTCACAAAAGCAAAATAATCCAAGTAATTAACCTGGGCCAAGAGTCTTGAGCAATGTATCTAAACTGGAACTGCTGAAAGGCGATAAAGATGAGAGAGCATTTCTCTGGTCACTACATAAGAACATACTTTCGGCATTGTAAATGTAAAACATGTTTGAGTTGTAACTACAACAATTCTCCCCCTCCACACCCACCTGATCACTACCACTGGAAACAAATTTTGGCCCAAAATTTGCGGTCAGTATGAAGGCGTACTCTGATTATGCCATCATATCACCTTTAAAATTGACCTCAAGTGCAGGATTTCTGCATGAGCTAAATCCCGAACTGATGATCTGTCAAATTCTGAACAGAAAGATGATCCACTGCGACTTTCAAATCCTCATTGCTGGTGAAAACTTAGGCGAATTGCCCACCAACTGTGCATCAATTAAGCTGGAAAATTTTACGGCTGGTGCAAACAGGCGCAGAAGCTTGTTAATCAGTGGAGAGGATGGGAAAATTGCAATTTCAGGGCCATATTTATTAAAAACAAACTGTAAAAGAACATACAAGGTAACTGTAAAGGCTCGGTTTGAGGGATGAGATCGTTTTAAACTTTAAAAAATCTGGCAGAGTTAATGTTCTGATTTCAAAATTTTATATCAAACAAAAAAATGTATTGCCAGTTTTAAAAACTCTATTGATCTACTTTCATTGACAAAAGGGTTTGCTCAGCACAATTCTTGTGACACTGTTTGCATTTGTGTATTATTTATATATGTATATATTATCAAGTTTATGGTGTCAAAATAGAACTCAACTTTTTTTTCAGGTCATTTACAGATATATGGACATGTATTGATGTAAGCTTGCAGAAAGGTTGGATTCCAATTGACTAAATGAACTGATTCATTTAAAGCACGTTAGTCAAATGGGGCTTCCTATGTTTCCTGATTGGCAAGTGAAAGGAGCATTGTCCTACGTGATCCCAGGTCCACTTATGCACATGATGCGCCCGAGAACGGTGGACCACTACGCTGTGCACAACTCTACAGCATTTCAGAGCAAGTTTTTGTGTGGGGCTTCACGCCAGGTAAATGTGGATTTCTTTCAGAGGTCAGCGGAGTACTCCTTAGCAATTTCAGGGCCTTTACTTTTTCTGTGAAAAGCAGTCTCTTATCATTTATATAATGATACATGAGTCATGCAATGGATACAGCAAACCTTTAAATTTCATGTAGAACAACAAATGTCTAGGAACGCATTGCAAGGAAATAACAAAATAGAATGATTTAACTGATGTCATTTGAACCCCTTCTTTTAAACTTTTTATTGATTGTACTGCCCATAAAATTTCTCAGTAAGTCACTTCAAATATTTATCAATAAACCATACACAGAAGACAAGAAATATTTAATCATGCAATGCGTATGCTATTGCACATTAGCACCTTGAAACATATTTGCAGTCAACCTCGCCAACAATTACTGCTGATTTAAAAAAAAATAGATATTGCTTTTCAAAGTAAAATAAATACGAGGCAGCAATTCCAAGGCATGTATTCTAATCAAAACGCTTGAATAACATCATAAACCTTAGCAGAAAAGATTGAATAGTTTATCTGAAACCCTCAAATCATATTACTGCCTTATAAAATCTCCTGGCTATTCATTGTTCCCTCCAAAATATATGAGACTTCCTTGAGTAGTTTACTTCATTGTTGTCATAGTTATAGAAAATCTGACTGTGGAACTGACCAGCGAGGAAAAAATAATTGTGGAGGCAGTGAGAGATGGTGGCAGGCCGAACACTGAGGTGGGAAACCAGATTAGTTATGTTGTCACATCCCCACTGAAGTGATCTGATACCTTGTGACTCAAACCAGTGCATTATAGATTGTTTTATAGATTAATACTGATTTATACAAAGTAATGTATATGTTCTACGTAATCTGTCTTCTCCCATCGGTTAACTAGCATGTACCGGACAAATTTAAGTTGCAGTATTCCTTATCTTGCCTGCCTGAGTGAGCATCGTTATCTTGAGTGTCTCATCAGCACGAATCATTGTATACAGGCACTACTTACAGGCTGCATCAGATGTCTTAGATAATCCAGCATTTATCTCGTGCAGAAGAAACAAGAGCACCAGTATGCACGGTGATTATAACATATTCTGCTTACCTTCTGGCCCATGGATATTTTATATTAGATTTGATTTCACACATGTTATTTCATCGTCAGAACAAGTTGGAGGTGGTGTTTTGATTTTTATCCTGAACTTGTGAAAATCATAATATAAATCATGAACTGATTTTTCTTGATTTTAAAAACTCATGAATTTCCTTCTCTTGCTGTAGCCATACATGAGTGCATGCTTATTGTAAGAATAAAAGTGTTTAGTAATGATACAATTATTCTGTATATAAATGTTAAAAGTGTAGATTATACAAAATACAAGTTTGAAGAGACAAAATGGATACCTTCCCCAAGTTCTTGTCTCCTGGCTGGGCAGAGCTCAAATTACAAAGGAAACATGGCTTTGAAACTCACCAAACTAGAAAAGATGTTAATTGGAAAGGTATTAACCTAATCAAGGAATAGCACTGGCCCTCCAGACAGATACATGTATGAGGAGAAGCCAATCAGAGATGGCCCTGGAACCAAGAGCCAATCCTGAGGCTTTCAGAGAAACTATGGCCTTAAGAGGTATAAAAACTCAAGCCAAAGATTGCTCTGTCTCTTCTCCTTAGCACATGGCAAAGATGGACCATCCTCCACAGCAGAAGTAAGGACAAATGCCATGTGCTTATGCTTTGCCAGAGGGAAGTAAAGTATATCGTTTTATAACTTTTTTTAATTGCATCATTATAACATCAAACACGTGGCAGATGCAGTATAATGTGGATAAGTGTGAGGTTATCCACTTTGGTGGCAAAAACCTGAAGGCATATTATCTGAATGCTGGCAGATTAGGAAAAGGGGAGGTGCAATGAGACCTGGATGTCATGATACATCAGTCATTGAAAGTTGGCATTCAGGTACAGCAGGTGGTGAAGAAGGCAAATGGTATGTTGGCCTTCATAGCTAAGGGATTTGAGTATAGGAGAAGGGAGGTCATACTGCAGTTGTACAGGGCCTTAGTGAGGCCTCACCTGGAATATTGTGTTCAGTTTTGGTCTCCTAATCTGAGAAAGGACGTTCTTGCTATTGAGGGAGTGCAGCGAAGGTTCACCAGACTGATTCCCGGGATGGTAGGACTGACATATGAGGAGAGACTGGATCGACTGGGCCTGTATTCACTGGAGTTTAGAAGGATGAGAGGGGATCTCATAGAAACATATAAAATTCTGATGGGACTGGGCAATTTAGATGCAGGAAGAACGTTCCCGATGTTCATAGTCGAAGGATAAGGGGTAAGCCATTTAGGACTGAGATGAGGAGAAACTTCTTCACTCAGAGAGTTGTTAACCTGTGGCATTCCCTACAGCGGAAAGTTGTTGATGCCAGTTCATTGGATATATTCAAGAGGGAGTTAGATATGGTCCTTACGGCTAAAGGGATCAAGGGGTATGGAGTGAAAGCAGGAAAGGGGTACTGAAGTGAATGATCAGCCAGGATTTTATTGAATGGTGGTGCAGGTTCAAAGGGCCGAATGGCTTACTCCTGCATCTATTTTCTATGTTTGTATGTATCTATTATATCTGTTGTAATTAAGTAGAGTCTGTAGGATACTAATAGACTGCTGTTGTGTTCGATAGGCTATTTGCATGTGCGTGTGTTTAATAAACTTATTCCAAATTGCTTTGGTCTTGCTGTCAATTTAATGCCAGAGATTTAGAAATCTTACAAAATTGGGGGCTCGTCCAGGATCTGGCAAGCCAGCTTTTGATCATTCTTTTGAAGAATTGGAAATCTCGGGAGTTGCGATTCTAACCTGTCTTGCGAAGTATAAACTATAAACTTTTAAACGGATTGGGAGAAGTTGTGTCTTAAGGAGCAATTGTCTCAACAATTGGAACTGTTTTAAGTGGGGACCCACCAGTAGTTAAATTCAAAAGACACAGGACGAAGGGATCGGTCATGTACAAAAAAACAGCAAACGGTATACAGGTAGTCTTTACAAAAAGGTACTCTTAAAGGACATACAAGAGTTACAGGCACAGGCAGCGAACGCCTGTAAGGGCCAACGTGCATCCTTTGGGGAGCTCATGGCATATACCCAGGAGAAAGTAAATCAAGGAGAGCTAAGGCCAAAACGGGTAATTGGTTTCTTGGCATACCTCGTGCATTACTGTGCTCAGAGAGATGAGAAATTAATGAGTCAGAATGCAAAGAGGATCAAAATTTAAGGAAAGAGATACAAGATTTAAAAGGCCAATGGGCAAAAGAGATACAAGATTTAAAAGAATCACAAGTAAAAGAGGTTAGACTAAACAAAGAAGAGATTCAAAATTTAAAAGAACAACAGAGCCCTTCAAATTATTCGGTAGTTAAAGGAAGGAGAAATACCGTATTTGAGACAAGAAATTGATCAATTAAAACACAGTGTTAGGCAATTAGAAAAAGGGGCCGAACAGGCAGCTTCTTTGCTACAGCAACAAACCCTTTCAAATTTAAATGCCACAGCAGCTGTCATTGACGCGAATGGAAACAAATTAGAGTTAAATAATATATAAATTGGAAAACTTGGGGTTCTGGCAAGAGGTAAAAGAATGCTAGGGGAGCAATTAAAAAGCCACACAAGGAGGCAGACCACTCCCAGTGCCAATTAGAAATAGTGAGGCTAAAAAGTAAGTTGGGGAGCAGCAGGCCCTGGTATCTGCAGTAACACGGGGAGCCATAACAAAGAAAGCAGAAGGGGACAAGGGGGAGACAGATTGGGAAGAGGAAGTCAGTCAGTATAATCCCCGGAGGGTGGTGTAGGATGGGATACCTTGGAGACACAAGAGGCAGGCGTAGCCGTAGTAACCACTTCTTTATGACGTAATGTGCATGGTCACATCACCAGTAACCATACCGACTCACGGTCCATATCTGGTGCTGACGCCACAGCGGGTAGCCATGAATTGGGACCCATTAATATTGGGGATGGCCCACTGGGAGTTAGCAGGACATGAGCAAATTTCAGGAGGGGTCACCCCGATTTAGAAGAGAGAGACTTAACACGAGTCCTCCGCTTGGCCTGTTCCACTTCCCTAAAAGATAATCTGCCAGACGCAGACCTCCAGCCTGACACAGCGGCCGATGTACTCATGACTGAGATCCTGAACCATTTTGGGATCCAAAACTTAAACTTAGTGGCTCTGCTTTATCAAACCAAGCAGTGCCCAGAAGAGACCCCTAAAGCCTTCAGTGATTGCCTGTATAATATCTATCAATGTACGTAGAACCAGGCACCCGCAAATGCTGCAGTAAAAGAATCAGGAACAATTTAAATCGATGTTGCTTACCCAACTCCACTCTTTAGTTAAAACCACCCTGAGCATAGCCATGAGACCCACCAATCAGTGGACAGATATAGAGATCAGCGCTCAAATAGCCTGGGAGGTGGTAAAAGACCAGTTAAAGGTGAAGTCACCACCCACCGCAAATAAACCAGTGTCAACGGTGGAGGATCTAGGTCCCTTTAAGGGACATGCTTTAATTGTAAGAAGGCAGACCACCTAGCAAAAGACTGCAGCAGACCCAGACTGGCACCCAGACCCAGACATGCTGCAACACATAGATACCTCCTGAGAGACGAATCCAAGCCCTCTGGGCTGGAACAACAATTGGACCAGTTGATAACCTTCATATAAACTCAAATTTCCAGGGGAGGATGCAAAATCATTGACCGGTGCACACAATCGGCGATGCATACTTCTTAGAGAGACCCCTTCAAGGATCCACACTATGACAGGATACAGCTACGAAAGATTAGTCGGAAGTGGGGCTCTGACATGACGTAGCAGGAGGCCAGTAGTCCTTAAAAGGGGGCAGGCAGCAGATTATGCTTATCGATATTGGCTCAGCCGTTACCATCATCCACACCCCATACCCTGAACGCCATGCAGCGGCGGGCAAGGGTTGTATGACCCTTAAAGGGTTTAAAGGCGATACAACCATTGTGTATACAGGGAAGGCCACTGAACTTAAGTTGGGAGGCCTCACCTGTAAGGTCCCAGTGCCAATGCTGATGACCACCCCCGACGGAAGGGGAATTGTAAGGATCAGGAAGGATCAGTATGACGCAGTAATAGATCACAATCGGGACTGTGTTTGGATGGGATTGAGAGATAATGTGAGTGATAGAAATTTCAGATGCTCACTCGGTTTTTGCTATTTAAAAAGTCATCTGAGTATGTCGCTCCAGGGAGTGAAAATGAAGCTGTGGCAAAACTAATTCAGGAACATTTAGCGGTGTTTGCCATATACAAGCATGACTGTGGAAAAATGGCAAGTGAGGATTCTACTGAGGAACCCCCCCACTCATTCACTAAACATTACCCCATCCCAAGGGAGAGTCACCCTTACATCCGAGACACCATAAAATCCCTAGTCGAGCAGGGTGTTGTTAGGACAGGCATTTTCATGACCAATTCACCCACATGGCCGGTTAAAAAGCCTGATTGCAGCTGGCGACTGACTATTGATTACAGAAAATTAAATTCTGTAACACCAGCCTGCTCACCGGTAGTAAGAGAAACTCCCACCATATTATCTCAAATTCCTGCTCAAATTCCAAGTACTTCTCGACCCTCGACATTACCAATGGAATCTGGAGTATCCCTGTTAAAAGGGAAGACCAGTACAAATTCGTGTTCACATTTGAGGAGCAGAGCTACACCTGGACATGCTTGCCTCAGGGGTTCCACAAAAGAATGGCTGTAATTTTAAAAGACTTTTCCTGCCCTACCTGCTTGCTGCAGTATGTAGACAACCTACTGCTGGCAACCAACAGCATGGAGGAGCATCTGTCCCTTTTGCATGAACTTTTGACATTGTTGGTTCAAGCGGGACTAAAGGTGAATCCCATAAGGTTCAATTAGTGAAAGAAAGGGTCACTTTTCTAGGAGTGTCCATGTCTCCAGAGGGATCATCCCCCGACTCTCACAAGGTGGAGATAATACAGCGACTGCCATTACCCACTTCCAAAACAGCCCTATGATCATTCTTGCATCTGGTAGGATACCAAAGGTACTTTATCCCAGGCTTTGCAGAGTGCACACAGCCCCTGTATGATTTAATAAAACTGCAGGGTGATGACATATGCCCGGCATGGACTGATGCCCACACCCAGTCCATGGCTAAATTAAAAATTGCAGTGATACAGGCTGCATGTCTGATCCCTCCCGATCCCACGCAGACCTTTCACTTAGAGGTCGGGGCCACAGAACAAAGCCTCACTGCAGTTCTGTGCCAAACACGAGCTGATCAACTACAACCCATTGCATATGCGTCTCGAATCCTGCAGGGGACAGAAAAGATGTATACCGCATGCGAGCGCCACCTACTGGCCGTCTTCTGGTCGGTACATCACTTTACCTTTATTACTGGGTTACAGGCAACAATCCTGCACAGCGGACACACACCTCTGAAACTACTGATGAAACCTGGAGATTCGCTAGTTTCCTCACAGCGCCTCAGCAAATGGATATTTGAATTTATGAAAAGAGACATTGATACCATTTCCAAACCCACCAACTTGCTGCCACAATTTCTGATCTATGAGGGGGACCCGCATGAATGTCCGTTACCCCGATTAACTTTGAGACCCATCCTGTGCAGAAAGAGCCCATACAGGGTGTCCCAGATGTCTACATCGATGGGTCCTCATATCACATTGAGGCATTCCCCATACCAGGTATGCTGTAGTATTACCAGAAAGAACCATCCAGCGAAGATGCAACAGACATTTTTCACAATATGCAGAAATCGACGCACTTCTAACTGCTATGAAGGAAACCTCAGATAGACCCGTGAATATTTGGTCAGATAGTGCCTAAGCTATAAACACCATGCTCTCCTTGCCCCTATACTACAAAAATGACGATTGTACGATAGACAGTAAGGCCCTGGTGCATGGGCCTTGGTTACGCTTGCTCTGGTCATATCTTAAACAAGCGATTCCAACCCTGCTTTATAAGAAAGGTAGCAGCCCATAGAAAAGGGGGTCCACATAGTGAGGGAAATTCTAGAGCAGACAGAGTAGCTAAGGATGCTGTGATTGATGGGGAGATAGAGGATATAGTTGTTGAATCATGCAATGCTGTTAACAAGGCCTCCCCATCAGATCACTTAGATTTAAAATCCCTGCAGCAGCAATACTGGCCATACGCAATTGTAAGTGCCTGGCATGAGGAAGGCAGATCCCTTCTTCAACTGACAGTCTGGGCTCGCAATACCATACTAGCCACTGCCCCTGACTCAGATGAGCAGTTGCTGATGTTCAAAAGAAAGTCAAACGCCTGCCCGGTGGTGTGTGTTCCAGCAGAGGTGGGTCAGGAACTGCTTTCCCTCCTTCATTCCCACCCCACAGCAGGGTACTATTCGGCCCTGGTAACTTTTGATAAGGTAGCATCCACAATTTGGTGGCCTTCCATGAGGGAAACAATCGACCAACACGTGGCATGATGCCTACCGTGCCTGCAACACAATCCTTCCACCTGCACTAACCGAGCCTTGCTTCAAAGTGCACCCCACCTCAAGGGCCATGGACTCAGCTCCAGATAGACTTAATTGGGCCACTTCCACAGGTGCAAGGCAATTTTCAGCATGCCCTAGTGGTGGTGGATCAATTCACTAAATGGATCGTAACGTTCCCCTATCGCTCCAACACCACAATCATGGCAGCCAAAACACTATTGAATCATGTGTTTTGTAGGTGGGGAGTACCAGTACAAGTGGACAGCGATCAAGGTTCACACTTTACCAGTAAAGTTTTTACCCACCTGCAGGAAATGTTGGGGATAAAACACAAATTACATATTGCTCACCACCCCCAGTCATTCGGACAGGACGAAAGGGGGAACAGGACCCTCAAGTTAATGTTAAAAAAAAATTGTGCGCAGACCACCCCACTCAGTGGGCTAACATGCTGCCAATGTGCTTAATGGCAATGATGTCCACACCTCATAGAACAACAGGGGTCTCCCCATATCAGGCCTTGACGGGGAGGCTCATGAGAACACCAGGCCAGCTAACACTAATAGGGATGTGTCCCCTGACAATGAAACCATATAGTTCCAAGTGGCTGGAACAAGTGGTAGATCACACCGATTAGATGATTCGATTTGTGGACAGCAAATTGGGGAAATCAAAACGACAAATTAAAAAAGTACGTCCCTTTGAATATGAGGTAGGAGACTCTGTAATGATTCCAAATGATGAGAAAAAGAAGCATGCCTTTGAGCCCGGGTGGTGGGGATCGCATAAGATTATAGACCGATTGTACCCCGTGGTTTAATTGATTCAGTTACCAGGGGAAAAGGGTGTTAAGTACAAGAAATGGTTTCACATTAATCAGTTAAAAACTGCCAAAGAGTAAATACTGCACTGATCTTGTTTTCCATAGACCATGTTACAGATCCTCACGATTGTCAGGACGATACGGGCCACAACCAAAGCCGAGGGAAGATGGAGAAGCGGGAGCTGCAGCATGACTCACGAACATCATCAATCATCAATGTGCTTTGAGAAGGGACGGTGCACTGAAAATATGGGAAGGGGAGAGTCTCCGCTGGAGGTATTATTGTACTGTAGTAAATCCTCTACATGTGGCCTACACCTTACGAGGTGGGGACCGAGTCAGGCCATCCACTTTTCTCTCTCTCACTAAGTTTAAAACCCATTATACAGTGGTCATCCACCTCACAGAAACATAAACAGCAGAACTATCAGAATCCTCTCAATGTTTATGATATGTGAAGGAGTCCATAAGGATATTTTCCCCTCAAAGTGGGGAGTCTGTAAGAATAAAAGTGCTTCGTAATTTCAAATTGATTCTGTGCATATAATATAAATATTAAAAGTGTAGATTATACAAAAAGACAAGTTTGAAGAGACAAAATGGATACCTTCCCCAAGTTCATATCTCCTGGCTGGGCAGAGCTCAAGTTACAAAGGAAACATGGCTTTGAAACTCACCAAACTAGAAAAGATGTTAATTGGAAAGCCATTAACCGAATCAAGGAATAGCACCGGCCCTCCAGACAGATACATGTATGAGGAGAAGCCAATCAGAAATGGCCCTGGAACCAAGAGCCAATCCTGAGGCTTTGAGAAAATATGGCCTTAAGAGGTATAGAAACTAAAGCCAAAGATTGCTCTGTCTCGTCTCCTTAGCATATGGCAAAGCAGGAACCTCCCTCCACAGCAGAAGTAAGGACGAACACCTTGTGCTTCTGCTTTGCCAGAGGGAAGTAAAGTATACCTTTTTATAACTTTTATTATTGTAACATCATAATATCTGTTGTAATTAAGTAGAGTCCATAGGATACTAATAGACTGCTGTTGTGTTCGATAGGCTATTTACATGTGCGTATGTTTAATAAAATTATTCCAAATTGTTTTAAAATAATTGGTCTTGCTGTCAATTTAATGCCAGAGATTTAGAAATTTTACATTATGCAACATATAAACTCTTCCCATATTTAACCTATAATATGTAATAAATACATTTTAAAATGAAATTACGTGATGCTAAAACAAAATCTGGGTCATACAAAGTTAAGGGTGATTTAATGAAACTATGCTTTTAACATTCTCATCTCACTTGTGATGCATGTTCAGTATTAAGAATCCATCTCCCTGTGATGTCAATGATTACATCCATTACTCTGTGGTGTTAATGAGATAATGAATACATATGGCTAAAAGGGTACTCCTGGATTTTATTCCACTGAGTCAGCAAGTCCCATCTGGTTTGTTCAGCTATTTGATGCAAGAATGATCCTCCAGTGTGTAATTCATCTCCACAGAAAAAAAATTACTTTGGAATTAAAATGATAGCCATGCTCTCCAAAGGCACAACGTACCACATGTCGTTGAAGCTGAAGTATGGAATGCAAGAATTGTGAAAATAATAAAATTCAAAAGTATCAATACAATCAGAAGCTTTTCCATTATTATATATATGTTTTAAAATATAATTTTAAATACATTCTAAATTCCTAGTATTAATGTTTTGGAAGGAACTACGTTGAGAGAGCATAGATTTGTTGAGCCAAGGTTTAGGAGCTTCCAACATGGAGAGGGTTATTGTCCAATCAGTTAAAACTATGCTGCCTACCAGCACAAACCAATGACAAATGTCTTGCTGCTTGTCCAATCAGGACTACCCTACCCACTGGGCATTAGATTGGAGGGTTTTCTGAAGCCAAGTACCCAGCTCCAGAACCAGTTCTACCAGTCAGCTTTCTTTGGTGAGTCATTCTAATTAATCAATCATCAACTGTGTAGTGGAGTGTCCTGGACCTGCCTGCCATGGCTTTTAACTTACTGAATCTGCCATGGAGATTTGAATTGGTTCCAAACCTACATCATCAGGCTGTCATCTTGCAGCTATTTTAACGCCAAGAAGGATAGTCACCAGTTGGTTATTATAAAGCTGACACATGTGGATTTGAACACTACTGAGGTCAATAGTAACTACCACGAATTCCTCATAAGAGGAATGGTAAGCAGCACAACTCAAATTAAAATGATCAAGTGCTTTACCATCATCTTTCTAAGCACAGCAAGACACACAACATACCCTGTTCTGCAATTTAAGTAGTTCTTGGTTTATCTGTACCTTAGCTCCGTTTACCTATCTTTGTTCCATATTCCTTGATACCCTTATCCAACAAAAATCTATAGATCTAATTCTTTAAAATTTCAATTGACCCAGCAGCCACACACTTTTAACAGAACGAGTTCCAGATTTTCCACTATCTTTTGTGTAAAAAGTGCTTTCTAATTCACTCCTAAATGACCGACCTCTAATTTTAAGATTGTACCCTTTTGTTCTGGATTCCCCCACCAGAGGAAATAACTTCCCTGTATCAATTGGCTGGGATGGATTGGTGAATGATACTTAAGGGGTTGACTGTGGATGGGCAATGGCAGACATTTAGAGACCGCATGGATGAACTACAACAATTGTACATTCCTGTCTGGCATAAAAATAAAAAAGGTAAGGTGGCTCAACCGTGGCTATCAAGGGAAATCAGGGATAGTATTAAAGCCAAGGAAGTGGCATACAAATTAGCCAGAAATAGCAGCGAACCTGGGGACTGGGAGAAATTTAGAACTCAGCAGAGGAGGACAAAGGGTTTGATTAGGGCAGGGAAAATGGAGTATGAGAAGAAGCTTGCAGGGAACATTAAGACGGATTGCAAAAGTTTCTATCGATATGTAAAGAGAAAAAGGTTAGTAAAGACAAACGTAGGTCCGCTGCAGTCAGAATCAGGGGAAGTCATAACGGGGAACAAAGAAATGGCGGACCAATTGAACAAGTACTTTGGTTCGGTATTCACGAAGGAGGACACGAACAACCTTCCGGTTATAAAAGGGATCGGGGGGTCTAGTAAGGAGGAGGAACTGAGGGAAATCCTTATTAGCCGGGAAATTGTGTTGGGGAAATTGATGGGATTGAAGGCCGATAAATCCCCAGGGCCTGATGGACTGCATCCCAGAGTACTTAAGGAGGTGGCCTTGGAAATAGTGGATGCGTTGACAGTCATTTTCCAACATTCCATTGACTCTGGATCAGTTCCTATGGAGTGGAGGGTAGCCAATGTAACCCCACTTTTTAAAAAAGGAGGGAGAGAGAAAACAGGGAATTATAGACCGGTCAGCCTGACATCGGTAGTGGGTAAAATGATGGAATCAATTATTAAGGATGTCATAGCAGTGCATTTGGAAAGAGGTGACATGATAGGTCCAAGTCAGCATGGATTTGTGAAAGGGAAATCATGCTTGACAAATCTTCTGGAATTTTTTGAGGATGTTTCCAGTAGAGTGGATAAGGGAGAATCAGTTGATGTGGTATATTTGGACTTTCAGAAGGCGTTCGACAAGGTCCCACACAAGAGATTGATGTGCAAAGTTAGAGCACATGGGATTGGGGGTAGTGTACTGACATGGATTGAGAACTGGTTGTCAGACAGGAAGCAAAGAGTAGGAGTAAATGGGTACTTTTCAGAATGGCAGGCAGTGACTAGTGGGGTACCGCAAGGTTCTGTGCTGGGGCCCCAGCTGTTTACACTGTACATTAATGATTTAGATGAGGGGATTAAATGTAGTATCTCCAAATTTGCGGATGACACTAAGTTGGGTGGCAGTGTGAGCTGCGAGGAGGATGCTGTGAGGCTGCAGAGCGACTTGGATAGGTTAGGTGAGTGGGCAAATGCATGGCAGATGAAGTATAATGTGGATAAATGTGAGGTTATCCACTTTGGTGGTAAAAACAGAGAGACAGACTATTATCTGAATGGTGACAGATTAGGAAAAGGGGAGGTGCAAAGAGACCTGGGTGTCATGGTACATCAGTCATTGAAGGTTGGCATGCAGGTGCAGCAGGCGGTTAAGAAAGCAAATGGCATGTTGGCCTTCATAGCAAGGGGATTTGAGTACAGGGGCAGGGAGGTGTTGCTACAGTTGTACAGGGCATTGGTGAGGCCACACCTGGAGTATTGTGTACAGTTTTGGTCTCCTAACCTGAGGAAGGACATTCTTGCTATTGAGGGAGTGCAGCGAAGGTTCACCAGACTGATTCCCGGGATGGCGGGACTGACCTATCAAGAAAGATTGGATCAACTGGGCTTGTATTCACTGGAGTTCAGAAGAATGAGAGGGGACCTCATAGAAACATTTAAAATTCTGACGGGGTTGGACAGGTTAGATGCAGGAAGAATGTTCCCAATGTTGGGGAAGTCCAGAACCAGAGGTCACAGTCTAAGGATAAGGGGTAAGCCATTTAGGACTGAGATGCGGAGGAACTTCTTCACCCAGAGAGTGGTGAACCTGTGGAATTCTCTACCACAGAAAGTTGTTGAGGCCAATTCACTAAATATATTCAAAAAGGAGTTAGATGAGGTCCTTACTACTAGGGGGATCAAGGGGTATGGCGAGAAAGCAGGAATGGGGTACTGAAGTTGAATGTTCAGCCATGAACTCATTGAATGGCGGTGCAGGCTAGAAGGGCCGAATGGCCTACTCCTGCACCTATTTTCTATGTTTCTATGTTTCTAACTCTTTTGAATCGCTTTATCATTTTAAACAGACACCTCTCAACCTTCTAAAAACTCAAGGGAATACAACCCAAGTTTATAATTTAATTCTTTAAGCATTGGTATTATTCTGGTGAATCTTCGCTGTACCCAATCTAAGGTCAATATATCTCTCCTGAGGTTCAATGCCCAAAACTGAACACAACACTCCAGAAGGAGTTTTACCAAGTCTCTGTACAACTTAAGCATCACTTCCTCACTTTTCCATCTCTCTTGAAAAGGTCAACACTCAGGTTAACCTTTTTGATCACTATTTTAACTTGTGCACTAAATCCCTTTCCTTCTCCACAACTCCTAGTCTCTTACCATTAAGACAATATTTTGATTTGTCTTTCTCAGATCCAAAGTGGATGATCTGTGAGATTCCTCAGTAATTTTAAGATTGCTTTCGTGTGGATAAAAAAGATAGCTACATCTGGAACACAAAGAATATGGAGCCAAAATTGTCCTCAGTGGGAAATCAATTTATCCGGAAATTTACCGCCCACTGGGAGTCAAAGGGAAGAGCCGGAAAATTCGGCTCTTTAACTCTGACACCATCTCCCAGTGCTTTGGGGCGCTGTTGGAGGCAGTGTAGGGGCGGGTTCGAGTCAGGAGCAGGGTGGTGTCCATCACCACCCTGCTGACCATGTCACCACGGCGGTGATAACATCAGCGCGATGTAGACGTGCTGCGTTGCGCTGACGTGTTGCAACGTCCCTCCCCTGCCCTCCACAGTCGCTAAATTGTCAGGCTACTTGTCAGGCATCCAGTTCTGGATGAGCAGAAATTTTCTCCGCCTTGAATAATGGGAAGAACAAAGCCATTGCTTTCGGTCCCCGCCACAAACACCGTTCCCTAGACACTGGCTCCATCCCAACTCCAGTCTGAGGCTGAACCAGACTGTTCGCAATCTAGGTGTCATAGTTAACCCTGAAATGAGCTTTTGACCACATGTCCACAACATAACTAAGACCGCCTATTTCCACCTCCGTAACATTGCCCGTTTCCACCCTTGCTTTAACTCATTTGCTGTTGAAGCCCTCTTATATGCCTTTAGACTTGACAATTTCAACGCACGCCTGGCTGGCCTCCCACATTCTATCCTACATAAACTAGAGGTGATCAAAATTTGGCTGCCCATGTCCTAACTTGCACCTGTCCTAACCTATCACCCCTGTGCTCGCTGACCTACATTGGGCTCCGGTTAAGCAATGCCTCGATTTCAAAATTCTCATCTTTATTTTCAAATCTCTCCATGGCCTCACCCCTACCTATCTCTGTAATCTCCTCCAGCCCGACAACCACCCCGCCCCCCGGGAGATGTTTGTGCTCCTCTAATTCTGCCCATCTGAGCATCCCTGATTGTAATCGCTCAACCATTGGTGGTCATACATTCTGTTGCCAAGGCCCTAAGCTCTGGAACTCCCTGCCTAAATCTCTCCACCTCTCTACCCCTCTTTCCTCCTTCAGAACACTCCTTACAACATAGCTCTTTGTCCAAGCTTTTGGTCACCCGTGCTAATTTCTACTTATGCGGCTTGGTGTCAAATATTTATCTTATAATAATCCTGTGAAGCGCCTTGGGACATTTCACTACTTTCAAGGCGCTATATAAATATAAGTTGTTGTTGTTGTTGAAGCGGAGGAATGCTGCAGGGCCTACGTGGAGTCCACTGGGCCACCAGAAAAATGTTCGGCTGGGCAAGCGGCCCGGCACCCAAGAGAGGGTTCCAGGCTGCCAGTTGGCGGCTGGGTCAAACCAGTGTCCACCATTGTTGGGCCGACTCAGGAGTCGGCCGACAATTAAAATAAAATGCCGGCTGCATTCCTACATTACAAAAATAAATACACTTCATAAGTGCTTCATTGGCCTATGGTCCAGAAACGCACTATATAAATGCAAGTGATTTACATGACCCTCTACCGTATCTATTCTATTTCCCACAGCTCTGTGCTCAGCCCTTCCCCTCCCTCAGAACCACGATATGGTTCCCCTTGACTTCACCTTTCACCCCACCAGCCTCCACGTTCAATGGATCATCCACCACCATTTCCACCACCTCCAGAGTGATCCCACACCAAACACATCTCCTCTCCTCCCCTTTCAACATTCCGAAGACACTGCTCACTCCGCGACACCATGGTCCGCTCCTCAATTACCCCCAATACCCCTTCCCTTCCCATGGCACCTTCCCATGCAAGGGCAGGAGATGGAACACCTGCCCTTTTACCTCCTCCTTTCCCACTGTCCAGAAACCCAAACACTCTTTCCAGGTGAAATAGCGATTCACTTGTACTTCTTTCAATTTAGTATACTGTCTTCGCTGTTCACGATGTGGTCTCCTCTAAATTGGGGAGACCAAACGCAGGTTGGATGACCGCTTTGTGGAACACCTCTGTTCAATCTGTAAGTATGACCCCGAGCTTCCGGTCACCTGTCACTTTAATTCATCACTCCACTTCCACTCCGACCTTTCCGTCCTCGGCCTCTTATGCTGTTCCAACGAAGGTTAACATAAGCTCAAGCAACAGCATCTCATCTTTCATTTAGGCACTTTACAGCCTTCATCGAATTCAGCAATTTGAGACCATAACCCCTGCTCCTGTATTTTTATTTCTTCCCTCTTTCCAATGGCAGCGATTGTTGATGAAATTGAAATGGCACAATCATCAAAGGCAGTCCCTCGGAATCGAGGAAGACTTGCTTCCACTCTTAAACATGAGTCCTTGGGTGGCTGAACAATCCAATATGAGAACCACAGTCCCTGTCACAGGTGGGACAGATAGTCGTTGAGGGAAAGGGTGGATGGGACTGGTTTGCTGCTCTTTCCACTGCCTGCGCTTGATTTCTGCATGCTCTCGGCGATGAGACTCGAGGTGCTCAGCGCCCTCCCGCATGTACTTCCTCCACATAGGACGGTCTTTGGTCAGGGTCTCCCAGGTGTCGGTGGGGATGTTGCCCATCGAGACTGATCTTTTGTTTCTTAACTTGCCCCAATACCAACTCCTTTTGCCTCTTAATCTCTTCTGCCTTCCATCAATGGAAGAGCTATAATGATAGGGGATTCGATAGTCAGGGGAGCAGACAGGCGTTTCTGCGGCCGCAGACATGACTCCAGGATAGTATGTTGCCTCCCTGGTGCCAGGGTCAAGGATGTCACTGAGCGGCTGCCGGGCATTCTGGGGGAAGAAGATGAACAGCCAGAGGTCATGGCCCACTTTACCCAACTCTGCCCTCATACCAATGACATAGATAGGAAAAGGGATGAGGTCCTGCAGGCAGAGTTTAGGGAGCTAGGAGAGAGATTAAAAAGCAGGACCTCAAAAGTAGTAATCTCCGAATTACTCCCAGTGCCACGAGCTACTGAGTACAGAAATAGGTGGATAGAGCAGATGAATATGTGGCTGGAGAGATGGTGCAGGCGGGAGGGCTTTAGTTTCCTGAGGCATTGGGACTGCTTCTGGGGAGGTGCAATCTGTACAAGCCGGAAGGGTTGCACATCAACAGAGCCAGGACCAATATCCTCGCAGGGGGGTTGTTAGTGCTGTTGGGGAGGGTTTAAACTAGCTTGGCAGGAGGATGGTAACCTGAAAATAGATTCAGTAGGAAGGGGAGCAAAGCTGGAATTAGAAAGCAAAAATAAAGAAAGTGAGTTTGAAGGGAGAGGAAACAAGCAAGAAAAAAGGGTAAAAAAACAAACTTAAAGGCATTTTGTCTAAATGCACATAGCATTTGTAACAAAATAAATGAGTTGACAGCACAAATTGAGACAAATGGGTATGATCTGACAGCCATTACAGAGACATGATTGCAAGATAAGCAGGACTTGGAATTTAAAATTCAGGGTTAGTTGATAATCCAGAAGGACAGACAAAAAGGAAAAGGAGGTAGGGTAGCTCTATTGATAAAGGATGGAATCACTGCAATAGTAAGAAATTATATTGGCTCAAATGATAAGGGTGTTGAAACAGTTTGGATGGAGGTAAGGAACAATAAGGGGAAAAAATCCCTGGTGGGCGTAGACTATAGGTCCCCTAAAAGTAGCAACTCTGTTGGTCGGAGCATAAACCAGGAAATAGTGGGAGCTTGTAAAAAGGGAACAGCAATAATCATGGGTGATTTTAACCTCCATATTGATTGGACAAATCAAATTGGTCAGGGTAGCTTTGAAGAAGAGTTCAGAGAGTGCATAAGGGATGTGTTCCTGGAGCAGTATGTAACAGAACCAACCAGGGGGTAGGCTATCTTGGATCTGGTCCTGTGTAATGAGACAGGATTAATAAAAAAATCTCCTAGTAAAGGATCCCCTCGGGATGAATGATCATAGCATGATTGAATTTCAAATTCTGATGGAGGGTGAGAAAGTTGAATCCCTAACCAGTGTACTAAGCTTAAATAAAGGAGACTATGAAGGTATGAGGACAGAGTTGGGTAAAGTGGACTGGGAAAATAGACTAAAATGTAGGACGGTTGATGAACAGTGATGTACATTTAAGGAGATATTTCACAACGCTCAAGAAAAATATATTCCAGTGAGGAGGAAAGGGTGTAAGAGAAAAGATAGTCATCCATGACGAACTAAAGAAATAAAGGATGGTATCCAATTAAAAATAAGGGCATACAAAGTGGCCAAAACTAGTGGGAGGACAGAAGTCTGGGAAGCTTTTAAAAGTCAGCAAAGAATGACAAAAGAACTGATTAAGAAAGGGAAGATAGACTATGAAAGTAGACTAGCACAAAATATAAAAACAGATAGCAAGAGTTTCTATAGGTATATAAAAAGGAAAAGGGTGGCTAAAGTAAATGTTGGTCCCCTAGAGGACGAGACCGGGGAATTAGTAATGGGGAACATGGAGATGGCAGAAACTCTGAACAAATATTTTGTCTTTACGGTAGAGGACACTAACAATATTCCAACAGTGGATAGTCAATGGGCTATAGGGGGGTGGAACTTAACACAATCACAATGACTAAGGGTATGGTATTCAGTAAGATAATGGGACTAAAGGCAGATAAATCCCCTGGACCTGATGACTTGCATCCTAGGGTCTTAAGAGAAGTTGCGGCAGGGATTGTGGATGCATTGGTTGTAATTTACCAAAATTCCCTGAATTCTGGGGAGGTCCCAGCAGATTGGAAAACTGCAAATGTAACGCCCCTATTTAAAAAAGGAGGCAAACAAAAAGCAGAAAACTATAGCCGAACATCTGTGGGAAAATGTTGGAGTCCATTATTAAAGAAGCAATAGCAGGACATTTGAATCTGCAAAATTCAGTCAGGTTGAGTCAGCATGGATTTATGAAGGGGAAGTCATGTTTGACAAATTTGCAGGAGTTCTTTGAGGATGTAACGAACAGGGTGGATAAAGGGGAACCAGTGAATGTGGTGTATTTGGACTTCCAGAAGGCATTTGACAAGGTGCCACACAAAAGATTACTGCACAAGATAAAAGGTCACGGGGTTGGAGGTAATATAGTAGCATGGATAGAGGATTGGCTAACTAACAGAGAACAGAGAGTCGGGATAAATGGTTCACTCTTGGGTTGGCAACCGGTAACTAGTGGGGTGCTGCAGGTATCAGTGCTGGGACCCCAACAATTTACAATATTTATTAACGATTTGGAAGACGAGACCAAGTATAACGTAGCCAAGTTTGCTGACGATACAAAGGTGGGAAGAAAAGCAATGTGTCAGGAGGACACAAAAAATCTGCAAAAGGACATAGACAGGCTAAATGAGTGGGCAAAAATTTGGCAGATGGAGTATAATGTTGGAAAGTATGAGGTCATGCACTTTGGCAGAAAAAAAATCAAGAGCAAGTTATTATTTAAATGGAGAAAGATTGCAAAGTGCCGCAGTACAGTGGGACCTGGGGGTATTTGTGCATGAAACACAAAAGGATAGTATGCAGTTACAGCAAGTGATCAGAAAGACAAATGTATGTTGGCCTTTATTGCAAAGGGGATGGAGTATGAAAGCAGGGAAGTCTTGCTACAGCTATACAACGTATTGGTGAGGCCACACCTGGAATACTGTGTGCAGTTTTGGTTTCCATATTTACGAAAGGATATACTTGCTTTGGAGGCAGTTCAGAGAAGGTTCACTAGGTTGATTCCGGGGATGAGGGAGTTGACTTCTGAGGAAATGTTGAGTAGGCTGGGCCTACTCATTGGAATTCAGAAGAATGAGAGGTGATCTTATCGTGACGTATAAGATTATGAGGGGGCTTGACAAGGTGGATGCAGAGAGGATGTTTCCACTGATGGGGGAGACTAAAACTAGAGGGCATGACCTTAGAATAAGAGGCCGCCCATTTAAAACAGAGATGAGAAGGAATTTCTTCTCTCAGAGGGTTGTACATCTTTGGAATTCGCTGCCTCAGAGAGCTGTGGAAGCAGAGACATTGAAGACATTTAAGACAGAAATAGACAGTTTTTTAAACGATAAGGGGATAAGGGGTTATGGGGAGCGGGCAGGGAAATGGAGCTAAGTCCATGATCAGATCAGCCATGATCTTATTGAATGGTGGAGCAGGCTCGAGGGGCCGTATGGCCTACTCCTGTTCCTATTTCTTAAGTTCTTATGTTCTGATCCTATCGCAGACCTTCCTTT
This sequence comes from Pristiophorus japonicus, assembly GCF_044704955.1. Classification (NCBI taxonomy): domain Eukaryota; kingdom Metazoa; phylum Chordata; class Chondrichthyes; family Pristiophoridae; genus Pristiophorus; species Pristiophorus japonicus. The sequence goes on along the minus strand of NC_091977.1, from coordinate 361,385,532 downwards.
TTGTTCTTTCCTCCCCTCCCCCTACATTTGCTTAAAAATATGTTACATCTCCAACTTTTTCCAGTTTTGACGAAGTCATCGACCTGAAACGATAACTTTGTTTCTCTCTCCACAGATGCTGCCAGACCTGCTGAGTATTTCCAGCATTTTCTGTTTTTATTTTAGATTTCAAGCATCTGCAATATTTTGCTTTTAAATAAATGCATGTCTTTCTTTGCAACAAAATTCTATTTATCAGTCTCCGAAGGGGAGCTGGAAGCCAATTTATTGCTCCAATATCACCAGTATAAGTTCTGTTATACTGATCAGTGTATTTCATCATACTGCAAATTAGGATGTTGACCTTTCAATTGTTTAGGCACCAGAAAACAATATACACCTACCTCCTTTGCGTATCATTACTAACTAGTCATTAACTGATTTAGTGCAGTTGGCTACTCATTTTTTGATCTCTTGCAATTGCTGCTCATCCTGAGTACTATCATGAAAGAAGATTTAAGCTTTTAACAATTACAAGATTAGCTGAGCTACACAGCTGATCTGAAAAAAGGGTCTGCACCTGAAAAATTAACTTGTCTGTTCTCTCCACAGATGCTAATTGACTTGCTGTGTGTTTCCGGCATTTGCTGTTTTTGTTAGAGCTGATCTATGGGCCAGTTTGAGCTGCCCCACACAACTGCCTGACCTGCAGCAGACTAAAATTTGTCTTGCTTCAGATTACCAGTCACCACTCAGCTACACTGTTGAGGTCCAATCGTAATATATGTGCATCTCCAATACTACAGTCTCTACAGATCAAATTGTTTTCTAAAGTGACCCATCTCAGGTCTGTGGCAGATCTGGATATACGTGATGGAAGCTCTCAGTTGATAGGATAACTGTACAGCACAGATAATCTTGCCAGCAGGTCACCGTATGTTATATTGATTAACTGCTTATAGTGCTCAACTGGCATCTTGCCAAGCAAGCATTCTGCATGTATTCCACTGTAATTTATAAATGGAAGCAAATCTGAGATTCTGCTTAACCCAGACACAAACATTACTTCATGGATAAAGTGGAGTTGCAGAGACTGAATGCTTAGCATTTCACAGCACAGCTCTTTTTTTTTAGGATCAATTTCAAATTTGCTGTATTTTTTCTAGACATTTTTTTAAGCATAAAATAATCATTCTTGAATTTTGTGGCCACTAAAGGGTCTCAATTTTAAATTAATATATATTTACATTGTTTATTGGTAACTTTTTCCAGTTCTGGTGAAAGGTCATCGACTTGAATTCTCTCCACAGATGCTACCTGACCTGCTGAGTATTTCCAGCATTTTCTGTTTTTATTTTAGATTTCAAGAATCCACAGCCTCTTACTATATTGTATTTACATTGTTTTATCTTGCATTTATGCCACCCTAAGGTTGATTTCCTGGTGTTACCAGGAAAGACTTAGTCACATTGGGAAGTTTTACCTAAAAAAAAATGGGTGGCATGGGGTGGGTGGGAAGTTAAAGTATTAAAAATCTGAATCCAGACCAGAACCTGTCTCCAACCCACCCACTTCTGATATTAAAGGAGGCAGGCAGCCAATCCATTGCCAGGTGGTGAGTTGTCTATTTAAATACTATAATGAGGCTGGAAAGCTCTGCTGTAGCCTCCATTTTGATTTTAACTTTAACTCATTGGGTTTTTTAGGCCTCGTGAAACCCGCCAGCTAATGCAAGGTAAAGAATGCTAGATCCAGGATCCATGATCCCTGCCTAACCCATCCCCTGCGATCAGAGACCACCCCCCCCCCCCACAAATGAAGCCTCCGATTCCACCCGCCCCCCCCTCAAGCCTCTCATCCCCACAGCTATGTGTGTGCACTAGGTCCATACAGCAGAGCTGGTCTCCAATCGTCTTTGTTAATTCTTGCCACTGGATCAAGACCTACCTAGCTCTGTCAAGCCGTGTGGTGGCTGGTGTGTAACATCTGCCACGCATTAAAAAATTCCACGCACAGGCATCTTCCATCCTACAAGATTTCGTTTGGGATCTGGAATATTAGGTCCTTCATTGAAATACCTGTGAACTTTTTGGCGTGGAAGCAAGTCATCCTCAATTCGAGCGACTGCCTATGATGATGATGATGACTCACGTAGAACACAATAAATATATGGTATTTTTGTAAATCGCAATCTTTGTTCCCTTATGTTTACCTGTACATCTGACTAGGTAAAGAGCAACAGAAAGTTCAGGAAATGAGAATGGTTGCTGTTGTAGCAAGAGGAAGCAATTTGTTTTGTGGGAGCAATCATATGTATAAATCTATGTAATGTTTCCTCCAGGTCAATGTTTGATATGATGTGTCTATGTGTTGACTATTATAAGCCGGACTGATAAATGAGGTTTTTCACCGGTGCTGGAGGGAAAATGTTCTGATTGCACCCTCCCGTTGTACAACCTCACCCACTAGAGAGCACATCTCACAAAATGTTATGCACATATGCCAACCATTAATTTTAATAGACAGAAAATCAAATCATGGTGTTTTAGAGGAGGTTTACCAACTTATTTTTATATTTTAAAAATGTAATGTCCATCCACAACAGAATACCGATGACTTGATGCATAGGGCACTGCTGTTTCTAGGTGGTGTGCTGTTGAAAACATTACTAACACCTAAAAATTCAACCTGTTGTCTCCTCCCCTCCTCATATCCTTAGCAAAAAGAGCTTTGTTATACATTATTCTTCAGTGTCATGAAAAAAATTATACAACAGCAAGGCATTTTGAATCTATTAAGTATCTTATTCTACAAAATAATTGAACTCAAGAACGGAGTACCAAAACCCGACAATAGTCAGTGTAGTAACAACAGATTTTGAAAATCAGAGCTCAGTCTCTATCAAGAGTAGATGGATCTAATGGGATGGACTATACCTTTCCACTCGAGGTTTTCTAATTGTGCCCTTATTCCAATCTTTGCACCTTTGGCTTCATTGGGGTTGATTATTGTGTCCAGCATACATTGGGAAGGGGAAGCCTAATCACGTCATGTTGGACTTCATTCTAATAGAAACAGCAAACTGCCAGCACTGAAGTGGCCAACATAAATCATTTAATAAAACCTTTTTTGATGTGGTCAGCAGCCTGTAAGAACCGCCATTTTGCCGCTCCACACTCAGTTCCGTTGGACACAGTGCATGCAGCATGTGTTCTGCCTATAGAAGACAAAAACTGCATCGGGATCCTAAGTGTGTCCAAAGACTCCAATTTATATACATTAATGAGGCTCCGGCCTGTTTCGGGTGGGAGTGCTGGTCACCGAAATTGAGGCTCACTCAAAAATCATATAGGGCGGCAACTCGGGAAGCAATTAAGCAGTCGCTTTTTGACATTTTTGTATCACTACTGTTCCACTCGCGATGAAAAACAGGGCCGTAGTGAGATAAAAAACAGTCATTATTGTCATTATTTCATTCTATTCCTGTATCTCTTTTTCCTCTCCTGGTAATTCATTGTCTGTGGGAAGTAGATTGAGAAGTGATGCAGCTTCTTGAACAGCTGGCACAAGATTAAATATTGAAATGACCCATGTCATTCTGGCTACCTTTTAGAAAAAAAGTTTCTCAGGAAGGTCAGGGAGTGGCCATTCTCACCTGGTAATCTGCCTGTGGCATGAAGTACTGATAACATATAGAACATTTTGGGAATACAGTCATGTGTTTTATCAATCAATTTTAATATCTGTTTTTCTCTGCACAAATTTCAGTTCTGGTAAATCACACAATGCTTCAGTATAATATGCCTACATGTGCTTGGTTTACGATTTATTTAATACTCCATTACATTTAAGAAACAATAGCAATTTTATATAATTTATGAATGATTCATGCTGCTGCACAAAACATTGTCATTCATCCATGTTTGCCTTGTTGGAGAATACAGAATAGCAGTATTGGCGCTGTGTATTAGTAGTTAATAAACTCGAGGGCAGGAGGTGCATAATTCAACAAAAATATGACATGCTCCGATAATAACCTTGTTATAAATTTCAACAGAAGGAAAAAGTCAGCTCGATGAGAGAATTGTTCTACATATGGTACAAATATTATGCTCAGTAGGAGCCAAATGACTTCTAAAGATTCCAAAAATTGCAAAAGTGCAGCCCAGCAGTATCTTGGTTTGAATTTTCTGCACAGAAAAAAAGTTTAATACCAGACCAAATAGGATGATACATTTAAACAAAGGGAGATTCAAACCAAATAAGATACCTTTCCACTTTCAGTAGGCTTTATTTCTCAAGCTGGTCCTGAAAAACAAGAGTCAATAATAGGCTGGATTTTCAGGGCGTTAAATGCTGTTTTGGGGCATTATGCCAAGTGTCCAAGATTTACTGCCTGGGTGGAAGATTCAGCTATTGGTTTGCACTGGTTCAAAAACTTACCACCCCGTCCTCTTTTTTTTTTTAGCATGATGATGACATCAATCATTGTGCAATACTGCGCTACTGCCCCGGATGGAACGTTCGCAACCTAGGCGTCATATTTGACCCTGAAATTCGCTTTCAATCACATATCCACAGCATAACTAAGACTGCCGATTTCCACCTCTGTAACATCGCACGTCTCCGCCCTTGCGTCAGCTCATCCACTGCTGAAGCCTTCATCCATGCCTTTGTTACCTCTAGATTTGACTATTCCAACGCACTCCTGGCTGGCCTCCCACATTCTATCCTACGTAAACTAGAGCTGATCCAAAACTCGGCTGCTCGCACCAACCCACTCAACCATCACCCCTGTGCTCACTGATCGACATTGGTTTCTGGTTAAGCAACGCCTCTATTTCAAAATTATCATCCTTGTTTTCAAATCCCTCCATGGCCTCGCCTCTCCCTAGCTCTGTAATCTCCTCCACAATTCCTGGGATGGAGGGATTGTCAGATAAGAGATTGAGTAGGCTAGACCTATATTCTCTAGAGTTTCGAAGAATGAGAGATGATCTCATTGAAACATACACAATTCTTACAGGGCTTGAAAGGGTAGATACAGGGAGGATGTTTCCTCTGGCTGGGGTGTCTGGAACCAGGGGTCACAGTCTCAGAATAAGGGGTGGGCCATTTTGGACTGGGATGAGGGGGATCTTCTTCACTCAGAATGTGGTGAACCTTTGGAATTCCCACAATCCCCCATGAGATGTCTGTGCTCCTCTAATTCTGCCCTCTTAAGCATTCCTGATTATATAAGAATTAGGAGCAGGAGTAAGCCATTTGCCCTCTCAAGCCTGCTCCGCAATTAAATAAGATCATGGCTGATCTTTTACCTCAACTTCTTTTCGTGCACTATCCAAATATCCCCTCATTCCCTTAATATTTAAAATTCTATCGATCTCTGTCTTGAATATACTCAAAGACAGAGCCTTCACAGCTTTCTAGGGTAGAGAATTCCAAAGGTTCACCACATTCTGAGTGAAGAAGTTCATCTCAGTCCAAAATGGCCGACCCCTTATTCTGAGACTGTGACCCCTGGTTCTAGACACCCCAGCCAGAGGAAACATCCTCCCTGTATCTACCCTGTCAAGCCCTATAAGAATTGTGTATGTTTCAATGAGATCATCTTTCATTCTTCTAAACTCTAGAGAATATAGGTCTAGCCTACTCAATCTCTTCTTATCGGACAATCCCCCCATCCCAGGAATCAGTCTGGTGAACCTTCATTGCACCCTCTCTATGGCAAATATATCCTTCCTTAGTAAAGGAGACCAAAACTATACACATTACTCCCGGTGTACATAAGAACATAAGAAATAGGAGCAGGAGTAGGCCACCTGGCCCCTCGAGCCAGCTCCACCATTTAATAAGATCATGGCTGATCTGATCATGGATTCAGTTCCACTTCCCTGCTCGCTCCCCAGAACCCTTTATTCCCTTATCGCTCAAAAATGTGTCTATCTCTGCCTTAAATATATTCAATGACCCAGCCTCCACAGCTCTCTGTAGCAGAGAATTCCATAGATTTACAACCCTCTGAGAGAAGAAATTCCTCCTCATCACAGTTTTAAATTGGCGGCCTCTTATTCTAAGACTATGTCCCCTAGTTTTAGTTTCTCCTATGAGTGGAAATATTCTCTTTGCATCCATCTTGTCGAGCCCCTTCATTATCTTATATGTTTTGATAAGATCACCTCGCATTCTTCTGAACTCCAATGAGTAGAGGCCCAACCTACTCCACCTATCTTCATAAGTCAACACCTTCATCTCCGGAATCAACCTGGTGAACCTTCTTTGAACAGCCTCCAATGCAAATATATCCTTCCTTAAATATAGAGAACAAAACTGTATTCAGTACTCTAGGTGTAGCCTCACCAATACCCTGTACAGTTGTAGCAGGACTTCTCTGCTTTTATTCTCAATCCCCCTTGCAATAAAGGCCAACATTCCATTGGCCTTCCTGATTACTTGCTGTACCTGCATACTAACTTTTGGTGTTTCATGTAGAAGGACCCCCAGGTCCCTCTGTACTGCAGCACTTTGCAATTTTTCTCCATTTAAATTAGAATTTGCTTTTATATTTTTTTTGCCAAAGTTGATAACCTTACATTTTCCTACATTATACTCCATGTGCCAACTTTTTGCCCACTCGCTTAGCCTGTATATATCCCTTTGCAGATTTTTTGTGTTCTCCTCACAATTTGCTTTCCCACCCATCTTTGTATCATCAGCAAACTTGCTGCATTACACTTGGTCCCTTCATCCAAGTCATTAATATAGATTGTAAATTATTGAGGCCCCAACACCTATCCCCGCGGCTCCCCAATATTTACTGTTTGCCAACTGGAAAATGACCCATTTATCCCGACTCTGTGTTTCCTGTTAGTTAGCCAATCCTCTATCGATGCTAATATATTACCCCCAACCCCATGAACTTTTATCTTGTGCAGTAACATTTTATGTGGCATCTTATCAAATGCCTTCTGGAGATCCAAATCCACCACATCCACTGGTACCCCCTTACCCATCCTGCTCATTACATCCTCAAAGAACTCCAGAAAATTTGTCAAACATGATTTCCCTATCATAAAACCATGCTGACTCTGCTTGATTGAATTATGCTTTTCCAAATGTCCTGCTACTGTTTTTTAATAATGGACTCCAGTGTTTTCCCAATGACAGATGTTAGGCTAACTGGTCTATAGTGTCCTGCTTTTTGTCTGCCTCCTTTTTTAAATAGAGACATTACATTTCCAATTTTCCAATTCACTGGGATAGCCCCAGAATCCATGGAAATTTGGTAGATTACAACCAATGCATCCACTATCTCTGCAGCCACTTCTTTTAAGACCCTAGGATGTAAGCCATCAGGTCCAGGGCACTTGTCCACCTTTCGTCCCATTATTTTCCCGAGTGTAGTCTCAACAAAGCCCGATATTATTGCAGTAAGACTTCTTGGGGCTGAAATTTAGGATCTCAAAGAGAGCCGTTAATGCCTGTTTCCGGCGGCCATTCCTAAAAATCGAATGGCCGCCACTTTGGGGTTAACATGAATTCACGTCGAACATTTTCAGCCAGGACCCCATCCCGTTGCAGCGCCAATGAAAATAAATAAAAGCAATAAAAATACTTATCTATCGATTTTCACCCGAGTTCCTCGATCCCCCGCCGCGCGGTGTCCCCGACAAGGTTTTCTGCTGGTGCACCATCTCCGCACTTAGTGCAGCCCGGCAGCATGGCGGCCATCCTTAAAGGGAAGGGCCCACTGTCACGGCCGCAATGAAAACATTTTTGCCGGCCGACTTGCTGATTGGTTGGCAAAATACTGCCCCCAGGTTTGGCCGGGCAGCCTGGCCAAAACCCTCCTTGGTGGTCCAGTGGCCAAAGTTAAAGAAATGATAGATTCTCTGCCCTTTAACGGAGGGGAGAAAGCGTGGTGATGGACATGCGTTGTGATGTCACCACGACTCCACCACTGATTGACAGCGGCCAAGGCCCCGAGTGACCCATTTTCAGCCAGTCAGCCTGGCTTTGAATCCAGGGCCTGCCCCATTATGATCCATTTCCTGTAGGACTTTGAAAAAATGTCAAAGTACTAAAAATGGATCTACTTACCGTACCAGGTGTTCCAATGGTAAGTACTACTCCAAATCTCATAGGTGCACCTGAATTTCGGCCCCTTTTACTGTTATACTTCAATTCTTGTTTAATGAAGGCCAACATACCCTTTGCTTTCTTCCTTGCTTGCTGTACCTGCATGTTAACTTTCAGTGATTCTTGTACAAGGACACCCAGGTCGCTCTGAACATCAACATTTACCAATCTCTCACCATTTAAAAAATACTCTGCTTTTCTATTTTTCCTACCAAAGTGGATAACTTCAGATTTATCCACATTATATTCCATTTGCCATGTTCTTGCCCATTCACTTAGCCTGTCTATATCCCCTTGAAGCCTCTTTGCATCCTCCGCACAACTGGTATCCCCACCTAGCTTTGTATCATCAGCAAACTTGGATTTATTACATTTTAATTTGGTCCCCTCATCCAAATCATTGATATAGATTGTGAATTGTTGGGGCCCAAGCACCGATCCTTGTGGCACCCCACTAGTTACAGCTTGCCAACCTGAAAATGACCCATTTATTCGTACTCTCTGTTTTACCCTCAATCCCATGAGCCTTAATTTTGTTTAATAACCTCTTGTGTGGCACCTTATCGAATGCCTTCTGAAAATCCAAATACACCACATTGACTGGTTCCCCCTATTCTATTCTGCTAGTTACAACCTCAGAAAACTGATTTGTCAAACATGATTTCCCTTTCATACATCATGTTGACTCTGCCCAACTCTATTATTATTTTGTTAAGTGCCCTGTTACCACGTCCTTAATAATAGATTCTAGCATTTTCCCTATTACTGATGTCAGACTAACTGGTCTGTAGTTTCCCGTTTTCTCTCCACCTCCTTTCTTAAATAGTGGGGTTATATTAGCTACCTTCCAATCTGCAGGATCCGTTCTACAATCTATGGAATTTTGGAAGATGACAACAAATGCAACCACTATCTCTATTGCCACCTCTTTCAAAATCCTAGGATGTAGGCCATCAAGTCCATGTGATTTATTGGCTTTTAGTCTCCTTAATTTCTCCAATATTTTTTTTTACTACTATTACTTTCTTTCAGTTTCTCATTCTCACTAGACCCTTGGTTTTCCACTATTTCCGGGAAGTTTTTTTATTTCTTCTTCCATGAAGACAGACGCAAAATATCTGTTTAATTTCTCTGCCATTTCTTTTTTCCCCATTATAATTTCTCCTGTCTCAGGCTGTAAGGGACCCACATTTACTTTTGCTAATCTTTTCCTTTTTACATGCGTACATAAACTTTTATTGTCTGTTTTTATGTCACTCACTAATTTACTCTCATATTCTATTTTCCCTTTCTTTATCAATTTCATGGTCCTCCTTTGCTGAATTCTAAAATATTCCTAATCCTCTGGCTTGCTGCTCTTTTTGGCAACTTTTTAAGCCTCTTCCTTTGATCTAATACTCTCTTTAACTTCTCTTGTTATCCACGATGAACCACTTTTCCTGTGGGGTTTTTGTGCCTTAAAGGAATGTATATTTGTTTTAATTTATGTATTATTTCTTTAAATACTAGCCATTGCTTGTCTACCATCATACCTTTTTATGTAATTTCCCAATCTACCTTAGCCAACTCGCGTCTTATACCTATGTAATGTGCTTTGATCAGAGTTAAGACCCTAGTTTCAGATTTAACTGAATCACTTTCAAACTCTTCCCTTAAGGCCCCTCAACTGCAAGGTTGTTAATTAATCCTTTCTCATTGCACAATACTAGATCTAAAATAGCCTGTTCCCTAGTTGGGTCCTCAATATGCTGATCTAGAATACCATTTTGTATACATTTCATGAATTCGTCCTCTGCACTATAACTGCATGTGTGGCCTGCCCAGTCTATATGTAGATTAAAGTCCCCCATGATTACTGTATTATTCTTGTTACATGCACCTCTAATTTCCAGATTTATACTGTGCTCTACATTACCACTACTGTTTGGATCCTATAAACAACTTCCGCCAATGTTTTCTGTCCCTTGCTCAACCATTGGTGGCCGTGCCTTCTGTTGCCTATGCCCCAAGATCTGGAATTCCCTGCCTAAACTTCTCCGCCTCTCTATCTCTCATCCTTCTTGAAGACACTGCTTAAAACCTTTCTCTTTGACCAAGCTTTTGGTCACCAGCCTAATTTTTCCTTATGCAGCTCGGCGACAAACTTTTTATCTCATAATACTCCTGTGAAGCGCCTTGGGATGTTTCACTGCATTAAAGGCACTATATAAATTCAAATTTGTGTTGTAATTTTCAATTAATCATTGAACTTTCAAAATTTGAGTTCAATAATTGAGAATAGATGTTTGTTTATGTAGGTTGTTTTCCTGGAAATTTATTTCCTCCTGGTTAATTCTTTTCAACTTATTTGGGTAAACGTTGGAACTTTATACATTCTTAAGCTAATTCCATTGTGGTAATCATGAAAGAGAAAATGGAAATGTTGTTGGGTGTATTTATGTACATTTTACAGTTTGACACATGAATATCTTTGGCTGCGATTTCCCCTACATTGGCAAGTCTGGTGCAGCCGGGATCGGTGGCGGGTCTGGACATCACTGTTCACTCCATCCCACTGTCTGAAATGAACTCCCGTGATGGGACTTGTTAAGCCTGCCCAGTACATTTCCCGGCCAATTTGAGGAAGTGGGTCTGGTGGCCTCATTTGGTAATGCTTCACCAGCCGGTTTCCTTAAAGGGACCATGCACATATTAATTTTGACAGTTGTGCTGTCAGTGTTCGACAGCATTGAGGTGCTGCAAACACTGACAAGCACAGCACAGAGTTACACAGCTGCACCCAGGCTCTCCCATGACTCTCTCCACATGCTTTTGGAGGGAGTCACAGCACGCGGGGAGGTTTTCTTCCTTACCAATGGGCGGAAGAGACCTTGCCAGGAGATCAACACAGCCTGGTTGCACATTGCAAAGGAGGACACAAAAAGGGATGTCATCAGGAAGACCAGGCTGCAGTGGTGCAAACCTCTCAATAATCTCAGTGGATCACGAAATGTTACTGCAAAGCCACACTCAACCTCAACTTGCTGTGCCACTCATCATATCCCCATCACTCTGTCTTCCCTACCCTACTCCTGCACATCCTTACTCACCTTACCTTGTACCTCCATCCATCCTTCTCTATCTACATTATCACTTCCTCATCTCACCAGCTATGCCTCACACTCACCCTCAGCCTAGTGCAATCATACCAACTAACACAGAAAGGTAGGCACACTTGGGTGTTTTATGCAATGTTCATGTGAAGTTTCTATTCTTGTGCTGTCAAAAATTGCAATCTTTCTTTTTAACACAGTGCTTGCAGATTAGTGTGTAGCTTTAGAAGTGGCTAAGTGAGTTACAGTGAATGGCAAGACATAATTGTACCTCCCGCAATGGTGATGAATGTGAAATGTATGTCTGGGCATTGTAGGGATGCTTTATGGTTATGCACGGCCACCAATGGTTGAGCAAGGGGCAGAAAACATTGGTGGGTGTTGTTTATAGGATCCAAACAATGGTGGTAATGTAGGGCATAGTATAAATCTGCTATGGGGTGGTGCCAACCTGGCACATCATGTGGCAGCCAGTGTGTAAATCTGGCCATGGTGAGGCCATCCCTGGCCTCCCAGGCAGCAATGTGGTCGGGTGCTGATGCCGTGTGTTCTGTGCAGCACCAGTTGATTGCAGAGAAGGTTGGTGTTGTCGGTGCTGCTGGTGTGCCTGGTGCTGGAGGGGCTGATCATGGTGGGATTCTGAGATAGTTTCAAGGGCACCGATGCTGGTGTAATGGATGGCAGGTGAACATAAAATGACAGAAGTGACCTGTCAATGGGCAGAGAGGTTGTTCTAATGAGGTTGTACTGAATATAACATAAGAACATAAGAAATAGGTACAGGAGTAAGCCATACTGCCTCTCGAGCCTGCTCCGCCATTCAATAAGATCATGGCTGATCTGATCATGGACTCAGCTTCACTTCCCTGTCCACTCCCCATAACCCCTTATCAACTTATCGATTAAGAAACCGTTTATTTCTGTCTTAAACTTATTCAATGTCCCAGCTTCCACAGCTCTCAGGCAGCGAATTCCACAGATTCACAACCCTCAGAGAAGAAATGTCTCCTCATCTCTGTTTTAAATGGACGACCCCTTATTCTAAGATCGTGCCCTCTAGTTCGAATCTCCTCCATCAGTGGAAACATCCTCTCTGCATCCACCCTGTCAAGCCCCCTCATAATCTTATACGTCGCGATAAGATTACCTCTCATTCTTCTGAATTCCAATGAGTAGAGGCCCAACCTTCTCAACCTTTCCTCATAAGTCAACCCCCTCATCCCTGGAATCAACCGAGTGCACCTTCACTGAACTGCCTCCAAAGCAAGTATATCCTTTCGTAAATATGGAAAACAAAACTATAGAGTTTAGTACAAACACTTGCAACCTGCATAAAGCTCAATCTGTCTTCCAAATGCAGTAAGCAACAGCTTCTGAGCTTGGAAAGTGAACAGCTGTGAGATGGGAGCTTTTATAGCACATTTGCAGCTATCAGGTAATGAAATTAATTCATGGTAACGCAACACCCGACCTCCTTACCTGACATGATCCCCGAGCAGCCTAGACTGCATGGGCGACCTTGTAAAATGGTAAAATGAGCTCAAAATACTTTTTAATTGGCTGTTAACAGGGTCATATGACATAACTTGACTCCCCCGCCACTGCCTGTCAAGTCTGTGACCTGACATCTGGGAAAGTTTCATGGCAGCAGAATAACAGTGGGTTCCCGATCCGCTGTCAGAAAAAAATATTTCCACTCGAGCCGCCACCGAATGCGCACGCTCAACCCCAGAAAAATTCCCCACATAAAGTCTATCTAGACTGAGAGAAACTAATAGAGATATTGAGCCAGAATTTACATTGGGTAATAACAGTGAATGAACAGCATTTGCTGTCATTACCCCTTTGCAACTAAACGCAGGATATAGCGCCTGCACATTCTAATGCGGAAATGCTGAAGTGCGGTCAGTCATTCATTGCTCCGACACTGACTACATCATGGTCCCCCGCCCACCCCACACATCTGGCAATCAGTGTAATCTGTCCTTGAACGTGTTGGCGCCTCCAAAATCCGTGCCCACCTTTCCCGCAATTCCGTATGAATCCCTCCAATCCGGTTTTCGCACCTGCCATGGTACCAAAACGGCTGTCATCAAAGTTATAAATGACATCCTTTGTGACTGTGACAAAGGCAAACAATCCCTTCTCGTCCTTCTTGACTTGTTGCAGCCTTTGACATGGTTGACCACTCTTTCCTTCTCCAACGCCTCTCCACTGTCGTCCATCTTGGTGGGACTGCACTTGCCTGGTTCCATTCTTATTTATCTAATCGTAGCCAGAGAATCACCTGCAACGGCTTCTCTTCCTGCCCCCGCATCGTTAACTCTGGTGTCCCCCAAGGATCTATGCTTGGCCCCCTCCTATTTCTCATCTACATGTTGCCCCTTGGCGACATTATCCAAAAACACAGTGTCAGTTTCCATATTACGCTGATGACAGCCAGCTATACCTCACTACCACTTCTCGCAACACTTCCACGGTCTCTAAATTGACAAACTGCTTGTCCGATATTCAGTTCTGGATGAGCAGAAATTTTCTCCAATTGCATATTGGGAAGATCAAAGCCAATGTTTTCAGTCCCTGCTACAAACGCCATTCCCTTGGACACTGACTCCATCCCTCTCCCCAACTTCTGTCTGAGACTGAACCACATAGTTCGCAACCTTGATGTCATACTTGACCCTGAAGTGAGCTTTTGACCACATGTCCACAGCATAACTAAGACCGCCTATTTCCACCTCTGTATCATCATCCGGCTCTATATTTGCCTCAGCTCATCCACTGCTGAAGCCCTCATCCATGCCTTTGTTACTTCTAGACTTGACTATTGCAATGGATTCCTGGCTGGCCTCCCACATTCTACCCTATGTAAACAACAGTTGATCCAAAACTCGGCTACCCATATGCTTTCTCGTACTAAGAACCGCTCACCCATCACCCCTGTGCTCACTGACCTACATTGGCTTCCGGTTAAGCAATGCCTCGATTTCAAAGTTCTCATTCTTAATTTCAAATCCCTCCATGGTCTCACCCCTCCCTATCTCTGTAATATCCTCCAGCCCCACAATCCCCCCCCCCGAGATGTCTGCGCTCCTCTAATTCTCTTGAGGATCCCTGATGATAATAGCTTGACCATTGGTGGCCGTTCTTTCTGTTGCCTAGGACCTCTGGAACTCCCTGCCTAAACCTTTCCACCTCTCTACCTCTTTTCTCTTTCAAGATGCTCCTTAAAACATACTTCTTTTGCTTGCCTGTGCTAATTTCTACTTATATGGTTCAGTGTCAAATTTTTTATCATAATACTCCTGTGAAGTGCCTTGGGACATTTCACGTATTTAAAACATCAGAGGGCCAAAATGCCCCTTCCGATAAGGCCTCTGCTGCCTGAAAGTGGCGACCACGGGATGGCATGGAATGGCTGCCGACTCTCCGTGGAGGGGCCGCAATTTTAGAAATTACCCTTCCTCAGTTTTGGAGCGGTGTCCGGGACAGCCACGGCGTGCACGCACCGGTCCCTTGCCAACTGGCGGGGACCGCCTTGTGAAGTGACCCCTCGGGAAATTGCCCCTTTCGCGGTATTGCTCCACAGAAGCGGTCCCGCCACCGATTGGTGCGCCCGACAGCTTTTGCCCGACTCTCTGTTGCATGATGGCCCGGACATCCTTAAAGGGGAGGGCGCTCTGCCATGGCCGGCATGTTATTTTTTTTTGTCAGCCGACGGCGGCGCTGGTTACTGACAGCCTCGGATACTCCATCCAGCCCCCACTTCCCCCCCAACTATTGACGGCCACTCCGCCCCGCCCCCACTTCCACCCCCATGATGAGGCCACTTCTGCCCCACTTGAAAAAAACTCCAAACTGCTGAATTTCGACAGTTAGGCTGCCCCAATGCATGGGGCGGCCAGAACACATTGAAACCTCGTTTTGGGCAATGGGCAATTTTGGCCCCCAGCTCTTCTGCGGTAATACCGCTGTTAAATATTCCATTACACCGTTTTGGATTAGGTGTAACTGAGGTTTTAACAGTGTAATGACTGCTAAACAAAGGTAATGGCCGTGAAAAATTTATTTTAATTTTGTGCAGTGCCAAATTTATCCATTTTAATAAAAATTTAATTTACGAAACATTTAAAAATATGTATTTTTTTTAAGTTTGTTCATCTTTATTTCAGGTTTGCCTTTTCCCCATGCAAGAGCCCTAATCTTAACTTTTTAAAATGTTTCAATCAAAGGAGCTCAGCCACTTCCTGGTTCACTAGCTGTAAGAAACCTACATTTTGAGTGGCTGCTTAGACAGCTTGTTGATGTCACAGTAGCTCGCGTTAGGGTTTCCCCATTAACTTTCATTGGGCCAGATTTTACACTTTTTTTGCATGCATAACGCCCACTTAACGTCCATTTTATTGCTGAAATGTAGTATAATGCCCAGATATTACCCATTTAGCCATAAAATGGAAACTGACGCCCATTTTTCGGACACTTATCGCCGAGCGTTACTTTCCCCATGTTCGTAACGCCGGGAAAAAATAATACCGCCCACCCACTTTTTGGGGGCAGAATCATCAGAACGGGCAAAACCAATGCCCATAATATTGCCCAGCATTACTTTCCGCAAGTAATTAACGCCGAGATTCAATAATACCGATCGTCCACTTTATTTTGTTGTAAAGATCACATTTGTCGAAACTAAAGCCCAGGAGATCACCCAGCGTCACTTTCACCACCTCGCACACATCTCGCCCACAATATCGCTTGCCCAAAAAACCACCGGGAAAAAGTGGAACTAACCGGAACTACTCAGAGGTAAACACGCCATGCGAGGAGCATTCTTAATAAGGTGGATAAATTAACTGCGCAGATTGCTGTTAACGGATATGATGTAATTGGGATTACGGAGACATGGCTCCAGGGTGATCAAGGCTAGGAACTCAACATCCAGGGGTATTCAATATTCAGGAAGGATAGACAGAAACAAAAAGGAGGTGGGGTAGCGTTACTGGTTAAAGAGGAGATTAACGTAACAGCAAGGAAGGACATTAGCTTGGATGATGTGGAATCTATATGGGTAGAGCTGCGAAACACCAAAGGGCAGAAAACGTTAGTGGGAGTTCTGTACAGACCAGAAAACTGTAGTAATGAGGTTGGGGATGGCATCAAACAGGAAATTAGGGATGCGTGCAATAAGGGTACAGCAGTTATCATGGGTGACTTTAATCTACATATAGATTGGGCTAACCAAATTGGTAGCAATACTGTGGAGGAGGATTTCCTGGAGTGTATACAGGATGGTTTTCTAGACCAGTATGTTGAGGAACAAATTAGAGAGCAGGCCATCCTAGACTGGGTCTTGTGTAATGAGAGAGGATTAATTAGCAATCTTGTCGTGCATGACCCCTCAGGGAAGAATGGCCATAATATGGTAGAATTCTTCATTAAGATGGAGAGTGACACAGTTAATTCAGAGACGAGGGTCCTGAACTTAAAGAAAGGTAACTTTGATGGTATGAGATGTGATTTGGCTAGGATAGACTGGCGAATGATACTTAAACGGTTGACAGTGGATAGGCAATGGCAGACATTTAAAGATCACATGGATGAACGACAACAATTGCACATCCCTGTCTGGCGTAAAACTAAAACGAGGAAGATGGCTCAACCGTGGCTAACGAGGGAAATTAGTGAAAGTGTTAAATCCAAGGAAAAGGCATATAAATTGGCCAGAAAAAGCAGCAAACCTGAGGAATAGGAGAAATTTAGAATTCAGCAGAGGAGGACAAGGGTTTAATTAATAGGAGGAAAAGAGAGTATGAGAGTTAGTTTGCAGGGAACATAAAAACTGACTGCAAAAGCTTCTACAGATATGTGAAGAGAAAAAGATTAGTAAATAGTAATGTCGGTCCCTTGCTGTCAGAATCAGGTGCATTCATAATGGGGAACAAGAAATGGCGGACCAATTGAACAAATATTTTGGTTTTGTCTTTCACTAAGGATACAGAAATAACCTTCTGGAAATACTAGGGGACCAAGGGTCTAGCGAGAAGGAGGAAATGAGGGAACTCCTTATTAGTCAGGAAATGGTGTTAGGGAAATTGATGGGATTGAAGGCTGATAAATCCCCAGGGCCTGAAAGTCTGCCCAGAGTACTTAAGGAAGTAGCCCTAGAAATAGTAGATGCATTGGTGGTCACTTTCCAACATTCCATGAACTCTGGATCGGTTCCTATGGATTGGAGGGTAGCTAATGTAACACCACTTTTTAAAAAAGGGAGGGAGAGCGAAAACAGGGAATTATAGATCGGTTAGCCTAATATCGATGGTGGGGAAAATGCTGGAAACAATTATTAAAGATGTCACTGCATTTGGAAAGCAGTGATAGGATTGGTCCAAGTCAGCATGGATTTTTGAAGGGGAAATCATGCTTGACAAATTTTCTAGAATTCTTTGAGGATGTAACTAGTAGAGTGGATAAGGGAGAACCAGTGAATGTGGTATATTTGGACTTTCAAAAGGCTTTTGACAAGGTCCCACACAAAAGATTAATGTGTAAAATTAAGGTACATGTGATTGGGGGTAATGTATTGACATGGATAGAGAACTGGTTGGCAGACAGGAAGCAAAGAGTGGTCCTTTTCAGAATGGCAGGCAGTGACTAGCGGGATACCGCAAGGTTCAGTGTTGGACCCAAGCTATTTACAATATATATTAATGATTTAAACGAAGGAATTAGAAACATAGAAACATAGAAAATAGGTGCAGGTGTAGGCCATTTGGCCCCTCGAGCCTGCACTACCATTCAATATCATGGCTGATCATTCCCTCAGTACCCCTTCCCTGCTTTCTCTCCATACCCCTTGATCCCTTCAGCCATAAGGGCCATATCTAACTCTCTCTTGAATATATCCAATGAACTGGCATCAACAACTCTCTGTGGTAGGGAATTCCACAGGTTAACAACTCTCTGAGTGAAGAAGTTTCTCTTCATCTCAGTCCTAAATGGCCTACCCCTTATCCTAAGACTGTGTCCCCTGGTTCTGGACTTCCCCATCATCGGGAACATTCCTCCCGCATCTAATCTGTCCAGTCCCGTCAGAATCTTATAAGTTTCTATGAGATCCCTTCTCATCCTTTTAAACTCCAGTGTATAAAGCCTCAGTTGATCCAGTCTCTCCTCATATGTCAGTCCCGCCATCCCAGGAATCAGTCTGGTGAACCTTCGCTGCACGCCATCAATAGCTTGAACGTCCTTCCTCAGATTAGGAGACCAAAACTGAACGCAATATTCCAGGTGAGGCCTAACCAAGACCCTGTAGAACTGTAGTAAAACCTCCCTGCTCCTTTACTCAAATCCCCTAGCTATGAAGGCGAACATACCATTTGCCTTCTTCATCGCCTGCTGTACCTGCATGCCAACTTTCAATGACTGATGAACCATGACACCCAGGTCTCATTGCACCTCCCCCTTTCCTAATCCGCCAGCATTCAGATAATATTCTGTCTTCGTGTTTTTGCTCCCAAAGTGGATAACCTCACATTTATCCACATTATACTGCATTTGCCATGCATTTGCCCACTCACCTAATCTGTCCAAGTCACCCTGCAGCCTTTTAGCGTCTTCCTCACAGCTCACACCGCCACCCAGTTTGGTGTCATCTGCAAACTTGGAGATATTACACTCAATTCCTTCATCTAAATCATTAATGTATATTGTAAAGAGCTGGGGTCCCAGCACTGAGCCTTGCGGCACCCCACTAGTTACTGCCTGCCATTCTCGAAAGGACCTGTTTATCCCAATTCTCTGCTTCCTGTCTGCCAACCAGTTCTCTATCCATGTCAGTACATTACCCCCAGTACCATGTGCTTTGATTTTGCACACCAATCTCTTGTGTGGGACATTGTCAAAAGCCTTTTGAAAGTCCAAATACACCACATCCACTGGTTCTTCCTTATCCACTCTACTAGTTATATCCTCAAAAAATTCCAGAAAATTTGTCAAGCATGATTTCCATTGCATCAATCCATGCTGACTTGGACCAATCCTGTCACTGCTTTCCAAATGCACTGCCATTTCATCTTTAATAATTGATTCCAACATTTTCCTCACTACTGATGTCAGGCTAACCAGTCTATAATTACCCGTTTTCTCTCTCCATCCTTTTTTAAAAAGTGGTTTTACATTAGCTAACCTCCAGTCCATAGGAACTGATCCAGAGTCGATAGACTGTTGGAAAATGATCAACAAAGCATCCAATATTTCTAAGGCCACTTCCTTAAGTACTCTGGGATGCAGGCTATCAGTCCCGGGGATTTATCGGACTTCAATCCCATCAATTTCCCTAATACAATTTCCTGCTTTATAAAGATATCCTTCAGCTCCTCCTTCTCTCGAGACCCTCAGTCCCCTAATATTTCCGGAAGGTTATTTGTCTCTTCCTTCGTGAAAACAGAACTAAAGTATTTGTTTAACTCATCTGCCATTTCCTTGTTCCCCATTATAAATTCACCTGAATCTGACCTACATTTGCTTTCACTAATCTTTTTCTCTTCACATATCTATAGAAGCTTTTGCTGTCAGTTTTTATGTTCACAGCAAGCTCCCTCTCATACTCTATTTTCCCCCTCCTAATTAAACCCTTTGTCCTCCTCTGCTGTATTACAAAATTCTCCCAGTCCTCAGTTTTGCTGTTTTTCTGGCCAATTTCTATGCCTCTTCCTTGGATTTAACACTCTCCTTAATTTCCCTTGTTAGCCACGGTTGGGTCACTATCAACGTTTTACTTTTACTCCAGACAGGGATGTACAATTGTTGAAGTTCATCCATGTGATCTTTAAATGTTTGCCACTGCCTATCCACTGTCAACCCTTTAAGTATCACTTGCCAGTCTATTCTAGTCAATTCACGTCTCATACCATCGAAGTTACCTTTCCCCAAGTTCAAGACTCTAGTCTCTGAATTAACTGTGTCACACTGCATCTTAATAAAGAATTCTATCATATTATGGTCACTCTTCCCCAAGGGGCCTCGCACAACAAGATTGTTAATTAGTCCTTTCTCATTACACATCACCCAATCTAGGATGGCCAGCCCTCTTGTTGGTTCCTCGACGTATTGGTCTCAAAAACCATCCATAATACAGTCCAGGAAATCCTCCTCCACCGCATTGCTACCAGTTTGGTTAGCCCAGTCAATATGTAGATTAAAGTCGCCCATGATAACTGCTGTACCTTTATTGCACGCATCCCTAATTTCTTGTAGAGCAGGAGTCCCCTGAGTGCATCTCACTCTGCAAGAAGTATTCTGTTCTGAGCACTGGTGGGGGCAATGGTGCTCTGGGGATGCAGTCAGAGCCAGGTCCACGGCACCATGGGTGGCTCAGCTGCATAGGGGAGGAAGAAGAAGAATGGAAGAGCAATAGTGGTAGGGGATTCAATAATCAGGGGAGCAGACAGGCATTTCTGCGGATGCAGACGTGACTCCAGGATGGTATGTTGACTCCCTGGTGCCAGGGTCAAGGATATCACCAAATGGCTGCAAGACCTTCTGTGGGGAGAGGGTGAACAGCCAGAAGTCATGGTGCATATCAGCACCAATGACATAGGTAGAAAGAGGGATGAGGTCCTGCAGGCAGTGTTAAGGGAGCTAGGAGAGAGATTAAAAAGCAGGACATCAAAGGGAGTAATCTCTGGGCTACTGCTGGTGCGACGTGCTAGTGAGTACAGATATAGGAGGAGAGAGGAGATGAATGCGTGGCTGGAGAGATGGTGCAGGAGGGAGGGCTTTAGATTCCTGAGGCATCGGGACTGCTTCTGGGGAAAGTGGGACCTGTACAAGCCGGACGGGTTGCACTTCAACAGAGCCGGGACCAATACCCTCACGGGCGGGGCGGGGACGCGGTCGTTAGTGCTGTTGGGGAGAGTTTAAGCTAGATTGGCAGGGGGATGGGAATCAGAGAATAGATTCCGTGGGGAGAGAAGTAAAGCTGGAATTGGGAAGCAGAAAATTAGAAAGTGAATTTGGAACACAGAGGAAACAAGGGCTAGAAAATAGACAACAAGGGAGTTTGGCACCACTAAATGGTATATACTTCAATGGAAGGAGTATTGGGAATAAGGCAAATGAGCTGAGAGCACAGATAGACACTTGGGAGTATGATAATATAGCCATTCCTGAGACATGGCTGAAATACGGACGGGCATGGCAGCTCAACATTCCTAGTTACAGGCTTCAAGAACATAAGAAATAGGAGCAGAAGTAGGATATTTGGCCCCTCGAACCTGCTCCGCCTTTCAATAAGACCATGGCTGATCTGATCATGGTCTCCGCTCCACTTCCCTGCCTGCTCTCCATAACCTTTTACTCCTTTAATCGCTCAAAAATCTGTCTATCTCCACCTTAAATATATTCAATGACCCAGTCTCCATAGTTCTCTAGGACAGAGAATTCCACAGATTTACAACGCTCTGAGAGAAGAAATTTCACCTCATCTCAATTTTAAATGGGCGACCTCTTATTGTGAAACTATGCCCCCAGTTCGAGAATTCCCTCAGTATCTCATGTTTCAATAAGATCACTCACATTCTTCTAAACTCGAATGAGTAGAAGCCCAACCTGCTCAACCTTTCTTCATAATTCAAGCCCTTCATCTCAAGAATCAACTTAGTGAAAATTCTCTGAACTACCTCCAATGCAAGTATATCCCCCCTTAAATACAGAGACCAAAACTGTACGCAGTACTTTCGGCGTGGCCTCATCAATACCCTGTACAGCTGTAGCAGGACTTCTCTGCTTTTATACTCCAGTCCCCTTGCAATAAAGGCCAACATTCCATTTGCATTCCTGAGTACTTGTTGTACCTGCATACTCACTTTTTGTGTTTCATGCACAAGGACCCCCAGGTCCGTCTGTACTGCAGCACTTTGCAATTTTTCTCCATTTAAATTATAATTTGCTGTTTTATTTTTTCTGCCAAAATGGATAACCTCACACTTTCCTACATTATACTCCATCTCCAAATTTTTGCCCACTCACTCAGCCTGTCTATATCCATTGTAGGTTTTTTGTGTCCTCCTCACAACTTGCTTTCCCACCCATCTTTATATCATCAGCAAACGTGGCTACATTACACTCAGTCCCTTCATCTAAATGATTAATATGAATTGTAAATAGTTGAAATCCCAGCACTTATCCCTGCGGCACCCCACTATTTACTGTTTGCCAACCGGAAAAAAACCCATTTATCCCGAATCTCTATTTTCTGTTAGTTAGCCAATCCTCTATCCATGCTAATATATTACCCCAACCCCGTGAACTTTTATCTTATGCTGTAACCTTTTATGTGGCACCTTATCGAATGCCTTCTGGAAATTCAAATACACCACATCTAAAGGTTCCCCCTTAACCACCCTGCTCATTACACCCTTAAAGAACTCTAGTAAATTTGTCAAACATGTTTTCCCTTTCATAAAACCATGCTGACTCTTCTTGAGTACATTATACTTTTCTAAATGTTCTGCTACTGCTTCCTTAATAATGGACTCCAACATTTTCCCAACCACAGATGCTAGGCTAACTAGTCTCTTGCTTTCTGTCTGTGTCTTTTTTTAAATAGGGGCGTTACATTTGCAGGTCTCCAATCCGCTGGGACCTCCACAGAATCCAGGGAATTTTGATAGATTACAACTAATCCACTATCTCTGCAGTCACTTCTTTTAAGACCCTAGGATGCAAGCCATCAGGTCCAGTATGACTTCTTAAGAGATAGTGATTGTTTTAAGTTCCTCCCTCGCTATAGCCTATTGATTATCCATTATTCAAATGTTTTTAGTGTTTTCTACCATGCAGAGTGATACAAAATATTTGTTCAAAGTCTCTGCTATTTCCCTGTTCCCCATTATTAATTCTTCAGTCTCATCCTCAAAGGGACCAATATTTACTTTAGCACTCTCTTCCTTTTTATATACCTGTGGAAACTCTTACTCTCTGTTTTTATATTGCTTGCTAGTTTACTTCCATAATCTATCTTCCCTTTCTTTATTATTTCTTTTAGTCATTCTTTGCTGTTTTTTAAAAGTTTCCCAATCCTCTGGCCTCCCATTAATCTTGGCCACTTTGTATGCCATTGTTTTCAATGTGATACGATCCTTTATTTCCTTTGTTAGCCACGGATGGTTATCCCTTCTCTTAAAGTCTTTCCTTCTCATTGGAATATATTTTTGTTGAGAGTTATCAAATATCTCCTTAAATGTCTGTTACTGCTCATCAATCGTCTTGCAATTTAATCTACTTTCTCAATCCACTTTAGCCAACTCTGCCTTCATACCTTTGTAGTCTCCTTTATTTAAGCTTAGAACACTGGCATAGTCTCAGAATAAGGGACCACCCATGTAAAACTGAAATGAGGAAGAATTTCTTCTCTCAGAGGTTTGCAAATCTGTGGAATTCTCTGCCCCAGGGAGTTGTGGAGGCTGGGTCATTGAATATATTTAAGGCAGAGATAGACAGAGTTTTGAGCGATAATGGAATAAAGAATTATGGGGAGCGGACAGGGAAGTGTAGCTGAGTCCATGATCAGATCAGCCATGATCTTCTTAAATGGCAGAGCAGGCACGAGGGGTCAAATGGCCTATTCCTGCTCCTATATCTTTTGTTCTTGTGTTCTTGTCTAAAAGCCCGTGGGATCCAGTGCAAAGTGGCAAGTTGGATTCAAAATTGGCTCAGGGGCAGGAAGCAAAGGTTAATAGTTGATTGGTGTTTTTGTGACTCGAAGGCTGTATCTAGTGGGGTACTGCAGGGCTCAGTGCTGGATCCCTTGCTTTTTGTGGTATATAATCAATGACATGGACTTGAATGTTGGGGTATGGTTAAGAAGTTTGCAGATTGTAGGAAGATATCAATGTACTGGTCAGGTGGGCAGAACAGTGGCAAATGGAGTTCAATCCAAAGAACTGTGAGGTAATGCATTTAGGGAGGTCTACAAGGCAAGGAATACACATCAAATGGTGCGACAATGAAAGGTGTAGAGGAACAAAAGGTCCTTGGTGTGCAGCTCCACAGATCCCTAAAGGTAGCAGGCCAGGTAGATAAGGTGGTTAAGAAGGTATATGGAATACATGCCTTTATTAGTCGAGGCATGGAATACAAAAGCAAGGAGGTTATGCTTGAACTGTATAAAACGCTAGTTCGGCTGCAGCTGGAGTACTGTGTGTAGTTCTGGTCACCAAATTACAGGAAATATGTGATTGCACTGGATAGGGTGCAGAGAAGATTTACAAGAATGTTGCCTGGATTGGAGAATTTTGGCTATGAGGAAAGATTGGAGATGCTGAGTCTGTTTTCTTTGGAACAGAGGATGCTGAGGGGAGACCTGATTGAGGTGTATAAACTTATGAGGGGCTTGGACAGAGTGGGTAGGAAGGACCTGTTTCCCTTGGAAGAGGGGTCAACAACCAGGGGACATAGATTTAAAGTAATTGGGGGGAGGTTTAGAGGAGATTTAAGGGGAAATTTCTTCACCCAGAGGGTAGTGGGGATCTGGAACTCATGGCCGGAAAGGATGGTTGAGGCAGGAACCCTCACCACATTGAAAAAGTACTTGGATATGCACTTAAAGTGCCATAACCTTCAGGGCTACAGACCAAGAGATGAAAAGTGGGATTAGGTTGGATAGCTCTTGGTCGGCCGGCACGGACACGATGGGCCAAAATGCCTTCCTTCCATGCTGTAAATTTCTAGGATTCTATGAAATTATTAAGACTGGATGTCAGTTAGGCAGTCTGAAAGCAAAGGCAGTCAAAGGGTTCAGAGAAAAGGTGAAAATATTGAATTTCGGAAGCAGACCTGATGTCTCTGGATGATGTTACCCAAGGGACAGAATATAGATGAGGTAAAGGATGGGACCATGGTCAGTTCCATGGAGGACTCTTGAGGTAATGATGCTGGGGCTGGAAGAGAAGCCATTTCTGGAAATGCGCTGCCTATGATCAACTAGGTAAGAGTGGAACCAACAAAGGAAGAGCATCCGTCAAAACATAAAAATGTGCATTGCCAAATTAGTGCTAATCTGTGCTGAATGTTGAATTATGAGGGGTTTTGTGCTGTTGACCTACGTCCATGAAGGACTAGTCTGAAACCTGGCAAGCCGAATTGAAATAAGATCCTTACAAATGGAGAGCGAGAAGTCTTCAATCCTATCAACCTGAACTGATATTAATCAGTGTTCCAGAAATAAAAGAGGTGTGTCCATCCAATTGACACCTGGGTCAACTTTCATCCTCTATGCCTGGTAGAAATGAGGCAACTGCACAAGAAATTAGTCACACAGCACTTACCGTCACATTCCTACCGCGTTCCCGGGTTTCCACCATGTTGGCATGTGCCTTTAAATGGGCCCAGGTGCCCACTTGAAACAGGCTGGAGCCTCATCAGTTCAAGCAAATTGAGATCTTATGATTGCAATAATGGGCAGGTATATTATGCACTGCCAGGTCCTGCCTGTAGGCAATTGGGGGGGGCCATCAGCCAGTCCAGGCAGCGGGCGGTCGAGGACGTCATTCAGCCCGACTGCCTGCCCCTCTTCCGCGGTTACATCTGAACCAAGGTGTCCCTGGAGATGGGAGCATGCGGTGTCTACCGGTACGCTCACGGCCTTCCATGAGAGGTGGACGCCGGAGGGACTGTAGTGCATCACCACACCCGGCAACCAAAGTTTAATTTGTTTATTGTGCCGGTTTTAGTGTCCCCCCCCACCCCCTTTTAGCCAGGGAGCATTTGCATAATTTGTGTTTTAGTGCCCTCAAAAAAAAACACACACAAAGGGGCACTTGAAAAGTGTTTTGGAGTGTGCCTCCCCCTTTAATCAGGGGGCACTTGATTTTCTGATTACAAGAATTGTTGGCAATTGGGGAGGGTGAAAATGGACACAGTTGTGGAGGAGCGCATCCTTAACCCATTTTCTGCCTCTGTTCACCCCAATTCCACTGAAAAAATGATGGGAAATCCCCACCAGTGAGTTTATCATATACCAGCAAAAAGAAAACAACTTGTGCTAAATATCTTATGAAATAAAGCACCACTATCCAGATCAGTATTAATTTACACTTTCCATTGTGAGATAAGTCTCTACATGGAATATATAACAGAGAATATCATGGGAATTGCAACAAAATGTGTATTCATGACACAAAATATATTTATCCTAACCATAAAAAGAAATACTAAATTCAACACACATTTGGGCAAATATTATATGAATATACAGATATTTGCATTCAGAATCTAACAGATGTAATTATTGCATTCCAAATGTAGTGTGGAATACATTTCCAAATGTCATATATTGGAACAAATGAAAGCGTTAATATTCAATAATTGTATCATTCAGCTAAAAAGTGACTTACAAAATTAACATTTTAATTACCTGAACCAAATCATCCACTGAATAATCCTAATAAAATTATTCTAATTTTATGGAAATACAAGGTTTTGAAATGCAAAACATTTGTTTACAAAAAATGCAATTGTATTGGATAATATCCAGTAGGATCATGTGCGACTAACTTAAACCTTACAAGCTGTCGCTGTTTTTAAAAAAATGTGCTTATAGCTGACATTAGAAATACAGTCAGCTGTGTCACGAGAAATTCTATTATCGGATTGTACCCACAAATGATAATAGGATAAATATAATAGGTAGGGTAAATACATCGGCCCCAAAATTGCTGTTGAAATAATAGTGAAGCTAATGAAGCTCACCATTATTTATGTGCAAATATCACAGCAACTTTAGGCAAGGGCAAATGTGCGATTAAATGAAGAAATCGAGAAGTTGCTGTCAGAGATGTGCCTCACCGCTGTTAGCTTTGGAAAATTATATCTCGCTGTCTGGCTCCCCATTCAAATCCACAGAGCGATATGTAGTTGTTCTACTTGCATGGTAGATATGAACTAAACTCACCACAGAGTTAAGTCAAGTCATTTCAGTCTAAGTACCCTTTTAATAATGTGAAAAGTGTAAATTACTGACAATCTGGCACTGAAACGTAATTACTATAAACGTGGAGTCGCATTCCTTCGGGTTTTAATTGTTAGAGTTTTTTTTAAGGTAAAAATGTAAAACTATTTTTTACTTTTTCTTTGTTTCTTTTCTCACATCTCTGTCTGTCTGTCTTTCCCTCTCTTTCTGTACCTGATTTGACAATGAATTTGCCATTGTAAATGACACTTCCTTGTTCAGACATTGCGCTGTTAATTTCAGAATCCTTCACTCTGATTGGTTAAGGAGATACAGAGTTGCTTTCCCTGTTTACTCAGGTCCCAAATGGTCTTAGAGGGCACAACGCTGTTTTTATTTCCCAATTCCAGCAACTTTTAGGGCAAAATAGTGTCAATATTAAATGGGCAAGGCCTCATCTAACTAATGGTGGGTGTCGTTCATTGACTGTTACAGGAATGTTTTGACCACAGTGTAAATCAGATATTTCATACTAAGCTGCAATGCTTTGAAGTTTTGTTTCCTTCTAAGCGTAAGAGCCTAGAATTTTCTGGAGCAGGGCATTGCATACTGTGCTCCATTAGACTTTTCCCTTCACACTTTAACCTGTACATTTTTTGCCTTGTAAATTTTTGGAAGGACATAGCTGCCAGACTGGGCCTGTGGCAGGTGGTGAGAGAAACCACACAAGGGAAAAACCTACTTGACCTCGTCCTCACCAATCTACCTGTCTCAGATGCCTCTGTCCATGACCGTATTGATAGCAGTGACCACTCTCCATTGTCTGATGTGGCACTACCACTGTGCTAAATGGGATAGGTTCAGAACAGGTCTAGCGGCTCAAAACTGGGCATCCATGAGACTTTGAAGTCATCAGCAGCAGCAGAATTGTGCTCCACCACAACCTGTAACCTCACTACCCAGGATATCACTCACTCTACCATTACCATCAAGCCAATGGACTGACAGTGGTTCAATGAAGAGTGCAGAAGAGCATACCAGGATCAGCGCCAGGAGCACCTAAAAATGAGGTGCCAACCTGGGGAAGCTGCAACGCAGGACTACATGCATGCTAAACAGCGAAAGCAGCATGCCAGACAGAGCTAAGTGATCCCACAATCAACGGATCAGATCAATGCTCTGCAATCCTGCCATATCCAGTCATGAATGGTGGTGGACCATTAAACAACTAACGTGAGGAGGAAGCTCCATGAGTATCCCGATCCTCAGCCCAGAACGTGAGTGCAAAAGACAAGGCTGAAGCATTTGCAATCATCTTCATCCAGAAGTGCTGAGTGGATGATCCATATCGGCCTCCTCCTCAGATCCCTATTGGCATAAAGTTAATCTTCAGCCAATTTGATTCACTCCACTGGATATCAAGAACTGGCTGAGTGCACTGGATACAGCAAAGGCTATGAGCCCCAACAACATCCCGGTTGTCGTGCTGAAGACTTGTGCTCCAGAACTATCAGCACCTCTAACCAAACTGTTCCAGTACAGCTGGAGCACTGGCATTTACCTGACAATGTGGAAAACTGCCCAGGTATGCCCTGTCCGCAAAAAGCAGGATAAATCCAATCTGGCCAATTACCGCCCCATCAATCTACTCTCAATCATCAGCAAAGTGATGGAAGGTGTTGTCAACAGTGCTATCAAGCATCAGTTACTCACCAATAACCTGCTCACAGATGCTCAGTTTGGGTTCTGCCAGGACCACTGGGCTCCAGACCTCATTACAGCCTTGATCAAAACATGGGCAAAAGATTGAATCCAAAGGTGAGGCGAGAGTGACTGCCCTTGACATCAAAACAGCATTTGACTGTGTATGACATCAAGGAACCCCTAATAAAATTGACGTCAATGGGAATCCGGGGACAAACTCTCCACTGGCTGGAGTCATACCAAGCACAAAGGAAGATGTTTGTGGTTGTTGGAAGTTAATCATCTCAGCCCCAAGACATCGCTGCGGGAGTTCCTCAGGGCAGTGTCCTAGGCCCAACCATCTTCAGATGCTTCATCAATGATCTTCCCTCCATCATAAGGTCAGAAGCGGGGTTGTTTGTTGATGATTGCACAGTGTTCAGTTCCATCAACATCTTAGGGGTCGCCATTGACCAGAAACCTAACTGGATCATCCACATAAATACTATGGCTGCAAGAGCGGGTCAGAGGCTGGGTATTCTGCAGTGAGTGTCTCACTTCTTGACTCCCCAAAGCCTTTCCACCATCTACAAGGCACAAGTCAGGAATGTGATGGAATACTCTCCACTTGGCTGGATGAGTGCAGCTCCAACAACACTCAAAGCTCGGCACCATCCAGGACAAAGCAGCCCGCTTGATGCACCACCTTAAACATTCACTCCCTCCACCACCGGCGCACCTTGTCTGCAGTGTGTACCATATACAAGATGCACTCCAGCAACTCACCAAGACTTCTTCACAGCACCTTCCAAACCCGTGACCTCTACCACCTAGAAGGACAAGGGCAGCAGGTGCATGGGAATGCCATAACCTTTAAGTTCCCCTCCATGCCACACACCATCCTGACTTGGAAATATATTGTTTTCCTTCATCCTCGCTGGGTGAAATTCCTGGAACTCCTTCCCTAAATGTAATGTGGGAGTACCTGCCCCACATGGACTTCTGTGTTTAAGAAGGCGGCTCACCACCACCTTCTCAAGCTAGGGATGTGCAAAAAATGCTGGCCTTGCCAGTGATGCCTACATCCCAAGAACTAATTAAAAAAAAGGCATTCTCCACTTACACCAACAATCCCTGTCACCTCAGCAAATTTAAATAACTGTAGAAATGAAAAAGCAAGTCAGCTGCAAGTTCTTAATGATTCCTTTAAATACTGCTGGTGGGAAGGTCCTCTCTGCTGCAGCATGTATATTCAGTTGGTTGTGATTTAAAAAGAGCAGCAACGCCCAAAATGGCACATTGTGTAACACTGATTTGATGCACACTCATTTGATGTCACAATCTGCCTCATTTCCATTTCTGCATCAAGCATAATCAATGGTAGCACTGTCAACCTGCCCAAAATGGTGGTCACCATGAGACCCGCCAGAAGGAGGCGGCCACCATTTTTTCTTCTAAACGGCCAGTGAAAACTGGTCCAAATTCCCAGCCAATATCTTTATGCTGTTTTTGATGGGTTCTGTTTCATCTTCAATCCTGCTGACTGAGCCATTTGTAAACTCACCTTTTGTCATAAAGTAGGGTAGGCTGTATTAAAATACATTTTGGGGATGAAATTGGTATGTGTTCCCCCCCCATTTTAGGGCGCAACATGGGCACAGCATATCTCAATCTCTGGCCGCAAGGTTCAGCACCTGATCCCTGCCGCCATGCTGGTCCTCGTTATTTTTTAGGCATCTCTAGTGGCCACCTGAAAGCAGTGTTGGCACAATTTAGATATGCAACAAAGCATCCTGTATCTGTTTCAGGATCCTTCAGCAATATTCATGCCATATACTCTGCTCAGTTCATCAAGTTATACTGGAGGTCGCAGAGAAAAAGTACTTTTTTTAAAGCTTTTGATTAATTTGATGTGGAGGCAGGAGGATTGGAGAGCTCCTGTTAGACCAATGTCTCGTGATTCTTAGGCCTTCGCAGAGATCATTCACTGCACTCATCTGGCACCCAAAAACTGACCCAAATCAATTTACTTCCCTTTTTAATTTAATTATAAATAAATATATATGTAAAGAAATATATAAATACATTTTATGCATAGTATATATTTTCTGTACATCCAGTGAAAGAGAGGGTGAGAGAGAGAGAGTTCCTGTTTCATTTTGGAAGCACTCAATATTGACCCAAAGAAGCAGTGGTTGCCTTGTCTCTTTCATTCATCAATTTTAATGAAAATAAATAACATCCACCCCAATTTTTTCACCTTATGACGATACATTGAAGATAGAATTGTTAACAAAAAGTCAGTACAGCTACAAAATGCCACTTTTCAGGTAAAATAATCGCCAGGAAGAGTATCATTGCACTGCAGTTGAGCCAATGGATACAGCTTGGCCTGGATTTTACGGTCAGCGGCGAAGAGATGGCGCTCGCTGCTGACCTCAAAGATATTCCGACAAAGATTTAGTGGGCTCTAGAGTGTGTATTTCCTCCACTCTCACATAACTTTGAATCTGGTGCCATCTTTGGTGTCTCGCAACAGTGTAGGCAACAGGCAGGCTGATCAGCCAATCTGACTGAAGAATTCTCATAGACAGCAAAGCAGGAAGTAAATAGCAGGGATTAGAATTCACATTTTCATCTTTGTCCAGCAAGCAGAATAAAGATTGGTATATACACATGGGTTTAAGGTATAAACTGAAATATCATAAACAAACTTTAAAAACATATATTTATTCTTTTAAAAAATCATGTAATTTTCAACGGTTCTTCTGAGGGAATGAGACTCTACACTTCTAAAGGTTGTTCAGCAGTAATTATGACTTAGTACGCCATTAAAAACTCAGTTATGCCCAATTAAACAAGGCTTAACATTTTCATTGATTTTTACAGTGAGAATATTGCGTAAAAAGTTGAAGTTCACATCAAATCATTGATTCTGTGTTGATTGCGTCTACAAAGACTGCAACAGTGCACCCTGTGGAGGAGCAGAGTATCACTCCGGATTTCCGCGTTTATCTGCGCATGTATGGACACCAGAGGTTGCTGTCAGACAACCACAAATTCTGGGCTAATATAACCCATGAGTAAGCAGGTCTGAAAACTAATGAGTGCCAAACTTGAAGGTGATAACAGCAGTTGATAGCTAAATAATTACATTTTTTTACCTAACTTTAAAGTGGAATTATATTATAATAATAATTATAAAGAAAGACTTGCATTTATATAGCATATTTCATGACCATTGGACGTCTCGAAGTGCTTTTCAGCCAATGAAGTACTTTTGGAGTAAAGTCACTGTAATGTGGGAAAGTAAGTGGCATTATATTGATGTATTATTTCCAGATTGATACCAGTGGCAATATTTGATTTTATTTTCATTGTATTAACTGTTCTCAGCTGTAATGTAAAAAATATTTCTTGAACAGGACATCATCTCTATGACATATATACAAATCCAGTCCTGCAAGAATGAAAGATAAAGGGCCGGATTTGAGAGAAGTTTGCGACCAGGTTTTCGCCGCGATTTGACCCTCCGCAGCAAAAAACCGGTCGCAAAGCCCGGGTGGGATCCTCGGGCGCCTGTTTGCGGCGGCGCTTCCAAGTACCGCCAGGGAGAGGTGCACTGACGTGCAACAATGCGGATTGCGTTTGCGTCGGACTTTCAGCTCTCTCCCGACACGTACTCTGCGCCCAGAATAGCGACAGGTCAAACCAGTTGGTGCAGCCCTGCCAGCAGCGGTAAGTATGAAAACCTGCAAAAAAGGTAAGTTAAAGTTTTTAAATTTTACTTTTTTTTCAGCGATTCGATAGATAAGGCTCTTGTAAATGTTTGAGGAAGGATTTTTGGAATTTTTTTCACCTCCTCCCAAGGCCTCTCTTGCAGCGCTCCCGGCCCGGGACTAAATTTGGCGTAACTCGCGTTTTTGTACCTTGAATGCTTGTGCAATGCTTCGTTTACTGATGGGCAGCGCAAACTGTAAGTTTCACATATCGTTACTGTTTTCACCGAGAAACCCCGAAAGCTGAAAATCCGACCCTACATATTCTTGAATGTCAGGATTTTAAGCAACATTTAACACTTTTATCTGTGCATTCTGGTGCTAGCTATGTTTGCTTTTCTACTAAGTGACAGTAATTAAGATTGCAGCATGAATAAACCTTGAGCAAAGATATACTGAAAGACAGACAGAACCACTTTTTTTAAAGCAAGCATGTTTAAAAAAGCATTGTTGAACTTTTTAACCATGTTTATTTTAATTAGATTACCTGGATATATATTTTTGAAGAATGGGGTTTATTTTGTTATAACAAACTTCACTCCCTTTAGTTTGCACTTGGCTGTCAGTCAGTCATTCTCCAACTGACCTGCTCCCAGACATCAAGGCTTCCGGATGTTACCAATGCTATTAGCAAATTGCTTTAAGATTCCCCAGAGTGGATCCAAGGTGAAAGATGCTACTTTGTCAGTCGGGACATATTATTGAATCATATCTATCTAATATGGAAAGTAGATACATTAGAAAATATAGTTTATCTCATAGCTCACTTGCTGTAAGACCTATAGAGAACCGCTTTATGAAAAATACATTTTTGATACTGAAAGAATTCTAGCTTCTTTAATTTGACATTGTTTTGTTAAATATGATGAATTTTGCTTCAATAGCTAATAAGTGATGGTCAAAGAACTTCAGCATAATTATCTTTGTGGTTACTTTTCCAAACTTTTTTGTTGAGGATTGGTAATTATTTTACCTGTACACCATTATAATTCAACAATATTGTGCAAAAAATAATTGTAATGTATTTTGTAGCTATTTTGACTTTTCATTGCAATCTATCTTTTTTAATTGCCTCATGTTTCTTATTTGATGATCTATAGCAATTCTATCTCGTCTAAATTAATAGGTAAGCAATCTCCAGAATGCAATAATTGAATGAACACTGAAGTGAAATTAAAATAACTTTTAGGTAGCTGGAGGTGGCAATCAGTATCGTGTACCCAGAGGGATGAGGGTTCAAATAATGCTCATTCTCACCTGTTGAAACTGGGTGAGTTTTCTCAGTTCTTAGCTAAGCCACTAGATGAACCTTCATGCTTTATCTCAAGGTTTATATGTGTACATGGGGGTGGGCAGGGGTATGAGAATATGGAAACATTCAGATACAATGCTGTCACGCAGAATGGCATCAGCTTCCTGTGGTCAGATCATATCGTATAATTGAAAGTATAACTATAAAAGGAGTCTCCAACCCCAACTCGTACTACAGCTGAAAGAGGAAGAGGGAGGGATGTGTTCACTATCAGTTCCAATTTTCTATTATTTGTTTCATTCAACACAGCAACAATATTTTGCTAAAAGGAAACTCATTTATAGCCAGGACTTCTGAAAATATAATATTAAGTGGTAGTTGACTGTTATATATAAATAAAATAAATCAACACTTTTGTATTGCATTTAAATAAGTGATGTATCAAACACTGGGCTTAAGGTTGAAATTCCTCTTTTTATTCAACCAATTGATCCCCTGTGACACTACTCACAGGAAGTGCTGTGATTAAAGTGCAGTTTCCTGCAGCAGTTTGCCCATTGCTGTAATATGACATGTTTACCGAGTATATCACATGACTGACATGAAGTTAAATTATTACACACATCTGTAATACTGGTTGTGGGTTGGTAGCTTTTCCTGCCCGTCTACTGAACAGAACTGGTTTATGATTGATTTGTTTTTAATCAGTAGGATATTTGAGTCAACTATTTCAGTTGTGCACTTTAAACAAATGCCCCTGGAAGGGGGGTCACACTCCAAAATAATTTTTTTTCCAATGCCCCTTTTTTTTTGGGGGGGGGCAGTTTTTAGGGCACTAAAAACAGAAATTATACAAGCGCCCATATTGGAGTCAATAGTAACGACTAATTAACAGGTGGTAGTTATTTGATTCAATCATGATTTTTGGGCCCTGCAGACACATTTGAGATGTGATGCTTTGAAGTATGATGACTTTGAGAGAGGTGATATTAGACACGTGCTAAATGCAAGGTTTTTCATTACATAGCTGGGAGAATGCTTATTTCTCTCCGGAATTAATCAGTAATAAAATGTACGAAAGCATGCTTTAAAACGCACCGTTTCATACAATATGATTTCATGGAGGAATTATTAATTATGGAGAAATCAGACCTTTGCTTGTTTTCCATAAAGAGCAATTTCACTCCCATAGTGTTTGTCATCCTTTCCCTATTAGTGAATACTCTAAGCAATGATTATTTGTCAAACACCAAGCACAACAGACACTGCTAACATATCCAGAAGGTAGTGGGGGCTTTGGAACTCTCTGTTTGAAAAGGTGGTAGAGGCAGAAACCCTCATCACATTTAAAAAATACTTGGGTGTGCACTTAAAGTGCAGTAAACTACAGGGCTATGGACCAAGAGCTGGAAAGTGGGATTAGGCTGGATAGCTCTTGGTCGGCCGGCACGGACACAATGGGCCAAAATGACCTCCTTCCGTGCTATAAATTTCTATGATTCTATGATTCAATGACACACTACTTTATAATCACATAATCTTTACGATGGATTGTTTACTTTGTGGGTGAGGTATGGAAAGTTTGAAAAAAAATCATGTTCGTTATACCCTTCCATAACATGGGCCCATAAATAACATGGTGCTGCTCTGCTGGCGTTACTTTACAGGATGTGTGGCGGAAACTCTGCTTATCCAGCATACTTCCAGCAAAGTAATGCGGTCAGAGGAGGTGAAGCAGTGAGGAAGGTCATAGTGTTTATAAGAAAAGTTTAAATGTATTCTTTTACTCCTTTACAATGTCAGCCATGGCTCAATGGGGAGCACTTTCAGCTTTGAGTCAGAAGGTTGTGGTTCAAGCCCCACTCCAGAGACTTGAGCACATAATCCAAGCCAACGCTTCATCAGTTCAGTACTAAGGGAGTGCTGCACTGTCGGTGGTGCTGTCTTTCAGATGAGATGTTAAACCTAGGGTGTGACTGCATTCTTAGGTAAATAATCTCATGGGACTGTTTTGAAGAACAGCAGAGGAGTTCGCCCTGGTTCCTGGCCAATATTTATCCCTCAACCATCATCACTAAAACAGATTAGCTGGTCATTATCATTTTGCTGACTGTGAGAACCTTGATGTGCAAATTGGTTGGCGTGTTTCCTACATTACAAGAGACTACACTGCAAAATTACTTCAATGGCTGTAAAGCACTTTGTCACATCCTGAGGTCATGAAAGGAGTGACATAAATACCAGTTTTTCTTTCTTTTTTCATATATTTGCCACCCATTTTAAGATTAAAAAACTTTGCTGTAACATTTTCTACTTTCACTGTTAAGACTACAATCAGTTGAATGGATGCTCTCTATCTTTTCATTATTTTACTCTATGGGGAGGGTGGAGAGATAAATCATCCTGCAAGACCAAAATCTCAGCAGTTTAATTGATTCAACAGTCGAATAGTTAGCAAAAATAAACTACCTATACATTGTAGAGATGACTGAAAATACATAGTAACATAGAAAATAGGTGCAGGAGTCAGCCTTCGATCCTGCACCACCATTCAATAAGATCATGGCTGATCATTCCCTCAGTACCCCTTCCCTGCTTTCTCTCTATACCCCTTGATCCCCTTAGTCGTAAGGGCCATATCTAATTTCCTTTTGAATATATCCAATGAACTGGCATCAACAACTCTCTGCGGCAGGGAATTCCACAGGTTAACAACTCTCTGAGTGAAGAAGTTTCTCCTCATCTCAGTCCTAAATGGCCTACCTCTTATCCTAAGACTGTGCCCCCTGATTCTGGACTTCCCCAACATCGGGAACATTCTACCCGCATCTAACCTGTCCTGTCCCGTCAGAATCTTATAAGTTTCTATGAGATCCCTTCTCATTCTTTTAAACTCCAGTGTATAAAGGCCCAGTTGATCCAGTCTCTCCTCATATGTCAGTCCCGCCATCCCAGGAATCAGTCTGGTGAACCTTCGCTGCACTCCATCAATAGCTTGAACGTCCTTCCTCAGATTAGGAGACCAAAACTCAATGCAATATTCCAGGTGAGGCCTAACCAAGGCCCTGTACAACTGCAGTAAGACCTCCCTGCTCTTATACTCAAATCCACTAGCTATGAAGGTCAACATACCATTTGCCTTCTTCTCCACCTGCTGTACCTGTATTTCAATGACTGATGAACCATGACACACAGGTCTCGTTGCACTTCCCCTTTTCCTAATCTGCCGCCATTCAGACAATATTCTGCCTTCATGTTTTTGCCCCCAAATGAATAACCTCACATTTATCCACATTATACTGCATCTGCCATGCATTTGCCCACTTACCTAACCTGTCCAAGTCACCCTGCAGCCTCCTAGCATCCCCCTCACAGCTCACACCGCCACCCAATTTAGTGTCATCTGCAAACTTGGAGATATTACACTCAATTCCTTCATCCAAATCATTGATGTATATTGTAAAGAGCTGGGGTCCCAGCACTGAGCCCTGCAGCACTCCACTAGTCACTGCCTGCCATTCTAAAAGAACCTGTTTATCCCAACTCTCTGTTTCCTGTCTGCCAACCACGTCAGTATAGTACCCCCAATAGCTTGTGCTTTGATTTTGCACACCAATCTCGTGTGGAACCTTCTCAAAAGCTTTTTGAAAATCTAAATACACCACACCCACTGGTTCTCCCTTGTCCACTCTACTAGTTACATCCTCAAAAAATTCCAGAAGATTTGTCAAGCATGATTTCCCCTTCATAAATCCATGCTGACTTGGACTGATCCTGTCATTGCTTTCCAAATGCGCTGCTATTTCATCCTTAATAATTGATTCCAACATTTTCCCCACTACTGATGTCAGGCTAACCGGTCTATAATTACCCGCTTTCTCTCGCCCTCCCTTTTTAAAAAGTGGTGTTACATTAGCTACCCTCCAGTCCATCGGAACTGATCCAAAATCAATAGACTGTTAGAAAATTATCCATTATTTCTAGGGCCACTTCCTTAAGTACTCTGGGATGCACAATATCAGGTGCCGGGGATTTATCGGTCTTCAATCCCATCAATTTCCCGCCTAATAAGGATATCCTTCAGTTCCTCCTTCTCATGAGACCCTCGGTCCCCTAGTATTTCCGGAAGGTAATTTGTGTCTTCCTTCGTGAAGACAGAACCAAAGTATTTGTTCAATTGGTCTGCCATTTCTTTGTTCCCCATTATAAATTTACCTGAATCCGACTGCAAGGGAACCTACGTTTGGCTTCACTAATCTTTTTCTGTTCACATATCTGAAGAAGCTTTTGCAGTCAGTTTTTATAATCCCGGCAAGCTTCTTCTCGTACTCTATGTTCCCCCTCTTAATTAAACCCTTTGTCCTCCTCTGCTGAATTCTAAATTTCTCCCAGTCCTGAGGTTTGTTGCTTTTTCTGGCCAATTTATATGCCTCTTCCTTGGATTTAATACTATCCTTAATTTTCCTTGTTAGCCATGGTTGAGCCACCTTCCCCATTTTATTTTTACTCCAGACAGGGATGTACAATTGCTGAAGTTCATCCATGTGATCTTTAAATGTTTGCCATTGCCTATCCACCGTCAACCCTTTAAGTATCATTTGCCCGTCTATTCCAGCCAATTCACACCTCAAACCATCGAAGTTACCTTTCCTTAAGTTCAGGACCCTAGTTTCTGAATTAACTGTGTCACTCTCCATCTTAATAAAGAATTCTACCATGTTATGGTCACTCTTCTCCAAGGGGCCTCGCATAACAAGATTGCTAATTAGTCCTTTCTCATTACACATCACCCAGTCTAGGATGGCCAGCTCCCTAGTTGGTTCCTCGACATATTGGTCTAGAAATCCATCCCTAATACACTCCAGGAAATCGTCCTCCACTGCATTTTTACCAGTTTGGTTCGCCCATTCAATATGTAGATTAAAGTCACCCATGATAACTGCTGTACCTTTATTGCATGCATCTCTAATTTCTTGTTTGTTGCTGTCCATAACCTTACTACTACTGTTGGTGGTCTGTTCACAACTCCCACTAGCATTTTCTGCCCCTTGGCATTCCGTAGCTCCACCCATACCAATTCCACATCATCCAAGCTAATGTCCTTTCTTACTATTGCATTAATTTCCTTTTTAACCAGCAATGCCACCCCACCTCCTTTTCCTTTCTGTCTATCCTTCCTAAATGTTGAATACCCTTGGATGTTGAGTTCCCAGCCATAGGTCACTCTGGAGCCAGGTCTCCGTGATACCAATTATATCATACCCGCTAACTGCTATCTGCACAGTTAATTCGTCCATCTTATTCCGAATATTCCTCGCATTAAGGCACAGAGCCTTCAGGCTTGTCTTTCTAACACAATTTGCCCCTTTAGAATTTTGGTGTAATGTGGCCCTTTTTGTTTTTTGCCTTAGGTCTCTGTCCTCCACTTTTACTTTTCTTCTTTCTATCTTCAGGTGCATGGAGGATGATTAAAATGACACCCTAAACTCCACACTCAGGCAAAGACTGCTTGGAGGACTAAAATCAATCGTAGACACAAACAATGCACATAAGTTGCTGTCTTAAAGAAACAGAACATGAATGATGTATACACATCAAAATTAAGTTAATCCACCCATAGATGCTTTCTGCTATGAATGACAGAATTGTGAGAAATAGACTGATCTCTCCACTCAGCAACAGCAATTCTTGTGAGTTGGAACTTTAAGAATAAAAGCTGCCTGAAGAATGCTGTTGATTGTCATAGAAGAAGACAGAAAATATTATGAATGGAAAGAATTTTCTAATTCTCATTTGGGAAAGTGGTGAAGAACCTTTTGGTTTTGCAAATCTCAATGACGAGAACTTTGGCACAAGATGTTGGGAAGTGATCTTTGCCTGAGTCTGGAGTTTAGGGTGTCATTTTAATCATCCACCAAGTGACCCTGTACCTGAAAATAGAGTTGTTTTTAATTCATTCATGGGATATGGACATCATTGGCAAGGCCAGCATTTATTGCATATCCCTAATTGCCCTCGAGAAGGTGGTGGCACCTTCTTGAATACAACTAAATGACTTGCGAGGGCATTTTACAGAACAGTTAAGAGTGGGTAAGCGTGGCAGATTTCCGTCCCTAAAGGACA
Organism: Pristiophorus japonicus; assembly: GCF_044704955.1. Taxonomy (NCBI): domain Eukaryota; kingdom Metazoa; phylum Chordata; class Chondrichthyes; family Pristiophoridae; genus Pristiophorus; species Pristiophorus japonicus. The sequence goes on along the minus strand of NC_091977.1, from coordinate 361,345,539 downwards.
TTCGTTAACCACTGGAGGCGGTGTTGAATCTCGTCATCAATATCTGCTCTTGTTTATAAGAGGCTTCTGAGGTATGGGAAATGGTCCATGTTGTCCAGGGCTGCGCCGTGGATCTTGATGACTGTGGGGCAATGTTGTGCGGCGAGGACAGGCTGATAGAGGACCTTTATCTTACAGATGTTTAACATAAGACCCATGTTTTTATACACCTCAGTAAATACGTTGACTATGTCTACCAGCCTGTCCTCGCCGTACAGCACTATCCCCATCATCAAGATCCACGGCGCGGCCCTGGACAACGTGGACCATTTACCATACCTCGGGAACCTCTTATCAACAAGAGCAGACATTGACGACGAGATTCAACACCGCCTCCAGTGCGCCAGTGCAGCTTTCGTCCAGCTGAGGAAAAGAGTGTTTGAAGACCAGGTCCTCAAAACTGCCACCAAGCTCATGGTCTACAGGGCTGTAGTAATACCCACCCTCCTGTATGGATCTGAGGCATGGACGATGTATAGAAGGCACTTCAAGTCGCTGGAGAAATATCACCAACGATGTCTCCACAAGATCCTACAAATCCCCTGGGGGAACAGACGCACCAACATTAGCATCCTCGACCAGGCCAACATCCCCAGCATTGAAGCATCGACCACACTTGATCAGCTCCGCTGGGCAGGCTACATTGTTTGCATGCCAGACACGAGACTCCCAAAGCAAGTGCTCTATCAGAACTCCTTCATGGCAAACGAGCCAAAGGTGGGCAGAGGAAACGTTACAAGAACACCCTCAAAGCCTCCCTGATAAAGTGCAACATCCCCACTGACACCTGGGAGTCCCTGGCCAAAGACTGCCTAAGTGGAGGAAGTGCATCCGGGAGGGCATTGAGCACCTCGAGTCTCATCGCCGAGAGCATGCAGAAAGAGCGTGTGGCAAACTAGTCCTACCCACCAATTCACTCAATGACTGTCTGTCCCACCTATGGCAGAGACTGTGGTTCTCGTATTGGACTGTTCAGCCACCTAAGAACTCTTTCAGAGTGGAAGCAAGTCTTCCTCGATTCCAAGGGACTGCCTATGATGATAGTTAACCAGATAGACTTTTACAACAATCCATTAGTTTCATGGTAACCATTACTGATTGCTAGCTTTCATTTGTATTCCAGATTTATTTAATTAAATCATAAATTCCCCAGCTGCCACGGTGGGATTTGAACACATGTCGCTGGATCATTAGTCCAAGTCTCTGGATTGCACAAACGTAACGACCATGCTACCGTACCACACCTGGTGAACTTCAGAAGGAGCTAAATCTAAAGAAAACCCGAGAGCCTGGCCTCGGTACAAATGCAAAGTATGTTGTCATACAAGGTGCTCTATTTGATGCTGATCAGTGGAATTAAATAACTTTTATGTCTCTATATTAATAATGAAAGACGCAGTGGTCCAATAAAATAAAAAAACACAATAAAAATTCAATATCTCGAGTTATTTGAAGTGCTTTACCATTTTAAACAACCATCAGAACTAATGCTCTCTGAATAAAATATGTTGCAAAATGTACAGGAATGGTTCTGCATTCGGTCATTAAAATTGCCAAAATGTTCTCAAAGTATTTCAATGTGCATCTTTTCATTCTGTCTTACACAGTTTAATGATGGTGTTCTTATGTTAGAAATCATCTCATATTGAGCACTGATCACATTTCACAAAACATGGGAAAAGGAAATAATGAAGCTCTACAATTCTGATGAATGGTCCAATCTAAAACATTAACCTATTTTTTTCTGATCCTAACTGTATATTTCAACATTTACAATTTCTATTTGTGATTTTAAGCATTTCCAGTTTTTTTTCTTAAATTTATACCCAGGTGATGTAGTCCTCGAAAATTGAATCAAAAATAGTTTTGAAAAGGAATATACTTTATTTTTTTTTGTCCTGCATTCACCCATCTTATATATAGTCTAGGGTGAATCTGCTGTTTTGTGTGTATTATCAACCAACCACATTAATATGATTGAAAACCTGCTAAAGAACTAATAACTAAGACATAATAAGGTATAGATTAACTGCACCACAGCTCATCAAGCAATCAACAGATGCAATTTCGGTACAGAACTATAAACATTAATAGAGTATTTTGTGATCTGTTAATCTGTTGGAGGTAGCTGAATGCAGGGTCTGTTTTTGTAAACTCTTCCCCACTGTAACCAGGTATGGAGACAGATGTGACATAGGTTCTTTCCTTTCTGATAATACTCCTTTTAACAGTGATACAATAATATTATTTGTATTATCTCAGTTTCTAACTATGTTTGTAGCACTCTCGCCTCCGAGTCAGAAGGTAGTGGGTTCAAGTCCCACTCCAGACACTGGAGCACAAAATTCAGACTGGCATTCCTGTTCCAGTACTGAGGGAGTGCTGCACTATCAGAGGTGCTGTCTTTCATTTGAAATGCTAAACCAAGGCTCTTCTGTCCTCTCAGATAAAAGATACCACAGTACTATTTAGAAGAGCAAATAAGTTCTGTCCAGTGTCCTGCCCAATATTTATCCATCAACTAACAGAACAAAATCACAGATTATCTGGTCATTATCTCATTACTGTTTGTGAAACTTAAAAAAGTACTTCATTGGCTGTAAAGTACTTTGGGATATCCTGAACTCATGAAGGGTGCTATATAAATCCTAATTTGTTCTGCTTGCTTTTTCTGCATTTTTTGAACTGTAATCAGTGAAAGGACATTGTTCAATTCGGGATACTTTGAAACAAGAGAATGGGGCATCAATCAAGATTGTTGAATTCAAGTCTACTACAGATTTCTACTCAGGTACAGAGCCTTCAGTCACTCACTGAAACAGTTTAGTTGCTTGCTGCTTTTGGAAGTTGACTCCCCTTGCTCTGTATCTACTAACATGATGCTGGGACCTGGGGGTATACCAATGAAACTCCCTTTTGCACTGTTGCAGATCTCTGTGCCTGATGCTTATGTACTCCTTCACTCTCTCAGAAAGTGGACCAAGTTGATACTGGGGCTGAACAACCCTCCAAGAACTCTGTGCTTCTATAATTCTGGACTCTTGCACATCCCTGATGTTCATCACTCCACCATTGGCAGCCGTTTTCAGTTGCCTAGGCCCCATGCTCTGGAATTCACTTCCTAAACCTTTCTGCCTCACTGTCTCTCTAACTTCCTCTCCTCCTTTAAGTCACTCTTTACAATCTACCACTTTCACCAAGCTTTTGGTCACCTGTACGAATATTTCATGTGAAGTGCCTTGACACGTTTCACTACATTAAAGGCACTATATAAATTAACATTTTTGATATTGTGTTATAGAAGTGAGAATGTTCTTTTTGATTCATAAGCTACTTTATTCCACAGCAGGCCAATCATACAGAACACTAAGTATGAGGTGAGATGCTTGGTGCAATCATTATCATTTCCATTCACGTACTATTACAAAAATAAAGAAGATGTGTACATTACCTCGCTTTGGTTGGTCATCCAACTCAAGTTAAAAGCACTATCTCTCTGTATCTTGTCCTATCACTCAGGAAGATTGTTAAATCCCTTCACTGCCTTCTGCCACTTCTTAGTGTCTGTGTTCTGATTTTTAAAAGCCTCTCTCACAGCCCCGTCAAAGATCACAAAAGGCTTCCAACCCCATGGTGTGATGTGTCTCTCCTTGTAACTGCCTTTCATCTATCTACCAATTCACAACTAAGCATGCAGCTATCTTTGGAATTTAACCCCTTTTTGGAAAGGGTTTTGCCAAAAAAAATGTTTAAATATAGCTCATGTCCAATTCTTTCTGTAAAAAAATGGGCCAATAATCCTGAAAGGTGACTCAACGTAAAAATACATTTCTGGGAAAAATTTGTGCACGCCAACAGAATTGCCGTAGTCACCAGCAACTCAAGTTGACAGTCACCGAAAGTAGTCACAGCAATACCATTGAAAAATTGGCTCTGAAGGTTGACGATGTGGAGCGAAGCGTTAGCTTACCGTGCAATGCCCACCAGGTGGCGTTAATGGAGAACACAAGAATTAGGAGCAGGAGTAGGCCATTCGGTCCCTCGAACCTGCTCCACCATTCAATCAGATTATGGCTGATCTTCTACCTCAGCTCCACTTTCCTGCTCTATCCCCATATCACTTGATTCCCTTAATATCCAAAAATCTATCGATCTCTGTCTTGAATATACTCAATGACTGAGCCTCCACAGCCCTCTGCGATAGAGAATTCCAAAGATTCACATCCCTCTGAGTGAAGAAATTTCATAAGCTTCTTCCTTTGACCTAATATTATCTTTACCTTTTTTTGTTAGTCACGGTTGGACCACTTTACCTGTAGGGTTTTGTGCCTTAAAGGAATGTATATTTGTTGTAAATTATGTATTATTTCTTTAAAGACTAGCCATTGCTTGTCTACCATAACTACTTCAAATACTGAACTTTTGAAGGTATAACACATACTACAAAACGGTCATATCTTTTAATGTAATTTCCCAATCTTCCTTAGCCAACTCGCCCCCCTCATACCTAAGGAGTTTGCTTTGTTCAGATTTAAGACCCTAGTTTCCGATTTAAATAAAAACACTTTCAAACTTAATATAAAATTCTATCCTATTATGGTCACTCTTCCTTTAGGGCCACTTTACTACAAGGTTAATAATTAACCCTTTCTCATTGCACAATACTAGAACTTAAATAGGCTGTTCCCTAGTTGATTCCTCAACATACTGATCTAAAAAACTAGCTTACATACATTCCATGAATTTGTCCTCCACGCTATTACTGCAAATTTGTTTGCCCAGTCTATATATAGATTAAAGTCCCCATGGTTACTGTATTACCCTTTTTACATGCACCTCTAATTTCCTGATTTATGCCCTACATAACAATTACTGTTTGGGGGCCTATAAACAACTCCCACCAATGTTTTCTGGTCCTTGCTGTTTCTCAGCTCTACCCAAACTGATTCTACTTCTTGATTTTCCGAGCCAAGATCCTTTTCTCTCTACTGCCTTTATCCCATCCTTTATTATCAGGGCTACCCTACCTCCTTTTCCATTTTGCCGATCTCTTCTAAAAGTTAAATATCCTGAAATATTTAGTTCTCAACCTTGGTCACTTTGCAACTACATCTCCGTAATGGCTATTAGATCAAACCTATTAATTTCTATCCGTACTATCAATTCAACTATTTTGTTGCAAATGCTTTGCACATTCAGATATAGTTCCTTTAGCTTTGATTTTTTTCTATTTTCCCTGATGTCACCTTAGTCATTAATGCCCTATTACCTTTATGAGGGCCTCTGACCCAAACTTCCCAACCACAGTCAGTGTTGTTGCTTCTTACAGCCTCTGGGAGTGAGGCTGTGGAGTTCGCAAGGCATTGTGGGCAATTAAAGGGGGCTATGAATTAAAGGGACAATGCAAACAAAACGAATAAAAATTAAAATCTTGTGAAAAATGCATTTTTCAGCACTTTTTGCCTTTAAAAATATGAAAAATGACTGTCTTATGTGTGGCTTTGTCTATCCTACTGATATTACGCAGTGCTACCCCAGTGGCTGCAGCATGGCAGGTGGAAGGCTGCTAACTTTCAGTGGGGGACCCTGTAAATGCCCTTGCTGGTCGACTTTGAGCAGTTGGTGGCTGGGAGTGTGAAATCGAGTGACGGTGTTTCTTCTTCTTCTTCTGCTTCACTCTCCTCTCCCTCTTCTTGGTCAACCACTGGCTGGGAAGGCTGCATTTCTTGGGTGTGAAATGAGGGAGGCACAAGGGTGGAGTTGTGGTGACAGGAGGGCAGGAAAGCAAGAGGAGGATAACGTAGATGTGCCTCGTGATTGGTGCAGATTGTTGGTAAGTGAGTGATTGGGGGTGGGGGTCGTGCAATGTGCAGTGTGTGAGGCTAGCGGTGCAGTTAGTAGGAGATGGCTTTTGAAGATGCATTCACTGACCTTCAGCTCTGACCATTTCCTCTGAGGTCATGAAACTTCTTTGGCAACTGGTGGGGCAACACTGATGGCAGTGACGGCCTTGATGTAGTCCCACATCATTCTTTCTGGAGGGCTTCCTGACCCATGTGAGTAGAGTACCTGTCCTGCAGTGTTGACCCCATGCACAAAGCTGGAGTGCTCTGTGTGAGACCCTGGAAGCCACTTCCCTGGCTTGCTGAGCCTTTTGTGCTAGTGCTCAAGCAGTTTTCCCATTTTTTGAGGTTCTGAAGTGAATTCAGTTCTAAGAGCTGAATAATCACATTTAGGATTTCATTTTAATATACATTTTTTTTTGAAAGGCAATAAGGGCTGAAAATTTCATTTTTTTTCACTGCATTTTAATTTGTAGTAGTTCTGAGTGCATTGCCCCTTTAATTCATAGCCTTTTCAATTGGCCATAATTCCTTGTACGCTCGATAGCGTCACTCCCAGAGGCTGTGTGAAGCTCGAACGCTACTTCAGGACAGGAAGTTCACCTCAGAGGTTTCCACTAACACCACCAGGAGGGCGTTGCATGGAAGGTTAGCGCTGCGCCACCAATCTCCAGCCCCCCTGATAAATTTATTCTCCTTATCATCGTGGCCATTTTCAGTGGCTGTTAAATCCAGCTGCCGGTGACACTAGCAACTTTCATGGCGAACACGAATTTCTAGGGCTATATTACTCCCAATTCCGTCTCCCCCCACCCCCAAAGACAAAATATATCTCTATTATTTCAATCCCTCTTATCAGTTATAGATGAATCCAATCAAGTTTTTGTTAAAATATTGCTAGATGATGACCGCAAAATGATTTTATTACTATTTAGTGACCACAAGTTTCTGCTTCAATATGCTACCTCCTTAGATTATTCATGTGGTCAATCACAGAGAGGATTTTATGCCTCTCATAATTGATTACACTAAAATACTTTGCTAAGTTTAATGAATAATTCTCATTAGGTGCTGGCTTAACTTGAAGGCAACAGTCCAAAGTGGGCAAAATGAAGAGTAATGAACCAGAACTCGATAGCCTCTTCACTAACATTCCAACAGATAGAGATTTGTTCCTGAATAACCCAGTATAATTTGTGATCCTTTCCACTAAACATGCCTCACAGTTACTGGCCTATTGATAGCACCATTTTGCATAGCTGGCAGAACCTCATTGACACTAAAATCACTGACTGGAATAAACTGCTGGTGTCTTTACATTGGAAAATATCACTATCATTTACATGAAGGTGTGTGAAACACAGAATTTAAAATGCTTGTTTTATGGTTCTTTGAGTGGCTAAAGACACTGCCTGTTCTAGCATTAAGCTGTAAAGATCGTGGGGCCGAAATCGCCATGTGCTGGATTTGGGGAGGTAACTTTGAATAAACCGAAGTTTTATCGCCCGGCGCTGAGAAGACACGAGACCCTGAATTGGGCGCTGAGAACAAAACAAATCCTGTTGTCGCTCGCCGGCGCTCACGTGGCGGGAGGGAGGTATGAGTGCGGCACTGGCGCTAATCGAGTCAGTACGACACGGACATGCTGCACTGTGCAAACATGTCACAGCGTCCCTCCCACTCTCAAAGTGGAGGGATGCTGCAAGGCCTAGCGTGGGCTCCGAGGCACCCACTGGGCCACTGGGTCTCTTTGAGACCCTGAATTTCGGCCCCATGTTATTTAAAAGTATACATTGAGACATTACATAGTTATTTTTACTATTTTAAAGCATGCATTCTGATATTACCTCATCTGACTAGGCTGCCCCTCAAGAATGCTGACAACTACACTCCTTAGCCTAATGGCAAACATCCATTAAATTCCCCATAGTAAGCGAAAAGCATAATAACATCAAGTATATTAGTAACTTCAGCAGAATCTGGTACAGCCTACAGCTCTGGAAGGGCTGGCAGCCCTACACTACCTCATTCAGCTGGCATTTTTCATGGATGATCTAAACAGTAAATATCTGCGGGCTATTCCACTTTACAGGGCATCACAGAAGCGTATCGGCCTCAGACACTGAGTTTATTGTAGGCCCCAGCTGCTGCCTTACTGGGATCAGTTAACTCTGAGCATGCTGCAAACTGAACATGGGAACTCATAGGGGCTGAAATTGCCCCTTTTGAAAAGCACCGTTACCGCCTCTGGCTGGCTGGCACCCTTAAAGGGGAGAGCCCACTGCCGCGGCCGCAATGGATGCCTCTTGGGTGCCAGGCCACTGGCCCCTGCCGAAACCCTCCCTGGTGGCTCAGTGGCCAAAGTTAAAAAACGATCGAATCTCTCCTCTTCAACGGAGGGGAGAGAGCGTGGTGATGCACACGCGCTGTAATGTGTGACTGACAGCGGCGGATGTCCCAAACTACCTATTTTCAGCCAGTCAGCCTGGCTTTGAGTCTGACCTGCCCCCATTATGATCCATTTCCTGTAGGACTTTGAAAAAAATTCAATGTCCTACTGAAAATGGACTAAAAACTTAGGTGCGCCAGTTTGACTGTACAAGTGTCCTTACACATCTGCTTTTAATGGCACTACAGGGAAGAGAGCATGCACCAAGGTTGTCCAATGCAGCACTGGAGGTCTTGGTGTAGGAGGAAAATTCGAGGGTAGAGGTCCTCTTTCCACAGAGGGCCAGGAAGCCCTCCAGGCAACAGATAAAAGTTTAATGGGAGCAGATAGCCAATGTGGTGAATGCCAGCAGTTTTGCCCCGAGGACCAGGACTCAGTGCAGGAAGAAATTTAAGGTCAAGGTCATTGAATTCATCTTCAAATTCTATATCCCTCCAACTGCACCACTAGCCTCACACATTGCTCAACGCACCACACTCCCATCACTTACTTACCAGCAATCACTATCAAACAAGACTCATACCTCACATTCATAGCCCATCCTCACTCTCATACAATTACGACTGCTGCAAGACTCACATCCACATCTTGCACACACTGCCAGCTATTCAACCATGACAGGCACATCATCCAAACACATTGTACCACAGTCACTGACATACTTTCCTTTCTCTTGCAACAAACGGTGGTTCACAATGGGTGCCAGCAGGACCTAACCATCAGGGGACAGGCTTGCATGCATCACCTCACCTTCTTGGAGGAGGTGGTGTTGGCCATTCTTGAGAGGGGCATGGCTGAGCCCATGGCTAGCAGCTGGGCTGAAAGATAAAAAATACTGGTATCCTCATATATTATAAGAGCATAGGAGTAGGAGTAGGCCATTCGGTCCCTTGAGCCTGCTCCGCAATTCAATAAGATAATGACTGATCTTCGACCTCAATTCCACTATCCTGCCCAATCCCCATATCCCTTGATTTCCCCAAGAGTCCAAAAATTTATCTATCTATCTCAGCCTCGAATATATTCAACGATTCAGCATCCAGAGCCCTTTGTGGTAGAGAATTTCAAAGATTCACAACCATCTGAGTGAAGAAATTCCTGATCAGCTCAGTCTTAAAAGGCCGACCACTTTTCCTAAGACTATGCCCCCTAGTTCTAGATTCTCCAACTAGGGGAATCAACCTCTCAGCATCAGCCTCTCAATCACCCTCAGTGTCTTATATGTTTCAATGAGATCGCCCCTCATTCTGCTAAACTCCAGAGAGTTTTGGCCCAATCTATTCAATCTCTCATCGACAAACCTCTCATTCCAGGAATCACAGGGAGTGTCAGCTGTGGCTCAGTGGGTAGCACCCTCGCCTCTGAATCAGAAAATTGTGGGTTCAAGTCCAACTCCAGGGACTTGAGCATATAAATCTAGGCTGACAATCCAGTGCAGTGCTGAGGGAGTGTTACATTGCCGGAGGTGCTGTCTTTTGGATGAGATATTGGGCCCAAGTTTCGGGTGGAGTTGCTCCTAGTTTTTTGGAGCATGTTAGAAATTGCAATTCTCGGATATTAGTTTGCTCCAGTTCTAGTGAGTTAGTTTAGGTTGGCTTTAGGTAAGGTACTTTTTTTTCAAAAGGGGATGTGTCCAGCCACTCAGGCCTGTTTTGCAAGTTTCGGCAGTGGAAACTTACTACAAACTAACTTAGGATGGAGTAAGTGTCCACTTTTGTAAGTTCTGAAAAACCTTACCTAGAGTTAAGTTTAGTGCAAGCACAGCCAGAGACGGGGGGTGGGAAGCATTAAACACAAAGGACACATCAACATCACAACAGCGGGGGGTAAGGGAAGTTAGAGGATTTTCCATAAACACCTTCACAACAACATTAAAGAAGCAAAGTACATTTAAAGCACTAAGCACTAAACAAAGCAGTATATTTAAAGCACCAAGCGCTAAACGAAGCACAAAAAATAATAAGCAATTAATTAATAAAAAATAGAAGGAACCTGCACCTAAAGCACCAAGACTAAAGTAATAAGTAATCAAACAATAAAAAATAGAAGTCCTACCTTTATGTGAAGGTAAGGTGTCTCTGTCAGTGTCTCTCTCTGTAGTGTCTCTCTCTTTCTGTATCTGACAGTGAGGGGTGCGGGGGGGGGTGTGTGCGTGTGGTGTGTGTGTGCGCGTGTGTGGGAGTGGGGGTGGGGGTGTGGGAGAGGGGGGGGTGGGAGTGGGGGGGGGTTGTGGGAGTGGGGGGGGTTGTGTGGGAGTGGAGGTGGGTGTGTGGGAGTGGCGGGGGGGAGTGTGTGTGGGGGTGGGGGGGTGGGGGGGGTGGGAGGGGTTGTGTGTGTGTGGGGGGGAGTGGGAGGGGTTATGTGTATGTGGGGGGGTGAGAGGGGGTGAGAGGAGGGGGTGAGGGGGAGTGAAGGGGGGGTGAGTGAGGGGGCGTGAGAAAGGGTGTGTGTGTGTGGTGGGGATGGGAGGGGTGTGTGTGTGTGTGTGTGTGGGGGGGGATGTGGGGGGGATGGGAGGGGGGGATGTAGGGGGGTAGGTGTGTGTGGGGGGTGTGGGGGAGAGGCTGGAAGGAGGCACCCCTGCTCTCTCCTCCGGCCCTTCGATCATTGAGTGCCCCCCAACCCACGCTCCTCCATCCCTTGCCATGCTCCCGCCTCCATCCCTGTTGCCACGCCCCCCCCTCCCCCCCCCGGTTGCCACGCTCCCCCCCTCCCCCCTCCGGTTGGCACGCACCCCCCCTCCCCCCTCCGGCTGCCACGCTCCCCCCCTCTCCCCTCCGGTTGCCACACACCCCCTGGTACCCACGCTCTCCTGTGCCACTGCGCAGGCGCGCATGCTCCAGCCGGCTCTGTGAAGAAGGCATGATCCCTGGGCCCGCCCCCCTGCAGGCAGTCTCCTCCCCAGGAAGACTGCACTGCGCCACGCCACTCCACGCCATGGTCCAGGAGGACCGGAGAATTGCAGCAGAAACGGCGCACCTTCGAGCCCAGGCAGGTCACGTAAGTACCGGAGGTGCACCGTTTTTACCAGATGCCGAAACTTGGGCCCATTAACCCGAGGCCCTGTCTGCTCTCTCAAGATCCAATGGCACTATTTTGAAGATGAGCAGGGTGCCCTGGTGCCCTGGCCAATATTTATCCCTCAATCAACATAACAAAAACAGTTTATTTGGTCATTATCACATTGCAATTTGTGGGAGCTTGCTGTGCGCAGATTGGCTGCTGCGTTACACACATTACACATTCCCACATTGACTGTAAAGCGCTTTGAGATGTCTGGTGGTCATGAATGGCGCTACATAAGAACATAAGAAATAGGAGCAGGAGTAGGCCATTTGGCCCCTCAAGTCTGCTCCACCATTTAATAAGATCATGGCTGATCTGATCATGGACTCAGCTCCACTTCTCTGCCTGCTCTCCATAACCCTTTATTCCCTTATCGCTCAAAAATCTGTCTATGTACTGCCTTAAATATATTCAATGACCCAGCCTCCACAGCTCTCTGGGGCAGAGAATTCCATAGATTTACAACCCTCTGAGAGAAGAAATTCCTCCTGCTCTCAGTTTTAAATGGATGGCTCTTATTCTGAGACTCTGTCCCCTAGTTTTAGTTTCCCCTATGTGTGGAAATATCCTCTCTGCATCCACCTTGTTGAGCCCCCTCATGATCTTATAGGTTTCGATAAGATCATCTTTCATTCTTCTGAACTCCAATGTGTATAGTCCCAACTTACTCAACGTATACTCATAAGTCAACCCCCTCATCTCTGGAATCAATCTAGTGAACCTTGTCTGAACAGCCTCCAATGCAAAAATATCCTTCCTCAAATACGGGAATCAAAACTGTACGCAATACTCTAGGTGTGGCCTTACCAGTACCCTGTACAGTTGTAGCAGGAATTCTCTGCTTTTAACCTCCATTCCCCTTGCAATAAAGGCTGACATTCCATTTGCCTTCTTGATTATTTGCTGTATCCGCATGCTAACTTTTTGTGTTTCATGCACAAGGACCCCCCAGCTCCCTATGTACTGCAACACTTTGCAATCTTTCTCCATTTAAATTATAATTTGCTTTTTTATTTTTTCTGCCAAAGTGGATAACCTCACATTTTCCCACGTTATATTCCATCTGCCAAATATTTGCCCACTCATTTAGCCTGTCCTCCTCACAATTTGCTCTCCTACCCATCTTTGTATCATCAGCAAGCTTGGCTACATTACACTCGGTCCCTTCATCCAAGTCATTAATATAGATTGTAAATAGTTGAGGCCCCAATACCGATCCCTGTGGCACCCCACTAGTTACTGCTGGCTAACTGGAAAATGACCCATTTTTCCCAAATCTCTGTGTTCTGTTAGTTAGCCAATCATCTATCCATGCTAATATATTACCCCCAACCCTGTGAACTTTTATCTTGTGCAGTAACCTTTTATGTGGCGCCTTATCGAATGCCTTCTGGAAATCCAACTACACCACATCCACTTGTTCCCCCTTATCCACCCTGCTCGTTACATCCTCAAAGAACTCCAGCAAATTTGTCAAACACGATTTCCCTTTCATAAAACCATGTTGACTCTGTTTGATTTAATCATGCTTTTCCAAATGCCCTGCTCTGGCTTCCTTAATAATGGACTCCGGCATTTTACCAACGACAGATGTTAGGCTAACTGGTCTATAGTTTCCTGCTTTCTGTCTGCCTCCTTTTTTAAATATGGACATTACATTTGCAGTATTCCAATCTGCTGGGACCTCCCCAGAATCCAGGGAATTTTGGTAGATTACAACCAATGAATCCACTATCTTTGTAGCCACTTCTTTTAAGACCATCTTAGACTGGGTGTTATGTAATGAGAGAGGATTAATTAGCAATCTCATTGTGCGAGGCTCCTTGGGGAAGAGTGACCATAATATGGTGGAATTCTGCATTGGGATGGAGAATGAAACAGTTAATTCAGAGACCATGGTCCAGAACTTAAAGAAGGCTAACTTTGAAGGTATGAGGCGTGAATTGGCTGGGATGGATTGGTGAATGATACTTAAGGGGTTGACTGTGGATGGGCAATGGCAGACATTTAGAGACCGCATGGATGAACTACAACAATTGTACATTCCTGTCTGGCATAAAAATAAAAAAGGGAAGGTGGCTCAACCGTGGCTATCAAGGGAAATCAGGGATAGTATTAAAGCCAAGGAAGTGGCATACAAATTGGCCAGAAATAGCAGTGAACCTGGGGACTGGGAGAAATTTAGAACTCGGCAGAGGAGGACAAAGGGTTTGATTAGGGCAGGGAAAATGGAGTATGAGAAGAAGCTTGCAGGGAACATTAAGACGGATTGCAAAAGTTTCTATAGATATGTAAAGAGAAAAAGGTTAGTAAAGACAAACGTAGGTCCCCTGCAGTCAGAATCAGGGGAAGTCATAACGGGGAACAAAGAAATGGCGGACCAATTGAACAAGTACTTTCGTTCGGTATTCACGAAGGAGGACACGAACAACCTTCCGGTTATAAAAGGGGTCGGGGGGTCTAGTAAGGAGGAGGAGCTGAGGGAAATCCTTATTAGCCAGGAAATTGTGTTGGGGAAATTGATGGGATTGAAGGCCGATAAATCCCCAGGGCCTGATGGACTGCATCCCAGAGTACTTAAGGAGGTGGCCTTGGAAATAGTGGATGCGTTGACAGTCATTTTCCAACATTCCATTGACTCTGGATCAGTTCCTATGGAGTGGAGGGTAGCCAATGTAACCCCACTTTTTAACAAAGGAGGCAGAGAGAAAACAGGGAATTATAGACCGGTCAGTCTGACATCGGTAGTGGGTAAAATGATGGAATCAATTATTAAGGATGTCATAGCAGTGCATTTGGAAAGAGGTGACGTGATAGGTCCAAGTCAGCATGGATTTGTGAAAGGGAAATCATGCTTGACAAATCTTCTGGAATTTTTTGAGGATGTTTCCAGTAGAGTGGACAAGGGAGAACCAGTTGATGTGGTATATTTAGACTTTCAGAAGGCGTTCGACAAGGACCCACACAAGAGATTGATGTGCAAAGTTAGAGCACATGGGATTGGGGGTAGTGTACTGACATGGATTGAGAACTGGTTGTCAGACAGGAAGCAAAGAGTAGGAGTAAATGGGTACTTTTCAGAATGGCAGGCAGTGACTAGTGGGGTACCGCAAGGTTCTGTGCTGGGGCCCCAGCTGTTTACACTGTACATTAATGATTTAGATGAGGGGATTAAATGTAGTATCTCCAAATTTGCGGATGACACTAAGTTGGGTGGCAGTGTGAGCTGCGAGGAGGATGCTGTGAGGCTGCAGAGCGACTTGGATAGGTTAGGTGAGTGGGCAAATGCATGGCAGATGAAGTATAATGTGGATAAATGTGAGGTTATCCACTTTGGTGGTAAAAACAGAGAGACAGACTATTATCTGAATGGTGACAGATTAGGAAAAGGGGAGGTGCAAAGAGACCTGGGTGTCATGGTACATCAGTCATTGAAGGTTGGCATGCAGGTGCAGCAGGCGGTTAAGAAAGCAAATGGCATGTTGGCCTTCATAGCAAGGGGATTTGAGTACAGGGGCAGGGAGGTGTTGCTGCAGTTGTACAGGGCATTGGTGAGGCCACACCTGGAGTATTGTGTACAGTTTTGGTCTCCTAACCTGAGGAAGGACATTCTTGCTATTGAGGGAGTGCAGCGAAGGTTCACCAGACTGATTCCCGGGATGGCGGGACTGACCTATCAAGAAAGACTGGATCAACTGGGCTTGTATTCACTGGAGTTCAGAAGAATGAGAGGGGACCTCATAGAAACATATAAAATTCTGACGGGGTTAGACAGGTTAGATGCAGGAAGAATGTTCCCAATGTTGGGGAAGTCCAGAACCAGAGGTCACAGTCTAAGGATAAGGGGTAAGCCATTTAGGACCGAGATGCGGAGGAACTTCTTCACCCAGAGTGTGGTGAACCTGTGGAATTCTCTACCACAGAAAGTTGTTGAGGCCAATTCACTAAATATATTCAAAAAGGAGTTAGATGAGGTCCTTACTACTCGGGGGATCAAGGGGTATGGCGAGAAAGCAGGAATGGGGTACTGAAGTTGAATGTTCAGCCATGAACTCATTGAATGGCGGTGCAGGCTAGAAGGGCCGAATGGCCTACTCCTGCACCTATTTTCTATGTTTCTATGTTTCTATAGTGTCATGTATGTATGCTTGGAGTTACTAGCCACTAGTTGGCGTGACTGTCAGGGGTCATTGGGCTGTACGCACGTGTGTGCGGCCTAGGTATAAAAGGCAAGCCATCATGTAACGTAATCACTTTGGTCCCAAATAAAGCAGAGCCAGGTTCGTACCTGTGTTAGTTTACAGTATCCAGTCTATCGAGATATTACATACACAAAATTTGGCAACGAGGTAAATTAAGAACATTCAGATGCAAAAATGAGCACAATTGGAATTCTGGAGAGATTCATGGAGCGAGAGGACTGGGCAGATTTTGTAGCTCGCCTGGACCAGTACTTCGTGTCCAACAAAATGGAGGAACCCACTGATGCAGTTAGGCGCAGGGCGGTCTTCCTCACGGTTTGCGGTCCAAAAATCTATGGACTCAAAGAATTTTCTCTCACCTGCAAGTCCAGCGGACAAGGACTATGAGGAATTGTGTGCTCTGGTACGTGACCATTTCAAACCAGAAGAAGGCATCATCATCTCACAATATCGATCCTGCAAGCACGTTCGTTCTGAGGGCCAGGATGTGTCGGAATTCATTGCTGGCCTAAGACATCTAGCTGGACCGTGTAAGTTCGAAAATGCTTTGGGAGACATGCTGCGGGACTTCTTTGTAATCGGCATCAACCACGAGGTGATCCTGCATAAGCTACTGATGGTGGAGACGCTGGATTTGAGCAAGGCCATCACGATTGCCCAGGCATGCATGATGACGGACAAAAGCTTAAAGCAGATATCATCGGAAAATCGGAACTCGGCAAATACTGCAAACAAGGTTGTATCGTCGTTTGGCAGAGCTGTGTATGGCAGGGCCTATTCAACAGCGTATGTGAAACCTGTGGCTGCCCAAAGTCCGCCAACAGGAATGAATCCAATTTCACTGCGTTGGCGTTGTGAGGGCAATCATCGGCCTCATCAGTGTCGGTTTAAACAGTACATTTGTGAAGGTTGATCGAGACTGGGGCATCTCCAGCGCATGTGTCCGCAGCTGAGCAAGCTTGGTGCGACACACCACATGGAGGATGATGAGCAGTATAGCACGGATCCGGATATGCAATCTGAGATGCCAGAAGAGGAAGTGTATGGACTGTATTCGTTCCTAATAAAGAGCCAACCGGTAAAGATTAATGTGAAACTTAACAGTGTGCCGGCACCGATGGAATTGGACACTGGTGCGAGTCAATCAATAATGAGCCACAGAACATTTGACAAGCTGTGGGACACTAAGGCTGTGAGGCCGAAGCTGAGTCCAGTCAATGCCAAGTTGTGTACGTAACCTAAAAAACTCATAACGCTGATTGGCAGTGCAGTAGTCAAGGTGTCATATGATGGTGCAGTTCGTGATTTACCATTATGGATTGTTCCAGGCAATAGTCCAATGCTGTTTGGCAGGAATTGGCTAGAAAAAATCAAATGGAATTGGAATGATAAAAAGCGTTGTCATCGTTGGATGATACTCCATGTGCTCAAGTGCTGAGTAAGTTCCCCTCGCTGTTTGAAACAGGCATCGGCAAATTTACAGGAGCCAAGGTACAGATCCACGTGGACTCGGATGCAAGACCCATCCATCATAAAGCTCAGGCGGTTCCGTACATGATGAGGGAGGACGGTCGAAATCGAACTGGACAGACTCCAGCGTGAAGGGGTCATATTACCAATTGAATTTAACGAATGGGCCAGCCCCATTGTTCCTGTGTTGAAGAATGATGGCACTGTCAGGATTTGTGGAGACTACAAGGTTACGATCAACTCAGATTCGAAACAGGATCAATACCCGTTACCGAATCGGATGACCTGTTTGCAACTCTAGCCGGGAGGGAAGTCTTTCACTAAACTGGATCTGATGTTGGCCTGCATGACACAGGAGCTGGTCGAGATGTCGAACAAACTTATGTGCATCAACACTCAAGGGACTGTTTATCTACAACAGGTGTCCTTTCGGAATTCGCTCGGCTGCAGCCATATTTCAGAGGAACATGGAGAGTCTACTGAGGTCCATGCCTAGAACAGTCATGTTCCAAGATGGCATACTGGTCACAGGTCGTGACACCACCGAACATCTGAACAACCTGGAAGAGGTTCTCCATCGTCTGACAAAGTGGGACTCAGACTGAAACGTTCGAAGTGCATCTTCATGGCACCGGAAGTCGAATTCCTGGGGAGGAAAATTGCTGTTGACGGCATCAGGCCTAAGGATTCGAAAACCAAAGCCATCAAAAATGCATCCAAGCCTCAGAATGTGAATATGCTGCATTTGTTCCTTGGTCGACTCAACTACTTCGGTAATTTCCTACCAAGATTGAGCACTTTATTAGAGCCACTGCACATGCTGCTAAGAAAAGGCAACAACTGGATTTGGGATGCGTTTCAAGAGAGAGCTTTTGAGAAAGCTATTAATCTGCTTTGCTCTAACAAGCTGCTGGTACATTATGATCTGTGTAGGCGTCTAGTATTGGCCTGTGATGCTTCGTCATATGGAGTTGGTTGCATGCTCTAACAAGCTAATGAGTCGGGTAAGCTACAACCTGTTGCGTATGCTTCCAAAAGTTTGTCAAAGGCGGAAAGAGCCTACAGCATGGTAGAAAAAGCAGCATTAGCCTGTGTGTATGGGGTTAAAAAGATGCATCAGTATCTGTTTGGTCTTCGGTTTAAACTGGAAACAGATCACAAGCCACTCATTTCATTGTTTTCGGAAAACAAAGGTATCAATACCAGTGCATCGTCCTGCTTCCAGAAATGGGTGCTGGCATTATCTGCCTATGATTATGTCATTCGCCATAGACCTAGCACCGAGAATTGTGCCGATGTACTGAACCGTCTGCCGTTACCCACACCGGAGGTGGAGACGCCACAACCTGCAGACCTACTGTTAGTCATGGATGCTTTTGAAAGTGAAGGAACCCCTGTCACGGCTCAACAAGTTAAGACCTGGACCAGCCAGGACCCGATATTATCGGTTGTGAAATGTTGTGTCCTTAGTGGTGATTGGTCTGCCATTTCCAAGCAAATGGGTGATGAGACCAAACCTTACAACCGTCGCAAAGCCGAATTATCCATTCAGTCAGATTGTTTACTGTGGTGTAATCGTGTTGTTATGCCTAAGGAAGCCAGAGAGAAATTTGTACATGATCTACTTAGCACTCATCCCAGTATGGTCATGATGAAAACCATTGCCAGGTCTCATGTATGCTGGCCTGGAATTGACTCTGATCTGGAATCATGTGTGCATTAGTGCAACACTTGTGTGAAGCTAAGTAAAGCACCAGCGGAATCACCGCTGCGTCTGTGGTCTTGGCCATCAAAACCTTGGTCCAGGATCCACATCGACTTTGCATGTCCCTTCCTGGGAATGATGTTTTTAGTTGTGGTGGATGCTGATTCCAAGTGGATAGAGTGTATAATCATGTCATCCAGTACATCCACAGCTACCATTGAGAGCCTTCGTGTCATGTTTGCTACTCATGGTCAACATCATTGTAAGCGACAAGGGACCTTGCTTCACTAGTCTGGAGTTTCAAGAGTTCATGAAACTCAATGGTATCAAACATGTGAGATCAGCACCATTCAAACCCGCATCTAATGGTCAAGCAGAGCGTGCTGTCCAAACCATCATAGTATGAAACGTGTAATCCAAGTTTCACTGCAGATCGCTTGTCATGCATATTGCTTAGTTACAGGACAAGACCCCACATGCTTAACAGGGTCCCCCCTGCTGAACTATTGATGGAG
This sequence comes from Pristiophorus japonicus, assembly GCF_044704955.1. NCBI lineage: Eukaryota > Metazoa > Chordata > Chondrichthyes > Pristiophoridae > Pristiophorus > Pristiophorus japonicus. Next base: position 361,326,250 of record NC_091977.1, on the reverse strand, counting down.
AGGTCTCAAGACCAGGCTCTCTCTTGTCCACCCTGACTTGAATGATCATGTTGAATACAGACGCCAAAGTCAGCAGTGGTATCATGATCGCGCTACTGTGTCACGCGACATTTCTGTTAACGATCCTGTGTATGTACTAAATTATAGTCAACCCAAGTGAATCGCCGGTACTGTTACAGCCAAGTAGGGTAAGAGTGTTTATCGTCAAGCTCAAGAATGGGCAAACATGCAGGAAACATGTTGATCAGATAAAGCAGCGGCACACGGATGAACCGGAACAGTGTAAGGAAGACACAATCAGTGACCAACCAACCTACCCTCAGTCATCAGAGGACTCCGCTGTCATCAATGAATCTGGACTTTCAATCCCTGACATGGTCATTGCCACTCCCATCAGACCGGATACCCAGCCCCCAGTCATAACAGACTCAGAACACTCGCCCAAGGCTGGAGTTAAACTGAGACGATCAATTCGGGAGTGGAAAGCCCCGGACCGTCTCAATTTGTAAAAAGACTGTTACTAATATCTTAAAGGGGGATATTGCCATATATGTATGCTTGGGGTTACTAGCCACCAGGTGGTGCCACTGTCGGAGGTCATTGGCTGTACGCACGTGTGTGCGGCCCAGGTATGAAAAGCAAGCCATTAAGTAATGTATTCACTTTGGGCTCGAAGAAAGCAGAGCCAGGTTCGTACCTGTGTTAGTTTACAGTATTCAGTCTATCGAGTTATTACATACATAACACCTAGGATGCAAGCCATCAGGTCCAAGGGACTTGTCTGCCTTTGGTCCCATTATTTTTACTGAGTACTACTTCTTTAGTGATAGTGATGTAATAAGTTCCTCCCTCCCTATAGCTCCTTGATTATCCACTATTAGGATGTTTTTAGTGTCTTCTACTGTGAAGACTGATAACAAATATTTGTTCAAAGTCTCTGCCATTTCCCTGTTCCCCAATATTAATTCCCCAGTCTTAGCCTCCAAGGGACCAACATTTACTTTAGCCACACTTTTTTTTAATGTACCTGTAGAAACTCTTACTATCTGTGTTCATATTTCATGCTAATTTGCTTTCATAATCTATCTTTCCTCTCTTTATCATTGTTTTAGTCATTCTTTGGTGGCTTTTAAAAAATTCCTAACACTCTGGTCTCCCACGAGTCTTGGCCACTTTGAATGCCCTTGTTTTCAATTTGATACCTTCCCTTATTTCCTTAGTTAGCCACGGATGATTCTCTCTTCTCTTACAGTCTTTCCTTCTCATTGGAATATATTTTGTTGAGAGTTAGGAAATATCTCCTTACACGTCTGCCACTGCCCTTAAACCATCCCACACTTTAATCTATTTTCCCAGTCCACTTATCCAACTCTGTGGACTGGAAACATAGAAAATAAATGTAATTCGTTCTTTTTTTCTTTCAAACTAATAAACCTTGATTGTACCACCTCTAAGGCAAGTATATCCTTGCTCAGATGAGGAGACCAAAACTGTACACTGTACTGCAGGTGTGGTCTCACCAAAGCCATGTAAATTGTAACAAGTTTTCCTTACTCTTATACTCCAACCCCCTTGCAATAAAGGCCGACATGCCATTTGCCTTCTTTATTGCTTGCTGTCCCTGCATGCTAACTCTCCGTGTTTCCTGTATGCCAACATTTAATAGTTTCTCTCTGAACACCAACATTTAATACTATCTCACCATTTAAAAATTATTCAGTTTTACTATTCTTCCTACCAAAGTGAATAACCTTAAATTTCCCAACATTATACTCCATCTGCCACCTTATTACTCACTCCCTTGCCTGTCTATTTCCCTTTGCAGGCTCTCTATGTTCTCCTCACAGCTTATTTTCCCACCTAGTATTGTATTGTCAACAAACTTGCGGCACCCCACTAGTTATGGCCTGCTAATCTGAAAATGACCTGTTTATCCCTACTCTCGGTTTTCTGTCCATTACCCAATCCTCTATCCTTGCTAATATATTACCCCCAACCCCATGAATCCTTATCTTGTCATAACCTTTTATGTGAACACTTTATTGAATGCCTTTTGGAAATCCAAATATACTACATCTACTGGTTCCCTTTTGATCTGTAGTTTCCTGTTTTACTTCTCCCTCCTTTCTTGAATAGTGGGATTGCATTTGCTACCTTCCAATCTGCTGGGACCATTCTAGACTCTGGGGGATTTTAGAAGATCAGAACCAGTGCATCCACTATCTCTGCAGCCACTTCTTTTAGAACCCTTTGGTGCATTTGATGCAGAGGATTTGCTGACTTTTAATCCTATTAGTTTCTCAAGTACATTTTCTCTACTGATCTTAATTATTTTAAGTTCCTCACTCTCATTAGTCCCTTGGTTCTCCATTATTTTTGGTATGCTTTTTGTGTCTTCTACTGTGAATAGAGATACGAAATATTTGGTTAAAGTCTCTGCCAATTCTTTATTCCCCATTACAATTTCTCCTGTCTCAGCCTCTAAGGGACCAATGCTTACTTTTGTTACTCTCTTCCTTTTGACAAACTTGCAGAAGCTCTTGCAATCTGTTTTAATACTTCTTGTTGGTTTACTCTGATATTTCATTTTCTCCCTTTTTAACAATTTTTTGGTCATTTTTTGGTGGTTTCTAAAGCTTTCCCAATCCTCAGGATTACCACTGTTCTTCACAACCTTATAAGCCTCTTCTTTTAATCTAATACTACCCTTAACTTCTTTAGTTAGCCATAGATTTTTTTCCCGTGGAGTTTTTATTTCTCATTGGAATGTATATTCGTTGAGAATCTCGGAATATTTCTTTAAATGTTTGCCACTGCTAATCTACCATCATACCTTTTAATCTAATTTCCCATTCTACCTTAGCCAACTTTGCCTTCTATTGTATGTAATTGGTTTTATTTAAGTTTAAGACTCTAGTTTCGCATTTAAGTATTTCACTCTCAAACCCTCATTCCCTTATCCCACTTCAACCCTCATCCCACAATCTCTTCTGATTTACAATCTGCACAAAGTGTAAGCCCCCTCCCCTTACCACAACCATACCCTTGTGCCTTTCTCATTTAAAATCCCCAAGAAATCCAACCTGCCCAGTCATTGGTTGTACAAGAAGAAGGAGACGAGAGTGATGATGAAGAAGAAACAATGTTACTCGATCTCACACTCACAGCCACCATTTCAGATACTAGCACTATATGAAGCTTAGAGGATAGCTTAGAGGCAGGATCTGCACGTGGTGAGTCACCAGGCATGAGTGGGCTACAAAGAATGGAGCATGTGCCAGCTCCCGAGTGTGAGGTCGCACACTGTCATGTAGTCAACTATCATTGTAACCCATGTATAAGCTGACCCAAGTTGTATACCTTGAGAACACTGATCACAGGGGGCGAACTTGTGGGAGACACTCCGAATCTGGACTTTCCGGTATAAAAGGAGAAGCTCCACCCACCGTCTGCCTCTTGAGGTCTTGGTAATAAAGGTAAGTAGTCACAGAGTGATCTTTTCTCAAGTATGGGCCTCGTGTGCATTTATACTGTATAGTAAGGACATGTTATTGGCGACGAGAAACTGGGATTTAAACCGCGCGAGCACAGCCACTAGCAGCACAGAAGAGAAGTACTGCGTTGGTGATGATTGGGACGACTTTATTGAGAGACGACAGCAAAGGTTTGTCACTAAGGAATGGTTGGGACAGGATTCGGCCGACAAATGCAGGACTCATTTCCTGACAGTTTGTGGATCCAAAATATACTCCCTGATGAAGGACCTTCTAGCGCCAGAGAAGCCAGCAGACAAGACGTTCGAAGATATTAGTAATTTGATCAGGGAACACCTTAAACTGGCGAGCAGCATGCACATGGCGAAACACCGGTTTTACACGCACCGGCGGCGAAAAGGGCAAAGCATTCCAGACTTCGTGGCAGATCTCAGGCGACTGGCGAGCCTATGTAAGTTCCCAGATGCATGCAGAGCGAGATGCTGCGAGCCTTTTTTATTGAGGGCATCAGGCATGCTGGGGTTTTCAGGAAACTGATTGAGACCAAAGACTTGACCTTGGAAGCGGCGGCTATGATAGCCCAGACAATTATCTCAGGGGAGGAAGAGACCAGAATGATTTATGGCAAAAATCTTGGCTCAAAATGCGGCAAATGACCAGGGAGTCAACATTGTCAACGCGGCACATAGTTCTCTAGGCAGACAAGGGCAATCGGACATACCCCAGCATGCAGTCGAACCCAAAGGGGGAATTCAACAGAGACAATGGCTAGCTGAACAGTGATTCATGCCATCGCAATGGACAATGAGGCCAGTAATGGGGCCATCAACACCTGTTAATGGTGCGCTTAAGGACAGTTACAGAGACAGAGACGATCAACTGGTATTGGATCTTTTGTTTCCAACAACGGGGCCTCCAGATCATGCTGGTGGTGTGGAGGCAAACACCCAGCCAGAGCTTGCAGGTATCAGCAATATACAGACAAACACTGCAATATCAGCGGTCACTTGGAGCGTATATGCAGGAAGCCTGCAGCCATGTTGATGTGCGAGGAGGACGGGCCCAATGTAAGCCCTACGAGGCCAAATGAATACTGGGGGAAATCGTTGGAAGCTGAAGTTCAGCGAGTTCATGTGGAGCACATATACAGTTCATATACCAGGATGCCACCGATAATGATGAAAGTGCTCCTCAATGGCATCCCAGTATTAATGGAGCTAGACACGGGGGCCAGCCAGTCCCTGATGAGTATCAAACAGTTCGAAAGGTTGTGGGTGTCCAAGGCCAGGAGGCCAAAATTATTGCACTGCTACGGACATATACAAAGGAGATCATTCCGGTGCTAGGCAGCGCCATGGTAGTCGTGACCCACAAAGAGTCGGTGAACAGGTTGCCACTCTGGATTTTCCCGGGAGATGGTCCCGCACTAATGAGGAGGAGTTGGCTTGCTGTCATGAACTGGAAATGGGGCGATGTCAATGCAATTTCGTCTGTTGAGCAAGTATCATGCTCACAGGTCCTGGACAAATTTGACTCATTAGTTCAATCCGGCATCGGAACTTTCATGGGGACCAAGATAGTGATTCTCATAAACCTGGATGCCAGGCCAGTACACCACAAGGCCAGAGCAATGCCGTACGTGATGCGGGAAAAGATAGAATGCGAATTGGACCGCCTACTGAGGGAAGGCATCATCTCGCCAAGCGAATTCAGTGACTGGGCGAGCCCGATTGTGCCGATGCTCAAGGCGGATGGGTCAGTCAGGATATGTGGCGATTACAAGGCCACCATCAATCGGGTGTTACTCCAAAACCAGTACCCACTACCGAGAGCGGAGGACCTCTTTGCGACGCTATCCGGTGGCAAACTTTTTCAAAATTGGACCTGACATGACCCAGGAGATGGCGAGTGAGTCGAAGAAGCTGACCACCATCACGACACACAAGGGGTTGCTTGAGTACAACAGATGTCCGTTCGGGATTGGTTCGGCCGCCACGATCTTTCAGCGAAATATGGAAAGCCTCCTCAAGTCGATTCCAAGGATGGTGGTTTTTCAAGACGACATCCTCATCACGGGTCACGATATTGAAGAACACCTCCACAACCTGGAGGAGGTGCTACACAGACTGGAACGGGTAGGGCTGCGATTGAAAAAGGCGAAGTGCATCTTCTTAGCTCCAGAGGTAGAATTCCTGGGGAGGAGGGTAGCAGCAGACGGGATCAGACCTACTGCGTCCAAAATGGAAAGCAATCCAGAGAGCACCCAGACCCCGTAACATGACGGAGCTGCGTTCGTTCCTGGGGCTCCTGAAATATTTTGGCAACTTTCTTCCCAAATTGAGCATGCTGTTAGAGCCGCTACACGTGCTCCTACGCAAAGGTCGGGATTGGGTCTGGGGGGACAGCCAGCAAAGGGCTTTTGATCGAGCACGCAATTTGTTATGCTCCAACAAACTGTTAACGTTATATGACCCGTGTAAGAAACTAGTTTTAACGTGTGATGCGTCGTCCTATGGGGTCGTGTGTGTGTTGCCGCATGTGAATGCCAATGGTCAGTTACAGCCAGTAGCTTATGCCTCCTGAAGTCTGTCCTGGGCAGAAAGGGGCTACGGGATGATAGAAAAGGAAGCGCTAGCATGTGTGTATGCAGTACACAAAATGCACCAGTATCTGTTTGGCAGGAAATTTGAGCTAGAGACAGATCACAAACTCCTAACGTCCCTTTTGGCCGACAGCAAGGCCATAAATGCGAATGCATCGGCCCGCATACAGAGGTGGGCACTTACGTTAGCCGCCGATGACTACACAATTCGGCACAGACCGGGCACTGAAAACTGTGCCAATGCACTCAGCAGACTAGCACTGAGGGGACAACTGAGCATGATGCTAAGGTGGTCATGGCTGTTGAAGCTTTCGAAAGTGAAGGCTCACCTGTGACAGCCCGTCAGATTAAAGTCTGGACAAATAAAGACCCACTACTGTCTTTAGTTAAGAAATGTGTCCTGAATGGGAACTGGGCAGCCATGTACGGGGCATGCCCTGGGGACTTTAAACCGTTTCATAGGTGCAAGGATGAACTCTCGATTCAGGCCAATTGCCTACTGTAGGGAAACCGAGTAGTCATGCCTAGAAGGGCAGAGAGGTGTTTATCAGAGAACTTCACAATGAGCACCTGGGCATTGTCATGATGAAGGCAATTGCCAGGTCACACGTTTGGTGGCCAGGATTAGATGCAGACCTAGAACTTTGTGCTCGCAGTGCAACACGTGTGCTCAGCTGGGCAGATCACCCAGGGAAGCCCCCCTTAGCCCCTGGTCCTGGCCCGCCAAGCCATGGTCATGCATCCATGTGGACTATGCAGGTCTTTTCATGGGAAAAATGTTTTTGGTTGTAGTAGACGCCTACTCCAAATGGATTGAGTGTGCCATTTTAAATTCAAGCACATCCTCTGCCACGGTAGAAAGTCTACGGGCAATGTTCGCCGCCCATGGTCAGCGACAATGGCCCGTGCTTCACAAGCACTGAATTCCAGGACTTCATGGCAGGCAATGGAATCAACCATGTCAGAACGGCACCGTTCAAGCCGGCCTCAAACAGCCAGGCGGAATGAGCAGTGCAAATAATCAAACAGGGGATGCTCAGAATCCAAGGGGGTTCCCTACAAAGCTGCTTATCACGCCTCCTGTTGGCCAATAGATCCCGACCACACTTGCTCACAGAGGTTCCACCCGCAGAGCTGCTAATGAAAAGGACGCTCAAAACCAGGTTATCTCTTATACACCCTACTATGAAAGAAATTGTTGAGAGCAGGCGTCAGTCACAATGTGACCACCATGACAGGAATGCGAGGGCGTGATGTATTGATGTCAATTACTCCGTTTTTGTCCTTAATTACGCTGCAGGGCCCAAATGACTTGCAGGCACTGTGATTGCCAAAGAGGGGAATAGGGTTTTGTTAGGTAAACTTACCAATGGACAAATCTGCCGTAAACACGTAGATCAAACTAAAAGGAGGTTCAGCAACCCCATAGAAGAAGCAGAGGAAGAACACGACGTAGAGTTTACTCCACCACAGGTGACCGAACACCGGAACCAAGTGGAGGAGAGCCAGTCACTGTGGGCAGTCTGGACAGGCCTGAAGCACCGCAAACAGCAGACACTCAGACTAGTGCCCAACAACCGGAGCCCCAACAAGGGAGCATGAACCACCAGAGAGACTTAACCTGTGATCCCAATAAGACTTTGCTGGGGAGGTGATGTCATATATTCAACTGTCATTGTAACCCATGTATAAGCTGACCTAAGTTATATACCTTGAGAACACTGACCACAGGGGGTGAACTTGTGGGAGACACACCTAATCGGGACTTTCTGGTATAAAAGGGGAAGCTCCACCCACCGTCTGCCTTTTGAGGTCTTGGTATTAAAGGTAACTGGTCACAGAGTGTTCTTTTCTCAAGTATGGGCCTCGTGTGCATTTATACTGTCGAGTAAGGACATATTATTCATGAGTTACTGCAAAGGACTCTGATAAGGATGTCGATGGAGTGGTCTACAGAAGACTACTGCTGAGGTGGAGCAATCTACTGCCGGGCCTTCTAGTCCCAGGGCTGCTCGAGATCGTCCTGCAAGGCCATCCGCAGTCTCCCCCACTGAAAGTCAACAGCCTTCCACCAGTCATGCTGCAGCCTCTAGGGTAGCACTTTGTCGGAGCACTGGGACAGGCAAAGGCACACTGAAGACACGCACTAAGGGAATGCACAAGGATGATTACTTGACTTTGTTATGTAATATTGGATGGATTGATGTATATAGTTGGATTGGAATGTTTCTTTTATGGTGGCTATTATTTCAGCATAATGACCACGAAGATGCTGTGATGGTCAGCAATAGAGGGAAAGTAAGGTCTGGGACTATTGGTGATTGGGGAATTCAGGTTGCGTTCACTAGTACCGTCGTCGGATGAGGCAATCAAGCATAGCCCGAGCAGAAAGGGGTTGATTGGGTTGCCTCCTCCCTTCCACTTCCTCTTCCTCCCCCTCCTCAAATGGTTGCTGTATGCCTGGTGGCAAGGGCTGTGCCCTCATGATGGCGATATTGTGGAGCATGCTGCAGATTATGATGAATCTTGAGACGCATTCTGGTGAGTACTGCAAGGCTCCTCCAGAGCGGCCCAACCAGTGAAAGCATTGTTTAAGGACATCGATGGTCTAGTCTATCAGATTCCATGTGGCAGCATGGCTCTCATTTTACACATGCTGCCCAGGTGTGGTTGAGTTGCAGAATAGAGTCATGAGCCAGGTGGTCAAGGGATAGCCCTTGTCGCCCAGTAGCTAGCCTCTGGTTTGTCTTGGTGGCTCAAAGACTGAGGGAACAGCGGACTGGCACAGAATAAAACCATCACGGTTGCTGTCTGGATACCAGACATTCATCATCATCATCATGATATGCTGAGCATGGTCGCACACCAACTGCACATTCAGCGAGTGGTAACCTTTGCGGTTGCATTACATCTCAGCATTTAGATATGGTGCTCACAAAGCCATGTGTGTGCAGTCAATGACACCCTGCACCACATGGAAGCCCATTATCCTGGTGAAGCCACATGCACACTCTACTTGCTTCTCTCTGGTTAAAGAGGAGACAATGAAGTCCTCTCTCCTGGCATAAAAAGCACCAGTCACCTCTCTTATGCAGCAGTGGATGGTCAATTGTGAGATGTTACAGATGTCACCTGTTCCACCCGAAAAGAAACCCGATGTGAAGAAATTGGGGTCACAGTCACCGACAGCGCTGTCCATGCCTTAGTGTGAGGCTGCAGGTCTGGTTGCAAGAGGCGGCCGAGATCTGTGAGTACCTCCTTTGTAAAGCGCAGACACCTCACACACTGCTATTTGCTCAGGTTCATGTAAGAGAATTGCTCTCCGAAGACCCTAGGTAGGTAAGGCCTACTGCTGAGAGCCCTTCTCCCGCTCTGCCTCTACCCACTGCACGCAACTTGTCTTCTTCGCATCCTCTGCTTCATCTCCCTGTCATGATACAGGCTAAGGGGGATAACAACTAGAGCACCCATGACTGGGACCAAGTGGTCTGACTAGAACCCTTGAAGTTAGGTGCAAGGCCTTCTCCATTTGCAGCATCACTCCCCATCACCTGTACAGCTTTAAACAACTCTAAACACATGCACAAACCTCGATAGCCAGTAGAAATTAATCAGCAACCGACCTGACAGTGGTTGATGATTCCTTTAAATATCACTGGTAGAGGGTCCTTGCAGCACTTTGAACGCATGTTCAGCTGTGCGAGGTTAATGCAGGACGTTACTTCCAGCATTGAGGACGAAAATGGCAATGATACTTCTGGCACAAGCTCCCAGGACCACCGCTACTGCCTTCACCAAGATGGCATCCGGTGCGGTCTGCACCAGAATTGAGCGCGTGTTGCTCGGACGCCATTTTTAAACCAAAGCAGCACCTGTGGTGTTCAAACAACAGTCGCTACCCAATCACATTTCTAGGCCCAACTGTTGCAGTGTGCTTATTAATCTGAGATCCATCACCTGAATATTCCCATTGTTGACGTGAACAGAACCACACGCAAACAAGTGAGAAGAAGAGACAAAACAAATCCTACCTTTACAGGATAGTGAGCAAAATGTATTTCTATGACTGCTAAGAGAAGCCTCATTAATTTGATTAATCAAACCAGCTAGATTAATGCAGAGATAGTAAATTGGCTGCTCATTCTCTCTTCCCCTCCAGCTTATGTCTTTCTTGATCTCCCTTTATACGAGATTTGTTTATGGGGTAAGAGGATTCAGAATGTATTGACTTTATTTGTCCCACAACTTTGTAACTTAATTCAAAATGTGCCATTTTAAGAATCGCTGCAGCTAAGTGTCACTGTATAGGTGACCTCATTGATATTTCCCACAGCTCCAAAAAATTAATCAAATATTACCAAATTACATCGAAAATAAAATCACTTTAAATAATATTAACCTTTAAGGTACTCTTTAGATTCTGTAGCATTTTTCTAATATACCAGTAATCGGCTCAGACTTTTGCTAAAGGATATAATAAAACCAATATTAATTTTAATTCACTGCAGTTTGCTCAGTCACTGTACTTTGACTGTGAGACTAGTTCAATGGCTTTGATCATAGTCAATATTATTTATGGGAAAATATCAACATCGCAAAGTCTCAACAGTAGTTACTATTTGTACCGTTGACTTAACTTTTAGAGCGTGTTTAGAGGAGAAAATTTAAAACAATGGCCCAGACTATGGCATAAGAGCTGCATTGTGCCCTTTTTGTTTTGAGGAAATTTGTGCATAGATAATTTATGCCTGATTTATGGCATTTATGCACCAAGATATATTCATCAAAACCTTCTGCTCCACATTTGCATAGCTCCAATCCCATGAATACATCGAAGCTCAAAAATAAAGAAGTAGCATGGTCTCAAGTCATCTGATATCAGCAGAACTCAGATTTCTGGAGTTTGAGAGTGATTTTCTTCATAATTTGTTTTGAATTTTAACCAAAGTGCTGGGTGTCTTGATACACCCCAAATTTTTATCCCCCCACCTCCACCATGCATTCAGAAGGATTAAGAAGCTGGAATTACCTTCCAATGGGCCAAACCCTGTTAAGGAATCACAGAATCGTAGAATGGTTACAGCATGGAAGAAGGCCATTCGACCTGACGAGCCCAAGCAGGCTCTCTGCAAGAGCACTTCAGCTAGACCCACTCCCCAACCCTTTCCCCATAGCCCTGCAATTTTTTTTCTTTCAGGTACTTATCCAACACCCTTTGAAAGCTGATTCAGTCTACCTCCACTAACCTTTCAGGCAGTGCATTCCAGATCCTTACCACTCGCTGCATAAAAAAAGTTTTTTCTTATGTCACTTTTGGTTATTTTGCAAATCACTTTAAATCTGTATCCTCTGGTTCTCGACTCTTTTGCCAATGGGAACAGTTTCTCTCTATCTACTGTGTCCAGACCCTTCATGATTTTGAAATCCTCTATCTAATCTCCTCTAAATCTTCTCTGCTCTAAGATGAATAACCCCAGCTTCTCCAGTCCATCCATGTAGCTGAAGTCCCTCATCCCTGGAACCATTCTTGTAAATCTTTTCTGCACCCTCTCTAAGGCCTTCACATCCTTCCTAAAGTGCGGTGCCCAAAATTAGACACAATACTCCAGTTGAGGCCAAACCAGTGTCTTATACAGGCTCACCATAATACCCATGCTTTTGTACTGTATGCCTCTATTTATGAAGACCAGGATCCCATAAGCTTTTTTTAACTGCTTTCTCAACCTGCCCAGACACCTTCAACGATTTGTGCAGATATATCCGTGGGTCTCTCTGTTCATGCATATGCAATGTTGGGGTAAAAAGAAGACTTCTCTTCCTCAAGGTAGACTCTCTGATATAAGGAATCAACACCTGCCCTCTCTCGTATAGCGACCACGGAATCACTCAAATGAAACCTCGGTTAACCGTTTTTTATTCGAACATGCTCGGGAAGGTTCCGATGAACACTTCTCTGATCAGAGGTTTTACAATTACAATTATAGTTTTTCAAGGTGTGCGACCCTCCTACAAAACCACCGATTGGCCTTCTGCTCAGAGTGGCTCTGAGTGGTTCTCCCCCATCTGTCCATCTCCCATGGTGTCAACTTTGCCTCAGTTCCTCATGACGTGTTGATTAACTTTGTTGTCCAGGGTGGTGCCTCCTTATCCCTCTCCCAAGAACTCTAGTCAAAACTACCAGTAAATACCATTCTGTTCCCATGCTGCTATAATCGATGTTCCCAAACATTGACTCTCCACGGCCCTTGGTGGATGTGCTTATTCAGAATGTAAATCTGTAATAAGGTTAACACAACGGATGGTTCATTACCCATCAGGCTTCGCTGTTCCCCTCTTCTTAACCCAATGCAAGCGAGTGTATGAGCGTGCTTTACAGACATAAGCGGATTATACATAATTGGTCAATATTATAATCCATACCGTAAGACAGAAGAACTTCTGATTCCTCAGAATCCCCTAATACTGATAAGCCCTCTTATTCTGGACCATTTTACGTGTCAGATCAATTCACTACCTTCAGTATCTCCATTCGTGACCATCGGTCTGTCTCCACTCTAGTGACCGTTTTTTTTATCTCCTTACATGCAATAATGTTCTATATTCTCTGTTCTCTCTGACTCAGAACGAGACATCATGGAAGCAGACGGCAGCCACTCGCTATTACTTCAATTGGTGGCGCTGCATTGTACTTGTTTTATGCCAGTTTTTACGTTTTGTCGAGGATAAATGATCTCCTACGAAAATATGGGCGGAAATTCCTGTTGGCGTATAAACCGGCATTAATTTCAGCATAATTTTTGTGCAGGTAAGATCTAGGAAATTCAGGGTCAAAAGAATTGAATGATTAGTACAACAGCTCTTGAGTGATATCATGACAGAAAATCCTTGGCTTTCTGGGATTATGGTGGATTACTGCTTGTCATCTCTGTCAATGACCTTATATATCCTTAAATGTGAACTTGGTCATTTTAGAGTGATAACAGCCTCTGTAGAGCAATTAATCCCCATTTGAAAGGCAACCACAATCACTTCAGAAAGATATGGACAAACATAAGCAGTGGGAATGATGCATTATACCCAACACTGGGGCGACCAAATCTCGATCAAGACAGTGACTACCCAACTCTACTTTATTAGGATTATGAACTCTCTTCAGTTTTACACTTTCAATTTTTGGGCTCATGAATTGCATCTGCCCTGGACTGGGGCAAATACCTTGCTGCTGGAAGAGCATGAATCCACATGAAAGTTTAGCAACTTCAATGTTCAACACAGCCGATATATAACCAATGGTACAGTCCAGTCTCATCAGGTGTCAGTCAGTGGTACAGTCCAGACTCATCAGATGTCAGTCAGTGGTACAGTCCAGTCTCATCAGGTGTCAGTCAGTGGTACAGTCCAGACTCATCAGGTGTCAGTCAGTGGTGCAGTCCAGTCTCATCAAGCGCCAGTCAGTGGTACAGTCTAGACTCATCAGGTGTCAGTCCTCTGCAAATTAATAGCCGGAGCTACTGTATATTAGTTTCTCATACTTAAGTCAGGCTTTTATATTTATACCGAGAAATACTGGAACTACATTCTATACACAGATAATTTGCAGCAAATCTTCACACACCACTTCTCCAGTCTACGAGCTCTGATGCAGTGTCATTGCCTGAAACACTTGCTTAACCATAGTTTCTGGAAGGTGCAGCAGACTATAGGAAATCTGTTTTCCTTTGCCTGCTAGTTCAATTTCTTCGTGTCTCGCTGTACTCCCCAGGTGTTTTTGTGAAACATCTCAGCCAGTTTTAATTGCCTCTAATTACACACTATCACTCGGGGAGTATAACTCTGGCTAAAGGTATTTGTAATGAGTGTTTCTGGATAGCAAACTCTTAAATAGTTCCCAGTATGTGTTGTCTATTTTGAAAATAGACCTGATCTTCCAATTTATTTATTTCTGACAGCACATCCAATATGTAATTTCTGATATTAATTTAGTGCTTTTGGTTTCCAAATTTAACATATCCATGTATTCCTTTCAAAACAGCTTATTGATGAATATCTTCCTCAGTTTTATACTAAATTAATTTGAGTATCTAAATTCTCATCTCTTCTGGATCTGTAATTGATTTACTGGTACAACACAGCTAAATGAAGGTTTCCAAGTCTACCTGCTTTTTTGATATTACGATTTTTTTTCAGGGAACTGGGATGTAAATACAGTTTACTGTCATTTGGTCATCTCCAAAGCTGCAACTATTGCAACATAGTGCTGTCGCCTGAACTAATCTCTGAATCGTTGTTCTTCAATCTGAATTATTTATTTTATTATTATACATGTATTAACAATAATCAAGATGGAAAATCTGTCTGGCAGCAGGTGGGAGGGCCTGCAGCACTATGCCACAGAGAGGTAGGAGGGAGGGATTGGGTCGGGGGCTGGGGAGGATCAGAGTGGGAGAGGGGATTGGGGCTGGCGCATTAGTGGTGCGGGGGGGGTGGAAGATAGGATCTGGGCCTCAGCACCGGGGGGGGCGGGTGGGGGCGGAGGTGGGGGCGGAGGCTGGGGCTGGAAAGAGGATTGTGGCTGGAGCATTGGGGCAAAAGAAGAGAGCAATGGGGCCAGCCTCAGGATAATCGTTGGGGGTGGTGGGGAGGAGGAAGGTGTCCACAAAGGCAATCGGAGGGCTCATGAGGGGGAATCATAGGCCTCGGGAGGGGTGAAATCGGAGGCCTTGTCAGTGAGATCGGAGGCCTCGTGGGGGGGGGGGGGGAAATCGGAGTCCTCTTGGGAATCTCTGATCGTGGGGGGGTGGGTGAGGCATGGGTGCTCGATCCAAGAAGTAAGTGTAAAGAAACTTACCTCCAGGATCCAACAGTCCTCACCTTATTTTAGCTGGCGGCTTCTACGAGGCTTGAGATGCTGACCAACCAGAGTTAAGTTTTAAATTGTGGTTAAATCTGAGGGATGCCAGGCTTATTATAATGTTTAAATGCCGACCCACCTCCTGGTAGCGGGTTGGCTGCCCACCTCTCATCCCGCGATTCCTTTTTTTTTTCCTCCCACCTGACCCCCAACCCACCCATTTTGGGAATTAAAATTCCCCCGTGTCTCTCCCTGTCTTCATTTTCAAAACTGTCATCTTTGTTCAAATCCAAATGATTATTATTATTACCATGGCTGATTTGTGTCTTGATAAAGATTCTGGGAGTTATGTAAACTTTCATCTGATAAGCAAATAAATCAAAATAAGTTATTTTAAGAAGTCCTCTTAGATGAGGTTTCATTCTTAGGAATCTTCATTGGTATCCTTATTTTGAAACCAGATTTGAGCAGAATTTTCTTCACTTGAAAATGCAACAAACTGTGTCAAATATATAACTGTAAACATTCGACCAGAGCTTTGAACGCAGCTAATGTAATATTTCTAAAGTAGCAAAGACAGAATGTTGTTCTTCTTCACCCCCAGCACATGTGAAGACTAACTGTTGACGTGGCAGTGATGTGGGGAGCTGAGCTAACCACAATTTGCAGAAATCTCATTACACAGCTTGGATCATGGAATCCATTGCTCCCTTCCTCCAGTGTTCCTATTGACAACTCTGAAAGAATCATACATTATAAAAAGATCAAGGGGGGCCAAGTAATCAGAAAGAACGAGAAAGCCAAGCAATCAAATCACCCATTTTGCCATTGATGAATTGGCATGAACTACAAAACTGACCAAATTGCTCAAAATAATTTCTTGACGTTGATTTTTGGCTGCAATTTTACTTCTTCATTCAAGTCAAGCTGTGATGTAAAAATAACAGGGGCAAAGTTGCCCTGCCCTGTTGGGGACGGTAACCATCTGGGGCCGGATCTTTCTGTGCCCAGTGCAGAAGTCCCAACCCGCTGCTGAATTCAGCTTACTGGCTCTCGAAGAAAGCGGAGCGCAATTTCGCGTATCACTGATGCGCTTCAATGCCCCTTCCTTTTGCTTAAAGGGGAGGGCCGCTGCACACTCTGCAAGACATCTGATGGCCTCCACTAGGCCACCAGACCAGCATGGGACTGGGCCTGCAGCCAGATTGCCGGGGCTGCACGATGGCAGCATGGACCTCTCCTTTAAGAAGCACCCCGAGAGAGGATGTCAGCTTCACGACCCGCAAACTTCCGGGCAATTTCCCGGGAGGCGATAGAAGCCCCCTCCCCCAGGTGAAATTCTCCTCCGCCCTATTAGCGCCCTCCGGAGGCCCACTGGTCATTAAAAAGGGGCAAATTCACGCCTATTTACATCTATAACATAAACCCATAAAAATTACACCACCCTGAAACAAAAACTTATCATTCAAATTAGTTATAGTTATATTTATGTTAGAAATGCCTGCAAGAAGTTTTCTACACATAGGCCTGCCCTTTTTCTAGGGCTCGAGTCATGAGTCAGAAATTTCACCTGGGCCTTGGCTATTAGGGGATTTCCAGTTCTTGCATACAGATTGTAACTGTACATATGCCTCTTGTGTGAGGGAGAGGTGTATGTATGCTGGAAATTTTAGAAGTTGTCATTTTCACCTTGCTCCGATGGAACAAACAATACCTAGAGTGTAGCACAACTACCCGTGGTACATGATGACTAGGCAGAAAATTTACAAATAACAACAGTGGCAAAATAAAACATCTAAAAATGAAACTAATGTAACGGTTTCAGCATTTTATGTCATTTAAGCCATCAAATAAAAATTCTGAGCTAATGGTGTTGTTTGGGAAGAGGTTTTTCAGGCTGCTGAGAGAGACAGATGCTTGTACTATAGCTACAGATGGATGTTTATGAGGCACTTTGATGCTGAGCTTGGAAACCATGGCCACAATTAGTCAGACTGAAGCATGGCGACTGACCACATGCACAGCTGTTGGTTATTGGAGATTCAAACTTTGGAGAAGTTCCCTGGGGTGTACTACATCAGTGACAACTTCAGCAAGTATTACCTATTCACCGTGCAATATCTGATATAATCATGCAAATAACTGAAGGAAGACAGATTTAAGCAAATACTGTGAATCCAGTATGAGAGGTAAAGTAAAAAATATGATGTAAATAACTGAGAATAAGAGGGCTTGGAAAAGGAAAAAAGAGAGGTGGGTAGGTAGTGATAGAAATTTCACATCTGATGCCTGCATTTTTCAATAAAGTGTATAATATTGTTACTTCGTCAGTCATGTGATATATTTCTGGAGTAAATTTGCTGCACTATAGCAATGGACAAATTGATTTTGTGTTTAAACTGCAGTAGAGCCTTTAAACATCAGAAAACGTGTTCCAGGTTTCAATCAAGCTATGAGCAATGCCACAGGAGACCTAATACTTTATAATATATATTCACAATTATAATAAGGTTAGTAATGGAATCATAGAGATACATTAAACATAGAAACATAGAAAATAGGTGCAGGAGTCGGCCATTCGGCCCTTCGAGCCTGCACCGCCATTCAATGAGTTAAGTGAGAAATAGGCTGCTGCTGGTGTTCTCAATGCAACAATTTAATAAAAATAGGTTCAAAAGAAAAAAAAGTTAAATATATAATCAAATTTTCATTCAATAAATAATAGGCCCAGCCATACCACACAGAACCATGTTAAACCTAAAAGAGTGAATATGACCTACATTGGCTCCCGGTTAAGCAACGCCTCAATTTCAAAATTCTCATCCTTATTTTCAAATCCCTTCATGGCCTCATCCCTCCGTATCTCTGTAATCTCCTCCAGCCCCACAACACACCGAGATATCTGTGCTCAACTAATTCTGCACTCATGAGCATCCCTAATTATAATTGCTTAACCATTGGTGGCCGAGGCCTTAAGCTCTGGAATTCCCTTCCTAAACCTCTCCGCCTCTCTATCCTCCTTAAAGACACTCCTTAAAACCTACCTCTTTGACCAAGCTTTTGCTCATCTGCCCTAATTTCTCCTTGTGTGGTACAGTGTCAATTTTTTTTTCTTATAATACTCCTGTGAAGCACTTTGTGATGTTTTACTACATTATAGGCACAATATTTTTGTTGTTGTTGTTGCATTTCCATGTGGGTTCTCCCGATTTTGCACTAACTTTGGTGGAAGAGCCACAGAAACCCCGGAAAAATGGTGTAAATGGTGGCTACTGCAGACAAATGGGATAAACTGATAGAGTTAGATGACGTAAAGCGGGAGGAGGCTCGTGTGGAGCATAAACGCCGGCATAGACCAATTGGACCGAATGGTCTATATCTGGGCTGTAAATTCTATTCAACCCTTGAAGAAATTCACCCCCCTATATATCTATCTGGTAAGTTTCTTGTTCTCAGTACGTGTGCAGAAGGAAAATAATTTTAATTTATATAGAGCTTTACATGCCCTCAAGATATCCTTAACCACTCACAGCCAATTAAGTACTTTTGAAATGTAGTGATGATTGTTATTCAGACAAATGTGGCAGAAAATTTGTGCACAACAAGGTTCCAGAAACATCAATGAGATAAGAGACCAGATAATCTGCTTTATTGGCTGAGGGATAAACATTGGTCAGGACACTGGAGAAATCCCCTGCTCCTCTTTGAATAGTGTCATGGGATTTTTTACATCCTGGGTACAGATTAACTAAGTATAGTTCAATCACATTCTACAAAGAGCAATCACATTTTATTGACAGTGCTATCAATTAATAAGCTGAACAGGAAGGCAGGGCGAGTAGGAATAGCAAAAGCCCCAAGAGCTCCAAGTCACCACCAACTCTGCCACTATCAATAGCCTCCATTTTGACTTAACCCCGTTCTTCTGCTGCTGACTACAGCTTCAAGAACCGCTCCACTCCCAGATTCAGCCCAACTAGCACCTCAACCAATCGATGTCATGGCCCAGCCCCATCCAATACTCGCACTTTGAACTCCCAGACTCAATTAAATCAGAAAAAATTGCACTTCTTTAAAAAATTATGTATGTTTGGACGTTAAGAAATACATATATTTTTCCTTTTATTTTCATTGCAAGCTGAACATAATCATGGAGGAGATATACAGGGGTGAAATTACTATATGGAGGAATGGGGTCAGCTGAACATTCGCTACCTTTTGCGCTTTTCGGCTTAGGAAATCACTTTGCGATGTAAGTAAAGAATCTTTATGAGTGGGTAAAAGTGAATGCAGATCTGAGTCTCAACATAACTAGGGTATTAACTGTACTCCATGATAGAATCATCTATTCTATACCATACTGTTAGTTCTGTTTCTTTACACAGTAATAGTTCATTCCCAAAGCAGCCATCAAAACCATGGAGAGAGAAAATAAATGAGGACAAAATCTTCCTGAAAATGCAACAAATCACTCCTGAACTTTTACCATTCTATATTGCAAATAAGTACGCTGCCACTCAGCTTTTATCATGATTCCTTTTAAATTAGTATTGTTATCAGTAATGCTTTTTAAATTCAATTACGCAAGTCTTGATGCCTTTCTGTTTCAGCATCTAATGCTGAAAGGTCAGGAGGTGAATATTTTGATGTCTTGAAGCACATTGTCTGACAGGTCTTGTACTCACTAATTGTGTTACAGAGATCAAATGGAAATGAAAGTTTCTAGAAATTGTGCCTTAGTGAAATGACGATGAGAAAAGCTCTATTTGTAGGCTTGCAATATTAATCAGTAAAATATATTTGATTTATTTTAACACTGAGCAGCAGTCTGATTCTCTTCATCTTTGTGGTGCTGCTGTGAAATGGATAAAGTGACTCCAGTGGCGAGTGACTCATCCATGACACGGCTAGATCACACATAGATCAGTTCATTCAACTGCATTTAACAAAAATATCATGTGTGAAGCCCCCAGTATTGAAAGTTAGGAGTTAAATGTTATTTTTTCTTCCCACTCTGGCACTTAAAGTTATATATAAATGTCAGTAACTGGAAACAGTTTCTACATAGTTTATGCAGGAAGAGAGTTTGCAAAATTGGAGTGTGCGATTCTCTCTAATTTAGTGGGGATTTGGTATTATTGTTGGACTATATTCTGCTGCATATAGGAATCCACATGCTGCTTTTTCTCTTTCATTGAAATATAAATTAAGATATTCCCTGATTAGGTAGACATGTGACCCGTGGTTAGTTGCCACATCTGCCATGATTTTACTCTATGTAAAAAAGGGAGGAGTTTTATTTTCGGGTTCAGAATTCCCTGTCTCTCATCACTCCAATCTTACCTGACATATACCATATACATAGCAGCAAAGCCACCTTGCTAATATCAAAATCACCTGGAAGAAATCATGTTGGTTACAGATTCTGGCAGAAACACTTCCAAACAGTGAACAGTTCTGGTCTCTAAATTATAAAAAGGATACAGAAACATCAGAGAAAATCCAAAAAAGGTTTACAAGGATGACGCCAGAACTGAGAGGGTACAACTATCAAGAAAGATTGAAGAGGCTGTGACTCTTTTCTCGATAAAAGGAAAGACCGAGAGATGACCAGATAGAGGTTGTTGTAAAATTATGATTGTGGGGAGTCTAAAACTAGGGGCCATAAAAATAAGTACCCGGATTTTGTGGTAATATAACGGTGAGGCTATCAGTGTCCGCTGTTATACAGGTATAAATCAGACAGCATGTTCCAGTTGCATGTGCGCAGTTAAACACTGAATCAAGAATTTGCTTTCCGAGATGTCCTGCTCCTCTAGAAGCTGCACTATAATAGTATCTCACCGAGAGGCTCAGCACTGAGACACTTGGAAGGGCGTGAAGTTGTGGTACTTACGTGATAGATGGCCACTAAATGCGCCAGAAAAAGTTAGGGCTTCTCAATTCCAGTGTAAGTAATTTTTTAACAGCTTGATAAGTCTTAATTACTGCTAAACAACCTCACTGGCACTGAAAATTAACTTTTACAA
Organism: Pristiophorus japonicus; assembly: GCF_044704955.1. Classification (NCBI taxonomy): domain Eukaryota; kingdom Metazoa; phylum Chordata; class Chondrichthyes; family Pristiophoridae; genus Pristiophorus; species Pristiophorus japonicus. The sequence goes on along the minus strand of NC_091977.1, from coordinate 361,305,274 downwards.
ATGTGGAGTCTCATTCCTACAGATTTTAATTATTGATGGAGATTTAAAAAAACATTTTTTGTAACTTTTTCTTTCTGTCCCTTTTATCTCTCTCTCTCTTAATCCCATCTTTCTTCCCCTCTCTTTTTGTACATGATTTTACATTGAATTAACTATTCTATCTTACACTTCCTGGTTCAGACTCAGCAGGAATGATTTTCGACAGATCCTTCAGATGCTAAAGAGCCTCTGAGATAGCCAAGATGGGGTAGTGAGCTGAAACGCGTTTAGTGCAAGATGCCATCTTGGTAAAGAAGTTCAAACTTGCATGAGGAACGGCCGCCCGGAGATTGTTAAGGGAGTGATTGCCATTTAAATTGACTACGAGCACTCATTAATGAGCTTAAATAGCATTTTGGTGGACAGCGCTTGACCTAACGATCTTTCCGAACAGCAATCAGCTGATTCGGAGCAAACAAGTTGTTGCTGATGATTTGACTGCCTGCCTCTCTTCCGTGCGTACATCCGTGCCAGGGTGTCCTTGGAGATGGAGCACGCGGTGTCCACCGGTACGCTCGCGGCCTTCCGTGAGAGGTGGGCGCCGGAGGGACTGGAGTGCATCGTTACCCCCGGCAACCAAATTTTAATTTGATTTAATATGTTTTAAAGTTTAATTTGTTTTAATTGCCGGTTTTAGTGTCCTCCTCCCCTTTTATAGGGGGCACTTGTAAAATATATGGTTTTAATGCCCCCCAAAAAAATCACAAAAAAAACCACAAAAAAACCCTCAAAAAAACCAAAAAACATTAAAAAAAATAAAGGGGCAGTTAAAAGTGTCTGGAGTGTCCCCCAGATCGGGGGGCACTTGATCCAATGTTTATTTTGTTCCCCCCCAAAAGAGTTGTTGCTGATGATTTGACTGCCTGCCTCTCTTCCATGCGTACATCCGGGCCAAGGTGTCCTTGGAGATGGAGCACGCGGTGTCCACCGGTACGCTCACGGCCTTCCGTGAGATGTGGGCGCCGGAGGGACTGGAGTGCATCGTTACCCCCGACAACCAAATTTTAATTTGATTTTATATGTTTTAAAGTTTAATTTGTTTTAATTGCTGGCTTTAGTGTCCCCCTCCCCTTTTATAGGGGGTACTTGTAAATTATGGTTTTACTGCCCAAAAATCACCAAAACAAACCCCCCAAAAAAAGCAAAAAAAAAGGGCACCTGAAAAGTGTTTGGAGTGTCCCCCAGATCGGGGGGCACTTGATTTAATGTTTAATTTTGTTTACCTCAAAAGAGTTGTTGCTGATGATTTCAAGTGCTAATTAAAGGTATATCACCTTTTACTGTTTACTTGCTGCTGGAGGTTTGAAGAAGACTTTTGAAACAAATCGTAAGATTTTGTGGGACACTTTGTCAAGACTTCACCAACACTCTAGCAACATTTATTGCAGAAATTCTCTGAGAAATTCACCTAAAATGATTGAGTGCTGTGCCACTCTACCTTATTGGACACCTTGTAGGAGTCACCAGGAGAAAGGGAGTGCTTGGTCATGGGTATCCTTCTCGAGGTCCCCCTTGGCCTGCAGGAGGAATAGGAGGAGGAGAGGAGGCCTGGAAGAGTAACACCAGCTGCTGCAGGAGAGAGGGACAGGAGGGTGAGATGGATTCCTTACCGCCTGCGGATACGGGATATCCCTCCGTCACCTGGATCTCCAGTGCTGCGTCCGAGAACCTGGGAACCCTCTTCCTCAGTCCCTGAGCCATCCTCAAATATTCTACTGTGTCTCAGCCAACGCACTCCACGCCTGTAATAGAAGTTGTTAAGTGGAGCCCACATGTACTGCGCTGCGAAAATTGCTTCTGATAAGCACTTGAATACTGAACCTGCAGGTTTCTGTTTTACCACCTTCAGGAAAATTCAAATGATGGTAATCAGCAATTAGATCCAAATCTGCAAGCTAAAATCAAACTTTCAAATAGGTGTGTCTAATCAGCACAGTTTCTGGTTCACACAGGTCCCAGATCCCCTGTAGAGGGCAGTGTTGCAAAATTGATTTCGAATCACTGCAAGTTCCAGTGCAAAAGCCCAGTGAAAGTCTGTGGGCAATTGTAAATGTAATGAACTGCTGGCCGCATTCGTTTGCCGCTGAACACCAAGGCAGTCACTAATAAATCCAATAGGAAATTCAGGAGAAACTTCTTTACTCAGAGAGTGGTGCGAATGTGGAACTTGCTATCACATGGAGTGGTTAAGGCGAATAGCATTGATGCAATTAAGGGGAAGTGAGCTAAATATATGAGGGAGTGAGGAATAGAAGGTTATGCTGATAGAATGAGATGAAGTGAAATGAGGCTCACGTGAAGCTTAAACTCTAGCATAGACCCGTTGGGCTGAATGGCCTGCTTCTGTGCTACAAAATTCTATGCAACAAAAGCCAGAATGAAATATTATTCCAAACCGAATCTGTGCTGTGATGTCAAATTAAAACTCGAGCCATCTAACAAAGTCTTCACAAAACTAAACATCTTATGCAGAGCGAGCAGATCTCCATCAGAGACATCAGTAGAGGTTCCACAATTGGCCTCGGTGACTCTGGTTTAGGGAGGGAAAAATTAACCATAGTTCCCATTTTTGATTGCTATCCAATAATTCCTGTTGCAAGTACATGTGTGTGGATGTTAGATCAGGATGGGTTTGGCTAAGTTGTAATGCTAACCTGCCAACACTCAGTGTCACGAATTCACGAATAGTAATAGCTGCCGGAGCAGGGTACCAGAGGGTGACCAGCTCACATTGAATCATACCCAAGCAAAGCATTCAACACCTAAGGGACAGAAGGAGAAGGCGGCAGAAAATTGATTAAGTGATGAAAAGAAAGAAATACTATTGGTTGTAAATTCAGAGACCTGAATTGAGAATACTCTAATAACTATTTTTCCAGGAGTTAGGATGGAATGATCCTTTAAGTGATCAAACAGAGCAAAACTATAATACATGTTGTAAGCTTATAATGCTAGGACAGTTTCCTGATGTAGCATGAAGTTGTTTATTTAACTTATGTGCATTTTATTTTATGGTTCGGTAAACTGCTAATGTTATCACAGTAGGAAAGGTTATTTGATCTGAAATCCGTGACTATGTATACACATAGATGTATGATTGATATTGTTCTAACTTGCATTGAGCTCATTGCAAAAATAAAGTTGTTCTTATGGATTTGATAACTTTCACAGTCACAGCATCTGAGATTAGTCATCATTAGCTTTTGCAATTTCTTGTAATAATAGTCATGATATTAGAGACCACTGCCTAAACGTTGCTGAACAAAGAAAGAAAAGAAAGACTTGCATTTCTATAGCGCCGTTCATGACCACCGGACATCACAAAGTGCTTTACAGCCAATGAAGTATTTTTTCTTTTAAAATGTAGTCACTGTTGTAATGCTGGAAATGCAACAGCCAATTTGCGCACAGCAAGCTCCCATAAACATCAACATGATAAGGACCAGATAATTTGTTTTAGTAATGTTGATTGAGGAATAAATCGGGACCAGGACACCAGGGATAACTCCCCTGATCTTCTTTGAAATAGGATCTTCTACATCCACCTGAGAGAGGAGATAGGGCCTCAGTTTAACGTCTCATTCGAAAGACAGCACTGCCGACAGTGCAGCACTCCCTCAGAACTGCACTGGAGTGTCAGCCTAGATTTTTGTGCTCAAGTCCCTGGAGTGGGATTTGAACCCACAACCCTCTGACTCTGAGGCAAGGATGCTACCAACTGAACTATGGGCTGATAAGTATCTGATTAGGATGAAATAAAAACAAGGTGCAGATTCTGTAAAAAATTGACCAACGACAATTCATATAATTGTCTGCTTGTCTCCCAATCGCTATTTCTTTGTGTCACTCTGTTTTCCAATCTTTGGGGGAGAAATTAGTACTCGTCATGCTCATGTTCCAGATGCAACATCCCATGCCTGATCTATGCCTGTGTTACGGGCGCCAGATTGGTAAAGATGACTTTCCAAGCATTCCTGGTGGCATCCTAAAACTGGTGTGAGGCCCCTGGGATATGTTAATGAAGGGCCTAACACCTGTTTCTGGACTCCTTCCAGAAATTGAGCAGCACTGATGCTGTGTGAAATTTAATTTTCAGACTGGTATCAATAAAATGTTGTTACGCAAGTGTAGCAAGGGATATGATCTAGATAGGTGAATGGAGTTGAGGTACAGAACAGCCATGATATGACTGAATTGCAGAACAAGCTCAAGGGGCTGAAGACTTACTCCTGTTCCTATGTTCTTCTCCTATGTGTCTCTGCAATCCTCTCTGTCTTTCCTAAATGCTCTATATCTCTAAATGTTATATTCAGTTCCATCCGCATGATTTAGCCATGTTTCTCATATTCTCACCATATTGTAATTCCCAACTGCCACTATAATCTCCAGTTCCAGCATCTTATTCCTAATAGTTCTAACGCCTGCGTCTTATCTTATCATATCATATCTTATCATATATTGCCCTCTCAGAACCCCCAGTGTCTGTTTGTTCCTCGTTTCTGGTTCATGTGAATCTCTGAGTTTGTGAGTCTGAACCTATCTGTTGACTCCCTTCTACCCTATGATCTATCTCCTCTGGCATCCTGCCTCCTTCCTGTCCTCTTCACGCCCAACCTGTCTATTTAAATGATTTTCTTGTATTACTTGTCAGTTTAAAAATAAGTTGAGATATTCTGTAGTGACATTATTCTTATCTGTTTCCATTCATCTTATACATGTTATTTACACGTTCATTATTTGTCGGCTTTCTTTCAAGCTCTATGTGCAGAATTGTCTCTGATACAGTTTTATTAAACGTATACTGTGTGCACTTTATTTCTAGCTTTAGTTTGTTTTCAGCCATTTATTTACACGATACTTGATCGTTACAGTTACAAATAGCTAAACCACAATTTTTCTCTTTAGTTCCTGGTTTGTGCATTTGTAATCTGTTCAGGAAATGCAACAGCAGCTTCTAGCTTCTCCTCCACCACAGGGGGCAAAATTCCTCCTATTAATTATCGTGACAAAAACAATTTGTTAGCACAAAAATTAGAAATCCTGTCTCCCTGAAGAGTCTACACGCTCTTAAAATTAACAACTGGAATTTTTCCTATTGCTGGGAATAGGATGTATTTTCCAAAGCTTTCAGTCTTCAATTTTTATAACCAAATCATCTGTCACCTTCCTAGTAAAATATTTTGCTTATCTTCATCTGTATGTCTCCTCATCCTATTTCATAGAATCATAGAATTATACAAGACAGAAGGCAGCCATTTGATCCACTGTTCCTGAGTCACACTCCTCTGGTATTGCTCCATAGCCTTGCAAATTTTTCCTTTTCAAGTAAATATCCAATTCCCTTTTGAATGTTACTATTGATCTGCTTCCACCATCAGGGGAGGGCAGCAGCAGCCAAGTTCATGGCACTGTGGATGGCTCTGTGGAGGGCAGGAAAAAGAGTGGAAGAGCTATAGTGATCGGGGATTCGATTGCAAGGGGAATAGATAGGCGTTTCTGCGGCCACAACCGAGACTCCAGGATGGTATGTTGCCTCCCTGGTGCAAGGGTCAAGGATGTCTCAGAGCGGGTGCAGGACATTCTGAAAAGGGAGGGTGAACAGCCAGTTGTCGTGGTGCATATAGGTACCAACGATATAGGTAAAAAATTGGATGAGGTCCTACAAGATGAATTTAGGGAGCTAGGAGCTAAATTAAAAAGTACGACCTCAAAAGTAGTAATATCAGGATTGCTACCAGTGCCACATGCTAGTCAGAATAGGAATTGCAGGATGGCTCAGATGAATACGTGGCTTGAGGAGTGGTGCAAAAGGGAGGATTCAAATTTCTGCGACATTCGAACCGGTTCTGGGGGAGGTGGGACCAGTACAAACTGGACAGTCTGCACCTGGGCAGGATCGGAACCAATGTCCGAGGGGGAGTGTTTGCTAGTGCTGTTGGGGAGGAGTTAAACTAACATGGCAGGGGGATGGCAACCTATGCAGGGAGACAGAGGGAAATAAAATGGAGGCAGAAGCAAAAGATAGAAAGGAGAATAGTAAAAGTGGAGGGCAGAGAAACTCAAGTCAAAAAACAAAAAGGGCCAAATTACAGCAAAATTCTAAAAGGGCAAAGTGTGCTAAAAAGACAAGCCTGAAGGCTCTGTGCCTCAATGCGAGGAGTATTCGGAATAAGGTGGATGAATTAACTGCGCAGTCAGCAGTTAACGGATATGATGTAATTGGCTTCATGGAGACATGGCTCAAGGGTGACCAAGGCTGGGAATTCAACATCCAGGGATATTCAACATTTAGGAAGGATAGGCAGAGAGGAAAAGGAGGCGGAGTGGCGTTGCTGATTAAAGAGGAAATTAATGCAATAGTAAGGAGGGACATTAGCCTGGATGATGTGGAATCGGTATGGGTGGAGCTGCGGAATATCAAAGGGCAGAAAACGCTAGTGGGCGTTATGTTCAGACCAACAAACAGTAGTAGTGAGGTTGGTTACAGCATCAAATAAGAAATAAGGGATGTGTGCAATAAAGGTGCAGCAGTTATCATGGGCGACTTTAATCTACATATTGATTGGGCTAATCAAACTGGTAGCAATGCGGTGGAGGAGGATTTCCTGGAGTGTATTAGGGTTGGTTTTCTCGACCAATATGTCGAGGAACCAACTAGAGAGCTGGCCATCCTAGACTGGATGATGTGTAATGAGAAGGGACTAATTAGCAATCTTGTTGTGCGAGGCCCCTTGGGGAAGAGTGACCATAATATGGTAGAATTCTTTATTAAGATGGAGAATGACACAGTTAATTCGGAAATTAGGGTCCTGAAAAGGAAAGGTAACTTCGATGGTATGAAGCGTGAATTGTCTAGATAGACTGGCAAAGGATACTTAAAGAGTTTATGGTGGATAAACAATGGCAAACAATTAAAGATCACATGGATGAACTTCAGCAATTGTACATCCCTGTCTGGAGTAAAAAATAAAACGGGGAAGGTGGCTCAACCGTGGCTAACAAGGGAAAATAAGGATCATGTTAAAACCATGGAGGAGGCATATAAATTGGCTAGAAAAAGCAACAAATCTGAGGACTGGAAGAAATTTAGAATTCAACAGAGGAGGACTAAGGGTTTAATTCAGAGGGGGAAAATAGAGTACAAGAGGAAGCTTGCAGGGAACATAAAAACTGACTGCAAAAGCTTCTATAAATAGGTGAAGAGAAAAAGATTAGTGAAGACAAACATAAGTCCCTTGCAGTCGGATTCAGGTGAATTTATAATGGGGAACAAAGAAATGGCAGACCAATTGAACAAATACTTTGGTTCTGTCTTCACGAGGGAAGACACAAATAACCTTCCGAATGTACGAGGGGACAGTGGGTCTAGTGACAAGGAGGAACTGAAGGTTATCCTTATTGGCGGGAAATTGTGTTAGGGAAATTGATGGGATTGAAGGCCGATAAATCCCCAGGGCCTGATAGTCTGCATTCCAGAGTACTTAAGGAAGTGGCCCTAAAAATAGTGGATGCATTGGTGATCATTTTCCAACAGTCTATTGACTCTGGATCAGTTCTTATGGACTGGAGGGTAGCTAATGTAACAGCACTATTTAAAAAAGGAGGCAGAGAGCAAACAGGTAATTATAGACCAGTTAGCCTGACATCGTGGTGGGGAAAATGTTGGAATCAATCAGTAAGGATGAAATAGCAGCGCATTTGGAAAGCAGTGACAGGGTTGGTCCAAGTCAGCATGGATTTATGAAAGGGAAATCATGCTTGGCGAATCTTCTGGAATTTTTTGAGGATGTAACTAGCAGAGTGGACAAGGGAGAACCAGTGGATGTGGTGTATTTGGAATTTCAAAAGGCTTTTGACAAGGTCCCGCACAAGAGATTGGTATGCTAAATCATTGCGCATGGTATTGGGGGGTAATGTACTGACGTGGATAGAGAACTGGTTGGCAGACAGGAAGCAGAGAGTCGGGATAAATGGGTCCTTTTCAGAATGGCAGGCAGTGACTAGTGGTGTGCCGCAGGGCTCAGTGTTGGGACCCCAGTTCTTTACAATATACATTAACGATTTAGATGAAGGAATTGAGTGTAATATCTCCAAGTTTGCAGATGACACTAAACTGGGTGGTGGTGTGAGCTGTGAGGAGGACGCTAAGAGACTACAGGGTGACTTGTAAAGGTTAGGTGAGTGGGCAAATGCATGGCAGATGCAGTATAATGTGGATAAATGTGAGTTTATCCATTTTGGGGGCAAAACACGAAGGCAGAATATTATCTGAATGGTGGCAGATTAGGAAAAGGGGAGGTGCAACGAGGCCTGGGTGTCATGGTTCATCAGTCATTGAAAGTTGGCATGCAGGTACAGCAGGTGGTGAAAAGGCAAATGGTGTGTTGGCCTTCATAGCTAGGGGATTTGAGTATAGGAGCAGGGAGGTCTTACTGCAGTTGTGCAGGGCCTTGGTGAGGCCCCACCTGGAATATTGTGTTCAGTTTTGGTCTCCTAATCTGAGGAAGGACATTCTTGCTATTGAGGGAGTGCAGCGAAGGTTCACCAGACTGATTCCAGGGATGGCTGGACTGTCATATGAGGAGAAACTGGATCAACTGGGCCTTTATTCACTGGAGTTTAGAAGGATGAGAGGGGATCTCATAGAAACGTATATGATTCTGACGGGACTGGACAGGTTAGATGCAAGAAGAATGTTCCCGATGTTGGGGACGTCCAGAACCAGGGGACATAATCTTAGGATAAGGGTAAGCCATTTAGGACTGAGATGAGGAGAAACTTCTTCACTCAGAGAGTTGTTAACTTGTGGAATTCCCTGCCACAGAGAGTTGTTGATGCCAGTTCATTGGATATATTCAAGAGGGAGTTAGATATGGCCCTTATGGCTTCGGGGATCAAGGGGTATGGAGAGAAAGCAGGAAAAGGGGTAATGAGGGAGTGTTCAGCTATGATCTTATTGAATGGCAGTGCAGGCTCGAATAGCCGAATGGCCTACTCCTGCAACTATTTTCTATGTTTCTATGTTTCTTTCAGGCAGTGCATTCCAGATCATAACAACTTACTGCTTAGAAACAATTCTCCTTACCCCCTCCCTAATTCTTTCTCCAATTATCTTAAATCTGTCTCTTCTGGTTACTGAACCTCTTGCCAGTATAAACAATTCCTTCCTATTTACTCTTTCAAAACCTCTAATAATTTTGAACACTGTTAAATCTCCCCATAATTGACTTGCCCTGCCACCTTCAAAGACTTGTGTGCATACACCCAAGATCTCTCTGTTCCTGCACTCCCTTTAAAATTATACCATTTAGTTGATATTGTCTCTCCTCGTTCTTCCTTCCAAAATTCATCACGCTTCTCTGCATTAAATTTCATCTATTAGGTGTCCATTTCACCAGTCTGTCTATGTCCTCCTGAGTTATGCTACTACCCTCTTTACTGTTTTACATTCCCAGGTTTTATATAATTTGCAAACTTTGAAATTATGTCTCTTACACTTAATCCATGTCATTAATATGCATCCAAAAAAGCAGTAGTCCTAATACTGACCCCTGGAGGCATTACTGTATATGTCCATCCAGTCTGAAAAACAACCATACAGCACGACTCTCTGCTTTCAGTCTCGTAGGCAAATCTGAATTTGCATTGCCGCAGTCCCTTTAATCCCATGGGCTTCAAAGCAGGACATTTTATCAAACACCCTTTTTAAGTCCATATAGACAGCATCAACCTTTATTAACTCTGCACAGAAATAGGCCATTTGGCTCAACCAGTCCATACCGGCTCCACTCAAACCTCCTCCCATCTTTCCTCATCTAACTCTATCAGCATAACTCTCTATTCCCTTCTCCCTCATATGGTTATTTAGCCTCCCCTTAAGTGCATCTGTACTATTTGCCTCAACCACTCTCTGTGGTAGTGAGTTCCACATTTTCACCACTCTCTGAGTGAAGAAGTTTCTTCTGAATTCCCTATTTGATTTCTTGTTGACAATCTTATATTGATGGCCTCTAGTTATGCTCTTCCCCACAAGTGAATATACTCTGCATCTACTCTCTCAAATCCTTTTATAATTTTAAAGATCTCTATTAGGTCACACTTCAGTCTTCTTTTTTCAAGCAAAGAGACCCAGCCTGCTCATCCTTTCCTGATATGTATACCCTCGCATCTCTGATATCATCCTTGTAAATCCTCTCTGCACCCTTTCCAGTGCATCTATATAGTTTTTATAATATGGTGAACAGAACTGTACACAGTACTCCAAGTGTAGTCTAACCAAGGTTCGATACAAGTTTAGCATATTTCTATCCTAAACAGTCATTGCTTTTAGCTACAGGTTGAGCGTCCGAAGTCCGGAAACCTCGGGAACGAAGCCATTCCGGATTTTGGGTATTTCCAGATTTTTCGGATTCCAGTCTTTGCCTGGACCGAGGTAGGTGGGGTCAGGCAGCCAAGGTAAGGGGGCGAGGTCGGCCCACCGAGGTAAGGGGTAAAGGGCAGGAACCGGGGCCAGGGCGAAGGCGAAGTCAGGCCGGGTCGAGGTCGGGCCACCGAGGGCCGGGGCGAGGTAGGGCCGGAGCAAGGTCGGGCCGGGTCGAGGTCGGGCCACCGAGGGCCGGGTCAATGTCGGGCCGGAGCAAGGTCGGGCCGCCGAGGGCCGGGGCGAGATAGGGCCGGAGCAAGGTCGGGCCACCGAGGGCCGGGGCGAGGTAGATCCAGAGCAAGGTCAGGCCGGGTCGAGGTCGGGCCACCGAGGGCCGGGGCGAGGTAGGGCCGGAGCAAGGTCGGGCCACCGAGGGCCGGGGCGAGGTAGATCCGGAGCAAGGTCGGGCCGGGTCGAGGTCGGGCCACCGAGGGCCGGGGCGAGGTAGGGCCGGAGCAAGGTCGGGCCGGGTCGAGGTCGGGCCACCGAGGGCCGGTGCGAGGTAGGGCCGGAGCAAGGTCGGGCCGGGTCGAGGTCGGGGCGAGGTCGGGTCGCCGAGGGCCGGGTCAATGTCGGGCCGGAGCAAGGTCGGGCCGCCGAGGGCCGGGGCGAGGTCGGGTCGCCGAGGCGGAGGGAGCCGGATTTCGGAACATTTACGGTTTCCGGATGACCCCGCCATGGATTTCCCCAGTGTCCGGATTCTGGAACATTCTGAATTTTGGAATTCCAGATTTCGGATGCTCAACCTGTATTAGATTATATCGTTTTTTTTTCATTGTTTAATTTACAATATTCAATCAAATGAGTTGTTTCCTATCAGCTGTTTTTTATGATACATTTCAGTGATTATTATGTAATATATCGGCTTTCAGATGGCAGTTAATTTCTTTGTGTTCAGTTGATTGCATAAATCATATTTGAGGATGTTTTAGTCTTATACTAGAATTATTTGTTGTCTTATTTCTGATATCTTTCTTGAGTTTCATTGGATCATTTGCTTTCTCATTTCACTGGTGGTCATGTTATATTTTTCTTAGTTTATTGTTGTGGTTTTCATCCAATTCAGCATATTCTTATTTGTTAGGATGCATCTATTTGTACTAACTGATTTACAGCCGTTTCTCTGATTGGCTCTCCATTGTCACATGATCTATTGCTGATTGGTCCCCTTCGAGGATAAACCACACCCTGAAATTCTCTGGAATGTGTGAATGGGACCTCGCAGCCTAACTTTGCACATTGTAACATGATCCATTTTGATTTCAGAAGTCAGAAAGGACACGTCCCTCTCCCAGCCAACGTGCCTTACTCCAGCGCAAGTGCATCCCTCCCCTAGCCAAAGTGCCTTACCCCAGCGCAAGTGCCTTACACCCGCCGCGCTTCCCCACTCCCCCACCCCACCATAGATGGGGCACTGTGTACGGATTGTTAACAGGTTTATTGGTTATGAAGTCAATAACGACAGTGTTGTGACTTCTGGATTTCATCCACTCCAACAATGCCCCTTGTAGGGGGTTGTAGGAACGTGATCCATCTTCCCTGTGTTCCCTCTCTCCCATCCGATCCCCCCCCCACCCCTCCCCAACACCCCTCAGGTTCTCTCTCTCCCTCCCCCCCAGTCTCTCACTCTCTCTCACTCTCGCCCCCCAGACTCTCTCTCTCCCTCCCCCAGTCTCTCTCCCTCTCTCCCCCACCGCCCCCCCGCCACAGTCACTCTCGCTCTGCCCCCCAGTCACTCTCTCCCTCTCTCTGTCTCTCTCTTCCCCGCAGTTACCCTCTCTTTCCCACCCCCCAGTCACTCCCTCTCCTCCACCACCCCAAGTCACTCCCTCTCTCCCCCCATCACTCCCTCCCTCCCCCATCACTCTCTCTCTTCCTTCCCCATCACTCTCTCTCTCCCTCCCTCCAGTCTCTCTCACTCTCTCTCTGTCTCTCCCCCCCATTCTCCCCCAAGTCACTGTCTCTCTCCCTCTCCCCAGTCACTCTCTTTCTCCCCCCCCCAGTCACTCTCTCTGTCCCCCCCAGTCACTCCTTCTCTTGCCCCCCGCCAAGTCACTCCCTCTCTTCCCCCCACAAGTCACTTCCTCTCTCCCCCCACCACCCCCAGACATACTCCCTCTCCTTCCCCCCAGTCACTCCCTCTCCCCCCCACAGTCACTCTCTCTCTCCCTCCCACAATCTCTCTTCCTCCCCCGTCTCTTTCCCTCCCTCATCACTCTCTCTCCCTCCCCCCCAGTCTCTTTCCCTCTCTCTGTCTCTTTCCCCCTCCCCCCAAGTCACTCTCGCTCTCTCCCTCCCCGCCCCCCCCAGTCTCTTTCCCTCCCCCCACCACCTCCACCCCCCCCCAGTCTCTCTCACTCTTCCACTCCACTCTCGGCTGCCTGCCGCTTCTCCAGCCCTGCTCTCAGGGACAGATGGATTGGAGGCTCGCCGTTGCCCAGTTCTCAGAGCTGCAGTGGAGGCAACGTGGGGTTGCAGGGCTGCTAGGAGGCTTGGCACAATGGGGGCAACGTGGGGTTGCAGGGCTGCTCGGAGGCTTGGCACAATGGAGGCAACGTGGTCGACAGATCGGAGGATAGATCGGCGCTGCGGATGGGGGCATGCGCAGAAAAGGGTACATGTAAATTGCGCTGTGGTGGCGGAGTTGGAGACCATGTCCCAGAAATTCCAGCATCCTGGGCTCGTACTGAGTGTCTACGGACCCGGGAAGGCACCGGAAAAGCCGGTTTTCAGCACGCACTGCGCATACGTTGAAAACCAGCTATTCTGATCTGTCAAGCTGGAGCTTGACAGATGATCCGCAGATCGGGAGCGAGGCCATTTGCACAGGCAAGATCGCGGGATTTACCCATATCTTGCCCAGTAAATGTCCTTAAAACTTTTACGCCTGATAAAAGCAGGCATAGCCTTCTTTTTCAGGCGTAAGAGTTTTAAAACACACTTAAAACATAAAAAATAAAATTAAAAGGCACATTATTTTTAAAAACCTACCCAATACATTTAATTTATTTTTAACCAGAATTAAAACTTTTTTATAAAATTGCCAACTTTTTTTCTTTAAAAAACATTTATAACAACTTTAATTTCTATTAGTATATTTATGTGAGGTGTTTTTTAAAATGTTTTATGTAGTGTTTGTGTGTTTTGGGGTGTTTCTCATTCATAGAAATAGGAGATTCGGACTTATGAATCTCCTGTTGCTATGAATGAGAAAATACTTACCTGTGATTAGGTATCAAGGCCCATGTGACTCCTGCGGACGCGTGGTCACGAGAGGCCTACAGACCGGGATCTCGAATGGGCCTAGCAGCTTCAGGTAGGTGCTCATTTTCTGTCCATTCTTTAGTGCTTTGCCCGCGGGAAGACCTCGAGAGGAATTTCTGGGCCTATTTGTCTTCACTCTCGCTTCTGCGCCTGCATGGGGAGATGCATGCGCAGAAGGGACACTTAGTATAAATAGTTACTCCGTATTTGTTATGTTGTATTCTCTCAACCTCTCTGTATTATCTTCTCTGTTACTTAAATCAGTTCTTAAGCTTTAATGACCTGACATGCATTGGGGAACTTAGGTGGAACATACATTACAACAGTGATTACATTTCAAAAGTGCTTAATTGGCTGTAAAGCACTTTGAGACATCCTGAGGTTGTGAAACGCGCTCTATAAATGCAAATCTTTCTTTTTAGTACTCACTTTAATTCTCTTCCAGTTGCCTGGTTTGTTTGTCAAGTATACAGGAATTTTAGTTCCTGCTGGGTGTTTGGGTTCAAGCTGCTGGTCTGTGTCAGTTTATCCCAGTCGTCCACCTATTTCATCAGTTATCATTAATTTGCAGTCGTCTATTCCAACCAAGATATTTTAAGCTATTTGTTTCAAATGAGTGAGATTTCTAGAAGAGCAAGTCCTGTTTTCCACTTCTTTTTCCATCAAAAGAGCGAACCAAAATCAAATTGGCTTTAAATTTCAAAAGTGCATCTTAGATTGTCACACCATACTGCCTACTATCATCATCATAGGCGATCCCTCGTATCGAGGATCACTTGCTTCCACGCCAAAAAGGGATGAGTTCACAGGTCCCCTGCAGTCAGAATCAGGGGAAGTCATAACTGGGAACAAAGACATGGCAGATCAATTGAACAAGTACTTTGGTTCGGTATTCACTAAGGAGGACACAAACAACCTTCCGGATATAAAAGGGCTCAGAGGGTCTAGTAAGAAGGAGGAACTGAGGGAAATCCTTATTAGTTGGGAAATTGTGTTGGGAAAATTGATGGGATTGAAGGCCGATAAATCCCCAGGGCCTGATGGTCTGCATCCCAGAGTACTTAAGGAGGTGGCCTTGGAAATAGCGGATGAATTGACAGTCATTTTCCAACATTCCATAGACTCTGGATCAGTTCCTATGGAGTGGAGGGTAGCCAAATGTAACCCCACTTTTTAAAAAAGGAGGGAGAGAGAAAACAGGGATTTATAGACCGGTCAGCCTGACATCAGTCGTGGGTAAAATGATGGAATCAATTATTAAGGATGTCATAGCAGCGCATTTAGAAAGAGGTGACATGATAGGTCCAAGTCAGCATGGATTTGTGAAAGGGACATCATGCTTGACAAATCTTCTGGAATTTTTTGCAGATGTTTCCAATAGAGTGGACAAGGGGGAACCAGTTGATGTGGTGTATTTGGACTTTCAGAAGGCTTTCGACAAGGTCCCACACAAGAGATTAATGTGCAAAGTTAAAGCACATGGGATTGGGGGTAGTGTGCTGACGTGGATTGAGAACTGGTTGGCAGACAGGAAGCAAAGAGTAGGAGTAAATGGGTACTTTTCAGAATGGCAGCCAGTAACTAGTGGGGTGCCGCAAGGTTTTGTGCTGGGGCTCCAGCTGTTCACATTGTACATTAATGATTTAGACGAGGGAATTAAATGTAGTATCTCCAAATTTGCGGATGACAGTGTGGCAGTGTGAACTGCGAGGAGGCATGGCAGATGAAGTATAATGTGGATAAATATGAGGTTATCCACTTTGGTGGTAAAAACAGAGAGACAGACTATTATCTGAATGGTGACAGATTAGGAAAAGGGGAGGTGCAACGAGACCTGGGTGTCATGGTACATCAGTCATTGAAGGTTGGCATGCAGGTACAGTAGGCGGTTGAGAAAGCAAATGGCATGTTGGCCTTCATAATGAGGGGATTTGAGTACAGGGGCAGGAAGGTGTTACTACAGTTGTGCAGGGCCTTGGTGAGGCCACACCTGGTGTATTGTGTACAGTTTTAATCTCCTAACTTGAGGAAGGGCATTCTTGCTATTGAGAGAGTGCAGCGAAGGTTCACCAGACTGATTCCCGGGATGGCGGGACTGACATATCAAGAAAGACTGAATCAACTGGGCATGTATTCACTGGAGTTCAGAAGAATGAGAGGGGATCTCATAGAAACATTTAAAATTCTGACGGGTTTAGACAGGTTAGATGCAGGAAGGATGTTCCCAATGTTGGGGAAGTCCAGAACCAGTGGTCACAGTCTAAGGATAAGGGGTAAGCCATTTAGGACCGAGATGAGGAGAAACTTCTTCACCCAGAGAGTGGTGAACCTGTGGAATTCTGTACCACAGAAAGTTGTTGAGGCCAATTCACTAAATATATTCAAAAAGGAGTTAGATGCAGTCCTTACTACTAGGGAAATCAAGGGGTATGGCGAGAAAGCAGGAATAGGGTACTGAAGTTGCATGTTCATTCATGAACTCATTGAATGGCCGTGCAGGCTCGAAGGGCCGAATGGCCTACTCCTGCACCTATTTTCTATGTTTCTATGTTTCAATGAAGGACCTAATATTCCTGGTCCCGAACTGCATGTTGAACGGGGTAAGATGCCTGGCATGGATTTTTTTAACGTGTGGTGGCCATTGCACACCAGCCATCACATGGGCTTGACAGAGCTAGGTCTTGGTCCAGCAACAAGGATTAACCAAGATGTTTGGAGACCAGCTCTGCTGCACGGACCTAGTGTGCACACGTATCGCAGTGTAGGCTGGCCTGTGTTGCCCCTTGGCCCTCGTCTCTTCTGGGCCCCGAACTCACACCTCTCTTGGGCCCCGATCACATTACTCCACGATCTCTCGCCGCTCCTGCACCCCGACCTCTGCGGAGGCCTGACCCAACATTCAGCGCAGTGGCCCGACCTGCAAGGACCATCAGCAGGTTGGGGCCTTCAAAGGAGCGGCGTGTGGAGGCATACCACTTCAAAATATTGCCTACTATACCAATCAATAGACAGCTCAATTGCTTTCAGCTGTTCTTGTTTGGCTGGAAGTCTTTATTGTAATAGATTTTGATTACTAATTGCTGCTAATTGCTTTGCTCTGTTTCATTCAATCTCTATACCTGCAGATAGACTGTGGCATTTGCTTTTAGGTCACATGTCTTCTGAGGTCTCATTTTGTATTTTCCCAGTTCTATTGAGCAGCATAATATATCATTTTGGTCAGGTAAGTATCTGTCAATCAAATTTGTTTCTCCTCTGCCTTATGTCTCATTTAGAAGAATTAACTGCTTTATAAGTTCTCGTTTTGTATTCATCTCGTCTGTTTTTAGTATTATTTTCCAACTTTTTTCTATAACATTGACTTTTTGCTTCCCTTTGTCTTGTCTCCTTTATAATCCATACCTAACAGTTCTTCATCTATCAAACTTTTGCATCCTAACATATTGACTGCTGTACTTCTCAATGGTATCACATTACTATTACCCTTTAGTTATTATTGATCTCACATTAGTATTGATTTTTTAAAAATCATTATTGGGCATATGACAATGTCGTGCTGATTATATAATTCTCATATTGTTGTAGGTATCATACTGGTCTTTTATAGTTGCATATTTTGTGTTGTATTTTTGACCTATTATAATCAATATTACTCCAGAGAAACTAGCACTAAATGCCAGCGGTGACACAGACGTTACAGCTTTGGTGAGATGCAGTCGAAATGATGCAAGTTGGGTGTGCCAGTTTTTACCAGGAATTTTATATTTGTATTTACACTTTAGTTGTGTAGGGCTTCAGTTTTTAAAGACATTCATTTTCATTTAAAAAAAAATTATGTTGCTTTAAATTCTGGGGCACTTGGAGAGAATTTTCACTGAATCCATTCATTGAGGTGTCGGACCTGATGCTTGCACTCCTCCATCCAGAGTTACTGGTTTCTTTAATCTTATTAGAAAACAAAATAAAAACATTTTGTTTAATCTCTATATTATCTGGTCTAGTGACAATTTGTAATCAATAGGGATATCTCCAAGATTCTGGGTTGTTTAACCCACTGTCCGTTCACTCTTAGTATCTGTTTAAGATTCCATAGCAGGCTGATGGAATGGAAATCTTCGATTTGCTTGCTATCAGGGTGTGGCGGAGGTGCAGCGAATGAGGATACAAGTCCCAGAAGAGCCGAGGGCCCAGGGGCAGCACGGGCCAGCCCACAATGCATATGTATGCGCACTCGGTCCATGCAGCAGAGCAGGTCTCCAGTCGTCCTGGTTCACACTTGGATAAAGGCCTAGCTCTGTCAAGGCCGTGTGGTGGTTGATGTGCAACGGCCACCACACGTTAAAAAAATCTACGCACAGGCATCTTCCACCCTCTCAATTGGAGTTCAGGACTGAAACATCGGGTCCTTCATTGAAACACCTGTGAACTCATATGTAAGCAAGTCATCCTCGTTCGAGGGACCGCCTATGATGATCAGGGCGAAGATGGAAAAAAGTTTGTCCAAAATCCCTGCTGGGCATAAGGTCACATGAATTGGTAAGCTCACTTACAGACTCCATAAGGCCAAATGATGTAAAAAAATTGAAAGAAATAGCATCTTTGAGGTCGGAGGCAAGTGAAACAATTCAGGAATGGGATTGAGCTTTTTTTTTTGCAATGTTAAATAACATATTAGCGAATAGAGCTTTTCTCTGTAAGCAACACATCTGCCTCATTGACAATCTGTATTATACCTTATTTGTGAGTGCTTGTTACGGAAACCAGAAGCCTGAAATGGAAGGATATTTTGTTCTCACGCAGTGACATTCCCCTTTGAGGAGCAGGAAAAAAATTGCATTCCCAAATTACAATTGCCTGGAATTTGTGGCTGGAATGATGGCAAACTGTCAGCATTTGCCATCATTCCACCTTTGAAACTGAACGCAACTTCAGGAATTGGCACATGCGCAGGCGCATGCAGCAATCCCGAATTTGTGGTCAGCGATTGACTACCCCAAAACTGGCTGTGATGTGCCCTCCCCCTATGCCCCAGCAATCTGTGTAATCAGTCAAATCTTTGAAACTGCCAAAATCTTCAGCTCTTCCGCAGTATATTCACTAAATATATTCAAAAGGGAGGTAGATGAAGTCCTTACTACTCGGAGGATCAAGGGTTATGGCGAGAAAGCAGGAAGGGGGTACTGAAGTTTCATGTTCAGCCATGAACTCATTGAATGGCGGTGCAGGCTAGAAGGGCTGAATGGCCTGCTCCTGCACCTATTTTCTATGTATCTATGTATCTATGTAATTATGCTGTTAAATTCTCCAGTAAAGGTTAGACCCAATGGGATTGAGGTTTTGACAGCGTTATTATTGCTAAATAAATGTTAAGGGCCTGGAAAACTCATTTTAATTTTGTGCAGAGTGAAATCTGTCCATTTCAATAAAAAATAAATGGCCTGAAATTCCGGCCTTCCCGGGTCCATACGGAGTGTGTACGGACCAGTGGAGGCATCGCAGAAGCCAGTTTTCAGCGCGCAATGCGCTAAAGAACAGCTTTTTCGATCTGTCAAGTTCTGGCTTGACAGATCCAATGCATCTCGGCAGCAAGGACATTCACATGGGCAAGATTGCACTATTTGCCCATCTCTTGCCCAGCGAATTTCCTGAAAACTCTTGCACCTGGTAAAAGCAGGCGCATAGCCTACTTTTACCAGCGTAAGAGTTTTAAAACATATAAAAAAAATTTAAAACCACATTTTTCTGTTAAAATCCCGGCCCACTAAGGTAAGTTTATTTTAAACCCTAATTACAAAATTTTTTTAAAATCCAAAATTATATATTTTTTCTAACACATTAACTTTAATTTAAATTAATGTTAAATGTGATTTCTTTTTCTATTTTTTTATTTGTGATTTGGTGTTTGAGGGGGTGTTGTTTCTCATTCATAAAACTTACTGAGTTCCCATTATTACAAATGAGAATACTTTACCATGATTGGCTGTCCAGTGCCACCTCACTCCAGCTTCTCCCTGCGCATCTGCAAGATGTGAACACGCTCCAATGCACAGGGAGAGGAGGCTTCTGACTGGGATCGCTGGAGGGCGCAGCAGTAAAAGGTAAGTACAGATCTTTTTTACTATTTTCTGGTGAACGCCCGCAGGAAGCCCAGAACCGGGATTTCAGGCCCAAAATTTTTGGAAGACTTCCTGCAAAAAAAAAAGTTTTTAGTTTCTTTTTAAACTTTGACCATTTGCCTTTTCTCCATGTGGGAGTCCCAATCTTTGTTTTGTAAAAAGTAAGAATTTTAAGGGCTTACTGACTTCTTTGTTCTCTGTTTGTGAGAATTCAGCGTTTTGACTGGTTGCTGAGATAGCCTATTGACATCACAGCAGTTCGCACAAGGGAGTCCCCACTAACTTCCGTTGATTTGAATTGAAAGTCGGATAACCAGAAGTTCTCGACACAAGGATCGCGCGATCCTTGAGCAAAACATACTTCGAGGCCAGCAGCAAGTGACTTCGCTTCACTGCTGACCGTAAATTCCAGGCCAATTTGTTGATATCATACTTAAGTGAGTTTGCATATCCCTGGTGAACTACCTATCAACACTAAACACGACTAAGGAAGGAGGCCAATTAAAATAAATCATTATTTCCACAAGGCATTGCCAACCGATGATAAATAAGTATCTCAGAAATCACTACTAATGAGTTAGCCATCAATAGAAGTTCTACCTGCTGGTAGAATTTCTACTTGTCGTGTGATATCAAATGAGATCACTCATTTAGAACTGCTTACTTGTAGTGAACAGTTGATTTAACCTCGCAGGACATGAATAATAGACCTTTAAGTTTTTATTCATTTTGGAGTAATTGAGCTAGTTCTCAAGATTCCTAACTATAATGACATTTCTGCCAGTGAAATCCATTTTAGTGAGAAATTGTAGGAGAGGAAGTTTCATTGACCACTTTAATTAATGCTTAATGGTTTCAATTCACTTTGAGAAATAAACATGCATATTTTATACTTTTTAATCTATCAAGTTCAAGGTTTTAATTCTTTAATTTGAAAGTCATATAATCCTGCACCTTTTAACAGTTGCAAAAAATAGGTTAAATATGATTAATATAATTATCTAAATCAATATGGGTGATTAATGACCAGAATGCACAATAACCGTTATATATTATATTTTAATATTTTTCCCTCTTTCCCTCTCCTCCCCATGAATTACAGGTCAGTAAAGTGGACACATCTTTTTGTTCACCAAGACACAATGCAGAGTTTGGCCTTAGAAGTGTTCTTCATTCATACAAACTAATATGTCCTTACTATACAGTACAAATGCACACGAGGCCCATACTAAAGAGAAGGTCACTCTGTGACCAGTAACCTTTATCAGCCAGTACTGGAGTGATGAAGGTGGGTGGAGCTTACCCTTTTATACCTGAAAGTCCAGGTTAGGAGTGTCTCCCACAAGTTCACCACCTAGTGGTCAGTGTTCTCACGGTGTACAACTTACATCAATTTATACATGGGATACAACGACAGTTGAATACATGACATCACCTCCCCTCCAAAGTCTTATTGGGATCACAGGTTAAGTCTCTCTGGTGGTTTACGCTCCCTTGTAGAGCGCCTGAGTTGGGGCTCCGGTTGTTGGGCGCTGGCCTGAGTGTCTGCTATTTGCAGTGCATCAGGCCTGTCCGGACTGCCCACAGTGACTGGGCTCTCCTCCACTTAGTTCTGGTGTTCGGTCACCTGTGGCGGAGTGAGCTCTACATCGTGTTCTTCCTCTGCTTCTTCTATGAGGTTGCTGAACCTCCTTTTTGTTTGATCCACGTGTTTGCAGCAGATTTGTCCATTGGTAAGTTTAACTACCAGAATCCTATTCCCCTCTTTGGCAATCACAGTGCCTGCAAGCCATTTAGGCCCTGCAGCATAGTTGAGGACAAATACAGGGTCATTGACATCAATACATCGCGCCCTCGCATTCCCGTCGTGGCAGTCACATTGTGACTGGCACCTGCTCTCAACAATTTCTTTCATGGTAGGGTGTATAAGGGATAACCTGGTTTTGTGCGTCCTTTTCATTAACAGCTCTGTGGATGGAACCCCTGTGAGCGAGTGTGGTCGGGATCTATTGGCCAACAGGAGGCGTGATAAGCGGCTTTGTAGGGAACCCCCTTGGATTCTGAGCATCCCCTGTTTGATTATCTGCACTGCTCGTTCCGCCTGGCCGTTTGAGGCCTGCTTGAACGGTGCCGTTCTGACATGGTTGATACCATTTCCTGCCATGAAGTTCTGGAATTCAATGCAAGTAAAGCACGGGCCATTGTCGCTGACCAAGACGCCCATTAGACCATGGGTGGCAAACATTGCACGTAGACTTTCTATCGTGGCAGAGGATGTGCTTGAATTGAGAATGTCACACTCGATCCATTTGGAGTAGACGTCTACTACAACCAGAAACATTTTACCCATGAAAGGACCTGCGTAGTCCACATGGATGTGTGACCATGGCTTGGCAGGCCATGGCCAGGGGCTAAGGGGGGCTTCCCTGGGCGCATTGCCCAGCTGGCAACACGTATTGCACCTGCGAACACAAAGTTCCAGGTCTGCATCTATCCCTGGCCACCAAACGTGTGACCTGGCAATTGCCTTCATCATGACAATGCCTGGGTGCTCATTGTGGAGTTCTCGGATGAACATCTGGGGCATGACTACTCGGTTTCCCCATAGTAGGCAATCGGCCTGAATCGAGAGTTCATCCTTGCACCTGTGAAATGGTTTAAATTCCTCAGGGCATGCCCCGTACGTGGCTGCCCAGTCCACATTCAGGACACATTTCTTGATTAAAGACCGTAGTGGGCCTTTATTTGTCCAGACTTTGATCTGACGGGCTGTCACGGGTGAGCCTTCGCTTTCGAAAGCTTCAACAGCCATGACCATCTCAGCAACATGCTCGGTAGCCCCCTCAGTGATGGCTAGTGGGAGCCTGCTGAGTGCACCGGCGCAGTTTTCAGTGCCCGGTCTGTGCCGAATTGTATAGTCATAGGCGGCTAACGTGAGTGCCCACCTCTGTATGCAGGCCGACGCATTTGCATTTATGGCCTTGTTGTCAGCCAAAAGGGACGTTAGGGGTTTGTGATATGTCTCCAGTTCAAATTTCCTGCCAAACAGGTACTGGTGCATTTTTTTTACTGCATATACACATGCAAGCACTTCCTTTTCTACCATCCTGTAGCCCCTTTCTGCCTGGGACAGACTTCTGGAGGCATAAGCTACCGGCTATAACTGACCCTTGGCATTAACATGCTGCAACACACACCCGACCCCATAGGACAACGCATCGCACGTTAAAACAAGTTTCTTACATGGGTCATATAGCGTCAACAGATTTTTGGAGCATAACAAATTGCATGCTCTATCAAAAGCCCTTTCCTACTGTCCCCCCAGACCCATTCATAACCTTTGCGTAGGAGCACGTGTAGCGGCTCTAACAGCGTGCTCAATTTGGGAAGAAAGTTACCAAAATAGTTCAAGAGCCCCAGGAACGAACGCAGCTCCGTCGTGTTACGGGGCCTGGGTGCTCTCTGGATCGCTTCCGTTTTGGACGCGGTAGGTCTGATCCCATCTGCTGCTACCCTCATCCCCAGGAATTCTACCTCTGGAGCTAAGAAGATGCACTTCGCCTTTTTCAGTCGCAGACCTACACAGTCCAGTCTGCGAAGCATCTCCTCCAGGTTGTGGAGGTGTTCTTCAGTATTGCAACCCGTGATGAGGATGTCATCTTGAAAAACCACGGTCCTTGGAATCGACTGGAGGAGACTTTCCTTGTTTCGTTGAAAGATCGCGGTGGTCGAGCGAATCCCAAACGGACATCTGATGTACTCAAACAACCCCTTGTGTGTCGTGATGGTGGTCAGCTTCTTCGACTCACTCACCAGCTCCTCGGTCATGTAAGCTGAGGTCAGGTCCAATTTTGAAAAACGTTTGCCACCAGATAGCTTCACAAAGAGATCCTCCGCTCTCGGTAGCTGGTACTGGTCTTGGAGTGACACCTGATTGATACTGGCCTTGTAATCACCACATATCCTGACCAATCCCATCCGCCTTGAGCACCGACACAATCAGGCTCGCCCAGTCACTGAATTCGACTGACGAGATGATGCCTTCCCTCACCAGGGGTCCAATTCGCATTCTATCTTTTCCCGCATCACGTACGGCACCGCTCTGGCCTTGTGGTGTACTGGCCTGGTGTCCGGGTTTATGTGAATCACTACCTTGGTCCCCATGAAGGTGCCAATGCCAGGTTGAAATAGTCAGTCAAATTTGTCCAGGACCTGTGAGCATGATATTCGCTCCTCAGAAGAAATTGCATTAACATCGCCCCATTTCCAGTTCATGACAGCAAGCCAATTCCTCCCCAGTAGTGCGGGACCATCCCCCGGGACAATCCAGAGTGGCAACCTGTTCTCCGAATCTTTGTGGGTCACAACTACCGTGGCGCTGCCTGGAACCGGAATGATCTCCTTTGTATATGTCCGTAGCTGTGCGTCAATCGGCAATAATTTTGGCCTCCTGGCCTTGGACGCCCACAACTTGTCGAACTGTTTGATACTCATCAAGGACTGGCTGGCCCCCGTGTCTAGCTCCATTGATACTGGGATGCCATTGAGGAGCACTTTCATCATTATCGGTGGCGTCCTGGTGTATGAACTGTATAAGTGCTCCACATGAACACACTGAACTTCAGCTTCCAGCGAGTTCCCCCAGTGTCCATTTGGCCTCATAGGGCTTACATCGGGCCCATCCTCTTCGTACATCAATCTGGCTGCAGGCTTCCTGCACATACGTGCCAAGTAACCGCTGACATTGCAGTTTCTGCAGGTATATTGCTGATACCTGCAAGCTCTGGCTGTGTGTTTGCCTCCACACCTCCAACATG
The DNA here is from genome assembly GCF_044704955.1 of Pristiophorus japonicus. Lineage (NCBI taxonomy): Eukaryota > Metazoa > Chordata > Chondrichthyes > Pristiophoridae > Pristiophorus > Pristiophorus japonicus. The sequence goes on along the minus strand of NC_091977.1, from coordinate 361,280,615 downwards.
AGCCATTGTTGGAAACAAAAGGTCCATTACCAGTCGATCATCTCTGACTGTCTCTGTAACTGTCCTTAAATGCACCATTGACAGGTGTTGATGGCCCCATTACTGGCCGCATTGTCCCTTGCGATGGCATGAATCGCCGTTCAGCTGGCCATTGTCTCTGTTGAATTACCCCTTTGGGTTCGACTACATGCTCGGGCATGTCCGATTGCCCTTGTCTGCCTAGAGAACTGTGTGTCGCGTTAACAATGTTGACTTCCTGTCCATTTGCTGCATTTAAACCAAGATTTTTGTCAAACATCATTCTGGTCTCTTCCTCCCCTGAGATAAATGTCTGGGCCATCAAAGCCGCCGTTTCCAGGGTCAAGTCCTTGGTCTCAATCAGTTTCCTGAAAACCCCAGCGTGCCCGATGCCCTCAATGAAAAAGTCTCGCAGCATCTCCGCTCTGCATGCATCTGGGAACTTACATAGGCTCGCCAGTCACCGGAGGTCTGCCACGAAGTCTGGAACGCTTTGCCCTTCTCGCCGCCGGTGCATGTAAAACCGGTGTCTCGCCATGTGCATGCTGCTCGCCGGTTTAAAGTGTTCCCCGATCAACTTACTGAGCTCTTCAAAAGTCTTGTCCGTCGGCTTCTCTGGCGCTAGAAGGTCCTTCATCAGGGAGTACGTCCTGGATCCACAAACAGTCAGGAGATGAGTCCTGTGTTTGTCAGCCGAATCCTGTCCCAACCATTCCTTAGTGACGAAACTTTCTGTAGTCTCTCAATAAAATCATCCCAATCATCACCAACACAGTACCTCTCTTCTGTGCTGCTAGTGGCTATGCTCGCGTGGTTTAAATCCCAGTTTCTCATCGGCAATAATATGTCCTTACTATACAGTACAAATGCACACGAGGTCCATACTAGAGAGAAGGTCACTCTGTGACCAGTAACCTTTATTAGCCAGAAGTGGAGTGATGAAGGTGGGTGGAGCTTCCCCTTTTATACCTGAAAGTCCAGGTTCGGAGTGTCTCCCACAAGTTCACCATCTAGTGGTCAATGTTCTCACAGTGTGCAACTTAGGTCAGTTTATACATGGGATACAATGACAGTTGAATTCATGATACAAACCATGGCAAGCCATGGTGGTACAGAAGGCCATTTAAGTGTGGGGGCGGGGGGGAGAATGAGTGAAAAGGAATGTTGTAGGGGACAGGATACTCAGGGGGATAGATACGGTTCTCTGCAGCCTCTGCAGGTGTTCCGAAGGCTATGTTGCCTGCCAGGGTTAAGGATATCTCCTCATGGCTGGAGAAGAATTTGGAGTGGGACAGGGTGCGTCCAGTTGTTGTGGTCCACATAGAAACCAACGATATAGGTCGAACTAGGAATGAGGTTCTGCTTAGAGAGTTTGAGGAGCAAAGTTCCAAATTAAAATGCAAAACCACAAAGGTAATAATCTCTGGATTGTTACCTGAGCTACGTACATATTGGCATAGGGACAAGCAGATCAGAGAGTTAAATGTGTGGCTCAGAGTCTTGTGGGAGGAAGGTGTTTCGATTCATGGGGCACTGGCACCAGTACCGGGGAAAGAGGGAGCTGTTCTGTTGGGATGGTCTCCACTTAAACTGGGGTGGGACCAGTGTCCTAGCGAATCATATAACTAGGGCTGTAGATAGGGCTTTAAACTAAAAAATGGGGCATGCCAATGTAGCAGCATAACGATTTGGATAAAGATAAGCAGTGTGACAGGAAGGGACAGAGTGTTTAACAGTAATAGTGCATCAGTGAATAATGTGCAAGCAGGGAATAATGGTAAAATGTTAAAATTAAAAGCTTTTTATCTGAATGCGTAAAGCATTTGTAATAAGATAGATGAATTAGTGGCAAAAATTGAGATAAATGGGTTTGATCTAATAGCCATTACAGTGATGTGGTTGCATGGTTACCAAAGGTTGGGAATTAAATATTCCAGGGTACTTGACATTTAGAAAAGACAGGCAGAATGGAAAAGGAGTGGCTAGCCCTGATAATAAAGGATCTTGGCTCAGAAGATCAGGAAGTATAATCAGTATGGGTGGAGATAAATAACAAAGGCAGAAAAAATTGGTGGGAGTAGTTTATACGCCTCCTAACAATAGCGAGACCATTGGACAAATTATTAATCAAAAAATAATAAGAGCTTGTAACAAAGGTAATGCACTAATTGTGGGGGACTTTAATCTTCATAAAGACTGGGCAAATCAAATTGGCGAAGGTAGTTCTGAGGATGAGTTCATGGAATGAATTCGAGACAGTTTCCCAGAACAATATATCGTGGAACCAACCAGAGAACAGGCTACTTTAAATCTTGTGTTGTGTAATGTGACAGGGTTAATTCGTAATCTCATGGTAAAGGATCCTCTGGGTCACTGAGCCTGCTCCTTCCTCAGACCTCTTCCAATTAAAAGAGGCACAGAGGTGAATAACCACAAGTAACACTAAAGTGTTTTCAACAGCTCTGAGATGATTCCGTTAGACTCCAAGATATCAATCCAAAATTACAACCACAGATGACAATTTTATAATCCCACCAGTATATAAATGATATCCCATCAAATATTTAATTATCCATCTCTTCACCGGTGCATAAGGTAAGTGTTGAAATACTAAAGTCCTTTACAAGGAGCTTGAAACATTCCTGAGGAAGGAGGATATTGGACCATAGCAATGAGGCTGTGTTTGCCTAATTAATGCTTCATAGGTTACCATAATTTCTTGGAACTTGCATGATACCTCTTACAGATTAGGGAAAAATTTTCCAGAACTTTTCCTAACATTGGCCACAAATAATTTTCCTGTTTTGTGGCTCTTCCCAGACAATAGCATTATTTGGAAGTTGGGGATCTTTCCCCACCCTACGAGTGTTCCGACCCTGTGAGAAACAGCCCAAAGCAAACGCAGGTGGCTGTAGGCAGAATGTAACAAAAAAAATTGCTTTGAAAATCATTTCCCACCTGCAGAAATCTGAATTTAATGATCACCAGCACCTTCTATTTCAGGAGCTCCTCACATCCGTTGAACAACTGATCATGACAGGTGCTGCGCCTCACTGAACTGCGACTAAGTTACTTCAGATGCAGCAGCGGTCCAACTTCAAGAAGTTTGGAGTTGTTTTCTCTCACTTTGACATACTCAATGAGATCAATAGCGATTTGGTGGGAAGAGCGAGGAAACTCAGGGTAAACTTCCACCCGACTTTCACAAAAAATTTCCTATGTCATTCCAGCACAGTAAGTGTGCAAGAAATGGCACGGAAATTCACTCGAAAGATTTTGAATAAATCTAGTGGCGTGAGAAGTCTACCCAACACAGGCTATATTTGGCATGTCCTACTTTATTTCTGACCAATTCAAGTGGAAGATCGAGACTTGTATTACCAATAACAGTGACAAATGACCTGGGGGCCGAAATTCTGGGTCTCAGAAAGACCCGTTACTGCCCGTTTGCAGCGGCCATGCGTCGGAATCCCATGGCCGCCACTTTGTGGCCAAATCGACCCAAATTCAGGTCGGGAATTTTTCGGCCTGGACCCGATTCCGCCCCGATGCTGATGACCGCCGCAAGCGTGTCATCAGAATGCGCACCAGCACTTTCCCTCACCTGAAAAATGCAACGACCGAAATTCAGGTCAAAAAATCATAGCTCCACCACGCGGTGCCCCCGACAGCTTCTTCTGTCGGTGTACCTTATCCGCGGAGACTGTGTGCGGCCTGGCAGTGTGGTGGCCCTTCAAGAGGAGGGCTCACTGCTGCAGATGTCATGTATTTATTTTTGCCGGCTGACTTCCCGATCGGCTGGCAAGATAGAGTCCACGGGTTCGACCGGGCCACCAATGGGCAGCCTGGCAACCCCTCTTGGCTGCCAGGCCGCTGGCCCCTCCGAAACCCTCCCTGGTGGCCCAGTGGCTGAAGATTTAAAATGCCCGATTCTCTCCCCTTTAACGGAGGGGAGAGAGCACAGTGATGCACACTCGCTGTGATGTCCCCACTACTCCACCGCTGATTGACAGTGCGGGGTCCTGATCTCGACCCAAATTCAGCCCCGCAGCCTGCCTTCCTGTTGATCTCCCGCCCCCACTATGACCGACTTCCGATGGGACTTTGAAAAAATGTCATAGTCCTGAAAATCGACCATGCGGCGGCATCATGAACCCCTGCGGTAAAAACAGAAAAAAACTCATGGGTGTGCCAGCTTTCTTGCGCTACTGAATTTCGACCCCCGAAATGTTAACTTTGTTTCTCTCTCCACAGATTCTGCCTAAACTGTGGAGTATTTTCAGCATTTTCTATTTTTACCTGAGTCAAAATGGAACCTGGAACAATGCTCAATTTACACCTCACCTGATTTTACGTTACAGTGACTTCACTGCTGCCAGAAATGGGGTGTAAATCGGATATTCTTTGTGCACATTACTAAAGTTCAATGAACTTTCACAGACAAAGATTACTTTGGAAATGAAGAAACATCACATGAAAGAATTAACACAATGATAAAAATGTTATTTGCAGCAATACTTATATGTTGTCAGGCTCGGCACTATGAAACAAATAGTGTGTAGAATCCACATGATATTTTTACCAAGTTTCAACAGAACTAGAAAAATACTATTTCCATTAATTACAGGCAGAGAGGCAGACAGAAGAGAGTGCTACCACAGATACCAAAAAAAACATTTCCAAGATCAAATTATTCTTAGTAACCGACAGTTAGTATTAGTGCAATGCCCCCACCAAAAATAAATGGTGAAAACAAATCCAGATGAAATTTGAGTCCACTTTTTAGAACATAAGAACATAAGAAATAGGAGCTGGAGTAGACCATTTGGCCCTTTGAGCCTGCTCCGCCATTCAACAAGATCATGGCTGAGCTGCGACCTCAACTCCACCTTCCTGCACTATCGTTGTTATATATGTAAACCTGTAAATACCTTGTTTAACCACCAGAAGGCTCATCCCCTGGAGTCCCAAGGGATCCCACAATCCCTTGGGAGCACCTGTACATGAGGAGGCCTCACATGGCGGGAGAGGCACTCTGGAGACCTGAATAAAGTACTACGGTCACATGTTACTTTGAGCTCACAATATTTGGTCAGATTCTTTATGCAAGACATAACAATCCCCATATCCCTTAATTCCCTTGGTTCCCAAAATGTTATCACCCTCTGTATTGAATGTATTCACCAATGCCATTTATAATTGCAATAAGATTTTTAATTCTTTTTAATTTTTATGGCCCCGAACTCGGTGGAAGCTAAGTTCCGTCCATGTGCCTCCCAAAGGATCACTGAGATACCGGAAGGTACTTTGTGTGGGAGTTTCGTGGAAAAGTCCTGGAAAGACCGCCCGACGGCAAAAAAGCTGCTTACGCCGTGAATCTGAGCGGCAGCGGGAGGGGGATCCCAATCTCGGCGGCAAATGCAATCAACGGCAAAGCGCCGCCGAGGATTGAGTTGGGTCCAGGGAGGGGGCGGGACAGCTTAAAATAAAAATCACCCATCCACCTGAATTGCTGGAAAAAAAATAGAGAAGAAGTTTACTAACTTTTTTGCAGGTCTTCCTATTTACCGTTGAGGTTAGACCTGCCTCCACATGGCAGTCCTTCCCCTGCTGCAGTGGACCAAACTGGCATGGGTGACACATAATTGTGTTGCGCACCAGCAGACATCAGCAGACGGTTCCCAGCGGTCTTCCCTCCCCGCCGGCAGGAGGCCTCCAGCAAACCAATATCACTAATCAAATATTGCTGTCCACTGACATTAATGGTTAATAAATTATTTCTATTTATTCAGTTAATCACATATAATACAAAATACTTCCTATTTCTTAATATTTGCTACATTACACAATAGTGACTAAACTTCAAATGTACTTAATTAGTTGTAAAGCACTTTATGACATCCTGAAGTCATGAAAGACGTGATATAAATGCAAGTTCTTTCCTTTACTTTTCATAAATCTGTACTATATACAACTGTAAAAGTTCTGCTAAAACACTTTCATTATCACTTCTTGCTATGCAATCATCCTACTTATTTTGTTATTTTGTTGTAAACATTCCTTTCCTAAATAAGAAACTGCACGAAAAATGACACTGGAATAAAGAAATCTGAAGAGGAAATCACACCATAGGAGACTATATACAGAATAAAAATAATATTGCATATATCCCATGGACACAGTTGGTTCAACTGGACAAAGTCTTTTCCATCAGATAATGTTGTTTAAACTGTTTTTTTTTAAAAGGCCTTGAAGAAATGCTATAGTTTTTATTTTCTCGGAGAAAAATGGTAACATTAAACTTACATATGCAGATGATAAAAAATAATTGTAATATGCTTTCCAGAAAAAAATATATTTCACAACCATTTTTACCATCACTACAGCCGAGATTTTCTGCTGGAGTTATGGTTGTATGGCACAGGAATTTCTTCAGGACCTGCATCAACAGCTTCCCGTTTGACCGTCAGCACTTCCAAAAATGTCATGCTGCATACATCATGCAAATGAGGAAATGCCCCATTCAACATAATCATCATTTGTAACCTAGCCATGCTGAATGCTAGGAATAGAGATGCATTCCTACCATCCGGAGTTGCTATGGCAAGAACATATTTGAATATTCTAGAGGACTCAGTCTATGGGATCACTGCGTTCAGTTCTGGGCACTGCACTGCACCTCAGGAGGGATATATTGGTCTCGGAGGGGGTGCAGTGCAGATTCACTTGAATGATAACAGGACTAAAAGGTTTAAATTATGAGGACAGGTTGCATAGACTAGGCTAGTATCCCTTGAGTATAGAAGATTAAACAGGGATCTAATTGATATGTTTAAAATGATTAAAGGAATTGATAGGATGGAGAGAAACTATTTCCTCTGGTGGGGGTGGGCACAACAAGGGGGCATAACCTTAAAATTCGAGCTAGGCTATTCTGGGGTGATGTTAGGAAGCACTTCTTTACACAAAGGGTAGTGGCAACTTGGAACTCTCTCTCCCACAAAGCTGATAAGACTAAGTCAATTGAAAATTTCAAAACTGAGATAGATTTTTTAAGGGTTACAGTTCAGCCATGATCTAATTGAATGCTTAATATGCTTGAGGAGCTGAATAGCCTAATCCAGTTCAAATATTGCTATGCAATTGATTACACGCTAAGGCATTTGTTTTAAGTAAAGCACAAAACATTACTAATTGTGTTGAGCAACACCTAGGCCGTGAGTCACACAACACTGCAGCAGATTTCCAGCAGCCATTATTCCCTCCACCCACAAAGTCACATATCCAAGGTGATATTTTGCTGGGATCAGGTGCAGAACCCAATATACTCCTATGGTGCCCACGACACAAATGCGTCAAATCTCAGTATGCATGTGCAATTTTGAGAAGAAGTATGAGGAGATACAAATGTGAAGAAAACTTTCAAAATTGGGACTCTTTTCTTCAGAACAGAGGTGATCACAGGGTGCTATGATAGAGGTCTTTAAAATAATGAAGGGATGAGACAGGGTAAATAGAGACAGACTGTTTCCAGTAGTTGTGGGGTCCAATACATGGAAACACAGATTGATTGTATTACGATTTAGGAGAAACCTTTATTTCATTTACAAAGTGAGTTGCACAGCTATGGAATGCACTACCAGAGTCAGTGATTGGAGAATGTAAACATTTAATAACAGGTAGTTGAAGGAAAGGGGATAAAGGGATGTGGAAACAAGTGCGGGTACTTGGGATTAAGAAAGAAAGAGTTGCATTTATATCGTGTCTTTCATGACTTCAAGACATCCCAACGTGATTCACAGCCACCAAAATCTTTTGTGTAGTCACTGTTATAATGTAAGAAACACCGCGGCCAATTTGCGCACAGCAAAGTCCCACAAAAAGGCAATGAGATAAATGAGCAGTTGAGCAGTCGGAAGGAGCAGCGGCAGCGTTGAGCAGGTGGAGCAGGACGTAGGAGAGGCCTACAGAGGCCCAGCAGTCGGAGGGAGCAGCGTCGAGGAGGCGGAGTGGGACGTTGGTGAGGCCTACAAGAGGCCCAGCAGTCGGAGGGAGCAGCGTCGAGGAAGTGGAGCGGGACGTTGGTGAGGCCTACAAGAGGCCCAGCAGTCGGAGGGAGCAGCGTCAAGGAAGTGGAGCGGGACGTTGGTGAGGCCTACAAGAGGCCCAGCAATCGGAGGGAGCAGCGTCGAGGAGGCGGAGTGGGACGTTGGTGAGGCCTACAAGAGGCCCAGCAGTCGGAGGGAGCAGCGGCAGTGTCGAGGAGGCGGAGTGGAACATTGGTGAGGCCTACAAGAGGCCCAGCAGTTGGAGGGAGCAGCGGCAGTGTCGAGGAGGCGGAGTGGGACGTAGGTGAGGCCTACAAGAGGCCCAGCAGTCAGAGGGAGCAGCGGCAGTGTCGAGGAGGCAGAGTGGGACATTGGTGAGGCCTACAAGAGGCCCAGCAGTCGGAGGGAGCAGCGGCAGTGTCGAGGAGGCGGAGTGGGACGTAGGTGAGGCCTACAAGAGGCCCAGCAGTCGGAGGGAGCAGCGGCAGTGTCGAGGAGGCGGAGTGGGACGTAGGTGAGGCCTACAAGAGGCCCAGCAGTCGGAGGGAGCAGCGGCAGTGTCGAGGAGGCGGAGTGGGACGTAGGTGAGGCCTACAAGAGGCCCAGCAGTCGGAGGGAGCAGCGGCAGTGTCGAGGAGGCGGAGTGGGACGTAGGTGAGGCCTACAAGAGGCCAGCTGGTGCAGCTGTAGTGGGGAGGCAAAAAAGAAGTAGAAAGAAATCGAAAGGTGACGTCACAGCCAAGGGGGTAAGTGATTGGCTGGTGATTGGTAAGTAGTTTTGCTTTTTCTTTTCTTTATCAGCAAGTAAACTTTAGCGTTGTTATTGCCAATTTAAGTTTATCGAAGGGTTAATTCATGGCAGGACAGCTCGGACACGTGTTATGCTCCTGCTGTACTGTGTGGGAAGTCAGGGACGCTTCCGGTGTCCCTGACGACTACGTGTGCAGGAAGTGCATCCACCTGCAGCTCCCGATGGACCATATTGCGGCACTGGAGCTGCGAGTGGATGAACTCTGGAGCATCCACGATGCTGAGAATGACGTGAATAGCACGTTTAGTGAGTTGGTCTTACCACAGGTAAAGGGTACACAGCCAGGTAGGGAATGGATGAGCAGTGCAAGGAAGGTAGTGTAGGGGTCCCCTGCGGTCATCCCCCTGCAAAACAGATACACCGCTTTGGGTACTGTTGAGGGGGTGACTCATCAGGGGAGGGCAGCAGCAACCAAGTTCATGGCACCATGGGTGGCTCTGCTGCACAGGAGGGCAGGAAAAAGAGTGGGAGAGCTATAGTGATAGGAGATTCAATTGTAAGGGGAATAGATAGATGTTTCTGCGGCTGCAACTGAGACTCCAGGCTGGTATGTTGTCTCCCTGGTGCAAGGGTCAAGGATGTCTCGGAGCGGGTGCAGGGCATTCTGAAAAGGGAGGGTGAACAGCCAGTTGTCATGGTGCATATAGATACCAACGATATAGGTGAAAAACGGGATGAGGTCCTACAAGATGAATTTAGGGAGCTGCGAGCTAAATTAAAAAGTGGGACCTCAAAAGTAGTAATCTCAGGATTGCTACCAGTGCCACGTGCTAGTCAGAGTCGGAATCGCAGGATAGATCAGATGAATACATGGCTTGAGGAGTGGTGCAGAAAGGAGGGATTCAAATTCCTGGGATATTGGAACTGGTTCTGGGGGAGGTTGGATATATTCAAGAGGAAGTTAGATATGGCCCTTATGACTAAGAGGATCAAAGGGTATGGAGAGAAAACAGGAAAGGGGTACTGAGGGAATGATCAGCCATGATCTTATTGACTGGTGGTGCAGGCTCGAAGGGCCAAATGGCCTACTCCTGCACCTATTTTCTTTGTTTCTATCCGTTTTAGTGATGTTGGTTGAGGGATAGATATTAGCTGGGATCCCAGGGAGAACTCCCCTGCTCTTCTTCAAAATAGTGTCATGGGATATTTTACGTCTGTCTGAGAGGGAAGGTGGGGCCTTGGTTTAATATCTGATCTGAAGGATGGCACCTCCAACAGGCAGGACTCCCACAGTCCTGCATTGGCACATCAGCCTAGATACTCAAGTCTCTGGAGTGGGGCTTGAATTCACGACCTCCTGACTCAGGGGCGAGAGTGCTACATCTGATTAAGATTTTTGCTTACATGGGGGAGAAGTACCAACATGGAATTGTTGTACTCTCAAATTAATTCTAAGTAAAAGAACATCTTTGTGAATTTCAGAAAAACTAGACTTAATCAGGAGCATATCCCTATCGTGTCAACTGTTCAAGAAAAAATGCTTTTACAAAAATGGATGTAATATTTTAAATAATACCATATTTGTATAGTATGACGATCATTTGTAACAAGTTTCTATTAATTTAGTAATCAGTCCTCGCCAAGTGTCAAAGTCCTGCACGATTTGCAAATCTTGTACAAAATGTGCTAAACAGCAATAAAATATTGTAGCTATTTCAATCAAATCAATTTCTTCATTAACTCGTAGTAAACATGCCAAAGAACATTATTTGCTGTTTATTACTTTTAAAAAATTATTTTTCTTTATTCGTTCATGGGATGTGGGCATCGCTGGCAACGCCAGCATTTATTGCCCATCCCTAATTGCCCTTGAGAAGATGGTAGTGAGCCACCTTCTTGAACCGCTGCAGTCTGTGTGGTGATGGTACTCACACAGTGCTGTTAGGGAGTGAGTTCCAGGAATTTGACACAGCGACAATGAAGGAATGCCGATATGCTTCCAAATCAGGATGGTGTGTGATTTGGAGAGGAACTTGGAGGTAGTGGTGTTCCCATGCGCTTGCTGCCCTTGTCCTTCTAGGTGGTAGAGGTCGCGGGTTGGGGAAGTGCTGCCAAAGAAGCCTTGGTGAGTTGCTGCAGTGCATCTTATAGATAGTAGACACTGCATTCATGGTACGCCGATGGTGAGGGAATGAATGTTGAAGGTGGTGGATGGGGTACTAATCAAGTGGGCTGCTTTGTGTGTCGAATATTGTTGGAACTGCACTCGTCCAGGCAAGTGGAGAGTATTCCATTACACTCCTGACTTGTGTCTTGTAGATGGTGGAAAGGCTTTGGGGAGTCAGGAGGTGAGACACACGCCACAGAATACCCAGCCTCTGATCTGCTCTTGAAGCCACAGTATTTATGTGGCTGATCCAGTTAGCTTTCTGGTCAATGCTGACCCCCAGGATGTTGATAGTAGGGGATTCAGTGATGGTAATGCCATTAAAAGTTATGGGGCGGTGGTTAGACTCTCGCTTGTTGGAGATAGTCATTGCCTGGCACTTGTGTGGCATGAATGTTACTTGCCAATTATCAACCCAAGCCTGAATTTGTCCAGGTCTTGCTGTATGCGGGCATGGACTGTTCTAATAATCTGAATACTTGCGAATGGAACTGAACACTGTGCAGTCATCAGCAAACATCCCCACTTCTGATCTTATGATGGAAGGAAGATCATTGATGAAGCAACTGAAGATGGATGGGCCTAGGACACTGCTGTGAGGAACTCCTGCAGCAAAGTCCTGGTGCTGTGATGATTGACCTCCAACAACCACAACCATCTTCCTTTATGCTAGGTATGACTCCAGCCAGAGGAGAGTTTTCCCCCTGATTCCCATTGACTTCAGTTTTACTAGGGCTCCTTGATGCCACACTCAGTCAAATGCTGCCTCGTCACCCTCACCTCACTTCTGGAATTCAGCTCTTTTGTCCATATTTGGACCAAGGCTGTAATGGGGTCTGGAGCTGAGTGGTCCTGGTGGAACCCAAACTGGGCATCAGTGAGCAGGTTATTGGTGAGTAAGTGCCACTTGATGGAAGGTGTCGTCCACAATGCTATCACTTTGCTGATGATTGAGAGTAGACTGATGGGATGGTAATTGGCTGGATTGGATTTGTCCTGCTTTTTGTGGACAGGACATACCTGGGCAGCTTTCCACATTGTCGGATAGATGCCAATGTCGTAGCTGTACTGGAACAGCTTGGCTAGAGGCGCGGTTAGTTCTGGAGCACAAGTCTTCAGCACAACAGCCGAGATATTGTCGGGGCCCATGGCCTTTGCTGTATCTAGTGCATTCAGCTGCTTCTTGATATCACATGGAGTGAATCAAATTGGCTGAAGACTGGCTCCTGTGATGGTGGGCATCTCAGGAGGAGGCCTACATGAATCATCCACTTGGCACTTCTGGCTGAAGATGGTTGTAAACACTTCAGCCTTGTCTTTTGTACTCATGTGCTAGGCTCTGCCATTATTGAGGATGAAGATATTCATGGACCTTACTCCTCCCCTTAATTGTTTAATGGTCCACCGCATTTCTCGACTGGATGTGGCAGGACTACAGAGCTTTAATCTGATCTGTTGATTGTGGGATCACTTAGCCTTGTCTATAGCATGCTGCTTCTGGTTTTTAGCATGCAGGTAGTCCTGTGTTGCAGCTTCCCCAGGTTGCCACCTCATTTTCAGGTATGCCAGGTGCTGATCCTGGCATGCACTTCTACACTCCTCATTGAAGCTAGGGTTGGTCACCAGGTTTGATGGTAATGGAAGAGTGAGGTATATGCTGCGCCATGAGGTTACAGGTTGTGGTGGAACACAAATCTGCTGCTGCTGCTGATGGCCTACAGCACCTCAGGGATGCCCAGTTTTGAGCTGCTAGATCTGTTCTGAATCTGTCCCGTTTAGCACTGTGGTAGTGCCGCAAAACACGATGGATGGTGCCCCCCCATGTGAAGACGGGACTTCATCTCTACAATGACTGTGCGGTGGTCGCTGCTATCAATGCTGTCATGAAAAGATGCATCTGCGACAGAAAGAGTGGTGAGGATGAGGTTTTACCCGCGTGTTGGTTCTCTCACCACCTGCTGCAAACCCAGTCTGGCAGCTATGTCCTTCAGGACTCAGCCAACTCTTGTGTGGTGGTGCTACCGAGCCACTCTTGATGATGGATATTGAAGTCCCCCACCCAAAGTACATTCTGTGCCCTTGCTATTCTCAGTGCTTCTTTCAAGTGTTGTTCAACATGGAGGAGTACTGATTCATCAGCTGAGGGAGGGTGGTTGGTGGTAGTCAGCAGGAGGTTTCCTTGTCCATGTTTGACCTGAAGCCATGAGACTTCATGGTGTCCGGAGTCAATGTTGAGGACTCCCAGGGCCACTCCTTCCCGAATGTGTACCATTGTGCCGCCACTCCTGGTGGGTCTGTCCTGCTGGTGGGACAGGACATACCCAGGGATGGTGATGGAGGAGTCTAGGTCATTGGTAAGGACAGCAGATTTCCTTTGCTGAAGGACATTAGTGAACCAGAAGGGTTTTTATGGCAATCCGGTAGTTTCATGGTCACCATTACCGACACTAGCTTTTTATTCCAGATTTATTTAATTAATTGAATTTAAATACCCCAGCTGACACAGTGGGATTTGAACTCTTGTGTCTGGATCATTTGTCCAGGTATCTGGATTACTAGTCCAGTGATGTTACCACTACACTACCTTTTTACTGCTTAATATATTGGGGCTAAAATTCCGGCCTCGCCGGGTCCGTACGAATCCGTCGAGACCCTGTAAAACTGGTTATCGGTGTGCAATGCGCATGCACCGAAAACCGGCTTTTCTGATCTGCCAAGTTTTGGCCAGACAAATCCTCCGCGTCCCCACAGCCAGGAAATTCGTTGGGCGCGGTTGAGGCTATTTGCCCAATTCTTGCCCAGCGAATGTCCTTAAAATTCTTGCGCCTGATAAAAATAAAAAATATAAAAATAAAATTTTAATACACATTCTTATGTTAAAAACCCTGTCCACTAAGGTGAGTTTATTTTAAACCCTATTAAACAATTTTTTTTAAATCCCCAAAATATGTTTTTTTTTCTAAAACATTTAATTAACTTTAATTTCAAAAATATGAGTTTTTAAAAAAAATGTTATGTTGTGTTTAATGTGTTTTTTTTCTCATTGATAGCAATATGAACTCAGAGATATGGAGTTCTTTCTCAATGATAATACTGCATCTGATTGGTTGTTCAGTCACACGTGACTCCACCTTCTTCGTGCGAACCTCGAGGACGTGGATGCATTCCAAAGCGTAGGAAGAGAAGGCCTCCCACTGCAATCGCAGGCGCTGCCGGGACCACAAGGTAATTTCATTAAAAATTCTCGGGTTGGAGGCGTTCGTCCAAAGTAAGTCTCCGACCCGAATTTTAGGCCCAATTTATTTTGTATTGAAAAAAAATGTAACAAATAGAGTACATCACTACATAGTTTAACAGATTTACTGTGGTCGTGCCTTCTGTTGCATTGGCCCCAAACTCTGGAATTCCAAGCCTAAACCTCTCTGCCTCTGAAACCCCTCTTTCCTCCTTCAAGACGCTCCTTAAAATATACCTTTTTGACCAAGCATTTGGTCACCTGCCCTAATTTCTATTGATACTGCTCAAATTTGTATCTCATAATACTCCTGTGAAACGTCTTGGGACCTTTTACTACATTAAAGGCCCTATATAAACACAAGTTGTTCCTGTTGTTGTAAATTGCACTTTGTAGATAGGTTGACATATATGTAGCCTGTGTACTTCAATTGAAAGCATATTGACAGTCCATTCTATTTTGTAGCTTTGAAATCTTTCGTGAATATAATGAATTGCTGATGTACAAAACTGGTATGATGACAGCAAACACATCTTAACCTCTAACAATAAACCACAGATTTGTAAAGTGAGACCAGAGTCACTATGCTACGAGGACACTTCATTTAATTTGTCAAAGTCTTTAATATCCTTTTAGTTAAGTCCTTATGAAAGTAATTTTTCACAAAGAAAATCCACTTCTAATATAACATACCTCTCCATTAATGCTAACTGAGGCAAAATCTTTCACAGGGTGGAAGATCATTCTTTTAGTCACATACTTTTAAGTAGATTAATCTAATAAATTATAATAAATGAATAATAAAAAAATTCATTAAGTAGCTAAAAGACAGGCAGAATTCACACAAGGAAATTCCTATAGCAATAAACATAGTGAAAAGTTGTATGTCAGCTTTTTCATGCCTTTTATGAATAGGCTATTAACACATTCTGAGGGTTTTGCTATGTGACTATAGATCGTTAAGGGATGATTAATGGAGCGAACCAGAGGCAACGAGAGTACAAGGGCACCTTAGATCACTGAGGAGCTGATGTAACTGAAGAAAAGGGTAACAATTTAAAGTTATACTTGCATTTACATAGCACCTTATCAAATTGTCAAAACATCCCTCAGAGCTTCACAAAATGAATGACTTTTTGGATAGACAGTGATTGTTGGCATGTAGGCTAACATGGCATCTTTGAGTCAGCAATCTCATTTTTTGATGCTGTAAGGTCACTGCTCCTCTTGAAATACTGTCACCAGGTCTTTAATGTATGTCTAAATGGAGGAGGGGATTTAATCATGACACTGAATGAGATGGAAGGATGAAGTGTAGGATGAAACGTAGGATGTGCTGAAGATACAGATATGGAGCAGAGGGGGCAGTATATGTGATGGGCGAAGGAATGGGATGTAAGAGCATGATGGTGGGAAAGGAAGTGGGAGCCAGAAATATGGAGGAAATGAAGACTGAAATACAGAAGAAGTGGAAGAAGTAAATGACTCATAGAATGGCAAAATAATCATGGGCCGATTGGGGTGTCGGCCGGCAAAAATAAATACATGGCGGTCGCTGCAGTGGGCCCTCCCCTTGAAGGGCTGTCGTGCTGCCGGGCCGCACACAGTGAGGAGAAGGTGCACTGACAAAGAAAGCTGTCGGGGCCACCGCGCGGCAGGGGAATGATTTTTTGCAGTGATTTGCAGTGAATAATATCATTGTTTGTTGGAAAAATAGAACATAGACAAAGAAGGAAGCAGTTCTGTTCCAGTGAGCAGTTCATAGCTATATACGCTCACCAGAATAGATGTGCAAAGTTTTACACATAAGTCTATTCATTAAACTTAAAGCTGTAGGGATTCAAGGTAAACCCTGAGAATAGATAATACACTAATTGAGCAACAAGAAACAAGGGGGGGCCGAAGTTCAGGGCCACCAGAAAGCTGGCGGACCTACCTTTTTCGTCAAGTTTTTTCTGCTGGGATCGTTGAGACGGCCTTTCCATTGATTTTCTGGACTCTGCCATTTTTAAGTTGCACCGGAAGTAGGTCATTTTGGGAGCGGAAGTGAGACGGTAAGGCAGGTTGTGGGGTAGAAGTTGGGCGGGATCAGGACACTGCCGCTGTCAATCAGCAGCGGAGCGGTGGTGATGTCACAACGTGTGTGCGTCACCACGCTCTATCCCCTCTGTTAAAGGGGAGAGAATCCGGAGATTTTTTATCTTTGGCCATTGGGCCACAAGGGAGGGTTTTGGCCGGACCAGCGGCCTGACACCCAAGAGAGGATGCCAGGCTGCCTGTTGGTGGCCCAGTTGAACCATTTTGCCGGCCGATTGGGATGTCAGCCGGCAAAAATAAATACATGGCTACCGCAGCAGTGGGCCCTCACAGTGAGGAGAAGGTGCACTGACAAAGAAAGCTGTTGGGGCCGCCGCGCGGCAGGGGAACGATTATTTTCAGTGATTTGGGGCGCAGTATTCTGCAGGTGTGGGAGAGCGGCGGTGTGCGCTTTTATGATGCACTTGCGGTGGTCATCAGCAGCGGGGCGGAAATTGGGACAGGTCGAAAAGTCCGCAATCTGAATTTGGGTTGGGGTGGCCAGTTTGACCACAAAGCGGCAGCCACAGGATTCCGCCATATGGCCACCGCAAACGGGCAGTAACGGGTCTTACCGAGACCCTGAATTTCGTCCCCAAGGAGTACTCATTAGAAATTATGTCAGAGTGGGGGAAAGTACTGAATGGGGCACCTCTGGTTCATTATTGTTACTCATTTACATAAACAACCTGGATTCAGAAACCCAATGCAAAGGGTTCAAATTTACAAATGATAACAAATGAGGAAAGGCAGTGGGATCAGAAGAGAAGGCTCAGAAACTACAGAATGAATCGGACAAAATTGTAAGTGTGCAGAACAAGGGCAGATGAAATGTAATGTGGCCACATGTATAGTCCTACATATAGGAAGAAGAAATTTCTGACACACATGAATAGTTTTGAAATAGCTAAGGATGATGCTAAAAGAGATGTAGGCGTCTTAGTGGACTCAATGCTAAATATTTCCAACCAACTTGGAAATATATCACTGTTTCTTCATCATTGCCGAGTCAAAGTCCTGGGACTCCCTCCCGAACAACACTATGGGAGTACCTTCATCACAGGGACTGTGGCGGTTCAAGAAGGCAGCTCACCACCACTTTCTCAAGGGCAAATAGGGATGGACAAAAATGCCGGCCTTGCCAGTGATGCCCACATCCCAGGAAGGAATAAGAAAATGCAGAACAGCAATCTCCAAAGCAAATTGTATGTTGAACTACAAAGCCAAAACAGTAGAATATAGGGCAGGGTAAAATAGCGTAGTGGTTATCTAACTGGACGAGTAATCCAGAGGCATCTGAGAGGTGATTTTAGAGGTATTTACAGTTGTTCAGGATACAGACAAAGGTAACCCAGAATATTATTTAAATTAAAC
Source organism: Pristiophorus japonicus (assembly GCF_044704955.1). Taxonomy (NCBI): domain Eukaryota; kingdom Metazoa; phylum Chordata; class Chondrichthyes; family Pristiophoridae; genus Pristiophorus; species Pristiophorus japonicus. Next base: position 361,262,946 of record NC_091977.1, on the reverse strand, counting down.
TGCAAGACTGGAACTGAGGGATAGAGGTAAGGAAATTGTTCTTTACTATTGGGCTAGATTTTCGGCTTTTTTGCGCCCCGGCGGGACGGTAAATGCCGTTTTTGGGCGTTACGCTGGGCATCCAGCTTTTAGCGTGCAGCCGGTAAATTTAGTTAATGGATTGCGTTGGCACAAAAACTTACTGTCCCTCCCTCTAGTATCACTGAGATCACGATGTCAATTGTCGTGCAATGCTCCGCTAGCATCCTGGATAAAAAAATTTGTCTCACGCCTCATTTAACATCCGCCCCAGGCACCGTCTGAGGAACCAAGCATTCCCAGAGTGCAGCAGGCGGTATTGGCAACATTTTTAAATGGAGGGATGCGGATCCTACATCGCAGGTCACATTGACTACAACGGTTGTGCACATCACGCTGCAACTTTATCTGCTATTACAGTGCCCTTACAAGGTGAGTGATAAAATTGAATGGGGGCATTACTAGTTCACCAGCGTATCATGTTCCATGCTATTGCCAGGCGGCATCAAGCTAGAAGAAGGGCTCTTGGCCGTGTCAGCCCACGGTTGAGGAGAGGCTGAAGACATCTGGGGAAGAGGGCTTACCCCCCAAGGGTTTACACGCACCAACACTCATTCCTCCAGCTCTCTGAGGAGCAGTCTGTAAGAAGGCTGTGCTTCCAAAAGGAAGTGCCGACAGAGATATGCCATCTCCGACAGGCAGACCGATGTCTGGACCGCTCTGGAGGCAGCCTTCAATACTTCCCTCAACAGGTTTCTGAATTCATTGTGGTGTGCTGCATGTTGCACAACTTGGCCATCATGAGGGGCCAGGCATTGCCAGTGGGGGTTGTAGGCCCACCTCAGGAGCAGGGGGACGACGAAGAGGAGCCTTGTGACACCCCCATTGGATAGCCACGCCATCCACGGGGGAGGCAGCGTGGAGATGCTGCATGACCAACACTCGCACATCGCCAGCTCGTAATGGACCAGCTCTCCTAAATGGAGGAAACTGAGGGATGGAGTGAATACTGAACACGCTATGTGCCTCATAAAGGCACATCTCCGGTGAACGTTGGAATGATGCACAAGACACCAATGGCAAATGATGAATCAAAAATTTTACTGCAACAGTCACAAAAACTCCCCCCACCAAAATAAAACCATACAATATACAATGTCATGTTGCAGGGCACTAAACAACAACAAATCTTTTTTAACGCCGTGATTTTCGGTTTAGGCGTACAAAGTCCATTGTGTAACGCCTGATTTAATGCTCCCGATCATGGATCCTCATTTTTTGCCGAATTTCCCAGTCGAGGGTGCAAACTTTTTTCAGGCTGTCTCTTTCCCGCCCCGCCGCGATTAACACCCTAAAATCAGGAAAGCCAAAAATCCAGCCCAATGCAATAAACTCCCCCATATAGAGTAGTGGAGACAAAAACTATAGAATCATTCAGAAACAATTGGATTCTACAATGGGGGATTTTAAAATCTCTGAACAAATTAATCAAATGGGATGTATGGCCTTCCTCACCCATAATTATCTTATGAGTGTGTTAAATCAGACAGCTCCATTGAGATCAGCACTGTGGAAGTTGCTAATTGGGTCACTGGAAATGAGCACATGCAGCCTTTCATATTCATTTCTATGGCTGGGGGAGCCGTAGCAAGCAACAAGGGAACATCTTTGGTGGGCTCTCTGTCTGTGGTGAGTTGAGCAGCTGGAAATGTGTGGTGAGTTTTGGAGCTGATAGATCAGCTGCTCCTGCACCAGGTGATCTTATTGGAAGGATAAGAACAGGAGTGAATACAGGAAAAATAAAGGTTGACAACCCCAAGTCCCATGGGTCGGCAATTATTCACAAAAATTCTCAGATAATTTAGAATGTGGATAATGGGAATGATTGAGATTTTATTGTGAGTATTACTTTTGAGAAAAATATCCAGCAAAGCTAGGAATAAAGAAACCCTACATTTATAGAAAAGCATTTTTTAATTTGCCATTTTCATTTTCTCCATTATTGATCTGAAACCCATAAAAGAACCTTCTCAAGGGGATGGGAGAATGATGTACAAAATAAAATTTCTGCGACAAGACTGCAGAGTTTTAAGCCAATAAATGTTTAACTAGTTGAAAAATGAAGTATATGGAAAATATGCCTTATATAAGCAAACTCACTTTGGTGATTCTGTTCTTTCCATGCTACTGATCTATCCAGTCACTGCCCCACTTGTCCATACTTCTATTCACAAAGAAGTGGTAGATATAAATATACACATTATGTGGAGCAATTATAATGGAAAGATCCCTCTCTATATGAAAACACAATCCCATATCATGATCATGACATGTTGAAAGCGAAATATTTGAAGAGATTTTTCAAAGAGGAATATCCAGTTTAGTGTAAGGCTATTGAAGTTCAAATTAAATTTTTTATTTGCTTCTGGATAATCCACAATACTAATGTTAAAATAACATGTGAGAGAACATAGGAACAAATTCTGAGCAAACGCCTTGAAGAAATAAAACAAAATTCTGGCAGCACTTTGCCAGGACTGTCCTTGGAGTTGCTCCAACGCCACTGTCGTAACTGCGCCAGAAGTACGGGTGGAGTAGAAACCGCTCCGAATAAATTCCCGGACAAGTTAAGACTTGGAAAACATGTAACCTTGCGACAGAATATATGCCCATCTCTCAATTCTTTCTTAAATATCACTTGCAACTGAATAAGTTTCAAATACATTTGCAATTTAATAAGTAGTTGAAAATTGAGCCCATGGTTAGAATATTTGGGGCCACGGTTATCAAAGTAGTGACAACTGGGTTCTGTACATGGATATTACAGAGAATGATTGTAATTTGAATCAGAATAATTGAGTACAGAAGTTAGAGAAAGAATAGGCAGATTTTTTTTATTATTCGTTCCAGGATGTGGGCGACGCTGGCAAGACCATAATTTATTGCCCATCCCTAAATGCCCTTGAGAAGGTGGTGGTGAGCTGTCTTTTTGAACCGCTGCAGTCATTGTGGTGAAGGACGTCCGACAGTCCTGTTAGGGAGGGAGTTCCAGGATTTTGACCCAGAAATGATGAAGGAATGGCGATATAGTTCCAAGTCAGGATTTTATGTAACTTGGAGTGTGTTATGTATTTAACCCTTTGTAACTTGCATCACACCTGACCACCAGAGGGCCCACCTGTTGGAGTTCCAAGGGATCCCAGCATCCCTTGGGAGCACAGTATATAAGAGGCCACCCACAAGGTACCTGCACTCTGGAACCTTAATAAAGGAGCTAAGGTTACACTTGCTCATTACACACAGTACTCAGTCTCACCATTTATTATGCGTGTAACAATTGGTGACTAGGTAACGAACAACTGTGTGAAAATGCAAAAAACATCGGCATCCTGGAGAAGTTCTCAGAAGGGGATGATTGAGAGGCCTTCATAGAGTGACTCGACCAATACTTCGTGGCCAATGAGGTGGAAGGGGACGAGAACACCACCAAACGAAGGGCGATCCTCCTAACTGTCTGTGGGGCAACAACCTATGGCCTCATGAAGAATCTCCTGGCCCTGGCAAAACCAACTGAGAAATCCAGCGAAGAATGGTGTATACTGGTCCGGGAGCACCTAAATCCTAAGGAAAGCGTTTTGATGGCGAGATATCGGTTCTACAAGTGTCAACGATCGGAGGGCCAGGAAGTGGTGAGCTACATCGCCGATCTAAGGCACCTCACAGGACAGTGTGAGTTTGAGGGATTCCTAGAACAAATGCTCAGAGATTTTTTTGTACTGGGCATTGGACATGAGAGAATCCTTCGCAAACTGTTGACTGTAGAAACTCCGAATCTGAGTAAAGCCATAACGATTGCCCAGGCATTTATGTCCACCAGCGACAACACCAAGCAGATTTCGCAGAACAAAGAAGTTTCGGCCAGTACCGTGCATAAAGTAACATCGGTTTTGAGCAGAAATGTACATGGCAGAACGTACACGCCAGCTGCTGTGGCCTGAACCCTATTGACCCAGAGTCCGCCATCATCTGTTAATGCGAGGCAGTTAACACCCTGTTGGCGCTGCGGGGATGATCATCGGCCCCATCAATGCTGCTTTAAGCACTATGCATGAAATGGTTGCAGAACAATGGGACACCTCCAATGAATGTGCTGGCAAGCTACAAACCCTGCAAACCACCACGAGCTGGAGGAGGCGGAAGTGTATGGGGTGCACACGTTCATGATGAAATGCTCACCAATAATGTTGAAAGTTGAACTGAATGGCACTCCAATATCTATGGAGCTGGACACCGGGGCAAGTCAGTCCATAATGAGTAAAAAGGCCTTCGACAGGCTGTGGGGAAAGAAGGCACACAGGCCCAAGCTCAGCCCCATTCACACTAAAGTAAGGACTTACACCAAGGAACTAATCCCTGTAATTGGCAGTGCAGAAATCAAGATCTCCTATGACGGAGCAGTACACCAACTCCCGCCGTGGATTGTGCCAGGAGATGGCCCCACGTTGTTTTGCAGAAGCTGGCTGGAGAAAATCCGCTGGAACTGGGATGACATCCGAGCGCTTTCGTCCGTCGACGTCACCTCATGTACCCAGGTTCTAAGCAAGTTCCCATCACTATTCGAGCCAGGCATTGGAAGCTTCTCGGGGGCAAAAGTGCAGATCCATTTGATTCCCGGTGCATGACCCATTCACCACAAGGCACGGGCGGTACTGTATATGATGCGTGAAAAAGTGGAAATTGAGCTGGACAGGCTACAACGTGAAGGCATCATCACGCCGGTGGAATTCAACGACTGGGCCAGTCCGATTGTCCCAGTACTCAAGGAGGATGGTATGGTTAGAACTTGCACGGACTATAAAGTGATGATTAGCCATTTTTCGCTGCAGGACCAGTACCCGCTTCCCAAGGCAGACGACCTATTTGCGACCCTGGCTGAAGGGAAGATGTTCATTAAGCTGGAACTGACCTCGGCCCACATGACGTATGAGCTGGAGGAGTCTTCAAAAGGCCTCACCTGCATCAACATGCACAAAGAAACATAGAAACATAGAAAATAGGTGCAGGAGTAGACCATTCGGCCCTTCGAGCCTGCATCGCCATTCAATGAGTATATGGCTGAACATGCAACTTCAGTACCCAATTCCTGCTTTCTCGCCATACCCTTTGATCCCCCTAGTAGTAAGAACTATATCTAAGTCCTTTTTGAATATATTTATTGAATTGGCCTCAACAACTTTCTGTGGTAGAGAAATCCACAGGTTCACCACTCTCTGGGTGAAGAAGTTTCTCCTCAGCTCGGTCCTAAATGGCTTATCCCTTATCCTTAGACTGTGACCTCTGGTTCTGGACTTCCCCAACATTGGGAACATTCTTCCTGCATCTAACCTGTCCAAACACGTCAGAATTTTAAACGTTTCTATGAGATCCCCTCTCATTCTTCTGAACTCCAGTGAATACAAGCCCAGTTGATCCAGTCTTTCTTGATATGTCAGTCCTGCCATCCCGGGAATCAGTCTGGTGAACTTTCGCTGCACTCCCTCAATAGCAAGAATGTCCTTCCTCAAGTTAGGAGACCAAAACTGTACACAATACTCCAGGTGCGGCCTCACCAAGGCCCTATACAACTGTAGTAACACCTCCCTGCCCCTGTACTCAAATCCCCTCACTATGAAGGCCAACATGCCATTTGCTTTCTTAACCGCCTGCTGTACCTGCATGCCAACCTTCAATGACTGATGTACCATGACACCCAGGTCTCGTTGCACCTCCCTTTTACCTAATCTGTCACTATTCAGATAATAGTCTGTCTCTCTGTTTTTACCACCAAAGTGGATAACCTCACATTTATCCACATTATACATCATCTGCCATGCATTTGCCCACTCACCTAACCTATCCAAGTCACTCTGCAGCCTCATAGCATCCTCCTCGCAGCTCACACTGTCATCCAACTTAGTGTCATCCGCAAATTTGGAGATACTACATTTAATCCCTTCATCCAAATCATTAATGTACAATGTAAACAGCTGGGGCCCCAGCACAGAACCTTGCGGTACCCCACTAGTCACTGCCTGCCATTCTGAAAAGCACCCATTTACTCCTACTCTTTGCTTCCTGTCTGCCAACCAGTTCTCAATCCACGTCAGCACACTATCCCCAATCCCATGTGCTTTAACTTTGCACATTAATCTCTTGTGTCGGACCTTGTCGAAAGCCTTCTGAAAGTCCAAATACACCACATCAACTGGTTCCCCCCTTGTCCACTCTGCTGGAAACATCCTCAAAAAATTCCAGAAGATTTGTCAAGCATGATTTCCCTTTCACAAATCCATGCTGACTTGGACCTATCATGTCACCTCTTTCCAAATGCGCTGCTATGGCATCCTTAATAATTGATTCCATCATTTTACCCACTACCGATGTCAGGCTGACCAGTCTATAATTCCCTGTTTACTCTCTGCCTCCTTTTTTAAAAAGTTGGGTTACATTTGCGACCCTCCACTCCATAGGAACTGATCCAGAGTCAATGTAATGTTGGAAAATGACTATCAATGCATCCGCTATTTCCAAGGCCTCCTCCTTAAGTACTCTGGGATGCAGTCCATCAGGCCCTGGGAATTTATCGGCCTTCAATCCCATCAACTTCCCCAACACAATTTCCCGACTAATAAGGATTTCCCTCAGTTCCTCCTACCTACGAGACCCTCTGACCCCTTTTATATCCGGAAGGTTGTTTGTGTCCTCCTTCGTGAATACCGAACCAAAGTACTTGTTCAATTGGTCTGCCATTTCTTTGTTCCCAGTTATGACTTCCCCTGATTCTGACTGCAGGGGACCTACGTTTGTCTTTACTAACCATTTTCTCTTTACATATCTATAGAAACTTTTGCAGTCCATCTTAATGTTCCCTGCAAGCTTCCTCTCGTACTCTATTTTCCCTGCCCTAATCAAACTCTTTGTCCTCCTCTGCTGAGTTCTAAATTTCTCCCAGTCCCCGGGTTCGCTGCTATTTCTGGCCAATTTGTATGCCATTTCCTTGGCTTTAATACTATCCCTGATTTCCCTTGATAGCCACGGTTGAGCCACCTTCCCTTTTTTATTTTTACGCCAGACAGGGATGTACAATTGTTGTAGTTCATCAATGCGGTCTCTAAATATCTGCCATTGCCCATCCACTGTCAACCCCTTAAGTATCATTCACCAATCTATCCTAGCTAATTCACGCCTCATATCTTCAAAGTTACCCTTCTTTAAGTTCTGGACCATGGTCTCTGAATTAACTGTTTCATTCTCCATCCTAAAGTAGAATTCCACCATATTATGGTCACTTTTACCCAAGGGGCCTCGCACAATGAGATTGCTAATTAATCCTCTCTCATTACACAACACCCAGTCTAAGATCGCCACCTCCTAGTTGGTTCCTCCTCATATTGGTCTAGAAAACTATCCCTTATGCACTCCAGGAAATCCTCCTCCACCGTATTGTTTCCAGTTTGGTTAGCCCAATCTATATGCATATTAAAGTCACCCATGATAACTGCCGCACCTTTATTGCATGCACCCCTAATTTCCTGTTTGATGCCCTCCCCAACATCACTACTACTGTTTGGAGGTCTGTACACAACTCCCACTAGCATGTTCTGCCCCTTGGTATTCCGTAGCTCCACCCATACCGATTCCACATCATCCAAGGTAATGTCTTTCCTTACAATTGCATTAATTTCCTCTTTAACCAGCAATGCCACCCCGCCTCATTTTCCTTTCTGTCTATCCTTCCTAAATGTTGAATACCCTTGAATGTTGAGTTCCCAGCCTTGGTCACCCTGGAGCCATGTCTCCGTGATGCCAACCACATCGTATCCGTTAACTGCTATCTGCACAGTTAATTCGTCCACCTTATTCTGAATACTCCTCGCGTTGAGGCACAGAGCCTTCAGGCTTGCCTTTTTAATGCACTTTGACCCTTTAGAATTTTGCTTTGAAGTGGCCCTTTTTGTTTTTTGCCTTGGCTTTCTCTGCCCTCCACTTTTACTCATCTCCTTTCTGTCTTTTGCTTCTGTCTCAATTTTGTTTCCCTCTGTCTCCCTGCATTGGTTCCCATCCCCCTGCCATATTAGTTTAACTCCTCCCCAACAGCACGAGCAAACACTCCTCCTAGGACATTGGTTCCGTCCTGCCTAGGTGCAGACCGTCTGGTCTATTTGTCTGCAACTTGTGCCCGTTCAGGATTCGGTCGGCCGCGGCGATCGAACAGTGGAACATGGAGAGCCTGCTAAAGTCGGTTCCTTGCACAGTGGTCTTCCAGGATGATATATTGGTTACAGATCGGGACACCAAGGAGCACTTGAAGAATCTGGAATAGGTTCTTAGTCGGTTGGATCGCGTGGGGCTCAGGTTGAAACGCTCGGTGTGTTTTTCTGGCAAAGGACGTCGAATTCTCAGGAAGGAGAATCGCAGCAGACGGCATCAGACCCAACGACGCAAGATAGAAGCCATCAAGAACGTGCCGAGACCACAGAACATGACGGAGCTGCGGTCATTCCTGGGACATCTTAACTATTTCGGTGATTTCCTACCTGGATTAAGCACCCTGCTAGAACGCCTACATGCGCTACTGCACAAGGGAGCCGACTGGGTATGGGGGAATTCACAAGAGGCTGCCTTTAAGAAACTGCTTGCCCTGCATAATCCATGTAAATGATTAGTGTTAGCTTGCGATGCGTCGTCATACGGGATCAGGTGTGTGTTACAACAGGCTAATGATTCGGGGATTTTGCAACCGGTTGCGTATGCATCCAGGAGTTTGTCCAAAGCCGGAAGGGCCTACAGCACAGTTGAAAAAGAGGCTCTGGCGTGCCTTTACAGGGTAAAAAAAATGAACCAGTACTTACTTGGCCTCAAGTTCGAGCTTGAAACTGACCACAAGCCGCTCATATCGCTGTTCTCTGAAAGCAAAGGGATTAATACCAATGCATCTGCCCACATCCAAAGACGGGCGCTCATGCTGTCGGCATACAACTATGTAATCCACCACAGACCAGGCACAGAGAACTGCGCAGATACTCTCAGTTGGTTACCATTGCCCATCACCGGGGTGGAAATGGCACAGCCAGCAGACTTGCTCATGGTCATGGAAGCATTTGAGAACGAGAAGTACCCTGTTATGGCCCGCCAGATCAGGACCTGGACCAGCCAGGATCCTTTACTGTCCTTGGTAAAACTACTGTGCCCTCCATGAGAGCTGATCCAGTGTCCCAGTGAAGATGCAGGAAACGATTAAGCCATTCCACAGACGCAAAGACGAGTTGTCCCTGCAGGCGGACTGTCTTTTGTGGCGCATTCGCGTGGTCTTGCCTAAGAAAGGCAAACTGCACAACATCCACCGTAATAATGAAAGCCATAGTCAGATCTCACATGTGGTGGCCTGGCATCAACTCAGATTTAGAATCATGCGTGCGCCAGTGCAACACTTGCTCTCAGTTGAGCAACGCACCAATAGAGGCACCGCTAAGTTTGTGGTCGTGGCCATCCAAACCGTGGTCGAGGATGAATGTAGACTATGCGGGCCTATTCCTTGGCAAAATGTTTTTGGTATTCGTGGATGCTTACTCAAAATGGATTGAATGTACAATAATGTCTGTAAGCACATCCATGGCCACCATTGAAAGCCTACGAGCCATGTTTGCCGTGCACGGCTTGCCTGATGTCCTCGTCGGCGACAATGGGCCGTGCTTCACCAGTGCTGAATTCAAGGAATTCATGACACACAACGGGATCAAACATGTCCCATCTGCCCCGTTCAAGCCCGCATCCAACGGCCAGGCAGAACGGGCAGGTCAGACCATCAAGCAAAGCTTGAAACATGTGTCGGAAGGCTCCCCGCAGACTCGGTTGTCCCAAGTGCTGCTCAGCTACCGCACCAGACCTCACTCACTCACCGGGATTCCCCAGCTGAGCTGCTCATGAAAAGGGCACTTAAAACAAGGCTCTCTCTTGTCCACACTGATCTCCATGATCACGTGGAGGGCAAGCGGCACGAACAAAGTGTGTACCATGACCGCGCAAATTTATCACGCGATATTGAGATCAATGATCCTGTGTTTGTGCTCAATTATGGACATGGTCCCAAATGGCTCATTGATACGGTCACAGCCAAAGAGGGGAGTAGGGTGTTTCAGGTCAAACTGACCAATGGAGAAACGCACAGAAAACATTTGGACCAAATCAAATTGCGCTTCACCAACAGTTACGAACAACACGAAGAGGACGCCATCAACTTTGACCTTCCAACACACACACAGGTGGCAACTGACATCACAGTTCACCACAAAACCGAATTCATCATCCCCAGCAGCCCTGCAAGGCTGGCTGTCCAACAGCCCAGTGAAGAACTGACCAACCCACCCACATCAGCATTTGTACCCAGACGATCGACAATGGAGCACAGAACCCCAATCGTCTCACCTTGTAAATAAGTATATTGTTGACTTCACGGGGGAGTGATGTTATGTATTTAACCCTTTGTAATTTGCTTTATACCTGACCACCAGAGGGCCCACCTGTTGGAGTCCCAAGGGATCCCAGCATCCCTTGGGAGCACAGTATATAAGCAGGCCACCCACAAGGTACCTGGACTCTGGAACCTTAATAAATGAGCTAAGGTCACACTTGCTCATTACACACTGTACTCAGTCTCACTATTTATTATGAGTGTAACAGAGGGAAACTTGCAAGTGATGATGCTCTCACGCGCCTGCTGCCCTTGTCCTAAATGAGTTAGGTCATTAATGAGGAGGGGTTAACAAACAGATGTAATTTATTTCATTTCAACCAAAAGGAACTTTGTCAAAAACATGACTGTGAAATGGGATGATTGTACTGAGCAAAAGTAAAATAACATGAGAGGTGCTTTCTTTTGTAACCCCATAATAAAGTGGGGAAAAATCAAACAATACTCAGTACAACAGTAATATGATTTATATTTAGGCTGGATTTTCAGCTCATTTGCACCTCGATTAGCACCCCAGCGGGGTCTTAATGGTTGTTTTTGGGCATTATGCCGGGCAATCGGGCAGAAGATTTGGCTATTAGTTTGTGTAAAAACTTATCACCCCGCCCTCCGTTTTTAGCGTGACGCTGACGACAATCATGTGCAACACTGCGCTAGCGCCCCGGATGGAAAATGCAGCCTTAACGCCTCGTTGAATGCCCGCCCCAGGAAACACCTGAAAAAACCAGGCGGTCCCAGGGTGCGGCAGACAATATTGGCAGCATTTTTAAATGGAGAGATGAGGATCCTACATCACAGGTCATATTGACTGCAACGGTTGCTCACATAACGCTGCGTGAAGCTCCAACTTGCAAACTTCACTTTTATCTGCCATTACAGTGTTCTTATAACTTCAGTGGGAGAATTTAAGGGGGGCATTATTAGTTCACCAGCATATCATGCTCCATGTTATTGCCAGGCAGTGTCAAGCTAGAGGAAGGACTCTTGGCCATGTTGGCCCACGGATGATAAGAGGCCGAAGATGTCTGGGGATGAGGGCTTAACCCCCATAGGTTTACAGGCACCAATGTACAGACCGCCAGCTCTCTGAGGGGCAGTGTGTGAGAAGGCTGTGCTTCTGAAAGGAAGTGCTGACAGAGATATGCCATCTCCTACAGGCAGACCCATGCTTGCACCGCTCTGGAGGCAGCCTTCAATACTCCCCTCAACAAGTTTCCGAATTCATTGTGGTGTGCTGCATGCTGTACAACTTGGCCATCATGAGCGGCCACATATTGCCAGTGGGGATTGCAGGCCCACCTCAGGAGGACGATGAAGAGGAGCCTGGAAAGGCCACCATTGGATAGCCACCCCGTCCACGGGAGATGCTGCCTGGCCAACACTCGCATGTCGCTAGCTCATAATGTACCGGCTCTCCTAAATGGAGGAAACTGAGGGATAGAGCTAATACTGGACACGCTATGTGTCCCCATAAAGGCACATTTCTGGTGAACGTTGGAATGATGCTCAAGACACCAATGACAAATGATGCATCATAAATTTTACTGCAACAAAGTCACCAAAACACCACCACCAAAATAAAACCATAAAATATACAATGTTATTTTGCAGGGCACTAAACAACAATGAAACTTCTTTACCCCACAAGTTTATGCTCGGGAGCATAAAGTCCGTTGTGTAACACCTGACTTAAGGCCAACGCTCCACCAACTTATATTTTTGCCGAAACTTGCAGTTGGAGGCGCAATCTATTTTCAGGCATTAACTTTAACTCCCCGCCATGATTAACGCCCCGAAATCAAAAAAGCCTAAAATCCATCCCTTAGGTCGTAAAACTTTACCTTAGCAAACAAACCTGGTTCAAAAAGGGATTGGCTAAATAAGTAGAAAATTGGTGTCATTAGTCAGGAGCTGATGGTTAACAAAAAGCAGAGAAGCATAAGAAGACAAAAATGCCTTTATAGGCAAGAAACTAGCAATGGAGAACTGCTAGAGATCTATGGTACAAACATTTAAATCCAGGTGGAAAATTATTTGAGAGTATTAAGGGGCTTTCTGAGTAAAGAGACAGTACTAATCACAGGGACCTTTGATTAAACTGAATTAAAGTGCACAGAAAGGGAATCACTTTCAAAAGAGGGATTGGGCAACTTCATAGACCTTGTATAAGATTGCTTCTTTACTTAACATATAGAAAAAAAAAACTAAAAGTAGCCTAAGTTTAGAATGACAAGGCGATTCTCTGCATGTAATTCTTTAACCCTTGGGAATTTTAAAGATGGCACCCACTCATTTATTGAGAGCTGGGAGTCAACTCATATTGCTTATCAGGGAGTTTTAGAACATTGGTCATGTTTGTAACATTCCTCACCACAAAGAAACCTTTAATGGCAATCAGCTAAAATAACTTGCATTTTGATAGCACCTTTTACAACATGCTGCAAAAAGGTATGAGGAAAACAGATACCTAGCCAAAGAAATAGAGATTTAGAGAGGTGACCAAAAGCTTTTTCAAAAAGATGAGTTTTAAGGAGGGTTTATAAGAGATGACGGTGGATGTGGAGGGTTTCGGGAAGGAATTCAAAAATATTGGATCCAGCAACAGAAGACGCATTTGCCAGTGGTGGAGCGAGAAGAGGGAGGATGCACATGATGCCAAATTCTGAGGAAGTGTGTCTGGGGAGGTGATCACAACACTGCAGGAGGTTACAGTAATAGAGAAATTGAGGTTATAGAGGTGCTTAAAGACAAGGATGGGAATTTTAAATTGAGGGCTGTGTAAGTGTTCAGTAGCAACATGGAGTGATTCAAAGAGTGAGCCCCTTCAGAGATGGTCCTGGAGTGGGGAGGTGACAACATATTCAATTAAAGGATAGTTAATCAGGAACCAGCAGAGGTACAGAGGCTAAAAGTGGACACCAGCAGATCTAAATGGGTCAGCAGAGTAATGTGGTTGAGTGGGAGAGAAACCCATGGACCAACAGCAGCACAGTTTGATGAGCCAGGAGATGCTGAGGAGTAAATCTAAAAGATCAGCACAGATGAGTAGGAGGTTTATAAAAACAGTAGTAGGATAGTGAGGAGTAGACAATACAGAGAGCATCAGCAAATGCCCGAGGAGCAGGTCCAGACTGTGGACTACATTATTCATTTTATTCTTGGGTAAAATCTTAACAACTCACTTGTGACTTCAACATTCACGTGTTATTAGGTCTCTGATATCTGGAATATATATTATATAATCTGCTACAACTATCTCAATCTACTACTAATGGCCTCAACTGTAATAATGCTATGGGTACACATGGGAGTTAATGTTAGATGCAATGGACTGAATGGGAAAAAATATCCTATAGATATGGTATGAAAACTGTTAATAGACAGTACAGCACTCACATGTACAAAACTGATGGTTAGAGAGATATTGAGCAGACAGTTGTTCTGCATGCTTCAGGAGAAATAGTTTCCTCCAGGCAGAACACTTTTGCACTGCTTATATTGCATTTGGTAGCAGAAGGCAACTCAGACCTAACACTAATTGGGAAATGTTCTTACATAAAAATTCTGATGAAGAAACGCAAAAAAAGTAGCTCCATCTGCCGAAAAAACATTTTGGGATTTCAGCAGTTGATTGAACAGAAATCATTTTGTGCAAGTCCATTGAACAAACAACTGACTGGAATTCTAACATGTTCAATAGCAAACAGAGAAATAGAAAAAAGGTGCAGGAGTAGGCCATTCAGCACCACCATTCAATATGATCATGGCTGATCATGGATTTCAGTACCCCATTCCTGCTTTCTCTCCATACCCCTTGATCCCTTTAGCCGTGAAGGCCACATCTAACTCCCTTTTGAATACATCTAACGAACTGGCCGCAACAACTTTCTGTGGTAGAGAATTCCACATGCCCACAACTCTCTGAGTGAAGAAGTTTCTCCTCATCTCGGTCCTAAATGGCTTACCCCTTATCCTTAGACTGTGACCCCTGGTTCTGGACTTCCCCAACATCATTGGGAACATTCTTCCTGCATCTAACCTGTCCAATCCCGTCAGAATTCGAGATGATTGTATGAGATCCCCTCTAATTTTTCTAAATTCCATTGAATACAAGCCTAGTCGATCCAGTCTTTCTTCATATGTCAGTCCTGTCATCCCGGGAATCAGTCTGGTGAACCTTCGCTGCACTCCCTCAATAGCAAGAATGTCCTTCCTCAGATTAGGAGACCAAAACTGTACACAATATTCAAGGTGTGGCCTTACTAAGGCCCTGTACAACTGCAATAAGACCTCCCTGCTCCTATACTCAAATCCTCTCGCTATGAAGGCCAACATGTCATTTGCCTTCTTCACCGCCTGCTGCACCTGTATGCCAATGTTCAATGAATGATGTACCATGACACCCAAGTCTCATTGCACCTTCCCCTTTACCAATCTGTCACCATTCAGATAATAATCAGCCCTCCTGCTTTTACCACCAAAGTGGATAACCTCACATTTATCCACATTATACTGCATCTGCCATGTATTTGCCCACTCACCTAACCTGTCCAAGTCACCCTGCAGCCTCTTAGCATCCTCCTCACAGCTCACACTGCCACCCAGCTTAGTGTCATCTGCAAGCTTGGAGATATAACATTCAATTCCTTCGTCTAAATCATTAATGTATATTGTAAATAGCTGGGGACCAAACACTGAACTTTGCGGTACCCCACTAGTCACTGCCTGCCATTCTGAAAAGGACCCGTTTATTCCTACTCTCTGCTTCCTGTCTGCCAACCAGTTCTCTATCCAGGTCAGTACATTACCCCCAATAACATGTGCTTTAATTTTGCACACTAATCTCTTATGTGGGATCTTGTCAAAAGCCTTTTGAAAGTCTAAATACACCACATCCACTGGCTCCCCCTTGTCCACTCTACTAGTTACATCCTCAAAAAATGTTAGAAGATTTGTCAAGCGTGATTTCCCTTTCATAAATCCATGCTAATTTGGACTGATGCTGTCACTGCTTTCCAAATGTGCTGCTATTACATCTTTAATAATTGATTCCAACATTTTTCCCACCACTGATGTCAGGCTGACCAGTCTATAATTCCCTGTTTTCTCTCTCTCTCCTTTTTTTAAAAAGTGGGGTTACATTAACAACCCTCCAGTCGATAGGAACTGATCCAGAGTTTATAGGATGTAGGAAAGTGACCACCAATGCATCCACTATTTCGAGGGCCACTTCCTTATGTACTCTGGAATGCAGACTATCAGGTCCTGGGGATTTATTGGCCTTCAATCCCATCAATTTCCCAAACGCAATTTGCTGACTAATAAGGATTTCCTTTAGTTCCTCCTTCTCGTTCGACCCTCGGTCCCCTAGTATTTCCGGAAGTTTATTTGTGTCTTCCTTAATGAAGACAGAATCAAAGTATTTGTTCAATTCTTCTGCCATTTCTTTGTTCCCCATTATGACTTCACCTGATTCTGAATGTCAGGGACCTACATTTGCTTTCACCATTCTTTTTCTCTTCACATATCTATAGAAGCTTTTACAGTCAGTTTTTATGTTTCCTGCAAGGTTATTCTCATATTCTATTTTCCCCCTCCTAATTAAACCCTTTGTCCTCCTCTGCTGAATTCTAAATTTCTCCCAGTCCTCAGATTTGCTTCTTTTTTTGGCTAATTTATATGCCTCTTCCTTGGATTTAACACTATCCCTAATTTCCCTTGTAAGCCACGGTTGAGCCACCTTTCCCATTTTATTTTTACGCCAGACAATTGTTGAAGTTCATCCATGTGATCTTTAAATGTCTGTCATTGCCTATCCACCACCAACCCTTTAATATCATTCGGCAGTCTATCCTAGCCAATTCATGTCTCATACCATCGAAGTTACCTTTCTTTAAGTTCTTTAAGTGCAGGACTCTAGTCTCTGTATTAAAAGGATTTCACTTCTTCGGTAGCTGTGCTAGATAAAATGTGCGGTTATTATTTTCCAGGTTTAAGAGCCCAAATGAGAATGGATTCAAAATGACACAATTACAATGCATCTAAAGGAAACAGGCAAAGGGTGAAAAAGGAGTGCTTGAACAGATAGTTCTTCCAAGCAGAGGATAGCATTTTTGAACTTCTGCATTTTCAACTTTCACCATGAGAAACTTGAGTCTGTACCAAAGTATTCATGATTTATGTTTATCAACTTCTAACTGATCAAGTTTTGCATTTTATCAATGGATTAAGGATATTTGAAACTGAAATCAAATATGCCAGTGTAACAATTAAGGAGGCAATAGTTGTACGAACTGCACAGCCACCCTGCAATTGCGCAGGAATACACCCGCCAACGCCCCCAGCCCCGTCCCCACCCAAATCGGCAATCCGCAACATCCTGCAAACTCACTGACTGCCGGGGACCATTTCCACAGGTTCCCACTGCGCCCTCCTGCCGCCAAATGACCGTTCCTGCCCCCAGGGCAGGTCGTTTATCTGGCTGCGTATCAGGTGGAACTCTGGAAATGTTTAGGTAAACGAGGCCCTGATATTCAGATTAGCAGGACCTCCACATCCCTGAACTCTCTGGATGTGCTGCCTACTACCAGGCTTGCTTGCATCATTCCCACGGCCCTCTGGCCCCTGTAAAAAAATTGAGGCCTTGTACACGAACACAACTAAGATAGAAAACTGTTGTAAAGACTGCTTAGCCTTTATATTTGGTTTGGTTATACAAAGGCATTTTTGTCCAGCAACTCCATATTGTGTGTCCATTTATTGAACTGCGAACTGGCAATAGTTAAACCATTCAATCAACAGACATCAGACATCAGCAGTAAAAATTACATTGCTGTGGTCTTCTCCTGGATCCCATTCTCCATTCCGGTTTTTCCACATCGTAAGGAATGGCTGTTATTATAACAAGGAAAGAAGGGGTAAAACTGATCTCTGGCAGTTGCACAAACAGACAATAGTGAATTGGCAGCTTGTTTTACACTTTGCTCAATTTTCTTTTCAATGTTTCGGGCATGTGTACAATGGGCTGTCGATTTGTTATCTCTTGTTTTGCACTATCACCAAACATCAATTTCATCCCCAAAATTTCTGAATGGCTGCAGATACTCTTCTCTGATCCTGTGGCCTGTATCAGCTTTGACTACTGCTGTTTTTGAGTCAAGCTTAAAATCATAGGAAGCAGTCTGTCACTTTCAAGTCTCAAATTGACACTGGCTAAATAAGAATATAATGTGCATGGACTAAAAAAAATCCTTTTAAACATTTACGTCTTGATAGTCTGCCATATTCATAAGATAGAAAATTTACTGTCTGTACAGATTGCAAAGGGTAGATTTTCAGTCTTCGCCTTTGGTGAGGTGTCTGGGCTGCTCTGAGTGTGAAACAAAATAAAAATCACAGATTCAGTGCCTGACATTTTCCACGCTCAGAAACAGCACAACTTCTCGTTGCTCCAATCTTGCAGCTTAGTTGAAAGTTGTATTGTGGGGCTTTACTGTTTTGAGCTCGTTGATGACATCCATCTCATGGCATTTATTTCAATACTACTTGAGAAGGTCCAGTTACTAATGTCATCCCAAGTGAACACTTGGGAGGAGTAGCTGTTTGGTATATTAACAGTATTATATGGATCAGCAATTTTGGCCTCATATGGTTCTCACCTTTTCTGTGAGTGTCTTCTTACTGTTATAATACTGAATGCATTTACTTCTGTTATGTTCTGCAGCTGCAGCTATGTTTTTTTTTTCCACATACAACTGTCAATGAAAAGGTTATGTTGTTTTGTACAAGCCACCTGCAAATTCAAAGAAGCAAAATATTGCAGATGCTGGAAATCTGAGATAAAAACGGAATGCTGGAAACATTCAGCATGCCAGGCAGTATCTGTGAAGAGAGGAAGGTAGGGTTAATAGTTCAGGTCTAATGATCCTTTGTCAGAATCCTGTCGACAGGTCATCAATCTGAAACTCAGCATTTTCTGTGCAAATTGCAAGGCATGTACCAACTCATGTGAGGGATATGAGTAAGGTATACCTCTTTAAGTACATACTCTACTGCTAATATTTAGGTCCTCCCGTTTCCATCACAGAAACTCTCAAACCATTTGGAGAGAGACAAACAGCTGTGACAAGCACAGAAGCAAGCTTTGAGGAAAGTGCTGGAACTCCTTAAGGATATGTTCGATCACAAATGGGAGTCATTGCAGGGCACAGCATCTGTTACGCCACATGTGACAACCACACAGCAAGAAGCAGCAGTTGCAGCTTCCTCAGAAACACCCACATGCTGAGGTAAGCATGATTGGCCTTCGGGCGAAGAATGGACATACTCGCACAGGGCTTATTTGATGCAGCATTCATAGCTGAGGTTTTGGAGGCTGCAGGTGGGAGAAACTGTTCTGACCTCTGCAGTGCTGTGCAGATTGCTGCTTCAAATCACAAAACACTATGTAGACTGGCATAACAAAATGTTACAAATTCAGGACTTCCATTGATACCTTCTCAGATACAGTGACATCAGTCACTCTCAGGAATGGTGTCAACATCTTAATTTTTTTAATGAGATCTACTTTTGCTCCTAGAACCTGATCTGAAAATGACAACATATACTTCTAAAAAAAAGTTTAGAATTGTATTCACTCTAAACTAGAATCAGTCGGGTGGAAATTTGCCAGCAGCGGTCCTCAGCTAAGTCCTGGGATGGAGGGTGGTGTCGTGGGTGGAGAAAAATGCAGAGTGCAGGCTAGCAGTGGACTGCAGTAGTACTGTGAAGTGGGAGGAGTAAAATAAAAACATTCCCTGTAATTTCGTCAGCGGCCTCCAACGGTCCCTTTAAGAACCGCTATTTGTAGAACTGGTAAAACTAATTGGACCAGGCGTGGCACATTCTCCACCTAATTTTCACAAATGTTGCAGAGTGGTCCTGAATCAGGCACAGAACCTTTGAGGTGACTGCCAGGTATGCCTAAAAACCATTCAGGACCAATATGTTGGCAGTCATCTGCCAGTAACAGATTGGGCACAAGACTTAACATCCAGAAATAGGTATTGCACAGACTTTACGCCTGAAAAATGAGGGAAATGCATACCAATTCCTACGGGAGTCGAGAGAGGCAGCGGCCTATAAAAGGCTCAGCAGTCCGGGGAGCGTCGAGAGACGCGGGAGTCGAGAGAGGCAGCGGCCTATAAAAGGCTCAGCAGTCCGGGGAGCGTCGAGAGAGGCGGGAGTTGAGAGAGGCAGCAGCCTATAAAAGGCTCAGCAGTCCGGGGAGCGTCGAGAGAGGCGGGAGTTGAGAGAGACAGCGGCCTATAAAAGGCTCAGCAGTCCGGGGAGCGTCGAGAGAGGCGGCTGCCTATAAAAGGCTCAGCAGTCCGGGGAGCGTCGAGAGAGGCGGGAGTTGAGAGAGGCAGCGGCCTATAAAAGGCTCAGCAGTCCGGGGAGCGTCGAGAGAGGCGGGAGTTGAGAGAGGCAGCGGCCTATAAAAGGCTCAGCAGTCCGGGGAGCGTCGAGAGAGGCGTACCGGTGCATGTCCAGCTGAGAGAAGTCAAAAAAGAAGTAGAAAGAAATCAAAAGGTGACGTCACAGCCAACGTGATGAGTGATTGGCTGCTGATTGGTGAGTAGTTTTTCTTTTTCTTTATTAGTCAGTAACTTTTAACATTGTTGTCGGCAATTTAAGTGTATCTAAGGGTTAAGTCATGGCAGGACAGCTCGGTCACGTGATATGCTCCTCCTGTACCATGTGGGAACACGGGGACAGCACCAGTGTCCCTGACGACTACATGTGCGGGAAGTGTGTCCACCTCCGGCTACTGACGGTCCGCGTTGCGGAGTTGGAGCTGAAGGTGGATTCACTCTGGAGCATCCACGATGCTGAGAATGACGTGAGTATCACGTGTGGTGAGTTGGTCTTACCGCAGGAGAAGGGTCCACAGCCAGCGAGGGAATGGAAGACCAGCAGGAAGAGTAGTGCAAGGAAGGTAGTGCAGGGGTCCCCTGTGGTCATCCCACTGCAAAACAGATACACTGCTTTGAGTGCTGTTGAGGGGGATGACTCATCAGGAGCGGGCAGCAGCAGCCAAGTTCATGGCACCGTGGCTGGCTCTGTTGCACAGGAGGGCAGGAAAAAGAGTGGCCGAGCGACAGTGATAGGGGATTCAATTGTAAGGGGAATAGATAGGCGTTTCTGCGGCCGCAACTGAGACTCCAGGATGGTATGTTGCCTCCCTGGTGCAAGGGTCAAGGATGTCTCGGAGCGGGTGCAGGACATTCTAAAAAGGGAGGGAGAACAGCCAGTTGTCGTGGTGCACGTTGGTACCAATGACATAGGTAAAAAAAGGGATGAGGTCCTACGAAATGAATTTAAGGAGCTAGGAGCTAAATTAAAAAGTAGGACCTCAAAAGTAGTAATCTCGGGATTGCTACCAGTGCCATGTGCTAGTCAGAGTAGGAATCGCAGGATAGCTCAGATGAATACGTGGCTTGAGCAATGGTGCAGCAGGGAGGGATTCAAATTCCTGGGGCATTGGAGCCGGTTCTGGGGGAGGTGGGACCAGTACAATCCGGATGGTCTGCACCTGGGCAGAATCGGAACCAATGTCCTCGGGGGAGTGTTTGCTAGTGCTGTTGGGGAGGAGTTAAACTAATATGGCAGGGGGATGGGAACCAATGCAGGGAGATAGAGGGAAACAAAAAGGAGGCAAAAACAAAAGACAGAAAGGAGATGAGGAAAAGTGGAGGGCAGAGAAACCCAAGGCAAAGAACAAAAAGGGCCATTGTACAGCAAAATTCTAAAAGGACAGAGGGTGTTAAAAAAACAAGCCTAAAGGCTTTGTGTCTTAATGCAAGGAGTATCCGCAATAAGGTGGATGAATTAACTGTGCAAATAGATGTTAACAAATATGATGTGATTGGGATTACGGAGACGTGGCTCCAGGATGATCATGGCTGGGAACTCAACATCCAGGGGTATTCAACATTCAGGAAGGATAGAATAAAAGGAAAAGGAGGTGGGGTAGCATTGCTGGTTAAGGAGGAGATTAAGGCAATAGTTAGGAAGGACATTAGCTTGGATGATGTGGAATCTATATGGGTAGAGCTGCAGAACACCAAAGGGCAAAAAACGTTAGTGGGAGTTGTGTACAGACCTCCAAACAGTAGTAGTGATGTTGGGGAGGGCATCAAACAGGAAATTAGGGGTGCGTGCAATAAAGGTGCAGCAGTTATAATGGGTGACTTTAATATGCACATAGATTGGGCTAACCAAACTGGAAGCAATACGGTGGAGGAGGATTTTCTGGAGTGCATAAGGGATGGTTTTTTAGACCAATATGTCGAGGAACCAACTAGGGGGGAGGCCATCTTGGACTGGGTGTTATGTAATGAGAGAGGATTCATTAGCAATCTCGTTGTGCGAGGCCCCTTGGGGAAGAGTGACCATAATATGGTGGAATTCTGCATTGGGATGGAGAATGAAACAGTTAATTCAGAGACCATGGTCCAGAACTTAAAGAAGGCTAACTTTGAAGGTATGAGGCGTGAATTGGCTGGGATGGATTGGCGAATGATACTTAGGGTTGACTGTGGATGGGCAATGGCAGACATTTAGAGACCGCATGGATGAACTACAACAATTGTACATTCCTGTCTGGCATAAAAATAAAAAAGGGAAGGTGGATCAACCGTGGCTATCAAGGGAAATCAGGGATAGTATTAAAGCCAAGGAAGTGGCATACAAATTGGCCAGAAATAGCAGCGAACCTGGGGACTGGGAGAAATTTAGAACTCAGCAGAGGAGGACAAAGGGTTTGATTAGGGCAGGGAAAATGGAGTATGAGAAGAAGCTTGCAGGGAACATTAAGACGGATTGCAAAAGTTTCCATAGATATGTAAAGAGAAAAAGGTTAGTAAAGACAAACGTAGGTCCCCTGCAGTCAGAATCAGGGGAAGTCATAACGGGGAACAAAGAAATGGCGGACCAATTGAACAAGTACTTTGGTTCGGTATTCACAAAGGAGGACACGAACAACCTTCCGGTTATAAAAGGGGTCGGGGGGTCTAGTAAGGAGGAGGAACTGAGGGAAATCCTTATTAGCCGGGAAATTGTGTTGGGGAAATTGATGGGATTGAAGGCCGATAAATCCCCAGGGCCTGATGGACTGCATCCCAGAGTACTTAAGGAGGTGGCCTTGGAAATAGTGGATGTGTTGACAGTCATTTTCCAACATTCCATTGACTCTGGATCAGTTCCTATGGAGTGGAGGGTAGCCAATGTAACCCCACTTTTTAAAAAAGGAGGGAGAGAGAAAACAGGGAATTATAGACCGGTCAGCCTGACATCGGTAGTGGGTAAAATGATGGAATCAATTATTAAGGATGTCATAGCAGTGCATTTGGAAAGAGGTGACATGATAGGTCCAAGTCAGCATGGATTTGTGAAAGGGAAATCATGCTTGACAAATCTTCTGGAATTTTTTGAGGATGTTTCCAGTAGAGTGGATAAGGGAGAACCAGTTGATGTGGTATATTTGGACTTTCAGAAGGCGTTCGACAAGGTCCCACACAAGAGATTGATGTGCAAAGTTAGAGCACATGGGATTGGGGGTAGTGTACTGACATGGATTGAGAACTGGTTGTCAGACAGGAAGCAAAGAGTAGGAGTAAATGGGTACTTTTCAGAATGGCAGGCAGTGACTAGTGGGGTACCGCAAGGTTCTGTGCTGGGGCCCCAGCTGTTTACACTGTACATTAATGATTTAGATGAGGGGATTAAATGTAGTATCTCCAAATTTGCGGATGACACTAAGTTGGGTGGCAGTGTGAGCTGCGAGGAGGATGCTGTGAGGCTGCAGAGCGACTTGGATAGGTTAGGTGAGTGGGCAAATGCATGGCAGATGAAGTATAATGTGGATAAATGTGAGGTTATCCACTTTGGTGGTAAAAACAGAGAGACAGACTATTATCTGAATGGTGACAGATTAGGAAAAGGGGAGGTGCAAAGAGACCTGGGTGTCATGGTACATCAGTCATTGAAGGTTGGCATGCAGGTGCAGCAGGCGGTTAAGAAAGCAAATGGCATGTTGGCCTTCATAGCAAGGGGATTTGAGTACAGGGGCAGGGAGGTGTTGCTACAGTTGTACAGGGCATTGGTGAGGCCACACCTGGAGTATTGTGTACAGTTTTGGTCTCCTCACCTGAGGAAGGACATTCTTGCTATTGAGGGAGTGCAGCGAAGGTTCACCAGATTGATTCCCGGGATGGTGGGACTGACCTATCAAGAAAGACTGGATCAACTGGGCTTGTATTCACTGGAGTTCAGAAGAATGAGAGGGGACCTCATAGAAACGTTTAAAATTCTGACGGGTTTAGACAGGTTAGATGCAGGAAGAATGTTCCCAATGTTGGGGAAGTCCAGAACCAGGGGTCACAGTCTAAGGATAAGGGGTAAGCCATTTAGGACCGAGATGCGGAGGAACTTCTTCACCCAGAGAGTGGTGAACCTGTGGAATTCTCTACCACAGAAAGTTGTTGAGGCCAATTCACTAAATATATTCAAAAAGGAGTTAGATGAGGTCCTTACTACTAGGGGGATCAAGGGGTATGGCGAGAAAGCAGGAATGGGTTACTGAAGTTGAATGTTCAGCCATGAACTCATTGAATGGCGGTGCAGGCTAGAAGGGCCGAATGGCCTACTCCTGCACCTATTTTCTATGTTTCTATGTTTCTATGTTTCTATGGTGTTTTTAAAATTGTAGAGGATGAGATAAATATTTACTCCAACAGTCTATGTCATAGATTCCTCTGCTTTTTTTAACATAAATAAAAAAATAATATTGAACTTTTACTGTATCTTGACAATAACAAGAATGTCACAAATTCAGTAACATTGAGTTTTTCTATCAAAAACTTGACATTGAGTCTTCTATGTCCAAGTTCAGTGCAAGCACATTCACCACATCTGTACATTTTGGAAAGATGGTGAAGTTAAGAGTAGATATGCTCATTATTGCTGGTGTTGTGGATAATACTAAATCCACTGTTGAGCTTTCCGTAAAGGTATATTGGGTACAGTTTTCTTGATATAACCTTTGCTTGAGGGTACTTGTCAGAAATTGTGCTTTTGGTCTCTATTGTACAGTGCAAGAGAAAGCTAGATACCTCAGGACTATTGTTAGAGGTGATTGAATGCAAACACAATTCATGGAATGAGTAAAGCCAACTTCATATAACACAACAACAACGTGCATTTATATAGTGTCTTTAACGTGGTAAAACATCCTAAGATGATTAACTGGAATGTTATTACAGGTGGAGAGGCGAAGAGGTTTAGAGAGGCAATTCTGAAGCTTAGGGCCTAGACAGCTGAAGGCATGACCACCAATAGTGGGGTGGATGAAATTGGGGATGCACAAGAGGGCAGAATTGGAGAAGTACAAAGTTCTCTGAGGACTGTAAGGCTGGTGGAGGTTAGAGATATGGATTAGGGGAGGGGGTGAGTCTTTAGAGGGATTTAACACAAGAATGAGAATTTAAATTTGAGGCCTTGCTGCTCAATGAGCAATGTAAACATATTTTAACAAGAGAAAAGAGGAATGATATGAATGGTATAATCCAGATTCCTTACTGCAGATTCTGCTGATACCATAATACCACAGATAGATATGCAGACACATAGGGCCCAATATTAAGCTGAAGGCAGCTTCTGAGTGGGGTGGGGGGGAGGGGGGTGGAATTCTGTGGGGAAACCCGGAAGTCAACTGAGCGGGTCAACCCGCTTCAATTGCACCAATTAATTTTGACTTCCAGGTTTTGCATTTCCAAGCTCGCGGTGGGCGTGATGTGCACCCAAATGACACGATCACAGCTGTACTTAAAGGGAGAGTTCACAAATGTGAATTGGAGTTGTTCAGGTTGGATGCTGAACACTGAGCAACGGCAGTCACAGAGTTAATGACGCCTCACTGGAATTACTGCTGGGTGCAGTCAGGAGGAGGAAGAGGGATATATTTTTCTCCAGCAATGGGAGGAAAAAACCTGCTGCTGGTCATAGATGCAATGTGAAAAGCAGATTAATGACCTAACCCAGTCAGGAAAAGTGAGTACAGTTGCTGATTCAACTACATCCTGTACTTTAAGCTCCCTCTTCCACTCTGCCTTGCTAAATGTTCTCCATCACATCACTCCTCACACCCACTCAGTTTTCAGCAACATCCAGCCTTCACTTTCTATGCACTTCGTTACCTCCGCATTTATCCATCACCATTGACACTCACCCCAAAAGCATCTCAGCAGTCAGAGCAGGGGTCTGGGCAGCCTACCTCTACCTCCGCGGCAGACACACGGATGCATCATGTAGAAACTGTAGGAAGCGCAAGTTGAAGAAATTGTAAATTACCAATTGTATGCACATGGATATTTGACAAAATGTTATGTTGCTAAGGTTGCTTTTTTAAAATAATGCCACTGCCAATCATTGATTAACTCCATTTCCAGATCTTGCCCATTTATTGCATCCCGATGGGCAGCTCGCCTTTTCACCCATTTCATGATGAATGTCAATACATGTCGGGACCATTGGGCGGATGTGCAATGGATGGATGAGTGGTTGAAGTGCCAAATGGGGATGGGGGGTGGGGTTGGTGCTGGTGGTAGGAGCAGACCCACAGGGTTTCATTTGTTATGTTTCACACGAGGTGAACCCTTGCGATATTAGGGCATCCCTGGCAGCTCTGGGGTGGCTGGTCTGGCGACAGATGCTCCATCTTCATTCTCCTCCTCTATGTTCTCCTCATCCGAAGTTGATTGATGAGTTTCTTCATACTCCTCCACCCTCAAAGCTGTCTCCTGTGCTCGTGCTGATCCCACCACAGTATGTCGTTGCTGCCATGAATGGTGATGATCTGCATCTGCTGATGTGCTGTCAGACACATCCAAGGTGCCTCCCGCCCTGACCTTGTCAATTTGAAATCCTCAATGGTTTATAAAAGCTGTCTCCACATAAGCACTCTGCTAAGTATTTGCCAGAGGAAATTGAGGCAGCAGCTGCAATATTTATTCAGATGGAACAATGACAAGTTCAAATACCCACCCGAACTGCTGCTCAAACTCGTCTGCCTTTCCCTGGACAGTTCCTGAGACCCGGAAAACCTGTGCTGCTCCAGTAAATTTTGGAGACAAGTTAAAAACAATTTAAACATACAAAACGTCTCCCAAGGACGTTAATTGTGCCAATAAGTACCCGCCTCCATTCAATTAGGAATTTCCGCCAGTAGATTTATCGCCAGTTAAACTGGGAAGTTGGCATGTTGGAGACGGTTTGCGCTTTCGCTCTAAAAATTGACAAGGTCAGGATGGGAGGTGCCTTGGATGCGTTTGACAGTACATCAGAAGATAAAGATCATCACCACTCATGCTTTAAAAATCAATAATCTTTACCCCCCATCCACTCCCAACTCACCCTTTTGTGGGGGTTAAAATTCCCCCATAGAGTTATTTAAAGCATATTGAAGATGTATTTAAGTGTGTTAAAACAGTTCATCTGAAGCCAGAAACTTTGCTTTAATATATAATGGAAGAGCTTCCGCAGCACCAAAGCAATTATTGTGATGTAAAAAATTAAATATTTTAACAGCAGCTGCAAGTAAGTTGGTGGCGGCTGAATGCTTCATGTGGATAGACACGCCCAGTCTCCCGATTCTCCCCAGTCTCTGCACGGAGCGTTCCCATCCCCCAATCTAAAGTGAAAATGAAGCAAATCCCCAAAGAGGGTGATGGAGAAAACATTAAATGGCAGTAAATCTCATGTGCATCCCAGCATTCAACTCAAGTGAGCCAGTTAAAAAGGCCTGGAAACGGCTCACCTGCCAGACTCTGTGTACATTATAGCTGGAGTATTGATGCAAAGCAAAATCACTTCACACCTGACATGCCAGGGTTCTTGGTTCTATAATGAGTTAGGTGTAGGAAGACTTCTAAGGCAGAGGAAAACATCCAACAATTGAGGTGAGAAAGAAAAAGAAATGGAATTAATCACTTCTACGAGAGAATGATAATTATTATTAAATAATTAATGTATACATACAATTTGGCACAAAACAGTTAATGCATGGACACTGTACAAAGTTTCACTGATTCCAGTTTTCTTATCAACAATAGATTTATTTGTACAGCATTTCACTATATTAATATTTTAGTAGCATCTGATGCTATTTTTTCCAGTGGTGGTTTTCTATGGAGCACGGACTCAGATTCCAAATAAGTAGATTATCATAGGTCAGGCCAGCTATAACAGGCCGTAATTTGAGGCCCCAATGGGTGCATACGAGGTGTGCACATACCTGTAGGGGCTGCGCAAGTTCCGGATTTAGGCATACGCTGTGCACGCGCTAACATACAAAACTTACGATCTGTCAAGAATTTTGGCACAGAGTTGAGCTATTTACCCAACGAATGCCCATGAAATTCTTACACCTGATAAAAGCAAGCGTAAGCTCTACTTTTACCAGCGTGAGAGTTTTAAAAACAGAAAAAACATTTTTTATTATTAATTTAGATATTTAATAACCTGTGAAATAAGATATGTTTAATTTTAACCCCTTTAAAACATGTAAATTTATTTTTCAAAAATTAAATTTTTAAATTTTTTTTTAATTAAATGCCATTTTAATTAATTTTAAATATGTGACTTTTTTAAAAATTTGAAGTGTAGATGTATTTTTTTGGGTATTCCCATTCATGCTTATAGGGCTTCCATACATACGGAATTCCCATAAGCATGAATGGGGACCCCTTTCTGTCATTCGTTAGGCCAGCCCACATGATCCCAGGGGCATCTGCGAACCTCCTGTGCCCCTGGGATATGTGGGTCTCTACCCGTGTGTATCCGGAGAGGCCGAGGACTGCAAGTCCCCGTACCTCCCGCACCACCAAGTATGTGAGTATTTTCTTTGCCAATCGGAAACATTCTGCCGCGGGAAGCTCCAACTGCAAATTCAGGGACAATGGTTATCTCAGCCTCAACAACTAGGGGGCACCGGAAAGGTAACTGCACATGTAAAGCTACTACTTCATACATGTCTAACACAGCATTATTACATCATGTGTTTTAATATTTCATCTGTACTTTTTAATTGTACTGATAAAGTGCAATTCCAGACAGTTTCTGTGAATATGACTATGGGGTAAAACAGTCCTCTGGATATGATTGGAAGCAGTTACACTATGAAAATAACATTGTTATACTGTTACAACACCAGTAGTTAGAGGAGGGAGAGGTGCTGCTCATATTGGAATACACTTGTGACGAAAGTAGCATTAAATGGCTCCCAAAAGTATAAGATAATTGAAATACGAGTACCATGGATTTCTATTTACTCAAAAACAGTGGCAGAGACTGAGAGTACATTCACTATTTTGAGACAATATATTCAAAGAAATAGGTTAAAAAAAAACTTTCAATTAACAACCAATTTTTTTCAGAATTACAGGTTAACATCAGAAAATGCCCACCTAATTGTTAGACAAATTATACATAATAAGAACATATTCAAAATCACCTAGAACTGATCTGAAAATGCAAAGTACGAGGGGCTAGATTTTCCGGTCCTCTTCGCCCTGTTTTTCGCCCCGGAGTAGCATGAAAGGTGGCGGTGAAGTCTCCAGCGCTCCGTTGCGATCCTCGAGTCCGTTTCTGCAGCAACGCTGAACAGCACCACCGGGAAGAGCTGCGCCGGTGTGCAACACCCATGGTTACGACACCGGCGCGAGTTTGAGCACCTGCATGACCCGTCCGCCCGGAAGTGCGCCCGCAATGTCCGCCTGGGAAAGCAGAGATCCCGGAGATGGAGAGGAAGGTAATGGGTGCAAAGGTAAGTGCGAGTGTTTGTTCTTTTATTTATTTTTTTGCCGGGCCCAGATGCCCAAACTTAAATACCAAGACGCAAACTATTCCCAGCCGGTAACTTTCCCGCCCTGCCTCCGTTTTCGTCCCAAAAACAGAAAAGCCTAAAATCCAGCCCTAAGTATAGATAAATTGTGTAAGCAAAATTTACCTGTGAACAAATTGTATCTATGTATAATAATAAATAATAGAAATATTGCAATTTTTCATTGAATTGTCTGTGTTAGCAGATTGATCTTACACTATACACCTTCCCTGACCTAATGTTGTGAATGTGTGGAAAATCTCCTGAGTGCGAAACACAAGAAATGGTAAAAAAAGGACAGCGTTCTTACCTATAATCGTGACAATTTTCTTTGCTTTGCTATCTTCCTGTACATTCATACTCAATGTCAATAATTTTTGTTAAAAATAACTAACTATAGCTAAAAAGTATGATTTTGTGATTTTATTAGTAGTCTATGGTGCAACATGTTCGTTATTGGATTGTACTACTGTCATCATCATAGGCAGTCCCTCGGAGTTGAGGATGATTTGCTTCTACATTAAAAATTAGTTCTCAGGTGACTGTTAAGTCCAATGTGGGAGCTACAGTCTCTGTCGCAGGTTGGATAGACGGTGGTTGAAGTGCCATTTTTTTGAAGTGCTTGGGTTGTCGTGCGCTCCTTCTGCTGTATCTGCTTGGTCTCCACTTGCTCTCGGCGAAGAGACTCAAGGTGTTCGGCGCCCTCACGGATTATTCTCTTCCATTTTGAGCGAGTTTGTGCCAGTGATTCCCAGCTGTCGGTGGGGATGATGAATTTCTTCAAGGAGGCCTTGAGGGTGCCCTTGAAGCAATACCTCTGCCCACCTGGGGCTCGTTTGCCCTGTCAGAGCTCTGAGTAAAGCGTTTGCTTTGGAAGTCTTGTAACAGCCATGCAGACGATGTGGTCCGTCCATCGGAGCTGATCGAGTGTTGTCAATGCTTCGATGCTGAAGATGTTGGCCTGCGCGAGAACACTGACGTTGGTGTGCCTATCCTGCCAATGGATTTGCAGGATCTTTCTGAGGCAGCGTTGATGGTATTTCTCCAGTGCTTTGATGTGCCTGCTGTTTATAGTCCATGTCTCAGAAGCATACATGAGGGCAGGTATCACTACTGCTCTGTAGACCATGAGCTTTGTGCCGGTTTTAAGGTTCTGGTCTTCAAACACTCGATTCCTTAGGTGATCAAAGGCTGCGCTGGCACACTGAAGGTGATGTAGGCTCCCGAGTTATGGAAAATGGTCCATGTTGTCCAAGGCCTCAACATGGATTTTGATAATCCGGGGGGCAGTGCTGTGTGGTGGAGGCAGGTTCATAGAGCACCTTTGTGTTATGGATGTTTAGTGTAAGACCCATGCTCTCAAATGCAATGTTGAATGTGTTGACGAAGGTTTGGAGCTTGTCCTCCGAGTAAGCGCAGGCGCAAGCATCATCTGTATATTGTAATTCGATGACAGAGGATGGAACAACATTGTATCTCAACTGAAGGTGATGGAGGTTGAACAGCTTCCCGTTTGTTCTATAGATTACCTCCACTCCAGTGGGAAGATTGCTGATGTGAGATATAGCATTGCAGCAAGGAAGACCGAGAAGAGCGTTGGTGCAATGACACAGCCTTGCTTTACCCTGATTCGTACATGAATTGGGTCTGTGGTGGATCCATTGGTCAGGATCATGGGTTGCATGTCATTATGAAGCAAGTGGAGGATGGTGAAAGCTTTTTGAGGACAGCCAAATTTGAAGAGTACACTCCATAATCCCTCACAGTTGACAATATCAAAGGCCTTTGTCAGGTCAAAGAGGCCATGTATAGGGGTTGGGGTTGTGCCCTGCATTTCTCTTGACTTTGTCATGCAGTTAAGCTCAAGTCCATTGTGCCCTTAGTGGGCGGAATCCGCATTGCGACTCTGGAACCTCATGTATTCACACCAATAGTGCTTCGCCGCCATGTTTCAGTGCTTCGGCAGGTATTCCATCTGCTCCTGAGGTCTTGTTGTTCCTCAATTATCAAATGGCCTTTTCAAACTCATGTAGGGCTGGTGCTGTACTGAAATGGTGGCGTGTAACATGCTGTGGGATGGAGTCGAGTACACTCATGTCGAAGACAGAGTTTCGGTTAAGGAGATCTTCAAAGTGCTTCTTCCAGCGAGCACTGACTGCCGCTCTGTCCTTGATTAAAACGTTTCCATTCTTCAACCACAATGGGCTAGGACCTTGGTCCGTAGTTGTCTTTACTGCATTGAAGAATCTATGCACGTCGTGGTTGTCAGCTAGTTGCTGGATTTCCTGCGCTTTCTTAACCCACCATCTGTTCTTTATTTTGCAAGTTTTTTGTTAGATCTCAGCCTTCAGACAGCTGTAGATCTGTTTTCTTGCACTCGAGTTGTCTTGCTGTTTCCAATTCAAGAATGCCTTGCACTTGCAGCTTATTATTCTCTTGGATCTCTTGGCCGTTCTCGTTGAACCAGTCTTGGTGTTTCCTGGTCGAGTGACCGAGCGTCTCCTCACAGGTCTTAATTATGGAGGCCTTGAGGGCAGATCAGGTGCCATGAGCACTCTGCATCTCTGGATCACTTTGACTCACCAGGTTTGTAGTGAGACGTTGGCTGAATAGTAATTTCTTAGCATGGTCTCAGCGCTCCAGCGTTGATTTTCCTGCGGCATTGTTTCGGTTGCAGCCGCTGTTTTTGGGCCACATTGATGAACATCACCAAGCGGATTCGGTGGTGATCCATCCAGCAGTCATCAGCTCCTGTCATGGCATGGGTGATGTGCATGTCCTTGCGGTCCCTCGCTCGGATGATGATGTAGTCTAGCAGATGCCAGTGCTTCGATCGAGGATGTTGCCACGAAGTCCTGTACTTGTTTTTCTGACAGAACAAGGTGTTGGTTATGACAAGGCCATGTTCTCAGCATTTCGTCAGGAGGAGGTTACCATTGGAGTTGTTTTTCTCTACCCCCTCTCTGCCGATCACATCTCCACAGAGGCCTGTGTCCTTTCCAACTCTGGCGTTAACGTCACCAAGGAGGATCAGCTTGTCCACCGTTGGTACTCGGGACAGGGATTCTTCAAGGTTGGAGTAGAAATCCTCTTTGATCTCGTCTGTAGCTTCTAGTGTTGTGGCGTATTCATTGATGATCAGAGCGCATTGCTTCCGGGCAAGGGGAGTCTCTGAGATGGTCAACTAGCTCATTTTTTATGGCGAAGCCATCCCATGGAGGCGACGTTCTTCTTCTAGTTCACCTCTCCAGAAGCATGTGTAACCACCACCTTGTTCCCTGAGCTGGCCTTAACCTTCCTGCCGGTTTTCACTTAGGGCGGCGATGTCTACGTCAAAGTGTATGAGTTCCCAGGCAACGTTGGCAGTACGACGTTCTGGGCTGTTGCTATTGGGATTGTCCATGAGTGTCCTGACATTCCAGGTCCTGAACTTCATTTTAGGTGGTGGAAGAGGCCTGTGCGTAAATTCTTTTATTGTGGGGTGGCCGTTGCACACCAGCTACCACACAGGATTGACAGAGCAAGGTCTTGGTCCAGTGGCAAGGGGATTCAAGATGACTGGAGACCACGCTCTGCTGCATGGGTCTAGTACATATATACAAATACAAACATACTCCTACTGTCCACCGTCCTTCTTCCCACAGGACCTCTCTCCTTGGAATTCATAGGACGTTCCTCTTGATCCCTTTTTCCGCACCTCGCCATTTTCGGCCTTCGCTACTTGCCACTTCCAACCTATGCTTCTCGCCGATCAGATCAGGTGAGCAGTTGGGCTCGAGATTAGGATTTATCAGCTGCTTAAAAAAAAGCTAGTCACTGCAGCAGAGTCAACAAAGGTCTTGAGAGGGTGACAAACTCAAAATGGGCCACAAAAATTAGACATCATCAGAATCCATGTAGCTCATTGGTTGCATAGCTTGGAGAGTGGTGGAGCCCATTGGAGGGGTAGGAACCTAAAAGCAGGTGCGAGAGAAGTGGAGGTCAGAAGCGGCGAGAAGCGGAGGTCAGAAGCGGCGAGGAACGGAGGTCGGAAGCGGCGAGGAGCGGAGGTCAGAAGCGGCGAGGAATGGAGGTCGGAAGCGGCGAGGAGCGGAGGTCGGAAGCGGCGAGGAGCGGAGGTCGGAAGTGGCGAGGGGCGGAGGTCGGAAGTGGCGAGGGGCGGAGGTCGGAAGTGGCGAGGGGCGGAGGTCGGAAGTGGCGAGGGGCGGAGGTCGGAAGTGGTGAGGGGCGGAGGTCGGAAGTGGCGAGGGGCGGAGGTCGGAAGTGGCGAGGGGCGGAGGTCGGAAGTGGCGAGGGGCGGAGGTCGGAAGTGGCGAGGGGCGGAGGTCGGAAGTGGCGAGGAGGGGAGGTCGGAAGTGGCGAGGGGCGGAGGTCGGAAGTGGTGAGGGGCGGAGGTCGGAAGCGGCGAGGAGCGGAGGTCGGAAGCGGCGAGGGGCGGAGGTCGGAAGTGGCGAGGGGCAGAGGTCGGAAGCGGCGAGGGGCAGAGGTCGGAAGCGGCGAGGAGCGGAGGTCGGAAGCGGCGAGGAGCGGAGGTCGGAAGCGGCGAGGAGCGGAGGTCGGAAGCGGCGAGGAGCGGAGGTCGGAAGCGGCGAGGGGCGGAGGTCGGAAGCGGCGAGGAGCGGAGGTCGGAAGCGGCGAGGAGCGGAGGTCGGAAGCGGCGAGGAGCGGAGGTCGGAAGCGGCGAGGGGCAGAGGTCGGAAGCGGCGAGGGGCGGAGGTCGGAAGCGGCGAGGAGCGGAGGTCGGAAGCGGCGAGGAGCGGAGGTCGGAAGCGGCGAGGAGCGGAGGTCGGAAGCGGCGAGGAGCAGAGATCGGACGGGGAGAGGAACAGAGGTCATGTACTACTGTGATGCAACAAGTAATAACCAATTTCTTTATAAAGAAGATGGACTTGATTTTGCTGCAGGGCAAAATAATTTAATATAAATTGGGTGCTAACTGACCTCAAGGTGGAGTGAGACATTCTCCTTCAGGGAATCTCATTCTGCTTCACTCCAGTGTCAAATTGGGCACTGAGTCAGGATTAAGACTATATTTAGTAGTATTAGGCAGTATAGTATTAGGCAGTCCCTCCTATTGAGGATGAACCGCTTCCACACCAAAAAGGGATGAGTTCACAGGTGTTTCAATGAGGGACCTGACATTCTTGGTCCCGAACTGCATACTGAAGGGTGGAAGTTGCCTATGCATGGATTCTTTTAATGTGGGGTGGCCGTTGCATACCAGCCACCACACGTGCTTGGCAGAGCTAGGTCTTGTTCCATTGGTAAGGATTAACCAAGATGACTGGAGACCAGCTCTGTTGTACGGACCTAGTGTGCATACATGTTCCTTCTATCCATAGATCATAGTATGGGCTGGCCCATGCTGCTCCTGGGCCCTCGCCTCTCCTGGGCCTCGATCTCTCACTGCTCCTCTGCCCCGATCAAAAATGGAGCAATCAGAAACAGGACATCAATTCATCTCCTCTTATCTTGGAGACATCGAATATCAACACTGTTATTTGAAATATCAAAATATTAAACTCCAGCCTAGTTGAAGGGTTATTAACATCAGCAGAAACAAACACCAACTATATTTACACTATTATTGTAAAACTGGTAAGATTGCAAAGTAAGACCACATCATACTGACACTACAGCTCTAATGTAAATGCAAGCTTACAGCCTTAAAGATAATGATTTTGCCTGTAACTACTGAATTGAAAAATAAACAAATTTCAACAATTGTGAGATAATTGAGTGCTACATTTCCACAGTGGAGCTCCAAGCCTCCTTTTCTGCATGGCATCCTTCAAATCACATGGCCTTTTATTCCCCAATTTGCTCTTTTCGCGTTCTCACAGCTGCGAGTGCCATCACATCCCTTGGCAATATTTCTGTAATTCACATGTTATTTTCAGATCATCTAGTCAGCTTTGAAGATTGACTGCACTGTGATTAAATCTGCAGGTTATTCATTTAATTTGTTATTGTTTTGTTAGTGTGTTGACGTACACCTGCAAAGATATCATGGTCAACTGGACATCAAATCAGCAAGATAGTAATTACTAGCTGAAAAAAAGCTTTATTGCTTTTCCTTTCTGTCTCTTTTTGCTCACTCTCTCTAAATCCAATCTTGCTTTCACTCTCTATACTTTACTTTCTGTGCCTGACTTGACTCAAATTCACTGTCCTTCTCTGTCATTCCTCGCTTTCTTTCTTAATCCTTAAATCTCATTGGTTAAGGAGATACACTGTTGGTCCCGTCATTCACTATGGTCCCAGATGCCCCAGTTGACTTCGCCATGCCAGTATCAGCAAGTTACAGGGAAAAACATTTTCCAGTTGAAGGGTGAGGGTAAAAGTCTAACTAATGGGGCAGGCCACTCCAGCAAGTTTTGTGCCGTTATTTATTTTGGTCCATACTTGTAACTTTTATCCAATCTAAGAGTGTTGAAATTCCCCAGGCGAAAGAATTGAGGTCTTACCACCAGCTGTTACCGCACAATTCATGAAAAAAAAGGCGGCTGCAACACTTTTGCCTGCTGCCAGCGGGTTCCGTGGCGTCGGCATTTTCAGCAGGTTGGCAGCACTGCTATTACCTGCACTTGCTGAAAGTATTGTAATGAGTCAGAGCGTGATGTCAATCAGCGTGCAACGCCGAGCTGATGCCCGCTCATTCATTTTGGATATCATCGCCCTTCTTGCTACCCTCTCTAAAAGCACTTCAGCAACGTTAACAGCCTGAGGACGCGTCAACTGTCAAATGTAAGACAGCCAGGACTGGGAGGACTTGGCAGATTGTAGACGAAGATGACGGCTGACAAGTGGAAAACAGCTCAAATGGATGCTGCACCTTCAAACGCCTCCTTTGCCAAGGCTCTTTTATACTTTCATTTTTTGCCCATGAGAGGGGGTGGTTTGCATTTTCTGGCTGCCTTCTGGGAGGCCTACAGTGTTTGTGGGTCAACGGTATATCAATGGGTGAAACCTTGTGGGACAAGTTTTTAGTTAGAACTGAATAACTGCACAAAACTGCAAATCCCTCAGCAGATACCCAGCAAATAAAAAATCCGAATTCCGAAAGAGCATCAAATTGCCTAGAACTCCATTGCGATGCTTGAAGATCATCTCACCAGAACATCAACCCCCAGTAAATCTGAACTCAACTGCTTAAGATTTTAAGGAATTATAATTAATTTATTCAAAATTCCAGAACCAAATAGTTATTTTGTGTCGCGTATGCAAGACTCACTAAAAGATGTCATGATTACTACACATTTAAACACTTTCAAGAGTAACCATTGGGGAAAGATTAGTGTTACAGAGTATGTAGATTCATTAATTTTATAAACCATTAAAAAAATCAACAATAATCGTGTGGCAGGTAATATTGTTGTAGCAATTACGGCAACTGTTCTGTACATGGAACATGGAAAAGAGCGCTTTGTACCACAAATTCTCCGCACCACTGATGTTGATTAGCAGGCAGCACCAAAATACCAATGCTGCCTGTACTCTGTTGGTGGGCGGCCGCTAGCTTTGGCCGGCACGTTATTGGCTCATTTCTGGAATTTTTAGCCCCCTTCTCTGAAGTATAAGCTAACTTTCTTATTTCTTGACATGCTTAGGAAAGCTGATACATTCAGATGGAATAATAATAATAATCCTTGGATTGAAATGAAGAAAAAGTTGCAACAGTTCATGCCCTAGATTTTGTTCCGGTTGACTTATCATGCAACAATTACCATGTTAAATGTTTCCTCTTAAAATAACTAGCTGATGGCAGAATATAGATATTCACTTGCTGTGCTCTGCCACTGTTCATGTAGATTTGTGCAAACATGATCTTCTCAAATGGTAAGTGGAGGAAAGTTTGCAACGAGTAATAGCACGTTTTCCCTCTTCCCTCAGCAAGATGCTACTTCGTAATCTCAGGTCAAGTCTCTCTTCAGTGCATATTTTGAATGGAGCAACTTCCTGCCTTAGATCTTGCACCTTTGTCTGTCATCAAAAATTTTAAAAAGCAGCTGGCATTTTTATTGGTAGAGAGTAGAAGATGAATGAGGATTGTTGGGGCTTTAGTGAAGCAAAAAGAAGGTCACCTACCTGCACTCAAAATCTGCTCATCGTGACTTATTATACAAACTATTCATCCAGCATCTTAAAGGTTGTTCAGGTTAATTCTACCTGCATTTTCAACATTAGACTCAGAGAGTTGGAAGTGGAGGGAATCCTTGTGCTGAGTATGAACTGTGATCGGTATGGCATCAGTGTATCCAGGATCAGCGTGTTTGCACCAAGTGTCATATAATCAAGTGTTTGGAGCAGAGGGATCTCTGTGCTGGAGCAGTAATTGGCCAAATTCTGAAGTATCAGAGTGGATGAGGTGTTTCTGGATCATACTCTCCAGAATACGGCCACCCAAGAGGCAGTGCCAGGCAGTAAATGACACAGGGACACAAGGATAATGCAGAAAGAGAGAAGTGAGTGACCATCCGGATGGGGCAGCAGAGCGGGATCGCACTCGGGTGCAGAGAACCCCTTATTCATAAGATACTTAAGTGTTGGACAAGTCTGAGGTGGGCAGTGACATGGCTCAGAGGAGGTAGGTCCCGTGCAACACTGTGACATTGTGGACCGAAAGACTACCCAGAGTTGTGGGGGGGGGGTGGTTAGGATAGTGCTGGTAGTGAAAGACTACAGTCAGGGGAATAGAGAGTATTTTCATGGTGTGTTGCCTCACTGATGCCACAATGAAGAACAGATGGAAACACTATGGATATAGGAGGGACAGCAGCCAAAAGTCATAGCCCATTCTGGAATCATGAACATACATAGAAATACATTTGAGCTCCAGCAGAGGGAGTTTATTGTGCTAGTCACTAGATTGATGAACAGGAACTCGAAGGTGGTCATCTTTGAATGCTTTCTGTGCAATGTGTTGGACAGGTTAAGGAGAAGCCGATTAAGAAGGTCAATGCTTGGCTGCAGGGCTGCTGCAAGAGAGAGAGGTTCATTTTGGGGCATGGAGTGAATTGTGGAACAAGAGAAGGCTATAATCAAAGGAGCAGTCATTGCTTGAACCAAACTGACACCAATGTCCTTGGGGAGAGGATGAATAGAGCAGTGGAGGAGGATTTAAACTAATATGGCAGAAGTTGAGAAAAGGCTACGTTTAAGACTGGAAAGGGAGAGCAGGATTAACAAAGCTGTGTAAATAGAAGCAGAAAGCTTAGCTAAA
This sequence comes from Pristiophorus japonicus, assembly GCF_044704955.1. Taxonomy (NCBI): domain Eukaryota; kingdom Metazoa; phylum Chordata; class Chondrichthyes; family Pristiophoridae; genus Pristiophorus; species Pristiophorus japonicus. The sequence goes on along the minus strand of NC_091977.1, from coordinate 361,224,276 downwards.
ATAAATAGTGAGAAAATATTACCAGAGGAGAAAGGCACAGAAAGAGGCTTTGAGATAGTTAAAAATAAAGGGCTCAAAATTGGCCCACCCCTTTTTTCGGTGTACTCCCCAGAGATGCGCCGCTATTCTGCATTGAAAAGTGCTCCGAAAAAATCGTTCCCTAATTTAGCCGCTGTCTGGCCTCTCCCGGGTCTTCGCGCAGTGTGGCCAGTCGGGTCGGGGGGAGAATCAGCGTCCCACACTGAAAACAGTGCCGGGACGTCTGCACATGCATGTTGGAGTGTGCGTGCATGCACAGTAGCTCCTCGCCCCCAGCCTCTCAGTGTGCGTTCTGCAGCGTGGGACCCGATCATCATCATCATCATCATACCGGCTGCTGGTGCGTCCCGTCCCTATCCCAGGCCGAATGGCCTATCGCCCAGGCAAGCCTGGATATTTTGAAAAATATGTTTTGTTTCTTGTGAATAGTGATGACCATTTATCAAGGCTATTTACCTGGTGCTATTGTGAAAGAAGAACCAATGCTATAAAAGTAGGGGGTTTGGCAAAGAGAGATGAGGATGGTAAAGTACTTATTGGGAAGTACGACCTCCCAGAATATACTGTGAGGTGGTATATTTTGGGAAGGTTACACAAGCAATGGGAGTATACCCTCAATGAGGGTAAGTTTAACTTTTAACGGCAGGCGAAAAATGGGCCATCGCGAATCGTCGATCCATTTTCCACCTCTCCCGATTTTCTTTTCCATTGAAATTAATGGAAAGATGCTGAAAGGGGTGGATGAACAGCGAGGTGTCCAAAAGCATAATTCCGTAAATGTATGAATCCAGAAAGATAAAGCTATAAAAAGAGCCAAATGCATTTGAGGTTTTAGAAATAGGGGAATCCACATCAGTCTGAACAATTGAGCAGTACGGAGTAACACAGACCAAGAAGTCACAGGTTCCATTCCTGATAATCTAGTTTAGCTCAGATGGAGCAATAGTGAGTTTGCTGCAGTTTTGGAATGCATGGGAAATTATGAGTGAAAATAAAAATATTTTCAGCTTCCTAACAATCTGTAATATATTTATGCTTAGAGTCACCTGACACCAGAGGGCGCCACTGTCAGGTGTCATGCAAGTAATACAGGAAGTCAACTCTTGTACTTTCCCGAAGTGGGAATAAAAGAGATCGGGTACACACCCGAGGCAATATATAACAACAGGACTCTTGTGTTATTACATTGGCAACGAGGTAAACTAAGAACTTTCCTATTTACAATGTGCACTATTGGAATTCTGCATGAATTCGTGGATGGCGAGAATTGGGCGGATTTTGTCGACTGCCTTGATCAATATTTTGTTGCCAACAAAATGGAGGGGGATGCTGATGCAGTCCGTCGCAGGGCGGTTCTCGTCACCGTCTGTGGTCAGAAGGTTTATGAAATTATGAAGAACATTCTCTCGCCTTTACGTCCAACTGTCAAGTCTTATGAGGAATTGTGTGATTTGGTGCATGACCATCTGAAGCCAAAAGAAGAGATCATCATCTCATGCTATCGCTTCTACACGCATGTCCATGCTGAGGGCCAGGACGTGTCGGGATTCATCGCCGATCTACGACGTCTTGCTGAGCAGTGTAAGTTCGGGAACATGCTGGAAGACAGGTTGAGAGACTTTTTTGTGATAGGCATCAACCATGATGTGATTCTTTGGAAGTTATTGGCCAAAGAGAAACTGGACTTGAAAAAGGCCATCGCGATTGCCCAGGCATGCATGACGACTGATGAGAATTTGAGGCAGATATCATCAAAAGGTTGGAGCTCCACGACAGGCTTGTCGGGTACTGTAAACAAGATTGTGTTGTCTTCTGGCAAAACTGCTCAATGGCAGGGCCAAGTCAACTGTTTGTGAAACCTGTAGCTGCTAGAGCCCGACAACTGGTACGAAGCTGAGTTCACCCTGTTGGCGTTGTGGGGGCAATCATCGGCCTCATCAGTGTTGGTTTAAACAATACTCCTGTAATGGCTGTTCGAAAGTGGGACATCTCGAGAAAATGTGCCCACGACTGAGCAAGCGTGCTGCTGCTGCTGCTCATCATATTGATGATGATAACCAATCCAATGCTGACTTTGATACACAGCCTGAGGAGGAAATGTATAGTTTGTATTCATTCTTGTCAAAGAGCCAGCCGATAACTGTTAATGTAAAGCTGAATGGCGTGCCTGTATCAATGGAGCTGAACACAGGTGTAAGTCAGTCGATCATGAGCCAAGTGACATTTGACAAGCTGTGGGACACTGAAGCTGTGAAGCCTAAGCTGAGTCCAGTCAAGGCCAAGTTGCGTACTTATACGAAGGAACTCATACCTGTGATTGGCAATGCAGTAGTCAAGGTGTCGTATGATGGCGTGATCCAAGATCTACCATTGTGGATCATCCCAGATAATGGTTCAATGCTGTTCAGTTGGAATTGGCTCGAGAACATCAAGCTGAACTGGAGTGATGTCAAAGCATTGTCCTCGGTGGATGACACTTCTTCTGGTCAAGTGTTGAAGAAGTTTCCTCCTTTGTTTGACCCTTGCATTAGTAATTTTACTGGAGTCAAGATGCAGATTCACCTGGATTCTGATGCAAGGCCTGTCTATCACAAAGCTCGGTCTGTCCCTTATATGATGAGGGAGAAGATTGGGATTGAGCTTGTCAGACTCCAACGTGAAGGGGTTATATCACCCATCGAGTTCAATGAATGGGCCAGCCCTATTGTTCCTGTGTTTAAGAGTGATGGCACTGTCAGTATTTGCGGAGACTACTAGGTTACAATTAACCGATTCTCGAAACAGGTTCAGTACCCATTACCGAAGGCTGATGACCTATTCGCCATGATAGCTGGTGGAAAGTTGTTCACTAAGCTAGATCTGACGTTGGCCTACCTGACACAGGAGCTCATCTATAATTCAAAGAAACTGACCTGCATCAACACCCATAAAGGACTGTTTGTCTACAACAGATGTCCTTTCGGAAGTCGTTCGGCTGCAGCCATATTCCAGAGGAATATGGAGAGTCTACTGAAGTCCGTTCCTAGAACTGTCATTTTCCAAGATGACATTCTGGTCACAGGCATGACACCGCTGAACATCTGAACAATCTTGAGGAAGTTCTACATCGCCTGGACAAAGTAGGGCTCAGGTTGAAACTTTCGAAATGTGCCTTCCTGGCACCTGAATTTGAATTCCTTGGTAGGAAGATTTCTGCTGATGGAATCAGGCCGACTGATTCAAAAACCAAGGCCATCAAAAATGCATCCAAGCCTCAGAATGTGACAGAGCTGCATTCGTTCCTTGGGCTACTCAACTACTTTGGTAATTTCTTACCCAGTTGAGCACTTTATTAGAGCCACTGCATTTGCTACTCAGAAAAGGTAACAATTTGATCTGGGGTATGTCTCAAGATGGAGCCTTTGAGAAAGCTAAGAGTCTGCTGTGTTCAAACAAGTTGCTTGTTCATTATAATCCGTGTAAGTATCTTGTATTAGCCTGTGATGCTTCATCATATGGTGCTGGCTGTATACTCCAACATGCCACTGAGTCGGGTAAGCAACAACCTGTTGCGAATGCGTCAAGAAGTTTATCAAAAGCCGAACGAGCTTACAGCATGGTAGACAAAAAAGCTTTGGCCTGTGTGTATGGTGTAACAAAGATGCATCAGTACCTGTTTGGTCTCCGTTTTGAACTCGAAACGGATCACAAGCCACTCATTTCATTGTTTTCTGAAAACAAAGGTCTTAATACCGGTGCATCGTCCCATATTCAGGTATATATCTGTATAATGGGTATGGTCATCAGGCCATCGTAACACGCTTTATGTGCTGTGAGGGTTATTCGATGTGTCAGATTAATTACATCTCTTAGAATAGACTTATGCCCGTTACCAAAACAAGGCACGCTGGATACAGGTCTTTTGTGATGAATCAAAACAGATTTAATGAAGTAGTATCCTTGCAATACAAAGAAAGACACATTACCAAGGTGACACCTCAACGGTAGGCCACTGACTCACCGCAGCACTTGTCTCTTGCTGTGTTCTATTGACCAGAGTCCTTCCTCAGTTTGCTCTGTAATCACGCTACCCCTAAAGTCGAATAGCTGTAACTTTATATCCTTTTCCTCCCATACAAATGTTGTCAGAGTCTGCAGCTGTCTCAGGCTTACAATCGATCATTCTAACCCTAACCCTCTCACCCTCTATGTGATATGTAGTACTTCCCTGAGAACTTCTTGAAGGACTGTGTCACAGAATTAATTAATCAGCTTGGATGGAAAAAATGTGACTTTTCACTTATTCTTAATTATTTTGCCTTCGCCAATGGGCTTCTCAATGAAGGTCTTTCAGCAAGGTCAAAGAAAAAAGTTTCCATCAGCCTAGACCCATTTCAGTCGCTTTTATCACATCCAAATTAAACATGACCATCAGCAATAAAGCAGTGCCACTCATAATGGTCCAGCATCTGCACCACAGCCGTGGTGTGCAGTGCTGCAGCACTCGGAGCCCTTCTCCCTGCCGCTCGACTCACGGCCAGGTCAGGCCTGCTTTTTGCGAGCGGTCCTTCTGGCGGGCAGTAGGCCGATCTGAGGCCAGTATCGCTGACCAAAATGGGCAATTTGCAGCATCCGGCATGTGAGGGCAGCATGACGTCGCGCCGGCGGATCCCTCCACGACCAATCTCCTGCCGGGCGGAACCTGGACAGCAGATGGATGATTTCGGAGGAATCGCCCAGAAAACATACATTTCCAGCGGATCCTCGGCAGCTGCGGGCACAACCTGCATCACATTTGGCCCCTTTGACTTTTATGAGAAAGTAACATCCCAAGTGGATTGTAAAAAGTTCTATAACATGGCATACTACATTTTCAAAAAGCCTTTGGACATTAAAGTCTGCTGGTTAAGCTTAAAGTGATAGTGATTCAAGGTGAAACCTGGGAACAGATAAGAAATTAGCTGTAAAATAGGAAGCAGCGAGTATTTGTTAGGGCGGGAGAAAGTGTCAAGTGGAGTACCCTCGGGACTGATGTTGAGAAACCCCCTGTTTCCAATTTACATGAAAGACTTAGATTCAGAATCTCAATTCAAACTTGCTCCAATTTGCAGACAATAAGAAACGGGAAAGGAGGGGCAGATGAATCCAAAGATGTGGGCAGGGACCTACAAAATGAGATTGATAAAATCTGTAAGCAGACAGAAGAGTGACAGGTTAAAACAAACATGTACTCTTCATGGCAAGAAACAGTGGATGTCATGTGCCGTCTGTAAATTGTATCAAAATAATTAAAGTGAGTTGAAATAAATCTAGGGGTTTACGATCCAATGCTCAACATGTCCAAACACTGCAGAACAGCAACCAACAAGGCAAGTAAAATGTGAACTATAAATTAAATACCATACAAGTCACACTGGATATCACACTCAGACTCAACAATGCTTTGATTAGATCACATCTTGAGAATGGTTGCCTTCTTTGACTAGTAAGGCACATGGAAGACATTGAAGCCATATAGCACAGAGCAGAGGTGCAAGGTTGATTTTTAACAGTAGAGTGCTCAGTTATAAGGAAACATTGGATAATTTAGGGGGAGAAATTCAGGACACAAATGACTTTTCGGTCAGGCGCAGCAAAGCTAACGACTCCCGTGAAATTCCACATGAGTTTAGCAGCGGCGGTAACCGTTAGAGCACCACTCTGCTGGCGATGACAACAACATCACCGTGCACAGCGATCCGTTTTTGCCCCGGAGTGAACATTTGGGAGCGCGCTCTGAAGCTGCGCCGTTGCAATGCCAGCGATAGTTGTAGGCCACTTGCGGAGAGAAATTTAAAGGGGAGGTGCCACTGTGAAAAAGAAAAATTTGGCCTGCTTCATGTTGGATCGCGGAGGGTCAATGCCACAATCTTTCAGTCTAGCACTCCGTTTGTGTGCTGGGCTGCTGCCACGGCACACCGCTCCTCGGTGGTCCAGGTAGGGACCTGTTTCTCCCCCACAGAGTCATCAGCTTGGCCCTCCCCTTTAATGAAGGGGAAGACCCTGTATATGCGGCAGTGCTACACATACCACCGCGTTGCATCACACCCCGCCTTGTTTCCTTCCACCCTGCTCGCCCCACAGAGCAAGTGGAACGCGTTATTTTGTGCTCGACTCTTGGGCTGGACTTCCGCACCTCATGTAGGAAATCTTGCCTCGCAGCTGTTATTGCCCCCAAACAGGGTACGACGCAATTTCCGCCCCTCCCCCAAGGCATTTCATTTTTAGAGGAGGCAACCAAGAGATATGCCATAGTAAACAGTGTAGAAATATTAAATCCAAACACAATTTGAAATTAAACAATTGCAGAAGAACAAAACAGCAAAAGACAAATATAGGACTGAAAATATTACTTTTTTTTCCTCACAAAGAGAGAACAAATCATGGAATGGACTTCCGGGTAGGGTAATGGAGGTGAAAACACTAGAATTATTTAAGAAACAGCTGGATGCTGCAAAGAGGAAGAATTTTTTGTTCTTGTGGATGGATAGGCTGGGATGGGCAGAATGGCCCTCCTCACCACATCAATCTTGTTAATTTTTTTCTGATATTTGTATAGGAATGGTATCCCACCTCAGAGATGGAATATTACACGAGACACATATTAAAGAAAATACAAAATAGAAGGGAAATGTTCTCCATGTTCCAAATTATAAAAATTACAAAATATACAACTTCACAAGGATATTTCTGCAGGTTGATCAAAAGACCATTTAAATATGATTGTATAATAAAATAACTGAACAACTTTTTCCCCTTCATTTTTTACTTCAGAATTAACTACTCTCACTTCCTCTACAGCCCATGAGAGCCAGAGGGATATATTTACATTGTTTTATAATTTTAGATTAGTGAAACCTTTTTTCTTTAACTTTAGAAACAAAGGGAAAAACATCCCACCGTGTGAACTTCATCCAACTCTGTCCCAATAATGGGAGAGGAGAATGGGCGATGGGCAGGGGGGAGCGGTGGCGGCGGTGATGGTGGGGTTGGGGGGACAAAGCTTTCCTCCCTGCAACAAAATCACAAAAGGAGTTTTTAAAATAAATACTTGCATCTTTGCTGCACATAGCACTCAGGGCAAATCTGGCATGGAGAAGAATTGTCTATTGCACTGGTGTAAGCTTCATTGCCAAGACGAGTCATTTATGCGGCCTCTTTGAGTGATATTCCCAATCTAATTAGCTGTGTTTCTTTACTATACTTCTATGAACTTCTGCTAAATAAATCTCTGACTGAAAGTTTGTGATGGTTTATTGTGAAGGATATCAATACAGGCTGTTGTTGTTATTGGCAGTAATGTTTTCCAAATAAAGAACTGAATCTCAATCTGCAATTGGGAACACAGACATTGGGGCTTTGTAATTGACTGGGGCAGGTTGTGTGTGCAGGTGGGGGGCATGGTGTGAGGCTGGATTTCCCCGCATGCTATGCATTTTTAACTCCACAGCGTGCATCTTTTTTTTGAAGAAGGTTCCCCACCAGGAAGGCAGCCTGACTGACAGGCTTGGCCCCCGGTTGAATGGGGAATGCTCTTGAGGAGGCCACAAACACAGGAGCAGGTAGGACCACTGCAGCTGCATTAGTGGGAACATTGGGAGTGTGGTTCAGATCTTGCGGAGGGGAGGGATGGGGTGGACAGATCCCCGATCCCAGGGAGGATCCTATTCCCGATCCCATAGGAAGTCTGATCCCCAATCCCAGGGTGGATGGGAGGGGGGGTCTGATCATGGGGTGGGTGGGGGGAGGGGTTGGTCTAATGGCGGACAGTGAAGAAAGTTAGCTTAGGGCGTAGGAGGGAAACATCTATGCTCTTCCTGTCCCACAAGCAGTGTTGTAAAGGTACTTACCTCACCACTCTTCAGTTGCCGGGTTTCCCAACACCCGGGAAAACAACTGGCCACAGTAAAACTTGGAAGACAGGTTAAATATGAGGTATTTTTTTTAATATATTCATTCATGGGATGTGGGCATTGCTAGAAAGGCCAGCATTTATTGCCCATTGTTAATTGCTTTTGAGAAAATGATGGTGAGCTGTTTTCTTTAATCGCTGCAGTCCTGTTGGGTAGGGAGTTCCAGGATGTTGACCTAGTAATGGTAAATGAACGGCAATATACTTCCAAGTCAGGATGGTGTGTGATTGGGAGGGGAACTTGCAGGTGGTTGAGTTCCTATGCGCCTACTAACGGTGTCCTTCTAGGTAGCAGTGGTCGCAGGTTTGAGAGGTGCTATTGAAAAATCGTTGGTGAGTTGCTCCAGTGCATCTTGTAGATGGTACACACTGCAGCCACGGTACAGTTAATTCAGAGACGAGGGTCCTGAACGTAAAGAAAGGTAACTTTGATGGTATGAGACATGAATTTGCTAGGATAAACTGGCGAATGATACTTAAAGGCTTGATGGTGGATAAGCAATGACAGACATTTAAAGATCACATGGATGAACTTCAACAATTGTACATCCCTGTCTGGAGTAAAAATAAAACGGGAAAGGTGGCTCAACCGTGGCTAACAAGGGAAATTAGGGATAGTGTTAAATCCAACGAAGAGGCATATAAATTGGCCAGAAAAAGCAGCAAACCTAAGGACTGGGAGACATTTAGAATTCAGCAGAGGAGGACAAAGGGTTCAATTTGGAGGGGGGAAAAGAGATTATGAGAGTAAGCTTGCAGGGAACATATAAACTGACTGCAAAAGCTTCTATAGATATGTGAAGAGAAAAAGATAAGTGTAGACAAATGTAGGTCCCTTGCAGTCAGAATCAGGTGAATTTATAATGGGGAACAAAGAAATGGCAGACCAATTGAACAAATACTTTGGTTCTGTCTTCACTGAGGAAGACACAAATAACCTTCCAGAAATACGAGGGTCAAGCGAGAAGGAGGAACTGAAGGAAATCCTTATTAGTCAGGAAATTGTGTTGGGGAAATCAATGGGATTGAAGGCTGATAAATCCCCAGGGCCTACTAGAAGGAAGTGGCCCTAGAAATAGTGGATGTACTGGTGGTCATTTTCAAACATTCTATAGATTCTGGATTAGTTCCTATGGATTGGGGGGTAGCAAATGTAACCCCACTTTTTAAAAAAGGAGGGAGAGAGAAAACAGGGAATTATAGAGCGATCAGTCTGACATCGGTAGTGGGGAAAATGTTGGAATCAATTATTAAAAATGTAATAGTAGCGCATTGGGAAAGCAGTGACAGGATCGGTCCAAGTCAGCATGGATTTATGAAAGGGAAATCATGCTTGACAAATCTTCTAGAAAATTTTGAGGATGTAACTAGTACAGTGGACAAGGGGAACCAGTGGATGTAGTGTATTTGGACTTTCAAAAGGCTTTTGACAAGGTCCCACACAAGAGACTGGTATGCAAAATTAAAGCACATGGGATTGGGGGTAATGTATTGACGTGGATAGAGAACTGGTTGGCAGACAGGAAGCAAAGAGTAGGAATAAACAGGTCCTTTTCAGAATGGCAGGCAGTGACTAGTGGGGTACCGCAAGGTTCAATGCTGAGATCCCAGCTATTTACAATATACATTAATGATTTAGACAAAGGAATTGAATGTAATATCTCCAAGTTTACAGATGACACTAAACTGGGTGGTGGTGTGAGCTGCGAGGAGGACGTTGAAAGGCTGCAGGGTGACTTGGACAGGTTGGGTGAGTGGGCAAATGCATGGCCATTTCCAAAAGGAGATTTCCAAAAGGCATTCGATAAGGTGCCACACAAAAGATTACTGCAGAAGATAAAGGTACGCGGAGTCAGAGGAAATGTATTAGCATGGATCGAGAATTGGGTGGCTAACAGAAAGCAGAGAGTCGGGATAAATGGGTCCTTTTTGGGTTGGAAATCGGTGGTTAGTGGTGTGCTACAGGGATCGGTGCTGGGACCACAACTGTTTACAATATACATAGATGACCTGGAAGAGGGGACAGAGTGTAGTGTAACAAAATTTGCAGATGGCACAAAGATTAGTGGGAAAGCGGGTTGTGTGGAGGACACAAAAAGGCTCCAAAGAGATTTAGATAGATTAAGCGAATGGGCTAAGGTTTGGCAGATGGAATACAATGTCAGAAAGTGTGAGGTCATCCACCTTGGGGGGAAAAAACAGTAAAAGGGAATATTATTTGAATGGGGAGAAATTACAAAATGCTGCGGTGCAGAGGGACCTGGGGGTCCTTGTGCATGAATCCCAAAAAGTTAGTTTGCAGGTACAGCAGGTAATCAGGAAGGCAAATGGAATGTTGGCCTTCATTGTGAGGGGGATGGAGTACAAAAGCAGGGATGTCCTTCTGCAACTGTATCGGGTATTGGTGAGGCCACACATGAAGTACTGTGTGCAGTTTTGGTCACCTTACTTAAGGAAGGATATACTAGCTTTGGAGGGGGTACAGAGACGATTCACTAGGCTGATTCCGGAGATGAGGGGGTTACCTTATGATGATAGATTGAGTAGACTGGGTCTTTACTCGTTGGAGTTCAGAAGGATGAGGGGTGATCTTATAGAAACATTTAAAATAATGAAAGGGATAGACAAGATAGAGGCAGAGAGGTTGTTTCCACTGGTCGGAGAGACTAGAACTAGGGGGCACAGCCTCAAAATACAAGGGAGCCAATTTAAAACCGAGTTGAGAAGGAATTTCTTCTCCCAGAAGGTTGTGAATCTGTAGAATTCTCTGCCCAAGGAAGCAGTTGAGGCTAGCTCATTGAATGTATTCAAGTCACAGATAGATAGATTTTTAACCAATAAGGGAATTAAGGGTTATGGGGAGCGGGCAGGTAAGTGGAGCTGAGTCCACAGCCACATCAGCCATGATCTTGTTGAATGGCGGAGCAGGCTCGAGGGGCTAGATGGCCTACTCCTGTTCCTAATTCTTATGTTCTTATGTTCTAAGAAAGACTGGATCGACTAGGCTTATATTCACTGGAATTTAGAAGAATGAGTGGGGATCTCATAGAAACATAAAATTCTGATGGGATTGGACAGATTAGATGCAGGAAGAATGTTCCTGATGTTGGGGAAGTCCAGAACCAGGGGTCACAGTCTAAGGATAAGGAGTAAGCCATTTAGGACTGAGATGAGGAGAAACTTCTTCACTCAGAGAATTATGAACCTGTGAGATTCTCCACCACGCAAATTTGTTGAGTCCAGTTCATTAGATATATTCAAAAGGGAGTTAGATGTGGCCCTTATGGCTAAAGGGATCAAGGGGTACGGAGAGAAAGCAGGAATGGGGTACTGAAGTTGCATGATCAGCCATGATCATATTGAATGGTGGTGCAGGCTCGAAGGGCCGAATGGCCTACTCCTGCTCCTATTTTCTATCTATGTTACACTTATGATGGAGGGCATGAATATTTAAGGTGCTGGATGATGGAGATGGTCATGGCCTAGCACTTGTGTGCATGAATGTTACTTGTCACATCAGCCCAGGCCTGAATTTTGTCCAGGACTTGCTGCATGCGGGCATGGACTGCTTCATTATCTGCGGAGTTGCGAAAGGAACTAAACACTGTGTAATCATCAGCAAACATCCCCACTTCTGACCTTACGATGGAGCGAAGGTCATTGATGAAGCAGCTGAAGATGGTTGGGCCTTGGACACTGCCCTGAGGAACTCCTGAAGTGATGTCCTGAGGATGGGATAATTGATCTTCAACAACCACAACCATCTTCCTTTGTGCTCGGTATGACTCCAGCCAGTGCAGAGTGTAGTCCTGATTCTCATTGCCTTCAATTTTAATGGGGCTACTTGATGCTGCACTCGGTCAAATGCTGCCTTGATATCAAGGACAGTCATTCTCTCCTCACCTCTGCAATTCAGCTCTTTTGTCCATGTTTGGAACAAGGCTGTGATGAGGCCTGGAGCTGAGTGGTCCTCTTGGGACCCAAACTGGTCATCAGTAAGCAGTTTTTTCGATAGTAAATGCCGCTTGATAGCACTGTCAGCGAAATCTTCCACCACTCTGATAACGATTGAGAGTAGACTGATGGGGCAGTAATTGGCCGGATTGGATTTGTCCTGTTTTTTGTGGATAGTACATACTTGGGCAATTTTCCACATTTTTTGGTAGATGCCTGTGTTGTAACTGTACTAGCAAAGCTTGACTAGAGGCACGGCTAGTTCTGGCGCACAAGTTTTTAGCACAACAGCTGGGATGTTGTCGAGGCCCATAGCCTTTGCTGTATCCAGTGCGCTCACCAATTTCTTGATATCATGTGGAGTGAATCAAATTGGCTGAAGACTGGCTGCTGTGAAGGTGGGGACCTCAGGAGGAGGCCAAGATGGATCATCCACTCGGCACTTCTGGATGTAGATGGTTGTAAATGCTTCAGGTTTGTCTTTTGCATTCGCTTGCTGGGCTCCGACATCACTGAGGATGGGGATGTTCATGGAGCCTCCTCCTCCTGTTAGTTGTTTACTTGTCCACCACCATTCACAAATAGATGTGGCAGGACTGCAGAGCTTTGGTCTAATCTGTTAGTTGTAGGATTGCTTAGCTCTGTCTATGCTGCTGCTGCTGTTTAGCATGCATGTAGTCCTGCATTGCAGCTTCCCCAGTTTGGTACTTCATTGTTAGATATGCCTGGTGCTGCTCCTGGCATGTGCTTCTACACTCTTCATTGAACCAGAGTTGGTCCTCTGGGTTGATATTAATGGTAGAGTGAGGGATATGCCGGGCCATGAGGTTACAGATTGTGGTGGAATACAATTCTTCTGCTGCCGATGGCCTGCAGCACCTCATGGATAAACAGTTTTGAGCCATCCAGTCTGCCACACAGACTACATTCTGTGCCCTTGCTACCCTCTTCCAAGTGGTGTTCAACATGGAGGAGTACGGATTCATCAGCTGAGGGAGGACGGTAGGTGGTAATTAGCAAGAGATTTCCTTGTCCATGCTTGACCTGAAGCCGTGAGATTTCATGGGGTCTGGAGTCAATGTTTTGTACGCCCAGGGCCACTCCCTCCCAACTCTATATCACTGTACCGCCAGTAGCTCTGTCCTGCTGATGGGACAAGACATACCCAGTGATGGCAAAGGAGGATTCTGGGACTTTGGCTGAAAGTTATGATTCTGTGAGTATGACTATGTCAAGATGTTGCTTGACTAGTCTGTGGGACAGCTCTCCCAATTTTGGCACAAGTCCCCAGATGTTAGTGAGGAGGACTTTACAGGGTCAACTGGGATGGGTGTGCCTTCATCGTGCTCGAAGCCGATGCCTAGATCGATGCCGGGTGGTCCGTCGGGTTTTATTCTTATTATTGATTTTCGTAGCGGTTTGGTACAATTGAGTGGCTTGCTAGGCCATTTCAGAGGGCAATTAAAAGTCAACCACATTGCCATGGGTCTGGAGTCATCTATCGGCCAGACCAGGTAAGGACAGCAGATTTCCTTCCCTCAAAGACATTAGTGAACCAGATGGGTTTTGACGAAAATCTAGTAATTTCATGGTCACCATTACTTACACTAACTTTTAAATCCGGACTTTTATTTAATTAACTGAATTTAAATTCCCTAACTGCCGTGGTGGGATTAACTCATGCCTACATATCACTAGTCTAGCCCTCTGAATTATTAGTCCTGTAACACAACCACTATGCTACCGTACCTAATGCAGCCTCATTATAATATTGAAATTGGCAAATCGATTCCTGGGAACATGTTGGTTGCTCGCCCCTGATCCTGCAGGGATCAGTGCTGAGACCCCAACTGTTAACAATCTATATTAATGACTTGGAAGTAGGAGTGTAACGTAGCCAAGTTTGCTGACAATAAAAAGATGGGAGCAAAACCAATGTGTGAGGAGGACACACAATATCTGCAAAAGGACAGAGACAGGTTAAGTGAGTGGGCAAAAATTTGGCAGATGGAGTATAATGTTGGAAAGTGTGAGGTCATGCACTTTGGCAGAAAAAATCAAAGAGCAAGTTATTATTTAAATGGAAAAAAATTGGAAGATGCTGTAGTACTGCAGGACCTGGGGGTACTTGTGTATGAAAGACAAAAGGTTAGTGTTACACTCATAATAAATGGTCAGACCGAGTAATGTGAGTAATGAGCAAGTGTGACCTTAGCTCCTTTATTAAGGTTCCAGAGTCCAGGTACCGCGTGGGTGGCCTGCTTATATACTGTGCTCCCAAGGGATGCTGGGATCCCTTGGAACTCCAACGGTAGGCCCTCTGTGTGATGCAGGTTACAAGGGGTTAAATACATAACATCACTCCCCCATGAAGTCAACAGTACACTTATTTACAAGGTGAGACGGTCTGGGGCTTTGCGCTCCCTTGTCGATCTTCTTGGTACAAATGCTGGTGTGGGTGGGTTGGTCAATTGTTCACTGGGCTGTTGGGCAGCCGGCCTTGCCGGGCTGCTGGGGATGATGAGGTCAATTTCGTGGTCAACTGTGATGTAAGTTGCCACTTGTGTGTGTGTTGGAAGGTCAAAGTTAGTGGTGTCCTCTTCAAGTTGTTCGCCGCTGTTGGTGAACTGCAATTTGATTTGGTCCACATGTTTTCTGTGCATTTGTCCATTGGCCAGTTTGACCTGAAATATCCTACTCCCCTCTTTGGCTGTGACCATGCGAGCGAGCCATTTGGGACCATGTCCATAATTGAGCACAAACATAGGATCATTGATTTCAATACCACGTGACAATTTTGCACGGTCATGATACATACTTTGTTGATGCCGCTTGTCCTCCATGTGATCATGCAGATCAGGGTGGATAAGAGAGAGCCTTGTTTTAAGCGCCCTTTTCATGAGCAGCTCAGCTGGGGGAATCCCGGTGAGTGAGTGAGGTCTGGTGCGGTAGCTGAACAGTACTCGGGACAACCAGGTCTGCAGAGAGCCTTCTGACACGTGTTTCAAGCTTTGCTTGATGGTCTGAACTGCCCGTTCGGCCTGGCCGTTGGATGCGGGCTTGAACGGGGCAGATGTGACGTGTTTGATCCCGTTGCGGGTCATTAATTCTTTGAATTCAGCACTGGTGAAGCACAGCCCATTGTCGCTGACTAGGACATCAGGCAAGCTGTGCGTGGCAAACATGGTTCATAGGCTTTCAATGGTGGCCGTGGATGTACTTACAGACATTATTGCACATTCAATCCATTTTGAGTAAGCGTCCACGACAACCAAAAACATTTTGCCTTGGAATGGGCCCACATAGTCTACATGGATCCTCGACCACGGTTTGGATGGTCATGACCACAAACTTAGCGGTGCCTCTCTGGGTGCATCGCTCAACTGAGAGCAAGTGTTGCACTGGCGCACACATGACTGTAAATCTGAGTCGATGCCAGGTCACCACACGTGAGATCTGGCTATGGCTTTCATTATTACGATACCTGGGTGGGTGTCATGTAGTTTGCAAATAAATGTGTCTCTGCCTTTCTTGGGCAAGACCACGCGATTGCCCCACAAAAGACAGTCCGCCTGCAGGGACAACTCGTCTTTGCATCTGTGGAATGGCTTAATCGCTTCCTGCATCTCCACTGAGACACAGGACCAGCTCCCATAGAGGACACAGTTTTTTACCAAAGACAGTAAAGGATCCTGGCTGGTCCAGGTCCTGATCTGGCGGGCCATAATGGGGGATTTCTCATTCTCAAATGCCTCCATGACCATGAGCAAGTCCGCTGGCTGTGCCATTTCCACCCCGATGGTGGACAATGGTAGCCGACTGAGAGCATCTGCGCAGTCCTCTGTGCCCGATCTGTGGCGGATTACATAGTTGTATGCTGACAGCATGAGCACCCATCTTTGGATGCGGGCAGAGGCATTGGTATTAATCCCTTTGCTCTCCGAGAATAGGGATATGAGCGGCTTGTGGTCAGTTTCAAGCTCGAACTTGAGGCCAAATAAGTACTAGTGCATTTTTTTTACCCCGTAAACACAGGCCAGAGCCTCTTTTTCAACCATGCTGTAGGACCTTCCGGCCTTGGACAAACTCCTGGATGCATACGCAACCGGTTGCAAAATCCCCGAATCATTAGCCTGTTGTAACACACACCCGACCCCGTATGACAACGCATCGCAAGCTAACACTAATCGTTTACATGGATTATACAGGACAAGCAGTTTGTTAGAACACAATCGGTCTCTGACTTTCTTAAAGGCAGCCTCTTGTGAATTACCCCATACCCAGTCGTCCCCCTTGCGCAGTAGCACATGCATGGGTTCTAGCAGGGTGCTTCACCCAGGTAGGAAATGACCAAAATAGTTAAGGAGTCTCAGGAATGACCACAGCTCCGTCATGTTCTGTGGTCTCGGTGCCTTCTTGATGGCCTCCGTCTTGGTGTCGGTGGGTCTGATGCCATCTACTACGATTCTGCTTCCTAAGAATTCGACGTCCTGTGCCAGGAAAACACACTTCGAGCTTTTCAACCTGAGCCTCACGCGATCCAACCGACTAAGAACGTCCTCCAGATCCTTCAAGTGCTCCAAGGTGTCCCGATGTGTAACCAATATGTCGTCCTGGAAGACCACTGTGCAAGGAACCGACTTTAGCAGGCTTTCCATGTTCTGCTGGAAGATTGCTGCGATTGACCGAATCCCGAACGGGCACCGGTTGTAGATAAACAGGCCTTTGTGCGTGTTGATGCAGGTGAGGTCTTTCAAAGACTCCTCCAGCTTCTGCGTCCTGTAGGACGAGGTCTGATCCAGCTTGGTGAACGTCTTCCCTCCAGCCAGGGTCACGAATAGGTCGTCTGGCTTGGGTAATGGGTATTGGTCCTGCAGCGAAAAACGGTTAATCGTTACTTTATAGTTCCTGCAAATTCTAACCGTACCGTCCTCGTTGAGGAGTACTAGAACAATCGGACTGGCCCAGTCGTTGAATTCTACCGGCTCGATGATGCCTTCACGTTGCAGCCTGTCCAACTTGATTTCCGCTTTTTCATGCATCATGTATGGTACCGCCTGAGTCTTGTGGTGGATGGGTCGCGTACCGGGAACCAAATGAATCTGCACTTTTGCCCCTGAAAAGCCTCCAATACCTGGCTCGAATAACGAGGGTAACTTGCTTAGAACCTGGGTACATGCGATGTCGTCGACGGATGAAAGCGCTCGGATGTCGTCCCAGTTCCAGCGGATTTTCCCCAGCCAGCTTCTGCCAAACAACGTGGGGCCATCCCCTGGCACAATCCACAGCGGGACTTCATGTATTGTTCCATCATAGGAGACTTTGACTTCAGCACTGCCAATTACAGGGATTAGTTCCTTGGTATAAGTCCTTAGTTTGGTGTGAATGGGGCTGAGCTTGGGCCTGTGTGCCTTCTTCCCCCACAGCCTGTTAAAGGCCGTTTTACTCATTATGGACTGACTTGCCCCCGTGTCCAGCTCCATCCACACTGGAATACAGTTCAGTTCAACTTTCAACATTATTGGTGGGCATTTCGTCGTGAACGTGTGTGCCCCGTAAACCTCTGCCTTTTCAGTACGAGTTTCCAATTCCATCTGATCCACTGTGGATTGATCTTCCTCTGCAGCGTGGTGGTTTGCAGGGTTTGCAGCTCCCCTACACATTCGTTGGAGGTGTCCCATTATTCTGCAGCCATTGCACGCATAGTGCTTAAAGCAGCATTGATGGGGCCGATGATCATCCCCGCAGTGCCAACAGGGTGTTAACTGCCTCGCATTGACAGATGATGGTGGACTCTGGGTCAATTGAGGTCGGGCCACAGCAGCCGGCGTGTACGTTCTGCCATGTACATTTCTGCTCAAAACTGACATTACTTTATGCACAGTACTGGCCGAAACTTCTTTGTTCGGCGAAATCTGTTTGGTGTTGTCGCTGGTGGACATAAATGCCTGGGCAATCGTTATGGCTTTACTCAGATTCGGAGTTCCTACAGTCAACAGTTTGCGAAGGATTATCACATGTCTGATGCCCAGTACAAAAAAGTCTCTGAGCATTTGTTCTAGGAATCCCTCAAACTCACAATGTCCTGCAAGGTGCCGTAGTTTGGCGAAGTCGCTTGCCACTTCCTGGCCCTCTGATCTTTGACACGTGTAGAACTGATATCTCGCCATCAAAACGCTTTCCTTAGGATTTAGGTGCTCCCGGACCAGCGTATACAGTTCTTCGTAGGATTTATCTGTTGGTTTTGCCAGAGCCAGGAGATTCTTCATGAGGCCATAGGTTGTTGCCAAACAGACAGTTAGGAGAATCACCCTTCCTTCGGTCACGTTCTCGTCCCCTTCCAGCTCGTTGGCCACGAAGTATTGGTCGAGTCTCTCCACAAAGGCCTCCCATTCATCCCCTTCTGAGAACTTCTCCAGTATGCCGACTATTCTTTGCATTTCCGCGTGGTTGTTCTTTACCTAGTCGTCAATTGTTACACCCATAATAAATGGTCAGACTGAGTACTGTGTGTAATGAGCAAGTGTGACCTTCGCTCCTTTATTAAGATTCGAGAGTGCAGGTACCTCATGGGTGGCCTGCTTATATACTGTGCTCGAACAGTTAGGCCTCTGGTGGACAGGTATAATGCAGGCTACAAGGGATTAAATACATAACAGTAGGTATGCAGATACAGCAAGTGATCAGGAAGGCCAATCAAATCTTGGCTTTTATTGCAAAGGGGATGGAGTATAAAAGCAAGGAAGTCTTGCTACAGTTATACAAGGTATTGGTGAGGCCACACCTGGAATACTGCGTGCAGTTTTGGTTTCCATATTTAAGAAAGGATATACTTGCTTTGGAGGCAGTTCAGAGAAGGTTCACTAGGTTGATTCCGGAGATGAGGGGGTTGACTTATGTGGAAAGGTTGAGTCGGTTGGATCTCTACTCACTGGAATTCAGAAGAATGAGGGGTGATCTTATCGAAACACTTAAGATTATGAGTGGACTTGACAAGGTGGATGCAAAGAAGATGTTTCCACTGATAGGGGAGACTAGAACTAGAGGGCATTATCTTAGAATCAGGGGTCGCCCATTTAAAACTGAGATGAGGAGGAATTTCTTCTCTCAGGGGGTTGTGAATCTGTGGAATTCGCTACCTCAGAGAACTGTGGAAGCTGGGTCATTGAATAAATTTAAGTCAGAGGTAGACAGTTTCTTAACTGATAAGGGAATAAGGGGTTATGGGGAGCCGGCAGCGGACCTGAGTCCATGATCGGATCAGCCATGATCGTATTAAATGGCGGAGCAGGCTCGAGGGGCCGTATGGCCGACTCCTGCTCCTATTTCTTATGTTCTTATGCCTCCATTAAAACCAGAAGAGTGCAGGTTGGGCTCAGGTTTGACATTTTAAAAATGTTAACATCCCACCCGACCCCAACCCACCTGTATTTTATGGTTGAAATTAACCCTATGTATTTTAAAAGTCCAGCAGAAACAATTCAGCTAACTTTTTGTAACTCAACTTTGGCGCATGCAACTTCGGGGTAGATTTCCCTCAGGATTTTCTCAATTTCCTGCCAGAACTTTCAGCACAAAATCGGCAGAAACCCGGAGAAAAAGAATAAATTGTCACTCATGCCTTTCTTTGGGGCTTTTGCTGATCTTCTGCCAAAGTTACCACACAAGATTCGGAAACTCCCACTGAAATTGCTGGCGATACTCTTTTAAATCTTAGTAGTCAAAGTAGACTTTGACACACTTGCTGAGAATTTCCATGGAGCTGCTCCTGTTTCTCTGCCGCAACTTCACCGGAATACCGGAGGAAACATCGTTATGTAAGTTTCTTGCCATTTGTACTCTTAGAATGCTGGGTGCAGGATTCTTGCATTCGGCCTCAGTGTCCAATTCTTAAAGATTGATAAAGGGCACCTCTCAGGAAGAAAAAACTGAAGAAGATCAAACATTATCAGAGCACTGCTTTACACAGGCCCTATTCATAAAATGCGAAAGGTTTGAAGAAATTGATCATGCAGCTTGCTGACCACTGTTTCCTCCCACTGGGAGTGCCTGAAGCCTGCCACAGAATTTCTTTCTCCCCAGATAGGAAAGACTCCCTAGCAGCAGCCAGAGATCCCCCATCCCACATTAAAAAGACCCTGAGCCTGGGGTTTGGAGAGCATCTCAGAGGCTAGCAGTAGTCACCGCCCCCCTCCCATCCCCTTTCACCGCAGATATTGGCCCAACTAAAAGTGAGCATGGCAAGTCCAGACCCTATTCTCAACACAGCTTTTTTTAGCATGAGTAAAGTACATCATAGAACCTCTTGACTATAAAGTGGTCTTGCATATTTTACATCACCTAGAAAGAAAGATATTCTGAAAGCTGACTTTGACAAAGCAGAGGTAGAGAATTGGGTGACATGTTAGAACATTTCTATTTCTATTTTTAACATATTAAAAGTTTTTTTTCTCCAATCTTATAGCATTCTTTATTCCGTGCTTTCTCCATCATATTGATCCCTTACTTTTCCCTCTAAAAAAACCAACCTCTTCCCATCGGTCACTATAACTCTCATACATACCTTTGTCACATCCAAACTCAATTATTTCAATGCTTTTCTGGCTGACTTTTTATTCTCCACTCTCCCTAAATATCTTCTCAACCAAAACTCTTCTGTTGATATTCTATTCTACACCAAATTCCACTCACCCATTGCCCTTGCCTTTTCTTACATACCTTGGCTTCCTGCCAGCCAGCACCTCAAATTTAAAGTTCTCATCATTCTGTTTAAATCCCTCCTTGGCCCCACACCTCCCTATCTCTTATCACATCCATTGTTTTAACTCTCATCCCAAACTAGCTGTTTCTTTGACTCTGGTTTCTTGTGCATCCCCGTCTCTTTACCCTACTATTAGTGGCAGTATCTCAGCTCCATGTTCTGGAATTACCTCCCTAATCCCCTCCAGCTACCTCTCCTCCTTCAAGACTCACCTTAAAACCCCTCTTCGACCACGCTTTTGATTATCTCTCCTTCTTTGGCTCAACATTGGTTTTATTTTCTCCTTACTGAGATGTTTATTTCACATCAAAGCCCAATGTAAATGAAAGTTGTTGCTGTTACTTGACCAGGAAGTCTTCCAAACAACTGTCTTGCCAGCTATTTTGTGCAGTTATGAAACTAGCTGCTAGGCTGTATGCAAGAATTGAGTCACTTTCTGATTTTCATATCTCAGAGAAACAACTTGTCCCTACTTGTCTCCACCCTTAGGAGGAGCAGCTAAATTTGAAAATTACTACATTGAGAACTGTGGTAAAGGACCTCATGCTAACACAGACATCCAAAGAGCAGTGAGGCACAAATCCACTAGCCCACTCAATCATTGATTTTTTTTTTAAACTCATACCAGTTTCAGTATAAATTTAATAACTTAGCTGCAGAATTTTTTTTTTACATTACTTGGTTTCTTAAACTTAAAAAATAAATTAACTGCATTCTCTCAAGACTCGTGATTTAGATAAATTGTTTGCACTGCCATGAGGCATCTCACAGACAGCTGTTTACTTTGCAAAAATACCATCTTGAATACGATATATAGATCTTTATATTTCCTTCATGCTGAAGCAATATTATTTTTCCAGAATCACAAAGCAATACGCTGGAAGCATGAGACTCAAGAACAAGTTGTTTGAAAAACAATTTGAAGGGAAAGGGTAGAGGGGGCTTTGGCAGAGATGTTGGAACGTTATTCGATCTTTACGTTTCAAAAATCTCAAGTTTAGTACACTAGTCAAACAATCTAGATGGTGCAATAAGGCCATATTGCAACATAAGAAAATATGTAATACAAACAAGTGTCATAGTGCATCAAGCACACGTCTTCCAAAATGCTTCAATTCATCTAACCACTGGATGTACAACTTCCAAGGAAATAACATTCTGTGAAGTTTATTTTTGATCTCCTAAAGTAATTAAATCCAGATATCAATCCAAGATTACTAATTCTGATCAACTGCATTCCACAGTAGACAGTCTAAGGGTCTCAAAAGGCCTAGAGGCATGATGTTCTGCAGAACATCTGATCGTCCAGGTCTGAACTTACGTAACCATCATTCTATTCTTAACAAAATATCTGTTCTACCAAATATTCTTGGGGTCTCTACTTCCTATACTTTTGAGAGCAAAACAATCTGAGATTTACTTAAAGGATTGACCACTTGCAATCATGTCCTCCAGTTATGTACACAGTTTAATTTACATATAGGTGGCTTCCCTAAAGTGCCAGCAAGTATAAAAGTTAAAATAAGAGTGCAATAAAGAGAATATAGGAGAAAAAGGAAATGGTGTCAAAATAGCTTGGGTAAAAGTTTTATTGTATTCAAATTTATGAAAAGCTTTATATTTTAGTTAAGTGAAGTTAATATTTAAATAATCAAACTACTCCTGGCATCTGAGCAGTTTTAGTGCTGTGGTATGGTTTGTCTCAGCACTTTGTTAGCTGAAAACATTTTTTTTTTAAATGGCCAACCTGGAGGGTGGAGATTCCTTGGAGAACTTGAGGTCTAAGGATTAAAGACTTGGATCATGTGTCTTCTCTATATTATATCACTCACAATCACAACAAAGTCAGCTTTTATAATAGTTGTTAGTGCATACATACTGTTGATAAAATACAGGAGTAGATCATTACCAATGAACCAGCACAACTGTGCATAATAAGAATGCTTTCTATTCATCAGTACTGAAGAGATGTCAACTAAAGGCATGTACTTCGACAATAATTGTGCTGATATACATCAGTTAATCAGGTACCAGCAAATTAACATGGCAAGTCAAATAAATACCTGGTTCAAATGTTACATCTGTGATTTACTATGTCAATCGAAGTAATTGTTCTGTTGTTACTGATTAACTATTATTTTGCAGTCCACCAACGCACTACTATCTGGGATAAACTAAGTTCTCTTTTCTGAGCCATAGAAAAATCTGGTTAATTCCAGAGAACATCAAAATCAATAAGTGCAGAAGTTACAAATTACTTCAATTCTTCCCTTCAAAATCTCTATATTCAAACATATACAAACAACAGTCAGAAGAATGGGGACTTTATTTTAAAAGCCATTTTTTTTGGAACCAGAAAAGTTATTTACTTACCATATCGATGGGGGCTCTGACCCTTCAATTTCTAAGTAATCATACTTTTCTTCGAGCTGAAAATCTGTAAAAATCAGTGAGATGGTATCGCCAAGCTCTGCAGCAATAGTCCAGGTGCAGTCTGCATTATTATAATACTCGCCAGGGAAGTTCGGACTGGAAATAATGCCACTGGATCCTTGAAGGGTTCCACCACATCCATCTTCAGCTGGTTGGGAAAAGAAAATAATTTGTTACTTTATAGTTCTGTCATACAACAACAACATGCATTTATATCTCGGGAGCCTCCTATCAACAAGAGCAGGCATTGACAACGAGATCCAACACTGCCTCCAGTGCACCAGTGCAGCCTTCGGCCGCCTGAGGAAAAGAATGTTTGAAGACCAGGCCCTCAAAACTGCCACAAAGCTCATGGTCTACAGGTCTGTAGTAATATCTGTCCTCCTGTATAGCTCAGAAACATGGACCATGTACAGTAGACACCTCATGTTGCTGGTGAAATACCACCAACGACTTCTCCGCAAGATCCTACAAATCTCCTGGGAGGACAGACGCACCAACACTAGTGTCCTCGACCAGGCCAACATTCCCAGCATCGAGGCACTGACCACACTTGATCCCGCTGGGCAAGCCACATAGTTCGCATGCCAGACACGAGACTCCCAAAGCAAGCGCTCTACTTGGAACTCCTTCACAGCAAACGAGCCAAAGGTGGGCAGCGGAAACATTACAAGGACAACCTCAAAGTCTCCCTGATAAAGTACAACATCCCCACTGACACCTGGGAGACCCTGGCCAAAGACTGCCCTAAGTGGAGGAAGCACATCCGGGAGGACGCTGAGCACCTTGAGTCTCGTAGCTGAGAGCGTGCAGAAATTAAGCGCAGGTAACGGAAAGAGCATGCGGCAAACCAGTCCCACCCACCCCTTCCCTCAATGGCTATCTGCCCCACCTGTGAGAGAGACTGTATTCTCGTATTGGACTGTACAGCCACCTAAGAACTCAGGTTAAGGGTGGAAGCAAGTCTTCCTCGATTCCGAGGGACTGCCTATGATGATGATGATGCATTTATATAGTGCTTTTAATGGAGTAAGACATCTCAAATCAGTTCACAGGAGTGTAATCAGACAAAGAAATTGAACCTGAGCCAAAGAAAGAGACTTAAGTACAAATGACCAAAAGCGTGATGAAAGAGGTAGGTTTTTTGAAGTGTCTTAAAGGAGGAGAGAGAGCTGGAGAGGTTTAGGGAGGGAATTCCAGAGTATTGTGTATGCGTGAATAACTGACAAACTGAGCCAGGGAAATGTAACTTAACTTAATTGTGCTTTTATACAACCCAAAATGGTGTCCCAAACCGGCATGAACCAGAATGAATACAGCAACTTTGAATAGCTCCTGCACGGTCCTAATGCCTGTACTGTGAGCTGTAACAAAAAAATGGAGTATGGACACAACATATTTCCCCCCTTTTTAAAACCACAGTCTATGTACAGACAAAGTCCTTGAGATAGCCAGGTCGTGGTCTGATACGCTGAAATCGGCTTGGAGCTTGCAGGTTTTCAGTTGGGAAACAGAACGGTGCCTCTGTCCTATCCTGCTTGTCTGTTGGCCTGTGAATTGGAAGCAGTCTCTGAGCGTTCCATCATTGAGCTCATAGGTGTGAGGGCTGAACTTTCCTCTGATCTGTTTTGGAAGCGAAAGTGAAGATGCGAGCTTATGACTACGGTTTCAGCGCTTAACTCTGACCCAATCTCCATTCGTCAGTTGGGATTTTTGAGTGTGTCGTTTTGTGTCAGTGTACGACTTCGCTTTTCAGTGCCATTCCGAAATCTGGGATGCAAGTGTGGTTATCTTCACGCTAGGTTTGGCTGGGGGTTTGAGAATGTCCAGTAGCCAGCGAAGATTCCACCCAATCATGAGCTCAGTGGGTGTCTTTCCCGTTAGCAAGTGCTTTGCCAAACGGTATGTGTGGAGAGTGGTTTGAACCGCTTTGTCGAATGTTTGGCCTGCTGTGAGTTTGGCTTTCAAACCCTCTTTGATGACACGGTTAAAACGCTCAACAGCTCCGTTGCTTTGAGGATTGTATTGAGCAGCAAGGCGATGCTCAATAGCATGATGTATGAGGAAATCGACAAACTGGTCGGACAGAAACTGTGGTCCATTGTCAGTGATTCTGATCTCTGGGAGGCCCCCCTTTGTGAACATATGCTGCAGAATAGTGATGATCGTTGATGAAATCACTGAACTTGTTGTAGCGATTTCTAGACTGTTGGAATGCAGGTCATGTACTACAACAACAAAATGTTGGTGCTGTGGAGCTGCTTCAAATGGACCGAAGATATCCAACTGAAGTTATTGCCATGGTCTTTGTGGCCATGGAATAGGCTTCATTGGCGCTGGTCGGATGTTTGTTGCTTTTTCGCTCAGACTACATGCATCGCAGCGTGAGATGAACCCCTCAATGTGAGTGTTAATCCCAGGCCACTATACTGAATCCCAACATCTCTGCTTCATGCGGACAATGCCAGGGTGTCCATCATGTGCCAATGAGAGAACACTCTGTTGAAGCGACTTGGGAATTACTGCTCTATCACCACGAGCTAGGCAACCATCGTTCCAAATGGAAAATTCATCAAGTCTGTGGCATGTTTTCAGCTCTTCCGAAATTTGCTTAGGCCACTCAGTCTGGAGGAAGTGACACACGTGCTGGAGTGTAACATCACACTGTGATTTGATTTTGAATTTGTCGCAGGAGACAAGGTTTCTGATGGATGCCCATGTGATGATCGGGTAAATTTCCTGTCATAGAGGTAGATGTGCCAGCATTCACATGCGTAGATGCAAGCGAGTGCTTAGCGTTCCCCATTGAGTATTTATGTTCTGCAGACGAGAACGTGCGAGAGGCGAAGGCGACTGGGCATTCCAGGCCGTCAATCCATTGCGAGACCACAGCACCCAAGGCGGTGACGTACGTAGTGGTATTTGGATCAAAGTGCGCAAGGATAGGAGTGGTTGTGATTTTCTCCTTAAGCGTGGTGAATACCTGAGCCTGGGAATCTGACCATTCCCAAGGGACATCCTTGCGCAGCAACTTGTGAAGTGGTTCGACAATGTGCGCGTAGTGCGGGACGAACTTCAGATAGAAGTTGCAAGTGCTGAGGAATGATGAAAGTTCTTTGACATTGGTAGCCTTCTGCATTCGTTGGATTGCATCAATGTTGTCAAGTGTCGGCTTGACACCTTGTGCTGTGACCTGTAGCCCAGAAAGTTTATTTCTCCAGCAGTGAATGTACATTTATCGGCATTTAGTATAACGTTACGTGTAGCAAGTCTAGCCATAACTGCGTGAAGTCGCTGGTCATGTTCTTCCATTGTCTGTCCATGGATGACGATAACATCCAGCAGATTGAGGGCTCCCTCTATGCCTGCTAGCATAGTAGTGACAATCTTCTGAAATGCACGGTGCAGAAGATAGTCCGTAGGGCATGTGTCGTGAATGCCCTGAGCGGTTTGCTGTCTTCCACTAGGGGTACTTGCAGTTAACTGCCGGGCATGTCGAGTTTCGTGAAGACTATTCAGCCGTGTAATTCTGAAGACAGTTCGTCAATGGTAGGAAGAGGGTACTTGTCGGGGATGATGGCCTTGTTGACTTCATTCAGGTCGATGCACAGGCCGATCTTCCCATTTTTACGCCAAGCATGACTAAGTTCGAGATCCAGGATGAGGAGTCGATGCTCTCAATGATTCCCTGAGATTCTGGTTGCTTTAATTCTGCGGATACTTGGTCGCGAACCGCGAATGGGAGACGGCGAAGTCGCTGCATAACCTATTTGACAGAAGGGTCAGCACGGGGACGATGGTAGAATTTTGTTGTCACTTCAAACCTTGTGAAGATTGAGTGATACTGCTTGTCAAAGTCCACCGTGTACACAGGTGTGCCGGTTGGATCGTAAACTTTGAACCCAAGCTTGTCAAAAAGGTCAACATACATGAGGCTTCATCCCTTCACGACATGGAAGGAAAAGTTCTCCAATGTTATGTCCTTGTAGTATATCATAGAAACATAGAAACATAGAAAATAGGTGCAGGAGTTGGCCATTCGGCCCTTCGAGCCTGCACCGCCATTCAATGAGTTCATGGCTGAACATGCAACTTCAGTACCCCATTCCTGCTTTCTCGCCATACCCCTTGATTTCCCCTAGTAGTAAGGACTACATCGAACTCCTTTTTGAATATATTTAGTGAATTGGCCTCAACAACTTTCTGTGGTAGAGAATTCCACAGGTTCACCACTCTCTGGGTGAAGAAGTTTCTCCTCATCTCGGTCCTAAATGGCTTACCCCTTATCCTTGGACTGTGACCCCTGGTTCTAGACTTCCCCAACATTGGGAACATTCTTCCTGCATCTAACCTGTCTAAACCCGTCAGAATTTTAAACGTTTCTATGAGAACCCCTCTCATTCTTCTGAACTCCAGTGAATACAAGCCCAGTTGATCCAGTCTTTCTTGATATGTCAGTCCCGCTATCCCGGGAATCAGTCTGGTGAACCTTCGCTGCACTCCCTCAATAGCAAGAATGTCCTTCCTCAAGTTAGGAGACCAAAACTGTACACAATACTCCAGGTGTGGCCTCACCAAGGCCCTGTACAACTGTAGCAACACCTCCCTGCCCCTGTACTCAAATTCCCTCGCTATGAAGGCCAACATGCCATTTGCTTTCTTAACTGCCTGCTGTACCTGCATGCCAACCTTCAATGACTGATGTACCATGACACCCAAGTCTCGTTGCACCTCCCCTTTTCCTAATTTGTCACCATTCAGATAATAGTCTGTCTCTCTGTTTTTACCACCAAAGTGGATAACCTCACATTTATCCACATTATACTTCATCTGCCATGCATTTGCCCACTCAGCTAACCTATCCAAGTCACTCTGCAGCCTCATAGCATCCTCCTCGCAGCTCACACTGCCACCCAACTTAGTGTCATCCGCAAATTTGGAGATACTACATTTAATCCCCTCGTCTAAATCATTAATGTACAATGTAAACAGCTGGGGCTGCAGCATAGAACCTTGCGGTACCCCACTAGTCACTGGCTGCCATTCTGAAAAGTACCCCTTTACTCCTACTCTTTGCTTCCTGTCTGACAACCAGTTCTCAATCCACGTCAGCACACTACCCCCAATCCCATGTGCTTTAACTTTGCACATTAATCTCTTGTGTGGGACCTTGTCAAAAGCCTTCTGAAAGTCCAAATATAGCACATGAACTGGTTCTCCCTTGTCCACTCTACTGGAAACATCCTCAAAAAATTCCAGAAGATTTGTCAAGCATGATTTCCCTTTCACAAATCCATGCTGACTTGGACCTATCATGTCACCTCTTTCCAAATGTGCTGCTATGACATCCTTAATAATTGATTCCATCATTTTACCCACTACTGATGTCAGGCTGACCGGTCTATAATTTCCTGTTTTCTCTCTCCCTCTTTTTTTAAAAAGTGGGATTACATTGGCTACCCTCCACGCGATAGGAACTGATCCAGAGTCAATGGAATGTTGGAAAATGACTGTCAATGCATCCGCTATTTCCAAGGCCACCTCCTTAAGTACTCTGGGATGCAGTCCATCAGGCCCTGGGGATTTATCGGCCTTCAATCCCATCAATTTCCCCAACACAATTTCCCGACTAATAAGGATTTCCCTCAGTTCCTCCTTCTTACTAGACCCTCTGACCTCTTTTATATCCGGAAGTTTCTTTGTGTCCTCCTTAGTAAATACCGAACCAAAGTACTTGTTCAATTGGTCTGCCATTTCTTTGTTCCCCGTTATGACTTCCCCTGATTCTGACTGCAGGGACCTACGTTTGTCTTTACTAACCTTTTTCTCTTTACATATCTATAGAAACTTTTGCAGTCCGTCTTAATGTTCCCTGCAAGCTTCCTCTCATACTCTATTTTTCTTGCCCGAATCAAACCCTTTGTTCTCCTCTGCTGAGTTCTAAATTTCTCCCAGTCCCCAGGTTCACTGCTATTTCTGGCCAATTTGTATGCCACTTCCTTGGCTTTAATACTATCCCTGATTTCCATTGATAGCCATGGTTGAGCCACCTTCCCTTTTTTATTTTTACGTCAGACAGGGATGTACAATTGTTGTAGTTCATCCATGCGGTCTCTAAATGTCTGCCATTGCCCATCCACTGTCAACCCCTTAAGTATCATTCGCCAATCCATCCCAGCCAATTCACGCCTCATACCTTCAAAGTTAGCCTTCTTTAAGTTCTGGACCATGGTCTCTGAATTAACTGTTTCATTCTCCATCCTAATGTAGAATTCCACCATATTATGGTCACTCTTCCCCAAGGGGCCTCGCATAATGAGATTGCTAATTAATCCTCTCTCATTACACAACAGCCAGTCTAAGATGGCCTCCCCCCTAGTTGGTTCCTCGACATATTGGTCTAGAAAACCATCCCTTATGCACTCCAGGAAATCCTCCTCCACCGTATTGCTTCCAGTTTGGTTAACCCAATCTATATGCATATTAAAGTCACCCATGATAACTGCTGCACCTTTATTGCATGCACCCCTAATTTCCTGTTTGATGCCCTCCCCAACATCACTACTACTGTTTGGAGGTCTGTACACAACTCTCACTAACGTTTTTTGCCCTTTGGTGTTCTGCAGCTCTACCCATATAGATTCCACATCATCCAAGCTAATGTCCTTCCTAACTATTGCATTAATCTCCTCTTTAACCTGCAATGCTACCCCACCTCCTTTTCCTTTTATTCTATCCTTCCTGAATGTTGAATAGCCATGGATGTTGAGTTCCCAGCCCTGATCATCCTGGAGCCACATCTCTGTAATCCCAATCACATCATATTTGTTAACATCTATTTGCACAGTTAATTCATCTACTTTATTACGGATACTCCTTGCATTAAGATAGATATGACCGCAAGTACCTCAATTTTGGAGTCGGGGTAAGCATGTAGAGTGGAAGTTGTGGGCTGCATTGACAGTGCGTGAAGTGGGTTTTGTACACAGCCTCGCTCAATATGGAGACTTTGGCTCCAAGGTCAATGAGGAGGCAAATGGGCCCGCCGTCATTGTTTACTTCATAGTACTTGAATTTGCCTGAAATGATGTACGAAATGTCATTAATGGTGTAAACCATACTGGGTTCATCTCTATCCGGGTTGTCCACCTGTCGAATATGTGCAATAAGCGACAGACACTAGCAAAATAGTTCATTTTACCACATGCAGAGCATTTCTTCCCACGTGCAGGGCAGTTAGGATTCTTTGCTGAGTGTGATTTGTCCCCACAGTTAAGGCAGTGGAAATTAGGCCTGCGATCCATAGTGGGTGGCTTATTACTAGCCCTGGGTCTCTGCTGTGATTTCCACTTTGGACGAATGCCTTGCACATGGGCTGTCGCTGCAGTCTGCTGCACAGAGGGAGCAGAGGATCTGAACACTTTTGAATCGGAAAGTGCTGATTCGATTTGGATCGCCAAATTAGTTGCTTTGTCTAATGTCAATTTATCATCCTCCATTAGCAAGCGTTCCTGAATGCAGGGGATCATTGTATTCTTAATCTTTTGATCCCTGATCATTTCCTCTGGAAATGCTCCAAAGTTACAAGTAGCGGCCAGTTCAGTTAATGTAATGATGTACTGTTTGATTGGTTCACCGTTCCCTTGCCTCCTTTGACGGATTTGGTATCTCTCCATCATGATACTTTTCTTTGGCCCAAAATAGTTCTCTAGCCTTAGGACTCTGTGTCTTCGATTTGGTGAAAGATGCATTGCTCTTCGGTGCCGAGGCAGTGGATAAGTATTGCATGGTGGCAAGCTGGTGTTACGTTGTCGTCGTCTAACCCACTCGCCGTGATGTATGTAGAAAAACGTTTTATCCATATCGGCCATGAAATTGGAGGGTCCCCAGGTGTGGAGTGGAAAGGCGGGGGGGGGAGGAATTTAATTTGAATCATCCTCTTCGCCAAATTATGTTGTGTACGTGTGACTAACTAACAAACTGATCTCGGAGAAATGCAACTTAATTTAACTGTGCTTTTATACAACCCAAAATGGTGTCCTAAACCGGCATGAATCAGAATAAATACAATAACTGTGAATAGCTCCCACAAGATCCTTATGCCGGTACTGTGAGCTGTAATAAACAAATAGAGTATCAACACAATACGGAGCTTGAGATGTAGACAACTAATGCCATGGCCATGGGCAATGGCTAAGGAGGGATTTGAACACAAAGATAAGAATTTTAAAATGGAGGCATTGGTAGACAGGGAGCTAATGTAGGTCAATGAGCACAGGGGTGATGAGTGAATGCGACTCGTTATTAGTTAGGATATGGGCAGCAGAGTTCTGGATGAGTTCAGGTTCATGGAGAGTGGAAGATGGGAGGCAAAATCAGAAAAACAAATGCAAAAGGTCATATTGAACGATGGGGACTTTAATCTTCATACAGATTGGACAAATCAAATTTGCAAAGATAGTTTGGAGGACAAGTTCATGGAATGCATTCGGAACAGTTTCCGAGAACAATACGTCATGGAACCAACCACGGAACAGGCTATTTTAGATCATGTATTGTGTGATGAGACAGGGTCAATTAGCAATCGCAGAGTAAAGGAACATCTGAGGCAGAGTGATCATAATACGATAGAATTTCATATTACGTTTGAGAGTGACTTGACTAAGTGCGAAACTAGAGTCTTAAACTTAAAAAAAGCCAATTACATAGGTATGAAGGGTGAGTTGGCTAAGGTAGATTGGAAAAAAAGATTAAAAGTTTTTGCAGTAGATAAGCAGCGGCTAGCATTTAAAGAAATATTTCATAATTTCAACAGAAATACATTCCATTGAGAAACAAAAACTACACAGGAAAAGTGATCCATCCATGGCTAACTAAAGGTTGTGAGTTCAAGTCCCACTCCAGGGACTTGAGCACATGAATCTAGGCTGACACTCCAGTGCAGTGCTGAGGGAATGCTGCACTGTCGGCGGTGCTATCTTTCAGATGAGACGTTAAACTGAGGCCCCATCTGCTGTCTCAGGTTGACTTAGAAGATCTCATGGCAATATTTCGAAGAAGAGCAGGGTAGATATCCCTCGTGTCCTGGCCAATATTTATCCCTCAATCAACATAACAAAAATAGATTATCTGGTCATTGTCACATTGCTGTTTGTTGGAGTTTGCTTTGTGCAAAATTGGCTGCCGCGTTTCCCACACTACACTTCAAAAAGTACTTTATTAGCTGTAAAGCACTTTGAGACGTCCGGTGGTCATGAAAGGCACTATATAAATACACGTCTTTCTCTCTTTCTCTCTCTCTCTCTCTCTCTTGTTTCTTTATTTCTTTTAGTATGAGATTGAAAGATGAAGCTTATAATGTTGTGAACAATAATAGTAAGCCTGAGAATTGGGAAAGTTTCAGAAGCCAGCAAAGGATGACCAAAAAATTGATAAAAAAGGGAAAAGATAGACTGTGAGCAAAAACTAGCAAGAAATATAAAAACAGAATGTAAAAGCTTATACAAGTATGTAAAAAGGAAGAGAGTAGCAAAAGTAATCATTGGTCCCTTCGAGGCTGAGGCAGCAGAAATTATGATGGAGGAAATGGCAGAAACATTAAACAAATATTCGGTATCTGTCCTCACAGTTGAAGACGCAAAAAGCATACCTAAAATGGTGGCGAACCAATGAACTAATGAGGGTGAGGAACTGAATGTAATTCATATAAGTAGAGAAAAAAGTGCTAGAAAACTAATGGGACATTGTCCTTTATTGCAAGGGGAATGGAGTATAAGAGTAAGTGTTGCTACATTTGTACTGGGTCTTTGACAGTTTTGGTCTTATCTAAGGAAGGATATACTTGCCTTGGAGGCGGTGCAACACAGGTTCACTAGATTGATTCCTAGGATGAGAGGGCTGTCTTATGGTGAGAGATTGTGTAGAATGGGCCTATATTCTCTTGAGTTTACAAGAATGAGAGGTGATCTCATTGAAACATACAAGATTCTGAAGGGAATTGACAGGGTAGATGCTGAGAGGTTGTTTCCTCGGCTGGAGTGTCTAGAACTTGGGGGCACTGTCTCAGGATATGGGATAGGCCATTTAAGACAGAGATGAGGAGGAATTTATTCACTCAGAGGGTTGTGAATCTTTGGAATTCTCTATCCCAGAGGACTGTGGATGCTGAGTCTCTGAATATATTCAAGGCTGAGATAGAAAGATTTTTGGAGTCTAAGGGAATCAAGGGATATGGAGACCAGGCGGGAAAGTGTGGTTGAGGTCAATGATCAGCCATGATCTTACTGAATGGCGGAACTCCTGCTCTTATTTCTTATTTTCATATATTCTTAAAAGCAAATCTTGATCATGACCTGCAAAATATGCTTCCAATGTATGTACTCGGAATGTGATTTTCCTGCAGGCGGTATGTTTAGCGTATGATTTTCAATGGGTTCATCTGGTGTCTGCTGCCGAAAACAATTTTCTACTTGGCACGCAAATTGGTGCAAATGGCTAACTGCTCACATGGAGGATACCTTCACCTTCTGAGCTGAGCAGGTAGGGCCATTGGTGCCGAAATTACCCTCCACCCCATTAATTAGAATTATTTGGTGAATTACCGCTCCAATCAAAGGGGCGGGGAATAGAGAGAAAATGCCCTCTTTTTTTCTGAAAAATCATTGGAGCAGTGTTTGGGGCGACAGAGGGATGAAAGCGAGTTGGGAGCGGAGCGGAAGGTGGGCAGCTTCATCAGCGCCGCGCTGACACTTAGCAACATGGGGGGATGCTGCAAGGCCTACTTGGCACTCACGTGGCCACCAGGGAGGGCTTCGGCCAGACCAGTGGGCCGGTATCCAAGAGGGTGTGCCAGGCTGCCTGCTGGCAGATCCGCCGAACCTGTGGCCACCATTCTCGAGTCGATTGCAGAGTTGGCCGGCAATTAAAATAAAATGGCGGCCGTGGCGGTGCGCCTTCCCCTTTAAGCCGCCGCCAAGCCAATGGCAGGTTACCGCCGTGCGAAACTGTCGGGGGCACCAACAAGCAGCAAATCAATTATTTGACGGAAATGTTGCTTCCGGGCAGGGACCAGGTAGTGCATGCTCTAATGACATTGTTAAGTATCGAATAACTGCACGAGGCTAAGTATGGTGAATAGTTCAGGCATGACCTTACTCCAGTTTATTTATTCTCAAAGCCCAGATTCAACCTGGCTGCCAACATTATATACACGGCTTGCACGTATCTGTCAGTGACCATTAGGACTCCGACAGTCGCACCCTCCGATGGCAGGTAAAACCCAGTTAACATACATAACATCATCCCCCCCAAAGTCCTTGGTACAGGTTGTATTTACAAGTTGAGATGGTCTGGGGCCTTCCACTCCCTGGTTGATCTTCTCAG
The DNA here is from genome assembly GCF_044704955.1 of Pristiophorus japonicus. Taxonomy (NCBI): domain Eukaryota; kingdom Metazoa; phylum Chordata; class Chondrichthyes; family Pristiophoridae; genus Pristiophorus; species Pristiophorus japonicus. The sequence goes on along the minus strand of NC_091977.1, from coordinate 361,189,777 downwards.
TTCAAACCCACACTTGGGCGAGTTAGTAGGACCATTTGTGCATTGCGGAGCAGTCGGTCTGTCAGGACTGTCGGAGATGGTAGGTTCGTCTTCGTGAATGACACAAGGGTCAACTGATGGTTGGATGTGTGTTGGTTGGTCGATGATGATGTCATCTTCAATTTGTCTGTGAATCGCAGTTTGGTTTGGTCGATGTACCTCTTGCACGTTTGGCCATTTAACAGTTTCACTACAAACACTCTGCTCCCCTCCTTGGCCAAAACCGTGCCAGCAACCTACTTTAGACCATGACCATAATTCAGGACAAACACAGGGTCATGAACAGCAATGTCATGTGATACGGCCACGCAAGCATGGTACCATTGCTGCCATTGCCTTCTGGTTTCGACATGATCATTGAGATCTATGTGTACAAGGGAGAGCCTGGTTTTGAGGCCTCTCTTCATTAACAGCTCGGCAGGAGGGACCCCGGTGAGCGAGTGGGGTCTTGTCCGGTAACTGAGCAGAATGCGGGACAAGCGTGTCTGTAGGGAGCCGTGAGCCACGCGGTTTAGGCTCTGCTTAATGGTTTGGGCAGCCCGCTCCACTTGATTGTTAGAAGCAGGTTTGAAAGGGGCAGACCTGACATGTTTGATGCCATTTTGGGTCATAAACTCGACGAACTCGAAACTGGTGAAACACGGTCCGTTTTCGCTGACAAGGACGTCGGGCGGGCCATGGGTGGGGAACATGGCCCGGAGGCTTTCAATAGTGGCTGTGGATGTGCTGGATGACATGATTATGCATTCAATCCATTTGGAGTAAGCATCCACTACCACTAAAACCATTTTGCCGAGAAAGGGGCTGGCAAAGTCTATGTGGATCCTTGACCACGGTTTGGATGGCCATGACCACAGACTCAGCGGAGCCTCCACAGGTGCTGTACTCAGTTGCATGCAAGTGTTGCACTGATGTACGCATGACTCCAAGTCTGAGTTAATGCCGGGCCACCAAATGTGACACCTGGCAATGGCCTTCATCATGACAATGCCTGGGTGGGTACTGTGTAAATCTCGCACAAAAGTTTCCCTGCCTTTTTTTGGCATAACAACACAACTTCCCCATAACAGATAATCAGACTGAATAGACAATTCATCTTTGCGGCGGCTATAAGGCTTAATTTCATCCTTCATTTCCCTGGGAATGGCAGACCAATTTCCATTTAGGACACACCTTTTTATGCTTGACAGTACAGCACCCGGCTGGTCCAGGTCCTAATTTGGCGAGCCGTGATGGGTGACCCCTTGCTCTCGAAGGCACCTGTGATCAGCAGCAAGTCTGCGGGCTACGGCATTTCCACCCCGGTTGTGGGCAATGGTAGCTGGCTAAGCGCACCAGCACAGTTTTCAGTGCCTGGTCTGTGGTGGATGACATAATCATAAGCGGATAATGGCAGTGCCCATCTTTGGATGCGGGACAAGGCACTGGTGTTTATACCTTTGCTCTCAGAAAACAATGAAATGAGTGGCTTGTGGTCTGTTTCAAGCTCAAACATGTATTGGTGCATTTTCCTAGCCCCATATATGCATGCTAAAGTCTCTTTCTCCAGCATACTATTGGCTCTTTCAGCCCTAGACAGACTTCTGAATGCGTATGCAACTGGTTGGAGTTTGCCTGATACATTGACTTGCTGGAGCGCACAACCGACCGCATATGATGAGGAGTCGTAGGTCAGCACTAAACGCTTACATGGGTCATAGTGTACCAGTAATTTATTGGAAGATAGCAGGTTCCTGGCCTTCTCAATGGCTCTGTCTTGAGATTTTCCCCAAACCCAGTCATTACCCTTTCTCAGCAACATGTGCAAGGACTCTAGCAATGTGCTCAAACTAGGTAGAAAGTTACCGAAATAGTTGAGAAGACCCAGGGAACGAACGCAGCTCTGTCACACTCTGGGGTCTGGGTGCATTCTTGATGGCCTCTGTCTTCGAGTGCGTAGGCCTGATGCATCTGGTGCAATCTTTCTTCCTGGGAATTTGACTTCTGGTGCCATGAAAATGCATCGACGTAGATCCTCTTCCAGGTCGTGCAGGTGTTCGGTGGCGTCGCGACCGGTGATCAGGATGTCATCTTGGAACACGACGATTCTCGGGACAGACTTCAACAAACTCTCCATGTTTCTCTGGACTATGGCTGCCGCCGAGCAAATTGCAAAAGGGCAGTTGTGGTATATAAACAGTCCTTTGTGCGTGTTGATGCACGTCAGTTTTTTTTGAGATTCGACCAGCTCCTGTGTCATGTAAGTGGAGGTCAGGTCCAATTTGGTGAATGACTTTCCCCCCGCTAACATTGCAAACAGGTCATCAGCCTTAGGTAACTGGTACTGATCCTGTATCGAGAGTCGGTTGATTGTTAACTTGTAGTCGCCGCAGATCCTAACCGTGCCATCACTTTTCAACACCTGGACAATTGGACTGGCCCATTCGCTGAACTCGACTGGTGATATGATTCCTTTCCATTGAAGTCTGTCCAGTTCGATCTCGACCTTCTCACTCATCATGTACCGAACCACCCGAGCCTTGTGATGGACGGGTCTTGCATCCGGGCCGAGATGGATCTGCACCTTGGCTCCCGTGAAGTTGCCGATGCCTGGTTCGAACAACGAGGGAAATTTGCTCAGCACTTGAGCACACGAAGTGTCATCCACTGATGAGAAGGCTTTAATATCATTCCAGTTCCATTTAATTTTCTCAAGTCAACTCCTGCCGAACAGCGTTGGGCCATTGCCTGGAACGATCCACAATGATAAATCATGCACAGCTCCATCGTACGACATCTTTACTGTCATGCTGCCAATGACTGGTATGAGCTCTTTGGGGTAGATATGCAGCTTCACATTGATTGGGCTCAGTTTGGGTCTTTTTGCCTTGGTGTCCCACAGCTTTTCGAAAGCCCTTTGGCTCATTATTGACTGACTCGCACCCATGTCCAATTCCAATATTGGAACCCCATTTAATTTAACTTCCAGCATTATCAGAGGTCTTTTGGTAAAAGAATGTACCCCATACACTTCTTCGTCCTGTACCTTGGGTTGAGTTGCCTGTGCCGCTTGATCCACGCTGGATCGATCAACCTCAGCCACGTGGTATGTCGCAATGCGCTTGATCGTTTGCGGACACATTCGCTGAAGGTGCCCACTGTTGCACAGCCTTTGCACATGTATTGCTTGAATCGGCATTGATGGACCTGATGATAGCCCCCGCAATGTCAACAAGACAAAATTTGATTCACCCGCAATGGCAGACTTTAAGCAGTTACAGGTCATATGAACGCGGACGAGTAGGCCCTGTCATGTGCAGCTCTGCCTGCCGACGATATTATTTTATGCACAGTACTTGCCGGTGAGTTTCGATACTGGGAAGATATCTGTTTCGAGTTTTCATCCGTGGACATGCATGCCTGGGCGATTGTGATTGCCTTGCTCAGGTCTGGAGATTCAGCAGCCAGCAGCTTTCGAAGGATGACCTCGTGGCCAATGCCAAGCATGAAAATGTCTTGCAGCGTTTCCTCCAACGCAGCTCCGAAGTTGCACGGCCCAGCGAGACGTCTCAGGTCGGCGACAACTTCCGCCACGTCCTGGCCCGTGGAGTGATTGTGCGTATTAGAAACGATACCTCGCCATGATGATGCTTTCCTTCGGTTTAAAGTGGTTCCGAACCAGCGTACACAATTCATTGTAAGTCTTATCCATTGGTCGAGTCGGTGAGAGTAGATTCTTGATAAGGCCATAAATGTTTGGCCCACAAACAGTGAGGAGAACCGCCCTGCGCTTAATTGCATTATCGGTTCCTTCCAATTGGCTACGAAGTACTGGTCGAGGCAATCAATGAAATCCTCCCAGTCTTCCCCTTCCACGAATCTCTACAAAATTCCAACAGACATGGTTGCGTGAAAGTTCATATTTTTAACTCATCGCCAATTGTTAAGTATCGAATAACTCCACGAGGCTAAGTATGGTGAGCTAGTTCAGGCATGACCTTACTCCAGTTTATTTATTCTCAAAGCCCAGATTCAACATGGCTGCCAACATTATATATACAGTTTGCATGTGTCTGCCAGTGATCATTAGGACTCCGACAGTTGCGCCCTCTGGTGGCAGGTAAAACCCAGTTAATATACATAACAGACGTCACTACCACCGTTCGCGCAGGTATGGGGCAGATACCTTTTACACTTCAAAAAATCAAGAGGCCAATGTCCCAATCATCGGAGAGTCTGCCCCGATTAGGCGGAAACGGATTTCCGCTCCGAGGCAATAACTGCTCTTAAAAAAGGAGCAATTTCAGCTCCATTATCTGGGCTCGTTTCCCACATTACAACAGTGACTACACTCCAAAAGTACTTCATTGTAAAGTGCTTTGAGACATCCGATGGTCATGAAAAGCACTATATAAATCCACATCTTTGTTTCTTGATGTTGTCTATTTTAAAAATCAGTGCTGATATAGGTAATCTAAAAATTACCCTCTTGCTGCACTGCAACTATTTTAGTTGCGTCCGTAAAACAATCAGTCATTACATCAAGTGCCTCCTGATTAAAGGGGGGGCAGTAAAGCCGACAAACTTAATCAAATTAAACTTTAGACATTACGTGGTTCAAATTAAAATTTAGTTGCTGGGGGTGATGATGCACTCCAGTCCTTCCGGCGCCCAGCTCTCGTGAAAGGCCATGAGCGTACCGGTGGACACTGCGTGCTCCATCTCCAGGGACACCCTGACTCGTATGTAACCGCAGAAGAGAGGCAGGCAGTCGGGCTGAATGACCCCCTCGACCGCCCGCTGCCTGGACCGGTTGATGACTACCTTGGCCATACCCAGAATCAGTCCTACGAGGAGGCCTTCCGACCTGACGCTCCTCTCTGCACAGGGTGCCCAAAGATCAGGAATGTAGGCCTGAAGTGCAACCAGAATTTGAGGAGCAGCCCCTTCAAATAATGGAATAGGGGCTGCAACCTCACACACTCTACATAAACATGGAACTCCTCCAGACCGCAGAAATTACAGGCGGCCTGGGAGCCCGTGAACCGACTTAAAAACTTATTGCACGGGACTGCTCCGTGCAACACCCTCCAGGCCAATAAATAAAGGGAGGACTCCCGCGTAGGGAGCACTCCATCGGGGACCCCCACCTCCTCCGGATGGCAAGATGGTGCGCATGGTGTGTACGGATGGCGGACGAGGATGGCAAGGTGAAGAGTGTGTAAGAGCAGCCCGTACAGGAATCCTCTCCGCACAGAACTGAAAGGCACGCTTGCTGCACTGCAAACATATTTATAACAAACAGCTGTTCTTTATCACATGGTCAAATTGTATTCTCGTCAAGAATGTTTTATTAGAAAATGAGGGGGATTAATATCAAACCCTTTTAACTATTTCATGTGCTCACACTTCACTACATGGCCAGTTTTCTCTGTCTCTTTTTCTTTCATAATAAATTACCTGTCCAAAGGAAAATACCAGAAAACTAATAGTTGAACAATAAAGATGCAGATGATATAAATGTGAGAACTTGAAAGGACACTGAACCTTTTAACTTATCTCACCAACGTGAACTAAAGCAAATTGAGCCCATAAAGTTGGTACAATAAATAATTTCAAAGTTTGCAGATGACAAGAAACTCGGAAATGTAGTCAACAATGCAGGCTTCAGACGGACATTTACAAACTTGTAAAATGGGAAGACACATGGCTGATGAAATTTAGCACAAATGAGTGTGGAGTGATGAATTTTGGTACGAAGAATGAGGAAGAGAGAATACGAGCGAAATGGTACAATTTTAAAGGGGGCGAAGGAACAGACGGACCTGGGGGTGCACGTATACAAATCTTTCAAGATGACAAGACAAGTTGTGAACGCTGTTAAAAAATTATACAGGACCTGTGGCTCCATTAATAGAGACCTCGGGCTGGATTTTTGGTTTGTTGCTACCTCTGTTTGTGCCCGGGAGGGGCGGTAATGACATTTCTAGGCAGCCAGCCAGCTTCCAGCACCACACCAGGACATTCAGTGCCGGGTTTTCGGGGGCACAAAGTAGTACCGCCCAGGAGAGGCGAGCCAGTGTGCAATGCCCCTGGTTGCAACACTGGCTCGATATTTGGTTCGCGCCCGATCCATAGTGCGCTCTAGTGGGACCGCCTGTGAAAGTTGCCGGTCCGAGCTGTACCGGCCGCATTGAGTGAAGTAATGTCGACATGAGGCAAGTGTGATTGTTTTAATTGTTTTCATTTTCGCGAAAAAAGTTGATGTGGCGTCAATAATGCATCGGGAATGTTTTGGGTGTTTTTTTTCAGATTTTCATTTTCCACGGAAGCCTCTCTTAAGGCACTCTGAGGCTGGCTGTTTAGCTCGGGATATTCAGTTGCTCAGCCGGCCTAGCATCCTAAAAGAGGTGTGGAACGCCTCCCTTATTGCTCTGCTCCACACTCAGGGCCCAGCTGGTGAACTTTGGGCTGGAGACGCAAACCATTTACCAGCGCAAAACTTTCCGCTCCACCCGGGTTAACACCGCAACAGAGGCGCGACTGAATTTCCACCCCATTTAGTACAAAAGCATGCAGGTTACGCTAAACATTTATAAAAACAATGGCTAGGCCTCAGCCGGTATATTGTGTCAATTCTGGGTACTTTAAGAAGGATGTCAAGGCCTTAGAGAGGGTGCAGAAGAGATTTACTAGAATGGTACCAGGGATGAGGGACTTCAGCTAGGTGGAGAGACTGGAGGGAAGAGAAGGTTAAGGGGAGATCTGATAGAGGTGTTGATTCGGGACCTAAAGAAAGGTTTTGATAAAGTAAATAAGGAGAAACTGTATCCAGTTGTAGAAAGGTCAATAACCAGAAGACACAGATTTAAGGTGATTGGCAAAAGAACCAGAGGCAACATAGGGAAAAAAATTATGCAGCAACTTATGATCTGGAATGCACTGCCTGAAAGGGTGGAGGAAGTGGATTCAATTCTAACTTTCAAAAGGTAAATGAATAAATACATGAAAAGGAAAGATTTTCAGGACAATGGGAAAAATCAGGGACTGGGACTTATCATACAGCTTTTTCAAAAGGCCGACACAAGCATTGATGAGACGAATAGCCTCCTTCTGTGTTGTTTCATTTTGTGATGCTGTGATTCTATGGGGCAGAACTTGGTGGACTTAACGCCCGCTGCCGCTGACTGCCGCTGAGTTTTCTGAGCGGTCTCCCCTCGGTGCCAGTTTCGTGGAGGCCTCTCGCCGGCGGGGAGGGAAGACCGCTGGGAACCGCCTGCTGATGTCTGCTAGCATGCAACGCACATAAGTGTCCTCTTGCGCACTGAGCTGTGAGTTTGGTCCAGGCGGGAGTCGGCGGCAGCAGGGGGAAGGGCTGCCGTGTGGAAGCAGGTCTAACCCCAACAGTAAGTATGAAGACCGGCAGAAAAAGGTTAGTAAACTTCCCTTTATTTTTTTTTTACAGTGATTCAGGTGGAAGGGGTCCCCTGAAGGTTTTGCGTGTTTTTATTTAGTTTTTGTGTAAATTTAATTTTTATGTGTTCCCCCTCCCTGGGTCCGACTCAATCGCCGGTGGTACTTTGCCGAGGATTGCATTTGCCACCGAGGTTGGGAGCTCCTGTCTCCTGCTGCCCAGAATCAGGGTGTAAGTCATTTTTTGCCACCAGGCGATCTTGCCAGGTCTTTTTAACGAAACTCCCGTCCAAAATACCGTCAGGTATCCCAGCGGTCCTTTGGGCGCCACTTGGGCGGAACCTAGCTTCCACCAAGTTCGGGCCCGATGATTCTTTAGTCATGTAACAGTGCCTTATTCTCATCATCTTGTCTTTTACCATTAATGACATTCAAACAGTTCTTTAATTAGCAGTGAACTATAATTGAAACTTAATTTCTTTATATAATGCATATCACCACATAGGAAAACATGGATATTCATATTAACGTTGACAAAATAAAATGCATATTTAATCAAACTACCACAGTGCACGAGACTAAAGCAAAATAGTTATTTTTAATGATGTAAAAGCAAAATATCAATGCAAATGCTTATTCTGTAGAAATGCTGCTCTTCCATAGAACTACGATCTGACCTTCAGTAGGAAGGATGACCTTCAATTACTGCCAAATCATTGATAGAACCACAAAAATAATGAACTATAAACAAAATTCTACTTCCCAAGTGAAACCAATAATAAATCTTTATTATTAAAACATTGAATGGATCATACCAGCAGAGTATAAAACATACCCGTTCTTCATGGTCAGTGCCTCAATTCCCAACATTAGGTGTCATTTTTATTATAAATCATAATAGATTGGAATCTATAATAGAATTTTGTATTTGCATTAATCGCTTATGGAATCCAGTAGAATTTCTAGATAATCACTGTGATACTGGATTTCAGAAGCAAATTATGAAATCTTGGTCCAATTGACATTAATTATATCACCAAAAAGAACACTGTTGTGCAAAAAAAAATCCACTTGCTAAAAGGGTTATTTGTTCCACTCCATCACATTCGTCAGCTGTAGTACTTAATTTTAATAGGGTTTAGTTTGGCTTGACAAGAAGAGATTTTGACAAGGTCAACTTTTCAATCTATGGTATGCTGCTTATTTTCTATGTGTATAAGCACTTTCCAATTTATTTGGCAAACATCATTATAGTACTTGTAAATCTAAGTCAGGTAAAGCCTCTGTCCTCCAAATTATATCCATATCTGTAGTTTAAAATAAATAATTATAAAATTAAAAGCATTTCGAGACATCTGACGAAGAATCTCCTTAAAATTTACAGCGAAGCAAAATATGAGAAATATTTGCAATTGAATATTTACAAGCCTGTCTCTTTTTGAAAGAGGAGCCCCATCCATCCACTTTCCCACCAAAGGCACTACATGTTCGAAAGGAATTCAAGGCCTTGAAGAGGGTGCAGAGGAGATTTACCAGAGTGAAACCAGAGATGAGGGGTATCAGTTATCTCGAGAGACGAGAGTAGCTGGGATTATTCTGATTAGAGTTTAAGGAGAGATTTAATGGAGGTGTTTAAAATTATGAGGGGTTTTCATGGAGTAGATAGGGAGAAACTGTTTCCACGGGCAGGAGGGTTGGTAACCAAAGGCCACAGATTTAAAATAATTAGCAAAAAAGCCAAGAGGAAGACGAGGAGAAATTTGTTTACTCAGCGAGATGTTATGACCTGGAAGGCACTGCCTGAAAGGATGACAGAAGCAGATTCAATACTGGTTGAACATCTCTTATCCAGAACTCCCTTACCCAGAACCATTCCCAGCCACCAGGTGATGCATGTGCAGAACTCCAACATGAACAAATTGAAGACCTTCCTCGCTGTCGACTCCCGCAATCACTGGCCTGACCCCACGATCCACCGCCCCCTCACTCCCCCACCCCCCCATGATATCTCTGCTGCACTCCCAGCCCCAAGCCAGCCAGCCCAGATATCCCCTTGCTCAGTACCTGTACCATCCAATTTAACGTGACTACCCCTCGTCCAGAAAAATCCCTTATCTAGAACAGGCCAGGTCCCGAGGATTCCAGATAAGGGAGGTTCAACCTGTAGTAACTTTCAAAAGGGAATTCGATCTCTATCTAAAAAGGAAATATTTGCATGGCTATGGGAAAAGAGCAGGGGAGTGGTACTATTTGGTAGTTCTTTCAGAGAGATGGCACAGGCACAATGGGCTAGATGGCCTCCTTCTGGGCTTCGTTATTATCAATCAATCGTTTAATTCAATTCTTCAATTTTCTTTTTTCAGATTAAGTAACATTTTTCAGAATCCAAATGTTGTTTTATTAACTATTGTTTCAACTGTAACGCTGTTTCATTTTCCATTATTTTATCATCATAGACAGTCCCTCGAAACAAGGATGACTTGCTTCCACGCCAAAAAGGGATGAGTTCACAGGTGTTTCAATGAAGGACCTAATATTCCAGATCCCGAACTACATCGTGAAGGGTAGAAGATGACGGTGCTTGGATTTTTTTAACGTGTGGTGACCGTTGCACACCAGCCACCACACAGGCTTGACAGAGCTAGGTCTTGGTCCAGTGGCAAGGATTACCCAAGACTAACTGGAGACCAGCTCTGCTGCACAGACCGAGCACGCACACATATCACAGTGTGGGCTGGCCCGTGCTGCCCCTGGGCCCTTGCCACTTCTGGGCCCCAGATTCACGCCTCTCCTGGGCCCCGGTCACTTTCCACTATGGACTCTTGCCGTTCCTTCGCCCCTCCTGTTGTGCCTGCCTGCACTGCAATCAGTGACCTGGCTTCGTAGCCGTCGCCCTCCTGCAGCAGCACGCGCTGCTCCCTGCAGTGGTATGCCGCCGCATGCTGCTCCCTCCAATCGCCCCGGCCTGCTGATGGTCTTGCAGGCCAGGAACGCGTCGATTTCCAGGCCGAACCACCGCAGAAACACACACACAGAAACACACACACACAGAAACACACATCATCATCATCATCATCAAAGGCAGTCCCTCGTAATCGAGGAAGACTTGCTTCCACTCCTGAAGTGAGTTCTTTGGTGGCCAATACGAGAGCCACAGACTCTGTCACAAGTGGGACAGATAGTCGTTGAGGGAAGGAGTGGGTGGGACTGGTTTGCCGCACGCTCTTTCTGCTGTCTGCGGTTGATTTTGCATGCTCTCGACGTTGAGATTTAAGATGCTCAGCGCCCTCCCAGACGCACGTCCTCCACTTCGGGTGATCTTTGGCCAAGGATTCGCAGATGTCAGTGAGGATGTCGCACTTTATCAGGGAGGCTTTGAGGGTGTCCTTGTAGCGTTTCTGCTGCCCACCTTTGGCTTTTTTGCCATGAGGGAGCGCCATCTCCAGGCTAGATCCAAGACCATCCCAACCTCTGTCGCCGAGCTACAGTACGCGGACGACGCCTGCGTCTGTGCCCATACAGAGGCTGCACTCCAGGATATAGTCGACATATTTACTGAGGCATACGAAAGCATGCGCCTGACGCTAAACATCCGTAAGACAAAGGTCTTCCACCAGCCTGTCCTCACCGCACAGCACAGAAAAACGCATACACTCATACACACAGATATAGACAACAATTTAAAGCATCCTCTAACCGTAAGCAGGCACCGCTTGAGGTCTTGAATATTAAGTGCGGAACGTTGCAAAATGGCCGGCCAGAGATTTTAATAATCCCTCCCTACTGCCCATACACACACACACGCACACGCACGCACGCACGCACGCACACATACATACATACAAAAAGATGTTCACAGAACACTAAGAAAGGCCATGAGAAATCAGAAATAAAAATTATAAAATTGCAGAAACGCATGGCAGCTGGGTTGGAGCAGTGTCACAGGCCAGTTATGTTTCTAGTCACCTGGTGTGGCTCGGTGTGAAATGCGGTTTGGTGTGAAATGCTGTTTGATTTACCCTGCGAGAAGCACCTTGGGACACTGACGGCCCTGTATATAAATGCATGTTTCCGATATTTGTGGGCTGCTTGGGGGGAATACCAGGGTATCTCGGAGGCCTGGTGTAAGCCAGCAATCTACCCCTCTGCCCTCGATTCTCCAACCACGAAAGCGAACGAGGAGAACAATGGGCGAGGGGAGAAAACTGTAACTTCCATTAATTGCCTGCAGTCGCCCAGACGATCGGTTGCTGGAGATCTGCTGCGAGATTTATCCAGGAGTGAGGCAACAGTTGCCAAGAATAACCCGTTGCAAATCTCCAACCTCAAAACATGGTGCAGGAAACTGCAGCGTTATTTTAGAGGAGATTGTGAATTGCAGTATGTTAATCATAAACTATTAAATAGCTGAAACTATATAGTAAGATAGGGGATAAGTGGAATAGACTTGAGAAAACTGGCCCGCCCGCCCACCCACTGGCTTATTTCTATGCACTATTGTTCTGTAGAAGCCTCTATGCAAAGTAGATTTTCTACATGGGACATCTCTATCAGCTACACATATCACAAGAAATGTTTCCGATGGAAAATTCTCACTCTACATCTTAAATACATGTTTTGATGCCAAAGTAAGAATATATCTAGCTAATAAAAAAAAATAATGTATGTCCACACTTCCTGTTTGTCCATCATACTTCCTGTGTCATACTCATGTAAATTCTCATATGAAAATGTCTGCCAGGTGATTGCCTCATATTTTCTATTCATAAGACAGTGAAATATCATAACTGAGTGGGCACTAATCAGCAAGTAGAAGCAGGATTGAAACCTGGCAATCATGAAGTTCAGAAAGGCTAGTTAGCAATAGCAACCAAGAAAGATAAACCAATCAACTTGCCCCAAATATTTTCCCCACCAAATTGTATGCCTATTTATTCTTTGATCAGCCAACTGCACAGAGGTAAAACATAGAAAATAAAGATAGTGGCTCTGAAATTCTGATGTCCTGGGTCCGTACGACGTTCCTACGGAACCGGGAAGGCATCAGAAAAGCTGGGTTTCAGCGTGCAATGCGCATGCGCTGAAAACCGGCTTTTCCGATCTGTCAAGTTTCTGGCTTGACAGATCTCGTGCATATCAGGAGCGAGGATACTTGCAGGGCAAGATTTCCGATATTTATGAATATCTTGCCCTACAAATGTCCTTTAAAATCTTGCGCCTGAAAAGCAGGCGTGTGTTTAAAAATACATAAAAACATTAAAATTAAATTAAATAAACACATATGAAAACATACTTTATTGTTAAAAACCCTCCCCACTATGGTAGTTTATTTCAAGGCATCTTTAAAAAAAGTTGGGACAATATTATTTTTTATAAGAACTTTAACTTAAATGATTCTTAAATATGTTGTGTATTTTTCTATTTTTTATTGATTTTTTTGTGTATTTGGGGGTGGGTTTCTCATTCATAATAATGGGAACTCCAACTTAAAGAGTTCCCATTATTATGAATGAGAAAATACTGTACATTGATTGGCTGCCCAGAGCCATGTGATTACAGCTCCAGCCCTGCGCACGTCCTGATGTGCACGCGTGCCGATGCGTAGGAGTGAAGGCCTCAGGCTCGGAAGTTCGAGCAGGTGCAGCAGCAACAGGTAAGTGCGCAGTTTTTTACCTTTTTTGTTTAATTTGCCCATGGGAAGACCTCTATCAGAATTTCAGGCTCAGTAATGTAAAACGTACAACATGACGGGGCCGAAATTCACCAGCCCTGAAGGGACGGCTACCGCAGGATTTGGGCAGCCTATCGAAAAAATCGATCGGCTGCCACGGTCGGGTGTTCATGCTGTTGTAGTTCATAAAAGACCAATCAAGAGCTAGGAGACCAATAAATGGTGAAAAACACAAAAGGATATCAAAATAACTGTAATGATTTGCAACTGTTTTTTTTAAAGGAATATTGCTGATGAAACTCTTGAATAGAAAATTATTTCCATTTACTTTAGTGCAGAATTTGATAAAAATTAATCATATTCGTATCACATATTTATTTGAGCCCAATATTATTTAAGGATCAGGTAGCTTGATTTTGTTCTCAAACCACAAGAACATGCATTAATGTGAAGAATGTTTCAATAAGCAAGTACATCTTCAAAATTTAACATCAATTAGCATTAGAAAAAGAAGAAAAATGTGTTTCCTTTATTTTGTCACTGCATTGAATTGGCTCAGTACTGATCAATGGCTAGCAGATGGCATTGTCACAATTTAAAACATGCTTTACAGTATACAACTAACTGAGTCAACTTGCAACATGATTCTTATCTGGATTATAAATTTATATTACACAATCAATCCTGGCCTTTGGGCACACCTATCTTTCATTCGTATTCTAGATTCTGACAGTCATGGCATACTATCTATCTGTGAATCATTCTTAATAGACTTAACAATGAACAATGGAGTAACTATCACTGGCCATGATTTATTTTGCTGGGACCATAGTCGTGATGGTGATGGAGTTGGATTTTATTCAACGTTCAGACTGGCAGTGTCTTATAGCCAATTTTTGGATCAAACACTTTCAAAGTCCCTTGAACCCCAGACACTCAAGAAATGGAAAGTGCTTTCGGCATCTGTTCAATTTCTGCCATTTTCATCTTCATGTAGCTTGTCAACTACCTTCAGCAGAATTGAATCTTCTTCCCCTTCATATATTATATTGTTGATTAATAATTTCAACTACCAGCATGTGAATTAACTAAGCAACAATAAGATGACAATAGCCATGATGCATTTTTCTTTACAAACAGCGTGATCAAACACCTTCTCAACTAAAAGATCTGGTATTGATTGTTGCCCTAATTTACCTGAAAGTGTTCAATAAAACATCATGGAGATGAATTTCTGCGGCAGTGTTCCTGCTCTTTCACTGTAAGCTTTAGCAGAAGAGCTGTGGAAACCCCAATAAAATGGCATAACTAGTGTAGCAGTAGCATTAGGAAGCAAAGGAAACATTTAGAGATTTGATGAAAAGCTGTCTAAAATTCAAGGTGCAGCATTAAAAGTTTCATCCAAATTAGGCAAACTATTCAGCCATTTAAAATCAGGTGCAGAAAAATAAATGTTATTGTGAGAATTTGTTCTTCCAAATGGCATAGGGAGATGGGGTTCTCAGTACATCTGATGATTTAACTGCTCCACAGTAAATGTTTGTCTAATCAACAAGAGTGATAAAAGGCAGACAGTGGGTGTAAGAGGAAAATTTGACTTGGCATTAGGGGTATATACAAAATGTTTTAAGTTAGTTAACCAGAAAAGGTGTATAGCTGAAATCCTTGGCACTCAAAGTAAAGGTACAATTCGGACATGCCTATCTCCAGTGCTCCATAAACCTCACTGTGTCTCAACAGTTTATTAGCACATTGGAATGTTATCTTGACCAGATGGAGTCTTTCCATTGTCACTTTTGACCCCTTGCCCTGTTTATCTGCCCCTCTGGGTTTCCTGTGATGGAGCCTCCTGCAAGTAATCATTCTGATATGTTATTTCCTTTACACACCCTTATAAAATTGACCATTACAAAGTCCTATGTCCCGAGGTCCATTCCTAACCCTGTAATTATAACAGAGCTCGATAGCCCCAATAACCAACCCGAGCCGAAGGCGCCAGGTCAGCATATTCTAACAAGATGAGGTCACCCTAGAGAAAGCCTAAAACTGCCTTAAGACACTGGTCTGTCAATCCAAGGTATTACTGATAAGGTAACCAATCAGGAGTCGTGGGAGATTGTATTGGGGAAGTAAAGGGGTCTTTGAAATTGTATAAAGGATGTATAAATTTGCTGTTCACAGAGCGTTTCCGCTCAGATGGCTGTGTTGAGAAATTGCTCGCGGACCGTTCTTGATTAAAGATCATTGAACCTTGCCTTGCATCTCCATCTATTAACTTTGAGGGTTGCTACACGAATTTGGATGAGTGTCGACCCCTAATATCAGGGGCTCCGCTCATGGAAAGAGAAGCCTTTCCACTATCCCCCTACAATGTGGCGCAGCGAGCAGGGTACAGACTTCACGAATGGAACAATGATCCAGCATTTGGGTGAGGATGTTTTGATTTACAACCTTCAAGTTAGAGCTGTGACATTGTAGACTGGGATAGAAGAACATCTGTACAAAAAAAACAACTGTAGCAGGCCCCGGAGGGATGGAGGCAAAGGAGAAGGACGATCAGGGGGTGAGAGGGAGTTAAGGGTAGTCTCTGAGATGCGTGCGTGTAGGAGGTGGGGCAGTGCGAAGGTACGACTCAAAGGGAAGACTATATAGATGATGTCCTCATAGGGACGAGACATATTGACCCAGAAGCGGTATGGGCGTACGGCGCAGAGACAAGACATATTGACCCAGAAGCATGGCGGTACGAGTGTCCGGCGCAAAGAGGAGACATATAGATAACGTCTTGGCAGAGACGGGACATATTGACCCAAAAACGTGGCAGTACGAGTGTACAGCGCAAAGGGGAGACATATAGATGACGTCCTGCAACCTGAACACGAACTAAAGGGAATACCAGAAACCCCTATACTTTCCCTAAAGTAAGATGGGTAAAAAAGCTAATAAGCAGGTGAGTAAAACAGATGAGGAAACAGAACCCCAGGGCAGCCAAGAACAGGAGGAAGAATGTAACTAGGGACCAGAAGGGTCTCTATTAAATTTGTTGGACAAAAAATACGCAAAACTAATAGGGACAATGAAAAAGAAATGGTGGCAGCCCAAGGGTTGAAAAAGCCCAAGTAATTATCCTCACCTGCTATCGGGAACAAGTAAAAGAAATAGACACCCACACTAAATTGATCCAGGAACTTAAGACTAAATTAACAAAGTTAGAAGAAGCAGCAAGGAGAATGGACGAACTCTACAATGCGCATCTGTAGCACCCGAACTAATAATAACCTCGCCAGTAGCCCCAATATACCTCTCCCTGGAAGAAGTACAGGTGGGAGAGCCTCAATATTATAATCCCAGGAAGGGCCCCCGGCATATGACGGGCACATACGGGCAGCTCCTGTACGCATTACAACTGTCCCCGCAGCAACCCGCTCACGTCAACGTACAAGAAGTTCCCCTCACCCCGAGAGACAGACACTGCTAAAAGATTTACCCACCCCCAAACCAAATAGCAGGAATTACAGAATTCTGGCAAAAGGTTGAGGAAATGTTTGAAACGCATAATTTAACCTTAGGAGACATACACGGTCTAGTAAAGGCCAAAACCAGTAATATAAACTGGCAAAAGGCTATCCAAGTCGTGCAGAGCGGTGACTGGATGACGGTAGGGAACCAGTTGCGAACTATGACATAGCGGATACAGGACCTCAAGCACGGGATGGATGAGTGTTGGGGACCAATAAGAACCAATTGGAGCAGAATATTAAAAGTAGCCCAAAAACCAAGCGAAAATGTCGGGGAGTATGGGGAGCGGAAATGGCTCGAGGAGAAGGACCACTCCGGTGTTAACAACCCCGATAAAGGTGATGTGGCATTCTCTGAAATGGTTAAGGATGGACTGGGGGAGGCGCATCTAAATAATAATGAAGCTAGGATTCAAGATAGGAGATGATTATGACGAAATCTTAGAATGGGCACAAAACGTGGAGGAATTAAAGGCCGAACAAAAGCAAAACGATAGCAAAAATAGCGGCGGCAGCTTTAATGACGGAAGAAAGTGAAGAGGGGGGGATCTCTATGTAGCCCCACACATCACCAGGACGGTCACTTTATCAAGGAGTGCCCGCGAAAAGAGGCCGAAAAAGGGGCGGGCAAATCCAGGTGCCATAATTGTGACAAACCGGGACATGTAGCAAAAATTTGCTGGGCAGCGGGAGGTGGAGCAGCAGGAAAAGGCCCCCAGCAAGCCAGGAAAAAGACAGGAACACCCATCACATGTGAGGAACTGATGGAAATCCTCCGACAAACAACCTTACCGGCCCCACGCCATCCAGAGGCACCCTCTAATGAGGATCTCATCTACCTACTTAAATTGGTCAGTACCCGCTAGGAATTACCGGCCCCCAAGGGAAGGTTGGGACGACCGACGTTAGATCCCCGCATGTTTATTAGTGCAGTGTTAGGGGGCCGGCAGTGCAACATGCTAACAGACACGGGAGCGTCAGTATCCATAACCAATTTAGACCTCCGTCTTACAAGAACCGCTGTTAATATCCAAGGGGTAGGGGGAGGGTCCAAGAAAGCGACGTTAAGTGAAGTAATACTATTAGAAATACAAGGAATAATGATACCTACCCAATTTTGGTGCTGTCCCAATCCGGAAGGTACCATATTGGGAATAGACACCCTGAGGGAAGTAGGAGTGCTTATAGACCCCCCGCGTAATTGGATAATATGGGGAGAGAAACATCAGACCCAACAGAAGTTCAATTGCCCGGGACATCTGCAGCAGCGAGTAGCAAGGATTGTCCCAATACAGCCCGAGTAGGAAACAAAGGGCATGAGGGGAAGTACAGAGGGCGTGTATGAGGTACTATACACGCCCTCTGTACTATACAAAGGGTGTGTATAGTACAGAGGCTATACCCGGCTCTGTGGTCACAATACAAACAAGATTGTGGCTGGCCCGAGTGGACTCGGCCAAAATTCCCAGACCAGAACACAATATCCTTTAAAACCCGAGGCTGAAGTAGCCGTCCACCAAATAATGCAGGAATTAGAAGCACAAGGAGTGGTAAAGCTAGTAACAGACACCACTAATTCTCCAGTGTGACTGGTAAAGAAACCCAATGAGACCTACAGGTTCACTGTAGGCTATACAGCCCTGAATAAGGTTACCCAAAGGGAATATCCAATTGTGGCGAGCCCATCCACTATTTTTAATGGCCTGAACCAAGAGCATAAAATCTTTACTGTACTCGACATAGCAAACAGGTTCTGGGCTATATCTTTGGATGAGGAGTCACAAAGGAAGTTTGTTTTCACTGTAAAGGGAAGACAGTATACATGGACCAGGGTGCCGCAAGGGTTTCACAATAGTCCGAGCATATTCCACCAATACAATACGTAGACGATATCCTTATCGCTTCTAGTACTGAGCAACAGCACGTGATAGCCTTGACTACAGTACTGGGAATCTTACAGGACTCTCGATTTAAGGCAAATCCTAGGAAAGCTCCACTGGGGAAGGAGGAGATTACGTATCTAGGATACATAATAACTCAAGGGAAAAGACGGATGCTGGAAGATTGAAAAGAGGCAAGTACAACCACGCAAGCTCCTCCGACATGTCCACTCATGAGAGCTGGAGCCAAAGGGGAGCTAGTAATAAAGGAAATTAAGGAAAAGATATATTTTGGAGCACGTCAGCGAATACTTACAGTAGTCTTAAATCTAATAGATAGCACCCTTCCTAGCTTTTGTGGGAATAAGCCTATACCAGAACCTGACCCAACGTGTCCTCGAAGGCCCGAGATCTATGACCATGAGATTTAATATCAGAAAGGGAACGGAACGAGGTTGGACAATAAGGGGAATATTGGAAATGCTAGGCACGGATTATGCAGTGGGGTTGCAACAGTACGCAATAGACGACTGAGTTAACACTTTAATGCAAATCTTAAAGGGTTTATTTGGGAGGGAAATAGATAGCCAAGCCCGACAAGCACAGTTGGGTGCAGAAAGGGAACTATTACAAGTGGTCCACATATTACAGGAACATGCCAAGACCATAAATTTGATCCACGCAATGGGAAACGACCTAAGTAAACGATTGCAAGCCAAAATAATTTGCTCCAGGTATGGGCATGGATACTTAAGTGAGGTACAACATAACCTGGAGCAATTCCAAAATGGGTACATACCAGATTGGATCCCGAATGACATATTTAATAACTGGACTCCAGACAAAAACATGAATAACACATGCGAGGTACGGAAAAATAGTCCCGCATGGGTGTCAAAATGTAAATGTATTACTGGACATGTGAATATGATCGGAGTCGTGTTATCAATATCACAATATGATGTAACAAAGGGAGACCCCTTATACCAAACCGTTAATATTGGAGAAGAAACCCAACATGATTCCGTTACCATGAACCTTCCAGATGTGATTAAAAATAACAATAATACCAAAGGCATTGACATAACCGACTGTTATAAAAATAACCAAGTGATTTTGTGTCAAGGTATGCCAAAAATGATGGAGGATGATTGCGGATTCCACCAAACGAATGCACACTGAGTAACGCAACTCCGAAACAATCGCCGCTCCACAAGGGAAGGGAGGCTGGTGCATGAGCACAGGAGCAACCAATCTGACGATTAAGACCAAGGGAGGAGTCACCCCCTGTGCCATTGTCAGACCTAACATTTGTTTCAGCCCCATGGGGGAGATAGACATAAATGGATACCGCATACACCCCGAAACAAAGGAAATTGTCCACGGGATGGTCACAGACACCATCCGAGAAAGATATGAGAAGGCGTTATGGGAACCGTAAGGAAGGCAAA